>NC_139695.1:21609001-24009001 GCF_964106915.1 Podarcis gaigeae
TTTTTTGTTTGCTGGATGGATGTGTGCATTGAGACCTCAGTCACTGAGGAAGGATGCTGGCCCAGTGGTAGAAGTATGTGCTTGGCATGCAGGCGATCCAAAAATCAATTCAAGAGCAAAATTCCAGTTCTCATGTTTTCTGTATACATGGCTAATTTAAAGGGGAATAGCATGGTGCCTTCCACAGAGTCAGACCATTGAGCCGCCTAACTCCTTAAGGGAGGACCATAGCTCGCTGGTGATGCAGGTCCCAGAACAGTCTCCAGCATCTCCAGGTGAAGCTGAAAACATCACCTGCCTGGAACCTTGTAGAGCCACTGCCAATCAGTACAGACAGTGCTGAGTTAGGTAGCTATGATCCATCCACCATCACCCGAAGCAAAGGCACATTGCTGGTCCAAATCTTTTAAAGAATTTCCCTGCTCACCAAGCCACCTGCCCTCCTTTATGCATTGTCGATGGCTTATCAAAGGGATCCTCACTGAAAGTATCATCAAGGCAGACAGCTTTATGAAATCTTGGTGCCTGAGGACTTCCGGGTTAGCGCCATCGGTAATGGCGGAATTCCTCTGACTAAGGGGAATTTACTCCGTGAAAATACCATAAATTTATTCCAATCGCTAATAAACTTTGTATTTTTTTGGTTTCTAATTTTTTGCGTCATTTTTGCTAGTTCAACATATTCAAATAATTTTATTTGCCAATCTCTGACCGTTGGGGTATTTGAACTTTTCCAATTTTGTGCAATTAGTATTCTGGCCGCTGTTGTCGAGTATTGGAATAATGTCTTATCTTCTTTTTTAATTTCGTCCCCAATTATTCCTAATAAAAAGGCCTCTGGTCTTTTAGGGAAAGTGTATTTAAGTATTTTTTTTAACTCGTTATAAATCAAATCCCAGAATTTCTTCATTTCTTCGCAAGTCCACCACATATGGTAGAAATTGCCTTCTTTGATTTTACACTTCCAGCAGGCCTTATTTCCTGTTTTGTACATTTTTCCTAATTTTGCTGGTGTGATGTACCACCTAAACATCATCTTTTCCAAATTTTCTCTGAGTGTGACGCATGCCGTGAATTTCATTCCATTGCTCCATAATACAAAGTTTATTAGCGACTGGAATAAATTTATGGTATATATTGAAGGAAACTATAGAAATTTAAAAACTACAGCAGGTCTGATATAAACCTTATGATGTGCAAACCATCAATAATTATTAGCTGCAGAAAAAAGAATTTTTTTTTATCAAGAAGCCCGAAATTGGGAGGGAAGGAGGTCAATAGGTGTGTAGAGGAAAGATCTAAATATTTAAAGATATAAAGGAACAAGACAAAGAACTGTAACGGAAATTGATGCTACTTTTGTGTTATGTATGGATTTTTTTCTTTTTTATCTTTTTTCTGAAACTGTTGTTTTGTTTTTTCTTTTGGTTTTTTTTTTGGTGATTTAAGTAAAACTCAATAACAAGAAATTAAAACAAAAACAAAATAAACAATTGGATTTTAAAAGACACTACCCGTGAGTAGAACAAATTGGAAACTTTTAAAAGAAGAAAGACTCAATTTGGAATCGTAGCGGGGAGGCATAAACAGGAAGTCCGCCTTCCGCTTTTGTAAATAGAACAAAGCAAAGAGGCTGCAAGCTAGAGTCTTGGAGAGCCGATTGGAAAGGATTAAATTTCAACCTCTAAAAATTGTAAATCCCCCCCTGGAAGCAGGAGAAGAGGGGGGGGGGAGTTTTGGACTATTTATACCTGCGAGAGAGAGGGAAGGAAGTTAAAATTCCATTGCTCGGAACCTGGGAACGGGCTGCAAATAGGACAATAAGGCTGCCGTATCTGAAACACGCTCTGACTGTTAGCTGTCAAAGAGAGATACATTGTTTTCAACTGTTTTTAACTGTCCCCCTCTGACTTTAAATGGAGAAAAAAGTAACTGAAAATTAAAACTAAATTTCCTGCTTGAGTTATGCTTTAAAAGGAGTTATTTTGGATCAATACAAGTACGGATTGTAACTGTTTCCCCCTAGAGAAAGTTGTGGAAACTGTTACAAGAGCTGGATCAGGGGAATTTTCCATTAGAAAGATAAAACTGCCTGACTGTGGGACTTCCGGGGGCGGCACGAACGGCAATGGCGGTCCCCTGCTATTTGTGAGGGGGAAGCTCCGCAGAAACGGGTCGTCCGCTACGGCGAAGAAGAGACCCTGATTGGAAACCCACAGGCAGTGATAGCCTGTGGTTGTGGGACTCGGCGGGCACCATCAGCACCCCTCGAAACGTCGAAGGGACCTCATAAGGGGCTCCGGAGCGTGAAAGGGCTGGCGCGGTGCTGTGAGTTGATCGCTCTTTCTGTGGGGTGAAGCCGCGAAGCTGCTGCCGGTGAGCGCTGACCCTTTTCCTGGGACAATTCGGCTATAAAAACAACTACTCGTGAGTAGGTGAAGTTCACTGAATTTGGGACTAAATTTTATGAAGTTTTGGCACTGAAGCGGGAGGCGCAACCAGGAAGTCCGTCTCCCGGCTCTGTTTAAAGACTTAAAGCAAAGACGTTTAACTTTCTAATGCCTTGGAAACTACGATCTTAAAAGGCACTAATCTGAGCATCAATTGTATTCAATTTAACTTCGGTATCTGTGGATTTTACCCTTTATTCGTGGATACCTTTTTACCTTTTCACTTGTGGATTTACAAAATCACTGAGAAATCCCGGTAATCGGGCTGCCAGACTACTAGAGCTACTAAATTACTAGAACTGTTAGGCTGTTGGAACTGCTACATTGGATTGTTACATTGAACTGTTACATTGGAACTCGCACTTTTTGAGACATTGTAATTACTCAAGGATTGGCTCTGCAAAGACTAAAGGACTCAGAAGGTTTTTGGGAGTTTGATGCTGTTTGACATTGATATTAACTTTTGAGAGACTTGGAATAACTTGGAGCAAATTGTATGAATTGGAGCAAATTGTATGAACAGTAACTTTCTTTCTTTTAAGATATATCTAGTGTCCCTCTAGTGGAACACTGAAACTTTGCAACTGCTGGGGGATTTTTCCATCTAGGGACTTGTGGATTCCCATGGGAATTGCTAACCGTGAGACTGACCTTGACGCGTAGACAGTGATGGGATGAGTGGGGAGACAAGATCAGGCAAAGCCAAAACACAACAAGCTACTATAATTTCACAGCTGCGCAGATCATCTGTTCCTATTGTTTCTGTGGCACAACAGGAAGACTTAGAGCAAGCTAGGCCTGAAGGAATGGCCACAGGAGGTGAAACATCAGTACTAGATAAAATTCTTGGAAAATTGGATGATCTGTGTAAGCAAGTGACTGAACAATCATCTAAATTAGACCAAAATACAGCTAGTGTAAACAATTTGACTCAACAAGTTGGTTTAAATGCACAAGCTATTGGGAAACTGTTGGAAGTTACTACAGAAAACCGTAAAAATGCTGAGGAGGCCAAACAGAAAGCAGAGGCTGTGCAACAGGAAATAAAACCTATGCGCAAACAGATTGGTGAACACCAGGCATATCTGTCTATGATAGAACTAAAAAGTAAGGAAAATAACTTGAGACTGAGGTCAGTTCCAGAACTTGAAAAGGGAGATTTAATTGAATATTTGACAAAAGAATTTGCAGAATTTTGGTCTTTGGAAGAAGATGAAGATTTTAAAATTGTAAGTGCATTCAGACTTGGAAAAGGAGGGAGGAAGGTTAAGTCTAGAGACTGCCTGATCTCCCTCAGAACGAAGGCAGAAAGAGATAAGATACTGAGTGCACATTTTCAAAAGACCTTGGAAATTCAGGATTTTAAAGTGGAAATCTACAAGGACATCCCGAAATACTTATTGGAACTTAGATCTAACTACGGAGATTTGGTGACATTACTGAGAAGTAACAGAATCGTCTTTAGATGGGAGTTCCCCCAGGAACTATCTTTCACGTTTAGGGGGAAGAAAGTCAAAATCAAAACAGCTGAAGACAAGGAAAAATTTTTGAGTGACTACGGAGAAGACCTTCAGAAAGGGACTGAAGGTGAATTAGGAGCCTTAGGACCTGGACCACTAAGTTCTGTACCTACACCTTTGGGTTCTGAGGACCCTGAGAAAGCGATACCACCGCCAAAGGGAGAATATAATTATCTCAACATGTCTCTGCAACTACTAAGTTGGAACATTCATGGCTGTAACTCCCCGGAGAAAAGGAGGAAGATATTTCATTTATTAAAAAAGGAACAATTAGACTTAATTTGTCTACAAGAAACACATGTGATGGATGCATCGGACTGAGCGGTAGGGGCGGTGCTTCTGCAGCCGGGGAAGAGTGAGTCGGAGTGGAGACCGTGTGCCTTCTTCTCGCGAAAGCTGAATAAATCCGAGAGGAACTACACCGTGTATGACCGAGAACTACTCGCCATTCATGAAGCGTTCCGGAGATGGAGGCACTTACTAATTGGTGCACAACACAAAGTCCAAGTGTGCACTGACCACAAGAATCTAGAGTATTGGAGAACGGCACGAGTACTCAACCAACGACAAGTGAGATGGGCCCAGGAGTTCTCCAAATTCCACTTTGAAATTTGTTACGTGCCAGGCCCGGAAAACGTCAGGGCGGACGCTCTCTCCCGTAAACCAGAATATTTGGAGGGGGAGGGGGCGCCAGAAGAGAGACATATCATCCCAGAGGACCACTGGGTGTGTGGGGCGGCATTGGTGGGACAAAGAGAACTGGTAGAGGGGACTGAGAATGATGAATACGCCCAGGATAAGCTCAGAGGTCTTCGGAGGGAGGGAGAGAACCCGGGAGGGTTTGAGGAAAGAAACGGGGCATTGTATTACAAGGGGGCACTGTATATACCCGAAGGAGAATTGAGGGGGAGAGTACTCAAACAGTTGCACGACAGCCCCACAGCGGGGCACTTCGGGCAACACAAAACCATGTGGTTGGTTACCAGAATTTTGGTGGCCCAAGGTGCGGGAAGATGTACGGGAGTATGTAAGAGGGTGTGACCGATGCCAGCGAGCAAAAGGGGAAAGGCGGGCGCCGGCGGGTTATTAGAACCACTACCCATACCAGAACGACCATGGGAGGCAGTATCAATAGATTTTATGACGGATCTGCCGAAATCCAAGGGAAAAACAGCCATCATGGTTGTAGTAGACCTGTTAACCAAGATGTGCCACTTTGTAGCATGCTCACATGCGGTCACGGCAGAAGAAACAGCCAAATTGTTTGTAGAACACATTTTTAGATTGCATGGCGCCCCCTTGAGGGTGGTCTCCGACCGAGGGAAACAATTTACGTCCAGGTTCTGGAGGAAGCTCATGAGCTTACTTCACGTAGAGGTTAATTTTTCGACTGCCCGACACCCTGAAACCAACGGGCAGGCGGAAAGAGCAAACGGTATCCTCCAACAATACTTGAGGTGTTATGTCAATGACAGAGAAAATGATTGGGTAGAAAAGTTGGCTCTGGCAGAATTTGCCTACAATAATGCGGAGAATGTGTCCACAGGGATGAGCCCCTTTTTGGCCAACTATGGGTGTCATCCCAGGGCATTTCCAGGGGAAGGAGGGGAGAGATGGAGCGTCCCGGCAGCAGAACATTTTGTAGAAGAGATGGAAGCGATCCACCGTCAGCTCCAACTCAACCTAGAAAGGGCCAAAGAAGAATGCAAGAAGCAGGCAGACAGGAATAGAAGGGAAGGTGAAACCATAAGGGTGGGGGACCAGGTGTGGCTGTCGACCCAAGGGTTGCCGTTCAAAGGGGGTTGTAAGAAATTGGGACCCAAAAGATTGGGACCATTTGAGGTCATTCAACAGGTCAATCCGGTGGCGTTCAAACTCAGGTTACCGAACCACATGAAACTACACCCAGTATTCCACAGGTCATTGTTGTCACCGTACAGAGGGGGACGTGAAGGGGTGTTCACACAGGGGCCAGTCATAGAAGAAAGGGAACGCAACAACCATGTGGCGGAAATCATTGACTCCAGGTGGAAGGGTAAGCAGGTGGAGTATTTGGTAGCTTGGGAAAGGGAACCAGAGTCAGAAAATACCTGGGTAACTGCAGAGGAAGTCAATGATGAGGTGTTAATAGAAACGTTTCATCAAAGGTTCCCAAGGAAACCTCAGACTGTAACGAGGTTCCGGAGGGAACATTTTGGCACCACCGACGAGGAAGAGGAGTTCGAAGGGTTCCCGGAATCGGAGCTGGAAGAAGGAGTAGACTCCGATGAGGAGGAGTACTCGGGGACAAGGGACAGCAACCGGTGGAGGGAAGTGTTCGAGACTTCGGAAGATGAGGGAGGTTCTTTCAGGGGTTTTGCATCCTCACCGCCCATGGAGGAAGGGACGGGAGGGGGTGAAGGGGGCCCTGGAGGGGAGGTGGATGTCAGGGAACTGCCATCGGAAGGGCAGGTGGTGGAAGGGCTCACAGAGGCTAGGAGAGACCTAGCAGCAGAGGAGGGAACCAGCAGGGGGAGAGAAGGAGCTCCGAGGGAAAGTGAGTCGGAGGGATGGCTCAGGGACACTTCTAGCGAAAACAGTGAGGAGGTTTCAGGACCTCCTATAGGGACACCCACCCCTCGCCGGAAACTGTCGCGCCGAGAGACCAGAAGACGCGTTTCCGTTAAGGAGCTTTTATGTTGGAAGAGATTCCGCAAACGCCCACTATCGGATTCTGCCAGCGACTGAGGGAGCCATGCTTAAGGGGCTCCGCTATAGACAGAGCTTTGCTAATCTGGGCAAACTCTGAGGGACTACGCTTTTACGCACAAGCAGCTCATCATCCCATCACAGTTACCAACCTTGAGATTGAAGGGAGAAACATCCAGAATCCTGTGGAGATTAGAAAATGCTTCCAGAGATACTTCAAACAACTTTATACTCAGGGGCCGCAGAAAGTGACTGATATAGACCAATTTTTAAGAACTAATGGATTACAAAAACTATCTCAAGAAAACAAGACAATATTGAACTATAAGATAACGGAACAGGAGATTGAAAGTGCCATCCAGAACATGCAATTGGGCAAGTCTCCAGGGCCGGACGGGTTAACCTCCAAGTATTACAAGACTTTGAAAGACTATTTAATTCAACCATTAAAGGAGGTGTGCAACGAGATTATGGAGGGGAAGAAGGCACCGGAGTCGTGGAAAGAAGCTTTCATCACACTTATACCAAAATCTGAAGTAGAAAAGACACAATTTAAGAACTACCGTCCCATATCCCTCTTAAATGTGGATTACAAAATTTTTGCAGATATCTTAGCTAATAGATTAAAAAGAGTGTTAAATGAAGTGATACACAAAGATCAGGCAGGCTTTCTTCCAGGCAGACATTTGTCTGATAACACAAGGAACATTATCGACATTTTGAAGTTATTGCAAATGAACACTAATACAAAAGCAGTTCTAATTTTTATTGATGCGGAGAAGGCCTTTGACAATATTTCTTGGAATTTTATGAAGAAAAATCTTAAGGGAATGGGAGTGGGACGGGGTTTGAAAATAGTATAGAAGCAATCTATTCAGAACAAAAGGCAAAATTGATAGTTAACAATGAGGTGTCAGAAGAGTTTAAAATTGAAAAAGGAACACGACAGGGTTGCCCTATCTCTCCATTGCTATTTATCTCGGTCCTGGAGGTGCTCTTGAACATGATTAGGAGGGACCAGTTGATTAAAGGAATTCAGGTCGGAGCTAAACAATATAAACTTAAGGCTTTTGCAGATGACCTGGTTTTGACATTACAGGAGCCAGAATCTAGTATGAAAAGAGTTTTAGAATTGATTCAGGAATTTGGTCAAGTGGCAGGATTTAAATTAAATAAGCAAAAAACTAAGGTTTTGGAGAAAAAATTGACAATAATGGAAAAAGAAAGGTTTCAGAAGGAGACAGATTTAAATGTGGTGAAGAAAGTGAAATACCTAGGGATAAATATGACAGCCAAAAATCTGAATTTATTTAAGCATAACTATGAAAAATGTTGGTCAGAGGTTAAAAAAGATTTAGAAATCTGGTCAAAATTGAAGCTCTCCCTGTTGGGTCGAATTGCTGCTATAAAGATGAATGTATTGCCAAAAATGTTGTTTTTGTTTCAAACTTTGCAGATTGTGGACAGGATGGATTGTTTCAAGAGGTGGCAGAGAGATATCTCTAAGTTTGTCTGGCAGGGCAAAAAGCTCAGAATAAAATTTAAAATATTGACTGATGCTAAAGAAAGAGGGGGGTTTGCCCTGCTGGACATGAAGTTATATTATGAATCAGCAGCATTCTGCTGGTTGAAAGACTGGCTACTTCTTGAGAACACTGACATTTTAGATTTGGAAGGGTTTAACAATGCGTTTGGGTGGCATGCATATTTGTGGTACGACAAGGTTAGAGCTCACAAAGCATTTAAGAACCATATTGTCAGGAAAGCAGTATTTAATGTCTGGACAAGATACAAAGATTTACTAGAAAACAAGACCCCAAGGTGGTTGTCACCTATGGAAGCTAAGGCTCTGAAAAGACTCAATATGGAGGCCAAATGGCCGAAATATTGGGAGATATTAGAACAAAATGGAGACACATGGAGATTGCAGAGTTTTGAGAAACTAAAAGATAAAGTGCAAGACTGGTTACATTATTACCAAATTAGAGAGGTTTTTAATATGGATAAAAAAATAGGTTTCCAGGTGGAAAAATCGAAATTAGAAACAGAATTGCTAGAACCTAAAACTAAGGTACTTTCAAGAATGTACAACTTGCTGTTAAAGTGGAATACTCAGGATGAAACGGTCAAATCAGCTATGATTAAGTGGGCACAAGATATTGGTTATAATATCATGTTTGCTGACTGGGAACGGTTATGGACCACCGGTGTGAAATTCACGGCATGTAATACCTTAAAAGAAAATATTATGAAAATGATATATAGGTGGTACATGACACCAGTCAAGCTTGCAAAAGTATATCATTTGCCTGATAATAAATGTTGGAAATGTAAGGAAACTGAGGGAACATTCTTTCACCTCTGGTGGACGTGCCCAAAGGTCAAGGCTTTCTGGGAAATGATCTATAATGAACTGAAAAAGGTATTTAAGTATACCTTCCTTAAGAAACCAGAGGCCTTCCTCCTGGGCATTGTCGGCCCGATGGTGCCAAAGAAGGATAGAACTTTCTTTATGTATGCAACAACAGCAGCAAGAATACTTATTGCAAAGTATTGGAAGACACAAGATTTGCCCACTCTGGAAGAATGGCAGATGCAACTGATAGACTACATGGAATTGGCAGAAATGACTGGCAGAATCCGAGACATGGGAGAAGAGCAAACGGAAGAGGATTGGAAGAAATTTAAAGACTATCTGCAAAAACATTGCAAAATATTTGAATGTTAAAGTGATGCAGGATATAAGGACATTATGGCATTAGTGACATAGTTGAAAGGAACATGTAAACATGTTTTATGAGAAATAAGGTTGAAAAGTTAGAATATCATTATGTCAAACTTAAGTAAGAGGTTATAAGGGGAAGAATTGGAGACATAATAGATGAAAGGTACAATACAGAATAAGATCTGAAAAAGGGTTAGGCATTGCTGAATATGATTGTGTAAAAAGGGAACGCAGAAAAAGGAGATGTGAGGAAGTCAGGAAAGAAGGATATGAAAATAATGGGTAAGAAACTGGATATATATGATTTTTTTTCTTTTTTTAGGTCTATTCTTTTTTTGTTTTTTATGTTTCATGTTGTATCTTTTTTTTCTTTTTGCTTGCTTGATTGATTGTGACGGTGTTTTTTTTCTTTTATTTTAGTCCTTTTTTATTTCAGCTTTGAGTGTGAGGTTTGTTGTATTGTTTGAAAATCGCAATAAATATCTTTAAAAAAAAAAAAAAAAAACTGCCTGACTGTGCGATTGACCTTGGACTTTCTGAGTGTTATGGCAGATGGGAAAGAAAAAGTAGATTCGTCATTCCCAGAAAAAACAACAAGATCTGGGAAGTCTTGGCAGCAAAGAGAGTCAGCATCTGGTCCTTCTGCCTCACCTGCAGCTGTACCAACACAACTTAAACCAAGAGGAATGTCATCAGAAGAAGCTTTAGCGACTGTATTAGGTAAGATAAATGAATCTTTGGAAAAACTCAGCAAGAAGGTAGATGAGACAAATGTAAAAGTTGATGCGTCAAATGCGAAGGTGGACGCTGCAAATACCAAAATTGATATAAATACAGAAAGTATAAATAGTCTGGGACAAAAGGTGAACACCAACATAGAAGCCATACAGAAATTGATACAGGAGTCTGCTTCAACCCATCAAATTGCAGAGGAAGCTAAGGAAAAAGTGGATGCTGTGGAAGTTAAGGTAACTCAATTGGAAACAAAGAGAGTCCCAGATATACAGAGACAAGTTGAGGACCATAAGCTGATTCTTTCTATGATTGAGCTCAAGGAAAAACAGACAAACGTGAGGATTAGAGCTGTACCTGAACTGGAGAAGGATAGTTTGATAGAATTTCTTACGCAGGAATTTGCAGAGTTTTGGAATTTGGATTTGGAACAAGAAGGAGTGAAAATCGTGAGTGCTTTTAGGCTTGGAAGAGGAGGGAAGAAGAACAGAGTAAGAGACTGTTTGATTACCCTCCGATCTAAAGAAGAGAGAGATAAAATTTTGGGTTGGCACTTTCAGAAGACTTTGGAAATATTGCAGACAAGAGTGGAAATATTCAAAGATATCCCGAAATACCTTTTGGACCTTAGGTCCAACTATGGGGATTTGGTTGCTCTGCTGAGAAGGAACAGAATCATCTTTAGGTGGGAATCTCCCCAAGGCCTATCCTTTAGCTTTAAAGGAAGTAAAATAAAAATAAGATCAGTTGAGGACAAAGAAAAATTCCTGAGCATCCACGAAGAGGATCTACAGAAGGGGCTTGGAAAAGAACCAGGAGCATCGGACAGAAGATCACCAGATAGAGGATTAGAGCAAAGAGTACTGGACAGACGATCACCTATACTGGACATAGCAAAGCTATCCTTTGGTACCAACACTACCGACAGAACAAGAGCAAGCACTGGGCGCAGTTGGAGGAGACTTAAAGTAACTACATCATGGCACTGCAAATATTAAGTTGGAATGTTAATGGAATGAACTCCCCTGAAAAAAGACGAAGAGTCTTTCATGTATTAAAAAAAGAACAATTGGACTTGATTTGTTTACAAGAAACACATGTGATAAGACTACACAGGGAAATATTGGCAAACAAAAGATTGGGGCATGAATTCATTTCATCAGACAAAGTTAAAAAAAGAGGAGTAGTACTTTACGCAAAGGAGAGCCTATCACTGAAATTTATTTTTAAAGATTACCAAGGAAGATTTGTGGCAATTGAAATCCAATCACAAGGAGAGAAATTTTTGATATTAGGCATTTATGCACCAAATGAGGGAAAATCTGATTTTTTTAAGAAGTTACATGAGACTCTGATGGACTATATGGACTATAATATGATTTTGATGGGGGATATGAATGGAGTGGTGTCTACAAATATGGATAAGGCACAGAGACAGGTAGTCACTAAGGATGGTAGATTACCAAAGAGTATCTTTGATATGACTGACAATATGGATTTAGTTGACATTTGGAGAATTAAAAACCCTCTGGGAAGAGAGGGAACCTTCTTCTCTGAGGCCAAAATGAAATGGACAAGAATTGACCAAATTTGGGTAACTAGAGGGCTGGCTCCAAAGACTAGAAAGGTGGAAATATGCCCTAAAACTTGCTCCGACCATAATGCTGTAAAGATGGAATTGAAACTAACACCAACTGGTTCCTTCAGATGGAGGATGAATGACACTTTGTTTAGGAACGAAGAAGTGACTAAGAAGGCCCAAAAAAGTCTGAGAGACTATTTTGAGATAAATATGAATACATCTGTAGAAAAAAGAGTAATTTGGGACGCAAGCAAAGCGGTTATGAGAGGATTTTTTATACAACAGAATGCGATTTAAAAGAGAGTCCAAAATGAGAAAAAAGATAAGATTTTGGAGAAAATAAAGGAAGGAGAGAAGAAACTGAGAGTGAAACCAAAGTCACAGTAGATTCTGAAAGAGATAAAGCTACATCAAGTACAATATATGAAAATGATGAATCAGGAAATAGAATGGAAAATTAAACAGATGAGACAAAAGACATTTGAATCGGCAAACAAATGTGGAAAACTGCTGGCTTGGCAAATGAAAAAAAGACAGAAACTTAACACTATTACAAATTTGGAAGTAGAAGGAAAAAATATACAGAATCCAGTGGAGATTAGAAAGTGTTTTCAGAGGTATTTTAAACAACTATATACACAGGAAACCCAGAAACAAATGGACATTGATCTTTTTTTGAAAACAAATGGATTACAAAAAATCTCTCAAGAAAATAAGCTAATGTTGAATTACAAAATAACAGAGCAAGAGATAGAAGGGGCCATCCAGAATATGCCATTGGGTAAATCTCCAGGACCGGATGGTTTGACTTCAAGATACTATAGATCTCTGAAAGAATGGATAATACAGCCTTTAAAGGAAGTTTGTAATGGAATATTGGAAGGGAAAAGGGCACCAGAGTCGTGGAAGGAAGCTTATATTACACTTATACCGAAATTAGAGTCTGAGAAGACACAGCTTAAGAATTACCGCCCCATATCTTTGCTTAATGTGGACTATAAAATTTTTGCAGACATTTTGGCTAAAATATTAAAAAAGGTATTAGTAGAAGAAATTCATAAAGACCAAGCTGGTTTTCTCCCGGGCAGACACTTGTCTGACAACACAAGGAACATAATTAACATTCTAGAAAAGTTACAAGTGAATATTAATACTAAAGCAGTTTTGATATTTGTGGACGCGGAGAAAGCCTTTGACAATATTTCTTGGAGTTTTATGAAGAAAAGTTTACAGGGGATGGGGGTTGGCCAAGGTTTTGAAAATGGTATACGTGCAATTTATTCAGAACAAAAGGCTAAATTAATTGTGAACAATGTAGTGACGGAAGAATTTAAGATAGAGAAAGGAACACGACAAGGTTGCCCAGTCTCTCCATTGCTATTTATATCGGTCCTGGAGATTCTTTTAAACATAATTAGAGGGGACCAAACAGTTAAAGGTATACAAGTTGGAGCTAAACAGTACAAACTGAAAGCATTTGCTGATGATTTGGTGTTGACATTACAGGAGCCAGAATCTAGTACCAAAAGAGTATTGGAACTGATTCAAGAATTTGGTCAGGTGGCGGGTTTTAAGTTGAATAAGATGAAAACTAAGGTTTTAGAGAAAAATTTAACTGTGACGGAGAGAGAAAGGTTTCAGAAGGAGACAGGACTAACACTGGTTAAGAAAGTGAAATACCTAGGGGTTAACATGACTGCCAAGAATGTGAATTTATTTAAGGATAATTATGAAAAATGTTGGATGTAAGTGAAAAAGGTTTTAGAAATATGGTCAAACCTGAGCTTATCATTGCTAGGTCGAATTACTGCGATAAAGATGAATGTATTGCCAAGGATGTTGTTTTTGTTTCAAACATTGCAAATTTTGGATAAAATGGAGTGTTTCAAGAAGTGGCAGAGAGATATTTCTAGATTTGTCTGGCAGGGCAAGAAGCCTCGAATAAAATTCAAGATATTTACTGACGCTAAAGAAAGAGGTGGATTTGCCCTGCCAGACTTAAAACTTTATTATGAATCAGCCGCTTTTTGCTGGCTGAGAGAATGGATGCTTCTTGAGAACACTGACGTGTTGGATTTAAAAGGCTTTAACAACGTTTTTGGGTGGCATGCATATTTGTGGTATGATAAGGTTAAAGCACATAAAGCGTTTAAAAACCTTATTGTCAGAAAAGCACTGTTTAATGTTTGGACAAGATATAAGGACCTGCTTGAAAATAAAACCCCAAGGTGGCTGTCACCAATGGAAGCAAAGGCTCAGAAAAAGCTAAATATGGAGGCCAAATGACCGAAATATTGGGAAATTTTGGAAGAAGAGGGAGACAGATTAAAACTGCAGAGTTTTGAAAAATTAAAAAATAGAGTGCGATTATTGGCTTCCAGGTGGAAAAATCAAAATTGGAAACAGAACTGTTAGATCCTAAAATTAAGAATTTGTCAAGAATGTATAACTTGCTGTTGAAATGGAATACTCAGGATGAAACGGTGAAATCTGCTATGATTAAATGGGCACAAGATGTTGGACATAATATTATGATGGCTGACTGGGAACAGTTATGGACCACAGGTATGAAGTTCACGGCATGTAATGCCTTAAGAGAGAATATAATGAAAATGATATACAGGTGGTACATGACACAAGTCAAGCTTGCAAAAATTTATCATTTGCCCTATAATAAATGTTGGAAATGTAAAGAGACTGAAGGTACATTCTTACATCTTTGGTGGACATGCCCAAGGATTAAGACCTTCTGGGAGATGATCTATAATGAAATGAAAAAGGTATTTAAATATACCTTTCTGAAGAAACCAGAGGCCTTTCTCCTGGGCATGGTCGGCCAATTGGTGCCAAAGAGGGACAGAACTTTGTTTATGTATGCCACAACAGCAGCAAGAATACCTATTGCAAAGTATTGGAAGACACAAGATCTACCCACCCGGGAAGAATGGCAGATGAAGGTGATGGTGTGGAGTTTGGAACTGACAGGGTTAAAACTCCATGGTGTCCTGTATCTGGGAGGAGCTTGACGCAGAGAAGTGTGTCGCAGTCTGTGTCAGTGTTCAGACTTGCTTTCGCTTCTGGCTGACACGCAGCACAGCACGGAGGCTGTGCGAGTGTGCTTTTGGAAGCACCGAGAAATGTCCGAAGTGTCCGATGGATTTACTGCTTTGTAAAT
This sequence comes from Podarcis gaigeae, assembly GCF_964106915.1. Taxonomy (NCBI): domain Eukaryota; kingdom Metazoa; phylum Chordata; class Lepidosauria; order Squamata; family Lacertidae; genus Podarcis; species Podarcis gaigeae. The sequence goes on from NC_139695.1 coordinate 21,623,874, forward strand.
AAACGCTACTAGAGATAAGAACGAACTGTCTCTGGACTTGATTTATCCCTATTCTCACACGGACGCAGGACCACTGCTACTCTGCTCTCCTTGCAGGTCTGCTCCCCAGCAGAGCCACGCAGGGAAGCCTGACTGGACATAGGATTTATTTCCGAATAGGTTATGGAAGTTCCGCGTTTCCTGACAAGTGTGAGAAGGGAGGAAGGCTGCCAGCGTTGAGTTGCTGAGAGCTCCTGCCAGGAAGGGCAGTGAGGAATGCTGGAGAGCGGAGCCAAAAGCCAAGAGAGACGGCTGCTTCGGAGGTCCAGCTTGCTGGCAAACGCATGAGTACGCTTGAAGCCCCGGTGGGAGGAGAATGGCTGCTGCACAGGCACAGCAGGGCCAAGACAGCTAGCCCGGTGAGAGACTGAATGGGGCCAACTGGGAGGCCTGGTCAAGAAGAGCAAGGGGGTGGTTTGTGGCCACAGGGCTCTGGAGTCCAGTCCAGAAGGAGCCGGCCCCACCCACGCAAGCTACTGCTCTGCTGAGTGAGAGAGAGTAGAGAGAGCTCTGCATGTTGCAAGCAAATGTGGACGCTTTGCTGTTGCCCCATCTGGAGGGCGTTAAATCGGCTCAGGCCGCCTGGCAGGTGCTGAGGAGTCTGTGCAAAAGCTCAGCAGGAGCCGAGGGCCAAGGGAGCAAGCCTTGGGCCAAAGTGGAACGCCCAGAAAGCCCAGTGGGGGCTGGGACTGTGTTGGGAAGCTGTTGCAATGCTTCAACACGTCTGTGTTAAGAGAGTCTGTGTACTGGTCCAGTAAACGCTTCCACTGCGCAACCAGCAACAGTGCTCTTTGCAGAGCATTAATTAAGTCCAGTGCAGAGATTCTTGTTGCAGTACAAGCTTCAGAGTCTCAGCAGCAAAGAAATAACGACACAGGGAAGCCTGTCTTTCCAAAGACAGGTTTATTGCAGAAAGATAACAGAAACACCTCCGGAGCTTTCAGACATTTTTGCTTCACGCCCCACAGGCAGAGAAAACAAACACTCTTTATATACTGAGCAACTTAACAACTTAATGAGCTTGACTACTTAAAGTCACATGACATTGCTAACTTGCCAGCGTCTTAGATTTCACACCCTAACATGTGTGATGGACTGTGTGCTGGAGAGAGGCTGAGAGCTGGGAAGAGGACGGCAGTCGCAAGCTGTTCCTCAGGCAGCAGTGCACCCAGGAGTGGGGGTGCAGGCCAGGCAGGCCATTCCAAGAGCTCTGAGAGAGCCAAAGGCTCCGAAAGTTGTTTGTGCTTTGAGGCGTCATCCAACAGCGCTGGGAAGCATCCGCTAGAGGCCCAGGCTGCCAAGGACACCGGCTGGCGTGGAATGTCAACAAAACAGGTTCCCAGGGCCGGTTCCCAGCAAAGACGTAGGAAAGAAGCAGGCCAGGAGAAGAACAAAGACAAGGCGTCTTATCACCTCACAGCTGCGATGGTGTCTCTGAGAAAAGGCAAAAGCCTTAGTCGGGGGGAGGCTGTGGCCATGGCAACCAGTGGGGGTGCGAGCAACACCATGGCAGCTTTGGAAGACAGCTGGAGAGACACTTTATCTCTCGTAATCGACTCAGGCGCGTCTCATTGTCTCGTGAAATCACAGGAGCTCCTGAGGAACTGCAAGACAGTTAACTGTTACGTTAGCGGATGGGTCTCAGAGACCGTTGACTGAATCTGGGTTTTTATTTTGTTCTTTTATAGATCATTGGGTGCAAGCTTATGTGGTTCCAGAGTTTGCACATTCTCTTTTAAGTGTGTCATCGCTCACTGCTGATGGGTTTGAAATTCGGTTCTCTAACAATTTGTGTTCCTTCTACAGGAATGGGAAGAAGATCTACAGTGTTGAGAGAAAAGACAGGCTCTTTCTGGTGGAGATGCCTATTGAAAATGGGACTGGTGGGAAAATGGGACTGGTGGAAAATGGGGCTAGTGGAGAGTCCATTGAAGACGCCCAAGTGCAATGTGCAAATGTCCCACCACACCATGATTGTATACACTTATGGCACAGGAAATTTGGGCACGTTGGGTGGTCACTTGTGAGAAAAGCCGCAGAGAACACCATTGGGTGTAGGTTCAAGGCATGTGACAGATACCTAGATTGTCAAGCCTGTAAGCAATCGAAGGTCACAGCATGCACATACCCCAGGTCAGAGAGGAGAACCAGCAAACCCTTTGAACTTGTGCATGCAGATTTGTCAGGGCCCATGCCAACACCTTCTTTAGCTGGGTCTAAATGGGTTCTGGTTCTGATTGACAATTTTTCGAAGCATTCTTGGGTTTTCACGCTTAAACAGAAGTCAGAAGCGGCTGCACTGATCAGGGATTGGATCACAGCGGTAGAGCTACGGTTCTCTACCAGGGTGATTTCCTTTCAATCTGATCGCGGGGGGGAGTTCACAGGTTCTGCGCTGCAATCGTTTTTCAGGCAGAAGGGTATCAGTCATCGACTGACGGCCCCCTACTCTCCGCAACAGAATGGGGTTGCAGAGAGAAAATTTCGCACACTACAGGAATCAGCGAACGCTATGTTGGCAGACTCGGGTTTGCCACAGCGCTTTTGGGCTGAGAGTTATAAGACAGCATGTTTTCTGCAGAATCGGGTGTACAATTCCAGTGTAGACAACACACCATTTTTCTTGTTGCATCAGAAGAAGCCGAAAGTGCACTACTTCCGCGTTTTTTGGCTGCCAGGCTTGGGTTCTCATTCCAAAGGCCATGCGCAGAAAGGGTGAGCCAAGGTCTAGGAAGATGATCTTTGTAGGCTATGAGCCGGGTTCAAAGGCGTGGCGTTTCGCATACCCTACTGGCAACCAGTCTAAGCTGCTTATTAGCGGCAGTGCTGAGTTTTGCGAGCAGAGTGGGTGGAAACGTCTTCACGGGAACCCGGATGTTCTGTTAGACTCAGGTGAGGAAAAGGAGGAGGACGAGGCTGAACCTGTTGCTGAAGTGCACAGTCCACAGCCACAGAGTCCAGAGCAGGGATCTCCAAGGGGGAGGCTCCGTATCTCTCCAAAAGGGAGTCCCAGGACCCCTCCACAGATCTCTGTCAAGTCTGAGCAAAGGAGTGAACCATCCTCGCAAGCAGAACCAGCTGTACGCCCGAAACGGCGCAGCAGGTCAGAGGGGGATGTTTCTGACACAGGGGATAGTAGGGTTGATCCAGGTGAATCAGGCGCAGTTCCAGAATTCACGCTGAGGAGGTCAGCAAGATCAACCAAAGGGAAGCCACCTGAAAGGTATGAAGCCACAAGTGTCTGGGTTGGTGTGGCTAGATGTGAACCTGAATCCTTTGAGGATGTTCAAAAGTTGCCTCAGGAAGAAGCCAGCAAATGGCGTGAGGCGATGCAGAAGGAGATGAACTCAATGGAGTCTCTTGGTGTGTTCTCACTCACACAGCTGCCGGCCAATAGGCAAGCTGTTAGCTGCAAATGGGTTTACCGTCTTAAACCCACAGAAGTGGGAGAACCACAGTATAAAGCGAGATTAGTGGCCCGAGGATTCACACAGAAAAAGGGTGTCCACTTCACAGAGGTATATTCGCCAACCTCGAGAGCAGAGACTTTGAGAACGCTTTTGGCGATAGCAGCACAGAGAGGTTGAAAGGTGAACCATTTTGATGTAGATGTTGCCTACCTGAACTCAGATCTCCAGGAGGAGTTGTACATGCTTCTTCCTCCAGGGTTTGAAGTCAGTGAGCCAGGCGTCGTGTGGCGGTTGCACAAATCCATCTATGGATTACGCCAATCTGCCAGGAATTGGAATATGTGCCTACATGAAGCCTTAGAAGAGCTAGGTTTTAAGAGATCTCTTGCAGACAGTTGTCTTTACATTAGAGATTCAGGCTTAAAACAGCAAGTGGTTCAGGTGTTTGTTGATGACATTTTGATCATGGCACAGACAAGTAAACAGGTGGAGAAGTTTGCTAGGGAGCTTGGAAAGCGGTTCAAGCTAAAGCAGCTTGGAGATGTCAAGTCCTATCTAAGCGTAGAGATCGCAAGAGCAAGTGATGGAAGTTTTTTGCTTTGCCAGAAAGGTAAGATTGAACAGTTGCTTGAGAAGTTCAGGATGTCTGATTGTGCAGGTGCCAGATCACCCATGGAGGCTGGATACGTGAAGGAGTGTCAGCAAGTAGAACGCGTGGTGTTCGAAAATACTGAACTCTTTCAGTCAGCTCTGGGTAGTCTGTTGTATCTGTCACAGTGGAGCAGACCAGACATAGCGTTTGCTGTCAATCTGCTCAGTAGAGAGGCTTCAAGTCCTAGTGTGCAGGCCTGGAATGGTATAAAGCGGGTGCTACGTTACCTGCAAGATACCAAAGACTTTTGCCTCAAGATGTCAGCTGAGGGTGGTGTCAAGCTGACTGCATGGGTGGATTCGGACTGGGCTAACCTTGCGGACCGCAAATCAGTGTCAGGCCTAGTGGTGAAGTTTGGGGACTCAGTAGTTGGGTGGAGGTCCCAGAAGCAAAGTCTCATAGCGCTTTCATCTACTGAAGCTGAGTTCAGTGCGCTATCAAAGGTTTGCAGAGAGCTGGAGTTCTATGTGTGTTTGGTCGAGGAAATCTGTGGAGAAAATTGTCTGCCCGTTGTGGTGCATGAAGACAATCAACCGTGCCTTAAATTGGCTGAGACGGGGCAATTCAAGGCGAGGACCAAACATTTGGACATACGTTTCCGGAATGTATGTCAGAGCGCTCATGAGGGGCTAGTTGCTCTGAAATACTGTCCCTCAACCAAGAACCTCGCTGATGGTTTCACAAAACCATTGACCTTCCAGAAGCACGAGGAGTTCTGTGAGGGTCTGTGTATGGGGAAAGCATTGTTGGCTCTTGTCCCCAGATGCAGGACAAGAGGGGTGTGGAGTTTGGAACTGACAGGGTTAAAATTCCGTGGTGTCCTGTATCTGGGAGGAGCTTGACGCAGAGAAGTGAGTCACAGTCTGTGTCACTGTTCAGACTTGCTTTCGCTTCTGGCTGACACGCAGCACAGCACGGAGGCTGTGCGAGTGTGCTTTTGGAAGCACAGAGAAATGTCTGAAGTGTCCGATGGATTTACTGCTTTGTAAATAAACGCTACTAGAGATAAGAACGAACTGTCTCTGGACTTGATTTGTCCCTATTCTCACACGGACACAGGACCGCTGCTACTCTGCTCTCCTGCCAGGTCAGCTCCCCAGCAGAGCCCATGCAGGGAAGCCTGACTGGACGTAGGATTTATTTCCGAATAGATGGACTATATGGAACTGGCGGAAATGACTGGCAGAATCCGAGACCAGGGTGAAGAGTTGGTGGAGGAAGATTGGCAGAAATTTAAAGACTATTTACAGAAACATTGTAAAATTAATGAATGTTAGAATGATGTTGGAATGAATTTATGTGATTTTAGCAGAAATGTTACAAAGATTTAGGAAAAAACAGACTGTTAATTGGTGAAAGGAGGGAAAGTAAAGCTATATTAATATCAAGATAAATTACAGGACAAAAATTTGAAAAGAGGGAAAAGATTTGCTGAAATGAATAATCAACCTAGAATACAAAAAAGGGAGGTGTGAGGAGGTCGGGGAAATAAGCTAATGAAAGATAAGTAATGGGGAAAATTGCTGTATTTTTCTTTGTTTTTTCTTTTTTGCTTAATGGATTTTAATTCTCTGCTTTTTCTCTTTTATTTTTCTTTCTTTTCTTTTTTCTTTTATCCTTTTTTCTTTACCTATTGGGATGTGTGGTATTTTTTTTTGTTTAAAATGATGTTTTTAGCTTTTTCTTTTTGTACCTCTTAAAACCTCAATAAATATCTTATAAAAAAATAATAATGAAATCTTGGTGCCCTTTCTTACAAAATGCTAACAGAGACAATGGCACCAGTTGCCCTCTGGACTCACAGGGTGCAGCTGATTTTGGAGCCATCAATTGTACACATTTGGAATGGCCCTTGAGAAAGGATAGGCTGCCTATATTCAGCAGCTTACCACCTTGTTGTTTGTTAAAAACTTTAATAAAAAGCATGCTTAAAATAAAACAGGAAAAATGAAATTTTGCTTGCTTCTTGAGAGAAGAATAATGCCTAATTATTTGTATCTGCTTTTAAATGTTGTGTCTCTTCTCTTTGTAATGAGTTTTACTGGGTCTGTGGTCATTTTAAGTTGCTTACCTTCACTAAAATATATAAATCTACTCGACTGGAAACTTTTATTATCCAAATTCAAACCCACTTTTCTTTCTTAGAATGTCCTCCATGGAAATTAGATGAGCAAATGGATAGCAAAATTTCTTGAGTGGGGAGGAGGGTTCAATGTTATAATAGATTAGATTAGATATGGACAGTCCTTAAGTACAGGAAAACTTGACACTTAGAAACCTTTGAGTCCTTTCCAAAAGGACTTCACCCACTATTTAGGGGGGAAGTATGTCAGAACTGACCTTCTGCAGTACTGATTCCACATTCTTGGACTCCTAATCTTACACGTAAATTAGAGCTGGAACCATCTCAGGCCCTATGGCTCTTGAAATGACCATGACCTATTGAGCAAAACCACAGAATCAACCTCTCTGGTGACTAAACCCCACTTGCTTTTACAAAATAAATTAACAACAGAGGAAAATCATGGAAGAAATAAAATGGCTTTTGAAATTAATGAAGGCGATTCCTATTATCCACATGTATTACGGGACATGTTAAAAGCGCCCCAAGGGGAAATTCTGTAAGGTAGCAGGCTTTGAAAAGCTTATGCAGATACACAAGGACACATTGCTAAAAGAAACAAAGGGATTTGTTTTTTTTTTAAATTAATTTTTATTAATTTTCACCACAAATTAAAAAACAAAACAAAACAAACAAAGCAACACACATATAACATAAATAAACACATACCACTTACATTAAAAGACTTCCCTCCATCACGGTTTGAGCTCTATTTTAACCTTATATCTCTGCGGTTTCTTATTACCATCTAAATCAGTACCTCTCAGATTTTATATTGTACCTACTGTAATTTTGATGTTTCCTATGTTTTTTTCTATATATGTAAGGAATTTATTCCAATCGTTAATAAATTTAACATTTTTCTGATGCCTGATCTTCTGTGTCATCATTGCTAGCTCCGTGTATTCAAGTAGCTTGGATTGCCATTCTTTAATAGTTGGGATAATAGGGGTTTTCCAGTTTTGCGCTAAGAGTAACCTGGCTGCTGCCATTGCATATTGGAACATGGTTTGGTCTTCTCGTCTTATCTCCTCCCCAACCATTCCCAGGAGAAAAGCCTCGGGCTTTTTAGGGAAGGTGTATTTCAGGATCTTTTTTAGTTCATCATAGACAAGTCCCCAAAACCTCTTCACTTCTCCACATGTCCACCACATGTGGAAGAAGTCACCCTCTTTTGATTTACACTTCCAGCAAATCTTGTCCCCGGACTTAAACATTTTTTCCAATTTCACAGGGGTTATATACCACCTGTACATCATTTTTTGTAAATTTTCTCGGAGTCCAACACATGCTGTAAATTTCATGTCCTTGTTCCAGAGTTTCTCCCATCTATCAAATTCTAAGTTATATCCAAGGTCCATGGCCCACTTGATCATAACTTCCTTCACTTCTTCATCCTTGGTGTCCCAATCTAGTAGTAGTTTATACATTTTAGATAGGAGTTTTGACTCCCCTTCTATTATTTCCACCTGATATCTGGACTTTCTCTCGCTCATCCCTATTTTTTTATGCTCAGTCCATACCACATTAATCTGATAGTATTGCAGCCAGGTCGTTAATTTGTCTTTTATTTCCTCATAGGGTTTGAGTCTCCACCCTTTATCTGATCTTATCAATATTTCCTCATAAGTCCATCTTTGCCCTTCCATGTTGGTTTTTTTAGTTGTAATAATATCAATTGGCGATAGCCACCAAGGGGTGTCTTTTTCCAAAAGTCTCTTATTTCTGTTCCATACCTCGAATAGCGCTCCCCTAAAAACATGGTTGGTAAATGCTTTATGTACCCTCTCCTTACCCTGCCACAGGTACACGTGCCAGCCAAATCTAGCATCGAATACCTCCAGATCCAACAGGTCAGTATTTTTCAACACAATCCAATCCCTAATCCAACACAAACATGCGGCCTCATAGTACAATTTCAGGTTTGGAACCGCGAACCCTCCTCTATCTTTTCGGTCTGTAAGCAATTTGAATTTAATTCTTGCTCTTTTTCCTTGCCAAATAAATCTGGACAGGGTTTTCTGCCAGTCTTTAAACAACTTCGTTCCCCTAATTACCGGGATGTTTTGGAATAAGAACAGCAGCCTTGGAAGGATGCTCATCTTGATTACTGCCATCCTCCCTGACCATGAGAGCTTTAACCGGCTCCAGATCTCCAAATCCTTTTTTATTTCCTTCCAGGTCTTTATATAATTATCTTCCACTAAATTTATGTTTTTCGTAGTAATCCAAATGCCTAAATACTTCACCTTTTTCACTACTTTAATTCCCGTTTTTTGTTCAATCTGGTTTCTTTGATCTTCCGATATATTTTTTGTTAACATCTTGGTTTTAGCTTTATTCAGTTTAAAGCCAGCCAGCTTCCCAAATTCTTCCAGCAACTCCATAAGTTTATCCAATTGCTCTACTGGGTCTTTTAATGTTACTACCAGATCATCTGCGTAGGCTTTTAGTTTGTATTCTTTCTCTCCAATACTAATTCCTTTTATTTCCGGGGTTTCCCTTATATTATTTGTGATTGTTTCTAACACCATAATGAACAAGAGGGGAGACAGGGGGCAACCCTGTCTTGTGCCCTTCGAGATCTCAAACGAGTTAGTTAAGTTGTTATTAATAATCATCTTGGCTTTCTGTCCCGAGTAAATTGCCCTTATGCCTTCCATAAATGGCCCCTCCATTCCGACTCCCTGCATGCACTTTAGTAGGAAACACCAAGATACATTGTCAAATGCCTTTTCGGCATCAATAAAAATTAAGGCTGCAGGGGTATCACTCTTAAATTCCAGGTACTCGATGACGTTCACTATATGTCTTACATTATTTTTTAGATATCTATTTGGTAGAAATCCAGCTTGGTCTTTATGGATAGATTTTGATAGATATTTTTTGAGCCTGCTGGCCATTATTTCCGCAAAGATCTTATAGTCATTATTGAGTAGTGAAATCGGCCTATAATTTCTAATATCTAATTTGTCCGACTCTGGTTTGGGGATTAGCGTTATATAGGCTTCCTTCCAAGAGTTAGGTATCCCTCCTCCTTGTAGGGTATTGTTAATTACATCACGGAGGACCGGAGCCAGATGTTCTTCTAAGACTTTATAGTATTTTTGTGACAGGCCGTCCGGTCCTGGTGCTTTCCCTGGCTTCATTTTTTTAATTGCTTCCTTAACCTCGTCTATTGTTATTGATTTATTTAAATATGTTTTTTCGTCATCCGTCAGTTGCTCCTTCTTATTCCTTCCCAAATACTTTTCTATTTCTGCAGCGTCTTCATCTTCCTTTTTGTAAAGATTTTCATAAAATTGTAAGAATTTTTCCTCTATTTTACCGGGGTCTTCTATTATTTCCTCTTCTATTTTGATTTTGTTAATTATATTCTGGTTTTTCCTTTTTCTTAATTGCCATGCCAGTAAACGCCCCGTTTTATTAGCAGATTCAAAATACTTTTGCTTCATTGATTTAATTCTCCATTCTACTTCTTGATTTATTAATGTCGAATATTCTATCTGTAACACTTTAGCAATTTGTTTGGTCCTCTCATCCCTTGGATCTGCTGTTAGTTTCCCCTCGCAGTCTCTTAATTGTTTAAGTATTTCGTCTTTCTTTGATTCTCTTAGTTTTTTCCTATATTTATTCTGTTGGATTAAAAATCCTCTTAATACCGCCTTGCTCGCATCCCAAACTATATCGATTTTTGTTTCTATATTCAAGTTTGTGTCGAAATATTCTTTCAGGGTGTTGTTTGCCTTTTCTATTATTTCATCAATTTCGAATAGATATTCATTCATTCTCCATCTATATGGGCGTATTGTTTTACCTTTTATTTCCAGTACAATTGGGTTGTGGTCCGAGAGGGTTCTGGGTTGGATTTCACATTTCATTGTTCTTATCGATAGTTCTCTTGAAACCCATATCTGATCGATTCTACCCCAGCTTTGATGAGGTTCTGAGAAGTGCGTGAATTGTTTCACTCTTGGGTTTTTATATCTCCAAATATCTATTAAGTCTAAATTCGCTTTGAGATTGTCGAAAGATTTTGGGAGTTTCCCTTGGTTCCCTTTCCTCTTTTTCTCATTTCTATCTAACTCTGGTACGGGGACTCCATTCAAGTCTCCAAGCAGAATTAATTTGTGATTTTCTAGTTCTAGTAGCACTTGTTCCAGTTTTTGGAAAAATTTCGCTTTGTTTGTGTTGGGTGCGTACACAGTCACTACATTAAATTTTCCCCCTTGGTAGTTAATTTGGACCCCCAGAATCCTTCCTTCCGTGTCCTTACAAATTAATTTGGGGTCCCATTTCTCTTTCACATAAGTCACCAGCCCTCTTTTTTTATTTACATCTGAATTGATAAATTCTACTCCTAACCTTTTGTTTATCAATATATGTTTGTGTTTTTTAGCTACATGTGTCTCTTGCCAGCAAATCACATCATAATTTTTATTCCTCACAACTTTCTCTATTTTATTCCTTTTTGATTTTTCATTCAAACCGTTTACATTCCAGGTTATAACATTTAATGACATCGTTAACACAAAGTTCTGTTTAATCCGTTAAAATTTTCAAGTTTATGTCTCTAGATTTCCGTTCCCCGAATAGTTTTCCTCTTCCTCCTCCTCACTCCCCACCACTCCCTCCTCCTTTCCTGTTTCCTCTTCTTCCGCCTCCCCCGCTTTGTTTCCCTCCTGTCTCTCATGTTTTTCCAAAGGGATTTGGAGTGACCATGAGTGAAGGGGTAGTACCAGAATGTACAGAATTGTACCTAGAAAAAGGTTACAACTGGATTACCTTTTGGTAAACAAAAACAACAACAACCCCCAAAATAAAACTCAGAAGCAGCAGGACTCCTTAGGAACTCTTAAAAAAACAAAACACATAACTGCATATCCCTACCTAGTCACCAAATGTGAGGGGAAACATAAACAAGCATCTTACACTGCTTTAAATGATAACCAGATTCTGCAATTTTTTACCACACCAGAAGTAAAAGCACGGGGCATTAATAAGTTTTTGAAAAATCATGCAATTCAGGAAACTGAGGGAACATTCTTTCACCTCTGGTGGACGTGCCCAAAGGTTAAGGCTTTCTGGGAAATGATCTATAATGAACTGAAAAAGGTATTTAAATATACCTTCCTGAAGAAACCAGAGGCCTTTCTCCTGGGCATGGTCGGCCAGATGGTGTTAAAGAAGGATAGAACCTTTTTTATGTATGCAACAACAGCAGCAAGAATACTTATTGCAAAGTATTGGAAGACACAAGATTTGCCCACCTTGGAAGAATGGCAGATGCAACTGATAGACTACATGGAACTGGCAGAAATGACTGGCAGAATCCGAGACTTGGGAGAAGAACAAACAGAAGAAGATTGGATGAAATTTAAAGACTATCTGCAAAAACATTGTAAACTATTTGAATGTTAAAACGATGCAGGATATAGAGATAGTGTGGCATTAGTGACAAAATTGAAAGGAACGTGCAAAGATGTTGTGTAAGTAACAAGTAAAGAAACATAGCAAAATTAATCAATGATGGGGATTAGAAGATAAGTGGTTAGCAGCGGCAATGGTTAATTTAAAAGAAATTAAGTAACATTAAAATCAGTCAAAATAATGGAAGAGTTTGCTGAAACTAATTTGGAAATTGGAATACAGAAAAGGGAGGTGTGAGGGAGTCGGGAAAGTAAGGTATATGAAATTAAGAATTGAACTTATATATTTTTGTTTGATTTTTATGTGCTATATTGTTTATTGTCTGTTATTGTGTTGTTTTGTTTTGTTTGTTATGATAAAATCTGTTGAAACCCTAATAAAAATCTTTTTTTAAAAAAAAAGAAAAAGAAAAATCATGCAATTCATTTGTAGGCAAGGGAAAGCTTTCTGAAATGTACAAAATCTTACTAAGACACACAATCTGTTGAAATGACCAAGCAGCGGACGAGATTCGGGGACAGTGGTGTGCCGCCTGGGGAAAATGTTCCTTTCCATTCACCTTAAGCAAAGATGAGGTGACCTTGTGCATCCATAAATAACTTTCAGAAATGTATTTCATTACTTCCCAAACCTTATCAATGGGCTACCAAATGGCATTTCTTTCTATTTTTGATGAAACTGGGGAAGCAGCTTTAGAAGAAGGGGTAGTTGACATTCACTGGCCTGGAAAACACCTGATGCCAATATGATGGCATAGCGGTGTCTGCAAATTGTGGGTGGTGCATTGATGGAGAAACTAAGGCAACAAATGGGGACATGACGCCACCTGTGTTCTAAAGATACATTTCACACAATGTGGGTTTTCTTTATTAAACATGTAAAGATTATGATGGGCTTCTTCAAATGCACATAGCCTCTTACAAGCAGAGGTTTTAGATTAATTTTCTGTAAACATCTGTAATAAATAGTTGGCACTGAAAATACGACGAAACAATGCAATGCTGGACTCATCCCTCCCATCAACGCGCCTGGAAAGCACAGGTCCAAGTAGTTTCCGCCTTACTCTGCTCCTTTCTCTGTGAAAGCCTGCTCTTTAGCTTTCACATCGGAGCAAACGTCAATCCACCCCTCCCAAATAAACATTTTTTTATGAGCCCCCCTACTCTGTGTGTGCTTTCTTTGGCTCCTGTCTCAATGTGCAGAAATTGAGCACATGAATTTTTCAGCATCGTGAGTTTCCCCCAAGACAGTGTCGAGATAAGGCGTGTTTGTGTGGCTCCACACTTGCAATTATTGGGGCTTTGGCTAAGAGGAGTGCATGCACATTCAGCAAGACATAGCTAGCTAGATAGCTAGATAGTTTACATCACTTTGCCTCCATGCCAGGAGAATGCTACAGCTTAAATTTCTGCATGTCATCTGCTGTTATGGAACAAGTCATCCCCATGATCCCTCTAGCCCAGTGTTCTCTAGGTTGGCCCACAGAAGCTCTCAAGGGTTTCAGACAAAACATTCGTTCACTTCAGCATATATTAGTCAAAATAAATGTATGATCTAGAAGGTCACAGGCTCCCCCGTCTTTGGGGTAGAGGTTTGACGTCTGAGACTAGATCTGCAGTACTCATAAACCTTTCACTCTGTAGAGATGAGTAGTCGGCACCGTCCGAGTATAGGAGGAGGGGGGTGGGGGTGGAATACAGGGCTGAGAAATAGAAGAATGTGTTCAATCTCCTACACGAAGCCAGAGCCAATTATGAAGATTTAACAGTTGCTTATAGATCAAATGCATGGATCATGCAGCTGCAAAGAGGTCTACCCAGCCGCTCCCACAGGCAACATGGAATTCTTCTGTGCAATTTACTGTGTTGTTGTTGTTAAAGATGTAAGACAAGCCTATATTGCACTTCATTAAAAATGCCAGGTCACTTCACAACAATATACTGATGGACTCAGTAGAATCAGCTATCAATACTGGGGCACGGGCCTTGGTTGGCACCCTGAAATGCACAGCCCTTGCGCCAGTCCTGAGGAGGCTCAAGGCCAGGGGTCAGCAACCTTTTTCAGCTGTGGGCTGGTCCACCATCCCGCAGAGCATGTGGGGAGCTGGACTATATTTTTTTTTGGGGGGGGGGGAATGAACGAATTCCTATGCCCCACAAAGAACCCAGAGATGCATTTTAAATAAAAGGACACATTCTACTCATGTGAAAACACACTGATTCCCAAACCGTCTGTGGGCCGGATTGAGAAGAAGATTGGGCCGCATCTGGCCCCCGGGCCTTCGGTTACCTACCCCTGCTCAAGGCAATCACTTTCTGCACTTCACGTTAACTCAGAAGACGGCCCAGTTGTGCTCAGATGCTCAAAATTCCCTTTTCACCTTTGAATCTTTGGAGGGTCTGTTTCAGTTGGCATCAGGACAGCTCACCTAGCAGTGCAGCTGCCTTTATTGCAGAGGCAGGAAGTTTCCTTCCTTTCATATTCAGGATTTCTGTACTTACATAAAAATAATAAAATTGTTTATGCTGTTTGTCAGGGTTTCAGGGACAGAGAGCGAGGGGGAGGGGTCCCAGGGTGACGAGGAAGAGGACGACGATGACCCGAGGTTGTCAGTGAGTCCGTCAAGTGAATCCGAGGATTCCCAAAAGGGAGCCCCCCTGGTCAGGCCAAGGGGCAGTAGAGAGGGAAGCAGTCAGAAGCAGGGGAACGAAGAGGGAATCCCCAGTGGGGGTTGGAGATCGGGACCGGCCTCTCCGTCGGAACGGAGTGAAGGGGGTGGAGTTACCAGTGTGTCAGAAAGAGCAGAACAGGGAGCAGAGAGGGGAAGGAGTTCGGAGCAGAACATCCTGCCGGAAGGGGAGGAGTGTAGTACCGAGAGTAGCGTAACGGTCGAAAGGAAGGTCAGAGGCAACGTACGCGCGCCAAGTTCAAATGTGGAGGCGCGCGGAAATGAGGAGAGCCCTGAGGAGGAGCCTGGTCCCAAAGCACGAAGGAGGGGGGAGCAGGCGTCAGAAGACTCAGCCTCGGGGGAGTCCCGAAGGGAGGGAGCACAGGGGGGCAGGAAGACCCTGCGGAAAAGGAAGGAGAGGAAAAGGTGGAGCAGTACAAGCCTCTTAAGCTGGTGCAGGGGCGGGACTGACTCAGAGGGGACTTCAAACATCTAAGGGTAAAAGATGCTGAGCCACGGAGCTTGGATGTAACGACAACAATGTTCTTCAATAAAACCTTTTGTATATAACTTGGACTGGATTTTGGTCTCTTGTGAGCTGGGACCTCGGGTGGCTCTGACAGTAAGTCCCCTCCCAAAGAACGCAAAAATTTTTTTTGCAAAGCTCACAAACGGTGACAGCCATGAGTGCGGAGGATCAGCTGACAGCACTACGAACTACAGTTTCCGAACTCACTGCTGCAGTCCTTGCGTCTCAGAAGAAGCATGACGAAATGGAGAAGCGCTGTCAGGACCTGCAAACAAGGTGGGAGCGTGCAAACAGGGAAGGGTTCCCAGGGTCCAGATCAGAGGGCATTGGACTTGGAAGGCGGGGGGGGCAGCCTAGTCACCCACTTCGATGGGAACCTGAAGCACTACCCCAGTTTCAGAGCAGACGTTTTGTATGCATTACACTTGCTTCGTCATGACTTTAAAGATGAGGAGGAGAAAGTGGGGTTTATTGTTTCTCACTTGCATGGGCCGGCCAGAGACTGGTTGCGCAATTTGTGGCGTGAAGATGGCCCTGCCCGCCGCGATTCTGATGAATTCATTAAAGCGATGGATGCCTGCTTCCAGTCAACCGTAGATTTGGATCTTGCACGCAGGGAGATATTTGGACTGCGGCAAGGCAAAGCCACTGTGCGTCAGTACCATTCCAGATTTTTTGCTTTACTGACTGCGTTACGCTGGGAGAAAGACTGCACACCTGTGAGGGATTTGTTCTGGGAGGGTCTCAGCGGTCCCATAAAGGACGAACTTGCCAGGGGAGACAGACCTCAGACCCTGGAGGAGGTGGTGCAGAGGGCTCTGGCGATTGGGATACGTCACGAGGGACGTCCTTGGCACAATGAGGAAGAACGTCAGGTGCGTCCACCAGCGAGGACGTCTTCTTTCATCCCCAGGGAGTTCAGTCAGTCACATCCCTCGCCGCTGGGGAGGCAGGGGGAGGAGCCGATGGAACTTGGTGGTGCTAAGGCTCAAGCAACAGCCAGAGCCCCAGTTTCTGGTGCAGTAAAGGCGAAGCCTCCTAGAGGGACCAGGAAGTGTTACATCTGCGACAGTGCACTGCACATGGCGAAAGAGTGCCCCCAGAGGCTCCAGAAGCACACTGCAGCTTTAGCGACGGTAGCTGCAGAAGTGATCCAGGAAGAGGAACCTCAGGGAAACGACACTGCCTGGCTGCAAGCAGGATTGCTGGGGCTCAGCCAGGCGAATCTGTAGAACAGTCCCCAGCGTCTTTGCAACCCACAGACCCTTTACCACCCAAGCCAGCGGTGCAGCTCACTGCAACACTTCAGTTGCCAAATGGGACCACCCTAGAAGTGCCCCTCACGATCGATTCGGGGAGCAACGCCGATTTCGTGGGGATGCAATTCGTCAAGCAGCATCGCATAGCGCTTCTGCCCGCCACAACGCCTCTGAACGTAGTCACGGTGGATGGCAGGAAATTGCTAGGAGGGCAAGTTGTGCAACAGACACCTCCCATGGTGATGCGGATAGGGGATCACCGAGAAGTCATTAGCTTCAATGTCACCCAACTGTCTGACACGCCTATAGTATTAGGCATGAGTTGGCTGGAGAGACACAGTCCTGCTGTAGCGTGGTACCAACGCCAGATCACCTTTTGCTCATCGTACTGTGCTCAAAATTGCATCCAGTCCTGCCAGGAGGAGGGGGCTGAGCACCAGCTGCGACTTGGCATGGTGCAGGCAGTACCTAGCAAGTACGAAGGGTTCCTGGAGGTTTTCTGCGAGAAGGAAGCTGACCAGTTGCCGCCCCACAGACCTTATGATTGTGCCATCGACCTGGTGCCGGGGGCGCAGTTGCCGACTGCAAAACTGTATTCCATGTCTGAGGACGAGATGCAAGAGCTCAGGGAGTTCATAGAGCACAATTTGAAGCGTGGATTCATCCGGGAATCGAAAGCAGTGGGGGGCAGTCCTGTGTTCTTTGTAAAGAAGAAAGACACGCCCCAAAAAAGACTCATTGTGGATTATAGGTTCATAAATAGTATGACCAAGCCCAAGGCCTTCCCCATGCCCAAGATAGATGATCTCCTAGCAACCGTGAGGAAGGGGAAGATCTTCACCAAGTTGGATCTGCGTGGAGCGTATAACCTCATACGCATCCGGGAGGGCGATGAGTGGAAAACGGCCATGTTCACGCCTCTGGGCACGTATGAATACAGAGTTATGCCGTTTGGTCTCCAAAATGGATCTCACGTATTCCAAGCCTTTATGCATCACGTGCTAGCGGGACTCCTCTACAAGAAATGTGTGTGTTTCCTCGACGACATCCTGATCTTTTCGGAGACGGAAGAGGCCCACGAGAGGGACGTAAAGGAAGTCCTGCAAAGACTACGGGAGAACAGGCTCTACGCCAAGTTAGAGAAGTGCCAGTTTGATGTGACGGAGGTGGATTTCCTGGGCTACAAGCTGTCCGACAAGGGGCTGGCCATGGACAGCGTCAAGGTCCGCGCGGTGTTGGACTGGAAGAGCCCACGCAATCGGAAGGAAGTCCAGAGATTCGTCGGCTTCGCCAACTTCTACCGCAAATTCATCAGAGGTTTTGCAAAGGAGACAGCAGCGATCACGGACACTCTGAGTTCCAAGAAGAAGAGGTTCGTGTGGACGGAACAGGCGGAGCGCTCTTTTCGGAAGCTTAAAAGCCTTTTCGCCTCCGAGGAGCAGCTGCTGCACGTGGATCCAGGCAGGCCCATGCGAGTAGAGACCGACGCGTCAGACAGAGCGGTTGGAGCCGTGCTCCTGCAAGAAGATCCACATGGGAACTGGAGACCCGGTGCCTTTTACTCCCGAAAGCTCAGCAAGGCGGAGCAAAACTACACCATATGGGACAGAGAGCTGTTGGCCATTCACGCAGCGTTCAAAGCGTGGCGACACTTCCTCATAGGAGCCAAGCACACAGTACAGGTCCGCACGGATCACAAGAACCTAGAGTATTGGCGCACGGCGAAGCTCCAAAGCCAGAGACACATGCGCTGGGCGGAATTCTTCGCGGATTTCGACTTCCGGATAGAGTACATCCCCGGAGATTCCAACGTTATAGCCGATGCGCTATCCAGGAAACCGCAATATCTCGATGAAGCGACACCAGTAGCAGCCAGGCACATTTTCGCACCGCAGGCGTGGTCGTGCGCTGCCATCACAGTAGATCTGGACGCGGTGCGACGCGCGTTGCAAGTGGATCAGTTCGCACAGTCCAAAATGGAGGAGTTGCGCAGAGGTGTGCAGAGTGGCGAAGATTTCCAATTACGCGACGGGCTGCTAACTCGCAAAGGTGCCCTCTACGTGCCAAGCGACGAGCTTCACGCAAAGGTTCTGCAGCAGTTGCACGACGCCCCCAGTGCGGGCCACTTCGGCAAGGAGAAGACAATAGAACTGGTGGCAAGGGACTTTTGGTGGCCTCGGATGCGTGGAGAGGTAGCGGATTACGTCGCCAGGTGTGACACTTGTCAAAGGTCCAAGCCAGTACACCAGAAGCCAGCGGGGCTGTTGGAACCGCTGGAAACGCCACAGCAACCGTGGGAGAGGGTAGCCCTGGACTTCGTTACTGACCTGCCCAGCTCCAGAGGGAAGACGGCGGTACTGGTGGTTGTGGACCTGTTCACCAAGATGGCGCACTTCATTCCGTGCGCAAAGGTGGCGACGGCGGAACAGACTGCCAAACTCTTCATTGATCACGTGTTCAAGGTGCATGGGCTGCCGCAGTCCATCCTGTCCGACAGGGGGCGCCAGTTTGTTTCCAATTTTTGGCAGAAGCTTTTAGGTATCCTGAACGTCAAGATCAACCTTACGTCGGCGAGACACCCACAGACCAACGGCCAAGCTGAGAGGGTCAACGCGATCATGCAGCAGTACCTGAGATGTTACGCCAATCAGCGACCCGCAGCTTGGGTGGACTACCTGCCGATGGCAGAGTTTGCCTATAACAACACGAAGCACGCGTCCACGGGGGTGACGCCGTTCTTCGCCAACAACGGTCGTCATCCCAGAACCTTCCCGGGGTTCGGGGCACCGAGAGAGGGGGTGCCGCAAGAAGCCGACCAGTTTGCAGCGGAGCTGCAGGAGGTGCACGAAGAGTTGCGGAGACATTTGGAGCTGGCCAAGCAAGCATATAAGGTGCAGGCAGACAAAAACAGGAGAGCGGGGGAGGAGATCCAGGTGGGGGACTGGGTGTGGTTAGCGGCCCAAGCGATGCCAGCCAAGTCGTTGGCCAAGAAGAAGCTAGGGCACAGGCAGTTAGGGCCGTACCAGGTGGAGGCTAAGATCAACCCTGTAGCCTTTCGACTAGCCCTCCCCGAAGGTTCCAGAGTGCATCCGGTATTTCACAGGTCGGTGCTCACCCCCTACAAGGCACCGCACAGGTTTCAGGAGTCTGAAACAGTCCCGCAACTACACACTAAGTCACAGGAGAGGGAGAGGGCGCCTAGGGCCGAACCACTCAACGAGGTCACAGAAATCCTGGACTCGAGATGGGGGAAAGAGGGGGTAGAATACTTTCTAGCCACAGAGGGCACTCCAGCCAGTGCCAACGGTTGGGTGCCGGGCTACGCTTTAGACGAACCTCTTCTAAAAGACGAGTTCCATGCCCTTTTCCCGCATAGACCCATGCCAGCCGAGTACTTTGATGACTGGCTCTTTACGCCCACACTCTCAGGCAGTACTTTCCGGGGTTTTTCTTCAGCCGAGGAGAGAACGCCAGAATCTAGCCCGCCCAGGGGATCGTGCTCAGGGGTGGACACAGAACCCTCTTATTGGTGGGACGAGCAACCAGAGGAGGACTGGCGCAGGAAATGGCTGACGGGACCTTGGCCGGCAGCACCAGACGAGGTACCAATGGAAGAGGGAGAAGAGAACACTTTGGGTCAAGAACCCGAATTCGAACACTCATACACCGAACTTCAAGCAGAGGAAATGGAGGTACACAACCTGTATCCTGCATCCACCTCCGAAGAGCTGCAGTTCCTACAACCTGCACCCGATGGGCGGGAGGGGGGAAGGGGGGGCTTCGAGGGGGGATGGATGTCAGGGTTTCAGGGACAGAGAGCGAGGGGGAGGGGTCCCAGGGTGACGAGGAAGAGGGCGACGATGACCCGAGGTTGTCAGTGAGTCCGTCAAGTGAATCCGAGGATTCCCAAAAGGGAGCCCCCCTGGTCAGGCCAAGGGGCAGTAGAGAGGGAAGCAGTCAGAAGCAGGGGAACGAAGAGGGAATCCCCAGTGGGGGTTGGAGATCGGGACCGGCCTCTCCGTCGGAACGGAGTGAAGGGGGTGGAGTTACCAGTGTGTCAGAAAGAGCAGAACAGGGAGCAGAGAGGGGAAGGAGTTCGGAGCAGAACATCCTGCCGGAAGGGGAGGAGTGTAGTACCGAGAGTAGCGTAACGGTCGAAAGGAAGGTCAGAGGCAACGTACGCACGCCAAGTTCAAATGTGGAGGCGCGCGGAAATGAGGAGAGCCCTGAGGAGGAGCCTGGTCCCAAAGCACGAAGGAGGGGGGAGCAGGCGTCAGAAGACTCAGCCTCGGGGGAGTCCCGAAGGGAGGGAGCACAGGGGGGCAGGAAGACCCTGCGGAAAAGGAAGGAGAGGAAAAGGTGGAGCAGTACAAGCCTCTTAAGCTGGTGCAGGGGCGGGACTGACTCAGAGGGGACATCAAACATCTAAGGGTAAAAGATGCTGAGCCACGGAGCTTGGATGTAACGACAACAATGTTCTTCAATAAAACCTTTTGTATATAACTTGGACTGGATTTTGGTCTCTTGTGAGCTGGGACCTCGGGTGGCTCTGACACTGTTTTTTAGAAGTCATGAATGAACTCTCACAACTCGTTGATAAGGTAGCTTGCTTGTGTTTCGAGAAATCGTATAAGAGGAGCATTTATAGGAAGTTGCACTTTACAGAGTCAATCTAGCCTAGCACTGCCTACACTGACTGGCAGCAGCGCTGCAGGGTTTTCAAACAGGGGACAGTCCCAGCCCTGTCTAGTGGAGATCCTGGACTGAACCTGGGATCTCCTGCATGCAAAGCAAGGCCTCCCTAAACTTGGGAGGCGTGAGTTCTCTACTGTATTTCAACAAATGCTTGGGTGGCCTCTCTTGAGAAATGTTGCAAGAAAATGTATGAACTGGTTTGTGATAAAAAGTGATTCGTAAAGCTGAAAACAGCGGACTTCCGGAGGCGGCGCAAAACGGCAATGGCGGTCCTCTTTACTCTGTGAAGAGGGGCTCCGCGAAAAAGGGTCGTCCGCTGCGGCAAAGCGGAGACCCGTTAAGAAAAACCACAGGCAGAGCGAGCCTGTGGCCGTGGGACTCGGCGGGCGCCAAAAGCCCCCCCAGAAACGAAGAAGGAACCTCGTAAGGGGCTCCGGAACGTGAAAGGGGGAGTGGCGCTGTGAGTTCATCGCTCTTTTCGTGCTGCTGCTGATGAGCGCTGACCTTTCTTCTTGAAAACATCGAAATTGGCTGCAACATACCCGTGAGTAAGGGGAACTAAATATTGGACTAAAATTGTGGAATTTGGCTGAAAACGGGAGGCGAGTAACAGGAAGTCCGTCTCCCGATCTTGCTAACTAGATCAAAGCAACGGCTCAGAAGTGCGCTGAAGCGCTCAAAAGGGATCGTAAAAGTAGAACAAAGGTGCATTGATAGACTTTGTATTGAAAAGACAAGTGGGAAATCTTTGTAAAATTTGTGGACTTTATTCTTGGAACTTTCTTCCTATTTTCGAGCTATGCGGAGTCAAAAGGGACAACCCAGTTGTCGGACTGTCAGTGCGCAAAAGAGAACTGTCAAACTGCTGATACTGTTGTTGGAGTTTAAACTGTTACATAGACTGAGATATTAATGCTTAAACATTGTTGCTGGGACCCTTCTTGACACCTTGTGGCCTTTTTTCAAGAAATAGAAAGCCCGGGGAACCTTCCTTTTGTGCTCTGGAATTACTAAGATTTAATATGGGGAATATAAGAACTTCAATGGCGGAAAAGAGTTCTCTCCTTCCTTGAAACTTTGAAACACCCCCCTAGAGGATTGTGGAGACATAGAGGCCTGGGAACTGTACTTTATTGTGACTTTCTGTGGTTTAATTGTTTACACTCTGGACTTGTCTGACTCATGGAATAAAAGATAATTTGACCTTGAACAGAGGCAGGTGTGGAATGAGTGGCTCAGGGAGAACAAGAGCAGCCAAAGCTAAAGAAAAAGAAAAGAAACCGGTGCAACTTGTTCAAACAACCCTAACTCATCAACGTAGATCATCTGTCCCAACTGTGCTGACAGCACAGGAGGTGGAAGTTGAAGAGCCTGCTGCAGAAGACATGGCAACTGGAGGATCTGAAACAGTCCTGAAACAAATTTTGGAACAACTGGCAATTTTAAATCAAAAAGTGGACAATCAATCATCAAAAATTGATCAAGCTACATCCTCTATTAGTAAATTATCTGATCAGGTTTCCCAGCACACCCAGGCAATTGAGAAACTGCAAGGAGCCACGGCTGAAAATTATAAACTAGCTGTGGAAGCCAATCAAAAAGCAGAACAGGCGAACAAAAAGGTTGATGAGATTAAGGGGGAAGTAAGGCCTCTGAAAAGACAGGTAGGGGAACAACAAGCCTACCTGTCATTGGTTGAACTGAAAAGTAAGGAAAATAACCTCAGGTTAAGGGCCATCCCAGAACTGGAGGAAGGAAATTTAGAGGGATTTTTGACACTTTTGTTCTCCAAATTCTGGGGAATTGAGGAAGACAAGGATTTTACAATTGTGACGGCTTTTAGACTGGGAAGATCGATAAAGAAAGATAAGTCCAGAGACTGTTTGGTTATTTTGAGATCAAGAGAGGAAAGAGACAAGATACTAGGCCTACATTTTAAAAAATCTTTGGAGATAGAAGGTAAAAAGGCTGAAATCTATAGAGATATACCCAAACATCTTTTGGATCTTAGGACCACGTACACAGATCTGACCAAATTGCTGAGATATAACGCAATCCCTTATAGGTGGGAGTTTCCGCAAGGACTATCATTTACTTACAAAGGAAGGAAAGTAAGAATTAAAACACCTGAGGACCAGCAGAAGTTCCTACACGACCACGAGGAGGACCTCCAGAAAGGAGCTGCAGCTTCTTGGCCACCACCACCACCGGGACCATCTCCAAAACCTACACCGTCTGGATCTGGACCAGCACTACCACCTCCGGGATCGGAGGGAAACCTAGACACCCCATTGTAGGACCCACCAATTAGACCAGGATGTCTTTGCAGCTTCTTAGTTGGAATATAAATGGCGGAAATTCTCCGGAAAAAAGAAGAAAAGTATTTCATATTTTGAAAAAAGAACAATTGGACATTATTTGCCTGCAAGAAACACATGTGACAAGGCTCCACAGAAAAGTGCTAATTAACAAAAGATTAGGCCAAGAATTTATTTCTTCGGATAAAGTCAAGAAAAGAGGAGTGGTGATATATGCAAAGGAGAGCCTGTCACCGAAATTTTTATTTAAAGATGAACACGGCAGAATTTTGGCGATTGAAATCCAGACACAAGGAGAAATTTTTTTGATATTAGGAATATATGCTCCAAATGAAGGAAAATCGGAATTTTTCAGGAAGCTGCATGAGATTATGCTGGACTACCTAGATTACAACAACATCATTATGTTGGGCGACATGAATGGGGTTGTGTCTGTAAATATGGATAAGTCGCAAAGCGCTAACATAACGAAAGATGGCAGACTACCTAAAACTTTTTTTGAAATGACTGACAATATGGACTTAATTGACATATGGAGGGTTAAGAACCCCCTAGGAAAAGAAGGAACTTTCTTTTCTGAAGCTCATCTGACATGGACACGAATCGACCAAATGTGGATAACTAGAGGACTGGCACCCAAGACTAGAAAGGTGGAAATCTGCCCAAAAACCTACTCCGACCATAACGCCTTGAAAATGGAACTGAGACTAAATACAACCGGATCCTTTAGATGGAAAATGAATGACACCTTACTAAGGGACGAGAAGATTGTTAAGAAGGCCCAAAAAACTTTAAAGGACTATTTTGAGATAAATTTAAATACCACTGTGGAAAAAAGAACAATCTGGGACGCAAGTAAAGCAGTTATGAGAGGGTTTCTAATACAACAAAACACGATCAAGAAAAAGTTCTGGAATGAAAAGAAGGAGAAGATATTGGAAAAAATAAGAGATGGAGAGAAAAAATTAAGATCCAGGCCCAAGTCGAAGGAAGTGCTGAGAGAAGTGAAATTTTTCCAAGCACAATATTTGAAATTGATAAATCAAGAGGTGGAATGGAAAATTAAACAAATGAAACAAAGATCTTTTGAATCAGCAAATAAGTGTGGGAAACTGCTAGCATGGCAGTTGAAAAAGAGACAAAAACTTAATACAGTTACAAATCTAGAGATTGAAGGGAGAATGGTTCAGAAACCCGAGGAAATTAGAAAGTGCTTCCAGAGATATTTCAAAGAACTTTATTCACAAGGGCCGCAGAAAGATTCGGAGGTGGACCAATTTCTTAAAACTAACGGATTACAGAAAATACCTCAGGAAATGAGAACAACCCTGAATAGTAATATCACACAGCAAGAAATTGAAAGTGCCATTCAGAACCTTCAATTAGGCAAATCTCCAGGCCCCGATGGACTTACCTCCAAATATTATAAGGTTTTGAAGGACTATTTGACACAACCTCTGTTGGAGGTCTGTAACCAGATTATGGAGGGGAGGAAGGCACCGGAAACGTGGAAAGAAGCTTTCATCACATTGATACCCAAACTAGAAACTGAAAAGACCCAGCTTAAGAACTACCGCCCCATCTCACTCCTAAATGTGGATTACAAAATTTTTGCGGACATTTTGGCAAGTAGGTTTAAAAAAGTGCTTAATGAAGTGATCCATAAAGACCAGGCCGGCTTTCTCCCTGGTAGGCATTTGTTTGGCAACACAAGAAACATCATTGACATTTTGGAACTTCTACAAACAAATCTTAACACTAGAGCGGTTTTAATTTTTATTGATGCGGAGAAAGCCTTTGACAATATCTCTTGGAGGTTTTTGAAGAAAAACTTGGAAGGGATGGGAGTGGGGCGGGGGTTTGAAAATGGAATAGAAGCAATATATTCAGAACAAAAAGCTAAATTGATAGTAAACAATGTGGTGACAGAGGAGTTTAAAATTGAAAAAGGGACACGGCAGGGGTGCCCTCTATCCCCCCTACTGTTTATTTCAGTTCTGGAGGTGCTATTGAACATGATTAGAAAGGACCGGTTGGTACAGGGAATTGAGGTCGGAGTGAAACAATATAAATTGAAAGCATTTGCAGATGACCTGGTATTAACATTACAGGAGCCAGTCTCTAGTACTAAAAGAGTGTTAGAATTAATTTCTGACTTTGGTCGGGTGGCGGGATTTAAACTGAACAAGCAAAAAACTAAGGTTCTAGCAAAAAATTTGACAACTACAGAAACAGATGAGTTCGTGAAAGAAACAGAATTAAATGTGGTTAAAAAAGTAAAATACCTAGGGGTGTATCTGACCTCCAAAAATTTGAATTTGTTTAAAGATAATTACGAGAAATGTTGGTCAGAAATTAAAAGAGATTTGGAAATATGGTCAAGATTGAAACTCTCCTTGTTGGGCCGAATAGCAGCCATAAAGATGAATGTATTGCCAAAAATGTTATTTTTGTTTCAGGCCCTACAGATCGTGGACAAGGTGGAATGTTTTGGAAAGTGGCAGAGGGATATTTCCAAGTTTGTTTGGCAGGGCAAAAAGCCCCGAATAAAGTTTAAAATATTAACTGACGCGAAAGAAAGAGGGGGATTTGCCCTGCCAGACTTGAGGTTATATTATGAATCTGCAGCCTTCTGCTGGTTGAAAGATTGGATCTTACTGGAAAACACTGATGTCCTAGATCTGGAAGGGTTCGACAATGCTTTCGGGTGGCATGCATATTTGTGGTATGACAAGGTTAAAGTGCATAAATTGTTTAAAAACCATATTGTCAGAAGAGCAATTTTGATGGTCTGGACAAAATATAAAGACTTATTGGAGAGTAAGACTCCGAGGTGGCTCTCACCGGTGGAGGCCAAGGCACGTAAGAGACTTAACATGGAGGCCTATTGGCCTAAATATGGGGAAATAATTGAAAAAATTGGAGACAATTGGAGGTTGCAGAGCTTGGAAAAACTAAAAAACAAGGTGCGAGATTGGTTGCACTATGCACAAATTCAAGAGGTTTTTAAAGTGGATAAGAAGGTTGGATTCCAGGTGGAAAAATCGAAACTAGAGACAGAACTGTTAGAGCCAAAAAATAAACTACTTTCGAGAATGTATAACTTGCTGCTTAAATGGAATACTCAGGATGAGACAGTCAAATCCGCCATGATAAAATGGGCGCAGGATTTGGGGCATAACATTATGTTTGAAGACTGGGAAAGGTTATGGAACACCGGAATGAAATTTACGGCATGTAGTGCCTTGAAGGAAAACATTATGAAAATGATATACCGGTGGTACATGACCCCAGTCAAGCTTGCTAAGATATATCACCTGTCTGACAATAAATGTTGGAAATGTAAAGAGGCGGAAGGGACATTCTTTCACCTCTGGTGGACCTGCCCGAAAGTGAAGGCCTTTTGGGAGATGATTCATAATGAACTAAAAAAGGTACTTAGATTTACCTTACCTAAGAAACCGGAGGCCTTTCTCCTGGGCATGGTGGACCAGAGAGTGCTTAAGAAAGATAGAACTTTTTTTATGTACGCCACTACAGCAGCAAGGATCCTGATTGCAAAGCATTGGAAGACACAAGATCTACCCACGCTGGAGGAATGGCACACGCAGTTGATGGACTATATGGAACTGGCCGAAATGACTGGCAGAATCCGAGACTTGGGAGAAGAAACAATTGAGGAGGACTGGAAAAAATTTAAGGACTATTTGAAAAAACATTATAAGCTGTACGAATGTTGAAAAATGCACCTTTTAGGAAATTCTAGCTTCAGCGATGATAAATTAATGAAATGGAAATTAAGGCACAAGAAGTTAGAGGTAGAATAATGAAATAACTTTATTGTGTTTAAAGGAAAATGTACATGATTTGGGTTATAACATCTTTGAAATTAGGTAACATGATAAAATGAAGGATACAATAAGTATTGAAACAAGTTAACAAATTGCTGATGTTCTGTACTACAGAGAATGCAGGGTTTGGAGGATGCGGGGAAGTCCATTAGACTTGATGGAAAAAAGAACATGGAAATTTGTAACTTTTCTATTTTATTCCTATAATCTGTTTTCTATTCTTTTTTCTGTATTTCATAAACTCAATAAAAAATATTATTATTAAAAAAAAATGAAAACAGCAAGTGTCCCAAAGTTAGGGAGAAAACATCGCAACTAAAGAGGGGGGAGATTAGTTCAGGGTCAAGCTGGGTGGGTTGTCAAAGAAACAGTGTCCTGCCCATCTTTGTGACATCTCTTGCTGCTTGTAGAAAAGACAGAAGCTACACATCCCCGTCGTGGGTTAGTTGGGAGGAGTTGGCTGAGACAGAACTGGGACGGAGAAGCAAGCAAGCAAGCGAGGGACCAACAGGGGAGATAGGTGTAGACTTTTCTTTTTTTTTTTTAAAAAAAAAAAAGATATTAAAGTTTCAAAAATTTTATAAAAACAAAACAAAACAACAATACAAACAAACACAAACAAAAACAAGTATAGTTTCAATCCCTTATTTTCTTGTAACTTACTTCCCCGACTTCCTCATACCTCCCCTTTCTGTATTCCAATTTCTAATTATTAATTCAACAAATCCTCTCCCTTATTTTTCATTTAATTTTTAGCCTTTCTTTTCTTTTTACTTAACCATTACAGCTGGAAACCACATAATTTCTAAACCAACATCATTCTAACATTCATTGATTTTGCAATGTTTCCTAAGATAGTCCTTAAATTTCTTCCAATCTTCTTCCGCTGTCTCTCTTCCCTGGTCTCGGATTCTGCCAGTCATTTCTGCCAGTGGTGTAGACTTTTTATATATATATATATAATATTTTTTATTAGTTTTATAAAGTACAGAAAGAAGAATAAAGAGCGTATTATAAAAGCAAAAAAGAAAGGTTACAAATTTTTCTTACCCTTCTTTCCAAATCTGTTGGACTTCCCCACATCCTCCCAACCCTGCATTCTCTGTAATACATAACGTCTGCAATTTGTTAACTTATTTCAATACTTATTGTATCTTCCTTTTTATCATGTTGCCCAATTTCAAATGTATTATAACCCAAATCGTGTACATTTTCATTTTAACACAATAAAGTTGTTTCATTATTCTATCTCTGACTCCTGGTACCTTACTTTCCATTTCTTAAATTTAACATTACTGAAGTTAGGATTTCCTAAAAGGTGCATTTTTTAACATTCATACAACTTATAATGTTTTTCCAAATAGTCTTTAAATTTTCTCCAATCTTCCTCGAATGTTTCTTCTCCCAAGTCTCGGATTCTGCCAGTCATTTCGGCCAGTTCCATATAATCCATCAACTGCGTGTGCCATTCCTCCAGTGTGGGTAAATCTTGTGTCTTCCAGTATTTTGCAATCAGAATCCTTGCTGCTGTAGTGGCATACATAAAAAAAGTTCTGTCCTTCTTAAACACTCTCCGGTCCACCATGCCCAGAAGGAAGGCCTCTGGTTTCTTAGGTAAGGTAAATCTCAGTACCTTTTTTAGTTCATTATGAATCATTTCCCAGAAGGCCTTCACTTTCGGGCAGGTCCACCAGAGGTGAAAGAATGTCCCTTCCGCCTCTTTACATTTCCAGCATTTATTATCAGACAGGTGATATATCTTAGCAAGCTTGACTGGGGTCATGTACCACCGGTATATCATTTTCATAATGTTTTTCTTCAAGGCACTACATGCCGTAAATTTCATTCCGGTGTTCCATAACCTTTCCCAGTCTTCAAACATAATGTTATGCCCCAAATCCTGCGCCCACTTTATCATGGCGGATTTG
Source organism: Podarcis gaigeae (assembly GCF_964106915.1). NCBI lineage: Eukaryota > Metazoa > Chordata > Lepidosauria > Squamata > Lacertidae > Podarcis > Podarcis gaigeae. The sequence continues at coordinate 21,652,775 of NC_139695.1, forward strand.
ACTGTCTCATCCTGAGTATTCCATTTAAGCAGCAGGTTATACATTCTCGAAAGTAGTTTACTTTTTGGTTCTAACAATTCAGTCTCTAGTTTCGATTTTTCCACCTGGAATCCAACCTTCTTATCTACTTTAAAGACCTCTTGAATTTGTGCATAATGCAACCAATCTCGCACCTTGTTTTTTAGTTTTTCCAAGCTCTGCAACCTCCAATTGTCTCCAATCTTTTCAATAATTTCCCCATATTTAGGCCAATTGGCTTCCATATTAGGTCTCTTACGTGCCTTGGCCTCCACCGGTGAGAGCCACCTCGGAGTCTTACTCTCCAATAAGTCTTTATATTTTGTCCAGACCATTAAAATTGCTCTCCTGACAATGTGGTTTTTAAACAATTTGTGCACTTTAACCTTGTCATACCACAAATATGCATGCCACCCAAAAGCATTGTCAAACCCTTCCAGATCTAGGACATCAGTGTTTTCCAGTAAAATCCAATCTTTCAACCAGCAGAAGGCTGCAGCTTCGTAATATAACCTCAAGTCTGGCAGGGCAAATCCCCCTCTTTCTTTCGCATCAGTTAGTATCTTAAACTTTATTCGGGGCTTTTTGCCCTGCCAAACAAACTTAGAAATATCCCTCTGCCACTTTCCAAAGCATTCCACCTTGTCCACGACCTGTAGGGTCTGAAACAAAAATAGCATTTTTGGCAATACATTCATCTTTATAGCTGCTATTCGGCCCAACAAGGAAAGTTTCAATCTTGACCATGTTTCCAAATCTCTTTTGATTTCTAACCAACATTTCTCGTAGTTGTCCTTAAACAAATTCAAATTTTTGGAGGTCAGATACACCCCTAGGTATTTTACTTTTTTAACCACATTTAATTCTGTTTCTTTCACAAACTCATCTGTTTCTGTAATTGTCAAATTTTTTGCTATAACCTTAGTTTTTTGCTTGTTCAGCTTAAATCCCGCCACCCGACCAAAGTCCGAAATTAATTCTAACACTCTTTTAGTACTAGAGACAGGCTCCTGCAATGTTAATACCAGGTCATCTGCAAATGCTTTCAATTTATATTGTTTCACTCCGACCTCAATTCCCTGTACCAACCGGTCCTTTCTAATCATGTTCAATAGCACCTCCAGGACTGAAATAAACAATAGGGGGGATAGGGGGCACCCCTGCCGTGTCCCTTTTTCAATTTTAAACTCCTCTGTCACCACATTGTTTACTATCAATTTAGCTTTTTGTTCTGAATATATTGCTTCTATTCCATTTTCAAACCCCCGCCCCACTCCCATCCCTTCCAAGTTTTTCTTCAAAAACCTCCAAGAGATATTGTCAAAGGCTTTCTCCGCATCAATAAAAATTAAAACCGCTCTAGTGTTAAGATTTGTTTGTAGAAGTTCCAAAATGTCAATGATGTTTCTTGTGTTGCCAAACAAATGCCTACCAGGGAGAAAGCCAGCCTGGTCTTTATGGATCACTTCATTAAGCACTTTTTTAAACCTACTTGCCAAAATGTCTGCAAAAATTTTGTAATCCACATTTAGGAGTGAGATGGGGCGGTAGTTCTTCAGCTGGGTCTTTTCAGTTTCTAGTTTGGGTATCAATGTGATGAAGGCTTCTTTCCACGTTTCCGGTGCCTTCCTCCCCTCCATGATCTGGTTACAAACCTCCAACAAAGGCTGTATCAAATAGTCTTTCAAAACCTTATAGTATTTGGAGGTAAGTCCGTCGGGGCCTGGAGATTTGCCTAATTGTAGGTTCTGAATGGCACTTTCAATTTCTTGCTGTGTAATATTACTATTCAGGGTTGTTCTCATTTCCTGAGGTATTTTCTGTAATCCATTGGTTTTAAGAAATTGGTCCACCTCCGAATCTTTCTGTGGCCCTTGTGAATAAAGTTCTTTGAAATATCTCTGGAAGCACTTTCTAATTTCCTCGGGTTTCTGAACCATTCTCCCTCCAGTGGTGTCGACTTGACTTTTCTTTTCTTTGCTTTAACTTTATCATTTCATTTTTCATTTGTATATTTTGTGCACATATTTTCCTGTATATTTTAGACAGAGAGGAGTAGCAATAGGGTTAGAGGCAAGGTTCAGAATTAGTGTTGTGTGAGCATTTTAAAGCAGTTTAGTTTAAACAGGAGAGGATTTCACCTGAAGAGATGGCCAGCATCGTGAATCTGTAAGTAGGGTTTCTTCTGCTTCTTTTTTTTCATCTTCTGGGGCGAGGGCTTGGGGTCCCCCACACGGCCAGCATCCCCATGGAATTTAACCCCTTCCTGAACAGCTTAACGTCTCTTCCCACCCCTCCCTTTCCCCGCCTTCCCATTCTCCCTCAAATCTCATTGCAGCTCAGCTGGTTAGAGGGAGCTGCAGATAGCACCAAGGTTGCAGGCCCGATTCCCATAAGGTACAGCTGCATATTCCTGCATTGCAGGGGGTTGGACTAGATGATCCCCAGGGTACCTTCCATGATCATTATTTGGGGATGCTTTTTATTACATTCGTAGCCCACTTTTCATCCAAGCAGTTCAAGGTGGCATTTATGGCTTGCCTTTCCCCCTGTTTTCCCCCTCACAACAAACCTGTTAGGCAGGCTAGGATGAGAGTGACTGGACCCAACATCAAACAGTGCACTTCATGACTGAGTGGGGATTTGCACTCGGATCTCCCAGATCCTCCTAGTCCAGAATTCTAGCCACTATACACCCCCCCCTCTACCCCTTCTCCGTTTCTCAACTCTTCAGCCATCCACTGCAATAGACAGGCGTTCTGTCAGTCTTCCTGTCAGTCACTCTGACTCTAAGAGAGTTTTCATTGCATTCTTTGGCTCATCTATGCCTTGATGCTTTGACGACCTTCCTAGCAGCCCCCTTCGCTCTCCAGGCAAGGCTGTCCTAAAAGCATTAAGCTGAGGGTTCTTTTAAATACTGGAAATGCTTCCCTTATCTTTGCTTTGCTGGGGGTGGGGGTGGGGGGAGTGTTGGAATTCTCCCCCCCCCCCATACATGAGATGCACCACTGTGTTCCTGTGGAGAGCCATTTGGGGTCTGTGGGTGCATAAAAAAACAAAAAGAGCCCTATTGTGTGGCGAGTTCCCGCCCCCCAGTGGAAATAAAGACACATGACACAATTATTTAAGGTTAATGGGCTAAATATGGCCACAACTTTATTGGTTACAGGTGATGAGTGGTATTGGCTTAGGCATTGGTCCTAACCGACTATCCAGCTTCAGCCCGTCTGCTTGAAGTCTGGGAAGGGTTAACCACCAGTAGGGGGAGTCCTGCTGATGCACATCAACTCGGAACCCCCCCCCCCCAGGGTCACCGCTCAGGGGCGTGCCTTAGGCCCTCACCTCCATAGGCTTCGGACAGGGCCATGCCCCCGGGAATCCTTTATCGGACTACCCTTCAATATGCGGGGCAGGTGATGGCTCTTCCTCCCCTCTTCCATCTACAGAACAATACCAATACCAATGCCTAACCGCCAATACCCAGAAAGTTGTGACAATTTGCTATGAGGGAGGCAAAAAAGCAAGTGGCTGGTGCCAATTTGCCACAAATTGTGGCGACAAAACAACAAATACCTGAGGAGATGCAACAACACCAAATGCTCCTTTCCTTGTTGATACAATGTCCTGCAGCCAAAGTAGTGTGTGAAATGATACGGCTCTGCCTGCAACTGTTAGGCTACCCGTATTTGTGTTATGGCTATGCTGCAAAGACTCCACACACACACACACACCATTTTGGTTGTAGGCTTCTGTCTCAGGTTTTGAAATGTGTTGGGGAGGGGGGTTTACTGGGTTGTTTTTCACCTTTATTATGCATTTTGTGTCTTTATATTGTGATTTTTATGTTGTAACCAGTGCTTTTTTTCTTTTAAAAAAATGTTTGGGGTAATCTCATTTTGACTCAAGAAAATCACCATTTTATAGTTCAAATCGGGGAAAATAAATGCAGTAAAGTAAATGGACAAAAGTGCAAAGATTCACAAAATGTTTAGGGGTATGCGTGCCCCTGCATCCCCCCAGAAAAAAGCACTGGTTGTAACTGAGACCTGTGGGTATAGGGCGGTATAACAACAAGAAGGTCTTCCCCTCTCCTTCTCTTCTAGGTTCAGGCGACTGAGGGACATGGCAGCCCGCAAGAAGAAGAGGACCCACAAAGTACCCAAGACGTCTAGGGTTGCTGGGGGCCCACGTGAGCAAATGCTTCCTTTTCATTTTGGAGCATAAGGAGGGGTGGCCTTAATGCTCTAATACTCAACTGTGGAAAATAAGTAGAAATGAACTAACCTGCCCCCATGTCCTTTCCTTCTTCTCTTGTTGCAGCTGGTTCAGAGACTGGCAGGGTCTGGGCATCGCCTGTGGTTAGTATTTGAGAAAACAGCACAGTACATACGAAATCCCTCACCCCCACCCCCCCATCCACCAGTGCTGTTTGTACCCCCATTTTGGCGGTCTCATATGCAGAGAAGCCCTCCTGCCATGAACGGACAGCCTGACTCTTGCCATTTCAGCAACTGGAGAAGGATGAGATGTTCCTCTCCTGCGTGCTGGCCACTTGCTCGGAGGCCCACGCGAGAGAAAAGGACAGGTTGAGGTACTCCAAGAAGATGGCCGTCAAGGCAATTGTGGTGAGTGAGAGGTTGCATGAGGTATCCAGGGCTTGAGGTGGGCAGGAGAGCTGGGGATGGGATTGGGGGGGTGCTGGGCAGAAGGAAGGCCTGGCAGGGTCTGGCCAAGAGAAGGGTTGTGCAGGCATTTGGCATTACATTGCCAATTCCTGCACTGAGTTTGGGGTTGGAGGAATCCACCTGATGTCCGTAGGGAACTGACGTTTTCCCCCTCCGCCCTCTGTTCTCTATCAGGATCTCATGGGACGGGTTGTGTGCTTTACGCAGCCTGAATTGGCCCTTGCTATGGCACTGGAAGCCCTTTACCAACTGAGGTATACTGGGCTTTTGAGCTTGACGAGGAGCTGGCGGGGGGGGGGGGGGAGGGGAGCAGAATGTGGAAAGGTGTTACCAGACCTTGCCACTGCAGTGAATTCGATTGGAAGAATTGCTTACAATTTCTTGGGTTTCTTGCGTTCAAAAAGCTTCAAAATAGAAGATATAGAAGATATAAAAGTTCAAAATAGAAGATATATTGTCTAGAGATGACTGCGAAATGGCTCAGCTTTTAGGGGTGGGATTAACAAAGACCTAGAGGCTTTCAACAAAGTGCCAGGTAGACTGCCACATAAACAGTGCCCTCGTGTGTTTATTTTAATTTTACCTTTATTCATTTTTCTCCTGTAAAATTGATACGCTGCTTGATTGTAAAAAGTGGTTTAAGCTAACACATGCATTCACTAGAAGTTCAAGAGAACAAAATGTATTTGATGCTCCCCCCCCCCCCAATATGAGGAAGACTCCAAGGAGACAGTGTCTAAAAACTTTTCCCTCCATCTCTCCAGCCTCATGAAGCCCAAATTACCACTGAAGCTCCACAGCCTGTTTGTGTATGCAGCCTCTGGGGCGGTCATTGAGGTAAAAACTGAGCCCGACAAGCAGGTAAGTTGTTAGCCTTGAAATTTGACTTCTATGGTTGTTTCTTCTTCACACGCTTTAAGCATTGCTCCCATTGCTCAACATCTGATCTCTCCCCTGCTTGGCGCATCCTCTCCCTCCCTCAACGAGCCCATGTGGATGAAAATTGCCATTGCCTGCAGGAGTTAGAGGAATGTTATACTCTGATGCTGGGAGGCCTCCTCTGGGAGGTCCCAAGCACTAAGATCCTGAACTTCCTGATGAATGTAAGTATATTGATGGCCTCAGTGGCTGTTTGACCTAGAAAGCTTTCATGGAGAAGCCGCCAGGTAGCAGTGCACCTCTTGGGCCCTTCCCCTCTTGTAAGGCAAGCTGGCCACATGGACCAGCCAGCAAAGGCCCACTTGCCCAGACAGCCAAAGGAGGGCCTTGGATGCAGAGCTACAATTTGGGCCTGGAGGACATTGCCATTTTAGAACAGAAACGGATCTCTCTCTGAGAGTGTAAAGGGCTTCACAGTGGTCTGCCTCTTTCCCCCAGACCAGCCTCCTGATTCTGAGGTCCTCTTTCCTCCCACAGGAACTGAGAGGTTACATAACAAGTGCGATTGCGGCGGAGAGGCAACTGGCAGCCAGTGGCATTAGCTCGCTGATGTCCTATGCAAGAAGGCTCAGTTGCCTGAAGGTAAGTCTCTCACCTTTGGCACCTTAACAGCCCCAAGAGGCTCCCAGAGTGGCTTGTGAAAGGATTCCCACAGTAGGAATCACAGTCTGGTATCAGGCACACAACACAATGTGTGTTCCTGGGATGCCGGACAAGGCTGGAGACATTTCCTGCCCTCTTCCTTGATCTTACACTTCCACCTCTGCCTAGTAGGCTGCAGGACCCATTGAGGTCGCCTGGGGCAAGGGATTGGGGCAAGGCAATAGAACTCACTCATCCCATGATGGAAGCAAGTCTTCCCTGGCTTGGGTCTGCTTCCATGTTCTCTTGCACCCATTATTTGGGGAGGGTTTAGGATCAGATCAGTCATCTGATCCAGTACTGTCTTTTCTTTTCTCTACAGCATGTTCTCGTACCTCTGGAGCTGGCTCACTTCTGCCCCAAAGAAGGTAACACCCACAGCCTGGGGACATGGGACGCACTTTCCAGACTAAGGAGAGCCCACTCAGTAGCTGCAGCATCCTTGCTTGATGCAGACCTCCTGGGTCATGTGGCTATGAAATCCTGCCACAGCACAAACATGGCTATTTCTCTCCAGGGCCAAACTGCAGGCTTGGAAGGAGTCGTTGCCACCAAAGACAGGATCCATAAAGCCTCATTGTAAATATGGTTGAATGGGTGCCAGGTAAATTTGGTGAATCAGTAAATGTGGCATAAATTAATCTCTCTTCTCCTTCATTCTCTTCCAGATGACATAATACTTGATGTCAATTTTGATTACGGGGAGAAGACACAAGTTTCAAGGCTCAGCAATGATGGAGTGGCAATTTTTGCTTGCTGTTTCATTGTGTGTTGTTGCTAATTGTGATCATTGCTGTTGTTTTAGAATTCTTTCCTATGCAATATTACTTTTTTATTGCTTTTAAATTGTCCTTGTAAAGGAAAGTGTTCTGCTAATGTTGATTGTATTCTGAATTGCTTCAAGAAGCCTCATAGCAATGAATAATATTAAGAGTAATAATTATTTTACCTGCCTTAATTATAATAAAGCATTGACATGCATATTTTAAATTAGCGGTTAAGGTCTTACACTACATATTTTAATTGTTTTACATTTGTATTATTTACTGTGTTCTAGCTTGTAGATTTTAATTTTAACCTACATATATATATATATACACATATGTATATGAGAGCCAGTGTGGTGTAGTGGTTAAGAGCGGTAGTCTCATAATCTGGGGAACCGGGTTCGTGTCTCCACTCCTCCACATGCAGCTGCTGGGTGACCTTGGGCTAGTCACACTTCTCTGAAGTCTCTCAGCCCCACTCACCCCACAGAGTGTTTGTTGTGGGGGGGGGGGAGGAGAATGTTAGCTGCTTTGAGACTCCTTTGGGTAGTGATAAAGTGGGATATCAAATCCAAACTCCTCTTCTTCTTCTTCTTCTTCTTCTTCTTCTTCTTCTTCTACATGTTCTCTATCTCTCTATAAGTCCATATTCTAGTTTGTGAATGTAATAAATTGATTCGTTCATTCAATAAAGCTTCAGTGGTTTTGAAATTCAGTAAATTGTCTCTGCCTCCATTTTTTGGTATTGAGGGAAACGCTTTATAAAATAATCAGAAAACATCAGAGTTGTAGTCAACATCAGTCCTTTCCACAGCAGAACTATTTAAATTGATGGGCACAAATTACGTGGCTGTGTTGATTTTGATGCATCTATTCTGAGTAAAACTCAGTTGACTACTCCTCACAGGATATCATGGAATTGTAGAGTTGGAAGGGACCACAAGAGTCATCTAGTCCACCCCCTGCAATGCAGGAATATTTTGCCCAACATGGGGCTCCAACCCACGACCCTGAGATGAAGAGTCTCACACTCTACTGACTGAGCTATGGGCAGATATATTGTTTGATAAATTGCCCCTTTAAAACATTTTGGTTTTATCCTCTCTGCAGGAGTTGCTATGCCTGATAATTCCATCTAGTTCTGTTGAAAGAGAGGTGGGGGGTTAGGACTTCCGGTCAGCGCCAGCGATTAATGGCGGATTTTCCTCCGAGCTCCGGAGGGAGTCTGCTCCATAGGTTCGGGTCCTGCCGCTACGGCGAAGCGGGGACCCCTAAAAATCACAGGCGCAGAAGCCTGTGAGCGAGGAGACCCGGCGGGCACCTTTGCGCTCCCCCCCCCAAAACTGCGAAGGAGCCTTTTTAAAGGCTTCGGAGCAGCAGCGGGTGAGCGGCGTGGTGCTGAGGGTCGTCTACCCAGCCCGTGGAGTGAAGCCGCATCGCCATAATCGGAGAGCGCTGATTTCTTCCTGAGAATTTGGATACAAAGCAAGTACTCGTGAGTAGGATAAATGGACTTAAATTGAATTAAACTAAATTTACAAAACTTTTGGCACTAGCACGGGAAAGGTACAAAAAGGAAGTCTGCCTTTCCGCTCTGCAGATAAGCTAAAGCCAAGAGACTGCAAAGCTGTAACTTTGGAGCGAGTTCTTTTTGAAGTACAATAAATCCATTGTGGGAAAAGCAGCCCTCCTCCCGTTTGCAGGAGCGGTGGGGGGTGGAAAAGTGAACTTTTTATACCTGCATGAAAGGAACTAACTTTATATATTTATTAAAAAATCCGCTGTCTTAAACTCTGGGAACGGATTGCCTGGAAAGGTAGCTGAATAGTGGGCTGTCACCACATCAAGTACGTTAAGGAGAGACTTTGGAATTGCTTTTAGCACTAACTCTCTGTAAAGATACAGTGTTTCTGGATGGACTTGTATACAATAGTATTGAAGATAAATTGAAACTGTGGCTTTTTAGGAGAAAAGGGGGATCTTTTAGGAAGATATTGGTTACAAAATTTTAAAGAGAGGTTGGAACTATCCCCCCTAGTGGAGACTTTGTTGCAATAATAACTAAGCCACTAGAAGCAGAAGCACTGGAATTTTCCTTTTCAAAACAAAACTACAAGCGTGGGAAGTGACCTTGGCTCTGAATGAGAGTGTTATGGCAAATGAAAAGGGAAAAATAGAGGAAAAAAGCCTAAGATCCGGTAGACAATACAAAATTGATACTTCCCATCAGCGAAGAGCCTCAACATCCGGGGGCACAGGAGTAGCTGCTGCTGCACAAACAAAATTAAAAGCTATGTCATCAGAAGAAGCTTTGGCACAGGCACTCGGCAAAATCAATGCATCCTTGGAATATCTAACGAAGCAGGGGGCAGAGACAAATAAACAAGTTGCGGAAACCAATAGGCAAATTGTGGAAACTAATAAACAAGTGGCTGAGGTTTCAACAAAAATTGATTTGAATACGACAAGTATCAATGAATTGGGAAAGAAGGTAAATTCTAATACAGAGACTATCGAAAGACTTTTGGAGGAATCGGCTACAACTCGAAAGATTGCTGAGGAAGCGAAGGAAATTGCCGCTGTCACCCAGGAGAAGATACCACCGGTCATCAAGAAATTAAAGGATCATGATCTGACTTTGTCTATGATCGAACTGCAACGAAAAGAGAGAAATCTGAGGATCAGATCAGTACCTGAAAGTGAGAAAGATAACCTGGTGGACTTCCTGACAAAAGAATTTTTGGACTTTTGGCAACAGGGCCTGGAGAAGGAAGAATTTAAGATAGTGAGTGCATTTAGACTCGGTACAAGACAAAGAAGGAACAAGGCAAGAGATTGCTTGATAACATTAAGATCAAAAGAAGAAAGAGACAAAATTTTGAATTTGCACTACCAAAGAACTTTGGAAATTGAAGATTCTTATGTGGAGATTTTTAAAGATATCCCAAAGCATATCTTGGATGTAAGAACCTATTGCGTGTCAATACCCCTCCCCCCCAGAAATAAAGACACAGGAGACGTTGATTAAGTTAATTGGGCATGAAAAGGCCACAACTTTATTGATTAGAGAATTGAAGGTATTGGCCTTAGGCATTGGCACCTATCCACTACCCGGCATGGTGACCGGGATGGGTTAACACGAACCGTGGGGGGTCCTGTTGAAGTACGCCAACTAGGATCCCACGGGTGTCACCGCTCGGGGGCGTGCCGGAGGCCCTTACCTTCCCAGGTTTCGGACAAGACAACGCCCCCCGGAGTCCTTTACCGGACTACCCCTTTTCTTGGGGAAGGTGATGGCGTACCTTCCCCCTGATCCATTTGCATAACAATTGAACCCCCAGCCAATGCCTAACCGCCACCCGAGCGGAGCTCGCCGCCAATACCTTCAAACCTGTAACCAACTCCTAATCCCTGACATAATGTCATCCAGCCAAATATCACTTCCGGCATCAGAAAGATGCACACCATCCTTTCTGTAGAGGGCCTTGTTGCTGAACTGAATGCCTGGGTGCCCTATGACGCACCCGCCCAGGGCTGCCACTCTACGTCCAACTGCCCGCTCTAAAACTTTCCTAGCCTTGTTGACCCCCACTGGGCTCGCACAATCCCGCCATGTCCTCCTCTCCAGCAACGAGGACCATAAAATAGTGATGTTTGGATATGTTGCCACCAGCTCGGACAAATCGTCGAAAATGTTCCATCTCAGATCAATGGCTTTACGGTAAGCCAGATCATTTTCACCCAACTGAATCACCAGGGCATCGGGCGGCCCATCAACCGCGGCCCTCGCCATCACCACTGGTTTGAATTCACTCCAGCGCATCCCCCTACGCGCTATCCAAACCAGTTCCACGTTAGCAGGTAAACTCAAGTTGCTGCCCATTCCAGAACTCAAGGCACGATTCCTGGCCCAGTGAACAATACTGTGGCCCACCAACCAAATGCGCACTCTCCTGGGATCTGCAAGGTAAATGGACAGGGGAACAGAGGTCAGGGGTAGCAGTCCTAGTCATAAATTGTTTCTGACATAAGCCTTATACGCATTAGATTTCCACCTCCCCAATTCTTTTATCCTTTCGGTGGAAAGCCCCATGTGCACCGCTGTGGTGGCCGCTCCAATATGGAAGGAATGGGCTGCAAACTCGAGTGGCGGTAAACCACATGCCGACAATGCCGACCTCATCACCCTGGTGAATTGATGCCTAGTCAGGGGGGATCCATCTGCGTGCAACAGAAGTGGGCCGGGTCCTTTCGGCCTCAGGTACAAGAAACGCCGCGTATCCCTCACTGGACAGGGGCCTTTACTGTGAACTGCTGGGAGCCGAATTAGGGCCCCCTTGCCCTGCTGATCCGTCTTTGAGCTCCGCACCCGGACAATGAGGTCGTCTCCAGAGAGGGTCAGATCACTCATTAACACACCCCTCTGCGAGTGGGTGCCCCCTCCTTCGCAGACCACCTCGCCCACGCGTAGAGCACCAAAGAAAGATATGGAATAGGCAGCCGAGAATAGGCGCGCCTCGTACTTCGACCAGCATATAGTTCGCAGTGATTTGTGTATCCGTGTCAGTAAATCATATGTAATGGGCTGCCTCCTGTCCGAGCTGGGGGGGTGCTGCCTGCGCCATCCCTCTAGCGTTTTACGCACAATGAATGCCGCACACGGGTCGGTTTCAAAGAAGGCTTTACAAAAGTATGAAATCCCTGCGGACTGGATATTAAGCGTTTTTGGGGCCCTGCCTAAATCCTTCAGGTGCGCCAGGTAACGGAGGACCTCCCTGGTAGTGGGGGTAGCACGATGACTTGAGCCAGGCAAGCTCATGCGAAACCTTAAGAAATCGGCCCAAGCCTTCCCGTACGACCTCATCGTGGATGGGGCTACAGCCCCGAATACTCCCTTCATAATTTCTCGCTCCCAATCCTCCAGAGGTGCTCCGGGAAAGGCATCAATGATTGCTCCGCATCCGGCGCTAATAAGCGGAAGCGCTCCATCTGGAAACGAGATAGAGCATCCGCAATGTCGTTATTAATGCCGGGCACGAATTTGGCCGAAAAACATATATTCTGTTCCAGACACAACAAGACAAAGGATCGTAATAGGTTTCCCACTCTGGACGACCGAGCGGACTGCCTAGAGAGAACCGCTACGACTGCTTGGTTATCGGTATTGAAACATACCCTGTGGTTGCGGAATTGGTCTGCCCACAGGTGTACAGCCACCACAATGGGGAAGAACTCCAAAAATGTAAGGTCCCGAGTAATGGGCTGGCCATGCCAGTCTGGGGGCCATTTTTCAGCACACCACTGGCCACGAAAGTAGACCCCAAAACCCAACGACCCGGCTGCATCTGAATGAACTTGAAAGTCAGAGTTGAGCACCAAGGCATCCTGCCATAATGATATACCATTGTACTTTTCCAGAAATTGTAGCCAAATACCCAAGTCAGCCTTAACTTCCTTGGAGAGGCGTACCCGGTGCTGAGGGGCTTTCAGCCCGGCCGACAGTCTAGCCAGGCAGCCGCAGAATGGGCGGCCCGGGGCAACAACCCTGCACGCAAAATTAAGGTGGCCTAGCAGGGATTGGATTTGTCTTAGGGTAACTTTCTTGAGAGGCAAAAGTTGCTGTATCAGAGCCTTGAGGGATGCTAGCTTTTCTCGCGGCAACCTGGAATTCTGGGCCACTGTGTCTAGTTCGATACCCAAATAAACCAATGAAGTGGCCGGACCCTCTGTTTTATCGGCGGCTAGGGGTACCCCTAGTTCGCCGGCTAGGGACGTGAGAGCCTCGAGCAAGGTGGAGCAGCGCGGCTTGCTATCTGCTGCCAAAATAAAGTCATCGAGATAATGAGACACACCCGCGGATCCCGTTCTGAAGCGTAGGGCCCAATCTAGAAATGTGCTAAAGGATTCGAATGCTGCACAAGCCACGGAGCAACCCATGGGCATAGCTTTGTCAATGAAATACACATCCTCAAATTTGAAACCCAACCATTTGAAATCATCTGGGTGTACAGGGAGAAGGCGGAAGGCTGACTCAATATCACATTTTGCCAAAAAGGCCCCTCGGCCAAATTTACAAATCATTTTGACGGCCTGATCGAAGGAAGCGTATCTCACTGTACAAAGTTCTTGAGGAATTGAGTCATTGACCGAGCCTCCCCTTGGGTAGGAGAGGTTATGAATCATGCGGAATTCGCCCGGGGCCTTTTTTGGTACTATGCCTAGCGGAGACACGTGAAGGCCCTCAAAGGGTGGTTCTGGAAATGGCCCGGCTACCCTACCAGCTCTGATTTCTTTATCTATCTTTTTTCTGACTATATCGGGCCTTTCCCTGACTGATTTCTGATTCCCTGCCTCCCTAGTGTTGGGGGGGGGGGTAGCCACCGGGATTCTGAATCCCATTGAGAACCCCTCCCACAGGTATTTTGCCGCTGTCTTATCTGGGTACTGATCCAACAACACTTTGAGGGGCTGCAAGCGGATGGGGGAAAAGGCCAAGCAAAGATTAACGCTACTGGCGGTTGCTGGTTCCTTGGGCAGCAGCACCAGGGGCACCCCTGCTGCTGTTTTGGAAGTACCCCCTGCCCCCCCGAAAGGGCTGTGGCTTGTTTTTAAAGCACGCGGATGCAGGGTGATTACCCCAGCACCGCTCACATTCGTGGAGATACTTACAAAAGGGGCGTGAGCAAACGCCCCTGTTGAATTCCCAACACTGGCGCCGACGCTTTGTCTCAGTCTTACCAGCCTTGACCGCGTCCAGACTTTTCTTCTCAATGTAGGGATTTACATCCTCGCCCCAGAAGTTAGGGTCCGTAAGGTCCCATCGTGTGGTAGGATGTAGGGAGGCATTTCTCCGGAAATTCTCATCATAAGTTAATGCTGAGTTTTCTCCCGCGAGGGCTCGGGCGCGCCTAACATGAGCCTGGTATGCAACTAAATCCATGGCTCGCTTGGGATACGCTGCGCATACCACACCCATGAAAACCTGGTACCCATCCAACCAGTTCTCGAAGGTGCGCTCTGCTCTGGGCGTGCGATATCTTCTCTTACCATAGGAGCGACGCTTTTCACCTTTACCGGTTACTTTGGTTGGAGGGAGGAGGGAAAATATATCCACGTAATCCCCATTGAGGATCTTATTCCTCTTCCTTTTGGACAGGTGGTTCCCCAGGATAAAATCGGTGGGCTGATTGGTAGCGACCTTAACGTCTTCTACCAATGCCCCGTCTTTCCACTCTAGCACCCCATTGAAGGTTTTCCGGTGAGAATTGGCCCTCCTTTCATGGGCCCACAGCGGGATCCCGTGATTATTCTCACCAATACCCCAATAGCCATCCATCGAACCCTCGGAATCAGAATCTGAAGAGGACGTACCTGACTCTTCCTCGGTCTCGGAATGCTTGCACCTTTTCTTCTTAGCCGAGGTGTGCTTCTTTTTAGCTTTCCTCTTACCCCCTTGCGTCTCACTATTAGAGGCGCTGGCCGTTGTCTGAGGCGATTGTGGATCCTCACGCTCTTCCTCACGGCTGGAACCTGCGCTGTCCTCAGTGGAACTATGCGTAGCCTGCTGTTCCTGAAAGACACTAGGTGTACCTATCGCTCGTGAGGTGGTGATGCTATTGCTCCCTTTTTCGTGTGCCTTAGCTTTGCCGCTGCCCTTTGCTGGCGCCTTGCCCTTTCCGGCTCCTTGAGCAGCTTTTTTAGCTAGGGCGGACCTAGCCCTGGTATTGGGGCGGCCCCCTGCTGTGGTATCGGATTGGGGACCTGCAGCTATAGCAGATGACGTACCCAACTGCCCCTGATTCAAAGGCAGAGTGTCAGGAATCACGTCCTGCGATGGCTCAGGGGCTGGCAGCGCCAAAGGCCCCGGCTTACACTTTTTATAGAATGTTTCAAAAGCCATGAAAAACTGGGCAAAGGCTTGTGGGTCACAGGGCATGGCAGCCATTAGCGCGTTACCATTGGCCGCTGAGGGTGCTAGCTGGTTGGCAGAAGTAGATGGCTGCTGATCCCCGCCGGAAGCCATAATGAACTGTGCGCGATTCTTGTTCAGTATTGCCAACACAGCACCAAGGCTTGGACTAGCAAAATTTAGGATCTGTATATTTTATTTTATTTTATTTTATTTTATTTTATTTTATTTTATTTTATTTTATTTTATTTTATTTTATTTTATTTTATTTATTTCAGAATTACCTATTGTAGTGAAATGTGGTTCAGTATTATCTACACCGCACTGTTCAGCAATTCCACCCCCTGGTTGCACTACCACCTTGGGACGGGCTAGCTGTGACCAGAGTGCTGATAGCAACCACTGGCCCAGCTGTTGAGACACTCAGAGAAATTCAGGCAAATAGCACACAGTTTGAATGATTGCTAAAAACGGTTGCCTGCGAAAGTATTAAATAAGTCCCACTTATAAATGTAAATCACAGAAATAACTATGTGTTTTACTTGCCTGAGCTACTCCTCCTACCAGTCAATCTCAATATATGAGACTAAATGTGCAGATATTATACTTTGCAGTAAAACAGTAAAATGAAATATATTCCACCTTTATCTAGTAATCTGATGTTAAACTTTTCAACACCTGGTCTCCCATCCAATTTGAGACCACCTCGGACCCTGCTTAGCTTTGCAAATGTGCTAGCAGTTTTATTGCTGCACCACTAGGGGGACTCTCCAATCTTGAGGGAAACAGGAGCTTAACTTCCAAGAGGCAACAAAAGCTTAGCTAGTATTTTAGCTGCTAAAGCCAATATACTATCTAGCACTACTAGGCAAATAAGCAAACCTGATAGGCACACAACCACAGAATAAAATAACTAGGAATTAAATCACAGGCTGCTGCCAAATTAAGGGAATAAAATAACTAGGAATTAAGTAATTAAAGGAACAAAATAACTAGGCAAATAAGCAACCTGATAAGCACACAACCACAGGCTGCTGCCGAATTAAAGGAATAAAATAACTAGGAATTAAGTAATATAAGGAACAAAATAACTAGGCAAATAAGCGACCTGATAAGCACACAATTACAGGCTGCTGCCGAATTAAAGGAACACAATAACAGGAATTAAATCACGGGCTGCTGCCGAATTAAAGGAATAAATTAACTTAGAATTAGGTAATTAAAGGAACAAAATAACTAGGCAAATAAGCAACCTGATAAGCAAACAATCACAGGCTGCAGGCCAATTAAAGGCATAAAATAACACTTCCGATAAAGCTGCTAATATCACTCCTGCCGCTAGATGGCGATGTTCACCAGGAGTTTGCTTGCAAACACTGGAAGAAAAGCTTACAAACGCTCCTCAAATTGAAAATAAATGTGCAGCCCTACGATAACCGGCAGCAGCCAATGATGCTGCAATGCCCAATGAAAATATCTATAAGTTCAGAGGAATAGGAAGGCAAGAATTTAACGATCAAAAGTAATTGCCAGGCCCTTGCCCTTAAACAAAATGGCTGCCCCTGTCCTCCCACGTGGTTGCCCAAAATGGCGGCCAGTGCACTCTGCCCTATCTCAAAATGGCCCCTCAGGCTTCAGCACCTGGCGTCAAAACAATGACGCCCTGTGGTTTGGGCCTCCCCAAAATGGCGGTAGGAAGGTGGGGGTGGTCGCTGTTCCGCCCTCAGTTGAAATGGCTACCAAGCCTTCACCACAAGGCTCCTCAAAGTGGCAGCCGGAGGGTGGATGAGGTTGCTGGTATGCCCTTAGCTAAAATGGCTTCTGAGCCTTCACCACGTGACGCCCACAAGCTTCTATAGCAACCAGCACGGAGATCCGCAGAGGTAAGGGGGTAACGGGGGAGAGTGAGAAAGGAAGCTGAAAAATAAACCGCTAGCACCACGCAGACAGGGTTCCGGCACAAGGGGGGGGAGGAGGGCTAAAGGAGGGGGAGAAGGACGCACGAAGCGACAGCAGGCGAGGGGAGGAATCGGCTCCAAAGAGCAAGGAGGTTTAAATGAACCACACAGAGAAGGGAGACCCGGCAAGCGCGTGTTACCCTTTCCAAGCGCGTGGAAACCTCTCAGCTGGCCAGGAGTAAAGAGGGTGGTCCCTGGGCGTGCCTGGCCTTAAGTATGCCAAGGCCACGCCTCCCCCAGCCTGCCGATTGGCGGATGGGTGGAAGGCACGCCCAGGGATTCCCCCAACTCTCGCGGGGGCAGCAGGCCAGCCCCCGCGCTTGGGGGAGGGGCAAGACCGCAACCCCCTCTCTTCCCCCATGGGGTCAGAAATGGCTTTATAGAGATTTGGTTGTTCTACTGAAAAGAAACAAGATATTCTTCAGGTGGGAATACCCCCAAGGCCTATCTTTCAAATACAAAGGAAAGAAGATAAAAATAAGGACTGTGAGTGATAAAGATAAGTTCTTGAGAGACCACGAAGAGGATCTCCAGAAGGAGGTGGAATCTGGGGAGGAGCCGAGTTCATCAGGAAAAGGAATACTGGACATAGCAAACTTATCATTTGGGCTGAAACCACCGACAGAGGAAGAACAACTACTCGGAGCAGTAGGAGGGGAAAGTAAATAGTTCCATCATGGCTCTGCAATTTCTAAGCTGGAATTGCAACGGTTTGAACATGCCCCGAAAGAGAAAAGCTGTTTTTCATATATTGAAGAAAAAACAACTGGATTTGATTTGTTTACAAGAAACACATGTGACGAGGTTACACAGGAAAATTCTTGTTAATAAAAGATTGGGACAAGAATTTATTTCATCTGACAAAGTTAAAAAAAAGAGGAGTGGTGATATATGCAAAGGAAAAATTGCTACCGAAATTTATTTTCAAAGATGAACAAGGAAGATTCTTGGCAATTGAAATTTAAGTCCAAGGAGAGAAATTCTTGATTGTGGGAATTTATGCACCGAATGAGGGGAAATCTGAATTCTTCAAGAAGTTGCATGAGATTTTGTTGGACTATTTGGATCATAACTTAATTTTGATGGGAGATATGAATGGAGTAGTATCTACAAATATGGACAAAGCACAAAGACAGGTAGTTAATAAAGATGGAAGACTACCAAAAACTTTCTTTGAAATGACTGACAATATGGACTTGGTTGATATTTGGAGAACAAAAAACCCTCTTGAGAGAGAGGGAACCTTCTTTTCTGAAGCCAAAATGACATGGACTAGAATTGACCAAATATGGGTTACTAGAGGAATGGCAGCAAAGATAAAAAAAGTAGAAATCTGCCCAAAAACTTGCTCCGACCATAATGCCGTAAAGATGGAAATGAAGCAAATAACTGCTGGCTCCTTCAGATGGAGGATGAATGACACCTTATTTAGAGATGAAGAAGTATACAAAAAGGCCCAAAAAACATTGAGAGACTATTTTGAAATAAATATGAAGACCAATGTTGAAAAAAGAGTAATCTGGGACGCAAGTAAAGCCGTTATGCGAGGATTCTTGATACAACAAAATGCAATAAAGAAGAGAAGCCAAAATGAGAAGAAAGATAAGATTTTGGAGAAGATAAAAGAAGGGGAAAGGAAATTAAGATCAAAACCAAAGTCTCAGGAGATTTTGAGAGAAATTAAGTTATATCAAACACAATACATGGAATTGATGAATCAAGAAATAGAATGGGAAATTAAACAAATGAGACAAAAGACTTTTGAATCGGCAGATAAATGTGGTAAATTATTGGCTTGGCAAATGAGGAAAAGACAAAAACTGAATATGGTTACAAATTTAGAAGTGGAAGGAAAGAACATCTATAATCCAATTGAGATTAGAAACTGCTTCCAGAGATACTTTAAACAACTACAGTGGTGCCCCGCAAGACGAATGCCTCGCAGGACGGAAAACTCGCTAGACGAAAGGGTTTTCCGTTTTTTGAGCTGCTTCGCAAGACGAATTTCCTTATAGGCTTGCTTCGCAAGACGAAAACGTCTTGCAAGTTTGTTTCCTTTTTCTTAACACCGTTAATACAGTTGCGACTTGACTTCAAGGAGCAACTCATAGAACGCAGTGTACATAGTAGCCTTTTTTGAGGTTTTTAAAGACTTTGGTGATTTTTGAAGCTTTTCCAAAACTTCTTTTGCAGCCATTTGGTAAGTGAAGCTTTTAAAACATTTTTGGGGGGTTTTGGATTTTGGGTTGGGGTGTTTGGAATTCAAGGACTTGGTGTTGGGGAGGGGTTTGCAAGAATCTGGAAGCTTGTGGTTTTCCCCCTGCATTTTTATGATTTTCTGTGACCATTGGGCCACTCTGCTGTTTTTTAAAAAAAATTCTGGGTTTGAATTTTGAAATGCTCTTTACAGTATGTGTGACTTTAAAGAGCACTTAATAAACTCTTGTTGTTCCCAATTTGGCTTTGTTTGGACTTTTTTTGACCATAGGAACGCATTAATTGATTTTCAATGCATTCCTATGGGATTTCGTGCTTCGCAAGACGAAAAATTCGCTAGACGAAAAAATTCGCAGAACGAATCATTTTTGTCTTGCGAGGCACCACTGTATATTCACAAGGGCCGCAGAAAGAATTGGACATAGAACTATTTCTTGAGAAAAATGAATTGAAAAAAAAATCTCATGAAAGTAAAATAGTTTTAAATCAGAAAATAACTGAACAGGAAATTTAAGGTGCCATTCAAAACATGCAATTGGGTAAATCTCCGGGACCGGATGGACTGACTTCCAGATATTATAAAGCTTTGAAGGAGTTGTTATTACAACCTTTGAAGGAAGTCTGTAATGAAATTTTGGAGGGGAAAAGGGCACCAGAATCGTGGAAAGAGGCTTTTATCACACTTATACCGAAGACAGAGAGTGAAAAGACTCAACTTAAGAACTACCGCCCTATTTCGTTACTAAATGTGGATTACAAAATCTTTGCTGACATTTTGGCTAAGAGATTGAAAAAAGTCTTGATGGAGGAGATTCATAGAGACCAAGCGGGCTTTCTCCCGAGAAGACATCTGTCAGACAATGTAAGGAATTTAATTGACATTTTGGAAAAGTTAGAAGTGAACATAAATACTAAAGCAGTTCTGATATTTGTGGACGCGGAGAAAGCCTTTGACAATATTTCTTGGAGTTTTATGAAGAAGAATCTCCAGGGGATGGGGGTAGGCCAAGGATTCGAAAACGGTACAGGTGCAATATATTCAAAGCAAAAAGCAAAGCTAATTGTAAATAATGTGGTTACGGAAGAATTCAAGATAGAAAAAGGGACACGTCAGGGATGCCCAATTTCTCCATTACTTTTTATATCAGTCCTGGAGGTTCTGCTGAACATGATTAGAAGGGATCAGCTGGTTAAAGGGGTACAGGTCGGAGTTAAACAATACAAATTGAGAGCATTCAGAGATGATCTGGTACTTACATTACAAGAGCCAGAAGGGGTTTAGAATTATTTAAAGAGTTTGGTCAAGTTGCAGGATTTAAATTGAACAAATTAAAAACTAAGGTATTAGAGAAAAAATTAACACCTATAGAAAGGGAGAGGTTTCAGAATTAGACAGGGTTAAATGTGGTTAAGAAAGTGAAATATTTGGGGATTAATATGACAGCTAAAAATGTGAATTTGTTTAAAGATAATTATGAGAAATGTTGGACAGAAGTGAAAAAAGATTTAGGAATTTGGACAAATTTGAAGCTTTCCTTGTTGGGTAGAATTGCAGTTATGAAGATGAATGTATTGCCTAGAATGTTATTTTTGTTTCAAACATTGCAAATCGTTGATAAGATGGACTGTTTCAAGAAGTGGCAGAAAGATATTTCTAAATTTGTCTGACAGGGCAAGAAGCCCAGAATAAAATTTAAGATATTAACTGATGCAAAGGAAAGGGGTGGATTTGCCCTGCCAGACCTTAAATTATATTATGAATCAGCAGTTTTCTGCTGGTTGAAAGACTGGCTACTTCTGGAGAATACAGACATTTTGGACTTAGAAGGTTTTAATAATGCTTTTGGATGGCATGCATATCTGTGGTACGACAAGGTCAAAGCTCATAAAGCTTTCAAACATCATATTGTCAGGAAAGCATTGTACAATGTCTGGATTAAGTATAAAGATTTGCTGGAAAACAAAACTCCAAGGTGGTTGTCGCCAATGGAGGCAAAGGCTGTAAAAAAACTTAATATGGAGTCAAAATGGCCAAGATATTGGGAAATTTTGGAACAAGAAGGGGATAAACTGAAATTGCAGAGTTATGAGAAATTAAAAGATAAAGTGCGAGATTGGCTCCATTATTAGCAAATAATGGAGATTTACAAGATAGATAGGAAAATTGGCTTCCAGGTGGAAAGATCAAAACTGGAGACAGAATTGCTTGAATCGAATACAAAAAATTTGTCAAAAATGTATAACTTGCTGTTGAAATGGAATACACAGGATGAAACGGTCAAATCAGCTATGATCAAGTGGGCACAAGATATTGGTCATAACATTATGTTTGCGGACTGGGAAAAGTTGTGGACCACCAGTATGAAATTTACGGCATGTAATGCCCTAAGAGAGAATATTATGAAAATGATTTATAGGTGGTACATGACCCCAGTCAAGCTTGCAAAAATTTACCACTTGCCTGATAATAAATGTTGGAAATGTAAAGAAAATGAAGGTACATTCTTTCACCTTTGGTGGACGTGCCCAAAGATTAAGGCGTTCTGGGAAATGATATATAATGAACTGAAAAAGGTATTTAAATATACCTTTCTGAAGAAACCAGAGGCCTTTCTCTTGGGTATTGTCGGCCAATTGGTGCCAAAGAAGGATAGAACATTCTTTATGTACGCTACAACAGTAGCAAGAATACTCATCGCAAAGTATTGGAAGACACAAGACCTACCCACCTTGGAAGAATGGCAGATGAAGGTGATAGACTATATGGGACTGGCAGAAATGACTGGCAGAATCCGAGACCAAGGGAGAGAGACAGCGAAAGAAGATTGGAAGAAATTTAAGGACTATCTTAAGAAATATTGGGACGCGGGTGGTGCTGTGGGTTAAAGCCTCAGTGACTAGGACTTGCCGATCGAAAGGTCGGCAGTTCGAATCCCCGCGGCGGGTTGCACTCCCGTCGCTCGGTCCCAGCGCCTGCCAACCTAGCAGTTCGAAAGCACCCTCGGGTGCATGTAGATAAATAGGGACCGCTTACTAGTGGGAAGGTAAACGGCGTTCCGTGTGATGCGCTGGCTCGCCAGATGCAGCTTGTCACACTGGCCACGTGACCCGGAAGTGTCTGCGGACAGCGCTGGCTCCCGGCCTCTAGAGTGAGATGAGCACACAACCCTAGAGTCTGTCAAGACTGGCCCGTACGGACAGGGGTACCTTTACCTTTACCTTACTAAGAAATATTGCAAAATAAATGAATGCTAGAACGATGTTGGTTTAGAAATTAGGTGGTTTCTAGCTGTAATGATTATATAAATAAGAAAAGAAAAATTGAAAATCAATAGAAAATTTGGGAGGGATTTGCTGAGATTAATTAATTAGAAATTGGAATACAGAAAGGGGAGGTATGAGGAGGTCGGGAAAGTAAGGTATAAGAAAATAAGGGATTGAAATTATACTTGTTGTGGTATGTGTTCTGTTTGTATTTTTGTTAATTTTTATTTTTTTATTTTATATAACTTTTTGGAAACTTCAATAAATATTTTTTTAAAAAAATAAAGAGAGGTGGGGGTTGTTTTCTGATTTCTTAATTGTGAATATTTTGGGGGAGGGGAGGCATAGGTGGAAAGGAGATACTCAGATGGACCAGAGTGAAATGGGGGCTTCAGGATGGCTTGGGGAATTCTAAAAGTATCACATCCAAACCAAAAGTCTGGGTTGTTGGATGCCCCTGCCTTCTGTCATCATTTGAGTTTTCCTCTGTTTCCCTTTCAAGCTGCTGTCTGGAAGGAGGCCAAAGCCCACTTAAACATAAGAATGATTATAAGAAAGCATTCATTCAACAGCCAGAGTTGAATGAAGACAATGTGCTAGGATGAGAATGAGATAATTAAACCATTCTGCAACACACACACACACACACTGCAATCCGAACCTCAGTACTGTTATGAGGACAATGGTCACAATCACACATTTAAAGAACCATTGCACTAAGAGTCACAGATTTACACAACACATCCTGGGAACCTCTGTTTGCTAAAGATCTAACATCTCTCAGCACCCTTAGCAAACTACAGTTCCCAGGATTCTTTAGGGAAAGCCTGGACTCTTTCAAGTGGTGTAAGAGCTTTAAATGTGTGGTGTGGAATTCCTCCAAAATAATCGGGGAACTGTGCAACCCTCTCTCTCTCAGGCTACGGTCCTGCCCCAGGCTCAGGAGGAGGAGGAGGAGGGCTCTTTATTAGATTAGGTTTGTATCCTGCCTTTCTATTTCCATGCTCAAGGCAGCTAAACCGTCAGAACTACATAAATCAATTATAATAATCAATACAATAAGAGTAGCAATAAGAATTATTTACCAAATCTAAATAATCTGATAGAAAATTCAGGGAGGGGTGATCTCTCCATCGGCTGCAGTCTTTGGGCACAACATTTCAATGAACATTATTATTATGATTTATTTCATTTCTATACCACTTTATATTTTCAAGAAAAATCTCAAAGCAGTTTACAGCATATTAAAACATAAATAAAACAATCTGAAGAATGTCAAATATAGAGTATACACTTAAAGCAACATAGTTAACAAAAAACTGAAATATTAAAGATTTCAAAATCAAACATTACAAAAGAAGTCAACTACAGAATACATATTTAACACAAAGTTAACAAAAACAAAACAAAAAACGTAAGCATTCCCCCACCCAAAACCAACATTGCTAAGTAAAGTCAAATATAAAATGCACGTTTAAAACAGCATAATTCACAAGAGAATAAAATATTATCATAAGCATGACACGGCTGTTTAGCAGGCACAAAAAGATGGGGCAAAAGAATCCAATAGTTTGGGTTTCTTGTCTGGCTGAGCGATGTCCCTCTGGTCTCACCAGGAGCCTCTTTAGTAGAGCTAGTGTCTGGGCCCTGCCCCCCAGGCCAGGTGGAAAGGGCCTTGCAGGAAGCGGCCTTCACAACTCACAACCGGGCAAGGCCATCATGATGACACACAGTTCAATAGGGCAAGGTTTCTGGCCGGTAGTCATCTAAAGTCTACCAGATTGTCCACGCAGACCTTGTCGGTCCACTTGCAACCTCTCTAGGTGGAGCAAAGTACTTCATGGTATTGATTGATGCTTTTTCCAGGTACATTCATGTGTTCATGCTCAAGCAGAAATCAGAAGCGTTTCCTAGGTTCAAGGAATTCTGTGCTTGGTTGCAAAATGTCCATGGAAAGCAACTGCAAAACCATTGGTTGGCTTTCATTGAGTTCTGTGGATACGGTAAAAGAAAGCTGCCATCTGGTTTCTCTCTGGATGTTAGGATTGTTGAAAACAGATTTGCTCTCCACCGTAACAATGTCTCTCAGCATACCACTTTATTTCCCCCCAGATAGTTGGCTACTATTCACTTGTAGGAAGATGTGCTTATTTAGATTACAACATTGCAGTGGGAGCAAAATCCACCTTTCTTCTCTCAAGAGGGTTAGTCTAGTTTCTGTTGTTACAGAAAAATCCAGGTGGGAGGCTGCTCAGAGCCCGTGGGTCCCTGCAGAACAAATAAGGAGACCAGCCACCAACCGGAGCAAATAGCGTAGACCAAAGTTTATTGCGCAACAGGTTCAAAGAGGAATTGAACCCCGAGAACGGGGTGACAATGACTTTTCAAAGTTCCTATCTTATCCCAGCAAACAGTTCGCTAATATTTGCCCTCCCTTCCCCACAGGTGGGCAGGGTTTGCAGAACCGAGCGGGGCTCACCTGGGCAGGTGCCACCTGTTAGGATATTTCCGTTCCACCTTAAAAGGGTGCAGGATGTTTGTGTCACAGCCTGCGTATTTCCTGTTCACAGGATGTTTCTGTTGTGTCTATGCTTTCATTTCTCTCTGTGCCTGAACACGCAAGCAGGCAGTCATGTTTTTTCCTTTGTTCTGACCAACGCTGAAGAAAATTCTAAATAATGCTCTCCTGCGTGCATCTTTTGCTGTGCGAATTCTGCTGATAGAGCGTGCATCAGCTCTGGAATGTGGCAAGCTATTTTCTGGAGCTCGTGTCGCTAATTGCTGATACTGTATCTACGGGAGATCGATGGATCGTCCGGAGGCGACGTGGGGGCCATGATGGGCCATATCTCCCTGGCAGTATCCCAACAACATGTTTCGGGCCCAGATTCACGGTACTTACAGGAGAGTAAGGCTGTGAAAGACTGCATTGAGGTATGTGGGAAAAGCGAAAGCAAATAAGGCTTTTCTGTTTGCAAGAGACTCTGATGTCCGGCTGGCCTAATTGGCTTGGGAGCCGAGCCAAGCAGGCTTCGTGATTAATGGGTGCCAAGATAAGGAGTCTCTGAAGTGAAAAAGACTCACGGCTCAAGTAAAGAGCTGGAATGGAATTTTTACAAGCCTCAGATGATGGCACTGAGTTGCCAAAGTTAAACAGGCACAATTATTAGACTTGGGAAAGTTGCTGTGAGAGCTTGCTGCGACAGTTTGGAGTGTGGCATACTGTGTGTGAAGCCCTTCCAGTTCCTCTGACAGATAGATGGAAGGCCCAACATTCAAGGGCCATAGACCTAATAGTCTTATCCGTCTCTCTGGAGGATATATCAACACTGGCTGGCAACACGACTGCACGTCAGATGTGGAATGCTTTGAAAGTAGCTCATCTGCCGGTCATCCCAGCCCAGAGTTTGACTGCATCGGAGGTCCTGGCTGTTTCCTTTTTTTATATATATAATATTTTTTATTAGTTTTATAAAATACAGAAAAAAGAATAAAGAGCATATTATAAAAGTAGAAAAAGAAAGTTACAAATTTTTCTTACTCTTTTTTCCAAATCTACTGGACTTCCCCGCGTCCTCCCAACCCTGCATTCTCTGTAATGCATAACGTCTGCAATTTGTTAACTTGTTTCAATACTTATTGTATCTTCCATTTTATCATGTTACCCAATTTCAAATATATTATGACCCAAATCATGTACGTTTTCATTTTAACACAATAAAGTTGTTTCATTATTTTATCTCTGACTTCTTGTACCTTAATTTCCATTTCTTTAATTTAACATTACTGAAGCTAGAATTTCCTAAAAGGTGCGTTTTTTAACATTCATACAACTTATAATGTTTTTCCAAATAGTCTTTAAATTTTCTCCAGTCCTCCTCGATTGTTTCTTCTCCCAAGTCTCGGATTCTGCCAATCATTTCGGCCAGTTCCATGTAGTCCATCAACTGCGTGTGCCATTCCTCCAGTGTGGGTAAATCTTGTGTCTTCCAATGTTTTGCAATCAGGATCCTTGCTGCTGTAGTAGCATACATAAAAAAGGTTCTGTCCTTCTTAAGCACTCTCTGGTCCACCATGCCCAGGAGGAAGGCCTCTGGTTTCTTAGGTAAGGTAAATCTAAGTACCCTTTTTAGTTCATTATGGATCATTTCCCAAAAGGCCTTCACTTTCGGGCAGGTCCACCAGAGGTGAAAAAATGTCCCTTCCGCCTCTTTACATTTCCAGCATTTATTATCAGACAGGTGATATATCTTAGCAAGCTTGACTGGGGTCATGTATCATTTTCATAATGTTTTCCTTCAAGGCACTACATGCCGTAAATTTCATTCCGGTGTTCCATAACCTTTCCCAGTCTTCAAACATAATGTTATACCCCAAATCCTGCGCCCACTTTATCATGGCGGATTTGACTGTCTCATCCTGAGTATTCCATTTAAGCAGCAGGTTATACATTCTCGAAAGTAGTTTACTTTTTGGTTCTAACAGTTCTGTCTCTAGTTTCGATTTTTCCACCTGGAATCCAACCTTCTTGTCTACTTTAAAGACCTCTTGAATTTGTGCATAATGCAACCAATCTCGCACCTTGTTTTTTAGTTTTTCCAAGCTCTGCAACCTCCAATTGTCTCCAATCTTTTCAATAATTTCCTCATATTTAGGCCAATTGGCTTCCATATTAGGTCTCTTACGTGCCTTGGCCTCCACCGGTGAGAGCCACCTCAGAGTCTTACTCTCCAATAAGTCTTTATATTTTGTCCAGACCATTAAAATTGCTCTCCTGACAATGTGGTTTTTAAACAGTTTGTGCACTTTGACTTTGTCATACCACAAATATGCATGCCACCCAAAGGCGTTGTCAAACCCTTCCAGATCTAGGACATCAGTGTTTTCCAGTAAGATCCAATCTTTCAACCAGCAGAAGGCTGCAGATTCATAATATAACCTCAAGTCTGGCAGGGCAAATCCCCCTCTTTCTTTCGCATCAGTTAATATCTTAAACTTTATTCGGGGCTTTTTGCCCTGCCAAACAAACTTAGAGATATCCTTCTGCCACCTTCCAAAGCATTCCACCTTGTCCACGATCTGTAGGGTCTGAAACAAAAATAACATTTTTGGCAATACATTCATCTTTATAGCTGCTATTCGGCCCAACAAGGAAAGTTTCAATCTTGACCATGTTTCCAAATCTCTTTTGATTTCTGACCAACATTTCTCGTAGTTGTCCTTAAACAGATTCAAATTTTTGGAGGTCAGATACACCCCTAGGTATTTTACTTTTTTAACCACATTTAATTCTGTTTCTTTCACAAACTCATCTGTTTCTGTAATTGTCAAATTTTTTGCTATAACCTTAGTTTTTTGCTTGTTCAGCTTAAATCCCGCCACCCGACCAAAGTCCGAAATTAATTCTAACACTCTTTTAGTACTAGAGACAGGCTCCTGCAATGTTAATACCAGGTCATCTGCAAATGCTTTCAATTTATATTGTTTCACTCCGACCTCAATTCCCTGTACCAACCGGTCCTTTCTAATCATGTTCAATAATTTCTAATCATGTTCCAGAACTGAAATGAACAATAGGGGGGATAGAGGGCACCCCTGCCGTGTCCCTTTTTCAATTTTAAACTCCTCTGTCACCACATTGTTTACTATCAATTTCGCTTTTTGTTCTGAATATATTGCTTCTATTCCATTTTCAAACCCCCGCCCCACTCCCATCCCTTCCAAATTTTTCTTCATAAACATCCAGGAAATATTGTCAAAGGCTTTCTCCGCATCAATAAAAATTAGCACCGCTCTAGTGTTTAGCTTTGTTTGTAAAAGCTCCAAAATATCAATAATGTTTCTTGTGTTGCCAAACAAATGCCTACCAGGGAGAAAGCCAGCCTGGTCCTTATGGATCACTTCATTAAGCACTTTTTTAAACCTACTTGCCAAAATGTCTGCAAAAATTTTGTAATCCACATTTAGGAGTGAGATGGGGCGGTAGTTCTTAAGCTGGGTCTTTTCAGTTTCTAGTTTGGGTATCAATGTGATGAAGGCTTCTTTCCACGTTTCCGGTGCCTTCCTCCCCTCCATAATCTGGTTACAAACCTCCAACAAAGGTTGTATCAAATAGTCCTTCAAAACCTTATAGTATTTGGAGGTAAGTCCATCAGGGCCTGGAGATTTGCCTAATTGGAGGTTCTGAATGGCGCTTTCAATTTCTTGCTGTGTGATATTACTATTCAGGGTTGTTCTCATTTCCTGAGGTATTTTCTGTAATCCGTTGGTTTTAAGAAATTGGTCCACCTCCGAATCTTTCTGTGGCCCTTGTGAATAAAGCTCTTTGAAGTATCTCTGGAAGCACTTTCTAATTTCCTCGGGTTTCTGTACCATTCTCCCTTCAATCTCTAGATTTGTAACTGTATTAAGTTTTTGTCTCTTTTTCAACTGCCATGCTAGCAGTTTCCCACACTTATTTGCTGATTCAAAAGATCTTTGTTTCATTTGTTTAATTCTCCATTCCACCTCTTGATTTATCAATTTCAAATATTGTGCTTGGAAAAATTTCACTTCTCTCAGCACTTCCTTCGACTTGGGCCTGGATCTTAGTTTTTTTTCTCCATCTCTTATTTTTTCCAATATCTTCTCCTTCTTTTCATTCCAGAGTTTTTTCTTGATCGTGTTTTGTTGTATTAGAAACCCTCTCATGACTGCTTTACTTGCGTCCCAGATTATTCTTTTTTCCACAGTGGTATTTAAATTTATCTCAAAATAGTCCTTTAAAGTTTTTTGGGCCTTCTTAACAATCTTCTCATCCCTTAGTAGGGTGTCATTCATTTTCCATCTGAAGGATCCGGTTGTATTTAGTCTGAGTTCCATTTTCAAAGCATTATGGTCGGAGCAGGTTTTTGGGCAGATTTCCACCTTTCTAGTCTTCGGTGCCAGTCCTCTAGTTATCCATATTTGGTCGATTCGTGTCCATGTCAGATGAGCTTCAGAAAAGAAAGTCCCTTCTTTTCCTAGGGGGTTCTTAACCCTCCATATGTCAATTAAGTCCACATTGTCAGTCATTTCAAAAAAAGTTTTAGGTAGTCTACCATCTTTCGTTATGTTAGCACTTTGCGACTTATCCATATTTACAGACACAACCCCATTCATATCACCCATCATGATGATGTTGTTGTAGTCTAGGTAGTCCAGCATAATCTCATGCAGCTTCCTGAAAAATTCCGATTTTCCTTCATTTGGGGCGTATATTCCTAATATCAGAAATTTTTCTCCTTGTGTCTGAATTTCAATCGCCAAAATTCTGCCGTGTTCATCTTTGAATAAGAATTTCGGTGACAGGCTCTCCTTTGCATATATCACCACTCCTCTTTTCTTCACTTTGTCCGAAGAGATGAATTCTTGGCCTAGTCTTTTATTAATTAGCACTTTTCTGTGGAGCCTTGTCACATGCGTTTCTTGCAGGCAAATAATGTCCAATTGTTCTTTTTTCAAAATATGAAATACTTTTCTTCTTTTTTCCGGAGAATTTCCGCCGTTTATATTCCAACTAAGAAGCTGCAGCGACATCCTGGTCTAATTGGTGGGTCTACAATGGGGTGTCTAGGTTTCCCTCCGATCCCGGAGGTGGTAATGTTGGTCCAGATCCAGGCGGTGTAGGCTTTGGAGATGGTCCCGGTGGTGGTGGAGGCCAAGAAGCTGCAGCTCCTTTCTGGAGGTCCTCCTCGTGGTCGTGTAGGAACTTCTGTTGGTCCTCCAGTGTTTTAATTCTTACTTTCCTTCCTTTGTAGGTAAATGATAGTCCTTGCGGAAACTCCCACCTATAAGGGATTGTGTTGTATCTCAACAATTTGGTCAAATCTGTATAAGTGGTCCTAAGATCCAAAAGGTGTTTAGGTATATCTCTGTAAATTTCAGCCTTTTTACCTTCTATCTCCAAATATTTTTTGAAATGTAGGCCTAGTATCTTGTCTCTTTCCTCTCTCGATCTCAAAATAACCAAACAGTCTCTGGACTTGTCCTTCTTTATCGATTTTCCCAGTCTAAAGGCAGTCACAATTTTAAAGTCCTTATCTTCCTCTATCCCCCAGAATTTGGAGAACAAAAGTGTTAAAAATCCCTGTAGATTTCCTTCTTCCAATTCTGGGATAGCCCTTAATCTGAGATTATTTTCCTTACTTTTCAATTCAACCAATGACAGGTAGGCTTGTTGTTCCCCTACCTGTCTTTTCAGAGGCCTTACTTCCCCCCTAATCTCATCAACCTTTTTGTTCGCCTGTTCTGCTTTTTGACTAGCTTCCACCGCAAGTTTATAATTTTCAGTCGTTGCCCCTTGCAATTTTTCAATTGCCTGAGTATGATGAGAAACTTGCTCGGATAATTTAGTAATAGAGGATGTAGCTTGGTCAATTTTTGATGATTGATTGTCCACTTTTTGATTTAAAATTCCAAGTTGTTCCAAGATTTGTTTCAGGACTATTTCAGATCCTCCAGTTGCCATATCTTCTGCAGCAGGCTCTACAGCAGGCTCTTCAATTTCCACCTCCTGTGCTGTCAGCACAGTTGGGACGGATGATCTTCGTTGATGAGATAGGGTTGTCTGAACAAGTTGCCCTGGTTTCTTTTCTTTTTCTTTAGCTTTAGCTGCTCTTGTTCTCCCTGTGCCACTCATTCCACACCTGCCTCTGTTCAAGGTCAAATTTTCTTTTGTTTCATAAGTTAGACAAAGTCCGGAGTGTAAACAATTTAACCACAGAGAATCACAATAAAGTACAGTTCCCAGGCCTCTATGTCTCCACAATCCTCTAGGTGGGGGTATTTCAAAGTTTCAAGGAAGGAGAGAGCTCTTGTCCGCCATTGAAGTTCTTATATTCCCTATGTTAAGTCTTTAATAGTTCCAGAGCACAAAATGAAGTTTCCACAGGCTTTCTTTGTCTTGAAGAAAAGCCACAAGGTGTCAAGAAAGGTCCCAGCAACAATGTTTAAACGTTAGTATCTCAGTCTATGTATCAGTTAAGCTCCAATAACAGTATCGGCAGTTTGACAGTTCTCCTTTACACACTGACAGCCCGATAACTGGGTTGTCCCTTTTAACTCCACATAGCTCAAAATTAGGAAGAAGGTCCCAAAAATAAGATCCACAACTTTTACAAAGATTTCCTGCTTGTCTTTTCACTACAAAGTCTGTCAAATACACCCTCGTTTTACTTTTACAGTCCCTTTTCGGCGCTTCAGCGCTCTTCTGCGCAATTGCTTTAATCTGGTTAGCAGGATCGGGAGACGGACTTCCTGTTACTCGCCTCCCGTTTTCAGCCGAATTTCAACCAAATTCCCAAGTTTTCTGATGTTTAACTCCCCTTACTCACGGGTATGTAGCAGCCAATTTTGATGTTTTCAAGAAGAAAGGTCGGCGCTCATCAGCAGCAGCAGCGCGGCTTTGCATCCACGAAAAGAGCGATGAACTCACAGCGCCGCTCCCCCTTTCGCGTTCCGGAGCCCCTTACGGAGCCCCTTCTTCGTTTCCGGGGGGGCTTTGGGTGCCCGCCGAGTCCCACGGCCGCAGGCTCGCTCTGCCTGCGGTTTTTCTTAATGGGTCTCCGCTTTGCCGTAGCGGACGACCCTTTTTCGCGGAGCCCCTCTTCACTGAGTAAAGAGGACCGCCATTGCTGTTTTGCGCCGCCTCCGCAAGTGGTCCTGGCTGTTTCCCAGAATGAGAGTGTTTGCAGGGATGCCGAGGGCACCGGTTGCAAGCTGCAGGGGGAGCTGACTGTGATGTCATCCCAGGCAGCATTCCAGTCTCCAGGGAGAGCCAAGGAGTCGGCAGCTGAGAGCTCTGTTTCTCATGGGAGCCAAGGTCATCCTCACAGATACCAGAAGGCCAGAGGTAAACAGAGACAGATGCCTGCAGATGGCCCGAAGCAGAAGGGGGGTGGAAAGCCCAAGCCAGGGAAAAACAAGGCTTTGTTTGCTGGCACAGCTTCACCAAAGCCTAAAGGCAAGTTTGATGGCCAGCATCAGGGGGACAAGCAGCAAAAGTCCACGCTGGTGGAAAACAAGTTTTTGCTTGCTGGAAAAGCTGCTCCAAAGGCCAAGGCCAGATTTATTGTAGATTCTGGATGCACCCGCCATCTGGCAAAAGATAAGCATCTGTTTCTCTCTTTCAAACCTCAAGATGGTGAGATCCACAAGGCTGATGGAAAGACGTTGCGAATTGCAGGAGAAGGGACTGTGAAACTGGCAAGTCTGCACACTACCATCAAAGATGTAGTTTATGTTCTAGGTGCTGCAGACAATTTGCTCAGTGTCCCACAGCTGACTGGGCGTGGCTTTGAGATTTCCTTCAAGAGGAGCGTCTGTGTCATCAGGAAAGGCAAAGAGGACATTTTGCATGCAAAGTTTATAGATGGTTTATTCTGTATAACTTATGATGACAATGGTGCTGTTGCTGTGTCTAATGTTGATTCTTGTTGTGTTGCACAAACTAACAAAGTTCTTCATGCAGGATGTATTCATGAAGCACATCGAAGATTTTGTCACATGTCTTGGCAGGCGCTGGCCAAGATGCCTGGGTTGGTTGAGGGTTTGAACATCAAACCCTGTAAGTTTCACATGAAATGTGTATCTTGTGCAGAGAACAAGGTGAAGGTTGCTCCAAAAGGCAAGGAGTCTAGCAGGCAGGCTTCCAAACCCTACCAGCTAGTCCATACAGACCTGGTTGGTCCACTTGCGCCCTCTTTGGGTGGAGCAAGGTACTTCATGGTTCTAATTGATTCTTTTTCTAGGTACATTCATGTGTTTATGCTTGAGCAGAAATCGCAAGCGTTTCCTAGGTTCAAGGCATTCTGTGCTTGGTTGGAGAATGTTCACAGTAAATGTATCGGCTGTCTTTTTACTCAGCGGGGCGGGGAATTCACTTCTCAGCAGTTTGAAGCTTTCCTGACTGAGAAGGGAATCCAGCATGACTTGTCAACGCCTAGATCGCCATGGATGAATGGACTTGCGGAGCGAGCAAACCAAACTTTGCTTCAAGGCCTAAAAACTGTTGGTACTAAAGGGTTAAGAGGTAACAAGTCGCTCTAATCACTGAGCAGCTGGAAGTCATTAAGCATCCAGGAATGTGAGTTAGTTTGTATAAATAGTTCACCCGTGTGTTTTTCCTCTCTCCCACCTTTGCCTGACTCGCAGACTCAGTTTGTGGCCATGGGCGTGTTTGCTGATATGAGTTAAGTTTGGAGTAAAGTTTTCTTTATGCCGGAGATAAAATCATGTGTGCTTTATCACCAGGGTTTTTCTTTTGTAAATAAAGTTTTTTCCTGAGTTGCAAAGTGCTTGCTCCAGGATTCTTCATTGAAAGGTACTGACTTTCCTGCCTTCTTCAACCGCTGCACAAAATTCTCTGCTGAGATAAGATTTATGGCGTTGGAAGCGCACTGGACGTTTACTTAACATTAAACTAATTAAAGTTTAATGGACAAAAACCTTGTTGCATGATGCCAATCTCCCTGAGAAGTTTTGGGGGGGAGGCTCTGTCAACGTTTGTTTATACTTTTAATCGCAGACTGTCATCACCTATTGGTTGTACTCCCTATGAGAAGATGTTTGGTAAGAAACCTTACGTCAAGCACATGATAATTTTTGGTTCTGACATGTGGGTACACACCCCACAGAGCAACAAGCTTGGGAAGCGTGGGGCACATGGTTTGTGGGAATTCCCCCCCCCCACTTAGGGTTGTACTCAACACTCTTTGTGAACTTAATGGACTTAGAGTCAGTCATCCATACCCTGTATGCACCTTTTTCGTACCCCATGAACAAACCATGTGCCCCACGCTTCCCAAGCTTGTTGCTCTGTGGGGTGTGTACCCACATGTCAGAACCAAAAATTCTCTGTGCCTGAACCCACAAGCAGGCAGTCATGTTTTTTTCTTTGTTCTGACCAACGCTGAATAAACTTCTAAATAATGCTCTCCTGTGTGCATCTTTCGCTGTACGAATTCTGCTGATAGAGCGTGCATCAGCTCTGGAATGTGGCAAGCTATTTTCTGGAGCTCGTGTCGCTAATTGCTGATACTGTATCTACGGGAGATCGATGGATTGATGGATCGATGGACCTGCTTGAGCTGGCCTTTGACCCACCCTCGGCCAGGGAGGACAATGGACGGCCGGCCGGGGGTGGGCCTAAGGCCAAAAGAAAAGAGGCTGACTCCTTGGCTCAAGCCTCTTTTGCTGTTCTTCCTTCCAGGATGTGTGCTAACTGTTTCTATCTTTTGCAGTCTTAGCGTCTGTGCGCAGTTAGGTTGGCTGGTTCTGTCTTTCACCAAAACATTCCGATTGCAAAATATAAACAAATCTAATAATTATAATACAAACAAACAAAAACAAACAAACAAACAAATACAACAAACTGCCATCATAGAGACTTCCGGAGGCGGTGCCAACGGCAATGGCGGAATCCCTCTGAGTAGGAGGAAGAAGCTCCGCAGAAATCGGGTCTACCCGCTGCAGTGAAGCGGGGACCCTTCCAAAAACCGCAGGCGAGTAAAGCCTGCGACCGTGGGACTCGGTGCCCCCCCCCCGTTTGGCAAAGGGGCTTGGTAAAAAGCTCCGGAACGAGACGGGGGTGCATGGCGCGGTGCTGAGAGTTAATCGCTACTTCTGCGGAGTGAAGCTGCACAGCTGATGCCGGAGAGCGCTGACCTTTTTCCTTTGAAAATTCAGCTTCTAAACTACAACCCGTGAGTAAGATCTTCTTAAAAGTGGGAGATCAAAGGATTTGCTTCCTTTGATCGACACAACGAACTTGAATTTGGCACTGAAGCGGGAAGGCGCAAAAAGGAAGTCTGTCTTCCGGTTTTGTAAATAGGACTAAAGCAAAGACTTCTGAAGCTAAGAACTGGGAAAGTTGAGCTAAAAGGAGCTAAATTTTAACGTCTAAAATAAGTACCCCCCCTCAGAGTGGGGGGGAGGAGAAGAAACCTCTTGATTAAAGGAAAAAGGGTGAGGAAAAAATAAAAAGACCACCGCTTAATCCCTGATATTGGACTGCCAGAGACAGCAGGGAAAGTTCTGCACCATTTAGAGACATTGTTACTATATGTGATCACTCTGCAACTGAACTGACAATATTGAAGGACCCTCTTTGTAACTGTTGTTTTTGACTGAAGGATACTATTGCTTATAGAAACAAGTTATTTTGAAAAGAACATTGTTGCCAAGGAGCTCCCCTAGAGGAAGCCTGTGATATAACTGGGGATTTTCCATTACAGCTGGCTAGGAAATCTTCCCATTACAAAAGAATCTGAACCGTGAGAGTGACCTTGATAAAGATAAAGTAATGGATCAGCTCCAACCTCAGGAAAACCCCCAGGAAAAACCCTCAAAGATAAAAACTAGGCTGCAGCAACGAAGACAATCAGTAGTAGCCCCACCTGTTTTAGAAAAAGAAGAAATTGGACAGTCTGGAGTAAAGGGTGGGGGCTCTGAAGAGACATTAAATGCATCATTAGATAAAATATTTGGAGCTCTGGAAAAATTGTTAGCTAAAATCGACTTAAACACCACAACTATCAGCTCCAACACACAGGCCATTGATCGGTTGTTGCAGGAATCTAAATTGACAAGAAAAATTGCTGAGGAAGCAAAAGAGAAGGCGCTGGCGGTAGAAGAAAAGATACAGCCAATTAATAAACAACTTGAGGACCATAAGGCGCAATTGTCCTTGATTGAACTTAGAGACAAACAGACCAATTTAAGGATCAGGGCGGTGCCAGAATTGGAAGAAAATAATCTGAGTGAATTTCTGACACAGGAATTTGAAGAATTCTGGGGCCTAGATCAAGACAAAGATTTTAAGATAGTGACTGCCTTCAGACTTGGCAAAGGCGGCAAAGGGGGAAGGAAAAAACAGGGTAAGAGACTGTCTGATTACACTTAGATCTAAAGAAGAGAGGGATAAAATATTGAGCCTCCACTACCAGAAATCATTGGAGATAGAGGATTCAAGGATTGAAATATTTAAAGATATTCCAAAACACCTATTGGACCTTAGAGCCAAATACGGAGACCTAGTGTATCTGTTAAGAAGAAACAGTATCATCTTTAGGTGGGAGTTCCCTCAGGGCCTGTCTTTTACCTATAAAGGGGAAAAGGTGAAGATAAGATCAGAGGAGGACAAAGAGAGATTTCTGAAAGACCACGAGGAAAATCTACAAAAAGAGGCAGAGGAAAAAGAACCGAAGATACCAAGATCAGGAGTTTTGGACCCAGGGAAGCTACCATTGGGATTGGATAAACCAGAGAAAGTGATACCACCCACAGAACAAGAACAACTGTTGGGAGCTGTTGGAGGGAATACAGAATAATTTACACAATGTCTCTGCAGGTACTAAGTTGGAATATCCGAGGTTTGAATTCCCCAGACAAGAGGAAAAGAATCTTTCATCTATTGAAAAAGGAAAAATTGGACTTGATTTGCTTGCAAGAAACCCATGTGACCAGAATACATAGAAAAGTATTAATCAACAAAAGATTAGGCCAAGAATTTATCTCATCAGATAAAGTTAAAAAGAGAGGAGTCGTGATCTATGCAAAAGAAAGTTTATCACCAAAATTCATTTTTAAAGATGATCAAGGAAGATTTGTGGGAATTGAGATACAATTTCAAGGAGAGAGACTCTTGATAGTAGGGGGTTTACACACCAAATGAGGGGAAATCAGAATTTTTTAAGAAACTGCACGAGACATTGTTGGACTTTATGGATTATAATATCATCATGCTCGGAGATATGAATGGAGTGGTATCGACAAACATGGATAAGTCAGAAAGACAGGTGGTGACAAAAGATGGAAGACTACCGAAAACTTTTTTTGAAATGACAGACAATATGGACTTAATTGACATTTGGAGAACTAAGAACCCCCTAGGTAGAGAGGGGACTTTCTTTTCTGAAGCCCAAAAGACTTGGACAAGAATTGACCAAATCTGGATAACCAGAGGAATGACTCCCAAGATCCGAAAGGTGGAAATCTGCCCAAAAACCTGCTCCGACCATAATCCTGTGAAAATGGAAATGAAATTAACACCGACTGGTTCCTTCAGATGGAGGATGAATGACACCTTGTTTAGAGATATAGAAATTACCAAGAAGGCCCAAAAATTATGAAAGATTATTTCGAGATAAACTTGAAGACTTCTGTGGAAAAAAGAGTGATCTGGGACACAAGTAAAGCTGTAATGAGAGGGTTCCTGATACAGCAGAATGCAATAAAAAGGAGAACTCAAGAGGAGAAAAAAGAAAAGATTCTGGAGAAGATAAGAGAAGGAGAGAAGAGGCTTAGAGCTAAACCAAAGTCACAAGAGATTCTGAGAGAAATTAAACTAAACCAAGTACAATATATGAAAATGATAAATCAAGATATTGAATGGAAAATTAAACAGATGAGACAAAAGACCTTTGAATCAGCCAATAAATGTGGGAAGCTGCTAGCGTGGCAGTTGAAGAAGAGACAAAAGTTAAATACGGTTACAAACCTTGAAGTGGAAGGAAAGAGCATACAGAACCCACAGGAGATCAGAAATTGCTTCCAGAGATACTTTAAACAACTTTATACACAAGGGCCACAGATTGAGTCAAACATTGACCAATTTTTGAAAACCAATGGATTACAAAAAATTTCTCAAGAAAATAAATTGTTATTGAACCATAAAATAACTGAACAAGAGGTGGAAGGTGTGATTCAGAACATGCAATTGGGCAAATCTCCAGAGCCTGATGGGTTAACCTCTAAATACTATAGAACTTTCAAAGACTATTTAATTCAACCACTAAAGGAGGTGTGCAACGAAATTATGGAGGGGGAAAAAGCGCCTGAGTCGTGGAAAGAAGCTTATATCACACTTATACCGAAAATTGAGTCTGAAAAGACACAACTTAAGAACTACCGCCCCATATCCCTGCTTAATGTGGATTATAAAATTTTTGCAGACATTTTGGCCAAAAGATTGAAAAAAGTATTGGCAGAGGCCATACATAAAGACCAGGCAGGCTTTCTCCCTGGTTGACATCTATCGGACAATATGAGGAATATAATTAACATCTTAGAAAAACTGCAGGTGAATATCAACACAAAAGCAGTGCTGATATTTGTAGATGCGGAGAAAGCCTTTGACAATATTTCTTGGAGTTTCATGAAGAAAAATCTTCAGGGGATGGGGGTTGGACAAAATTTCGAAAATGGTATAGGTGCGATTTATTCTGAACAAAAGGCCAAATTAACAACGTGGTGACAGAGGAATTTAAAATAGAGAAAGGGACACGACAAGGCTGCCCAATTTCCCCACTAATTTTAATTTCGGTTCTGGAGGTTTTGCTAAATATGATCAGAAGGGACCATTTGATTCGGGGTATTCAGGTCGGAGTTAAACAATAAAAACTTAAAGCCTTTGCAGAAGGCCATAGTACTGACATTACAGGAGCGAGTATCTAGCACCAAGAGGGCCCTAGAAGTAATCCAGGAATTTGGTCAAGTAGCAGGTTTTAAGTTGAATAAGTTAAAAACCAAGGTTTTGGAGAAAAATTTGACACCAATAGAGAGGGAGAGGTTTCAGAAGGAGACAGACTTAACATTGGTAAAGAAGGTAAAATACCTGGGGGTGACCATGACCGCTAAGAATGTGAACCTATTTAAAGATAATTATGAGAAATGTTGGGCAGAAGTGAAAAAAGATCTAGAAACTTGGTCGAATTTGAAGCTTTCCTTGCTGGGTCGAATTGCTGTTATCAAGATGAATGTATTGCCGAGAATGTTATTTCTATTTCAATCGCTGCAAATCATTGACAAGAAGGACTGTTTCAAGAAGTGGCAAAGAGATATATCTAGATTTGTCTGGCAGGGCAAAAAGCCCAGAATAAAATTTAAGATACTTACAGATGCTAAAGATAGAGGGGGGATTTGCCCTGCCAGACCTTAAACTTTACTATGAATCAGCAGCTTTCTGCAGGTTGAAGGAATGGCTACTTCTGGAAAATACAGATGTGTTAGATCTTAAAGGGTATGACAATGTATTTGGGTGGCATGCATATCTGTGGTATGGCAAGGTAAAAGCGCACAAGGCATTTAAAAACCATATTGTCAGGAAAGCATTGTTTAATGTTTGGATTAGATATAAAGACTTTTTGGAGAGTAAAACCCCAAGGTGGCTTTCACCTATGGAAGCGAAAGCCCTGAAAAAACTTAATATGGAGGCAAAATGGCCAAAATATTGGGAAATTTTAGAACAGGAAGGTGACAAATTGAAATTGCAGAGTTATGAGAAGCTTAAAGAGAAGGTGCGAGACTGGCTACACTATTTTCAAATAAGAGAGGTTTACAACCAGGACAAAAAAGTGGGTTTCCAGGTGGAAAGATCAAAGTTAGAGACAGAATTGCTAGAACCCAATGCTAAGATTCTATCAAGAATGTAATTTGCTGCTGAAATGGAACACTGAGGAAGAAACAGTAAAATCGGCAATGATAAAATGGGCACAAGATATATATTATGTTTGCTGACTGGGAGAAGTTGTGGACCACCGGGATTAAATTTACGGCATGTAATGCCCTAAGAGAGAATATTATGAAAATAATGTACAGGTGGTACATAACCCCAGTCAAGCTTGCAAAAATCTATCATTTGCCCGATAATAAATGCTGGAAATGTAAAGAAAATGAAGGTACATTCTTTCACCTTTGGTGGACGTGCCCAAGGATTAAGGTTTTCTGGGAGATGATCTATAATGAATTGAAAAAGGTATTTAAATACACTTTCCCTAAGAAACCAGAGGCCTTTCTCCTGGGCATAGTCGGCCAATTGGTGCCAAAGAAGGATAGAACTTTCTTTATGTACGCTACAGCAGCAGCAAAAATACTTATCGCAAAGCATTGGAAGACACAAGACCTACCCACTCTGGAAGAATGGCAGATGCAAGTAATGGACTACATGGAAATGGCGGAAATGACTGGCAGAATCCGAGACCAGGGAGAAGAGTTGGTGGAAGAAGATTGGAGGAAATTTAAAATTTATTTACATAAACATTGTAAATTTTTTGAATGTTGATGACATTGAAATGAACTGAAGGGGTTCTAGCAACAAGGTTAAAAATAAGATTGGATTGATAATAGATAAATTAATTGGATATGAATGTGCTGAATTAATTTCCAAAAGGGATACAAAAAAGGGAGACGTGAGGAAGTCAGGAAAATAAGTGAATCAAAGATGAGAAATTAAAAAGAGGGATCTTTGTTTTTTCTTTGAGTGTGTTTTTTTCTGCTTTTCTTTTTTTTCTATAAGTTAAATGTTTGTATTTTTTGTATTTTGTAACTTTGTATTTTTGTGTATGTGTTTTTTCTTTTTTCTGCTTGTTGCTATTCCTAAAACTTAATAAAAAATTATTATAAAAAAAACAATAAACTGCCATCATACTTAGGTATTTGTAGGTCCTAGTAGTGGTTGACTTGCTTCAAGGTGCATTAAAAAGTTACATGAGATTCTGATGGACTATATGGGTTACAATATGATTCTGATGGGGGACATGAATGGAATAGTGTCTACAAATATGGACAAGGCTCAGAGACAGGTAGTTACTAAGGATGGCAGACTACCAAAAACTTTTTTTGATATGACTGGCAATATGGATTTAGTTGACATTTGGAGAATGGAAGAGAGGGAACTTTCTTCTCTGAGGCCAAAATGACATGGACAAGAATTGACCAAATTTGGGTAACTAGAGGGCTGGCTCTGAAGACTAGAAAGGTGGAAATTTGCCCTAAAACTTGCTCCGACCACAATGCTGTGAAGATGGAAATGAAATTAACACCAATCGGTTCCTTCAGATGGAGGATGAATGACACTTTGTTTAGGAATGAAGAAGTGACTAAGAAGGCCCAAAAAACTCAGAGGGATTATTTTGAGATAAATATGAACACCACTGTTGAAAAAAAGAGTAATTTGGGACGCAAGCAAAGCGGTTATGAGAGGATTTTTAATACAACAGAATGCAATCAAGAAAGCCCAAAATGAGAAAAAAGACAAGATTTTGGAGAAAATAAAGGAAGGAGAGAAGAAATTGAGAATGAAACCAAAGTCGCAGGAAATTCTGAAAGAGTTAAAGTTATATCAAGTACAATATATGAAAATGATGAATCAGGAAATAGAATGGAAAATTAAACAGATGAGACAAAAGACATTTGAATCGGAAAATAAATGTGGGAAACTGCTGGCTTGGCAAATGAAAAAAAGACAAAAACTCAATACCATTACAAACTTGGAAGTGGAAGGAAAGCATATTCAGAATCCAGTAGAGATTAGAAAGTGTTTCCAGAGGTACTTTAAACAATTATATACACAGGAGACGCAGAAAGAGGTGGACATTGATCGATTTTTGAAAACAAATGGATTACAAAAAATCTCTCAAGAAAATAAAAAAGGGGCCTTGTCTTCCGGCCGGAAGGTCCCACCTATGAAGTTAATAATCTCTAAGAAAAAAGTGAGGG
The DNA here is from genome assembly GCF_964106915.1 of Podarcis gaigeae. Taxonomy (NCBI): domain Eukaryota; kingdom Metazoa; phylum Chordata; class Lepidosauria; order Squamata; family Lacertidae; genus Podarcis; species Podarcis gaigeae. The sequence goes on from NC_139695.1 coordinate 21,694,689, forward strand.
ATGATGGCCCCTCCACCTCTGATGCCAGGCCCTACAGGGCCCTTCCTAAGAAGAAAAAGCGGGCATACACAGAGGAGCGCACTGCGGAGAGCGATTCTTCCCAGTCCAATGAGGACGATGTGCAGGAATTACTGCGTCAGAACCGCAGCCTGCAGCGTCGCCTGACTAAGGCTGAGGAGTGCTTAGATAAGTCTAAATCCCCTCGTCGACGCTTTCACGAGGGTAGGCGTAGGCATAGGTCACCTGTTTTGTTTAATATATAATATATAATGAGCTTTAAAAAATCTTTAAGTACACTTTTCTAAAAAGCCTTTTTATTGGGATTGACACGGAAGGAAATCAAAAAGAAGGATAAAAATCTTTTCCTGTACGCAGCTAGAACTATGTTGGCTCAGAACTGGAAAACTGATACTATACCTACAATCATGGAATGGCAGATTAAAATGATGAATTACGCAGAATTGGCTAGATTGTCAGGAAAAATATGGGACCAAGATGAAAAGAAGTTTGCTGAAAATTGGAGTAAATATTTGTATATGTAAGAGAAAACTGTAAAACTTTAAAGACACTGGCAGGGTTGGAGTAACTCTAACAACATAAGACTAAATAGTATTAATTAGAATACGCGATGTTATAACTATTTGATACTTACCGAAGAGACGGAGGGAAGTCCGAAGCTCGGCAGAGCTTAAGGTTTAGGTGGATGGATAAATGTATAATGAGTATATGTGTAATATGTGTATGCGTAATAATGAAAATTAATAAAAACTTATTATTATTTTTTAAAAGGTCACCTGTTTCAAGTTCATCAGACAGCTCCTCCAGCCCTGATTCGCGCAGAACACGTCGCAGGAAGAAGAGGTCTTGCAGTTCAAGGAAGCATGGGCGTAAGTGCAAGAGATTCAGATTCCTCGGATCTTTCAGGTATGTGTGATTCCTCCTGTGGCGAGTCGGAAGAACGATGCAAAGGCCCCTGGCCTGTCTAGTTGGATTTGGGAATGTCACACCTGGCGCACCTTTGGGGCCAAGGAGCCATGTGGGGAGGATGGGCTTGATGAGAAAGGGAGGATGGGCTTGATGAGAAAGGGAGGGTGCGGGGGTCAAACTTCAAGACCACGGATCAGCCTCCTGGCATCCGGCTTAAAAAGAATATTCGCAATCGCATTCTAAATGGGGAATTTCTGGAAATGTTTGCCCTGCTCTCCCTGGCTTATTCTTGTAGTTCCAAGTTTAAGCCTGAATCGAAGGACAAGGCAGTGGATATTGATAGAACTTTCGACAATTGGCTAACTGCTTTCACCTCTTATATGGGATTGGTGTCCGCTGCTTACCCCGATAGGGTGTGGCACTTGGCTAACTATCTGGGCATCATCTTAAAAACCAGGAAAATGGCGGGGGACTCAGCGGCTTTGGCATACGATGAGCTGTTCCGTGAGAGGGCTGCTGAAGAACCCAAGGTGCGTTGGGACATCAAGGACAATGATCTTTGGTCCGAAGTAGTGGCCCCAAACTTCCAAAAAAGGGCTTTTGGGGAGAAGTCAGGTAACCCCCCCCTCCAAAGTGCAAAGGGTGGCTATATCAACATGTTGGGAGTTTAATAATGGGTTGTGCAGCAGGGACCGATGCCGCTTTGACCATGCTTGTGAAGAAGAAGAAGAGAAGAAGAGTTTGGATTTGATATCCCACCTTTCACTCCCCTTAAGGAGTCTCAAAGTGGCTAACATTCTCCTTTCCCTTCCTCCCCCACAACAAACACTCTGTGAGGTGAGTGGGGCTGAGAGACTTCAAAGAAGTGTGACTGGCCCAAGGTCACCCAGCAGCTGCATGTGGAGGAGCGGAGATGCGAACCCGGTTCCCCAGATTACGAGACTACCACTCTTAACCACTACACCACACTGGCTCTCAGTGTGCGCTGAGCCCTGTGGCGGTCCTCACTCACGGACTAAGTGTTTTTGGGCTAAGCCCCCTTTTCGCAGTTTTCGAAAAACAGGATCGGAGTGTGGAGCCAAGGACGCCAAGGGAGACTCTGGAGCCTCTACCTCTGGAGCCCAGCAAGCCAAGGCTGCCTCCTGAAAATGAGATTTTTTCCGCCCTAGCCCCAACCCCTGTCTGCTTCTCCGCGATGTTACCTTTGTTACAGGCTTATCCCAACAGGACTGCAGCCAACTACTTGGAGGCAGGGTTTCGTTATGGCTTCCTCATCCCTGTATCCAGTACACCAGTATCCAGAACCCCTCCTAATCAAAAGTTGTTAATGGAAATGCCCCTTGTTGCATTTAACAAAATTGAAAAAGAGTAGCGTTTAGGCAGGGTGGCCAACCCTTTCCCAGCCCCACCTTTCAAAAAGTTTATAGTTTCCCCTCTTGGCATAGTGCCCAAATACTTCCTGGTGAGTTCCGCATGATACACAACCTTTCTTATCCTAGGGGTGTGTCTGTAAATGACGCCATACCATGGGAGCATTGTTCAGTTAAATATGCGTCCTTGGACATGGCCATCAAATTGATTAGGGAATTGGGCACTGGGGCCTTATTGGCAAAATGTGACATCGAGTCAGCCTTTCGGCTGCTCCTAGTTCATCCTGAAGATTTTTGGCTTCTAGGATTCAAATTCAGGGAAACCTTCAGTACATTCATTGAATGGGCCTTCAAAACCACATTTGGTTCCCCTTTCGTGACTCATTACTTAGATTATTTTCTTATTATGGCGGCCCCTGACTGCGCCCTATCCCTAGCTACATTCATGCACCTTGCAGCTGACTTTGGCATATCTCTGGCTGCCGACAAGACTGAGGGCCCTTCTACTATCCTTTCCTACTTGGGTAATGAATTGGACACAATTTGGCAGTCATCGTGCCTCCCGCAGACCAAGCTGGAATCCTTGAAAGTGTTGCTGGAGGCAATGCTTGGGGTTAAAAAGACCACCCTTGGCCAGGTGCAATCCCTATTGGGTCATCTTAATTTTGCATGCAGAGTAGTGGCGCCAGGCCATACCTTTTGTGCCCATCTGGCACGGCCCCCCACCATCACATCAAGGTGACAAAGCAGATAAAGGACAATCTGAGGGTTTGGCTTGCATACCTGCAGGATTATAATGGAGTTTCATTTTGGCAGAAGAGCCTTAACCCCGGGGTGGAGTTCCAGGTTCATTCTGATGCTTCTGGCCGCTTTGGCTTTGGTGTGTTCTTCAGGGGACATTGGTGTGCCCAGCTATGGCCATCTTCTTGGCATGCAGCAGGCATTACTCAGGATTTAACCTTTCTGGAGTTCTTTCCTATTCTAGTCACCATTCGCATCTGGGGAACCCTCTTCTCGAATTCCAGGGTCTGTTTCTGGTCCGACAATCAAGCGGTGGTAAGAGTTATATCTTGGCAGTCAGCAAAGTCCCAGAGGGTCATAAGGGTCCTGCGCCTGTTTGTGCTAGAGTGCCTGCAGCACAAAGACTCTCCTCCCTGGAAGAGAGGGGAGTGGTTGTGGGCGGGAGCACGAGCTCCGCCTCCCCCACTCACCTGGCTGGCGCCCACCCCCATCGGCAGGCACCCAACCAGGTGCCTCCGTGGGGGCGTTTACAGCAGCCTAAATGCTGCGGCGCCAGCCCCTCCTCGGCCTCATTCTCCTTCGTCCAGTCGCGAGTCAACAGGTCCTCTTCTCAGCTGCAGGAGCCAGGGAAGTATTTTGCGAGGGTTGGTTTGTGCCTGAGTCACGTTTTGGTGTAGCTTACTGGTTAGCTGCTTATTCTCACTTGAGCTTATTGCATTGTTATCGGAGTACTGGCTTGCATTACTGTGGTTTGCCCACGTTCGCTTTAGTCGCCATCCCTTCGTGTTATTTTCCTTAGACTACAACCCCCCCTTTTTCTCGCTTATTTTTGCCACTGTACATGAGCGGTGAGTGTCATTCCCCCACGTCAGGATTAATCTAATTTGGAAAAAACTACCAGAGATCTGCTGGTCAAATTTCGAAACGCGTCTCTTTCGGGCAGCATTCTCCCTAGCCTTTTTTGGTGCCATGTGCATTGGGGAGTGCTTGGCTGGGCCCCTGCAATTGGGGTTGGCCGACACCGACATCAACTTCTCTGGGCTTACGTTGAATGTCAAGATTCGGTCCTCAAAAACTGACCAATTGTCTTACAGGTTCGCCCACCATGAAGATCTGGGTTATAGGCCACAGCATTGTCCATTGTGCAGTGGATTATGCATGGTCTCAAAATCGTGGCCATAACCTTAACATCCACCCCAAGGTATGCATTTATTGGATGGCGCAGCGGGGCATGCGTTGGTGGAGCTTGATGCCCATGCTGCGTAGTGCCACAGCGGCCCATGGCCCTCCAAGGGTCTTGATTATACATGTGGGGGAGAACGATCTAGTGGAACAAAAAGGCATTGCTGAAAGGGCAGATTAAAAAGCCTGCATGCCTTGTACCCATCAATGACCATCGGCTGGTCCAATCTCCTACCCCGTCTTCACTGGAGGGGGGCTTCCAATCCCTCTTGCATCAATTATGCGGTGAGTAAAATTAACATAATTGATGTGAGAGGGATTGGAAGCCCCCCTCCAGTGAAGGCATCCCACCATCACAGCAGATAGAGTTGACCTATTCCGGGGGGGGGGGGGTGCACCTGACCCCACTGGGTAATGACTTCTGGCTCCATGACTTGCGACGAGCCCTTGGATAGATTGCAGGGTTTGATTGGTCCTTGGTTGTGGGACTTGGCGGCAAGGCCCCTTAGGGCCTCGAGTGGAGATTTTTAGGCCTTGTCAAGGTAGCCTTTAGTCTAACATCAAGTTGGGGGGATGCATTCATGCTCCCTCCCCATGCAGTGGTGCTTGTAGGGCCCGTTAAAGGACAAATACCGGGAGTCCCTGGCCCTAGAGCGGCAGCATGTAGGTCAAACTCCCGGGACGAGGTCGGTGGAAGGGCATGCTGTGTAAGTTTGCGCTTTGCAGTCCCCTCTCACTGGGCCTCATCTGCCTGCATATCCTCAGCCAGGTGGGCTGAGAGGGTTACCTGCCAAAGCCTGTGCCAAGTTTCCCACTTCTGAAGTTCAATAAAGTTGTGGCCAATTTGAACCCATACTCTGGTACAGTGGTGCCCCGCAAGACGAATTCCTCGCAAGACGAAAAACCCGCTAGACGAAAGGGTTTTCCGTTTTTCGATGTGCTTCGCAAGACGAATTTCCCTATGGGCTTGCTTCGCAAGACGAAAACGTCTTGCGAGTCTTGCGATTTTTTTCGCTTTCCCCCCCTTTTCCTAAGTCGCTAAGCCGCTAATAGCCTTTTAGCAGCTAAGCCGCTAAGCCTTTAATAGCCGCTAAACCGCTAATAGCGCTAATCCGCTAAGCCGCTAATAGGGTTGCTTCGCAAGATGAAAAAACCGCTAGACGAAGAGACTTGCGGAACGGATTATTTTCGTCTTGCGAGGCACCACTGTATCTTGTCTCACCCCAGACAGGGTTCAGCGCATGTACCCGCAATATCTGCCCTCCCTTCCCCACAGGTGGCTCAAGCCTCTTTTGCTGTTCTTCCTTCCAGGATCACCCACCCACCCTCCCTCAAATTAATAATTTCTTGCCTTATTAATTTCAGCCTAGGTCAGTGAACTTCAATTTAATGATTCTTTCTTTACAGGCTAATATTTTACATTCCAGGTAAGCGGGCACTGCTGTGGTCGTAAGATAGTTGCTGTATTTAGAACCGGGAAGGAATTTTCCCTGCATTGGCAGGTTTCGCCTTCCCGGTAACAATTTCGTCACAACTTTGGCGGGTTTTATTCCTTGGCAAGGTAGCCTTTAGTCTAACATCAAGTTGGGGGGGATGTATTCATGCTCCCTTCACTTCTCTCGATCACATCAAAGTTGATGCATCGCCATAAATTGGCTAAAGACATTGCCTGACTCAGAACTGGTGATGAGCAGCAAGGATGGGACACTTTAGCTGCATGTTCCTGTCCCAAGAACCAAGAATATGGCTAAGCGTTTAAGGACAGGGGTGAGTTTTTGTCATGAGACAAAGGTTCTTGAGAGCAGAATCAGGCAAGGCCTAGGCAGCGCGGCTTACGAGGGCTACACAAATCTGTCAAGCCTAAGTGTTAGCAGTCAAATGCTGTGTCACTGTGACTCGGGACTCATCTTGGGTTCCCGTTCCCTATAAATGTAACCAGCCATCTCTGTGGGCCTCAGTCTGTGTGTAGAGTGTGTGTGTCTCAACCAGTATGTTGTGTTGTTGCAGACAGAGTGGCTCCAGGACTCCAGTTAATCAGTAACTAAGATCTGTGCCTCTGTGAAAACTAAGAAGGCTGTTAGGAGCACTTGGTGTATGCTCTCTGACTATGCTGTTTCTGAACAAGTTTATTTTCTTCAGTAGACTTTTATTCTGTTTATGAAGAAGACCCTGCATTGATTAATTGACCGCTGCGCAACAGTTTCCCCTCATGTATTTAAGGCCTGCACTGGAAGGGCTTTTACCAATTCCTCCGACAGTCATTGTGCGGTGGTGGTAAGGGTGTTGGACCCAGGGTGCAAATCCACAGCAGGCCATGAAGCTCACTGAGTGACCATGGGCAAGTCACTACCTCTCAGGGTCATAAGAATTTTATCAAGTCAATATTGCGAGGAACAACTGCATAGCTGAATTGAAAATCCCTAGACCAATTAAGGGATCAATATTAAGACCACAACGTATCACTTATAGATCAAGCAAACCTGTGGCTGATTAAGTTATTTATTTTGAAGAGTTCTACTCTCCTTTTCGTTTGAGAGAGTAGCTCTGTGTATGTTACAACAGACTACCATAAGAGAACATGCAGCACACAGACAATCCAGCACTCTTTGGGCTGGTGGACAGCGTGCTAACCACTTGGGGGAAAATGTTGAATGGGGCAAACATCCTAATCACCAAGAGCAGGTGTGGGGAATGCTGTGCCGCCCCCCCCCAAAAAAAATATTGCTGAACTACAATACAACTCCATCCATTCCTAGCCATTGTCACGCCTGCGGGGGCTGACGAAAGATTCTCCATCCCGGGACTAATGAGCTATCCAATTTAGACTGCTTGTTTTTCTTGCATTTAGTAAACAAAGCTGAAAAGTCTGAACCTGCCAAGCTAATATTTATTTTCACGTGGCACCTGCTTTGTCATCATCACTACATGAATTTATGACATTTATCTTTTCCCCATAGAAATAGGTAAATCCCCTGCCCACCCCCACCCCCACCCCCGCTGCCGGTAAGGGCAAGAAAATTAACGCAGAGAAAGTAGGGTTTATAGGCAGCAAAATACAAATTATTAAACAAAAGTCAGCATCTTAGTAAACTCTTTTCGGTATTTTTTAAATTTTTATTTAAGTGCCAAGCGGCAGCATTTTGAAAGAACTGCCAAGTCCGAGTTAAAAGAGAGATATACCGTTTATTGTTACTCTTACTTTATTTTTTACTTGGAGAAAAGCGGAGCGGAGAAAGAAGCACTACACACACACACACACACACACACACACACCCTTGCTTCCTGTCTATGGTTTTTCTTTTACTTTTAGCAGTTTGAGACTGGATTGGTGGACTTAGACTGTCCTAACTGCTTTTTTTTCTTTTTGTTGTGGCTGGTTTTTTAATTTTTATATTTATTATATATTTTTCACCTTCTTTTTCTCTCCTTGTTGTTTTTATTTTTATTGGGGTGGGTACTGTGAAGTGCATGCTTGAAGGCTAAGGGTGGAACATTATTGTATTTGCTTTTTGTTCTTTTTTTACTGTTTGCTCCTTTTTATGTTTTGCAACATAAAAAAAAACCATTGTGGTGGATTGGCTAAACAAGTGGCGGAAGAATTAAATTTTTATATTTATATATTTGATTCTTTCCTTAATAATTGGACATATTTGTGGATTACAACTTCTTTAGTGTGGCTCTGTGGATCTGATATTCTGGACTGGCCAAACAAGAAGCAGAAGTTGAGTATTGATTGGTGTTTTTGCTTAACATTGGTGGGTGACACCTAGAGGTGAGGAGTAAAATAATATTTAAGAAAGAATAGAAGCAGAATGGAGAAGACACAGAAAAGGGCAGGAGATGGTGGAACACCATTGGAAAGGAGGGGTTCGAAACAAGAAAGCAAAAATAAAGGAGGCATTTTGAAAATGTTTGCAGAAATTAAAAAAGATATTAAACAAAGTGAAAAAAAATTAGAGACTAGACTGGAATCAATGGATAAAATTTTTGACATGACTGTTAATGAATTGGAAGGCCAGATGAGGGAGATAACTAAAAGAACACAAAGTTTAGAAGAAGGAATGAAGAGAACAAAGCAAGAAGTAAGAGATATGAAAAAAGGAAGGAAAAGTAAAAGGAGAAGTCTCAGAAATGAATAAAACTCAGGAAAAACTGTGGGATGTGATTGCTATGAATGAACTGAGGCAAAGAGAAACGAATTTGAGATTCAGATCTGTCCCAGAATTACAGGGAAAAAATATTTTGGATAAATTGACAACAGAAATTGCACAATCGTTCAATATGGAAGTGGATGATGTAGCAAAGACGATACAGAATGCATTTAGGAACAGAACAAAGACTACTAAAACAAAGAAATTCCCAGGAGATTGCTTGATTATATTTAAAGACAGAGAAATGAGAAATTTGATTTGGCAGAAAAATAGAGAACAAAGATTATGCATTAATGGAACATTCACAATCATTTTTAAAGATATTCCACTTTGGTTGTTAAAAAAAGTGACCAATATACCGTATTTTTTGCCCTATAGGGCGCACCGGCCCATAGGACGCACCTAGTTTTCAGGGGGGGGAAATCAAGGAAAAAATATGATCCCCCCCCCCCCCGCAGCTCTGGGAGCAGCGGACAGGCTGCACGCAGCCTGTGCGCTACTCCAAGACCTTCTTCCTGCTTTTGCGGGAGGTGGCGGAATTCCCCCACCTCCCTCAAAAACCCACAGGAGCCGCACGCGACTCCTGCGGGCTTTTCGACCAGGAGGGAGAAGGGACCGAAACGGCCAGTCAGTCCCTTCTCCCTCCTTGGGGAAAAGCGCCCAAGAGAGGCGCGCTCTTTAAAGGCTGCGCGGCTCCTGCGGGCTTTTCTATGAGGTGGGGGAATTCCCATGACTGCCAAGAATGTGAATTTATTTAAAGATAATTATGAAAAATGTTGGATGGAAGTGAAAAAGGATTTAGAAATATGGTCAAATCTGAAGCTATCACTGCTAGGCTGAATTGCTGTGATAAAAATGAATGTATTGCCAAGAATGCTGTTTTTGTTTCAAACATTGCAAATTTTGGATAAAATGGAGTGTTTCAAGAAGTGGCAGAGAGATATTTCTAGATTTGTCTGGCAGGGCAAGAAGCCTCGAATAATATTCAAAATATTAACTGATGCTAAAGAAAGAGGTGGATTTGCCCTGCCAGACTTTAAACTCTACTATGAATCAGCAGTTTTCTGCTGGTTGAAAGACTGGCTGCTTCTTGAGAACACAGACATTTTGGATTTAGAAGGTTTTAACAATATTTTTGGGTGGCATGCATATTTGTGGTATGACAAGGTTAAAGCTCACAAAGCTTTTAAAAATAATATTGTCAGGAAAGCACTGTATAATGTTTGGATTAAATATAAAGATTTGCTGGAAAATAAAACCCCAAGGTGGTTGTCGCCAATGGAGGCAAAGGCTGTGAAAAGACTCAATATGGAGTCCAAATGGCCGAAATATTGGGAAATTCTGGAACAAGAGGGAGATAGATTAAAAATGCAGAGCTTTGAAAAACAAAAAACCAAAGTGCAAGACTGGCTTCATTATTATCAAATAATGGAGGCTTACAATTTGGACAAGAAAATTGGCTTCCAGGTGGAAAAATCAAAATTGGAAACAGAACTGTTAGATCCCAAAACTAAGAATTTGTCAAGAATGTATAACTTGCTGTTGAAATGGAATACTCAGGATGAAATGGTGAAATCAGCTATGATTAAATGGGCACAAGATGTTGGACATAATATTATGATGGCTGACTCGGAACGGTTATGGACCACAGGTATGAGGTTCACGGCATGTAATGCCTTAAGAGAGAATATAATGAAAATGATATACAGGTAGTACATGACACCAGTCAAGCTCGCAAAAATTTATCATTTGTCCAATAATAAGTGTTGGAAATGTAAAGAAAATGAAGGTACAGTGGTGCCCCGCAAGACGAATGCCTCGCAAGACGGAAAACCCGCTAGACGAAAGGGTTTTCCGTTTTGGAGGTGCTTCGCAAAACAAATTTCCAATGGGCTTGCTTCGCAAGACGAAAATGTATTGCGAGTTCCTGCAGGGGTTTTTTCCTTTGTCCCCCCTTTTTCCCAAGCCGCTTAACAGCTGATCCGCTAAGCCGCTTGTCAGGGAACTGCCATTCGAGAGTCAGGTGGTGGAAGGGCTCCAGGAGGCTAGGAGACCTTTGGATGCGGAGGAAGGAACCAGTAGGGGGAGAGGGAGAGTTCCTGCAGAAACTCAATCGGAGGAATGGCTCCAAGATGTTTCCAGTGAGAACAGCGGGGAGGGCTCAGGATCTCCGCTGGGGACGCCCACTCCGCGCAGGAAACTGTCACGCAGAGAATCCAGAAGGAGAGTTTCCGTCAAGGAACTCTTATGTTGGCATAAATTCCGGAAGCGCCCACTGACGGATTCTGCCAGCGATTGAGGTAGCCATGCACCCATGGCTCCGCGGACTGGGAGAGTTTAGGAACTGATGGCAAAGCTTGGAGGGCTTAAACGCTTATGCACGAGCAGCCCCCTTTTCCCATTACAGCAATCCGTCAGTCTTTGACGCTGCTTGTGCGAAGGAGAGGCATCATGAGCAACCCAACCGGAGCCGGAGGAGCAGGAGGAGCTGGAGGGGGACCAACTCTGGAGGAGAGAAACAGAGCTTTGGAGCACCAGCTGGCACTGCTAACGGCGCGGCTCGAGGAAAGGAGGGTGCAGGATGCACAGGGGAAACCCACCCCCAATGGAAGGAAGGTACCTGGGTTGGTACAGAAATTTGGGGGTGATCCAAGGAACTACCAAGCCTTTAAGACAGAGATGCAGTATGCACTGAACCTGCAACACGATGACTTTGCCGATGAGGAATCGAGAGTGGCTTTTGTGATTGGGCACCTCGAGGGAGGGGCTAGAGATTGGGTGAGGCCCCTGATGACAAATAATAATAATGCCTTAAAGGACTTGAGGAAATTCTTTAGTGCGATGGACTTGATGTTTTCCAGCCAGAATGAACAGGGCGTGGTACGCAGACAGTTAATGGCGTGCAAACAGGGAAATCAATCAGTCAGAGAGTATTGGACACAGTTTACCATGCTTATACATAAATTGGGGTGGGATCTGTCTTCGGACCCGATACAAATGTTGTTTGAAGAAGGCCTAGCCCCAGCGGTAAAAGATGAACTTTCCCGCGCGCCCCGTCCGGAGTCCATGGATCAGCTGACCAAGGCAGCGCTTGCGATTGGAGCGCGCCAGGAGGCGAGAGCTCTGGAGAAGCGGGAAGGGAGAGGAGAGCGTTGGAATGATTTCCGCATTCCTGAGATGCCGGTGCAACCTTCCCCGCCAGTGGAACCGATGGAGATTGGAGGGGCGAGTGCACACGGAACTTCAAATGTTAACGAAGGGCGGAAAAAGGAGGGGAAGAGCGCCAAGAAATGTTTCCTTTGTCAACAGCCAGGACATTTTGCCAGGGTCTGCCCGCAAAGGAAGGGATGGCAAGGAATGGTGGGGGCTGTTGGGAGTGAGGAGGAGGGGGTTAAGGAGCAAGTAAAAGCCAATGCCTGGCTGCCAGTGACAGGGCACAGCAGTCAGGCCAAGGATCAGTGAACGTGCCCAAGCCTGAACCCCCAAGAGCTGCTCTCGTCGTAGAGGTGCTACTAGAGCTACCCAACGGACATCCACTCACGATAAAAGCCCTCTTAGATTCAGGCAGCTCCTGCAATTTCATGAGTAAGGAGTTTGCGTCAGAGCACCAGATACAGACGCTGCCCTTAAGTCCTTCCTTGCAGGTGACAACGATTGACGGGAGGGAACTGCTGGGAGGGGAAGTAAACCAACAGACGGTCCCCATGACAATGAGAGTGGCAAGGCACACGGAAGTCATTGCATTTCATGTAGCCACACTAGCGGGACCTCCCATCATCTTGGGAATGAGCTGGCTGGCGCTACATGACCCGCTAGTGGGATGGCACCAGCGGACAGTCTCTTTTGGGTCAGCTCATTGCCTAGAGCACTGCAAGGGAAGAGAAATGCAGGGGCTGGCTAGGGCCAGTCTGGCAGGGATGGCGGTGGGGGAAAAGGGAGAAATAACCCGACAATACGCCGACCTAAGTGACGTCTTCAGTGAAAAGGAAGCAGATAGACTGCCCCCGCATAGACCCTTTGACTGTCAAATTAACCTCCTCCCGGGAGCCCAGCTACCAGTGGGCAAGCTGTACGCCATGTCAGACAGGGAGATGCAGGAGTTAAGGGAATTCATAGACAAGAACCTGAAATGAGGTTTCATCAGGGAGTCAAGAGCGGTGGGGGGCAGCCCAGTGTTTTTTGTGGACAAAAAAGACACTAATAAACCCAGGCTGGTCGTGGACTTCCGGGCCGTCAACGCGGTGTCAGAACCTGTGGCCTTTCCCATGCCCAGGATTGACGACATTTTGACCAGGGTGAGGAAGGGAAAGATTTTTACCAAGCTGGACCTGAGGGGGGCGTATAACCTGATACGGATGAGGAAGGGGGATGAATGGAAAACTACCATGTTCACCCCCTTGGGGGCCTTTGAGTATCTCGTTATGCCCTTCGGATTACAGGGGGGCTCAGCCTGCTTTCAATCCTTCATGAATCACGTGCTGGGACCTTTGCTCTATAAGAACTGTGTGGCCTTCTTAGACAATGTGTTAGTCTACTCAGAGGACGAAGAGCAGCATGTCCGAGATGTCCGAGAGGTCCTAAGCCGGCTGCAAGCAAACCAGCTGTGGGTCAAACTGGAGAAGTGCCAGTTCCATACCAGAGAGGTGGAATTCCTGGGGTACCGTTTGTCAGACAAGGGATTGGCCATGGATCCTAGCAAGGTCCAGGCGGTACTGGAATGGAAGACACCCAGAACCAGGAAGGACGTGCAGAGATTCCTGGGGTTTGGAAACTTCTATTGGAAGTTCATCAAAAACTTTGCCCACTTAACGGCTCCCATCACCGATTGTCTCAGTAGTAAGAAGAAATTTGCATGGACGGAAGAGGCGCAGCGAGCGTTTGAAAGGCTAAAGAAAGCGTTCGCTTCGGAAGAACAGCTCTTGCACGTGGATCTACAGAAACCGATGAGGGTGGAAACAGATGCATCAGATCGAGCGGTAGGGGCGGTTCTGCTCCAACCGGGGAAGGATGCGTCGGACTGGAGACCGTGTGCCTTCTTCTCGCGGAAGTTGAATAAATCCGAAAGGAACTACACAGTGTACGACAGGGAAATGCTCGCCATTTATGAAGCGTTTCGACGATGGCGGCACCTGCTAATAGGAGCGCAGCACAAGGTCCAGGTGTGCACGGACCACAAGAACCTGGAATATTGGCGAACGGCCCGAGTACTGAACCAGAGACAAGTGCGATGGGCACAGGAATTTTCCAAGTTCCATTTTGAGATTTGCTACGTACCGGGACCAGAGAACGTAAGGGCGGACGCTCTCGAAAACCAGAGTATATGGAGGGGGAGGGAGCGCCTGAAGAGAGACGTGTCATCCCCGAGGACCACTGGGTGTGTGGGGCAGCATTGGTGGGGCAACGAGAACTGGTAGAAGGGACAGAGAACGATGAATACGCCCAAGATAAGCTCAGAGGGCTCAGGAGAGCCGGGGAGATCACCGGGGGTTTTGAAGAAAGGAACGGGGCGTTGTACTACAAGGGGGCCTTGTACATACCAGAAGGGGAATTGAGGGGTAGGGTACTCAAACAAATGCACGACAGCCCCACCGCGGGGCACTTTGGGCAACACATAACAATGTGGTTAGTTACCAGGCAATTCTGGTGGCCCAAGGTGAGGGAAGATGTACGAGAGTATGTAAGGGGGTGCGACCGCTGCCAGCGAGCGAAGGGGGAGAGGGCGGCGCAGGCGGGGTTGCTGGAACCATTACCCACACCCGAATGGCCATGGGAGGCAGTTTCCATAGATTTCATGACGGATTTACCAAGAACCAAGGGGAAAACTGCGGTAATGGTAGTGGTAGACCTGTTAACCAAGATGTGCCACTTTATAGCTTGCTCACATGCGGTAACGGAGGAAGAAACCGCCAAGTTGTTTGTAAAACACGTTTTTAGGTTGCATGGCGCCCCCTTGAGGGTGGTCTCAGATCAAGGGAAACAATTTACGTCCAGGTTCTGGAGGAAGCTCATGAGCTTACTGCACGTGGAGGTCAATTTCTCAACCGCCAGACACCCAGAAACTAATGGGCAGGCGGAAAGGGCAAACAGTATTCTGCAACAATATCTGAGGTGTTATGTAAATGACAGAGAGAATGATTGGGTAGAGAAATTAGCCCTAGCCGAATTCGCATACAATAATGCGGAAAATGTGTCCACGGGCATGAGTCCATTTATGGCTAACTATGGGTGTCACCCCAGGGCATTTCCAGGGGAAGGAGGGGAAAGATGGAGCGTGCCGGCAGCGGAACATTTTGTGGAAGAAATGGAAGCAATACATCAACAGCTCAAAATGGATTTGGATAGGGCCAAGGCAGAATACAAGAAGCAGGCAGATAGGAGCAGAAGGGAAGGAGAGACAATAAGGGTGGGGGACCGGGTGTGGTTGTCAACACAAGGGTTACCGTTCAAGGGGGGTTGCAAAAAATTGCGGCCAAAACGACTGGGACCCTTCGAGGTTATACAGCAGGTCAATACGGTGGCCTTTAAACTCAGGCAGCCAGACAACATGAAACTGCATCCAGTATTCCATAGGTCATTACTATCACCATACCGGGAGGGGCGGGAATTTTGGGGACGTGAAGGTGAGGTTCCCGCGGCACCGCAAGTAGAAGAGAGGGAGCGAAGCAGTCATGTAGCAGAAATACTCGACTCTCGGTGGAAGGGGAAACAGGTGGAGTACTTAGTGGCATGGGAAGGGGAACCGGAGTCCGAAAATACCTGGTTACCGGCAGAAACGGTCAAGGATGAGGTCTTAGTAGGAACGTTTCATCGCCGGTTCCCAAGGAAGCCCCAGCCCTTGGCTAGGTTCTGGGAGGAACACTTCGGCACCACTGATGAGGAAGAGGAGTTCGAGGGGTTCCCAGAATCAGGACAGGAAGAGGAAGAATCAGATGGGGAAGAGTATGGGGAAAGAAGGGACAATAGTAGGTGGAGAGCGGTTTTCGAGTCATCCGAAGATGAGGAGGATTCTTTCAGGGGGTTCCCAGCCTCGCCACCCAGAGAAGAGGGGGAAATGGGGGGTGAGGGGTGTCCTGGAGGGGAGGTGGATGTCAGGGAACTGCCATCGGAGAGTCAGGTAGTGGAAGGGCTCCAGGAGGCTAGGAGACCTTCGGATGCGGAGGAAGGAACCAGTAGGAGGAGAGGGAGAGTTCCTGCAGAAACTCAATCGGAGGAATGGCTCCAAGATGTTTCCAGTGAGAACAGCGGGGAGGGCTCAGGACCTCCGCTGGGGACGCCCACTCCGCGCAGGAAACTGTCACGCAGAGAATCCAGAAGGAGAGTTTCCGTCAAGGAACTCTTATGTTGGCGTAAATTCCGGAAGCGCCCACTGACGGATTCTGCCAGCGATTGAGGTAGCCATGCACCCATGGCTCCGCGGACTGGGAGAGTTTAGGAACTGATAGCAAAGCTTGGAGGGCTTAAACGCTTACACACGAGCAGCCCCCTTTTCCCATTACACCGCTTAACAGCTGATCCGCTAAGCCGCTTATCAGCTGATCCGCTAAGCCGCTAAATCGCTTATCAGCTGATCCGCTAAGCCCGCTAAGCCGCTAATAGCGCTAAGCCTCTAATGGGCTTGCTTCGCAAGACGAAGAGACTCGCGGAATGGATTCTTTTCATCTTGCGAGGCACCACTGTACATTCTTTCATCTTTGGTGGACATGCCCAAGGATTAAGACCTTCTGGGAGATGATCTATAATGAAATGAAAAAGGTATTTAAATATACCTTTCTGAAGAAACCAGAGGCCTTTCTCCTGGGCATGGTCGGCCAATTGGTGCCAAAGAGGGACAGAACTTTTTTTATGTATGCCACAACAGCAGCAAGAATACTTATTGCAAAGTATTGGAAGACACAAGATCTACCCACCCGGGAAGAATGGCAGATGAAGGTGATGGACCACATGGAACTGGCAGAAATGACTGGCAGAATCCGAGACCAGGGAGAAGAGTCGGTGGAAGAAGATTGGAAGAAATTTAAAGTTTATTTACAGAAACATTGTAAAATTGAGGAATGTTAGAAAGATGTTGGAATGAAGTTACGTGGTTTTAGCAGAAATGTTATAAAAGATTAAGTAAAAATAGATTGTTAATTGGTAAGAATGTAAAGTTACATTATATTAAGATAAATTATTAGGATAAAAACAAAGATGGAAAGGATTTGCTGAAATAGCTAATTGAACTAGAATACAAAAAAGGGAGGTGTGAGGAGGTCAAGGAAACAAGCAAATGAAAGATAAGTTATGGAAGAATTGATTTGTTGTTGTTTTTAATTGTTTTTATTTCTCTGTGTTTTTGTTTTTTCTTTTCTTTTTCTTTAATTTTGTAACCTTTCAAAACCTTAATAAATATTATTATTTTTTTAAAAAGGAAAAATCTAATTTATCATTGAAGGAACAAGTACACAGAGATATCGAGAACTCAAACAAAGTTCTAAAGGAACAGTTTGGGATATTGGGTGACAAGGTTAGCAACTTGGAGATGAAAGTAGATAAATTAGAAAAATTAAGAGAGGAGGTCACAGAAGTAAGGGAGGAACAAAAAGGGATGTTAGGATTGGTACAAGGGGTTCAAGAGAAACAGAGTGATTTGGAGGATCAGTTTTTACTTTTGCAGCTACGAGAACGGGACAGGACGATCAGAATCAGAGCTTTACCAGACTCTGACTCTGAGCCAGTCCTAGAGACATATGTGACACAGATAATTTCAGAGTGGATGGAGGAAAGTACAGATTGGCTGGATGGTTCAGTTGAAAGCTGTTTTAGAATTAAATCATTTCAGAGCAGAGAATGGAACCGTCCAGGAGACATTTTGTTAACGTTAGTGACAAAAAAAGTGAAGGACGCAATCCTTCAGAATACCTTTGAAAATGATCTCGTGGTTGCTGGACAGAAAGTAGACATCTTTAGAGAAATTCCTCTGAAATTGAGATTAAGAAGAACAAAATACTGGTTTTTGACAACGGCTCTTAGGAGAGCCAACATCAGATACAAATGGGAATTTCCTGAGGGTATCTCCTTTACATACATGAAGAGGAGATATAAGCTGACATCAGAACTTCAGGCGAGAGAATTCCTGGATAAAAATAGGAGAGACTTAGACCCCAAACAAGACAGGGGAGACCCCCGATCCGAGCAAAAGAAAGCCTTAGAACAACTTGCACTGGACAAGGCGGCTCCAGGGAAAACAGATATTGTAACTGACTCTGGAAATGGCCAGTCTTAAATTACTGAGTTGAAATGTTAACGGATTAAATTCTGGAGCCAGACAACATCGGTTTGAACATGTAATAGCAAAACAGAAATTGGATATAATCTGTCTCCAAGAGACACATATTGCAAAAAAGCATAAAAGGGTCTTAATTAACAAAAAATTAGGTATGGATTTCATCTCATCAGATAAAACAAAAAAGAGAGGAGTTGTTTTTTATATTAATCCTGCACTTGAACCCAAATTGATTCAGAAGGACGAAAAAGGCAGAATTTTAATAATACAAATTAAAATCCAGGGAGAGAAAGTGATACTGGTTGGTATTTACGCCCCTAATGATAAAAAAGCAATTTTTTTCAGGAAACTAGAAACAGAACTACTTGAATTTGCAGATCAAAAGATTATTTTAATGGGAGACTTAAATGGAGTTCCAACTTTAGACAAAGATAGATCAGCCAGGAAAAAAAGAGACCAAAGAAAGTAAACTGCCAAAAACTTTTTTTGACATGACTCAAAATCTAAAGCTGATAGATATCTGGAGAGTGAGACACATGTTTGATAGAGAGTATACTTTTTACAGCCATGTACATGACAGCAGTTTGAGAATAGACTATATGGATTTCCAAAGAATTGGAAACAAGAGTCAAAATAATTGAAATCAATCCCAGAACCTTTTCAGACCATAACTCCCTGACTATGGAATTACAAAAAGAAAACCAAATCTCCTTTAGATGGAAATTAAATGATGATTTATTAGATGATCACAAATTTGTTGAAAAAGCAAAAAAGACCTTGATGGATTATTTTGAAATAAATTGTCAAGCGCTAACAAAGTTACAGACGGTCTGGGATGCAAGCAAGGCTGTAATGAAAGGACTCTTTATACAACAAAATTCATTTTAAAGGAAATTGAGAGAGAAAAAGAAAAAAGAAATATTAGAGGAAATTATGAAAAAGGAGAAACAGCTGCCAAACAAAGCAAATAAAGAGGCAGTAAAACAGGCAATCAAAACATTACAAACCCAATACGCAATGATTATAAACGAGGAAATCAGTTGGAAAATAAAAAGAGTAAAACAAAAATCTTTTGAGCATGCAAATAAACCGGGGAAGTTGTTAGCCTGGCAGTTGAATAAAAGTGAACAAAGGAACTCCATAAAAAAATTAACATAAATGGCAGAATTACAGACAAGCTGAAGGAAATATGAGAAGGGTTTGTTAAATATTTTTCTGAGTTGTATAGACAATGGAAAGAAAAAACATTTAAGATAGAAGAGTACATCAGAAATAGCAATATGCCATATTTAAAAGAGGAACAAAGGAACATCCTTAACTCCCAGATAACAATGCAAGAAATACTTGATGCAATAAAAAGCTCTAAAAATGGCAAGTCTCCAGGCCCGGATGGCTTTACGGCAAAATATTATAAGGTATTAAATGAACAATTAGCGAACCCATTGAAAGATGTCATGAATGAAATACTGAACACAGGCGAAATTCCAGAAACATGGAAACAGGCCTATATAACAGTAATTCCAAAACAAGACGCAGATTTGCTGCAAATTAAAAACTATAGACCCATTTCCTTGTTAAATAATGATTACAAATTGTTTTCAAATATCCTAGCTAACAGATTAAAAAAAATATTAAATGAATATATACACCAAGATCAAGCCGGGTTCCTACCTGGAAGACAAATGGAGGAGAATATAAGGAATATTCTGAATAGAATATTTGGAGGCTAAAAATGAAAAGAAAGTGGCAATGATGTTTATAGATGCTGAAAAAGCCTTCGATAATGTTTCTTGGAAGTTCATGATAAAGCTGTTAGAACAAATCAGAAGTGGTCCCAAGTTTTTAAATGCAATAGCAGCAATTTATTTAGAACAAAAAGCTAAACTAATTATAAATCAGGTAATAACGGATGACTGTAAGATCCAAAAAGGAACAAGACAAGGATGCCCTTTATCACCATTATTGTTTATTCTGGTCTTGGAAGTACTTGCCAAAAACATAAGAGCAAATAAAGAGATTACAGGTGTAAAAACTGGGAAAAGTGAATTCAAGTTAAAAGCGTATGCAGATGACCTAGTGATAACAGTGGAAGAACCTAAAATTTACTCCCTAAAGTAATAGAAAAAATTCAGAATTTTGGGGAAGTGGCAGGATTTAAGCTAAATAGGAATAAAACTAAATTATTAGTTAAAAACATGAAGGAAGAAGAAAGAACCGAATTAGAACAAAACATTGAGATTGAAGTCCATAAAAAGGTTAAATATTTAGGGATTTGGTTAACATCAAGAAATATATATATATTATTTTTTTTAATAATATTTATTACTTTTAAAGATTACAAAAAAGGAAAAAAGAAAAGAAGGCAAAAGAGAAAAAAACAATACAATACAATATATAGACAATACAAAACACAACCTAAACCCATTAAACTAAACACATTAAACTAAACTAAACAAAACCCCCTCCCTAACCCTGACCCTAAATAGAACAAAACAAAAACAATTTAAAAACATACATCATCACTTTTCCATACTCTATCTTTCATTCCCTTGTTTCCTCAACCTCCTCTCACCTCCCTTTTTGTATTCCACTTCTGCTAATTGTTTCAGCAAATCCTTTCCATCTTTCACCATTTTCTATCATATTATAAATAACATTTTTTAACCTTATTTTCCATTAAAACTAAAATACTTATATATGCTTAACTCCTTATAACATTTCTGCTAAGTCCATAAAATATCATTCCACCATTTTTCTATCACTCATTAGTTTTACCATATTTCTATATATAAACTTTAAATTTTCCAATCTTCTTCCACCATCTCCTCTCCCTGGTTTCGGATTCTGCCAGTCCTTTCCGTCAACTCCATACAGTCCATCAACCTGGAGATCTTATGTCCGAGGCTCTTAACTCTTTTCCAAGTCCCTTCTGCAGGTCTTCTTCATATTCTTTAATGCTAAAGAGCAAATCTCGGGGAAACTCCAACCTAACAATACTTTTATTCCTTCTGGACAGGTCAGCCAAATTTCCATAGTAAAGGGAAGTTTTCCTTCTGCACATAAGTTTTCCCTCTGCACATAACTGTTGCATTATAGGGAAGCATTGCATCGTTCTCTTTCTACACATAACTGTGGCCTTATGGGAAGTCTTGCTATGGGAAGTATTGCTTCTTTTCTCTTGCATTCTGGGAAGTCTCGCTTATAACCTTCTCTCTGTTTCTGCACACACTGTACAAACTTGCTCCAAACACCAAGACATTCCCTCATCGCTCAGTTTACTTTAAGTTCATGGTGACCTGTACTCCATGCATAGCTTACCACATTTATAGAACTTGATTATTGTATTCTTTCATGTTATGATCAATCATGCTTGTCAGGCTTCATACCTCGTTTCCCAGCCTTTAATCTACCGGTGATTAATGTTCACATGTAATTCCCACCCCTCACATGTAATTCCCGCCTTGCATTTGCATTAACCAATAGGCAATGAGTTTCTTTGTGTTTGTATCAACCAATCAGCCACAACCACACCTGTGGCAATGTTTGTAATATTCAATAAAATAGAGTTCCTGGGGTTTTCCCGGCAGACGCCTCTCGTGACACCTACTACTCGTCTCCCGTGATTTTCATTCCTACATCTGGTGACCCCCGACGTGCCAGATCCCTTACGCAGCCTAGCCCCTGTACTTCACTCGACTGGAAAAGTCTCAGCGCGCTTACTTCGTGAGTATGGGGGGGCGATTTGACTCGATTGCAGAGAGAACATGCTAAGGAACTTTTTTCTCTAGTTAGGCAGCGGGTTGTGGGTGTTCATGTTTCCTTAAAAGAAATTGAACAACTGCTTTGTGAGATCGCTTGCCAGTATCCTTCCTATCCAGAGACTGGCTCTCTGGAGGTGGAGACTTGGCAAAAGATCGGAAAGACCCTCTTCGCGGAGCCGAGGGCTCCGATTCATTGTCTGCTTACCTGGCAGAAATGTGCAGAGGCCGTTGCAAAATTTGGACCCCAGGCATCTCCTTCGGCCCCTGCTCTCCTGCCTGTAGCAGACAACCCCCCCCCCCCTTATCCACATTTTTTGCCTCCTTCTGCTTCGCAGCCCGGCCAACCCCCCCCCCCCCCCCGCTTCTCACCCATCTCAACCTGCTTCCACCCCCCCTTCCCCCCTCCTCCTTTGCCTGCTCCTACTGGAGCCGTGCGTGCTGCACTTTCTCAGGCAAGACAGAAAGGGCTTTTGTCCTTGCAGGAAGAATCTGAGTGGGCGGGGGAATTGCCATCTGCTTTCCCAATTTCTTATACTAATCCAGGTACTGCTCAGCAACAGGTGTTGTACGAGACACTCCCTTACTCTGTTATGAGGGAACTGAGAAGAGCCATCGCTGATTCTGGCTTAAAATCCTCCTATGTCACGGGGATGCTGGAGGGGATAGGGACTGGTTACACAATGCTACCCCAAGACTGGAAAGATTTGATGTGCATGTTGCTCTCACCAGCCCAGTATGTCGTTTTTGACAGTGAATTTAGGCTGAGTGCTTCAGCCCTGTCTGATCAGCAGCATACAGCTAATGAACTTTATGGTGCTGGTCCGTTTGATAATATAACAGCCCAGGCGACGCTGACACCTGTACATTTTAGCCGCACCGCGACTTGTGTACAGCGCGCCTTTCGGAAAGTCCCTGTCTCAGGGCAACCGCTGAGCTCTTTTTTTAATATTAAACAACAGCATTCAGAGCCCTACCATCAATTTATAGATAGATTGAAAGAAGCAGTCACCAGGCAGGTTGATAATACTACAGCCCAGAATGAACTGATGAAAAAATTGGCTTTTGAAAATGCAAACACTGACTGTAAGAAGGCTTTGCAGTCAATCATTAATCGTCCTAAATACGATCTGGCACAGATGATTCAAGCCTGTGCGGACATTGGAAGCCAGAGCCATGCCATGTCCTTGCTTGCCGGTGCCATCCAAGCTGGCAATAAGCCAACAGGCAGCTGCTTCAACTGTAAGCGCCCAGGTCATTTTGCTAAACAATGCAGACCCCCTGATGGATAATACCCCCATCTTCGTCAAAAAGAAAAGAAAAGTGGGAAATGCTAATTTGCTCTTGTACCAAAAAAGCATCATTTGTCCCGCTCTCGATATCGATGCTTTGTGCAATTGACTAATGATTATAACGATTCTGTTTTTCTCTCTAGCAGATCTGAATATATTTTTTTAGCTGTCTCTTTTTTAGGAGTCCCTGGATTGGCTGTACGAAATAGCAGGAATATTAACTCTTTAGCTTGCTCCGCAGCAAAAGCCTTGAATTCTACTTCACAACCTCTTCACCTTTTGAATAAAGAACAGAGGGAATTGCGTCATGGACTCTTACCGCGCTGCTATCGATTACCTATTGATGCTCCATCATTACGGATGCGAACAAGTGGAAAACATGTGCTGCTTTAATATCACTGACAATTCTAAGGCCATCCAAAAACAAATCTCTCATTTGCAAAATCTCACACATCACATCAAACAGGATGTTGGTTTTCCTGCTTTCTGGGATTCTTTCACCCAGTGGCTTACTGCTTGGCTGCCAAACCTTACTTGGCTTCGTAATCTCTTTCAATATGCTATTGTCATAATTTGCATGTTGATCTTACTATGCTGCTTCCTCCAATGCATTCCTGGCCTCATAAGTCTTTTCTCCCAGTTTCTCTCTCCCCCTCAGCCACCCAATAAAATCCTCGCTGCTTATTTTGCAAAATGGCAACACCAACAGTAAACCAAAGGGGAGATATGGGCAGATTTATTTCAAGCATGCGTTGGCAAACCACGTATCTCGTAGTATTTTTTGTCCCATCCTCCCTGGTGAACTTATTTTGGGCATTCGCTGGCACACCACTAATCCCAAAATATTTTTGCCTTATTTACCCAGAACGCCTCGCAAAAAAGAAAAGAAAGGGGGAGATAAAAGGAAGTTTTCCTTCTGCACATATGTTTTCCCTCTGCACATAACTGTTGCATTATAGGGAAGCATTGCATCGTTCTCTTTCTACACATAACTGTGGCCTTATGGGAAGTCTTGCTATGGGAAGTATTGCTTCTTTTCTCTTGCATTCTGGGAAGTCTCGCTTATAACCTTCTCTCTGTTTCTGCACACACTGTACAAACCTGCTCCAAACACCAAGACATTCCCTCATCGCTCAGTTTACTTTAAGTTCATGGTGACCTGTACTCCATGCATAGCTTACCACATTTATAGAACTTGATTATTGTATTCTTTCATGTTATGATCAATCATGCTTGTCAGGCTTCATACCTCGTTTCCCAGCCTTTAATCTACCGGTGATTAATGTTCACATGTAATTCCCACCCCTCACATGTAATTCCCGCCTTGCATTTGCATTAACCAATAGGCAATGAGTTTCTTTGTTTTTGTATCAACCAATCAGCCACAACCACACCTGTGGCAATGTTTGTAATATTCAATAAAATAGAGTTCCCGGGGTTTTCCCGGCAGACGCCTCTCGTGACACCTACTACTCGTCTCCCGTGATTTTCATTCCTACACCATAGTTGAAACTAAGGTCCATAAAGTGTTTCAGGACATATTTCAAGATTCCTCCAAATCCAAAGGCCCCCAAAACTTCAATCTCCTCCAGGCCCAAGTCCATGTCCCAGAAGTCAGTTAATCCCTGCATAGAGGGATCTTTCCAACTTTCCTTCTTCAGTGCAAGCCGGGATCCAATCCTCAAAATCTGACTTTTTCTAGATTCAATCATAAAAGGCCTCAATTTATAGTCCTCAATTTGCTTCTGTAAAGCTAAGGATCCCGCTTGTATTACTTTATGTTCAACAACAGCAGCTTTCTCCTTCTCCTCCTTCTCCTCCACCATTTGTCCTGCCAAAGTAGATTCCTGTACCAAGTCCTGAGTTATTTCTGTGTTGGTGCTCGCTTTTTGACTCAAATTAATCACTTTCTGTTCCAAATTATCAATTTTAAAAGACGTGTCATCCGTCTTCTTATGAAGCTGTTCCAGCGAACAGCTTATCTTACATAAAACAGTCACAATGGCTTCTCCTGTCAACATTTTTAAATGGTCCAAGGTCAGTCTCTGGTTCTCAGAATCCTTATCTTGCAGCTGGAGATCCCCCAGTTACACTCCTGTAACAGTTTGAAAAGCTCCCTCTAGAGGGAAACAGTCTCCACTTGTATCAGTTCTTTCAAGCACAACTCAAGCAATAAAGATAGTTTCACTTTTCGGTTACTTTTCCTCCTTTTTAAACGCAGAAGAGGACAATGGAAACAGTATCTTACTCTTATTTAGCTAGCTGTCAAATCCGTTCTGTCAATGAACTCTCCCCAAACGTCATCTGGCAGCCCGTTCCCAGGTTCAGAGCAGTGGTAATTTGATTTTTCACTCTCTCCTGCAGGCTCACTAGGTCCAAAATTTCCCCCCTCTTCTCCTGCTTCCAAGGGGGGTTTTGTATTTTAAACCGATGGAAATTTAATCCTTTGCCAAAAGCTTTCAAAGACTTTAGCTTGTAACGTCTTTGCTTCAGTCTATTTACAAAAGTGGAAGGCGGACTTCCTGTTTATGACCTTCCCGCTTCAGTGCCAAATTAAGGTATTTAAAGATCCAATTTTCCGTTCTACTCACGGGTAGTTGTTTAAAATCCAATTGTCCACAGGAAAATGTCAGCGCTTTCCGGCAACAGCAATGCGGCTTCACTCCGTGAAAGAAGCAGTCAATTCAAAGCACCGTGCCACTCACCCCACGTCGCTCCGGATCCCCAAAACAGGGTTTCCCCACAAGTAGGGGAGGCGCAAAAGGTGCCAGCCGAATCCCAGGTTCACAAGCTTCTCCCGCTTGTGATTTCAGTGGGTCTCCGACTTCACCGTGGCGGTCAGACCCTGTTTTCCACGGAGCAAGTTCCTCCCGATCGGAGGAGCTCCGCCATTGCCAGAGGCGCCAACCCGGAAGTCTAACATCAAGAAATATAAACCTATTTAAAAATAACTATGAAAAAAATAGGCTTGAGGTAAAAAGAAATTTAGAAATATGGAGCAGAATGAATCTCTCGATGTTAGGAAAAATATCAGTGATTAAAATGAATGTGTTGCCAAAAATGCTCTTTCTTTTTCAATCAATACCAGTCATCCTGAAAGATGAACGCTTTAAAAAATGGCAGAAAGAGATTTTAAGATTTATCGGGGGGGGGGGCAAAAGGCCAAGGATAAAACATAAAATACTTACAGATGTAAAAGATAGAGGTGGGTTTGCCCTCCCAGATCTTAAATTGTATTACAAATCTGCTTATTTGGTATGGATCAGGGACTGGATGAGATTGGACAAGCAAGAGGCATTAGAACTAGAAGGACATGACAGCAGATTTGGTTGGCATGGTATGGGAAAGGGAAGATTCATAGAAGCTTTTACAACCATATAATCAGGAAATCATTAATGAGAGTATGGGAGAGATATAAAGACTTACTGGAACAAAAGACTCCGTGGTGGCTTTCACCACATGAAGCATTACTGCTCAAACCACTTGGAAAGAAAGGAAAATGGCTCACATATGCTGATTTATTAAAGGAACATGATGGAAAATGGAAATTAAGAGATTATGATGAGATCAAAGACCACTTTCAGAGTTGGTTGCATTATTGACAACTACATGAAACATATAAAGAAGACAGTAAGAAAGGATTTAGTTGTGGTTCGAGGACCTGACCCCCGCAATGTGAAATGAATATACACGGACACGTGATATAAGGTTAATGGGCAAGAAAAGGCCACAACTTTATTGATTACAGCAGTGAAAAGGTATTGGCTTAGGCATTGGATGTCTAAAACAAGGGAGTTTATTCACCAGTAGGTGGAGCCTGTTGATGCTAATCCAACTATAGGCTCTCCCCTGATGTCACCGAGGGTCGTGCCATGGCCTCCCGCCAAGCAGGCATCGGACAGAGTACACGACCGCCAGATTCCTTTAATGGAATACCCAAAAATTGAAGGCATAGGCAATGGCCACACCTAGCCCTTCGACACACCACAAAACATTATTCCAATGCCTAACCTACCCACCAATACCACAAAAGTTGTGACGATTGCTACGAGGTAGGCGAAAAAAACAAAAAGCCAAATGCCAAATGGAAAAATTCCTACCAGGCCCCCTGGACAACCAGGGCGACCAACCTAAGGTCCATAGCAAGGCCAATGAACTAAGACCCTGAGCTCAAAGGGAGTGGAGGGTGGGTGACTCGCAACGAGACGACAGAGAAGAATGAGGCCGAGGAGAGGCTGGCGCCTCAGCAAAAGGCTGCTGTAAATGCCCCCTCGGAGGCACCTGGTTGGGTGCCTGCCAAGGAGGCATGGGTGCCAGCCAGGTGAGAGGAGGCGGCAGGGGGCTAACGCCCCCTGTTAGGGGCGGAGCTCGGGCTCCCGCCCACAACCACTCCCCTCTCTTCCAGGGAGGAGAGTCTTTGTGGTTTGAGGACCCGACCCCCGCAATGTGAAATGAATATACACGGACACGTGATATAAGGTTAATGGGCAAGAAAAGGCCACAACTTTATTGATTACAGCAGTGAAGAGGTATTGGCTTAGGCATTGGATGTCTAAAACAAGGGGGTTTATTCACCAGTAGGTGGAGCCTGTTGATGCTAATCCAACTTATAGGCTCTCCCCTGATGTCACCGAGGGTCATGCCATGGCCTCCCGCCAAGCAGGCATCGGACAGAGTACATGACCGCCAGATTCCTTTAACGGAATACCCAAAAATTGAAGGCATAGGCGATGGCCACACCTAGCCCTTCGACACACCACAAAACATTATTCCAATGCCTAACCGCCACCCGAGCCGAAAAGGCTCGCCGCCAATACCCTCACGGCTGTAACCAATCCCAAATGCTGTTGATGACACTATCTAACCAAATGTCGTTCCCCAGGTCTGAGAGATGCACCCCGTCATTCCGGTATAAGGCTTGGTCGCCGATCCGGATACGGTCATGATAAATGACTCGGCCATTCAAGAAGCGCACCCAACGGGCCACTGCCCGATTTACGAGTTTCCTGGTTTTTTCAATGGCCATACAGCTCTGCGCATCGCGCCAAAAAATTATCTTCAGGAAGGAGGACCAGAACACCGTCGTTCTGGGACACAAGGCAGCAAACGCATCCAAGTCTCTTTTTATGTTCCACAGTAAGTCCACACTCCTTCTGTTAGCAAGGTCATCCTCCCCTAATTGAATGACAAGGATGTCGGGAGGGCCGAACGTGGCTACTTTCTCCCACAGCAATGGCATAAGCTCTTCCCAACGCATGCCTCTTCTCGAAAACCAGGAAACTCGAACTCCAGGTGGTAAACCAAGATTAGGCGCGAGGCCGCAGCTGACCGCCCGTACGCGGGCCCAATGGACTATACTGTGGCCGCAAATCCACACACTTCTCTTGAGCACAGCTGAGGATGAAAGGACAGAAAAAACAGGTAAGTAGGGGTAATATAGCAGAGCGCATTCTAGCGAATATAACTTTTATAAGCGTTGGATTTCCACCAGCCGATTTCTTTAATCTTATCCGCAGGCAGACCCAAGTGGGCGGCTGTTGTTGCGGCGCCAATCCTGAATGAGTGCACAGCATACTCCTGGGAAGATGAACCACAAGCCTCAATAGAGTGCGGAGTACCCTGGTGAATTGGTGTCTCAATAAGGGTGACCCATCTTTGTGAACCAGAAGTGAACCTGGGCCGGGTGGTCTGAGGTAGAGGTACCGCCTAGTGTCCTTTACCGGGCATGGGCTCTGCTGTGCCGATGCTGTAAGCTTAACTAGGACACCCCTACCGGCCTGATCAGTTTTGGACTGACGTATCCGCACTGTCAAAGTAGTTCCGGACAACTGCACGTCCTCCCTAAGGAGGCCACGCGTTGAACCCCCTGCGCTAACTTCAACCACAACTTCGCCAACTCTCAGAGCGCCATAAAAGGCGATACCGTACGCCGCGGAAAAGAGGCGGGCCTCAAACTTGGTCCAGCAATTTGACCTGAGCTTTATGCGTATCTGAGATAGCAACCCATAAGAAATTGGCTTACGTCCCTCGGCCCTGGGGGGTTGTAACCTGCCCCAACCTTCAATAGCTCTGCGAATCAGGAAGTCGCTACACGGGTCGGAGGAAAATGTGGCTTTAGCAAAGAAGCTGATGGCGGCTACATGTATCTTTAAGGTTTCGGGAGCACGCCCCAAATCGTCAAGATGGGAAAGGTACTGCAGAACATTGTCAGTGGTGGGTGGCACGTTATGCGACAGCCCAGATAACCCAGACCTGAAACCCAGGAAACCGCACCAGGCCTTCTTGTAAGACCTGAGAGTGGAGGGTGCAACAGACGCCAATACTCCCTGTATCACTTTGCATCTCCAACGTTCCACAGGTGCTCCGGAAAGGGTTCGGGCAACAGTTGTGCTCCAGGTGCTAGCGACCGGAAGCGAGATATCTGAAAGCGAGACAAGGCATCGGCTATATCATTACTGGTCCCAGGTATGAATTTGGCTGAAAAAATTATGTTGTACTCAAGGCACCGGAGAACGAACGCCCGCAGAAGGGAGGAGACCCTCGCAGACCGAGATGACTGCCTGGCCAGTATGTTCACCACTGCCAGGTTGTCGGTCCTGAAGCATACACGGCGATTTCGAAACTCCTCCGTCCAGATGTGAACGGCCACTACTATTGGAAAAAACTCGAGAAAGGTGAGATCCCACATGATGGCCTGGCCCTGCCACCCCGTTGGCCATCGTTGGGCGCACCATCGTCCCCTGAAGTACAAGCCAAAGCCCAGGGACCCAGCCGCATCCGATTGGACCTGGAAGTCTGATGACAAATTTAGAACATCCTGCCATAGAGATACCCCATTGTAGTGTTCTAAGAATGTCATCCACACCTCCAGGTCTGCCTTAACTGACTTGGAAAGACGGACCCTGTGGTGTGGGTGTCTGAGACCAACTGACAGCCTGGCCAGGCGGGCGCAGAAGGGGCATGCAGGGGAAACTACCCTACAAGCAAAATTAAAATGACCTAATAGGGATTGAATTTGTCTAAGGGTGATCTTCCTTAGCGTAAGGGTGGTTCGGATTATTTCCCTAAGGGCGTCAATTTTCCCCCCAGGTAAGCGGGATGACTGGGCCATTGTATCCAACTCAATGCCCAGGTACGTGAGGCGCGTGGCCAGTCCCTCGGTTTTTTCAGCTGCAAGGGGAGCACCCAGGTCCTGGGCCAGAGCTGAGAAGGCCCCAAGCAAGGAAGCGCATTCCCCCGTGTTGGACTTTCCCACGAAAAGAAAATCATCCAGATAGTGCGTGACCCCAGTGGAATTGGTCCTAAAACGCAAGGCCCAGTCCAAAAAGGTGCTGAAAGTTTCAAATGCCGAACAGGCTACTGCGCAGCCCATTGGCATGGCCCTGTCAACGTAGTATTTTCCTTGAAATTTGAAGCCCAGCAACCGAAAGTCACTAGGGTGCACTGGCAAAAGACGGAAGGCCGATTAAATATCGCACTTTGCCAAAAGTGCCCCGCGACCAAAACTCCGAATTAGTTTAACTGCCTGGTCGAAGGAGGCGTATTTTACCGTGCATAACTCTTGTGGGATGGCATCATTAACCAAGCCGCCTTTTGGATAAGAGAGATTGTGAATGAGCCTAAATTCCCCAGGGGTCTTCTTGGGAACGATGCCTAATGGTGATACGTGTAAGTTTGGGATGGGGGGGCTGCCAAACGGGCCTGCTACCCTGCCTGCGCTCACTTCTTTGGCTATCTTTCTCTCGGCTACTTCCGGTCTCTCCCTAACGGACTTCTGATTGGGGGAATCTTTTGCTATCAAAGAACCTGCTATTGGGATTCTAAACCCACTGGAAAATCCCTCCCGAAGGTAGGTAGCTGCATCTTTATCCGGGTAAAAGGACAGAAGGTCGCAAAGGGGGGCAAGCTTGATAGGAGAAAACGCCAACTCCATAACTACCTCATCTTCTGTTCCCTGCCGCGGGGGCTCCCCTGGAACTGGAGTGATGGAACCCCCGGCCTCCACGAAAGGGCTGTTTCCCCCCCTTAAAGCAAGTTGCTACAGGGTGAGCCCCGGCGCATCTATCACATTCATGCGGGTATTTACAAGATAACCTTTGGCATGACCCTTTATTGTACTCCCAGCATACCCTGCGCTTGAAATCCCTTCTTTGTTCGATCCTAGCCGATCGGTATGAGTCAACCGGTTTCTTCTCTACATATGGACCAACTGCTACTGACCAGATGCCGTTTTCAATCTGATCCCAGCATGCTAACGGGATCCTAGAAGCCTTCCTACGAAACTTCTTATCATAGCTTATGGCGGCGGCTTTCCCTGAGAGGGCACAAGCCGTACGAATGTGCAAAAGGTAAGCAACCAGGTGAACCGCTCGCTTGGGATAGGCCGCTACAATCGTCCCCATAAAGGCCTGGAAACCATCGAGCCAGTTTTCGAATGTCCTAGGCACGGAAGGGTACTTGCTCTTTCTCTTCCCATGGGAAGGCCTCTTTTCGCGCCTACCTAACTCCTCTGTGGGAGGAACTAACTTGAACATATCAACAAACTCTCCATTTAAGATTTTCACGTGCAATTTAGGGGATAAATGATCACCTGGGATAACATTTGAAGTTGAGTAGGTGGATGTGGTTGAGTCCTTTACCAGAGCCCCATCCTTCCACTCCTGGGTTCCCCCAAACTTTTTTCGGTGGCAATTGGCCCTCCTTGAGAGCACCCAGTCTGGAAGACCAGACACTTCCTCTCCTTTTCCCCAGTAGGAGCCCAGGGATGCATCACTATCATACTCGGAAGAAGAAGTACCTGTCTCGTCGTCCGTGTCATTCTTCCTCGACCTGCTTCTCTTGCAAGTGTGCTTCTTCTTCTCGCGCCTCTTACCCGAAGGCTTTTCCTCCGACACTGCACTGGGGGCGTCTTCCAACTCCTGTTGCTCGTCCTCTGCAGCAGATTACGAGGCTGATTCAGGCAACTGCACCCTGGGCCGCTTGTCCTGCGAGCGATTAGAAGAGCTAGAAGCAACTAGATTGTTATCATGAGCAGACTTGGTTGTCGTCTCCCCCCCCCCCCAACACGAGACGCGGATGCCGAAGACTGTGACTGGGACCTGGTCCGGACCGGTTCTGACCTAAGATTCGCGCCCGCCCTTGTCAATTGGGAATCATTAAAGAGGGCAGCCGATGTGCTAGGTAGATCGTCCCATTGGGAAGATCGTGAACTCTCCGGAACCACCTGCGTATCCGGAATGACATCAGGAGAAGAGGAAGGGCTGGGGTTCTCGTCGGGAAGGCGTTGTTCATAATCATCTATAAATGACCTAAAAGCATTGAGGAAATGGGAAATGGGCTTTTGATTGTTACTCCTACCCTGTTGCCCCCGGGATGAGTTTCCAGCCACATTGCGTGCTGCTTCAGACGCACGCTTCCTCTTAGGAGCCATGAAATGCGCTTCGTACAATAAAAGAAACTGCTGCTTGTTGGCTTGGGTTATCGGATTATGCAAGTTTTTTTATCAATTAATTATAATTAATTTTTTAAATAAAAAATAAAATAATAATTTTATTTATTTTTTATTTATTATTTTTTAAATTTATTAAATTATTATTAATAATTAATTATTCAATTAACTATTAATTTTACTATTACTATTATTGATTAGACGCTATTGTTTCTAATAAAATTGCTTAAGTTTCCTAATTAATTTGAGTATAATTAACAGCTGGTTGCTACTATTATTGAACCAATTTCTTCTAACTTAATATTTATCTCTAAACTGGTTAATTATAAATTGTGCTATTAATCAAATTTCATGAAGAATTGATATGACTTATGTCAAAACAGTTAACTTCTTTAGCACTGTCAAATTGTATCGATTATATTGACACTGTGCAGCTCAATCAAATATAACGTTTGTTAAATAATGTGAAGCTGAGCAATTCTTAAATGATAATATTCAAGTATCACCAACAGTTTTCCGAAGTATCAAATGTTTCTAATTGCAAATTTAATTGCCAGTGATTCTATTAAGGAAATCTGAATTGTGTTACAATTGATATCACTGTTGTTTTAACGTCACTATGCTAATATTCAATATACTGCCTCTGTAAGATAATCAATTACTGAGTGGTTATTAAATAATATTCCACTATCGCTGCCACCGTTTCCTAGTATCAATTGTCAGACAGCAAAAAACTCCCCCAGCTGGAGAACACTGGAATAAAGTGAACAGCAGCAACAGGCAGGCAATAGGAAGATAGGGGGCTCCAGCGATAAGGGTAAAGTCAAGGCAACTTGCCCTTGGAGCTCCCCAAACAAAAGGCAGGACACAATAAATGCTGGCTTCAGGCCACAATGCTTCCTGTTGTTCTTCAAACCAGTGGGCTATGAATGCAGCAGCTGCCGAGCAACAATGTAATTCAGCCTGGCGATCGCTTAAGCCACTAAGGACAAAGATTAACTCTGGGAATGCAGCCTCAGGAAATGCTGCCTCTTACAAAGGAGAAGGCTGAAGAACAAAAGCCCTTAACTACCGCTCGTTAACTACTGTGCTTCTGCCCTTAGGCGGCAGCTGCTTCTATGGCAACAGAATGAGTCACTTGCAAACAGGCAATATTTCTATGGCAACAGAATGCAATTCTATAAACGAGATAAATGAGTAAGGAAGGGGGAGGGAATGTTGAAGGGGGTTGGGGAAAAACAGGTTTTTCAAGTAAAATAAGCCTCAAGGGGCATAAGGAGCCTGTCTTCACGAAATCCCCTCAACCAAACACAATTTGACCAGCAAGAGAGGGGCCGGTGGAGACCGGCCAGCGATGGGGAAGGAGGAGCAAGCCAACAAAGGGTCAGTGTACACGCACATGGAGATACAACCCCGAAGGAATATATACACAGGAACTAAAAGGAAATAATGGTGCTGCCTAGCAAAATTAAATGCTCCCGAAACCCCTCTCAAACCAGCACGGCGACACTGTGAGCACACACCAATGCAGGAGCCCCCAAACACACACACAACTCCCGCACACACACACACGCACACAGGGTGACTGTCCCTAGGTCGAGAGAGCGCTGCAAAGCCCAAGATCTTATCCCTTCCAGCAATCACTAAGAACTAACGCTGAGGTTGGGAGGGAATGCCTCCCGCGCGCTGAACAAGCAAAGCCTAAAGGATTTGAGATTTTCTACCCCAAGCCGCACGCAGACACACAGAATTTTGTACCTCAGGACGCGGTAGCGCTGAGGATCCCCCAACCAGCCCAGTAAATCGGAGATAGCTCACACACTCACATGGAGAGTGTCTGGTACGCGGTCTGTGGAGCGCTGAGGAAGAGACAGACGAAGGCTCCAAGGGAGCCTCCAGGAGAGCTTAAGAACGTGGCGAAGGGACCCCCTCAGTAGCAGGATCAAACGCGCTCCTTGAAACGCCCGCTAAAATCGCAAACCTCGCAACCCTCGCCAAAAAATGGGGGAAACCCACGCAAGCAGGAGGAACAAGGACAGCGCTCGAAAGAGGGGCTGGAGAAACTTAAAGGGGAGAGCAGAACGATCGCCAAGCCTCAATACAGCGTGGGGAAAAACGCGTTCCTCCCTGCCGGTGCCACGAGCGCGGTAGCTCACAAGAACTTAAGCACACACGCTGCGCGCACACAGAGTAGCGAAACCCAAGTCGGAGTCCTCCCGGGAGGGAGAAAATTTACAAGCGCTAGTGCCCAAACTTGGGGAAAAAACGCACACACTCTCCAGCAGCAATAATTAAAGACCGCTTAAGTGGTAGTGGTGGTGGGGGGGTGCGGTAGTTTTAAGGAACGGAAGTTAGAGCCAAGCAGTATATCAGAAAGCAAAGTAACTCAAATACAACAAAACAGCCAGCAAATAGACAAAGCCAATACCCAAACACCCCCGACTAATTCAAGCCGTGCAAAAATACTCCCCCGGTTCTAGCAGGCAGCGTAGAGGACAGTCTGCTGGCAATCCTGTTGACTCGCGACGAGACGACAGAGAAGAATGAGGCCGAGGAGAGGCTGGCGCCGCAGCAAAAGGCTGCTGTAAACGCCCCCTCAGAGGCACCTGGTTGGGTGCCTGCCAAGGAGGCGTGGGCGCCAGCCAGGTGAGAGGAGTTATGATTAAATGGGCACAAGATGTAGGTCACAACATTATGATGGAAGATTGGGTTAAATTATGGAAAACTGACTTAAAAATTACAGATTGTTCCTTATTGAAGGAGAATTACATGAAGATGATGTACAGATGGTACACAACACCAGTGCAGTTAGGGAAAATGTACAAAACTAGTTCAAATATATGTTGGAAGTGTAAGGAAAAGGAGGGTGTTGGGATTCGCAGGATACTGGATAAGTCTGCAGGCTTCAACAGGATGATGCAATACTCTGCTGGGTCAGAGTGACTCAGCAGGAGTGTGATTAGTGTGATTGGCTATCACCTGTTTTAAAAGGAAAGCCTGTTTAACAGTGGGTGTGGTGGTTGAGCTGTAGTGTGGTGGTGACTATTCTGTATGGACTGTTTCTTTTGTAAATGCCTGTATATAGCTCTCATTTAAAAAGACTGCACCGGATAAACCTGGAACTCTTAGTGTTTCGCTGAAAGCGCCGCATGGAATACGCGATAGAGGGAACGTTTTATCATATGTGGTAGGATTGTAAAGTAATTAAAAAAATTTGGGAAATGATATACAATGAATTGAAGAAAATGTTCCATTTAACATTTGTTTAAAAACCCGAGGCATTTTTGTTGGGGATTGTAGGGAAAGACCTGCCAAAAAAGTTGAAAACATCTTCATGTATGCGACAACGGCCGCGAGAGTTCTGGTAGCACAAGGATGGAAGACTGAAGAAACCCCAACTAAAGAATCATAGCAAGAAAAGTTGATGGACTATGCGGAACTGGCAAAATTGACATATAAGCTACGGGACAAGGATAACTGTGACTTTAAAGATGAATGGGATCCTTTCACAAAATATTTGAAGACGCAACAAAGCAAACTGGACTCCTTGGCAGGTTTTGAATAAACATTCACAATTTTTTTTACTGATAATAATTAGCTAAACAGTTTGAGGATATACAACTCTGTAACATGCAGAAAATAGCATTATTGGAGAAACCAAAGACTGGAACTGAGGGGTGGGGTGGGGGGATGGGTTCTGGGGGGGAGGGGGGAGGGAGGGAAAATGGGGGGGGGAAGGATATGTTTTTGGAAAATATGTTTTGTTATAACTTTGAATAATAATAATAAAAAAATTAAAATAATAATTGTAATAAAGAAACCAACATGAATGTGGTGTGGGATGCTAGCAAAAGCGGTGATGCGAGGTTTCTTCATACAACAAAATAGCATCCAGAATAAATTTAGAGAAAAAGGAAAGAAAGAAATATTAAACCAGATAATGGAAAATGAGAAGAAATTAATTAAAATACCAAATGATGTTAAAATAAATCAGAATATCAAAATGCTACAAAGCCAGTTTTCAATGATAATAAACCGAGAAGCAGAATGGAATATAAAAAGAATGAGACAAACAAATTTTGTACATGCTAATAAATCAGGAACGTGGCTGGCTTGGCAGATCAAAAAAAGAAAAGAACAGAATACAATAAATAAAATCACAGTAGAAGGAAATGAAATAGAAAATCCAAAAGAAATCAGGAAAGGATTTGTGAATTTTTATAGTCAATTGTATAAAAGAGCTGGGAAAGAAGATGTAAGGAGGATAGAAGAATTCTTGAAACGAAAAGGGGTGCAACAAATTCCAACAGAAAAGAAAGACCGACTGAATGAATTAATTGAGATAGAGGAAATTAAAGATGCAATAAAAGAACTGAAAAATGGAAAGGCACAAGGACCGGATGGATTTACAGCGAAATATTACAGAGAAATGAAGTACACCCTACTTGCACCGTTAAAAAAAGTAACGAATAATATATTTTTTAAAAAGGAGAACTATCAGAAACATGGAAAGAAGCATATATTACATTAATACCA
Source organism: Podarcis gaigeae (assembly GCF_964106915.1). Classification (NCBI taxonomy): domain Eukaryota; kingdom Metazoa; phylum Chordata; class Lepidosauria; order Squamata; family Lacertidae; genus Podarcis; species Podarcis gaigeae. The sequence goes on from NC_139695.1 coordinate 21,731,356, forward strand.
AAACAGGATTCGGACTTAACACAAGTAAAGAATTATAGGCCGATTTCGTTGTTAAACAATGATCATACATTGTTTGCTAATATACTGGCAAACAGATTGAAAAATGTACTGAATGAAAATATACATAAGGATCAAGCGGGCTTTTTACCTGGCAGACAGATGGAAGATAACATAAGAAATCTTGTGAATATAATTGAATATCTGACTACCAGAAATGAAAAGCAAGTGGTGTTAATTTTTGTAGATGCGGAAAAGGCCTTCGAAAATATATCTTCGGAATTTATGATAAAGAATTTCAAACTAATGGACATTGGACAATCATTTCTAAAAGGAATAAAAGCAATATACTCAGAACAAAGAGCAAAAGTAAGGAGAAATGAAAAAGTAAAAGGCATTTCAGTCGGTCGGAAAGAGCATAAAGTGAAAGCTTTTGCAGATGACTTAGTATTAACAATGAAAGAACCAACAATTAGTGCCAAAGAAGTATTAGAAGAGATAGAACAATTTGGACATGTAGCAGGTATTGGACTTCTGCCTGTCCAGTGCGCTTCCCTGCGCCAAAAACTCTGCTTTCTCTCAGTGCAATCTTCTGGGTAAAACTTCAGCTGAGGCAGAAGTAGTAGCAGAAATGCAGCGGTGTTGCTGTCGCGGGAGAATAGAGAGTGAAACAGTCCAGAGAAAGATTCTTCTTATCTAGAGGCTTTATTATCTACAATCTGTAAATTATACCGTCAGAGCTTGCACACATTTTTTCTCAAAGCTCAAACACACTCTGACTCGACTCTGACTGAAAACGAAACTAGAATCACAGATCAAAGAAAACAGGGACGTGACAAACTGGCTGTCTTCCCTTAGAAACCCTCCCTCAGACACGAAGCACCAAGCTCTAAAAGTTAACCCTATAATCACCAAACTCTACAGCAGGTTTTAAACTGAACAAAAAGACTAAAATGATAGTTAAAAACAGGACTTGGTGGACATGTTGCAGCAACAGATTGGTATTGAAGTTGCTAAAAAAGTTAAATATTTAGGAATTTGGTCAACGTCAAAGAATATAGACCTCTTTCAGAACAATTATATACCGGTGTGGAATGGAATCAAAAGAGATCTGGAAATATGGGGAAGGATTTCAGCTATTAAAATGAATGTGCTACCAAAGATGTTATTTTTGTTTCAATCAATTCCAATAATCAAGGGGGCAGCAATCTTTAAAGAATGGCAAAAGTTGGTTTCAAGATATATCTGGCAGGGGAAGAAACCAAGAATTCAATATAAGTTATTAATAGATGCTAAAGAAAGAGGAGGCTTCACCCTGCCAGACTTGAAACTGTATTATGAAGCGTCCTGCCTCTGTTGGTCAAAGGAATGGATGTTGTTAGAAAACCCAGCTTTGCTGGATTTGGAAGGTTATGAGAATAGATTTGGTTGGCACGCATGTTTATGGTATAATAAGACAAAAGTCCATAAAGGATTTGGAAACCATATATTCCGAAGATCTCTCTTTGAAAAATGGGATAGGTATAAAAACCTATTAGAATGTAAGACACCTCAGTGGCTATCTCCATTAGAAGCGATGAGTGTGAAGAAGATAAATATGAGCAAAAATTGGGTTACATGTGAAAAATTAATACAAAAAGAAGGAAATGAATGGAAAAAGAAACCTTATGAAGAGGTTAAATAATATGTAAATGATTGGCTGCACTATCACCAAGTCAATGAAATGTCTAAACAGGATTTGAGGGGGGGGGGGGAGGATTTGATGATAATAAATCAAAATTTGAAATTGAAGTATTGAATAATAAATTTAAAATTTTGTCTAAAATGTATAAATTGCTGCTTGAATGGCATTTGAAAGATGAAGAGGTAAAGTCGGTTATGATACACTGGGCCAAAGATTTTGGGTATAATATACAGTTAAAAGATTGGGGAAAACTGTGCAAGGAAGAAAGAAAATGTGATGAAAATGATGTATAGGTGGTATATCACCCCGCTAAAATTAGCTAAAATATATAAAATAAGTAATAAATGTTGGAAATGTAAAGCAAAGGAAGGAACTTTTTATCACATGTGGTGGGAATGTAAAAAAGTGAAAAGCTTCTGGGAAATGATATATAATGAGATGAAAAAGATGTTGAAATATACATTGATTAAGAAATCAGAAGCATTTTTACTTGGCATTGTAGGAGATGATATTAATAGACAGGATTGAAAGTTGTTTCTATATGCAATGACTGCAGCAAGAATATTATTGGCACAAAAATGGAAGCAAGAAGAACTACCAGCGGAAGAAGAATGGAGGATGAAGTTGATGGATTATGCAGAATTAGATAAATTAACAGGAAGGATTTGAAACCTGCAGGATCAGAGATTCGTAGACGACTGGAGTAAATATATGAACTATTTGAAAAGTAATTGTGATGAATAGATTACGCTAGTAGGACTGCAAGAAGTTTTGTAAGGTGGATAGTTTTAAATACTGCAAGAAAGACTAAGAAAAGCATTATTAGTTAAGGATAATTAAATGTAATTTAGAAATTAAGAAATGCAGAATAAGTGTTAAAGAACGGAAAATCATCAGAGGTGTTGACGGAAGTCTAAAATATTGTGTAAGATGAGAAGATATGTTGTATGTTGTATATATAATGTATTTTTTAAAAAAATTATGGATGGCATTGAGAAAGCGGGTAGGGAAAAGTTCTTCTCCTGCTCTCAAAGAATCATAGAATTGCAGGGTCTCAGTCTGCCAGTCTAACCCATACACCAAACTATCTGTGTCCAGTAATGTCTATGGGTCTGCTCTGAGTAAGATTAGGTCGGCCCCTACGTTCAGCCTCCCAGATCTTAGGCTAGCTCTCTAACCGCCACACCACACTGCCTTCCCTTTGCACGCTCATAAGCTGTCTTTTGCTCCTTGCTGCCTATACGCTCAGAAAACGAATCCCTGCACCTCGCTTTCGGAGGGAGCTGCTGCTGCCATCTGTGCCGGGCGTGTACGGGTGGCTCACGCCTCTTGCGCACTCGCTCTTGTATCATGTCCTGCTGCATCCTCGGAGGGCAAGCGCCTCTTCCCTGCCGTGCACGCTTCCCATGAGAAAACACACAGCGCTTCCATCCTGTGGGAACCACACTTTCTCCCTGGCTGCAGGTCTCATCTCTCGCCCACTGCATGCAACTTCACATTCACACACGCACAGGCATACACGTGTCTGCCACCCATTTGGCGCGCACCTTGCCTCCTTGCCGTGCTGGCAGTTCGGGAAAACTCTGCCTCCCTCAAGCAACAGGTATAATAATAAGACCTTCCTGGTGATTTACTTTTCTTCCCCAAACACAATTTCCTGTATCATAAAGGGATGCACTTTTGCTTAGAAACACTGGAAAAGGGACTAAGTATTCTCAGTTATGGAAAAAGGTCACCCCAAAATGAAAAGTTGGAAACATCGTATATGTAAAGTTACTACTCATAACTATGAGCACTTTTTAAAACTTCATGGAACTGTTTAGAACTTTTACAGCTGCCTGGAACTTCCTAAAACTGTGGCGAATGTTCAAGAAGAATCCAAATATTGGTCTATAGGGAAAGATTTTTGGGCAAACAACTAAACTTCTTAATTTTTAATATTTCTTTCTGCGCGCGCCTTCCCCTCTCTCCCCGGACCCCTTTTGAACCAAGGGGCGGCAACGGGGAGAAGCGACTCTCCCCGCTGCCCCTTCCCTTGCTTTAAAACAGGTCCGGGGACAGAGGGGAAGGCGCGCGCGCCTTCCCCTTTGTCACCGGAGATTGCGGGGCAGGCAACGGGGAGAAGCAATCTTCTCCCCGCCGCCCCTTGCTTTAAACAGGTCCGGGGACAGAGGGTAAGGCGTGCACGCCTTCCCCTCCTTCCCCGGAGATTGCGGGGCAGGCAACGGGGAGAAGCAATCTTCTCCCCGCTGCCCCTTGCTTTAAAACAGATCCGGGGACAGAGAGGACTTCTGGGTTAGTGCCATCAACTAATGGCGGATTCCCTCCGAGCTCCGGAGGGAATCGGCTCCGTAGAAGACGGGTCTTGCCGCGGCGGCGAGGGGACCCTCAGAAACCACAGGCGCTGCAGCCTGTGGACCTGGTGACTCGGCGGGCACCATTTGTGCCCCCCGATCCGCGAAGGAGCCTTTTTAAAGGCTACGGAACGGGGGACGGGGAGCAGCGCGGTGCTGAGAGTCGATTGCTTCTCCTACGGAGCGAAGACGCATGCCATGGCCGGAGAGTGCTGACTTCTTCTTTTGAACAATTGGACTCTAAAAGTAACAACCCGTGAGCAGTACGGAAATTGGAATTACAAAGGGAAAATTCTTTTTTTTTTCTTCTGAATTAGGCACGATCGGGGAAGGCGCAAAAAGGAAGTCCGTCTCCCCGTCCTGTCGATAATTTAAAGCAAGGATTAGATAACTAAGGTCGAGATAACTTTTTTTTCTTTACTGGATAAAAGTTATTAATTTCACGATTTGGCAGTATAAGTAATTTTGCTGGAGGATAAGAGTTGATTTTGAGAGCTGAAGTGCAACCCCCCGGGACCCGGGAGTGATCCGCGAGAGAGCCTGTTGAGGAGACATAGAAGAGTTCTCAGCTGTCAAACTAGCTGTCAAAGCTGAAAAAGAGAGAATTTTGTTTCTGTTGTCTTTGCTGGCTATATTTGTTACAACTTGGTTTTAAACTGTTGAAAACAAAGAAACAAGTTAACTTGACTTTTGGATTGGAGCTGGAAGGAATACTAAGTAACCAGAATCCCTCTAGAGGGGGTTCAGGGACACTACAAGAATGGCTGCAGGTGGAAAAATACAGGCTGAACTGGACAGAATGTTTTTTGTCTTGGGAAAGTTACAAGGTCAAAGTGAAGTTTTGGCTACAAATGTTACAATTATGAACTTAACAGCAAATAAACTCACTGAATTTGATAAGGACTTGACTCAAGAAGCCCATGCAGCTGAACAAGAAAAGGAATCAGATTTTTGAGAGAGTGGAGAAAGAGATACGTGCTGTTCCGGAGGAGAGGGAAGGAGGAGCTGGAATGCCGCAGATGATAAAGGAGAGCCAGAGGCCTGCTAAGATGGATACAAAGGAAAACAAGATTTGGATGATGAGAATCTGGTTTGAATTGGAGAATGAAGAATGGAGAGATCTCCTCATGGGGAGACCTGAAGACCTATGGATTACAAATCTGATTAAGGTGGAAGCTGGAGCTTTTGGGACATTTGGGACATTTGGACTTAAAAGGAGTAAGAAACAAGATTTGGGCCCCACTTTTAAATATGGAGGTCTGGCTGGAAGAAATATGGACCCTATTGGGACAGAGCTTCTCCGAGACTTGGTGTTCAATACAAAGGACTATCAAAAAAACCGGCAGAGAGGAATTGAGAGAGAATTAAGAGTCTCGGATGTGAGGTCTCCAGGCTGATAGTTGATAGACTGATGGACATTTGTTGGGGATCGAAACCGGGAAAGGGGGGGGTGGGATTTTGGGAATCCAAAGGGTGTACAATTATATTTTGTTTATTTTTATTCTGTTTCGTTACCAGTATAAAAACTGGGAAATTCGTGGAAGGGAACTTGGGTCGACTTTAGAAAAGGGTTTAAAGAATGAGCATTGACGTACAAATTGAGGTTTATAAGTTAAAATTGGTTAATTAAAACAAATTAAATATAATAAGGCAAAATTTGGGGAGAAGAACTTGCTGAGTTAACAATTGGAACTGGAATACAAGAAGGGGAGGTGTGGGGAAGTCAGGGAAAGATGTTATTGAAAAGAAGGAATGTAAATGCTATGTGTTTTTAATTTTTCTTTTGTTTTTTCTTGTTTTTTTTTGAAAATTTCAATAAATATCTTTTTTAAAAATAAAATAAAACAGGTCCGGGGACAGAGGGGAAGGCGCACGGCGCTTCCCCTTTGTCCCCGGACGGTCTCCATAGGAACGCATTGATTGATTTTCAATGCATTCCTATGGGAAACCGTGCTTCGCAAAACGAAAAACTCGCAAGAAGAAAAAACTTGCGGAACGAATTAATTTCGTCTTGAGAGGCACCACTGTATTTAATTTGTAATGCACTGCCTTTCTGGCCAAGGAACCCAAGGTGGTTCACCATTTTCGAATGCAGAAACAAATAAATTATACAGCATAAACCAAAAAGTTCTCTGTGCTGGTCCTGTGGGCTAACCGAGAGGTGAGGTCCGAGTCCATTCCGAGGTCGAAGGTGCAGTATGGAGGCATTCCGTAAAAGTTGAAGCTGGATGCAGGACAGGTCAGGAGCTCCGGCAGGATAGCAGGACAGGGTCAGGCAGGAACTGTCAACCAACAAAGTTGGGACTGGGGCTGGCTGGCTTCTATCTGCCCTGAGGCACAGGGCGGCCCTGATCCTCAGGTGACTCGCCTCTCCTGGCCTGAAGGCGAGCACTCCTCCTGCGGGAACTTAGTTCCCTCCGCCTCTCTGCCCTGAGCCTCTGCAACTCAGAAGAGGCTGGAGGGTTAAAGGACCCAGAGGCAACCTCAGCTTCCTCTGCCGGGGCTGAGAGTGGAGCACCTGCAGGCAATGGGTCCTCCACCCCCTCAGGAGCCTGAGCAGACTCAGCTGGTGCCTGCACCTGAGGATCCAGCACAGGTGAGGACCATTCAGGCACATGCCCCAGCCCTGGCTCAGCTGGTTCTGGAGGCGGGGAATCCTGTGCAGGCTGGGATTCTTCAGGTTCAGCATTCAAATCCGAATCTGAATCCCAGGCCACCATACCATCCCTCCTCAACCGAGGGTCCAGACCTGGCTTGCTGGGGTACGCCACATAGAAATCATGGAGACAGGCAGGCACGTGGACATTGGCCGCTTGTTCCCATGAACGATCCTCGGGGCCCATACACCTTCCAGTCGATGAGGTATTGGAGCTTCCCCCTGTGGTATCATGAGTCGAGAATGTGCTCCACCTCGTACTCGGGCTCCCCCTGAACCAGAACTGGGTGCAGACATAGTCGGTTCAGGTGGAACTCGTCGGGCTGGGCAACCGGACTCAGTAGGGACTGGTGGAATACCAGGTGAACCTTCAGGGTTGAGGGTAACTGGAGACGGAATGCCACAGGCGAGACTAGGTCCACGATAGGAAACGGGCCAGTGAAGCGGGCATCCAGCTTCCACGAAGGCCGAGAGGGGTGAAGGTGGCGAGTAGAGAGCAATACCAGGTCGCTGACGCGGAGTTCCGGCCCCACCTGGCGGTGGCGGTCGGCCTGAGCCTTGTATGTGTCCTTGGCCTGGCGCAGTTGCTCCATCAATAGTTGTTGCTGAGACTGGAGCTCCTGGAGCCAATCTGCCACTTCAGGGACTGTGGATGCCGGCAGCACAACCGGGAACAAACACTGATGGTAACCGTAATTGGCCTGGAACGGGGTCTGCTGGGTGGAGGTGTTCACTGCGTTGTTGTAAGCGAACTCTGCCAATGCTAAGTGGTCAACCCAGTCATCCTGCTGGAAGCTGCAGTAACACTGGAGATACTGCTCCAGCACTCCGTTTGCCCATTCCGTCTGGCCATCGGTCTGCGGGTGGTGGGCTGAAGATAGACAGACCTCTTTCCTGAGGGCCTGGTGCAAAGCTTGCCAGAAGCAGGATGTGAACTGAACGCCCCAGTCGGAAACCACACGCTCAGGAAGGCCATGCAGGCAGAACACGTGCTGAAGGTATAGCTGAGCAGTTTCCTTGGCCATGGGTACGGATGGGCAGGGGGCACAGTGCACCATCTTAGTGAAATGGTCTGTGAAAACCAGGAGGCAGGTACAGTGATGAGACAGGGGTAAGTCCACCACAAAGTCCAGGGAGACCGTGTGCCAGGGACGTGGTGGGACTGGCAACGGCTGGAGTAGCCCGGGGGTCGCCCGGTAGGACCCTTGGCCCGCCGGCAGACATCGCAACCGGCAACGTAGTGTGCCACGTCAGCCTTCAGGCGGGGCCACCAAAACTCCTGGCTTACCAGATGGGTGGTCCGATACCGCCCAAAGTGCCCCCCTGCTGGGGCATCGTGGGACATCTGGAGAACCTCAGCCCGCAGTGGTCCTAGCGGGATGTACAGATGACCGTGGTGCAGCAGTAGGCCCTGATGCAAGACCAGCCTTGGATAGTGAGGACATGACCCTTCGGACAGTTCCCAGAGCCGTTCTCGAGCCCAAGCATCGACCCGTTGCTGTTCCTGCACCCGAGTCTGTAGTGGCTCAGCCTCCTGAGTGGCCGGGAACGTGGCCAGTGGTAAGATCGTGGTTGGTGCTGCTTGCTGTACCGTGTCTGCGACGTCCTCGAGTTTCCGAGACAAGGCATCTGCCTTCTGGTTTTGGGAGCTAGGGGTGTAGCGGATCCGGAACTGGAACCGGGAGAAGAACAGTGCCCACCGGATCTGACTTTGGTTCAACTTGTGGGTGGTCTGAAGGTACTTCAGGTTCCGGTGGTCGGTTCTCACTTCCGCCGGGTGTCGTGCCCCCACAAGATGATGGTGTTGGGATACTGCCAGGAGACATCGACCGTGACTGCCTCCAGCCGGACTCCGGACGTCCATCGATCCCCCGTAGACGTGCAGTATCAGCAATTAGCGACACGAAGCCTCAGAAATAGATTGCCACATTCTTAGGCTGGTGCACACTCTATCATCAGAATTTACACAGTGAAAGTTGCACAGCAGGAGAGCATATTTACAAGTTTATTCAGCGTTGGTCAGAACAAAGAAAACATGACCGCCTGCTAGTGTGTTCAGGCACCGAGAGAGAAAACGAAAGCAATAGCAAACATAAACATCCTGTGAACAGGAAATACGCAGACTCTGTGACTCACAAGCCTGCTCCCTTTTAAGGTGGAACGGAAATATCCTAACAGATGGTGCCAGACCTCAAAGGCCACCTTGATAGCCAGTAGTTCCTGCTCCCACACGGCATAGTTACGCTCCGCTGGAAGGAGCTGGCGGGAATAGTAGGCACAGGGCAACCGCGGCGCATCAGGTCCGTGCTGCTGGGACAAGACGGCACCGAGAGCCGTGCTGGAGGAGTCGGTCTCCACCACGAAGGGTCGAGAGGCATCAGGATGCTGTAAAATCGGCGCCCTCTGGAAACAGGCTTTCAACCCCTGAAACGCCACCTCTGCCTCCTTGTCCCAGAAAAATGGTGTCTTGGGGTGCAGCAGTCGGGTCAACGGGGTGGTGCGATGAGCATAGTCCGCAATGAAGGTCCGGTAATAGTTGGCGAAACCGCTGTAGGTCCTTGCAGTTCCGGGGTGCCACCCACTCCTGAACCGCAGCCACCTTCCTAGGATCCATCTGCACCCCATAAGGGGAGAGTCGGTGACTGAGGAAGTCCACTGACCGCTGGTGGAACTTGCACTTGCTGAGCTTAGCATACAGGCGGTGCTCCCGCAAACGCTGCAACATGGACCGGACATGACCCTCGTGGCGCGCTGGGTCGTGGGAGTAAATCAGAATGTCATCTAGGTACGCCACCACGTACTTGTCTAGTAAGTCCTCGAACACGTGGTTGATGTACCGTTGGAACACAGCGGGCGCGTTACACAATCCGAAAGGCATGAACAGGTATTTGAACTGCCCATACCAGGTCCCAAATGCTGTCTTCCACTCATCCCCGGCTCATATCCGAATCAAATTGTATGCCCCCCGGAGGTCCAGCTTGGTGAACATCTGTGCCCCTTGCACCCGCTCCAGCAACTCCGCAATAAGAGGCAAGGGATACTGGTCTGGGATGGTAATCTTGTTCAGGGTGCAGTAACCATGGCAAGGGCAAAGCTCCCCACACTTCTTCTTAACGAAGAGTACTGGAGCGCCGGTTGGCTAGGTAGAGAGCCAGTGTGGTGTAGTGGTTAAGAGCAGTAGTCTTGTAATCTGGGGAACCGGGTTCAAGTCTCCGCTCCTCCACATGCAGCTGCTGGGTGACCTTGGGCTAGTCACACTTCTTTGAAGTCTCTCAGCCCCACTCACCTCACAGAGTGTTTGTTGTGGGGGAGGAAGGGAAAGGAGAATGTTAGCCGCTTTGAGACTCCTGAAGGGGAGTGAAAGGCGGGATATCAAATCCAAACTCTTCTTCTTCTTCTTCTAGAGGACCTGCTGTGCTGGTCCAGGGGGGAGGTTACCGTGGGGCGAGGTCCAGGACCTGAGCTGAGGGTCAGCAGACAGTCCTCCACAGGCGAAGCAGGGTCCACAGCGAGAAGCCGGGCAAGGACAGGAACTCTGGGGGAACAGGACTGGATGCTGGCCAAAACAGCTCTTCGACGGCGTTGCTCCCGCAACCTGGGACCGGGCTGACTGGACTTTATCTTCTCTGAGGCCAGGGGCGGTCCCGGCCCCCAGGAGACCCGCCTCTCCTGGCCTTAAGGCGAGCACTCCTCCTGGGAGAAACCAGTTCCCTTCGCCTCTCTGCCCTGAGCCTCTGCAGTTCAGGAGAGGCTGAAGGGTTACTGGACCCAGGGGGAGACTCACCTCCGGAGCCAGAGTGGATTCACCTGGTGCCTGCTCCTGACGATCCGGCACAGGTGTAGGCGCTTCAGAATCAAGGCCCTGCCCCAGCTCAGCCGGCCCTGGAGGCGGGGACTCCTGTGCAGGCTGGGATTCCTCCGGTTCAGCCTCTGAATCGTATTCCCAGGCCATCACACCTGCGTTCCAGGTTCTTGCGAAGGAATGTCCATTAAACTTTAATTAGTGCAGCGGTTGAAGAAGGCAGGAGAGTCAGTACCTTTCAATGAAGAATTCTGGAGCAAGCACTTTGGAACTCAGGAAAAAACTTTATTTACAAAAGAAAAACCCTGGCGATAAAGCACACATGCTTTTATCTCCGGCATAAAGAAAACTTTACTACAAACTTAACTCATATCAGCAAACACGCCCATGACCACAAACTGAGTCTGCGAGTCAGGCAAAGGTGGGAGAGAGGAAGAAAAAACACACAGGTGAACTATTTATACAAACTAACTCACATTCCTGGATGCTTAATGACTTCCAGCTGCTCAGTGATTAGAGCGACTTGTTACCTCTTAACCCTTTAGTACCAACACCCCCTCTCGCTCATAACACTGAGCTGTACCAACCTTAATTCAAATTTAAACCTGAACAGAAATATTTATGAGATTGCGGACTCAAAGCTTTTGTAAAACCGCCTGCAAGATTTTCTTTGCTTGGACAATACTTTAGTTCAATTAAACCTTGTTTTACACTTTGGCATATATTTTGATAACGGATATCCAAGTGTTTTGTGAGTGCCTTGAATTGACCTGATTTAGCTAGTTTAATACAAGGTTGATTGCCTTCCCACACTCTGATAGGTAGGGAACATTCTCCAAACAATTCTTGTACCAGTTGCTTATAAAATTCCAGTTCTCTACATACATCTGATAATGCATTGAACTCAGATTCAGTTGAACTTAAAGCTATAAGTGATTGCTTTCTTGATCTCCAACCAATTAGTGCATTTCCAAATTTTATCGCCATTCCTGACACTGATTTTCTATCTGGTCCAGCATCTGCCCAACTGCTGTCGGCCCAACATTCAAGTTGTGTGCTGCTCTCTGCTGATAGTTTTAAGCGAAACCTTTTGGTAGTTTGGACATACCTTAAAACTCTTTTTACTCCTTGCCAAGCATGCATTGATGGTTTTTCAGCTTGTCTACACAGCATGTTGACAGCATATGTTATATCGGGCCGAGTCCACTGTGGAGTAGACTGCCTATCGCTGACTGGTAAACCCCGGGATTACTGAACTCTGCCTGTTGCTCGGCTTGAGCATCCTTTGTGTAACTTATCTCCATTGGGGTTTTAACACCAGCACAGCTGTCCATTTTAAACCTTTCCAGCAACTGCTGGATCTTAGCTTCTTGGCTGAGCCAATAGTTCCCATTTTCATCTTGCTGAATTTTAACTCCTAGATAAACAGATACAGTGCCTAGTGGTTTTATCTGAAACTTTTCTCCAAGCTTTGTGGCAAATTGTTGTGCAAGTTTATCGTCCTCTCCACTGTATAATAAATCGTCAACAAAAATCAAAACTGCTTCTTGTTCACATCCTGAGCTTTTTAGATAAAGACACGCATCTGCTGCGCTCTTTCTGAACACCATGCTCTCTAGAGCATCGTTTAAGCAGGAATTCCAATTACGGGCGGACTGTTTCAACCCATAAATGGACCTGGTTTGGCTTGTCTCCTTCAAAACCTGGTGGTGGTGTCATATAGACTTCCTCCTGTAAGTCTGCATTTAAATAAGCCACATTGACATCAAAATGAAACAGCTTATTTCCCTTCTTAGCTGAAGAGGCTAGAAGCATTCTTAATGACTCCGATCTTGAAGTAGGGGCATAGATTTGAGAATAGTGAACACCTTTGCGTTGCGAAAATCCTTTTGCAACTAGTCGGGCTTTATATTGCAACTCCTCAGTAGTTGTGGGCTTTAAACAATATACCCATCGACAACCTACAGCTTGTTGCCCTTTCGGAAGCTCTGTACTTGTAAACACACCGAGAGACTTCATTGAAGCCATCTCTTTTTCCATTGCTTCCTGCCACTTTACGGCTTCTGAGCTTGGAAGCTGTTGTACCTCTATATAACTATCTGGCTCACACTGTGCCATATTTACATATACACTTGTCACATTAAACCGCTCTGGTGGTTTGCCCTTTGTGGCACGTTTTGACCTGCGCAATTGTTCCTCTTGTGCCCCCTCTGACCGTTGGCTGTCAGAATCTGTCTCAGACTTTATATCTGGATGCGCCCCTAGGGATAAAGACCTCCGTTTAGATACCTCCCTTGGGCTTGGTGTTGCAGGCGACCTGCTTCGCTTTTGCTGTCTGCTAGGCCTACTGACTGGCAATGTTGGAACACTCCTAGATTCTGGCTTTTCTACCTTAGGAGAAGAACCTTGTGCCTGGTCAGAATCTGCATCTGAACCATGTGCACCATCCCCTTCTGGCTCACCACCCTCTGGACTTTCCTTCTCAGTATAAATGCTTAAATCATCTCTCAAAATGTCAGGGTTAGCATGTAAGTGAGTCCATCCGGATTGCTCACAAAATTCAGCGCTCCTACTGATGACCACTCTTGTAGTATCCCCATTTGGGTTCACGAACCTCCAAGATTTGGCGTGTGGTTCGTACCCACAAAAGATGAGTTTCCTAGCCCTTGGACTTCCCTTTTTCCTTAATGCTTTTGGGATAAGTACATAGGCTTGAGATCCAAACACCCGAAAGTAATTAACTTTGGGCTTCTTCCCGTATAAAGCAAAATATGGCGTAGTATCAATTACCGGATTATATACTCGGTTCAAATATGAGTAGCCGTCTGCCAGGCTTCCGCCCAGTAACTTTGAGGGAGTTCAGAATCAAACAACATAGAGTTTGCCAACTCTTGCAGAACCCTGTTTTTACGTTCGGCCACGCCTCCTTCTTGGGGGGAATAAGGTGTAGACAGACGATGCTTAATTCCCTTTTTCTTAAAGAAATTCTGCAACACAGACCCGGTAAATTCTGACCCTCTGTCTGTCTGAAAAGCAAGTACTCTAGTACTGAATTCAAGTTCTACTGCATGAACCCAATTTTTAACTGTTTCTGCAGTATCTGCTTTTGTTTTGAGAGGAAAAAACCATGTGACTTTTGTTTTGTCATCCGAGAGACACAGTGCATACCTCGAACCTCCCATGCTAGCAACAGGCATTGGGCCACATAGGTCCATATGCACAAGTTGGAATACTTTGTCAGATTTCCTATCTGAACTGGGATAGCTGCATCTATGAACCTTCGCCCTTTTGCATGCAATGCAATCCAAATACTTAGTACATTTGCTCATTTTGCACCCTTCTGATAATTCAGGTTGCCTTTTAACATACTGAAAATTAATATGTCCCAAACGGCGGTGCCATAAATGAACACAAGAATTATGGGTGGGTGAGTTCACACAACCAGCATGAACCTGTTCAACTTCATCTGCACTTGTCTCAAAATAATATAACCCATTTCTGCATTCCACCTGCAAAAGAGATACGTTATTCTTTGAAATAGTGCAAACCCCATTTTCAAACACAGTTTTAAACCCATCTCTATCAAGTTCTGACACAGACAAAATATACCCCTTCATTCCCTTTAGCACATAGGCATCAATTTCTGTATGCAAACAATTCAAGAACACTGTGCCTACGATCTCTAAGGAACGTTTAGTTGAATCTGCCATTGTCACAACTTTAAGGGTTTGCAAATGCCTGCAATTCTGCAAACGGACACTAGATGGCGCCACCAGGTGATGAGATGCACCACTGTCAATCAACCAGCGTATATTGCTGCCTTGGCCACGCCCTTGCATCAACACCATTGCTGAAGCCATGTGCTGTGTGCTGTGGGAGTAGCCACGACCTCCTCCTCTTCTTCGACGTCCCCTGGAACTCCTTGTCTGGTAACTAGGGGTAACGGCCTTGGTGCTATCTTGACCAGGTTCACGTGTGCAGTTCCTGATTAAATGGGAAGAGGAACCACAGCGAAAACAGTGTCTAGCTGCAAAAGCATTTACTGTGTTCTCAAACTCAGCATCCCCACTCCCCTTTGAAGACAAACCTCACAGCACAACTCCCCTTTGAAGACAAACCTCTTTCTCTTTCCCTTTTATCCTGTTCATCTGCAAGCCGAGAAGAAATGTATTCAAGGGTTAATTCAGCTGAAGGCATAGCTTCCAAAGTTAAAGCTAGAGTCTCATAGCTTTTATCAAGAGAAGACAACAATATGTGTCAGGACTGCCTCTAGGTCCCAGCTCACAGAGGACCAACGCCCGGTTGATGTAATGTACAAAAGTCTTTATTGAAGTTTAGTTTCCATTTCAAACCCCAGAGCGCGCAGCCCTACGTCTTGACTCTAGATCGGCGAAGTCCCCTCTGAGTCACTATCCCTTCCGCACCAGTTTAAGATCCTAGCCCGGCTCCACCTCCTGCGCTGTTCCTTCCTCCTCTGGGTCCTTCTGCCCCCTGGGGTTTCCTCCTTCCTGGACTCTTCTGATGCTGACCCCCCTGAGTCTTGCCCTTCCTTCCGGCGGGCTTTATGACCTGGCTCCCTATCCGGGCTCCCTGCTGTGCCGCTCGCCTGTACATTTGAACTTGGCGCGCGCGCCCAGCCGGTAACCTTCCTCCTGACCGTTTCCCCGCTCTCCGATGTGGGCGTGGTCAAACCTGACTCATCTCCTCTCGCTGGTGGTGAGAACACTGGTCCCGATTCCTGGGACTCCCCCTCCCTACTGCGCTCTGGTGGGGAAGCTGGTCCTGATTTCCAACTGCTGCTCAGGGAGTCCCTGCTGGCCCCTTCCTCCTGGGGTTTTCCCCCTGGAGCCCCCCTTGCCCTGGCCATCGGCGCTCCCTTCTGTGAATCTTCCGATTCGCTGGAGAGGCTCGTGGAATGACTCTGGCCACTGTCACTGCCTCCACCCCACTCGGATTCCTCCTCCTCGCTCTCCATTTGCTCCCCCTCCTGTGTCTCTGCTCCTGAACCCCTGACAATATGTATCCATAGAGAAAGGAATGCCCAGCTGTCTTAGTTGATTAAAGGCAGACACCATTTTGGCAATATGTTCTTTCACACACGCTCCCGGTTGGAGACGTAAATCAAACAAACATCTTGTAGCATGGATCTTGGCCCCCGCAGTGTTTCTGGAATTTAGCTGCTGCAGAACCGTCCAGACCTCATGCGTGTTCTTTAACTCAGAAACATAAGGCATTTGCTCTGGTCCCACTGCCAAAACTAATAGACCTTAGGCTTTCCTGTTGCGTTTCTGTGAAGCTGCTGCAGCTGCCTGTAAAGGCGGTGCTTCAGTACAACTCCACAACTCTTATGCTTGCAACCAAACCCTTACTCTAGCCTTCCAATCTTGCCAATTTTTCCCATTGAGTCGCGTAAACGGGACAACAAAACTTTCCTGGGACTCTGCCATCCTCCCTGGGGCTTAGGAATGATACTCACACACCTGTAGACCGTCTCCCAGCTGCTGAGGTGGCTCCTTGAAGAATAAGACGTCTTCCAGCAAGTAAAAACTGTGCAGTGCCTGTTTAAAACTTTTTCTAGGCACGTTGCAGGACTCAAGCTGCTTTGAAGGCTTTCATTGTCGGCAACCGCTTCTGTCTTCACTCCAGTCCTTTCATAAATCACTCTGAACTGCACTCCTTATCTCCTTCTTGACGTACAAACAGCCATAACCTGTCCATTAAACTTTAGTTTAATGTTAAGTAAACATCCAGTGCTCTTCCAATGCCATAAATCTTATCTCAGCAGAGAATTTCGTGCAGCGGTTGAAGAAGGCAGGAGAGTCAGTACCTTTCAATGAAGAATTCTGGAGCAAGCACTTTGGAACTCAGGAAAAAACTTTATTTACAAAAGAAAAACCCTGGCGATAAAGCACACATGATTTTATCTCCGGCATAAAGAAAACTTTACTACAAACTTAACTCATATCAGCAAACACGCCCATGGCCACAAACTGAGTCTGCGAGTCAGGCAAAGGTGGGAGAGAGGAAGAAAAAACACACGGGTGAACTGACTATTTATACAAACTAACTCACATTCCTGGATGCTTAATGACTTTCAGCTGCTCAGTGATTAGAGCGACTTATTAACTCTTAACCCTTTAGTACCAACAAGGAAGGCCTGCAAAGCTTCACGCTCTGGCTCCGTAAGGGAGTATAGGAGACTCACAGGCAGGGGTGCCCCGGGCCGCAGGTGTATGCCGCAAGCGAAAGATCGATGAGGCGGCAGCTGGTCTGCCCCATGTTCCTCGAACACGTCTTCGTAGTCCCAGTACGCAGTGGGGACCGTTGATGTAGCTTCCCCTGTGGGCGCAGCTGCTAGCATCTTGGACCGAGCATGGGGACATGGGTCTGGGAAGCACACAGACTGTTTAACCCAGTCGATCTGAACATTGTGTGACTCCAGCCAGTCCATCCCGAGCACCAGGGGGAACCGAGGCATGGAGGCAATGTCCAAGGTTCGCACCTCCTGGTGCTGCTGGTGACACAGAACCAAGGGCTGGGTGTCTTGAGTAACGGCGCCCGAGCACAGGAGCCGTCCGTCAATTGCCTCCACCTGTACCAGTTCTGGCTTATCCTGGAGTGGCACCTGATGATGGGCGGAAAAGGCAGGGTCCATGTAGGAGCGAGTTGCCCAGGAATCCACCAGAGTGCGGGTGAAAATCCAGGGTCCGCCAAGGGGGTATAGACACACCGGGACCATGAGGTGTTGCAATTCCACCAGTGAGGGCCCAGCATGCAATGTTTGGGACCCCAGGTAGCCAGGGCCAACGGCTACTGGGGTTGGCGGTTTCCCGGCGTTTCTCGGGACAGGTTCGGGCGTAGTGTCCACTCCCGCCGCAGTAGAGACACAAGTTCCCCTCCCATCGCTGCATCTTCTCCGAGGGGGAGAGGCGAGGCCGTGCTGCCCTGAGCTGCATTGGCTCCTCCGGCAACTCGGGTGTGGCCGTGGAACTGCTGGGAAGGACCGGAGCTGGGAGTGCCGGTGGCCCCAGGCCTGACGATGTTCCTCCAACCGATTGTCTATCTGCAGGCTCCGTTGAATAAGGGCGTCCAGCATGGTGGGGCGATCCATCGTGGCCAGCTGGTCCAGTATCTTGTCCGAGAGCCCCTCGAGATACTGGTCCCAAAGTGCAGAGTCATTCCAGGACAAGCCCTGTGCCAGCAGTCGAAATTCTGTGGCGTAGGCGGCCACTGTGGAGTTGTCCTGTTTCAACCGCCGAATCGGCCGGTTGGCTTGACTCCCGTTCTGAGGGTTGCCGAACGCGGTCTCCAGATGGTTGCAAAATCCCGTATAGTCTGTCAGGAAGGGAGAGTCTTGCCGGAGCAGCGGCAATGCCCACTTGGCCGCCTGGTCCTTCAGCAAGTTCATCATCATCATCATCATTTTTTATTTGTATGCCGCCTTTCCACAGTTTAAACAACAATGCTCAAGGCGGCTTACAGCATAACAAGATTTACATAATTACAAAAGTCATAAACAATAAATAAACCACATTAAAAAAAATACACAACCAAATGGGAAAACAATTTCCACATAAATCAAAATCTAAAACTAAGAATACACCATTCATATCAGAGTTTAAAATGACATAGGTAAAAAACAAAAACAAACAGAGCCCTCTCTGCCCAGAAGCAGCAGCAGCAGTCCTTTATGGAGCCTATCAGGCCCCGCCCTGGGCCAGGTGGTGAGTGGCAGGACTGGGGCCCTCAGACACTGAGCAGGGGAGTTCTCCTGGGTGGTAGCTGCAGCAGCAGTTCTTATAGGCCTGTCAGGCCCTGCCCTGGGCCAGTGACATCAACAATGCCCTGTTAAAAAGGGGGAGCAGACAGCTGCAATTCTCTAACTCTCAATGAAGTTTTTCAATGGTTTATCAGAAACTGGCCAGTCAAACCCTCCACCTTCTCGGCATTTCAGATGTGCCCCCATCACATTCATGCCATGTCATCTGCAATCTCTCCCTCTCCCTCTCCCTCTCCCTCTCCCTCTCCCTCTCCCTCTCCCTCTCCCTCTCTCCACAGCACTCATGGGGGAATCACAGATGGTAGATATTCTTTCCCCTAAAATACACCAAACCCTTTCATAGTCCAGGGGTGTCAAGTGCTTGTTTCCCAGTTCTGGGAGGACTACCATGCCCTGCTTCTGCTGAAGCCAAGCTACCTAGTGGAGGTCCATCTCCATTGGATGCCTGGTAGCACCTTTGATCAGCACTGGAAGTTGGAAGCAGTTCACTCACTCCATCCTTTCCGACTCCCTAGGGCAGTGCCCCACTGAAGGTGGCAATGGGTAAGCAGAGAAGAGAGCAGAAGTCAGATGAATTCTGGGTAGGGAGAAGTGAACAGAGGTTCTCCTCAATGCAGGGCTCACTGGTCTTGGGCTTGTAGCATGCAGAGACTTCACACCTGGTGACACTCTGCAGAATTTTCTTCTCATCCTGGTCCAGGCACACAGCAAAGGAACAGTTCACCCCAATAATCTGGACCTTGTCCACTTTCATCTGAGACACACTGATTTGCTGATTGAAACTCTTCTTGGACTTGGAACTCTGCCTCTTGATTACCTCTGTTGCAGTGAGAGTTAAGCATTCGGTTTTTGAATCAAGCTCTTCTTGTTTCTTACAGGTCTTGCTGAGATTGATGGTCGTGCAGACTTTCTGAATGTCATTCCAGCGGCTCCGTCCACTGACTGCTCTCTTGCTGTAGGCGATCTGTAGTGTTAGTGGGATTGCTTCTCTGTCTCCATCTATGCCCAGTCGCTTGCGGCCTGGACCTGAGGCTTTGATGGCCCGTGTGGCTGCTGAGTGGCCCAGCTCTAGGGAGTGGATGAAGATCTCTGTCCTCGTCTGTCCTCCAATGAAGGTGAGCTCTACCTGATAGACCTGCAGCAACACTGGGCGGGTAGCAAAACGACAGTAATAAAGGATCGTGTCAGCAAGCATGGGGAGCTGCTCTGCTGTATCTTCTAGGGGCTCACCCTCAGGTTTGGCAGATTGCTGGCATAGAACATTTGTGGGAAGGTTCATTAGCCCAAGAACATTGCGCTCGTACCATGGATCCAGCATACCAATGTAGACCGAGATATCGTTTGTGCTGCTCTCCAGCCCTGCCAAACTAGGATCCATTGATCCACAGGCACAGGAATGTGGATCTCCTGGAGAAGGAGGAGGGTAGGTCAGTGCAGATGAGGTAGGGCCACTCCTCTTCACGGGGACATAGTAAAACTGCAGTTTGAAGTACCGCGTTAGCCAGGGGCAGCTGCTTTCCTGAGATTTAAGATTGCTGTAAGCCCGGGCCACTTTCCCAGAGATGCGGTCAGAGCCAAACACGACCACCCGCAGCGTTGAGACCTTGGTGTCCTCATCGCAGCTCAGGAAGGGCCTGCGCTGGACACAGGCATTCTGCGGCACACGGGTCTGGAAAAGTGTGGCACTCAGTGCATGCTGTGGCAGAGAGTGTGCACGCCGTGAGCGTGTGGGGATGCGCTCTTTGACCACGGGGTTGTAGAGGCTCTCGGCTCGGCGCAGCGGCAGTGAGAGCGATGCCACCTCAGAAATGTCCCGCAATTCCCTGCCCAGGATGAGCTGGCTCTTGCTCTTGAACAGCTTGATTATCCTGTTGCTCAGGCGATACCGGTGCCTGGGAGATGCCTTCTCCTCCTTTGGATCCAGGCGGCCCATCGGCTCAAAGGAGCTCTCATCACTGTCCTCCACATAACCACTGTCTGTGTAGTCCTTCAGGCTGGAGACAAAAGTCTTCAAGGAGTTTTTAGAGGCCAACAAGAGCTCAGAGTCTTTGGAAAGGGCCTTTGGAAAGGGCGGAGAGGACTGGTTCCTGTGAGTCACGGGGACTGACCTCCGACAATACGGAATACACAGATTCCTTGGAGACAGCAGCCAGGGAAGTCAACAGAGAAGTTCTTTCTGGACAGTAGCCATCAGCTTCTTCTTCCTCCTCCTCCTCATCTTCCAAAACCACAGGCTTTGGGAAGTGCCCCTCTTTGTCTAGTACCTCATTCAAGATGTCAAAGTTATGCTTATCCCATCTGTAGGTGTAACACCGGGCAACAGGGATGGGGATCAGGTGGAGCTTACAAGGCTGGACTTCCCCTGTGATTTCAGGCAACCCAGCTGCCTTTGCAATCTCCAGCAAAGCAGATTCTAGCTGCTCCTTAGCCATGGAAAGGTCATTGCTGGTGGCAGCTGCCAGCTCCTGAGCTTCTGTGGTGCTGGCAAATATCTCCATGAGCTTTTCTAAAGGTTTCAACTTGAGAACTTCACGTAGTCTTGTCAGGTCACATTTGGTCCCAAAGTTAGCTTGGTAGATGTGCTCCAGGAGTGTCACCAGTACCGTGTGCTGGGAGTGCTCTGCCGTGCTCAACTTTTCAGCGACTGAGAGAAACTCCCCATCAACCTCTGAAGGGTTCAGCAACAGGACTGTTACAATGGAACTCTCACAGCTCTTTGCAGACAGACCCTGCTCTGCCCTAAGCAGCCTTTGAAATGAAATCCCTGGGGCTTTGAGTTCATTGCTGATGAAGGTCAGGAGCTCCTGGCAGATATTACAGTATGGCACAGGCCAGGTGAGGAAGTCTCGGTATGTCCTCATGGCTCTCAGAAGGAAATCTGACTCTGAAGGAAAGTGTGGTGTACACATGACAGCTGAGCTGAAGAGCAGAGCCAGCGGAGCAAAGAGATCAAGTTGATCAAGAAGTGCACCTTGGTGCGGTCGTCGGGGAAATTCCTGGCTCGCCCCTGAATATACAGCTTGGCCTGCGCGAGAAACATGGGAAAGCTGGCCGGGGACCCATCAAACCTCTCTGGCAGGGCCACTGGGTAATTGCCAGAAGCTGGGGCGTCAGCTCCAGGAGCCGGTAAGGCGTCGACACGCTGCTGAAGCATAACTTCAGTAACTGCGTTGCTTAGCTGCTGTACGGTATGGATCAAGGCCTGGTTTTCCCGGGCCAATGCCACCAGCGCAGCTGCCTGGTCGGCCATGGCTTCTGGTTCTTCCCGAATGCACCCCAATGAAGGGGGAGTGCGGGTGTGGCAGGAGCAAACTGTGCTGGTCCCATGGGCTAACCGAGAGGCAAGGTCTGAGTCCAGTCCAAGGTTAAAGGTGCAGTATGGAGGCAGTTCGTAAAAGTTGAAGCTGGATGCAGGACAGGTAGTCAGGTGAGGTTAGGAGCTCCGGCAGGATAGTAGGACAGGGTTCAGGCAGGACCTGTCAACCAACAAAGTTGAGACTGGGGCTGGCTGGCTTTTATCTGCCCTGAGGCACAGGGCGGCCCTGATCCTCAGGTGACTCGCCTCTCCTGGCCTGGAGGCGAGCACTCCTCCTGCGTGAACTTAGTTCCCTCCACCTCTCTGCCCTGAGCCTCTGCAGCTCAGGAGAGGCTGGAGGGTTACCAGACCCGGAGGCAACCTCAGCTTCCTCTGCCGGGGCTGAGAGTGGAGCACCTGCAGGCAATGGGTCCTCCAACCCCTCAGGAGCCGGAGCAGACTTAGCTGCTGCCTGCACCTGAGGTTCCAGCACAGGTGAGGACCCTTCAGGCTCATGCCCCAGCCCCAGCTCAGCTGGTTCTGGAGGCGGGAAATCCTGTGCAGGCTGGGATTCTTCCTGTTCAGCATCCGAATCCGAATCCCAGGCCATCACATTCTCGCTGAAGTAGGAACCAGACAGAGGTGAGAAGTTGTGTTTTGGTGCACCTCTTCCGCTCCAGGGGAGACGAGGAGCCTGCGGTTCTCCAGATGTGGTCCCCAGGCTCCAGCAGCCTCTAAAGAGCCGCAGGCCCCTCATCCCCAGCGCTCCGAGCTTGGGGAGGGCTGTTGTGCCAGCACCCTGCTTCCAAGATGCATCTGGAGGATGGTGTTATAAGAATTTTCAGGTCTTAGATATGCAATAAATGTTCATAGATGGACCAAGGAAACACGTGCATAAATATAGAAACCACATATCTGGAGCAGCACAGGAATACAGTCCTGAAACCATTTTGACTCCCAAACTGACCAAATGTTTCTCTCTAAGGAGGGAGAGGGAACCTTCCTATTGTCTCAGGAATTAAGTGATTACCTGTCAGCTTCGTTCTGGAGCTGACAGAGGCTGGGAATCTAAGCAAGCCAAGGGAGATAAGGACACTGGAATGCGGACAGGAATGTGAGAGGGAGGAGGGGAAGCCGGGTGGCAGAGTTTCAGAGAGCAGAGAGGAAGAAGATAACAAAGCTCTAAACACCAATCTTAGCTCAGAGACAGAAGGGGAGAGGCCGGGAATAACTAGCCCAAAGAGGTGGGAAAAGGTCAGTGAGAGGAGGGAAAAAGAACGGAAGCGGAAGGGTTTTTTCCACTGTTGGAAGAAGAGGAAGGGGCGAAGTTTAGACTCGGCAACTGTGAACCTGGAGTCAGACACGGAGTGAAGGAGCTCCGGAGTGATTTATGTGTTTGAGCAATAAACCTGAGATAATTACTGCCGGTGTCTTGCTTCTGTGGGAGAGCCAAGCCATTACAGATTGCTGAGTCTCATCTTAATCTCTCACACCGGAGGACATCAAAGACCGTGATGGATGGGCAAGTACCGGACGTGGGAAGTGCGGCTGGGGGAGCAGCTGGGGGGGGGGCAGGAGAGCCCACTGACCCCATAACAGAATTAAGGAGCTACACGTGGCAGCTCAAAAGCCAACTAGACATTTTGGCAGGAGCACTGCAGGAACAAAGGTTGACTTCAGAACAGGAAAGGAACCTCAGAGCCAGCAGGGGGCCTGGACTGAACCCGGCTAAATACAATGGAGATATAGAAAGTTATGCAGCCTTTAGAACTGAAGCCAGATACATTTTGGACTTGAGATCAGCTGAATTCAGCTCAGATAAGCAGCGTGTTGCATGTCTGATCAGTTGGCTGGGGGGGGGGGGGAGCGAAGGACTGGGCTATCACCCTTATGGAGATCCAACACAGTGCTCTAGGGAACCTGCAGGAGTTCTGGAGACTGATGGATGCCATGTTCAAGAGTCCACTAGAGCATGCCACTGCAGAGCAGCAGCTACTGAACTTGCGACAAGGGGGTGACTCTGTGGCTTCTAACTGGACTACCTTCAATTCACTAGTGCACAAGGTGGGCTGGGGACAGAACACAGGCCATGTAGCGTGCAGCCACGTATCGTGCAGGGCTGAGTCCTTCGATCCTGGATGAGATGGCGAAGATGCAACCCATGCAGTCATTGGAAGAGATAGTTCAAGTGTCCTTACAGCTAGGGCTACGCCAACAGCAGAGGAAGCTAAAAAAGAGGGGGCAGGGGGGTCCTTGGAGGTAAGGGCCTACACTCCCAAGCTTCCGGAACAGGGGGTTGGCAGCACACCTAGTCAGGGAGAAGCTGTTGAACCAATGCAGATTGGATCGGTGGAAGGGGAGAGAACCAGGAAGGCATGGAAGGAAGGGAGTCAGTGGCGTCGGGAGACACACACTTGCTTCGTGTGTGCTAGGCAGGGGCATTTGGCTAAACAGTGTCCTGATAGGAAGACAGGGGGATTCCTTTCAGGGGCCAGGGTGGAGGAAAAGACCAAACCCCAAGCAGAACAGTCGGGAAACGGCCAATCCCAGCCCTTAAGAGATGCCAGGGGCTGGGAGACAAGTCAGTAGAGGGGCCTCAAATGGAACCAGCCATTCCTGGGATAGCTCTGCCCGTGACGCTACAACTCCCAGATGGTCGTGTTGGAATTCTGCCTCGGTCAGAGGAATGTGCCATCGCTGCAGGCACCGGCTGAATTCCTTGTCGACCTCCCCCTGCGACTCCCGGCAGGAAGACTGCCGAGGTCTGTAATCGGCGATCCTTCCCAGATGTGAGAAGAACACACCATTCCTTCTCTCTCCCCTTTGGTATCCCCAGGGAGGGGAAAGAAACAAACAGAAATGTATCTACATGCTTTTATTTCTGTCTCTTACAGCAGTACAGAGAAACATGTCTGCACTCAACAGCAGCGAGAATAAACTTCACCCATGTACTTCCAGTACGGGTCATATGACACACACACTGAGCTAACATCCGGTGCTCAGTACAGAATGGACTGCCCCTTTGTTCCCATGGCAACAGTCACAAACATCCTGTCTGGCTTTCCAGCCACCAGCAGCTGACGAAGCTGCTAAAGCTTTTGCTTGCTGCCGCATTGGTCCTTTTTGGTAACAGGTTGCAGGGTGCAAGGGCAAGCATTGGTGGATGCGGGGCTTCTCTTGACTTTGTCGATGCAGATTTTGTGAAGCAACACCAGCTTGGGACACAGCAACTAGACTCCCCAATCGAGGTACAGACGATAGCTGGTAGACCCTTAATAGGCGGGAGGTGGTTCAAGCCACACAACCATTAGGGGTGGAGGTGGTGGGGCACAAGGAGACAATGAGGTTCCATATCACTAAGTTAGCGACACACCCCATAGTCCTAGGAATGACGTGGCTCACAAAACACAATCCTGTCGTGGCCTGGTTCCAACGCTCTTAACGTTCGCGTCAGCCTTTTGCCAAGTGAACTGCTTGAGGCTAGAGAGCTGGGAGCGAAGGGGGCGGAGGTAGGAGGGAAAATCACGGGAGAAGAGAGTTCCATACCACTGCAGTATAAGGCCTTCAGAGACGTGTTCTGTGAGAAGGAGGCAGACCAGTTACCCCCACACCGCCGTTATGACTGCAAAATAGACTTGGTGCCATGGGCCCAGATACCCACTAGTCGCCTCTATTCCATGTCAGAGACGGAGCTAGTCGAGCTGAGGGAGTTCTTGCAGAAGAATTTGGCAAGGGGTTTTATACTGTAGCCTTATTGGGGTTCACCGATTGGGTCTGCGTTGCTCCCGGACAGGAGGAAGGAAGTCAAATGACACCAAGGGTTGGTTCAGAGAAAGAGTTCTTTATTTCCGCTCTCCGGAACAGCAGAAAGGCACTTGCGTGGTCAGTCCACAGCAAGTCCAAAGAAATGAGAGATTACATGCAGTATATATATCCTCCAGGCACCTTCTCCCCCTTCCCCAGGAATCCAGCCACGTCAGCCTACACACGCAGGTTGACATCACAGATGTTCCTGCTCCGGTACTCTTAACCATAAAAGGGTATTCCTTCCTATACTTCTGACCATAAAAGGATATTCCTTCCTGTACTTCTGACCATCAAAGGATCTTCCTGTTCCTACTCTTATCTTGGAGCAAGAGGTCACCATCTCCAAGAACACCCTCTGGCGCTGTTCCCAGACTAGGTCTGTGCGTCTTTTGTGGTCAGGATATAAGATAAGGCACAGACGTGTCTTCCCTGTTCTACTGGTACAGTCAAGGCCATACTTGCCGTCACAAACTGATAAAGGAGAGGGCTCTGAGCACTTGTTTATACAGCTGGGTTTCGGCTCAAGAGCTCAAGTTAAAGTATTTTAGCTAAGGAAAAATAGGGATTTTGGTGCAGTTTCAAACTGCCTGCACAGTCAGTTTTGGGGTTTGGGAAACCCATTCCTTCAATCCGACCAACAAAGGCACCAAGGGGAACCCCAGTTTTCTTCGTAAGCAAGAGGGATACCCCGGAAAAAAGGCTCGTTGTGGACTATAGGAGGACCAACAAGCTCATGATACCCAGCCGATACCCCTTGCCACGTATTGGGGATCTGCTGGAGAGGCTGAGATCAGCGAAGATTTTTACCAAGTTGGACCTGAGGGGGGCCTACAACGTGATACGGGTGAGGGAAGGCGATGAGTGGAAGACGGCCTTTAATACAAGATAAGGGACCTTTGAGTACTTAGTGATGCCGTTTGGGTTGCAATTGGGCACCGCCACCTTCTAGGGCTTCACCAATCATGTTTTGGCAGACTTGCTAGACAGGAACGTGCTTTCTTACCTTGATGATCTTTTGATATACTCAGAAAGTCCTGAAAAGCATGTGTGACACGTAAGGGAGGTGTTGCAACGGCTGAGGGCGCATAGACTCTACGCCAGGTTGAAGAAGTGCCAGTTCCACGTGACAGAGGTGGAATTTTGGGGGTATCGCGTGTCTCCTGAGGGGGTGCATATGGATCCGGCGAAGGTGAAGGAGGTGTTGGAGTGGCAGAAGCCTAAGACCAAGAAGGACTTGCAGAGGTTCTTGGCCTTCGCTAACTACTACAGGAAGTTTGTGCCTAACTACTCACAACTCACCACACCCCTCACTGACTGCTTGAGGTGCAAGAAGCCGTTTGTCTGGACGGAGGAGGCGTAGTGCGCGTTTGAGAGGCTCATGGAGATGTTTACCGCTGAGGAGTACCTGCACCATGCAGATCTGTACAGACCGATGGTAGTGGAGACGGATGCTTCTGAAAGGGCAGTAGGAGCGGTGCTGTTGCAGGAAGACAGCCACGGGGACTTACGGCCATGTGCATTCCACTCGCAGAAGCTTAAAGCCTCGGAACAGAACTACACCATTTGGGAAAGGGAGCTGCTGGCTATAAAAGAGGCCTTGGAGATGTGGAGGCATTTCCTAGAAGGTGCACGACACCAAGTGGAGATGCACACTGATCATAAGAACTTGGAATATTGGCAGACCGTGAGACAACTGAACCAGAGACAGATCAGGTGGTCACAGTTCTTTGCCCGCTTCAACTTCCGCATACAATATGTACCGGGGCACCTGAACCAGAGGGCAGACGCCTTGTCCCAGAAACCAGAATACATGAGGTGAGTGTTGAATGGTCACAGTAAAATGTGAAGGTTCATTATTGTTTCACAAGTTGTGTATGTCTTTAAGGGCCAGGGCAAATAACGAGACCCAGTCTTACAGCTGTGAAACATAGCAGGTGCTGCTAGGCTGTGTTAATAAAGCTGTGTCAGCATTTGGGCATAGTATTTTAGGAAACAGCACCTAGCTCTCTCCTTACCCTGGTGGATGGATTGGTGGTTGGGTCATGCTTGTTGTTATCTTTAGTGTAAAATGAGTTTTTGTTTTGTTATTAAAACCTTGTTAAAGTTATTTTTGAGTTCCTTGTTATGCATGGTCTCCCCAGCAAGCTCGCTGCAGCGCTACTAAACTGCAAAAAGCCAACATCTTTGGTTATGGGCCCAGCTGCTGTGTGGATGACTGCATATTTTTGGACTCTGAGAAAGGTTTGAAAACTCCTCCTCCTGTTGGTGTAGTTCTGTGGGTCTGGAAGAGTTCCAGAATGGTTGACCGGGTTCCAGAAGCTGAGAAGGCTCTGGTCTTCCCACAGCTGACAGATGAGAACTATAGTTTATGGTCTTTTCGGATGGAGGTGCTTTTGACCTCTAGAGAAGTATGGACCCATGTAACTGATGACCCTCCTGACCTTGTGACTAATGCTTGGTCGAAAGAAGATGCAAAAGCCAGGGCGATAATTAATTTGGCAGTCAGCGACCAGCAAGTAGTCTATATAAGGAATAAGAAAACTGCCAAAGAAATGTGGGACAGTCTTGCATCAGTGCATATTAGAAATGAGTCAGCGTCTGCATTGATGTTTTTCAAACAGCTGTACCAGACGAAGTTGCAGCCTGGTGGTGATTTGGCAGCACACTTGAGACGTCTGGAGGCGATACGCACCAAATTAATTCGAAGGGACATGGAGATACCTGATATTCAGTATGTTTTTATCATTCTTTGTTCCCTTAAGGAGGACTTTGATGGTATAGCTAGCCAGATATCTGCCGTTCCACCAGCACAATTAACTGTGGAAGGGGTAACGGCAAGATTAATGGGCGAGTTGGACAGAAGGGAGGCTTGTGCCATAAGCACTCCTATTTCCAGAAGTAATGAGGAACGCCATATGCAAACCTGTGGTGATACGACTGCATTTAAAGCTGCCAAGCGTTGTTGGTTCTGCAATAAGTAAGGACATTTTGCAAAGGACTGCATATCCAAAAGAAAGCAAAGTATTCCCAAGTCTGTTTCTGTTCGTCAATCACGGCCGTCAGCCCAGCAGCCAACATCGTATCATAAAGACAGAAACGAGCCGCGAGCTTTTCATGCTCGGACAACAGATCGTAAAAGAATTAAAAGTGCCAAGTGGAATTCTTTTATTGTGGACTCAGGAGCATCCCAGCACATTTGCAATGATCGAAGCTTGTTTATTTCTTTCGAAGAGGAAATTGGTAATGTACATTTAGCCAATTCACAAGTCTTGCAGTCGCTTGGCAGGGGTACTGTTAAACTTGACTCTTTAAACATTACGATAGCGAACTGCATTTATTGCCTGTCAGTGGACAATTTATTGTCAGTAAGGTGTTTTGCTCGTCAAGGCATAACTGTGTGTTTCTTAAAGTCAATGTGTGAGTTTTTCGATGGGAGCAAACGTCTAGTGTATGCCCGGGACTCTGATGGTTTATATAGACTGTATTTTCGCACCTATTCCCAATTGCCTATAAATTCCAGAGCAGCACAGTCAAGCCAGGGGTTGAGGAATGTCAGGCCACATTCCGGGTGTGTCCATGAGGCACACCGACTTCTAGGACATCTGAATTTTGCTGATGTAATTAAGACAAAGAATGTTGTTCATGGCCTCAACTTAAAACCATGTAAATTCTTTATGCAATGTCTATCTTGTTGCAAGAATAAGATTAAGGTTGCACCCAAGGGTAGGTGCTCAGATAGGAAAGTAAATGAGCCATTTGAGCGTGTACATTGTGATTTAGTTGGGCCACTCCCACCATCATTAGGAGGTTCTAAGTACTGGCTCACTCTGATAGACCAATATAGTAGATATTGTTGGACTTCTGCAATAGCTGAAGAGTCCCAAGCATTTGAGAAGTACAATTTTTTTTTGTAGCTGGGTAAAAGCGCACTTTAACAAACCTATTAAGAACCTGTTTTCTGACCGGGGCGGGGAATTTGTTTCTGAGGTTTTTGAGAATTTCCTGGAAGTGCAGGCGACTACTCATGAGTTATCTTGCCTCCGAAGTCCCTGGCAAAATGGGCTTGTTGAAGTTGTGCAGCGTGACCTGCAGGCAGGGGTTAAAACTTATCTGCACGATGCTAATCTTCCCAAAGATTTTTGGGCTGAAGCGCTTAATGCGTTTTGCCATGTTAGAAATCACAGTTATCATTCTGGTTTAGATGTCACCCCCTGTGAGAAGTTGTTTAAAAAACGCCCTAATCTGAAATACCTACGCATTTGGGGTTCAGATGCAATTATGCATTATCCTGCTAAGCAGAAATTGGGTGAGCGTAGTATTCAGGGAAAATTAATGGGCTACCAGCAGGGGGCGTACAGAATTTACATACCAGCAACTGGCAAATTTCATATTACCAGAAGCATGATACAAACTGTAAATTGGAATGGAGTTG
This sequence comes from Podarcis gaigeae, assembly GCF_964106915.1. Taxonomy (NCBI): domain Eukaryota; kingdom Metazoa; phylum Chordata; class Lepidosauria; order Squamata; family Lacertidae; genus Podarcis; species Podarcis gaigeae. The sequence goes on from NC_139695.1 coordinate 21,761,163, forward strand.
CTGTTTTCCAAGATACTAATGGTATAGATAATACTGAGGAAGAGGAAGCAGCAGCAGCAGGAAATGGTGCTTCCGAATTAATGGAAAAAGACAAAAAGCCTGTTGAATCTGATCATTTGCTTGATGATTTAAAGTCACAAGCACCCGAGGGGAATTAGATTCTTTTGAGTTTTCTGACCTTGAGCTTAGCCTACAGACATCTTTTCTTTTTTTTTTAAAAAAAAATATTTATTAGCATTTTCAAAAATAAAACAAAAACAAAAATAAACAAAAAATAACAAACATACAAAAATACCAAACTTAAAAACAATTAAAAACACATAAAATTTCAATTGCTTATTTTCTTTTACCTTATTTCTCAGACCTCCTCACACCTCCCCTTCTTGTATTCCAATTTAAATTGTTAGCTCAGCAAATCCTCATTACTTATTTCTCAACTTTAACTTAATAATTTATTTTAACATATTATTATTTTACTTTTTCTCTTTAATCCATTTCCTCAATTTGTTTTTGCTAACCTTATTTTCATTTAATTTAGTTCATTTTAAAAACCAGTTTTGCCTTATCCAAACTTAAACATCAGTACTTACACATCAATACTCATTCTTAAAACATTTTTCTAAGATCGACCAATATTCCCTTCCACGAATTTCCCAATTTTCATACAAATAACAAAACAGAATAGAAACAGAACAAATTATAATTATGTCCCCTTTGGATTCCCAAACTCTACCCCCCCTTTCCCGGTTTCAGTCCCCAACAAATGTCCATCAGTCTCTCTACTATCAGCCTGGAGATCTCACATTCGAGGCTCTCAGTTCCTCTCTGCCAGTCTTTTTGATAGTCCTTAATATTGAACACCAAATCTCGGAGAGGCTCCGGCCCAACAGGATCCATGTTTCTTCCAGCCAGACCTCCATACTTAAAAGTGGAGTCTATGGGGTACTCCAAATCTTCTTTCTTACTCCTTTCAAGTCCAAATGTCCCCAAAGCTCCGACTTCCACCTTAATCAAATTTGTAATCCTTAGGTCTTCAGATCTCCACATAAGGAGATCTTTCCATTTTTCAATCTCCAATTCAGGCCAGACTCCCAACGTCAAGTTTTTGTCTTCCTTTGTTGCCATCATGTCAGGCCTCAAGCTCTCCTTTGACATCTGCAAAATTACAGCTCCTCCTTCTTTTTCTTCAAAGGCAACATATATCTCCTTCTCCAAGTTCTCAAAGCTCTCAAGTTTCTCTGTTTGCCCAGTTGAATAGGCTTCCTGATTCAAATCCTTATCAAATTCAATGATGTTATTTACTATTAAGTCCAGAGTTGTAACATTTGTAGCCAAAACATCAATTTGGCCTTGTATCTTTCCCAAGAGAAAAAATGCTCTGTCCAATTCAGCCTGGATTTTCCCTCCTCCAGCCATTCTTGTAATGTCCCAAAACCCCCTCTAGAGGGATTTTGGTTCCTTGATATTCCTTTCAGCTCAAGTCCAAAAGTCAAGTTAGTTTGTATCAGCTCTTCCTTATTTTCAAATTGTAACAAATATAACCAGCAGAAACAACAAAAACAAAGTTCTCTTTTTCCGTCTTGACAGCTAATTTGACAGCTGTCAAACTCTTCGATACCTCATCAACAGGCTCTCTCACGGGGCACTCCCGGGTCCGGGGGGTGACACTTCAGCTCCCAAAATTAGTTCTTTATCCTCCAGTAAGATTTCTTATACTGCCAAACCGTGAAATTAAAATCTTTGAAAAAAAAAAAGAGTTCTCTCGACCCTAGTTAGCAGGTCCTTTGCTTTAAATTATTTACAAAGCAGGGAGGCGGACTTCCTGTTTACGCCTTCCTCGATCGTGCCTAATTCATAAAAAATTTCTTTAAAAATCCAATTTCCGTACTACTCACGGGTTGTTACTTTACAGTCTGAATGCTCACAAGACGAAGTCAGCGCTCTCCGACAATGGCAGTGCAGCTTCACTCTGCAGAAGGAGCAGTCTACTCTCAGCACCGCGCCGCTCACACCATCCCTGTTCCGGAGCCTTTAAAAAGGCTCCTTTGCAGCTTGGGGGGGGGCGCAAATGGTGCCCGCCGAGTCACCACGCTCACAGGCTTCACCGCCTGTGATTTTTAAGGGTCCCCGCGTCGCCGCAGCGGCAAGACCCGATCCTGCAGAGCCGATTCCCTCCGGAGCTCAGAGGGAATCCGCCATTAGTCGATCGCGCTAACCCGGAAGTCTCCTCCTACAGACATCTTTTCAGTCTGACAATGATGATTTACAACCTGAAACTAGTAGTTCACTTAGTCCCATTAAGTCTGAGGAGTCTGACTCTCCTTCCGGACTGAGACGTTCAGATAGAAAGAGGCAGAAGCCACAACGTTTTGCAGATGAACATTTTAATACTGTGTATGCCAATAAGGCAGTTTTTGAGCCAAAAAGCTACAATGATGTTCGGAATTTACCTAAGCACTAAGTTGCAAATTGGTATAAAGCTATGAACTCTGAGAAAGCTTCTTTAAAAGAGCATAACACTTGGTCTCTTGTACCACAAACCCCAGATATGAGACTTATTGATTCAAAATGGGTTTATAGAGTGAAAATGAATGACAAAAATGAAGTTGTAAGGTACAAGGCTAGATTAGTTGCTAGGGGTTTTCAACAAATTCCAGGTGAAGATTATGATTTGTGTTATTCACCAAGTGTAAAATATGAAACAGTTAAGCTTTTGTTAAAAGATGCATCACAACGTGGACATTCTGTTTATCATTTGGATATAAAAACTGCATATCTGTTTGCAGATTTAAAAGAACAAATTTTTAAGAGTGTTTCTGAAGGCATAGAAGCCGCTGAAGGTTTGGTATGCAAATTAAATAAATCCCTTTATGGTCTGCACTAAAATGGAAGGAATTGGCACCAAACTTTAGCAAAAGAATTGCTGGATATTGGTTTTTCACAAGGAAAGGCAGACAATTGTGTGTTCATAAAGGAAAGGGCAAACTCTGTAACAAAAATATGTGTGCATGTAGATGACGTGTTAATTTCTATAAAAACTAAACAGGAAATGAACAGGTAGTTTCACAGTTCCAGAAGAAATTTGATGTGGTGGAATTAGCCATAGCTAAAAATTACTTATCCATGCAAATTGAGAAAGGCAAAAATGGATCTTTTCTGGTTCATCAAACTGCAAAAATTGATGATCTTGTTGAAATACTATTGTCAGGGAACTGCCATCGGAGCCAGAGGGAAAGGGAGGGCTCCAGAGGGGTTCAGGAGAGCGTCCCAGGAGGGAGAGAAGTAGCCCATCTGCTGGGGAAGGAATTCAGCGTAGCACCAGTGGAGAAGGGGGGCAGATGGGGGAATTGGCGAGGTGACTCCATGACTCCTCGTCGGAGACCAGCGGGGAGAGCACGGGTCCTCCACTGCCCACACCCTCCCTGCACAGAAGGCTTGACAACCATATGTCAGGAGTGCTCTGATGGTGTTTCCTGCTTGGCAGGGGGTTGGACTCGATGGCCCTTGTGGTCTCTTCCAACTCTATGATTCTATGGAGAGTAGGCGGCGACTAGGCGTCAAAGAGCTTCTTTGCTGGAAGAAGTTCAAGAAACGCCCACTGACGGATTCTGCCAGCGATTGAGACAGCCATGGGTGAGAGGCTGTCCAGAGAGAAAGGGTTCACCCAGGTAACCTAGCCAGGTGTGGTGTCGATTTACGCACGAGCAACCCCTAGAACCATTACAGCTATGTTTAGAAAATGCAAATGGAAGGAAACGCCTATGGTGTGTGGTTTCACCTTTACAGGTGAAGATAAGCCATTTCCTAACAAAACATTTTATCGTTCTGCTATAGGCAAGCTAAATTTCATTCAATGAATCTCAAGACCAGATATAACTTATGCTTTTCACTTTCTGGCAAAATGTGTGGAAAAGCCCACTACACAATGTTTCTCTGCTTCTAAGAGAGTGGTAATGTACCTTAAACATACTAAACATTATAGGTTGCAGTTTACAACAAGTATTGACAAAGGTTTTGAAATTTTCTGCGATGCATCTCATGCAGTGGAACAAAATAATTGCAGGGGTGTGTCTGGTATGGTGTTTTAACGGTTGTCCATTTGAATGGAAGTCCCAGACACAAACCATTATTTGTCTCCTCACAACAGAGAGTGAATTATGTGAATGCGTTCAGGCCACTCGTGATGTAGAATGGTATCTGCAAATATTTGCAGACCTACAGATGCAAGTAACACTACCAGTAAAAGTTTACCTTGATTCCCAGAGTGGACTCGCTATCCTATGTTCAGAAACCAATACGCAGCGCACTAGAGTCTTAAGATTACGTTTACAGTTTGTAAAGAAACTAATTGCTGACGAAATGATTGTATTTCAATATGTTCCAGGTGACAATCAAATTGCAGACATTTTTACTAAAGCACTTCCAAAGGTTACACATGAAAGACATGTACAAAATATGCTTTATGTTTTTGTTCCACAATAATGCACCGCAGGGGAAATGTTGAAAGGTCACAGTAAAATGTGAAGGTTCATTATTGTTTCACAAGTTGTGTATGTCTTTAAGGGCCAGGGCCAGGGCAAATAACGAGACCCAGTCTTACAGCTGTGAAACATAGCAGGTGCTGCTAGGTTGTGTTAATTAAGCTGTGTCAGCATTTGGGCATAGTATATAAGGAGCAGCACCTAGCTCTCTCCTTACCCTGGGGGATGGGTCATGTTTGTTATCTTTAGTGTAAAATGAGTTTTTGTTTTGTTATTAAAACCTTGTTAAAGTTATTTTTGAGTTCCTTGTTATGCATGGTCTCCCCAGCAAGCTCTCTGCACCACTACTAAACAGCAAAAAGCCAACAGGGAGGACAGAAGCAAGAATTGAAACACATTCTGAAGCCAGAACAGTTGCAACTAGCGGTGACGTCGATTGTCGGAGTAGAGGAGTTCAAGCACCAAACACAAGGAGATGAATTTGCACAGCAGAAACTGGCAGTGATACGTAACAAGAACAGCACTGAAGGATTCACTGAAAGGGAAGGCCTCTTGTTTAAGGGTGAGGTGCTCTACGTGCCAGAAGGGGATTTGCGAGCATGAGTCACGCGGCAGTGCCACGACAACCCGACGGTGGGTCACTTTGGGCAGTACAAGACCATAGATCAACTAAGGAGGCGGTTTTGGTGGCCCAGGATGAGAGAAGAGGCCCAGGAGTATGTCAGGGCATGTGACACTTGCCAACGAGCAGAAACACCTAGAGCAGCACCCAGCGGGACTTCTGCAACCGCTTCTGGCTCCGCAAGGACCTTGGGAGGCGATCACGATGGATTTTATCACAGACTTGCTGCTTTCTCAAAAGCAGACAGTGATCTGGGTTGTGGTGGACTTGTTCGCGAAAATGGCGCACTTCGTGCCATGCCCAAAGCTGCCGTCGGCACAGGAAGCCGCCCAGATATTTGTAGACCACGTGTTCAAACTGCACGGGCTGCCGTTGCGAGTGATTTCGGACAAAGGAACACAATTTACCTCAGTTTTGGAGGAAGCTGATGCAGCTTTTGGAAGTTGAAGTGTGTCTGACATCAGCGAGACACCCTCAAACCAATGGAGAGTCAGAGAGGACCAGTGCTATGTTTCAGCAATACCTTCGTTGCTACGTGAACTACCAGCAAGAGGACTGGGTGGATAAATTGACACTAGCAGAATTCGCGTATAACAATGCGGTACATGTGTCTACCCAACAAACACCGTTTCTGGCCCAACTATGGACAACATCCGAGGGCGTTTCCAGAACCAGAGGACACCTTGTTGGTGCCGGCGGCAGAACAGTTCGTAGGGGAGATGCAGGCGTTACACGAACTACTGAGAGAAAAGCTGGACGCAGCTAAAAATGCGTATAAGAGGAATGCTGATAAACGTAGACAGTAGAGAGAGGAGATCCAGGTGGGGGACAAGGTGTGGTTGTCGGCCAAGGACTTACCAACGAAGGGGAGGTGCAAGAAGTGAGAGGTAAGGCGGTTGGGACCATTTGAAGAGGTAGAACAGGTAAACCCTGTAGCGTTTAAATTGAGATTGCCTGCCTCAATGAAGATACACCCAGTATTTCACAGGGCTCTCTTGTCACCATACGTTCCTGCACACCCCTACCAGGAACCTAAACAGACACCTCCTCCTCTGGTCATGGTGGAGGATCAGGAAGAGTTTGAGATCCAACAGATTTTAGACTCGAGACTGTGTAGAAGACAGTTACAGTATTTTGTTTCATGGAAAGGTTATGGTCCTGAAGAAAACTCCTGGGTACGAAGCCAGAATTTACACGCCCCAGACTTGCAACGGCAGTTCCACCGCAGGTTCCCTCACAAGCCCAAGCCCAGAGGTTGGGAGGAAGAGGACGACCTTAGAGAAGAAGCAGCTGAGGAGAGTGGCACATGGTGGGCACCAGAGCAGAGAGAGCCCTCCGAGTCAGCCAGCGAAGCCAAGGAGGAGGAAGGGGGGCTTAGGCGGAGGGGGTGATGTCAGCTTTGTTCTGGAGCTGACAGAGGCTGGGAATCTAAGCAAGCTAAGGGAGATAAGGACACTGGAATGCAGACTGGAATGTGAGAGGGAGGAGGGGAAGCCGAGTGGCAGAGTTTCAGAGAGCAGAGAGGAAGAAGATAGCAAAGCTCTAAACACCAATCTTAGCTCAGAGACAGAAGGGGAGAGGCCGGGAATAACTAGCCCAAAGACTCGAAGGCGGGAAAAGGTCAGTGAGAGGAGGGGAAAAGAATGGAAGCGGAAGGGTTTTTTCCACTGTTGGAAGAAGAGGAAGGGGCGGAGTTTAGACTCGGCAACTGCGAACCTGGAGTCAGACACGGAGTGAAGGAGCTCCGGAGTGATTTATGTGTTTGAGCAATAAACCTGAGATAATTACTGCCGGTGTCTTGCTTCTGTGGGAGAGCCAAGCCATTACAATACCATTTCAAAGGACTGGCCAGGTTCCCCAGGTAATCCAATCAAGTGACCATTAACAGGTAACCTGCCACACAGGAGATAAACAACGCACTCAGATTTCTCTTGTAGACCGCCTTTTCTATGATGTAGGTATGATGTATTGTGGGGGTGTCTTGGGCTACACCCTTTCTGTGATGTAGGTATGATGTTTCTGGGGGTGGTCTTGGACTCCAGGGCGGGCAATTTAAAATGTCTATATAAGGGTGGGTAACCTTTGTTGTGGGTCCTCCTCCCTCCTTCTGCGTGTGAGGGGAGCACCCTGTTGCAATAGCTTTAATAAAGATCAGGCTTACTAGCTGCATTGCTTCTCAATATTCTCCGGTTGACCTCTGTTATTTTCTCCTACTTATAGGAAACCCACTTAAGGACTCTATACAGGCTCTTGCATACCCCATAAGGGAAGAAGGGCAGATTTTGTTTAGAACAGAGGACAGTGTGAGAAAAGCATATTGGACCACCAAGGTCTTTGGTTGGACCTGTTGGGATACTGCCAGGGAGACAAAGGCCATCATGCCTCCACGACGTCTCCCGGTCTCCCGTGGGAACAGTATCAGTCAATTAGCGACACGAGCCTCAGAAATAGCTGTCCACATTTCAGGACTCATGCACGCCCTTTTCACAGAGTTTCCACAACGAAAGATTCACCCAGGAGAGCATATTTTACAGATTTATTCAGCGTTAGTCAGAACAAAGGAAAAACATGACTGCCTGCCTGTGTGTCGAGGCATCAGAGAGAAAACTAAAGCTATATACAAAACAGAAACTTCCTGTGAGCAGGAAGTACGCAGGCTTGTGACATACAACAGCCTGCTCCCTTTTTAAGGTGGAACGGAAATATCCTAACAGGACCTCCCAATGTCAGCTGCTGGCTGGGCCACTGGCTTCTAGCTCATGCACAGACCGACCGCTGGGGTGCACAGATGGGGCAGGTTGTTCCCACTCCAAATTAAGTTTTTTTTTTTTAAAAAAAAAAAAATCTCATTAAAGAATTCTATATATATCTACTTTTCCATCCCCAGTTTTTCTATTTACTTATTACAATGGTTTTCCCCCCCTTTTCTTTCTCTTTTCTGAACAAACAAACAAACAAACAAACAAACAAACAAACAAACCATTTTCAATAGGATTTTTTGTGTTTTCTTTTTCTTTCTTTCTTCTTTTTCTCTCTATCTCTTTTCTCTTTTCCTTATTTTTTTCTTTTCTTTTCTTTCTTTCTTTCTCTTTTCTTTTCCATCTTGTCTTTTTTCTCATACTATAACTTGAACCACCACAGCGACTTTTGATTTTTAAATAGAATTCCATTAGCCTTTACATTTTTAACTTTTAACTCTTATCTGCAAACTTCCAACCTCTCCTCCCCACCTTAACATTGGGAGGGCAATGTCCCCGGAATTTGTGAAGACAGGATTCTCAAAAATACCTCTTGCTTGCGGCTCCTGGAGTATTGCTGACAACTGCTGGAGTTTTTCTTCAAGCTCCTGGACCTTCATAGGCAATGCTTGATCATCTTTAAGCACTGTTTCTGCCCCCGTCTTAGGGCTATTGGGCGCCTTCTTCAGTATTTCAACATCCTGGAGAGGACAGACACTTCCTGCTAGACATTTACTCCAGACATTTACAGAAGGCACAGAGGCACTGTTTGAAGAAGTTGGGAATGAGCAGACAGTGCTATTGCTGAGAAGGAGCTCCACCCCAGGGTGCTAAAGAGCTCTTTCCCTAGCCTGCAGGTGCCAGAAGGCCATGCACCTCAGAGGAGTATGAGAAAAGGTTGCTCTGGATTCTGGGCATATAAATGGCCTTGCCTGAAGCTTTGGATTGTGCTCTGCATTAGCAGAGAGGCTCTACTTGCAAAGGCAAGAGGATGGAGCTGTGTAAACCCCTCCACGGGTACTGTGAAAACAGACTCCTTTTGTCTGGATCTTCCCCATGCAAAGATGGGTCTGTATGCATTTTGAGCAGAGGAGGAGGGTCTGTGGAACTGCCCAGCATAGGTAAAGATCATTCAACAGTTTTCAAATCGAAAAACGTTGTTTCATTTTGAGATCCTTCGTAACACCATCCAGTTCATTTAACCACAACCTACGACCCTTGAGGTTTTTACTGAAGCAAAAGGATTGATTCCATTCCTGTATCAAACAGCTGTGATTTGAGGATCATCTGTTTCATAGCAGCTCCTGTGCCTCTCCCCTCTGCTGCATTTGGCATGAAATTGCCGATGATTTCCCCAGGAGTAAAAAGGCCTACCGACTCTGGGCTTATTCTTGGGAATTACTTTGCAACAAAGAACAAAGCTAACATAGAAGGAAGCTTTTTCCTATTCCATACATATTGTTGATATTTAACACGAGGAGGCTGCGTGTGTTTCTGCCATTGCAATTTGGATGAGATAGATGGCAGAGAGTATAAGTAAGACTGCTTTTGACAATTCAGCTGCCTTTGGGGTGTTTTTTTTTTCAATTTCTCAGGAGTGTTGACTGAATGGTCAGTTTATAAAACTGTGCTGTTGGTTGCGGTTGGTGGGTTTTCGGAATAATAGATTTAAGTTTTATATTGGTTGAGCTATTTTTACATAAAGTTGCTCTGTTATGTGGATTTTAAGATTGTTTAATCATATGTATATATTGTGGTGATTTCAGTTCTTTAAAAAGTGTTTTACAAGAGTTGTTCAAATAGATAGATAGCATTTCATTATTTTAAGCAATGTCCTTGCCTCTCAAAATGCACCTGGCCTAATATCCCGCTTTGGTGTTGATCTCCTCCCTCCTCCTCCTTTCTTTCCTTTCTTCCTAATGATCTGTTTTTACAAGAGAATTGGAGTTTAATTCAAACATGTTGAAGACCATGAAGATCCTTCCTGCCTGGCCATTGATGGCTGAAAGACACTGGCAAAATGTTTTAAACTGTTTCTTAGAATCTTTTTGGTTCCTGCTGTTAATGCCTTAATATTGCTGTGTGTCAGGCTGGGCAGGATGACTTGAATTAGTAACAGAAATACTAAAGCTGTAGTCAGACTTGAAGGACTTATTGGAACTAGCAAGCCACCTGACAAAAAAGAAAAGTTGAGTAGGTTGAGTAGGTTCTTCATTACTTGCTCCAGATGGTCTTAGGGAAATCTTCTCTTCTGCCACCACAAAATTGGAGCTGTTTCTCGCATTGGGTCTGACTCGCCCTGTATTTTTTTTTTAATTCAAAATTATAACAAGACATATTATCCAAAAACATATCATCCTTGTTTCCCCCCCCCCCCCCCATTTTTCCTTTGCGGACAGATTTTGAACCTCTTTGTAGTTGGCTGGTTCAAAAACCGCACCAGAGTTGCTAGTAACAGCAGCTTTAGCAAACTCTTTGGAGAACTGTTTAGGTGGTATGGCCTTTGTAGTTCTTTTAGATCTACGCAAAACCCTCTGACCCTCTGGGTCTGGTGTCTCCTCCTCCTTGGGAGAATGATGACCTAAAGTAAATGAAGGTGCTGTGTCTGAATCAGTGTCAGACTCATCTGAGGCTTTTGGACTTTGATAATCTGTGTCATCATCAGAATCTATGTTGGCATCAGCATTATCATCAGCAACAACAGAATCTGCCTCTTTCTTAACTGCTTTTGCGCCATCATCATCTGAAATGGGATGACATTGAAAAATGCCAACTCTGTCCCATTTTGGATTACAATCCATGCTTCTGGTCAACCTAATCACTTTTGTGTCAGTGATTAACACACGATAGGAACCCTTTTCATATCCCAGAAAAATACCATGTTCACCACGTTTGCTCAATTTGTTGTCCTGCAAAGTGTGCACCCATAGCTCCGAACCAAAATTTTTGAAATGTTTTACGTATGGCTTCTTTTTGTAAAGCATTTCATATGGGGTGCAATCAATAGCGGACTGATGTCTACGATTGTACACGTAAGAAAAACAGGAAAGAGCCTCGGCCTAAAAGGGATTGGGTAGGCCCGAATCGTGCAACAGAGTTCTTATACCTTGTTGCAAGGTTTGGCTCACTCGTTCACACAAACCATTTTGCCAGGGAGATCTGGGTGTGGCAGTCATGTGCTCTATGCCCTGTTCAGTAAGAAAACTCTTAAACTTTTCTGAACAAAATTCTCCACCCCTGTCAGTAAACAAACAATGTATGTTCTCATTGTGTACATTCCTAAGCCATGCACAAAATTGTTGAAACTTAGGAAAAGCTTCAGATTTCTTTTGCAGCACATAGACCCAAACATATATTGAATAGGAATCTATCAGCACCATGAAAAAATGTGAGTTGCCTCTAGAGAGCGCTAGAGGTCCCACCAAGTCAGCATGTATGACTTCATAAGGTTTCTTGGCTTCTCTCCCAGATTTTACACCTTTGGGAGCTTGCTTAGCCTTATTTTCAGCACAAGAAACACATTTCATATGGTAAGGACAATTTTTCAATTTCATGCCCTCAGCCATGCTTGGCATTTTAGCTACTGCCTGGAAATGCAAATGACCATAGAGACGGTGGTACTCATGAATACATTGATCATGCAGCTTCTCATTCTTATCTACAGAAATGTTACAACATGTCTTCTCAGTTGCTTCAGCAGCTGTACCTGTAACAAAAGGCAATTGATATAAACCATTAACACATTTGGCATACAGAATGAGCTTGCCATCTCGACGAATTTCACAACGAGATCCAGCAAAAACCACCTTGAACCCTGGATAATCAAGCACTCAAAAGATTGTCCTGAAGATGAGCATACAGGACATTCTTAATTGTTGCATTAAGGCTCTTTAAAAACACAGTTCCTTGAAACAAACTTCTGAAAACAGTCCCATCTGCTTGACGAATTGCTTTCTCTTGCTTCTCAAGATGAACAAAGAGATCCTTATCTTTGGCCACGTGGTTGGTACAGCCAGAGTCTATGACAAAAAAACTCTGCCCATGTTGATTGGAGCAGCGTAAGATCAAAGCCTTTGAAGTAGCCGGTCCTTGGGGATTTCGTCCTCCTCCCCCTCTGCCTTTGAAGTTGCCCTTCTTCTTTGAAGTTTTCTTACACTGGAAACTCATATGGCCTGGGCTCCACATGAAAAGCAACGCCACAATTTTAGAACTTTAGCAGCACTTTCACTTTCCCCTGCTGGAGACCTAGGCACATTTTCAACAGCATTGTCCCGACTTTCTCTAACAGCCTGTCTGCGATCCCACGCATTCAAGAGCACGCTAGACACATAATCTTCTGTTAGCCGGTCAGAAGGCATGGTAGAAATCTAGGCAGCTACGCCTTCGAAAGAATCGTCTAGGCTATTTATCACTAACATTGCAAACACAGCCTCTGAAATATTCAGGTCTCGCTGAACAAGGTCCTGTCTGAGGTGTTTTAATTGGGACAGATGGCTGGGCAAATCGCCATCTTTAATTGCAGCCTGCACAGCTTCTTGAAGAAAATCACGCTGGAACCGGCATTTTGTCTCAAATGCATATCTCTCAGTTTATGCCAAACAGCTCACACAATCTCTTGACCCTCTAAGTTTACCAACAAGTGGTCTGAAACACTCAAAACAATTGTCCCCCGGGCTCTCATGTCTGCAACATGCCACTCAGGCCATTCATCTGCATCCTTCTGGGGTGGGTCACCTTCTATGGTGTGGAATAGCTTTTCCCTCTGTAAAAGCGCTTTCATTTTGACCTGCCACATTGGATAGGTCTCGGGCGTGAGGAGAGGAAAGGATAGAGCCATCTGGCTGGAATGTGCACAGGCCATGTCTGCTATTAATTAAAGCAAGACACTTCCCTACGTGCAACACAAATAAAGCCTTAGACTCCTTCAGCCACACTCTCTCCCACCCAGAGCGCAATTAGCAGGCAAACAGGGATGTTCTTTTCTTGGCAGCCAGCAACATACCTCCATAAATCAAGCCGCAGCAGCGTGGAAAACAGCTCCAGAAACTCTGCTTCTAGGCACCGCAAATAAATCCAACATGCAACTTCTGTTCTGCCATCCGGCATCAGCATCAGAAGCCACTGGGCCCATAACCGATGTCAGCTTCGCCTTTGAGCCAGTGCCAACGACTGGGCTCAACCTCTTCAGCCCCGACTGGGCCAGGCGAGCTGGAAAAGCACTCCCAGAGACTTTCCACTGCAGGGAGCAGGTCTAAGTGCTGTGGACTCACAACTTAGAGCTGTGAGCACCAAATCTCAGTTCCAAAAGTCAGCGGAGCACAGCAGAGCATGAACCATACGAACAACAGCTCTGAAGTATAACTTCTTTTATTCTCTACAGTTACTACATAAACTAAAGACTCTCCTCCCTGGAAGAGAGGGGAGTGGTTGTGGGCGGGAGCCCGAGCTCCGCCCCTAGCAGGGAGCGTTTGCCCCCTGTCTCCACCTCTCACCTGGCTGGCGCCCACGCCCACCGGCAGACACCCAACCAGGTGCCGCCGAGGGGGCGTTATCAGCAGCTTTTTTACTGCGGCGCCAGCCCCTCCTTGGCCTCATTCTCCTCTCCGTCGTCCTGTCGCGAGTCAACTGGATCGTCTTCTCGCTGCTGCCAGGGAAGTATTCTGGGAAACCTGGGGGGAGGGAGAGCGTATACTGTCCGGTTGTTCAGTTCCGTCGCGCCCAGCCGATTCCTTACCTAGCTGCGCTTTTCCCGGCCGGTTTGGCGCCCTTAACACTCTTAGACACCTTTCATTCTACCTGGAAAGCTTCCCTGTTTGAAAAGATAAGAAGCTTGGGATTCTCCCCGCAGATCTTGATAGCGGCAGGATATGAGAGAGCCAGAAGTCAAGTGCTCCAGCGCATTAGGGACATAGAGCTGCAATGTCATATGGGCAAAATGGATAAACACGCCACAATTAGAGACTTTGGGAGAGGGTTCTCACCCGCAAACTATCTGTCTGATTTACAAATACCTAAGTACAGACATTCCTTTACCCTGGCCAGATTAAACATTCTGCCCTCTGCCCTGCTGTTAGGCAGATATGAGGGCAAACCATATGAGTCACGTGTTTGCCCATGTGGCTCATCGGAAGTGGAAACAAGTTTGCATGTATTGCTGCACTGTAGTTATTACGAGGATCTACGCCTGACCTTTATTGCCCCAGTTCTACAAAAGCTTAAAAATGAATCAGAACTTCAATGTATGAGAGCCTTGGTAGAAGATAAGGTTCCTGTAATCACGATCAATGTTGCTAAATTCTGTGCAGCCGCTATCAGGCGCAGAAAACAAGAGCTTTCCAATGTCAACATGCAGGCGAAGGCAAATACTTAATTTTATTCATGCTGTCCAATCTTAAATTGTTGTTATGGCCTAATCTGTATTGAAATTGTCCTTTGTTTTTTCCGGTGTTATGTTTCGCTGACTAGCTGTACGAGTCAATCTGGTCTGTGACCGTTTAATAAAATTTGATTTGATTTACCTAGCTGCGCGGTTTAAGGCTCAGCACCGCGTGTGCACGCAGAGTGTGTGCGTGTCCTCTTGCCTTGCCGAAGCAGCGCTAGCTGATTTCTAGCTGAGTTTTTCCCCGTTCTCGGAGCAATCCGACCTTAAAGAAAGTCACCGTGTGAGAGAGTGTGCGTGTGCGGTGCGACTCCGTGTCCATCACAGTGTGTGCTATGAGAGTGTGGGGAGAGCTCCCCGGTCATCCCTTGCCCCCAGTGTTCCCTCGGCGCTTTGTTGCTGGTTTGTTTCTTGGTTTTTGGGGCACGTTGCGGTGCTTGGTGCGCTGCTACGTGAGCCGTGTGCGAGTGCGGTTGCTGGCGTGCGGGTTTCCTCCTATTAGCTTCTCCTTGCACCAGGCTGATAACCGGGGAAGCGCCGGCGCTCAAAAAAATTATTAACGCTTCCGCATTTCTGCGGGTGGCGCGCTCCCCTGGGCAACTTTGTTTCCGCTCCCGTGCAAGTGTCTTAGCCTTCCCGGCGGCTTTAGCTATCTCCCCGCAAGTGTTACGGGACCACTGCCCCCCTTTTGTGTCTTCCCTCAGTCATTTTCTAACTATCGGACTTCCGATTTGCGCCAGGGCCCCCTGCGAACGTGAGTTGGATACCACGTGGGTGAGCGTGTGTGTGACTGTTGGGCGCTTGCTCTCTGCTCTGCCGGCGCCACCCGGCGCCTCTACATTCTGCCAGTGTTTGTGAAAGGAGCAGTTTGAATCATTGCCTTTTGCTTGGGAGGACGTTTTAGGTGAATTTATAGTTTCCCTTGCCTTCGTTCGCCGCCCACGCGTTTTTTCCAGTTAGTCCCTCGCCATAGCTGCACGGCGGATACCCTCCTTGTTACATTTGCCCACGCAGCGTAGGTCTCACGTTGAGACTGCATCTGCGGTTTACTTGTCCTCCCACCACCTCCGCTAGCCAGCTCCGTGAGGTTAAATCACCAGTCCATATTTTGGGTTTAAACGGTATCTTCCTGAGGGGCTTCGCCCAGCCGGGCTATTTTCTGCTCCCTCGAGACTATTTAAATTGGGGGTCCCATTCCTCCTTTCTGCGCCTACTTCGCTTTCTTCATTGTTTTTAAGTTCCTCACGTGGCTCTGAGTTCACTCAACCCCCCCCCCCACACACACACACCTTCCCTCGCTGGGGTAAAGGGTTGGTGTTTATTGTCTGTTTGTTTGGCATTTATTTTCTGTCTTCCTGGTGATTCACGGTGTTGCTATAGAAACGCTGTTTGAAGCTCAGCGGCTAGTGAGCGGTACTTAGCGGCATTGTTATTCAGCCTTCACAGTTGTAAAGAGGCAGCGATTCACCAGCAGCCTTGTCCCCTAGGGAGCTGGTTGATTGCTATCTATTGTTCCATTGTTTGCTCAGCGGCTGTGACATTTGCAGCTTCCTGCTTTTAAACAAAAGGAAGCTCGCCATTATTGTGGGGAGACAACCTTTGGTTTCACGGTCATTCATTGCTGCTGGAGGGCTATTCCCTTGACGCATTTACTCTTAATTTGGTTTGTCTGGCTTAATTTTCCTTTTGCTGCTGCTTAGATTATCTCACTGAATAACGATCAATAATTGAAGGGGGGAAAAGAACTAATTTATATGTATTAGATTTTCCTCAAACTTTAATTAGTTATAGTAACAGTAGATAACATAATTCAATTTGGTATGCACCGTTGGTAGATAGAAGCGTTGCCCCCTAGAGGAGGCTAGTCCAATTTTACCCTCTGTGTTAATTACACTGGTTATTCATTGATTTGAACCTGCTGGTTTTCCATTTACCTGTAGTCATTTTAATACTTGGCTGTCAGCTGTTGACTGAATTGATAAACAACAATATCTTAGTGGTAATTGTTTTGAGAGTCAAGTAGGCGTGTGACTTGAGATTTTGTTATTCGTTTGCCAGCACAATTTGTGATACATACAGCGGCATTTACAGTAATTCCATAGTAATACCTGCTAATTAATTACTTTAATCAAGTAAATTGATAAGCATAGTAATTAAACAAATAAATTATAAATAATTGTAATCAACTTATCTACTAATTAATTATACTCAAGTTCATTTATTCTTAACAATAGGGACAAATAATTAATAATAATAGATACTAATTAATCAGTCCAATCAATTAATTAATTAATAACAATAATAGACAATTTTTAATAAAAATAAAATAAAATAAATAATAATAATAAATTAATTATAATTAAATAAAAAAATTATAAAAACTTAGATACATAAATATAGTTTTAAAAAAACAAATAAAAAAGTTACAGATTCTGATAACCGAAAGCAATAGGCAGCAGTTTCACTTTATCATACGAAGCGCATCTTATGGCTCCTAAGAGAAAGCGCGCGTCTGGAGCAGCACGCAATGCAGCGGGGAGCGCATCCCGGGGGCAACAGGGCAGGAGCAATGATAAAAAGCCCATTTCGCATTTCCTCAATGCTTTTAGGTCATTTATAGACGATTATGAGCAACGCTTCCCCGATGAAAACCCCAGCCCTCCCTCATCTCCCGACGTCATTCCGGATACGCAGGTGGTTCTGGAGAGTCCGCGTTCTTCCCAGTGGGATGAACTACCGGGCACCTCGGCCGCCCTCTTTAGTGAGTCTCAATTGACAAGGGCTGGTGCGAATTGTAGGTCGGAACTGGTCCGGACTAGGTTGCAGTCACAGGCTTCGGAATCCGCCTCTCGCGGTTGGGGGGGGGGAGGTGACAAGTAGGTCTGCCCGCACTAATAACCCTGTTGCTTCTAGCTCTTCCAATCGTTCGCAGAATAAGCGGACCAGGGTGCAGTTACCGGAGTCAGCCTCTTCTTCTGCAGCAGAGGACGAGCAGCAAGAGTTCGAGGAGGCCCCCAGTGCAGTGCCGGAGGAAAAGCCTTCGGGGAAGAGGCGCGAGAAGAAGAAACACATCTGCAAGAAAAGCAGGTCAAGGAAGAATGACACGGACGAGGACACAGATAGTTCTTCTGAGTATGACAGCGATGCATTCTTGGGCTCCTACTGGGGTAAAGGAGAGGAAGTGTCTGGTCTTCCGGACTGGGCTCTCTCAAGGAGGGCCAATGGCCATCGGAAAAAGTTTGGCGGGACCCAGGAGTGGAAGGATGGGGCTTTGGTTAAAGACTCAACCACATCCACCTACTCAACTTCAGATGTTATCCCAGGTGATCATCTCTCCCCTAAATTGTGCGCAAAAATTTTAAATGGAGAGTTTGTGGATATGTTTAAGTTAGTTCCCCCCGCTGAGGAGTTAGGTAGGGGTGAAAAGAAGCGGAAGAGCAAGTACCCCTCCGTGCCTAGGACATTTGGGAAGGTTTTTCCAGCGGGTTTTGAATCCCAGTAGCAGGTTCTTTGATTGCAAAAAATTCCCCCAATCAGAAGTCCGTTAGGGAGAGACTGGAAATCGCTGAGAGGAAGATAGCCAAAGAAGTAGGCGCAGGTAGGGTAGCAGGCCCGTTTGAAAGCCCCCCCATTCCAAATTTACACATATCACCTTTAGGTATTGTTCCTAAAAAGGCCCCCGGTGAATTTAGGCTCATTCACAATCTTTCTTATCTGAAAGGCGGATCGGTAAATGATGCCATCCCACCCGAGTTATGCTCGGTGAAATATGCCACCTTTGATCAGGCAGTTAAATTGATTAGGTGTTTTGGTCAAGGGGCACTTCTAGCAAAGTGTGATATAGAGTCGGCTTTCCGCCTCTTGCCAGTGCACCCTGATGACTTCTGGTTGCTGGGCTTCAAATTTCAAGGGAGATACTATGTAGATAAGGCAATGCCAATGGGCTGCTCAGAAGCCTGTTTGGCGTTCAAAACTTTCAGCACCTTCCTGGACTGGGCCTTGCGTTTTAGGACTAATGCTACTTGGGGTCACGCACTATCTGGATGATTTTCTTTTTGTGGGTAAATCCAAGACCGGGGAATGTGCCTCACTCCTTGAGGCCTTCTCTGCCCTGGCCCAGGACCTGGGTGTTCCCCTTGCAGCCGAAAAAACCGAGGGCCCGGCTACGCACCTCACGTACTTGGGCATCGAGCTAGACACAGTTGCGCAATCATCCCGCTTACCAAAAGAAAAAATTGACACCCTTAAGGAAGTAATTCGAACTACCCTTGCGCTAAGAAAAATCACTCTTAGACAGATTCAATCCCTGTTAGGTCATTTTAATTTCGCTTGCAGAGTAGTTTCCCCCGGATGCCCCTTCTGTGCCCGCCTAGCCAGGCTCTCAGTAGGCCTCAAGCATTCACACCACAGGGTCCGTCTGCCAAAGACGGTTAAAGCCAACCTGGAGGTTTGGTTGACATTTTTGGACCATTACAATGGGGTATCTCTAAGGCAGGATGTTCTTAACTTGTCCTCAGATTTCCAGGTCCAATCAGATGCGGCTGGGTCCCTGGGCTTCGGTTTGTACTTCGGGGGGCGATGGTGCGCCCAACGTTGGCCAATTGGGTGGCAGGGCGAGGCCATCACGCGTGATCTCACCTTTCTTGAGTTTTTTCCAATAGTAGTGGCCGTGCATATCTGGATGGAGGAGTTCCAAAACCGTCGGGTGTGCTTCAGGACCGACAACATGGCAGTGGTGAACATACTGGCGAGGCAGTCATCTCGATCTGCGAGGGTCTCCTCCCTTCTGCGGTCGTTCGTTCTCCGGTGCTTGGAGTATAACATAATTTTTTCAGCCAAATTCATACCAGGGACCAATAATGATATAGCCAATGCCTTGTCTCGCTTTCAGATGTCTCGCTTCCGGTCGCTAGCACCTGGAGCGCAACTGTTGCCCGAACCCTTTCCGGAGCACCTGTGGAACATTGGAGATGCAAAGTGATTAAGGGAGTATTAGCGTCTGTCGCACCCTCCACTCTCAGGTCTTACAAGAAGGCCTGGTGTGATTTCTTGGGTTTCAGGTCTGGGATATCAGGGCTTTTGCATAGTGTGCCACCCACCACTGACGATGTTCTCCAGTACCTTTCCCATCTTGACAATTTGGGACGTGCTCCTAAAACCTTAAAGATACATGTAGCCGCCATCAGCTTCTTTGCTAAAGCCACATTTTCCTCTGACCCTTGCAGCGACTTCCTGATCCGCAGAGCTATTGAGGGTTGGGGCAGGTTACAACCGCCGAGGGCCGTAAGCCAATTTCTTATGGCCTGCTCTTTCAGATACGCACAAAGCTCAGGTCAATCTGCTGGTCCACGTTTGAGGCCCGCCTCTTTTCCGTAGCATATGCTATCGCCTTCTTCGGCGCCCTGAGAGTGGGCGAAGTTGTAGTCGAAGTTGGGGCAAACGGCTCAACGCGCAGCCTCCTTATGGAAGACGTGCAGTTGTCCAAAACTAGCATGATGGTGCGGATACGTCAATCCAAAACTGATCAGGCTGGTAAGGGTGTTGTCAGGGGTTCAGAAGGAGAGACACAGGAGGGGGAGCAAATGGAGAGTGAGGAGGAGGAGTACGAGGGGGGCGCAGGCAGTGACAGTGGCCAGAGTTATTCCACAAGCCTCTCTAGCGAATCGGAGGACTCACAGAAGGGAGCGCCGGTGGCCAGAGCAAGGGAGATTCCAAGGGAGAAACCTCAAGAGGGAGGGGCCAGCGGGGAGTCTCTGAACAGCAGCTGGAGATCAGGGCCAGCGTCTCCACCAGAGCGCAGTGGGGAGGGGGAGTCCCAGGAGTCGGGACCAGTGTCCTCACCACCAGAGGGAGGAGAGGAGTCAGGTTTGGCAACACCCACATCAGGAAGCGGGGAAACGGTCAGAAGGAAAGTCACCGGCTGGGCGCGCGCGCCAAGTTCAAATGTACAGGAGCGCGGCACAGCGGGGAGCCCGGGAAGGGAGCCAGGTCCTAAAGCCCGCCGGAGGGAGGGGCAAGACTCAGGAGGCTCCGCGTCAGAGGAGTCCAGGAAGGAGGGAACCCCAGAGGGCAGAAGGACCCAACGCAGGAAAGAGCAGCGCAAGAGGTGGAGCCAGGCTAGAATCTTAAACTGGTGTGGGTGGAGCAGTGAGTCAGAGGGGACTTAGCCGGTCTAGCGTTAAGACGTGGGCCTGCGCGCCCAGAGCTTGGAAATGGAAACTAAACTTCAATAAAGACTTTTGTATATAATATCCACTGGGCGTTGGTCCTCTGTGAGCTGGGACCTAGCGGCAGTCCTGACAGTAAGTCCCCTCTCAATTTTCACCAATTTTGCAACCTCGTGGAGTGCGGGAAAGCAGCGAGGGGTGAAGATTGGTGCTTCGCGAGCTCACGAAAAACAGGGAAATGACTACCGAAGAGAGGATAGCGAGTTTGCAAAACGCAGTGACGCAGTTGACTGCAGAAATTGCGGCTTCCAGAAAGAAAGAACAGGAAGCAGCTGCTGCCTGCCAGGATCTGCGAACCAGGTTAGAAGTGCTAACTACACAGAGGCTACCAGCCACCAGACCAGAAGGGATTGGGCTGGGAAACAGAGGAGGGAGCCTGGTATCTCACTTCAATGGGGACCTGCAGGAGTATCCTAACTTCAGAGCAGATGTGATTTATACATTGCAGCTGCTTGACAAAGACTTTAAAAATGAGGGAGAGAAAGTGGGATTTATTATTTCGCATTTGCGGGGGGAGGCAAAATCGTGGCTGCGCAATCTATGGAGAGACAAGGATCCAGCCCTCCAAAATGCGGCTGCCTTCATTAAAGTGATGGATGCGTGTTTTTTATCTGAGATTGATGTGGATATCGCTAGGAGGGAGATTCACGGACTAAGACAAGGTAAAGCCACTGTGAGGCAATATCATGCACGTTTTTTCGGATTGGTGAATGTACTAGCCTGGGAGAAAGAATCGCCTGCCGTCAGAGACCTGTTCTGGGAGGGGTTGAGCGGAGCTGTGAAAGATGAGATCGCAAGGGGGGGAAGACCCCAAACCACCAAGGAAGTGGTGGAACGGGCACTCTCCATTGGGGTTCGGTTGGAAGGACGCCCTTGGGGCAGGGAGGAAGGGCATTTGGGACGCACGCCAGCGAAAGGACTGCCTCCCTTCCCCAAGGAGGCGGCGCGCGCTCGATCCATGCCTCCGCTGGGAGGGGGAGAGGAGCCGATGGAGATAGGTGGTGCTAAGGCTCACTCCACAGTCGGAGCCCTAACTCCGGGAGCAGTCAAGATGAAGCCTCCTAGAGGAACCAGGAAGTGCTACATCTGCGACAGTGCTCAGCATATGGCAAAAGAGTGTCCCCAGCGGTTTCACAAGCATACTGCAGCCGCAGCGACAGTAACAGACGCAATTCAGCAGAGGGAGTCGCAGCAGGAAAACTCCACTGTCTGGCTGGAGATGGCATCTCTGGGGACCAGCCAGACAAGTCAGTGAAGCAATCCCCAGGGATCTTACAGCCCACCGACCCCCTCCCACCCAAACCAGTAGTGCAGCTCACCGCATCCCTTCAGCTCCCCAATGGGCTACTGGTGGAAATTCCCATCACCGTAGACTCGGGGAGCAATGCAGATTTTATAGACATGCAGTTCCTCCAGCAACATGGCATAGCCCTTCTGCCAGCGGCGGTACCTCTGAAAGTCGTCACAGTGGACGGCAGGGAGCTACTGGGAGGGCAAGTGCTACAGCAGACGCCGCCAATGGTGATGCGCATTGGAAACCACCGTGAGGTCATCAGCTTCAACGTCACCCGCCTGTCAGACACGCCCATAGTGTTGGGAATGAGTTGGCTGGATAGGCACAGCCCGGCATTAGCTTGGTACCAGCGGCAACTGACCTTCGGCTCCTCTTACTGCGCAGAACACTGCATCCTGGCGGACTTGGAAGATGAGGGGCACGAGGATGGACCACAGCTGAACTTGGGCATGTTGCAAGCGGTGCCTAACAAATACAAGGAGTTTTTGGAGGTCTTCTGCGAGAAAGAGGCGGATAAGCTACCACCCCACAGACCCTACGACTGCAAGATCGACCTCCTGCCCGGGGCGACGCTCCCGACGGGGAAACTGTACTCCATGTCTGAGGATGAATTGCAAGAGCTCAGGGAGTTCATAGATCACAACCTGAAGCGGGGATTCATCCGGGAGTCCAAGGCGGCAGGAGGCAGTCCCGTGTTCTTTGTAAAGAAGCGGGACACGCCCCAGAAGAGGCTGGTCGTTGATTTCCGCTTCTTGAACCTCAAGACCAAGCCCTCAGCATTCCCTATGCCCAAGATCGATGACCTGCTGGCGACGGTGAGGAAGGGTCGCATCTTTACCAAGTTGGATCTGCGCGGAGCGTACAATCTCATTCGCGTACGGGAAGGCGACGAGTGGAAAACAACCATGTTTACGCCGCTGGGCACTTATGAATGCAGAGTTATGCCTTTTGGATTAAAAAATGGTTCCCACTGCTTTCAAGCCTTCATGCATCATGTCTTGGCGGGTCTCCTCTACAAGAAGTGCGTCTGCTTCCTGGATGACATCCTAATCTTCTCGGAATCGCCGGAGGCTCACGAGAGAGATGTTAGGGAAGTTCTGCAGAGGCTGCAGGAGCACAGGCTGTACGCCAAGCTGGAGAAGTGCCAGTTCGACAAGACGGAGGTGGATTTCTTGGGCTACAAACTGTCCGACAAGGGACTGGCTATGGACGGTGCCAAGGTACGTGCAGTACTGGACTGGAAGAGCCCACGCAATAGGAAGGAAGTACAGAGGTTTGTCGGTTTTGCCAACTTTTATCGCAAGTTCATCAAGGGTTTCGCCATGCAGACAGCGGCCATCACCGACACCCTCAGTTCCAAGAAGAAGAGGTTCATCTGGACGGAGCAGGCGGAGCAGTCCTTTCAGAAGCTCAAGCAGCTCTTCGCTTCCGAGGAGAACCTACTGCACGTAAATCCCAGCAGGCCCATGAGAGTGGAGACGGACGCCTCAGACAGGGCCGTGGGAGCCGTTCTGTTGCAGCAAGACCACCAGGGGGACTGGAGGCCGTGCGCTTTCTACTCCAGAAAACTCAGCAAAGCGGAGCAGAACTACACCATTTGGGACAGGGAGTTGCTGGCCATACATGCAGCCTTCAAGGCGTGGCGGCACTTCCTCGTCGGAGCCAAGCACACGGTGCAGGTCCGCACAGACCATAAGAACTTGGAGTACTGGCGCACGGCGAGGTTCCTGAACCAGCGACACATCCGCTGGGCGGAGTTCTTTGCAGATTTCGACTTCAGAATTGAGTACATCCCAGGAAACAGCAACGTCTTGGCGGACGCGCTGTCCAGAAAACCGCAGTATCTGGAGGCAGAGGCACCGGCGGCGGCCAAGCACATTTTCACACCACAGGCGTGGGCATGCGCGTCAGCCACGGTGGACCTGGACGCGGTGCGCCGCGCGCTGCGAACAGACTCGTTCGCCCGAGCCAAGATGGAGGAGGTGTGCAGTGGCAAGGCGAGGGGCGACGAATTCCAAGTGCGAGACGGCCTGCTCCTACGCAAGGGAGTTCTCTACGTACCAGGAGACAGCCTCCGCGCGAAGGTCCTGCAACAGCTGCACGACGCGCCCAGCGCGGGGCACTTCGGCAAGGAGAAGACGGTGGACTTAGTAGCCAGAGACTTTTGGTGGCCTAAGATGCGGGGGGATGTCGCGGACTATGTCAATAGGTGCGACACCTGCCAAAGGGCTAAGCCTGTGCACCAGCCGCCGGCGGGCCTGTTGGAACCGCTACAGACACCGTTCGTACCGTGGGAGAGGGTAGCCCTGGACTTTGTCACAGATCTACCCAGCTCAAGGGGCAAGACGGCAGTGCTCGTGGTAGTGGACCTGTTCACCAAGATGGCCCACTTCATTCCGTGCGCGAAGGTGGCCACGGCCGAGCAGACCGCTAAGATGTTCATAGACCACGTGTTCAAGGTGCACGGCCTACCACGGTCTATTTTGTCCGACCGGGGGCGCCAGTTCATCTCCAACTTCTGGCAAAAGCTGATGGGATTCCTGAACGTCAAGGTCAGCCTGGCGTCGGCGAGACACCCGCAAACTAACGGGCAGGCGGAAAGGGTCAACGCCATCATGCAGCAGTACCTGAGATGCTACGCGAACCAGCAGCCATCGACCTGGGTGGACTATCTACCGTTGGCCGAGTTTGCCTACAACAACACGAAGCACGGGTCCACGGGGGTGACCCCATTTTTTGCCAACTACGGGAGGCATCCCAGAACCTTCCCGGGTCTGGACACAGTGCGGGAGGGGGAGCCACAGGGAGCAGAGGAAGTGGCAGCGGAGTTGCAGGAGATCCACGAGCAGCTCAGGAGGCAGTTAGAGTTGGCAAAACAGGCTTACAAAGTGCAGGCAGATCGACACAGGAGGGTTGGGGAGGACATCCAGGTGGGAGACTGGGTCTGGTTGGCAGCACAAGCAGTTCCAGCCAGATCGTTAGCCAAGAAGAAACTAGGGCACAAGCAGCTAGGGCCTTACCAAGTAGAGGCGCAGATCAACCCAGTGGCCTTCCGGTTGACACTCCCGGAGGGTTCCAGAATGCACCCGGTCTTTCATAGATCAGTGCTCACGCCCTACAGAGAGCCCCACAGGTTTCAAGCACCGGGGAAGGCGCCAGACCCGCTCAGAGAAGCGCCCAAAAAAGGGGGGTCGCCGAAAGGGGAGCCACTTAATGAAGCCACTGAGATTTTAGACTCAAGGTGGGGGGAGGACGGGATTGAATATCTTCTCGCCACGGAGGACACCCCGGCCAGCGCCAACAGGTGGGTGCCGGATTACGCAGTGGAAGAGCAGTTGCTCAAGGAAGAATTCCACACACTTTTCCCGCACAAGCCTATGCCGGCGGGCTTTTTCGAGGATTGTTTGTTCACACCCACACTCTCGGCCAGCACTTTCCGGGGTTTCTCGTCAGCTGAGGACTCGGCTCCGGGAGGCAGCTCTCCGGAGGGATCACTTTCAGGTTTTGGCACGGGGGGATCTTATTGGTGGGAGGACCAACCCGAGGTGGGCTGGCGCAGAGACATGCCGAAGGGGCCCTGGGAGGTGGACCCCCATCAAACAACAGGGGGAGGAGGGCTCTTGGGTGATTTGGGGTCGAGCGCAGATTTCGAGCACACCGCGCAGGAGATGGAAGCGGAGGAGGTCGTCGTCGATGAGCCCATGGGGGACTTCCCGGACTTATCTCGATGGTTGCAAGCCTCAGGGGACGAGCTGTATCCTGGACTCACCCCTACAACAATGGAGCACCCGGAACCCGCACCGGAAGAGGGGGAGGGGGGAAGGGGGGGCTTCGAGGGGGGGATGGATGTCAGGGGTTCAGAAGGAGAGACACAGGAGGGGGAGCAAATGGAGAGTGAGGAGGAGGAGTACGAGGGGGGCGCAGGCAGTGACAGTGGCCAGAGTTATTCCACAAGCCTCTCTAGCGAATCGGAGGACTCACAGAAGGGAGCGCCGGTGGCCAGAGCAAGGGAGATTCCAAGGGAGAAACCTCAAGAGGGAGGGGCCAGCGGGGAGTCTCTGAACAGCAGCTGGAGATCAGGGCCAGCGTCTCCACCAGAGCGCAGTGGGGAGGGGGAGTCCCAGGAGTCGGGACCAGTGTCCTCACCACCAGAGGGAGGAGAGGAGTCAGGTTTGGCAACACCCACATCAGGAAGCGGGGAAACGGTCAGAAGGAAAGTCACCGGCTGGGCGCGCGCGCCAAGTTCAAATGTACAGGAGCGCGGCACAGCGGGGAGCCCGGGAAGGGAGCCAGGTCCTAAAGCCCGCCGGAGGGAGGGGCAAGACTCAGGAGGCTCCGCGTCAGAGGAGTCCAGGAAGGAGGGAACCCCAGAGGGCAGAAGGACCCAACGCAGGAAAGAGCAGCGCAAGAGGTGGAGCCAGGCTAGAATCTTAAACTGGTGTGGGTGGAGCAGTGAGTCAGAGGGGACTTAGCCGGTCTAGCGTTAAGACGTGGGCCTGCGCGCCCAGAGCTTGGAAATGGAAACTAAACTTCAATAAAGACTTTTGTATATAATATCCACTGGGCGTTGGTCCTCTGTGAGCTGGGACCTAGCGGCAGTCCTGACAGGTGTTCTAGTTAAACTTACAGCGTCAGCGCAGCAGGACCCATGCCCGGTCAAGGACACTAGGCGGTACCTCTACCTCAGACCGCCCGACCCGGGTCTGCTTCTGGTTCACGAAGACAGGTCACCCTTGTTGAGACACCAATTCACGAGGGTACTCCGCAAAGCTATTGATGCTTGTGGTTTATCTTCCCAGGATTATGCTGCACACTCATTCAGGATCGGCGCCGCAACAACAGCTGCGCACTTGGGTCTTCCTGCGGATAAGATTAAGGAAATGGGCCGGTGGAAATCCAATGCTTATAAGGGTTATATTCGCTAGATTGCGCTCTGCTACGTTACCCCTACTTACCTGTTTTTCTTTCCTTTCATTCTCAGCTGTGTTCAGGAGAAGTGTGTGGATTTGCAGCCACAGCATAGTCCATTGGGCCCGCGTACGGGCGGTCAGCTGCGGCCTCATGCCTAACCTTGGTTTGCCACCTGGAGTTCGAGTTTCCTGGTTTTTGAGATGAGGCATGCGCTGGGAAGAGCTTATGCCATTGCTGGTGGAGAAAGTAGCCACGTTCGGCCCTCCCGACATCCTTATCATTCAATTAGGGGGAAATGACCTTGTTAACAGAAGAAGTGTGGACTTGTCGTGGAACATAAAAAGAGACTTGGATGCGATTGCTGCCTTGTGTCTCGGAACAACGGTGTTCTGGTCCTCCTTCCTGAAGCGAATTGTTTGGCGCGGTGCGCAGAACTGTATGGCCATTGAAAAAACCAGGAAACTCGTAAATTGGGCAGTGGCCCGTTGGGTGCGCTTTATGAATGGCCAAGTCATTTATCATGACCGTATCCGGATTGGCGACCAGGCCTTGTACCGGAATGACGGGGTGCATCTCACAGACCAGGGGAATGACATTTGGTTGGATAGCGTCATCAGCAGCATTAGGGATTGGTTACAGCTGTGAGGGTATTGGCGGTGAGCCCCCATTGTGGCTCGGGTGCCAGTTAGGCAGTGAAATAATGTGTTGCGGTGTGTAGAAGGGCTAGGTTTGGCCATCGCCTATGCCTTCAATTTTTGGGTATTTCGTTAAAGGAATCTGGCGGTCGTGTATTCTGTCTGATGCTTGCTTGGTGGGAGGCCATGGCACGACCCTCGGTGACATCAGGGGAGAGCCTATAGTTGGATTAGCATCAACAGGCTCCACCTACTGGTGAATAAACCCCCTTGTTTTAGACATCCAATGCCTAAGCCAATACCTTTTCACTGCTGTAATCAATAAAGTTGTGGCCTTTTCTTGCCCATTAACCTTATATCACGTGTCCTTGTGTATTCATTTCACATTGCGGGGGTTGGGTCCTTGAACCACAACTAAAGACTAATCGGAGATGCTGGACTGCGTGAGTGTTACAGCTGCTTGAGCAGTCACCTTATCTATATACAGATAACACTCAGACTCCCTTTGAAGTCAGGCTGGAGCGGAAGAAGCAATGAGCAAAATCTGCCCCCTCCTTTCTGAAACATTGTCAGCAGATTCTTGCAATGGGAGGGGTGAAAAATCCTCACGGCATAAGTACTCGCCAAGTTGCAATGTTTTGTTTCAGACCCCACTTGCATAAATTTAAAAAGGAAAAGAAGGGAATGCTTTTTTAAAAAAAGGATGTGCCCAGAACTCCTTTCTCTGATCAATGAGTAAGCCCAAGCAACTCCCACACATCTGGCCTTAGGACTTCCAGAGCGGATGTGTGATCCCAAGCTATTGTTTGACATGCCATATTTTTCATTTCAGAATTGGAGTGCTCTTGCAGAGACTGTCCCTTTGTTCAGAATGTCACAGGCCCACAGTGAAAAACTGACACTCCTAATTTCAAGCTCAGGCCCTCCAGGTGTTTCTGGACTCCAGATCCTATAATCCCAGACCGTTGGTCATGATGGTGATGGGCATTGGAGACCAGCAAAATCTGGAGGGACACAGATCCCCCACCTCAGCTGTAGAAAAATAAGCTTTACTGTCTTAAGTCAGGCTTTGAAATGTGGATCCAGCAACTTCTGAGTTAAGGGGCAGACCAGCGATAGCTAATCCCATTTCAGGCTGAGGGCCACACTGATTCATGGTCAACATGTCAAAGTAAGTACCACTGAAGTGTAAAAGTGGGTGCAGGCATATATATTTTAAGGACCACATTGTTTGGGGTTTGGTTGAGTCACAAAAAGCTTTGGACCTCACAGAATAACAGCAAGGGATCCTCAGGAGAGGTCAGTTATAACAGTATTATTTCCCCCATATGTGGGGTGGAGTGGGGGGGGGGGCAGGGCTTATAAAGTGAAGTTGATCCTCCACTGTGGGATACTTTTGTTCAAAGCAAGATTCCTCTGGAGGGAGAGGATGTTGCAAAGTAAGTCAGAGGCAAAGCAGCCCAAAGCCAGGTTCTGTGTTTGCACACATGATTTGCAGTGAGCCAAGGGCTGAATTGCTGCTGTTGTTTCATAGCCCAGAACAGCAGGTGTAGGCAAAAGCTCTAAAGTTAGACAACCAGGTCTTTGTCAAGGCATCCGCTGACCAGCAGGCCATAGAGAAGAGGAACGTCAGCATTTCAACTCTGAGCCAAAAGTTTGGCTTTTGTTATTTTTTGACACCCTTGGTCATGGGCCAAGTGTGATTCTCGAACTCTGAATGCTGACTTTGCCAAATCCATACAGGCCTGTCAGGGAACTGACATCGGAGCCAGAAGTGGAGGCAGGGCTCCCAAGCGATGCCGGAGAAGGGCCAAGCAGGGAGAGAGGCAGCTCATCGGCTGGGGAAGGAAATCAGCGTAACACCAGGGATAAAGGGGGGAGGATGGGGGAAGCGGAGAGGGGGCTCCAGGACTCTTCGCCGGAGACCAGCGGGGAGAGCACAGGTCCTCCACTACCCACACCCACCCTGAGCAGAAGACTTCCGCGCAGGGAAAGTAGGCATAGACTTGGCGTCAAAGAACTTCTTTGCTGGAAGAAGTTCAAGAAACGCCCACTGACGGATTCTACTAGCGACTGAACAGCTACGAAGTGAAGGACTGTCCAGCCAGGAAAGGTTTAACCAGGCTACCTAGCCAGGAGTGGCGGCAACCTACACATGAGCAACCCCATATAACCATTACAACCATTTTCATCTCTCATGCTCAGGAAGTAGCAGCCACAGCTCAGGAGAGCATTTTTCATTTGCTCCTTTTCCATGGGGTGGGGAAAACTCAACACTTTTAATCTTGTCTTATTTTTATGCAAATTGGGTGGTCCAAAACAAGGAGAGAGATATCTGCACCCTCTCTTTAGCACAGATGGCCTGCAGGAGAATTTCCTGTCCTTAAAAGTAAAACTGAACAGTTTTGGCAGTGCAACTGCAGGGAAGGCATTGTCTGCCACGTTTGCAGTTGAAGTCAGAGCTTGGGGGGGGGGGGTGTTGGGGGGCAGAAATGTTCAGCAGAAGGCAACCAAAATTATCAAGGGGCTGGAGCAACTCCCAGATGAGAAGCTAAAACATTTGGGGCTTTCTAGTTTAGGGGGGAAATGAGTAAGGGAGGACACGGTCAGGGGTACACGCATAGTGTAGAGAAAGTGGAATGTGATAAGTTTTTCATCCCTCCATAATACTAGAACCCAATTGGGCCATCCAATTGTGGGTTACTGGGTTGTTGTTGTTTTTATTTTGATTACAGTCGTACCTTGGAAGTTGAATGGAATCAGTTCCGGGAACCAAAATGTTCAGGAACTAAGCTACGGGTAATTAGAGCAACCTGGTTGTCGAGTCAAATGGACCCCTGCACTTGACTCCAAACTGAAGAAGATTCTAACCTCTGAAAAACTCTGCACAATTTTAACTGGCTTTGGGAATAATCCTAGGCCTGAGGATCCAGTTTCCAAGTATGAGAGCCTGCTCCAACAATTAAAACCCTATCTTTTTAATAACACAGAGAAAAGGCCAACTAAACCAATAACATCAAATAAACCCTGGTTTGATTACACCTGCTTTAAGGCAAAGAAAGCCCTGCAAAATGCTTACAAAGCAGCCCTGACAGCCGAAAATTCTGTCAGACACCAAGCCTATCTTGCCGACTGTGCCCCCCAAAAAAGAGTATAAAGACCTAATACTCCACCAAAAGAATGCCTATACCAGAAAATGTTGGCTAGAATTAATTAGTGCAGCAAAAGCAAAAGATCAGACACTATTCTGGAAACTGGTAGCTTCTGTCACCCATAAAGCTATTTCCCCCTTAACCTCACAAATTCCCCCTAGCCTGTGGGTCTCATTCTTCCAATCTTTGTATGAGGACACTGAACCTCCACTACGGAATTATAATATAGAACAACTGGCTAAATGGTCGCCAGTTTCAGTAACTGAAATCATGTATAAACCAACTGAAAACGGCCAAAGCCCCAGGCTCAGACGGCATTACGCCAGAAATGATAAAAGCACAGGCAGATTGGTGGGCACCTTTCTTAGCCACCCTCTTCACTTACATAGATGACACTGGCCGCATCCCAAGGAAATGGGGAACAGCCATAATAGTCCCAATCTATAAAAGGCAACAGAGGGCACCCAGCGAATTATAGGCCGATTAGCTTATTAAGTGTGATTAGTAAATTCTACTCAAAGCACCTCCGTAATAAGTTTACAGAATGGCTAGAGAATGAAGATATCCTGGCACTAGAACAAGCGGGCTTCAGACCCAGAAGGTCCACGACAGATCACTGCCTAACGTTACAACATCTCATCAACAAATACAAATCAGGAGGGCAGGCCTCACTATACGCTGCCTTCGTTGACCTAAAAGCAGCCTTTGATACAGTCTCCAGAACCAGACTCTGGGACAGACTACAGGGTACCAATATAGACAGAAGGCTCCTGCTCTTAATTCAGGTGCTGCACGCAAACACGGCTCTTAGAGTCAGGTGCAGCCGCCTAGGACACCTAACAAAACCTATTAAAACCTTCAAAGGAGTCAGGCAAGGGTGCCTATTGGCCCCTCTACTATTTAATTTCTATCTAAATAACTTAGTATCTGCACTCAATGACTCAGAACTCCACCGGCCGAAGCTTGCAAATCGGCATATTTCGGTCCTGCTATATGCCGATGATGCGGTAATTATAATATAATAATAAAAATGTATTATTTATACCCCGCCCATCTGGTTGAGTTTCCCCAGCCACTCTGGGCGGCTCCCAATCAAGTAATTAAAAACAATACAGAGTTAAATATTAAAAACTTCCCTGAACAGGGCTGCCTTCAGATGTCTTTTAAAGATAGAATAGTTACTTATTTCCTTCACATCTGAAGGGAGGGTGTTCCACAGGGTGTGCGCCACTACCGAGAAGGCCCTCTGTCTGGTTCCCTGTAACCTTATTTCTCACAATGAGGGAACCGCCAGTAGGCCCTCGGCGCTGGATCTCAGTGTCCGGGCTGAACGATGGGGGTGGAGACGCTCCTTCAGGTATACAGGAACGAAGCTGTTTAGGGCTTTAAAGGTCAGCACCAGCACTTTGAATTGTGCTCGGAAACATACTGGGAGCCAATGCAGGTCTCTCAGAAACGGTGTTATGTGGTCCCGGCGGCCACTCCCCGTCACCATTCTAGCTGCCGCATTCTGGATTAATTTCAGTTTCCGGGTCACCTTCAAAGGTAGCCCCACGTAGAGCGTGTTGCAGTAGTCCAAGCAGGAGATAACTAGAGCATGTATCACTCTGGCAAGACAGTCCGCGGGCAGGTAGGGTCTTAGCCTGCGTACCAGGTGAAGCTGGTAAACAGCTGCCCTGGACACAGAATTAACCTGTGCCTCCATGGACAGCTGTGAGTCCAAAATGACTCCCAGGCTGCGCACCTGGTCCTTCAGGGGCACAGTTACCCCACTCAGGACCTGGGTGTCATTTGCATACTGATGAACACCTAGCCCAAACCCCCTGATGATCTCTCCCAGTGGCTTCATATAGATATTAAAAAACATGGAGGAGAGGACGGAACCCTGAGGCACCCCACAAGTGAGAGCCCAGGGGTCTGAACACTCATCCCCCAACACCACTTTCTGGACACGGCCCAGGAGAAAGGAGCGGAACCACTGTATAACAGTGCCCCCAGCTCCCAGCCCCTCTAGATGGCCCAGAAGGATGTTATGGTCGATGGTGTCAAAGGCCGCTGAGAGATCCAGCAGAACTAGGAAACAGCTCTCACCTTTGTCCCTAGCCCGCCGGAGATCATCAACCAGCACGACCAAGGCAGTTTGAGTCCCATGGTGAGGCCTGAATCCCGATTGGAAGGGATCCAAATGGTCCGCATCCTCCAGGCATGCTTGAAGTTGTTCAGCAACCACCTGCTCAATCACCTTGACCAAGAATGGAAGATTTGAAACCAGGCAATAATTGGCCATATTGGCCGGGTCTAAATATGTTTTTTTAAGAAGCGGTTTAATGACCACCTCTTTCAGGGGGTCTGGGAAGGCTCCCTCACAGAGAGAAGCATTCACCACTCCTCAGAGCCCATCGCCCAGCCCTTCCCGGCTCGCTTTTATCAGCCAGGATGGGCAAGGATCAAGGAGACAGGTGGTTGGTTTCACTTGTCCAAGCAGCCTGTCCACATCCTCGGAGGTAACAGATTGGAATTGATCCCATGTAACAGGACTAGACAGAACTCTAGCACTCTCCCGCCCTGGCCCTGCTCCCATGGTGGAGTCTACCTCCTTCTGAATCTGAGCTACTTTATCTGCAAAAAACTTTGCAAAAGCATTGCAGGAGATCTTGGGGTCCCTACCAGGCCCCAGTGGTGCAGGTGGTTCTGATAGATTGCGAACCACCTGAAAAAGTCTCCTGCTGCTGTTTTCTGCAGATGCAATGGAGGCGGCGAAGAAGGCCCTCTTCACCGTCGCCATTGCCACTTGGTAGGCTCAACGTTGAGCTCTAGCCAGTGTCCGGTCTGATTCAGAGTGAGTTTTCCGCCACCGGCGCTCTATCCGTCTCAATGATTGTTTCACTGCCCTCAGCTCCAGGGAAAACCACGGGGCTGTCCGGGCTCCATGCAATCGGAGAGGGCGCTTCAGAGCCACACAGTCAATAGCCCTGGTTAACTCCGCATTTCAGCGGTCCACCAGGGAATCAGCTGAGAGGCCATCAGCTCTGGATAAAACATGGAGGCCATGCTTTCCACGAATTCCCGAGCGGACCCTTGTAAGGTCGTGTAAGCATGGATGTTAAAATCCCCCAGGACAACCAAGCTAGGTGTCTCCAGGAGCATATCCGCCATGACCTGAAGTAGCTTGGGCAGGGAATCTTTGGTGCAGCGGGGAGGTCAGTACACCAAGAGGAATCCTGTACTGCCCTTATTGCCCAACTTCCAGAACATGCACTCAGAAAACTGGGTCTTCCCAATAGGATGCCTGGTGCAGACTAATGACTGTTGGGATACTGCCAGGGAGACAAAGGCCATCATGCCTCCACGTCGATTCCAGACGATCCATCGATCTCCCGTAGATACAGTATCAGTCAATTAGCGACACAAGCCTCAGAAATAGCTTGCCACATTCCAGGGCTTGTGCACGCTCTTTCAGCAGAGTTCGTACAACGAAAGATGCACTCAGGAGAGCATTATTTACAACTTTATTCAGCTGTCAGGGGCTCAGGAGCAGAGGCACAGGGAAGAGAGGGAATGGAGAGCGAAGGGGAAGAATCTGAGGGCAGCGTGGGAGAAGATGACAGTGGCCCGAGAGATTCCATGAGCCTCTCCAGCGAATCAGAAGATTCCCAGAGGGGGGCGCCGATGGCCAGGGCAAGGGGGGTCCCAGGGGGGACGCACCAGAAGCAAGGGGCCAGCGGGGACTCCCAGAGCAGCGGCTGGAGATCAGGACCAGCTTCCCCACCAGAGCGTAGTGGGGGGGAAGAATCCCAGGTATCAGGGCCAGTGTCTCCTCCAGGAGGGAGAGAAGATGAGTTAGGGCTGACCACGCCTCCATCGGGGAGTGAGGGAACGGTCAGGAGGAGGGTTGCCGGCTGGGCGCGCGCGCCAAGTTCAAATGTACAGACGCGCGGCACAGCAGGTAGCCCGGATGAGGAACCAGGTCCTAAAGCCCGCCGGAGGGTGGGGGATGACTCAGGGGACTCAGCATCAGAAGAGTCCAGAAAGGGCGAGACCCCAGCGGACAGGCGGACCCAGAGGAGAAAGGAGCAAAGGAAGAGGTGGAGCAAGGCTAGAGTCTTAAACTGGTGTCTGGGGGGAGGAGATTCAGACGGAGCTTCGGCGGTCTAGGGTTTAAGACGTAGAGCTGCGCGCCACGGCTTTGAAATAGAAACTGAACTTCAATAAAGACTTTTGTATATAACAACGACTTGGCGTTGGTCCTCTGTGAGCTGGGACCTTGGGCAGCTCTGACATCAGCGTTGTTCAGAACAAAGAGAAAACATGACTGCCTGCTTCGATGTTCAGGCGCAGAGAGAGAACAAAGGCAATACACTAAAGAGAAACTTCCTGTGAACAGGAAATACGCAGGCCGTGAAACAACAACCTGCTCCCTTTTTAAGGTGGAACGGAAATATCCTAACATCCTCCCCCTTTCCGTGTAACCTGTAGTACCTGTGGTTCAACCCAATTGCAACCTCTGTACGTAAACCTTAAGTTGTTCTCTGTTAACAACCTTAGACAACAGATCAGCAGGAATTTCATTTCCTGGCATGTAGGACACCTGAATGAGTCCTTTCTGAATACACTCTCTTGCACAATGTAGCTTAATCTGCAAGTACTTGGTTCTTTGCTTGCAACTCTCTGAGTTCAGCAAAGCCAAACAGGATCTATTGTCTTGATACACTTGTATAGGACATTTCACAGAAACTCTGATGTCCTTAAACAGTTGCATCAACCATTCACAATCCATGAGTGAAAATGACAGAGCATTGAGTTCTGCTTCACAGGAACTTAGGCTTATTGTCGTCTGCTTCCTGCACAGCCAGTCAAACAGCCAGTGGTTGTACATGTAGCATACTCCAGAAGTGCTTGTACCATCCGTGGTGTCACTTCCAAAACTAGCATCTGGAAAGATTTCAAGACCTCCAGTCTTCTGATTGGTGAAACTCAGCCTGGAGTGCAAAGTCCCTTTCAAATAGCGGGCTATGCGCTTCAGAGCTTTCCAATCCTGAACAGTAGGATTGTTGGCATATCTGCTAAGCAGGTTAGTGCTTACAGCTATGTCAGGTCTTGAGCATCTAGCAATGAAATTCAACTTGCCTAGAATGCATCTGTACAGCGTAGTGTCAGAAAACGCTTCAGCAGTACTATCAACCTGGTAACCTGTCACCATCGGTGTGTCTGCTGGGTTTGCATCAATCAAATTCAACCTGGTTAATACATCAGCAATTTTCTTTGTTTGGTGTACCAGAAAATTACCTGCTTGGTCCCTCTCCACCTGCAGAGAAAGATAGTTGGATACCTCACCAAGTTCCTTCATGTCAAAGTGCTCCTTCAGCTGAGCTAGGGTGCTTTGGTACAAAGCCTGATTCTTCCAAAACAGAAGAAGATCATCAATAAAACATAAACAATACAGTTTGTTTTGCCCCTTCTCCTTGACAAACACACACGGATCAGCTTTGCCCTGGAGAAAACCTAGAGAAAGCAATGTCTCAGTGAGTTTTGTCTTCCAACACCTGGCACTCTGCTTGAGACCATATAAGGATTTCCGCAGTTTACAGACCATTCCCTTCTGTATCTGCATTCCATCAGGTGGAAGCATATACAGCTCCTCCCCCAAAACCCCATACAAAAAAAGCTGTATTAATGTCGTGATGGGAAACATGCAGTTTCTCCTCTGCAACAATCTTGAGCATCAGCCGAATGCTCTCATACTTGACGGTGGGTGAGTAGGTCTTGTGGTAATCCTGTCCTGGTACCTGTGAAAAACCTCTGGCAACCAATCTGGCTTTGTGTCTGACAACCTTGCCATTCTGGTCTGTCTTGGCCTTAAAGACCCATTTGCTGCCAACCAGTCTCATTCCTGGGACTACCAGTACCAGCTCCCAAGTTTGGTTCCTATTCAAGGAATCAACTTCAGCCTTCATGGCATTAAGCCAAGGCTCAGCATCTTTAGAGGTTAACTCCTGAACCTCTTTGAAGCTTGAAGGTTCCCACACCTTCTCTGAGCTACCAAGAACAGCAGTTGCTGTCTTAGCAAACTCATCAGCAAATCTCTTTGGAGGTTTGCCTTTTGTCGCCCTTTCAGATCTGCGTACTAGACGCAAGTCTTCTTCACTCATCTCCTCCTCCTTAGGAGAAAAGTGACCAATGGTGAGCAGTGGTTCTTCCAGTTCATTGTCAGACGCATCAGATGGTCTGACTGAGGCCTTTGCGCTCTTGTAGTCTGCTGTGTCATCACTGTCGCTGACATCAGCAGCAGCGCCGCTCACTGAGCTGGAATCCGAACTCTGATCATCATCATCATCATCCTCAGCTTCCTCTTTTTTTAAAAAAATAATATTTTATTAAGTTTAACAATAAAAGCGGGAACAATCAAACCAAAAACAATAAAAGCACAAAAAGAAAAATATAAAGCACAACAATACAAAGTTTCACAAAACATAAAATAATTTATTTAACCTAATTTTAACCTAATTTTAACCTAAATTTAACCTAAATTTAACCTAACAAGGGAAAAAGAAAAATCAATCAACACACAAAAATGGAATAAGAAAAAACACAAATCACTCTTTTCTGATTATTCATCTTTGATTAACTTATTTTCCTGACTTCCTCACGCCTCCCTTTTTTGTACCCCGATTTAACAATTAATTCAGCAAATTCAAATCCTGCTACTTTACCCTTAAATATTTCACCTCCCAATTTTATAAACTCAAATTTCTCTTGTCACCAGAACCCCTTCATATTATTTCAATGTCATCAGCATTCATACATTTTACAATGCTTCTGTAAATAAATTTTAAATTTCCTCCAATCTTCTTCCACCAACTCTTCTCCCTGATCTCGGATTCTGCCAGTCATTTCAGCCATTTCCATATAGTCGATTACTTGCGTCTGCCATTCTTCCAAGGTGGGTAGATCTTGTGTTTTCCAATGCTTTGCGATGAGTATTCTTGCTGCTGCTGTAGCATACATAAAGAAAGTTCTATCCTTCTTTGGCACCGATTGGCCGACTATGCCCAGGAGAAAAGCCTCTGGTTTCTTCACGAAAGTGTATTTAAATACCTTTTTCATTTCATTGTAAATCATCTCCCAGAAGGCCTTAATCCTCGGGCACGTCCACCAAAGGTGAAAGAATGTACCTTCAATTTCTTTACATTTCCAACATTTATTATCGGACAAGTGATAGATTTTTGCAAGCTTGACTGGGGTCATGTACCACCTGTATATCATTTTCATAATATTCTCTCTCAAGGCATTACATGCCGTAAATTTAATCCCGGTGGTCCACAACTGCTCCCAGTCAGCAAACATAATATTGTGTCCTATATCTTGTGCCCATTTAATCATAGCAGATTTTACTGTCTCTTCCTCAGTACGCCATTTCAACAGCAAGTTATACATTCTTGATAATATCTTAGCATTGGGTTCTAACAATTCTGTTTCCAACTTTGATTTTTCCACCTGGAAACCGATTTTTTTGTCTTGATTGTAAACCTCTCTTATTTGAAAGTAATGTAGCCAGCCTCGCACCTTCCCTTTAAGCTTCTCATAACTCTGCAATCTCAGCTTGTCACCTTCCTGTTCCAAAATCTCACAATACTTTGGCCATTTTGCTTCCATATTAAGTTTTTTCATAGCTTTCGCTTCCATAGGTGATAACCACCTTGGAGTTTTATTCTCCAAAAAATCTTTATATCTAATCCAGACATTAAATAGTGCTTTCCTGACAATATGGTTTTTAAATGCTTTATGCGCTTTAACCTTGTCATACCACAAATATGCATGCCACCCGAATACATTATCATAACCTTCAAGATCTAAGATGTCAGTGTTCTCAAGAAGTAGCCATTCCTTCAACCAGCAAAATGCTGCTGATTCGTAATATAGTTTAGAGTCCGGCAGGGCAAACCCCCCTCTGTCTTTAGCATCAGTAAGTATCTTAAATTTTATTCTG
Organism: Podarcis gaigeae; assembly: GCF_964106915.1. Lineage (NCBI taxonomy): Eukaryota > Metazoa > Chordata > Lepidosauria > Squamata > Lacertidae > Podarcis > Podarcis gaigeae. The sequence goes on from NC_139695.1 coordinate 21,799,589, forward strand.
GGCTTTTTGCCCTGCCAGACAAATCTAGATATATCTCTTTGCCACCTCTTGAAACAATCCATCTTGTCAATGATTTGCAGTGATTGGAACAAAAACAACATTCTCGGCAGTACATTCATCTTAATAACAGGTATTCGACCAAGCAAGGAAAGCTTCAAATTCGACCAAATCTCTAAATCTTTCTTGACTTCTGACCAACATTTCTCATAATTGTCTTTAAATAAATTTACATTCTTAGCAGACAAATTCACCCCCAAGTATTTTACCTTCTTTACTAGTGTTAGATCTGTCTCTTTCTGAAACCTCATCCTCAGTTTCCTCTTTTACCTCAACATTATCTGCTTTTTTCACATCATCACCTTCCTCTGGATAACTCTGGAAAATTCCCACATTTTCCCGCCCCCTTAGGATTGTACTCAACACTCTTTGTGAGCTTAATGGACTTAGAGTCAGTCATCCATACCCTGTATGAACCTTTTTCGTACCCCATGAATAAACCATGTGCCCCACGTTTTCCAAGCTTGTTGCTCTGTGGGGTGTGTACCCACATGTCAGAACCAAAGATTCTCATGTGCTTGACGTAAGGTTTCTTACCAAACATATTCTCATAGGGAGTACAACCAATAGGTGATGACAACCTCCTGTTATAGGAATAAACAAACGTGGACAAAGACTCCCCCCAAAACTTCTCAGGGAGATTGGCATCATGCAACAAGGTTTTTAGGCCTTGAAGCAAAGTTTGGATTGCTCGCTCAGCAAGTCCATTCTGCCATGGCGATCTAGGCGTTGAGAGGTCATGCTGGATTCCCTTCTCAGTCAGGAAAGCTTCAAACTCCTGAGAAGTGAACTCCCCGCCCCGATCAGTAAAGAGACAGCCGATAAGTTTACTGTGAGCATTCTCCAACCAAGCACAGAATGCCTTGAACCTAGGAAACGCTTGCGATTTCTGCTCGAGCATAAACACATGAATGTACCTGGAAAAAGAATCAATTAGAACCATGAAGTACCTTGCTCCACCCACAGAGGGCGCAAGTGGACCAACCAGGTCTGCGTGGACTAGCTGGTAGGGTTTGGAAGATTGCCTGCTAGACTCCTTGCTTTTTGGAGCAACCTTCACCTTGTTCTCTGCACAAGACACACATTTCATGTGAAACTTACAGGGCTTGATGTTCAAACCCTGAACCAACTCAGGCATCTTGGCCAGTGCCTGCCAAGACATGTGTCCAAATCTTCTGTGCGCCTTGTGAATACATCCTGCATGAAGAACTTTGTTAGTTTGTGCAACACAACAAGAATCAACATTAGACACAGCAACAGCATTGTCATCATAAGTTATACAGAATAAGCCATCCATAAACTTTGCATGCAAAATGTCCTCTTTGCCTTTCCTGATGACACAGAAGCTCTTCTTGAAGGAAATCTCAAAGCCACGCCCAGTCAGCTGTGGGACACTGAGCAAATTGTCTGCAGAATCTGGAACATAAAGTACATCTTTGATGGTTGTGTGCAGACTTGCCAGTCTCACTTTCCCGACTCCTGCAATTCGCAACGTCTTTCCATCAGCCTTGTGGATCTCACCATCTTGAGGTTTGAAAGAGAGAAACAGATGCTTATCTTTTGCCAGATGGCGGGTGCATCCAGAATCTACAATAAATCTTCCTTTGGCTTTTGGGGACGCAGTGCCAGCAAACAGAACCTTGTTTTCCACTGGCTTGGGCTGCTGTTGTTTGCCCCCCTGCTCCTGGCCAACAAATTTGCCTTTGGCCTTCGGTGAAGCAGTGCCAGCTAACAAAGCCTTGTTTTTCCCTGGTGTGGGCTTTCCACCCCCTTCTGCATCGGGCCATCTGCTGGCTCATGTCTCTGTTTACTTCTGGCCTTCCGGCCTCTGCAAAGATGACCTTGGCTCTCATGGGAATCAGAGCTCTCAGCTGCCGACTCCTTGGCTCCCCCTGGAGGCTGGAATGCTGCCTGGGATGACATCAGTCAGCTCCCCCTGCAGCTTGCAACCGGTGCCCTCGGCATCCCTGCAATCACTCTCGATCTGGGAAACAGCCAAGACCTCCGACGCAGTCAAACTCTGGGCTCGGATGACCAGCAGATGGGCTACTTTCAAAGCATTCCACATCTGGCGTGCTGTCGTGTTGCCAGCCAGTGATGATATTTCCTCCAGAGAGGCAGACAAGACTATTACGTCTATGGCCTTTGAATCTTGGGCCTTCCATCTATCTGTCAGAGGAACTGGAGGGGCTTCACACACAGTATGCCACACTCCAAACTGTCGCAGCAAGCTCTCACAGCAACTTGCCCAAGTCTCATAATTGTGCCAATTTAACTTTATGCCTTCAAAAACTCCTTATCTTGGCAGCTCATAAATCACGAAGCCTCTGGCGCGGCTCCCAGGCCAATTAGCCAGCCGGAGTTCATCAAAGACTCTGCCGCAGCAACAGAAAAGCCTTACTTTCGCTTTTCCCCGCATACCTCACAGCAATCTGTTGCAGTCTTACTCTCCTGTAAGTGCCGTGAATCTGGGCCCGAAACCTGATGTTGGGTTACTGCCAGGGAGACAAACGCCATCATGCCTCCATGTCGATTCCAGACGATCCATCGATCTCCCGTAGATACAGTATCAGTCAATTAGCGACACAAGCCTCAGAAATAGCTTGCCACATTCCAGGGCTTGTGCACGCTCTTTCAGCAGAGTTCGTACAACGAAAGATGCACTCAGGAGAGCATTATTTACAACTTTATTCAGCGTTGGTCAGAACAAAGAGAAAACATGACTGCCTGCTTCGATGTTCAGGCACAGAGAGAGAACAAAGGCAATACACTAAAGAGAAACTTCCTGTGAACAGGAAATACGCAGGCTGTGACACAACCTGCTCCCTTTTTAAGGTGGAATGGAAATATCCTAACATCGACTTCCTAAAAATCACTGCAGACATGACCTGGGCTCAGGAACCCCACCCACATGACCTGGGTTCCTGTGCGTAAGAGAAATCTGGTGGGCAAGCAGCGGCAAGGACAGGCCCAACTGCTTCCTTCAACCAGGTCTCTGTCACACATGCCAGGTCTAATCCTCCATCCACAATCAGGTTGTGGATGGCAGTGGTTTTATTCATCATTGACCTGGCATTGCACAGCAACACTTTCAGGTCATGTGGGTTTCCCTTGCTGATTCCAGTATCCTTCCGGTCAGGACCAGACCTGGAGGCAGGGATAGTCCTCAAACAATGACTAACCCTGCCTCCTCGGTAATGACATGGTCTGGTCTTAGCGTAACTCCTCCTCCTGCCCGTGAGGGGATTCTTCTATCTAGAACCCCCATTGGACTCAAAAGAGCACTAAGAAAGCTGGCAACATACTGTGAATCTGAATGTCTCAAAATCAACTATCAAAAGACCAAGATACTCGCTTTTGGGGGAAAACCAAAGCTTAGAAGCTGGGAACTCCAAGACCATAAATTAGAACAAATTAGAACAAGTCACAAACTACAAGTATCTAGGAATGGTGGTACAGGCCTCAGGAACCAACAAACTACACATAAACTCCATTGGGTGACTCTGAGTCAACTCCCTGGGATAGTTTATTGTTGTACATTGTTTCTAAATTTATTGTTGTACATTGTTTTAATTGTCTGTTTTAACCATATTTGCATAGCAGTTTCTAATGTTGTGAGTGTCCTCTATTTCAGAGGCCTCTACTCTGCAGCCTCTTATAGTTGTTTTAACTGCGAGTCTTTTAGTTTTTATGCTCCTATAGCTGTTTTAACTGCGTGTTTTTATTTGTTTTTAGTTCTTATCTGTTTTAATTATCAGTTTTTACCCATTCATTATCCGTGTTTAATCTTGTATTTTATTCAGATGTTTTATCCTATGCTTGTTTCTTTGTCCTTATTTGCTCTAACAATTATAGGTTAAAAAAAAAAATCCCAACTGCTATTTTATTCATATTTTGTTTTTGTTTGTTTGTTTTATCCTGGTCTGTGACTGTAATAAAGTTCATTCATTCAAGCTGCGGGTATAGAGTGGTATATAAATTCAATAATAAATAATTAAATAATATATTGAAGAGCAAAAAAAGAGGACAGCCTGAGGCACTGCTAGCCCAAGCTGGGAAAAGAGGTGTGCGGGGTCGCCACTGCCATGCCCCTTTCCCCAGCTCGGGCTGGCAGGGGCCATGACGGGCAGAGCAGCCCAATTCTGAGCCACCTGAACTCAAGACCCCAACAACGCCCCCTCAACCTGGACATTTCCTTTAAAATGTAAAAAATCGCCCATATGTTGGTCCCCAAAAAGAGGACATGTCCGGGTTTCCCCAGACATATGGCAACCCTATATTGTTTTGTTTTTTCCCAGATGATCTTTATTGAATTTTTAGTTACATACTATACATGCACATACATTATGTTTCACATTTGTTCTTGCTCTCCCGAGCTGACTTCCCTCCTTCCTCCTTCCGGCTTTTTTATGTCGTCTTTAACTTTTTGCATTGTCTTTGTCCATTTTATATATAATTGTTCTTCTTCATTTTTTTCCATAAAATGTCTGTCTGTAAACAAATAAATCTTTCTATATATACAATTCTTGTTGTCTGTCTATATTCATTTACAAATATTGTTCAACAATAGTCCTAATATACATTTTTAATTCATTTTGATATTATTATCCAATAAACATCTTGTGTTTTCCTGTTATGAGGTTTATTTTAGTTCTACTGGTTTCCCTATTTTCTCTATATATAACATAAATTTTCCCCATTCTTTTTGATATGTTTCGTCACCCTGATGTCGAATTTTTGCTGTTAGTTTGGCTATTTCTAACCTTGTACTGCCACTCTTCTATTGTAGGCAATTTTTGCTGTTTCCACACCTGAGCCAGCAATAACCTCGCCGCTGTTGTTGTGTAAAAGAACAGTTTCTGGTTATTCTTGTCAATATCCTCTCCCACCATTCCCAACAGGAATGACTCTGTTTTTTTCAAAAACATATACCTAAAAATCTTATTTAATTCATTATATATATTTCCCCAATACATTTTCACTATGTCACATGTCCACCACATGTGAAAGAAACTGCCTTCTTTCACCCCACACTTCCAACAGTTCTTATTTCCTGTTTTATACATCTTTGACAATTTCATTGGCGTGAGGTACCATCTGTACATCATTTTTAACAGATTTTCTTTTAACAATGTACAAGCTGTAAATTTTAGGCTGGTGTTCCATAATTTTATCCACTTTTCATACTCAATGTTGTGGGCTACATCTATTGCCCACTTAATCATGACACTTTTGATTTCTTCATCTTTTGTGTCCATTCTAGTAAATACTCATAGACCTTAGACAGTGTTTTTTTGTTATTCTGTAGTACTGCAGTTTCTAGTATTGATTTTGTTTGTTCATACCCTCTTGTTTTCTTATCTTTTGAGAAGATGTCATTCATTTGATGGTATTCCATCCAACTTGATAATTTATCTTTTAATTCCTCATAAGGTTTGATCTTGATTACATTATTCTCTTCCAATAACATGTCTCTATAGGTCAACCATTTTCCTTTCATATTTAGTCTTTTCAGTGAAAATGCCTCTTGGGGTGACAGCCACCATGGTGTCTTCCTTACAAACCACTCTTTAGATCTTATCCAGACTTCAAATAGTGGTCTTTTTATGATGTGATTTAAAAAGTCCTGATGTAAAGGTATGCATGCCACCCGTATCTGTTTCAGAACCCCTCAAGATCTAATATGTCCGTATTATCGAAGCTGAACCATTCTTTTAACCATGTTATACATGCAGCTTCATAATATATTTTGAGGTCCGGTAATGAAAAGCCTCCTCTTTCCTTTTTATCCTTTAAAATTTTGAATTTTTTTCTAGGCTTTCCCCCCTGCCATACAAACCTAGAAATCACTTTTTGCCACTCATTGAATTGGCCTTGTCCTGTTATAATTGGAATAGTTTGAAATAAAAAGAGCATCTTCAGTAGGACACTCATCTTAATAGCTGCTATCCTTCCACAGAAGGATAGCTTCAGTCTGTCCCATATTTCCAATTTTGTTTTTACTTCTTTCCATGTTGTTTTATAATTATCCTTAAATAGGTTTGTATTTTTCGGGGAAAGCCAAACACCCAGATATTTTATTTTCTTTACCCTTGTTATTTCTGTTTTGCTTTGTAATTGGTCTAATTGTTCCTCATTCATGTTTTTTACAATCATTTTTATTTTACTTTTATTAATTTTTTTAAAGAATATAATTTTTATTAAAAATTTCCATTATATCAATTCCAATATCAAACAATTTTCACAAATTTCAATTTTTGGACTTCCATCAGCTTCTCTGTCAATCATCCATATTTACCCATTTTTACCCATTTTCTAAATTTAATATTGCATTTTAATATTACTTTTACAATCCTCTTTCTGTTTAACAATACTCCCTTTCACAAAGCCTCTTTAAATCCCATTAGCGTTGTTTGTTCATCATATATACTTTTCAGATATTCTGTAAATTTCCCCCAGTCCTCGATGAACTTGTGGTCCCGTTGATATCTAATCTTCCCAGTTATTTTGTCCAATTCTGCATAGTCCATAAGTTTCATTCTCCATTCTTCAAGAGTCGGTATTTCTTCCTGTTTCCATTTTTGGGCCATTAATATTCTTGCTGCTGTTACTGCGTATTGAAAGAGTTTATCGTCCTTTCTATTTATTTCACTTCCTATTATTCCTAACAGAAAGGCTTCTGGTTTCTTTACAAATGTGTATTTCAACATTTTCTTCAATTCATTATATATCATTTCCCAGAAACCTTTCACTTTCTTACACTCCCACCACATATGATAAAATGTTCCTTCTTTTTCTTTACATTTCCAACACTTATTGCATGTCTTATACATTTTTGCTAACTTAACCGGTGTGATATACCATCTATATACCATTTTCATAATGTTCTCTTTTAACGCAGTACATGCTGTAAATTTTATATTTACATTCCATACTTTTTTCCAGTCATCCAATTGTATATTATATCCAAAATCTTTGGCCCAATGTATCATCACTGACTTTACTTCCTCATCCATCGTTTGCCACTCCAACAACATTTTATACATTTTTGACAATATCTTATAATCACTATTTATTATCTCTGTTTGAAATTTTGATTCTTTTTCTGCATATCCACTCTCTTTAAAATCCTTTTTGAACATTTCATTTACCTGAAAATAATGCAACCAGTCAAACACATATTCTATTACTTGTTCATATGGCTTCATTTTCCATTTTCCTCCTTCTTTAATTATTAATTCTCCATATGTAATCCAATTCCCTCTCATATTGATTTTCTTTACGCTCATAATCTCTAATGGAGACAACCAGTGTGGAACTTTAGGTTCTAATATATTTTTATACCTATCCCATATTCCTATGAAAGATCTCCGGAAGATATGATTCTCAAAACCCTTATGGCTTTTCTTCTTCTCCAACCATAAATATGCGTGCCATCCAAATCTGTTATCAAATCCTTCTAAATCTAACAATTTGTTATTTTTTAATTTTATCCATGCTTTTAACCGACAGAGACAGGACGCTTCATAATATAATTTCAAGTCTGGCAGGGCAAAGCCTCCTCTTTCTTTCGCATCTGTTAATAACTTGAATTGTATTCTTGGCTTTTTACCCTGCCAAATGTATCTTGAAATTACTCTTTGCCACTCTTTAAAAATCACAGTCCCTTTGATTATAGGAATCATTTGAAATAAAAATAACATCTTTGGAAGTACATTCATTTTAATCGTTGAGATTCTACCCCAAAAAGAGAGTTTCATCCTTCGCCATACCTCCAAATCTTTTTTAATTACTGGTATGTAATTATTTTGAAATAAATCAATATTTTTAGAAGTTAAACATATTCCCAAGTATTTCACCTTCTTTGCCACTTCAATCCCTGTTTCTTGTTGCATTGTTTCTATTACATTATGGTCCATATTTTTTACAATTACTTTCGTTTTTTTCTTATTTAGTATAAACCCGGCCACCTTACCAAATTGATCAATCTCCTTCAGTACCTCATTTAGACTTTTTAATGGATCTTCTATCGTTATTACCAAATCATTGGCAAAGGCTTTAACTTTATATTCATTCTGACCTACTGTCACCCCTTTTATTAGTCCATTTTGTCTAATTGAGTTCAAAAGGACTTCCAGGACCATTATAAATAACAGTGGCGAGAGAGGACATCCCAGTCTTGTACCTTTCAATATCTTCACTTCTTCCATAATCACATTATTTACAATCAGTTTTGCTTTCTGTTCTGTATAAATCGCCCTTATTCCATTATAAAAATCTTTTCCAACCTCTATATGCTCTAAATTTTTTAACATAAATTCCCATGATATATTATCAAAGGCCTTTTCTGCATCTACGAACATTAGTATAGCTTGTTTCTCATTCCTGGCAGTCAGATACTCCAAAATATTAATTATATTTCTAACATTGTCTTTCATCTGTCTGCCTGGGAGAAAACCCGCTTGATCTTCATGGATAAGTTCTGGCAAAACCTTTTTCAATCTTTTTGCTAATATTCCAGAAAAAAATTTATAATCTGTATTCAACAATGAAATCGGCCTATAATTCTTAACTTGTGATAAATCAGAATCTTGCTTGGGAATAAGTGTAATGAAGGCTTCTTTCCAAGTTATCTTTTTCCTTCAAAATGTTATTCATAATTTCTTTCAGTGGTACCGTCAGGATATGTCTCAGTTCTTTATAATAACTAGATGTAAAGCCATCTGGTCCTGGAGCTTTCCCTTTTTAAAATTCTTTTATGACCTCTATTATTTCCTCATTCTCAATTGGGGCGTTCAGTCTGTCTTTCTTTTCTGTCGGGATCTTCTGCACCTTTTTGTCTTTTAAATATCTTTCTATTTTCTTCATGTTATTCTTTTCTCTATTTCTATACAAATGACTGTAAAAGTCCAAGAATCCTTTCCTGATACCTTTCGGATTTTCTATATCTTCTCCATCCACAATAATTTTACTAATTGTGTTTTGTTCCTTTCTTTTCTTAATTTGCCACTGTCAGCTAACCATCTGCAGCGCATTACTGCTCTCAGCAGAGAAAGCACTCCAGGCAATATGGAGGCCAAATGGCCGAAATATTGGGAAATAATAGAAAAAGATGGTGACAACTGGAGACTGCAGAGTATGGAGAAGCTAAAGGGGAAAGTGCGAAATTGGTTACATTACGCTCAGATTAAAGAAGTCTTTAAGTCAGATAAAAAATTAGGATTCCAGGTGGAAAAATCAAAGTTAGAAACAGAACTGTTAGAACCCAGCTCTAAGACACTTTCAAGAATGTATAATTTGCTGCTAAAATGGAATACACAGGATGAAACGGTCAAATCAGCTATAATAAAATGGGCACAGGACATAGGGTACAACATCATGTTTGCTGACTGGGAAAAGTTATGGACCACCGGTATGAAATTTACGGCATGTAATACCCTGAAAGAAAACATTATGAAAATGATATACAGGTGGTACATGACCCCAGTCAAGCTTGCAAAGATATATCATTTGCCTGACAATAAATGTTGGAAGTGTAAAGAGGCTGAAGGAACATTCTTTCACCTCTGGTGGACGTGCCCTAGAGTGAAGGCTTTCTGGGAAATGATATATAACGAGCTGAAAAAGGTATTTAAGTACACCTTTCTTAAGAAACCAGAGGCCTTCCTCCTGGGCATTGTCGGCCAAAGTGTGCAAAGTGTTCAAAAGAAGGATCAAACTTTTTTATGTATGCCACAACAGCAGCAAGGATACTCATTGCTAAGGGCTGGAAAACTCAAGATTTGCCCACACTGGAAGAATGGCAGATGCAGCTGATGGACTATATGGAACTGGATGAGATGACCAGCAGAATCCGAAACCAGGGAGAAGAATTGGAGGAGGAGAACTGGAAGAAGTTTAAAGATTATCTACAAAAGCATTGTAAACTGTATGAATGTTAAGAAAATTGTATGATCTGCAACATCAGGGCTCCAACAAATTAATAATTTATATCTGTAAAAGTTAATGTAATTGAAAAATAAGATAAATTGTGGATAAATGGTACTTTATAATTAACCTTTGACAAGAGAAATTTAAAAGATTAAATTTGAGATTTGAATATTGGGAAATTTTAATAGACAAATTAAATTAAGTTAATAATTTGCTGGTAAAACTTATGAGTTTAGAGAGTAGGAACAAGAGGCGTGAGGAAGTCCAAGGATGTTTATGAAATGAGGATATCTGAACTTGATATGATTTTATATATATATCTTTATTGTCAAACAAAAATTTAATAAATATTATAAAAAAAGAAGAAGAAAGCACTCCAGGCAGCCAGCCATAAATTCCATTCTTTATTTCCTTCTGACACGATTACAGGCAGAATAAACATAGTGATCCGTCTCTCATGACGCGTTGCTTCGACTGGTTTCTTTTTTCCCTCTCCCTCGTGACCAGCACAGCCAACGGCCCAACCCCTTCCGTCTTTCCCTGTGACGTGGATCCCCCTCTCTAGGAAGCACCCGCTCCTGCTCAGACTCACTTTCCTCTTCTCTGTCCTCTGAGGACGAGCCAGTGCTAATCAGAGGAGATCATTCTCTGTATCCTCCCTTTCCTCCCTCCCTCACTGCCTGCAGTTCCCTGACATCCACACCCTCCTCAAAGGCCCCCCTCCCCTCCTCTACCTGAGAGGGTGCCTCACCCGATGCGTCCTTCTCATGCTTCTCGGGGGTAAATCCCAGGAAAATCTCCTCCTCCTCTTCGGTATCATCAAAAACGTTACCCCAACCCCTAACACCTGATGGACCCGGACGATCTTCACTCACTCCTCCCCCCCACTGTGTTTCCTCTTGGTCCGATGCTGGGAACCCTTCAAAATCCTCTTCATCGTCCGTCGGCCCAAACGCCCGCTCAGAGAACCTCCCTGCGGGTTGTGGCTTATGGGGAAATAGCTCATGGAAGTCCTCCACTAAACCCTCCTCAGTGACCCAATCTGACGGCACCCACGTGTTTCTTGGAACTTTGAAGTGCCAGGCATAGCTCTAATGGCTTTAGCCCAAGTGTAGCAGAGTTTTCCTGCACAGCGAAGAAGCTAGTTGAGGTGGAAATGACTAGTCAGCTAGACTCAGAATAACTATTTACAGGATTTATTAAAAGGAAAAATAAAACCAGCAGAGTTTCTGCATACAAAACAAAGCAAAAATAAATCCTTTCTTTCTCTCTCTCTCTCTTAACCATACAAGGCACTTCTACTCCTAACACACCCACCTAACACAAACTGTGCTAGCATTCCTAGATAACAGAGTTGAGTGCTGGTCGTTAACCAATCAGAGTAAGTAGCTTCTAGGTCAAGCAGACCTTGGCTTTCTTCCAAGAGTAAATTGACACTGCCTTGAGTTAATTGTGTGAAGCCAGAATCTGTAAGTTTTCATGAGAATCAATTAACAGAAACTGAACAGTGTTGTCCGAACTGGGAGCCCCCTCCCAAGCTACAAGATACTCCAGCTGATTACCCTTCGAACGCGAGTCCAGTATTTCCTCTATCTGGTGTCCCCACTCCCTTTCCTCGACTTCGGGCGGTGGCACCTCCCCTTCCCTTCTGCCCGGCCAGTAAGCCGACAATAGCGACCGGTAAAACACGGGATGAATTCTCATGCTCTCTGGCAGCCTCAACCTGAAGGCCACCGGGTTGACTTGCTGTATGATCTCAAAGGGACCCACCCTCCCGGGTTTGAGTCTCTTACAGCCCCCTTTCCAAGGCAAACCTTGCGTTGATAACCACACCTTATCCCCCTACCCGAAGGGTTGCCCCTTCCCTCCGATGCTTGTCTGCTTGCCTCTTGTATACCTCCTTGGCCCTTTCCAAGTTCAACTTCAGTTGCTGTTGAATCGCCTCCATTTCCTCCGCAAACTGTTCAGCGGCTGGCACACTCCACGCCTCCTCCCCCCTCCCAGGGAAAGCCCTAGGATGACACCCGTGATTAGCAAAAAACGAAGTTATCCCTGTGGACACGTTCTCAGAGTTGTTGTATGCAAACTCTGCCAGCGCTAATTTGTCCACCCAATCGTTCTGCCTCTCCCCCACATAACAACACAGGTACTGCTGTAGTACTGCATTGACCCTTTCCGCCTGCCCATTGCTTTCGGGATGTCTGGCGGTGGTGAAACTCACCTCGACCTGCAGCAAACCCATGAGTTTGCGCCAGAACCTTGAGGTAAATTGTGTTCCCCTGTCCGAAATGACCCTCGAAGGGACTCCATGCAACTTAAACACATGTTCCACAAACAATTTGGCTGTCTCCTCCGCAGTTACCGCATGAGAACACGCCACAAAATGGCACATTTTGGTGAGTAGATCCACCACCATCAACACCGCCGTTTTCCCCTTGGATCGGGGCAGGTCAGTGATGAAGTCTACTGATACCACCTCCCATGGCCTCCCTGGTGTTGGCAGAGGCTCTAATAACCCTGCCGGAGCTGCCCTCTCCCCTTTGGCTCTCTGACAGGTCTCACCCCCCCGCACATATTCCTTCACATCTTCCCGCACCTTAGGCCACCAAAATTCCCTGGTGACCAACAACATGGTCTTATGTTGCCCAAAGTGTCCTGCCGTCGAGCTGTCATGAAGTTGTCGGAGGATTCGGGCCCAGAGAGCTTCCCCTGGTACATACAAAGCCCCTCGATAAAACAGTAGCCCCCCTTTTTCCTCAAAACCTCCCTCAGCCCCTCTCCCTTGCCCAAGTTCATCCAACTTTCCTCTGGCAAAAGCATCGTCCCGCATCAAGCGTAGCAGTTTGTCGTCCTTCACCAGTGTTGCCCCGCAAGCCCACCTCTGCTCGGGGAACATGAACCGGGCTATCGGCGGTCCTTCCTCTGCCAAATACTCGGGTTTACGGGATAAAGCGTCCGCCCTCACATTCTGCTCCCCCGGTACGTACTGAATCCTGAAGTTATTTTTTTTAAAAAAAACATTTTTATTGCATTTTCAGTTTACAGAAGAAAAAAGAAGAAAAAAGAGTAATACTTCAACTTTTAAAATACATTTTAAAGTTGTTAGCTGGACTTCCCCACACCTCCCTCCCCCTGCGTTCTTTACAATAAAACATATCAGCAAATTATTACCTTGTTTCGTATCTTATTTATATCTTTCAAAATATTTTACTTCTAAATTTAAAGTACCTTTTATCCAGTGTTTATGCCTTAAAATAAAGAATATAGTAACCTTAAATTTCAACTTTTTCTTAATTATAACTTATCTTCCTATTTTCCCGATCTAGTTGCAGGAGCTAAATTCCAAAACATGCAGATTCTTAACATTCATACAACTTATATTGTTTTTGCAAATAGTCCTTAAATTTTTTTCCAATCTTCTTCCGTTGTCTCTTCACCCAAATCTCGGATTCTGCCAGTCATTTCAGCCAGTTCCATATAGTCCATCAACTGCGTCTGCCACTCTTCCAGCGTGGGAAGATCTTGTGTCTTCCAATATTTTGCTATAAGTATTCTTGCTGCTGTAGATGCATACATAAAAAATGTTTTGTCCTTCTTTATCACCCTTTGGTCCACAATGCCCAGGAGGAAGGCCTCTGGTTTCTTGGGAAAGGTGTACCTGAACACCTTTTTTAATTCATTATAGATCATTTCCCAGAAGGCCTTCACTTTTGGACAAGTCCACCAAAGGTGAAAAAATGTCCCTTCAGCCTCCTTACATTTCCAACATTTATTATCAGACCGATGGTAAATTTTTGCAAGTTTGACTGGGGTCATGTACCACCTATATATCATTTTCATAATATTCTCTTTCAAGGCATTACATGCCGTAAATCTCATTCCAGTGGTCCATAACCTTTACCAGTCTTCGAACATAATGTTGTACCCAATATCCTGAGCCCATTTTATCATGGCTGATTTAACTATCTCATCCTGGGTATTCCATTTAAGCAGCAAGTTATACATTCTCGAAAGTACCTTGGTCTTAGATTCTAACAGTTCTGTCTCTAGTTTCGATTTTTCCACCTGGAATCCTATTTTTTTGTCCGACTTAAAAACTTCTTGAATTTGAGCATAGTGAAACCAATCTTGCACCCTATTCTTTAATTTTTCAAAGCTCTGCAGTCTCCAATTGTCTCCAGTTTTTTCTATCATTTCCCAATATTTTGGCCATCCGACCTCCATATTGAGTCTTTTTCTGGCCTTGGCCTCCGCTGGTGATAATCACCTCGGGGTCTTACCTTCTAATAAGTCTTTGTATTTTGTCCAGACCATGAATATAGCTTTCCTGACAATATGGTTTTTGAACATTTTATGAACCTTTACCTTGTCATACCACAAATATGCATGCTATCCAAAAGCATTGTCATGCCCTTCCAGATCTAGGACATCAGTGTTCTCAAGAAGTAACCAATCTTTCATCCAGCAGAAAGCCGCAGCTTCATAATATAACCTTAAGTCTGGCAGGGCAAATCCCCCTCTCTCTTTGGCATCAGTTAGTATTTTAAATTTTATTCGGGGCTTTTTGCCCTGCCAGACAAACCTAGAAATATATTTCTGCCACTTCCCAAAACACTCCACTCTGTCTACTATCTGTAGGGTCTGAAACAAAAATGACATCTTCGGCAATACATTCATCTTTATAGCTGCAATTCGGCCCATCAAGGAAAGTTTCAATCTTGACCAAATCTCTAAATCTTTCTTAATTTCTGACCAACATTTTTCATAATTATCTTTAAACAGATTCAAATTTTTGGCAGACAAATTTACCCCTAGGTATTTTACCTTTTTAACAACATTTAATTCTGTCTCTTTCTGAAACCCATCTATTTCCAAAGGTGTCAAGTTTTTCTCCAAAACCTTAGTTTTTTGCTTGTTCAATTTAAACCCCGCTACCCGACCAAATTCATGAATTAGTTCTAACACTCTCTTCGTACTAGATTCTGGCTCCTGTAATGTTAAAACCAAATCATCTGCAAAAGCTTTCAGTTTAAATTGTTTCACTCCGACCTGTATTCCTTGTACCAACCGGTCTTCCCTGATCATTTTCAAAAGCACCTCCAGAACAGAAATAAATAACAGAGGGGATAGGGGGCACCCTTGTCGTGTTCCTTTTTCAATTTTAAATTCTTCTGTCACCACATTGTTTACAATCAATTTCGCTTTCTGCTCTGAATAAATTGCTTCTATTCCATTTTCAAACCCCCGTCCCACTCCCATCCCTTCCAAATTTTTCTTCATAAAACTCCAAGAGATGTTGTCAAAGGCCTTCTCCGCATCAACAAAAATTAACACTGATTTTGTATTGATGTTGGTTTGCAAAAGTTCCAAAATGTCAATAATATTCCTAGTATTGTCAGACAAATGTCTTCCTGGGAGAAAGCCTGCCTGGTCTTTATGGATTACTTCATTTAACACTTTTTTAAGTCTACTCGCCAAAATGTCTGCAAAGATTTTGTAATCCACATTTAGGAGTGAGATGGGACGGTAGTTCTTTAGTTGAGTCTTTTCAGTTTCCACTTTAGGGATCAATGTGATGAAAGCTTCTTTCCACGATTCCGGTGCCCTCTTCCCCTCCAAAATCTGGTTGCATACCTCCATTAGTGGTTGTATCAAATAATCTTTCAATGTCTTATAATACTTGGAGGTAAGCCCATCCGGACCTGGAGATTTGCCTAGTTGCATATTCTGAATGGCACTCTCTATTTCTTGTTGTGTTATTTTATGATTCAGGATTGTTCTCTTTTCCTGAACAAGTTTTGGTAGACCATTTGTTTTCAAAAATTGGTCTATCTACTTCTCCTCTTGTGGCCCTTGAGTGTAAAGCTTTTTAAAGTATCTCTGGAAACACTTCCTAATTTCTTCTGGTTTCTGGATATTTCTCCCTTCAATCTCTAGATTGGTGACTGTGTTCAATTTTTGTCTCTTTTTCAGTTGCCATGCAAAAAGTTTCCCACACTTATTAGCTGATTCGAATGATCTTTGTTTCATTTGTTTAATTTTCCACTCAACTTCTTGATTTATCAATTTCGCATACTGTGCTTGATAAAATTTAATTTCTCTCAAGATCTCCTTCGATTTTGGTTTAGATCTCAACTTTTTATCTCCATCTCTTATCTTCTCTAAGATCTTGTCTTTTTTCCCATTCCAGAGCCTTTTCTTTATCGTATTCTGTTGTATCAGAAACCCTCTCATAACTGCTTTACTTGCGTCCCAGATTGTTCTTTTTTCCACCACGGTACTCAAATTAATTTCAAAATAGTCTTTCAAAGTTTTTTGGGCCTTCTTCACAATCTCCTGATCTCTTAATAGGGTGTCATTCATTTTCCATCTGAAGGAACCGGTTGGAGTAAGTCTTAATTCCATTTTCATAGCATTATGGTCGGAGCAAGTTTTTGGGCAGATTTCCACTTTTCTAGTCATCGGTGCCAGCCTCCTAGTTATCCATATTTGGTCTATTCTTGTCCATGACAGATGGGCCTCAGAAAAGAAGGTTCCTTCTTTACCTAGGGGGTTTTTTGTCCTCCAGATATCAATTAAGTCCATATTGTCGGTTAGTTCAAAAAAGGTTTTAGGTAGTCTGCCATCTTTTGTTAAGCTTTGATCTTGTGACTTGTCCATATTTGTGGAGACCACACCGTTCATATCTCCCATCAAAATGATGTTAGTGTAGTCTAAATAGTCCAGGATTGTCTCATGCAGTTTCTTGTAAAATTCTGATTTCCCCTCATTCGGTGCATAAATTCCTAATAACAAAAATTTTTCTCCTTGAGTCTGTATTTCAATAGCCAAAATTCTTCCTTGCTCATCTTTAAATAAAAATTTTGGTGACAGGCTCTCCTTTGCGTAGATCACCACTCCTCTTTTCTTAACTTTGTCCGATGAAATAAATTCTTGGCCTAATCTTTTGTTAATCAAGACTTTTCTATGGAGCCTGGTCACGTGTGTTTCCTGAAGTTAAAGTTGGCAAAGAACTGTGCCCAGCGTATTTGCCTCTGGCACATCTTACTTACTTTATCAAACCTTTATTAGGCATTATAGAAATAAAACCTTAAAAGAGAAAATAACATATAAAAGCCTTGAAATATATATAAAAAGGCAGCAGTTTGCTAAATGCATATATATGCATTTAGCACATCACTCTCTGGCACATCACTCTCGCTGTCCGCCAGTACTCCAAATTCTTGTGATCCGTGCACACCTGTATCTGATGCTTCGCTCCAATCAAAAAATGGCGCCATTGTTTGAACGCAGCCACAATAGCAAGCAATTCCTTATCATAGATACTATAGTTTACTTCCGATTTATTGAGCTTCCGGGAGAAAAAGGCACATGGTCGCCACTCCCCCTCCCCATCCTGCTGCGTGAGGACCGCTCCAATCGCTCGATCCGACGCATCTGTCTCCACCCGCAGTGGTAGTTCAGGGTTGACATGCAGCAGTTGTTCCTCGGAGGCGAAGACCCTCTTTAGACTCTCAAAGGCCCTCTGCGCCGCCTCCGTCCACTCAAACTTCTTCTTGCCACTGAGGCAATCCGTTATGGGGGTCGCCAGCCGCGTGAAGTTCTTGATGAACTTCCAGTAGAAGTTACTGAAGCCCAGGAACCACTGAACATCCTTCCTTGTTTTCATACTTTTCCACTCCACCACCGCCTTGACCTTCTCCAGGTCCATTGCCAGACCCTTGTCCGACAGCCTGTAGCCCAGGAACTCGACCTCTCTCGTGTGAAACTGACACTTCTCCAGTTTCACCCATAGGCGATGCTCCTTGAGCCTAGTTAGAACTTCCCGCACGTCCTTGACGTGCTGTTCTTCGTCTGGAGAGTAGATAAGTATGTCATCCAAGAATGCAGCGCAGTTTTTATAGAGCAAAGGTCCCAACACGTGGTGCATGAAGGCTTGGAAGCACGGACTACCACACTGTAAACCGAAGGGCATAACGAGATATTCGATTGCTCCTAGTGGTGTGTGTTATCATAAAGCACCAATGCAGCAGCAAGCAAAGGCTATAGCAGCCAAGTCAGCTGCTTGTGGCTGGAAAGCCAAACAGGATGTTTGTGACTGTTGCCATGGGAACAAAGGGGCAGTCCATTCTGTACTGAGCACCGGATGTTAGCTCAGTGTGTGTGTCATGTGACCCGTACTGGAAGTACATGGGTGGAGTTTATTCTTACTGCTGTTGAGTGCAGACATGTTTTCTCTGTACTGATGTGAGAGACAGAAATAAAGGATGTAAATAGTTTTCTGTCTGCTTCTTTCCCCTCCCTGGGGGACACCAAAGGGGAGAGAGAAGGAACGGTGTGTTTTTCTCACAGCCTGAGAAAAATCGCCGAGACCTCACCTACTTATCTGCCGGGAGTGGCAGGAGGGAGGTCAGAAAGGAATTCAGCCGGTGCCTACGCTGTGGCACATTCCTCTGACCCAGGCAGAATTCCAACAGTGTGAACATGGTAGTCTTCCACTCGGCCCCCTCTCGCACCCTGATGAGATTGTAGGCTCCTCTCAGATCCAGTTTCGTAAAAATTTTCCCCTTTCGCACCCGCGCCAATACGTCATCGATTCTAGGCATGGGGAAGGCCATGGGGACCGTCTGGGCATTGATTCACTGGAAATCCACGACCAGTCTCCTCTCTCGCGTGGCTTTCTTGTCCACAAAGAACACAGGGCTTCCGCCCACTGCCCTGGACTCCCTGATGAAACCTCTCCTTAAGTTTTTGTCGATAAAGGCTCTTAAGTCCTCCATCTCCTGATCAGACATAGAGTACAGTTTTCCTGCCGGTAACTTGGCCCCCGGGACCAAGTTGATCTGACAATTGTAAGGCCTGTGCGGCGGCAGCGTGTCTACCTCTCTTTCACTGAAAACCTCCACCAAGTCCATATATTCTCTAGGAATGCCGCCTTTCTCTCCCGCCACTCTGGCACTACCAACTCGCGGCTCCTTTACTCCCAAACAGTTCTCCAAGCAATGCGCCGATCCAAACGTCAGGTTACGCTGATGCCAGGAGACCACCGGATCGTGCAAGGCCAACCAGCTCATGCCCAGAATGATGGGCGGACCCGCCAGCGTGGCCACATGGAAAGCAATCGTTTCGGAATGCGTCGAAATCCTCATTCTCATGGGTGGGGGGTCTGATGGGTCACTTCCCCTCCCAAAAGTTCCCGCCCATCAATGGTGGTCACTTGTAGCGGAAAGTCCAAAGGTAGTAAATGCAATTGGTGCTGTGCAGCGAAGTCCCTGCTGAAGAAATTGGAACTCGCTCCTGAGTCCAACAGGGCATGGACCTCCATAGCATGTCCATTGGGGAGGTCCAGCAACACCCTCACAATTATGCCTGGTTGGGGGATGTCCTGGTCGGGGCTCTGGTTCGGTCCCATTCCTGCCTGGCTGCTGCCCGGTTCCACTCCCAGCCAGGCACTGGCATTTCCCTGCATTTGGACTCCCCCCTCCCATCTGGGAGGAAGCCCCCACCATTCCCTGCCAGTTGCGACATTCAGGACACAATCTGGCAAAGTACCCTGGTTTCTGGCAGATAAAACATTTCTTGGCAGCCTCCAGTCTTTTACCACCTTGTGAATTGGCTGTTGAGCCCTTGAATCTTCCTGCGCACGGGCCGAGTCAATTTCCATCGGCTCCGAACGATAATGACCTTGCTCTCCCTCACTTGGTATCTCAGGAATGCGATCACCATGGAAACGCCGGCCTTTGTTTTTTTTTTTAATATAATTATTTATTAAGGTTTTTTTTTATAAAAGAAATACATAGATAATAAACAACATTACTTATATCATAACAAAATTTCATAACTTGTTTGGACTTCCTCACGTCTCCTGCTCCCACTTACATCGTTTAAAAGTTTTTTTTCAAGCAAATTATCATCTTGTTTACAATCTTATATCCACTCATTTAAGTATAGTCTAGCAATTCTCCGAAAGGTTTATGTTTTCCTTAATCTCACTTATCATCAAATTCCAGTCTAGTTTAGTGGTGGCCAATTATTTATGATCAAGCATCCTTCTTAACATTCAACCAAATTACAATATTTTTGTAAATAAATCTTAAATTTCTTCCAATCTTCTTCAATCCTTTCTTCTCCCAGGTCTCGGATTCTGCCAGTCATCTCCGCCAATTGCATATAGTCCATCAGCTGCATCTGCCACTCTTCCAGTGTGGGTAGATCTTGTGTTTTCCAATTCTTAGCGATGAGTATCCTTGCTGCCGTTGTTGCATACATAAAAAATGTTCGGTCCTTCTTTAACACCTTCTGGTCGACAATACCCAGGAGGAAAGCCTCTGGTTTCTTAGTGAAGGTATACTTAAATACCTTTTTCAACTCATTATATATCATTTCTCAGAAGGCCTTCACTTTAGGGCAAGTCCACCAGAGGTGAAAGAATGTTCCTTCATTTCCTTTACATTTCCAGCATTTATTATCAGACGAATGGTATATTTTGGCAAGTTTAACTGGGGTCATGTACCATCTGTATATCATTTTCATTACATTTTCCTTCAAAGCATTACATGCAGTGAAGTTCAGCCCAGTGGTCCACAACCTTTCCCAGTCCTCAAACATAATGTTATGCCCAATATCTTGTGCCCACTTTATCATAGCAGATTTAACCATTTCGTCTTGTGTGTTTCATTTTAACAGCAAGTTATACATTCTTGATAGTACCTTAGTCTTTGGTTCTAACAATTCTGTCTCCAACTTCGATTTCTCCACCTGGAACCCTAGTTTTTTATCATTTTTAAAAACTTCTTTAATCTGGGCGTAATGTAACCAGTCTCGCACTTTACCCTTCATTTTCTCCAAACTCTGCAATTTCCAATTGTCACCGTCTTTTTCTAATATTTCCCAATATTTTGGCCATTTGGCCTCCATATTGGGTCTTTTTCGGGCCTTAGCTTCCAGAGGGGAGAGCCACCTCGGAGTTTTGTTTTCCAATAAGTCTTTGTATTTTGTCCAGACATTGAATACTGCTTTCCTGACAATATGGTTCTTAAAGGCCTTATTGATCTTAACTTTGTCATACCATAAGTATGCATGCCAACCAAAAGCGTTGTTAAAACCTTCCAAATCCAACACATCAGTGTCTTCAAGAAGTAGCCAGTCTTTTAGCCAGCAGAAAGCTGCGGCTTCATAGTACAGCTTTAAGTCTGGCAGGGCAGAGCCCCCTCTTTCTTTCGCGTCAGTTAATATCTTAAACTTAATTCTGGGCTTTTTGCCCTGCCAGACAAATTTAGAAATATCTCTCTGCCACTTCCGGAAACACTCCGTCTTGTCCACAATTTGCAATGTTTGAAACAAAAACAACATCTTTGGCAATACATTCATCTTAATAGCAGCAATTCGGCCTAACAAAGAAAGCTTCAATTTTGTCCAACTGTCCAAGTCTCTCTTAATTTCAGACCAACATTTTTCATAGTTATCCTTAAATAGACTCAGATTTTTTGCTGTTATATTTACCCCTAGGTACTTTACTTTTTTAACCACAGTTAGTTCTGTTTCTCTCTGAAACCGTTCTGACTCTGTATCTGTCAAGTTTTTCCCCAAAACCTTAGTTTTCTGTTTATTTAGTTTAAATCCCGCCACCCGACCAAAGTCTTGAATCAGTTGTAATACTCTTTTTGTACTAGATTCTGGCTCCTGCAAAGTCAAAACTAGGTCATCTGCAAAAGCTTTAAGTTTATATTGTTTCGCTCCGACCTGAATCCCTTGCACCAACCGGTCCCCTCTAATCCTATTCAAGAGCACCTCCAGAACCGAGATAAATAACAGAGGGGAAATCGGGCAGCCTTGTCGTGTACCTTTTTCAATTTTAAACTCTTCTGTAACCACATTGTTAACTATCAGTTTTGCCTTCTGTTCTGAATATATTGCATCAATCCCATTCTCAAAACCCCGTCCCACTGCCATTTCTTTTAAATTTCCCTTCATAAATTTCCAAGAAATATTATCAAAGGCCTTCTCCGCATCTATAAAAATTAACACTGCTTTTGTATTTATGTTTGTTTGCAAAAGTTCCAAAATGTCAATGATGTTCCTTGTATTAGCAAACATATGTCTACCTGGGAGAAAGCCTGCCTGGTCTTTATGAATTACTTCATTTAAAACTCTTTTAAGTCTGCTTGCCAAGATATCTGCAAATATTTTGTAATCCACATTTAAAAGGGAGATGGGACGATAGTTCTTGAGTTGTGTCTTCTCAATTTCCGATTTTGGTATCAATGTGATGAAAGCTTCCTTCCACGATTCCGGCGCCTTCTTTCCCCTCCATAATTTCATTACTGACCTCCATCAATGGTTGTATCAGATAATCTCTTAATGTCTTATAATACTTGGAGGTCAGGCCGTCTGGCCCTGGAGATTTGCCCAATTTCATATTCTGAATGGCTTGTTCGATCTCTTGTCGTGTTATTTTGCTGTTCAGGAGTGATCTATTTTCTTGTGAAAGTTTTTTAAGTCCATTTTTTTCCAAAAATTGTTTAATCTCAACCTCATCCTGCGGCCCTTGAGTATATAATTTTTTGAAATATTTCTGAAAACACTTTCTAATCTCCACGGGGTTCTGAATGTTTCTTCCTTCAATTTCCAGGTTTGTAACTACATTTAACTTTTGTCTCTTTTTCAACTGCCAAGCCAGCAGTTTCCCACATTTGTTTGCCGATTCAAAGGTTTTTTGTTTCATTAATTTGATCTTCCACTCTATTTCCTGGTTCATCAGTTTAGAATATCGTGCCTGATGGAGTTTAATTTCTCTCAGAATCGGCTGTGACTTCGGATTCGATCTTAACTTCTTCTCTAACTCTTTAATTTTCTCCAAGATCTTATCTTTCCTCTCATTTTGTATTCTTTTCTTTACAGCATTCTGTTGTATCAAGAACCCCCTCATCACGGCTTTGCTTGCGTCCCAGATGATTCTTTTTTCCACCGTAGTGTTCATGTTTATCTCGAAGTAGTCCTTCAAAACTTTTTGGGCCTTCTTAATAATCTCCTGATCTCTAAACAAATTGTCATTCATCTTCCATCTAAAGGAACTGGTTGGTAATAATGTCATGTCCATTTTCAGTGCATTATGGTCGGAGCAGGTCTTTGGGCAGATTTCCACTTTCCTGACCTTGGGTGCCAGACCTCTAGTTATCCATATTTGGTCGATTCTTGTCCAAGTCAGCTGGGCTTCAGAGAAGAATGTTCCTTCTTTTCCCAAGGGGTTCTTCGTTCTCCAAATGTCAATCCAGTCCATATTGTCTGTCATTTCAAAAAAGGTCTTTGGTAGTCTGCCATCTTTCGTAACATTTTGGCTTTGTGACTTATCCATGTTAGTTGATACAACTCCATTCATATCTCCCATCATAATGATGTTGTCATAGTCCAGATACTCCAGCATAGTCTCATGCAACTTCTTATAAAATTCCGATTTTCCTTCATTTGGTGCATAAATTCCTAATAACAGAATCTTCTCTCCTTGATGTTGTATTTCGATTGCCAAAATTCTTCCATGTTCATCTTTGAATAAAAATTTAGGTGACAGGCTCTCTTTTGCATATATCACCACGCCTCTCTTCTTTACTATATCTGAAGATATGAATTCCTGACCAAGTCTCTTGTTTATTAACACTTTTCTATGGAGCCTGGTCACATGTGTTTCTTGTAAGCAAATAATGTCCAATTGTTCCTTTTTTAATATATGAAAAATTTCCCTCCTTTTTTCCGGAATATTAAAGCCATTTATATTCCAACTCAACAGTTGCAGAGACATCCTTTGCTCTCAGCCTTCTCAAACTGCCTCAGCTCTTGCCTGCTGCCCACCGCCAGAGCAGCTTTAGCGAGGGAATCCAAGTCCTTGTGACAGGGGCCCCTGGCAAGCTCATCTTTCACCTGAGAATTAAGTCCGGCCTTAAATAAAGCTTGCACAGGCTTTGAGTTTAAGTTCCAATCAAGCTTGTGCACCAGCATCGCAAATTGGGACCAGTACGCCCTCACAGTTGAGTTCCCCTGCCGGAGATCCAATAGCTGCTGCTGGGTCACATCCTCCTCCAATTCAAATGAAAACATAACGTCCATTGCTTCCCAGAATTGTTTGAGATCCCTGAGCGCAGCATTATGGCTAGCAAGCAGTGGGTGTACCCAATCTCGCGCTGCCCCAGTCAAATGGCCTATAAGGTACCCCACCTTTTCAGCATCCCCAGCAAAAGCAGCTCCTTGCAGTTCCAGAGCATACTGCATGTCCAGTTTGAAGCCCATATGCAGTCTGGGATCTCCATTGAATTTGCTTACCAGCGGCAAAGACTGGTTCAGGAGCCCTCCAGAAGCTCCAGCAGATCTGGCTCTGGCTTCTTCCAAACGAATCCTTAATTCCTCTGATGTAGCCAATAAATAAGCTCTCTCTTTTTCCAGCTGTTCAAGGTGACGTTCCATCCTCCTTTTCTTCTTTTCGAGCCTCTCCTCTCGAGTGCTCATTAACTGGGTGTGTGAATCGAAGCAAACTGTCAGCTAACCAGCTGCAGCGCGTTGCTGCTCTCAGCAGAGAAAGCACTCCAGGCAGCCAGTCATAAATTCTATTCTTTATTTCCTTCTGACACGATTACAGGCAGAATAAACAAAGCGATCCGTCTCTCATGACGCGTTGCTTTTTCCCCTCTCCCCCGAGACCAGCACAGCCAACAGCCCAACCCCTTCCGTCTTTCCCTGTGATGTGGATCCCCCTCTCTAGGAAGCACCCGCTCCTGCTCAGACTCACTTTCCTCTTCTCTGTCCTCTGAGGATGAGCCAGTGCTAATCAGAGGAGATCGTTCTCTGTATCCTTCCTTTCCTTTCTCCCTCGCTGCCTGCAGTTCCCTGACAGCCACGCAAGCCATTTACCCGACTTGTTAGCAAACACAAAATTCTTTTGTCTTAACTTTTTGATGTTCCATTCCACCTCTTTGTTTATTATCATAGCAAATTGCGTTTGCAGAACTTTAATATTTTGTTTTATTTTTAAATTATTGGGTTTCTTGATTAGTTTTTGTTCATTCTCCATTATTTGTTTTAAGATTTCCTTCTTTCCTTTCTCTCTATACTTATTTTTAATTGCGTTCTGCTGAATGAAGAATCCTCTCATTACCGCCTTACTTGCATCCAAAACTGTACTCATCTTTGTGCCTTTATTACAATTGTCTGTAAAATAGTCCATCAACTTCTTTTGTGCATCTTGTATGATTTTTTGATCCTCTAAGAGATAATCATTGATTCTCCATCTAAATGATCTTTCTTCATAACCTTTAATCTCCAATTTTATTGGGCTGTGATCCGAAATTACTCTAGGTTGAATTTCAATTTGAAGAATTCTTGGAGTTAGTTCATTTGAGACCCAAATTTGATCTATTCTTGACATTGACTGATTTGGATCTGAATAGAATGTAAACTGCTTTTCTGGTGGATGTCTAAGTCTCCAGATGTCAGTTAAATTACAATTCTTCGTCATCGAAAAGGAAGTCTTGGGTTGTTTCCTTTCTTTACTAACTTCTTTATCTCTTAATCTATCCATTTCCATTGAAACTACTCCATTCATATCTCCCATGACTATAATTTTTTGGTCCATATATTCAAACATTCTTTCTTCCAAATTTTTGTAAAAATCAGTCTTATTTCCATTAGGTGCATAGATCCCGACAATTATTAATTTTTCGCCTTGCCATTTGATCTGGACAGCAATAATTATTCCTTCTTCATCCTTAAAAAATTGTTCAGCTTCAATTTTTTTTCTTACATATAATACAATTCCTCTCTTTTTCCCTTTGTCAGAAGATATAAATTCATTTCCTAGTCTGTTATTAATCTTTTTTTTCTGTGTTTCCTTGCCACATGTGTCTCTTGTAGACAAATAATGTCCAAATTTTTCTTTTTTAAGTATTGTTCAATTTTATTTCGTTTTTTCTTATCATTCATTCCATTAATGTTCCAGCACCACAATTTCAACACCATGATAACTTTTATTAATTTTAAATCCTGCCATCCCTCCAAATTCTTCTATTACTTTTAATGCTTCTACTATCGAAGAATGAGGTTCTTGTAATGTCAGGACTATGTCATCAGCGAAAGCTTTAACTTTGTATTCCTTTTCTCCTTTTGCATTCTGATCTTTATAAATTGCCTCTATACTTCTTAAAAACTTTGTTCCGAGACCCATCATTTGTAAATTGTGTTTCATAAAAAACCAAGACACGTTATCAAACGCCTTTTCTGCGTCTATGAAGATTAGTGCAGCCTGCTTATTTATTTTTGTTTCTAAATATTCAATTATATTTACTATGTTTTGTATATTGTCTTCTAACTGCCGTCCTGGTAAAAAGCCTGCCTGGTCTGAGTGTATTTGTAAAGTCATAATGTTTTTTAATTTCTGCGCTAGTATGTTTGCGAACAGTTTATAGTCGTTGTTAAGCAGTGATATCGGTCTAAAGTTTTTTACGTTTGTAAGATCAGTTCCTTGTTTTGGTATTAGGGAAATAAATGCTTCTTCCCGTGTCTTGGGAATCTGCCCTTTTTCCATTATATTATTCATTACTTCCTTTAGTGTGGAGACTAATTGTTGACTTAATTTCTTATAATATTTAATTGGTATGCCATCCGGCCCTGGGGCCTTCCCATTCTTTCCTTGCTTAATTGCATCTATAATCTCTTCTTCTGATACTGGTTTTCTCTTCTTTCTTGGGAAATTGCCCTCAGTTTATGTTTTCCTATATAAGTTCTTATCTTCTCCTCATTTTCTTTGGGTGCTTTATATAGTTCTTTGTAAAATTTAAGGAAAACTTTCCTTATTTCTTTCGGATTATCTATTATTTCATTATTGTCTTTTATTGTATTTATGATCTTCTGTCCTTGTTTTTTCTTTAGTTGCCAAGCTAACCATTTTCTAGTTTTGTTTGCTGATTCAAAGTTTTGCTGTTTTAGTAGTTTAATTTTCCATTCCACCTCCTGATTTATAATCATAGATAGTTTCATTTGCAGCAATTTACTTGCTTGTTTTAGTTTTGGGTCCTCTGGTTTCCTTACCACCTGCTTTTCTATATCTTTTATTTTATTTAATATTTCTACTTTTTTCTTTTCTTTTTCCCTTTCCCTCTTTTGGATACAATTCTGTTGCAGAAATAATCCTCACATAACTGCTTTGCTTGCATCCCACACTACATTTATGTCTGTACCTTTATTTAGGTTTAATTCAAAGTATGTACTTAGATGTTTTTTAGTTCTTTCTAATATTTCTGTATTGTCTAACAAATTGTCATTTATTCTCCACCTCCTAACTGTTGGGTCTTTAGTCTTCCATTCCATTGCAATAACATTATGATCTGATAACATCTTTGGTAAAATTTCAGCTTTCACCACTCTTGTAGTTAGTTCTTTTGATATCCAGATTTGATCTATCTGGCTCCAACTTTAATTTGGCTCTGAGTAATATGTGAATAGGGTGACGCTGTGGGTTAAACCACAGAGCCTAGGACTTGCCGATCAGAAGGTCGGCGGTTCGAATCCCCGCGATGGGGTGAGCTCCCATTGCTCGGTCCCTGCTCCTGTCAACCTAGCAGTTCAAAAGCACATCAAGTGCAAGTAGATAAATAGGTACTGCTCCAGTGGGAAGGTAAACGGCATTTCTGTACACTGCTCTGGTTCGCCAGAAGCAGCTTAGTCATGCTGGCCAATAAAGCGAGATGAGCGCCGCAACCCCAGAGTCGGTCACGACTGGACCTAATGGTCAGGGGTCCCTTTACCTTTACCTAATATGTGAATTGTTTTGTTAATGGGTTTTTTGAGTCTCCATATATGCACTAATTCATTATTCTCTGTTAAAGATATAAAAGAATTCGGTAATTTGCCCTGGTTTGATTTCACTCTTCCTATTGATCTATCCAGTTCAGTGGAGATTACCCCGTTGAAGTCTCCCAACGATATAGTATTATAGTCTATGTAGTCCATCAATATTTCCTCTAATTTTTTGTAAAAGTCTGCTTTCTTATCGTTTGGCGCATATATCCCCACTATGATCATTTTTCCTCCTTCTATTTGTACCTGTATTCCTATTATTCTTCCTTCATTATCTTTAAATATTTGTTGTGCTCTATATTTATTTTTGACATATATACCAACTCCTCTCTTCTTTTGCACATCTGAGGAAATAAATTCATTCCCCAATTTTTTATTCTTTAAAACTGTATTGTGTTTCCGTGTTACGTGTTTCTTGTAAGCAGATTATGTCTATATATTTTTTAAAATAACTCATATTCAATTTTATTTCTTTTGGCTTTATTATTCATGCCATTAACATTCCATGATATAATTTTAATTGTCATTTTGATTTGTTTAATTAAATACAATTTTATTTTATTGTTTACATTTAAATATCTCCCTCTTCTCCCTCTTGTTCTTGTTTATCCTCTTCACTTTCCTGTTCCCCTCCCTCCATCTTCCCCAACTCCTTATATCTTCTCCCAAATTTCTTCATTTCTTGCAATGTCTTAATTTTGAATTTCTTGTCCTTATAATAAAATGACACACCTTCTGGATACTCCCATTGGAACCTTATTTTGTTAGCTGTTAAGTTTTTTGCCAATTCTTTGTAAACATTTCTCTTGCGTAAAAAACAATTGGGAATATCCTTAAACACCACAATTGTTTTCCCATCTATAATCAATTGTTTTTCTTCGCTCTTCCTCAGAATAGTGTTCCTCACTTCTGCTGAGTTAAAGATTGCTAAACAATCTCCAGGGTATTTTTTTTGTCTTGCCTGGAACGAGGTGACTTTTATTCTGAAAACATTGGTCACCATGTAATCTAAATCCTCCTCCCTCATTTCTAATAGTTTAGAAATTTCTGTGATAAGTCTTTCTCTCACATTCTCCCCATCTTTCTCTGGAGGTCCCCAAAATTTCAAGTTCTGTGCTTTTTGGTTCATTTCAAGAAAGGCTAGATTGTCTAATGTATTTTCTTGTGGTTTTGAAAGTTCTTCTATTTGCCCTTTCATTCTTTCCCCTTCTTCCCCCCCATTTATTTTTGCATTTTTTTATTGTTCCTCTACTGTTTGTATTTTTACTTTCAATTCTTTCATTTATCCTGATAAATCTGAAGCCACTTCCAATAACTTTTCCCAAATATTTTTTTCACTTTCCTTTACTTCTCTCCTGATTTCTCTTATTTCTGCCAATATTTTTGCAAAATCTCCCTCCCCTTCTATCTCAGCTTTTGATGTCCTTCTCTCTCCTGGTGTTGTTATTTTTGCTTTCTTACTTATGTTTCTTTAATTAATAAATAATTTTCCAAGATGCAATTCCACTAACTTCCACAGGGGAACTTATTTTACCCTGTTTCCAAGACACTTATTTTCTCTGCTATTCCCTCATTCACCACAGGGTGTATCTATCTCTCCTACTTCCTCTTTTATCACACACAATTGTACACAATGATAGTGTAAATTTCCTCTCTTAAAGAGCAACTTAACTCAAACAAGTATACAATCAAATACTTCATATATTCAGTATCTGTCCAATTGCGTTCTGTTTATATCAACACCTTACGTTTCCCCAGACCTCAGTCCCTCCCTCCTATTCAGTTCACAATCAGCTCCATCATTCCACACAGCGTCACGAGTCACAAACAATAGGGGAGAAGAAGTAGCAGTTCTAATTTCCCCTCTGTTGCCACGTAGGGAAGGTTGCAAAAAGTCTCAAATCGCTCAAGTCCAGTAGTTGTAAACATTGAGAAGTGAAGTGCAAACAATGACTCTAAGCTCTCTGCAATCCAAAACCTTCAGTAACGTCCAGTAGCTATGTTGTTACAATGTTGTTACAGTATTACGATGGGTCTTTACGTTCAATGGTGTTTCCAACCTGGTATTCCCAAAAGCGCCTTAACAGTATGTACAAAGTTCTGAGTTCCTCACAAATGTACTGAATTTCACAGGTATTTGAAACATTGTCCTATATCTCCCAATTGATTTTATTTGTTTAGCTTTATATTGTGAGGAGAATCAGAACTTACAGGGTTAAACAGTTCTGAGTGCCGTCTCACATTCTGAGGCGTGGCTATATTCACAGAGGGGAGTGTTTCTCTGTGTGTCTTTTTTCTTTCGCTTTTGCCGAGAAGCGGAGAGGATGCCGGCAAATTCACCGGGCTGATTTATGTCGTTATTCTACTCATTAAAGGCTATTGGAGATAAGAGAAAAGCCTGC
Organism: Podarcis gaigeae; assembly: GCF_964106915.1. NCBI lineage: Eukaryota > Metazoa > Chordata > Lepidosauria > Squamata > Lacertidae > Podarcis > Podarcis gaigeae. The sequence continues at coordinate 21,829,816 of NC_139695.1, forward strand.
GTTGCGGTCTGAGTTATTACCCACACAAAGCAACAGCTTTCCCCGCTGTGTAAACTCTGCTAAGAGAGCCAAAGAGGCTGGAAGAGGTTTTTACCGGCACGGACAGCAGTGACGCAGCTAAGAAGAGTGCCGGACGCCATTTTGGCCCAATAGGTTATGGAAGTCAGCCAAGCTTTGAAGCTGTTGCTGCATTGTGCCTGTGTGGGGGGGAAGCCAGCTGAGGAGAAGCTGGAGCCAGTTGGAGCTGTGCCTAACGTTTGAGGCAGAGAGGAGCTCGCTGGGGAGGATCTGGTCTGCTGAACCGGGTGCCGGAGGAGCTGCTGTTACATGAGTACGCTGAGCCCCGGGGAGAAGATGGCAGACGGCCAGGAATCATACTCCGTCCCTTTTGAAAAATTAAATGGAAAGAATTGGGAGGAGTGGAGCAGGAAGCTGAAGGCATGGCTGGTAGCCAAGGGTCTGTGGGAGGCGGTCCGAGGGCCTCCACAGCAAGCTGCAGCCGGCAGCAGATATCGCAGCTGCCCATGCTTCGCAGAGAAAAAATCAGAAAGCCCTGGGAGCTATCGTGCTCAGTTTGGAGGGCTCACAGCTGCCTTTGGTAGAGGGGCAGGAGACTGCTCATGAGGCCTACCAGGCACTAGAGAGAGTGCATCACAGGACCACAGCTGGGGCAAACATCCATGCTACCAGACGCTTGTTTGAGATGAAGCTGCGTCCTGGTGATAGCATCAGACAGCATGTGACTGAGATGCTTTCTGTTTTCAACCAGCTGAGGCTGTTGCAAGTCAACTTTTCTGAGGAACTGAAAGTTTATATTTTGCTCAGCTCTTTGGACAAAAGTTATGACAATTTGTGTCTAACTTTGGAATCGATGAATCCCGCGGATCTTACGCTGGCGTATGTGACAGGTCGCTTGTGTGACGAACAGGAACGCCGTCTAAGAGAGGGCCGAGCTGGCACAGGGAGCCCATCTGGTTGCAGGGGGGGGGGGGCAGGCCAGCGGAAGGCACAGTTCAGGCTTTTTCCACTCATCGCTGCTTTGTCTGCAAGTCGGTTGACCATCTGCGTCGTTCCTGCCCCCGGAGAGCCAGATATGCCAGGCAGGATGTCTCCAAGGTCGCTTCCCATGGCAGTCAGCCAGGTTTCCATGGCAGCCAGTCCAGGAAAGGAGGCCAGCGTGGGAATGCGCAGGGAGGACGTGACACAGGGAGTGTGGAGGACAGTCCTTATCACCTAGCTGCCTCTATGGCAACGATAAAGGACAACTCCAGTGAGGAGAGAGTGCTGCGTTGGGTCATAGACTCTGGAGCCAGTCATCATCTGATGCCAGCGCCACCTGGTGGAGAAATGTGGAACTGCAGGGCTCTTTCAACTGGGAAAACAGTCATTTTTGCTGATGGGTCACAGAGACATTTAACCACTGTTGGAAATGTGTTTGTTTCTTTTTTACAGGCAGAGTTGGAGGTCTACGTTGTGCCTGAAATGAAACATTGTCTTTTATCTGTATCTTGTCTCTTACAGGAGGGGTACAAGGTTTGCTTTGAAAATAATGTCTGTTCTATTTCCAGGGGTGGGAGACAACTCGTCAGTGTTGCATGTCAGAACAACCTCTTTGTTCTGGAGACACCTCTGGAGGGTGAGGGGGACGCCGAGGAAGCACAGGCGAAGTGTGCAAACGTTCCCACTCAAGATTCATGTGCTCATTTGTGGCACAGGAGAATGTCACATGGCTGTTGGGAAGGTATCCATAAGTTGCCCCAGTGCACAGTAGGGTGCAAGATAAAAGCATGTGACCAATTCCTAGATTGTAGGGCATGCAGAAGGGCAAAGGTGAAAGGGTGCAGTTATCCCAGATTGGAGAGGGTAACCACAAAGCCTTTTGAGCTTGTGCACACAAACCTTTTTGGGCCCATGCCAGAGAGTCTGGGCGGGGCCAGATTTGCACTGACGCTGACAGATGATTTTACCCAGAACGGGTGGGTCTTCCCGCTGAAACGCAAAAGCGAGGCAGCGCAACTGATCAAAGATTGGGTTGCGGCGGTGGAACTACAGTTTTCCACAAAGGTGCAGGGGTTTCAGAGTGACCGAGGCGCAGAGGTCACTGGGTCTGCTCTGCAGAGTTTCTTCCGCCAGAAGGGAATACGTCACTGATTGACGGGTGATTGACTTCTCCTCAGGAGATTGGTGTGGCGGAGCGCAGGAGCAAGGCACTAGCTGGAGCAGCTGACGCTTTACTGTTTGACTCTGGTTTGCCTCAAAGTTTTTTGGGGGAGGCGATAAAGACGGCCAATTTCACAATGAACAGGTCCTACAATTCAGTGGTAGGTGACACCCCGTTTTTCTTGCTCCACGGAAAGAAGCCGCAGCTGCATTTCTTCCGTGTGTTTGGTTGCCAAGCGTGGGTGCTTCTGCCAAAGGTTCAACGAAAGAAGGGTGACCCGAGGTCCCGGAAAATGATCTTTTGTGGGTACGAGCCTGGGACAAAGGGGTGGAAGTTTGCATATCCAGATGGTGATCAGTCCAGGATTCTAGTTAGCAGAAATGCTGAGTTCTGTGAGCAGAATGGTTGGTCAAGGATCCATGCGAATCCTGACGTTCTCTCAGAATGTCTGTTTGATTCTGAGGAGGAGGGAGAGGCAGAAGCTGAACCTGTTGATGAGGACCAGGTCGCTGACCAGGGTCAAGAACAGGATTGGGCATCTCCACTGGTTGTTAAAAGAGAGCCCAAGAGTGAGCCTTCGTCTCCCGTTAGCAAAGTTCAGAAGGCCCGAAGACGCAGTAAGTCAGAGGGGGAGCCTTCTGGCACCAGTGACACACTTGCTGGCCCCAGTGGGTCAGAAGGAGCACCTGAAACAGTGCTCAGACGGTCCGCACGCTCCACAAAGGGGGTATCACCTGAGAGGTTTCAGGTCACCAGCGCGTGGGTTGGTTTCGCACAGTGCGAACCTGAGAGTTTTGAGGAGGTTCAACAGTTGCCTGAGACAAAAGCCAGGAAGGGGCAAGAGGCAATGGGAAAGGAGTTGAACTCAAAGAGGTCTGTAGATGTGTGCTCACAGTTTCCCTCAGGATGAGAGACAAGAGGGGGTGTGAGGAGAATCAGAACTTACAGGGTTAAACAGTTCTGAGTGCCGTCTCACATTCTGAGGAGTGGCTATATTCACAGAGGGGAGTGTTTCTCTGTGTGTCTTTTTTCTTTCGCTTTTGCCGAGAAGCGGAGAGGATGCCGGCAAATTCACCGGGCTGATTTATGTCGTTATTCTACTCATTAAAGGCTATTGGAGATAAGAGAAAAGCCTGCGTTGCAGTCTGAGTTATTACCCACACAAAGCAACAGCTTTCCCCGCTGTGTAAACTCTGCTAAGAGAGCCAAAGAGGCTGGAAGAGGTTTTTACCGGCACGGACAGCAGTGACGCAGCTAAGAAGAGTGCCAGACGCCATTTTGGCCCCATATATATTGTCTCTTAGCCCTTCTAGGAGCTGAGACTCTTTTCCTTCTTGTTACTCCGCACACTTTCTTTTTAAAACGCTGGCTCACTCATACCAATTTTTTCCCCTTGCGTCAATTTCTCCACCAGGGTCAGGAAGGATTTCCTTTGCTCTCAAATTGTTATAATACTCCCCTGTACCTCCTTATTCTTTTGCTTCTGTTCCGCTTTTTCTTTTGTTTTGGGGTGTGGGGGTTTAATCTTAAGCCTCGGAATGCTTTACCGCTTCACCTTTCGGAGCCTGTGGCATCGCTTTGCGGGTCAGAATGGATCCTAGCGTTCGCGTCTTCAATCCTGCCTCCTTGCCGAACCCCAACAGGTCCGGTGTGCACACAGGAGAGACGCCTCTGAACACAGCCACACCCCCAGCCCTGAGGATTTACCTCCTCGAGTTACGAGGTTCGCTTTTGCCCTAGCGTAACCTCTTTTTGCCTCGCAAAGCTCAGGACCTCTCCGGAGAGTTGATCCTGCGCTCCTTCAAATGGCGGCGGTAAAACAGGAAGTCAAAAAAACCATAAACGTATTTATGTATTCCTGCAGTTACTTCCTTCTCCAGCTGGTGTTGCTGTCTTCTATTGGCAGCTTGCTTTGTTTACTTTACTTGCTTCACTCCTCCCCCTCCTTCTTGGGCGTTGCCTCTCAGACAGTCATTCAAGCAGCATGAGACAGCAGTTTCCCCCTCGCCATTTTCCTCTTTAGGGCCTTCCGTCACTCACCACCCCTCCTTCCAAGCTCCACCGTTTCTCCCTCTTTTCCTCTTTCAGTCCTCAAAATTATCTTAATGTGCTGGGGTTCTCCTGTTCACTCCACTGTCTTTGGCAGCTTGTCCGTAGCTTGGGGAGAACCCTTAGAACATAGCTTGGCACATTTTAGATTAGATCTACAATGGGGGTGGGGGTGGGAGTAAATACTAACAAAGTCTTGCTCTCGTCTATTCCTTTCTATTTCAATTAAATCTAGTCTCCAAGACGTGATCAGGCTTCAGGCCTGGAAACCAGAAGTAAGAGCAATTAATTATATTCAATTATTTACTCCAAGATTTCCAAATATTTTACTGTCCTGGGTATTGATCCTTTCTTCCCCCCCCCCCCCGCCCCCTTCTACTATTTAAATGTAAGATTTCCAATCATTTCTAATTGTCCATTTGTTTTTCTTCACAAGCCCTTTGCTTTTGATCCTTTTCCAGCCAGTAAGTTTGGCGTCTGGCCAAGGTCTGGCATCTAGCCCAGAAATTAAGTAGTAGTGTTTCACTACTCCAGATTACATTCCTGCTTGAAAAGTTCGTAAGGACTGACCTGTATTCTTTGCTTCATGATACTTGTTCTTCAGAGTGAGAAATCCGTCTTTTAAAATATTTTCTCCGGGAGCTCTCAGTTTCTGCTGCTTACTTCATCTGCAACCGGAACAGGAAGTGGCAACCCTAAATTGTGATGAAAGATGACCCTGAAAATACTGGCAAAGCCTTGTATGGTATGGCATGGAAAGGAGAACTAGAATAAAGGACTGAAGGGGCTGCATTAGTGAGGTTGTTAGAGCAAGTTTCCTTGGAATTAGGTTCAGCGGAGACCGTGGTGTCTTTATGATATATGGTTTATTCACACACATATACAACCTGAGCCTAAGATGGAGAGGCTCACAGCATTAACGCCCCAGAAGGTCTTGCTTCTTCCAGTTACAGCCTTCAAATCAAGAAATCAGGAATGGCTCTCCCTCTGTGACTTCTGCCAACTTCTACCCAGCATTTTCATGCAACTCTGACCTTTTCCTTTCTCATTCCCAGCCAGGCGAGGGAGGAGGTCCACCCTCATTTGCCCTCTGGCACAGAGCAACCACAAGGTACATAGGTGGCAACTATGACCCTTGCTTGGTTAATTCAGCAATGGAATCCTCCATTAGATTTTCACCCTTGCAGACTAACTCCCAAACTCACAAGGCTGAGGGACTAGGCAAGACCAAGGCTATTTCAAAACCAGTTTTTAGGTGCATTTAGCTTTGTGTTCTATAGCTTTTAGCCCAATATTGATTGATGGGGGAATGGAGGTTTATTTTGGGGTGCTTTGTGGTGCACAGCCCTGTCTTGTCTTGTCCTCGTGTGTGTGTGTGTGTGTGTGTGTGTGTGTGTGTTTGTGTGTTTCAAGGGCTTTTTGCTTGTTCACTGGGATCTTTCAGAAGGAAGAGACAAAAGAGTAGTGGCATTTTAGGACAACATAACAAAAACTTATGCAGGCATAGCCTATTTCATCAGAGGCATAAAGGAGACTGAGGAGGTTGATTGATAGTTCGAGGTATTGGTTGAGGCTAAGGCACCTGAAAAATCATATCACCCCTTATATACCCAATTGATGGCTCTGCTCTGCAGATGACGGCTTCCTGCAGGTACCATCTTATTGTTACCAAAAAGGACCAATGCAGCAGCGAGCAGAAGCTTCAGCAGCTGCAGATTGTTGGAAACAGGATGTTGATGTTTGTGACTGTTACCATGGGAACAAGGGGGCAGTCCATTCACTGTACTGAGCACTGGATGTTAGCTCAGTGTGTGTCATATGACCTGTACTGGAAGTACATGGGTGGAGTATATTCTCTCTGCTGTTGAGTGCAGACACGTTTCTCTGTACTGCTGTGAAAGACAGGAATAAAGCATGTAAATAAATTTCTGTCTGTCTCTTTCCCCTCCCTGGGGATAGCAGGGCAGAAGGGGAAAGGAATGGTGTGTTCTTCTTACGTCTGAGAAGGATCGCCGATAAGAGACCTCGCCTGTTTTTCTGCCGGGAGTCGCAGCGGGGAGGTCAACAAGGAAATCAGCCGGTGCCTAGCGAAGTGGCACATTCCTCTGACAAGGCTAGATTCCAACACTTATTGGGGGTCCCTTCTCTGCTATCTTTTCAATATGGCATCCCTACCCTAAGGCTCCTCCCCAGGAGGACTGCCCAACAGTCGTGGAGGGGCTCTCTGTGCCTTTTGTTCTGCTACATGTAATGCCTCCCTTGTTCCTGGTGACAGAGGAGGAGGGGAGAAGGGAACAGTGAACATGGCAGGTGCCTGGGGATCTGTTGCAGCCTCCACCACCTCTTCTTCCTCCTCCTCAGCTGCCTCAGTCTCACTTAAACCTGTTGCTTCTTTAGCCTCCAAGCCATCTGCTCCCCCTTCTTCTTCTTCTGACCTGTCTCCTGCATCCCACCAGCAGTCTCCTAGCTCGGAGCCTTCCCACTCTGATGCTTCCTGGTGGAGGGGGGTTCCCTGGTTGTAGCCTCCCACCATTGCTCCTCCTCTAACCAGTACCCGGCACTAGCTTTGCGTGCAGGGGAAGCCCCTAACTCACTGAGGGTTTGAGACCCATCAACTCCCCTCACCTGGTTAGCCCGCCAGTTGAAGCCGTTCCTGGGGTGTGGCTGCTGCTGTAGGCTGACACTTTCTAAGAGCCACAGGTGAGAGCTGTAGTGACCAAAGGTGGACAAACTACCCCAGAAGGAGTACAACGTGTCCCCCCCAAGATACTACCCCTCCCTTTTCACCCTTGAGTCATGAAGGACAGAAAGTGGAGAGTTGAATGTGTGTAGAAACCAGCCTCCCTTAGGAAAGCAAAGTTTACATTCATCACTCCATCCACTTTCATCTGTGGCCCCTCCCACCACAGGCACATGGCCCCTGGAAGGCTTCCCAGAGGAGAATATGGCCCTTAAGTCTGAAAAAGAGTCCCCAATTCTGAACTAGTGATGAACTGCCACTGATGGCTCCAGCTGGATGTTGAAATCTTCCTCTAAGCTCCTTTTCAGATCCATGTTCCATTTCAACAACTGGCTTCCTCCTGCAGGTCAAAGAGTCCCCTCAGTACAAGGACCCATTGTTTCTCCATGTGCATTTTCAGCAGCCTCCCATGTGGCTGCCAGTGATATCATTTTCCCCATCCTCAGATTTTGCCCCACCCCCAGCAGCCTAAAATTCTCATCAGATTATATCTTCAAAGGAAATAAGACATCTCCCGCTGAGCAAGACCTGATATTTTCCCCTCTTCAGATAGCTCTGAATCTTCAGCTGCATAGGAAAAATGCCCACGGTCCTTTCAAAATTTCCAATGTACTCGTAGGAACATCACCTGTCTTGGAAAAAAGGAAGGAACAAATGTCTCAGATGCAAGCCCTTTAATCTGGAATTGCTATTCTTAACTCCATGTGGCTGGGGTGTTCTGGGGCTTCTGTACCTTGAACGAATAATTTCTTGTTTGTATGTTCTACCCCAGCTGCTGCTCCCTGTTCAGTTCAGCTGGGGGATTAATTCACTGGGTAACAATTTTTTACTTTTTGAATGTTGTCTAGATTTCTACAACTGATTTAGGGTATTTTTGCACTGCTGAATCAGGAAATGGCATCCGTTTCTCTCCATCAGGTCAGGTTTACTGTAAACTGAATGGTGGGCATTGATAAAGGTAAGTACACGTAAATTGCATGTTGCTTCACCATTTTTCAAACTTCAGGGCTTGAACTTCCATTTCTTGGAACTCCTGGAATGCTCAGCGGCAGGGAGGTCTCTCTTCAGAGTCCAACAGTAGTCAGCCATCATGACTGCGTCCCAGCGACCCTGAGACCTGGTCTCCATCTCTTTCATGTCCTGATGGAATCTCTGCCCCTGCTCGTCACTCATTGAACCCAGGTTCTCAGGAAACCGGTCCATATGTGAAAATAGGTAGTGCATCTTGATGCTCATGTTGCAGCCCAGGTTTCTGAAAGCAGTCAGCATGTTGTTGACAAGTTCTGCGTAGTTTCTGGCCTTATTGTTGCCAAGAAAGTTCTTCACTACCAGAACAAATGCCTTCCACGCTTCCAGTTCCACTTCATTCATTGAGTTTCCAAACTCTGGATCTCTGATGAGCTGACGGATCTGAGGACCATAAAAGATGCCAGCTTTCAACTTCTCCATGGTCAATCCTGGAAAGGCCTGGCACAAGTAAGTGAAGCAGTCACCATCCTTGTCCAGAGCCATAGTGAACTGCTTGATTAAGCCGAGCTTGATGTGCAGCAGTGGGAAGAGTCTTCTGTCTCTGTCCACCAGAGGGTTGTTGATGACGTTCCTTTTTCTGCAAGGCACCAATTCCTCCCGCACAGGGCAGTCCTTCTTTGTGTAATGCTGAGCACGGTCCCTACTATCCCACATGCACAGAAAACATGGGTACTTGGTGAAGCCAGACTGTTGTCCCAACAAAAAGTTCACCATCTTCAGGTCAACACAAATAAACCACTTATGCAGATCATAACCAATTTTCTCCAGCACATACTTCACCGATTCATAGTTCTCCTTCAGTGTACTCGAGTGAGCCAGGGGTATAGAGGCAAACTGGTTGCCGTTGTGTAGCAGAACACATTTCAGTGATCGCTTGCTGCTGTCAATGAACAGTCTCCAATCTTTGGGTTCGTACTGTGGCACTTCAAGCTTGAGCAGAAGCTGTGCAATATCTGCACAGTACACCAAGTCCTTCTCTTCCGAGAAAAAACGGAGCTACTCTTGATGCCTGTTGCGGAAGAAGCTGATGCGAGCACTGTCAGAGAGGAGGTTTTCTTCCTTCAATCTGGATGCCAACAGTTCGGCAGAGTCCTTTGACAAGCTGAGGTCGCGAACTAGATCATTCAACTCCTTTTGGGAAAATGGATGTGGAGCATGATCTTCAAGAACCACTTCTTCTTCTTCATGTCCTTCAACAATGGAGGCATCTTCGTCACTAATGTCAGGAAGTTCTCCGAAGACAGCCACTGGAATTTCATCACAATGAGCTACAGGACGACGTGCTGATTGAAGATCAGGATACTTGAGGCTGCTCCGGTTCTTTCTGTTGATTCCAGCCGCACCAATTTATGGAAGATTTCAAGGTTTTATGACTTCAAACTGATCCCTTTTCGACATAATCACCCAGAACTATTGGAACTGAATACTTCCTGTCATTAAAATAATCATTTCCAATCAAAACAATTATTTGACATGGCATTTTACCCCCACCAACTTCTTCTAAAATGCTCCACACAAGCATACATGTGAACAAAAATGTAAAAAAAGACATGTGGCCATAGCTCAAAAACATGACCTGATTGAGCAAAACCAATGTGATTTTTTGATTCAGCGCATCAGATTCATCCTAAATCAACTGAAAAAACGCAGACAACAAATTTGTTGTTGACCAGTGTTATGCTTTGTCATTTGATTTGTCAGGGTCTGTTCCATGGAGATAGAAGTGTAATTTACTTTTTTCCTGCGTGAGCTGTTTAGGGGCGGGGTGTGTGAGTGTGGAGTGTGGAGTGTGGACATAATGAAAAGAAACACATTAAAGCAACATGGAGAACAGAAACCAAGTAGTTAAGGGGCAGTTCATCAAATAATCCCCCTAGTTGTGCAGAATGAGAAGAACTGGGGCAGCTGCAAGGATAAAACTACTAATTCATGTCATGTCTAACTGGTTTGAGTGAAAGGCTTCTCAGAAGCTAGGGCATGTCATAAAATACAGCAATGTACAAAAGCAGGTGGACGGTGGACATTAAAATCAGTCAAAATAATTAAAATGTCTGGGTGCTCAAGAAATGTTTAAATGGCAGCACAGACCTGTTGGCATAAAAAAGGTCTTCAAGAGATGCCTGAAAGTCAGCATTTCATTACAGATCAGCCTTCTCACTGATTCAGTCACTTGTGCAGACAGCTCAACTTCTGCAACCAATTACCTTCTGCAGAGTGTAGCCACAAAAGAGAGTTTTGGGAGGACTGTAGGACAGGCTTGCAGTTCATTCAGGGCAGAAGCAATGGGAGAAGGGCCATAGCTTAGTGGTAAAGCATCTGCTTACATGCAGAAGCTCTCCGGTTCAATCTGTTGTATCTCCAGCTAGAATGTCCTCTGTCTGAAACCCTGGAGAGTTTTTGCCATCCATTGTGGACAACACTGAGCTAGATAGAGCCATAGTGGGACTCAGTATAAGGCAGCCTCCTATTGTCCCAGCAAGAAGCTTTTGCCACGCACAGAGGACTTCTTAAATACATGAAATAAATAAAGCTGCCCTGGAAAGGGATGCTGAAAATGAGTCAAAATTAGAAAGCCCTGGGACAGCAAAACACTCGGACACAGTGCCTTTAAAGCATGGACCTGTGCCTAGGAAGCATGGGGCCAAGGTAACTGTGGATGAGCCTTGAGAGACTGCTGTCCAAGGTGCTGAAGGGATTGAATACAAAGATGCAATTGTTATAATGTCAAGTGGCATGATGGTGCTTTGAATGTATAAAGCAGATGCGGCCTAACTTGCACAGTTGCAGAATTAACTGAATTGAGCTAGAAGAACCAGGACTACATGGGATGTAGAACGCTATGCAGGAAATGGCTCTGGGTGGCCCACTGGGAGAGGCACATGATGCAAAAAGCGGCAGTTTCAATCTATGCATGGGAAACAGAGCTCTGAAAACCTGCTCTCTGAAATCCTGGAGAGCAGCTGCTGGCTATGGCAGACCATACAGAACTCGATGGCCCAGTGGTCTCACTGGGTTTTCAACCCAGAACAGAGCTTCAGCGCCCCCAGAACAAACCAATTTTTAATTCCCCAAACTCTTACTAATCAGAGTTTCGTTTTTAAAGCGATTGTAGTTCAAAGCATTGATTAGGGGCTTTTCAATGTTCAAAAGCACTTCGGATGCCTTGACTTGCAATCCTTACAACAACCCTGCAGAGCAGTTCAGTGTTATCTCGAGTTGCAGGATAGCGAGGCGCGATGCCGAGGTGGACGCAGGGTGGCCCACCTAAGGAGTTCATGGTAGGGAGACCTAATGAGGCCAAGCTCAGTCCTGCATATTGTAATAAACAAAAATCTGCCCTTATTCCCTTATGGGGGACACAAGAGCCCTTCTAGAGTCCTTTGTAGTTTCTCAATCGGTCGGAGAAAATAACAGAGGCCAAGCAGAGAATATTGAGAAGCAAAGCAGCTAGTAAGCCTGATCTTTATTGAACTGTTGCAACAGGGTGCTCCCCCCACACGCAGGAGAAGGAGAAGGACCCCAAACAAAGGTGCGCCTGTCCTTGTATAGACATTTTAAATTGCCTGCCCTGGAGTCCAAGACCACCCCCAGAAACATCATGCCTACATCACAGAAGCGGTGTAGCTCAAGACCACCCCCCAGATACATCATACCTACATCAAAGAAACGGGTGTAGCTCAAGACCACCCCCCAGATACATCATACCTACATCACAGAAACGGGTGTAGCTCAAGACCACCCCCCAGATTGTTGGAGTGGCATACAAAGGATGAACAAGTTAAATCAGTGATGATAGATTGGGCAAGAGATGTAGGACATAACGTAATGTTTGAGGATTGGGAAAGATTGTGGAAGAAAGGGGTCAAGTTCACTGCGTGTACTGTACTAAAGGAAAACATAATGAAAATGCTGTATAGATGGTATCTGATCCCTGTTAAAATAGCAAAGATTTATCACAACTGTGATAATCATTGCTGGAAATGTAAAGAAAAAGAAGGTACCTTCTATCATATGTGGTGGACCTGCCCCAAAGTGAAAGACTTTTGGAAAAGATTTATAATGAATTGAAAAAAAATGTTGAAATATACATTCAAAAAGAAACCAGAGGCCTTTCTTCTTGGAATAACAGGTCTGGAATTGCCCAAAAAAGATGTTAAATTATTTTTGTATGCCACAACTGCTGCTCGAATTTTACTAGCTAAGAATGGGAAAACGCAAGAAGTACCAACAGTGGAAGAATGGCAGATGAAGATGATGGATTTTTTGGAGCTAGCCAACCTGACTGGAAGAGTCCATGACCAGAAGGAGGAGGAGTATCAGGAAGAATGGATGAAATTTAATGACTATTTAGTTAAATATGTTAAGTTAAATTAATTGGAAAAAGCTTGCAAATACCGGATAGGCTTAGGATTTAAATATGTAATACGTGATGAATTAATATGTTTAATACTGAATTGGGAAGAAAGAAAGGTTTTAAGTGATTAAGTTAATTTTATAAGAATATTGATTTGGAAAACCGTTAAAATGATATGCACTGAAATCCAACCAGGGGGAATAATAGAATCATAGAATCATAGAGTTGGAAGAGACCACAAGGGCTATCAAGTCCAACCCCCTGCCAAGCAGGAAACACCATCAGAGCACTCCTGACATATGGTTGTCAAGCCTCTGCTTAAAGACCTCCAAAGAAGGAGACTCCACCACACTCCTTGGCAGCAAATTCCACTGTCGAACAGCTCTTACTGTCAGGAAGTTCTTCCTAATGTTTAGGTGGAATCTTCTTTCTTGTAGTTTGGATCCATTGCTCCGTGTCCGCTTCTCTGGAGCAGCAGAAAACAACCTTTCTCCCTCCTCTATGTGACATCCTTTTATATATTTGAACATGGCTATCATATCACCCCTTAACCTCCTCTTCTCCAGGCTAAACATGCCCAGCTCCCTTAGCCATTCCTCATAAGGCACATTTAGTTTGCTGTACCAAGAACTCAAGCTCATCTTGTTTATTTCCCATGCTTTGCGCATTAGTGTACAGACATTGAAGTCCATTAATCATTCCCCCGTGTCTCTTATTTAAGGATTTTTTCCTCCCACCACTAGGTCTGCATGCTGTTTGCTCCATTTGGTCTATGACATTTGGATGATCATCTTCATCAATTGATAGGCTCCTACCTTCAGGAGCACTTCAGGATATGAGGAAGTCATTTAACAATGTTAATTAGATTAGTCTTAATAAGGTTATGGTTTATGTTTGTTTGCCTTTCTGTCTGTATGTTTAAATTTTTGTGAAAAAACCAATAAAAAAATTTTGGGCGAAAAATGACCCCCCCCCGATACATCACAGAAAGGGATGTAGCTCAAGACCACCCCCCAGATACTTCGTACCAACATCACAGAAAGGGAAGTCTGTTGGGATTTCAGTTCCCATAAGCTGCCAGGAAGCAGCAAGAGCTACAAGGTTGTTGTTTACATCAGGTGTAGCTGACCATGAGAAAGGAAGTCTGAGCCAGTTCTCAGACTGTCTTGAGTGTAACCGGGGCGGAGTTACACTTCCCTCTTCTGCTTCTAGGATGAAGCAGTGTTGAGTCAGAGAACTCAGAAGCTGGGCTGTTCAGAGCGTGCAGTCATGTGTGTGTCTGTATATGCAGTTTTAATAAAGTAGCTTGAAGTCTACGAACTGCCTTTTCCTTCCTATGCCAGGAGGAAATGGGTGTGCTTTTCTCAGGAGGCAGAAGTCGCGTATTCATCGGTCTCTCTGGACTGAAAGAGGATTCCTGGGCAGCAGCCAGAGAGTGACCACCGGATTAATCGCCCCGGAGTGCTTTGGGAGGCTGACATAGCTCCGGGGGGGGGGGGGGGCAAGAATCCAACACGGTCTACAACAGACATCTGAGTGTGTTGTTTACCTCTGGCAGGTTACCTATTAATGCTCACTTGATTGGGTACCCTGGGGAGCCTGGCCAGTCTTTTGTAATGACAAATACTTAGTTCCTGAGCCAGGTCACAGGCTCAGCCTATGTAAGAGTGCAAATATCCAGAGATGTAGTAATCAGATGGGATTACTATGAGGAATTATAAAATATGCATCAAGCCATTGTGTCCGTGATGAACGCATTGCGTTGACTGGGTTTAATTCATTGACAATAATTTCTGATCAAATCCCACAAGCCTGAGGTATGTGAAGCATAACTTATGTTGATGATGCTGTCAATGTGCAAAGTGATGAATCTTGTTGTGTTATGAATACTAACAAAATTCTCCATTTAGACTGCATACATTCTCACCACAGGCGGTTCGGTCACCTGGGATGGCAGGCACTGACCAAGATGCCAGAGATGGTTCAAGGCATGACCATCAAACCCTGCAGGTTTTACATGAAGTGAAAGTCATGTGCAGAGCACAAGGTGAGGGTTGCACCAAAGGGCAAGGTTTCTGGCAGGTAGGCATCTAAACCCTACCAGATTGTCCACACAGACCTTGTTGGTCCACTTGCAACTTCTCTAGGGGGAGCAAAGTACTTCATGGTATTGATTGATGCTTTTTCCAGGTATATTCATGTGTTCATGCTCAAGCAAAAATCAGAAGTGTTTCCTAAGTTCAAGGAATTCTGTGCTTGGTTGTAAAATGCCCATGGAAAGCAACTGCAGTGTTTATTTACTGACCGCGGAGGAGAATCCCTTCTCTGCAGTTTGAGGCTTTTCTCACTGAGAAGGGGATTCAGCATGACCTCGCAAGTCCAAGATCTTCATGGATGAATGGACTTTGCGAAAGGGAAAACCAGACTTTGCTACAAGGACTAAAGACCTTGTTGCATGATGCCAATCTTCCTGAGGAATATTGGGTGGAGTCGCTGAATTGTTTTGGTTTATTGTTTTAACAGACGATTTTCTGCACCCATAGGTTGTACTCCCGATGAAAAGATGTTTGGTAAGAAACCATACGTCAGGCACATGAGAATCTTTGGCTCTGACATGTGGGTCCATACTCCACAGAGCAGCAAGCTCGGGAAGTGTGGTGTGCATGTCATAATTGTAGGGTATGAAAAAGGTGCATACAGAGTGGTGATGACTGACACAAAGACGGTTTATCAGAAGTGTTTGGTACAATGCTAAATGTATTTTCCAGTCACCCTGAAGCTGAAGAAGCAGAGGAAGCTGAGGATGATGATCAGCGTTCGGATTCCTGTTCAGTGGGCAGTGCTAGTGCTGATGTCAGTGACAGCGATGACACAGCAGACTACAAGAGCGCAAAGGCCTCACTCAGACCATCTGATGAGTCTGACACTGAATTGGAAGAACCACTGTTCACCATTGGCCACTATTCTCCTAAGAAAGAGGAGATGAGTGCTGAAGACTTGCATCTAATAAGCAGATCTGAAAGGGCCACAAAGGGCAAACCTCCAAAGAGGTATGCTGATGAGTTTGCTAAAACAGCAGTAGCTGTTGTTAGTAGCTCAGAGAAGGTGTGGGAACCTTCAAGCTTCCAAGAGGTCCAGGATTTAACCTCAAAGGATGCTGAGCCATGGCTAAATGCCATGAAGGCTGAACTTGATTCCTTGGAAAGTAACAAGACCTGGGATCTGGTTCCAATAGTCCCAGGGATGAAGCTGGTTGACAGCAAATGGGTCGTTAAATCCAAGACTGATCAGAATGGCAAGGTAGTAAGACACAAAGCCAGATTGGTCGCCAGAGGTTTTTCACAGTACCAGGACTGGACTACCACGAGACCTACTCACCCACCGTCAAGTATGAGAGCATTAGGCGTATGCTCAAGATTGCTGCAGAAGATAAGCTTCAGGTATCACATCACAACGTGAACACAGCTTTTTTGTATGGGATTCTGGGGGAGGTGATTTACATGCTTCCACCCGATGGAGTGCAGGTAAAGAAGGGGATGGTCTGTAAGCTACAGAAATCCCTATATGGTCTCAAACAGAGTGCCAGGTGTTGGAACACAAAACTAACAGAGACATTGCTTTCTCTAGGTTTTCACCAAGGCAAAGCTGATCCATGTGTGTTTGTCAAAGAGGAGGGGCAAAACAAACTGTATTGTTTATGCTTTGTTGATGATATTCTTTTTTGGAAGAATCAGGCTTTGTACCAAAGCACCCTAGCTCAGCTGAAGCAGCACTTTGACATGAAGGATCTTGGTGAGGTATTCAACTATCTTTCTCTGGAAGTAGAGAAAAACCAGGCAGGTGATTTTTTGGTACACCAATCTCAGAAAATTGCTGATGTGTTAACCAGGCTGAATTTGGTTGAAGCAAATCCTGTAGATGATACTGGTGAAGCATTTTCTGACACTACACTGTACAGATGCATTTTAGGCAAACTGAACTTCATTGCCAGATGTTCAAGACCTGATATAGCTGTAAACACTAATCTGCTTAGCAGACACGCTAACAATCCATCTACAAACCCCAAAGTTTGTATTTTCTTTAGCTTTCTATAGAGAAGGGGCTGTTTTGTATATTGAAGCAGAATAGTGTATTAGCTCTAATGTTTTGTTTAAAGCAAGCCCTTGTTAAGTACCGTCAGCTGAATTGGGCTTGTGCCCAGATCTTAGCACACTAACCGATAAAACAGGTGAGGGTAACCTCTGGCCCTCCAGACGTTGCTGAACTACAATTCTCATCATCCTGCCCATTGGCAATGCTGGCTGGGGCTGAGGAATTTCAATGAAGCTTTAGACTTGCCCCTACCTAGACCTACCTACCCACTGAACGAAGGAGCAAGAAAGCAAGAGGCAAGTTCAGCATTCCAGAGTTTTCCAAATGCCATGGCATCTCAGTGGGGCTCCCTTGCCAATTGATGGTAAAGCAAGCCATTGGACAGGCCATCATGCATGAGGATGGTTTTTCGAATGGATTTGAATCACACTTTGACTTTTTTCTAATTCAAGATAGTGCCTCACGAAAGCATGGAGCTTTGCAGAGTCCTTTGGAGACTGTGGAAAAGATTGCGCAAGAGAGAGGCTTGGCACCAGAAGAAAATCATAACTTGCTGAACATCGCACTCAGTGCCAAGCTTGGTAAAGAAAACATGTTTTGGCTTCTCTTTCCCCTTGGCAGTAAAGTATGTCAAAGTAGCTGCATTGCCCTGCCTTCTCCCTTAACAAGAACCGGGGCTGCTTCTAGCTTGTGAGAAATTATCAATAGTGAAGATGTTCAGAATGTTAAGCAGTGTCTTTCAATGTCTTGCAGGCACAGTGATAAGCACTAGGCTACTGAAGAATCTGATTCCCATTTCCGTAATAACAGAGGATTCTCTTATTTCAGCTGTGTCTTGGCTCTGTGCTCGCAAGTGTTCTAGTGACTTTCAGGTAACTTGGAAAGCATGGTAATGATGTCTTGGTTCTGAAGAATGATATTTCCCCCAGTCTGACTTAGTTATCCTGGTGATGATTCAGCTAGATGTTGTACACGCTGACCATATTCCAGAAGGGGTTGTTGTCTTGGTCTTGCTTTTGCTTGCTGATATCTGTCTTCTCCCTATAGGTGCTCGTTCTAAAATGGATAATTGTAACGTTTGACTTCATTGATCAGAAGGAAAATATTAATGCTCTCTATGGTTTCTTCTTCAGCTTCTTACAATATGAGAAACTGGTAAGATAAAAATGAATGTGTTATTTTGAAGGAACTCGCTTTTATTCTGACATTAACCAAAATCAAACAATAAAGAGTAGTTTCCGACCACACAACAGGACACCATGTGAAAAGTGGGGCCTTAAAAAAACCTGTCCCATTTCCTTCCTTTTCCTGTCTTGTTCCTTCTCAATGGGTGCCGATCGCAGTGCACCCCAGGTGCACGGCATGTTCAGGCATGCACGCATGCACGCAGGCAGCTATCCGATGTAGATCCCGCCCATTCCTCCCTCCACCCCCCTCAAAGACAGCCGCGCAGGCAGCTATCCGATGGAGGGAGGGGGAGAAGGCAGGCTCTACATCGGATAGTTGCCTGTGCTGCTTCCATGACAAGGGGGGGAGGAGGGGGGATTTCAATGTCGGGGGGTGACAAAAAAGTTTCCACATCGGATACCACCTGACCTTGGTACGCCACAGTGTCCCCTAAGGACCTAGGGCAGTTTCTTTTTGTCTTCTTCAGCTGAAAACCGAAAAAAATGAAACTAAACTTGGGTCTTTGGCACGAGGGAGCCATGGCTGCTGCAGTGGGTCACATCAAGAATCTTTGTGATGAAGCCACTTGCTCCATCTGCCTGGATTACTTTCAATGATCCTGTTGAAATAGGAAAATTAATTCCTTATAAAGGGGTTGCAGCTTCATAGGGAGGACCGAAACCCTCGGAAGAGCACCAGTGGGTAGGCTCCGCTCCGGTCGGGAAATGACAGAGACCAACACCAGGATTCAGGAAAGCAAAGTCTGTTCTTTATTGAAAGAACAGGAAAAAAATGTTGCAACATGGTCCCCCCTCACGTAACAAAGACGGAGTGAGAACCTCGAACAAAAGACCTGCCTCGACTTTTATACCTTTTGGTTTCCATACAGATCAATGACACAGAAGAACAGCAAGGGTGGTGGGAAGCAACATGAATGGCGTGAAGAGAGGATTTACATAAGGTAAGTAGGATGTTGTGAGACCTTGGCTGGTGTTAATGGAGGTGTCATTTTTGCTGGAGGGCTGAAATAATATGTGTTGAGCTTCTTCTCATTTATCTTGAATCCAGGTTAATGGCTTTTTCCTTTATCTACAGGAAAAAAACTCCAGAGCTGCTGATAATCAGTATGCAAATCGTGAGGCTGGATATTTGGGAAATGGCTTCAGTGTTGGTGTGAAATCCTGTTCTGCATAGCTATCAATTCGGGTGTGATAGTCTTATGTTTGCATACTTATTGGAAAATAAAACTAATTTATTTTAGAGCTTGTATTTGTGTGCATTCATGGTATTATTTGTAGACCCAGTAGATGGCACTGTCGTGTGGAGAGTGTTTTTGGCAGCTCGTGAAAGGATAGAGGGTGGAACGTTGACCATTCAAAGGCACTATAAGCAATATATATATCCACATTTTCCTAGCTACGTTTTCACATAAAAGTATACACTCAAATACATTTGAATCAAATACATTTTGAACAAGTGATTGTTACATTTAAGGAACATTCTCTAGGTACTTGTTCGATTTTTGTGCCCTCCAGTTTCCATGAATAAAGTTTTCGACTCCTTGAAAATATCAGTACTTTGGACTTGGTGTGGTTGATAGACAGATGATTAGAATGGCAATATGTCGCAAAAATCTTTAGTGCCCTCCTTAAACCCACTCTGGAGTAAGAGAGTAGTACCGCATCATCTGCGTAGAGAAGTAAAGGACAACAGTAATCTGCTATACGAGGGGTGTGGATAAATTTTTGTGAGACGGCTAATGGGTTCCTCATATCACTGATAAATAAGTTAAAAAGAAGAGGCGCTAAAATACAACCCTGGCGTACACCCTTATTTACTGGCACTGGGTTAGTCAGGTCTCCAGCAGGGGATATTCTCACCCTGGCCACGGACCCGGCATGAAGTTGGGAGATAAGCCACAGGAGCGTTCTATCTATTCCCCAACAGGCAAGTTTATCCCATAGTAATTTCCTCGGAATACTATCAAATGCAGCTTTCAAATCTATGAAAGCTGCGCAAAGTTGGCCCCGTCGAGGTGTCGAGTATTTCCGGGCTAAGTGATAAAGAATAATTGCCTGGTCTGTTGTGGATCGGTTTAATCTAAATCCAGCTTGCTCATGTCCAATCAGGTCAGCCTCAACTGACCACTTCATCAACCTTGCCAGCAAAAAACGGGCATATATTTTCCCAATGGACGATAGCAGACTGATATTCCGATAATTCCCTGGGTCACCGGGAGGGCCTTTTTTGTAGATAGGAATTATAATGGCCTCCTTCCACATTCCTGGTATTAAGCCCATGGCATTTATTGCGTCGAACGTTTTAGCTAAAATCCCTGCCCACCATGCAGAATGAAGCTTTATAGCCTCAACAGGGACCAAATCTGGCCCAGGGGCCTTACCAGTTTTCAGCTCAGCTATCAATTCTAGGATTTCAGCAGGGTCGGTATTGGGCCAGATGGGAAGGGGATTAGAAGGTCTCCAATGAGTGGCCGGAGCTTCTGCCACTGAGAAATATTCTCTCAGGAACTGCTCCCATGTAGGGACCGGGATCACCGTTAAGGGATACTTCATGTTTCTTCCCTTTATTAAGGACCAAAATTTCCGGGAGTTATGAGATTTTGAGGCAGAAATTATAGTCTGCCAACGATTTAAATGCCATTCCCGTTTGGCCGATTTCTGGGCCTGTTTGTATGCTTTTTTCGCCAGGGAATAAGACGGAGGTAAGGCCGGAGCGCCGGAAAGTTTATAGTCATTATATATTGTATGTAGATGGAGTCTGGCTAGTTTGCAAGCAGAGTTGAACCAAGGGGCGCCAAATTTAACATAATCGTTTTTAACTCCATAGGTTGGAGAAGTAAAAAAGCGAGTTAAAACTTCTATCAGGCAAGAAAAAAAATTCATACAGGTAATAGGATCACGCCGGACTATTCCTACGTCCGGCTGATCACCAGAAAACTTTTCTCAGATAAAATCCGTATATCTATAAGCGAGGGCAGGGGACCATCTAGTCCCCTTTGTTTTAGTGGACGACTCCACAATCACCGGGATTGGGTGGGAGCGGTCGAGCAACTTCCAGTCAACACATAACTTGGTTGTCAGGGGAAGATGGTCACTAAATTGGGCATTATCAATTTTAAAAGAGGTGACATTCAAAAATAGATCCCGGGAAACCAATACATAGTCGAGAACACTGTTTGATTTTAACCCCAGGTGGGTGAACTCTCCTGGTATGTCTGGAGGATACCTGCCATTTAATATAATTAAATTAAGGAGTAGAGTCATCTGATAAAGCATCACTCCCGCCTTATTGACTTTTACATCCTTTGATATTCTAGTAGGGGTGTATACTAGATCGTAAGTTTGAGCACCGGGGTCAACCCACCACTTAGACTTTTTAAGAGCCTCCCGATTTGAGGCTATCCGAGCGTTAAAATCGCCTACAGTAATGGAGGGGACATTGGGATATTTAAGATAACAAGAAAGTAAAAAATCCTCTAGGGATTCCCATCTAGAAGTAAGATCAGCTGCTAACCCTCCCGGAGGGAAATAGACATTTGTAACCAATAAAGAGAAGTTTCCACCAGAGATCAGTCCGGTAATAGCATAAGGCGGAAATGCATGCACTAGTGAAAGTTTAGCCCGAAGTTTAAGGGAGATACCAATTGTAAGGCCATCTTTAGGGCGGCCACCATTCGTTGACGGGCTAGCAGGCAGACATATAAACTCAAAGCCATTTAACTCAATTTCCTCCTCCACCCAAGTTTCTTGTAATAGCATGATAAGAAAGGTATTAATATATTTTTGGAATTCTGGATCTAATTTTTTACTTTTCCATCTAGCAATGTTCCAACTTAATATTGAAGGCTGGGGTTTCCCCGTTCCTCCAATTGACTGTCATTTGGAAAATTGGTTCAACTTTAATACGGGAAGAGGGGAGCCAATAAAGAAATCAGTTATCTTCCTCTGATGAAAAACCTCTCGTAAAGGCTGAGTGGGATTTACAAGGTCATCTGACTGTTGAGCTTGGCCACTCGATCTACTAGGAGTAGGACCTTGAACAGGGGCGGACCCCTTTTCCAAAAGAATTTGGTGGGCCACCCGGGGTGGACCAGCTATCTCGTCAGAAGTTTGGTCTCTCTGTAGCCTGCTACTGGTCTTTTGGGCTACCTGATTTATGTGGCCTGTTGGGTCTTCAATCAGTTCCGTCACTGGTCTTGCTGTTGAATCCATAATACTCCGCAAAGAGGGATAAGGCTGGGCGAGAGGGCTATTTGGGAAGGTTGGCAAAGGCACCTCTTCTCTTGATAGGTCAGTGCTATAAGAAGGTTCCAGGTCTGGCATCGATGAATGTGTAGAAGGGGATTTTTCCTGTTGTGTGCTGCTTTCTTCAGGTATGTTTTTCGATGGACGGTCATGTAAATCTATTAAGAGCACAAAGGATTGTTCTGCTTGGAGGGAAGGACTGGTAGTTGCTTCTTGGGGTTGTATCTTATCCTCCATTGCCAACATACATTTAGCATTAGATATTGAGAGATCCATATGATCTGGTTCTTCTAGGGAGTCATGTTCGCTGTACATGAGTATTCTGGTGCTGAGCTTCCTAATAAGTTGGGTTTTAAGCGATTCCAGTCTATTAATAATTTCTTTTTGTTCCACCACTGGTAAATCTGCAAAGGAGGCAATGAGTTCAATCTCTTCTGGTGGTGTCAGGCCACTTTCCAGGTGGTCATTGTTCTTTGCTAAGGGAGTGGAGGCCACATAACTCTTCTCCTGGGGTAGAACACCCACTCCGGTGTCCACTGGTGGATCGGGTTTAGCAGATTTTGAGCCCTCTTTGGTTATTGCCTCCAACAGTAGGGGTTTAGGCGTAGGGTCTATAAAGGCTCTCGTTGGTGCTATCCCACAGCGAAACAAAAATGCTTTCTTTCGTAATATGATAGTGGGAATTTTTGTGGATTGGAACGCAAGCAGGACTCTCTGGGATTTATGATGATGGACAAGGGGGAGGACTGCACAGAGGTCAATTTGTGTTGCCTCCATATTTAAAAGCACCTTTAGGAGTTCCTTGGCACCACCCAGAGTTCTCCATCTTGGGTCCCCATTTTGTATAGTTAGGCTCACTTTCCTTGGTGTTAAGATCAAGGATTGATGACCTAATTGAAGGTTAAGGTTGTATTTAAATTTGCCAGTACGTTTGTTATTTAAGGACAAACTCCTCGTCCCCTTCCTCTCTTCGAGGGACTTAACACCGGCTGACGCTGGGGAAATAGTAACTAGCTTTTGTTGGAGGCTGTGCAGCTGGGACGAAAGATCATCTAGTCTTTTGAATATACAGTGCAAGGTTTTGATTATTAAATGGGACTGTTCAAATGTCATATGATTGGCCGTGCCAAGGACCAGTTCCTCCTTCTGAGGAGAGACTACACTCTTACTGTTGGCCACATCGCTTGTTATTTGTGGAATTATTCGCTCTTCGTCTTTAAGTGCTGACGCACAATCAATCAGTGGGTTGAAACGGTTCTGAGTTTCTACCATGTAGGAACAATCCAGTAGATTACTCCCTTCGTTAAAGTGACATGGTTCTACCCTTGTTTGCTTTGATCTCGGAAAGGGAACGGGGACTATCTCCTCGGAATCTCTAAGACGTTTCCCATATCCCATAATTCAGATATCGAGAAGAGGGGGGATAGTATTTCAATGTCAACTCAGATGATAAATATTTCCTTCTAGCCTACCAGCACTTGCAGTGGGGGTATATTTCACTGCCTGTTCATATGAAAGTCGGCGTCTTCACCTTCACCCTCACAGGCCAGCAATTTAGGTCTACAAGGAGACTACCGGTAAGCAACACAGACCATCCCTTTGAAGTCCTACTCCCACCAGGACTAAGACTAATATAAGATTCTCCTTCAAAGTTTATCGCAGGGCCCACTGCGGGTCGGTCTCAGATGAAAGGGAAACTCCCAAAGGCCTCACCTTAAACAGGGGAGTTTCTCTTCGTACAGCTTAAAGATTTTCCTCCAACATCTAGGTCACCCGGAGTTGTAGTTGACACTGCTTAGGGGTCAGTCAGTAGGACAGAAGAGTCAGGCAGTCTTTGTCCCCCGGAAAGAATCGCCGGGCCAGTATGGAAAGAAAGATTTGCTGCTGCGTTCAGGCCCTACTTATGGCCTCTCTGCCGCTGCCTCACTCCATGCCTCTTCCTGCTTATCATGGTTCTGATAAATATTGGAGGCCCCAGGCAGCTATTACCAATTAAAAAAACAACTACAGCACTTCTAGTGACCTGTTTAGACTCAAGTCCAGTTTTAGCTCTGTGAGGAACTTATGCAAATAGGATTTCTGAGGGTTCTTCCACACTTCTGCTTGTCTTGTGCCTAGAAAGCATAGGTCTGAGCAGTTTCCCTCTTCCTCTGCTTTTTTCCCACGATTCCTTGCTTTTTGGACTTCCAACCTATCAAGGAATCCCCAAATTGAAACACCATGCCAGAAATGGATTTTCTATCAGGCAGGTTGGCCCAATCGCTGTCAACGTAACACTGCAATTTTGTAGACACTGAAGATGGTAATCTTAAACAATAATCAACTGTATGGTTTAAATACGGGAAAATATGTTTTAAACCTTTCCAGGCATTTTCTGTGGGGTAGCTTACTAGTCTGCTCAGTATTCCAACTGCATAACTCAAATCTGGTCTGCTCCACAATGGAATGTATAATAAACTTCCAACTATTGAATGGTACATTTCAGGATTTACTGATTCTGTACATTCTCCTTCATTTTTGAAAAAAACTATTTCCATTGGGGTTTTTACTCCCTTGCTGTTTTGCATATTGTTTGTTTCAAGTAATTCCATTATTTTATCTTTTTGACTCAACAAAAAACTTCCCTCGTTTGTCCTTTGAATTTCTAGACAGAGATAATTTTTACTGGTCCCAAATCTCTTACTTTAAATTCTTTTCTTAGTTGTTCTGCAAATTTTTCCACTTGCTTGTCATTTTTTGTAGAATAAAGCAAATCATCAACCTAAGACAAACATAACTCTTGTTTATCACCCTTTCTTTTAGTGTACAAGTAGTTATCAGCTAAGCTTCTTTTAAAGCCAAGATTTTTAAAAGCATTATCAAGACACTCGTTCCAATTTCTAGCTGATTGTTTGAGCCCATAGATTACTTTGTGTAACCTATATACAGAATTCTGCTTGCCTGCCTCAAATCCTGGTGCTTGAGTCATAAAAATTTCTTCGTGCAGATTTGCATTAAGATAAGCTGTTTCAATATCAAAATGATTTACCTTGAACTCATGTTGTGCTGCAGTAGCTAGCAATAAAGGTACACTTTCGCTCCTTGCAGTAGGAGAAAAGGTTTCATCAAGACTTTCACCTTTTATTTGAGTAAAGCCTCGTGCTACCAGCCTAGCTTTGTACTTAACATTACCATCTGCCAAGTGTTTGATTTTATACACCCATCTACAGTCCACTGCCTTTTTTCCTTCTGGCAATGGCTCAATAGTGAACACATTATGTTCTGCCAAAGATTTCACTTCTGCTCTCATTGCATTTTTCCACATTACTATTTCCTGGTGTGGTAACTTTAAAACCTCCTCATAATCACAAGGTTCTTTCTTCACATCAACAGTTTTAACTTCTTTTATAGTAAACCTTTCTGGAGGTACCCCCTTATTGCTTCTTTGTGATCTTCTAACTTGAACACTTTCCCCCTCTGACCTACCTTCCCCTTCTAATTCATCTCGCTCAGGAGAAATTGGTTCAGCTTTAGGAGATTGTGTACTGGGACCCTCGTCCCCTGATTCCTCATCACTATCACTTTCAGAACTTTATTTAATTTATGGCTTTTCTTCCCCAGATTTCACAAATTTATCTGTATCATCTGAAGATAAAACAACTTATGAATTTCCATGTAAATGAGCCCAAACATCTTGCTCACAAAACTCTGCATGTCGTGATATCACAACCCTGCCACGCCCTAGTGCAAAACGATACCCTTTTGACCAACTTTGATAGCCAACAAATCTAAGTCTCTTCTCTGTCCTTTTGGGATGTGAACCCAAGCCCAACAACCAAAGGTTTTAACATGGTCCAAAAAAGGTTTTTTCCCATAAAGCAAAAAATGAGGGATATTGTTTATGGTAGAATGAAATAATCTGTTCTGTATGTAATTAGCACAGAGAATTGCTTCTCCCAAAAATTTTCTGGATAAGCCAGAATCACATAGCATAGAATTTAGCATTGTTTGCAAAGACCCTATCTGGCAATCTGCAATCAAATTTTCTTCAGGTGAAAAAGGACACGATTTATGTTGACTAATACCATGTTTTTACAACCATATCTGGAGGGCTTCAGACATGAACTAGCCTCCACGATCACTCTGCAACTGGGTAACTTTGTAGGGAGACTGACTATATAGTTGACCCAATTTTTAATCAGTTGACCAGTTTCACTTTTGTGTTTTAACAAGTATACCCAAGTATACCGGCTATAATCATCCACAAGAACCAGAAAAATCTTTGCTCCTACTTCAGATTCTGCAAATGGCCCACAAAGGTGTGAGCATACTAAAGCAAAAGGCTTCTTGCTAATTCCATTACTTTCAGGATAAGATCCCTGCTTACTTTTAGACTCCTTGCAGGTATTGCAGTCCAGAAAAACTGAACATTTTTTCATTCTAATTCCCTTACTTAATTCTGGCATTTTTGCAATACTGCGGAAATTGGCATGCCCCAAACGACAATGCCACAGATGCTGGCACTCATCATGCAAGGCTCTATTACAGGCTTTAACACATGCCCCAGACTCACTTATTAGCTGGTCTTTCAAAATAATAATAACAATAATAATAATAATTTATTATTTGAACCCTGCCCATCTGGCTGGGTTTCCCCAGCCACTCTGGGCGGCTTCCACAGAGACCAAAAATACACTAAAATATTACACATTAAAAACTTCCCTGAGCCTTGAGATGTCTTCTAAATGTCAGGTAGTTGTTTATCGCTTTGACATCTGATGGGAGGGCGTTCCACAGGGCGGGCCCCACTACCGAGAAGGGCCTCTGCCTGGTTCCCTGTAGCTTTGCTTCTCGCAATGAGGGAACCGCCAGAAGGCCCTCGGCGCTGGACCTCAGTGTCCGGGCAGAACGATGGGGGTGGAGACGCTCCTTCAGGTATACTGGGCCAAGGCCGTTTAGGGCTTTAAAGGTCAAAACCAACACTTTGAATTGTACTCGGAAACGTACTGGGAGCCAATGTAGGTCTTTCAAGACTGGTGTTATGTGGTCTTGGTGGCCGGCCCCAGTCACCAGTCTAGCTGCTGCATTCTGGATTAGTTGTAGTTTCCGGGTCACCTTCAAAGGTAGCCCCACGTAGAGCGCATTGCAGTAGTCCAAGCGGGAGATAACTGTTGGAACGTCGCCTTCCCGGGAGCTGTGCCAGCCTCCCAAAAACATTTCAAAGGTGAATTCTGGTGGCCGAACCCCTGGCTGCCGTTCAGGAATCTTCATCTCAGTCCAGGGCGACCGATAACATAAGCAGCCTCTCTCTTGTTGGGTTGAAATAAACAACAGACAAGTGAGGAGTGTCATATGGGAGGCATCTCTCGAGCATGTCTCAGGGAGTCCCTTTTATTGAATATTACAGCATTGCCACATATGTGCTTGTTGCTGATTGGTTAACACAAGTACAAAGCAAGGGTTGCATATAGGCATTAATCACCAATAGATTAAAGGCTGGGAAAGGGAGCACAGAACTAGACAGGCATGAAAACCTCCTAAC
The DNA here is from genome assembly GCF_964106915.1 of Podarcis gaigeae. Classification (NCBI taxonomy): domain Eukaryota; kingdom Metazoa; phylum Chordata; class Lepidosauria; order Squamata; family Lacertidae; genus Podarcis; species Podarcis gaigeae. The sequence goes on from NC_139695.1 coordinate 21,857,194, forward strand.
TAAATTATAACTAGTGATTAATATAGCAGGACTTAAACAATTACTAGTACTAGTGATTGATATAGCGAGACTTAAAAGAACATAACAATCATGTTCCGTAGATGTGATCAACTATGCATTAAGAACAGGTCAGGGTACAATGTTTTCATGAACTCAATGTGAACTGAACATTCTAGGGTGATGAAGGAATGTCTCAACTTAGAACGGTTTGTGCAGAATCACGTGCACTAGCAAAATTTCCCATCATATCCTCCTTCCTTTTTTTATTTAAAGGTGAGTGGGACAAAAATACTTTGGGATACGTGGTTTGCCAGCGCATGCCCGACATAAGTCTGCCCACATCTCCCCTATTATTTACTGTTGGTGCTGCCATTTCGCAAAGTAGGCAGCAATGATTTTATTGGGTGGCTGAGGAGGAGAAAAACACTGAGACCAAAGGCATATGAGACCAGGAATGCATTGGATGAAGCAACATAGCAAAATTAATATACATATTATGATAACATATTGAAAAAGATTGCGAAGCCAATTCAGATTTGGCAACAAGCCAGTGAGCCACTGGGTGAACAAATCCCAGAGGCCAGAAAATCCAACGTCTTGTTTAATGTGGTGTGTAAGATTGTGCAAATGAGAGATTTGCTTTTGAATAGCTTTGGAATTATCAGTAATATTGAAACAACACGTCATTCACTTGTTCACAGCCATAATGATGAAGCATCAGCAAATAGTCAATGGCAGCACGATTTTGTAAAAGTCCGTGGTGGAGTTCACTCTGTTCTTTATTCAAAAGGTGAAGTGCTTGTGAAGTAAAGTTCAGAGCTTTTGCTGCAGAGCAAGCTAAAGAGTTAATATTCATGCTATTCTGTACAGCCAATCCAGGGACTCCTAAGAGAGAGACAGCTAGAGAAATATATTCAGATCTACTAGGAAGAGAGACAGAATCGTCACAATCATTAGTCAATTCCACAGAGCAGCGATATCGAGAGCGGGACAAATGATGCTTTTTGGGTAAAATGATGGACAAACGGTGTAAACAACAGGGTGTGCCATGGCTAATGTTTGATGGAATATAATTGAATGTATAGCCTGGGCACGACCAGAACCAGCCTTCAGGCAGCTCTGTATATTTATATACATAGGAAATATTTACATAATTAGAGCAGTTGAAATTATCCTTGCCCATTTTCACACAGTTGGTTTTTGTGCAATTGACCATACGGGCACAAGTGGCATTAGAGGAGGCCACGTATGGGGTCAACAAATCAATGGCCAGAGGTGGGCGTCGGTGCACTTGGGTACCCCAGTTATGATAACCGGAATAACCAAGGGTGCGGAGAGAATCATTTTGGGGTAGGGATGAATAAAACCAGGTATCATTTTGCATATCACAAGGGTCATGGCAAACAGGGATAAGGCAAGAGCCAAGGATTTCACCTATTGATACCTGCTGGGTTAGGCAAAAGGAAGAAATATTGAGGGTTTTTGCAAAAGATTCCCACACATTTATTGGTGTGGAACCACCGCTAGTAGGAGCAGAAGCAGAGAGGGGCAAAAACAAAACGCTGAAAATGAGCACTATCGTGGAATTTATATTAAGGCAGGAAATGAGACACAGAAGCAAATTATCAGGGGTTGCTTCTAGCTGCTTTTCCTTTCTAAGCTGTTCAGCTTGAAATGAGAGTGATTTTATTTGGCCCCACGTCACTGGTCCATTACGATTTCCCACTTTTCTTTTTTTTATGACGAAGATGGGGGTATTATAGGGGCTAACAGAAAACTCAATATGGTCCGCCAATAATTGTTCATTCACCAATTGTTTTAAAGCAAGTAGCTTTTCCCCCGTTATGGGCCATTGTTCCACCCATACAGGGGTGGTGGATTTCCAATTGAGGGGGAGTGCAAGCTTACTCATTAAATTGAATGGTAGCTTGTAATTCTTGTAGCAGATCTCTGCCCCACAGATTGAGGTGGATTTTCAGCACACAGGGCTGGATGTATGCAATGGTTTCAGAGCTATCAGGCAGAGAAACAGGCAACCACTGTACACTTTTGGAAGAGGTTTGAGGTCCACCCACACCCCAAACTGCAGAGGCAGACTCAAGGGGCCACATGGGTGTTGGTTTCTGCTTCCTTCACTGTGCAGCGAAGTGCTTGTCACGGGACAATGTTTTGCATTCCACAGTCAGAAGTACTGTTGGGTTTCCCACGGGAATGGGAGACTGGATGTGACGTACACTGGTTTCCTGTTTTTCACTGTTCTCTTGGTGTTCTTTGTTTCTGAGGAGAAGGAGTTGCTTCTCTGCTCTCGCAGAGGCAAGATGCAAGCTTGTAATCTCTCAGCATTGAAGTGTAAATAAAGTTAAGCATGTGGCATGTACTGCTCATCCTTCCGCTGCGTACAGGAGTCTGCAAATACAACATTTTTGGTTCTGGGCCCAGAAAAACACAATCAAACTGAAGGATGTACTCCAGAAGCCGAGTCGGAATGCCGGCAGAGGAACAGAGAAACGGATGGGTGTTATCTGCTCTGCGCGTCAAGTTGATTGATGAGAGGTATGTGCTCATGCTCCGAGCAGCCTGCCAGCTTCTAGTTGATGGCTTTATGGCTGGACTTTGAACTTTGAAAGCCGATTTTGCCGCGGCAACAGGCAAAGGCTTTAAGCACAAGCTCAAAGGCTTGGGAGGCTGGAAAACCGAAAGTACCTTTAAAAGTGCTTTTGGAATGAAGCAGCTGCAGAACACAGACGCAGCTTGATTTAAAGCAGCAGAGATGGCTAGCTGCAGAAGGCTGGCTGATGCTTGTGGCACTCAGATTGCTGTACAGCCAACTGCTCAGCTCACAGTAGCGCATGTTACTGCCGTGATTCTGAATGAAGCAGACCGCCGGGGTGCTAGCTGCATGGGTAAAGGGGAGTCTTCACAGACATCGTCCCAGAGTGCAGTGGAACCACCAGATGGCGCCAAAGCTTTGAAGGCAGTGAAATGCTACTCGTGTGGACCTCTAGGCCATATGAAGAGGGAATGCAGATATCCCAGGGCCAAGACAGAGCAGTGCAGCGAAAGCTCATCGCGTGGAAAAGGCCAAAGCAAAGGCAAAGGTCCAGTGTCCAGGACAACGCAGCACAAGGCAATGGTCTCATGCTTCACTCCAAAGGTTGCAAAGGTCCAGAAGACGTCTAGATCTTTCTTCGTTGTTGATTCAGCAGCGACCCACCACATGTGCAACGATAAGCGACTGTTCGTGTCTTTTACATCGCAGGAAGGTGCGATTCACCAGGCGGATGACCACACGATCCCCAGTCAAGGCTACGGAACTGTTGTTCTTCACAGTTTGGACTTATCGATACAAGATGTGCTTTACGTACCAGATGCCAAACACAATCTACTCAGTGTTGCGCAGCTGAATGAACGGAACATTGACGTTTCCTTCAAGAACAAGAAATGCACCATCACAAAGAAAAACGATTATGTATTGCATGCTGAATATGTTGATCGTTTGTTTGTTTTGTATTATGATGATGTTGTGCAGGATGAAACTTGTTGCATTGCAGGTTCTAACAAAAGTTTGCATGCAGGATGTATTCATGATTTTCACAGGAAATTTGGTCATTTGCATTTGGGGCCGTATCTAAAATGCCTGCCTTGGTTGAAGGTATGACTATTAAACCCTGCAAGTACCACATGAAGTGCAAGGCATGCGCAGCAAACAAGGTGAAAATGGCTGCGAAAGGTAAGGTGTCTAGTAGGCAAGCTACAGAACCATACCAGGTTGTTCATGCTGATTTGGTTGGTCCACTATCGCCCTCTTTGGGTGGAAATAGGTACTTCATTGTTCTCATTGATGCATTTTCCAGGTATATTTATGTGTACAATCTCAAGCAGAAATCAGAGGCTTTTCCAAGGTTCAAGGAATTCTGTGCTTGGTTGGAAAATGTGCATGGTAAGAAGATAAAGACTCTTTTCACTGATCGCGGGGGGGGGGGGGAATTCACTTCTCAGCAGTTTGAAGCTTTTCTGACTGAGAAAGGAATTCAACACGATTTGTCTAGTCCTCGCTCGCCATGGCAGAATGGACTTTGCGAGAGGGCAAATCAAACATTGCTTCAAGGGTTAAAAACCTTGCTGCATGATGCCAATCTTCCAGAGAGTTATTGGGCCGAATCTCTCTCGTGTTTTGTTTACAGTTATAATCGCAGGTTATCTTCAGCGATTGGTTGTACCCCCTATGAGAAGATGTTTGGCAAGAAACCATACATCAAACACATGAGAATTTTTGGTTCTGGCATGTGGGTTCACACACCACAAAGCTCCAAGTTAGGCAAGCGTGGTTTGCATGGTATCTTTCTAGGTTATCAGAAAGGTTCTTACAGAATAATGATGACTGACACTAAGACAATTAAGTTCACAAGAAGTGTTGAGTACAATGCAAAGTGGGGGGAGAATGTGGGAATTTTCCAATGTTATCCTGATGACAGTGATGAGACTGAGGATAGGCAACAGAAAAAGCAGCCGCAACAACCCACACCCACCTATGAAGGTTCTGATTCTGAGTCTGAAACTGAATCGGATGATTCAGAGGATTTCAAGAATGTGAAAGCCTCTATGCGACCCTCTGAAAGCTCTGATCAAGAATTGGAAGAACCATTGTTCACAATAGGCCACTTTTCTCCTAAGAAGGAAGAGGAAAGTGTTGAGGACTTAAGGCTAATTCGCAGGTCACAAAGAGCCACAAAAGGCAGACCTCCAAAGAGATTTGCTGATGAATTTGCTAAGACAGCAGTAGCAGCTGTTAAAAGCTCCAAGAAGGTATTTGAACCTTCAAGTTTCCAAGAAATCCAGGATTTGGATTCAAAGGAAGCTGAGCCATGGTTAAATGCCATGAAGGCTGAGCTTGATTCCTTAGAAAGGAACAAAACATGGGAGCTAGTTCCAGTAGTTCCAGGAATGAAACTGCTTGGAAGCAAATGGGTCTTCAAAGCGAAGACAGATCAAAATGGCAAAATAGTCAGACACAAAGCCAGATTGGTAGCCAGAGGTTTTGCACAGACCTACTATCACGAGACCTACTCACCCACAGTGAGGTATGAGAGCATTAGGCTTATGCTCAAGCTAGCTGCAGAGGAAAATCTACACGTTAGTCACCACGATGTGAATACAGCATTCTTATACGGATCTCTAGGTGAATCACTTTATATGCTTCCACCTGATGGCGTACAGGTAAAACAGGGATTTGTTTGTGCTCTAAAGAAGTCCCTTTATGGTCTCAAACAAAGTGCACGGTGTTGGCACACAAAACTCACTGAAGTATTGTTTTCTCTAGGTTTTCAGCAAGGGAAAGCTGATCCATGTGTATTTGTCAAAGAGGAGGGGCAAAAGAAGCTGTATTGTTTGTTTTATGTTGATGATATATTATTCTTTTGGAAAGATGTCACAATGTACAATAACGCCCTAGCTCAACTGAAAGAGCACTTTGACATGAAAGATCTTGGTGAGGTAAACAACTACCTATCTCTGGAAATAGAGAGAGATAAAAATGGTAACATTCTAGTACACCAGTCACGGAAAATTGCTGATGTGTTAAGCAAACTAAACCTGATGGATGCTAACCCTGTAGACACACCGATGACAACAGGTTATCAGGTAGATGACACTGAAGAAGCATTTTCTGACACTACACTGTTCAGAAGTGTGCTAGGCAAGCTAAACTTCATTGCCAGATGTTCAAGACCTGACATTGCTGTTAGCTGTAATTTGCTAAGCAGACAAGTCAACAATCCTAGTGTTAAGGATTGGAAAGCTCTGAAACGCATAGCGCGCTATTTGAAAGGCACTATGCATTACAGACTGAGGTTTAACAATCAGAAGTCTGGTGGTCTTGAGATATTTGCAGATGCAAGTTTTGGAAGTAACACTACAGACAGGAAAAGTACGTCTGGAGTTTGCTACATGTACAATCAGGGTCTATTTGATTGGTCATGCAAGAAGCAAACAACAATTAGCTTAAGTACTTGTGAAGCTGAACTGAATGCACTGTCTTACTCACTTAAGGATTGGGAATGGTTGTTACAATTGTGCAAAGACATGAAAATTCCTGTCAGATGCCCAATCCAGGTTTATCAGGACAACAAAGCATGTTTGGCTTTGCTGAATTCTGAAGGTTGTAAGCAAAGCACGAAGCATTTGCAATTGAAATTGCAACATGCTAGGGAATGTATTCAGAAGGGACTCGTAACGGTGTCCTATATGCCAGGTAATGAAATTCCTGCTGATATATTGACCAAGATTGTATCAAGAGATCAACACTGTACCTATGTACAGAAGTTGGGTTTGTAGTGATATTGTACGAACACGCTGCCCAGTGATGTTCACAGAAAGGGGGAGGATGTTGGTTTCTGCTTCCTTCACTGTGCAGCGAAGTGCTTGTCACGGGACAATGTTTTGCATTCCACAGTCAGAAGTACTGTTGGGTTTCCCACGGGAATGGGAGACTGGATGTGACGTACACTGGTTTCCTATTTTTCACTGTTCTCTCGGTGTTCTTTGTTTCCGAGGAGAAGGAGTTGCTTCTCTGCTCTCGCAGAGGCAAGATGCAGGCTTGTAATCTCTCAGCATTGAAGTGTAAATAAAGTAAAGTTAAGCATGTGGCATGTACTGCTCATCCTTCCGCTGCGTACAGGAGTCTGCAAATACAACAATTACTGGATATGACAGAAATGTCTGCGCCCGTGTCAATCAAGCCTTCCAGAACTTTGCCATTGATTTTATACTTACGAAGAAGTTTCTGTTCACCAATCCTCTGGATTACAGCTAATAGCTGCGGAGAAAGGGGAGAGAGCTGGTGCAAATTACTATCCATAATAGAAGCAGTAGGATGAGAAGGGAGCACTACCAAATGCGCCCAAGACTCACCCTTTTTAAACTGCATGGGCATATGGCTCCAAAATGGAACCATGATTGTGCCCACATAGTCAGGATCCAGGACTCCTGCAATACCCAGGATTCCTTCTTTGGCTGCAGAGAATTTGGGTAAAATTAAGCCTGCGACCTTAGGTGGCAATGGGCCCGCCAATTGGGTGGGTATTAGCACAATTTCACCAGGTAAAACAGCGTCTTTGGTTTCCTGATTGATTAAATCAATGGTGAAATCAGAGGGTGTATCCTTAGAAAAATTATCAATAGTGGAAACTAACGGCGGAGGGCTCTCTATTTGTCCTGGCCCGAGAGCTGGGCCCCCATGGAGTTTCCCGAACTCCTGCACTGATTTGCCCAATGATAACCTTTTCCGCATTTTGGGCATTTTTTGGAAGGTTTAGCCTTATTGGCATCACCATTTCTGTTTGCTCCCCCGCCAGGGGCTCTGCATTGTTTAGCAAAATGACCTGGGCGTTTGCAATTGAAGCAATTGCCCGTGGGCTTATTGCCAGCCTGGATGGCACCGGCAAGCAAAGTCATCGCATGGCTCTGACTGCCAACATCTGCACAGGTTTGAATCATATCGGCAGGTCATATTTGGGGCGATGTATGATTGACTGCAAAGCCTTCTTGCAATCGGTGTTTGTATTGTCAAAGGCTATTTTTTTCATCAATTCATCTTGAGCCTTAGGGTCATCAATCTGTCTGGTGATTGATTCTTTCAATCTATCTATAAATTGATGGTAAGGTTCCGAATGTTGTTGCTTAATATTAATGAAGGAACTCAGTGGTTGCCCTGAGACAGGGACTTTTCGAAAGGCGCGTTGCACACAGGTCGCGGTGCGACTGAAATGTAAAGGTGTCAATTGCGCCTAGACTGGTATATTATCATACAGACCAGCACCAAAGAGTTGAGCGGCTGAATGCTGTGGATCAGCCAGGGCTGCTGCGCTATGCTTAAACTCACTTTCAAAAACTACATACTGAGCAGGAGATAAAAGCATGCACATCAAATCCTTCCAATCTTGAGGTAGCGTTGTATAACCATTTGCAATCCCCGCCAGCATCCCAAGCACATAAGAAGATTTGAGGCCAGAATCAGTAATGGCTTTCCTTAATTCTCTCAGAATAGAATAAGGAAGTGCCTCGTACATTAACTGTTGTTGTGCAGTGCCGGGGTTCATATAGGAGATAGGGAAAGCAGATGGCAGTTCCCCAGCCCATCCAGCCTCTTCCTCTAAGGAGAGGTGCCCTTGCTGCCTAGCTTGAGAAAGCGCGGCGCGCACAGCTCCGGTGGAAGAACATGCAGGGGCTGAGGCAGGCAAAGGAGGGATGGGGGGGTGGATGTGGGAGGAGGCGTAGGGAGGGGTTGGCAAGGTTGCGATGGAGGCAAAATCTTTGGGTAAAGTGGGGGATTGTCTGCAGCGGCTAAAAGAGCAGGAGCCAACGGGGATGCCTGTGGTCCTACTCTAGCGACGGCATCTGCACACTTCTGCCAAGTGAGCAGACAATGAATCGGTGCCCTCGGTTCTGTGAAGAGGGTTTTTCCGATCTTTTGCCAAGCCTCTCACCCCAGAGAGCCAGATTCCGGGTAGCAGGGGCACTGGCAAGCAATCTCACATAACAATTGTTCAATTTCTTTCAAAGAAATATGAGCACCCGCCACCCGCTGTCTAACGAGATGGAGCAACTCCTTGGCATGCTCCTGCTGGAACCTAGTCAGCCCCCCCCCCATACTCACGAAGTAGCGCGCTGAGACTTTTCCAGTCGAGTGAAGTACAGGGGCCGGCTGCGTAAGGGATCTGGCACGTCGGGGTCACCAGATGTTGGGTTGAAATAAACGACAGACAAGTGAGGAGTGTCATATGGGAGGCATCTCTCGAGCATGTCTCAGGGAGTCCCTTTTATTGAATATTACAGCATTGCCACATATGTGCTTGTTGCTGATTGGTTAACACAAGTACAAAGCAAGGGTTGCATATAGGCATTAATCACCAATAGATTAAAGGCTGGGAAAAGGAGCACAGAACTAGACAGGCATGAAAACCTCCTAACTAAATTATAACTAGTGATTAATATAGCAGGACTTAAACAATTACTAGTGATTGATATAGCGAGACTTAAAAGAACATAACAATCACGTTCCGTAGATGTGATCAACTATGCATTAAGAACAGGTCAGGGTACAATGTTTTCATGAACTCAATGTGAACTGAACATTCTAGGGTGATGAAGGAATGTCTCAACTTAGAACGGTTTGTGCAGAATCATGTGCACTGGCAAAATTTCCCAACACTCTCTTATGAGGAAGCATACCAATTTCCCTTATACAGCAACAAAAGGGGGGGAAACAGTCTGTAGTTCCATAACTACTTTTATTTACTACATAACAAACAACAACATGTAAGACTGCATGTCTCAGCAGTCAAGCTCTGGGTTTTGCGACACAACCCTGTTCTATCCCGAGAGCGGAAGGAGGGAGAGAAACTCCTCCCAGCACACACTGAGAACAGCCTGTGAAATAGAGGCTCACTTCCCTTCTCACGCTTTGAGATGCCACCTGATGTAAACAGCTCCTGCTGTTTCCTGCCAGCGTGGCAACTGGTGGGGGCTGAAATCCCAACAATAACTAGAGCATGCACCACTCTGGCGAGACAGACAGTGGGCAGGTAGAGTCTCAGCCTGCGTACCAGGTGGAGCTGGTACTCAGCTCCCCTGGATACAGAATTGACCTGCGCCTCCATGGACAGCTGTGAGTCCAAAATGACTCCCAGGCTGCGCACCTGGTCCTTCAGGGGCACAGTTACCCCATTCAGGACCAGGGAGTCCTCCACACCAGGCCGCCCCCTGTCCCCCCAAAACAGTACTTCTGTCTTGTCAGGATTCAGCCTCAATCCATTAGCCGCCATCCATCCTCCAACCGCCTCCAGGCACTCACACAGGACCTTCACCGCCTTCACTGGTTCTGATTTGAAAGAGAGGTAGAGCTGGGTGTCATCTGCATACTGATGAACACCCAGCCCGAACCCCCTGATAATCTCTCCCAGCGGCTGCATGTAAATGTTGAAAAGCATGGGGGAGAGGACAGAACCCTGAGGCACCCCACAAGTGAGGGCCAAGGAGTCTGAACACTCATCCCCCACCACCACTTTCCGAACACGGCCCAGGAGGTAGGAGCGAAACCACTGTATAACAGTGCCCCCAGCCCCTCTGGACGGTCCAGAAGGATGTTATGGTCTATTGTATCAAAGGCCGCTGAGAGATTCAGCAGAACTAGGAAACAGCTCTCACCTTTGTCCCTAGCTCGCCGGAGATAATCAATCAGCACGACCAAGGCAGTTTCAGTCCCATGATGAGGCCTGAATCCCGATTGGAAGGGATCCAAATGGTCCGCATCCTCCAGACGTGCCTGGAGTTGTTCAGCAACCACTTGCTCAATCACCTTGCCCAAGAATGGAAGATTTGAGACTGGGCGATAGTTGGCCATACTGGCCGGGTCTAAATATGTTTTTTTAAGAAGTGGTTTAATGACCGCCTCTTTCAGCGGATCTGGGGATGTTCCCTTACAGAGGGAAGCATTCACCACCCCGCAGAGTCCATTGCCCAGCCCTTCCCGGCTTGCTTTTATTAGCCAGGATGGGCAAGGATCAAGGAGACAGGTGGTTGGTTTCACGCGTCCAAGCAGCCTGTCCACATCCTTGATCAGCTCCGGCCCATCTGGAGCTGATATAGCAGAGTGTAGTTCCGCAGACGAAAGGATAAGCAGGTATTGTGTTACATGCTAAAGTTTATTTCTCATCTATACCAAGAACACACAAACATACATCTTGCCTCTGTGAGAGCAGAGAAGCAACTCCCTCTCTCCAACAAAGAAACGACAGAACACTGAAAAACAGGAAACCAGTGTACGTCACATCCAGTCTCCCATTCCCGTGGGAATCCAACAGTAACTTGGACTGTGGAATGTAAACAATGTATTGTGACATGCATTTGCTGCTCAGTGAGGGAAATAGAAATCAACATCCTCCCCCTTTCTGTGTACATCATTGGGCAGCGTGTTAGTACAATATCAGTACAAACCCAACTTCTGTACATAGGTACAGTGTTGATCTCTTGATACAATCTTGGTCAATACATCAGCAGGAATTTCATTACCTGGCATATAGGACACCGTTATGAGTCGCTTCTGAACACATTCCCTAGCATGTTGCAGTTTCAATTGCAAGTGCTTCGTGCTTTGCTTACAACCTTCAGAATTCAGCAAAACCAAAAATGCTTTGTTCTCTTGATAAACCTGGACTGGACATTTGACAGGAATTTTCATGTCTTTGCACAATTGTAACAACCATTCACAATCTTTAAGTGAATAAGACAATGCATTCAGTTCAGCTTCACAAGTACTTAAGCTAACTGTTGTTTGCTTCTTGCATGACCAATCAAATAGACCCTGATTGTACATGTAGCAAACTCCAGGCGTGCTTTTCCTGTCTGTAGTGTCACCACCAAAACTTGCATCTGCAAATATCTCAAGACCTAAGGTCGCAGGCTTAATTTTACCCAAATTCTCTGCAGCCAAAGAAGGAATCCTGGGTATTGCAGGAGTCCTGGATCCTGACTATGTGGGCACAATCATGGTTCCATTTTGGAGCCATATGCCCATGCAGTTTAAAAAGGGTGAGTCTTGGGCGCATTTGGTAGTGCTCCCTTCTCATCCTACTGCTTCTATTATGGATAGTAATTTGCACCAGCTCTCTCCCCTTTCTCCGCAGCTATTAGCTGTAATCCAGAGGATTGGTGAACAGAAACTTCTTCGTAAGTATAAAATCAATGGCAAAGTTCTGGAAGGCTTGATTGACACGGGCGCAGACATTTCTGTCATATCCAGTAATTGTTGTATTTGCAGACTCCTGTACGCAGCGGAAGGATGAGCAGTACATGCCACATGCTTAACTTTACTTTATTTACACTTCAATGCTGAGAGATTACAAGCCTGCATCTTGCCTCTGCGAGAGCAGAGAAGCAACTCCTTCTCCTCGGAAACAAAGAACACCGAGAGAACAGTGAAAAATAGGAAACCAGTGTACGTCACATCCAGTCTCCCATTCCCGTGGGAAACCCAACAGTACTTCTGACTGTGGAATGCAAAACATTGTCCCGTGACAAGCACTTCGCTGCACAGTGAAGGAAGCAGAAACCAACATCCTCCCCCTTTCTGTGAACATCACTGGGCAGCGTGTTCGTACAATATCACTACAAACCCAACTTCTGTACATAGGTACAGTGTTGATCTCTTGATACAATCTTGGTCAATATATCAGCAGGAATTTCATTACCTGGCATATAGGACACCGTTACGAGTCCCTTCTGAATACATTCCCTAGCATGTTGCAATTTCAATTGCAAATGCTTCGTGCTTTGCTTACAACCTTCAGAATTCAGCAAAGCCAAACATGCTTTGTTGTCCTGATAAACCTGGATTGGGCATCTGACAGGAATTTTCATGTCTTTGCACAATTGTAACAACCATTCCCAATCCTTAAGTGAGTAAGACAGTGCATTCAGTTCAGCTTCACAAGTACTTAAGCTAATTGTTGTTTGCTTCTTGCATGACCAATCAAATAGACCCTGATTGTACATGTAGCAAACTCCAGACGTACTTTTCCTGTCTGTAGTGTTACTTCCAAAACTTGCATCTGCAAATATCTCAAGACCACCAGACTTCTGATTGTTAAACCTCAGTCTGTAATGCATAGTGCCTTTCAAATAGCGCGCTATGCGTTTCAGAGCTTTCCAATCCTTAACACTAGGATTGTTGACTTGTCTGCTTAGCAAATTACAGCTAACAGCAATGTCAGGTCTTGAACATCTGGCAATGAAGTTTAGCTTGCCTAGCACACTTCTGAACAGTGTAGTGTCAGAAAATGCTTCTTCAGTGTCATCTACCTGATAACCTGTTGTCATCGGTGTGTCTACAGGGTTAGCATCCATCAGGTTTAGTTTGCTTAACACATCAGCAATTTTCTGTGACTGGTGTACTAGCATATTACCATCCTGATCTCTCTCCATTTCCAGAGATAGGTAGTTGGTTACCTCACCAAGATCTTTCATGTCAAAGTGCTCTTTCAGTTGAGCTAGGGCGTTATTGTACATTGTGACATCTTTCCAAAAGAATAATATATCATCAACATAAAACAAGCAATACAGCTTCTTTTGCCCTTCCTCTTTGACAAATACACATGGATCAGCTTTACCTTGCTGAAAACCTAGACAAAACAATACTTCAGTGAGTTTAGTGTGCCAACACCGTGCACTCTGTTTGAGACCATAAAGTGATTTCTTCAGAGAACAAACAAATCCCTGTTTTACCTGTACGCCATCAGGTGGAAGCATATAAAGTGATTGACCTAAGGTTCTGTACAAAAATGCTGTATTCACATCGTGATGAGAAACGTGTAGATTCTCTTCTGCAACACGTTTGAGCATAAGCCTAATGCTCTCATATCTCACGGTGGATGAATAGGTCTTGTGATAGTCGTCTCCTGGTACCTGTGAAAAACCTCTGGCTTTGTGTCTGACTATCTTGCCATTCTGATCTGTCTTTGCTTTGAAGACCCATTTGCTGCTAACCAGCCTCATCCCTGGAAATGTTGGAACTGTTGAATGATTTCTTTAAATGTAAAGGTTCATCATTGTTCCACCCGATGTGTATGTCTTTAAGGGGCCAAAGCACGGGCCAGGGTAAATAACGAGACCCGGTCTTACAGCTGTGAAACATAGCAGGTGCTGCTGAGTTGTATTGATTAAGCTGTGTCAGCAATTGGGTGTAGTATATAAGGAGGAGCACCTAGCTCTCCCATTACCCTGGGGGATGGGTTGGTGGTTGGGTTATGTTTGTTTGTAGATGTATTTAGTGTATAAGGAGTTTTTGTTTTTGTAATTAAAACCTTGTTTAAGTTATTTTTGAGTCCCTTTTTAATGCATGGTCTCCCCAGCAAGCTCTCTGCAGCGTTACTATACTACAAATAGCCAACATCTTTGGTTATGGGCCCAGCTGCTGAGTGGATGACTGCATATTTTTGGACTCTGAGAAAGGTTTGAAAACTCCTTCTCCTGTTGGCGTAGTTATGTGGGTCTGGAAGAGATCCAGAATGGTTGACTGGGTTCCAGAAGCTGAGAAGGCTCTGGTCTTCCCACAGCTGACAGATGAGAACTATAGTTTATGGTATTTTTGGGTGGAGGCGCTTTTGACCTCTAGAGAAGTATGGACCTATGTAACTGATGCCCCTCCTGACCCTGTAACTAATGCTTGGTCAAAAGGAGATGTGAAAGCCAGGGCAATAATTAATTTGGCAGTCAGCGACCAGCAAGTAGTCTATATAAGAAATATGAAAACTGCCAAAGAAATGTGGGACAGTCTTGCAGCAGTGCATGTTAGAAAAGAGTCAGCGACTGCATTGATGTTTTTCAAACAGCTGTACCAGACGAAGTTGCAGCCTGGTGGTGATTTGGCAGCACACTTGAGACGTCTGGAGGCAATACGCTGCGAATTAATTCGAAGGGACATGGAGATACCTGATATTCAGTATGTTTTATCATTCTTTGTTCCCTTAGTAAGGACTTTGATGGTATAGCTAGACAGATATCTGCCATTCCACCAGCACAATTAACTGTGGAAGGGGTAACGGCAAGATTAATGGGTGAGTTGGACAGAAGGGAGGCTTGTGCCATAAGCACTCCTATTTCCAAAAAGAATGAGGAACACCATATGCAAACTTGTGGTGACACAACTGCATTTAAAGCTGCCAAACGTTGTTGGTTCTGCAATAAGCAAGGACATTTTGCAAAGGACTGCAGATCCAAAAGAAAGCAAAGTATTCCCAAGTCTGTTTCTGTTCATCAGTCACGGTCGTCAGCCCAGCAGCCGACATCGTACCGTAAAGACAGAAACGAGCTTTTCATGCTCGGACAACAGATCGTAAGAGAATTAAAGGTGCCAAGTGGAATTCTTTTATTGTGGACTCAGGAGCATCTCACCATATTTGCAACGATCGAAGTTTGTTTATTTCTTTCGAAGAGGAAATTGGTAATGTACATTTAGCCAATTCACAAGTCTTGCAGTCGCTTGGCAGGGGTACTGTTAAACTTGACTCTTTAAACATTACAATAGCGAACTGCTTTTACTGCCCATCAGTGGACAATTTATTATCAATAAGGTGTTTTGCTCGTCATGGCATAACTGTGTGTTTCTTAAAGTCAATGTGTGAGTTTTTCGATGGGAACAAACGTCTATTGTATGCCCGGGAATCTGATGGTTTATATAGATTGTATTTTCGCACCTACTCCCAATTGCCTATAAATTGCAGAGCAGCACAGTCAAGCCAGGGGTTGAGGAATGTAAGGCCACATTCCGGGTGTGTCCATGAGGCACACCGACTTCTAGGGCATCTAATTTTGCTGATGTAATTAAGACAAAGAATGTTGTTCATGGCCTCAACTTAAAACCATGCAAATTCTTTATGCAATGTCTATCTTGTTGCAAGAATAAGATTAAGGTTGCACGGAAGGGTAGGTGCCCAGATAGGAAAGTAACTGAGCCATTTGAGCGTGTACATTGTGATTTAGTTGGGCCACTCCCACCATCATTAGGAGGTTCTAAGTACTGGCTCACTCTGATAGACCAGTATAGTAGATATTATTGGACTTCTGCAATAGCTGAGAAGTCCCAAGCATTTGAGAAGTACAAAGTTTTTTGTAGCTGGGTAAAAACGCACTTTAACAAACCTATTAAGAACCTGTTTTCTGACTGCGGCGGGGAATTTGTTTCTGAGTATTTTGAGAATTTCCTGGAAGTGCAGGCGACTACTCATGAGTTATCTTGCCCCCAAAGTCCCTGGCAAAATGGGCTTGTTGAAGTTGTGCAGCGTGACCTGCAGGCAGGGGTTAAAACTTATCTGCACGGTGCTAATCTGCCCAAAGACTTTTGGGCTGAAGCGCTTAATGCGTTTTGCCATGTTAGAAATCACAGTTATCATTCTGGTTTAGATGTCACCCCCTATGAGAAGTTGTTTAAAAAACGCCCTAATCTGAAATACCTACGTATTTGGGGTTCAGATGTAATTATGCATTATCCCGCTAAGCAGAAATTGGGTGAGCGTAGTGTTCAGGGAAAATTAATGGGCTACCAGCAGGGGGCGTACAGAATTTACATACCAGCAACTGGCAAATTTCATATTACCAGAAGCATGATACAAACTGTAAATTGGAATGGAGTTGCTGTTTTCCAAGATACTGATGGCATAGATAATACTGAGGAAGAAGAGGAAGCAGCAGCAGCAGCAGCAGCAGCAGGGAATGATAGTGCTTCTGAATTAATGGGAGAAGATGAAAAGCCTGTTGAATCTGATAATTTGTTTGAGGATTTAAAGTTACAGGCACCCAAGGGGAAGTTAGATTCTCTTGAGTTTTCTGACCGTGCGCTTAGCCAACAGGCATCTCTTCAGTCTGACAATGATGATTTACAACCTGAAACTAGTAATTTACTTAGTCCCATTAAGTCTGAGGACTATGACTCTCCTTCCGGACTGAGACGTTCAGATAGAAAGAGGCAGAAGCCACAACGTTTTGCAGATGAACATTTTAATACTGTGTATGCCAATAAGGCGGTTTTTGAGCCAAAAGCTACAATGATGTTCAGAATTTACCTAAGCACCAAGTTGCAAATTGGTATAAAGCTATGAACTCTGAGATAGCTTCTTTAAAAGAGCATAACACTTGGTCTCTTGTACCACAAACCCCAGATATGAGACTTATTGATTCAAAATGGGTTTATAGAGTGAAAATGAATGACAAAAATGAAGTTGTAAGGTACAAGGCTAGATTAGTTGCTAGGGGTTTTCAACAAATTCCAGGCGAAGATTATGATTTGTGTTATTCACCAAGTGTAAAATATGAAACAGTTAAGCTTTTGTTAAAAGATCCATCACAACGTGGACATTCTGTTTATCATTTGGATATAAAAACTGCATATTTGTTTGCAGATTTAAAAGAACATTTTTTTATGCATGTTCCTGAAGCCATAGACGCCGCTGAAGGTTTGGTATGCAAATTAAATAAATCCCTTTATGGTCTGCACCAAAGTGGAAGGAATTGGCACCAAACTTTAGCAAAAGAATTGCTGGATATTGGTTTTTCACAAGGAAAGGCAGACAATTGTGTGTTTATAGAGAAAAGGGCAAACTCTGTAACAAAAATATGAGTGTATGTAGATGATGTGTTAATTTCTACAAAAACTAAACAGGAATATGAACAGGTAGTTTCACAGTTACAGAAGAAATTTGATGTGGTGGAATTAGGCATAGCTAAAAATTACTTATCCATGCAAATTGTATATATATGTAATGACTAGTTTAGAATGATATGGTTTTGTTCTGTAGATGTGTGCCTTTTCGTTTTTGTTTTGTTTTGTTTCCTCTGGTTTTTTTCTCAGCTTTTTTGTATGTTCCGGGGGTTTTTTGTTTTGTTTGTATAGTATTATTTTGGATTCAATGTTTGTAATTTTTGTTATGATTCTGCATTGAAAATAAATAAAAAGATTGCAGTGCATATGACAAGATTGCTGTTCCTATTTCAAAACATCCCGGTGATTAGAGGCATGACAATGTTTAAAGATTGGCAGAAGACCCTGTCTAGATTTATTTCGCAGGGCAAAAGAGCAAGAATTAAATTTAAATTACTCACAGACCGAATAGATAGAGGAGGTTTTGCCGTCCCGAACCTAAAATTATATTATGAGGCCTCGTGCTTGTGTTGGATCAAGGACTGGATAGTTCTGAAAAATACGGACCTGTTGGATTTGGAGGGAGTTAACACCAGATTTGGTTGGCATGCTTATCTATGGCATGATAAAGAGAGGGTTCATAAGGGATTCTCCAATCATATTATTAGAGGAGCGTTGCTAGAAGTATGGAACAGAAATAAGAGATTGGTAGAAAATGACACCCCCTGGTGGTTATCACCAATTGATATCCTAACAACTAAAAAACTAAACATGGAAAGTCAAAGGTGGACTTATGAAGACCTCCTAATAAGATCGGATAAAGGATGGAAAATCAGACCATATGAAGATTTAAAGGATAAATTAACCGGATGGTTACAGTTTCATCAGATTAATGCCCTATGGAATGAACATAAAAAAGTAGGGATGAATGAGAAAAAATCCAAATATCAGGTGGAAATATTAGAAGGAAACTCCAAACTTTTATCCAAAATGTATAATCAATTATTAGACTGGGATACCAAGGATGAAGAGGTGAAGGAGGTTATGACCAAGTGGGCCATGGATCTTGAATATAATTTAGATTACGACAGGTGGGTGAAACTCTGGAATAAAGACATGAAATTCACAGCTTGTGTTGGACTCCGAGAAAATATGGATAAAATGATGTACCGATGGTACATCACTCCTGTAAAACTGGAGAAAATGTATAAGATCAGGGACAAAACTTGCTGGAAATGCAAAACAAAAGTGGGTGATTTCCACCACATGTGGTGGGCCTGTGAAGAAGTGAAAAGGTTTTGGGGACTGATCTATGACGAACTAAAGAAGATTTTGAAATATACCTTTCCTAAAAAACCCGAAGCCTGCCTTCTAGGAATGGTGGGAGACGAGATCAGGAAAGAAGACCAAACTATGTTCCAATACGCAACGGCAGCGGCCAGGATATTGCTAGCACAAAACTGGAAAACACCTAATATCCCAACTGTTAGAGAATGGCAAATTAAGTTATTTGAATATATAGAACTAGCAAAGATGACACAGAAGATCAAGCATCAAAAAAACGTAAAATTTATTAACGATTGGAACAAATTTATTACATAGAAACAAACTTAGGAAACATTAAAATCACAGTAGGTGTAACATAAAACCTGCGATGTATAGATAAAGGTTGTAAAAAGATACCGCAGAAGATAATGTGGGGATATAGCTCAAACCGTGATAGAGGGAAGTCAATTTAACGTTATGTTATGAATTAATGTTTTTCTATGTTATTTACTTATGTACTTTTTTTTTCTTGGTATGTTAGTGATTGTGTTTTATTTTATGTTGTTTTTCTCTCAAAAACAGCTTAATAAAAAGAATTTTTTTAAAAAAGAAAATAAATAAAAATAATAATAAAACCACGGGGCTGTCCGGGCTCCATGCAATCGGAGAGGGTGCTTCGGAGCCAGACAGTCGATAGCCCTGGTTAACTCCGCATTCCAGCGGGCCACCAGGGAATCAGCTGAAAGGCCATCAACATGGGATAAAGCATCCCCTACCACTCTCTGGAAGCCAATTGGATCCATTAAGTGGCGGGGGCGGACCATCCGAATTGGTCCCACCTCCCTGCAGAGGGGAAGGGACGCGGAGAAGTCCAGTTGCACCAGGAAGTGATCTGACCATGGCACTTCTTTTGTTTCACTTTTACTTAGTGTCAGATCACCCACGTCACTAGAGGTGAACACCAGGTCTAAGGCATGTCCATGACTATGAGTTGGGCCAAACTTATTCAGGGACAGCCCCACGGAGGCCATGCTTTCCACGAAGTCCCGAGCGGCCCCTTGTAAGGTCGTGTCGGCATGGATGTTAAAATCCCCTAGGACAACCAAACTAGGTGTCTCCAGGAGAACATCCACCATGACCTGAATCAGCTCGGACAGGGAATCCTTGGTGCAGCGGGGAGGTCGGTACACCAAAAGGAATCCTGTACTGTCCCTATTGCCCAACTTCCAGAACATGCACTCAGAGAACTGGGTCTTCCCAGTAGGACTCCTGATGCAAGCTAGTGACTTCCTAAAAATCACTGCAACCCCCCCCTCCCCGCCCACATGACCTGGGTTGCTGTGCATAAGAGAAACCTGATGGGCAAGCAGCGGCAAGAACAGGCCCATCTGCTTCATCCAACTGAAGGAATGGGTTTCCAAAACCCAAAAACTGACTGTGCAGGCAGTTTTTAAACTGCACCA
Source organism: Podarcis gaigeae (assembly GCF_964106915.1). Taxonomy (NCBI): domain Eukaryota; kingdom Metazoa; phylum Chordata; class Lepidosauria; order Squamata; family Lacertidae; genus Podarcis; species Podarcis gaigeae. The sequence continues at coordinate 21,877,111 of NC_139695.1, forward strand.
AAATCCCCATTTCTCCTTAGCTAAAATGCATAAACTTCAGCCGTTGAGCAAATGCAAAACAAGAACACAGCTATCTCCCTTATCAGTTTGACGGCAAGACTGGCCTTGACTCTACCAGTAGAACAGACACAGACATATCTTATGTTCTGAACACAAATGATGCAGAGACCCAAGTCTGGGACTAACGCCAGAGCATGTTCTCGGAAGTAGTGACCTCTTGCTCCAAGATAGGAGTAGGAACAGGAATATCCTTTTATGGTCAGGAGTGCAGGAAGGAAGATCCCTTTATGGTTGAGAGTACCAGAGCAGGAACATATGTGATGTCAACCTGTGTACGTACGCCGACGTGGTTGGGCTCCTAGGGGAGGAGTGAGAGGGTGCCTGGAGGATATATAAACTGCATGAAACCTGTCATTTCTTTGTACTTGCTGTGGACTCACCACGCAGGTGCCTTCTGCTATCCGGAGAGCAGAATAAACTCTTTCTTTGAACCAACCTCGGTGTCATTTTGACTTCCTCCCTCCTGTCCCGGAGCAACGCAGACCCAATCGGTGAACTCCAATAAGGCTACACAACCAGGTCTCTGTCACACATGCCAGGTCTAATCCTCCATCCACAATCAGGTCGTGGATGGCAGTGGTTTTACTCATCATTGACCTGGCATTACACAGCAACACCTTCAGGTCATGTGGGTTTCCCTTGTTGATTCCAGTATCCATCCGGTCAAGGCCAGACCCGGTGGCAGGGATAGTCCTCAAACAACGACTAAACCTGCCTTCTCGGTAATGACATGGTCTGGTCTTAGCATAACTCCTCCTCCTGCCCATGATCACCAAGATCGGATGTCCCAGTGCTTCTCCCCCTGTGGAACTTGTCCAAACCAAACAAATAAACCATTTTTAGTGACGCTGTAACCACTTTTCCAGCTTTCACTATTTTACAGCCTGAACCAGAGGAGGTTACTTTAAACCCCTGTTTAACAAGACTTGCAACTGAAAGCAAATTCTTTTCTAAACTTGGTACACATTAAGCACCAAATTTACCAATGTTTTAACAGTTAATATTCACACTATGTCAGCTTCATTCCAGAGCTGACAGAGGCTTGGAATGAAAACAGGCAAAGAGACATAAGGACACTGGAATGTGAGAGGGAGGAGGGGCAGCCTAGCGGCATGGCTTCAGAGAACAGAGAGCAGGCAGCAGATAGCAATGGTAATCTGATCCTGGAGCATAGTGACCAAGAAAGGGGGAGCCAGAGCAGGGATACACAAAATACCACTCTTAGCTCAGAAACAGATGGAGAGAGGCCAGGAATAGCCAGCTCAAAATTTCGAAGGCGCGAAAAGGTCAGTGAGAGGAGGGGAAAAGCGCGGAAGCAAAAGGGATTTTTCCCCTGTTGGAAGAAGAGGAAGGGGCAGAGTTTAGACTCGGCAACTGCGAACTTGGAGTCAGACACGGAGTGAAGGAGCTCCGGAGTGATTTATGTGTTTGAGTAATAAACCTGAGATAATTACTGCCGGTGTCTCGCTTCTGTGGGAGAGCCAAGCCATTACACACTACGCTTTCCAGCTGACTCATGCACTGTTCCGTCAACTAGTACTACATTTACAGATTTACAAGGTTGCTTTTCTACAAGGGCTTGTGCAGACTTGACAAAAATGTTTGTCGCTCCTGAGTCTAAAATCCAGTCTTGTCCAACGTCGTGACTGGTGCTTCGAACTGCTGCAGAAACATACTGGATTCAACTCTTCCTGTCTCCTCGCTTCCCAGCAAATGCAGGCAGCCCTTTTCTTGTGTTTTCCCTCACAGACACAGTGCACTGACGTACTAAATGCTTGGCTGACCCACAACGATAGCATTTTCTGACTGTGAAAACTGCTGCCTCTGTGTGGTCAACAACCTCTTTACGTTGCCGCTCCTCATCAGTTGCATATTTTTTACTGTACCACCTCCCATTTCCGGAGTTACGGTGAGGTGTTGTCGCCTTCCTCTCATGGCCTCTTTCCTCCTCATCAAGAAAATGCCCAGTTAAGAAATGCATCGTTAATTGGCTTACTGGAATTGCCTCCAGCGTCATCACTAAATTATCCCATGACTCAGGAAGTGAAGACAGCACAATATCAACCTTTCTCTGCTCAGAAAAATGTTCCCCAAGTTCATTTAACTGTGAAAATAAATCACACATTCTTTGAAGGTGTTTTGAAACACATTCACCCTCACTTAGTCTGGCTTGGTACAGAGCTCTCATTAGAGTAATTTTGCTGCCAGCAGTGTCTCTAATGTGTATCGCTCTCAGTGCTTTCCAAATCTTACTTGCTGTTTCAAGGTCTCGCACATGAGATAATTGAGACTTCTCTAAACTCAAAATTAGATTGGCATCGGCTTTGTCCTCCAGCCTTTGGTCTGCTTCATCTACTTCTTCATCCTCCTCTTTTACAGGAGGGTTAACAATAACAGTCCAACATTGTTCTTTCTTTAAAAATGCCCGCATCTGTGAACTCCATGACATATAATTGGATTCTCCCAGTTTCTCTACTGGAAAATATGAAGCTCCCCCTTGAGCTCCAGCTCCAAGTCCAGCCATGGCTCCACCCAGCTTTCAGCTTTCCACTCAGTCTTTACTCACACGGAGCTTGAAGAAATTGTTCGGCTCCTGGTCTCAAACAGACACTCTCTATCAACGCCTTCACCTTACCACAGCCAGCTGCTTGAGAAATGCTGAGTTGCTTCCAGTCTCTGGGTTCTTTTCCACAATCTGTCTCTGTCCACTCAGGACTGGGCCCCTAACCTGTTAGAGGGGGTTTTTCTCCTCTGGTGGCAGATGACAGAAACTACGACACCACAAGACCAGTGTAAAACAAATCAAATAAAGGTTTTATTACAAAACAACAAAGCTTGTGGGTGTTTTCTCCCTGCAGTCAAAGTTCAAACTGCAACTTTTGCTCCTTTTGTGTGTTTTTTTAAATAATATTTATTGAAGTTTCAAAAAAGTTACAAAAAAGAAAAAAAGAAAACAAAAAATACAAAATACAGAAAAATAAAAGCAGTTAAAAAGAAATCAATCTTTCCATATCTTGTCTTTCATTTACTTGTTTCCCTGACCTCCTCACACCTCCCTTTTTTGTATTCTAGTTCAATTGGTTATTTCAGCAAATCCTTTCCGTTTTTGCTTTTATCTTAATAATTCATCTTAATATATTGTAGCTTTACATTCTCACCTGTTAACAATCCATTTTTACATACCCCTTTGTAACATGACTGCTAAAACCACACAACTTCATTCCAGCATCCTTCTAACATTCCTTAATTTTACAGTGTTTCTGTAAATAGTCTTTAAATTTCTTCCAATCTTCTTCTACCGACTCTTCTCCCTGGTCTCGGATTCTGCCAGTCATTTCCGCCAGTTCCATGTACTCCATCACCTTCATCTGCCATTCTTCCCGGGTGGGTAAATCTTGTGTCTTCCAATACTTTGCGATAAGTATTCTTGCTACTGTTGTAGCATACATAAAAAAAGTTCTATCCTTCTTTAGCACCAATTGGCCGACCATGCCCAGGAGAAAGGCCTCTGGTTTCTTCAGGAAGGTATATTTAAATACCTTTTTCATTTCATTATAGATCATCTCCCAGAAAGCCTTAATCCTTGGGCACGTCCACCAAAGGTGAAAGAATGTACCTTCAGTTTCTTTACATTTCCAGCATTTATTATCAGGCAAATGATATATTTTTTGCAAACTTGACTGGTGTCATGTACCACCTGTATACCATTTTCATAATATTCTCTCTTAAGGCATTACATGCCGTAAATTTCATACCTGTGGTCCATAACTGTTCCCAGTCAGCCAACATAATGTTATGTCCAACATCTTGTGCCCATTTAATCATAGCAGATTTCACCGTTTCATCCTGAGTGTTCCATTTCAACAGCAAGTTATACATTCTTGATAAAATCTTAGTTTTGGGGTCTAACAGTTCTGTTTCCAATTTTGATTTTTCCACCTGGAAGCCAATTTTCTTGTCCAAATTGTAAGCCTCCATTATTTGATAATAATGAAGCCAATCTCGCACTTTGTCTTTTAGTTTCTCAAAGCTCTGCAATTTCAATTTGTCTCCTTCTTGTTCCAAAATTTCCCAATATTTCGGCCAGTTGGCCTCCATATTGAGCTTTTTCTGAGCCTTCGCTTCCATCGGTGACAACCACCTTGGGGTTTTATTTTCAAGTAGGTCTTTATATCTTGTCCAGACATTAAACAATGCTTTCCTGACAATATGATTTTTAAACGCTTTATGTGCTTTGACCTTATCATACCACAAATATGCATGCCACCCAAATACGTTATTAAAACCTTCTAAGTCCAAAATGTCTGTGTTCTCAAGAAGCAGCCATTCTTTCAGCCAGCAAAATGCAGCTGATTCATAGTAAAGTTTAAGGTCTGGCAGGGCAAATCCACCTCTTTCTTTTGCATCAGTTAGTATTTTAAATTTTATTCTGGGCTTCTTGCCCTGCCAGACAAATCTAGAAATATCTCTCTGCCACTTCTTGAAACAGTCCATTTTATCCAAAATTTGCAGTGTTTGAAACAAAAACAACATTCTTGGCAATACATTCATTTTTATCACAGCAATACGGCCTAGCAATGAAAGCTTCAAATTTGACCATATTTCTAGATCTTTTTTCACTTCCGTCCAGCATTTTTCATAGTTATCTTTAAATAAATTCACATTCTTAGCTGTCATATTAACCCCCAGGTATTTCACTTTCTTAACCAATGTTAAACCTGTCTCCTTCTGAAACCTCTCTCTCTCAATCACTGTTAGATTTTTCTCTAAAACCTTAGTTTTTAACTTATTCAACTTAAATCCTGCAACCTGACCAAATTCTTGAATCAGTTCCAATACTCTTTTGGTACTAGATTCTGGCTCCTGTAATGTCAACACCAAATCATCGGCAAATGCTTTCAGTTTGTACTGTTTAGCTCCAACTTGTATACCTTTAACTGTTTGGTCCCTTCTAATTATGTTTAAAAGAATCTCCAGGACCGATATAAAAGGCAATGGGGAAATTGGGCAACCTTGTCGTGTCCCTTTCTCTATCTTAAATTCCTTCGTCACCACATTATTAACAATTAGTTTGGCCTTTTGTTCAGAATATATTGCACCTATGCCATTTCCAAAACCTTGACCAACCCCCATCCCCTGTAGGTTCTTCTTCATAAAACTCCAGGAAATATTGTCAAAAGCTTTCTCCGCGTCCACAAATATCAAAACTGCCTTAGTATTGATATTCACTTGTAGTTTTTCTAAGATGTTAATTATATTTCTCGTGTTATCAGACAAGTGTCTGCTCGGGAGAAAGCCTGCTTGATCTTTATGTATCTCTTCCGCTAGTACTTTTTAAAATCTTTTAGCCAAAATATCTGCAAAAATTTTATAATCCACATTAAGCAGAGATATGGGGCGGTAATTCTTAAGCTGTGTCTTCTCAGACTCAGTTTTCGGTATAAGTGTAATGTAAGCTTCCTTCCACAACTCTGGTGCTTTTTTCCCTTCCAAAATTTCATTACAAACTTCTTTTAGTGGTTGTATTATCCATTTTTTCAAAGATCTATAGTATCTTGAGGTTAGGCCATCCGGCCCTGGAGATTTACCCAGTTGCATATTCTGGATGGCACCTTCTGCCTCCTGTTCAGTTATTTTATAATTCAGCATTAGCTTATTTTCTTGAGAGATTTTTTGTAGTCCATTTGATTCCAAAAATCGATCTATGTCAATTTCTTTCTGTGGCCCTTGTGTATATAGTTGTTTAAAATACCTCTGGAAACAATTTTTAATCTCCACTGGGTTCTGTATATTCTTTCCTTCACTTCCAAATTTATAATAGTGTTCAGTTTTTGTCTTTTTTTCATTTGCCAAGCCAGCAATTTCCCACATTTATTAGCCGACTCAAATGTCTTTTGTCTCATCTGTTTAATTTTCCACTCTATTTCCTGGTTCATCATTTTCATATACTGTACTTGATATAACTTTATTTCTCTCAAAATCTCTTGCGACTTTGGTTTCGCTCTCAGATTCTTCTCACCTTCCTTTATTTTCTCCAAATTTTTGTCTCTTTTCTCGTTTTGAGTTCTCTTCTTTATTGCATTCTGTTGTATCAGAAACCCTCTCATAACTGCTTTGCTTGCATCCCAGATTACTCTTTTTTCAACAGTGGTATTCATATTTATCTCAAAATAATCTCTCAAGGTTTTTTGGGCCTTCTTGGTCACTTCTTCATCCCTAAACAAGGTGTCATTCATCCTCCATCTGAAGGAGCCAATTGGTGTTAGTTTCATCTCCATCTTCACAGCATTATGGTCAGAGCAGGTTTTAGGGCAAATTTCCACTTTTCTTGTCTTTGGAGCCAGTCCTCTAGTCACCCAAATTTGGTCAATTCTTGTCCATGTCATTTTGGCTTCAGAGAAGAAAGTTCCCTCTCTACCCAAGGGATTCTTTGTTCTCCAGATGTCAACTAAATCCAAGTTGTCAGTCATCTCAAAAAATGTTTTTGGTAGTCTGCCGTCCTTAGTAACTACCTGTCTCTGTGCCTTGTCCATATTTGTGGATACCACTCCATTCATATCCCCCATCATGATCATATTATAATCCAAATAGTCCACCAGAGTCTCATGTAACTTTTTTTAAAAGTCTGATTTTCCCTCATTTGGTGCATAAACGCCTACTATCAAGAATTTCTCTCCTTGTAGTTGAATTTCAATTGCCACAAATCTTCCTTGGTCATCTTTAAATATGAATTTCGGTGATAGGCTCTCCTTTGCATAAATTACAACTCCTCTTTTTTTGACTTTGTCCGATGAAATAAACTCTTGGCCCAATCTTTTATTAATCAATACTTTCCTATGTAGCCTTATCACGTGTGTTTCCTGTAGGCAGATCAAGTCCAATTGTTCCTTTTTTAATAAACAAAATATTCTTTTCCTTTTTCGAGGGGAGTTAAGTCCATTAATGTTCCATCATGGCAAAGCCATGATGTAGTTACTCTGATTTTCCTCCAACTGCACCAAGTGCTTGCTCTTGTTCTGTCGGTGGTATTTTGTAGTCATGACCAGCTGTACCCAATCTGCCCAGAGCTCACAGAAACAGTTCTTAAAGGTACAAACATCTTTACTGTTTCTTTGCAGAATGATTCCCAACAACCCGCTTCTGGCGACTAAGTAGCTGGCATCCCTCACCAGACTTGTGCTCAGAGCAGGACTGTTGGAACAACGGTGTGACCATGCCTCCACTCAAACTTAAGTACTCTCCCCTGATGGGATGCATGCAAGCAACCTGTGAGTTCTCCTACATGGACGTTGCTGCTGTGCCTGCCTCTTCAAGCCCCTCTGATGCTGGAGGACAGCAGAGAAGAGGACAGAGGAGATTCTACCGCTCTCCTCCCCCAACATGGTCTCCTCCTCTGCTCCTGGCACATCCTGCTCTTCCTCCAGCCCTGGCTCTTTCCCCACATCCTGCACCTTCTGCCCATCTCTGATGGCTCAGACTGTATCCATTCTTGCAGCTCCTGCCTCGCAGGAGGCACAAACTCTCATAAATCACTTCCCTCTCCCTGTTCTCCCTGCTAGCCCCTGTTCACTGCATTGCTTTGCTTCAATTTTTCTTAAAGCCAATGCTCTTTAGGCATGCCAACTGCAAAGATGCAAAACAGAAAGAAATGAAGACAATGAGAAATCAAATCAAAACAAAATAAATACAGCAAAAAGGCACAGCCATACCATTTGCTTTTGTGGTTTTTTTTTTAAAAAAATGTTTTTGTTTTTCCATGTATACATCCACTAACAGTATTTCTTTAACAATTTTCCATATTTCCCCCCTCCTCCCCTGGACTTCCCATTTTGTTTTATTTCCATATAACTCACCCTGCGTGTTGTTTCCCAAAATTTCCCCAATACATATAGTCTTACTTTTTGTTATATACAATTGTCTTTCTTTATTCAAACTCTGCCAGTGAGTCAAATTCTTTATGTTGCCTCTTCATATATGTTGTAAATGGTTCCCATTCTCTTTAAAAATCTTTGTTTTTATAATTTATAATTTTTTATAATTTTTTTATTAATTTTAACATAAAATGTACCACAAAACTTATCACTTATACAATATTTTTAGACTTCTATCAGCACCTCTGATGATCCACCGTTTTAACCACTTCTTATGCATTTCTTAACTTTATATTGCCTCTACATCTCTTAACAAATCATCCTCCCCTTGTCCATTTTTACAATACTTCTAATAATACTCCTCACAAAACTTCTTGCAACCCTACAAACGTCGTCTGTTCTCCACAATTACTTTTCTTTTTTTCTTTTTTTAAAGATATTTATTAGAATTTTCAATATTAATACAATAAAAATCAAAAAGAAAAAAGAAAAAAACAAAAAATACAAAAGGAAAAATAATTAAAAACACACAAAGTTTCCATAACTTATTTTCCTTTAACTTATTTCCCAGACCTCCTCATACCTCCCTTTTTTGTATTCCAATTCAAATTGTTAGTTCAGCAAATCCTTATCAATAAACTTTAACCTGCTTCTAAACCTTTTTTCCATATTCTCTTAAAACATTACAGCTGGGAACCACTTAATTTCTATCCGACATCGTTCTAGCATTCATTGATTTTGCAATATTTCTGTAAATAGTCTTTGAATTTCTTGCAATCTTCTTCTGAATCTTCAATCACAATTACTTTTCAAATAGTCCGTGAATTTACTCCAGTCTTCCGTGAATTTCTGGTTTTGCCGGTTTTGAATCCTTCCTGTTAGTTTATCTAATTCTGCATAGTCTTTCTTTATCTTTGGTGCCATTCCTCTAGTTATCCATATTTGGTCAGTTCTAGTCCATGTCATCTTGGCTTCAGAGAAAAAGGTCCCCTCTCTCCCCAGAGGGTTTTTTGTTCTCCAAATGTCAATCAAGTCCATATTGTCAGTCAATTCAAAAAAAGTTTTTGGTAGTCTACCATCTTTGGTGACTACCTGTCTTTGTGCCTTGTCCATGTTTGTAGATACTACTCCGTTCATATCCCCCATCAAAATTAAATTATAGTCCAAATAATCCAGTAAAGTCTCATGCAACTTCTTGAAGAATTCAGATTTCCCCTCATTTGGTGCATAAATTCCTACAATCAAAAATTTCTCTCCTTGAACTTGAATTTCAATTGCCAAGAATCTTCCTTGCTCATCTTTAAAGATTAATTTCGGTAATAATCTCTCCTTTGCATATATTACAACTCCTCTTTTTTTAACTTTATCAGATGAAATAAATTATTGTCCCAATCTCTTATTAATAAGTATTTTCCTGTGTAGCCTCATTACATGTGTTTCTTGTAGACAAATCAAGTCCAATTGTTCCTTTTTTAATATATGAGAAACGCTTTTTCTCTTCCGAGGGGAATTAAGACCATTACAATTCCAACTAAGAAGTTGCAGAGCCATGATGATGGGGTTACTTCACTTTACCTCCAACTGCTCCAAGTAACTGTTCTTGTTCTGTTGGTGGTGTCTCTTTCCCTGGACTGTGCAGTCCAAAAGATAAGTTTGCTATATCAAGTATTCCTTTTTCCAGTGCTCTTGGGTCTTCTCCGGATTCCACTTCTTTTTGTAGGTTTTCTTCGTGATCTTTCAAAAATCTGTCTTTGCCGTTAACTGTTCTTATTTTTATCTTTCTTCCTTTATATTTAAAAGATAGGCCTTGGGGAAATTCCCACCTAAAGAGAATTCAGTTTCTTCTCAAGTCTCCGTAATTGGTCCTTAAGTCCAGAAGATGTTTTGGAATGTCCTTAAAAATATCCACACTCGAATCTCCAATTTCCAAAGGCCTTGATAGTGCAGGTTCAAAATTTTATCTCTCTCCTCTTTTGTTCGGAAAGTGATCAAACAGTCTCTTACTTTATTCCTCCTTTGTCCTTTGCCGAGTCTAAATGCACTCACTATCTTAAATTCTTCCTTCCCTAAATCCTGTTGCCAAAAATCTGTAAATTCCTGTGTAAGAAAGTCAGCCAGATTATCTTTCTCGCTTTCTGGTACCGCCCTGATTCTTAAATTTCTTTCTTTGTCTCTTAATTCAATCATAGAAAGTGTCAGGCCATGGTCCTCCAATTTTCTGTATACTGGTGGTATCTTCTCTTGAGTAGCAGTTGCAATTTCCTTTGCTTCTTCAGCTACCTTTCGGGTCGAAGCAGATTCTTGTAATAGTTTTTTGATAGACTGTGTATTGGAGTTCACCTTCTGTCCCAAGTTATTAATACTTGTAGTGTTCAAATCAATTTTGGCTGATGCTTCAGTTACTTGTTTATTTGTCTCAGCTACTTGCTTAGCTAAATTTTCCAGAGATTCATTGATTTTTCCAAGTGCCTATGCCAAAACGTCTTCAGACGACATAACTTTTGTTTTAGCCTGTGAAGGTGCAGCCCCTGATGTACCAGATGCTCCAGATGTTGATGCCCTTCGCTGGTGTGTAGTGTCAGTTCGGTATTGTCTGCCAGACCTCGTAGTCTTTTCCTGTGCCAACTCTAACTTTCCTCTCTCATTTGCCATAACACTCTCATGAGAATCCAAGGTCACTCCCACGGCTGAAAAAGATTGTTTTGAAAGGGAATTTTCCTGTAGCCCAGTTGTTGTTGCAACAATGACAGTACTCCTCTAGGGGGACACAGTTGCAGTCCAAAGTTTGCAACTTTCTTGAAACAAATATAGCCCTTTTAAGTCCCCCAACTCCCTTAAAAACAACAGTTTCAATGTCATTCAAAGTTACTTTAAAATCAGGAGAAGTCCAGAAACACTGTATCTCTCTCGCAGAGTTAATTCTGAAGTTCTTAAGTTGCCAACAGGCTTTCCACTGGCCGGCTTTTCCTGTCTGGGGGCAGCCCGTTCCCAGGTTTTAAGCAGCAGATATTAACTTTCTTTCCCCCATTTTCTTGCAGGTATATATTCTCAGCTCTTTTCCCCTCCACTCCTGTAGTCTGGAGGGGAATCGACTTTCTTGATGTTAGGATTTACGTCTTTCTGAAAAGTCTTTCAAAGTTTCCACTTTACAGTCTCTTTGCTTTGATCTATTTACAAGCAGGGAAGGCAGACTTCCTGTTTGTACCTTCCCGTTTCGGTGTCGAATTTACTCCAATTTTCTCCAATTTTCTCCAATTAGTTCAATGTAAACCTACTCACGGGTAGTTGCTTTTAAGTCCAATTGTCCCAGGAAAAAGTCAGCGCTCTCCGATAACGGCTGTGCAGCTTCACTCCGCGGAAGAAGCAGTCGACTCTCAGCACCGTGCCTCACCCCCGTCCTGCTCCGGAGCCCTTAAAAGGGTTCCTTGGCAACTTGGGGGGGGCGCAAATGGTGCCCGCCGAGTCCCCACGTTCGCAGGCTTCCCCCGCCTACGATTTTTGAAGGGTCCCCGCTTTGCCGCAGCGGCAAGACCCGATCCCGCGGAGCTGATCCCTCCAAGACTCAGAGGGAATCCGCCATTAATCGTTGGCGCTGACCCGGAAGTCCCAATCCCTTAAACTGTTCAGTTTTACTGAGTGTAATACAAGCTTGATTGTCAACATACACTTGAATTGGAGAATTGCATTGTATACCCAAATCTCTCAGCACCTGCTTGTAATACACTAATTCACTGCAGAGCTCGCTCAGTGCAGCATATTCAGCTTCAGTGGATGACACGCTGACTATACTTTGTTTTCTGGACTTCCATCCAATTAGTGACCCACCAAACAAAAACACTAGCCCAGTAATCAATTTACGGTCAGGTAAATTTGTCCAGTCGCTGTCTGAGTAACACATAAGTATTTCATCACCTGCTGTGCTTAACTTTAAAACACTATCAGCAGTATGCTTTAGATACCTCAGATCATGTTTTACTGTCTTCCAGGCACTCACAGTGGGTTTAGACACTTGCCTGCTCAATATCCCGACTGCGTAGCTGATATCAGGCCTACTCCACTGCGATATGTACAGTAAACTCCCAATAGCTGATTGATAAAAATCAGGTCACTCAAACACAAGCTTTCATCAGCTTGCAAAGACTTAACAAAACCTAAATCCATGGGAGTATTTGCCCCTTTGCAGTCCTGCATTCTGTATGCTGTTAGCAGGTGTTTGATTTTCTTTTCCTGGCTAAGCAACAAACTGCCATCATCCGCCCAGCACACTTCCAGACCAAGATAAATTTTCGCAGAACCAAGACCTTTTACTTTGAACCTTTTGGCTAACTGTGTGGGAAACGCTTTGATTTGTTTACCTGTCTTAGAAAGATGGAGCAAATCATCTACAAAGACCAGACAGAACTCTTGTTTGTCATTAGCGCCACGCACATACAGACAACTGTCTGCAATGCTGCGTTGGAAACCTAGAGAAACCAGAGTCTCATCTAAACATTTGTTCCAATTTCTCGCAGATTGCCGTAAACCATACAGTGCCTTGTGTAGCTTGTACACGTTGCCTGACCCAGACTCAAAACCAGGGGGTTCTGCTAAATAGAGTTCCTCACTCAAACTAGCATGTAAATAGGCTGTCTGGATGTCAAAATGGTTTCCTTTCAGCTTGCGTTTTGCTGCTAGTGCCAGCAGCAGACACAGGCTTTCGCTTCTAGCTGTAGGAGCGAACACTTCGTCAAAATCAAGCCCCTGTCTTTGGGAAAAACCCTGCGCCACTAAGCGTGCCTTGTACTTAAAATCACCAGTGGCTAAAGGCTTGAGCTTGTAAACCCACCTGCACCCCAATATTTTAGCTCCTTTCGGTGGTTGTGTGGGTGTGAACACCTCATGCTCAACCAGAGAATCCTTTTCCTCCTGCACAGCGCTTTTCCAGAGCAAAACTTGGTCCTCTGGTAACGCCAGCACCTCCTTGTAGCTTTGAGGTTCAACAGCTACATGAAAAACATTAGCAGTACCAGGTTTAAAACGATCTGGAGGGGTACACCTTTATTCTCCCTCTGAGACCTTCTGGGAGTAAAACTGTCTTCGCTTTTACTGTTTTCCCCCTCAGATTCTCGCCACCTTGAGGAGAGTAGAATTCCTCCTGTGGCGAAAACTGACTGCCATTCTCATTAGCCTCAACAGAAGAATCCTCTTCTGTGTCCGTGTCTGTCTGGTTTTCTTTTAGCACTCAAAGATTCCCCCTTTGATATTTGAAACCAAACCTCAGAATTGGCATGCAGCTTCTCCCAGCCACTATGCTCACAGAACGTAGCATTCCTTGAAACAACCAGCCCATTTTTACCAACAGCAAACCTGTAACCTTTGCCCAAATCTTGATGACCTACAAAAATAAGCTGTTTTTACGCTGTGCTCGAGGCACATGAACCCATGCCTTCACACCAAAAGTACGCACATGATCAAATTTGGGCTTCTTGTTAAACAATTTGAAATAGGGTATTGTTCCAATTGATTTATGATCTAGGCGATTCTGCAAATAACAAGCCGAAAGATAAGCTTCAGCCCAAAAAGCTTATGAAAGACCAGCATCCTCAAGCACTGAGTACATCATCTCTTGAAGAGATCTGTTTTTCCTCTCAGCCAACCCGTTTTCTTCCGGAGAATGGGGGTTTATTTTTCTATGACCTATGCCCTTTGTCTGTAACCAAGACTGCAAAGGTCCAGACATAAATTCGCCTCCGCGATCAGATTGCAGCATTTTTACTTTGAAAGAAAACTGCCATTCAACATAAGTCACCCAGCCTTTGAACTTGGTAAACACTTCACCTTTGTGCTTCATGGGGTAGACCCAACAGAACCTTGTCGCATCATCTATGATCATTAGCACATAACAGGAATTACCCCTGCTGAGTGCGAAAGGACCCACCACATCAGCATGCACAAGCTGAAACGGTCTTTCGCTCACCCTCTCGCTTCTGGGATAAGACCCACGGTGGCCACTTCCGGGTTAGCGCCATCAGCTAATGGCGGATTCCCTCCGATCTGGAGGGACTAGCTCCGCAGAAATTGGGTCTATACCGCTACGGCGAAGCGGAGACCCTACAGAAATCATAGGCGGGTGAAGCCTATTGTCAGGGTTTCAGGGACAGAGAGCGAGGGGGAGGGGTCCCAGGGCGACGAGGAAGAGGACGACGACGACCCGAGGTTGTCAGTGAGTCCGTCAAGTGAATCCGAGGATTCCCAAAAGGGAGCCCCCCTGGTCAGGCCAAGGGGCAGTAGAGAGGGAGGCAGTCAGAAGCAGGGGAACGAAGGGGGAGTCCCCAGTGGGGGCTGGAGATCGGGACCGGCCTCTCCGTCGGAACGGAGTGAAGGGGGTGGAGTTGCCAGTGTGTCAGAAAGAGCAGAACAGGAAGCAGAGAGGGGAAGGAGTTCGGAGCAGAACGTCCTGCCGGAAGGGGAGGAGTGTAGTACCGAGAGTAGCGTAACGGTCGAAAGGAAGGTCAGAGGCAACGTACGCGCGCCAAGTTCAAATGTGGAGGCGCGCGGAAATGAGGAGAGCCCTGAGGAGGAGCCTGGTCCCAAAGCACGAAGGAGGGGGGAGCAGGCGTCAGAAGACTCAGCCTCGGGGGAGTCCCGGAGGGAGGGAGCACAGGGGGGCAGAAAGACCCTGCGGAAAAGGAAGGAGAGGAAAAGGTGGAGCAGTACAAGCCTCTTAAGCTGGTGCAGGGGCGGGACTGACTCAGAGGGGACTTCTAACATCTAAGGGTAACAGATGCTGAGCCACGGAGCTTGGATGTAACGACAACAATGTTCTTCAATAAAACCTTTTGTATATAACTTGGACTGGATTTTGGTCTCTTGTGAGCTGGGACCTCGGGTGGCTCTGACAGTAAGTCCCCTCCCAAAGAACGCAAAAATTTTTTTTGCAAAGCTCACAAACGGTGACAGCCATGAGTGCGGAGGATCAGCTGACAGCACTGCGAACTACAGTTTCCGAACTCACCGCTGCAGTCCTTGCGTCTCAGAAGAAGCATGACGAAATGGAGAAGCGCTGCCAGGACCTGCAAACAAGGTGGGAGCGTGCAAACAGGGAAGGGTTCCCAGGGTCCAGATCAGAGGGCATTGGACTTGGAAGGCGGGGGGGGCAGCCTAGTCACCCACTTCGATGGGAATCTGAAGCACTACCCCAGTTTCAGAGGAGACGTTTTGTATGCATTGCACTTGCTTCGTCATGACTTTAAAGATGAGGAGGAGAAAGTGGGGTTTATTGTTTCTCACTTGCATGGGCCGGCCAGAGACTGGTTGCGCAATTTGTGGCGTGAAGATGGCCCTGCCCGTCGCGATTCTGATGAATTCATTAAAGCGATGGATGCCTGCTTCCAGTCAACCGTAGATTTGGATCTTGCACGCAGGGAGATATTTGGACTGCGGCAAGGCAAAGCCACTGTGCGTCAGTACCATTCCACATTTTTTGCTTTACTGACTGCGTTACGCTGGGAGAAAGACTGCACACCTGTGAGGGATTTGTTCTGGGAGGGTCTCAGCGGTCCCATAAAGGACGAACTTGCCAGGGGAGACAGACCTCAGACCCTGGAGGAGGTGGTGCAGAGGGCTCTGGCGATTGGGATACGTCACGAGGGACGTCCTTGGCACAATGAGGAAGAACGTCAGGTGCGTCCACCAGCGAGGATGTCTTCTTTCATCCCCAGGGAGTTCAGTCAGTCACATCCCTCGCCGCTGGGGAGGCAGGGGGAGGAGCCGATGGAACTTGGTGGTGCTAAGGCTCAAGCAACAGCCAGAGCCCCAGCTTCCGGTGCAGTAAAGGCGAAGCCTCCTAGAGGGACCAGGAAGTGTTACATCTGCGACAGTGCACTGCACATGGCGAAAGAGTGCCCCCAGAGGCTCCAGAAACACACTGCAGCTTTAGCGACGGTAGCTGCAGAAGTGATCCAGGAAGAGGAACCTCAGAGAAACGACAATGCCTGGCTGGAAGCAGAATTGCTGGGGCTCAGCCAGGCGAATCTGTAGAACAGTCCCCAGCGTCTGTGCAACCCACAGACCCTTTACCACCCAAGCCAGCGGTGCAGCTCACTGCAACACTTCAGTTGCCAAATGGGACCACCCTAGAAGTGCCCCTCACGATCGATTCGGGGAGCAACGCCGATTTCGTGGGGATGCAATTCGTCAAGCAGCATCGCATAGCGCTTCTGCCCGCCACAACGCCTCTGAACGTAGTCACGGTGGATGGCAGGAAATTGCTAGGAGGGCAAGTTGTGCAACAGACACCTCCCATGGTGATGCGGATTGGAGATCACCGAGAAGTCATTAGCTTCAATGTCACCCACCTGTCTGACACGCCTATAGTATTGGGCATGAGTTGGCTGGAGAGACACAGTCCTGCTGTAGCGTGGTACCAACGCCAGATCACCTTTTGTTCATTGTACTGTGCTCAAAATTGCATCCAGTCCTGCCAGGAGGAGGGGGCTGAGCAGCAGCTGCGACTTGGCATGGTGCAGGCAGTACCTAGCAAGTACGAAGGGTTCCTGGAGGTTTTCTGCGAGAAGGAAGCTGACCAGTTGCCGCCCCACAGACCTTATGATTGTGCCATCGATCTGGTGCCGGGGGCACAGTTGCCGACTGCAAAGCTGTATTCCATGTCTGAGGACGAAATGCAAGAGCTCAGGGAGTTCATAGAGCACAATTTGAAGCGTGGATTCATCCGGGAATCGAAAGCAGTGGGGGGCAGTCCTGTGTTCTTTGTGAAGAAGAAGGACACGCCCCAAAAGAGACTCATTGTGGACTATAGAACCATAAACAGTATGACCAAACCCAAGGCCTTCCCCATGCCTAAGATTGATGATCTCCTAGCAACCGTGAAGAAGGGGAAGATCTTCACCAAATTGGATCTGCGTGGAGCGTATAACCTCATATGCATCCGGGAGGGCGATGAGTGGAAAACGGCCATGTTCACGCCTCTGGGCACGTATGAATACAGAGTTATGCCGTTTGGTCTCCAAAATGGATCTCACGTCTTCCAAGCCTTTATGCATCACGTGCTAGCGGGACTCCTCTACAAGAAATGTGTGTGTTTCCTCGACGACATCCTGATCTTTTCGGAGACGGAAGAGGCCCACGAGAGGGACGTAAAGGAAGTCCTGCAAAGACTACGGGAGAACAGGCTCTACGCCAAGTTAGAGAAGTGCCAGTTTGATGTGACGGAGGTGGATTTCCTGGGCTACAAGCTGTCCGACAAGGGGCTGGCCATGGACAGCGTCAAGGTCCGTGCGGTGTTGGACTGGAAGAGCCCACGCAATCGGAAGGAAGTCCAGAGATTCGTCGGCTTCGCCAACTTCTACCGCAAATTCATCAGAGGTTTTGCAAAGGAGACGGCAGCGATCACGGACACTCTGAGTTCCAAGAAGAAGAGGTTCGTGTGGACGGAACAGGCGGAGCGCTCTTTTCGGAAGCTTAAAAGCCTTTTCGCCTCCGAGGAGCAGCTGCTGCACGTGAATCCAGGCAGGCCCATGCGAGTAGAGACCGACGCGTCAGACAGGGCGGTTGGAGCCGTGCTCCTGCAAGAAGATCCACATGGGAACTGGAGACCCGGTGCCTTTTACTCCCGAAAGCTCAGCAAGGCGGAGCAAAACTACACCATATGGGACAGAGAGCTGTTGGCCATTCACGCAGCGTTCAAAGCGTGGCGACACTTCCTCATAGGAGCCAAGCACACAGTACAGGTCCGCACGGATCACAAGAACCTAGAGTATTGGCGCACGGCGAAGCTCCAAAGCCAGAGACACATGCGCTGGGCGGAATTCTTCGCGGATTTCGACTTTCGGATAGAGTACATCCCCGGAGATTCCAACGTTATAGCCGATGCGCTATCCAGGAAACCGCAATATCTCGATGAAGCGACACCAGTAGCAGCCAGGCACATTTTCGCACCGCAGGCGTGGTCGTGCGCTGCCATCACAGTAGATCTGGACGCGGTGCGACGCGCGTTGCAAGTGGATCAGTTCGCACAGTCCAAGATGGAGGAGTTGCGCAGAGGTGTGCAGAGTGGCGAAGATTTCCAACTACGCGACGGGCTGCTAACTCGCAAAGGTGCCCTCTACGTGCCAAGCGACGAGCTTCGCGCAAAGGTTCTGCAGCAGTTGCACGACGCCCCCAGTGCGGGCCACTTCGGCAAGGAGAAGACAATAGAACTGGTGGCAAGGGACTTTTGGTGGCCTCGGATGCGTGGAGAGGTAGCGGATTACGTCGCCAGGTGTGACACTTGTCAAAGGTCCAAGCCAGTACACCAGAAGCCAGCGGGGCTGCTGGAACCGCTGGAAACGCCACAGCAACCGTGGGAGAGGGTAGCCCTGGACTTCGTTACTGACCTGCCCAGCTCCAGAGGGAAGACGGCGGTGCTGGTGGTTGTGGACCTGTTCACCAAGATGGCGCACTTCATTCCATGCGCAAAGGTGGCGACGGCGGAACAGACTGCCAAACTCTTCATCGATCACGTGTTCAAGGTGCATGGGCTGCCGCAGTCCATCCTGTCCGACAGGGGGCGCCAGTTTGTTTCCAATTTTTGGCAGAAGCTTTTAGGTATCCTGAACGTCAAGATCAACCTAACGTCGGCGAGACACCCACAGACCAACGGCCAAGCTGAGAGGGTCAACGCGATCATGCAGCAGTACCTGAGATGTTACGCCAATCAGCGACCCGCAGCTTGGGTGGACTACCTGCCGATGGCAGAGTTTGCCTATAACAACACGAAGCACGCGTCCACGGGGGTGACGCCGTTCTTCGCGAACAACGGTCGTCATCCCAGAACCTTCCCGGGGTTCGGGGCACCGAGAGAGGGGGTGCCGCAAGAAGCCGACCAGTTTGCAGCGGAGCTGCAGGAGGTGCACGAAGAGTTGCGGAGACATTTGGAGCTGGCCAAGCAAGCATATAAGGTGCAGGCAGACAAAAACAGGAGAGCGGGGGAGGAGATCCAGGTGGGGGACTGGGTGTGGTTAGCGGCCCAAGCGATGCCAGCCAAGTCGTTGGCCAAGAAGAAGCTAGGACACAGGCAGTTAGGGCCGTACCAGGTGGAAGCTAAGATCAACCCTGTAGCCTTTCGACTAGCCCTCCCCGAAGGTTCCAGAGTGCATTCGGTATTTCATAGGT
Source organism: Podarcis gaigeae (assembly GCF_964106915.1). Taxonomy (NCBI): domain Eukaryota; kingdom Metazoa; phylum Chordata; class Lepidosauria; order Squamata; family Lacertidae; genus Podarcis; species Podarcis gaigeae. The sequence goes on from NC_139695.1 coordinate 21,896,193, forward strand.
CGGTGCTCACCCCCTACAAGGCACCGCACAGGTTTCAGGAGTCTGAAACAGTCCCGCAACTACACACTAAGTCACAGGAGAGGGAGAGGGCGCCTAGGGCCGAACCACTCAACGAGGTCACAGAAATCCTGGACTCGAGATGGGGGGAAGAAGGGGTAGAATACTTTCTAGCTACAGAGGGCACTCCAGCCAGTGCCAACGGTTGGGTGCCGGGCTACGCTTTAGACGAACCTCTTCTAAAAGACGAGTTCCATGCCCTTTTCCCGCATAGACCCATGCCAGCCGAGTACTTTGATGACTGGCTCTTTACGCCCACACTCTCAGACAGTACTTTCCGGGGTTTTTCTTCAGCCGAGGAGAGAACGCCAGAATCTAGCCCGCCCAGGGGATCGTGCTCAGGGGTGGACACAGAACCCTCTTATTGGTGGGACGAGCAACCAGAGGAGGACTGGCGCAGGAAATGGCTGACGGGACCTTGGCCGGCAGCACCAGACGAGGTACCAATGGAAGAGGGAGAAGAGAACACTTTGGGTCAAGAACCCGAATTCGAACACTCATACACCGAACTGCAAGCAGAGGATATGGAGGTACACAACCTGTATCCTACATCCACCTCCGAAGAGCTGCAGCTCCTACAACCTGCACCCGATGGGCGGGAGGGGGGAAGGGGGGGCTTCAAGGGGGGGATGGATGTCAGGGTTTCAGGGACAGAGAGCGAGGGGGAGGGGTCCCAGGGCGACGAGGAAGAGGACGACGACGACCCGAGGTTGTCAGTGAGTCCGTCAAGTGAATCCGAGGATTCCCAAAAGGGAGCCCCCCTGGTCAGGCCAAGGGGCAGTAGAGAGGGAGGCAGTCAGAAGCAGGGGAACGAAGGGGGAGTCCCCAGTGGGGGCTGGAGATCGAGACCGGCCTCTCCGTCGGAACGGAGTGAAGGGGGTGGAGTTGCCAGTGTGTCAGAAAGAGCAGAACAGGAAGCAGAGAGGGGAAGGAGTTCGGAGCAGAACGTCCTGCCGGAAGGGGAGGAGTGTAGTACCGAGAGCAGCGTAACGGTCGAAAGGAAGGTCAGAGGCAACGTACGCGCGCCAAGTTCAAATGTGGAGGCGCGCGGAAATGAGGAGAGCCCTGAGGAGGAGCCTGGTCCCAAAGCACGAAGGAGGGGGGAGCAGGCGTCAGAAGACTCAGCCTCGGGGGAGTCCCGGAGGGAGGGAGCACAGGGGGGCAGAAAGACCCTGCGGAAAAGGAAGGAGAGGAAAAGGTGGAGCAGTACAAGCCTCTTAAGCTGGTGCAGGGGCGGGACTGACTCAGAGGGGACTTCTAACATCTAAGGGTAACAGATGCTGAGCCACGGAGCTTGGATGTAACGACAACAATGTTCTTCAATAAAACCTTTTGTATATAACTTGGACTGGATTTTGGTCTCTTGTGAGCTGGGACCTCGGGTGGCTCTGACACCTATGAACGTGGGACTCGATGGGCACCTTTTGCGCCCCCCCAACTCGCAAGGAGACCCGTTTACGGGCTTCGGAGCGGAGCGGGGTGAGTGGCGCGGTGCTGTGAGTCAACTGCTTTTTTTGCGAAGCGAAGCCGCATAGCCGTTGCTGGAGAGCGCTGACTTTTTCTTGTGGACAATTGGATTTTAAACAACAACCCGTGCGGGTAGCGGGCTTTAAACTAAATAAACAGAAAACTAAGGTGTTGGGAAAAAATTTGACAGATGCAGAGTCAGAACGGTTTCAGAGAGAAACAGAACTAACTGTGGTTAAAAAAGTAAAGTACCTAGGGGTAAACATAACAGCAAAAAATCTGAGTCTTTTTAAGGATAATTATGAAAAATGTTGGTCTGAAATTAAGAGAGACTTGGACAGTTGGTCAAAATTGAAGCTTTCTTTGTTAGGCCGAATTGCTGCTATTAAGATGAATGTATTGCCTAAGATGTTGTTTTTGTTTCAAACATTGCAAATTGTGGACAAGACGGAGTGTTTCAGGAAGTGGCAGAGAGATATTTCTAAATTTGTCTGGCAGGGCAAAAAGCCCAGAATTAAGTTTAAGATATTAACTGATGCGAAAGAAAGAGGGGGCTTTGCCCTGCCAGACCTAAGGTTGCACTATGAAGCCGCAGCTTTCTGCTGGCTAAAAGACTGGCTACTTCTAGAGGACACCGATGTGTTAGATTTAGAAGGTTTTAACAATGCATTTGGTTGGCATGCATACTTATGGTATGACAAAGTTAAGATCAATAAGGCCTTTAAGAACCATATTGTCAGGAAAGCAGTGTTTAATGTCTGGACAAAATACAAAGACCTATTGGAAAATAAAACTCCAAGATGGCTATCACCTCTGGAGGCTAAGGCCCGAAAAAGACCCAATATGGAGGCCAAATGGCCGAAATATTGGGAAATAATAGAGAAAGAGGGAAATAATTGGAAATTGCAGAGTTTGGAAAAAATGAAAGACAAAGTGCGAGACTGGTTACATTACGCTCAGATTCAAGAAATTTTTAAAAAGGATAAAAAGTTAGGATTCCAGGTGGAGAAATCGAAGTTGGAAACAGAATTGTTAGAACCTAAGACTAAAGTACTCTCAAGAATGTATAACTTGCTGTTGAAATGGAACACACAAGATGAAATGGTTAAGTCGGCCATGATAAAGTGGGCACAGGATATTGGGCATAATATTATGTTTGAGGATTGGGAAAGGTTGTGGACCACGGGGATGAACTTCACGGCATGTAATGCTCTGAAGGAAAATGTAATGAAAATGATATATAGGTGGTACATGACCCCAGTTAAACTTGCCAAAATATGCCATGTGCCAGACAATAAATGTTGGAAATGTAAGGAAAATGAAGGAACATTCTTTCACCTCTGGTGGACTTGTCCCAGGGTGAAGGTCTTCTGGGAAATGATATATAATGAGCTGAAAAAGGTATTTAAGTATACCTTCCTTAAGAAACCAGAGGCCTTCCTCCTGGGCATTGTCGGCCAGATGGTGCCAAAGAAGGATCGAACACTCTTTTTGTACGCAACAGCAGCAGCAAGGATACTTATCGCCAAGAAGTGGAAAACTCAAGATCTACCCACTCTGGAAGAATGGCAGATGCAGCTGATGGACTATATGCAACTGGCTGAGATGACTGGCAGAATTCGAGACCTGGGAGAAGAGAGGGCTGAAGAAGATTGGAGGAAATTTAAGATTTATTTACAAAAATATTGTGATTTGGTGGAAGTTAAGTAGGATGTTTGATCATAAATAATTGGCCACCACAAAATCGGATCGGAATGGGATGTAAAGTGAGATTAAGAGAAATTAATTTGCAGAGGATTATATTTAAATAAGTGGTTATAAAATTTGCAAATTAGATGATAAATTGCATGAAAAAAAAAATCTATGATGATGAAAATGGTAGCGGGAGATGTGAGGAAGTCCAAAGAAGTTATGAAACTCTGTTAAAAGCAAGGTTGTTTATTGTTTTTGTACTTTATTCTGTAAAAACCCCTAATAAAAATTATATTAAAAAAAAAAAAAAAATAAACAACAACCCGTGAGTAGAACGGAAATTTGGCTTTTAAAGTATTTTTAAATTGGCACCGATCGGGGAAGGTCTAAACAGGAAGTCCACCTCCCCTTTCTGTAAATAAACGGAAGCAAAGAATTTGTTAACTAAGGTCGTGGAGAGCCTTACGTAAAGGATTTATATTCCACTGATTGAAACAACTATCAATATTTTATTTTTTTTTAGAAGCAAGGAAACCTGCAGGAGAGGGTTAAAATTTAGGAACGGAAGACCACTTCCCTAAACCCAGGAGCAGTCGGTGAGAGCCCGTTGACGGATAAATTTGACAGCTGTCAAGTTAGCTGTCAAGATACAAGCTAACTATTAAGATATAAAAGAAGGACTTTGTTTCTACTGTCCGTCTCAGTATTTAAAAAGAAGGAAGGAACTGTTACAATCTTACGTTTGGGACCTTTGGGACTGTGCTGGAAGGAGTGATAAAAGGAACTTGTGTCCCTCTAGAGGGAACTTTGGGACATTGTCGTAAGGATGCAACTGGGAAATTGTTTAAGATAAAAGTTTTGAGAAACTAGCTTTGACCTTGGATTTCCTAAGGATGGCGGTCGGGAAGGAAGTCGAGTGTCAATTGAACAGAACATTTTATCTCTTGGGAAAGCTGCAAGACCAGATAAATGTTATGGCTACCAATGCTGTAACCTTGGAAACAAAAGTGGGCATCAGTAAAGAAGTTAACCCGGCACAGGAATCTTTTCCAATTGAACAAATTGAAGAATCTGAGAAGGAGGAATTTGTTGTGATTAAAGTGATGCAAGGGGGAGCCGTAACCCCACAGAGGCAAATGGTGGATTATAACTTGAGGCCGTACATGATGGCAACTAGGAGGAGCCAACCTTTGGAGATGGAAGCCCGGCTTGGTTTGGAAAATGAAAGATGGAGAGATCATCCTATGTGGAGATCAAATGACTTTTGGGACACAAATCTGAGTCAAGCGGAGGCTGGAGTTTTGGGGGCCTTTGGATTTGAAAAGAGTGTGAAGCAAGATTTGGAATATCCTATAGGCCCTACTCTTAACTATGGAAGTCTGGCATACCTGCTAAGAAGGAATATGACCACCGATGGGTTGGAGTTTCTCCGAGATCTGTTTGTTAACACCAAAAACTACCAAAAAGACCGGCAGAGGGGACATGAAAGAGATTTAAGAGCCTTGGACTTAAGATCTCCGGGTTGATGGTTTTTTGAGATTGATGGAACTATTGTAAGGGGCCGAAACCGAGGAGGGGAGTGGGTGAAAGAAAATTGGGAATCTAAAATGTATATATTATAATTTGTTTTTCTTTTTATTTTTTAAGGAGAGATGGGAAAATCGTGGAATGGAATTTTTTCTGACCTTAGGGGAAACATTTTAAGAATAAGCTCAGACATATAAGTTTTAATGAGAAATAAGATTAAATAAAGTAAAAGTGGATGATTAATTGGGGAAAGAAAGAATGGGAAATTATAGTATAAAAAGATAAGATATAAGGATAAAAACAAGGTGAAGGATTTGCTGAAATATATATATGAATTAGAATACAAAGAGGGGAGGTGTGAGGAGGTCAAGGAGACAAGTTAAGAAAGGGAGTTATATTAAGGTTTGATCTGTTTTTTGTCTTTCTTTTATGTTTTTTGGACTGTGTCTTTTTTATTTTTTCCTTTTTAGTTGTGTTTGCTTCTTCTATTTTTCTAGTTTTATTTTTTTCTTGGATATGCTTTGTCTTTATATATTGTGTTTTCTTTTGTAACCTTTAAAATTTGAATAAATATTTTTTTAAAAAAGACCCACGGTGGCCTTGACTTTCTTACAAACATTACAGTCAAGATACTTGTCACAACTCTGTAACTCACACCCGTCACTTAATTTTGGCATTTTGGTTACACTGTGCCAGTGGGTGTGACCTAATCTTCTGTGCCATAAATGCAAATGTTTTTTATGAAAAGCTTCATTTTTACATACAACTTCTGTATCATTCCTAGCTAGTACAGACTCTTGAGCACAGTCTTTTAGCACAAACAACCCATTTTCTGCCCGAGCCCTCCCCAGTGTCTCTCCGCCTTTCTGGATCTCACAGTAACTGTCCCAAAAAAGCACTACAAACCCAGCTTTCAGCAGACAGGAGACGGACATCAGGTTGCTCCTCAGCGAAGGAACACACACAACGTTGTACAGATGCGTGCGTAGACAGGAGACAAAAACAGAACCACCCGACTCCACGTCATATTTCCTCCCGTCAGCCAATGCCACCTGGCTCCGTGGTGTAGAAACTTTCTTGTCAAAAATGCCTCTGAAACAACAATGTGCTGGGAACTCCTTAAATCGATAATCCAGGTGTTTCGCCGCGCATCAGGACACTCGACCACGGCTGTCATAAGTTGCGCCATCTGCTGCTTCTTTGCAAACTTCTGCTGCTGCTTGCGCTGCTTTGGACCCTCAGATACAGCCTCCTCTGGACACTGCTTCCTCAGATGCCGATTAGAACCGCGCTGGTAACAACGCCAAATAGCAAACACAGACTCCTCACCAGCCGTAGCTCGGGTAAGTTGTTTTGGCTGTTTCTCCTCAGAAACGCTGCCTGCATTCCTCACAAGCTGATCGCTTGTCGAAGCACTCAAAGCCGACAACTGCTTGCCGTCACGCCTCTGCCATTCCTCCAGTAGCCGGCCAGTAACACAATCCAAGGTCAGATCTTGTTCACGCATAGCCTCCAGCGTGAGAACGAGATTGTCGCAGCTATCAGGAAGAGAACTTAGAATTATAAAAACCTTTTCCTCCTCAGACAAATTACAGCCTCTCTCCTGAAGTGCCACAAACGTCAGCTGCAAATCGTGGAGATGGTCTTGCATTGTAACTCCTGGCTTTAGCTCAGACTTGTACAGAGCTTTCCGGATACATAGCTTTGAACTAGCCGTCTCCCGAATGTGGAGATTTCTCAGCGCCAACCACACATCATGTGTAGAATCGTGCCCATGCACATGCGGCAGCTGCAAATTATCCAATCCCTGGATTATTGTGGCTTTTGCCCTTTGGTCTTTGTCTATGTCTTCAACATCAGGCTCCAAAGGCGGTCTGTCCACCGACTCCCAGAGAAAGTCTCTCTGCAACGTAGCCTGCATGTGCTGAAACCATAGCAAATAGTTGTGGTTGCTGAGCTATTCAAATGGCAATGCCATCGGATAAGCCATTACTTCTGAGCAGTGTTCCACAACAAACAGGAACCAGCTACTCACAGCTTACAATTCCAGAGAGCGATCTGCAACATCCAGCTTCCAAACACTCCAGCTGGTGTCTGTCTTTAGCAGCTCCAGACGTCCAGACATCCAGGACACGCAGGTCTTGCCGGGTCAGCTTCTGGTGTCGACACACGCACGACAGAGCTACCGCTGATCACCTCTGGCCACTCCTCGCCAACTCCTATGCTAGGAATTTGGGAGACTTTTGACCCAGGCGTCCACAGCTTCAGAAACATGCTGCAACCAATCTGCTGCCCATAACCTGCTGGTGTTTCACAACTTTGACCTGTTGCAGGACTTTAGCCAGACCTTAGCAGAGCATACACAGAGTTCTCAAAAGCAATCAGCTGCAGGCAGGATGGACGAAGCAGGAACCAGTAACTTGTAACTTGTAACTTATAGGTGTTTATTATTTACATCGACTGACTTCAAGTTACTATGCACAAGAACAGAACAGAACACGGATCTTAACTAGCTCTCTCTCACCACACGACTCTTAGACTCCAAACTGACCAAGCATGAACACATTCGAGTCAGTAGGTCATAAAGCATTACGCCTGTGAGAGACCTTTACCAATGGTAGAGCTGTTTCCAGGCTCCTATCTCCAGGCAGAAATTCTCCTTTCTGCTCAGTCATATTTGGCTGTCGGCCAACTCTTAATTGACTCTGTGTGAAGCTGCACAGAAATGCACGTAGTCAAAAACACAGCAAGGGACTCTTCTCTTCTCATGAGGTGGCCAAAGTCTTGGAGCCTCAGCTTCAGGATCTGTCCTTCCAGTGAGCACTCAGGGCTGATTTCTTTAAGAATGGATAGGTTTGATCTTCTTGCAGTCCATGGGACTCTCAAGAGTCTCCTCCAGCACCATAATTCAAAAGCATCAATTCTTCGGCGATCAGCCTTTTTTATGGTCCAGCTCTCACTTCCATACATCACTACTGGGAAAACCATAGCTTGAACTAAACGGACATTTGTCGGCAAGGTGATGTCTCTGCTTTTTAAGATGCTGTCTAGGATTGTCATTGCTTTTCTCCCAAGAAGCAGGTGTCTTTTAATTTCGTGACTGCTGTCACCATCTGCAGTGATCACGCAATCCAAGAAAGTAAAATCTCTCACTGCCTCCATTTCTTCCCCTTCTATTTGCCAGGAGGTGATGGGACCAGTGTCCATGATCTTAGTTTTTTTGATGTTGAGCTTCAGACCATATTTTGTGCTCTCCTCTTTCACCTTCATTAAAAGGTTCTTTAATTCCTCCTCACTTTCTGCCATCAAGGTTGTGTCATCTGCATATCTGAGGTTGTTGATATTTCTTCCGGCAATCTTAATTCCAGCTTGGGATTCATCCAGCCCAGCCTTTCGCAAGATGAATTCTGCATATAAGTTAAATAAGCAGGGAGACAATACACAGCCTTGTCATACTCCTTTCCCAATTTTAAACCAATCAGTTGTTCCATATCCCGTTCTAACTGTAGCTTCTTGTCCCAAATAGAGATTTCTCAGGAGACAGATGAGGTGATCAGGCACTCCCATTTCTTTAAGAACTTGCCATAGTTTGCTGTGGCTGACACAGTCAAAGGCTTTTGCGTAGTCAATGAAGCAAAAGTAGATGTTTTTCTGAAACTCTCTAGCTTTCTCCATAATCCAGCACATGTTTGCAATTTGGTCTCTGGTTCCTCTGCCCCTTCAAAATCCAGCTTACACTTCTGGGAGTTTTCGGTCCACATACTGCTTAAGCATGCCTTGTAGAATTTTAAGCACACCCTTGCTAGCGTGTGAAATGAGCGCAATTGTGTGGTAGTTGGAGCATTCTTTGGTGCTGCCCTTCTTTGGGATTGGGATGTAGACTGATCTTCTCCAATCCTCTGGCCACTGCTGAGTTTTCCAAACTTGCTGGCATATTGAGTGTAGCACCTTAAAAGCATCATCTTAAAAAAAAAATAATAGTTCAGCTGGAATATCATCACTTCCACTGGCCTTGTTATTAGCAGTACTTTCTAAGGCCCATTTGACTGCTCTCCAAGATGTCAGGCTCAAGGTCAGCAACCACACTACCTGGGGTGTATGAGACATCCATATCTTTCTGGTATAATTCCTCTGTGCATTCCTGCCACCTCTTCTTGATGTTGTCTGCTTCTGTTAGGTCCTTTCCACCTTTGTCCTTTATTATGGTAATCTTTGCATGAAATGTTCCTTTCATATCTCCAATTTTCTTGAACAGATCTCTGGTTTTTCCCATTCTGTTGTTTCCCTCTATTTCTTTGCATTGCTCATTTAAGAAGGCCCTCTTGTCTCTCCTTGCTATTTTTTGGAACTCTGCATTCAATTTCCTGTATCTTTCACTATCTCCCTCACATTTTGCTTGTCTTCTCCAAGTCCACCTTTCCTTTTGAAGCAAAATGTCATTGAAATGGGGGAGAAATGCCCTGCATGAAGTTTTGGGTTTGCAATTTTGGAAGAGGGAAGACTGTAGTGCTGTGGAGCGGGCAGGCTAGCAAGGCCCCATAGATTTAGAGGCCCGAGTTGTCCTGCCCTCGCATGAAGTCTTGGGTTTGCAATTTTGGGAGAGGAAAGACTGTCTGTGGTGCTGGGAAGTGGGCAGGCTGGCAAGGCTCCCTAGATCTAGAGGCCCTAGGCTTCAGCCTACTTAGCCTATACATAAATCCAGCCCTGCCTATGTCACAGTGATCACAGGCCCATTGATCATGTGCAAGGTATTCCGTGTGTTGGGAAAGAGCCTCCTGTTCTGGGCCAGGTGGAAGAGTGACTCCGCCAGATGGCTGAAAGTGGAGGAATGCCCATCCTCATCTGCTGCAGCAGAAGACTGGGTGGTGGGGTCAAAGCTGATCCCGTGGAGCACGTGAGGAGTCAAGGCTTCCTGCATGAAGGCCTCACTTCCCCTAGAAGTCCCTGCCTCCTAGTCTGTATTTGCTTTCTTCTTCAGGTACAGCTCCAGCATGTTCTGGATGGTGCACCTGCTTTCGGGGGAGAGCTTGTAGAACTGGTCATACTAGAAGAATAGCCATGAGGCGGGTGAGACTCCTGCAAGGAGTCCCCAAAGTCAGGGGAACAGAAGCGCATTTGAAGAGCCTTGCTGGGTCAGGCCATGGCCTATTCAGTCCGACATCCTGTTGGCATAGTGGTTCCTTCCAGATGCCCGTTTTTGTCGATTCATGATTGTTTCTATTCATGATAGCAGGAGGACAGTTATATGCAAGACTGTATTCAGTACTGTTTGTGCCTGCAAAGCTTTTGGGACAGACATACTCTGACACTTCCAACCAGTGCCCCCTAACTTCCAGCTGAAACCAGGTACCTTTTTCATACCAGAAATGTTCTTCAGTGGTGAATCATGGCATCTCAAATTCCAGGGGAGCCCTGTACGATGCCAAAATTCAGTGCCCCCACGCCTCTCAATGTCCATTCAACATCATAGTTGCGGTGTCCCCTGTGGGGCTCGCAAGGCTTCACGCCAGTGTGACCAAACCAGTTGCACTCCCCTAAATCCACCTAAATGTTATGGGGCGGGGGGGGGGGAGAGTTGTCCCACTTAAGTCACACTTTATAGCTCAAGAGGGCCCCTCTGGCTGATAATATTATAGCAGCACAGGGGACGCATCACAGAGCAACTTACAAAGCAAAACGACATGTAGTTGGTTCACCACAACTGCAATATTATTGCAGCAGTGACCTGCAAAAAAGTCTGCAACAAGTCACTGGCTGCAGTAATAGTGCCCTGCTATGTGTTTCACACATGGAGCAACTGGGAAGAGCTTTTGGGGGTATCCAAAAATAAGATATTATAGAATAAATAATTCATATTTATTATAGTATACAGCATATGTTCTCCACACATACTGTATAGGAGGACATGCAAACTTGTATGCAGGTGTATACATGTTTGTAAATTAGAAGAAAAAGTTTTATTTTAAAAAAATCTCAAGTCCTCGCAGTGGGAGCAGGTAGCCAGAACAGGGGGCCTTGTAAGTGTGCACCATGGCAAGGCAGGCATTAACAAATATTCTTCCCCTCTTTGACTGTGTATTGGTTGAAAGGTGTTGTCAGGGAACTGCCATCAGGGATGGAGGGAGAGAGCGGGCTCCGGAGGGGTCCCAGAGAGCGTCCCGGGATGGGGAGAGGCAGTCCATCTTCTGGGGAAGAGAATCAGCGTAGCACCAGTGGAGAAGGGGGGCAGATGGGGGAATCGGTGAGGCGGTCCCATGACTCCTTGCCAGGGACCAGCGGGGAGAGTAAGGGTCCTCTGCTGCCTACACCCTCCTTGCGCAGAAGGCTTCCGCGCAGGGAGAGTAGGAGGAGACTAGGCGTCAAAGAGCTTCTTTGCTGGAAGAAGTTCAAGAAACTCCCACTGACGGATTCTGCCAGCGATTCAGACAGAAAAGGTTCACTCAGGCAACCCAGCCAGGTGTTGCACCGGTTTACACACGAGCAACCCCTAGAACCATCACAGCAATCCGTCAGTCCCTGACGTTGTTTGTGCGCAGCCCCGGAGAGGCAGCACGATGAGCCAAACAGCGCCGGCCGGAGGGACAGAGCAAGAAGCCATGGTGCGAGGTCTGGTTGAGAGGAACCGAGACCTGGAGGCGCATGTCGCTACCCTGTCCGCGCGGCTGGAGGAGAGACGGGCTCAGGATGCACAGGTCAGAGCCACCCCAATAGGGAGGAAGGTCCCGGGGCTGGTACATAAGTTTGGTGGAAAGCCCCAGGACTACAATGCCTTCTGAACGGAAATTCAATACGCTTTGGATTTGCAGAAAAATGACTTTCCGGATGACGGGGAGAGGGTGGCTTACATTGTTGGACATCTGCAGGATGGGGCGCGCAAATGGATCAGGCCCCTAATGGCGACGCAGAATGATGCATTGAAAGATCTTAAGAAATTCTACCAGGTGATGGACGCGATGTTCTCCAGCGAGGTGGAGCAATGCGTGACACGGAGGGAGCTGATGGGGTGTAAGCAGAGGGGCCTGTCCGTCAGAGACTACTGGTCGTGTTTTGCGATGTTAGTCCACAAGCTCGGGTGGGATCTGGACTCTGAACCAATACAAATGTTGTTTGAGGCGGGTTTGGACCCTGGAGTGAAAGAGGAGCTGTCCCGAGCGCCCCGCCCACGGTCGATGGATGAACTCACAAAGGCTGTGCTGGCGATTGGAGTACACCAGGAAGCACGGTCTCAGGAGAAGCGGGAGATAAGGGGAGAACATTTCCATGGCAACCTCATTCCGGAGATGCCGAGGGAGCCTTCCCAGGCAGCGGAGTCAATGGAAATTGATTGCACGCTGTCAGGGGCTCAGGAGCAGAGGCACAGGGGAGAGAGGAAATGGAGAGCGAAGGGGAAGAATCTGAGGGCAGCGTAGGGGAGTATGACAGTGGCACGAGAGATTCCATGAGCTTCTCCAGCGAATCAGAAGATTCCCAGAGGGGGGCGCCGAGGGCCAGGGCAAGGGGGGTCCCAGGGGGGATGCACCAAAAGCAAGGGGCCAGCGGGGACTCCCAAAGCAGCAGCGGGAGATCAGGACCAGCTCCCCCACCAGTGCGTAGTGGGGGGGAAGAGTCCCATGTATCAGGGCCAGCGTCTCCTCCAGCAGGGAGAGAAGATGAGTCAGGGCTGACCACGCCTCTATCGGAGAGTGAGGGAACGGAGGGGAAGTCAGGTCCAGCTAGCCTCCCCGAAGGGGGAAGCAGTGACAGGAGCAGTGTAACGGTCAGGAGAAAGGTTGCCGGCTGGGCGCGCGCGCCAAGTTCGAATGTACAGGAGCGCGGGACAGCAGAAAACCCGGATTGGGAACCAGGTCCTAAAGCCCGCCAGAGGCAGGGGGAAGACTCAGGGGACTCAGCGTCAGTACAAGAATTGCGTAGCCTTTTTGGATGACATCTTGATCTAGTCGGACAATGAAACGCAACACGTCAGAGACGTCAGGGAGGTGCTACAGAGATTGAAGAAGCATCAGTTGTGGGTCAAGCTGGAAAAATGTCAATTCCACGCCAGGGAGGTCGAGTTCCTGGGGTACAGGTTGTCTGACAAAGGACTAGCCATGGATCCGGGCAAGGTGAAGGCAGTGCTGGAATGGAAAGCCCCCCAAAACAGAAAGGATGTGCAGAGGTTCCTAGGCTTCAGCAACTTCTACAGGAAGTTCATAAAGAACTTTGCTCACTTGACAGCGCCCATAACGGATTGTCTTAGTAGTAAAAAGAAGTTCGCATGGACAGAGGATGTGCAGCAATCCTTTGAAAAGCTGAAGAAGGTGTTTGCCTCGGAGGAGCAGCTCCTGCACGTGGATCCGGAGAAGCCCATGAGACTGGAGACGGACGCGTCCAACCGTGCGGTGGGGCGGTACTTTTGCAGCCCGGGGCCAAGCAGAACTGGAGGCCGTGTGCCTTTTTCTCTAGGAAGCTGAGCAAGTCGGAGCAAAACTACACGGTGTATGACCGAGAATTGCTTGCGATCTATGCGGCATTTCGGCAATGGAAACATCTGTTGATAGGGGCGCGGCACAAAATCCAGGTCCGAACGGACCACAAGAACTTGGAATACTGGCGGACCGCACGAGTGCTCAACCAGAGACAGATCAGATGGTCCCAGGAGTTCGCCAAGTTCTTCTTCGAGATTCGATACGTGCCGGGAGAGGAAAACGTAAGGGCAGATGCTCTCTCCAGGAAACCGGAGTACATGGAAGGGGAGGGACCACCAGAGACCAGGCACGTGTTCCCCGAGGACCGGTGGGTGGGTGGGGGAACGTTGGTTGGGAAACGAGAACTGGCAGGGCTCACCAGAGACAATGAGTTTGCTCAGGCCAAGATCAGGGAACTCAAGGACGGAAAGGAAGACAATGGAGGGTTTGAGGAAAATGAAGGGCTACTGTACTATAAGGGAGCGCTGTATGTACCAGGGGAGACTTTGAGGTGGAAGGTACTTAGGCAACTCCACGACAACCCAACAGCTGGGCATTTTGGACAGCACAAGACCATGCTACTTGTCACCAGGCAGTTCTGGTGGCCAAAGGTGAGGGAAGACGTACGAGAATATGTACGAGGGTGCGACCGATGCCAGAGGGCTAAGGGGGAAAGGGCGGCCCCCGCAGGGTTACTGGAACCCCTACCTACACCGGGAAATCCCTGGGAGGTGGTGTCCATTGATTTTATGACAGATCTGCCCAAGTCTAGGGGGAAGACAGCGGTCATGGTAGTAGTCGATCTACTGATGAAAATGTGCCATTTTGTAGCTTGCTCACATGCAGCAACGGCAGAGGAGACAGCCAGGCTGTTTGTGGATCACATTTTTAGACTACATGGGGCTCCCTTGAGGGTTATCTCAGATCGCGGGAAACAATTTACCTCCCGGTTCTGGAGGAAGCTCATGAGCTTGCTACAGGTCGAGGTGAGCTTCTCAATGGCGAGGCACCCAGAGACCAACAGACAAGCAGAAAGAGCGAAAGGTATACTCCAGCAATACCTACACTGCTATGTCAGCGAGAGACAGAACGACTGGGTAGAGAAATTAGCTTTGGCTGAATTTGCGTACAATAATGCTGAACACGTGTCCACGGGAATGAGCCCGTTCATGGCCAATTATGGGTGTCACCCCAGGGCCTTCCCGGGGCGGGGGGGAGGAAGGATGGAGTGTACCCGCAGCTGAGCAATTTGTGGAGGAAATGGAGGCCTTGCACCAGCAACTCAGGTTGAACTTGGAGCGGGTCAAGGAAGTTTACAAGAGGCAGGCAGACAGGCACCGACGGGAGGGGGAGGCCATACGGGTGGGAGACCGGGTGTGGTTGTCATCCCAAGGGTTACCCCTAAAGGGAGGGTGCAAAAAGTTGCAGCCGAGGCGGCTGGGACCTTTTGAGGTAATACAGCAGGTAAACCCAGTGGCATTTAAACTCAAGTTGCCTGACAGCATGAAGATACATCCGGTGTTCCATAGGTCCCTACTTTCACCTTACAGGGAGGGACGGGAATTCCCGGGACGGGAGGGAGGGGTTACCACCCACCCACGGGTAGAGGAGAGGGAACACTGTAACCAAGCCACGGAAGTACTCAATTCAAGGTGGCGAGGTCGCCAGGTAGAGTACTTGGTAGCCTGGGAGGGATAACCTAGGTCGGAAAACACGTGGGTCCCTGCTGAATCAATCAGTGGCGGGTATATGGTGGAAGAATTCCACAGTTTGTTGCCAAATAAGCCAAAACCACTAGCTAGATTCTGGGAGGAAGAATTTGGACCCACAGACGACGAAGGGGACTTTGTGGGTTTTCCTGCCTCCGAAGAGGAGGGAGGGGAGGTGTCCGAGGGAGAGGAATCAGATTGGGAGGTTCAAACAGCGGGAAGAGATCCGAGCAGATGGGAGGCTGGTTTTGAATCCTCAGGAGATGATGACAGCTCCTTCAGGGGGTTCCCCGCATCGTCGGCCGAGGAGAGAGAGGAGGTTGTATCGGAAAATCATGCCGGAGTGGGGGGGGGGGTCCTGGGGAGGAGGTGGATGTCAGGGAACTGCCATCAGGGATGGAGGGAGAGAGCGGGCTCCGGAGGGGTCCCAGAGAGCGTCCCGGGATGGGGAGAGGCAGTCCATCTTCTGGGGAAGAGAATCAGCCTGGCACCAGTGGAGAAGGGGGGGCAGATGGGGGAATCGGCGAGGCGGTCCCATGACTCCTTGCCAGGGACCAGCAGGGAGAGTAAGGGTCCTCCGCTGCGTACACCCTCCTTGCGCAGAAGGCTTCCGCGCAGGGAGAGTAGGAGGAGACTAGGCGTCAAAGAGCTTCTTTGCTGGAAGAAGTTCAAGAAACTCCCACTGACGGATTCTGCCAGCGATTGAGACAGCCACGGGTGAGTGGCTGTCCGGACAGAAAAGGTTCACTCAGGCAACCCAGCCAGGTGTTGCACTGGTTTACGCATGAGCAACCCTTAGAACCATCACAGGTGTGCAGCTGAGACTGTAACAAAGGAGGCATTGTGATTCCACAAGCCACCGTTACGGCAATTGGAACAGGCTCTAAAGGCAAGGAGGGAGATACTCGTCCAGTTGTAAATAATTTCTTTATTTTCCAATAAATGCAAGTTCTCCCAAATTGCCAAGTTTCATTCTGACTTCAAAATAAAAAGAATGCAAATATCTATCTGTCTCAGAAGGTGGTGTGATAAGCACCTGGGAGCTTTCAGGGCTTGCAGAAGGTTGAGTTGGCTAGTAGAGGGCAGGGAGAAAGTCAGGGCCCTGCCAGACTGGCTTCCCTTGTGACAAATACCTCCCCCACCCCCACCCCAATAACAACAACCCCACCGTAGGGCCTCACATGCTTTTGGCAATGATGTTGGCAAGTGCGTGGCTCAGGAGCCTCTCGTCCTCATGAAGGGGCTGCAAGCCCACCAGAAGGCTGTAGTCCAGGCATAGGCAAACTTGCCCCCCCCCGGCTGTTTTGGGACTACAATTCCCATCATCCCTGACCACTGGTCCTGTTAGTTAGGGATGATGGGAGTTGTAGGCCAAAAACATCTGGAGGGCTGAGTTTGCCTATGCCTACTGTAGTCTATCATGCCGAAATCCTTCAGGAATTGTGTGTCCAGCTCCATCTGAGTCATCATCCAGGCATGCTGTGGAGCTGCATGGATGAGAGATGGGCATATTCAGCCAGTCAGGGGTGAAGAGCTTGCAAGATCCCCTGTACTGAGCAGAAAAGCAAACTCTTTGGCCTCCGAGATCTCTCCCAACTCTCAGCAGCCCTCACTGTGAGCCATACTAGAGGAATTTTGCCCTGCTTTTGCTGAGCTACAACACAGGAGCTCACCCCCAGGTGGCCATGATGTGGTAACCCCGGCGAAGCATTGCAGAGCAACTGAGAAAGCAGAATGTTTGCATGGACAGTCCATTAGAAAGCTGCACTATTATTGTATCGATAGCACATTGCAAAATAAGGCCCCCCTTCTCGCAAAAAAATAATAATAATCTTCCTATTTATTTATTTATTCAAAATTATTTATTTATTTCATAAAATTTGTACACTACCAGATGGTAAGAAACATCAAAGCTGTTTACAGAAAGATAAAACCATAAAATCAGGAAAAACCTACAGTACATTAATCGCTGAAGAAGTGAATACCAGAATAGATCAGAACTCACTCCCAAGGTACGGGGAAGAGACATGGCTAAGATGGCAGGACAGCTTACTCTATGATGTTAACCCCTTCATACACTAATTAGACTGAAACATGTTGGTTATACAATGGTACCTCAGGTTAAGTACTTAATTCATTCCGGAGGTCCGTTCTTAACCTGAAACTGTTCTTAACCTGAAGCACCACTTTAACTAATGGGGCCTCCCACAGCTGCCGCGCCACTGGAGCGTGATTTCTGTTCTCTTCTTGAAGCAAAGTTCTTAACCCGAGGTACTATTTCTGGGTTAGCAGAGTCTGTAACCTGAAGTGTATGTAACCTGAGGTACCACTGTATGAGACTGGTTATCCCACACAACATGCTCTCACGCAACCCATGCCCTCCAACTGAAACCCCATTTCCTGAACAATATCAACATTGTGTTTTGTGCCTGTGAACTGCACAGTGAATACTTTTATTAGAAAAGAAAACAGCCTGGTGTTTCAGCTTCTCAAGGTTGTTTTATTCAGTGCGCTGCTACAGCTTGTCACACCCAAATCCTCCAAAGCCCTTTCCGAGCATGAAGAGGAGAGGGTGTTGCGGGCAGGACACTCCCACATTCGTGGGGGCTTCCCTCGCCCCCCGCGAGAGTTGGGGGATCCCTGGGCGTGCCTGCAACCCAGCCCGCCAATCGGTGGGCGAGGGGAGGCGCGGCCTGGGCTACTTAAGGCCAGGCACGCCCAGGGACCGCCCTCTTTTCCCCTCGCCCCAGCAGCTGAGCGGTTTCCCCCCCCCCCTCCCTTCCGTGTTCCTGCAGCGAGAAGCGACCACGTGGACCTTGAGGAAGATTTCTGAGAAAGGGAAGTCTTGCCTTCTTTCGCCTTCTAATTTCCCCCTTTTTTCTTACCTGATTGTTCCTAGCTTCGTTTCTGTTTCTGGAGCCTTTTGCTTTACAGCAATAGAGCCCCTGTGTGTCCGCGTGCTGCGCTTCTCCGACCTCAAGGCAGTCACTCTGTGTGTGCGTGCGTGCTGTGCTGCTCTTCTCTGGATTTAAATTAATTAAACTGTGTCTGTGTGCTGCTCTGCTCTGGTTTTATATCAATTACTCTGTGTCTGTGTGCTGCTCTTCTCCAGCTTTAAATCGGTTGCTCTGGTATGTGGGTGCTGCTCTTCTTCGGCTTATAACAGTCACTCTCCGTCTTTGCCAGTTGCATTGCTGTGTGTTTAAAAAGGGGTAATCTGGGAGCTGCTGGTTTGGATTTTATGTGTGCGTACTGAGCACGTGGTCAGTGTGAGTCTCCGGTAATTTTTTCCTTTACCTAGCTAGGTTTTTGGCCGGGTTTGACTTTTTAACCTAGAGTGGTTTAAATTGCTGCCGCATTTATAATTTGCTGCATTACTGTAAGGGGCTTTCTCATCCGTGTTCGTTTCAGCTCCCCACCCACCCCCCCTCCCCCTTTGTTTAACCCTCCTCACTACTCCTGCAATTCAGGAAGCTGCAGCTCCGCTCTAATTTCTTAGTCAATTGCTATCTTCCTAATTTTGCTATTTGACCCAGCTTAATCTTGCTACTTGTTCAGCTCGCCTCTCATTGCCTTAGTCAGTGCTTCTTATTGTGTTACTTTAAACCCCTTTCCGGCACCCAGGGCCCCCTCATTCCTCACCCCCCCCCCCTGCTTGGTTTTTAAAGCTGATAGTATTTCTGGGCTGCTAAGTGTTGCTCTCGGTCATTTTTTCATAGAAACACCTCCTCTGCTGTACCATAGAAAGTAAAGTTACAGATAGGTAGCCGTGTTGGTCTGCCATAGTCAAAACAAAAAAAAATTCCTTCCAGTAGCACCTTAAAGACCAACTAAGTCAGTTCTTGGTATGAGCTTTCGTGTGCATGCACACTTCTTCAGATACACTGAAACAGAAGTTTCCAGACCCTTCTATATAGTGAGAAGGTGGGGAGGGGTATTACTCAGAAGGGTGGTGGGAATGGGTGGTTGGCAGATAGCTGTGATGAGCCTGTTGACGACTCTTAACGACTGCAATAGGTCTTACAGGGAGAAGCAAGGGGTGAAAAATGGCTTTGTCATGTATAATGAGATAAGAATCCAAGGTCTTTGTTCAGGCCAGGTTTCTCCATGGTTTTAAGTTTGGTGATAAGTTGTAATTCAGCAGCTTCTCTTTCCAGTCTATTTCTGAAATTCCTTTGTAGTAAAACAGCTACTTTGAGATCTTGTATAGAATGTCCTGGGAGATTGAAGTGTTCTCCTACTGGTTTCTCTGTCTTGTGATTCCTGATGTCCGATTTATGTCCGTTTATTCTTTGGCGTAAGGTCTGGCCTGTTTGTCCAATATAGAGAGCTGAAGGACACTGTTGGCATTTGATGGCATACACAATGTTAGACGATGAGCAATTAAATAGTCCCGAGATGGTATGTGTGATGTTGTTGGGGCCAGTAATGGTGTTGTCCGGGTGTATGTGGCAGCAAAGTTGGCATCTGGGTTTATTGCAGGCTCTGGTGCCAGTGTCCGTGTTAGGTCTGGTTGTAGTATTATTGTGGGTTAGGAGTTGTTTAAGACTGGGTGGCTGTCTGTAGGCAATGAAAGGTCTTCCTCCCAGAGCTTGAGAAAGAGAACTGTCATTGTCCAGGAGAGGTTGCAGATCTCTGATGATACGTTGTACTGTTTTAACTTGGGAGCTGTATGTGATGACTAGAGGTGTTCTGTTATTTTCTTTTTTGGGTCTGTCTTGCAGCAAGTTCTCTCTGGGTATCAGTCTGGCTCTGTTGATCTGTTGTCTAACTTCATCTGTTGGGTATTTTAGTTCATAGAAAGTAAAGTTATCGCCTGTTGTGCTTCATTCCCCTTTTTATTTAAACTTCCCTGTGCTCCGTATTTGCAACCCCCCCCCCCCCCGTTTAGTTTAAGTGTGCATTTCTCAGTGTCTGGCCAGCGATGCAGTCAGCGTTGCCATAGAAACGCCATTGCTGCTGCCCCATAAAAGTAATCTATTGTCTCCTGCTGCCTCTTTGGATCGCCAGAGAAACCATTGTTGTGTAAGCCGGCAGGATCTTTCAGGGCTA
The DNA here is from genome assembly GCF_964106915.1 of Podarcis gaigeae. Taxonomy (NCBI): domain Eukaryota; kingdom Metazoa; phylum Chordata; class Lepidosauria; order Squamata; family Lacertidae; genus Podarcis; species Podarcis gaigeae. The sequence goes on from NC_139695.1 coordinate 21,916,141, forward strand.
AAGAGCAGTAATTAGGGGCATTGTTCGCCTGAGGCAGATTCTCTGCTGCTGCTTCCTCCAGCTTATCTCTTGGCTTTAGCAGCTAAAATACTAGCCAAGCTTTTGTTGCCTCTTGGAAGTTTAAGCTCCTGTTTCCCTCAAGATTGGAGAGTCCCCCTGGTGGTGCAGCAATAAAACTGCTAGCACATTTGCAAAGCTAAGCAGGGTCTGATGTGGTCTCAAATTGGATGGGAGACCGGGTGTTGAAAAGTTTAACATCAGATTACTAGATAAAGGTGGAATATATTTTGTTCTACTGTTTTACTGCAAAGTATAATATCTGCACATTTAGTCTCATATATTGAGTCAATCAGCAACAATATTAGCTAGTACTAAAATTATTAAGAATATATTTACCAATTGATACCAAGTTAATTAGGAATATATTTATATCCTGATCTGCACCTATTAATTCAATCATCAATAAACCGGTTGATTATATTCAAATTTTGAGCATTTTATAAATAAATAAAATAATATTGACTGGTAGGAGGAGTAGCTCAGTTCCCAGAACATAAGACTCTTAATCTCAAAGTCTTGGGTGCAAGCCCTACGTTGGGCAAAAGATTCCCGCATTGCAGGAGGAAGGACTAGATCTGGGTTTCCCTTACCTGGGTCCCCAGCTGTTTTCAGTCTTATAATTGTCTAGTGCTAAGCAAATTAATAATAATTAGTAGCAATAACTTCATAATAAATAATAAATAAATAAATAATAATAATAATAATAAATAAATAAATAAATAAAAAGTCAAATAAATAAATAAATAAATAGTTAAATAATTACATAGATTGATATAGAATAAGTAAAAAGTAGAAGGGAGAATCCCACACACCTTCTGTGCAGCGCACATTGCATTGGTCTTGCAGTTGGTGCGTTTTCCCATTGATTTAAGAATGGCATCAGGCGGTGACCAGCAGCAGCCATCCACCTCTGGCACCCAGCCCGCACTCAATGGCACAGGGGCCGCTCAGATGCCCGCCATGCCATGCGACCCTCAGGCTTTTGCCCAATTTTTTATGGCTTTCGAAACCTTTTACAGACAATGCAAGCCTAGAGGTGCTCTGGCGCTTCCGGCTCCCGAGCCATCTCAGGACATGATCCCAGATACTCTCCCGAATAATCAAGGACAGCTGGGAGCAGAATCTAATTTAGGGGGCAACGCTCTCCCAGGGCCCCCCGTGGCTAGCCGCCCCAATACGCGTGCCCACACAGCTACTGCCAGGAAGGCAAGCAGTAGCACAGGAAAAGGGAAGGCGCAGGCGAGGGGTACTAGTAAGGGGAAGGCACCTGCAAAAAGAACTAGCACCATCACCCCCTCACAGGCTGCAGATACCCCCAGTGTTTTTCAGGATCAACAACCCCAGCACAGCTCTACGGAGGACAGCGCTGGTTCCGGCTCGGAGGGGGAGCATCCCGATCCGCCAAGTGCTCAGCCGGCGGCCAGTGGGAACACGCCAATCGGTGAGGCACAAGGTGGTAAGAAAAAAGCTAAGAAGAAACATACGTCTGCAAAGAGGAAACGGTCCAAGCAGTCGGAGACGGAGGACGATACAGGTACGTCTTCTTCGGAGTCTGATTCCGAGGATCCGATGGATGGATACTGGGGCTTGGGCGAGTCCAATCATGGGATCCCGCTCTGGGCTCACGAGAGGAGGGCCAACTCCCATCGAAAAACCTTCAATGGGGTGCTGGATTGGAAGGATGGGGCGTTGGTGGAGGATGTTAAAATTTCCACCAACCAGCCAACCGATTTCATTCTGGGGAATCATCTGTCACAATAAAAGAGGAATAAGATCCTCAACGGGGACTATGTTGATATATTTACCCTTCTACCCCCGACTAAGGTAATGGGAAAGGGCGAAAAGAGGCGCTCTTACGGAAAAAGGAGGTATAGAACCCCAAAGGCGGAACGCACATTTGAAAATTGGCTAGATGGGTACCAGGTCTTCATGGGGGTCGTTTCTGCCGCGTATCCTCGGAGATCTATGGATTTAGTGGCTTACCTGGCCCATGTGAGGAATGCGTACTCACTCGCGGGAGAAAACGCGGCTTTGACGTACGATGAGAATTTTCGTAGGAATGCCTCTCTCTTGCCTTCCACCCATTGGGACTTAACCAACCCTAATTACTGGGGAATGGACGTCAATCCATACATAGACAAGAAAAACCAGGACTCAGCCAAAAACGGTAAATTCGAAGCGAAAAGACGCCGCCTGTGTTGGGAGTTCAATCGGGGCGTCTGCTCCCGCCCCTTTTGTAAGTATACCCATGAATGTGAGAGGTGTTGGGGAAACCATCCTGCCTCCTCGTGCTTTAAGTCCAAGCAGCAGCCCTTTCGGGGGGGCAGGGGGTACTTCCACAACAATGCCAGAGGCACCCCCGGCCCCTCTCACAGGGGACAGAGTAACCGCCAGTAATCCAGAGCTCGGTTTGGCCTATTCCCCTATCCGTCTTCAGCCCCTAAGAGCACTCCTTGACCAGTATCCAGACCAAAAAGCCGCGCAGTATCTTTGGGAGGGTTTCTCTTGTGGGTTCAGAATACCCGTTGCGGTTCCCCCTACCCCTAGAGATCCTCAGAATCAAAAGTCAGTTAGGGACAGACCCGACATAGCAAGGAAAAAGATAGAAAAAGAAATTAAGGCTGGTAGGGTAGCAGGCCCCTTTCTGGTTCCGCCATTTGAAGGACTCCACATTTCCCCGTTAGGCATAGTCCCGAAAAAGTCCCCAGGGGAATTTCGCATGATCCATAACCTATCTTACCCGAAGGGAGGCTCCGTCAACGATGCCATTCCCCAGGAACTTTGTACGGTAAAATACTCCTCTTTCGACCATGCAGTTAAAATGATTCGGCAGTTCGGGAGGGGTGCGCTGCTAGCGAAATGCGATATCGAGTCAGCTTTTCGTCTCCTCCCGGTCCATCCGACCGACTTTCGCTGGCTAGGCTTTAAATTCCAGGGGGAGTATTTCATTGACAAAGCGATGCCTATGGGCTGCTCTGTAGCCTGCGCGGCATTTGAGTCATTCAGTACTTTCCTCGAATGGGCACTCCGCTTCAGAACAGGGTCTAGGGGCGTGTCGCATTACCTTGACGGTTTTATCTTAGTGGCTGACAGCAGGCAGGGCTGCTCTGCTCTCTTGGGTGCCTTCACAGCCCTCTCGGAGGAACTAGGGGTGCCCCTGGCTGCCGAAAAAACGGAGGGCCCATCCACTTCCTTGATTTATCTAGGCATTGAATTGGACACTGTGGCTCAAACATCGCGTCTGCCCGCAGAGAAGTTATCCGCCCTTACTGCGGTCATCCAGCAGCTTCTGCCCCTTAAGAAGATCACCCTTAGGCAAATTCAATCCCTGCTGGGCCACCTTAATTTTGCCTGTAGAGTTGTTGCGCCGGGCCGCCCCTTTTGCATTCGTCTAGCTAGATTGGCCGCGGGACTTAGGGCTCCTCAACACAGGGTTCACCTTTCCAAAGAGGTAAAGGCGGATATGGGCATGTGGCTTCAATTCCTCAGCAAGTATAATGGCATATCTTTATGGCAGGATTCCTTGTCTCTAAAAGCTGACTTCCAAGTTCAGTCGGACGCTGCGGGCACCCTGGGCTTCGGGGTTTATTTCCGGGGACAGTGGTGCGCTCAAAGGTGGCCTTCAGAGTGGCAGGGCCAACCCATCACCCGAGACCTCACATTCTTGGAATTCTTTCCCATAGTGGTAGCGGTACATCTTTGGTCAGAGCAATTCCGTAATCATAGGGTTTGCTTCAACACGGATAATCAGGCTGTGGTAGCTGTTCTATCTAGGCAATCTGCGCGTTCCACCAGAGTCGGTAATCTCCTCCGGTCTTTCGTCCTGCTGTGTTTAGAGCACAATATATGCTTTTCGGCCAAATTCGTACCTGGCATTAACAATGATATCGCGGATGCTTTATCTCGCTTTCAGATGGAGCGCTTCCGCTCGTTAGCGCCAGACGCGGAGCCATCATCGATGCCGTTCCCGGAGCATCTCTGGAATCTTGGGAGCAAGAAGTGATGGAGGGGTTATTCGGTGCCGTGGCCCCTTCCACTATGAGATCTTATAAGAAGGCCTGGGCCGACTTCTTAAAATTTCGCAGCAGCAGGCCCAACGCAGGGCCGTATTCCATTCCCTCAACGAGGGAGGTTCTCCGCTACTTGGCTCACCTGAGGGGGCTGGGCAGGGCGCCAAAAACACTCAACATTCAGTCCGCAAGGATTTCGTATTTCTGCAAAGCCTTTTTTGCAACAGACCCATGTGCAGCTTTTATCGTTCGTAAGACCCTTGAGGGCTGGCGTCGGCAGCAACCCCCCAGTGCGGATAGGCGGAGGCCCATAACTATTGACATTTTGACACAGATTCACAAGAAATTACGGGCAATCTGTTGGTCGAAGTACGAGGCGCGCCTGTTTTCAGCCGCTTATTCCATTTCTTTCTTTGGCGCTCTCCGCATTGGGGAGGTAGTCTGTGAGCGCGGAGCGTCTCAATCCCAGAGGGGTTTGCTGATAAGTGATTTGTCCCTGTCCGAGTCCGAGCTAATCGTTCAGGTGCGGAGCTCTAAGACGGACCAGCTCGGTAAGGGCGCGCTCTTACGTTTAGCGGCGGTACAAGGTCGCGGACCCTGTCCCGTAAGAGACACACGGCGTTTCCTCAATTTGAGGCCCAGCGGCCCTGGCCCACTGCTGATACACGAGGATAGGTCACCTTTGGCCAGACACCAGTTCACACGGGTACTGCGCACCACGCTAACAGCCTGCGGTTTTCCCGCGGCAGAATTTGCAGCCCACTCCTTTCGCATCGGGGCCGCTACCACCGCAGTGCATTTGGGGCTCTCCACGGAAAGGATTAAGGATCTTGGGAGGTGGAAATCTAATGCATACAGAACGTATGTTAGAAAAAATCTATGACTTGCAGCAATAATCCTGATCTCGGTATTTCCGTCTACTTTCCTTTCAGAACCCAAGAAAGTACGCATTTGGTTGGTGGGCCACAGCATTGTTTACTGGGCCAGAAATCGTGCTTTGAGTTCCGGAATGGGGCACAATTTGAATCTGCCTTCGAATGTTGAGCTGGCTTGGATTGCGCGTAGAGGGATGCGCTGGAGTGAATTTAAACCAGCCGTGATGGCGAGAACTGCTATTGAGGGGCCGCCGGATGCATTGGCATACCGAAAGGCCATCGATTTGAGATGGAGCATTTTTGATGATTTGACAGATTTTGTGGCGGCTTATCCAAGCGTTACCATCTTGTGGTCCTCACTGCTTGAGAGGAGGACATGGAGAGATTGTGTGAGCCCGGCTGGAATCAACAAAGCAAGAAAGGTCTTGGAGCGGGCCATGGCACATAGAGTGGCGGATCTGGGCGGGTGTGTCATTGGCCACCCAGGCATCCAGTACAACAATGAGGCCCTCTACAGATGGGATGGCGTGCATCTTTCAGATGCGGGAAATGACATTTGGTTGGGGGACATCATAGCAGGGATTAGGGGTTGGTTACGGGCCTGAAGGTATTGGCGGCGAGCCTTGCTCTTGTGGCGGTTAGGCATTGGCATGGGGCAAATTATAGGAAAAAGGAGGGGGGGAAGGGAGCGCCATCACCTTCCCCCAATGAGAAGGGGTAGTCCGGTAGAGGACTCCCAGGGGGGCGTGGCCTTGTCCGAAGCCTGGAGAGGTAGGGCCTCCGGCACGCCCCCGAGCGGTGACACCCGTGGGATCCTAGTTGGCGTACTTCAACAGGACTCCTGCGGTGTGTTCAACCCTTCCCGGTCACCATGCCGGGTAGTCGATAGAAGCCAATGCCTAAGGCCAATACCTTCAATTCCGTAATCAATAAAGTTGTGGCCTTTCACGCCCATTAACCTTAAAGCAACGTGTCTGTGTCTTCCTTTCAACTGGGGGAGGAAACTTGCCACGCAAAGCCCTTTCCGAGCATGAAGAGTAGAGGGTGTTGCGGACAGGACAGTCCCACATTCGCGGGGGCTTCCCTCGCCCCCCGTGAGAGTTGGGGAATCCCTGGGCGTGCCTGCAACCCAGCCCGCCAATCGGCGGGCGAGGGGAGGCGTGGCCTGGGCTACTTAAGGCCAGGCACGCCCAGGGACCGCCCTCTTTTCCCCTCGCCCCAGCAGCTGAGCGGTTTTCCCATCCCACCCACCCTTAGGTTTAGCTAGAATTGGCCTTGCTATGGACTTCGGTTGGTCGTCGCAAGGGGCCTGGTAGGAATTTTTCCAAATTGGCGCACTTCCTGCCAGTTGGTTTTTTCGCCTACCTCGTAGCAATCGTCACAACTTTCACGGTGTTGGCGGTTAGGCATTGGCATGGGGCAAATTATAGGAAAAAGGAGGGGGGGAAGGGAGCGCCATCACCTTCCCCCAATGAGAAGGGGTAGTCTGGTAGAGGACTCCCAGGGGGGCGTGGCCTTGTCCGAAGCCTGGAGAGGTAGGGCCTCCGGCACGCCCCCGAGCGGTGACACCCGTGGGATCCTAGTTGGCGTACTTCAACAGGACTCCTGCGGTGTGTTCAACCCTTCCCGGTCACCATGCCGGGTAGTCGATAGAAACCAATGCCTAAGGCCAATACCTTCAATTCCGTAATCAATAAAGTTGTGGCCTTTCACGCCCATTAACCTTAAAGCAACGTGTCTGTGTCTTCATTTCAACTGGGGGAGGAAACTTGCCACGCAAAGGAATTTGCCAAAGTGCTTTTCCAGGCAAAAGGGGGCAGAGGGAGAGAAACCAAGAACCTCAAATTCACTAGACCAGGGATGGGGAATTCTGTGGCCCTCTAGATGTTGTTGGATTCCAGCACCCCTGACCGTCAGCCATGCTGGCTGGGGCAGAAGGCCATTGGATCTGGCAATATCTGGGAGCCCACAACATTCCCTGCCCCCACCCTACACAAACAACAAGACACTCAGCTGTGAGGCATGCCTCTTACTGGAGGGAGGGTCACTCCAGAGGCAGCTGTGGCATGAGGGTGCTGGATCCCCTAGGAAGCGTGCTTTGAGATCTTCTTTACCACATGGCACTCTGGCAAAAACACAACTGTACTAACAACCATATGGAACCACACCTCAAAACTGGATCAGACTTCCCAGATCCTGTAGCCTACATCAGGCGGAAGTCTGGGGCAGAGGGGCCTAGAGTGGGAGTCAGAGCTGCTCTTAGGGCTGCATGTCTGTGTCGGGAGCTCCGTTCGACCGAGCCTTTGAAATCTCCTCCTATGTGTTTAATGACCTGAGCCTTTGATAAAGCTCCAGGCACATTCGTCAATCAGCAGAGTTCCCAGCACAGGGAAGGATGAGATCGTATGAGCTACATGTTTAAAGAGTTTTATTTCTAAACTACGGAGAACAGAAAAGACATTCTCTCTCTATGAAAGCAGAGAGCAACTGAACAAAGGAACAAAGGAAACAGGAAGCCACTAACGGCACATCCTGTCTCCCTTCCCGTGAGACTCCAATAGCCTGGACTGTCTCTGGAATGTAAATACAGTCCTGTGACTCCAAGCAGCTGCACAGTGATAAGAACAGAAACTAACAGTCTGAAGCATGGGCAGAAATCTTTGGGTGTGAGGTTACATGGGGCTGTCTCTTTGTGTTTTGGTACTGCCAAGCCACCAGCCAGCCAGCCAGAGGCAGGCAACCAACTGGATTCAGGGGCAAACTCCTTTGCAAAGCCAGTCTGACTTCACTGAATGCAATGGCAGAGTGACCATTCGCCCTGTGATTTGCTTCGCGGTGAAATGGCGTGTGTTCCTCAACCCAGAGAACCTCTCGTTCAACGTCAAGCTGGTCTAAGGAAGAAAAGCATAAGAGTTAGTCTTGAATCCCCCCACACATGTGCTGGGAGATGCCTGCACACCGCACATGTAAAGCACATCTCCCACCCACCCACACCCAAAAAGTCCTGGGAACAATGGTTTGTTATGGGTGCTGGGAATCATAGCACTGTGAAAGGAAAACTAAGGTTCTTAGGATTCTTTGGAGGGGGTGGGATGTTGAATACACAGCCCTGCCGAATGCAGAGGGATTTCGCTTCGGAGACAGCACATGCATGATGACAATCTTCATGTGAGTTCCTGGTGACCTTCAGCTTAAACACAAACTGCTCTGGAGTGAGAAAAATCCATCACACTCAAAAAGCCCAGCTGAAGGAACCTGGAAGTGTGTGGGGAAGAGCATTTATTGCTCAGGGGGGGGAAAGTCCAGCAGGCTTCTGTTGCACAGTAAGCTTTCCAGACTTCTGAGCGTAGCAGAGTCAAAAACACAGCGGTCAAAGCCCTTGGCCTTCTGTATTCTGTGTGTGCAGTTAGTGTGCATAAATCAAGAGCTCACGCAGCTTTCCTAAGCTAAAGTGTTTATTTTACAGCAGCATAGATTAGCCAGTGTCGAACACAGATCACAACTCATGACTGTTCCATACAAAAGCGAAACCAGAATGAACAAAGAAAATAGACCCCAGAAATGACGCAGGATCCCTCCGCCCCACAGTAGGCAGAACTCATACACTGAGCTGTTTAACCCTGTAAGCTCAGGTTCTCCTCACACCCCTCTCGTCCTGGGCTAATGGGGGCTAGCAAGTATCACCACTTACCCCAATGTGATGGCCTGGGAATCTGATTCAGAGGCTGAACCGGAGGAATCCCAGCCTGCACAGGAGTCCCCGCCTCCAGGGCCGGCTGAACTGGGGCAGGGCCTTGATTCTGAAGCACCTGCACCTGTGCCGGATTCTCAGGAGCAGGCACCAGGTGAATCCACTCTGGCTCCAGAGGTGGTTGAGGACTCAGTGCCTACAGGTGAGTCTCCGCCTGGGCCCAGTAACCCTTCAGCCTCTCCTGAACTGCAGAGGCTCAGGGCAGAGAGGCAAAGGGAACTGGTTTCTCCCAGGAGGAGTGCTCGCCTTAAGGCCAGGAGAGGCGGGTCTCCTGGGGGCCGGGACCGCCCCTGGCCTCAGAGAAGATAAAGGCCAGTCAGCCCAGTCCCAGGCTGCGGGAGCAATGTCGTTGTTGAGTACCTGTTCCTGCCCAGACCCAGACCTGACCCTCCAGTGTTCCTGTCCCCGCCCGGCTTCCTGCTTCGGACCTCGCCCCGCTCCTTGTGGACTGTTTCCAGGCTAGTGACCCAGGACCGGACTTTGACTACGCCAATGGTAAACTTCCCCCCGGGACCAGCACAGTTTGCTCCCGCCACACCCGCACTCCCCCTTCGTTGGGGTGCGTTCGGGAAAAGCCAGAAGCCATGGCCGACCAGGCAGCTGCGCTGGTTGCATTGGCCCAGGAGAACCAGGCCTTGACTCACACCGTGCAGCAGCTCAGCAATGCAGTTACGGCACTTCAGCAGCGGTTGGACGCCCTACCGGCTCCTGTGGCCGACGCTCCAGCTTCAGGCAAGTACCCAGTGGCCTTGCCAGAGAAATTTGATGGGGCCCCGACCAGCTTTCCCATGTTCCTCGCCCAGGCCAAGTTGTATATTCAGGGGCGAGCCCGGAACTTCCCTGACGACCGCACAAAGGTGCACTTTTTGATCAGTTTGTTAAAGGACCAGGCGGCCAAGTGGGCATTGCCGCTGCTCAGGCAAGACTCCCCCTTGCTGACAGACTATATGGGGTTTTGCAATCATTTGGAGGCAGAGGAGGCGTTTCAGGGGTTGAAGGCCTGTTTCCAGAGAGAGCCGATCTTGCAACATCCTGATCCCTCTCGACCCTTTGTGGTAGAGACCGACGCCTCCAGTACGGCTCTCGGGGCTGTCTTGTCTCAGCAGTACGGACCTGATGCGCCACTCTTACCCTGCGCCTTCTATTCCCGCCAGCTCCTTCCAGCGGAGTAAGTAAGTAAGTAATTTTATTTTCGGCCATAGGCCCATACAGGTAAAAACGACACATAAATAACAACTTGTGCACGTGGGGAAAACAGCCGCTAAAACACCACTATAACAATAAAATACTATAAGATAGAATGGCATACTACGCCTTAGTTAGCTTGTAGTGCTCCTTGGCGTCGCTTTTGGGTAAGGACAGCGACCAGGAACCTTGCCACTTTCAGGGTCGTATGAGTATCCTTATCCTGCAAGATTTGGGCAAGGTGGAATTTTGGTGGGGTACCCTCTAGTTTCTGTATGATTGATCCCAACAAATTTGCCCGTGGCACATTGAACAGGGGGCAAGTGAACATAATGTGCTGGAGCGACTCCGGTGTCTCCTTATCACATTCGCACATGGCGGGGGCTTGGCCCTTTGAGAATCTATGTCTCAGGACGTTGGAGGGAAAAACGTTGAACCTCGCTTTGGTGAAGGCCAGTCTATGGGCAACAGTCGAAAGGGAGGAGAGGTATGATGGAACGCAGTAGGTTAAAGTGATACCAATGTTCTGAGGCGAACAAACACCTCCCCCCAGCATATAATTTCGCTGTAGATCGATATCATCCAGTCTTTGGCGGATCAGTCTTTGAGCAGTAATTTGGTCTAGTTTTAGGGAATCTGAAGGAGAGATTCCATAACTCAGGAGTTTGGCATGAATTCTACTAGTCCAAAGGCTAGAGAATTCATCTCGCCATAAGCATTGGACAAGGTAGTGGTTTGGTAATCTATGCCACAATGATAGCCAATAATTGAAGACTTGCTTCCACAGGCAAGTTTCTAAGGATGCGATCTTCAATTCTAGTCGCATGGCTGCGTTGCTTACGCACAGGGGGAGCATTAGGAGCCGACGTAGGAATTGATTTTGCAGTGTCTCGAGAGGAGCAAGATCTGTCATCACAGCCCAAAGCGGGGCAGCATAAGCAAGCACGGCAACCACTTTTGCCTTGAACACCTTTAGGGCTGAGGGAACATGCAAAGCTCCATCCGAAAAAAAGAATCGGAGGAGCGCATATGACAGAGTTTTGGCCTTGTTAAGTAGGTGTTGAATTTGAGCTTTCCACCCCAAATTGTATTGAAAAATAACTCCTAGGTATTGAAATTTTAGAACTTGCTCTATTTTTGCTCCACCAAGCTTCCATTTGTATAATCTCCGGCTTCTGGAGAAAATCAGAATCTTGGATTTAACATGGTTGATGGTTAATTGGTTGAGTTGACAATACGTGGCAAAGATCTTCAAAGCTCTGGTTAGTCCAACACGTGTATAAGATAGAATTACCGCGTCGTCAGCATATAAAAGGAGTGGGCAGCGGTAGTCCGCCAGTCTAGGCGCGTGTATACTTAGAGAAGAGTTAACTAGGGGTGCTCGCATGTCGCTGATGAATAGGTTGAAAAGACAGGGAGCCAATATACATCCTTGGCACACTCCCTTGTTTATTGGTATCGAATTTGTGAGGTCGCCCGCAGGAGTAAGTCTCACTCTGGCAAGGGTATCTTCATGGAGCTGACTTATAAGCCATAAGAGTCTTCTATCAATGCCCTGTTTCGCAAGTTTCTCCCATAGAATATTTCTAGGAACGCTGTCAAAGGCTGCCTTTAGGTCTAAGAAGGCAGCACAGAGGTAGCCCCGGGGAGGAGAGGAGTACTTTCGTGCCAGATGGTAAAGAACTATTGCATGATTGGTTGTAGAGCGTTTAGTTCTGAACCCTGCTTGTTCGTGGCCAATCTGATTAGTCTCATCTACCCATCGCAATAGTTTAGTCAGCAAAAAGCTGGCATAAATTTTCCCTATGATCGAAAGGAGGCTGATGTTACGGTAGTTTTCCGGCTCCGTTGGAGAACCTTTTTTATGAATTGGTACTATAATGGCCTCCTTCCATATTTTGGGGATGAGGCCAGAAGCGTTGATTGCATCGAAGGTTTTGGCCAAGATGCCAGCCCACCATTTTGGGTGTAGTTTAATGGCTTCGGCAGGGATCAGATTGGGCCCTGGGGCTTTACTCGGTTTCAGCTGAGCTATTAGCTTGGCTATTTCGTCAGGATCGGTGGGAGGCCAAATAGGTAAGTGGGTAAACAGATGCGTCAGGTGGTCAGAGGGAGCATCCGCCTGTGAGAAGCATTTCTTCAGGAACAATTCCCATGTCGGTGCAGGGATGACTGCCCTTGGGTATTTCCTCACCCTTCTATTGATCAAAGACCAGAATTCCCTGGATCTGTGTGATTTTGAAGCAGTAATCAAAGCCTGCCAGCGATTGTGTTGCCACTCACGTTTGGCCATTTTCTGCGTGCGTTTGTAAACTAGCTTGGCTTGTGCATAACTAGCTGGCAGAGTAGATGCACCGGAGGTCTTATATACATTATATATAGCACGAAGGTGCTGTCTTGCTTGTTTGCACTGAGAGTTATACCAGGGGGCACCGTAAGTATATTCATTTCGATTTAATATTTTGGGTGGTAACCTGAAGAAGGACGTAAGATCAGTCGTAAGATGGTGGAAGCATTTCAACACTATGCTATGCTCGTCTGAGGCAGAGCCTATGTTGGGATGGGGCCCAAGGATTTCTTTTTGAAAGAATTCCTGATACCTTTGAGCCTGGGTCTCCGACCATTTGATTCCTCTTACTTGGAGAGATTCGTTGGTTACCATCTGGGTCGCATGTCTATGAGCCTCCGACTGCCAGTTCAGGGAAAGCTTGGCTACAAGGGGAAGATGATCACTAGATTGTACATTCTCGATCTTAAAAGTGGAAATACACTTAAGTAGATCCCTGGAAACCAACAGGTAATCGAGGACACTGTTTGATTTAACGCTCAGGTGGGTAAAATCCCCAGGAATATCAGGGAGGCATGTGCCATTTAAGGGGACCAGATTTAAACGGATGGCCATTTGATAGAGGAGTACTCCAGCCTCATTTACTCTGTGGTCTTTAGAAGTTCTCCTCATGATATGTTCCAAATCATAATTATCAAGGTTTGGAGTAACCCACCATTTGGCTTTGGTCAGCGAGTCCCAGTTTGCTGCTGTGCGGGCGTTAAAATCGCCATCTATTATGGCCGGGGTATTAGGAAACTTAACATAGCATGAGAGCAAATGCTCTTCTAGCGAGCCCCATTTAGAGCTAAGTTCGGGGGAAGAACCCCCAGGTGGCAAGTAGACATTTGTAACTAGAAGTGAGATCTTTTCCCCCGCAATCAGCCCGGTAAGGGCGTAAGGAGGCAAGGCCTGTACTAGAGTAAATTTAGAATGTAGGTTGAGGGAGATGCCTATTATTAGGCCCCCTTTAGGGCGGCCTCCTTTCAGGGAGGGGCAGGCAGGGAGTTCTAGAAGCTCAAAGCCATTTAGAACAATTTTCTCTACTTCCCACGATTCTTGGAACAAGATGATATGAAACAGGTTAATATACTCCAAGAATTCTGGATCAAGTTTTTTTCCCCTCCAGCCCGCAATATTCCAGCTGAGGACTGATAGGGGCGAGTTCCTGTTGTGTCCAATTCGCTGTCATTTCAGGGAGAGATGTGTGTCCTTAGGGGGCAGGGCAGACCCCACAAAAAAGTCAGTTATTTTACTTTGCAGGGCTGGCACCTGCTGGGGGTACCTAGTCTTGAAGTTGGTAGTGAGGTGTTCTGACTGGTGCAACAGGACGGGTCTCCTGCAGACTAGCCCAAGGGCAGACACTTCAGTGGGAAACTCCACAGGATTTGCTGAGACTGCCCCACCGCGAGGTCTAAAGATCGCCGATGAAACCATTTGATTTATATGTCCGGCCGGGTCTTCAATCAAATCCGGGCCATTTTTTGCTGTAGGTGGAACACTCCCCTGTCCTGATGCTGGCGAAGATACTGGGGATGCTTGGCGTATTGGTACCATTTGTATGTCGGGTCTATGCCGCTCAGGGGAATATGAGGACTCCAGTTCCGGCATTGATGGATTAGTTGGTAAGGAATTGTTTTGGTGGAAGGAACTCTGGGCTACACTCTTCAGCGGGGAACTCTTGGAGGGCGAGTCAAAATTTATCAAGAGTAGAGATGAGGGGCCTACTTGTGAGACAAAACCTGGGTCTGCCAAGCATCGGTGGGTTTTGCCCTCAAGTGGGGGAGGCATGGGTTTAGGAACTGAACTAAGGTAAGGAAGACTTCCTGCTTCCTTAAAACACAGCTCCGAAGAGCTGACAGGATTATCCTGAGAAGTGAGCAGGACTTTTCCGTTCTTCTGGACATGTATGAGCTGATGATTAAGTACTTCTAGTCTATCAATTATTTCTTGTTCCCTCGGTGGGAGGTCGCCAAAGGTGGCTAAAAGCTCTCTTTCCTCCGGCGGGGTCAGAGGATTACTTGCGCCGGTGGGTTTCTTTAGAGCTCGTGAGGGCGTAGAGTAAGTCCAGTTTCGGTGCAGATGGGTATCCTCCGGGAGAGGAGGCTCGATGTCCCGAGGTGCTCCCGACCTCTCCGACAGAGTCCGCTCCTTGCCGTGGCCGGCGAGTAGAAGGGGGTGGATCTTACTGTCCATAAAAACTCTTGTTGGGGTGATATCATACCTAGCCAAGAGTGATTTCTGCCTGATGATAACTGAAGGAATCCTAGGGGAGTAAAACACAAGCATCACTTTCTGTGGCCTGAAGTGCTGGTTCAAAGGTAATACTGCAATGAGATCGCATTGTGTGGTTTCTACGTTTAGGAGATTGCTTAGATGCTTTTTGACCCCACCCAGAGTGAGCCACCTTGCTGACCCTGCCCGGATGTTTAGGCAGATTTTCTTGGGTTGCAGGGACAATGCTTTATGTTTCAGTGCAGGATTTGGTCTATATTTAGGAATCACACTTCCTTTTTTGGTTGAGGGTAAGGTTCTCTGGAACTTCAATTCCCCCGTATCTACAGTTGGCTTAGACTTTAACCAGAAGTTATCAATTTTCTGCCCGAGGTTACATAGCTGGGAGGATAGCACATCAATCTTCTTGAATATGCAATTAAGGGTTCTGACCACAAGATGGAGATGTTCATGTTGTTCTTGTCTTGCGCAGTCCTCAGTTCCGGTGTCTTGTACCCCCTTCAGTGGGACACTCTCTCCTCCTCCAAGCTTGCCGTTTGCAGTTTTAATCTGGGGTGAAAACAATTCCTCTGGTGTTGACGTTGTTTCTGGGGACATTAGTGGGTAGAAACAGTTCTGAGTTTTCACCCTATAGCAGTGTTCAGTGGGGCCACTCCATTTGCCAGACACGGGGGGGGGGGGTCGGTTTTTGGTTGTTTGGCCCTTGGGGAGGGCAAAGCCTCGTCACAATCCCTTAGGCGTTTGCCTTGACCCATCGTTATGAGTCGTTTAAAATAGCAGTGATTAAAAGGTAATAAAAGATAATAAAAATACAGCTGAGTGTGAGCTGGCGGAAAACCAGTGAGTCGAAGGCTGCTTCCAAGGCTGCCGGAGAATACAATTATCTGCTCATTAAAGCTGATTTACAATGCAGGCTTTACAGTTATCGGCAATGTGAACTCCTAGCGTGGACTCCAACACCCTGGTACAATCTTCAGCAAGAACTTGAAAGGCTGGGAGCCACAACACAAATTTAGGGAGGGTTCAAAATGAGCTCCGGCAAATGCGTCTTTCCTCATCGCCATGCTTGTAGGATCAGCGAAGAGCCAGCGGAGCGTAACTATACTGTGTGGGAGCGGGAACCTCTGGCCATCAAGGTGGCCTTTGAGGTCTGGCGCCACCATCTTGAGGGGGCACGACACCCAGTGGAGGTGAGAACCGACCACCGGAACCTGGAGTACCTCCAGACCACCCGCAAGCTGAACCAAAGGCAGATCCGGTGGGCGTTGTTCTTTTCCCGGTTCCAGTTCCGGATCCGCTACATCCCTAGCACCCAAAACCAGAATGCGGATGCCCTGTCCCGGAAACCTGAAGACAACGCAGACACGGTACAGCAAGCAGTACCCACCACGATCCTACCACCGGCTGCATTCCTGGCCACCCAGGAGGCTGAGCCACTGCAGGCTCGGGTGCTGGAACAGCAGCGGGTCAACACTTGGGCCCAGGAACGACTCCGGGAACTGGCCGAAGGGTCATGCCCTCAGTATCCAGGGCTGGTCTTGCATCAGGGCCTTCTGCTGCACTACAGTCGCCTGTACATCCCGCCAGGGCCACTGCGGGCTGAGGTTCTCCGGATGAACCATGATGCCCCGGCAGCGGGACACTTTGGGCGGTATCGGACCACCCATCTGGTAAGCCGTGAGTTTTGGTGGCCCCGCCTGAAGGCTGACGTGGCTCGCTACGTTGCTGGTTGTGATGTCTGCCGGCGGGCCAAGGGCCCTACCGGGCGACCCCCCGGCCTACTTCAGCCATTGCCAGTCCCACCACGTCCTTGGCACACGGTTTCGCTGGACTTTGTAGGGGACTTACCTCCGTCTCGTGGCTGTACCTGCCTTCTAGTTTTCTCCGACCATTTCACTAAGATGTGCACTGTGCCCCCTGCCCATCTGTACCCACAGCTAAGGAAACCGCTCAGCTGTACCTCCAGCATGTCTTCCGCCTGCATGCCCTACCTGAGTGTGTGGTGTCCGACCGGGGCGTTCAGTTCACATCCCGGTTCTGGCGAGCTTTGCACCAGACCCTCGGGACAGAGGTCTGTCTCTCGTCAGCCTACCACCCACAGACCGATGGCCAGACGGAACGGGCGAACGTGGTGCTGGAGCAGTACCTCCGGTGTTACTGCAGCTACCAGCAGGATGACTGGGTCGACCACCTAGCATTGGCGGAGTTCGCCTACAACAACGCGGTGAATGCGTCCACCCAGCAGACCCCGTTCCAGGCCAGTTACGATTATCATCCACGGCTGTTTCCGGATGTGCTGCATCCGCGGTCCCTGCGGTGACGGAGTGGCTTCAGAAGCTCCAGTCCCAGCAACAGCTATTGATGAAGCAACTGCACTAGGCCAAGGAGGCGTACAAGGCCCAGGCCGACCGCCACCGCTAGGTGGGGCCGGAACTCCACGTCGGTGACCTGGTATGGCTCTCCACTCGCCACCTCCACCCCTCTCGACCTTCGCGGAAGCTGGACACCCGTTTCACCGGCCCGTTTCCTATCGTGGACCAGGTCTCGCCTGTGGCATTCCGTCTCCGGTTGCCCGCAACCCTGAAGGTTCACCCAGTCTTCCACAGGTTCCTTCTGAGTCCGGTGGCCCCACCCGACGAGTTCCACGCGAACCATCCCCGACCGCAGCCAGTTTTGGTTCAGGGGGAGCCTGAGTACGAGGTGAAACGCATTCTGGACTCCCGATATCGCAGGGGAAAGCTACAGTTGTTGTAATTGCAGACTGCTGTACACAGCGGAAGGATGAGCAGTATACGCCACATGCTTTACTTTAGTTTATTTACACTTCAATGCTGAGAGATTACAAACAGGCATCTTGCCTCTGCGAGAGCAGAGAAGCAACTCATTTCTCCTCGGAAACAAAGAACACCAAGAGAACAGTGAAAAACAGGAAACCAGTGTACGTCACATCCAGTCTCCCATTCCCGTGGGAAACCCAACAGCACATTGACTGTGGAATGCAAAACATTCTCCCATGACAAGCACTTCGCTGCACAGTGAAGGAAGCAGAAACCAACATCCTCCCCCTTTCTGTGAACATCACTGGGCAGCGTGTTCGTACAATATCACTACAAACCCAACTTCTGCACATAGGTACAGTGTTGATCCCTTGATACAATCTTGGACAATACATCAGCAGGAATTTCATTACCTGGCATATAGGACACCGTTACGAGTCCCTTCTGAATACATTCCCTAGCATGTTGCAATTTCAATTGCAAGTGCTTCGTGCTTTGCTTACAACCTTCAGAATTCAGCAAAGCCAAACATGCTTTGTTGTCCTGGTAAACTTGGATTGGACATTTGACAGGAATTTTCATGTCTTTGCACAATTGTAACAACCATTCCCAATCCTTAAGTGAATAAGACAGTGCATTCAGTTCAGCTTCACAAGTACTTAAGCTAATTGTTGTTTGCTTCTTGCATGACCAATCAAATAGACCCTGATTGTACATGTAGCAAACTCCAGACGTACTTTTCCTGTCTGTAGTGTCACTTCCAAAACTTGCATCTGCAAATATCTCAAGACCACCAGACTTCTGATTGTTAAACCTCAGTCTGTAATGCATAGTGCCTTTCAAATAGCGCGCTATGCGTTTCAGAGCTTTCCAATCCTTAACACTAGGATTGTTGACTTGTCTGCTTAGCAAATTACAGCTAACAGCAATGTCAGGTCTTGAACATCTGGCAATGAAGTTTAGCTTGCCTAGCACACTTCTGTACAGTGTAGTGTCAGAAAATGCTTCTTCAGTGTCTTCTACCTGATAACCTGTTGTCATCGGTGTGTCTACAGGGTTAGCATCCATCAGGTTTAGTTTGCTTAACACATCAGCAATTTTCCGTGACTGGTGTACTAGAATGTTACCATCTTGATCTCTCTCTATTTCCAGAGATAGGTAGTTGTTTACCTCACCAAGATCTTTCATGTCAAAGTGCTATTTCAGTTGAGCTAGGGCGTTATTGTACATTGTGACATCTTTCCAAAAGAATAATATATCATCAACATAAAACAAACAATACAGCTTCTTTTGCCCCTCCTCTTTGACAAATACACATGGATCAGCTTTCCCTTGCTGAAAACCTAGAGAAAACAATACTTCAGTGAGTTTTGTGTGCCAACACCGTGCACTTTGTTTGAGACCATAAAGGGACTTTTTCAGAGCACAAACAAATCCCTGTCAGGTGGGGATCATCAGGTGGAAGCATATAAAGTGATTCACCTAGAGATCCGTACAAAAATGTTGTATTCACATCGTAGTGACTAACGTGTAGATTCTCCTCTGCAGCTAGCTTGAGCATAAGCCTAATGCTCTCATACCTCACTGTGGGTGAGTTGGTCTCGTGATAATCTTCACCTGGTACCTGTGCAAAACCCCTGGCTACCAATCTGGCTTTGCGCCTGACTATCTTGCCATTTTGATCTGTCTTCGCTTTGAAGACCCATTTGCTTCCAAGCAGTTTCATTCCTGGAACTATTGGAACTAGCTCCCATGTTTTGTTCCTTTCTAAGGAATCAAGCTCAGCCTTCATGGCATTTAACCATGGCTCAGCTTCCTTTGAATCCAAATCCTGGATTTCTTGGAAACTTGAAGGTTCAAATACCTTCTTGGAGCTTTTAACAGCTGCTACTGCTGTCTTAGCAAATTCATCAGCAAATCTCTTTGGAGGTCTGCCTTTTGTGGCTCTTTGTGACCTGCGAATTAGCCTTAAGTCCTCAACACTTTCCTCTTCCTTCTTAGGAGAAAAGTGGCCTATTGTGAACAATGGTTCTTCCAATTCTTGATCAGAGCTTTCAGAGGGTCGCATAGAGGCTTTCGCACTCTTGAAATCCTCTGAATCATCCGATTCAGTTTCAGACTCAGAATCAGAACCTTCATCAGTGGGTGTGGGTTGTTGCGGCTGCTTTTGCTTATCATCAGTCTCATCACTGTCATCAGGATAACATTGGAAAATTCCCACATTCTCCCCCCACTTTGCATTGTACTCAACACTTCTTGTGAGCTTAATTGTCTTAGAGTCAGACATCATTATTCTGTAAGAACCTTTCTGATAACCTAGAAAGATACCATGCAATCCACGCTTGCCTAACTTGGAGTTTTGTGGTGTATGAACCCACATGTCAGAACCAAAAATTCTCATGTGTCTGATGTATGGTTTCTTGCCAAACATCTTCTCATATGGGGTACAACCAATCGCTGAAGATAACCTGCGATTATAACTGTAAACAAAACACAAGAGAGATTCGGCCCAATAACTCTCTGGAAGATTGGCATCATGCAGCAAGGTTTTTAACCCTTGAAGCAATGTTTGATTTGCCCTCTCGCAAAGTCCATTCTGCCATGGCGAGCGAGGACTAGACAAATCGTGTTGAATTCCTTTCTCAGTCAGAAAAGCTTCAAACTGCTGAGAAGTGAATTCCCCCCCCCCCCACGATCAGTGAAGAGTCTTTATCTTCTTACCATGCACATTTTCCAACCAAGCACAGAATTCTTTGAACCTTGGAAAAGCCTCTGATTTCTGCTTGAGATTGTACACATAAATATACCTGGAAAATGCATCAATGAGAACCATGAAGTACCTATTTCCACCCAAAGAGGGCGATAGTGGACCAACCAAATCAGCATGAACAACGTGGTATGGTTCTGTAACTTGCCTACTAGACACCTTACCTTTCGCAGCCATTTTCACCTTGTTTGCTGCGCATGCTTTGCACTTCATGTGGTACTTGCAGGGTTTAATAGTCATACCTTCAACCAAGGCAGGCATTTTAGATACTGCCTCAAAATGCAAATGGCCAAATTTCCGGTGAAAATCATGAATACATCCTGCATGCAAACTTTTGTTAGAACCTGCAATGCAACAAATTTCATCCTGCACAACATCATCATAATACAAAACAAACAAACGATCAACATATTCAGCATGCAATACATAATCGTTTTTCTTTGTGATGGTGCATTTCTTGTTCTTGAAGGAAACGTCAATTTTCCGTTCATTCAGCTGCGCAACACTGAGTAGATTGTGTTTGGCATCTGGTACATAAAGTACATCTTGTATCGATAAGTCCAAACTGTGAAGAACAACAGTTCCGTAGCCTTGACTGGGGATCGTGTGGTCATCCGCCTGGTGAATCGCACCTTCCTGCGGTGTAAAAGACACAAACAGTTGCTTATCGTTGCACAAGTGGTGTGTCGCTGCTGAATCAACAACGAAGAAAGATGTAGATGTCTTCTGGACCTTTGCAACCTTTGGAGTGAAGCGTGAGACCATTGCCTTGTGCTGCGTTGTCCTGGACACTGGACCTTTGCCCTGGCCTTTTCCACGCGATGAGCTTTCGCTGCGCTGCTCTGTCTTGGCCCTGGGATATCTGCATTCCCTCTTCATATGGCCTAGACGTCCACACGAGTAGCATTTCACTGCCTTCAAAGCTTTGGTGCCATCTGGTGGTTCCACTGCACTTTGGGATGACGTCTGTGAAGACTCCCCCTTACCCATGCAGCTAGCACCCCGGCGGTCTGCTTCATTCAGAATCACGGCAGTAACATGGGCTACTGTGAGATGAGCAGTTGGCTGAACAGCAATCTGAGTGGCAACAGACTCCCAACTTGAACCCAAAGAATGTAGTATCATGAAGGAATACACAGCCTCTGGAAAGGTGAGTCCTCTCTGTTGCAGCTCATGTCTCAGATTCTGCATCTCCATCAGATGTGTACGCACATCTCCACCTTCAGCAAGAGCCATACCATGCAGCCTGGTATAGTAGAACATATTGAGCTTAGGAATCCCAAAAGCATCAGCCAGCCTTGTGCAGCTACCCATCCCTGCTGCTTTAAATCAAGCTGCGTCACTGCTGCTTCAAACCAAAAGCACTTTTAAAAGGTACTTTCGGTTTCCGGCCTCCAAGCCTGTGAGCTTTTGCCTGGTTGCGGCAAACAGCTTTAAAAGTTCAAAGTCCAGCCATAAAGCCATCAACTAGAAGCTGGCAGGCTGCCCGGGGCATGAGCACATACCTGTGATGGCCTGGGATTCCGATTCAGAGGACGAACCAGAGGAATTCCGGCCTGCACAGGAGTCCCCGCCTCCAGGGCCGGCTGAACTGGGGCAAGGCCTAGATGCTGAAGAGCCTGCACCTGTGGCAGAGCACCAGGAGCTGGCCCCAGGTGTAACCCTTCTGGCCCCAGAGGGGCTTGAGGACTCAGTGGCTACAGGTGAGCCTCCTCCGGGGCCCAGTAACCCTTCGGCCTCTCCTGATCTGCAGAGGCTTAGGGCAGAGAGGCGAAGGGAACTGCTTGCTCCCAGGAGGAGTGCTCGCCTTAAGGTCAGAGGAGGCGGGGCTCCTGGGGGCCGGGACCGCCCCTGGCCTTAGAAGAGGATAAAAGCCCAGTCAGCCCGGCCCCAGGTTGCGGGAGCAACGTCGTTGTTGGCTTCGGACCTTCCTGTGTTCCTGATCCCTGCTCGGCCTCCTGTTCCTGACCATCCGGTGCTCCTGTTCCCTGCTCGGCCTCCTGTTCCTGACCATCCGGGGTTCCTGTTCCCTGCTCGGCCTCCTGTTCCAGCGTTCCTGTTCCCCGCCCGGCTCTCCGCCTCGGACCTCGCCCCTCTTCGTGTGGACTCTGCTTACGCCCACGGTACCTTACCCCCGGGGCCAGCACAATACCTCTCATCAATCATCTTGACGCAGAGAAGATAAGACCGGTCCATTTCTCTGTTCCTTTGCCGGAATTCCGACCCGACTTCTGGAGTCCATCCTTCAGTTTGATTGTGTTATTCTGGGCCCATAACCAAAAATGTTGTAATTGCAGACTCCTGTACACAGCGGAAGGATGAGCAGTATATGCCACATGCTTTACTTTAGTTTATTTACACTTCAATGCTGAGAGATTACAAACAGGCATCTTGCCTCTGCGAGAGCAGAGAAGCAACTCATTTCTCCTCGGAAACAAAGAACACCGAGAGAACAGTGAAAAACAGGAAACCAGTGTACGTCACATCCAGTCTCCCATTCCCGTGGGAAACCCAACAGCACATTGACTGTGGAATGCAAAACATTGTCCTGTGACAAGCACTTCGCTGCACAGTGAAGGAAGCAGAAACCAACAACAGTATCTCATAGACTGGAAGGGGTATGGACCGGAGGACCGTTCCTGGGAACCAGCAGCCAACGTCCACGCACCTGCCTGCCTCCGAGATTTCCATGCGGCGTACCCCAGCAAGCCGGGTCCAGACCCTCGATTGAGGGGGGGACCTGGGAGGGGGGATGGTGTGATGGCCTGGGAATCCGATTCAGAGGCTGAACCGGAGGAATCCCAGCCTGCACAGGAGTCCCCGCCTCCAAGGCCGGCTGAACTGGGGCAGGGCCTTGATTCTGAAGCGCCTGCACCTGTGCCGGATTCTCAGGAGCAGGCACCAGGTGAATCCACTCTGGCTCCAGAGGTGGTTGAGGACTCAGTGCCTACAGGTGAGTCTCCCCCTGGGCCCAGTAACCCTTCAGCCTCTCCTGAACTGCAGAGGCTCAGGGCAGAGAGGCAAAGGGAACTGGTTGCTCCCAGGAGGAGTGCTCGCCTTAAGGCCAGGAGAGGCGGGTCTCCTGGGGGCCGGGGCCACCCCTGGCCTCAGAGAAGATAAAGGCCAGTCAGCCCAGTCCCAGGTTGCGGGAGCAACGTCGTTGTTGAGTACCTGTTCCTGCCCAGACCCAGACCTGACCCTCCAGTGTTCCTGTCCCCGCCCAGCTTCCTGCTTCGGACCTCGCCCCGCTCCTTGTGGACTGTTTCCAGGCTAGTGACCCAGGACCGGACTTTGACTACGCCAACGGCAACCTTCCCCCCGGGACCAGCACACCCAACTTCAGACCACCACAGAACTCCCCATGACGCTGGAAGCTCAAAGGTTTAGTGAACCCGTCTGCCAGGTTATCATGGCTCGTACAGTACTTCAGCCACACCAAACCTGACTGGAAACGTATGTCTAGATGCTTGGTTCTGGCCTTAAACTGCCCAGATTCTGCCAACTTCAGACAGGGTTGATTGTCCTCCCAAACAGTGATGGGCAAGCTACAATCCCCACAGATCTCTTGCACCAGGCATGTATAGAACTCCAGTTCCCTGCACAATTCCGACAGTGCGCTGAACTCAGCTTCAGTAAAGGACAGCACAATGAGACTCTGCTTCCAGGACTTCCACCCAACTAGAGATACCCCAAACTTTATTGCCATCCCAGATACAGACTTCCTGTCATCCAGATTCGCCCAGTCGCTATCTGCCTAGAAAGTGAGCTCAGTCTCACCTGCAGCTGACAGTTTGAGACTGAAGTCCTTGGTATCTTGCAGGTAACGCAACACCTGCTTGATACCATGCCAGGCGTTTAAACTGGGCTTTGAAGCTTCCCTACTGAGCAGATTGGTAGCAAAAGCAATGTCTGGCCTGCTCCATTGGGACAGATACAACAGACTACCCAAAGCTGACTGAAAGAGCTCAGCGTTCTCGAACTCAGCGCGTTCTGCTTGCTTACTGTCTTTCACGTAGCTCGTCTCCATGGGTGTCCTAACCCCTGCACAATCAGACATTCTGAATTTCTCAAGCAACTGCTCAATCTTGCCTTTGTGTCTGAGCAAGAAGCTACCACCCTCAGTTCTAGCTATTTCCATGCCCAGGTAGATCTTTACTGCACCCAGGTTCTTGAGCTGAAAACGTTTTCCAAGTATTTTGGCAAATTTCTGCACCTGCTTGTTTGCCCCTGAGGAGTATATGATGTCATCAACAAAGACTAAAACCATTTCCTGTGACTCTCCTGACCCTGTGAGGTACAGGCAGCTGTCAGCAAGACTCTTCCTGAAACCTAGCTTCTCTAAGGCTTCATTCAGGCACAAGTTCCAATTTCTGGCTGATTGCTTTAAGCCATAAATGGACTTGTAAGCTTCCATACAGTATTCAGCTCATTGCCCTCAAACCCTGGAGGAGGAAGTATGTACAGATCCTCCTGGAGGTCTGAGTTCAAATAGGCCACATCCACATCAAAGTGATGCACCTGCAAACTTCTTTGTGCAGCAATGGCTAAGAGCATGTGCAGAGTTTCACTTCTGGAAGTAGGAGCATATACCTCCAGCCCACGGGGATTGACACCAGGGCTGGGGTGGCCAATCTGATTAGAGCATTGAGGGCATTGTTGGATAATTGCACGAGCCGCTTCCAACGGAATTTGGAATTGGCGGCTAAGAGCTTTCGCATTCTGATGATGGAAAGCATGACTTTCAATGGGGGAGACAGGCAAAACCCTAAGCAAAGAGTCTGCTTTTGCATTACCATCAGTGAGAAAGCCTGGGAAGGGTTGGTGAGAGCGAATGTGCACCACAAATAGTGGGTGGGAGCAATTGGAGAGAAGCAATTGTAAAGACAAGAAAAAGCTCAATAGTTTGTCATCCAATAAGGGACTTACATAGCTGCCCTGCAAACGAGTTATAACGTTTGCCACATAAAGACTGTCCACCACCAGATTAATTGGCTGTGAGGAGAAATGATGCAGAGCTTTAACAGCAGCTGCCAACTCAGAACGCTGAGCTGATTTTTGTGGGAGAGTATAGAGACTGTGCCATTCCCCATTCTGTTGCCATGCAACTACCCCCCTGGAGGGGGCTCTGTCAGTAAAGACAGTAAGGGCATCCAAAGGGACAGGAAACAATATAGAAGAAAAGGACAGGGGAAATAGTTTACCCATTTGCAGGCGAGGGTCGGGAGGCACATGACATCCCACCTGGCCGACAAAAGCTGCTAAAGCGCACTGCAAATCCACGCTAGTGGAAAAAACAGTTTCCCATTGTTCTAAAGGTGTCAGGGAACTGCCATCGGAGCTAGAGGCGGAGGCAAGGCTCCAAAGCGATGCTGGAGAAGGGCCCAGCAGGGAGAGAGGCAGCTCATCGGCTGGGGAAGGAAATCAGCGTAACACCAGGGATAAAGGGGGGCAGATGGGGGAATCGGCGAGGGGGCTCCAGGACTCCTCGCCGGAGACCAGCGGGGAGAGCACGGGTCCTCCGCTGTCCACACCCACCCTGCGCAGAAGACTTCCGCGCAGGGAGAGTAGGCAGGGACTTGGCGTCAAAGAACTTCTTTGCTGGAAGAGGTTCAAGAAACGCCCACTGACGGATTCTGCTAGCGACTGAAACTGCCACGAAGTGAAGGGCTGTCCAGACAGAAAAGGTTTAACCAGGCAACCTAGCCAGGAGTGGCGGCAACTTACGCACGAGCAACCCCTATAACCATTACAAAAGGCATGGGCACAATAATTTGGCGGCAATCGATGCCAAAGAGACTTTTGCATCGGCGGCGACCCTTGCTGATGAGCTGAGCAAGGAGATCCACTAAAGGAGTCACCGTGTTCTTCGGCGTGTGATGTAAATACAGCCATTCAATTATGTGAACTTTTGATGGGCCTAACTGAATAAGGGCCGCAAAAGGTTGGACGGAATCTGTCATTATGACTACATCTGGCAAAACATTAACAATTGCTCGGTCAACCCAGTGGATACGCATGATTTCCTTTAACTGGGCAACAGTTTTCTGTTGAGAAGAGGTCAAAGTAATTTGCTCACCAGGAGATTGATGGCCTTTTAAGGCTGAAAAAAGCGGCCGTAAAACTTCAAGAGGGATTTTAAAATATGGTCTTATCCAATTAATGTTGCCCAGCAATTGTTGTAGCTGGACATATTTCATTGTTTTTGGAGCATGAAGCAAGGCTTTCCTTCAACTTTATACACAGGAGAAGCAAAAAGAAATGTACATTGATCGATTTCTGAAAATAAATGGACTACATAAAATCTCTCAGGAAAACCAGTTAATGTTGAATTATAAAATAACGGATGAGGAAGTGGAAGGGGCCATCCAGAACATCCAATTAGGTAAATCTCCAGGACCGGATGGTTTGACTTCAAGATATTACAGATCTTTGAAAGAATGGCTAATACAACCATTAAAGGAAGTCTGCAATGAAATATTGGAAGGAAAAAGGGCACCAGAGTCGTGGAAGGAAGCTTATATCACACCTATACTGAAAACAGAGACTGAAAAGACACAGCTTAAGAATTACTGCCCCATATTGCTGCTTAATGTGGATTATAAAATTTTTGCAGATATTTTGGCTAAAAGATTAAAAAAGGTGTTAGTAGAAGAAATTCATAAAGACCAAGTGGGCTTTCTCCCGGGCAGACATTTGTCTGATAACATGAGGAATATAATTAATATTTTAGAAAAACTACAAGTGGATATCAATACCAAGGCAGTTTTGATATTTGTGGATGCAGAGAAAGCCTTTGACAATATTTCTTGGAGTTTTATGAAGAAGAATCTACAGGGGATGGGGGTAGGTCAAGGTTTTGAAAATGGTATAGGTGCAATTTATTCGGAACAAAAGGCAAAATTAATTGTGAATAACGTAGTGACAGAAGAGTTTAAGATTGAGAAAGGAACATGACAAGGCTGCCCAATTTCTCCATTGCTTTTCATATTGGTCCTTGAGGTTTTGCTAAATATGATTAGAAAGGACCAAGAGGTTAAAGGTATACAAGTGGGAGCTAAACAGTACAAACTGAAAGCATTTGCTGATGATCTCGTACTGACTTTACAGGAGCCAGAATCTAGTACTAAAAGGGTACTGGAACTGATTCAAGAATTTGGACAGGTAGCAGGTTTTAAGTTGAACAAGATGAAAACTAAGGTTTTAGAGAAAAATTTAACTGTGAATGAGAGAGAGAAGTTTCAGGAGGAGACAGGATTAACATTGGTTAAGAAAGTGAAATATTTAGGGGTTAACATGACTACTAAGAATGTGAATTTATTTAAGGATAATTATGAAAAATGTTGGATTGAAGTGAAAAAGGATTTAGAAATATGGTCAAATTTAAAGTTATCATTGCTGTGATAAAAATGAATGTATTGCCAAGGATGTTGTTTTTGTTTCAAACATTGCAAATTTTGGATAAGATGGATTGTTTCAAGAAGTGGCAAAGAGATATTTCCAGATTTGTCTGGCAGGGCAAGAAGCCTCGAATAAAATTTAAGATATTAACTGATGCTAAAGAAGGAGGTGGATTTGCCCTGCCAGACCTTAAACTTTGCTATGAATCAGCTGCTTTTTGCTGGCTGAGAGAATGGCTGCTTCTTGAAAACACTGATGTGCTGGATTTAGAAGGTTTCAATAATGTATTTGGTTGGCATGCATATTTGTGGTATGATAAGGTAAAAGCACATAAAGCCTTTAAAAACCATATTGTTAGAAAAGCACTGTTTAATGTTTGGATAAGATATAAGGATTTGTTAGAAAAGAAAACCCCAAGATGGTTGTCGCCAATGGAAGCGAAGGCACAGAAAAAGCTCAATATGGAGGCCAAATGGCCGAAATATTGGGAAATTCTGGAACAAGATGGAGACACAATAAAACTGCAGAGCTTTGAAAAATTGGAAAATAAAGTGCGAGATTGGCTCCATTATTACCAAATAATGGAGGCATACAATTTGGACAAAAAAGTTGGTTTCCAAGTGGAAAAATCAAAATTGGAAACAGAATTGTTAGATTCAAAAATTAAGAACTTGTCAAGAATGTATAACTTGCTGTTGAAATGGAACACTCAGGATGAAATGGTGAAATCTGCTATGATAAAATGGGCACAAGACGTAGGACATAACATTATGATGGCTGACTGGGAACAGGTATGGACCACAGGTATGAAATTTACGGCATGTAATGCCCTAAGAGAGAATTTAATGAAAATGATTTACAGGTGGTACATGACACCAGTCAAGCTTGCAAAAATTTATAATTTACCTGACAATAAATGTTGGAAATGTAATGAGACTGAAGGTACATTCTTTCACCTTTGGTGGACATGCCCAAGGATTAAGACATTCTGGGAGATGATCTATAATGAAATGAAAAAGGTATTTAAATATACCTTCATGAAGAAACCAGAGGCCTTTCTCCTGGGTATGGTCGGCCAATTGGTGCCAAAGAAGGACAGAACTTTTTTTATGTATGCAACAGCAGCAGCAAGAATACTCATCGCAAAGTACTGGAAGACACAAGATTTACCCACCCGGGAAGAATGGCAGATGAAGTTGATGGACTATATGGAACTGGCGGAAATGACTGGCAGAATCTGAGACCAGGGAGAAGAGTTGGTGGAAGAAGACTGGAAAAAGTTTAAAGATTATTTACAGAAATACTGTAAAATCAATGAATGTTAGAAAAATGTTGGAATGAAGTTATATGGCTTTAGTAGAAATGTTACAAGGAACTAAGTACAAATAGATTACTAATGTATTAAAAGGAAAAAATAAGGTTAGAATATGTTAAGATAAATTACAGGACAGAAAACAGAGGAAGAAGGAAAGGAATTGCTGAAACAGTTAACTGAAGTGGAATACAAAAAGGGAGGTGTGAGGAGGTTGTTGAAACAAGTGAATGAAAGATAAGATATTGAAACTATTGGATGTGTTTTAAACTGTTTTTGTTTTGTTAGTTTAATGTTTTAGTGTTAGTGTTATGTAGTGTCTTTGTTTTTATATTGCACTGTATTGTTTTGTTTTAATTTCTTTTCTTTTGTAGTGTTTAAACTGTTAATAAATATTTTTTTTTTTAAAAAAAAAAACAGACTGTGGGACTGACCTTGACATTCCTAAGCCATTATGAGTTCAGAAAAAACAAGACGTGGCTCTAAAACCCAGCAATTTGAAGAGTCGGTGATGGCAATGTTGAGCAACATTAGAGAAAGCTTAAATCACAATACAGCAAGCATTGATAAATTGGACAAAAGGACTGAACTTTTAAGTACTGACTTAAAGGAAGTGAAAGATGAGATAATCACGCATGACACAAGGTTGGCACAGCTGGAGACTGTTAGAGTGCCAGATTTTGAATGGTTGCAATATGAAAATGCTAATGCAATCGCCTTTCTCCAGTTGAAGGAAAAAGAATCACATTTGAGATTGAGGGGGGTCCATTTTCTGGAAGAGGAAAAACTCAAGGAGTCTTTGATAGGTTTTTTTGTGGAATGTTGGGATCTGAAAAAAGTGGAAGTGGAAGCTTGGATAGAGAAAGCTTATAGATTTGGTCCTAAAAAGGATATTAAAATAACTTATGACTGGTTAAGATCAATAAGGCCTTTAAGAACCATATTGTCAGAAAAGCAGTGTTTAATGTCTGGACAAAATATAAAGACTTATTGGAAAACAAAACTCCGAGGTGGCTTTCACCTCTGGAAGCTAAGGCCCGAAAAAGACCCAATATGGAGGCCAAATGGCCAAAATATTGGGAAATACTAGAAAAAGATGGAGACAACTGGAAATTGCAGAGTTTGGAGAAAATGAAGGATAAAGTGCGAGACTGGTTACACTATGCTCAGATTAAAGAAGTCTTTAAAAATGATAAAAAGTTAGGGTTCCAGGTGGAGAAAGACTAAGGTACTTTCAAGAATGTATAACTTGCTGTTAAAATGGAACACACAAGATGAAATGGTTAAATCGGCTATGATAAAGTGGGCACAGGATATTGGGTATAATATGTTTGAGGACTGGGAAAGGTTGTGGACCACTGGGTTGAACTTCACTGCATGTAATGCTTTGAAGGAAAATGTAATGAAAATGATATATAGATGGTACATGACCCCAGTTAAACTTGCCAAAATATACCATTTGTCTGATAACAAATGCTGGAAATGTAAAGGAAATGAAGGAACTTTCTTTCACCTCTGGTGGACGTGCCCTAGAGTGAAGGCTTTCTGGGAAATGATATATAATGAGTTGAAAAAGGTATTTAAGTATACCTTCCCTAAGAAACCAGAGGCCTTCCTCCTGGGTATTGTCGGCCAGAGGGTGATAAAGAAGGACAGAACTTTTTTCCTGTATGCAACAACGGCAGCAAGGATACTCATCGCTAAGCATTGGAAAACTCAAGATCTACCCACACTGGAAGAATGGCAGATGCAACTGATAGACTATATGGAACTGGCTGAGATGACCGGCAGAATCCAAGACCTGGGAGAGGAGAAGGTTGAAGAAGACTGGAAGAAATTTAAGATTTATTTACAAAAATATTGTAATTTGGTTGAATGTTAAGAAGGATGCTAGATCATAAATAATTGAGCACCACTAAATTAGATGGAATTAGGATGATAAGTGAGATTGAGGAAAATATAAATCTTTTGGAGAATTATTATATTATATTTAAAAGAGCGGGACATAAGAACGCAAACAAGATGATAAATTGCTGGTAAAAATCTATAATGATGTAAGTGGGAGCGGGAGACGTGAGGGAGTCCAAAGAAGCTATGAAACTGTTATGATACATGTTATATTGTTTATTATTTTTGCATTTGTATTTAAAAATTTTAATAAATATTTTTTTAAAAAAAATAAAATAACTTATGACTGTATAGTGGTTTTTAAGGCCAAGGAGCAGAGATATTATTTTGGTACACCACTACAAAAAAGGCCTAAAAATCCAGGATAAATCTGTGGTGCTCTTTAAAGAGATCCCACATCAATTTTTGAACCTGAGATTGCAATACATGGATTTGACAACCATCTTGAGGAGGAAGAACATCTTTTTTCGTGGGGGGAATTGCCAGAGGGCCTATCCTTCAAATTTGAAGGAAGAAAGCAAAAGATAAAGACTGTTGGCGACAAGGACAGATTTCTGCAAAAGCACTCGGTGGAACTTGGATTACAAAGCCCACAGCTATCGGGAGCGGAGGCAGCATCCTCTTAATTTGGCATTATGGCATTGAGAATTTATTCATGGAATGTAAATGGTTTGAACTCTCCTCAAAAAAGAAGACAAGTTTATCCTGTTTTGGAAACTTCTTTATTCCTTTTCAGCTACTGCAAAACTAAAATAAACTACTAAAGACTATCGGAGACGCTGGACTGCATGAGTGTTATAGTTGCTTAAGCAGTCATCTTATCTCCACACAGATAACACTCAGACTCTTTGAAGAGAGTCAGGCTGGAGTGGAAGAAGCAGTGAGCAGATTCCGCCCCTCCTCTCTGTAAACATTGTCAGTAGAGTCTTGCAATGGGAGGGGTGAAATATCCAGATCCTCCCCCTTTTCATTTTTTTAAAAAGAATTTTATTAAGTTTTTCAATAGTTATATAAGAACAAGACAAAACAATAATGAAAAAAAACATACAAAAGAAGAACAAGACAAAAAAAAGAACAAGTGTAATTTCATTCCCTTTTTTTTCTTATACCTTACTTTCCCGACTTCCCCATACCTCCCCTCTCTGTATTCCAATTTCTGTTATATTAATTCAGCAAATCCTTCCCCTTAATTTCGTTTAATTTTTAACCCTTCTTTTCTTACTACTTATCCAATCCGGCTGGAAACCACACAATTTCTAAACCAACGTCATTCTAACATTCATTGATTTTACAGTATTTCTTGAGATAGTCCTTAAATTTCTTCCAATCTTCTTCCGCTGTCTCTCTCCCCTGGTCTCGGATTCTGCCAGTCATTTCTGCCAGTCCCATATAGTCTATCACCTTCATCTGCCATTCTTCCAAGGTGGGTAGATCTTGTGTCTTCCAATACTTTGCGATGAGTATTCTTGCTGCTGTTGTAGCATACATAAAGAATGTTCTATCCTTCTTTGGCACCGTTTGGCCTACAATACCCAAGAGAAAGGCCTCTGGTTTCTTCAGAAAGGTATATGTAAATACCTTTTTCAATTCATTATATATCATTTTCCCAGAAAGCCTTAATCTTTGGGCATGTCCACCAAAGGTGAAAGAATGTACCTTCAGTCTCTTTACATTTCCAACATTTATTATCAGGCAAGTGGTAAATTTTTGCAAGCTTGACTGGGGTCATGTACCACCTGTAAATCATTTTCATAATATTTTCTCTCAGGGCATTACATGCCGTAAATTTCACACCGGTGGTCCACAACTTTTCCCAGTCAGCAAACATAATATTATGACCAATGTCTTGTGCCCACTTAATCATAGCTGATTTCACTGTTTCATCCTGCGTATTCCATTTCAACAGCAAGTTATACATTTTTGACAAATTTTTAGTATTGGGTTCGAACAATTCTGTTTCCAATTTTGATTTTTCCACCTGGAAGCCAATTTTCCTGTCCATCTTGTAAACCTCCATTATTTGATAATAATGAAGCCAGTCTCGCACTTTATCTTTTAATTTCTCAAAACTCTGCAATTTCAATTTGTCCCCTTCTTGTTCCAAAATTTCCCAATATCTCGGCCATTTGGACTCCATATTAAGCTTTTTCACAGCTTTCACCTCCATTGGCGACAACCACCTTGGGGTTTTACTTTCCAACAGATCTTTATATCTAATCCAGACATTATACAATGATTTCCTGACAATATGATTTTTAAAAGCTTTGTGTGCTTTAACCTTGTCATACCACAAATATGCATGCCACCCAAAAGTATTATTAAAACCTTCTAAATCCAGAATATCTGTGTTTTCAAGAAGTAGCCAGTCCTTCAACCAGCAAAAAGCTGCCGATTCATAGTATAGTTTAAGGTCTGGCAGGGCAAATCCCCCCCTTTCCTTTGCATCAGTTAAAATCTTAAATTTAATTCTGGGTTTCTTGCCCTGCCAGACGAATTTCGAAATGTCTTTCTGCCACTTCTTAAAACAGTCCATCTTGTCCACAATTTGCAATGTTTGAAACAAAAACAACATTCTAGGCAATACATTCATCTTTATAACCGCAATTCGACCAGACAAGGAAAGCTTCAAATTTGACCAGATTTCTAAGTCTTTTTTCACTTCTGTCCAAATTTTCTCATAATTACCTTTAAATAAATTCACATTTTTAGCTGTCATATTGATCCCCAAGTATTTCACATTCTTAACCACGGTTAATCCTGTCTCATTCTGAAACCTCTCTTTTTCAAAAGCTGTTAAGTTTTTCTCCAATACCTTAGTTTTTGACTTATTCAATTTAAAACCTGCTACTTGACCAAACTCTTGAATTATTTATTTCTAAGACCCTTTTTGTACTAGATTCAGGCTCTTGTAATGTAAGTACCAAGTCATCAGCAAATGCTCTCAATTTGTACTGTTTGGCTCCGACCTGTACCCCTTTAACCAGCTGGTCCCTTCTAATCATGTTCAACAAAACCTCTAGGACTGATATAAAAAGTAATGGAGAGATTGGGCACCCCTGACGTGTCCCTTTCTCTATCATGAATTCTTCTGTAACCACATTGTTTACAATTAACTTTGCTTTTTGTTCAGAGTATATTGCACCTATACAATTTTCAAACTCTTGGCCTACCCCCATCCCCCGGAGATTCTTCCTCATAAAGCTCCAAGAAATATTGTCTCAAAGGCTTTCTCCACATCCACAAATATCAAAACTGCTTTAGTGTTTATATTCACTTCCAGCTTTTCCAAAATGTCAATTATATTCCTTACGTTATCTGATAAATGTCTTCTTTGGAGAAAGCCCGCTTGGTCTCTGTGAATCTCCTCCATCAAAACTTTTTTCAATCTCTTAGCCAAATTGTCAGCAAAGATTTTGTAATCCACATTTAGTAAAGAAATAGGGCGGTAGTTCTTAAGTTGAGTCTTTTCAGTCTCTGTCTTCAGTATAAGTGTAATAAAAGCTTCTTTCCACGTTTCTGGTGCCCTTTTCCCTCCCAAAATTTCATTGCAGACTTCCTTCAAAGGTTGTAATAAACACTCCTTCAAGGCTTTGTAGTATCTGGAAGTCAGCCCATCTGGTCCCGGAGATTTACCCAGTTGCATGTTTTGAATGGCACCTTCTATTTCCTGTTCAGTTATTTTCTGGTTCAATACTAATTTACTTTCATTAGAGATTTTTTGTAATCCATTTATTTCAAGAAATCGGTCTATGTCCGTTTCTTTCTGCGGCCCTTGTGAGTATAGTTGTTTGAAATATCTCTGGAAGCATCTTCTGATTTCAGTTGGATTGTAAATATTCCTTCCTTCTACTTCTAAGTTTGTCACCGTATTCAATTTTTGTCTTTTCCTCATTTGCCAAGCCAAAAGTTTCCCACATTTATCTGCAGATTCAAAAGTCTTTTGTCTCATTTGTTTGATTTTCCATTCTATTTCTTGATTCATTAATTCCATATATTGTATTTGATACAACTTAATTTCTTTCAGAATCTCATGAGACTTTGGTTTTGATCTTAATTTCCTTTCCCCTTCTTTTATCTTTTCCAAAATCTTATTTTTCTTCTCATTTTGGCTTCTCTTCTTTATTGCATTTTGTTGTATCAGGAATCCTCGCATAACAGCTTTACTTGCGTCCCAGATCACTCTCTTTTCAACATTGGTCTTCATGTTTATTTCAAAGTAATCTCTCAAAGTCTTTTGGGCCTTTTTGTATACTTCCTCATCTCTGAATAAGGTGTCATTCATCCTCCATCTGAAGGAACCTGCTGTCATTAACTTCATCTCCATCCTTACGGCGTTATGGTCGGAGCAAGTTTTTGGGCGAATTTCAACTTTCTTTATCTTTGGAGCCATTCCTCTAGTAACCCATATTTGGTCAATTCTAGTCCATGTCATTTTGGCTTCAGAAAAGAAGGTTCCCTCTCTCTCAAGAGGGTTTTTTGTTCTCCAAATGTCAACCAAGTCCATATTGTCAGTCATTTCAAAAAAGGTTTTTGGTAGTCTTCCATCTTTAGTAATTACCTGTCTCTGTGCTTTGTCCATGTTTGTGGATACTACTCCATTCATGTCTCCCATCAAAATTACATTGTAATCCAGATAGTCCAGCAAAATCTCATGCAACTTCTTAAAAAATTCAGATTTCCCCTCATTCAGTGCATAAATTCCTACAATCAAAAATTTCTCTCCTTGGGCTTGGATTTCAATTGCAAGAAATCTTCCTTGGTCATCTTTAAAAATTAGTTTCGGCAACAATCTTTCCTTTGCGTAAATCACCACTCCTCTTTTTTTAACTCTGTCCGACGAAATGAATTCTTGTCCCAATCTTTTATTAATAAGTAATTTCCTATATGATCTCATCACATGTGTCTCTTGTAGACAGATCAAATCCAATTGTTCTTTCTTTAATATATGAAAAATGCTTTTTCTCTTCCGGGGTATGTTCAGTCCATTACAGTTCCAGCTAAGAAGTTGCAACCCCATGATGATGTTATTTACTCTTTCCTCCTACAGCTCCAAATAGTTGTTCTTCTTGGGTCAGTGGTTGCAGTCCAAATGATAAATTTGCAATGTCTAACATTCCTTTTCTTGGTGAAGTTGGTTCTTGTCCAGATTCCACCTCTTTCTGCAGGTCCTCCTCGTGGTCTCTCAGAAATTTATCTTTGTCACCCACTGTCCTTATTCTTATTTTCCTTCCTTTGTATTTAAAGGATAGGCCTTGAGGGAATTCCCACCTGAAGGGTATACTGTTTCTTTTTAGCAAGATGACCAGATCTCTATAGTATGTTCTTACATCCAAAATGTACTTCGGTATGTCTTTGAAGATCTCCACATAGGAATCTTCAATTTGCAGTGTTTTTTGGTAGTGTAAATTCAAGATTTTATCTCTTTCTTCTTTGGATCTTAAAGTTATCAAACAATCTCTTGTCTTGTTCCTTCTTTGTCTTGCGCCAAGTCTAAATGCACTTACTATCTTAAATTCTTCCTTCTCTGGGCCCAGTTGCCAAAATTCTGAAAATTCTTTTGTAAGAAAGTCCACCAAGTTGTCACTTTCACTTTCCGGTACTGCTCTGATTCTCAAATTCTTCTCTTTCCTTTGCAAATCAATCATGGACAGTGTCAGATCATGGTCCTCCAGTTTTTGGATGACCGGTGAGATTTTTTCCTGTGTAGTAGTCGCAATTTCCTTGGCCTCCTCTGCAATCTTTCGAGTTGTAGCTGATTCCTCTAGTAATTTTTCAATGGTTTCTGTGTTAGAATTCACCTTCTTTCCAAGTTCATTTATACTTGTAGTGTTTAAGTCAATTTTTGCTGAAACCTCTGCAACTTTCCTATTAGTTTCTGCAATTTGTTTATAGTTTCAGCAACTTGTTTACTTGTCTCTGCCCCTTGCTTCGTTAAATGTTCCAACGATTCATTTATTTTTCCAAGTGCCTTAGCCAGTGCGTCTTCCGATGACATAATTCTTTGTTTTGCTTGTGAGGCAGCAGCTGCGCCTGTGAGTCCGGATGTTGAGACCCTCCTTTGTTGTGAAGTATCTGTTTTGTATTGTCTACCGGATCTTAGACTTTTTTACTGTATCTCTACTTTCCCTTTACCATCCATAACACTCTCATGCCTAGCCAAGGTCAGTCTCACGCTTTGTAAAGTTGTTTAGAATAGGAATTTCCCAATGGCTCAGCAGCTAGTATTTCAATTGTTGTTAGCTACAGTCAAGTCTCCTCTAGGGGGAGAAGTCTCTAACTTCACTTTACAGTTTTGAAACAAAGTATTCTTTGCAAATCCCCCAGATCACCTAAAAGTTCACAGTATCAATTTTCTTCAAAGTTATTTAAGTGCTACACAGTTCATATATAATCCAGGGACACTGTATCCTTTCAAAAAGTTAGCTCAGGAGTTTGCTCCAAAAGATACTTCTTTACCTTAACGTGCAGACAACTTACAGCCGGCTTCCCTGTCAAAGCAGATCGTCCCCAGGGTATCAAAACAGCGGTAAAAGTTCAAATTCCCTTCTTTCAAACAGGCAAATATGATATACAATTTCCTCCCCTCCGTTCCTGCTCACGGGAGGAGGGCTGCTTTCTGGCGATGGATTTGTTTTTATCCAAAAGTAAATTTTCTTACAGTTCCAGCTTAGCAATCTCTTTACTTTAATCACTCTGCAGAGCGGAAAGGCAGACTTCCTCTTTATACCTTTCCCGTCTCGGACCGAATTTTCCGTAAATTTAGCTTCAAATTAATCCTTTAATCATTAATCCTACTCACGGGTAGTTGCTTTTCTTAAGTCCAATTCCTCGGAAGAAATCAGCGCTCTCCGTTAATGGCGATGCGGCTTCACTCCACAGGCTCGGTAAACAACTCTCAGCACCGCGGCGCTCATCCGCTGCTCACCCTATCCTTCAAATTTGAAGGAAGAAAGCAAAAGATAAAGACTGTTGGCGACAAGGACAGATTTCTGCAAAAGCACTCGGTGGAACTTGGATTACAAAGCCCACAGCTGTCAGGAGCGGAGGCAGCATCCTCTTAATTTGGCATTATGGCATTGAGAATTTATTCATGGGATGTAAATGGTTTGAACTCTCCTCAAAAAAGAAGACAAGTTTATCATGTTTTGGAAACTTCTTTATTCCTTTTCAGCTACTGCAAAACTAAAATAAACTACTAAAGACTATCGGAGATGCTGGACTGCATGAGTGTTATAGTTGCTTAAGCAGTCATTTTATCTCCACACAGATAACACTCAGGCTCTTTGAAGAGAGTCAGGCTGGAGTGGAAGAAGCAGTGAGCAGATTCCGCCCCTCCTCTCTGTAAACATTGTCAGTAGAGTCTTGCAATGGGAGGGGTGTAATATCCAGATCCTCCCCCTTTTCATGCCAACCATTGCAGAATCTAACACAACCACAATTTATGTACATACACCGGAAGTTGTTCCTTGTTAACTACTTTGGTTAAAACATCTGCAGGTATCTCTTTCCTCGGCATATAAGATACTTTTACAATATCGTTTTGGATATATTCCCTAACTCGATGAAGTTTGATTTGCAGATACTTTGTCCTTTGCTTGCATCCTTCTGAGTGGAGCAACACTATACACGCTTTATTGTCCTGATAAACTTGAACAGACAAGTGACCTTTACTTTTATATCATCAAACAGTTGCTGTAATCACTCTATGTCCATGAGCGAAAGAGTTAAAGCATTAAGTTCTGTTTCACAAGAACTCAAGCTTACTGTTG
The DNA here is from genome assembly GCF_964106915.1 of Podarcis gaigeae. Taxonomy (NCBI): domain Eukaryota; kingdom Metazoa; phylum Chordata; class Lepidosauria; order Squamata; family Lacertidae; genus Podarcis; species Podarcis gaigeae. Next base: position 21,954,514 of record NC_139695.1, read on the forward strand.
CCTGCTTCCTACAAGACCAATCAAATAGGCATTGATTGTGCAGATAGCACTCACCTGATGTTCTTTTGCCATCAATTGTGTCACTGCCAAAACTGGCGTCGGCATAGATCTCAATACATCCAGATTTTTGACTAGTAAGTCTCAATCTGTAATCCACAGTTCCTTTTAAATATCTCGCTATTCGTTTCAGTGCTTTCCAATCTTGAACTGTGGGTTGGTTCGCATGTCTGCTGAGCAGATTTACACTCACAGCAATATCTGGTCTTGTACACCTTGCTATAAAACTGAGTTTGCCTAATACACCCCTGAAAAGTGTTGTATCAGGAAAAACATCAGCATCAGCATCATGTTGATAACCTGAGACCATGGGGGTGTCTACAGCATTAGCATCGCTCAGGTTCAACCTTTCGATGACATCAGTGATTTTACATGTCTGATGCAGCAAAACATCACCTTGTGCATTTCTTTCTACCTCTAGTGAGAGATAATTGCTGACCTCTCCAAGATCTTTCATATCAAAATGTTTCTGCAGTTTTGCTAGAGTGCTTTTGTAGATATTCTCTACAAAAATAAGATATCATCTACAAAGCAAATGCAGTAGAGCGTGTGCTGATTGGACTCTTTCACAAAAACACAAGAATCAGCCTTCCCTTGCTGAAAACCTAGGGAAAACAGAACTTCAGTCAACTTGGTGTGCCAGCATCGTGCACTCTTTTTTAAGCCATACAGGGATTTTTTCAGCTTACAAACCATTCCCTGTTTTATCTGCACACCATCTGGCGGTGACATGTAAATATTCTCAGTGAGAACTCCATACAAAAATGCAGTATTTACATCATGATGAGAAATGGTCATACCTTCCTCAGCAGCAATTTTCATCAACAGCCTAACACTCTCAAACTTTACTGTTGGTGAATATGTCTCATGATAGTCCTGATCAGGTATTTGAGAAAAACCTCATGCCACTAGTCTGGCTTTGTACCTGACAATTTTTCCATTCTGATCAGCTTTTGTCTTGTAGACCCACCTGCTATCAACACACTTCATGCCTGGTTTTGCTGGAACCAATTCCCAAGTATCATTTTGCTTTAGGGACTTTAACTCGGTTTTCATGGCGTTCAGCCAAGGTTCGGCATCCTTTGCGGATAGATTTTGAACCTCTTTATAGTTGGCTGGTTCAAAAACCGCATCAGAGTTGCTAGTAACAGCAGCTTTAGCAAACTCTTTGGAGAACCGCTTAGGTGGTATGGCCTTAGTAGTTCTTTCAGATCTACGCAAAACTCTCTGGTCCTCTGGGTCTGGTGTCTCCTCCTCCTCGGGAGAATGACAACCTAATGTAAATGAAGGTGCTGTGTCTGAATCAGTGTCAGACTCTGTAGAGTTTGGTGGTTATAGAGTTAACCTCCTTGTGTTCTGCCCTGGGGGAGGGGCGTCCATCCAACGCTGCACTGTACGTCACAGTTCTTTGTTCTTTGAGAGTTGGTTTCACTTTTCTCCGAGAGCGAAAGGAGAAAGACGCGATGGGTTTAAGCTCTGATAGAATGTGTTGCTTTTGCTTGTAAATAAAGCTTTTAGATAGAAGAAGCCGTGCCTGGACTATTTTCACTCCCTCTTCTCTCACACGAAGACCGCTGCGTCTCTGCTCTGCAATTTGTTTTCCTACCTAGGCTGTTTTTCCTCAGAGTGTGCGCGCAGGAGGAAGCGGCCGGACAGGAGGAAGACATAAATCCTGAAAAGACTCATCTGATCGTTTTAAGAGAGGCTTTTGGACTTTGATAATCTGTGTCATCATCAGAATCTATGTTGGCATCAGCATTATGATCAGCAACAACAGAATCTGCCTCTTTCTTAACTGTTTTTGCACCATCATCATCTGAAATGGGATGACATTGAAAAATGCCAACTCTTTCCCATTTTGGATTACAATCCATGCTTCTGGTCAACCTAATCACCTTTGTGTCAGTGATTAACACACAATAGGAACCTTTTTCATAACCCAGAAAAATACCATGTTCACCACGTTTGCTCAATTTGTTGTTCTGCAAAGTGTGCATCCGTACCTCTGAACCAAAAATTTTGAAATGTTTTACATACGGCTTCTTTTTGTAAAGCATTTCATATGAGGTGTAATCAATACCAGACTGATATCTACGATTGTACGCATAAGAAAAACAGGATAGAGCCTTGACCCAAAAGGGATTGGGTAGGCCCGAATCGTGCAACAGAGTTCTTATGCCTTGTTGCAAGGTTTGGCTCACTCAGTCACACAAACCATTTTGCCAGGGAGATCTGGGCATGGCAGTCATGTGCTCTATGCCCTGTTCAGTAAGAAAACTCTTAAACTTTTCTGAACAAAATTCTCCACCCCTGTCAGTAAACAAACAATGTATGTTCTCATTGTGTACATTCCTAAGCCATGCACAAAATTGTTGAAACTTAGGAAAAGTTTCAGATTTCTTTTGCAGCACATAGACCCAAACATATCTTGAATAGGAATCTATCAGCACCATGAAAAAACGTGAGTTGCCTCTAGAGAGCGCTAGAGGTCCCACCAAGTCAGCATGTATGACTTCATAAGGTTTCTTGGCTTCTCTCCCAGATTTTACACCTTTGGGAGCTTGCTTAGCCTTATTTTCAGCGCAAGAAACACATTTCTTTTTTTAAAAAAATGATTTTTATTACATTTTAACAGAAAAAAAGGTTACAAAACAATAGACAGAAAAGTAAAAAAGCACAAAAAAATACAAAAACCAAAATTTAACATAAAAACGTAAAAAGAAAAAGAAAGGGGAAAAAATCCCTTTTCAGTTTCTTACCATTCATTTACTTATTTTCCTGACTCCCTCTCACCTCCCTTTTTTGTATTCCATTTAAAAGTTGGTTCAGCAAATTCATACCCTCTTATTTTACCCTTAATATTTATCCTCATATATTGTCACTTCAGATTTTCATCCAATATCAATCTTATCTTACCTTCTAAACCTTAAAATTTTGAAATTTAAACCATATTTAAACTTAACTCCTTCAAACCTTTCTGCTAAAGCCAATTAGTTCCTTTCCAGCACATTTTGGTATTTCATTAGTATTACACTAATTCCAAAAGTAAAATAGTTTATAAAAAAGAAATTCTCATTCTGACTTTATCCAGCGTCCCTTCTTCCTGGTTTCGGATAATGTCAGTCCTTACACCATTGTGTTCTGTCCATCAATCGGGTGTTCTAATATCAGAGGCTCTCAAGTCCCTTCTATGCCCCCTCTGCAGGTTTTCTTGTTCCTGTTTATACTTGCACACATCCCTGTCCCTTGTTGGATTCTTACATATTTTCTTCCTTTTCTCCTTGGGGAGTGAATCTCCGGGGAGCTCCATACAGAAATATTCTCCGTTTTCTTTTATCAGATTGTCCCATTCCCCGATAATCCACTCCCCAATATTTGATTTATAATCCAAAAGGTAGTTGTTTTTTTTGTTGTTTTTTTGAATTCTTTTTATTAATTTTTGCTTAAGTGATCAAAAAGAAAAACAATGACAGCACGAAAAAACAAAAACACGAAAAGAAAAACGGTTACAGCCATTACATCAAAATAAAATAAAACAGATTTCTAAACATAATGACTATTTCCTTTTACACTTCTTTGCTTGTTCAATTGTCTCTTTATATCTCTAGATACTTTAATCCTTCCTTTGTACACCTATTGACTTCCATCCCTACTGGTTTCAGGCTTTTTACATTAAATAATTTATTTCTCTTGCAGTTACTAATTATAATAGACTTATACATCATAAGATCTAAATCAATCCTGCTGTGGTTTTTATGTTCTTATAGTTCTCTTCAATGTAGGTCATGAATTTTTTCCAGTCATTCGTAAACTTTGTATTTTTTTGGTTTCTAATTTTTTGTGTCATTTTTGCAAGTTGTACAAATTCAAATAACTTTGTTTGCCAATCTCTAATTTCTGGGATACTTTGGCTTTTCCAATTTTGGGCAATTAATAATCTAGCAGCAGCTGTGGCATATTGAAATAATGTTTTATCTTCTTTTTTAATTTCGTCCCCAATTATACCCAATAGGAAGGCCTCCGGCTTTTTAATAAAGGTATATTTAAATATTTTTTTTAGTTCATTATAAATGCCTTCCCAATATTTCTTCATTACTTCGCATGTCCACCACATGTGGAAAAAATTACCTTCTCTAGTTTTACATTTCCAACAAGACTTACTAGCTGTTTTGTACATCTTCCCCAGTTTTGCCGGGGTGATGTACCACCTGTACATCATCTTTTCTAAGTTTTCCCTTAGTGTTACACATGCTGTGAATTTCATTCCGTTAGTCCATAAATTCCGCCACTTATCATAGTCTATGTTATATCCCAGATCCATTGCCCATCTAGTCATAACTTCCTTTATTTCTTCGTCTTTCGTATCCCACTCCAATAATAAGTCGTACATTTTAGATAGTAACTTACAATTACCCTCAATTATTTCTGTCTGAAATTTGGATTTCTTCTCGTTCATCCCTACTTTTTTGTGATCTGTCCATATTGCGTTTATTTCGTGGAATTGTAGCCAACTTGTTAAATTACCTTTCAGCTCTTCATATGTTCTCATCTTCCATCTGTTTTCTGAACTTATTAATAAATCTTCATAGGTAAGTCTTTTTCCTTCCATATTTACTTTTTTAATCGTTGAAATGTCAACTGGCGAAAGCCACCAGGGTGTTTTTTCCTCTAGGAGCTTTTTGTTTTTCTCCCAGACTTCATAGAGAGAGCCCCTAACGATGTGACTTGTGAATCCTTTATGTGATTTTCCTTTATTTTGCCATAAATAGAAATGCCAGCTAAACCTATTGTCAAACCCCTCAAGATCCAACAAGTCGGAGTTTTCCAAATTAATCCAATCCCTAATCCAACAAAGACAGGCTGCCTCAAAATATAATTTCAAGTTGGGTACCGAAAATCCCCCTCTCTCTTTCCGATCTGTTAAAAGTTTGAACCTAATTCTTGGCCTTTTTCCTTGCCATATAAATTTTGAGATAGTTCTTTGCCATTCTGTGAAAAGTTTGGATCCTCTAATCACTGGTATGTTTTGAAAGAGATACAGCATTCTTGGAAGTAAGTTCATTTTTATTGCGGCCATCCTTCCCGTCCATGAGAGTTTCACTCTACTCCAGGTATCCAGGTCTTTCTTTATTTGTTCCCATGTCATAAGATAATTATCTTGTATCAAATTTATATTTTTATTAGTTAGCCAGATTCCTAAGTATTTTATTTTTTTTGCCACTTTAATTCCATATTGTGATTCTAATTTTTCATTTTCCTCTTTGCCCAAATTCTTCGTCAGCATTTTAGTCTTCACTTTATTTAATTTAAAGCCAGATACCTTGCCAAATTCTTCTAGCATCTCCAAGGCCTTACCCACACTTTCTTGTGGACTTTCCAGTGACAGCATCAGGTCGTCCGCGTACGCTTTTAGCTTATACTCTTTTGTTCCTAGTTTAATCCCTTGGATCTCTGATGTAGCTCTTATTTTATTTGTAATTGCCTCTAGCGCCATAATAAATAAGAGCGGGGATAGAGGGCATCCTTGTCTAGTTCCTTTTTCTATTTTAAATGAGTTTGTTAGGTTGTTATTTATTATTAGTTTCGCCGATTGTTTCGAATATATCGCTTTTATTCCGTTCATGAACTCGCCCTCTAGCCCCGCTTTTTCCATGCTCTTCTGTAGGAACTGCCACGAGACATTATCAAATGCCTTTTCAGCATCAACAAAGATCAGCGCTGCGGGTATCTCGCTCTTTCGATCCAAGTACTCAATTATATTTATGGCATGCCTTAAGTTATCTCTAAGTTGCCTATTTGGAAGAAATCCTACCTGATCTTTATGTATTAATTTCACTAGGCATTTCTTGAGTCTGTTTGCCAACACCTCCGCAAATATTTTATAATCATTATTTAATAATGAAATGGGTCTGTAATTCTTAAGGTTCAATTTGTCCATATCTGGTTTGGGGATCATCGTTATATAGGCCTCTCTCCAAGACTCTGGTATTTTCCCTTCTTTTAATATCTTATTCATGATGTCACAAAGGACTGGGGTTAATTGGTTCTCTAATGCTTTATAATATTTAACTGATAATCCATCCGGTCCCGGCGCTTTCCCTGGTTTCATCTTCTTTATTGCTTCCTGAATCTCTTCTATTTTTACAGGGTTATTTAATTGAATTTTTTCTTCCTCCGTTATGGTCTTCCTGCTATAATCTTCTAGATATTTTTTCTATTTGAGTTATTTCCTCATCTTCTTTTTTATACAACTTCTCATAATATTTCAGAAAGTTCTCCTTGATCTCTTTTGGGTCTTCAATTAGATGTTCTTCAACTTTTATCTTGTTTATTACTCTTTGCTCTTGCCTCCTTCTCAGCTGCCATGCTAGTAATTTACCCGTTTTGTTAGCTGACTCAAAATATTTTTGTTTCATTGCTTTAATTTTCCATTCTATTTCCTGGTTTGTTAACATTGAGTATTGCGATTGTAGCAGTTTAATTGTTTGCCTATTTTGTTCGTCCTTCGGGTTTACTATTAATTTTTTCTCGCACTCTTTTATCTGGTTAAGAGTTTCTTCTTTCTTTTGTTCCCTTACTTTCTTCCTATAGCTGTTTTGCTGTAAAAAAAACCCTCTTAGAACCGCTTTACTAGCATCCCAGACTATGTCTGGGGTTGTTTCATTATTGAGATTCAGGCTGAAATATTCTTTTAAGGTGGCTTTAGCTTTTTCTACAACCTCTTCATTCTCTAATAGGTATTCATTCAATCTCCATCTGAATCCACCCTGTGATCTACCTTTTATTTCCAGTGCAACCGGGTTATGATCCGAAAAGGTTCTAGGTTGGATTTCACACTTTGTAGTTCTTAGCGTAAGCTCCCTAGAGACCCAAATTTGATCAATTCTACTCCAGCTCTTATAAGGTTCTGAAAAGAAGGTAAATTGCTTCTCTATTACATGTTTATATCTCCAAATGTCTACTAAATCTAAGTTTTCCTCCATGTTTTTAAAAGATTTCGGCAGCTTCCCTTGTTTCTTTTTCCCCTTTTCTATTTGTTTGTCTAATTCCAGTTCTGGCACTCCATTAAAGTCTCCCATTAGGATCGTCTTGTTAGAGTCTAATTCCAGTAGCATTTGTTCCAATTTCTTAAAGAATTCTGGCTTATTCAAATTTGGGGCATATACATTTATCACATTAAGTTTTTCACCTTGGAAGTTAATTTGTATTCCCAAGATTCTTCCTTCATTATCTTTACAAATCACTCTGGGGTCCCATTTTTCTTTCACATAAATTACCACCCCTCTTTTCTTTTCCGCTGTACAATTTGTAAACTCCTGGCCCAGCTTTTTGTGTGTCAAGATATGCTTATGCTTTTTAGTTACGTGGGTCTCCTGTAAACATATTAGGTCCAAATTCTTTCTTTTCAACACATTCACAATTTTATTCCTTTTGACTTTTTCATTCAAACCGTTCACATTCCATGACAAAGTTTTCAAATTCATTATAATGACTACTATTCAATCTACAAAAACTTAGTGTTTTAAATACGAGTGGTTTTGTTCTCTTCCTCCTCCTCTTCTGCTTCCTCTGCCGCTGCTTCCTCTTCTTCCTCTTCTTCGTCTACTTCTTCTTCCCTACTTCTTCTTTCCTGGTCTCTGAACCCTTCTTGGTCCTTTCCTCTTTCCCCCTTCTTTCCTCTCCCCTCCAGGTCTCCACCTCTTCCCTCCTGTCTCTCCTCCATACCTCCCAATTCTTTCTCATATCTACGCATAAATTTCTTCACTTCTTGTATCTCAGCAATTCTAAATTTTTTATCCTTATATAAAAAAGAAATCCCTTCAGGAAACTCCCATCTGTATTGTATATTGTTCTTTTTTAAGACATTTGTCAGATGTTTGTACCCTTCTCTTTTGCGCAGGAGTCTGGTTGGTATCTCTTTAAAAATAATGATCGGTTTGCCATCAATAATTATTTTTTTCTGAAAACTTCTTTTTAATATCATGTTTTTCATTTCTATCGAGTTAAAGATAACCAAACAGTCTCCTGCTATTTTTTTTAATTTCACTTGTTTAGCCTTTGTTTTAATTCTGAAAGCGTTTTCCATCGTATATGCAACCTCTTCTTCTTTCAATTCTAGCCATTTCGCTAGCTCTTGGATCACTTTTTCTTTAATGTTTTCATTTATCTCTTCTCCTATTCCCCTAAACTTCAAATTTAGCTGTTTTTGTTTCATTTCAATCATCGCCAAATTATCTAAGATTTGGTCTTGGTTTTTATTTAAATTTTCTATCTCATCTCTTATCTTATCTGTCTCTTTTCTTTGTTCTTCCATTTCTTTCTGATTTTTTTTGTTTGTTTCTTCCATAGCCTTCGAACGGGATGTCAAATCTTTAATTTTGCATGACAGTTCTCCTACTGCTCCCTCTATTTTCTTGTCTTTTAACTCATGTATCTCTCCTAATTTTTTTTCCAGGTGTATTTCATTCTGTTTAAATTCTTCCTTTATTTTTAACCATAGAAAATCTAAATCCTTTATCTCCTCTTGGCGGGATGTTTTCCTTTCCAATGGTGTTCCACCTGCCTTTTTCCCATCTTTCCCTGCCATTTTCTTCTTCACCGGTTTCAAAATAGATGTCCTGCAATGCTTATTCTCTCCCCTAGGGGGCGCACACTCTGAACCCTATCTGCTAACTTATTGATCACTTTGTTCCAATACACTTTTACCCGTTCAGGTTGCCACTTCTAAAATACCAGTTACTAGATGGTAATGTTATTTTAGATGGTATTTATAAACAAGGAGCACCGTAAACAGTAAACAATAAGCTATATGGGAGTCAGACAGAGGGGGTAGATATGAAGGTCAAACAGAACAAACAAAGATTCCCTCCAACAGTCTTTATCCTTATTTTCTATCTAAACTTCTAAATTTCTTTTTCTAATTACTCCAATTCAAAATTTCCCCCAGAATTTCCCCCAGAAGGCTATGTCAATACTTAAGAGTTAAACTCCCAAAAAGGGGGACAGCAAAGAACAAAAGACAAAAATTCTCTCCAACCACAGGAGGCGTAAAAGCTTCAGAGCTGTTCTTAGAGGGAAAGAGAGTTTTTCACAAACTGGGCAGGTAGTTGTGCCCAGTCTTGGCAACACAGCTCAATGAAGACCACACCTTTGGGGTTCCAAATACGAAGAATAGGGTAACACGGAATTTTTACTTGGCTTCTATCTCTTAATGTTAATGTATTTATATTCTTCAGCCACTTGCTGGCTTAATCCAAATTCGGGTTGTAAGAGAAGGGTGTGGAAAAGACAGGGGCAGGAACACAGATGTCTTGACGTCCTAAAATCCTATGGAGAGTCCTAAGGGAAAAAGGAAAAGGCAAAAAACAAGAGGGGAAAAAAAATAAAAAATAAAAAATAAAAATCCAAGTATTAATATGTCCTCAATGTTCTGGCTTTGCTTCTCTCTCTTCAAAAGCCGAAAAATCTAAGTATCAAAGTCTTTTTATGTCTCCTGTATTCAATCAGTCAGCCAGGATGATAAAATTAAATTGGCTATAAGTCTGTAAGTGAGTCCACTCAGCTCAGGAGAAGCAAGGAAGAGAGAGAAGGAAAAAAAGGGAAAAATAAGAAAGGTAAAAAATAAAAAATAAAAAATAGGAAAAATATGAAGAAAAAAAAGATATGGTGTAATTTAACTAAGGAGGAGTAGACCCATACACTTCAATATCAAGGAGAACAAACCTCCGATTTCCTTAAAGAGGGGGGGAGGTTGTTTCCCAAGTTAATAAACCGAAAGAGAGGGAAGGGGGACCTTCCCCTCTATGTATTTAAACAAAATTCTTCATGTTAAACTTCAGAAGCGGAGGACTCCAGAAGAGGGTCAGGTTGTTTATTTATTCCGTCCTTTGCAGCCTCAAAATATTTCTCCCCCCCTTCGCGGCGTCAGAATGTTCTACTTTGTAACCACTCTATTCCATTTATTCCTTTGATTCTGTATCTTCTTCCCCGAAAAAAGTACAAAGTCTGTTCGGTTACTTTTATAATAGTTTGTTTCCTTTGTTTCCTTTGCCTCGCTAGAAGTATAGCCAAGGGCTTTCACTTTTCAGTTCTCCGCAGCGGGCGCTCAGTCACTTCCTTTCTTCTCTCTTACGATTGAATGCCCTGAGCCATATTAGCTCTGAAAAAACAGGTCGGGTTCCTTACTTTCAATCATTTAACATCCAGTTTTCACTTAGTGCTTGATCCCAGTTTTTCGTTCTAAATTACTCCATAAGCAGTAAGGGCTCTGTTCTTAAATTTATGGAAATTTGCCGCTTTTCCAGTAGGAGCTAGAGGCATTGCTGCGCGGGGTCTGCAGAGCTTACCATATGCGTTCTCAGTCCCGTCGCTCCCGGATCCTTTAGAAAAAAACCCCGAAAAAGCTTCGGAACCGCTCCAACGCTGCTGGATAGCTAATCCCTCAAGGTGTCCCCTCTTGAGGTTTCGGGGGTCGCAGTGCCCTTGCGTCGCCCCCAAGCCCCCACGCAGTTCGGAAAAGCTCTTAGCGGCTTTTCCGCGCTCCCTACTGCTTGCGATCTCAAACCGGAAGTCAATCCAAAAGGTAGTTGTTCCAAAAATGATCATCAACTTGTTTCACAGTCCCACCAGAGCTAATAACTTCCTTTACTCCAAAGTTTGACAGATGTTCTCCAAGTTCAATCTTCCAATGTTGCAGCTCTTGATCCTGCAGGATTTTGAGTCTCTGTATCTTTTGAGGTGCAATCGCAACCTCTTCCATCTTCCTCTGCCCTTGGACTTGCCTTGTTGAACCAGTTTCCTGTATTAGCTGTTGTGAGGTTTCTTTGTCTTCGTTTCCTGTTAGTTCATCTTTACTAGCTGGAGCAGATATTAGATCCAACTTTTGGTTCATCCACATTTCATATGGTAAGGACAATTTTTCAATTTCATGCCCTCAGCCATGCTTGGCATTTATCTACTGCCTGGAAATGCAAATGACCATAGAGACGGTGGTACTCATGAATACATTGATCATGCAGCTTCTCATTCTTATCTACAGAAATGTTACAACATGTCTTCTCAGTTGCTTCAGCACCTGTACCTGTAATGAAAGGCAATTGATATAAACCATTAACACATTTGGCATACAGAATGAGCTTGCCATCTTGACGAATTTCACAACGAGATCCAGCAAAAACCACCTTGAACCCTGGATAATCAAGCTGAGAAACACTCAAAAGATTGTCCTGAAGATGAGGAGCAAATAGGACATTCTTAATTGTTGCATTAAGGCTCTTTAAAAACACATTTCCTTTTTTTTAAATATATTTTTATTAAGATTTTTAAACATGAATGCACATATGATGATCAATGTAACATATATCATAACATAGTTTCTTAACATCTTTGGACTCCCTCACGTCTCCCGCTCCCACTTGCATCATTGTCAATTCTTGCCCGCAATTTATCATCTTATTTACATTATTATGTCTCATTCATTTAGAATATAATCTAGTAATTCTCCCAAAGGTTTATGATTTTTCCTCAACCACATTTAACGTCCTAATTGCATCTAATTTAGTGGTGGCCAATTATTTATGATCTAGCTTCCATCTTAACATTCAACCAAATTACAATGCTTTTTTAAATAAATCTTAAATTTCTTCCAATCTTCTTCAACCTTCTCTTCTCCCAGGTCTCGGATTCTGCCGGTCATCTCGGCTAGTTCCATATAGTCTATCAGTTGCATCTGCCACTCTTCCAGTGTGGGTAGATCTTGAGTTTTCCAGTGCTTAGCGATAAGTATCCTTGCTGCCGTTGTTGCATACATAAAAAATGTTCGGTCCTTCTTTAACACCTTCTGGCCGACAATACCCAAAAGGAAGGCCTCTGGTTTCTTAGTGAAGGTATATTTAAATACCTTTTTCAGCTCATTATATATCATTTCCCAGAAGGCCTTCACTCTAGGGCAGGTCCACCAGAGGTGAAAGAATGTTCCCTCATTTTCTTTACATTTCCAACATTTATTATCAGACAAATGGTATATTTTGGCAAGTTTAACTGGGGTCATGTACCATCTATATATCATTTTCATTACATTTTCCTTCAGAGCATTACATGCAGTGAAGTTCAACCCGTTGGTCCACAACCTTTCCCAGTCCTCAAACATGATATTATACCCAATGTCCTGTGCCCACTTTATCATAGCCGATTTAACCATTTCATCTTGTGTATTCCATTTTAGCAGCAAGTTATACATTCTTGAAAGTACCTTAGTCTTAGGTTCTAACAGTTCTGTTTCCAATTTCGATTTCTCCACCTGGAACCCTAACTTTTTGTCATTTTTAAAAACTTCTTTAATCTGAGCGTAATGTAACCAGTCACACACTTTATCCTTCATTTTCTCCAAACTCTGCAATTTCCAATTGTCTCCATCTTTTTCTAATATTTCCCAATATTTTGGCCATTTGGCCTCCATATTGGGTCTTTTTCGGGCCTTAGCTTCCAGCGGTGAAAGCCACCTTGGAGTTTTATTTTCCAATAAGTCTTTATATTTTGTCCAGACATTAAACACTGCTTTTCTGACAATATGGTTCTTAAAGGCCTTATTGATCTTAACCTTGTCATACCATAAGTATGCATGCCAACCAAAAGCATTGTTAAAACCTTCCAGATCCAGAACGTCAGTGTCCTCAAGAAGTAGCCAGTCTTTTAGCCAGCAGAAAGCTGCGGCCTCATAGTACAGCTTTAGGTCTGGCAGGGCAAAGCCCCCTCTTTCTTTCGCATCAGTTAATATCTTAAACTTAATTCTGGGCTTTTTGCCCTGCCAGACAAACTTAGAGATGTCTCTCTGCCACTTCCGGAAGCACTCCGTCTTGTCCACAATCTGTAGTGTTTGAAACAAAAACAACATTTTTGGCAATACATTCATCTTGATAGCAGCAATTCGGCCTAACAAAGAAAGTTTCAATTTTGTCCAACTATCTAAGTCTCTCTTAATTTCTGACCAACATTTTTCATAGTTATCCTTAAATAGACTCAAATTTTTTGCTGTTATATTTACCCCTAGGTACTTTACTTTTTTAACCACATTTAATTCTGTCTCTCTCTGAAACCGTTCTGACTCTGTAATTGTCAAGTTTTTTTCCAATACCTTAGTTTTCTGTTTGTTTAATTTAAATCCTGCCACCCGACCAAAATCTTGAATCAGTTGTAATACTCTTTTCGTACTAGATTCTGGCTCCTGCAGAGTCAAAACTAGGTCATCTGCAAAAGCTTTAAGTTTGTATTGTTTCGCTCTGACCTGAATTCCTTTCACCAACCGGTCCCCTCTAATCATGTTCAGGAGCACCTCCAGAACCGAAATAAACAACAAAGGGGAAATAGGGCAGCCTTGTCGTGTTCCTTTTTCAATTTTAAACTCTTCTGTAACAACATTGTTGACTATTAATTTAGCCTTTTGTTCTGAATATATTGCATCAATCCCATTCTCAAAACCCCGTCCCGCTCCCATTTCTTTTAAATTTCCCTTCATAAATTTCCAGGAGATATTGTCAAAGGCCTTCTCCGCATCTATAAAAATTAACACTGCTTTTGTGTTTATATCTGTTTGCAAAAGTTCCAAGATGTCAATAATGTTCCTTGTGTTAGCAAACAAATGTCTACCTGGGAGAAAGCCTGCCTGGTCCTTGTGAATTACTTCATTTAAAACTTTTTTAAGTCTACTTGCCAGAATGTCTGCAAATATTTTGTAATCCACGTTTAAAAGAGAAATGGGACGATAGTTCTTAAGTTGTGTCTTTTCAGCTTCCGATTTTGGTATCAATGTGATAAAAGCTTCCTTCCACGATTCCGGCGCCCTCTTCCCCTCCATGATTTCATTGCTGACCTCCATCAGTGGTTGTATCAAATAGTCTTTTAATGTCTTATAATACTTGGAGGTCAGCCCATCTGGCCCTGGAGATTTGCCCAATTGCATGTTCTGAATGGCTTGTTCAATCTCTTGTCGTGTTATTTTGCAGTTCAGGATTGATCTATTTTCTTGTGACAGTTTTGGTAGCCCATTTTTTCCCCAGAAATTGTTTAATCTCAACCTCATCTTGTGGCCCTTGAGTGTATAATTTTTTGAAATATCTCTGGAAGCACTTTCTAATGTCCACAGGGTTCTGGATGTTTCTTCCTTCAATCTCTAAGTTTGTAACTGTATTTAGTTTTTGTCTCCTCTTCAGCTGCCAAGCTAGCAGTTTTCCACATTTATTCGCCGATTCAAAAGTTTTTTGTTTCATTAATTTAATCTTCCACTCTATTTCCTGATTTATCAATTTAGAATACTGTGCTTGATGAAGTTTAATTTCTTTCAAAATCGGCTGTGACTTCGGGTTTGATCTTAACTTCTTCTCTAATTCTTTAATTTTCTCCAAGATTTTGTCTTTCCTCTCATTTTGTGTCCTTTTCTTTACCGCATTCTGTTGGATCAAAAACCCCCTCATCACAGCCTTACTTGCGTCCCAGATGATTCTTTTTTCCACCGTAGTGTTCAAATTTATCTCAAAATAGTTTTTCAAAACTTTTTGGGCCTTCTTAGTGATCTCCTGATCTCTGAACAAATTGTCATTCATCTTCCATCTAAAGGAGCCGGTTGGTAGTAGTGTCATGTCCATCTTTACTGCATTATGGTCGGAGCAGGTCTTTGGGCAGATTTCCACCTTTCTGACCTTCGGTGCCAGACCTCTAGATATCCATATTTGGTCAATTCTTGTCCAAGTCAGCTGGGCTTCAGAGAAGAATGTTCCCTCTCTTCCCATGGAGTTCTTTGTTCTCCAAATGTCAATCAAGTCCATATTGTCAGTCATTTCGAAAAAAGTCTTTGGTAGTCTGCCATCTTTTGTAACATTTTGGTTTTGTGACTTATCCATGTTAGTTGATACAACCCCGTTCATATCTCCCATCATGATGATGTTATCGTAGTCCAGATAGTCCAGCATAGTCTCATGCAACTTCTTGTAAAATTCCGATTTCCCTTCATTTGGTGCATAAATTCCTAATATCAAGATCTTCTCTCCTTGATGTTGTATCTCAATTGCTATAATTCTTCCATGTTCATCTTTAAATAGAAGTTTAGATGACAGGCTCTCTTTTGCATATATCACCACTCCTCTCTTCTTTACTCTATCCGAAGATATAAATTCCTGGCCAAGTCTTTTATTTATTAACACTTTTCTGTGGAGCCTGATCACGTGTGTTTCTTGTAAACAAATAATATCCAATTGTTCCTTTTTTAATATGTGAAAAATTTTCCTCCTTTTTTCCGGGATGTTGCAGCCATTTATATTCCAACTCAAGAGTTGCAGAGACATCCTGAATAAATCTGGTTATTTTCCTGGGGGTGGTATCTTATTCGCTGGATCTTCCGGTTCCAAGGGTGCAGGCACCGCTGGTACTCCAGGCCCAGAGGGTGATTCAATTCCTTTTTGAAGGTCCTCTCCGTATGCAATCAAGAATTTATCTCTGTCTTCCAATGTTCTGATTTTGATCTTCTTCCCTCTAAAAGTAAAAGATAGTCCTTGAGGGAACTCCGACCAGAAGATAATTGAATTGCTCCTCAACAGTCTAACCAATTCAAGGTAGTCAGATCTAAGGTCAAGCAGTTGTTTACGAATATCCTTGTAAATTTCAATTCTTTTGTCCGAGATGTCCAGTGACTTTCCGTAATGTAGGCCCAAAATCTTGTCCCTTTCCTCCTTTGATCTCAGTGTTATCAAACAGTCTCTGGGTTTCTCTTTCTTTACAAGTCTTCCAAGCCTGAAAGCGGATACGATTTTAAAATCCTTTTCCTCTAAGTTCCAAAACTTGGAAAATTCTTTAGTCAAGAACTCAGCTAAGTTGCCTTCTTCCACTTCTGGTATCGACCTTATCCTTAAATTGCTTTCCTGATTCCGCAGTTCTATCATAGAGAGATAGGTCTGGTGTTCATCTACTTGTTTACAGAGTGGTCTTACCTCTTGTTCCAAAATTCCAAGTCTTTGGCTAGTATCCTCAGCCAATTTCCGATTTTCTGCTGTGGCCCCCGTCAATTCTCCAATTGCTTGTACATTCTGTGCTACTTGTCCAGTTAGTCTATTTAAACATTCTGTATTTTGATCAATTTTAGCTGTTTGCTCATCAGCTTTCTTATCCAGAGATTCCACTCTCTTATCCAAAGATTCCAATTTTTCAAAAATTTTCTCTAGAATAGAAGTAGTTGTTCCTGAGGCCATATCTTCCAATTGTAATTGCTCAGTTTCTTCCTCCCCTGCTTTTGGCAGAGAAGCGGCTTCTTCCTCTGAAGGCAGAGTAGGTACAGATGATCTACGTGCCTGAGAAGCTGAGGTTAAAGTTGTTAAAGTTGTTTGTCTGGTTTTAGGTCCCTTTTTTCTAGCGCCACTCATTCCAAAGTTATCTAAAAGTCAAGGTCAAGCTGAGTTGTTCCCATGAGAAAACAACAGCCCAGATGGTAACAGTCAAACAGGAGGCCAGGAAAAGGAAAGGAAAATAATGTCACTGCTGTAAATCCCAAATCCTCTAGGGGGAGCTTAAAATGTATTTAGGGGAGAGATCAATTCTAATAGAATTGCTGAAATCAAATTTAAAGTCCAGGAACCTTCAATAACAGGTTTTAAGCAGAGTTAGTATTAATAGCCACATTGTTTCAGACAGTGCATACTGGTATTTCGAATGATGCTTCAAAATAGCAAGTCCCCTCAGATTGTTGCAATTTTTGATTCAAAGTAACCAAATCTGCAAACTGACAGCTCAGTTGCTCAGGCAGCTCCAGCACCTGGGTTCCTTACTTAGTTTATATTTCCAATAGAAGAAAGGTATCACGATGCAAGTATAGAGCATGAAGTCAAGTGCTTACAGTCCTTATTCACTTACAGAAAAGTTCAGTGGTTGCTCAGATCCGTTAAGTTAAAAGTTCTTTCTTTGCCTCCACTCCTCCAGTTCTTTGCTTTAAAGTTCAATGACAGCGGAAGACGGACTTCCTGTTTTTCGTCACTCCGCTTTCAGCCAAATTCAGTAAATTTTAAGTCTCCAATTAAGTAAAGTCCTTTTTTACTCATGGGTTGTTGCTTTTCCAAATCTGAAGGTTTCAAGAAGAAAGGTCAGCGCTCACTGGCAGCAGCAGCGCGGCTTCACTCCGCAGATTTGCGATCAACTCACAGCGCCGCGATACCCCCTCAACGTTCCGGAGCCCCTTACGGGGTTCCTTCTGCGTTTTGGGAGCCGCTTCTGGCGCCCGCCATGTCTCAGGACCACAGGCTCTTGCTGCCTGTGGGTTTTCGGTGTGGGTCTCCGCTTCGCCGTAGAGGACGACCCAGTTTCCGCGGAGCTTCCTCCTCACGAAGTGAAGAGGACCGCCATTACCGTTCGCGCGCCTTCCTTGAACCAAACTTCTGAAAACAGTCCCATCTGCTTGATGAATTGCTTTCTCTTGCTTCTCAAGATGAGCAAAGATATCTTTATATTTACACAAGTGGCTTGTACAGCCAGTGTCTACGACAAAAAATCTCCGTCCACGTTGACTGGAGCAGCGAGAGATCAAAGCCTTTGATGTAGCTGGTCCTTGGGGATTTCCTCCTCCTCCCCTTCTTCTTTGAAGTTTTTTTACACTGGAAACTCATATGGCCTTGAGCTCCACGTGAAAAACAACGCTGCAATTTTAGAGCTTTAGCAGCATTTTCACTTTCACCTGCTGGAGACTTAGGCACATTTTCAACAGCATTGTCCCGATTTTTTCTCTCTCTCTTTTTTTTTAAAATAATATTTATTAAGGTTTCAAATGATTACAGAAATAAAGACAAAGAAAAAAGAAAAAAAAACAGTAAAAAAAGATACAATTAAAAAAAGAAAAAAACAAATCAATCTTTCCATACCTTATCTTTCATCTGCTTGTTTCCTTGACCTCCTCACACCTCCCTTTTTTGTATTCTAGTTCAAAAGTTATTTCAGCAAGTCCTTACCCTTTTTGCTTTTATCTTAATATTTTATCATAATATATTATGGCTTTACATTTTCACATGTTAACAATCCATTTTTACGTACCCCTTAAAAACATTACTGCTAAAACCACATAACTTCATTCCAGCATCCCTCTAACATTCCTTAATTTTACAGTGTTTCTGTAAGTAGTCTTTAAATTTCTTCCAGTCTTCTTCTACTGACTCTTCTCCCTGGTCTCGGATTCTGCCAGTCATTTCCGCCACTTCCATGTAGTCCATCACTTTCATCTGCCATTCTTCCCGGGTGGGTAGATCTTGTGTCTTCCAATAGTTTGCGATGAGTATTCTTGCTGCTGTTGTTGCATACATAAAGAAAGTTCTATCCTTCTTTGACACCAATTGGCCGGCCATGCCCAGGAGAAAGGCCTCTGGTTTCTTCAAGAAGGTATATTTAAATACCTTTTTCATTTCATTATAGATCATCTCCCAGAAAGCCTTAATCCTTGGGCACATCCACCAAAGGTGAAAGAATGTACCTTCATTTTCTTTACATTTCCAACACTTATTATCGGGCAAATGATATATTTTTGCAAGCTTGACTGGTGTCATGTACCACCTGTATATCATTTTCATTATATTCTCTCTTAAGGCATTGCATGCCGTAAATTTCATACCTGTGGTCCATAACTGTTCCCAGTCAGCCAACATATTGTTATGTCCAACATCTTGTGCCCATTTTATCATAGCAGATTTCACCATTTCATCCTGAGTATTCCATTTCAGCAGCAAGTTATACATTCTTGATAGTATCTTAGTTTTGGGATCTAACAGTTCTGTTTCTAATTTTGATTTTTCCACCTGGAAGCCAATTTTCTTGTCCAAATTGTAAGCCCCCCTTATTTGATAATAATGAAGCCAATCTCGCACTTTATCTTTTAGTTTCTCAAAGCTCTGCAATTTCAATTTATCTCCTTCTTGTTCCAAAATCTCCCAATATTTCGGCCATTTGGCCTCCATATTAAGCTTTTTCTGAGCCTTCGCTTCTATCGGTGACAACCACCTTGGGGTTTTACTTTCAAGTAGATCTTTATATCTTATCCAAACATTAAACAATGCTTTCCTGACAATATGGTTTTTATTTATTTTTTTTTAAAGTATTTTTATTGCTTTTTAGAAATACAGAAAAAAGAATAAAGATTGGTTATAAGAAAATAGAGTAAAAGAATAACAAATTTCCATATTCTTTTTCCATCTAATCTATAGGACTTCCCCACATCCTCCGAACCCTGCGTTCTCTGTCTTATAAAGCATCAGCAATTTGTTAACTTATTTCAAAACTTATTGTAACTTCCATTTTATCATGTTCCCTAATTTCAATTTTACTGTAACTCAATTCTTATATGCTTTGTATTAAACACAATAAAGTTGTTTCATTATTTTACCTCTAAATTCTTGTGTCTTAATTTTCATTTCATTAACTTACATTTGCTGAAGCTAGAATTTCCTGAAGGGTGCATTTTTTAACATTCATACAGCTTATAGTGTTTTTTCAAATAGTCCTTAAACTTTTCCCAGTCCTCCTCAATTGTTTCTTCTCCCACGTCTCGGATTCTGCCAGTCATTTCAGCCAATTCCATATAGTCCATCAACTGCGATTGCCATTCCTCCAGCGTGGGTAAATCTTGTGTCTTCCAATATTTTGCAATCAGGATCCTTGCTGCTGTGGTAGCATACATGAAAAAGGTTCTGTCCTTCTTAAGCACTCTCTGGTCCACCATGCCCAGAAGGAAGGCCTCTGGTTTCTTAGGTAAGGTAAATCTCAGTACCTTTTTTAGTTCATTATGGATCATTTCCCAGAAGGCCTTCACTTTCGGGCAGGTCCACCAGAGATGAAAGAATGTCCCTTCCGCCTCTCCACATTTCCAACATCTGTTGTCAGACAGATGGTATATCTTAGCTAGCTTGACTGGGGTCATGTACCACTGGTATACCATTTTCATAATATTTTCCTTCAAGGCAGTGCATGCCGTAAATTTCAAACCGGTGTTCCATAACCTTTCCCAGTCTACAAACATAATGTTGTGCCCCACATCCTGCGCCCATTTTATCATGGCAGATTTGACTGTCTCATCCTGTGTATTCCACTTAAGCAGCAAATTATACATTCTCGAAAGTAGTTTACTTTTTGGCTCTAACAATTCAGTCTCTAGTTTCGATTTTTCCACCTGGAATCCAACTTTTTTATCTATTTTAAATACCTCTTGAATTTGCGCATAGTGCAGCCAGTCTCGTACCTTAGTTTTCAATTTCTCCAAACTTAACAACCTCCAATTGTCTCCAATTTTTTCAATTATTTCCCCATATTTAGGCCAATTGGCCTCCATGTTGGGTCTCTTACGTGCCTTGGCCTCCACCGGTGAGAGCCACCTCGGAGTCTTACTCTCCAATAAGTCTTTGTATTTTATCCAGACCCTCCAAATTGCTCTTCTGACAATATGGTTTTTAAACAATTTGTGCACTTTAACCTTGTCATACCACAAATATGCATGCCACCCAAACGCATTGTCAAACCCTTCCAGATCTAGGACGTCAGTGTTCTCCAATAAAATCCAATCTTTCAACCAGCAGAAGGCTGCAGATTCATAATATAGCCTCAAGTCTGGCAGGGCAAATCCCCCTCTTTCTTTCGCATCAGTTAATATTTTAAACTTTATTCGGGGCTTTTTGCCCTGCCAAACAAACTTAGAAATATCCTTCTGCCACTTTCCAAAACATTCCACCTTGTCCACGATCTGTAGGGCCTGAAACAAAAATAACATTTTCGGCAATACATTCATCTTTACAGCAGCTATTCGGCCTAACAAGGAAAGTTTCAATCTTGACCATATTTCCAAGTCTCTTTTGATTTCTGACCAGCATTTCTCATAATTATCTTTAAACAAATTCAAATTTTTGGAGGTCAAGTACACCCCTAGGTATTTTACTTTTTTAACCACATTCAACTCCGTTTCTTTAGAGAACTCATCTGTTTCTGTAACTGTCAAATTTTTTGCTAAAACCTTGGTTTTTTGCTTATTTAACTTAAACCCCGCCACCCGACCAAAATCAGAAATTAATTCTAACACTCTTTTAGTGCTGGAGACTGGTTCCTGAAGTGTTAATACCAAGTCATCTGCAAATGCTTTCAATTTGTATTGTTTCACTCCGACCTCGATTCCCTGAACCAACCGGTCCTTTCTAATCATGTTTAGCAACACCTCCAGAACTGAGATGAACAATAGGGGGGATAGAGGGCACCCCTGACGTGTCCCTTTTTCAATTTTAAACTCCTCTGTCACCACATTGTTTACTATCAATTTAGCTTTTTGTTCTGTATAGATTGCTTCTATACCATTTTCGAACCCCCGCCCCACTCCCATCCCTTCCAAATTTTTCTTCATAAACATCCAAGAAATATTATCAAAGGCCTTCTCTGCATCAACAAAAATCAAAACCGCTCTGGTGTTCAGATTTGTTTGTAGAAGTTCCAAAATGTCAATAATGTTTCTTGTGTTATCAAAGAAATGCCTACCAGGGAGAAAGCCGGCCTGGTCCTTATGAATCACTTCATTTAGTACTTTTTTAAGTCTGTTTGCCAAAATATCAGCAAAAATTTTATAATCCACATTTAGGAGTGAAATGGGGCGGTAATTCTTAAGTTGGGTCTTTTCAGTCTCTAATTTAGGTATCAATGTGATGAAAGCTTCTTTCCACGTTTCCGGTGCCTTCCTTCCCTCCATTATCTGGTTACAAACCTCCATCAAAGGTTGTATCAAATAGTCCTTTAAAACTTTATAATATTTGGAGGTTAAGCCATCCGGGCCTGGGGACTTGCCAAGTTGAAGATTTTGAATGGCACTTTCAATTTCTTGCTGTGTAATGTTACAGTTCAGGTTTGTTCTCATTTCCAGGGGTATTTTTTGTAATCCATTAGTTTTAAGAAATTGATCCACCTCTGAAACTTTTTGCGGCCCTTGTGAATAGAGTTCTTTGAAGTACCTCTGGAAGCACTTTCTGATTTCCTCGGGTTTCTGAACCATTCTCCCTTCAATCTCTAGATTTGTGACCGTATTAAGCTTTTGTCTCTTTTTCAACTGCCAGGCTAGCAGTTTCCCACACTTATTCGCCGATTCGAAGGATCTTTGTTTCATTTGTTTAATTTTCCATTCCACCTCTTGATTTATCAATTTTGAATATTGCGCCTGGAAAAATTTCACTTCTCTTAACACATCCTTCGACTTAGGCCTAGATCTTAATTTTTTCTCTCCTTCTCTTATTTTCTCCAATATCTTCTCCTTCTTTTCATTCCAGAGCCTTTTCTTAATCGTGTTTTGTTGTATTAGAAACCCTCTCATGACTGCCTTACTTGCGTCCCAGATTGTTCTTTTTTCCACGGTAGTATTCAAATTTATCTCAAAATAGTCCTTTAAAGTTTTTTGGGCCTTCTTCACAATCTCCTGATCTCTTAATAAAGTGTCATTCATTTTCCATCTAAAGGAACCGGTTGTATTAAGTCTCAATTCCACTTTCAAAGCACTATGGTCGGAGCAGGTTTTTGGGCAGATTTCCACTTTTCTAGTCTTAGGTGCCAGTCCTCTAGTTGTCCAGATTTGGTCGATTCGTGTCCATGTCAGATGAGCTTCAGAAAAGAAAGTCCCTTCTTTCCCTAGAGGGTTCTTAACCCTCCAAATGTCAACTAAGTCCATATTGTCTGTCATTTCAAAAAAAGTTTTAGGTAGTCTGCCGTCTTTCGATATGTTGGCACTTTGTGACTTATCCATATTTACAGACACAACCCCATTCATATCACCCAGCATAATGATGTTACTATAGTCCAAGTAATCCAGCATAGTCTCATGCAGCTTCCTGAAAAATTCCGACTTTCCCTCATTTGGAGCATATATTCCTAATATCAAAAATTTTTCTCCTTGTGTCTGTATTTCAATCGCCAAAATTCGGCCATATTCATCTTTGAATAAAAGTTTCGGTGACAGGCTCTCCTTTGCGTAAATCACCACTCCTCTCTTCTTAACTTTGTCCGAAGAAATAAATTCTTGGCCTAGTCTTTTGTTAATTAACACTTTTCTATGGAGCCTTGTCACATGTGTTTCCTGTAGGCAGATAACGTCCAGTTGTTCCTTTTTCAAGATGTGAAAGACTTTTCTTCTTTTTTCCGGGGAGTTTCCGCCATTTATGTTCCAACTAAGAAGCTGCAGAGACATCCTGAATCAATTGACGGGTTCTACAATGGGGTATCTAAGCTTCCCCCCGATCCCGGGGGAGGTAGTGCTGGTCCTGATCCAGGTGGTATAACTCTTGGAGGTGGTCCCGGTGGTGGTGGAGGCCAAGAAGCTGCAGCTCCTTTTTGCAGGTCTTCCTCGTGGTCGTGTAGGAACTTCTGCTGGTCTTCAGGAGATTTAATCTTTATTTTCCTTCCTTTGTAAGTAAATGAAAGTCCTTGTGGAAACTCCCACCTATAAGGAATTCCGTTGTGTCTCAACAATTTGGTCAGATCTATATAGGTCGTCCTAAGTTCCAAGAGATATTTGGGTATATCTCTGTAAATTTCGGCCCTTTTGCCTTCTATCTCCAAAGATTTCTTAAAATGTAGGCCTAATATCTTATCCCTTTCTTCTCTTGATCTCAGAGCAACTAAACAGTCTCTGGGCTTGTCTTTCTTTACTGATTTTCCCAGTCTAAAGGCTGTCACAATTTTAAAGTCCTTTTCTTCCTCAATTCCCCAGAATTTGGAGAACAAAAGTGTCAAAAATCCCTCTCAATTATTTTGCTCCAGTTCCGGGATAGCCCTTATCCTGAGATTACTTTCTTTACTTTTCAATTCAACCAATGACAGGTAGGCTTGTTGTTCCCCTACCTGCCTTCTCAGAGGTCTTACCTCTCCTTTAATTTCATCAACCTTTAAGTTCGCCTGTTCTGCTTTTTGGTTGGCTTCCACAGCTAATTTGTAGTTTTCTGCCGTAGCTCCTTGCAATTTCTCAATTGCCTGAGTGTGCTGCGAAACCTGTTCAGTTAATTTGCCAATAGAGGATGTAGCTTGGTCAATCTTTGATGTTTGATTGTCCACTTTTTGATTTAAAACTGCCAATTGTTCCAAAATTTGTTTTAAAACTGTTTCAGATCCTCCAGTTGCCATATCTTCTGCAGCAGGCTGCACTAGTTCCACCTCCTGTGCTGTCAGCACAGTTGGGACAGATGATCTGCGGTGATGAGTTAAAGTTGTTTGCAAAAGTTGCCCAGATTTTTTCTCTTTTTCTTTATCTTTGGCTTTAGCTGCTCTTGTTCTCCCTGTGCTGCTCATTCCACACCTGCCTCTGTTCAAGGTCAGATGGTCTTTTGTCCCATGGGAAAAACAAGTCCCAAATATAAACAAATAAAACCACAAAAAGTTTCAATAAAGCTCAATTCCCATGCCACTATACTTCCACAGTCCTATAGGGGAGTATTTCAAAGTTTCAAAAAAGAAAGGAACTATTTTCCGCCATTGAAGTTCCTCAATTCCCCATGTTATATTTTGTAATTCCCAAACACAAAAGGAAGGTTTCCAGAACTTCTGATCTCTTAAAATCCAGCCACAAGGTATCAATATAGGTCCATGCGACAATGTTTAATGTTAATATCTCAGTCTATGCAACAATTTCAATCTCTGCAACAATGTCGTCAGTTTGACAGCAGTTTGACAGTTCTTTTTCTATGCACTGGCAGCCCGATGACGGGGTTATCTCTTTCAACCCCGTTTAGCCCAGAAATAGGAGGATAGTTCCAAAGAATAAAAGTCTATAAATCACACAGTTCTTTCCTTTTTATCTTCAAAATGCAGAGTCTATCAATGCACCCTTTCTTCTACTTTTACAATCCCTTTTTAAATACTTCAGCTCGTTTCCGAGCCCTTGCTTTGATCTAATTAGCAGAGTCGGGAGGCGGACTTCCTGTTACTCGCCTCCCGTTTTCAGCCGAATTTCTTCAATTTAAGTTAAAAAATTTAGGTCCCTTACTCACGGGTATGTTGCTCCAATTCCGATAATTTCAAGAAGAAAGGTCAGCGCTCATCAGCAGCAGCAGCGCGGCTTTGCTTCCACGAAAAGAGCGATGAACTCACAGCGCCGCTCCCCCTTTCACGTTCCGGAGCCTCTTACGAGGCTCCTTCCCCGCTTCTGGGGGGGCTCCAGGCGCCCGCCGAGTCCCACGGCCGCAGGCTCACTCTGCCTGCGGTTTTTCTTAATGGGTCTCCGCTTTGCCGCAGCGGACGACCCTTTTTCGCGGAGCCCCTCTTCACAGCGCGAAGAGGACCGCCATTGCTGTTTCGCGCCGCCTCCGGAAGTCACCCTGACAATATGGTTTTTAAATGCTTTGTGTGTTTTGACCTTATCATACCACAAGTATGCATGCCACCCAAATACATTATTAAAGCCTTCTAAATCCAAAATGTCTGTGTTCTCAAGAAGCAGCCATTCTTTCAGCCAGCAAAATGCAGCTGATTCATAGTAAAGTTTAAGGTCTGGCAGGGCAAATCCACCTCTTTCCTTTGCATCAGTTAGTATTTTAAATTTTATTCTGGGCTTCTTGCCCTGCCAGACAAATCTAGAAATATCTCTCTGCCACTTCTTGAAACAATCCATTTTGTCCAAATGATTGAATGATTGAAACAAAAACAACATTCTTGGCAATACATTCATTTTTATAGCAGCAATACGGCCTAGCAAGGAAAGCTTCAGATTTGACCATATTTCTAAATCCTTTTTGACTTCTGACCAGCATTTTTCATAGTTGTCTTTGAATAAATTCACATTCTTAGCAGTCATATTAACCTCCAGGTATTTTACTTTCTTAACCAGCGTTAAACCTGTCTCCTTCTGAAACCTCTCTTTCTCAATCTCTGTTAGATTTTTCTCTAAAACCTTGGTTTTAAACTTGTTCAACTTAAATCCTGCAACCTGACCAAATTCTTGAATCAGTTCAAGTACTCTTTTAGTGCTAGATTCTGGCTCCTGTAGTTTCAATACTAAATCATCTGCAAATGCTTTCAATTTGTACTGTTTAGCTCCGACTTGTATACCTTTAACCAATTGGTCCCTTCTAATCATATTTAGGAGTACCTCCAGGACCGATATAAAAGGCAATGGGGAAATGGGGCAACCTTGTCGTGTCCCTTTCTCTATCTTAAGTTCCTACGCCACCACACTGTTAACAATAAGTTTAGCCTTTTGTTCTGAGTAAATTACACCTATACCATTTCCAAATCCTTGACCAACCCCCATCCCCTGAAGATTTTTCTTCATAAAACTCCAAGAAATGTTGTCAAAAGCTTTCTCTGTGTCTACAAATATCAAAACTGCTTTAGAATTAATATTAACTTGTAATTTTTCTAATATATTAATTATGTTTCTCGTATTGTCAGACAACTGTCTGCCCAGGAGAAAGCCAGCTTGGTCTTTATGTATCTCTTCGGCTAGTACTTTTTTTAGTCTTTTGGCCAAAATATCTGCAAAAATGTTATAATCCACATTGAGCAGAGATATGGGGCGGTAATTCTTAAGCTGTGTCTTCTCGGACTCAGTTTTCGGTATAAGTGTAATATAAGCTTCCTTCCACGACTCTGGTGCTTCCCCCCCCTCCAAAATTCCATTACAAACTTCCTTTAGTGGTTGAATTATCCACTCTTTCAAGGATCTATAGTATTTTGCAGTTCAACCATCCGGCCCTGGAGATTTACAAAAAAGGTAAAGGTACCCCTGCCCGTACGGGCCAGTCTTGACAGACTCTAGGGTTGTGCGCTCATCTCACTCTAGAGGCCGGGAGCCAGCACTGTCCGCAGACACTTCCGGGTCACGTGGCCAGCGTGACAAGCTGCATCTGGCGAGCCAGCGCAGCACACGGAACGCCGTTTACCTTCCCGCTAGTAAGCGGTCCCTATTTATCTACTTGCACCCGGAGGTGCTTTCGACCTGCTAGGTTGGCAGGCGCTGGGACCGAGCGACGGGAGCGCAAACCGCCGCGGGGATTCGAACCGCCGACCTTTCGATCGGCAAGTCCTAGGCGCTGAGGCTTTAACCCACAGCGCCACCCGCGTCCCTCCTGGAGATTTACCCAGTTGCATATTCTGTATGGCACCTTCTACCTCCTGTTCCGTTATTTTATAGTTCAACATTAGCTTGCTTTCTTGAGAGATTTTTTGTAATCCGTTTGTTTTCAGAAATTGATCTATGTCAATCTCTTTCTGTGGCCCTTGTGTATATAGTTGTTTAAAATATCTCTGGAAACATTTTCTGATCTCCACTGGATTCTGTATATTCTTTCCTTCCACTTCCAAATTTGTAATGGTGTTAAGTTTTGGTCTTTTTTTCATTTGCCAGGCTAGCAGTTTCCCACATTTATTAGCCGATTCAAATGTCTTTTGTCTCATCTGTTTAATTTTCCACTCTATTTCCTGGTTCATCATTTTCATATATTGTACTTGATGTAGCTTAATTTCTATCAGAATCTCTTGTGACTTAGGTTTCGCTCTCAATTTCTTCTCGCCTTCTTTTATTTTCTCCAAAATTTTGTCTTTTTTCTCATTTTGAGTTCTCTTCTTTATTGCATTCTGTTGAATCAGAAACCCTCTCATAACCGCTTTGCTTGCGTCCCAGATTACTCTTTTTTCAACCGTAGTATTCATATTTATCTCAAAATAGTCTCTCAAAGTTTTTTGGGCCTCCTTGGTCACTTCTTCATCTCTAAACAAGGTGTCATTCATCCTCCATCTGAAGGAGCCAGTTGGTGTTAATTTCATCTCCATTTTGACAGCATTATGGTCGGAGCAAGTTTTTGGACAAATTTTCACTTTTCTAGTCTTTGGAGCCAGTCCTCTAGTTATACAAATTTGGTCAATTCTTGTCCATGTCATTTTGGCTTCAGAAAAGTTCCCTCTCTTCCCAGGGGGTTCTTTGTTCTCCAAATATCAACTAAGTCCATATTGTCCGTCATTTCAAAAAAGGTTTTTGGTAGCCTACCGTCCTTAGTTACTACCTGCCTCTGTGACTTGTCCATGTTTGTAGAAACCACTCCATTCATGTCCCCCATCATAATAACGTTATAGTCCAGATAGTCCAACAAGATTTCATGGAGTTTTTTTGAAAAATTCTGATTTTCCTTCATTCGGAGCATAGACGCCTACTATCAAAAACTTCTCTCCTTGTAGTTGAATTTCAATTGCCACAAATCTTCCTTGATCATCTTTAAATATAAATCTCGGTGATAGGCTCTCCTTTGCATAAATTACTACTCCTCTTTTTTTAACTTTGTCTGAAGAGATAAATTCTTGACCCAATCTTTTATTGATCAATACTTTTCTGTGGAGCCTTATTACATGTGTTTCCTGTAGGCAAATCAAGTCCAATTGTTCCTTTTTTAATAGGTGAACGGTTTTTTTCCTTTTTTGAGGGGAGTTCAAACCATTAGTATTCCAAGTCAGCAGTTGCAGGGCCATGATGTAATTATACTACTTTTCCTCCAACCCCACCAAGTGCTTGCTCTTGTTCAGTCGGCGGTGTTACTGTTTCCTTCTCTGGACAGTCCAATCCGAAAGTTAGTCTTGATATATCTAGTATTCCTCTTTTTGGTGATCCTCTGACCAATGCTCTTTGCTCCAGGCCTCTGTCAAATGATTCTCTGTCCAGCACTCCTGGCTCTTCTCCAGATTCTTTCTGTAAGTCTTCTCCGTGATCTTTTAGGAATTTTTCTTTGTCTTCCACAGATCTTATTTTTATCTTTCTTCCTTTAAACTTAAAAGATAGGCCTTGGGGAAATTCCCACCTAAAGATAAGACTGTTCCTTCTCAACAGGGCAACCAAATCTCCGTAGTTAGACCTAAGGTCTAAAATATATTTAGGGATATCTTTAAAAATCTCAACTCTTGATTGATGTATTTCTAAGGTCTTCTGAAAATGCAGTCCCAAAATTATGTCTCTCTCCTCTTTCGAACGGAGGGTAATCAAACAGTCTCTCACCCTGTTCTTCTTCCCCCCTCTTCCAAGTCTAAAAGCACTCACGATCTTAAATCTGTCAGGGAACTGCCATCGGAGCCAAGAGAAGAGGTAAGGCTCCCCAATGATGCCGGAGAGGGAACTAGCAAGGAGAGAGGGAGAGCTTCCGCTGGGGAAGGAAATCAAGGTGACAACAGGAAGAAAGGGGAGGCTGAGAGTACTTCGGAGGGAAGGCTCTGAGACTCTTGCAGTGAGATCAGCGGGGAGAGCACAGGACCTCCGCTTGGCACGCCTACGCTGCGCAGAAAGCTTCCGCACAGAGAAGCTAGGAGGAGACTGGGAGTCAAGGAATTTCTATGTTGGAAAAAGTTCAGGAAACGCCCACTGACGGATTCTGCCAGTGACTGAGACAGCCGAGTTTTAAGGGCTATCAAGCCAGGGAAAGGTTTAGCCATACAACCAGCGTGGAGCAGTTTGTGGCTTACGCACAAGCAACCCCAACTCCCATTACAGCAATCCGTCAGTCTTCTAAGTTGTTTGTGCGCAGAGCAGAAGAGGCGGCATCACGAGTCAAACCGGAGGTGCAGGTGCCGGAGAGGGGGCCAGGGCAGGACCAACTCTGGAGGAGAGAAACAGAGATTTGGAACAGCAGCTGGCTCTACTAGCGGCACGGCTTGATGAAAGGCGGACTCAGGATGCCCAGGGGGAGCCCACCCCCATCGCAAGGAAGGTACCGGGACTCATAGGCGCCGACTCCATGGGGCCTGAGGGGGCCCAAGCCCCATCAAAAATTCGTTTGGGGGGCTCCGCCCCCCCCCAATAATTTAAGAAAATTATTAGTTATATTATGCTTTGTAAAATCACAAAATTATGTTGGTATTTTTTATTTTCCTTGTTTGACAATAGTTACCTTTTAAAATACATTCAGTAATGAGTTAAAAGGGACGCGGGTGGCGCTGTGGGTAAAAGCCTCAGCGCCTAGGGCTTGCCGATAGAAAGGTCGGCGGTTCGAATCCCCGCGGCGGGGTGCGCTCCCGTTGCTCGGTCCCAGCGCCTGCCAACCTAGCAGTTCGAAAGCACCCTCGGGTGCAAGTAGATAAATAGGGACCGCTTTCTAGCGGGAAGGTAAACGGCGTTTCCGTGTGCAGCTCTGCCTCGCCAGAGCAGCGATGTCACACTGGCCACGTGACCCGGAAGTGTCTTCGGACAGCGCTGGCCCCTGGCCTCTTGAGTGAGATGGGCGCACAACCCCAGAGTCTGTCAAGACTGGCCCGTACGGGCAGGGGTACCTTTACCTTTACCTTTAATGAGTTAAAACAAAGCCACTCCCGATCTAGAGAGGGGGTGGGGTTGCGGGCTCTCGACCCATCAACCCCTAGCTCATTAATATTCACCGCCCAATCGGCTGCCGCAAAGGGCGGGCCCTCACAGGTTCACTTAAGGTCGGGGCAGCCCGGGGCTCGCCCCTTTCGTTCCCCCAGCAGCAGTGGTTTGGAGGTCTTGGGCCCCCCCAATATTTTTTATAAGTCGGCGCCCCTGCCGGGACTAGTACAGAAGTTTGGGGGCAATCCCAGCGATTATAATGCATTTAAGACAGAGGTGGAGTACGCACTGGACCTGCAGTATGATGACTTTGTAGACGATGGGGGGAGAGTCGCTTTTGTGATAGGGCATCTGGAAGGCGGTGCCAGAGAATGGATCAGACCCTTAATGGCATCGGAGAATGCTGCCTTAAAGGATTTGAGAAAAAATTTTAGCGCCATGGACCATATGTTTCCGAGTGATGTGGAGCAGAGCGTGACGCGCAAGGAACTGATGGGGTGCAAACAAGGGAACCAATCAGTGAGAGAATACTGGTCGTGATTTGCAATGCTTATCCACAAACTCGGTTGGGAACTGGGTTCAGAACCAGTGCAAATGTTATTTGAGGAAGGCTTATCCCCTTGGGTAAAAGACGAACTTTACCGCTCGCCCCGCCCGCAATCGATGGACCAGCTGACTAAAATGGCGCTTGCTGTGGGAGTACGCCAAGAGGTGCGCGCTCTAGAAAGGCGGGAAGGGAGAGCAGAGCGTTGGTATGACAACCGCATTCTGGACGTGCCGGAGCAACCTTCGCCGTCCGCAGAACTAATGGAGATTGGAGGGGTGTGTGCGCGCGCGCGCGGGGTTTCAAACTCTGGCGAGGTTCGCAAAAAGGAGGGGAAAACGACCAAGAAGTGTTTCCTCTGCCAACAGCCAGGACATTTTGCCAGAGTTTGCCCTCAGAGAAAGGCGTGGCAAGGAATGGTGGGGGCAGCTGGTGGTGAGGAGGAGGGGCATAAGGAGCAGGGAAACGCCAATGCTTGGCTGCAGAAGAGCGGGCACAGCAGCCAGGCGAGCAATCTGTAAAAGTGCCCAAGCCAGACCCTCCCCGGGCAGCCATAGCCATAGAGGTGGTGCTAGAGCTCCCTAACGGACACCCAATTAAGGTGAAGGCATTGCTGGATTTAGGCAGCTCTTGCAACTTCTTTAGCAGGGATTTTGCACTAGAACACCAGCTCCACGTGGTGCCTCTAGAACACCCCTTGCAAGTAACGACCATTGATGGGAGAGAACTCCTGGGGGGGGGGGGAAGTGACCCACCAGACCCCTCCCATGAAAATGAGGGTCTCCAGACACACTGAGACAATTGCCTTTCACGTTGCCACACTAGCAGGGCCACCAATCATACTGGGAATGAGCTGGCTGGCACTGCACGATCCAGTAGTGGGATGGCATCAGCGGACAGTCACCTTTGGGTCAGCTCACTGCTTAGAGCACTGCCACGGAGGGGAAACCCCAAGGATGGCAGTAGCCAGGGTGGCAGGGATGGCGGTGGGAGAAAAGGGGAGAGTACCACCTCAGTACGCAGACATGGAAGAAGTCTTCAGTGAGAAGGAGGCAGATAAACTACCCCCTCATAGACCCTTTGACTCTCAGATCAACCTACTCCCAGGGGCCCAGCTGCCAGTGGGTAAGCTGTACGCCATGTCGGACAGGGAGATGCAGGAGTTGCGGAAGTTTATTGACAAGAACCTGAAGAGGGGTTTCATACGAGAATCAAGGGCGGTGGGGGGGCAGTCCAGTGTTCTTTGTGGACAAAAGAGACTCTAAAGAGCCCAGATTAGTCGTAGATTTCAGGGCGCTGAACCGTGTATCGGAACCCGTGACCTTCCCAATGCCCAGGATTGACGATATTTTGACCAGGGTAAGCAAGGGGAAGGTTTTTACCAAGCTGGACCTTCGGGGGGCGTATTATTTGATAAGGATGAGGGAGGGGGATGAATGGAAAACCACCATGTTCACCCCTCTGGGGGCCTTTGAGTACTTAGTTATGCCCTTCGGATTACAATCAGGCTCCGCCTGTTTTCAAAGCTTAATGCACCACGTGTTGGGGTCCCTGCTGTACAAGAATTGCGTGGCGTTCCTAGATGACGTGCTAATCTACGAGAAGCAGCATGTTAAGGATGTCAGGGAAGTGCTGAAAAGGCTGCAGGAGCACCAGCTGTGGGTCAAACTGGAGAAATGCCAATTTCACGCCCGAGAGGTTGAGTTCCTGGGCTACAGGTTGTCGGACAAAGGCTTAGCCATGGACCCAGGCAAGGTGCAGGCGGGGCTAGAATGGAAGACTCCCAAGAACCGGAAGGACGTGCAGAGGTTCCTGGGGTTTGGGAACTTCTATAGGAAGTTTATCAAGAACTTCGCCCACTTAACTGCACCCATCATCGATTGTCTCAGCAAAAAGAGGTTTGAATGGACAGAAGAGGCACAGCAGTCCTTTGAAAGGCTAAAGAGGGCGTTTGCTTCGGAAGAGCAGCTCTTACATGTGGATCTGCAGAAGCCTATGAGGCTGGAGACGGACGTGTCAGACAGAGCGGTGGGGGCCGTACTGCTCCAGCCGGGAAATGAGTCCGAGTGGAGGCCGTGCGCCTTTTTCTCAAGGAAGCTGAACCAGTCAGAACAGAACTACACGGTGTATGACCGGGAACTGCTTGCAATTCATGAAGCTTTTCGACGCTGGAGACATTTTCTAATAGGGGCGCAGCACAAGATCCAGGTGTGCACGGACCATAAGAACCTGGAATATTGGAGGACTGCATGGGTCCTCAACCAGAGACAGGTGCGATGGGCACAGGAGTTTTCCAAGTTCTTTTTTGAAATTTGGTACGTGCCGGGGAAGGAAAACGTCAGAGCAGACGCCCTCTCCAGGAAACCGGAGTACTTGGAGGGAGAGGGAGCGCCAGAAGTAAGACATGTGATACCCGAGGACCGATGGGTGTGTGGGGGAGTGGTGGTAGAGAGACGAGAACTAGCCGGGTTGACGAGGAATGATGAGTACGCCCAAACTAAAATCAGGGAGATCAGAGACGCAGAAGGAAATCCAGGGGGTTTTGAGGAAAAGGAAGGGGCACTGTACTATAGGGGAGCATTGTACATACCAGAAGGGGACTTGAGGAGAAGAGTACTCAAACAACTACATGACAGCCCCCGGCGGGGCATTTTGGTCAACACAAAACCATGTTGCTTGTCACCAGGCAGTTCTGGTGGCCAAGGGTGAGGGAAGATGTGCGGGAATACGTACGGGGGTGCGAACGCTGCCAGCGGGCAAAAGGGGAGAAGGCAGCACCCGCGGGGTTACTGGAACCCTTACCCACCCCGGAAAGACCATGGGAGGTGGTATCCATAGATTTTATGACCGATTTGCCCAAGTCCAGGGGGAAAACAGCAGTCATGGTGGTAGTTGACTTGTTGACCAAAATGTGCCATTTCATTGCTTGTTCACATGCAGTGACGGCAGAGGAAACAGCTAGGCTGTTTGTAGAACACGTCTTCAGGTTGCATGGCGCCCCCTTGAGGGTTTTGTCGGACCGAGGAAGGCAATTTACTTCCAGATTCTGGAGGAAGCTCATGAGCCTGCTGGACGTCGAGGTGAGCTTCTCGACGGCCCGACACCCGGAGACCAACGGACAAGCAGAAAGAGCTAATAGCATACTCCAGGTGTGATGGCCTGGGATTCCGATTCAGAGGACGAACCGGAGGAATCCCAGCCTGCACAGGAGTCCCCGCCTCCAGGGCCGGCTGAACTGGGGCAAGGCCTAGATGCTGAAGAGCCTGCACCTGTGGCAGAGCACCAGGAGCTGGCCCCAGGTGAAACCCTTCTGGCCCCAGAGGGGCTTGAGGAGTCAGTGGCTACAGGTGAGCCTCCTCCAGGGCCCAGTAACCCTTCGGCCTCTCCTGATCTGCAGAGGCTTAGGGCAGAGAGGCGAAGGGAACTGGTTGCTCCCAGGAGGAGTGCTCGCCTTAAGGTCAGAGGAGGCGGGGCTCCTGGGGGCCGGGACCGCCCCTGGCCTTAGAAGAGGATAAAAGCCCAGTCAGCCCGGCCCCAGGTTGCGGGAGCAGCGTCGTTGTTGGCTTCGGACCTTCCTGTGTTCCTGATCCCTGCTCGGCCACCTGTTCCTGACCATCCGGTGCTCCTGTTCCCTGCCCGGCCTCCTGTTCCTGACCATCTGGTGCTCCTGTTACCTGCTCGGCCACCTGTTCCTGACCATCTGGTGCTCCTGTTCCCTGCCCGGCCTCCTGTTCCTGACCATCTGGTGCTCCTGTTACCTGCTCGGCCTCCTGTTCCTGACCATCCGGTGTTCCTGTTCCCTGCTCGGCCTCCTGTTCCAGCGTTCCTGTTCCCCGCCCGGCTCTCCGCCTCGGACCTCGCCCCTCTTCGTGTGGACTCTGCTTACGCCCGCGGTACCTTACCCCCGGGTCCAGCACACCAACAGTACCTACGCTGCTACGTTAACGAAAGGGAGAACGATTGGGTGGAAAAACTAGCGCTGGCCGAATTTGCATACAATAACGTGGAACATGTGTCCACGGGGATGAGCCCGTTCATGGCCAATTACGGGTGTCACCCCAGGGCCTTCCCAGGGGAGGGGGAAGTGTGCCGGCAGCTGAGCAATTTGTGGAAGAAATGGAGGCTTTACACCAACAACTTAAGGTTAACCTGGAGAGGGCGAAGGAAGCGTACAAGAGGCAGGCAGACAAGCACCGCAGAGAAGGGGAGACAATAAGGGTTGGGGACCGGGTGTGGTTGTCAACCCAAGGGCTACCGTTCAAAGGGGTTTGTAAGAAATTACGGCCAAGGCGACTGGGACCTTTCGAGGTAACACAACAGGTGAATCCTGTGGCCTTTAGACTCAACTTGCACCCGGTGTTCCACAGGTCCTTACTCTCACCGTACAGGGAAGGGAGGGAATTTCCGGGGTGAGAAAGAGAGACCCCCATGCACCCACGGGTGGAGGAAAGGGAACTCAGTGGTCAAGCTGCAGAAATTCTCGATTCAAGGTGGAGAGGGAGACGGGTGGAATATTTGGTGGCTTGGGAGGGGGAGCCTGAGTCGGAAAACACTTGGGTTCCGGCAGAAGAGATCAGGGATGAGTATCTGCAGGAGGAGTTTCATCGCAGGTTCCCAAGGAAGCCGAAACCACTAGGGAGGTTCTGGGAGGAGCAATTTGGAACCACGGATGATGAAGAAGAGTTTATGGGATTTCCGGCCTCCGAAGAGGAGGAAGGGGGGGTATCCGAGGGAGAGGAATCCGACTGGGGAGATTGGGCAGTGGAAAGAGACAGCAGGTGGAGAGCGGTGTTTGAATCATCTGAGGAAGGGGATAGCTCCTTCCAGGGCTTCCCCGCATCCCCGTCCAAGGAGCTTCCGCTGGGGAAGGAAATCAAGGTGACAACAGGAAGAAAGGGGAGGCTGAGAGTACTTCGGAGGGAAGGCTCTGAGACTCTTGCAGTGAGATCAGCGGGGAGAGCACAGGACCTCCGCTTGGCACGCCTACGCTGCGCAGAAAGCTTCCGCACAGAGAAGCTAGGAGGAGACTGGGAGTCAAGGAATTTCTATGTTGGAAAAAGTTCAGGAAACGCCCACTGACGGATTCTGCCAGTGACTGAGACAGCCGAGTTTTAAGGGCTGTCAAGCCAGGGAAAGGTTTAGCCATACAACCAGCGTGGAGCAGTTTGTGGCTTACGCACAAGCAACCCCAACTCCCATTACAAATCCTTCTTTTCCCGGCTCCAATCCCCAAAAGTTTACAAATTCCTGCGTAAGAAAGTCTGTCAAATTGTCCTTCTCAACCTCAGGCACAGCTCTGATCCTCAAATTAGTTTGTTTCTCCTTAAGTTCAATCATAGAAAAGATCGACCTATGATCCTCAAGTTGCTTCTGTATACTTGGAATCTTCTCCTCCACTGCAGCTACTTTTTCCTTAGCTTCTTCAGCTGTCTGTCGAGTCTGAGTAGATTCCTGTAGCAATTTCTCAATAGTTTCTGTATTGGAATTCACCTTTTGTCCCAAATTGTTGATACTTATAGTATTTTGATCAATTTTAGTTGATGCATCAGCCACCTGTTTACTTAATTTTTCCAATGATTCATTTATCTTGTCTAATGCAATTGCAAGGACTTCTTCAGATGACATACCTTTTGGCTTAGATTGTGTAGAGGCAGCTGCAGGTGGAGCAGAAAGACCCGATGTTGATGGTCTTCGCTGCCAAGATTTTCCAGACCTCGTTGTTTTGTGTAAAGGAAGGTCTGCTTTTTCTTTCCCATCCATAACACTTCAGTTAGAAAAAAAACCTCAAGGTCAGTCCCACAGCCACTTGTTTCAAAGTGGAAAATTCCCCTGGCCTAGTTATAAACAGTTTCAAAAACTTCCTCTAGGGGGACACAGTATCAGAGTATCAGAGTATTTGTTATGCTCCAAAGTAGCACTTTAAGACCCCCACCTCAAATTAAAAAAAAAACAAGAAGACCATAGTGAAATTCAGTTTCAATTTCTGATACTTTTCAGTTACTTCCTTTCTTTCTAAGAGCAAGAAAAGACATCCAAAAACAATGTATCCCTTTGCAGAGCTAGCTGTCAAAAGTTGCTCTATTCACAAACAGTGCACTTTAAAAAACGGCAATCTTATTGTCCTTTGGCAGCCCGTTCCCAGGTTTTGAGCAGTAGATCTTTATCTTCTTCCCTCTATCTTGCAGGTAAACATAGTTCAAATCTCTTCCCCCCTCTTCTGCTGCATCGAAAAGGGGGGTATCACTTACTTGGGTGTTGGGACTTTAGTCCTTTCAAGTCAATTTTCACTGGCTTTGGCTTGCAGCTTCTTTGCTTTAGGCTATTTACAAAAAAGCGGAAGGCAGACTTCCTGTTTATGCCTTCCCGCTTCGGTGCCAAATTAAAGACTTTTTTCCTTGCCTTTTCCAATTAAACCTACTCATGGGTAGTTGCTTTTGAAGTCGAATTGTCTCAGGAAGAAGTCAGCGCCCTCCGGTAACAGCTATGCGGCTTCGCTTCGTGGAGGTAGCAGTCTGCTCTCAGCACCGCGCCACTCACCCGCTTCGCTCCAGAGCCCGTAAATGGGTCCCTTTGCGAGTTGGGGGGGGGCGCAAAAGGTGCCCGCCAAGCCCCACGTTCACAGGCTTCACCTGCCTGTGATTTAAGAAGGGTTTCCGCTTCGCCGTAGCGGTACGACCCAGTTTCCACGGAGCGGGTCCCCTCCAGCTCAGAGGGAATCCGCCATTACCAATGGCGCTAAACCCGGAAGTCCCGACTTTCTCTAACAGCCTGTCTGCGATCCCACTCATTCAAGAGCACACTAGACACATAATCTTCTGTTAGCCGGTCAGAAGGCATGGTAGAAATTTGGGCAGCTACTTCCGGGTTAGCGCCATCGGTAATGGCGGACTCCCTCTGATTCGGAGGGACCCGCTCTGTGGAAATCGGGTCTGACCACCACGGCGAAGGCAGAGACCCTTCAAAAATCACAGGCGGGTGAAGCCTGTGAGAGTGGGACTCGGCGGGCACCCTTTGTGCCCCCCCCCCAATTCGCGGGGAAATCCGACTACGGGCTCCGGAGCGAAGCGCGGCGAGTGGCGTGGTGCTGTGAGTCAACTGCTTCTTCCACGGAGCGAAGCCGCACAGCCGTTACCGGAGAGCGCTGACTTTTTCCTGTGACAATTCGACTTCAAAAGCAACTACCCGTGAGTAGGATAAATCAGAAAAAGGGAAGAAAAAAGATCTAATTTGGCACCGAAGCGGGGAGGCATAAACAGGAAGTCCGCCTTCCGCTTTTGTAAATAGATTAAAGCAAAGAGGCTGCAAGCTAAAGTCTTGGAAAGCCGATCGGAAAGGACTAAAATTCCAACATCAAAAATAAGTGAACCCCCCCCCCCCTTGGTTGCAGGAGAAGGGGGGGGGAGAGACTTGGACTATATGTACTTGCAAGAGAGAGGGAAGGAAGTTAAAATCTACCGTTCAAAACCTGGGAACGGGCTGCCAATGGACAATAAGACTGCCGTACTTTGAAATGCGCCCTGCTTGTGAATAGATCACTCTTTGACAGCTAGCTCCGCAAGAGAGATACATTGTTTTCGGCTGTCCTCTCCTGATCTTAGAAAGAAGGGAAAGTAACTGAAAAGTAACTGAAAATTGAAACCGGTGTTTTTCTTTTT
Source organism: Podarcis gaigeae (assembly GCF_964106915.1). Classification (NCBI taxonomy): domain Eukaryota; kingdom Metazoa; phylum Chordata; class Lepidosauria; order Squamata; family Lacertidae; genus Podarcis; species Podarcis gaigeae. The sequence goes on from NC_139695.1 coordinate 21,993,071, forward strand.
TTTTGCTTGAGTTGGGGGTTTAAAAGGTGTTACTTTGTAATACAATAAGTACAGATTGCAACTGTGTCCCCCTAGAGGAAGTTTCTGAAATTGTTACAACAATTGGAGCAGGGAAATTTTCCACTTCAAGGATAAACTGCGTGGTCGTGGGATTGACCTTGGACTTTTCGTTTAAGTGTTATGGCAGATGGGAAAGAAAAAGTAGATTTGTAGCTCCAAGACAAAACAACGAGGTCTGGGAAATCTTGGCAGCGAAGAGCATCAGCATCTGGCCCTTCTGCTTCTGCTTCATCTGCGGCTGTACCTACACAATCTAAGTCAAGAGGTATGTCATCAGAAGAAGCCTTAGCGCTTGCATTAAGCAAGATAAATGACTCATTGGAACAGTTAAATTAAAAAGTGGATGCTGCATCAACTAAAATTGACCAAAATACAGTAAGTATTAATAACATACAGAAACTATTGAGAAATTGTTACAGGAATCTACTTTGATTCGACAGACCGCAGAGGAAGCTAAGGAAAAAGCTGCTGCCGTGGAAGTTAAGATAACACAATTGGAAACAAAGAGTGTTCCAGACCTACAGAGGCAACTTGAGGACCATAGGTCGACGCTTTCTATGATTGAACTTAAGGAGAAACAAACGAACTTGAGGATCAGAGCCGTGCCTGAATTAGAGAAGGACAGCCTGATAGGCTTTCTCACGCAGGAATTTGCAGATTTTTGGGATTTGGATTTGGATCAAGAAGAATTTAAAATCGCGAGTGCTTTTAGACTTGGAAGAGGAGGGAAGAAGAACAGTGTAAGAGACTGTTTGATTACCCTCCGAACTAAAGAGGAGAGAGATAAAATTTTGGGTCTGCACTACAAGAAGACGTTGGAAATACAGCAATCAAAAGTGGAAATATTCAAAGATATTCCGAAACACCTTTTGGACCTTAGGTCCAATTACGGAGATTTGGTTGTCCTGCTGAGAAGGAATAGTATTATCTTCAGGTGGGAATTTCCCCAAGGCCTATCCTTTAGTTTCAAAGGAAGAAAGATAAAAATAAGATCAGTAGAGGATAAGGAATTTTTTTTGAAAGACTACGGAGAAGATCTGCAGAAAGAATTTGGAAAAGAGCCAGGAGCATTGGACAGAAGACCACCAGATAGAGGACCAGAACAAAAAGCATTGGACAGAAGATCACCAAAAAGAGGAATACTGGATATAGCAAGATTACCCTTCGGACTGGACTGTCCAGAGAAAGTGACATTAACACCACCGACAGAACAAGAGCAAGCACTTGGCGTGGTTGGAGGAAAATCAGAGTAACTACATCATGGCACTGCAACTATTAAGCTGGAATGTGAATTGGCTCAATTCCCCTCAAAAAAGGCGAAGAGTCTTTCATTTATTAAAAAAGGAACAATTGGACTTGATTTGCCTACAGGAAAAACATGTGATAAGGCTGCATAGGAAAGTATTGAGTAATAAAAGACTGGGCCAGGAATTGATTTCATCAGACAAAGTTAAAAAAAGAGGAGTAGTAATTTATGCAAAGGAGAGCCTGTCACCGAAATTTATATTTAAAGATGACCAAGGAAGATTTGTTGCAATTGAAATTCAATTACAAGGAGAGAAATTTTTGATACTAGGCGTTTATGCACCAAATGAGGGGAAATCAGAATTTTTTAAGAAGTTGCATGAGACTCTGATGGACTATTTGGATTACAATATGATCTTGATGGGGGATATGAATGGAGTGGTATCTACAAATATGGACAAGGCACAGAGACATGTAGTTACTAAGGATGGCAGACTACCAAAAACCTTCTTTGACATGACTGACAATGTGGACTTAGTCGATATTTGGAGAATAAAGAACCCCTTGGGAAGAGAGGGAACTTTCTTCTCTGAAGCCAAAATGACATGGACAAGAATTGACCAAATTTGGGTAACTAGAGGGCTGGCTCCGAAGACAAGAAAAGTGGAAATTTGTCCTAAAACATGCTCCGACCATAATGCTGTGAAGATGGAAATGAAACTAACACCAATTGGTTCCTTTAGATGGAGGATGAATGACACCTTGTTTAGGAACGAAGAAGTGACTAAGAAGGCCCAAATAACCCTGAGAGATTATTTTGAGATAAATATGAATACCATTGTTGAAAAAAGAGTAATCTGGGACGCAAGCAAAGCGGTTATGAGAGGATTTTTAATACAACAGAATGCAATAAAGAAGAGAGCTCAAAATGAGAAAAAAGACAAAATTTTGGAGAAAATAAAGGAAGGAGAGAAGAAATTGAGAGCGAAACCAAAGTCGTAGGAGATCTTGAGAGAGATAAAGTTACATCAAGTACAATATATGAAAATGATGAACCAGGAAATAGAATGGAAAATTAAACAGATGAGACAAAAGACATTCGAATCGGCTAATAAATGTGGGAAATTGCTGGCTTGGCAAATGAAAAAGAGACAAAAACTCAATACCATTACAAATTTGGAAGTGGAAGGAAAGAATATACAGAATCCAGTGGAGATTGGTAAGTGCTTCCAGAGGTACTTTAAACAATTATATACACAAGGGACACAGAAAGAAATTGATATTGACCGATTTTTGAAAATAAACGGACTACAAAAAATCTCTCAAGAAAATAAGCTAATGCTGAATTATAAAATAACCGAGCCGGAGGTAGAAGGTATCATTCAGAATATGCAATTGGGTAAATCTCCAGGGCTGGATGGCTTGACTTCAAGATACTATAGATCCGTGAAAGAATGGCTAATACAACCATTAAAGGAAGTCTGTAATGAAATTTTGGAAGGGAAAAAAGCACCAGAGTCGTGGAAGGAAGCTTACATTACACTTATACCGAAAACAGACTCTGAGAAGACACAGCTTAAGAATTACCGCTCCATATCTTTGCTTAATGTGGATTATAAAATTTTTGCAGATATTTTGGCTAAAAGATTAAAAAAGGTATTAGCAGAAGAGATACATAAAGATCAAGCAGGCTTTCTCGCGGGCAGACACTTGTCTGATAATACGAGAAATATAATTAACATTTTAGAAAAACTACAAGTGAATATTAATACCAAAGCAGTTTTGATATTTGTGGACGCGGAGAAAGCCTTTGACAATATTTCCTGGAGCTTTATGAAGAAGAATTTACAAGGGATGGGGGTTGGTCAAGGTTTTGGAAATGGCATAGGTGCAATATATTCAGAACAAAGGGCTAAATTAATTGTCAATAATGTTGTGACGGAGGAATTTAAGATTGAGAAAGGAACACGACAAGGCTGCCCAATTTCTCCATTGCTTTTCATATTGGTCCTTGAGGTATTGCTAAATATGATTAGAAAGGACCAAGAGGTTAAAGGTATACAAGTGGGAGCTAAACAGTACAAACTGAAAGCATTTGCTGATGATCTAGTATTGACATTACAGGAGCCAGAATCTAGTACTAAAAGAGTATTGGAACTGATTCAAGAATTTGGTCAGGTTGCGGGATTTAAGTTGAACAAGTTAAAAACTAAGGTTCTAGAGAAAAATCTAACAGTGATTGAGAGAGAGAGGTTTCAGAAGGAGACAGGATTAACATTGGTTAAGAAAGTGAAATACCTGGGGGTTAATATGACTGCCAAGAATGTGCATTTATTCAAAGATAACTATGAAAAATGTTGGATTGAAGTGAAAAAGGATTTAGAAATATGGTCAAATTTAAAGTTATCATTGCTGTGATAAAAATGAATGTATTGCCAAGGATGTTGTTTTTGTTTCAAACACTGCAAATTTTGGATAAAATGGACTGTTTCAAGAAGTGGCAGAAAGATATTTTTAGATTTGTCTGGCAGGGCAAGAAGCCCAGAATAAAATTTAAAATACTAACTGATGCAAAAGAAAGAGGTGGATTTTGAAGAATGTTTATTGCTCAGATAAGCCTTGGCGTCCAGCCCGCTTTGGCTGCGCAGTTCTGCTAGGCCTCCGGACTTCAAAGGCCACATTCCAAAGGCTCTGAGCAAACGCAGAGTTTAAGCAGCGGCAAGAGAAAGCTGCAAACTCCAGTGCGTTCTTCAGTGTGCTTAAATAAAGTCCACTCAGGATCTTAGCAGCTAGAAGCAGTTTTTATTTACAGCAAACTATCCATTATCTATCACAGCGAACAGCATCATGAAAACACGTCCTCTCTCCTCAAAAGCGAAAGTAGAGAGAAAGAACAAAGGCTGGAGACTCTCGGAAATGACGAATCTCCCCCTCCCATTAGTAGGCAGGGCGTACACTCTGAGCTGTTTAACCCTGTAAGCTCAGGTTCTCCTCACACCCCCTCTCGCCCTGCGCTACTGTGGGGAAAGTATGTACAGAACTTACCCCCAACTCCAAACCACCACAAAACTCCCCATGACGCTGGAAGCTTAAAGGGTTGGTAAATCCATCGGCCAAGTTAATGTGACTGGCACAATACTTCAGCCGAATCAAACCTGACTGAACACTCTGACACACATTTTGGAAACGTATGTCCAGATGCTTGGTTCTGGCCTTAAATTGCGCAGATTCAGCCAATTTCAAACAAGGTTGATTGTCTTCCCAAACCGTGATGGGCAAGCTACAACCCCCATAGATCTCTTGCACCAAGCATCTATAGAACTCTAGCTCCCGGCACAAATCTGACAGTGCACTGAATTCAGCGCAATGAGACTTTGCTTCCGGGACTTCCACCCAATTAGTGACTTCCCAAACTTTACCACTTACCCAGACACAGACTTGCGGTCCTGCAAATTCGCCCAGTCACTGTCCACATAGCATGTGAGCTTCGCCTCACCTTCAGCTGGCAGCTTAAGACAGAAGTCTTTGGTATGCTGCAGGTAGCGCAGTACCTGCTTGATACCGTGCCAAGCACTCACACTGGGCTTTGACGCTTCCCTACTTAGCAGGTTGGTAGCAAAGGCAATGCCTGGTCTGCTCCATTGGGACAGATACAACAGACTACCTAGAGCTGACTGAAAGAGCTCAGCATTCTCAAACTCGGCACTTTCTGCTTGCTGGCTATCTTTCACGAAGTTCGTCTCCATAGGTGTCCGAACTCCTGCACAATCGGACATTCTGAACTTCTCAAGCAACTGCTCAATCTTGCCTTTCTGACTGAGCAAGAAGCTACCATCCTCAGTTCTCGCTATCTGCACGCCCAGGTAGATCCTTACTGCACCCAGGTTCTTGAGCTGAAACCGCTTCCCAAGCTCTTTGGCAAACCTCTGCACCTGTTTGTCTGCCTTTCCAATGTGGATGATGTCATCAATGAAAAATAATACCAGTTCCTGTGAGTCTCCTGATCCTCTAAGGAACAGGCAACTGTCAGCAAGACTCTTCCTGAAACCTAGCTTCTCCATAGCTTCATTCAGGCACAAGTTCCAATTCCTGGCCGATTGCTTCAGACCGTAAATTGACTTGTGAAGTTTCCACACAGTACCTTGCTCATTGCCCTCAAACCCTGAAGGAGGAAGCATGTACAGATCCTCCTGGAGGTCCGAATTCAAGTAAGCAACGTCCACCTCAAAATGATGCAGAAGCAAGCCTCTTTGTGCAGCAATGGTCAAGACCAAACATAGAGATTCACTCCTACAGGTGGGAGCATAAACCTCTGTATAATGCAACCACCTGCACTGTGTGAATCCTCTTGCCACTAATCTGGCCTTATACTGCGGTTCTCCTGTCGCTGTGGGCTTAAGACGGTAAACCCAGTGGCTACCCATGGCCTGTTTGCCCACCGGCAACTTCGTGAGGGAGAACACACCTAGAGACTCCATTGAGTTCATCTCCTTCTGCATCGCCTCATGCCATTTCCTGGCTTCTTCCTGAGGCAGTTTCTGAACATCCTCAAAACTCTCGGGTTCACACTGTGCCATTCCGACCCACACGCTAGTGACGGCAAACCTTTCAGGAGGTTTCCCTTTCGTCGTCCGAGCTGAACGGCGCAGCACTACTTCAGGAACCCCCTCTGACCCACTGGGGCCAGCCAGAACGTCCTTGGCATCAGAGAGCTCCCCCTCCGACTTACTGCGCCTTCTGGACTTCTCAGCCAAACCTGTGGGGGAAGATGGAGCACTGTGTTGCTCCATCTTCACAGCCTTGGGAGAAGTTCTTCCCTCTGCCAGCACTGGGTCTGAACTCTGAGCCTCAGTAGCAGGTTCAACCTCTTCCTCTCCTTCATCGGCAGAGTCAAGCAGACTCTCTGACACAATGTCAGGGTTCCCATGTATCCTTGCCCAGCCACTCTGCTCACAGAATTCAGCACTGTTGCTGAGCAGAATTCTGGACTGATTCCCTGATGGATAAGCAAACCTCCACCCCTTGGTCCCTGACTCATACCCACAGAAAATCATCTTTTGGGACTTGGGTTCACCTTTCTTGCGTTTGGCCTTTGGTATGAGGACCCAAGCCTCACAGCCAAAAACGCGGAAGTAGTGCACTTTCGGCTTCTTTCCGTGCAGCAAGAAGTATGGTGTGTCACCTACCACTGAATTGAACGACCTGTTCAGAATAAAGTTGGCCGTTCGCCAAGCCTCCCCCCAAAAGCGCTGTGGGAGCCCGGCATCAAACAAAAGAGCTGCGGACATCTCCCCTAGAGTCCTGTTCCGTCTTTCCGCAATCCCGTTCTGTTGGGGACTGTGTGGAGAAGTCAACCGGTGTTGAATCCCCTTCTTGTGGAAGAAACTTTGCAGTGCAGACCTGGTGAACTCCCCACCGCGATCGCTCTGACAGTTTTGCACCCGTGTGGAAAATTGCAGTTCCACAGCCGCAATCCAGTCTTTGATTAGCGGCGCAGCTTCACTTTTGTGTTGAAGCATGAAGAGCCAGGAGTTGCGTGTGTGGTCATCAATCAGAACCAGCGCATATTTTGCTCCGCCCATACTGGTCACAGACATCAGACCTGACAAATCTGCATGAATTAATTGAAAAGCCCTAGTGGTCACCCTCTCAGACCTAGGGTATGTGCACGTTTTCACCTTTGCGGACTCGCACGCTCTGCAATCTAGAAACTTAGCACATGATTTCATTTTGCACCCTTGCGTACACTCTGGGATCTTCTTCACTGACCCCCAGGACACGTGAGCCATGCGTCGGTGCCATAAGTGAGCACATGCATCATGAACTGGAACGTTGGCACACTGTGCTCGAGCCACCTCCGTGTCACCTGTACCTGCAAATGAAGCATCTATCACAAACAACCTGTCTTTACATTCAACACTGACTAGTTGCTGTCCATTCCTAGAAATAGAACACTTATTGTTCTCAAAACACACTCTGTAGTTCTCAGCAAGAAGGGCGCTGACAGACAGCAACGCGCAGGACAGTCCTTGAACAACAAAAGCTTGGATTGAATCCTGTAAGAAAGAACAAAACAGTGAGCCAGTCTGCGTGAGTGGGTGTCGAGTCCCATCTGCTAAACAGTCTTCCCAGAAGTTACAGAGGTGCAGTTCTCCAGGAATCCTGCAGATGGCACTAAATGATGCGACACTCCTGAGTCCATCACAAAAGTCAGCACAGCGTCCTGTTGACAGCTCTTGACTACAGCCATAGAGGCTGCCAAATGTTTATGTTCAGTGTCTCTGCCAGCTGCCTTCAGCTTGCCTTTCCCACGCTTCGAAGAAGAGCCCTTTATTTGGTTGCTACGGGAGACGGCCTTCGGCTGTTCCTGTGCCTCCACTGGACATTCTCTCACCAGATGGGAGGGGGAGCCACAGTGATAACAGTGGTGACGCGTAGCAACAGCTCTCACAGCTCCCTCTTCAGCCATTCCTTTGTTCCCAGCACCCCCACCTTTGGGTGCACAGCCTGGGCCTGCACGCTCCCCAGCACTCGGGTTGTAGGCCTCAACATCACATGGCCCCTCGGAGACAAAGCAGCTACTCCCAGCTGTAACTTCAGGAACATGGCCAGCAGCCCCCACTGGGCTCTCAGTTTCCTCCCTGCTTTCGGCTTTCTCCCGGCCCTGGGCTCCTGCTGAGCTTTCACACAGACTCCTCAGCACCTGCCAGGCGGCCTGAGCCGACTCAATGTCCTCCAGGTGGGGTAACAGCAAAGCGTCCACGCTTGCTCTCAACATGCAGAGCTCTCTTTGCATTCTCTGCTCTCTATCTTCTAGCAAAGCAGCTTCCAAGGGTGCTGCACCATCTTCAGCAGCAATTGGCATGGGTGGGGCCGGCTCCTTCTGGGCTATACCCCAGAGCCCTGTGGCCAAAAACCACCCCCTTACTCTCCTAACCCAGATATCCCAGGACTGGGTTGTGAGCTTTTCAAACGGGACATCATAAAAGTCCTGGAGCTCAGCCATCTCCTCCCCCAGTGCTCCCATTGGGGCTTTGAAGTACTCACGCGTACCAGCCAGCTTCAAAGGAGAGGCCTCCTTTGGCTCTTTGCAGCACACAGCATTTCAGCCAGTCTCTCTGCTTTCTCCCAGGCAAAGCCTCAAAGCAGGACTTTTTTCTTCCGGCAGCAAAAACAGCAGCTTCTCAACTTTCACAGCCTTTTAAGCGCACAGCACTTCAGAGCAGGCTTCAAAGCAGCTTCCTCTAATTGCAATTACTATCGTCCATAACCTGAAGAATGTTTATTGCTCAGATAAGCCTTGGCGTCCAGCCCGCTTCGGCTGCGCAGTTCTGCTAGGCCTCCGGACTTCAAAGAACACATTCCAAAGGCTCTGAGCAAACGCAGAGTTTAAGCAGCGGTCAGAGAAAGCTGCAAACTCCAGTGCGTTCTTCAGTGTGCTTAAATAAAGTCCACTCAGGATCTTAGCAGCTAGAAGCAGGTTTTAATTACAGCAGACTATCCATTATCTATCACAGCGAACAGCATCGTGAAAACACGTCCTCTCTCCTCAAAAGCGAAAGTAGAGAGAAAGAACAAAGGCTGGAGATTCTCGGAAATGACGAATCTCCCCCCTCCCATTAGTAGGCAGGGCGTACACTCTGAGCTGTTTAACCCTGTAAGCTCAGGTTCTCCTCACAGATTTGCCCTGCCAGACCTTAAACTTTACTATGAATCAGCTGCATTTTGCTGGCTGAGAGAATGGCTGCTTCTTGAAAACACAGACATTTTGGATTTAGAAGGTTTCAATAATGGATTTGGGGGGCATGCATATTTGTGGTATGATAAGGTCAAAGCACATAAAGCGTTTAAAAACCATATTGTCAGGAAAGCATTGTTTAATATCTGGACAAGATATAAGGACCTACTTGAAAATAAAACCCCAAGGTGGTTGCCACCGATGGAAGCGAAGGCACAGAAAAAGCTCAATATGGAGGCCAAATGGCTGAAATATTGGGAAATTTTGGAACAAGAGGGAGATAAATTAAAATTGCAGAGCTTTGAAAAACTAAAAAACAAAGTGCGAGATTGGCTCCATTATTATGAAATAATGGAGGCATACAATTTGGACAAGAAAATTGGCTTCCAGGTGGAAAAATCAAAATTGGAAACAGAACTGTTAGATCCCAAAACTAAGACTCTGTCAAGGATGTATAACTTGCTGCTGAAATGAAACACTCAGGATGAAACGGTGAAATCTGCTATGATTAAATGGGCACAAGATGTTGGACACAACATTATGTTGGCTGGGAACAGTTATGGACCACAGGTATGAAGTTTACGGCATGTAATGCCTTAAGAGAGAATATTATGAAAATGATTTACAGGTGGTACATCACACCATTCAAGCTTGCAAAAATATATCATTTGCCTGATAATAAATGCTGGAAATGTAAAGAGACTGAAGGTACATTCTTTCAACTTTGGTGGACGTGCCCAAGGATTAAGGCTTTCTGGGAGATGATTTATAATGAAATGAAAATGGTATTTAAATATACCTTCCTGAAGAAACCAGAGGCCTTTCTCCTGGGCATGGTCGGCCAATCGGTGTTAAAGAAGGATAAAGAAGGCAGAATCCGAGACCAGGGAGAAGAGTCGGTAGAAGAAGGTTGGTAGAAATTTAAAGACTATCTACAGAAACATTGTAAAATTAAGGAATGTTAGAAGGATGCTGGAATGAATTTATGTGGTTTTAGCAGTAATGTTACAAAGGAGTAAGTAAAAATGGATTGTTAACAGGTGAGAAGGTAAAGTTACAATATATTAAGATAAATTATTAAGATAAAAGCAAAGATGGAAAGGATTTGCTGAATTAATTAATTGAACTAGAACACAAAAAAGGGAGGTGTGAGGAGGTCAAGGAAACAAGCAAATGAAAGATAAGATATGGAAAGATTGATTTGTTTTTAATTGTTTTTATTTTTCTGTATTTTGTATTTTCTGTTTTATTTTTCTTTATTTCTGCAATTTTTTGAAATTTCAATAAATATTATTTTTTTAAAAAATTGGGCAGCTACGCTGTCGAAATAATAATAATAATAATAATAATAATAATAATAATAATAATAATAATAATAATAATAATTTATTTATACCCCGCCCATCTGGCTGGGCCTCCCCAGCCACTCTGGGCGGCTTCCATAAAAACCAAAAATACACTAAAATATCACACGTTAAAAACGTGTCTTCTGAATGTCAGGTAGTTGTTTATCACTTTGACATCTGCTGAAAGGGCGTTCCACAGGGTGGGCGCCACTACCGAGAAGGCCCTCTGCCTGGTTCCCTGTAGCTTTGCTTCTCGCAATGAGGGAACCGCCAGAAGGCCCTCGGCGCTGGACCTCAGCGTCTGGGCAGAATGATGGGGGTGGAGACGCTCCTTCAGGTATACTGGACCGAGGCCGTTTAGGGCTTTAAAGGTCAGCACCAACACTTTGAATTGTGCTCGGAAACATACTGGGAGCCAATGTAGGTCTTTCAAGACCGGTGTTATATGGTCTCGGCGGCCGCTCCCAATCACCAGTCTAGCTGCCGCATTCTGGATTAGTTGTAGTTTCCGAGTCACCTTCAAAGGTAGCCCCACGTAGAGTGCATTGCAGTAGTCCAAGCGGGAGATAACCAGAGCATGCACCACTCTGGCGAGACAGTCCGCAGGCAGATAGGGTCTCAGCGTACGTACCAGATGGAGCTGGTAAACAGCTGCCCTGGACACAGATTTGACCTGTGCCTCCATGGACAGCTGTGAGTCCAAAATGACTCCCAGGCTGCACACCTGGTCCTTCAAGGGCACAGTTTCCCCATTCAGGACCAGGGAATCCTCCACACCTGCCCGCCTCCTGTCCCCCAGAAACAGTACTTCTGTCTTGTCAGGATTCAACCTCAATCTGTTAGCCGCCATCCATCCTCCAACCGCCTCCAGACACTCACACAGGACCTTCACATAGTCTATGCTATTTATCACTAACATTGCAAACACAGCCTCCGAAATATTCAGATCTTGCTGAACAAGGTCCTGTCTGAGGCATTTTAATTGGGACAGATGGCTGGGCAAATCACCATCTTTCTTTAATTGCAACCTGCACAGCTTCTTGAAGAAAATCACGCTGGAACCGGCACCTTGTCTCAAATGCATATCTCTCAGTTTATGTGCACAGGCCATGTCTGCTGTTAATTAAAGCAAGACACTTCCCCACGTGCAACACAATAAAGCCTTAGACTCCTTCAGCCACTCTCTCTCCCACTCAGAGCCCAATTAACAGGCAAACAGGGACGCTATCTTCTTTTCTTGGCGGACAGCAACATACGTCCATAAATCAAGCAGCAGCAGCTGCATGGAAAACAGCTCAGAAAACAGCTCAGAAAACTCTGCTTCTGGGCACCGCAAATAAATCCAACTTGCAGCTTCTGTTCTGCCATCCGGCATCAGCGTCAGAAGCCACTGTGTGAGTGTCTGGAGGCGGTTGGAGGATGGATGGCGGCTAACAGATTGAGGTTGAATCCTGACAAGAGAGAAGTACTGTTTTTGGTGGACAGGAGGCGGGCAGGTGTGGAGGATTCCCTGGTCCTGAATGGGGTAACTGTGCCCCTGGTGTGCAGCCTAGGAGTCATTTTGGACTCACAGCTGTCCATGGAGGCACAGGTCAAATCTGTGTCCAGGGCAGCTGTTTACCAGCTCCACCTGGTACACAGGCTAAGACCCTGCCTGCCCGTGTACTGTCTCACCAGAGTGGTGCATGCTCTAGTTATCTCCCGCTTGGAGTACTGCAATGCGCTCTATGTGGGGCTACCTTTGAAGGTGACCCGGAAACTAAAACTAATCCAGAACGCGGAAGCTAGACTGGTGACTGGGAGCAGCCGCTGAGACCATATAACACCAGTCTTGAAAGACCTACATTGGCTCCCAGTACGTTTCCGAGCACTATTCAAAGTATTGGTGCTGACCTTGAAAGCCCTAAACGGTCTTGGTCCAGTATACCTGCTGCAGCCGAGGCTCCTCCTCGTTTCCTCCGCTGCTGCAGCTGACCGGTTTTTTGACCCGGTTTGTATTTCCTTCCCTGCGGTCTTCTCCCTGGTCCCGGCTTGATTTTTCTTTCCCTCCCACTATATCTCCTCGTCTACCCATCGTCGGAGGCTCCTGCAGCTCTCTTCCAGTGTTGGGCAGCAGATCCAAGGGTTTTTCCCCACAGCACGCTCTCCTTTTTGCTCGCAAAGACCTAGGATTACAGCTCTCCTCACAACTGAGGGAATTTGGCTTTGACTTCGTAATGCAGGTAGCTTCAGCACTGCGTGAAGTTGGTGACTTTGGGGGGAGGGCGCCGGTCTGGGCTTTTGTTTTAAACTCTTGCGGCTGCGCATCTTGGGCATCTGAGCGATCGCAGGGACGTTTGTTTAAATTCTGGCAGCTTGCGACCCTCGCGCGTCGAAGCGAACGCGAGATCGCCGGCCTTTTTTTAGATAGCTGGCAGCTTGTTTATTGAGCAGAATAGGGCACTTGAGCCATTTTTCCTAAGAAAATAACGTGTAGAGAAGCGGCTGCTTCTTTGCGGGCGTGCGATCGCAGGGCTATTCTAGCTGTGTCTGCAAAAGTCTTTACCTGTTGCCTAGGTTACCGCAGCTAGCGGCCGCCATTTTAACTCGACCACGTGGCTTGGGGGGGGGGCACCCGCCATCTTAGGTGAGGCGTTTTCCCTCTGCGAGGTTAAGTGCCTTTGGATATAGAACCTTTCCTTGAATCTTAAGCTGTGTCTTCGCTGCGCAAGGGGTTGCAGCATTGTTGTGTATTCAAGTAAAGCTGCCACCTTTTTTTGTTATCACAGTCTGCCAAGTAACTCGGACTGCTATTAACTTGCAACTTTGTTGGCCTACTATTCAGCAGCTGCACGCACGCTCATTAAAATTTCTGTGCCGGGGGCTGCTACTTTGTAGCTTCACTGGTAGTATTATTCTGTTGTTTGCGTTAGTACACCGGGGCTTTGCATGGGGAATCACTACTTTTGAAAACTGCTGGGAGCAAGTGCCTAAAGTGTATAAGTTAGTAAAGTGCTGTGTGCTGTCTCTAAAGTGCGATAGCTGGCAAAATTAATTGGTGCAATTAGCAAACGCTGCTGCTTGCATATTATTTAGCGCTGTTTTTAAATTTAATTGGTGCAATTAGCAAACGCTGCAGCTTGGTATGTTATTTAGCGCTGCTCTTAAAAGCCCTAACTCATAAAGGCAATTAAAGGACTTGCTTACACTGTGGTTGGTTCTGGCAACTGAGGACTGCTTTTATTCACAGAGGCAGTTAAGGTGCTTCTTAATTAAACCTTCTTGGCTATTCCTTCAATCTTACACGTAGGCTGATAGTGGCTCACTTACTTCTTGTATATCACATAGAGTGTAGGACTGCAGGTTTATAGGTAGTGTGTTTAGTGCGGGATTGCTGCATTTTACCATTGTAATCGAGCGCCTGGCAAAGGGTATAGTCATACACAGCCCATTATATTCATGTATATACTCATTGCATAGTCATCTCATACAACTCAATTCATCCCATTTAGCATGATTCATTACTCATATTGAGTGCATATAACGCGGTAAGATCGTGGGATACCCTTTGTCCAAATTGGGTTTCCTGCTGCTGGTGTAGTTAATACTGAACAGTTCGGAACTGGTCTAACCATACTTTTGGTCAGTCAGCCTAGGAAATACTGAACTAGGCTTAGGGGTCTAGTGACACATGCATTATATAAACAAATTCTTAAATTACACAATTAACTAATAAAAATATTATTATTAATAACAAAAAAATTTAAAACATAATAATAATAAATAAAGAATTAATTAATTTTTATTTTCATTTAAAACAGTAAATAAATAAATAATAAAAAATCAATAGTAAGTAAGTAAATGAATGAATGAATGGGATTAGGATTAGCTGGGGCATGGTTGCGTACTAGTTCTTGCCAGACCAGGTCACCTAGCTAGGTGCTGGTGGTGTACGCTCCTTCCAACATGCCTTCTGGTAAAAAACAACAGGCATATTTCTGCAAGGGGAACAAGGAAGCCACTCAAACCAATTCACTGGTGCCCGTCATGCCGTGTAACCCGCAAGCATTCGTTCAGTTCTTTGTGGCATTTGAAACCTTTTATAGGCAGTGTCGGCCAGGGGCCATACCACTCCCAACGCCACCGCCGGCCTCCCAGGATTACATTCCTGACACCTTACCCAGTAATCAGGAACAACCGAGTACCTCTGCCTCTGGTTCGGGCATAGCCCCATCGGGACCCACCGCTGGGTCACCACGTACAACCCACTCTCAGTCTGCTCGCTCCCTTGGGTCTAATTCAGGTTCCTTTGGTGGCAGAGCGCCTCCTGAGAGATCCAGCAATACTAATTCTCATCAGGACATAGGTGTGCCCAGTTTCTTTCAGGAATCAGCGCAGCAGCTCACGACGGTGGGTGGAGATTCCGGATCATCATACAAGGAGGAACAACAGGGACACCAAGACAACCCCCCGGCTGCTGCCCAGACTGTTGCTGATGCGGAGCAGCAGGGTGGGAAACGGAAGTCCAAGAAGAAACACACTTCAAAAAAAGGCAAGAAAAGCAGGAAGGCGGATTCCGAGGACGAGTCAGGTACCTCTTCTTCCGATTCAGATAGCGAAGCCCCCATGGAGGATTACTGGGGCTTGGGCAAGGATAATTCTGGGCTTCCTTTGTGGGTACATGAAAGGAGGGCTAACTCCCACCGTAAGTCCTTTAACGGGTCCCTGGATTGGAAAGGGGGGGCATTGGTGGAAGACGTAAAAACATCCACCAATGTGTCAACCGATTTTATATTGGGAAATCATTTATCTAAGAAAAAGAAGACCAAAATACTCAATAAGGACTACATCGACATATTTACGCTCCTCCCCCCGACAAAAATGACAGGTAAAGGGGAGACAAAACGTATTTATGGGAAGCGGAGATACAGAACCCCGCGGGCGGAGCGTACTTTTGAAAATTGGTTAGATAGCTATCAGGTCTTCATGGGGGTAGTTTCCGCAGCTTATCCAAAATGTGCAATGCATCTCATAGCACACATGGCACACATTAGAAGGGCCTTTACGCTAGCAGGGGAGAATGCCGCCTTATCTTATGACGAGGACTTCCGTAGAAACGCGTCACTTCTGTCATCCACTTGCTGGGAACTGAGGGACCAGAACTATTGGATGGATCATGTAGGTCCATATGTGGACAAGAAATCCCAGGATTCTCCAAAGGTGGGAAAGGTGGAGCCAAAACGCTGTCGGCAATGCTGGGATTTCAACAGGGGGGTCTGTTCCCGTCCCATGTGTAAGTATGCACATGAATGCGAAAGGTGCCTCGGTAATCACCCAGGCTCCGCCTGCCCCAAAGGAAAGCAGCCCTTTCGAGGCGGCAGGGGGTACTCTTACCAAGGTCCTAGGGGTACCTCCGGACACCCACAGGGGACCTCCGGGAACCGCCAGTAATATGGCCCTCAGGCTAGTTCACACACCTATCAAATTGCACCCATTGAAAGCCCTAATAGATCTATACCCCAATAAAATAGCAGTGAGGTACCTTTGGGATGGGTTTTCCTCAGGCTTTAGAATCCCAGTCTCCTTTCCACCAAACCCGGGCGATCCACCCAACCAAAAATCAGTGAGGGAAATGCCAGAGATAGCCAGAAAGAAAATTCAAAAAGAAATTGCAGCGGGAAGGGTGGCCGGTCCCTTCAGCCAACCCCCTATTGAAGGCTTACACATCTCCCCCCTGTGCATTGTTCCCAAAAAAGCCCCTGGGGAATTCCGTATGATCCATAATCTCTCATACCCAAGGGGAGGCTCCGTCAACGATGCCATTCCCCAAGAACTCTGCTCAGTGAAATACGTGTCATTTGACCAAGCGGTTAAACTGATTCATAAATTTGGTAAGGGGGCGCTGCTCACAAAATGTGATATAGAATCAGCCTTCCGTCTCCTCCCAGTGCACCCTGACGATTTTCGTTGGTTAGGCTTTAAATTTGAAGGTTCTTACTTTGTTGACAAAGCTATGCCTATGGGCTGTTCGGTGGCTTGTGCAGCCTTCGAAACTTTCAGTACATTCCTGGATTGTGTGCTTCAATTTAAAACCCGCTCCATCGGGGTCTCGAATTACCTCGATGACTTTATTCTCGTTGTAGCTACAGCACCCCAGTGCACCTCTTTGCTGACGTCATTTATCTCTTTAGCTGAGGAACTCGGAGTCCCATTGGCGGCGGACAAAACTGAGGGGCCCGCCACCAAAATGGTGTACCTAGGCATTGAATTGGATACAATTGCACAGACTTCCAGGTTGTCAAAGGAAAAATTAGTCGCCCTTAGAGATTTGATTCAACAGCTTCTTCCATTGAAAAAAGTCACCCTCAAACAGATCCAGTCTCTATTAGGTCACCTGAATTTCACCTGCCGGGTGGTATCTCCTGGGCACCCCTTTTGCACCCGCCTAGCTAGATTGTCTGCGGGCCTACGCGCTTCTCAGCACAGGGTACGCCTTTCCAAGGCGGTTAAAGCCGACTTAGAAATATGGCTTCAATTCCTGGACAATTATAATGGTATATCTCTGTGGCAAGACACCATGCTGCTTCACGCCGATTTTCAGGTGCAGCCCGATGCCGCAGGTTCGCTAGGATTCGGGGTTTTCTTTAAGGGTCAGTGGTGCGACCAACGCTGGCCCCCCCGGTTGGCAAGGAAGACCCATCTTGAGGGATCTTACTTTTTAAGAATTCTTTCCCATCGTGGTAGCAGTTCACTTATGGGGAGAGGTATTTAGTAACCACAGGGTGTGTTTCTGGACCGACAATCAGGCAGTAGTAGTGGTCCTGTCGACGCAATCTTCACGATCCCCAAGGGTGGGAAGCCTCCTACGTTCCTTTGTCCTGTTATGTCTTCAGCGTAACATCTATTTTTCTGTTCTGCGTTAATAATGACATCGTGGATGCTCTGTCTCGTTTTCAGATGAACCGCTTCCGCTTGTTAGCGCCAGAGGCGCGACAATTGTCACAGCCTTTCCCAGAGCACCTTTGGAGCCTTGGGAACATGAAATTATGAAGGGAGTATTGGCCACATTGGCGCCATCCACTCTGAGATCATACACAAGGGCGTGGGCAGACTTTCAAAAGTTTTGCAACAGAGGAGGCAACTTGAACATCGCATCCCCCCCTCAAAAGTCCGAAGATACTTATTACACCTGAAAAACTTAGGGAGAGCGTCAAAGACCTTAATTATACAGTCGGCCGCTATATCCTTCTTTTCAAAAGCTGTTTACTCCATAGACCCCTGTGCAGACTTCGTAGTGTGCAAAGTGCTGGAAGGTTGGCGCAGGCTAGAGCCCCCCAGTAAGGACAATAGGAAACCCATTACATTCGATATCCTTAGCCAAATTCACAGGAAATTAAGAACCATATGTTGGTCAAAATTCGAAGCTCGATTATTCTCAGCGGCCTATTCCACTGCATTTTATGGAGCACTTCAGATAGGGGAGGTGGTATGCGAAGGAGGCCAGGAAAAAACTCAGCATGGAATATTGTTGAATGACCTGACCCTCTCGCGCTCAGATTTGATCTTACATGTGCGCAGTTCAAAAACCGACCAACGGGGGAAAGGGGCCCTCATTAGGTTACTACCAACGGGGAAGGAAGGGCCTTGTCCGGTAAAAGATACCAGGTGTTTCCTATACTTGAGACCGAAGTTGCCCGGGCCCCTATTAATTCATAACGATGGTGCTCCTCTGACTAGGCACCAATTTACACGGGTGATGCGTATGGCAATCGCGGCTTGCGGCCTCAACGCTGCAGAGTTTGCAGCCCATTCTTTTAGGATTGGGGTGGCTACTACTGCCGTACACATGGGCCTCTCAGCGGAAAGACCTAAGGACATGGGGCGCTGGAAATCCGATGCTTACAAGACCTATGTTAGAAAGACTCAATGATTGCGGCCGCACTCCTGATCTTTCCATGTCATTTCATTCCCCTTCTAGGAGACACAAGAATTCGGATATGGATCGTGGGCCACAGTATCGTGCATTGGGCTGCAAAGCGAGCTGCCATGACGGGCTTGGGGCTAAGACTCGGCTTGCCGCCAAGCACAGATGCAATAGGGATGGCACGGAGAGGGATGCGATGGGCCGAGTTCATGCCGATCATTAAGAACAGAGTGGCAATTGGGCTTCTGGTCAGCGCCAGCACTTAATGGCGGATTTCCCTCTGAGCTCCGGAGGGAGTCTGCTCTACGGGTTCGGGTCCTGCCGTTACGGCGAAATGGGGACCCTCACAAATCACAGGTGGTGAAACCTGTGAACAAGGAGACTCGGCGGGCACCTTTTGCGCCCCCCCCCCAAAACTGCGAAGAGCCTTTTAAAGGCTTCAGAGCAGCAGCGGGTGAGCGGCGCGGTGCTGAGAGTTGTTTACCGAGCCTGTGGAGTGAAGCCGCATCGCCATTAGCGGAGAGCGCTGATTTCTTCCAAAGAATTCGACTTAAGGAAAGTAACTACCCGTGAGTAGGATTAATGATTAAAGGACTAAATTAAAGTTAATTTTGAGGAAATTGAAGTTAAATTTGAGGAATTCGGCACCGAGACGGGAAAGGCATAAAGAGGAAGTCTGCCTTTCCGCTCTGCAGATTGATTAAAATAAAGAGACTGTTAAGCTGGAACTGTAAGAGAATCTATCTGGACAAAAACAAATCCAAATGAATGTTAGAATGACGTTGGTTTAGAAATTATATGGTTTCCAGCCGTAATGGATAAGTTAAAAGAAAAGAAAGGTCAAAAATTAAATGAAAATCAAGGGAAAGGATTTGCTGAATTAATAAGATAGAAATTGGAATACAGAGAGGGGAGGTATGAGGAAGTCCGGGAAGTAAATTATAAGAAAAAAAAGGGATTGAAATTATACTTGTCTTTTATTTTTGTCTGTTTTTATTATTGTTTTGTTTTGTTCTTATACAACTTTTGAAAACTTAATAAAAATCTTTTTTTTTAAAAAAAAGAACAGAGTGGCAATTGAGGGCCCTCCAGACGCTTTGGTGATACAGCTTGGGGAAAATGATCTTGCTTATCGTAAAACTATTGATCTGCAATGGAATATATTCAGCGACTTTGAGGAGCTACTCAGCTCTTACCCCAGCATTAGCATTCTGTGGTCATCCTTACTAGAAAGGCACACGTGGAGAGATTGTCGCTCCCCTGCTGCGGTGAATAGAGCCCGAAAGATCTTGCAACGTACTGTGGCACGTAGAGTGGCGGCTCTGGGGGGACGAGTCATTGACCATCCTGAGATCCAGTACACAAAGGTGACCCTCTACAGAGATGATGGCGTACATCTTTCTGATGTGGGAAATGATGTTTGGTTGAGCAATATTATATCAGGGATTAGGGATTGGTTACAGGTTTGAGGGTATTGGTGGTGAGCCTGGGCTTGAGTGGCGGTTAGGCATTGGTAGGGGTACTGTCCTATTGTTATGCAAATGAAGGGGGAAGGAGCGCCATCACCTTCCCCCAAGCAAGGGTAGTCCGGTAAAGGATTCTGGGGGGCGTGGCCTTGTCCTAAGCCTAAGGAGGTGTGGGCCCATGGCACGCCCCCACGCGGTGATGCCCGGGGGAGGTCCTAGTTGACGTGCCTCAGCAGAACTCCTCCCTCTGGTGATTAACTCTTCCGGCCGGTTAGCAGTTAGGACCAATGCCTAAGCCAATACCGCTCAATTCCTGTAATCAATAAAGTTGTGGCCTAATTTGACCCATTAACCTGAATTCTTGTGTCCTGTGTCTTTTTTTCCTCGGGGGGAGGGGGGAACTCGCCACGCAAAGCCACTTCCGCAATAAACAAGGAGGTGGGGTTGCGGGCGGCACGCCCCTTCCCCACATTCACGGGGGTTGGCTCCAGCCCCCGCGATACCTAAGGGAATCCCCGCCCGTGTCATACCCCGGGCCAGCCAATCGGCTGGCTCTGGGGGCGGGGCCTCGGCTATTTAAACCTGCTGCAGCCGAGGCTCCTCCTCTTTTCCTCCACTCACACAGGACCTTCACTGCCTTCACTGGTTCTGATTTGAAAGAGAGGTAGAGCTGGGAGTCATCTGCATACTGATGAACGCCTAGCCCAGACCCCCTGATGATCTCTCCTAGCGGCTTCATAGAGATATTAAAAAGCATGGGGGAGAGGACGGAACCCTGAGGCACCCCACAAGTGAGAGCCCAGGGGTCTGAACACTCATTCCCCAACACCACTTTCTGGACACGGCCCAGGAGAAAGGAGCGGAACCACCGTATAACAGTGCCCCCAGCTCCCAGCCCCTCTAGACGGTCCAGAAGGATGTTATGGTCGATGGTGTCAAAGGCTGCTGAGAGATCCAGCAGAACTAGGAAACAGCTCTCACCTTTGTCCCTAGCCCGCCGGAGATCATCAACCAGTGAGAACAAGGCAGTTTCAGTCCCATGGCGAGGCCTGAATCCCAATTAGAAGGGATCCAAATGGTTCGCATCCTCCAGGCATGCTTGGAGTTGTTCAGCAACCACCCGCTCAATCACATTGCCCAAGAATGGAAGATTTGAAACTGGGCGATAATTGGCCATATTGGCCGGGTCTAAATATGTTTTTTTTTAAGAAACGGTTTAATGACTGCAGAATGCTGCTACATGTAGGATATCAGGTGCAGTAAAAGAGCCAGGTTGCTTCCTTGGATATTTGATCATGGTCCATACTGGAGATCGAACTCCTTTTTGTTTCTCTCCTCCTGCTGTAGGTCCGAGGGCGGCTTCCAAAGAAGCTAATGGGTAAGTTTGTTTTACTTAAAGTCTTTGCAAAAGCGGTGGACAATATCGACGCTGCTTCCGTGCAGTCGCTTTGACTGTGAGCCCGATCGAGATGCACAACAGTGCCCTGCCACCTTCGGCAAACAAGAAGCTATGGAGGGATCATGCAACTTTTTATACTTTTCAAAGTTTGCACTTCAAGACTTTTATTTTTTAAAAAATCCCATTTGCAAATTCAGTAAGTTTCCCCATGTTGTGCCTCAGCATTTGACGCTGCTTCTGTGCAGCCTCACCAGTGCACTGTGCTCACTAGAAAGACTCCCTTAAGAATCCATTCTTTGCCAAACTCATTTTGGCACCAATGCTCTCCCTAATAATTGTGAGGAGAACCTGAGCTTACAGGGTTAAACAGCTCAGAGTGGGGAGGGGGGAGATTCTGCATCATATCCGAGAGTCTCAACATTTTGTCTCTCTCTACTTTCGCTTTTGAAGAGAGCGGACGTGTTTTTCACAATGTCCGCTGTGATAGATAATGGATAGTTTTCTGCTGTAAATAAACTGCTTTTAGCTGCTAAGATCCTGAGTGGACTTTATTTAAGCACACTGAAGTAAGCACTGGAGCTTATAGCTTTCTCTTACCGCTGCTGAACTCTGCTTTTGCTCAGAGCATTGGAATGCCGAGTTTGGAGAATGCCGAGGCCTGGTAGCAGAGCTGCGCAGAGGGAGCGCGCCGGGCTCCAGGATTTATCTGAGCAATAAATCAATCTAAGAGGCTATGGGTGACAGAAATACGCAATTAGAGGAAGCCTGCTTTGAAGTGCTGTGTGCTTAAAAAGGCTGGAAAAGCTGAAAAGCTGCTGTTTTGGCTGCCGAAAGAAAAAACATGCTTTGAGGCTCTGCCTGGGAGAAAAGCAGGGAATCTAGCTGCAAGCTGTGTGCTGCAAGCTGTGTGCTGTAAGCTGTGTGCTGCAAAGAGTCGCTGGAGGCCTCTCCTCAGAGCCGGCTGGTACGCATGAGTACTTCAAAGCGCCAATGGGAGCACCGGGGGAGGAGATGGCTGAGCTCCAGGACTTTTATGATGTCCCGTTTGAAAAGCTCACAAGCCAGGCCTGGGAAACCTGGTCTAGAAGAGTGAAGGGGTGGTTTGTGGCCACAGGACTCTGGAGTCCAGTCCAGAAGGAGCCGGCTCCACCCATGCAAGTTGCTGCTGAAGATGGCGCAGCAGACCTGGAGGCTGCTCTGCTGGTAGATAGAGAGCAGAGAAAGCAAAGAGAGCTCTGTATGCTGAAAGCAAGCGTAGACGCTTCGCTGTTGCCCCACCTGGAGGGCATTGAGTCGGCTCAGGCTGCCTGGCAGGTGCTGAGGAGTCTATGTGAAAGCTCAGCAGGAGCCAAGGGCCGGGAGAAAGCCGAGAGCAGGGGGGAAGCCGAAGGCCCCATGGGGGCTGCTCGCCATGTTCCTGCAGTTACAGCTGGGAGTAGCTGCTTTGTCTCCGAGAGGCCGTGTGATGTTGAGGCCTAGAACCAGAGTGCTGGGGAGCGTGCAGGCCCAGGCTGTGCACCCAAAGGTGGGGGTGCAGGGAACAAAGGAATGGCTGAAGAGGACGCTGTGAGAGCTGTTGCTACACGTCACCGCTGTTATCGCTGTGGCTCCCCCTCCCATCTTGTGAGAGAATGTCCAGTGGAGGCAGAGGAACAGCCGAAGGTCGTCTCCCTTAGCAACCAGATAAAGGGCTCTTCTTCGAAGCGTGGGAAAGGCAAGCCAAAGGCAGCTGGCAGAGACACTGAACATAAACATTTAGCAGCCTCTATGGCAGCAGTCAAGAGTTGTCAACAGGACACTGTGCTGACTTTTGTGGGACCTCCCATCATCTCGTGCCATCTAGTGGATTCCTGGAGAACTGCACCTCTGTAACTTCTGGAAGGACTGTCTGTTTAGCAGATGGGACTAAACATGCTCTCACGCAGACTGGCTCACTGTTTTGTTCTTTCTTACAGGATTCAATCCAGGCCTTTGTTGTTCCAGGACTGTCCTGCGCTTTGCTGTCTGTCAGCGCCCTCCTTGCTGAGAAGTACAGAGTGTGTTTTGAGGATGATATGTGTCATATTTCTAAGAATGGACAGCACCTAGTCAGTGTTGAATGTAAAGACAGGCTGTTTGTGATAGATGCTTCTTTTGCAGGTCCAGATGACATGGAGGTGGCTCAAGCACAGTGTCCCAACGTTCCAGTCCATGATGTGTGTGCCCACCTCTGGCACAGACGCATGGCTCACGTGTCGTGGGGGTCAGTGAAGAAGATCCCAGAATGCACTGAAGGGTGCAAAATGAAATCATGTGCTAAGTTTCTAGATTGCAGAGTGTGCAAATCCTCAAACGTGAAAACGTGCACATACCCAAGGTCTGAGAGGGTGACCACTAGGGCTTTTCAATTAATTCATGCAGATTTGTGTGGTCCGATGTCTGTGACCAGTATGGGCGGAGCCAAATATGCGCTGGTTCTGATTGATGACCACACGCGCAACTCCTGGCTCTTCATGCTTCAACACAAAAGTGAAGCTGCGCCGCTAATCAAAGACTGGATTGCGGCTGTGGAACTGCAATTTTCCACACGGGTGCAAAACTGTCAGAGCGATCGCGGTGGGGAGTTCACCAGGTCTGCACTGCAAAGTTTCTTCCACAAGAAGGGGATTCAACACCGGTTGACTTCTCCACACAGTCCCCAACAGAACGGGATTGCGAAAAGGCGGAACAGGACGCTAGGGGAGATGTCCGCAGCGCTGTTGTTTGATGCCGGGCTCCCACAGCGCTTTTGGGGGGAGTCTTGGCGAACAGCCAACTTTATTCTGAACAGGTCGTTCAATTCAGTGGTAGGAGACACACCCTACTTTCTGCTGCACGGAAAGAAGCCAAAAGTGCATTACGTCCGTGTTTTTGGCTGTGAGACTTGGGTCCTCATACCAAAGGCCAAACGCAAGAAAGGTGGCCCTAGGTCCCAAAAGATGATTTTCTGTGGGTATGAGCCAGGGACCAAGGGGTGGAGGTTTGCTTATCCGTCAGGGAATCAGTCCAGGATTCTGCTCAGCAACAGTGCTGAATTCTGTGAGCAGAGTGGCTGGACACGGGTTCATGGGAACCCTGACATCCTGTCAGAGAGTCTGCTTGACTCTGCTGATGAAGAAGAGGAAGAGGTTGAACCTGCTACTGAGGCCCAGAGTCCAGACCCAGTGCAGGCAGAGGGAAGAACTTCTCCCAAGGCTGTGAAGCTGGAGCAACGCAGTGCTCCATCTTCTCCCACAGGTTCGGCTGAGAAGTCCAGAAGGCGCAGTAAGTCAGAGGGGGAACTCTCTGATGCCAAGGACGTTCTGGCTGGCCCTAGTGGGTCAGAGGGGGTTCCTGAAGTAGTGTTGCGCCGATCAGCTCGGACAACAAAGGGGAAACCTCCTGAAAGGTTTGCAGTCACTAGCGTGTGGGTTGGAATGGCACAGTGCGAACCCGAGAGTTTTGAGGATGTTCAGAAACTGCCTCAGGAAGAAGCCAGGAAATGGCATGAGGCGATGCAGAAGGAGATGAACTCAGTGGCGTTGCTAGGTGTGTTTTCCCTCACGGAGTTGCCGGTGGGCAAACAAGCCATGGGTAGCCACTGGGTTTGCCGTCTTAAACCCACAGCAACAGGAGAATCACAGTATAAGGCCAGATTAGTAGTGAGAGGATTCACGAAGGCGTGGAATTGCATTATACGGAAGTTTTTGCTCCCACCTGTAGGAGTGAATCTCAACGTTTGCTCTTGGCCGTTGCTGCACAAAGAGGTTTGCTGGTGCATCACTTTGTTGTTTTTTTAAAATAATATTTATTAAAGTTTCAAAAAAGTACGAAAATAAAGAAAAAGAAAAACAGAAAATACAAAATACAGAAAAAGTAAAAACAATTAAAAAGAAATCCATCTTTCCATGTCTTGTCTTTCATTTACTTGTTTCCTTGACCTCCTCACACCTCCCTTTTTTGTATTCTAGTTCAATTGATTATTTCAGCAAATCCTTTCCATTCTTGTTTTTATCTTACTAATTTATCTTAATATATTGTAACTTTACATTCTGTCCTGTTAACAATCCATTCTTCCTTAACCCTATATAGCATTACTGCAAAAACCACATTACTTCATTCCAACATCCATTTATCATTCCTTAATTTTACAGTGTTTCTGTAGATAGTCTTTAAATTTCTTCCAATCTTCTTCTACCGACTCTTCTCCCTGGTCTCGGATTCTGCCAGTCATTTCCGCCAGTTCCATATAGTCCATCACCTTCATCTGCCATTCTTCCTGGGTGGGTAAATCTTGTGTCTTCCAATACTTCGCTATAAGTATTCTTGCTGCTGTTGTTGCATACATAAAAAAGTTCTATCCTTCTTTGACACCAATTGGCCGACCATGCCCAGGAGAAAAGCCTCTGGTTTCTTCAGGAAGGTATATTTAAATACCTTTTTTATTTCATTATAGATCATCTCCCAGAAAGCCTTAATCTTTGGGCACGTCCACCAAAGGTGAAAGAATGTACCTTCAGTCTCTTTACATTTCCAACATTTATTATCAGGCAAACGATATTTTTTTGCAAGCTTGACTGGTGTCATGTACCACCTGTATATCATTTTCATAATATTTTCTCTTAAGGCATTACATGCCGTGAACTTCATACCTGTGGTCCATAACTGTTCCCAGTCAGCCAATGTAATGGTTATAGGGGTTGCTCATGCGTAAGTTGCCGCCACTCCTAGCTAGGTTGCCTGGTTAAACCTTTTCTGTCTGGACAGCCCTTCACTTCGTGGCTGTTTCAGTCGCTAGCAGAATCCGTCAGTGGGCGTTTCTTGAACCTCTTCCAGCAAAGAAGTTCTTTGACGCCAAGTCTCCGCCTACTCTCCCTGCGCGGAAGTCTTCTGCGCATGGTGGGTGTGGGCAGAGGAGGACCCGTGCTCTCCCCGCTGGTCTCCGGCGAGGAGTCCTGGAGCCCCCTCATCCATAGGGCTTTAAAGGTCAGCACCAACACTTTGAATTGTGCTCAGAAACGTACTGGGAGCCAATGTAGATCTTTCAAGACTGGAGTTATGTGGTCTCGGTGGCCGCTCCCAGTCACCAGTCTAGCTGCTGCATTCTGGATTAATTGCAGTTTCCGAGTCACTTTCAAAGGTAGCCCCACGTAGAGTGCATTGCAGTAGTCCAAGTGGGAGATAACTAGAGCATGCACTGGCGAGACAGTCTGTGGGCAGATAGGGTCTCAGCCTGCGTACCAGATGGAGCTGGTAAACAGCTGCCCTGGACACAGAATGGACTTGCGTCTCCGTGGACAGCTGAAGGAGAAAAATTATCATTTTCTTAATAACAATTTAAACAGTGTATTTAACTAAAACAATAAAATTATAGCATATGTATTCATGTTTGTTAACTGATGTGGTTAAAAGTGTTATTTTTTTGTTACCCCCCCCCCCCAATCCTTAGAATGAGTTTTAGCACACATGAAAAACTTAAAACAAATACTTCTTTCCTGATGAATAGCCTTTGGACTATAATGTAACTTAAATAGAAAACTATCTTTAGAATGATCTTTCCTCCAAAAGCATTTTACTTAAAAAAAAAATCAAATTTTTTTTTTTAAAAAAATCAATTTAAAATTTTAAAACAACAGATTTTAAATATTATTTTTTTAAAAAAAAAACAACTTTGATTTTTATCCACCCTGTTGGGTGTATAAAATGGTCCGCATCCTCCAGGCGTGCCTGGAGTTGTTCAGCAACCACGCGCTCAATCACCTTGCCCAAGAATGGAAGATTTGAGACTGGGCGATAGTTGGCCATACTGGCCGGGTCTAAAGATGGTTTTTTAAGAAGCGGTTTAATGACCGCCTCTTTCAGCGGATCTGGGAATGTTCCCTCACAGAGGGAAGCATTCACCACCCCGCAGAGCCCATCGCCCAGCCCTTCCCGGCTTGCTTTTATTAGCCAGGATGGGCAAGGATCAAGGAGACAGGTGGTTGGTTTCACGCGTCCAAGCAGCCTGTCCACATCCTCGGGGGTAACGGATTGAAATTGATTCCATTCAACTTGACCCGACAGAGCTTTAGCACTCTCACGCCCCAGCCCTGCTCCCACGGTGGTGTCTAGCTCCTTCCGAATATGAGTGATTTTATCTGAATATGAGTGATTTTATCGCATCCTTAGAAACTTGCCTGTGGAAGCAAGTCTTCAAGTATAGGTTATCATTGTGGCATAGATTACCAAACCACTACCTTGTCCAATGCTTATGGCGAGATGAATTAGTAGAATTCATGCCAAACTTCTGAGTTATGGAATCTCTCCTTCAGATTCCCTAAAACCAGACCAAATTACTGCTCAAAGACTGATCCGCCAAAGACTGGATGACATCGATCTACAGCGAAATTATATGCTGGGGGGAGGTGTCTGTTCGCCCCAGAACATTGGTATCACTTTAACTTACTGCGTTCCATCATACCTCTCCTCCCTTTCAACTGTTGCCCATAGACTGGCCTTCACCAAAGCGAGGTTCAACGTTTTTCCCTCCAATGTCCTGAGACATAGATTCTCAAAGGGCCAAGCCCCCGCCATGTGCGAATGTGATAAGGAGACACCGGAGTCGCTCCAGCACATTATGTTCACTTGCCCCCTGTTCAATGTGCCACGGGCAAATTTGTTGGAATCAATCATACAGAAACTAGAGGGTACCCCACCAAAATCCCACCTTGCCCAAATCTTGCAGGATAAGGATACTCATACGACCCTGAAAGTGGCAAGGTTCCTGGTCGCTGTCCTTACCCAAAAGCGACGGCAAGGAGCACTACAAGCTAACTAAGGCATAGTATGCCATTCTATCTTATAGTATTTTATTGTTATAGTAGTGTTTTAGCGGCTGTTTTTCCCACGTGCACAAGTTGTTATTTATGTGTCGTTTTTACCTGTATGGGCCTATGGCCGTAAATAAATAAATAAATAAATAAAATCTGCAAAAAACTTTGCAAAATCGTTGCAGGAGATCTTGGAGTCTTTACAAGGCCCCGGTGGTAAATGTGGTTCCGTTAAATTGCGAACCACCTGAAAGAGTCTCCTGCTACTATTTTCTGCAGATGCAATAGAGGGGGCCAGTTGGAAAAAGCCCTGGAAGGGAGCAGGCCCTGCAGTCCTCACCCAGCCGATGGTTCAAGGCCTCACCGCAGCAGGAGTCCCTTTATAGCTGGGAGAGAGAGCCTGGGCCACGCCCCCTGGGCCAGTTGGAAAAGGCCCTGGAAGGGAGCAGGCCCTGCAGTCCTCACCCAGCCGATGGTCCAAGGCCTCACCGCAGCAGGAGTCCCTTTATAGGTGGGAGAAGGGGCCTGGGCCACGCCCCCTGGGCCATTTGGAAAAGGCCCTGGAAGGGAGCAGGCCCTGCAGTCCTCATTCAGCCGATGGTTCAATTTATAGGCTTCCTCCTCCCAAACCAGTGTATCTGGGTGGTCTTGGCAAGTCATAGCGGATAAAGGTTTCGTTATTTCACTATAACCAGCAATCCAAGCCCGGCAGAAGCCGGCCATTCCGAGGAAGCCGCGTAATTGCCGCTTTGTCTTGGGAAGGGGGTTTTTGGTGACAACTTTGATTCTATCGGTTGCTAGGCTTCGGGTACCCACTCCTAGGATGTGCCCAAGGTACTTTACTTCTTGTTTACAGTATTGCAACTTTTTTGGGGACACCTTGTGTCCCTTTCGTGCTAGCTCTGAAAGAAGGTGTTTGGTGTCCAATTTGCATGCCTCCTCACTAGTAGAACATAAAAGCAAATCATCTACGTAGAGCAAGAGGGCGGATCCAGCAGGTAGGTGTATATCCTGTAAATCTTGATGTAATATCGCAGAAAAGATTGCGGGTGATTCCACGTAACCCTGGGGCAGCCTGGTCCAAGTTAATTGGCTGGGTCCCCAGGTGAACGCAAAAAGGAACTGGCTGGCGGGGTCTAAGGGTATACTGAAGAAGGCGGAGCATAAGTCCGCTGCGGTGTACCACGTTGTTCCCACCGGGATGGAGTTTAGAAGAGAGTTTGGGTTGCCCACCACTGGGTGGCGGGGTATTACGAATTGGTTCACCAGTCTCAGATCTTGGACGAAACAATACCGGACTGGGGCTCCCTCTGCTGAAGGTTTCTTTACGCGGAGCACTGGGGTGTTACAGGGTGACGCACAGGGACCAGGATCCCCTTTTCGAGGAAGTCCTCTATCATAGGCGTTAGTCCCTCAATGGCTTCCTTGGGTAGAGGGTACTGTTTGGTGCAAGGAAAGGGTAGGTCGGTTCTATAAGTGATTTTTACTGGAATGGCTGATATTAAGAGTCCTACGGAGGTTGATTCTGTACCCCATAATGAAGGGGGTAGTTCATTCTCTAGCTCAGGAGGGAGTTCGGGAAATTGCCGGTCTGATTTTGCTTCTTGTATCATGCCCTGGAATGCAGGGACAGAGTCTTCGGGCATATATAAATAGATGCCCTCCCTGGAACATTTTATTGTAGCATTTAATTTACAGAGTAGATCTCTGCCGAGGAGGTTTACGGGACTGCTGGTCAGGAGGAAAGTATGTTCCACCAGCAGGGGTCCGAGAGTGACTTTAGCCGGTTGTGAGAGCGGGCAAGTGCGGGGTATCCCATCCAGTCCCATGGCCTTTCTGGTTTCCGAACCTGGTTCCAGGTGGCTGTCTGTTAAGGTGGAGTATGTGGCTCCTGTGTCTAATAAGCATTGGTAGGGATGGCCATCGATCTCGATAGTGCAAACAGGTGATAATGCCAGGATGGGACAAATGGCCTGGGTTGGGTCGGGATCCCCTTTTAGTTGTCAATATGTCTCCTGATCGTCAGGGGGTGGTTGGTTTGGCGGGTGTAGGGGAGGAGCGGTGGCGTTAGTCCAAGGGTGAGTGGGTGGATTTATGGTGGGCATTTGAGTCCTTGGACCTGGTTGAGGTCGTTGGTTCTGGGGTAGTGAAGTCGAGGGCACTTGCGAGCTGTAGGGCGCAGAGGGTACTTGCGGAGCATAGGCTGTAGGTGGCTGGTTCCCATATCCCTGGGTCATGTTGGGATGTGATGGGAAAGGAGAATAGTTGGTTTTATCATATAATGATTTAAATTCTTGTCCCCCGTAGGTTGCTGTATTAAGGTAGGGACAGAACCTTTTTATGTGTCCCTCTTCTTGGCAGTGGAAACATCCTCCAGTGGTGGGTCCCCACTGCCTGTAGGGATTGGCGGGGTCCTCCTCCCCGGACCCCTCTTCCTCGGCCAAAGCCTCTGCCCCGGCTGGGGCTAGGTTCCATGCTCAGGGCTAAGATCTGTTCAATTTCAGGCTTGGTCTCCTTTAGCTTCCACTCATCTCGGGAATTGTAAACCGATTTGGCTATAGACAGGATTTCGCTAATACTTTTTCTGTCATATCCTATTTGGAGGTTAAGGGCTTTTCTGATATCTGGGCTGGCTTGGTCCTTAAAGAAACCCTTTACGATAACTTCATGCTGGGAGTTATCCGGGTCTATTCCCCCCCATGTCTTGATAGCTGATACCAGCCTGCTGTAATAATCCAATGGGTGCTCATTTGGTCCTTGCAGTACTGTTTGGACCTTCGTCCAATTGATGGTACGCTGTCCAGCAGCTTTTATGCTGTCCAAAATTGCCTTCTTAAATAAATTTAAGCACCAGATCCCGTTGGTGGTATTGTAGTCCCAGGTTGGTTCAAAACGTAAGCATTGAGCTGAGAGAGACGCTAACCCTTCGGGACATCCTCTCTGATAGTCCGGGAGTTCTATTGCCTCTCCCGCTTTGGCCAGAATGTCCGCCTTTTCGGCTTCGTTAAAGAGGGCGTTCAAAAGGACATGGACATCTGGCCAAGTAGGGTTGTGAGTGGAAAAAATAGCGTTGACTTGGCGATGGCACTTATCCGAATCGTCCCTCAGGGAAGGCATTTGATTTGACCAGGTTACTCTGGTTTTTGTTTCGACAGCAACTTATAGCCAGGAATTGACTTCCAATAGGTGATAACAAATTCAAGAGGGGAGTCAGGGTCTCTCTGGGACTGGGATGGCTTTCTGGAAGCCTTCCTCCCAGAGTGAGCCTGCTCGTGCTTGGAAGCCTGGGTACCCATATTATGATTCACGCGTGTCTGGGTAGAGAGAGGGGAAAAGAGAGGGGTCGATAAGGATTTGGGTAACTTGTATAGGGGTTTATTTAGGGTTTTCTATCCCTTGTTGCTTGGCAACTTCCTAGTGATTTTAGTGAGCTCTAACTATCCGGTTTCCCTTTGTTCCTTTCCTTACTTCCTATTTCAAAACTTGGGGTTCCTTTCCACTCTGCCAAATCCCGCCCAATTCCTCCTGGGCTATCCCTCCTGGCAACCTCCTACCTATCGTCACAATCTCAGGAAAAGGGGCCCTACTGAACGCCCACGCCATGCGGTGTCAGATCGGGTGATCCCTGGATAGAGTTTTGAACCGAAAATCCCCCTTGCTTTCGGAAGCCGGCTCACGCACGATACACGTGTTACGTGGCACCAACCGGTGAGGCTGGGAATAATGATAGAAAGCCAGACCCCTTCCTGCTCCCTTGCCGGGCGCTAGGGAAGTTCGGAAAGAGAGCTCCAACCCCTTGCTTTCAACTGGGATGCCCGTTGCGGTGAGTCGGCTGTCTTTCAAGTCGGTTCTCTCCGTCTTACTTTCGGGCTCCCAATTGGTGCGGCTGGCTGGAGATTTTAAGGAAAAGAGATAGAGCTCAGAACCCCCCTTTCGGGTTGAGCAGTGGTCCACGGTCTCTCTCACTAACCGGACCAAGAGAAAGGTAAGAAGGAGCGATAGAGTGGAGGGCAGAGAATTCGGTTGCCAGGAGATTACCACCCCCTACCCACCAGTGCACTGGATTTCCCTTTTTCCTTATACTCATGCGTCTTCAACGGTGATCCCGGGATCGATGAATAAGCCGGCTGGATCCCTCTTTGCTCCCCGGCTGAACTCTTGGGGCGTTCGATTACCGCCCGGAAGATGGCCGGAGGTCTAAAAGGATCTTCCCAGGCAAAATGGCCCGGAGCCGGCTGAAGATTTCGGGGGCCCCGGTCAGCAACGCGGGAGAACCGCACGTCCCTGTTCGGGCGCCAACTGTTACGGTAAAATCTGGGTGCAGAGCTACTCTGCCACCCAGCTCGTCGGACTAAGTCCGCGGGTCCCTGCGGAGGGAAATGAGCTCAGCCGGAGACAGGAGCAAGCTGCAGAAGATCCAAGGTTATTGCGCAACAGGTTCAAGGCAAGATTGAACAGCGGGAAAGGGGTGACATGAACTTTTAAAACTTCCCTCCATGTCCCAGAATACAGTGCAAAATACATCATAGTTACATCATGAATACATTAAAGAGAGGTTGGGTTACACGGATCACATCATGAATACATTAAAGAGAGGTTGGGTTACACCGGATTAACATATAGAAGAGGGAGGGGGGAATATGCAGAGCTGCAGATATGCGCAGATAAGCACTTCCTGAGTACCGGTGATGAGAAGACAATGGTCCATGTATGTATGGTCTGCCACCTGGCATTGCCTGGAGGAAAGGCTTGGCAGAGCGATTTGACCGGATTAGGGTCTTCCTGAGTACGTGACACCTCGCTCGAGGGATAATGGAGGCAGGGGAGGTGTCATGGAGTCCTGAAGAGACTGAGCCGATCGGCACCAAAAGCAAGGAAATCGGAGTTGTGGTTGATTTTATACAAATTTCTAAAGATTTTAGTCCTTTTTAGTCCAGTTTATATTGGTAATTGAAGTCGGAAACAAAATAGATACATTGTAGCAAGATTTGACACTTTTATGAGTTCACAAGTTTCGGTTCCATTGTTCTCCCAGCGGGGAGCCGTCAGCAGCTTGTCAAGAGGTTAAATGAGGCGTGCAGGAGCTCGCTGAGCTAGCTCTGCAAAGCGAATGCATGGTTTTGATTGGGTAGAATGCAGCCATTGAAAGGAATAGGGAATACAGCTTCGTACGGTCAACCCACAGTAAAGATAGAGCGGGAAAGAGGCATAAGAATTTGGGCTTATTTCGCCCGTAATAGCGGATCGGTGTAGGAAAGGGAAAGGGCACTTTATTTATGGGGCTTGGGGTAGAGTGTGGTGCTTGTGTAACGGTGTGGGGGCTGAGGGGTCCACGTGGGGCTGGGTGCCCTTGAGGTCATTGCCTCGGACCCTCTGGTGACCGGTGGAAGGGTGAAGGAAGGCATGCCCCCCCCCTTCCGTATCACTCCTCGAGATGTTGAACTTGCTCCCAGCTTCGGAGTACCTGGTATAAAAGAGACAACTCTAAAAAAGTCACAGTGCTCCAAAGCGTCACCAGTTGCATAAAGTTGCTTTAGAGAGAGCATTCATGATCATCATTATCACATTACAGAATTGCTTGGCGACTAAGCAGGGAGCAGCACACGGAGATAAGGGGGGAAGCAAGTACTCTGCAGCCTGTGCCTCTCCCATCCCTGTGCATCATGAGTTCAACAAGTACAGAATGTAATGCAACCAAGCACAGCAAAAGCAAGAGGGCCCGTCGCAACACCTAAGCAAGACCTCATAATACTCTGGACAAGATGATAGTGGGAACTGCTTCTGAACCCTGTATCCCCTCCTCCTCCTCCTCCTCCTCTTCATCTTCCCTGCCATCTGTCACGTATTCCACGCGGCACTTTCAGCAGAGACGCTAAGAGTTCCAGGTTTTTCCAGTGCAGTCTTTTTTAATGTGAGCAGCTATATACAGGCATTTACAAAAGAAACAGTCCATACAGAGTACTTACAAACGAATACTCTCCACCACAGCACCACCACACTACAGCACAACCACTGTTAAACAGGCTTTCCTTTTAAAACAGGTGATAGCCAATCACACTAATCACACTCCTGCTGAGTCACTCTGACCCAGCAGAGTATTGCATCATCCTGTTGAAGCCTGCAGACTTATCCAGTATCCTGCGAATCCCAACACTCCTCCTTAAGTCAAAGGCTTGAGACCTAATAATTCTCTTAAGTCTCGAAATTTAGGAGCATCCAAGCATTTTGTATACAAATCTGCCACATTACATTTCGTGTTACAGTGCTGTACCTTTAACACATTTCTTTCCAAAGCATTTTTCACATTTCCGTATCTTATAGCTATATGTTTACTCTTGCTTTTAAAGTTCTGTTGGTTAGCAAGCTGTTGTGCAGCCATGTTGTCACTTAGCACAGTGATTGGCATTTCAGAAGGTATTCCAAGCTCTTTTGTTAGGCAAGCAAACCATTCTATTTGTGATACACATTCGCTTATGGCTGAGTACTCTGCTTCACAAGTACTTGTGGCAACAAATGTTTGTTTCGGGGATTTCCACTGAACCAGGGCATTTCCAATATATATGGCATAGCCAGTGGTAGACTTTCCATTTTCTCTGTCCCCCCAGCTGGCATCAACGTATGCATACACTTGCTGATCATATCCTGTATCCAGCACCAGTTTGTAATCTTTTGTGCCTTTCAGATACCTTAGGATTCTTTTAAGTGCTACCCAATCTCTCTGAGCCGGGTCTGCACTTCTTTGGCTTAACATGTGCACTGCCAATGTTATGTCGGGTCTTGTCCAACAACTTAAATATAACAGAGAACCCAACAGAGAATGAAACGCTGTTGCATTCTCACATTTTTGCCCTTCTGGTTCATTTTTGTACTGGGTAGTTATGGGAGTGTCAACCTCATTTGCCCTCTCCATTCCATATGTCTTTAGTAACTTTTCGATTTTTTCCTTCTGACTCAGAGAGTAGACGCCCTCTTCATTTCTCTGAACTTCTACTCCTAAGTAATTCTGAATCTCTCCCAAATACTTCAGTTTGTATTTGTTACCTAGGCTGTTTATAAACCAAGACACTTGCTTTTGTGCAGTTGTTATTAGACAGATATCGTCAACATACAAAAGTAAATAACAAACACTTCCTTGCACCATTGCTGAATATAAACAGGAATCAGCCAGGCTTTGTTTGAATCCCATCTTTTTCAAAGTTGTGTCTATGCATTCATGCCATAGACGTGCACTTTCGTGCAACCCGTATAGTGCCCTTTGCAGTTTTAACACCATGCTGTCTTTTTCCAGCTCATAACCTGGTATTTGCTGTGAATACACCTCGGCATCAATAGGAGCATTTAAATATGCTGAGGCAACATCAAAATGATTAACTTTTAACCCTCTCAGACTTGCCATTGCTAAAACTGATTTTACTGTTTCAGCCTTTGCTGTTGGGGCAAACACTTCATCATAATGTATCATTTTCCTTTGTGTAAAGCCCCTTGCAACCAACCTGGCTTTCCTCTGACAACTACCATCAGCCAGTTTTTTCACTTTAAAAACCCACTTACAGCTTATGGGCTTTTTACCTTCAGGCAATTCTGTAGGTACAAACACATTGTTGTTTAGCAGGGAGTTATACTCTGCCTGCATTGCCTTTAACCACGCCTCTTTCTCTAGAGTAGGTAACTCTTGCACTTCTTCAAAGTTTTCTGGCTCAGTTACACAAACCTGGTTTATGGTGGCTGGGAACCCATAATGGTCTGGAGGCTGACCTTTATTACTTCTTGCAGACCTCCTTGGTTCATTAACCTCACCCCGTGGGCTACCTTCAGGACTGCTTTTGGGGTGAATTGATTCTGGAGATTTACCTCCTCCTGTCCCTGTTGCACTTTCTTCTCTCCCCTGCTCCATACTAGCAGCTGGAGAAAAATGCTCAACCTTTACCTCCTCCCTTTCAGTTTCTCTGGGAGAGCTACCAATTCTTAGCTTTGTTTCAACTGCCTTATCAGGTATGCTCGGCAGTAAAACTTTTTCTGGCAGCAGGTTTGCATGTATCTTGGGCCAATTTCTTTGCTCATTAAAGCTGGCTGATCGACTATAACTCAAAAGATTTTTATCATCTTCAATCCTGTAGGCTTTCGTACCACTTTCATACCCAAGAAATAGCAACTGCTGTGCCC
The DNA here is from genome assembly GCF_964106915.1 of Podarcis gaigeae. Classification (NCBI taxonomy): domain Eukaryota; kingdom Metazoa; phylum Chordata; class Lepidosauria; order Squamata; family Lacertidae; genus Podarcis; species Podarcis gaigeae. The sequence goes on from NC_139695.1 coordinate 22,029,197, forward strand.
TTTTCCCACCTTTTCTTCGGTTCTTTACAGGTATATCAACCCATGCCTTTGCCCCAAAGATTCTCAAATGTTGCAAACTGGGACTTTTGTTATAGAGAATTTTATAGGGTATGTCATCTAGTACCCTTGACCACAAGCGATTCCCAATATAATTCGCAGTCTTAATACTCTCAGCCCAGTACTTCATTGGAAGATTTGCATCTGCTAACAATGCTTTCATTTGTGTCTGCAAGACACCTCCCCTACGCTCTGCTACTCCGTTCTCTTGAGGCGTTGCCACATTGGTAAGCCTATGTTTAATCCCTTGGGAACGCAATCAGTTTCTTAGGGAGCTTGCCATAAACTCTCCTCCCCTGTCTGTCTGAATAGAGCACACCTTTTCGCCAAGTTGCCTTTCTACCCTTCTTACCCAGAACTTCAAAGTTTGGGCAACGTCAGACTTTTGCTTTAATGGATAGACCCAGCCAAATCTAGAATAGTCATCCACTAGAATCAAACAGTACTTGTTATGGGAGACACTTGGTGGAAAAGGACCAGTTACATCAGCACGGATCAACTCCAGTGGTTTTTTGGTTTCTCTCTGGCTTGCTCTTGCTACTGGGCAAGCCCTGCTTTTAACCTCCTTGCAGATATTGCAGTCTAAGTAATTATCACAACTTTTAATGTTTTTCATCCCCCCACACAACTCCAATGTTTTGTTTATAGCTAGCATGAGCCAGACGCCTGTGCAGGAGATGAATACACATATCATGGGTTGGGACATTTTGCACATTCACAACCTTAGACTCACACTGCAGTACATACATATTAGTTCTAAGGTTAGCATTTGCCAACACTGCCCCATTTTTCTTTATCTGGCACTGATCTCCCACAAAGTTTACTTCAAAGCCTGCTTTTGCCAAGTCTGGAATACTCAGGAGATTGTTTTGCAAACTAGGCACACACAACACATTCCTGAATGTGTGTCCCAGCTGTGGGAACACAACCTCCCCCTCACAAACCACATTAGCGTTCTGGCCCGTAGCAAGACTTACATGTTTTTTGTTTGAAGCCCTAGCATCAGTTAGCAGTCCTTTTCTTTTACAAAAGGTTTGAAAAGCTCCACTGTCCAGAACCCACAGTTCTTCATTTTCTTGACCATCTGCAGACACCCAAGCGGTAGAGTCTCTCTGCTGCCTCCTGTGCTTCTGCTGTTTTTGTTGTTTTCTCGGGCAGTCCCGCAGCAGATGTCCACTGGACTTGCAGCAAAAACAGCTTTTTACTTTGATGACCACCGGCTAGTCTGCAGCAGCTCCTCCTGGCTGTTTCTCCGGCTCCCGACACCTCTGCTCTTCCCGGCTGTTGTTCCCTCTGGGATGCTCCAACAGCTGGGCTGAGGTCATCTTTCGCTCTGCACGCCTGTCCTCCTCTGCATACAACCGTCCGGTAACATATTCCAGAGTCAGCTTATCAGTCTCTACAGACTCGAGGGAGTTGACCAGCATATCATAGCTGTCATCAAGGGAACTCAGGACTATAAAGACTTTGTCCTCTTCCCCCACAGGCCTCCCTCTTAAGGCTAGCTCCTGGAAACAGCCTGTTAGGAATTTTAGGTGGTTTACCAGGGAGTCCCCCGGTTTCTTCCGACACCGGTACAGTCTCCTGGTCAATGTTATCAGTGAGCCAGCTGTCTCTCGCACATGGACAGCCTTGAGCGCATTCCACGCCTCACTTGCCGTCACCTTATCAGCTACGTAGACTAGCTGGCTGTCGTCCACTGCAAGGATGATCGTAGCCAAAGCTTTCTCATCCTTTTCTAGCTGGGCCTCTGCTAGTGCCAGCTTTTCGTCGTCATCCTCATCTTCCTCAGGGGGCTGCGGTGGAGTTTCCACCACCTTCCACAGGCCCTCACGCTTGAGGAAGTGTTGCATGCGGACCGACCAGGTGCTGTAGTTCGTGGCCATCAGCTTTTCCAGCAACACGCCAGTTCTGGACTGCTCCATCCCTGCAGCTCACCTCCAGCACCCACGGCTAGATAACTGCCACCTGTACTCTTGCGCAGCGGAAGCGTGCTGGGCCCAGAACCCTGTCGCGTATTCCACGCGGCGCTTTCAGCAGAGACGCTAAGAGTTCCAGGTTTTTCCAGTGCAGTCTTTTTTAATGTGAGCAGCTATATACAGGCATTTACAAAAGAAATAGTCCATACAGAGTACTTACAAACGAATACTCTCCACCACACTACAGCACAACCACCACAACCACTGTTAAACAGGCTTTCCTTTTAAAACAGGTGATAGCCAATCACACTAATCACACACCTGCTGAGTCACTCTGACCCAGCAGAGTATTGCATCATCCTGTTGAAGCCTGCAGACTTATCCAGTATCCTGCGAATCCCAACACCATCTACTTCCTCCCTGGCCTTACCTTTATTACAAACTGCCCCTGCTGGCTCCCCTCCTGATTCAGGGCTGAGTTTTATGGAACAATCTACTCCTTTCGGTGATAGCAAAGGAACTGAGCAGCAGAAGATTCAGAGAAAGTATTGTGGATGCAAGACTCGTTCTGTGCAAGCCTGTAATCAAAGGAAAATAGCTGCTGCAGCTGCACAAGTAGAACCACGCAGCCTTAATGATAGACGTATTGATGTGGAAGTAGTTGACCTCACTTGTGAAACTTCAGAATCTATAGTTGTTGATCTTATGCAAGACAATTCTGTTGTGCTTATTGGAGAGAGTGGGCAGCAGCCCAATAGAGAGTTCAGACGTCAACCATTGTCTGACAGCCTCATATTTAGTGGTGATGGTGATAGCAGACACACACAGAGTGGTGCTCTTGCCACTAGAAAGCTCCTCAGAGAAGTGGGAAGGAGGGAATTTGCAAGATCCTCAGGCACTTTGAGTTGCCGAACTTGCATAGACAGCTTTGCAGAGATTGTGCAAAGCGGACGGCTTATAGTGTTAACAACATGTGGCCACATCTTCTGTAGTCAGTGCCTCAGCAATTTTCTTAGGCATGCTAACATTTGCCCAATTTGTAGGAGGAAACTCACTCCAAAGGAGTATCATCCACTTTATATGTGAAGACATGGGTATTCCTGAACACAGTCTAATGTGGCCTTCATAAACATGAGTTGCTGCTTTGAGAAAAGACTGATGTCTAGTGAACTCACTTATTCAAGACTAGGCAATTCATAGTCATCTATGATAATACAACCTGCAGCTTCTTTTTGCAATTTGCCTTGTAAAAAAACAAAGCCAACCACTCACCGATGGAAGTCTGTTCCACATCTACTTGTTTTCTAGTGGCAAACACCTCTTTCTGCTGATGTAGCCCTAATAAAGACCAAGGTTTATAAAACACTGTAGCTCATTTCTAACGCTGCATGCATAAATGATTTATTACAAATAACTCTTGGTGGTCCGAGTCTTCTCTTTAATAGAATACCGCCATCATGTTAGATCTGAACAGCTTTCCCTGTCCAGGCATATGCTTATGGAGCAATTCATAATGGAGTCCGTACCAAGGTTGCCACTTGGGGCAGAATCAAATCGAGATGAGCTAAGCCATTTATGTGAAACACTCCTCAAATGGTTGGAAGAGGATAAAGTAATTATCTGCTTTTCGTAAACGCTTTGCTGTGGGGAAGCTGCACCCATAGGGCCATGTTTCAAGCAGCAAGCATGTAAGACTTGAACCTCGCATGATAAAGTCAACTTGAGTTGCAGCATCTCACTTTCTCAGCCCTGTTATGTATTCATAGTGGAACTATGAATGGCTTGACATGTTAAACTTTTAGATGCTGCTGTACTAATAGGTCTAATTGCTTTAAAAAGTTTTATGTTGATAAGTCTTAAATTAAAGACTTTCTCTTAAATGTATAAAAAATGCCTTCCAGTAGCACTTTAGAGACCAACTAAGTTTGTTAATGGTATGAGTTTTAATGTGCATGCACACTTCTTCAGATACATGAGCACACAAAAGCTCATACCAATAACAAACTTAGTTGGTCTCTAAGGCGCTACTGGAAGGCATTTTTTAATTTTGTTGCAACTAGACTTCCGGAGGCGGCGCGAACGGTAATGGCTGCCCTCTTCTAAACAGGAGAGGGAAGCTCCGTTTGAAACGGGTCGTCCGCTACGGCGAAGCGGAGACCCACATTGGAAAACCGCAGGCGGCAGAAGCCTGCGGTCTTGGGACCCGGTGGGCGCCAGGAGCTGCCCCCAAAACGTTGAAGGAACCCCGTAAGGGGCTCCGGATCGTGGAGGGGGTAGCGGCGCTGAGGGTCGCTCCGCAGTCAACGGAGTGAAGCCGCGAAGCTGTTGCCGGTGAGCGCTGACCTTTCTTCCTGAATCTACGTTTCGGAAAGCAACAATCCGTGAGTAATAAGGACTTTCAAAATTCTTAAAGCTCTAAAAAGTAACGGAATTTGGCTGAAAGCGGATTGACGAAAAAAAAGGAAGTCCGTCTTCCGCTGCTACTGAACTTCAAAGCAAAGAGCAGGAGGTGTGGAGGCAGAGACTGAACTTTTAACCTAATGGATCTGAGCACCCCTTGAACCTCCTTTGAAGCAGAATAGGACTGTAAGCATCAGACCTTTTGTTGCTAATTTGGACTGTGACATCTTCTCCTATTGGAATTACAACTTAAGTTAAAAACCCAGGCGCTGGAACTGCCTGAGTAACTGTAGCAGTCAGCTTGCAGATTTGGACACTTTGAATCTAAATTTGGAAACAATCTGAGGGGTTTGGAATTGCTACTTTGAGGCATCATTTGGAATACCAGCAAGCACTATTTGAGGCATTGTATTTATTTAATACCAACTCTGCCAAAATTTATTATTTGAAGGTTACTGGACATTAATTCTGATTTTATGAACTTTATTGGAATTGATCTCTTCCTGAAAGACTTTCTAAGCTCCCCCTAGAGGTTTGGGAATTTACAGCAGTGGCATTGTTTTACTTTCTCTTTCCCGGCCTCCTGTTTGACTGTTACCATCTGGGCCGTCTCTTTCTCATGGGAAACAACTCAGCCTGACCTTGACTTTTAGATAACTTTGGAATGAGTGGTGCAAGAAAAAAGGAGCCTAAAGAAAAGGAGCCCAAAGAAAAGGAACATAGAGTAAGAACCAGACAAACAACCTTAGCCACAGCCTTACAGCCACGTAGATCGTCTGTGCCTATTTTACTTTCTGAGGAAGAAGCTGTATCCTTGCCAAGGGCAGGAGAAGGAGAAACTGAGGAATTACAATTGGAGGATATGGCCTCTGGATCAGCTGTTTCTATTTTAGAGAAAATCTATGAAAAATTGGAATCTTTGGACAAGAGAGTTGAATCCCTGGACAAAAAAGCTGATGAGCAAACATTTAAAATCGATCAAAACACAGAATGTCTAAATAGATTAACTGGACAAGTGGCACAGAATACACAAGCAATTGGAGAATTGAAGGAGGCTACAGGTGAAAATCAGAAATTGGCTGAAGATGCTAGCCAAAGACTTGGAAAGCTAGAAAAAGAGGTGAGACCACTCAGTAAACAAGTAGGAGAACACCAGACCTACCTTTCTATGATTGAATTACGGAACAGGGAGACTAATTTAAGGATTAGGTCGGTCCCAGAAGTGGAAGAAGACAACTTAGCTGAGTTTTTGACCCAAATATTTTCCAAGTTTTGGAACCTAGAAGAAAAAGACTTTAAAATTGTATCAGCTTTTAGGCTTGGAAGACTTACAAAGAAAGACAAACCCAGAGACTGTTTGATAACATTGAGATCAAAGGAGGAAAGGGACAAGATCCTGGGTCTGCATTACGGAAAGTCACTGGACATCTTGGACAAAAGAACTGAAATTTACAAGGACATTCCTAAACAACTTTTGGATCTTAGATCTGAGTACTTGGAACTAGCAAGACTGCTGAGGAGCAACTCAATCATCTTCAGGTGGGACTTTCCTCAAGGATTATCTTTTACTTTCAGAGGGAAGAAGATTAAAATTAGAACATTGGAAGACAGAGACAAATTTCTAAACGTGTACGGAGAGGACCTTCAAAAAGGACTTGAATTACCACCAGGGCCAGGAGCACCAGAGGCACCGGCACCCTCGGATTCTGAAGACCCAGCCAATAAGGTACCACTCCCAGAAAAATAACCAGATTTATCCAGGATGTCTCTGCAACTGTTGAGTTGGAATATAAATGGCTGCAATATTCCGGAAAAAAGGAGGAAAATTTTTCATATATTAAAAAAGGAACAATTGGACATTATTTGCCTACAAGAAACACATGTGACTAGGCTCCATAGAAAAGTGTTAATAAATAAAAGACTTGGTCAGGAATTTATATCTTCAGACACAGTAAAGAAGAGAGGCGTGGTGATTTATGCAAAAGAGAGCCTGTCACCTAAATTTCTATTTAAAGATGAACATGGAAGAATTTTGGCAATTGAAATACAACACCAAGGAGAGAAGATTTTGCTATTAGGAATTTATGCACCAAACGAAGGAAAATCGGAATTTTATAAGAAGTTGCATGAGACTATGCTGGAGTATCTGGACTATGACAACATCATTATGATGGGAGACATGAACGGAGTCGTATCAACTTACATGGATAAGTCACAAAGCCAAAATGCTACGAAAGATGGCAGACTACCAAAGACCTTTTTCGAAATGACAGACAATATGGACTGGATTGACATTTGGAGAACGAAGAACCCCTTGGGAAAAGAAGGAACATTCTTCTCTGAAGCCCAGCTGACTTGGACAAGAATCGACCAAATATGGATAACTAGAGGTCTGGCACCCAAGGTCAGGAAATTGGAAATCTGCCCAAAAACCTGCTCCGACCATAATGCATTGAAAATGGATTTGACACTTCTACCAACCGGTTCCTTTAGATGGAAGATGAATGACAATTTGTTTAGAGATCAGGAGACCATCAAGAAGGCCCAAAAAGTTTTGAAGGACTATTTTGAGATAAACATGAGCACTACGGTGGACAAAAGAATCATTTGGGACGCAAGCAAGGCTGTGATGAGGGGGTTCTTGATACAACAGAATGCTGTTAAAAAAAGAACACAAAATGAGAGGAAAGACAAGATTTTGGAGAAAATCAAAGAGTTAGAGATCAGGAGACCATCAAGAAGGCCCAAAAAGTTTTGAAGGACTATTTTGAGATAAACATGAGCACTACGGTGGAAAAAAGAATCATTTGGGACGCAAGCAAGGCTGTGATGAGGGGGTTCTTGATACAACAGAATGCTGTTAAAAAAAGAACACAAAATGAGAGGAAAGACAAGATTTTGGAGAAAATCAAAGAGTTAGAGAAGAAGTTAAGATCGAATCCGAAGTCACAGCCGATTCTGAGAGAAATTAAACTCCATCAGGCACAATATTCCAAACTGATGAACCAGGAAATAGAATGGAAGATCAAACTAATGAGACAAAAAACTTTCGAATCAGCAAATAAATGTGGGAAACTGCTGGCTTGGCAGTTGAAGAAGAGACAAAAGTTAAATGTAGTCACAAACTTGGAAATTGAAGGAAGAAACATTCAGAACCCCGTGGAGATTAGAAAGTGTTTTCAGAAATATTTCAAAAAACTTTATACTCAAGGGCCGCAGAATGAGGCTGAGATTAAACAATTTTTGGGGAAAAATGGACTTAAAAAGCTTTCACAAGAAAATAGATCACTCCTGAACAGCAAAATAACACGACAAGAGATTGAACAAGCCATTCAGAACATGAAATTGGGCAAATCTCCAGGGCCAGACGGCTTGACCTCCAAGAACTATAAGACATTGAAAGATTATCTGATACAACCATTGATGGAGGTCAGCAACGAAATTATGGAGGGAAAGAAGGCGCCGGAATCGTGGAAGGAAGCTTTCATCACATTGATACCAAAATCGGAAACTGAGAAGACACAACTTAAGAACTACCGTCCCATCTCCCTTTTAAATGTGGATTATAAAATATTTGCAGATATTTTGGCAAGCAGACTTAAAAGAGTCTTAAACGAAGTAATTCACAAAGATCAGGCAGGCTTTCTCCCAGGTAGACACATGTTTGCCAACACAAGGAACATCATTGACATTTTGGAACTTTTGCAAACAAACATAAATACAAAAGCAGTGTTAATTTTTATAGACGCGGAGAAGGCCTTTGACAATATCTCTTGGAAATTTATGAAGGGGAATTTAAAAGAAATGGGAGTGGGACGGGGTTTTGAAAATGGGATTGATGCAATATATTCAGAACAAAAGGCTAAATTGATAGTTAACAATGTGGTTACAGAAGAGTTTAAAATTGAAAAAGGTACACGACAAGGCTGCCCGATTTCCCCTCTGTTATTCATTTCGGTCCTGGAGGTGCTCTTGAATAGGATTAGAGGGGACCGGTTGGTGCAAGGGATTCAGGTCGGAGCAAAACAATATAAACTTAAAGCTTTTGCAGATGACCTAGTCTTGACCTTGCAGGAGCCAGAATCTAGTACAAAAAGAGTATTACAATTGATTCAAGACTTTGGTCGGGTGGCGGGATTTAAACTAAATAAACAGAAAACCAAGGTGTTGGGGAAAAACTTGACAGATACAGAGTCAGAACGGTTTCAGAGAGAAACAGAACTAACTGTGGTTAAAAAAGTAAAGTACCTAGGGGTAAACATAACAGCAAAAAATCTGAGTCTATTTAAGGATAATTATGAAAAATGTTGGTCTGAAATTAAGAGAGACTTGGACAGTTGGTCAAAATTGAAGCTTTCTTTGTTAGGCCGAATTGCTGCTATTAAGATGAATGTATTGCCAAAGATGTTGTTCTTGTTTCAAACATTGCAAATTGTGGATAAGACGGAGTGTTTCTGGAAGTGGCAGAGAGATATTTCTAAATTTGTCTGGCAGGGCAAAAAGCCCAGAATTAAGTATAAGATATTAACTGATGCGAAAGAAAGAGGGGGCTTTGCCCTGCCAGACTTAAAATTGTACTATGAAGCCGCAGCTTTCTGCTGGCTAAAAGACTGGCTACTTCTTCTGGCCGAGATGACTGGCAGAATTCGAGACCTGGGAGAAGAGAGGGTTGAAGAAGATTGGAGGAAATTTAAGACTTATTTACAAAAATATTGTGATTTGGTGGAAAGTTAAGTAGGATGTTTGATCATAAATAATTGGCCACCACAAAATCGGATTGGAATGGGATGTAAAGTGAGATTAAGAGAAATAAATTTGCAGAGGACTATATTTAAATAAGCGGTTATAAAATTTGCAAACTAGATGATAAATTGCATGGAAAAAATTTATGATGATGAAAATGGCAGCGGGAGATGTGAGGAAGTCCAAAGAAGTTATGAAACTCTGTTGAGATAAAAGCAAGGTTGTTTATTGTCTTTGTACTCTATTCTGTAAAAACCCCTAATAAAAATTTTATTAAAAAAAAAAATAAAAGACTGGCTACTTCTTGAAGACACTGATGTGTTGGATTTGGAAGGTTTTAACAATGCTTTTGGCTGGCATGCATACTTATGGTATGACAAAGTTAAGATCAATAAGGCCTTTAAGAACCATATTGTCAGGAAAGCAGTATTTAATGTCTGGACAAAATACAAAGACTTATTGGAAAACAAAACTCCGAGGTGGCTGTCCCCTCTGGAAGCCAAGGCCCGAAAAAGACCCAATATGGAGGCCAAATGGCCAAAATATTGGGAAATATTAGAAAAAGACAGTGACAATTGGAAATTGCAGAGTTTGGAGAAAATGGAGGGTAAAGTGCGAGACTGGTTACATTACGCCCAGATTAAAGAAGTTTTTAAAAATGACAAAAAACTAGGGTTCCAGGTGGAGAAATCGAAGTTGGAGACAGAACTGTTAGAACCAAAGACTAAGGTACTATCAAGAATGTATAACCTGCTGTTAAAATGGAATACACAAGACGAACTGGTTAAATCTGCTATGATAAAGTGGGCACAGGATATTGGGCATAACATTATGTTTGAGGACTGGGAAAGGTTGTGGACCACTGGGCTGAACTTCACTGCATGTAATGCTTTGAAGGAAAATGTAATGAAAATGATATATAGATGGTACATGACCCCAGTTAAACTTGCCAAAGTATACCATTCGTCTGATAATAAATGTTGGAAATGTAAGGAAAATGAAGGAACATTCTTTCACCTCTGGTGGACCTGCCCTAAAGTGAAGGCCTTCTGGGAAATGATATATAATGAGCTGAAAAAGGTATTTAAGTATACCTTCACCAAGAAACCAGAGGCCTTCCTCTTGGGTATTGTCGGCCAGGGGGTGTTAAAGAAGGACCGAACATTTTTTATGTATGCAACAACAGCAGCAAGGATACTTATTGCCAAGAACTGGAAGACTCAAGATCTACCCACACTGGAAGAATGGCAGATGCAGCTGATAGACTATATGCAACTGGCAGAGATGACCAGCAGAATCCGAGACCTGGGAGAAGAAAGGATGGAAGAAGATTGGAAGAAATTTAAAACTTATTTACAAAAATATTGTAATTTGATTGAATGTTAAGAATGCTTGATCATAAATAATTGGCCACCACTAAACTAGATTGAAATTAGATGATAAGTGAGATTAAGGAAAAGACAAATCCTTTGGGAGAGCTATTTGATTATATTTAAATGAGTGGATATAAGATTGAAAACAAGATGATAATTTGCTTGGAAAAACTTTTTAACAATGTAAGTGGGAGCGGGAGACGTGAGGAAGTCCAAAAAAAAATCTTTAATAAATATTTATTTATTTATTTTTTAAAAAATTGTTGCAACTACGGCAGACCAACACGGCTACCTACCTGTATCTTAAATGTAGCCATCCAATCTTCCGTTGGTAGAAAACATGGGATATCCAGCTAATCAGCAGCATCTCACCAGGCCTTAATCTGCGAGGTATATGGGCTGCGGTGAGTCTCATAATATTTTCCCCCATGTTTCTTTTTTATTCCATTTTAATGAGTCTCGTAACATAGTGAAACCACACCCATTACAGCTTGGAGGGCCAGTGTTATTCTTCTAGTTCAGCATTGGGTTGAACACCATTTTTAAAAGGGAGGCTTCCTTAGTCTCCCCTCAGCCTGCTGTAGGGGCCTAGCTGCACACACCCCATATTAGACTTGCACATAGCCTGTCAATCATGTGGCACGGTTAGGATTTCCACAGATGGAATTGTCTCCGTGAACATGGGCTGTGGGGATCAAATACTCTGTGCAAATGCATCTGGTGTTACCAAAACCTATATGCATCCCCCAGCTTTCGAGTGGAGGTTAAGACAAAGTGCTAAATGGAATGTCATTTCCATTCATCCCTGCCATCACCGTTTCTTGTCTGTTTGCACAGACACTCTTATTGAAGAACAAATTACACTTTGCCCAGGGATGGACCTTGGTAATATGGTGCCCTGGGGGGTGCAAAATTTGTCACACACCCTGCCCTCCTGGTGCCTTCCAAAAGCCAGGCAAGGGAGGTGTCAGGCTTTGGGAAGGATGCACAAGGCTTTGGTGGGTCCTAGAGCCCTCTCATCTCATTCCCAAAGCTGGGAAAGCGCTAACTAGGCTTGGGGAAGGAGGCAGGAAGGCTCCCTTTTGGCCCCCACATCCTGTGCAGGGGAACAGCTTCACTGCCCTAAATCCACCTCTGCTTTGCCTCGTGTATCAGTTACCATTAAGGCATTTTACCCATTGGAGAAAGTTGCACAATGTATTTTTGAGGTCACTTATTTGAGTCATGATGGGAAAATCTGAATTCCTGTGCAGAATCCTTAATGTGCACCAGATGGGAGGGGTACAGCAATCACTATTGTTGGATGATGCTGTATGGAACCTAACACTTCACCAATCTAGTCTTTGCATAAAAGTTCTATCAAAACTATGTGTTAGGGTGCCTCGGCCCTTACACAGTTTCCTGAATCCTTGCATTGATAGGTTTTTTATGGGGGTGGGGGTGGGTTGTCTAGTGGCAGATGAAAAACGGCACCCGAGTTAGCAAAATGCAGTAACAAAAATTACATCTGCATAATGGACTGTTCTTGACGGTAGGCAACAATTGCCATGTGATACCATGACAAGGATAGGAGAATATTTAACAAATGAGTCAGAACTTACAATTGCCATATTCAGATTGGTTATTACATGCTATTGTTTGACTTGAGACTGGACACCTCCCCCACAAGACACTATTACTTTTGCGGTACATAAATAAAGCCATAGGCTATGCGAATAACAGATGGAAAAATTGGCAGAATTCTCTGCTAGGTTTTGTGACCTCTGCCATTTCTCAAGGACAGGGTCACAGACATCTGAACACAATTTACCTGCATTTAATAAGAAACGAGTTCTTAAAGGGCTGCCAGTGTTTATTTGAGGTTTTCATTTGGTGATGTATATATAATTAATGTTTGTGAGGTACCCCCTCCCTTTTTACTTGATCCTAGCTCCTAGTCAAGTAACGAGTTAATGTTCTGTAATTCACACAGAAATCTTCAGCACCACAGGGCAGGTGTATCTGGTACTGAACACTTTTTGTCTGAACAGATTTAAGAAAAACACAACAGCTCTTGGTATTCAACGTTACCTGTTTAGTTACTCTACTCTGAATTCCCTTGCTTAGTTAATCTAGTTCACTTTTCTGCATAAACAAAACACACTTTGTATCTTAAACAAAACTCCCATCAGGATTCCAGTAGGAACCAGTTTTGAAAGCGGTGACCCAAACCCAGTGGGTCTATTTTTGCTTGCACTAGAAGACATTGCTGAACTCCCTTAATCATGGTGAGTGCAAGGGTGTGCATAGATTATGTTGTAATCTATGTATTCACACATCATCATCAACTTTCTGACTTACGGTTTCAAGATGCTTGTGACCATTGCTTCATTTCTCCCACTTTGATCCTGGCACAGGAAGCTTTGTTTTCCCCATTACATCTGGTCATGGTTTGTTGCTCCCTAACAAGCCACAGTCGGCAGGCCAACCATAAGCCGTGATTTAAGATTGGCTGGCAATTGTTGCTTATTATGATAAGGCCACAGTCCCTGGTTCAGACGTGATGTGGTGCCAAGGCCTTGTGCTTTGCTTCTCCTGCTTGCTCCAAAAGAGAACAGAATGAGGAGCAATTGGGCAGCATGTGCTACATAACACATTATAAAATTACTCATTATGACCGCTGTATGTTTACAGTGTCTAGGAAGCCGCTTTGTATGGAATCAATCACAGTCTTAACTTAGACTGATCTGCATAATAACAAATCACCATTTCGTAGGGAATGCATGTTTTAATGCTGTGGAATATTTGCCTGTCCAGTACATTTCCTCTGCGCAAAACTTCTATACGTTTTCTCTGCGCGAATCCTCTGTGGAAGACGTCTTCAGGCAGTGGCAGAGCTGAGCAGCAGTTGCCGCCGTGTGAGAAGAAGGAAAGGAAAGTCCACACACTGTTCTTGTTCTCTAACAGCGTTCATTTACAACCCAAATTTTCCACCCGAACTTGAACACATCTTGATCTCTCTCGCTCTTGGTGAAAAGTGAAATTAACTTCACACAGACAAAGAAACTGCAGCTTCCATTAGAAGCTCCTCCTCAGATACAGGACACTCAGGAGGTTTAACTCTTAACCACCACACTCCACACCCCCTCTTGTCCTGCATCCCGGGGAATAGGCATCACCACTTACCCCAAACACAGACCTTCACAGAACTCTCCATGACGCTGAAAGGTTAATGGTTTCGTAAAACCATCAGCGAGGTTCTTGGCCGAGGGACAGTACTTCAGGGCAACTAATCCCACCCAAACGCTCTGACACACATTCTGAAAACGGATGTCTAGGTGTTTGGTCCTGGCCTTAAACTGCCCAGATTTTGCCAACTTCAGGCAGCGCTGATTGTCTTAAAAAACAACGACAGGCAAACAGCTCTCCCAGCAGATCTCTTGAACCAAACACACATAGAACTCCAACTCTCTGCAAACCTCAGAAAGCTCACTGAACTCAGCTTCAGTAGATGAGAGCGCTATGAGACTTTGATTCTGGGACATCCACCCAACCAAGGAGTTCCTGAACTTCACCACTAGGCCGGACACAGCGCGTTCTACTTGCTGACTATCTGAACTATCTCAGTCATTCTGAACTTCTGAACTTCTGAAGCAGTTGCTCAATCTTACTCTTCTGGCTGAGCAAAAAGCTTCCATCTTCACTTCGAGCTACCTTTACGCCAAGGTAAGATCGAACAGCTCCCAGGTGTTTGAGCTTGAACTGTTTACCAAGCTCCTTAGCAAACTTCTCCACATGTTTACCTGTCTGGGCCATATAAAGAATATCGTCAACAAAGACCAGGCTCGCTTCCTGTGTCTCTCCTGACCCTTTAAGATACAGACAGCTATCATCAACACTTCTCCTGAAACCTAACTGCTCTAAGACTTAATTCAGACACATGTTCTAGTTTCTGGCAGATTGACGTAAACCATAAATAGATTTATGCAATCTCCAAACAATGCCTCGCCCCTTGGCCTCAAACCCTGGAGGAGGAAGCATGTACAACTCCTCCTGGAGGTCTGAGTTCAAGTAGGCGACATCCACATCAAAGTGGTTTACCTTCCAACCTCTTTGTGCAGCAACAGCTAAGAGCATGCACAGATTTTCACTTCTGGAAGTCGGAGCATACACTTCTGTGAAATGCACTCCCTTCTGCTGCGTGAACCCTCTGGCAACTAACCTAGCCTTGTACTGTGGTTCTCCAGCTTCTGTGGGTTTAAGGCGATAAACCCACCTACTACTCACAGCTTGTTTACCAGCTGGCAACGTTGTGAGGGAGAACACACCTAGAGACTCCATTGAGCTCATCTCCTTCTGCATCGCCTCATGCCATTTGCTGGCTTCTTCCTGAGGCAGCTTCTGAACATCCTCAAAGGTTTCAGGTTCACACCTAGCCACACCAACCCACACACTTGTGGCTTCAAACCTGTCAGGTGGCTTCCCCTTCGTAGTTCTCGCTGATCTCCTCAGTGTAAACTCTGGTACCCCCTCTGACCCACTAGGGCCAGTCAGACCATCCCCAGTGTCAGAGAACTCCCCTTCTGACCTGCTGCGTCTTTTGAACCTTACAGCTGGACCTGTGGGCGAGGATGGCTCACTCCAAAAGCAGCAAAACGTGTTTAGACCCACCCAGAGATGCCACTGGCATGGGTCCACACAAATCTGCATGAACTAGCTCAAAGGGCTTGCTAATTTTTCTGCCCGATCTGGGATATGAGCATGTTGTTACCTTGGATTGCTTACAGGCCCTGCAATCTAAGAACTTATCAAATCCCTTAAACTTGCACCCCTCTGCACACTCTGGGGCCTTCTTGACATAGGACTAATTTGTGTGAGCAAATCTTCTGTGCCATAGATGGGAACAGCCATCACGTGGTGGCATGTTTGTGCACTGCACCTGTGTTACCTCAGGGGGGGTCATCACCAGCAATAGGCATCTCAACCACAAACAGCCTATTCTTACATTCAACACTGAACAGTTGTCTCCCATCCCTGGAAAAAGAACACATGTTATTTGCAAACTTTACACAGAAACCGTCAGCTACTAAAGGAGAGACAGATAAAAGGCAGTTGGCAATCTGTGGAACCACAAAAGCCTGGACCTCATGGTCTAGGAATGAACAATATAAAGTCACAGACTGAGTCAAAGGTCTCTTGCTGCCATCTGCCAGCGACACAAATCTTCTACTTTGCACAGACTTGCAGTTCCGAAGAAGCCCACTTGATGGCACTAAAGTGTGCGTCGCTCCTGTATCGACGATAAAAGAGAGGCTGGCTGCTTGTTTGGGTTGCTGCAACATTGCCATGGACGTAGCCAGGTGGAACAGAAATGTTTTCTCCTTGTTTTCACCACGGCCAGGGCCTTTGGTGCCTTTCCCACGCCTCTGCGCCTGAGAACCGTCTCTTATCTGCTTTCTCTGCATTCCTTTCCGGCCGTCCCTGGACTCCTGGGCCTCTACAGGACAGTTTATGATGAGATGGTTAGTACTTCCACACCAAAAACATCTTTTGGAGACAAAGGCTTTTACAGAGCTCTCACAGCTGCTGCCTGCACCCCCACTCCTGGGTGCACAGCTTCCAGAGGAACAGCCTGTGACTGCTTTCCTCTCAGCTCTCTGCCTCTCTCCTTGTCCATCACACAGATGTGTTGAAGCATAGAAACAGCTTCCAGGAACTTTGTTTTCAGTCCCCACTAGGCTCACAGCTCCCTCTCGGTCTTTGGCTCCCACTGTGGCTTCACACACCCTCTGCAGTGCCTTCCAAGCGACCCGGGCCTCCTTGGTCCCCTGAAGGTTCGGCAAAAGCCAAGCGTCCACGCTTGCTCTCAGCATGCCCAGCACACTCTGCTCTCTTTCCAGAGCTGCAGCCACGTCTGCCTCAGAAGCACTCTCAGCAGCCTGAGGTGGCGGGGGTTGCATGCAAGACCAGAGCTGTTCTCCCAACAGCCAGTACTTCATTCTGATGGACCACTCAGCCCAATTGGGGCCAGTTAGCTTCCCAAAGGGCACTTTGAAAGCCTCTTGAGCCTGCGCCATCTTTCCCGGGGCTATAAGCTTACTCACACTTTCTGCTGGCCGGTGCTCCAAAGATGCTTTCTGCAGCAAGCTCCGCTTTCACCAGCGAAATCACGACTGCCTCATCCTCAGGCAGGAACTGGCCTGTTCCCTTTGTTCCCTTCTCACACCCAGCAAACAGACGTACAGCCATAACCTGTGGAATATCTACCTGTCCAGTACGTTTCCTCTGTGCAAAACCTCTGTACGTTTTCTCTGCGCGAATCCTTTGTGGAAGACGTCTTCAGGCATTAGCAGAGCTGAGCAGCGGTTGCCTCCGTGTGAGAAGAAGGAAGGGAAAGTCCACACACTGTTCTTGTTCTCTAACAGCGTTTATTTACAACCCAAATTTTCCACCCGAACTTGGACACATCACGATTTCTCTCGCTCTCGGTGAAAAGTGAAACTAACTTCACACAGACAAAGAAACTGTAGCTTCCATTAGAAGCTCCTCCCCAGATACAGGACACTCAGGAGGTTTAACCCTTAACCACCACACTCCACAAATGCTCCCTAATGGCAAACTCCTTGCTTGAAGAAATATCTTTTTAAATCCTATCCAAATGGCATGTCCTATGGTCCTACCCTACTAATTCTTCTGGTTCTATTTTCTCCCAACAATCCTGTTTCCTTCATAATCAGAAATTTTATTTATCCTTCTCTTTCATCATAAATAGATTCACCATTGGCTAGGTAAGGCCTTTCCAAATTGAGTTGAGGTTATAGCAGGTATGGGGAACTTTGGGCCATCCAGACGTTGCTGAACAACAAGTCCCATCAGCCCCTGCAAACACGGCCAGTGGCAAGGAATGGTGGGGGGTTGTAGTTCAGTAACACCTGGGGGGGGGGCAAAGCTTCCCCAGACCTGCTCTATAGCCCATGTTCTTGTTCCAAGTAGTGAAGGCTGGTCCTCACTGGGGCTGGAGGGGCAGAAGACACAGAGACCAACCGTAGGTGGAGCCAGAGCCAATGACAGGCAGAGCCAACTAATTCTTGAATTGTCCCCATCCTCCTCTCTGCTGAGTTCTTCAAGAGCACAACTGAGACTAAGGAGAAGGAAGCTGGCAGGCAGTGCTACCCTCTGGACTGTTTGTTAGTGAGGAGGCAGGTAGGGTGGGGACTGGCTGTGAGTAGAACGAAGTAAGTGAGGTAGCTCCCCAATTGTCCTAATAAATAGACCAACCTCAGCTGGTCCTAATTTTCCAGTGGAAATGTAGCACTTGTGCATTGATACCTCCTAATTTGCAAAATAACTGGCTTCCACCAGCACCTTTCCAAATTCCAATTTCATGGACACATGCCTCAAGTAAGAAGAACCCTGCTGGCTAAGACCAAAGGCCTGCCTAGCCCAGGATTCTGTTCTCACAGGGGCCAACCAGATGCCTAGGGGAGGTCCACAAGCAAGACATGAGTGCATTAGCACTCTCCTGTTCACGATCCTCATTCACTTGTTCTGCACAGCCAACATTTTGCCATCAGGGCCATTTGCACCATCAGTTTTGAAAAGGAAAATGCCTCTGGTTTCACAGCAACCCAAACTTTCGATCTCAGTACCTCAGGTCTCACATTGTTATTGCTTCTTATACCCCCCAGCATGTTGTGAATCTTTTTGCCTGAATTCCTCTTACTGATTCCTGTCTTGGTAGCAGCCGTGAAATTGGCTAGATGGACAGAAATCTGATGTCTATTTCATATAAAGATTTTGTAACAGGACAGAACCTATCTCTAGGTGTGGATCACACTGTTAAAAGGTATGAGGGAAATAGTTTTGAAAAACAAGCTGACAAGAACTCTTGGGCTAAGTGTGTTTTTGTTTTCTCTGTATGGAACTGTTTCCAAAAGAAAGCCATTTTCTTCCTTATTTAAGGACAATAATCGAAATACCCTTTCTCAAGTGCTTAGCTATTACATCAGGCAACCCCAATCTGGGTCCTCCAGATGTTTTGGGACTACAACTCCCATCATCCCTAGCTAACAGGACCAGTGGTCAGGGGTGATGGGAATTGTAGTTTCAAAACATCTGGAGGGCCGAGTTTGGGGATGCCTGTATTACATCCATAAAAGTATATTCTTATTTTGCAGACTCCTTCCATAAACATCCTTAACTTCTCCCCCATATCCTGAAATCAAGCTATCTGATCCTCTAGAAGAGGCAGAACACCACAGAAGTATATACATGTAGCTGTTCAAAAGCAAATGGTATGTATGGGACTTCTGGTTGTCGAGGAGAGGAATGGCAGCGCCCGGCGCTTTGTCCCGTTAAAGACAAGCACTTTGGGGGTTGATGAGTGAAGAGGGGAGGTTGCCAGGACTAGGTACCCCCCTAAAAAAAAACCCTGCAGAAGAGCAGGGCTTCGGAGGGGTCTTGCGGAATCCATTCTTTCCTCCTGCCGGGACCTGGTTCTCGCAACTACATTTTTGACAGAGGCCTTTAAAATAGCAGACATACGATATAAAGGGGAGTTTCCAGAAGGACTCTCATTTATATATAAAGGCAAAAGATACAGATTTACAACAGAAACACAGGCACATGCATTTTTTGACAAACAAGGCAGAGACTTAGAAAGACAAAAAGCAGATAGGCATGGGAAGACTCCTCTGGAACAACAAAGGCTGGCAATGGAACTGCTGGCACATGAAGAAGAAAAAGATGCAGTAGGGGGCAGACCTATCTTAAGAAAAACAGACAATGGCAAACCTTAAGATATTGAGCTGGAATGTGAATGGAATAAATATTAAAACAAAGAGAAATAGGGTGCAACACATAATTCTCAAACACAATTTAGATATAATCTGTTTACAAGAGTCACACATAGCCAAAAGTCATCAAATAATTCTGACAAATAAAAAATTTAGGGATGGATTTTATTACTGCTGACGATACCTGTCAGGGAACTGCCATCAGAGCAAGAAACGGAGGCAGGGCTCCCGAGCGATGCCGGAGAGGGGACTAGCAGGGGGGGAGGATTTCAGCGTAACACCCATAGAGAAGAGAGGGAGATGGAGGAATTGGTGACAGGGCTCCAAGACCCTTCACCCGAAACTAGTGGAGAGAGCGCTGGGACGCCCCTGCCTTCCCCTTACTTGCGCAGACGCGTTCCGCGCAGGGAACAGAGGAGGAGACTCGGGGTCAAACAGCTTTTATGCTGGAAGAGGTTCAAGAGACGCCCACTCTCGGATTCTGCAAGTGACTAACAGGTCACGGAGGGCGAGCTCTGACCCTAAGCATGGTTGGGCAAGCAAACTAACTAAACTGAAGGCAATTTACGCACAAGTAACCCCTCACAACCATTACAGCAATCCGAGAGTCATTTACGTTACTTGTGCGCAAGCAGTGGAAACATGAGCCAGACTGGAGACGCTGGGGCAGCAGAGCCAGCTGTGGGGGCGCAGGACCTAATGAAGAGGAACCAGGAGCTGGAACGGCATGTAGCACTGCTGATGGTGCGGCTGGACGAGAGGCGCACCCAGGATGTGCAGGTTAGACCCACCCCAGTGGCAAAGAAGGTGCCCGGACTAGTACACAAATTTGGGGGGGAGCCCCAGGAATATAATGGATTCCGAACGGAAATAGAGTACGCCTTGCAGCTGCAGCATGATGACTTTGCTGACGAGGCAGCGCAGGTGGCGTATATCGTGGGGCACCTTGAGGGCAAAGCGAGGGAATGGGTTAGACCCCTGATGGCCGCGCAGAACCCCGCCATGAAGGACGTTCGGAAGTTTTTACAGGCAATGGACGCTATGTATTCTAGCCAATTGGGGGAGAGTGTGAACCAAAGGGAGCTGATGAGATGCAAGCAGGGGGACCTTTCCGTTAGAGACTACTGGTCCTGCTTTGCGATGCTAATACACCGGCTTGAATGGGATCTGGATAGCCCTCCCATACGGATGCTGTTTACCTCGAGGTTCTGGAGGAGACTCATGAACTTATTGCAGGTGGAAGTGGGATTCTCGACGGCACGACACCCGGAGACCAACGGGCAAGCAGAGAGGGCGAACAGCATTTTACAGCAATAACTGCGCTACTACGTCAACGAGAGACAGAACGATTGGGTAGAGAAGCTAGCACTAGCGGAGTTTGCGTATAACAACGCTGAGCATGTGTCCACGGGGATGAGCCCGTTCATGGCTAATTATGGGTGTCACCCCAGGGCTTTTCCCGGGAGAGGGGAGGAAGGGTGGAGCGTGCCCGCCGCAGAGCAGTTCGTGGAAGAAATGGAAGCCCTGCACCAGCAGCTTAAGATGAACCTGGATAGGGCCAAGGAGGTGTACAAGAGACAAGCAGACAAATGTCACCGGGAAGGGGAGACCATTAGGGTGGGGGACCGGGTGTGGTTATCCACACAAGGCTTACCCTTCAAGGGCGGGTGTAAGAAACTGAGGCCAAGACGGCTGGGACCATTCGAGGTGACACACCAAGTGAACCCGGTGGCGTTCCGGCTCAAGTTGCCAGACAGCATGAAAATCCACCCGGTATTTCATAGGTCGCTGCTCTCACCGTACAGAGGGGAGCAGAGGGTCCGGGAGGCAGGAGGGGAAGGGCTCACACACCCGCTAATGGAAGAGAGGGAACGCCACCACGAGGTAATGGAGATCCTGGATTTGCACTGGCGAGGGCGGCAGGTGGAGTACCTAGTGGCTTGGGAGGGGGAACCTGAGTCAGAAAACACGTGGGTTCCTGCAGGGTAAATAGATGATGGATATCTGGTGGAAGAGTTCCACAACAGGTATCCGAGGAAGCCCAAACCCTTTGAGAGATTATGGGAGGAGCAATTTGCCACCACCGATGAGGAGGAGGAGGATTTCATGGATTTTCCGGCTTCCCAAGAGGAAGGAGGAGAATCGTCAGGAGAGGAGGAATCAGATTGGGAAGCCCCTCCCATGAGAAATTGGAGCAGGTGGGAAGCGGGGTTTGAGTCCATGGATGACAACAGCAGCTCCTTTCGGGGGTTCCCGGCATCATCGGCTGAAGAAGGGGACAAGGTCCTGTCACAGGGTCAGGCCGGGGGTGGAAGGGGTCCTGGGGAGGAGGTGGATGTCAGGGAACTGCCATCAGAGCAAGAAACGGAGGCAGGGCTCCCGAGCGATGCCGGAGAGGGGACTAGCAGGGGGGAAGGATTTCAGCGTAACACCCATAGAGAAGAGAGGGAGATGGAGGAATTGGTGACAGGGCTCCAAGACCCTTCACCCGAAACTAGTGGAGAGAGCGCTGGGACGCCCCTGCCTTCCCCTTACTTGCGCAGACGCGTTCCGCACAGGGAACAGAGGAGGAGACTCGGGGTCAAACAGCTTTTATGCTGGAAGAGGTTCAAGAGACGCCCACTCTCGGATTCTGCAAGTGACTAACAGGTCACGGAGGGCGAGCTCTGACCCTAAGCATGGTTGGGCAAGCAAACTAACTAAACTGAAGGCAATTTACGCACAAGTAACCCCTCACAACCATTACAATACCAAAAAACGAGGTGTAGTCTTTTACATTATACCTGCACTGGAGCCCAAACTGATTAAAAAAGATGAAAAAGGGAGAATGATAATAGTTCAAATTAAAATTCAGGGAGAAAATATATATTTGGTAGTAATCTATGCCCCAAACAATAATAAAGCAGAATTTTATTTTAAAAAATTAGAAACAGATCTGTTGGAATTTGCCGATCAAAAAATTATCATAATGGCAGATTTGAGCAAGTGGGATCATTGGAAGTAGTTGGAACCATCAGAAAAAAGAGACAAAAAAAAGAAGGGAAACTTCCCAAAACTTTCTTTGATATGACTAAAACTCTGAACTTGGTAGACATTTGGAAAGTAAGGCATTGAATGGAGAAACAGTTCACGTATTATTCTCATGTCCATGAGAGCAGTACGACAAGTGAAGCAGTTTGGATTACTAAAGAAGTGGAATTCAGTCAAGAAAGTTGAGATAGAGCAGATGTCAGCTTCATTCCGGAGCTGACAGAGGCTGGGAATGAGAACAGACCAAGAGAGATAAAGACACTGGAATGTGAGCTGTAATGTGAGAGGGAGGAGGGGAAGCCTAGCAGCATGGCTTCAGAGAACAGAGAGCAGGCAGCAGGCAGCAGATAGCAATGGTAATCTAATCCCTGAGCATAGTGACCAAGGAAGGGGGAGCCAGAGCAGAGATACACAAAATAACAATCTTAGCTCAGAAGCAGATGGAGAATAGCCAGCCCAAAAAGTCGAAGACGCGAAAAGGTCAGCGAGAGGAGGGAAAAAGCACAGAAGCGAAAGGGTTTTTTCCCTGTTGGAAGAAGAGGAAGGGGCGGAGTTTAGACTCTGCAACTGCTAACTTGGAGTCAGACACAGAGTGAAGGAGCTCCGGAGTGATTTTTGTGTTTGAGCAATAAACCTGAGATAATTACAACCGGTGTCTCGTTTCTGTGGGAGAGCCAAGCCATTACAGCAGAGGATTGTGTCAGAGCATAACCCAGTGGTTATGTAAATGCAAAAGGAAGAAAGGTCAACCTTGAGATGGAGACTTAATAATGCTTTATTGGATGACCAAGAATTAGTAGACAACACAAAAAAAATTAGAAGAATATTTTAAATTGAATTTAAAGAATGAAATAAAAATCCAGACTGTATGGGACGCTAGTAAAGCGGTCATGAGAGGCTTTTTTATACAACAAAATGCTGTTTAAAAAAGAGCCAGGGAAGGAAAGAGAAAGGAAATTTTGGGTGCCATCAGTGGCGTCGCAACGGGGGGGGGGGGGGGGCGTGGGGGATGGTACACGGCTGTATCGGTGATGGAGGGATCCCCGCACCGTCTGTACGGCGATGGAGTGGCACTGGCAGCAAACCACTATACAGTGCATGTGTGGCGTTGCTACGTACAGTGCATGTGTGGGACGCCGCACATGCGCTGTACTTAGCGGCTTGCTGCTGGTGCTGCTCCAGCGCCATACGGACAGTGCCGGGATCCTCTGTTCTAGCAGCGACGGAGGGATCCCCGCACCATCTGTACGGGGCTGGAGTGGCGCTGGTGGCAAACCGCTATACAGCACATATGCGGCGTCATTACATACGGCGCATGCGTCATACATAGCAATGCTGCACATGCGCCCTACGTCGTGATGCCCGCCCTGGGTGTCACGATGCCTTCCTTCGCCCCTGGATGTCATATCAACGAAGGAAAACGAATTAGGAAAAAATCCAAACAAACAATCCATAAAATTATTACAATCACAGTATTCAATGATAATTAATGATGAACTAGCATGGAAAGTTTAAAAAAAATGAAACAGAAATTTTTTGAGCATGCAAATAAACCAGGAAAGTTGTAAGGAAAAATCAACAGATATAGGTAAAATTAACTCCAATGGAAAAGTTTTGAATAAAGCAAAAGAAATAAGGGAAGCTTTAAAAAAAAATCAGAATTTATATAAAAGAGGAAATGAAAAGATAACCAACATACAGGAATATATAAAAAAGAGTCATCTGACAAAGATAAAACAAGAAGAGACAGTACTCTTAATTACACAAATAACAAACCAAGAAATCTTTGATGCAATAAGTCACATAAAAGTGGGTAAATCACCAGGACCAGATGGACTATCAGCAAATCATTATAAAAAAATTAAAGAACAGCTTACAAATGTAATGAAAGACATAGTGAACAAAATAGTAACAAAAGGGGAAATTCCGGAGACATGGAAGGAAGTTTATATTACCTTGTGTCAGGACTGCCGCTAGGTCCCAGCTCACAGAGGACCAACGCCCAGTGGATGTTATATACAAAAGTCTTTATTAAAGTTTAGTTTCCATTTCCAAGCTCTGGGCGCGCAGACCCACGTCTCGACGCTAGACCGGCTAAGTCCCCTCTGACTCACTGCTCCACCCACACCAGTTTAAGATTCTAGCCCGGCTCCACCTCTTACGCTGTTCTTTCCTTCGCTGGGTCCTTCTGCCCTCTGGGGTTCCCTCCTTCCTGGACTCCTCTGACGCTGAGCCTCCTGAGTCTTGCCCCTCCCTCCGGCGGGCTTTAGGACCTGGCTCCCTTCCCGGGCTCCCCGCTGTGCCGCGCTCCTGTACATTTGAACTTGGCGCGCGCGCCCAGCCGGTGACTTTCCTTCTGACCGTTTCCCCGCTTCCTGATGTGGGCGTTGCCAAACCTGACTCCTCTCCTCCCTCTGGTGGTGAGGACACTGGTCCCGACTCCTGGGACTCTCCTTCTGAACCCCTGACACCTTGATTCCAAAACAAGATAGAGATCTGACTTTGATCAAAAACTATAGACCCATTTCATTACTGAATAATAACTACAAGAGGTTTGCTAATATTTTAGCTAATAGATTGAAAAAGGTCTTAAATGTTTATATACATCCAGATCAAGCAGGATTCCTTCCAGGTAGACAGATGAAAGATAATATAAGAAATATTTTAAATGTAAAAGAATATCTCAAAGGAAGAAATGAGAAAAAAGCAGCAATGATGTTTATAGATGCGGGAAAAGCATTTGATAATATATCTTGGGATTTTATGAAGAAAGCAATGGAAGAAATGGAATATGAAGAAAAGTTTATAAAAGGGATAAAAGCTGTATATACAGAACAGAATGCAAAATTAATTATTAAGCAGGTGATAACGAAACAATTTAAAATAGAAAAAGGAACGAGACAAGGATGTCCATTATCACCTTTATTATTCATCCTGGTCCTGGAGGTTTTGAACAGAAACATAAGAGCAGATAAACAGATTGTGGGAATAAGAACAGGGAAAAATGAATTTAAGTTGAAAGCATTTGCAGATGACTTGGTAATTACAGTTGAGGAACCAAAATTATATTTAGGAAAAATACAAGTGTTTGGGCGAGTAAAGGAAAGACAAAAATATTAACAAAAAAAAATGAAAGAATCGGAGAAAAAGGAATTGCAGGAGATCACAAAAATAGAAATTCACAAAAAGTCAAATATTTAGGAATTCACAAAAAGTCAAATATTTAGGAATTTGGCTTACCAATAAAAAATTATATTTATATAAGGATTAAAAAATTATATTTATATAAGGATAATTATGAGAAAGTTTGGCATGAAATTAAGAAAGATTTGGAAATTTGGAACAGAAGGAATCTCTCTCTGATGGGAAGGATAGCAGCAATAAAGATGAGTGCACTACCAAAGATGTTATTTTTATTTCAGTCAGTACCGATAATAAGTAATTATGTCTGCTTCAAAAACTGGCAGAAAGATATTTCTAAGTTTGTCTGGAATGGGGAAAAACCTAGAATAAAAAACAAAATACTTATAGATACTAAAAATAGAGGAGGCTTCTCCCTTCCAGACCTAAAATTGTATTATGAAGCAGCTTGCATCATGTGGATTTGGGACTGGATTAAATTAGAGAGAGATGAAATATTAGATTTGGAAGGGCATGATAATAGATTTGGTTGGCATTCATATTTATGGTATGGGAAAGATAAAAAACACAAAGGTTTTCATAATCATATAATAAGAAAAACGCTTATAAAAGTGTGGAATAAACAGAGATTTTTTAGAACCCAAAACTCCATGGGGGCTTTCGCCGGTGGAAGCATTAGCATTAAAACCTCTTAATAAGAGAGGAAATTGGCCGCCGTACAGAGAAATAATAATAATAATAATAATAATAATAATAATAATAATAATAATAATAATAATAATTTATTTATACCCCACCCATCTGACTAGGTCTCCCCAGACACTCTGGGCAGCTTCCAACCAAATATCAAAAACAATACAGCGTCAGACATTAAAAACTTCCCTAAACAGGGCTGCCTTCGGGTGTTTTGTAAAAGTAAAATAGTTGTTTATTGCCTTGAAATCTGCTGGGAAGGCGTTCCACAGGGCAGGTGGGAAAAGGGTTAAAGCTGAAAGAATATGAGGAACTAAAGATTTTTTTTACAAAGTTGGTTACATCATAGCCAATTAAACAGACAGTTTAAGGAAGACAATAAGGAAGGTTTCAGCTACACAGTGTCAAACTTTCAAAAAGAGATAATTGAGAGTGATACGAAATTACTCAAAAAAAAAGTATAATCTCCTGGGAAACGCTGGACAAAATGGTAAAGTCAGCACAAATAAAGTGGGCTCAGGATTTAGGTCACAATATACAACTTGAAGATTGGGAAAAGATGTGGAAGGTGAATTTAAAATTTACAGATTGTATTTTATTGAAAGAGAATTATATGAAAATTATGTATAGATGGTATATTATGCCAGAGAAAGTGGCAAAAATGTATAAAAAGGGAGCTAACACTTGTTGGAAATGCAAAGAAAAAGATGGTCCATTTTATCATATGTGGTGGGTGTCAGGGATCGGTTGGCAGAGGAAACTGAACTGGTGCAACTGACCAGAGACAATGCTTTTGCTCAGCGGAAGCTGAGCAAACTCAAGGGGTGTGTGGGAGCTGAGGGAGGTTTCCTTGAGGAGAATCAGAACTTCCAGGGTTAAACAGTTCTGTGTGATGTCTTACATTCTGAGGCGTGGTTTTGTTCACATACGGGAATCTTTCTTTGTGTGTCAGTTACTTTCGCTTTTAACTGTCGAGCCGGAGAAAATGTCCACTAGATCTCCGGGCTGATTTATGATGTTTTTCTGTACGATAATAAAGCCTTCTTAGATTAGCAAGAAGCCTGTGTACGGACTTTGATTTATCACCCACACAAGGCACTAATCGCTGCTGCGAAACTCTGCTTGGAGCCAGGAAGAAAGCTTAATGCTCACATTTGGCACAGGGAAGTGTGCCGGATGCCATTACATTCTTCAGAGTTTTGAGGAGAAAGGCGGGCTGTTTTTCTACCGGGGGCATTGTATGTGCTGGGGGAGTCCCTAAGGGCCAAAATTCTCAAACAGCTCCACGACAACCCCACTGCAGGGCATTATGGGCTACAAAAGACCATGCTGTTGGTTACAAGGGACTTTTGGTGGCCCAAATTGAGGGAGGACGTGTTGGAATATGTGAAAGGTTGTGTCACATGTCAACGGGCTAAGGGGGAGAGGGCTGTTCCAGCAGGGTTACTAGAACCTTTGCCCACACCAGGGAAGCCATGGGAGGTGGTGTCTATAGATTTCATAATGGACTTTGTGGCATCTTCCCATGCAGTGACCACGGAGGAGACCGCCAAGTTGTTTGTAGAGCACATGTTTCGACTGCATGGGGTTTTCTGACTGGGGGCGGGGCGCAGTTCACCTCACACATTTGGTGCAAGCTCATGGGTTTGCTGCAGGTAGAGGTGAGCTTTGCAACAGCAAGGCACCCCGAAACCAATGGGCAAGCGGAGAGAACAAATGCCATTTTGCAGCAGTATTTGCGGTGTTATGTCAGTCAGAGACAGAACGATTGGGTGGAGAAATTAGCACTAGCAGAGTTTGCGTACAACAACTCTGAACACGTGTCCACAGGTGTCAGAGCCGCCCCTAGGTCCCAGCTCACAGAGGACCAACGCCCGGCTGTAGTTATGTACAAAAGTCTTTATTGACGTTCAGTTTCCATTTCAAAGCCGCAGCGTGCAGCTCTACGTCTTAAACCCTAGACCGGCGAAGCTCCGTCTGAATCTCCTCCCCTTCCACACCAGTTTAAGACTCTAGCCTTGCTCCACCTCTTCCTTAGCTCCTTCCTCCTCTGGGCCCTCCTGCCCGCTGGGGTTTCATCCTTTCTGGACTCTTCTGACGCTGACCCCTCTGATTCTTGCCCCTCCTTCCGGCGGGCTTTAGGACCTGGCTCCCTATCCGGGCTACCTGCTGTGCCGCTCGCCTGTACATTTGAACTTGGCGCGCGCGCCCAACTGGCAACCTTCCTCTTGACCGTTCCCCCGCTCTCCGATGGAGGCGTGGTCAATCCTGACTCATCTTCTCTCGCTGGTGGTGAATACGCTGGCCCCGATACCTGGGACTCCTCCCCCCCACTACGCTCTGGTGGGGAAGCTGGTCCTGATTTCCAACTGCTGCTCTGGGAGTCCCCGCTGGCCCCTTGCTTCTGGGGTGTCCCCCTTGGGGCCCCCCTTGCCCTGGCCACCGGCGCCCCCTTCTGTGAATCTTCCGATTCGCTGGAGAGGCTCATGGAATCTCTCGGGCTACTGTCATCTTCTCCTGCGCTGCCCTCGGATTTCTCCCCCTCGCTCTCCATCTCCTCCCCTCCCTGCGCTCCCACTGCGTCCCTGACATCCATCCCCCCCTCGAAGCCCCCCCTTCCCCCCTCTCCCTCTTCTGGCGTGGGTTCCGGGTGCTCCAATGCTGTGGGGGTGAGTGCCAGATACAGTTCTTCCCCCCTGGCATGCTGCCAGTCCGTGATGGGCACATCGACGTCGATCTCCTCCTCTTCCATTTCTTTGAAGGTGTGCTCGAACCCAGGGTCCTCCCCCAACCCGTCCTTGCCCTCCTGTCCCCCCATCTCCTCGGGTGAGGCTGCGTGCCAGGGCCCTCTTAGCAGTTCCCTGCGCCACTACTCCTCGGGTTGAGTGTCCCACCAATAAGAGCGGTCCGTACCAAAGCCTGAGATCGACCCCTCCGGAGAGGTAGTCTCTGGTGCCGTTTCCTCAGCTGATGAGAACCCCTGAAACGTGCTGGCTGAGAGTGTGGGTGTGAAAAGATATTCATCAAAATAATCTGCCGGCATGGGTCTGTGTGGGAAAAGTGCATGGAATTCGTCTTTGAGTAATTGCTCCTCCACGGCATAGTCCGGTACCCACCTGTTGGCACTGGCCGGGGTGTCTTCCCTGGCTAGGAGATATTCAATCCCTTCCTCCCCCCATCTCGAGTCTAAAATCTCTGTGGCCTCATTGAGTGGCTCCACCCTCGGCGACCCCCCCTTCGCGGGCGCTTCCCTGAGCGGGTCTGGTGCTGTCTCTGGCGCCTGAAACCTGTGAGGTGCCTTGTAGGGCGTGAGCACTGATCTATGAAAGACCGGGTGCATTCTGGATCCCTCCGGGAGTGTCAACCGGAAGGCCACTGGATTGATCTGTGCCTCGACTTGATAAGGCCCTAGCTGCTTGTGTCCGAGCTTCTTCTTAGCTAACGATCTGGCCGGTACTGCCTGGGCTGCTAACCAAACCCAGTCTCCCACCTGTATGTCTTCCCCAACTCTCCTGTGTCTGTCTGCCTGCATTTTGTAGGCATGTTTTGCTAGTTCTAACTGCCTTCGGAGTTGCTCGTGGACCTCCTGTAACTCCGTTGCCAAGGCCTCTGCTCCCTGTGGCTCCCCCTCCCCCACTCTCTCTAATCCCGGGAAGGTTCTGGGATGCCGCCCATTGTTGGCGAAGAACGGTGTCACCCCCGTGGACACGTGCTTCGTGTTGTTGTAGGCGAACTCGGCCAGCGGTAGGTAGTCCACCCATGTCGAAGGCTGCTGATTCGCGTAGCATCTCAGGTACTGCTGCATGATGGCGTTGACCCTCTCCGCTTGTCCGTTGGTCTGCGGGTGTCTTGCCGACGCTAGGTTGATCTTGACGTTCAGGATGCCCATCAACTTCTGCCAGAAGTTCGAGATGAACTGGCGCCCCCGGTCGGACAGGATAGACCGTGGTAGACCGTGCACCTTGAACACATGGTCTATGAACAGCCTGGCGGTCTGTTCCGCTGTGGCCACCTTCGCGCA
Organism: Podarcis gaigeae; assembly: GCF_964106915.1. Classification (NCBI taxonomy): domain Eukaryota; kingdom Metazoa; phylum Chordata; class Lepidosauria; order Squamata; family Lacertidae; genus Podarcis; species Podarcis gaigeae. The sequence goes on from NC_139695.1 coordinate 22,059,348, forward strand.
AGGAATGAAGTGGGCCATCTTGGTGAACATGTCCACGACCACGAGTACTGCTGTTTTGCCCTGCGAGCTGGGCAGATCTGTGACAAAGTCCAGGGCCACCCTCTCCCACGGTTCTAGCGGTGTCTGTAGCAGTTCCAGCAGTCCCGCCGGCGGTCTGTGTACTGGCTTGGCCCTTTGGCATGTGTCGCACCTCGTGACGTAATCCGCGACTTCCCCCCTCATCTTGGGCCACCAAAAGTCTCTGGCTACTAATTCCACCGTCTTGTCTTTGCCAAAGTGCCCAGCGCTGGGCGCGTCGTGTAACTGCTGCAGTACTTTCGCGCGTAGATCGTCTCCTGGCACGTAGAGGGCCCCTTTTCTGATGAGCAGTCCGTCGCGTATCTGGAACTCGTCGTCCTTCGCTGAGCCGCTTCGCACCTCCTCCATCTTGGATCGTGCGAAGGAGTCTGTCTGCAGCGCGCGACGTACCGCGTCCAGGTCCACTGTGGCTGAGGCGCATGCCCACGCTTTCGGTGCGAAAATGTGCTTGGCCGCCGCCGGTGCCTCTTCCTCGAGATACTGCGGCTTCCTGGATAGCGCATCCGCCATGATGTTGTTGTCTCCCGGGATGTATTCTATCCTGAAGTCGAAATCCGCAAAGAACTCCGCCCAGCGGATGTGTCTCTGGTTCAGGAACCGCGCCGTGTGCCAGTGCTCCAGGTTCTTATGGTCTGTGTGGACCTGCACTGTGTGTTTGGCTCCGATGAGGAAGTGCCGCCACGCCTTGAAGGCTGCATGGATGGCCAGCAACTCCCTGTCCCAGATGGTGTAGTTCTGCTCCGACTTGCTGAGTTTCCTGGAGTAGAAAGCACACGGCCTCCAGTCCCCTTGCGGGTCTCGCTGCAACAGGACTGCCCCCACGGCTCTGTCTGAGGCGTCCGTTTCAACCCTCATGGGTTTGCTGGGGTTTACGTGCAGCAGCTGCTCTTCGGACGCGAAGAGACGCTTGAGCGTCTGAAAGGATCGCTCCGCCTGGTCCGTCCAGATGAACTTCTTCTTCTTGGAGCTGAGGGTGTCCGTGATGGCCGCCGTTTGCATGGCGAATCCCTTGATAAACTTGCGATAAAAGTTGGCAAAGCCGACGAACATCTGGACCTCCTTCCGATTGCGCGGGCTCTTCCAGTCCAACACCGAGCGGACCTTGGCGCTGTCCATGGCAAGTCCCTTGTCGGATAGCTTGTAGCCCAGGAAATCCACCTCTGTCATGTCGAACTGGCACTTCTCCAGTTTGGCGTAAAGTCTGTGCTCCCGTAGTCTCTGCAGAACATCTTTGACGTCCCCCTCGTGAGCCTCCTGCGATTCCGAGAAGATCAGGATGTCGTCCAGGAAGCAGACGCACTTCTTGTAGAGGAGTCCTACTAAGACGTGGTGCATGAAGGCTTGAAAACAGTGGGAACCATTTTGTAAACCAAACGGCATAACTCTATATTCATAGGTGCCTAGGGGCGTAAACATGGCCGTCTTCCACTCGTCGCCCTCCCGCATGCGTATAAGATTGTACGCCCCTCGTAGATCCAACTTGGTGAAGATGCGTCCCTTCCTCACCGTCGCGAGCAGGTCGTCGATCTTGGGCATGGGGAACGCCGTGGGCTTGGTTTTTGAATTTTAAATTCTATAATCAACTACCAGCCTCTTTTGGGGCGTGTCTTTTTTCTTCACGAAGAACACAGGACTGCCCCCCACTGCTTTTGATTCTCGGATGAATCCCCGCTTCAAGTTGTGATCTATGAACTCCCTGAGTTCCTGCAGTTCATCCTCAGACATGGAATACAGTTTCCCCGTCGGCAGCGTCGCCCCCGGCAGGAGGTCAATCTTGCAGTCGTAGGGCCTGTGGGGAGGCAGCTTGTCCACCTCCTTCTCGCAGAAGACCTCCAAAAACTCTTTGTACTTGTTGGGCACCGCTTGCAACATGCCTAAGTGTAGCTGTGGTCCATCCTCGTGCCCCTCATCTTCCTGGTTAGCGAGGATGCAGTGTTCTGTGCAGTAGGAGGAGCAGAAGGTCAATTGACGCTGGTACCAGGCCAATGCCGGGCTGTGCCTGTCCAGCCAACTCATGCCCAATACTATGGGCATGTCCGACAGGTGGGTGACGTTGAAGCTGATGACTTTGCGGTGATTTCCAATTTGCATCACCATTGGCGGTGTTTGCTGTACCACTTGTCCTCCCAATAGCTCCCTGCCATTGACCGTGACCACTTTCAGGGGCATCGTGAATGGTAGGAGCGCTACGTTATGTTGCTTGAGAAAATCCACTCCTATGAAGTCTGCATTACTACCAGAGTCAATGGTAATAGGGACTTCCATGGTGAGCCCATTGGGAAGCTGGAGTGATGCGGTGAGCTGCACCACTGGTTTGGGTGGGAGGGGGTCTGTGGGCTGTAAGATCCCTGGGGACTGCTTCACTGACTCGCCTGGCTGGGCCCCAGTGCCTCTGCTTCCAGCCAGACTCCGTCGTTTCCCTGCAGTGGTTCTCCCTGCTGAACTGCTTCTTTTACTGTTGCTGAGGCTGCAGTGTGCTTGTGGATCCTCTGGGGACACTCTTTCGCCATGTGCTGAGCACTTTCGCAGATGTAACACTTCCTGCTCCCTCTAGGAGGCTTCGCCTTGACTGCTCCTGGTGTTTGGGCTCTGGTTGCTGTCTGAGCCCTGGCACCACCTATCTCCATCGGCTCTTCTCCCCCTCCCAGTGGAGGCGTGGACTGGGCGCGCGCTGTCTCTCTGGGAAAGAAAGGAGGTGATCTAGCTGGCGTGCGTCCCCAACGTCCTTCATCCTTGCTCCAAGGATGTTCTTCCAGCCGCACTCCTATCGCCAGCGCTCTCTGGACGACTTCCTTAGTGGTCTGGGGTCTCTCCCCCCTCGCAATTTCATCTTTAACAGGCCCATTCAGCCCCTCCCAGAACAGGTCTCGGACGGCAGCAGAGTCTTTTTCCCACCCCAGCGCGTTGACCAATTGAAAAAAGCGGGAGTGATATTGTCGCACAGTGGCTTTCCCTTGTCTCAGTCCATGTATCTCCCTTCTGGCCACATCTACATCTACCGCTGATAAAAAACAAGCGTCCATCGCCTTAATAAAGGCATGCGCATTTCGGAGGGCTGGGTCATTATCGCGCCATAGATTGCGCAGCCACGCTTTAGCTTCCCCATGGAGATGAGTCAGTATGAAGCCCACTTTCTCCTCCTCATCTCTAAAGTCCTTCTCCAGCAACTTGAGCGCGAAAACTACGTCTGCTCTGAAGTTAGGATACTGCTGCAGGCTCCCATCGAAATGAGACACGAGGCTGCCTCCCCTCTTTCCTAGACCAATCCCCTCTGGTCTGACACCCGGTAGCCCCTGTTTGGTCAACACTTCCAACCTGGTTTGCAGATCCCGGCAGGCAGCGGCGGCGTCATCTTCTCTTTTTCTGGATGCTGCTATTTCCAAGTTAAGCCTTGTGACTGCTTCTTGCAAGGCTGTTATTCTTTCATCGGTACTCATCCTTCCCGATCTTCATGAGCTAGCAAAGCACCAAGCCTTGTCCCTCGCTGCGTCCCTCACGCTGCGAAGGTTTTATGGAGACGGAGCTTACTGTCAGAGCCGCCCCTATGTCCCAGCTCACAGAGGACCAACGCCTCTTCTGACGCTGACCCCCCTGATTCTTGCCCCTCCTTCCGGCAGGCTTTAGGACCTGGCTCCCTATCCGGGCTACCTGCTGTGCCGCTCGCCTGTACATTTGAACTTGGCGCGCGCACCCAACCGGCAAACTTCCTCTTGACCGTTCCCCCGCTCTCCGATGGAGGCGTGGTCAATCCTGACTCATCTTCTCTCGCTGGTGGTGAATACGCTGGCCCCGATACCTGGGACTCCTCCCCCCCACTACGCTCTGGTGGGGAAGCTGGTCCTGATTTCCAACTGCTGCTCTGGGAGTCCCCGCTGGCCCCTTGCTTCTGGGGTGTCCCCCTTGGGGCCCCCCTTGCCCTGGCCACCGGCGCCCCCTTCTGTGAATCTTCTGATTCGCTGGAGAGGCTCATGGAATCTCTCGGGCTACTGTCATCTTCTCCTGCGCTGCCCTCGGATTGCTCCCCCTCGCTCTCCATCTCCTCTCCTCCCTGCGCTCCCGCTGCGTCCCTGACAACAGGGATGAGTCCTTTCCTTGCCAATTACGGATGTCACCCTAGGGCCTTTCCGGGGCGTGGGGAGGTGTCGTGGAGTGTGCCAGATGCAGAGCAGTTTGCGGAAGAGATGGAGGCCATTTGCCAATAGCTCCAGTTGAACCTGGAGAGGGCCAAGGAGGCATACAAGAGGGAAGCAGACAGGCATCAAAGACCAGGGGAGGTCATCCGGGTGGGGGATAGGGTATGGTTGTCCACACAGGGGCTGCCCTGGAGGGGTGGGTGCAAGAAGCTCAAGCCTAGGAGTGTGGGGCCCTTTGAGGTCCTCCAACAGGTCAATCCTGTGGCATTTAAGTTGAGGTTGCTGGACAATATGAGAATCTATTCTGTCTTCCACTGGTCACTGTTGTTGCCCCATAGGGAGGGGGGAGGCCATCCGGGAAGGGGGCAGGTGGTGACTTCAATACCGAACCTAACGGAGAGGGAGAAATGCAATGAGGTGACGGAGATACTGGACTCTCGGTGGAGCGGGCAGCAACTAGAGTATCTAGTGGCCTGGGAGGGGGCGCCTAGCTTAGAAAACACATGGGTTCCAGAGAGTTGTATCACAGAAGAGTTTCTGGTGGAGGAGTTCCATGCCCTATTCCCTGACAAACCAACCGGCCCCCCGGAAGGTTATTTAGGGAAATCTTCAGGCCAATGGAGGACGAGGGGGATTTTGAAGATTTCGCACTATCCAAGAGTGATGAGTGGGCACCGGGGGAGGGGGGTCGCCGAGAACTTCACTGCAGAAGAACACCCTCAGGATCGCCCCAAAACAACGGGGTTGGGGGAGGGCTGGAAGGATGTTTTTGAGGACACAGAAGAGGACGACGACATCTTTCTAGGATTCTCCCTCTCGCCTTGCGAGATCAGTGAGGGAGAGGTAGCCAACTGTCCTGCGGACAGGGAGGGTTTTTTTTTGGGGGGGTGGATGTCAGGGATCGGTTGGCAGAGAAGGTGGGAGAGACCGGAATGTACAGAGAGCTGCCTCCTTTGATGAGCAGCTGCACTTCGTCAGAGGGAGAGGAGGAGAGACTGTCAGGAAACATGGAAAATGAGAGGGGGGAGATCCAAAGGCTGCTATAGTACAGAGAAAGGAGCAGCCTCTGGCGCTTAGGTTTTCACATAAGGAGAGGAGGAAAGGGGGGGGGGGCGGTTCAGGAAGCTTTTCTGCTGGAGGGGGAACAGGCGTGAGCCACTTCCAGCTACTGATAGCGATTGAGGCAGACATGCTTTCAAGAGCTCCGTACTGTACATAGTTTTGGACTTAATAAATCTTGTAAAGACAGGCTGGAATCCCAGGCTGTTATCTTGGCAAGCACCCACATATCACCCTGACAGTGGGAATGCAAAAGGGTTAGAAATTATTGGGAAATGATATATAATGAATTGGAAAAAAAATGTTTTAAAAGACTTTTGTTAAGAAACCAGAAGCATTCCTCCTAAGAATTCTAGATCAAGATTAAAAAAAACCTGAAATTATTTATGTATGCAACAACAGCAGCAAGAATTATATTAGCACAAGCTTGGAAGACAGAAGAAATACCAACGAAAGAACAATGGCAAGGGAAACGTATGGAATATGCAGAACTGGCAAAATTAACAGATAAATTACTTGAAAAGGATAACAAAGATTTTTAAAGAGAATGGGAACCATTTACAACATATATGAAGAGGCAACATAAAGAATTGGACTCACTGGCAGGGTTTGAATAAACAAACAATTGTATATAACAAAAAGTAAGGCTATATGTATGGGAGAAATTTTGGGAAACAACACGCAGGATGAGTAATATGGAAATAAAACAAAATGGGAATATGAGGGAAGTCCAGGGGAGGAGGGGGGAAATATGGAAAATTGTTAAAGAAATACTGTTAGTGGATGTATACATGGAAAAACCAATAAAAATATTTTTTTAAAAAAAAACAAAAGCAAATGGTATGGCTGTACCTTTTTGCTGTATTTATTTTGTTTTGTTTTATTTTCTCATTGTCTTCATTTGTTTCTGTTTTGCATCTTTGCAGTTGGCATGCCTAAAGAGCATTGGCTTTAAGAAAAATTGAAGCAAAGCAATGCAGTGAACAGGGACTAGCAAGAGTCCAAGGAATGTGTGGCGAAGGCCGTGGGGCTAGAGTCAGATCCAGGGGGAGAGGGAAGGGATTTATGAGAGTTTCTGCCTCCTGCAAGGCAGGAGCTGCAAGAATGGATACAGTCTGAGCCGTCAGAGATAGGCAGAAGGTGCAGGATGTGGGGAAAGAGCCAGGGCTGGAGGAAGAGCAGGATGTGCCAGGAGCAGAGGAGGAGACCATGTTGGGGGAGGAGAGCGGTAGAATCTCCTGTCCTCTTCTCTGCTGTCCTCCAGGACCAGAGGGGCTTGAAGAGGCAGGCACAGCAGCAGACCCCAAATTAATATGCAAAGATGAGGAAGGGAGAATCGTGGGGATACAGATTAACCACCAGGGAGAAAATTTAAATGTGGTAAATGTTTATGCCCCAAACACGAATAAAGCAGAATTTTTTAAAAAACTGGAACAAATATTACTGGATTTAGAGCCTCATAAATTGATCCTATTAGGTGATTTAAATGGAGTTCCAATACCAGAGTTAGATAGAAGTGCAAAAAAGAAAAAAAATGAGTCAAGGGAAACTACCTGTTGGAGGTAAGCAGTGTCCAGTGCACAGCGGAATGATGAAAAGTACGTGCCAACATGCTCTATATTAACTTTATTTACACTTCAAAGCTGGTAATTTACAGGAAAACATCTTCCCTCTGCCGGAGCAGAGAAAGGCATCCTCTCTCCTCTAAAGCACGGAGAGAAACACACTGAACTGCAAAGAACAGTGAAAAACAGGAAACCAGTGTACGTCACATCCAGTCTCCTTTCCCGTGAGAAAACCCAACAGTACTTGACTGTGGAATGTAAACATTGTCTTGTGACAAGCACTTCGCTTCTCAGTGAAGGAAGCAGAAACCAACATCCTCCCCCTTTCTGTGAACATCACTGGGCAGCGTGTTCGTACAATATCAGTACAAACCCAACTTCTGCACATAGGTACAGTGTTGATCCCTTGATACAATCTTGGACAATACATCAGCAGGAATTTCATTACCTGGCATATAGGACACCGTTACGAGTCCCTTTTGAATACGTTCCCTAGCATGTTGCAACTTCAATTGGAAGTGCTTCGTGCTTTGCTTACAACCTTCAGAATTCAGCAAAGCCAAACATGCTTTGTTGTCCTGGTAAACCTGGATTGGACATTTGACAGGAATTTTCATGTCTTTGCACAATTGTAACAACCATTCACAATCCTTAAGTGAATAAGACAGTGCATTCAGTTCAGCTTCACAAGTACTTAAGCTAACTGTTGTTTGCTTCTTGCATGACCAATCAAATAGACCCTGATTGTACTTATAGCAAACTCCAGACGTACTTTTCCTGTCTGTAGTGTCACTTCCAAAACTTGCATCTGCAAATATCTCAAGACCACCAGACTTCTGATTGTTAAATCTCAGTCTGTAATGCATAGTGCCTTTCAAATACCGCGCTATGCGTTTCAGAGCTTTCCAATCCTTAACAGTAGGATTGTTGACTTGTCTGCTTAGCAAATTACAGCTAACAGCAATGTCAGGTCTTGAACATCTGGCAATGAAGTTTAGCTTGCCTAGCACATTTCTGTACAGTGTAGTGTCAGAAAATGCTTCTCCAGTGTCATCTACCTGATAACCTGTTGTCATCGGTGTGTCTACAGGGTTAGCATCCATCAGGTTTAGTTTGCTTAACACATCAGCAATTTTACGTGACTGGTGTACTAGAATGTTACCATCTTGATCTCTCTCTATTTCCAGAGATAGGTAGTTGTTTACCTCACCAAGATCTTTCATGTCAAAGTGCTCTTTCAATTGAGCTAGGGCATTATTGTACATTGTGACATCCTTCCAAAAGAATAAAAGATCATCAACATAAAACAAACAATACAGTTTCTTTTGCCCCTCCTTTTTGACAAATACACATGGATCAGCTTTCCCTTGCTTAAAACCTAGAGAAAACAATACTTCAGTGAGTTTTGTGTGCCAACACCGTGCACTTTGTTTGAGACCATAAAGGGACTTCTTCAGAGCACAAACAAATCCCTGTTTTACCTGTACGCCATCAGGTGGAAGCATATAAAGTGATTCATCTAGAGATCCGTACAGAAAAGCTGTATTCACATCATGGTGACTAATGTGTAGATTCTCTTCTGCAGCTAGCTTGAGCATAAGCCTAATGCTCTCATACCTCACGGTGGGTGAGTAGGTCTCGTGATAGTCTTCACCTGGTACCTGTGCAAAACCTCTGGCTACCAATCTGGCTTTGTGTCTGACTATCTTGCCATTTTGATCAGTCTTCGCTTTGAAGACCCATTTGCTTCCAAGCAGTTTCATTCCTGGAACTACTGGAACAAGGTCCCATGTTTTGTTCCTTTCCAAGGAATCAAGCTCAGCCTTCATGGCATTTAACCATGGCTCAGCTTCCTTTGAATCCAAATCCTGGATTTCTTGGAAACTTGAAGGTTCAAATACCTTCTTGGAGCTTTTAACAGCTGTTACTGCTATCTTAGCAAACTCATCAGCAAATCTCTTTGGAGGTCTGCCTTTTGTTGCTCTCTGTGACCTGCGAATTAGCCTTAAGTCTTCAACACTCTCCTCTTCCTTCTTAGGAGAAAAGTGACCTATTGTGAACAATGGTTCCTCCAATTCTTGATCAGAGCTTTCAGAGGGTCGCATAGAGGCTTTCGCACTCTTGAAATCCTCTGAATCACCCGATTCAGTTTCCGACTCAGAATCAGAACCTTCATCAGTGGGTGTGGGTTGTTGCGGTTGCTTTTGACTATCCTCAGTTTCATCACTGTCATCAGGATAACATTGGAAAATTCCCACATTCTCCCCCCACTTGGCATTGTACTCAACACTTCTTGTGAGCTTAATTTCCTTAGAGTCAGTCATCATTATTCTGTAAGACCCTTTCTGATAACCTAGAAAGATACCATGCAATCCACGCTTGTCTAACTTGGAGTTTTGTGGTGAGTGAACCCACATGTCAGAACCAAAAATTTTCATGTGTTTGATGTATGGCTTCTTGCCAAACATCTTCTCATAGGGGGTACAACCAATCGCTGAAGATAACCTGCGATTATAACTGTAAGTGAAACATGAGAGAGCTTCGGCCCAATAACTCTCTGGAAGATTGGCATCATGCAGCAAGGTTTTTAACCCTTGAAGCAATGTCTGATTTGCTCGTTCTGCAAGTCCATTCTGCCATGGCGAGCGAGGACTAGACAAATCGTGTTGAATTCCTTTCTCAGTCAGAAAAGCTTCAAACTGCTGAGAAGTGAATTCTCCCCCGCGATCACTGAAAAGAGTCTTTACCTTCTTACCATGCACATTTCCCAACCAAGCACAGAATTCCTTGAACCTTGGAAAAGCCTCTGATTTCTGCTTGAGATTGTACACATAAATATACCTGGAAAATGCATCAATGAGAACCATGAAGTACCTGTTTCCACCCAAAGAGGGTGCTAGTGGTCCAACCAAATCAGCATGAACAACCTGGTATGGTTCTGTAGCTTGCCTACTAGACACCTTACCTTTCGCAGCCATTTTTACCTTGTTTGCTGCGCATGCCTTGCACTTCATGTGGTACCTGCAGGGTTTAATAGTCATACCTTCAACCAAGGCAGGCATTTTAGATACTGCCTCAAAATGCAAATGACCAAATTTTCGATGAAAATCATGAATACACTCTGCATGCAAACTTTTGTTAGAACCTGCAATGCAACAAGTGTCATCCTGCACAACATCATCAAAATACAAAACATACAAACGATCAACATATTCAGCATGCAATACATAATCATTTTTCTTTGTGATGATGCACCTTTTGTTCTTAAAGGAAACGTCAATTTTCCGCTCATTCAGCTGTCCAACGCTGAGCAGATTATGCTTGGCATCTGGCACATAAAGCACATCCTGTATCGATAAGTCCAAACTGTGAAGAACAACAGTTCCGTAGCCTTTACTGGGAATTGTGTGGTCATCCGCCTGGTGAATCGCACCTTCCTGCGGTGTAAAAGACACGAACAGTCGCTTATCGTTGCACATGTGATGGGTCGCCGCTGAATCAACAACGAAGAAAGATCTAGACGTCTTCTGGACCTCTGCAACCTTTGGAGTGAAGCGTGAGACCATTGCCTTGTGCTGTGTTGTCCTGGACACCGGACCTTTGCCTTTGCCTCGGCCTTTTCCACGCGATGAGCTTTCGCTGCGCTGCTCTGTCTTGGCCCTGGGATATCTGCATTCCCTCTTCATATGGCCTAGACGTCCACACGAGTAGCATTTCACTGCCTTCAAAGCTTTGACGCCATCTGGTGGTTCCACTGCACTATGGGATGACGTCTGTGAAGTCTCCCCCTTGCCCATGCAGCTATCACCCTGGCGGTCTGCTTCATTCTGAATCATGGCAGTATCACTGGCTACTGTGAGTTGAGCATTTGGCTGATTGGCATCAAATTCCCCACTTGCCTCATCCAGCCTTCTGCAGCTAGCCATCATGACTCTGGCATTAGCCTTCTGCGTCATCTTTGCTGCTTTAAATCAGGCTGCTTTATACTAGCTGTGTCTGTGTACAGCTGCTTCAATCCAAAAGCAAATTCAAAACAGCCTCTGCCTGGGAACCTGTGCCACTCTGCTTATCTGCATTGCTTATCTGCAGCTGCTTCAAACCGCATTCCAAAGGCAAGTTCAAAAGTGAAAGTTCTCTCTGCTGTCTTAAATTCATGCTGCGACACTGCTGCAGCTGCTTTACTTTCGATTTCCCCCAGCATAGGAAAAATTTATCCTTCTAGCCTTTTGCCTGTGCCACGGCAAAACCGGCTATAAAAGTTCAAAGTCCAGCCATAAAGCCATTAATTAGAAGCTGGCAGGCTGCCCGGAGCTGTAGCACATACCTCATCAAATCATCTTGACGCGCAGAGATATCGTCCGATCCGGCCCTCTGCATTCCGATCCTTTGCCGGCACTCCAATTCTTTGCTCCTTTGTTCCTTTGCCAGGAGCCCGACTTCTGGAGTCCATTCTCAAAACACTGCGTTTTTCTGGGCCCGGAACCAAATGTTGGAGGTAAGCAGTGTCCAGTGCACAGCGGAATGATGAAAAGTACGTGCCAACATGCTCTATATTAACTTTATTTACACTTCAAAGCTGGTAATTTACAGGAAAACATCTTCCCTCTGCCGGAGCAGAGAAAGGCATCCTCTCTCCTCTAAAGCACGGAGAGAAACACACTGAACTGCAAAGAACAGTGAAAAACAGGAAACCAGTGTACGTCACATCCAGTCTCCTTTCCCGTGAGAAAACCCAACAGTACTTGACTGTGGAATGTAAACATTGTCTTGTGACAAGCACTTCGCTTCTCAGTGAAGGAAGCAGAAACCAACACTACCAAGATCATTTAAAAACCTTGCAGAAAACTTAGACTTGACGGACATTTGGAGACACAAAAACCCATTGACAAAACAATTTACATACTTCGCAGAGCCGCATCAGAGCTGGGGTAGAATAGACCAGATTTGGGTATCAAGAGAATTAGTAACAAGAGTTGAAAAATGTGAAATACAACCCAGAACGCTTTCTGATCATAATTCGATATCCTTGGAAATTAAGTGTGGAGTTCAGGGTGTGTACAGATGGAGAATGAACGAATATCTATTTGAAAATGAGGAGGTAACTGAGAAGGCCAAAAAAACCTTAAAAGATTTCTTTGACTTAAACCTTAATAAAGAGACTAATATTGACACAGTTTGGGATGCCAGTAAGGTGGTGCTAAGAGGCTTTTTGATTCAACAAAACAGCCATAGGAAAAAAATAAGAGAACAAAAGAAAGATGAAATCCTGACCCAATTAAGAGATTGTGAGAAAAAATTAATAATAAATCCTAGTGATGAACAGACCAAACAAACATCCAAATTGTTACAATCACAATATTCAATGCTAATTAACCAAGAAGTCGAATGGAGAATAAAATCAATGAGGCAAAAATTCTTCGAATCAGCAAACAAAACAGGGAAATTCCTGGCCTGGCAACTACGAAAAAGCAAAAAGCAAAATGTGATTAATAAGATAAAAATAGAAGAAAGGCTTGTGGAAGAACCAAATGAAATAAAGAAAAATTTCCTAAAATTCTTTGAAAAACTTTACCAGAAAGAAGAAGAAGACATAATAGAAATAGGAAAATATCTAGAAAATAACAGAATAACATGTATAACGGAGGAAGAGAAAATCCAACTGAATAAGTGCATAACAGTAGATGAAGTTCAGGAAGCAATAAAGAGAACGAAACTGGGGAAAGCACCAGGTCCAGATGGATTATCGGCCAAATACTATAAAGTCCTCGAAGAATACTTAGCCCCGGTGTTATGTGAGGTAATGAATAATATTCTACAAGGAGGGAAGATACTGGACTCCTGGAAAGATGCTCACATAACGCTGATTCCTAAAGCGGACTCAGACAAATTAAACATAAAAAATTACAGACCGATATCACTTCTTAACAACGATTACAAAATATTCGCTGAGATAATGGCAAACAGACTTAAGAATTATCTAAAAAATGCAATAAATACGGATCAAGCTGGATTCCTTCCTAATAGACAATTAAAAGACAATGTTAAGCATATAGTAAATATCATTGAATACTTGGAAAAGAAGAACGAAATTCCTGCAGCATTGATTTTTATCGATGCAGAAAAAGCATTCGATAATGTATCATGGCGATTCCTATTAAAGTGTTTGGAGACAGCAGGGATAGAAGGTGCTTTCATGGAGGGAATCAAAACAATTTATTCAAATCAAAGAGCCAAACTGATTATTAATAACAACTTATCTGACACATTCGAAATTTCAAAGGGTACGAGACAAGGATGCCCCTTTTCACCGCTTCTTTTCATAATGGTGTTGGAAGTAATTGCAAATAAGATAAGGAAAACATATGAGATACGAGGAATTAGAATTGGGGTGAAAGAATTCAAACTGAAAGCATACGCGGATGACCTGGTAATATCAGTTGAGGACCCGATACAGAGTACTGACAAAGTTTTGGCACTTCTAGAGGAATTTGGGAAAGTAGCGGGCTTCAAGTTGAATAAAATCAAAACTAAAATGATGGTTAAGAATATGGGAGAAGATCTAAGGAGGCAGCTAGAACTCCAATCGGGAATCAAAGAAGCAAAAAAGATAAAATATCTAGGAGTGTGGCTAACGATGAAAAATATAAACTTAATGGCTGATAACTATACAAACACCTGGAATGAAATCCAAAAGGAACTAGATACTTGGAATAGGATAAAACTCTCCTGGTCAGGCAGAATGGCTGCAACCAAGATGTGTATATTACCGAAACTTCTATTTTTATTCCAAAATGTCCCAGTGATTAGAGGAAGTGCAATATTTAAAAATTGGCAAAAAATTCTCTCTAAATTTAAATGGCAAGGTAAAAGACCGAGAATTAGATTTAAACTGCTAACAGACAGAAAAGACAGAGGAGGATTTTTGGTCCCAAATCTGAGACTGTATTATGAAGCCTCGTGCCTTTGTTGGCTTAGAGAATGGGTCACTTTAAAAAACAGATCTGCTAGATTTAGAAGGCTTCGATTTAAGATGTGGTTGGTGTGATGGGATGATGAGCTGCTTGTGCGTTAAAGCTTAGTCCCTCAGAGCTTGGGCATGGTTCTCAAACTCTGCCTTAAGCGGAGCCCCCTTAAACATGACTCCCTCAATCGCTAGCAGAATCCGACAGTGGTCGTTTGCGGAATCTGCTCCAACATAAAAGTTCCTTAACGGAAACGCGTCTTCGGGATTCTCGGCGAGACAGTTTCCGGCGAGGAGTGGGTGTACCTATGGGGGGTCCTGAGACTTCTCCACTGTTTTCACTGGCAGTCTCTCGGAGCCCTCCCTCCGACTCACTTTCTCTCTGAGCTCTTTCCCTCCCCCTGCTGGTACCTTCCTCTGCTGCCGAGTCTCTCTTAGCGTCCGAGAGCCCTTCCACCGCCTGCCTTTCCGATGGCAGTTCCCTGACATCCACCTCCCCTCCAGGGCCCCCTTCACCCCCTCCCGCCCCCTCCTCTACGGGCGGTGAGGGCGGAAAACCCCGGAAAGAACTTTCCTCATCGTCAGAGGACTCGAACACTTCTTTCCACTGACTTCCGTCTCCTCCCCCCAAGTGTTCCTCCTCATCGGAATCTATACCTTCTTCCAGCCCTGATTCTGGGAACCCTTCGAACTCCTCTTCCTCATCGGTGGTGCCTAAGTATTCCCTCCTGAACCGTGTTACCGGCTGAGGTTTCCTTGGGAACCGTTGGTGAAACGTCTCTATTAAAACCTCGTCATTGACCTCCTCTGCCGGTACCCAGGTGTTCTCTGCCTCCGGTTCTCCTTCCCATTCTACCAGATACTCAACCCGATCCCCCTTCCACCTGGAATCGACGATTCCTGCCACATGATTGTTGCGTTCCCTTTCTTCTATCACTGGCGTTTGAGTGACCTCCCTCTCACGTCCCCCCCACTCCTGCCCCCCTCGGTACGGCGACAGTAAGGACCTGTGAAAAGCTGGGTGCAGTTTCATGTGGTTGGGCAACCTAAGTTTGAATGCCACTGGGTTGACTTGTTGCATCACCTCAAATGGTCCCAGCCGTTTAGGTTTCAATTTCTTACATCCCCCCTTAAACGGCAACCCTTGGGTGGATAACCACACCCGGTCCCCCACCCTTATGGTTTCACCTTCCCGTCTGTTTCTGTCTGCTTGCTTCTTGTATTCTTCTTTGGCCCTCTCTAAATTAAGTTGGAGCTGCCTGTGGATCGCTTCCATCTCTTCTACAAAGTGTTCCGCTGCCGGGACACTCCATCCTTCCCCTCCCTCTCCTGGAAATGCCCTGGGATGACACCCATAATTTGCCAGGAAGGGACTCATCCCTGTGGACACATGCTCCGCGTTGTTATAGGCAAATTCTGCCAGAGCCAACTTATCTACCCAATCATTTTCTCTGTCATTTACATAACACCTTAGGTATTGTTGTAGAATGCCGTTTGCCCTTTCCGCCTGCCCATTAGTTTCTGGGTGTCGGGCAGTCGAAAAATTGACTTCCACGTGCAGTAAGCTCATGAGCTTCCTCCAGAACCTGGAAGTAAATTGTTTCCCTCGGTCTGACACCACCCTCAAGGGGGCGCCATGCAACCTAAAAATATGTTTTACAAACAACTTGGCGGTTTCTTCTGCTGTAACCGCATGCGAGCAGGCTATAAAGTGGCACATCTTGGTTAATAGGTCTATTACCACCATGACAGCTGTCTTCCCCTTGGATTTTGGCAGATCCGTCATAAAATCTATGGATACTGCCTCCCATGGCCTTTCTGGTGTGGGTAAGGGTTCCAGTAGCCCCGCCGGTGCCAGCCTCTCTCCCTTTGCCCTCTGGCAGCGGTCGCATCCCCTTACATATTCCCGTACGTCTTCCCGCACCTTGGGCCACCAGAACTCCCTGGTAACCAACCACATGGTTTTGTGTTGCCCGAAGTGCCCCGCGGTGGGGCTGTCGTGCAATTGTTTGAGTACCCGCCCCCTCAGTTCTCCTTCGGGTATGTACAGTGCCCCCTTATAGTACAACGCTCCGTTCCTTTCCTCAAAACCCCCTGTGTTCTCTCCACCTCCCCGAAGTCCTCTGAGCTTATCTTGGGCGTATTCATCGTTCTGGGTTCCCTCCACCAATTCTCTCGGCCCCACCAATGCTGCCCCACACACCCAGTGGTCCTCGGGGATGATATGTCTCTCCTCTGGCGCTCCCTCCCCCTCTAAATACTCTGGTTTTCGAGAGAGGGCGTCCGCTCTGACATTCTCCGGTCCTGGCACGTAACAAATCTCAAAATTGAATTTGGAGAACTCCTGTGCCCATCTCACTTGTCTCTGGTTCAGTACTCGGGCAGTTCTCCAGTATTCTAGATTTTTGTGATCGGTGCACACTTGGACCTTGTGCTGCGCTCCGATCAGCAAGTGTCGCCACCTCCGGAACGCCTCATGAATGGTGAGTAGTTCTCGGTTGTACACGGTGTAGTTCCTCTCAGACTTGTTCAGTTTCCGAGAGAAGAAGGCACACGGTCTCCATTCCGACATATCCTTTCCCGGCTGCAGAAGCACCGCCCCCACCGCGCGGTCTGATGCATCTGTTTCCACTCTCATCGGTTGTTGCAGATCCACATGCAAAAGTTGTTCTTCCGACGCGAACGCCCTTTTTAATCGTTCGAATGCTCGCTGCGCCTCTTCCGTCCAGACAAATTTCTTTTTGCTGCTGAGACAATCAGTGATGGGCGCCGTTAAGTGGGCGAAGTTCTTGATGAACCTCCGGTAGAAGTTTCCGAACCCCAGGAACCTTTGTACGTCCTTTTTGGTCTTCGGTGTCTTCCATTCCAGTACCGCTTGAACCTTGCTGGGATCCATGGCCAATCCTTTGTCTGATAAACGGTACCCCAGGAATTCCACCTCTCTGGTATGAAACTGACATTTCTCCAGTTTCACCCACAGCTGGTTTGTTTGCAGCCTGCTCAGTACCTCTCTTACGTCCCGCACATGCTGCTCCTCATTCTCTGAGTACACCAATACGTCATCTAAAAATGCCACACAGTTTTTGTAAAGTAAAGGTCCCAGGACGTGATTCATGAACGATTGAAAGCAGGCTGAGCCCCCTTGTAGACCGAAGGGCATAACAAGATACTCAAAGGCCCCCAGGGGGGTGAACATGGTGGTTTTCCATTCATCTCCCTTTCTCATTCGTATCAGGTTATACGCCCCCCTCAGGTCCAGTTTGGTAAAGATTTTTCCCTTCCTCACTCGGTTCAAAATGTCATCGATTCTTGGCATGGGGAAGGTCACGGGTTCTGACACGGCATTTACGGCCCTGTAATCAACTACAAGCCTGGGTTTATCCGTGTTTTTTTTGTCCACAAAGAAAACTGGGCTACCCCCCACCGCTCGTGACTCCCTGATGAAACCTCGTTTGAGGTTCTTGTCAATGAACTCCCTTAACTCCTGCATCTCCCGGTCGGACATAGCGTACAGCTTGCCCACTGGCAACTGGGCTCCTGGGAGTAGGTTAATTTGACAGTCAAAGGGCCTGTGCGGGGGCAGTTTATCTGCTTCTCTTTCGCTGAAGACGTTACCCAGGTCGGCGTATTGTCGTGGTACCCCCCCCCCTTATCAGCTACTTCCATCCCTGCTAGGGTGGCCTTGGCTCCTCCCTGAGCCTCTTCTCCCTTGCAGTGTGCTAGGCAATGTGCTGACCCAAAGGAAACTACCCGCTGGTGCCATCCCACTAGCGGATCATGCAGCGCTAGCCAGCTCATCCCCAATATGATGGGCGCCCCTCCCAGGGTGGCCACATTGAACGCTATTACCTCCGTGTGTCTGGCCACCTTCATTATCATAGGGACAGTCTGTTGGTTAACTTCTCCGCCCAACAGCTCCCTCCCATCAATCGTTGTCACCTGTAAGGGATCTTCTGTATCTGGTGTTCTGCTGCAAACTCCTTGCTCATAAAATTGCAGGAGCTGCCTGAGTCCAATAGCGCCTTTATCTTTAGCGGGTGTCTGTTTGGTAGCTCTAGCACCACCTCTACTACAAGCGCTGATCTTGGGGGTTCAGGCTTGGGCACATTCACTGCTCTTTGGCCTGGCTGCTGTGCCCCGATGCTGGCAACCAGGCGTTGGCTTTTACCTGCTCCTGAACCCCCTCTTCTTCACCCCCAACAGCTCCCGCCATTCCTTGCCATCCCTTCCTTTGCGGACAGACTCTGGCAAAGTGACCTGGCTGTTGGCAGAGGAAACATTTCTTGGCGCTCTTTCCCTCCTTCTTCCCCCCATTGTTGGTGTTTGAAACTCCACGCGCGCGCGCTGTCCCAATCTCCATCGGTTCTACGGGCGGAGAATGGTGCTCTGGCATCTCTGGAATGCGGAACTCACTCCAACGTTCCCCTTTCCCTTCCCGCTTCTCCAGGGCTCTCGCCTCCTGGCGCGCTCCTATGGTGAGCACGGATTTAGTCAGTTGGTCCATAGACTCCGCCCTGGGCGCGCGGGAGAGCTAAACTGCTATCTAAAATGTATAATCAGCTATTAGAGTGGGACACCAAGGACGAAGAGGTTAAGGAGGTTATGGTAAAATGGGCAATAGACATTGGATATAATTTGGATTTTGAAAAATGGACAAAGTTATGGACTAAAGGAATGAAATTTACAGCCTGTACTGCCCTCAGAGAAAATATGGAAAA
The DNA here is from genome assembly GCF_964106915.1 of Podarcis gaigeae. NCBI lineage: Eukaryota > Metazoa > Chordata > Lepidosauria > Squamata > Lacertidae > Podarcis > Podarcis gaigeae. The sequence goes on from NC_139695.1 coordinate 22,077,862, forward strand.
GATGATGTATCGTTGGTACATCACCCCTGTGAAATTGCAAAAAATGTATAAGACTGGCAACAAAAGGTGTTGGAAGTGTAAATCTAAAGAGGGAAGCTTCTACCACATGTGGTGGTGTCAGGGAACTGCCATCAGAGCAAGAAACGGAGGCAGGGCTCCCGAGCGATGCCGGAGAGGGGACTAGCAGGGGGGAAGGATTTCAGCGTAACACCCATAGAGAAGAGAGGGAGATGGAGGAATTGGTGACAGGGCTCCAAGACCCTTCACCTGAAACTAGTGGAGAGAGCGCTGGGACGCCCCTGCCTTCCCCTTACTTGCGCAGACGCGTTCCGCGCAGGGAACAGAGGAGGAGACTCGGGGTCAAACAGCTTTTATGCTGGAAGAGGTTCAAGAGACGCCCACTCTCAGATTTCCACTCTCACAGGTGGAAATGTGCAGAAGTTAAAAATTTTTGGGATTCCATCTACAACGAACTAAAGAAAATACTTAAATACACCTTTGTCAAAAAGCCCGAAGCCTTCCTTCTGGGAATGATCGGAGAGGAGATTAAGAAAGAAGATTATATAATGTTTCAATATGCAACTGTAGCTGCCAGGATTCTGTTAGCACAAAATTGGAAAACCCCAAATACCCCGACCTTTAAAGATTGGCAAATTAAACTATTTGAGTATATGGATCTGGCAAAAATGACGCAGAACATTAGACAGCAAAAAGGGTCAAGGTTTATCAACAATTGGTCTAAATTCATAACATATATGGAAACAAATTCTAGAGATATAAAAATCACAGTAGGTTTAATATAACCGTTGCGATGTGTTTACGCTAAAAAATGAAAAACTGCAGAATGGATTTAAAATTCACATAACCCAAAACCGAGATGGAGGGAAGTCAAACGTTATTTATTGTTAATTAATGTTTGTTTTTTGGTTGGTTTAGGTGTTTTGATTCGGTTGATGTTTTCTTTTCTTTTTTTCTTTTTTGGTATGTGTTGGCTATTTTTCTTTTTCTTTCTTTGCTGTTGTTTGGTTATAGAAAACGAATAAAAAGACGTTTGGGGAAAAAAAGAAGAGGCAGGCACAGCAGCAACGTCCATGTAGGAGAAGTCACAGGTTGCTTGCATGCATCCCATCAAGGATGGGTACTTAAGTTTGAGTGGAGGCATGGTCACACCATTGCTCCAACAGTCCTGCTCTGAGCACAAGTCTGAAGAATCCTATTATATGTCATGGAGTTTACAGATGCAGGTATTTTTAAGGAAAGAACAATGTTGGACTGTTATTGTTAACCCTCCTGTAAAAGATAAGGATGAAGAAGTAGATGAAGCAGACCAAAGGCTGGAGGACAAAGCCGATGCCAATCTAATTTTGAGTTTAGAGAAGTCTCAATTATCTCATGTGCGAGACCTTGAAACAGCAAGTGAGATTTGGAAAGCACTGAGAGCGATACACATTAGAGACACTGCTGGCAGCAAAATTACTCTAATGAGAGCTCTGTACCAAGCCAGAGTAAGTGAGGGTGAATGTGTTTCAAAACACCTTCAAAGAATGTGTGATTTATTTTCACAGTTAAATGAACTTGGGGAACATTTTTCTGAGCAGAGAAAGGTTGATATTGTGCTGTCTTCACTTCCTGAGTCATGGGATAATTTAGTGATGACGCTGGAGGCAATTCCAGTAAGCCAATTAACAATGCATTTCTTAACTGGGCGTTTGCTTGATGAGGAGGAAAGACGCCGTGAGAGGAAGGCAACAACACCTCACCGTAACTCTGGAAATGGGAGGTAGTCCAGTAAAAGATATGCAACTGATGAGGAACGGCAACATAAAGAGGTTGTTCACCACACAGAGGCAGCCGCTTTCACTGTCAGAAAATGCTATCGTTGTGGGTCAGCCAAGCATTTAGTACGTCAGTGCACTGTGTCTGTGGGGAAAAACACAAGAAAAGGGCGGCCTGCGTTTGCTGGGAAGCGAGGAGACAGGAAGAGTCGAATCCAGTATGTAGAAAAGCAACCTTGTAAATCTGTAAATGTAGTACTAGCTGACGGAACAGTGCATGAGTCAGCTGGAAAGGGTAGTGTGAATATTAACTGTTTAAGCACCAAATTTACCAATGTTTTATCTGTACCAAGTTTAGAAAAGAATTTGCTTTCATTTGCAAGTCTTGTTAAACAGGGGTTTAGGGTAACCTTCTCTGGTTCAGGCTGTAAAATAGAGAAAGCTGGGGAAGTGGTTACAGCGTCACTAAAAAATGGTTTATTTGTTTTGAAAGACCAGCTAATAGGTGAGTCTGGGGCATGTGTTAAAGCCTGTAATAGAGCCTTGCATGATGAGTGCCAGCATCTGTGGCATCGTCATTTGGGGCATGCCAATTTCTGCAGTATTGCAAAAATGCCAGAATTAAGTAAGGGAATTAAAATGAAAAAATGTTCAGTTTTTCTGGACTGCAATACCTGCAAGAAGTCTAAAAGTAAGCGGGGATCTTATCCTGAAAGTAATAGAATTAGCAAGAAGCCTTTTGCTTTAGTACACTCAGACCTTTGTGGGCCATTTGCAGAATCTGAAGAAGGAGCAAAGATTTTTCTGGTTCTTGTGGATGATTATAGCCGGTATACTTGGGTATACTTGTTAAAACACAAAAGTGAAACTGGTCAACTGATTAAAAATTGGGTCAACTATATAGAAAGGCAGTTTCCCTACAAAGTTACCCAGTTGCAGAGTGACCGTAGAGGCGAGTTCATGTCTGAAGCCCTCCAGATATGGTTGAAAAAACGTGGTATTAGTCACTGCAAATCGTGTCCTTTTTCACCCGAAGAAAATTCAATTGCAGAATGCAAGATAAGGTCTTTACAAACAATGCTAGATTCTATGTTATGTGATTCTGGCTATTCTACATGCTACCTCCTCCAGGGTTTGAGGGCAATGAGCTAGGTGTTGTGTGGAAATTGCACAGGTCCATTTATGGCTTGCGACAATCGGCTAGAAATTGGAACATGTGTCTGAATTAAGCTTTGGAAAGCATGGGTTTCCAAAGGAGTCTTGCAGACAGTTGCCTGTACCTGAGGGGGTCAGGAGAGACACAGCAGGCGGTCCTGGTGTTGGTGGATGACATCTTATACACGGCACAGACAGGTAAACAGGTGCAAGGTTTTGCCAAAGAGCTTGGAAAGCGTTTTAAGCTCAAAAGCCTTGGTCCAGTTCAGGTTTATCTGGGAGTTAAGATAGACAGGTCTGAGAACGGAAGCTTTTTGCTCAGTCAGAAAGGCAAGATTGAGCAGTTGCTTGAGAAATTCAAGATGTCTGACTGTGCAGGGGTCAGAACGCCCATGGAGACAAGCTACGTGAAGGACAGTCAGCTTGGGGAGCGTTCTAAGTTCCAAAACCCTGAGGTGTTTCAGTCAGCGCTAGGGAGTCTGTTGTATCTCTCTCAGTGGAGCAGACCAGACATAGTGTTTGCTGTGAATCTGCTCAGTCGGGAGGCTACAAAGCCCAGTGTGAGTGCCTGGCTTGGTATCAAGAGAGTGCTGAGGTATTTGCAGACTACCAAAGAGTTTTGCCTCACATTGTCAGCTGAAGGTGACGCATGACTCACGTGCTGGACTGAAAGTGGCTGAGCAAATCTTGGAGACAGGAAATCCGTGTCTGGACTGGTAGTAAAGTTTGGGGAATCTCTGGTTGGGTCAAAGTCCCAGAAGCAAAGTCTTATTGCACTTTCCTCTACCAAAGCTGAGTTCAGTGCGTTGTCTGATTTGTGCAGGGAATTGGACTTCTACCAGTGTTTGATCCAAGAGATCTGTGGGGATTGTTGCTTGCCCATCACTGTTTGGGAAGACAATCAACCTTGCCTTAAGTTGGTAGAGTCTGGACAGTTTAAGTCCAGAACCAAACATTTGGACATACGTTTCCAGAATGTGTGTCAGAGTGTCCAGGCAGGTTTGATACAGCTCAAGTACTGTCCAAGCAAGGAGAACCTAGCTGATGGGTTTACTAAACCCTTGAGTTTCCAGCGTCATGGGGAGTTCTGTGAAGGGTTGTATTTGGGGTAAGTGGTTATACTTACAGTTTCCCTCAGGATGCGAGATAAGAGGGGGTGTGAGGAGAATCAGAACTTACTGGGTTAAACAGTTCTGTGTGACGTCTCACATTCTGAGGCGTGGTTTTGTTCACATACGGGAATCTTTCTTTGTGTGTGAGTTACTTTCGTTTTTAGCTGTTGAGCCAGAAAGAATATCCACTAGATCTCCGGGCTGATTTATGATGTTTTTCTTTTCTTTTTTTTTAATAATAATTTTTATTAAGTTTTACATTTTAACAATCCAATCAAATCACATTAAATATTCCAAATTATACAAATATATATCATAAAGTCAAAATATTTTGCCAAATTATAATTTTTTTGTTGGGGGTTCCCATGCTTCAAGTTCAGTGGCGTCCAATCATCTCATATTTCTACTGCTTTGAGTGTCCACTAGTCCCATCTTTAAATCTTCTTGTTATTATCCTTCTTCTTTCATAGCCTCTGAGTTGTTTCCACAGGCGAGCTGAAATGAGCAATATTATGCTTCTGTGTGAACTTTATATGACTCTCCCTTCTTTTTTTTCCTTTCTTTTTTTGCAGCTGGTAAGTCTTTTATTTGCAGTATGTCCTCACACGCTGGTATTTATGCCGGATCCATCCAAAAATCCTTCTCGGGTGGCAGACGCCATCTTTTCTCAGTTCCGATGAAATAGAATCTAGGGGTTTACTCATTAATTTTCTCGGACAGGTTGCACCAAACATTAGTCTTTCCAGGGGAGGTTTGCCAAATCGAACTTGAGATACAGATATAATAACAAAGTAAGAGCTCGCCTCCCCCTATGACTATTAATCTCTGCAGCACAGTCTGCCTCATAATGGCGGATCCCGATTAAATAGTGTGTCACAAGAGAGTCTATTCTCTTCTTCCAAATATTTCGAAAAACAAAGGCTTTAGTTAATATTATTATTTCCCCACAGTTTATATTTTACGATCTCACGTGCTATAAGTAGTATAGACGGTTCTTCGGGGGTGGGGTGTTGTTAGGTAATATCGTAGTAGAAAAAGAAAAAGTTTTATCCCACCTCCTTTCTGTTCTGTTTCAACATACAGGCTTAGATGTTATTCTTTGATGTTATCTTTCTTCCAATCCGTCACTCTTAGCATCTCAGTGGATTAATTAGCAGATAAAATACCCTTTCTTCACTCGAAGCATGACAATAAATCTTATATCCAATCTTTTATCTTAAGAAATGGAATTTGGAGCGCTCATAGAGACAGCGTCCAGGAGATCCGAGCTCGCTCTAGGGCTTTCCATCCAGTGCCCCCACCCCCTCCTTCTTTTCAAACTCAGGGGTGGTTTGTGGGCAGCCGTGGATGAGACTGCATCTTCCCTTTCACCAGGAAGAACCTGGGAGGCTGATTACTTCCATCTCAGCCTCTTAATTACCTCGTGTGAGCTAGAGAGATGGTATTGTCGGCCATCTTCCATGGCGATCCTAGCGGAGCCCCGATTTATGATGTTTTTCTGTACAATAATAAAGCCTTCTTAGATTAGGAAGCCTCCGTACAGACTTTGATTTATCACCCACACAAGGCACTAACCGTTGCTGCGAAACTCTGTTTGGAGCCAGGAAGAAAGTTTAGGGCTCACATTTGGCACAGGGAAGTGTGCCGGACGCCATTACATTCTTCAGAGATCTTCCTTCAGAGGAACTCTTTGCAAAGCCAGTCTGACTTCACCGAATGCAATGGCAGAATGGCCCGTGTTCTGCTTTGCTGTGAAATGGCGTGTGTTCCTCAACCCATGGACCAGAGCACACCTGAACTTTAACAAAAAGTCTTCAGCCAGATGGCATGCAACCCTTTGGCAGGGGCAACTTATCATTTTATTGATTTTCCATAACAAACAATTAAAAAGGCGCACAAAGATGCCTTCTTTCCACGGAGCCAAGGAAGAAGGGTGGAATTTGTTATACCCCCAAACCTTCCCACATCAGAGATGCAGGAGTTGCGTCGCCTCCAACTTCCTCAGGCCTCAGGGATGAAACAGCTACGAAAAATGAAACATCCCACCTGGGCTCCCTTCATTGTACTCACAGCCACACCACTTCTAAGATTATACAAATTTAAAATATCAATAACAAATAAACACAATAATGCTATAATGATACAATCTGAATCATTAGGGGTGCATTGCAGCAGTCATTGCAAATCTCCATGAGAGTTGCCTTTCAGCCAGAAACTCTGCAGCACAGGTGGTTCTGATGATTCCCCTGTAAGGAAGGCTAACAATGTAGGAGGCTTTGGGGCTTTGCGAGAGGGGGGAAAGTGGGGACATCATAGAAGTATGCATGGTGTGGGAAAGGTGCAGAGCGATGTTTTCTCCCTCATAATATCAGAACCTGAAGCTCTTTAAGAAAGAGGAATGTTGGCAGATTCAGGCCAGACACAGAGTGCCTAGTGACACTGAAATTTCCTCCTTCCAGAGGCACTGATGGGGATGGCTTTAAGAGAGGATTAGTCAAATTCATGGAGGGTTAGACCATGTTGCACCACCAGCCACAGAGGCAGTCTACCTCTGCATACCAGTTGCAGGCGTCCCAAGTAGGGAGAGTGGGGCTGCATTTTGAGTCTGCTTGGGGCTTCCTTTGGACATCTGCTGGGCTGCTGAGAGCTGGACTAGATGGGCCTTGGTCTGATCCTGCAGGGCTGTGACAATAAGAGCCTGGAATATGGCTTCTTCATGAGCAATTCAGTGAACAGTAGTGCAGAGTTTCATCTCCCTGGGAAGGGGCACGTGCTCAGCAAAGCTGTCTCTTGCTTCTGGTCCTAAGTGTTGGGGTGGGGACATGGAGGTAAGGGGTGCAGCCTTCTGTAGAGGCCGGAGTCTCTCTCCTGCCTCTCTCTGCCACCTCTGAGGTGCCCGAAAAGGCAGATAGCAGAGGATAGCAGAGGAAGCGAACCAATAGCCACGTTCATCTGTACTGGCTCAGTATGACCTTTTCTGACAGATGCTGCCTTTCATATTCATATGGTGTGTCTTGTGCCGTTGAACCAATCATGCAACATTCTTCCCCCCCCCCCCCGATAATTTTTTATTGATATTACATATATATACATATAGACATATACAAAATCCATTACATAACTTGCACATATTATATCCACTCCACAAATCATAAGTATAATACAAAGTTGTTTTAGGCTCTGCCAAGCCTCGAACTTCCCTCCACTCCTTTGGTAAGTATCAGATAGGTTTTACAGTCACGTATTTTATCTCTTTTACTTACTAATCACTTACTGTTAGAGTTGTTTCAACCCCGCCAGTGTCGTCTGAAATTTAGTTCCAATATACATCAAATATTTATTCCAGTTATCATGAAATTTCTGTTCGTCTTGATCCCTTAATCTTCCTGTTATTCTAGCAAGCTCAGCATAATTTATCACTTTAACCTGCCAATCACTTATATTGGGTATAACCTCCGTTTTCCAATTTTGTGCTAACATGATTCTTGCGGCTGTTGTGGCATATAGGAACAATATCTTATCTTCTTTTTTGATTTCTTTACCCATCATTCCTAGCAGAAAAGCTTCAGGCTTTTTGGGGAAAGTATATTTATTTATTTATTTAAGTTCGTTATAAATCGATTCCCAAAAGCCTTTCACTTTTCAACATTCCTTCCCTACTAATAAATCTACAACACTTAAAATATAAATCTGGGGACCTTAAATGAAATCCGGGGACAGGACATTCCGGGGACGGATTTTGTCGGGGACAGATTTGTAAATCCGGGGACTGTCCCCCGGAGACGGGGACATCTGGTAATCCTTCCGCAATAGGGCTTCTCCTGCCTTTGCCAGTATGTCAGCCTTCTCAGCTTCGTTAAAGAGGGCGTTCGGAAGCACTTGTACGTCTGGCCATATGGGATTGTGAGTGGAGAAGATGGCGCGGTCTGGATGAGTCCCTCTGTCTTGCTCTTTGGTCACTGTGACCGAGCACCATTTTGGGCCAATCAGGATCTATGGGGAAGGGGATCAACCCAGAAGTTTTGGAGGGAACAGGAAGAGAAGCTTGGTCAAGAGACTGGCTCATGTCAGAAGGAGGCCTGAATGCATCCTTGGCGAAGCCCAGGGCAGGGCAGGAAGGCAGCATTGCCCAGCGGGAAGGCATTCGGAGGCAAATCATCAGCAAGGAGCAGAAAATCCCCTCCCCTTCCATCAAGAAGACTGAAGAATCTCTAGTCGGCATTCAGGTGAGTTCAGCATCCCAAGTCTCTTGGGTGTTCCTCCCCATTACAAACCTGACTAGAGGCTCCGTCACCTGAGCCCCTACACTCCTTGCATACATGAAAGGGGCACAGAAAGGATGGGAGGCAGCCTTTTCCTGGAGCCTTGGGCTGTTCCTGCTGTCGGAAAACAAGCCTATATCAGGAGTAACTGGCAGAACTCCCAGGCACCCGGCTTGCTTTCCTGCTGACCTCCCTGGCTGCATTCCCCAGCAAGATCCAGGCTAGGTCGCGATAGGCGATTCTTCTCAGCGTGAGTAGAACACACACCCTCTTTCTGTCGGAATTCAAGCCCGCCCATATCAGCAGAAGCTGGCAACAATCCCAGGCACCCGGCTTGATTCCCTGTTGACCTCCCTGGCTGCATTCCCCAGCAAGCGCAGGCAAGGTCTCGATCGGCGATTCTTCTCAAACGTGAGAAGAACACACCCCCTCTTCCCCTGGCAGGGAAAAGAGATAGACAGAAACGTATTTACATGCTTTTATTTCTGTCTTTGCAGCGTTACAAAAAACATGACTGCTCTCTCCAAACTCCAGCAGTGTTGTGACAAACACTTCCTGTACATCCCGGACAGGAATAAACGGAAGAGCTCATATTTCACTCTGAGCTAATTTCGGTGCTTCATACTGTGAATTGACTGTCCCTCGGTTTCCCACGGACAGTCTCAACATTCCCATCATGTTTACTTTTCAAGCTAGGACTTTGCAGCAGCATTGCTTCATTATCGTAACACTTTCCTGCCCCCCCGGCAGGAGAAAGAGATAGACAGAAACATATTTACATGCCTTTATTTCTGTCTTTGCAGCAGCACAGAAAACATGACTGCTCTCTTCAAGCTCCAGCAGTCGAGAGACAAACACCTCCTGTACTTTCTGTACAAGAGCAAGAGGAAGAGCTCATATTACACTCTGAGCTAATTCCGGTGCTTCGCACTGTGAATTGACTGTCCCTCTGTTTCCCACGGAACAGTCCCAACATTCCACCATGTGATGTTTTCAAGCTAGCAGCTCGCAGCTGCATTGCTTCTATATCGTAACACCTGCCACCGTCTTACCTGCAGCAGTTCACTCGCTGGCTGCTGACCCTTTCCCTCCATCTCCTGGATAATCCTCTCAAGAGAGGAGTGTTTCCTGGAGTGTCTGGCCAACTGCTCATCCCTTCTCCCTGCAATCTCCTTCTCCACCTCTTCCACATCATCATCATCATCATTCATCATTTTTAATTTGTATACTGCCTTTCTATCTTACAATACTCAAGGCGGTTTACAAGCCAAAGAAACAAAAAAATGTACATCTTATAACAATCTAATGCAATACAAAAATGTGATAATAAAACATAACTTTAAAATAGGCAACCTCCATCAAAAAAGTAACATTCAACAATAATTAGAATAGTATAAAATAATATCAACATATAAAAGTTAAACAGAAATCCACTCAAGAGTTACGATAATATCTAAACTATAATCAATAAAACAACGGCAAGGTACAGTACATAAAACAATACAATACACATTGAGAAGCAGAGGGTGGGGCAAGGAAGGTGGAAGGAGGTCTTGTCTGATGGAGTCTCTCCCCTCACATGATTCAGCAGACGCTTTTCTTCTTCTTCCAGGAACTGGCGCAGTTGTCTGAACTTCTCCACAGTCTCCAGCCTCTCTGTTTCTGTTAATTTTTGCAAGAAAAGAGGAGGTCTGAGTGAGGAAGATGGTCAGCCTTCAAAACATCAGCAAGAGAATTATGATTTGAATTGAACTGCTTCCACCCTCTCAGCTCACAAGTCCTCAGACGTCTCCTTGACTGCTTTTCGAATAATAAACAACAATGGGAAACAAACTCTGTTAAGTTGTGGACGAACATATCAGATGAAACAGCGATTCTTCCAAGCAGCTCTTTATTTGTAAGCTGGAACAGAACTGAACTGAGGAGCTCAGTCAGCCTGCTTAAATAGAGCTCCACTAGAATGCAACAGTAACCATTTTCTGTAACTATCCAATCACTGAACGTCACTTTCGATCCTTCATTTGCATAACTATCTACAGAATCCCCCTGCTGGCCCAGGGTGAGAACTTCAGTACATAACAAACTCCATTTAGCTGCATTCAAAGGTGAACTTACCTAATTCGCAATTCTTGGAAAAATATGGAGACCAAAACAGTAATCTTTTGAAATTCACACCTCTGAATTTTTCAAGGTTGACCCAGCCAGGTAATGTTCACAAAAAAATGTATTTATGAGGGTAAAGCACGTATCAAAATATTTATACGAGAAGGTAGCCACCCTAGCATTTGATTCATTTTCAGAATAATAAATAAATAACAAACCAATATGGGAAAAGGAGAAATAGGGAGAAGTTGAAATGGGCAGATTTCCCCATCCCTCCTCAGTCCGGACTTGCTTCTTGAAGTGCTTGTTCCCTCACTAGTAACAACAGTGACACTTACAAGGAGGTCTTTGCTTTCCTTGTCCAGGTCTGCTTGATAGGCCAGAATTTCCCCTCTCTCTTTCCTCCGAATCTCCAGGCGGCGACAGATCTCTCCCTGACAAGAAAAGGGAAAACTCAGCTTTGATTGAGACACATAGAGAGGAGATGAATATTATACTGGCTTCTTGGGTCCAGTGGCCTTGCTATAATAGCAAAATAATTTACTGGAGGAAATAAAAGTACAGAGGTTTTCAACCCTTTTGGGTCCATGGCTCCCTGGACCAACTCCCTTCTTTCTGCGGCACCCCTGTGGGGCTCAGGAGACCAGTTAGGTCCCCCCTTGCTTGCCGAGCTTGCCTCCCCTCCCCCTTTCTCGAACAGCCTCCCTTGCGGAGTGCTCTCTCAGCCTCCTCTCCTCTCCCCTCTCCTTAGGAGTCCTCCTCTTGGTCTCTGAGCTGCCCCCGCTGCCCCCCAGGGGCCTGGGACTTGCCTGTCCATTCCCAACAGCAAGGGCCCCTCGCCAGTTTGCTTGCTTACTCTGAGGCCGCCTCAGCTCCTGGCAGCCCACACCCCCTGGCCAGCCCCAGAGGCACCATTCTCTGGGGGAGAACAGCTGGGCAAGCCTTGGGGAGGCAGAGATGGCATCCGAGGAGGGAGGGAAGGAAAGAGGGACAGAGGCCAGTGTCTCCCGCGGCACCTCTGACCATCATTCAAGGCACTCCAGCTGCCACAGCACACTGCTTGAAAACCACTGCAGAACTGGGATGGGAAAGGTTTCTAGTCCAACTAACTGGTCTGGAGAAGAGGAAAGGCAGCCATGCTTGCTCCTTTGTCTTCTCCGAGGAGACTTCCAGCCTGATTTCTCATCTTGAGGCCCCAGGGAGAAGTGGGAAGAGGAGGAGGAAGCATCCCCAGAAGAAGTGTGCTCCCCACCAGTAGGTGCTTCCACCCCCCACTCCTAAATCTGCTTCCAACAGATACTTGGGTGGGGGGGCATCCTGCACCATCTGGTCAATTCCTGTTGTTAGGAGAATTAGAAGATCTAAGATATAAACACATACATAAATACCGTAAGTAGTTATCATCACAAAAGAATATCCAGGTAAACCCATGAACAGCCAGGTAAACCTATCAACAGGTTTCCTGCCAGACAGGATTCTGTTGTAGACCGCCCCTTCTCTAATGTATGTATGATGTATGGAGGGGTGGTCTTGGGTTCCAGGGTGGGCAATTTCAAATGTCTATATAAGGACTTGCGCGCATGGTTCGGGGTCTCCTCCTCCCTTCTGCGTGGGGGTGGGGGGGTGGTGAGCACCCTGTTGCAACAGTTAATAAAGATCTGGCTTACTAGCTGCTTTGCTTCTCAATATTCTCTGCTTGGCCTCTGTTATTTTCTCCTACTGATAGAGAAGCTACAAAAGGGCTCTATATGGGCTCTGAGGTACCCCATAAGGGAAAAGGAGCAGTTTTTCCCTTATAACACTGGCCCCCAGTCCCCACCCCCTTGCTGCTGATCCCTTGCTGCTATCTGCTTGGCAGGGTATTGAGGAGGCATCCTGCTAGCAAAAGGAGACATGTACTTAGTTGTGTATGTGCAATTCACATTTGTAGTGTTCTAAATATGTACAAAGCAACCTTGCTGGGGGATGTGGATGAGGTTAACCCTTTCTCTCCCTGTCATGGTCCCAACCCAAATCTTTGAAGCTGCTGTATTTCATTTTTTTAAAAAAAAATAATTTTTATTGAATGATTTTATGTTACAAAAAACAATGCTACCACTAAATATAATTAAGAATTAAAAATTACATACATCGATATTTAGTTTGTTATTTGTTATTTACTGTCTTATTTCCTCCCAAACATTGCATACAACAACACACATATGTGCAGACACCCACACACCCACACCCGCACACAAAATGATAATAATGAAAGTAAATATTTTCCCCTTTTATCTTACAAAATCTTTTCTTCAACTTTGACTTCCTGTCAAGTCCCTTTGCATATATTTAATCTTACATTTGAATGTACACAAAACAATAAACCTTTTTATATGATTTTTCCAATACATTCTGAAAACATAATAAATCCTTAATTGTTGTCCACCTCCTTTTATCACCTTTATCACTCGAATGCTAGCACGGGGTCAAAACTATTATTGTATTTTTGAACATGACTTCTATAATCATCCCATTTTTCTGCAAATTTTTGCTTTGAGTTTCCTCTGAGTTTACTAGTCAGTTGAGTCATCTCCACCAATTCCTGTAATTTGATTTGCCAATCTGTTATTTTTGGAGCCTCGTGATCTTTCCATCCCTTGGCCACAAGTATACGAGCTGCTGCGGTTGCATACAAGAATACCTCTCTTAGATTTTTTGGGATTTCTTTAATAGAAATGCCTCTGTTTTTTTTTAGTAAAAGTTATCCCCATTATCTTTTTTAATTCATCGTATATTTTCCCCCAAAAAATCTTAATCTTTTCACACGTCCACCACATGTGGATCATGTCACCGTTATTTCCTCCACATTTCAACAAGCATTCGCCAAATTTTTATACATTCTTGATAATCGGGAAGGAGTGAGGTACCACCTATGAGCCATTTTCATCATGTTCTCTCTTATATTATAGCTGGCTGTAAATTTCAAATTTACATTCCATCAGTTTTCCCCATCTTTTAGCGTAATTGGACGGCCCACATCTTGGGCCCACTTTATCATTGAAGCCTTAACCTCCTCATCCATTACTTCGTAGTCTAAAAGAAGTCTATACATTTTTGCGATTATTTTGGTTTTACTATTCAGTAGTTCTCTTTCAAATCTTGAAGGCTCCTTTTCAAAACCTATCTGCTTATCCTGTCTGAACACTTCCTTCACCTGGAAGTAATCTAGCCAACTAGAAAAGTGATCTACCAAAATCCATATGGTGTAATAGACCTTTCATAAATTTCCAGGAGACCCTATCAAAAGCTTTTTCAGCATGTATGGCCATTAAGACAGCCTTGTATTCTATTCTTAAGTCTAAATATGCTAATAAGTGTCAGGGAAAGGGAGGCAGACAGAGATGGGGGGGCAGGGAAACACTTACCGAGAACCCAAGCAGCCCTTTTCCAGCCAGTCCTCTGAACCAGAGACTGAAATAGGGAGTGGCCAGTCTGTTCCAGGAACTAGCTATTCCTGGAAGAGAGGAGATAAGAGGCGTTCCCTGTCTCGCTGGGCATGCTGGTCTAGAAAGCAACGTCACAAAAATTTAGAAGCGGCAACTTACTGAACAACACGGACGTGTTGTTTTGGAGCTCCGGCGTGGGCTTGGATTTGCCCAAGGACAAGCCCAAGCCCCGGGGTAGGTCTTTGCAACAGGTGTTTGAGACAACGGACGATGAAGAGGAGTTCGAGGGGGACGATGAAGAGGAGTTCGAGGAGGAGGAAGAAGAAGAAGAAGGAGGAGGAGGAGGAGGAGAAGAAATAATAATAATAATAATAATAATAATAATAATAATAATAATAATGGGGAACACAAGGAATGGGGGACTTGAGGGAGGTTTTTGAAGTAACGGATGAGGAGAAGGGTAGTTTTACAGGTTTTCCATCCGCCACCCCGGATGGGAAACAAATGCAGACAGTCGAGGCTCCAGGAGGGGAGGGGCCTTTGAGGAGGGGGTGGATGTCAGGGAAAGGGAGGCAGACAGAGACGGGGGCGTGGCGTGGTAACACTTACCGAGAGCCCAAGCAGCCCTTTTCCAGCCAGTCCTCTGAATCAGAGACTGAAATAGGGAGTGGCCAGTCTGTTCCAGTAACTAGCTATTCCTGGAAGAGAGGAGATAAGAGGCGTTCCCTGTCTCGCTGGGCATGCTGGTCTAGAAAGCAACGTCACAAAAATTTAGAAGCGGCAACTTGCTGAACAACACAGACGTGTTGTTTTGGAGCTCCGGCGTGGGCTTGGATTTGCAGTAATAAATCTACCGGACAGAAGTGGCTCGATGCCTGGAATGTTATCTCCTAACTAGCTAGGCAGCAAACACATCCCTCACAATAAGTTTATAATGTTTCTAGTGTTGCTATAAATGTTCCTCCCAGGCAAAAAGCCATCTTGGTCATTGTGTATAATCACCTGGAAGACTTTTTTTGATCTTTTGGCAAAATATTTGCATATAATTTATAATCGTTATTTAGGAGTGTGATAGGCCTATAGTTGTTAATAAGTAGATTGTCCGTTCCCTGTTTTGGAATTAATGCAATAAGGCTGTCTTTCCAAGAATCCGGCATGGTTCCGTCTTTTAAGATGTTGTTCATGATACTTCTTAATGGGTCAGACAGTATGTTCTCAATTTTTTTTATAATATATTGCCGGTAGGCCATCTGGCCCTGGTGACTTTCCTATCTTTGCTTCCTTAATTGCTCTTTGAATTTTGAATGTAATAGGGGCATTCTGTTACGATAATGAAGCAATGCAGCTGCAAAGTCCTAGCTTGAAGTGTAAACATGATGGGAATGTTGGGACTGCTGTGGGAACAGAGGGGCAGTCATTTCACAGTGCGCAGCACCGGAAGTACCTCAGAGTGTAATATGAGCTGTACTAGGAAGTACAGGAAGTGTTAGTTACAACACTGCTGGAATTTGGAGAGAGCCGTCACGTTTTCTGTAACGCTGCAAAGACAGAAATAAAGGCATGTAAATACGTTTCTGTCTATCTCTTTCCCCTGCCTGGGGAGGCAGGAAAGAGGGGTGTGTTTTTCTCACGTTTGAGAAGAATCGCCGATCGAGACCTTGCCTGCGTCTGCTGGGGAATGCAGCCAGGGAGGTCAAAAGGAAATCAAGCCGGGTGCCTGGACTGCTGCCAGCTTCTCGTGAGAAGGGCTTGAATTTCCAACACATTCTTTTTTTTTCAAATAAATTTTTATTAAATTTTTCCATAAAAAACTCCAATTATATCAATTTACACATCACATATTTTAGCTTATTGGACCTCCCTCAACTTCTCTGACAATCATTCGTAGTTCAAATCCTATCTTCACATTCCTTAATTTTTATATTGCCATTAAATACTATATTTCTGTCCTTATTTGTTTTCTAACAATATTCCTTGTATTTTCACAAAGCTTCTTTAAAGCACACTAGCGTTGTACACTCCTCACATACAGTTTTCAAATACTCCGTAAATTTTCCCCAGTCCTCAAAAAACCTGTGATCCTTTTGGAATCTGATTTTCCCAGTTAATTTATCCAGTTCTGCATAGTCTGTTAATTTTGTCCTCCATTCTTCCAAAGTCGGTACTTCTTCTTGTTTCCATTTTTGGGCCAACAATGTTCTTGCTGCGGTGATTGCATACTGAAAAAGTTTACAGTCTCTCCTATTTATGTCCATTCTTGTTATTCCCAGCAGAAAGGTTTCTGGTTTCTTAACAAAGCTATATTTTAGCATTTTCTTTAGTTCATTATATATCATCTCCCAGAACCCCCTTACTTTCTTACAGTCCCACCACATATGCATGAATGTACCTTCTTTCTCCTTACATCTCCAACATTTGTTACAAATTTTGTACATTTTTGCTAATTTTACTGGTGTCATATACCACCTATATACCATCTTCATAACATTTTCTTTCAATGTACCACATGCTGTAAATTTCAGGTTTTCATTCCATATTTTTTGCCAATCATCCATTTCTATGTTATATCCTAAATCTTTGGCCCATTGAATCATAACCACTTTTACTTCCTCATCCATTGTATGCCATTCCAACAGAATTTTATACATTTTGTTGAATTTCCAACACATTCAACAGTTCTTTTTGTTCTTTAGTAAGTTTCAGAAGACCTTTATGTTCTAAATATTCTTTAACTTCTTCTGTTGTTTCATTTCCTTCCTTATAGAGTTCTCTAAAGAATTCGAGAAATCGTTTCTCTATTTCTTTAGTGTTGTTTATTATTTTGCCTTCGCACTTAACTCTATTGATAAGCCTTTCTGCCTCTCTCTTCTTTAATTGTCATGCTAATAACCTTCCTGGTTTATTAGCATGTTCAAAGTTTTTTTGTTTCAATAATCTTAATTTCCATTCCATTTCTGCATTTAAATTAATATTTAATTTTATATTTTTTATATTATAAATTTTAAATATTTAATATTTAAATTAAATATTGAGATTGTAGGATCTTAATATTTCTTTTTAATTCTACACTATTTGGTTTTTTGTGTAATTCCAGCTCACTTTTTCTAATCTCCTCTAAGAGTTCTTGTTGTTGTTTTTCCCTTTTTGTTTTCTTTGAATTACATTTTGTTGGATAAAGAAACCCCTTAAGACAACTTTACTAGCATCGCAGACTATCTTTAAATCGGTGCCCTTATTTAAATTCAATTCAAAAAATTCCTTTAAGGTCTTTTTTGTTTTTTCTATTATTATTTCATCTCTCAATAAAGTTTCATTTAATCTCCATCTTATAGATTTCCTCTTTCCCAA
The DNA here is from genome assembly GCF_964106915.1 of Podarcis gaigeae. Taxonomy (NCBI): domain Eukaryota; kingdom Metazoa; phylum Chordata; class Lepidosauria; order Squamata; family Lacertidae; genus Podarcis; species Podarcis gaigeae. The sequence goes on from NC_139695.1 coordinate 22,095,042, forward strand.
GTCAGTGTTACTTGTACTGCATTATGATCAGCTATTGTCTTTGGTTGAATTTCAGATTTACATATTTTGACTGTCAAATCTTTTGTTAGCCAGAATGCATCAATTCTTCATGCTGAGTCATTAGGGGGGGGGAGTGTATTCTTTCACTGTCGGATTTTGTATTCTCCATGCATCCTCTAAACTTAACAAATCTACTAACTGAAAAAAGGTTTTGGGGAATTTTAGTAGTCTTTTTGGATCTGTCTAAATCAGGATTTACCACATCATTTTGGTCTCCTAAAAATATAATTTTCTCTCCAATAATCTCCCCCAACTCTCGTTCCAACTTTTGATAAAATTCACCTTTTTTTTCATTCGGCGTGAAAAAGCCAATAACTTTAATTCTCTCCCCCTGGACTATTATTTCTATCACAACGACCCTTCCTTGTGAATCTTTATAGATCAATTTCACCTCCAAATGCTTTTTTGCGTATATTACAACTCCCTTCTTCTTAGATTTATCTGAAGAAACAAAACCAAGTCCCAGTTTCTTATTAATAAAATTATTGTGTGTTGTTTTGCAATATGAGTTTCTTGCAAACACATCAAATCCAATTTCTGTTTGCTAAGTATAAATTCCACCTTATTTGCTGTATCTTTCTCATTGACTTTAAGAATGTATCTGAATGTATTTTTCTACTCAAATTTATTTTTTATTTGGGAAACTGTGTACGTGCAGCTACTCACACAGAGGCAATTAAGTTTTGGCAGACAGCCAGAAGGCAATCTGAAGGAGTAGGTCTGCCTGGTGATAACAGAGACATGGAGACTGCTCCCTGATTGGTCAAGCTCTCTCAAAGGAGTGATAATTAATGGCCCACTAACTGGTAGTTCAGAGTTTGGAGTCCAGAGTTCTGTGTGTCAGTGTAGGAGTTGTGAGTAGTGTCAGAGAGATCTAGCAAAAGATCCGTGTTCTGTTCCTGTAAATAGTCCACTGTATATAATAAACACCTAACTACAAGTTCCTGGTTCCTGCTTCGTCTATCCTGTCTGCAGCCAAGTTGCCAATTGCTTCCATGGATTCTGCGTGTACTCTGCTAGGTCTGGCTAAGGTCCTGCAACTAGTCAGAAAGTTGCAAAACTCCAAATAGGTTTTGCCAGTAAACTGTGCCTTGGGGAATGTATCATTTTTCGCTGTGTCGTTTTTGCTGTATCTTTCTCATTGACTTTAAGAATGTATCTGAATGTATTTTTCTACTCAAATGTATTTTTCCTCAAAATGCTGTACTTTTCTAAATGTATCCAAATGTATCCGAATGGGTTTTTGTAATTTCCCCCAATCTCATTGCCTAGAGAATGTTCCTTAAATGTAACAATCACTTGTTCAAAATGTATTTGATTCAAATGTATTTGAGTGTATACTTTTATGTGAAAACGTAGCTAGGAAAATGTGGATATATATATTGCTTATAGTGCCTTTGAACGGTCAACGTTCCACCCTCTATCCTTTCACGAGCTGCCAAAAACACTCTCCACACCATAGTGCCATCTACTGGGTCTACAAATAATACCATGAATGCACACAAATACAAGCTCTAAAATAAATTAGTTTTATTTTCCAATAAGTATGCAAACATAAGACTATCACACCCGAATTGATAGCTATGCAGAACAGGATTTCACACCAACACTGAAGCCATTTCCCAAATATCCAGCCTCACGATTTGCATACTGATTATCAGCAGCTCTGGAGTTTTTTTCCTGTAGATAAAGGAAAAAGCCATTAACCTGGATTCAAGATAAATGAGAAGAAGCTCAACACATATTATTTCAGCCCTCCAGCAAAAATGACACCTCCATTAACACCAGCCAAGGTCTCACAACATCCTACTTACCTTATGTAAATCCTCTCTTCACGCCATTCATGTTGCTTCCCACCACCCTTGCTGTTCTTCTGTGTCATTGATCTGTATGGAAACCAAAAGGTATAAAAGTCGAGGCAGGTCTTTTGTTCGAGGTTCTCACTCCGTCTTTGTTACGTGAGGGGGGACCATGTTGCAACATTTTTTTCCTGTTCTTTCAATAAAGAACAGACTTTGCTTTCCTGAATCCTGGTGTTGGTCTCTGTCATTTCCCGACCGGAGCGGAGCCTACCCACTGGTGCTCTTCCGAGGGTTTCGGTCCTCCCTATGAAGCTGCAACCCCTTTATAAGGAATTAATTTTCCTATTTCAACAGGATCATTGAAAGTAATCCAGGCAGATGGAGCAAGTGGCTTCATCACAAAGATTCTTGATGTGACCCACTGCAGCAGCCATGGCTCCCTCGTGCCAAAGACCCAAGTTTAGTTTCATTTTTTTCGGTTTTCAGCTGAAGAAGACAAAAAGAAACTGCCCTAGGTCCTTAGGGGACACTGTGGCGTACCAAGGTCAGGTGGTATCCGATGTGGAAACTTTTTTGTCACCCCCCGACATTGAAATCCCCCCTCCTCCCCCCCTTGTCATGGAAGCAGCACAGGCAACTATCCGATGTAGAGCCTGCCTTCTCCCCCTCCCTCCATCGGATAGCTGCCTGCGCGGCTGTCTTTGAGGGGGGTGGAGGGAGGAATGGGCGGGATCTACATCGGATAGCTGCCTGCGTGCATGCGTGCATGCCTGAACATGCCGTGCACCTGGGGTGCACTGCGATCGGCACCCATTGAGAAGGAACAAGACAGGAAAAGGAAGGAAATGGGACAGGTTTTTTTAAGGCCCCACTTTTCACATGGTGTCCTGTTGTGTGGTCGGAAACTACTCTTTATTGTTTGATTTTGGTTAATGTCAGAATAAAAGCGAGTTCCTTCAAAATAACACATTCATTTTTATCTTACCAGTTTCTCATATTGTAAGAAGCTGAAGAAGAAACCATAGAGAGCATTAATATTTTCCTTCTGATCAATGAAGTCAAACGTTACAATTATCCATTTTAGAACGAGCACCTATAGGGAGAAGACAGATATCAGCAAGCAAAAGCAAGACCAAGACAACAACCCCTTCTGGAATATGGTCAGCGTGTACAACATCTAGCTGAATCATCACCAGGATAACTAAGTCAGACTGGGGGAAATATCATTCTTCAGAACCAAGACATCATTACCATGCTTTCCAAGTTACCTGAAAGTCACTAGAACACTTGCGAGCACAGAGCCAAGACACAGCTGAAATAAGAGAATCCTCTGTTATTACGGAAATGGGAATCAGATTCTTCAGTAGCCTAGTGCTTATCACTGTGCCTGCAAGACATTGAAAGACACTGCTTAACATTCTGAACATCTTCACTATTGATAATTTCTCACAAGCTCGAAGCAGCCCCGGTTCTTGTTAAGGGAGAAGGCAGGGCAATGCAGCTACTTTGACATACTTTACTGCCAAGGGGAAAGAGAAGCCAAAACATGTTTTCTTTACCAAGCTTGGCACTGAGTGCGATGTTCAGCAAGTTATGATTTTCTTCTGGTGCCAAGCCTCTCTCTTGCGCAATCTTTTCCACAGTCTCCAAAGGACTCTGCAAAGCTCCATGCTTTCGTGAGGCACTATCTTGAATTAGAAAAAAGTCAAAGTGTGATTCAAATCCATTCGAAAAACCGTCCTCATGCATGATGGCCTGTCCAATGGCTTGCTTTACCATCAATTGGCAAGGGAGCCCCACTGAGATGCCATGGCATTTGGAAAACTCTGGAATGCTGAACTTGCCTCTTGCTTTCTTGCTCCTTCGTTCAGTGGGTAGGTAGGTCTAGGTAGGGGCAAGTCTAAAGCTTCATTGAAATTCCTCAGCCCCAGCCAGCATTGCCAATGGGCAGGATGATGAGAATTGTAGTTCAGCAACGTCTGGAGGGCCAGAGGTTACCCTCACCTGTTTTATCGGTTAGTGTGCTAAGATCTGGGCACAAGCCCAATTCAGCTGACGGTACTTAACAAGGGCTTGCTTTAAACAAAACATTAGAGCTAATACACTATTCTGCTTCAATATACAAAACAGCCCCTTCTCTATAGAAAGCTAAAGAAAATACAAACTTTGGGGTTTGTAGATGGATTGTTAGCGTGTCTGCTAAGCAGATTAGTGTTTACAGCTATATCAGGTCTTGAACATCTGGCAATGAAGTTCAGTTTGCCTAAAATGCATCTGTACAGTGTAGTGTCAGAAAATGCTTCACCAGTATCATCTACAGGATTTGCTTCAACCAAATTCAGCCTGGTTAACACATCAGCAATTTTCTGAGATTGGTGTACCAAAAAATCACCTGCCTGGTTTTTCTCTACTTCCAGAGAAAGATAGTTGAATACCTCACCAAGATCCTTCATGTCAAAGTGCTGCTTCAGCTGAGCTAGGGTGCTTTGGTACAAAGCCTGATTCTTCCAAAAAAGAATATCATCAACAAAGCATAAACAATACAGTTTGTTTTGCCCCTCCTCTTTGACAAACACACATGGATCAGCTTTGCCTTGGTGAAAACCTAGAGAAAGCAATGTCTCTGTTAGTTTTGTGTTCCAACACCTGGCATTCTGTTTGAGACCATATAGGGATTTCTGTAGCTTACAGACCATCCCCTTCTTTACCTGCACTCCATCAGGTGGAAGCATGTAAATCACCTCCCCCAGAATCCCATACAAAAAAGCTGTATTCACGTTGTGATGTGATACCTGAAGCTTATCTTCTGCAGCAATCTTGAGCATACGCCTAATGCTCTCATACTTGACGGTGGGTGAGTAGGTCTCGTGGTAGTCCAGTCCTGGTACTGTGAAAAACCTCTGGCGACCAATCTGGCTTTGTGTCTTACTACCTTGCCATTCTGATCAGTCTTGGATTTAACGACCCATTTGCTGTCAACCAGCTTCATCCCTGGGACTATTGGAACCAGATCCCAGGTCTTGTTACTTTCCAAGGAATCAAGTTCAGCCTTCATGGCATTTAGCCATGGCTCAGCATCCTTTGAGGTTAAATCCTGGACCTCTTGGAAGCTTGAAGGTTCCCAAACCTTCTCTGAGCTACTAACAACAGCTACTGCTGTTTTAGCAAACTCATCAGCATACCTCTTTGGAGGTTTGCCCTTTGTGGCCCTTTCAGATCTGCTTATTAGATGCAAGTCTTCAGCACTCATCTCCTCTTTCTTAGGAGAATAGTGGCCAATGGTGAACAGTGGTTCTTCCAATTCAGTGTCAGACTCATCAGATGGTCTGAGTGAGGCCTTTGCGCTCTTGTAGTCTGCTGTGTCATCGCTGTCACTGACATCAGCACTAGCACTGCCCACTGAACAGGAATCCGAACGCTGATCATCATCCTCAGCTTCCTCTGCTTCTTCAGCTTCAGGGTGACTGGAAAATACATTTAGCATTGTACCAAACACTTCTGATAAACTGTCTTTGTGTCAGTCATCACCACTCTGTATGCACCTTTTTCATACCCCACAATTATGACATGCACACCACACTTCCCGAGCTTGCTGCTCTGTGGAGTATGGACCCACATGTCAGAGCCAAAGATTCTCATATGCCTGACGTATGGTTTCTTACCAAACATCTTTTCATCGGGAGTACAACCTATGGGTGCAGAAAATCGTCTGTTAAAACAATAAACCAAAACAATTCAGCGACTCCACCCAATATTCCTCAGGAAGATTGGCATCATGCAACAAGGTCTTTAGTCCTTGTAGCAAAGTCTGGTTTTCCCTTTCGCAAAGTCCATTCATCCATGAAGATCTTGGACTTGCGAGGTCATGCTGAATCCCCTTCTCAGTGAGAAAAGCCTCAAACTGCAGAGAAGGGATTCTCCTCCGCGGTCAGTAAATAAACACTGCAGTTGCTTTCCATGGGCATTTTACAACCAAGCACAGAATTCCTTGAACTTAGGAAACACTTCTGATTTTTGCTTGAGCATGAACACATGAATATACCTGGAAAAAGCATCAATCAATACCATGAAGTACTTTGCTCCCCCTAGAGAAGTTGCAAGTGGACCAACAAGGTCTGTGTGGACAATCTGGTAGGGTTTAGATGCCTACCTGCCAGAAACCTTGCCCTTTGGTGCAACCCTCACCTTGTGCTCTGCACATGACTTTCACTTCATGTAAAACCTGCAGGGTTTGATGGTCATGCCTTGAACCATCTCTGGCATCTTGGTCAGTGCCTGCCATCCCAGGTGACCGAACCGCCTGTGGTGAGAATGTATGCAGTCTAAATGGAGAATTTTGTTAGTATTCATAACACAACAAGATTCATCACTTTGCACATTGACAGCATCATCAACATAAGTCATGCTTCACATACCTCAGGCTTGTGGGATTTGATCAGAAATTATTGTCAATGAATTAAACCCAGTCAACGCAATGCGTTCATCACGGACACAATGGCTTGATGCATATTTTATAATTCCTCATAGTAATCCCATCTGATTACTACATCTCTGGATATTTGCACTCTTACATAGGCTGAGCCTGTGACCTGGCTCAGGAACTAAGTATTTGTCATTACAAAAGACTGGCCAGGCTCCCCAGGGTACCCAATCAAGTGAGCATTAATAGGTAACCTGCCAGAGGTAAACAACACACTCAGATGTCTGTTGTAGACCGTGTTGGATTCTTGCCCCCCCCCCCCGAGCTATGTCAGCCTCCCAAAGCACTCCGGGGCGATTAATCCGGTGGTCACTCTCTGGCTGCTGCCCAGGAATCCTCTTTCAGTCCAGAGAGACCGATGAATACGCGACTTCTGCCTCCTGAGAAAAGCACACCCATTTCCTCCTGGCATAGGAAGGAAAAGGCAGTTCGTAGACTTCAAGCTACTTTATTAAAACTGCATATACAGACACACACATGACTGCACGCTCTGAACAGCCCAGCTTCTGAGTTCTCTGACTCAACACTGCTTCATCCTAGAAGCAGAAGAGGGAAGTGTAACTCCGCCCCGGTTACACTCAAGACAGTCTGAGAACTGGCTCAGACTTCCTTTCTCATGGTCAGCTACACCTGATGTAAACAACAACCTTGTAGCTCTTGCTGCTTCCTGGCAGCTTATGGGAACTGAAATCCCAACAGACTTCCCTTTCTGTGATGTTGGTACGAAGTATCTGGGGGGTGGTCTTGAGCTACATCCCTTTCTGTGATGTATCGGGGGGGGGGGTCATTTTTCGCCCAAAATTTTTTTATTGGTTTTTTCACAAAAATTTAAACATACAGACAGAAAGGCAAACAAACATAAACCATAACCTTATTAAGACTAATCTAATTAACATTGTTAAATGATTTCCTCATATCCTGAAGTGCTCCTGAAGGTAGGAGCCTATCAATTGATGAAGATGATCATCCAAATGTCATAGACCAAATGGAGCAAACAGCATGCAGACCTAGTGGTGGGAGGAAAAAATCCTTAAATAAGAGACACGGGGGAATGATTAATGGACTTCAATGTCTGTACACTAATGCGCAAAGCATGGGAAATAAACAAGATGAGCTTGAGCTCTTGGTACAGCAAACTAAATGTGACATAATAGGCATCACTGAAACCTGGTGGGATAAGTCCCATGATTGGAATGTAATAATGGAGGGATACAATCTATTTCAGAGAAACAGACCAGACAAGAAAGGAGGAGGAGTGGCGTTATATGTCAGGGATGTGTATACCTGTGAAGAGATCCAAGATTTAGAACCTCAAAGCCAAAGTGAGAGCATTTGGGTCAAAATTAAGGGAGAGAAGAATAACAGTGACCTCATTGTGGGAGTTTACTATAGATCCCCAAGCCAAACGGAGGACATAGATGATGCCTTCCTGGAACAGATGGCCAAGCATGCAAAAGGAAGGGAGATAGTAGTAATGGGGGACTTCAATTACCCAGATATTTGTTGGATGTCAAACTCAGCCAAGAGCATAAGGTCAAACAGATTCCTCACTGGCCTTGCAGACAACTTCATTGTCCAGAAAGTGGGAGAAGCAACAAGAGGAACAGCCATTTTAGATCTGGTCCTAACCAATGTTGATGACCTGGTTAGTGGGGTAGAAGTGGAAGGATCATTAGGCACGAGTGATCATGCTCTTCTGAAGTTTACTATACAGCGGAAAGGAGCAGCCAAGCATATGCTGTGGCGTAATTTATGGCTGTTGTGAACCCTTCTAAGCCCGGCACGCTTCCTCTGTCCAGCTCTGCTTATCGTCAGCTACTTGTAGCAGAGTTAACTCAGCGTAGAAACTGATGCGGTGCGTGTGTGATAAATCAAGCTACAGACGAGTGTTCTGGCTTAGCTCTTCTCTTTAATAGTGTAGAAAAACAACATAACTCAGACAGAAGTCAGACCCGGTGACCGCGCTGACATTTTGCGTCCACCGTCTGGGAACAGAACAACAGACTGAACACACAGAGAAAGACACTCCCCTCTGTGAAACCTGGCCACGCCTCAGGAATGTGAGACGTCACTCAGAACTTCTTAACCCTGTAAGTTCTGATTCTCTCCACACCCCCTCTCGTATCGCATCCTGAGGGAAAATGTGAACATACATGTACAGACCTCTGAGAATTCAATCCCTTTCCCATTGCCTTTCGCCCCTTCCTGGCATCTTTGTCAGGCAACTGATGAACCTCCTCAAAACTCCCAGGTTCGCACTGTGCGAAACCAACCCACACACCGGTGGCCTGATACCTCTCAGGTGGAATTCCCTTCGTTGCTCGAGCGGATCGCCTGAGCACAAATTCAGGTGTTTCTTCTGACCCACTGGGGCCAGCAAGTGTGTCCTCTACATCACAGGACTCCCCCTCTAACTTAGTGCGTCTTCGGGCTTTCTGCATTATGCTAACAGGAGACGCAGGCTCACTCTTGGGCTCTCTTTTAACAACCTGTGGAGATGCCCAACCCTGTTCTTGACCCTGGTCATCGACCTGGTCCTCATCAACAGGTTCAGCCTCTGGTTCTCCCTCATCCTCAGAATCAGACAGACATTCTGAGAGAACATCAGGACTAGCATTGCGCTTTGACAAACCATCCTGTTCACAGAACTCAGCATGTCTGCTGATCAGAAGCTTGGTCTGATCACCTTCTGGATAAGCGAATCTCCATCCCTTTGTTGCAGGTTCATACCTACAGAAGATCATTTTCTGGAACCTAGGGCCACCCTGCTTTTGCTGAGCTTCTGGCACCGGCACCAAGGCCGGTGACCCAAACGCACGGAAGAAATGCAACTGCGGTTTCTCTCCGTAGAGCACGAAATGTGGGGTTTCACCTACCACTGAGTTGTAGGACCTGTTCATCGTGAATGTCACCGTTCTCATCGCCTCCCACCAAAAACTTTGAGGCAAACCAGAGTCACACAGTAGAACCTCTGGTGCTTGAACCAGAGCTTCACATCTGAGCTCTGCCACGCCCCTCTCCTGAGGAGCCGTCACCTTGTGACGTATCCCTTTCTGGCGAAAGAACTCCTGCAGAGCAGACCCAGTAAACTCTGCACATCGGTCACTCTTGAACCCCTTCACCTTGGTGGAGAACCTTAGTTCCACCTCTGCAACCCAGTCTTTGATCAGTTGTGGTGCCTCTTCTTTCAATCTCAGAGCATAACACCACGTAACCTGGCTAAAATCATCCAGCAGCGTCAGAACAAACCTGGCCCCTCCCAGACTTGGCTTTGGCATGGGACCAAAAAGGTCTGTGTGCACAAGCTCAAAAGGTTTTGTGGTTACCCTCTCCACCCTGGGATAACTGCACCCTTTTACCTTTGCCATCTTGCATGCCCTACAATTTAGAGACCTGCCACATTCCTGCTTGAAAACTCCACTGCAACCAACTTTGGCAAGTCAGCTTCTCACATGGCAGCTTAAGCTCAAAGCCATGCTCCTGGGACTGAGCCATCTCTCCCCCGGGGCCCAGCGTACTCACGTAACCAGTAGTAGCTTCTCCGGCACCCGACTCAGCAGACCAATCTCCCAGCGAGCTCCTCTGCCACCCTGAACTGGCAGGCAGGACTCCCAGCTGGTCCCAGCTTCTGTTCGGCTGGCTTCAACACACACCGGCACGTCTTGGCATCAGCATCAAAGCTTTTGCTGACCCATAACCTATGCTGTGGCGTAATTTATGGCTGTTGTGAAGCCTTCTAAGCCCGGCACGCTTCATCTGTCCAGCTCTGCTTATCGTCAGCTACTTGTAGCAGAGTTAACTCAGCGTAGAAACTGATGCGGTGCGTGTGTGATAAATCAAGCTACAGACGAGCGTTCTGGCTTAGCTCTTCTCTTTAATCGTGTAGAAAAACAACATAAATCAGACAGAAGTCAGACCCGGTGACCGCGTTGACATTTTGCGTCCACCGTCTGGGAACAGAGCAACAGACTGAACACACAGAGAAAGACACTCCCCTCTGTGAAACCTGGCCACGCCTCAGGAATGTGAGACGTCACTCAGAACTTCTTAACCCTGTAAGTTCTGATTCTATCCACAAAGCATACTAGGACTCAATTTCTTGACTTTAAGAAAGCCGACTTCATAAAACTTAGGGAAGTGCTGGGTGAGATCCCATGGACAGTAATACTAAAAGGAAAGGGAGTTCATGATGGCTGGGAGTTTGCTAAGAGGGAGATAGTAAAAGCACAACTTCAGGCAATACCAATGAGACGGAAACATGGAAGGTGCCTAAAGAAGCCAGGGTGGCTATCTAAAGAACTTTTAACTGAGTTAAGATTAAAAAAGGATGTGTACAAAAAATGGAAAAAGGGGGAAACCACCAAAGAGGAATTCAAACAAATAGCCAGCACGTGTAGACACAAAGTCAGAAAAGCTAAAGCACAGAATGAACTCAGGCTTGCTAGAGAGGTTAAAAGCAACAAAAAAGGCTTTTATGGGTATGTTCGTAGCAAAAGGAAGAACAAAGAAACAGTGGGGTCACTCAGAGGAGAAGATGGTGAAATGCAAACAGGGGACACAGAAAGGGCTGAACTCCTCAATGCCTTCTTTGCCTCAGTCTTCTCCGATAAAGAAAACAATGCCCGACCTGAAGAATTTGGAGCAAATGATTCAGCAGAGGAAACACAGCCCAGAATAACTAAGGAGATAGTACAAGAATACTTGGCTAGTTTAGATGTATTCAAGTCTCCAGGGCCAGATGAACTGCATCCAAGAGTATTAAAAGAACTGGCAGATGTGATCTCAGAACCACTGGCAGTCATCTTTGTGAATTCCTGGAGAACAGGCGAAGTACCGGCAGACTGGAGGAGGGCAAATGTTGTCCCTATTTTCAAAAAATGGAAAAGAGAGGACTCAAATAATTACCGCCCAGTCAGTCTGACATCAATACCAGGTGTCAGGGACGCAGCGGGAGCGCAGGGAGGGGAGGCGATGGAGAGCGAGGGGGAGCAATCCGAGGGCAGCGCAGGAGAAGATGACAGTAGCCCGAGAGATTCCATGAGCCTCTCCAGCGAATCGGAAGATTCACAGAAGGGGGCGCCGGTAGCCAGGGCAAGGGGGGCCCCAAGGGGGACACCCCAGAAGCAAGGGGCCAGCGGGGACTCCCAGAGCAGCAGTTGGAAATCAGGACCAGCTTCCCCACCAGAGCGTAGTGGGGGGGAGGAGTCCCAGGTATCGGGGCCAGCGGATTCACCACCAGCGAGAGAAGATGAGTCAGGATTGACCACGCCTCCATCGGAGAGCGGGGGAACGGTCAAGAGGAAGGTTGCCGGTTGGGCGCGCGCGCGCCAAGTTCAAACGTACAGGCGAGCGGCACAGCAGGTAGCCCGGATAGGGAGCCAGGTCCTAAAGCCCGCCGGAAGGAGGGGCAAGAATCAGGGGGGTCAGCGTCAGAAGAGTCCAGAAAGGATGAAACCCCAGCGGGCAGGAGGGCCCAGAGGAGGAAGGAGCTAAGGAAGAGGTGGAGCAAGGCTAGAGTCTTAAACTGGTGTGGAAGGGGAGGAGATTCAGACGGAGCTTCGCTGGTCTAGGGTTTAAGACGTAGAGCTGCACGCTGCGGCTTTGAAATGGAAACTGAACGTCAATAAAGACTTTTGTATATAACTACAGCCGGGCGTTGGTCCTCTGTGAGCTGGGACATAGGGGCGGCTCTGACACCAGGGATCTCGTTTTTTGACAGAATTACAAGCCTGGTAGATGAAGGGAACGCAGTGGATGTAGCCTACCTTGATTTCAGCAAGGCATTTGACAAGGTGTCCCATGATATTCTTGTAAAGAAGCTGGTAAAATGTGGGCTTGACTATGCTACCACTCATTGGATTTGTAACTGGCTGACTGACCGAACCCAAAGGGTGCTCATCAATGGTTCCTCTTTATCCTGGAGAAGAGTGACTAGTGGGGTGCCACAGGGTTCTGTCTTGGGCCCGGTCTTATTCAACATCATTATCAACGACTTGGATGATGGACTCAAGGGCATCCTGATCAAATTTGCAGATGACACCAAACTGGGAGGGGTGGCTAACATCCCAGAGGACAGGATCACACTTCAAAACAACCTTGACAGATTAGAGAACTGGGCCAAAACAAACAAGATGAATTTTAACAGGGAGAAATGTAAAGTATTCCACTTGGGCAAAAAAAATGAGAGGCACAAATACAAGATGGGCGACACCTGGCTTGAGAGCAGTACATGTGAAAAGGATCTAGGAGTCTTGGTTGACCACAAACTTGACATGAGCCAACAGTGTGACGCGGCAGCTAAAAAAGCCAATGCAATTCTGGGCTGCATCGATAGGAGTATAGCATCTAGATCAAGGGAAGTAATAGTGCCACTGTATTCTGCTCTGGGTCAGACCTCACCTGGAGTACTGTGTCCAGTTCTGGGCACCACAGTTCAAGAAGGACACTGACAAACTGGAACGTGTCCAGAGGAGGGCAACCAAAATGGTCAAAGGCCTGGAAACGATGCCTTATGAGGAATGGCTAAGGGAGCTGGGCATGTTTAGCCTGGAGAAGAGGAGGTTAAGGGGTGATATGATAGCCATGTTCAAATATATAAAAGGATGTCACATAGAGGAGGGAGAAAGGTTGTTTTCTGCTGCTCCAGAGAAGCGGACACGGAGCAATGGATCCAAACTACAAGAAAAAAGATTCCACCTAAACATTAGGAAGAACTTCCTGACAGTAAGAGCTGTTCGACAGTGGAATTTGCTGCCAAGGAGTGTGGTGGAGTCTCCTTCTTTGGAGGTCTTTAAGCAGAGGCTTGACAACCATATGTCAGGAGTGCTCTGATGGTGTTTCCTGCTTGGCAGGGGGTTGGACTTGATAGCCCTTGTGGTCTCTTCCAACTCTATGCTTCTATGATTCTATTATTCCCCCTGGTTGGATTTCAGTGCATATCATTTTAACGGTTTTCCAAATCAATATTCTTATAAAATTAACTTAATCACTTAAAATCTTTCTTTCTTCCCAATTCAGTATTAAACATATTAATTCATCACGTATTACATATTTAAATCCTAAGCCTATCCGGTATTTGCAAGCTTTTTCCAATTAATTTAACTTAACATATTTAACTAAATAGTCATTAAATTTCATCCATTCTTCCTGATACTCCTCCTCCTTCTGGTCATGGACTCTTCCAGTCAGGTTGGCTAGCTCCAAAAAATCCATCATCTTCATCTGCCATTCTTCCACTGTTGGTACTTCTTGCGTTTTCCCATTCTTAGCTAGTAAAATTCGAGCAGCAGTTGTGGCATACAAAAATAATTTAACATCTTTTTTGGGCAATTCCAGACCTGTTATTCCAAGAAGAAAGGCCTCTGGTTTCTTTTTGAATGTATATTTCAACATTTTTTTTCAATTCATTATAAATCTTTTCCAAAAGTCTTTCATTTTGGGGCAGGTCCACCACATATGATAGAAGGTACCTTTTTTTTCTTTACATTTCCAGCAATGATTATCACAGTTGTGATAAATCTTTGCTATTTTAACAGGGATCAGATACCATCTATACAGCATTTTCATTATGTTTTCCTTTAGTACAGTACACGCAGTGAACTTGACCCCTTTCTTCCACAATCTTTCCCAATCCTCAAACATTATGTTATGTCCTACATCTCTTGCCCAATCTATCATCACTGATTTAACTTGTTCATCCTTTGTATGCCACTCCAACAATCTGGGGGGTGGTCTTGAGCTACACCCGTTTCTGTGATGTAGGTATGATGTATCTGGGGGGTGGTCTTGAGCTACACCCGTTTCTGTGATGTAGGTATGATGTATCTGGGGGGTGGTCTTGAGCTACACCCCTTCTGTGATGTAGGTATGATGTTTCTGGGGGTGGTCTTGGACTCCAGGGCAGGCAATTTAAAATGTCTATACAAGGACAGGCACACCTTTGTTTGGGGTCCTCCTCCTTCTCCTGCGTGTGTGGGGGGGGAGCACCCTGTTGCAACAGTTCAATAAAGATCAGGCTTACTAGCTGCTTTGCTTCTCAATATTCTCTGCTTGGCCTCTGTTATTTTCTCCGACCGATTGAGAAACTACAAAGGACTCTAGAAGGGCTCTTGTGTTCCCCATAAGGGAATAAGGGCAGATTTTTGTTTATTACAATATGCAGGACTGAGTTTGGCCTCATTAGGTCTCCCTACCATGAACTCCTTAGGTGGGCCACCCTGCGTCCACCTCGGCATCGCGCCTCGCTATTCTGCTACTCGAGATAACACTGAACTGCTCTGCAGGGTTGTTGTAAGGATTGCAAGTCAAGGCATCCGAAGTGCTTTTGAACATTGAAAAGCCCCTAATCAATGCTTTGAACTACAATCGCTTTAAAAACGAAACTCTGATTAGTAAGAGTTTGGGGAATTAAAAATTGGTTTGTTCTGGGGGCGCTGAAGCTCTGTTCTGGGTTGAAAACCCAGTGAGACCACTGGGCCATCGAGTTCTGTATGGTCTGCCATAGCCAGCAGCTGCTCTACAGGATTTCAGAGAGCAGGTTTTCAGAGCTCTGTTTCCCATGCATAGATTGAAACTGCCGCTTTTTGCATCATGTGCCTCTCCCAGTGGGCCACCCAGAGCCATTTCCTGCATAGCGTTCTACATCCCATGTAGTCCTGGTTCTTCTAGCTCAATTCAGTTAATTCTGCAACTGTGCAAGTTAGGCCACATCTGCTTTATACATTCAAAGCACCATCATGCCACTTGACATTATAACAATTGCATCTTTGTATTCAATCCCTTCAGCACCTTGGACAGCAGTCTCTCAAGGCTCATCCACAGTTACCTTGTGCCCCATGCTTCCTAGGCACAGGTCCATGCTTTAAAGGCACTGTGTCCGAGTGTTTTGCTGTCCCAGGGCTTTCTAATTTTAACTCATTTTCAGCATCCCTTTCCAGGGCAGCTTTATTTATTTCATGTATTTAAGAAGTCCTCTGTGCGTGGCAAAGGCTTCTTGCTGGGACAATAGGAGGCTGCCTTATACTGAGTCCCACTATGGCTCTATCTAGCTCAGTGTTGTCCACAATGGATGGCAAAAACTCTCCAGGGCTTCAGACAGAGGACATTCTAGCTGGAGATACAACAGATTGAACTGGAGAGCTTCTGCATGTAAGCAGATGCTTTACCACTAAGCTATGGCCCTCCTCCCATTGCTTCTGCCCTGAATGAACTGCAAGCCTGTCCTACAGTCCTCCCAAAACTCTCTTTTGTGGCTACACTCTGCAGAAGGTAATTGGTTGCAGAAGTTGAGCTGTCTGCACAAGTGACTGAATCAGTGAGAAGGCTGATCTGTAATGAAATGCTGACTTTCAGGCATCTCTTGAAGACCTTTTTTATGCCAACAGGTCTGTGCTGCCATTTAAACATTTCTTGAGCACCCAGACATTTTAATTATTTTGACTGATTTTAATGTCCACCGTCCACCTGCTTTTGTACATTGCTGTATTTTATGACATGCCCTAGCTTCTGAGAAGCCTTTCACTCAAACCAGTTAGACATGACATGAATTAGTAGTTTTATCCTTGCAGCTGCCCCAGTTCTTCTCATTCTGCACAACTAGGGGGATTATTTGATGAACTGCCCCTTAACTACTTGGTTTCTGTTCTCCATGTTGCTTTAATGTGTTTCTTTTCATTATGTCCACACTCCACACTCCACACTCACACACCCCGCCCCTAAACAGCTCACGCAGGAAAAAAGTAAATTACACTTCTATCTCCATGGAACAGACCCTGACAAATCAAATGACAAAGCATAACACTGGTCAACAACAAATTTGTTGTCTGCGTTTTTTCAGTTGATTTAGGATGAATCTGATGCGCTGAATCAAAAAATCACATTGGTTTTGCTCAATCAGGTCACGTTTTTGAGCTATGGCCACATGTCTTTTTTTACATTTTTGTTCACATGTATGCTTGTGTGGAGCATTTTAGAAGAAGTTGGTGGGGGTAAAATGCCATGTCAAATAATTGTTTTGATTGGAAATGATTATTTTAATGACAAGAAGTATTCAGGTCCAATAGTTCTGGGTGATTATGTCGAAAAGGGATCAGTTTGAAGTCATAAAACCTCGAAATCTTCCATAAATTGGTGCGGCTGGAATCAACAGAAAGAACCGGAGCAGCCTCAAGTATCCTGATCTTCAATCAGCACGTCGTCCTGTAGCTCATTGTGATGAAATTCCAGTGGCTGTCTTCGGAGAACTTCCTGACATTAGTGACGAAGATGCCTCCATTGTTGAAGGACATGAAGAAGAAGTGGTTCTTGAAGATCATGCTCCACATCCATTTTCCCAAAAGGAGTTGAATGATCTAGTTCGCGACCTCAGCTTGTCAAAGGACTCTGCCAAACTGTTGGCATCCAGATTGAAGGAAGAAAACCTCCTCTCTGACAGTGCTCGCATCAGCTTCTTCCGCAACAGGCATCAAGAGTAGCTCTGTTTTTTCTCGGAAGAGAAGGACTTGGTGTACTGTGCAGATATTGCACAGCTTCTGCTCAAGCTTGAAGTGCCACAGTACGAACCCAAAGATTGGAGACTGTTCATTGACAGCAGCAAGCGATCACTGAAATGTGTTCTGCTACACAACGGCAACCAGTTTGCCTCTATACCCCTGGCTCACTCGAGTACACTGAAGGAGAACTATGAATCGGTGAAGTATGTGCTGGAGAAAATTGGTTATGATCTGCATAAGTGGTTTATTTGTGTTGACCTGAAGATGGTGAACTTTTTGTTGGGACAACAGTCTGGCTTCACCAAGTACCCATGTTTTCTGTACATGTGGGATAGTAGGGACTGTGCTCAGCATTACACAAAGAAGGACTGCCCTGTGCGGGAGGAATTGGTGCCTTGCAGAAAAAGGAACGTCATCAACAACCCTCTGGTGGACAGAGACAGAAGACTCTTCCCACTGCTGCACATCAAGCTCGGCTTAATCAAGCAGTTCACTATGGCTCTGGACAAGGATGGTGACTGCTTCACTTACTTGTGCCAGGCCTTTCCAGGATTGACCATGGAGAAGTTGAAAGCTGGCATCTTTTACGGTCCTCAGATCCGTCAGCTCATCAGAGATCCAGAGTTTGGAAACTCAATGAACGAAGTGGAACTGGAAGCGTGGAAGGCATTTGTTCTGGTAGTGAAGAACTTTCTTGGCAACAATAAGGCCAGAAACTACGCAGAACTTGTCAACAACATGCTGACTGCTTTCAGAAACCTGGGCTGCAACATGAGCGTCAAGATGCACTACCTATTTTCACATATGGACCGGTTTCCTGAGAACCTGGGTTCAATGAGTGACGAGCAGGGGCAGAGATTCCATCAGGACATGAAAGAGATGGAGACCAGGTCTCAGGGTCGCTGGGACGCAGTCATGATGGCTGACTACTGTTGGACTCTGAAGAGAGACCTCCCTGCCGCTGAGCATTCCAGGAGTTCCAAGAAATGGAAGTTCAAGCCCTGAAGTTTGAAAAATGGTGAAGCAACATGCAATTTACGTGTACTTACCTTTATCAATGCCCACCATTCAGTTTACAGTAAACCTGACCTGATGGAGAGAAACGGATGCCATTTCCTGATTCAGCAGTGCAAAAATACCATAAATCAGTTGTAGAAATCTAGACAACATTCAAAAAGTAAAAAATTGTTACCCAGTGAATTAATCCCCCAGCTGAACTGAACAGGGAGCAGCAGCTGGGGTAGAACATACAAACAAGAAATTATTCGTTCAAGGTACAGAAGCCCCAGAACACCCCAGCCACATGGAGTTAAGAATAGCAATTCCAGATTAAAGGGCTTGCATCTGAGACATTTGTTCCTTCCTTTTTTCCAAGACAGGTGATGTTCCTACGAGTACATTGGAAATTTTGAAAGGACCGTGGGCATTTTTCCTATGCAGCTGAAGATTCAGAGCTATCTGAAGAGGGGAAAATATCAGGTCTTGCTCAGCGGGAGTTGTCTTATTTCCTTTGAAGATATAATCTGATGAGAATTTTAGGCTGCTGGGGGTGGGGCAAAATCTGAGGATGGGGAAAATGATATCACTGGCAGCCACATGGGAGGCTGCAGAAAATGCACATGGAGAAACAATGGGTCCTTGTACTGAGGGGACTCTTTGACCTGCAGGAGGAAGCCAGTTGTTGAAATGGAACATGGATCTGAAAAGGAGCTTAGAGGAAGATTTCAACCTCCAGCTGGAGCCATCAGTGGCAGTTCATCACTAGTTCAGAATTGGGGACTCTTTTTCAGACTTAAGGGCCATATTCTCCTCTGGGAAGCCTTCCAGGGGCCATGTGCCTGTGGTGGGAGGGGCCACAGATGAAAGTGGATGGAGTGATGAATGTAAACTTTGCTTTCCTAAGGGAGGCTGGTTTCTACACACATTCAACTCTCCACTTTCTGTCCTTCATGACTCAAGGGTGAAAAGGGAGGGGTAGTATCTTGGGGGGGACACGTTGTACTCCTTCTGGGGTAGTTTGTCCACCTTTGGTCACTACAGCTCTCACCTGTGGCTCTTAGAAAGTGTCAGCCTGCAGCAGCAGCCACACCCCAGGAACGGCTTCAACTGGCGGGCTAACCAGGTGAGGGGAGTTGATGGGTCTCAAACCCTCAGTGAGTTAGGGGCTTCCCCTGCACGCAAAGCTAGTGCCGGGTACTGGTTAGAGGAGGAGCAATGGCGGGAGGCTACAACCAGGGAACCCCCCTCCACCAGGAAGCATCAGAGTGGGAAGGCTCCGAGCTAGGAGACTGCTGGTGGGATGCAGGAGACAGGTCAGAAGAAGAAGAAGGGGGAGCAGATGGCTTGGAGGCTAAAGAAGCAACAGGTTTAAGTGAGACTGAGGCAGCTGAGGAGGAGGAAGAAGAGGTGGTGGAGGCTGCAACAGATCCCCAGGCACCTGCCATGTTCACTGTTCCCTTCTCCCCTCCTCCTCTGTCACCAGGAACAAGGGAGGCATTACATGTAGCAGAACAAAAGGCACAGAGAGCCCCTCCACGACTGTTGGGCAGTCCTCCTGGGGAGGAGCCTTAGGGTAGGGATGCCATATTGAAAAGATAGCAGAGAAGGGACCCCCAATAAGTGTTGGAATCTAGCCTTGTCAGAGGAATGTGCCACTTCGCTAGGCACCGGCTGATTTCCTTGTTGACCTCCCCGCTGCGACTCCTGGCAGAAAAACAGGCGAGGTCTCTTATCGGCGATCCTTCTCAGACGTAAGAAGAACACACCATTCCTTTCCCCTTCTGCCCTGCTATCCCCAGGGAGGGGAAAGGGACAGACAGAAATTTATTTACATGCTTTATTCCTGTCTTTCACAGCAGTACAGAGAAGCGTGTCTGCACTCAACAGCAGAGAGAATATACTCCACCCATGTACTTCCAGTACAGGTCATATGACACACACTGAGCTAACATCCGGTGCTCAGTACAGTGAATGGACTGCCCCCTTGTTCCCATGGTAACAGTCACAAACATCAACATCCTGTTTCCAACAATCTGCAGCTGCTGAAGCTTCTGCTCGCTGCTGCATTGGTCCTTTTTGTAACAATAAGATGGTACCTGCAGGAAGCCGTCATCTGCAGAGCAGAGCCATCAATTGGGTATATAAGGGGTGATATGATTTTTCAGGTGCCTTAGCCTCAACCAATACCTCGAACTATCAATCAACCTCCTCAGTCTCCTTTATGCCTCTGATGAAATAGGCTATGCCTGCATAAGTTTTTGTTATGTTGTCCTAAAATGCCACTACTCTTTTGTCTCTTCCTTCTGAAGGATCCCAGTGAACAAGCAAAAAGCCCTTGAAACACACAAACACACACACACACGAGGACAAGACAAGACAGGGCTGTGCACCACAAAGCACCCCAAAATAAGCCTCCATTCCCCCATCAATCAATATTGGGCTAAAAGCTATAGAACACAGAGCTAAATGCACCTAAAAACTGGTTTTGAAATAGCCTTGGTCTTGCCTAGTCCCTCAGCCTTGTGAGTTTGGGAGTTAGTCTGCAAGGGTGAAAATCTAATGGAGGATTCCATTGCTGAATTAACCAAGCAAGGGTCATAGTTGCCACCTATGTACCTTGTGGTTGCTCTGTGCCAGAGGGCAAATGAGGGTGGGCCTCCTCCCTCGCCTAGCTGGGAATGAGAAAGGAAAAGGTCAGAGTTGCATGAAAATGCTGGGTAGAAGTTGGCAGAAGTCACAGAGGGAGAGCCATTCCTGATTTCTTGATTCGAAGGCTGTAACTGGAAGAAGCAAGACCTTCTGGGGCGTTAATGCTGTGAGCCTCTCCATCTTAGGCTCAGGTTGTATATGTGTGTGAATAAACCATATATCATAAAGACACCACGGTCTCTGCTGAACCTAATTCCAAGGAAACTTGCTCTAACAACCTCACTAATGCAGCCCCTTCAGTCCTTTATTCTAGTTCTCCTTTCCATGCCATACCATACAAGGCTTTGCCAGTATTTTCAGGGTCCTCTTTCACTACAATTTAGGGTTGCCACTTCCTGTTCCGGTTGCAGATGGAGTAAGCAGCAGAAACTGAGAGCTCCCGGAGAAAATATTTTAAAAGACGGATTTCTCACTCTGAAGAACAAGTATCATGAAGGAAAGAATACAGGTCAGTCCTTACGAACTTTTCAAGCAGGAATGTAAGCAGGAATGTAATTTCTGGGCTAGATGCCAGACCTTGGCCAGACACCAAACTTACTGGCTGGAAAAGGATCAAAAGCAAAGGGCTTGTGAAGAAAAACAAATGGACAATTAGAAATGACTGGAAATCTTACATTTAAATAGTAGAAGGGGGGGGGGGAAGGATCAATACCCAGGACAGTAAAATATTTGGAAATCTTGGAGTAAATAATTGAATATAATTAATTGCTCTTACTTCTGGTCTCCAGGCCTGAAGCCTGATCACGTCTTGGAGACTAGATTTAATTGAAATAGAAAGGAATAGACGAGAGCAAGACTTTGTTAGTATTTACTCCCACCCCCACCCCCATTGTAGATCTAATCTAAAATGTGCCAAGCTATGTTCTAAGGGTTCTCCCCAAGCTATGGACAAGCTGCCAAAGACAGTGGAGTGAACAGGAGAACCCCAGCACATTAAGATAATTTTGAGGACTGAAAGAGGAAAAGAGGGAGAAACGGTGGAGCTTGGAAGGAGGGGTGGTGAGTGACGGAAGGCCCTAAAGAGGAAAATGGCGAGGGGGAAACTGCTGTCTCATGCTGCTTGAATGACTGTCTGAGAGGCAACGCCCAAGAAGGAGGGGGAGGAGTGAAGCAAGTAAAGTAAACAAAGCAAGCTGCCAATAGAAGACAGCAACACCAGCTGGAGAAGGAAGTAACTGCAGGAACACATAAATACGTTTATGTTTTTTTTGACTTCCTGTTTTACCGCCGCCATTTGAAGGAGCGCAGGATCAACTCTCCGGAGAGGTCCTGAGCTTTGCGAGGCAAAAAGAGGTTACGCTAGGGCAAAAGCGAACCTCGTAACTCGAGGAGGTAAATCCTCAGGGCTGGGGGTGTGGCTGTGTTCAGAGGCGTCTCTCCTGTGTGCACACCGGACCTGTTGGGGTTCGGCAAGGAGGCAGGATTGAAGATGCGAACGCTAGGATCCATTCTGACCCGCAAAGCGATGCCACAGGCTCCGAAAGGTGAAGCGGTAAAGCATTCCGAGGCTTAAGATTAAACCCCCACACCCCAAAACAAAAGAAAAAGCGGAACAGAAGAAAAAGAATAAGGAGGTACAGGGGTGTGTTATAACAATTTGAGAGCAAAGGAAATCCTTCCTGACCCTGGTGGAGAAAGTGACGCAAGGGGAAAAAATTGGTGTGAGTGAGCCAGCGTTTTAAAAAGAACGTCTGCGGAGTAACAAGAAGGATAAGAGTCTCAGCTCCTAGAAGGGCTAAGAGACAATATATATGGGGCCAAAATGGCGTCCGGCACTCTTCTTAGCTGCGTCACTGCTGTCCGTGCCGGTAAAAACCTCTTCCAGCCTCTTTGGCTCTCTTAGCAGAGTTTACACAGCGGGGAAAGCTGTTGCTTTGTGTGGGTAATAACTCAG
The DNA here is from genome assembly GCF_964106915.1 of Podarcis gaigeae. Taxonomy (NCBI): domain Eukaryota; kingdom Metazoa; phylum Chordata; class Lepidosauria; order Squamata; family Lacertidae; genus Podarcis; species Podarcis gaigeae. The sequence goes on from NC_139695.1 coordinate 22,117,476, forward strand.
ACTGCAACGCAGGCTTTTCTCTTATCTCCAATAGCCTTTAATGAGTAGAATAACGACATAAATCAGCCCGGTGAATTTGCCGGCATCCTCTCCGCTTCTCGGCAAAAGCGAAAGAAAAAAGACACACAGAGAAACACTCCCCTCTGTGAATATAGCCACGCCTCAGAATGTGAGACGGCACTCAGAACTGTTTAACCCTGTAAGTTCTGATTCTCCTCACACCCCCTCTTGTCTCGCATCCTGAGGGAAACTGTGAGCACACATCTACAGACCTCTTTGAGTTCAACTCCTTTCCCATTGCCTCTTGCCCCTTCCTGGCTTTTGTCTCAGGCAACTGTTGAACCTCCTCAAAACTCTCAGGTTCGCACTGTGCGAAACCAACCCACGCGCTGGTGACCTGAAACCTCTCAGGTGATACCCCCTTCGTGGAGCATGCGGACCGCCTGAGCACTGTTTCAGGTGCTCCTTCTGACCCACTGGGGCCAGCAAGTGTGTCACTGGTGCCAGAAGGCTCCCCCTCTGACTTACTGCGTCTTCGGGCCTTCTGAACTTTGCTAACGGGAGACGAAGGCTCACTCTTGGGCTCTCTTTTAACAACCTGTGGAGATGCCCAATCCTGTTCTTGACCCTGGTCAGCGACCTGGTCCTCATCAACAGGTTCAGCTTCTGCCTCTCCCTCCTCCTCAGAATCAAACAGACATTCTGAGAGAACGTCAGGATTCGCATGGATCCTTGACCAACCATTCTGCTCACAGAACTCAGCATTTCTGCTAACTAAAATCCTGGACTGATCACCATCTGGATATGCAAACTTCCACTCCTTTGTTCCAGGCTCGTACCCACAAAAGATCATTTTCCGGGACCTCGGGTCACCCTTCTTTCGTTGAACCTTTGGCACAAGCACCCACGCTTGGCAACCAAACACACGGAAGAAATGCAGCTGCGGCTTCTTTCCGTGGAGCAAGAAAAACGGGGTGTCACCTACCACTGAATTGTAGGACCTGTTCATTGTGAAATTGGCCGTCTTTATCGCCTCCCCCCAAAAACTTTGAGGCAAACCAGAGTCAAACAGTAAAGCGTCAGCTGCTCCAGCTAGTGCCTTGCTCCTGCGCTCCGCCACACCAATCTCCTGAGGAGAAGTAGCACCCGTCAACCAGTGACGTATTCCCTTCTGGCGGAAGAAACTCTGCAGAGCAGACCCAGTGACCTCTGCGCCTCGGTCACTCTGAAACCCCTGCACCTTTGTGGAAAACTGTAGTTCCACCGCCGCAACCCAATCTTTGATCAGTTGCGCTGCCTCGCTTTTGCGTTTCAGCGGGAAGACCCACCCGTTCTGGGTAAAATCATCTGTCAGCGTCAGTGCAAATCTGGCCCCGCCCAGACTCTCTGGCATGGGCCCAAAAAGGTTTGTGTGCACAAGCTCAAAAGGCTTTGTGGTTACCCTCTCCAATCTGGGATAACTGCACCCTTTCACCTTTGCCCTTCTGCATGCCCTACAATCTAGGAATTGGTCACATGCTTTTATCTTGCACCCTACTGTGCACTGGGGCAACTTATGGATACCTTCCCAACAGCCATGTGACATTCTCCTGTGCCACAAATGAGCACATGAATCTTGAGTGGGAACGTTTGCACACTTCGCCTGTGCTTCCTCGGTGTCCCCCTCACCCTCCAGAGGTGTCTCCAGAACAAAGAGGTTGTTCTGACATGCAACACTGACGAGTTGTCTCCCACCCCTGGAAATAGAACAGACATTATTTTCAAAGCAAACCTTGTACCCCTCCTGTAAGAGACAAGATACAGATAAAAGACAATGTTTCATTTCAGGCACAACGTAGACCTCCAACTCTGCCTGTAAAAAAGAAACAAACACATTTCAAACAGTGGTTAAATTTCTCTGTGACCCATCAGCAAAAATGACTGTTTTCCCAGTTGAAACAGCCCTGCGGTTCCACATTTCTCGACCAGGTGGCACTGGCATCAGATGATGACTGGCTCCAGAGTCTATGACCCAATGCAGCACTCTCTCCTCACTGGAGTTGTCCTTTATCGTTGCCATAGAGGCAGCTAGGTGATTGTGCTGGACCCGGGGGTAAGGTACCATGGGCGTAAGCAGAGTCCACACGAAGAGGGGCGAGGTCCGAGGCGGAGAGCCGGGCGGGGAACAGGAACGCTGGAACAGGAGGCCGAGCAGGGAACAGGAACACCGGATGGTCAGGAACAGGAGGCCGGGCAGGGAACAGGAGCACCGGATGGTCAGGAACAGGAGGCCGAGCAGGGATCAGGAACACAGGAAGGTCCGAAGCCAACAACGACGTTGCTCCCGCAACCTGGGGCCGGGCTGACTGGGCTTTTATCCTCTTCTAAGGCCAGGGGCGGTCCCGGCCCCCAGGAGCCCCGCTTCCTCTGACCTTAAGGCGAGCACTCCTCCTGGGAGCAACCAGTTCCCTTCGCCTCTCTGCCCTAAGCCTCTGCAGATCAGGAGAGGCCGAAGGGTTACTGGGCCCTGGAGGAGGCTCACCTGTAGCCACTGAGTCCTCAAGCCCCTCTGGGGCCAGAAGGGTTTCACCTGGGGCCAGCTCCTGGTGCTCTGCCACAGGTGCAGGCTCTTCAGCATCTAGGCCTTGCCCCAGTTCAGCCGGCCCTGGAGGCGGGGACTCCTGTGCAGGCTGGGATTCCTCTGGTTCGTCCTCTGAATCGGAATCCCAGGCCATCACACCATCCCCCCTCCCAGGCACCCCCCTCAACCGAGGGTCCGGACCCGGCTTGCCGGGATACGTCGCATGGAACTCTCGGAGGCAGGCAGGTGCGTCGACGTTGGCCGCTGGTTCCCAGGAGCGGTCCTCCGGTCCGTACCCCTTCCAGTCAATGAGATACTGCAGCTTTCCCCTGCGGTAACGGGAGTCCAGGATGCGTTCCACCTCGTACTCAGGCTCTCCCTGAACCAACACTGGCTGCGGTCGGGGACGGTTCGGGTGGAACTCGTCGGGTGGGGCCACCGGACTCAGAAGGGACCTGTGGAAGACCGGGTGAACCTTCAGGGTTGCGGGCAACCGGAGACGGAATGCCACAGGAGAGACTTGGTCCACGATAGGAAACGGGCCGGTGAAGCGGGCGTCCAACTTCTGCGAAGTTCGAGAGGGGTGGAGGTGGCGAGTGGAGAGCCAAACCAGGTCACCGACATGGAGTTCCGGCCCCACCTGGCGGTGGCGGTCGGCCTGGGCTTTGTATGCTTCCTTGGCCTGGTGCAGTTGCTCCACCAAAAGCTGTTGCTGGGACTGGAGCTCTTGAAGCCACTCCATCACCGCCGGGACCGCGGATGCCGGCAGCACCTCTGGAAACAGCCGTGGATGATAACCGTAACTGGCCTGGAACGGGGTCTGCTGGGTGGACGCATTCACCGCGTTGTTGTAGGCGAACTCCGCCAATGCCAGGTGGTCGACCCAGTCATCCTGCTGGTAGCTGCAGTAACACCGGAGGTACTGCTCCAGCACCGCGTTCGCCCGTTCCGTCTGGCCATCGGTCTGTGGGTGGTAGGCTGACGAGAGGCAGACCTCTGTCCCGAGGGTCTGGTGTAATGCTCGCCAGAACCGGGATGTGAACTGAACGCCCCGGTCGGACACCACGCGCTCAGGTAGGCCATGCAGGCGGAAAACATGCTGAAGGTACAGCTGAGCGGTTTCCTTGGCTGTGGGTACAGATGGGCAGGGGGCGCAGTGCACCATCTTGGTGAAATGGTTGGAGAAAACTAGAAGGCAGGTACAGCCACGAGACGGGGGTAAGTCCACTACAAAGTCCAACGAAACCGTGTGCCAAGGGCGTGGTGGAACTGGCAATGGCTGAAGTAGGCCGGGGGGTCGCCCGGTAGGGCCCTTGGCGCGCCGGCAGACATCACAACCAGCGACGTAGCGAGCCACGTCAGCCTTCAGGCGGGGCCACCAAAACTCGCGACTTACCAGATGGGTGGTCCGATACCGTCCAAAGTGCCCCGCTGCTGGGGCATCATGGGCCATCCGGAGAACCTCCAGCCGCAGTGGCCCTGGCGGGATGTACAGACGACCGTGGTGCAGCAGAAGGCCCTGATGCAGGACCAGCCCCGGATACTGTGGGCTGGACCCTTCAGCCAGCTCCCGGAGTCGTTCCTGGGCCCAAGCGTCAACCCGCTGCTGTTCCCGCACCCGAGCCTGCAGTGGCTCCGCCTCCTGGGTGGCCAGGAATGCAGCTGGAGGTAGGATCGTGGTGGGTTCTGCTTGCTGTACCGTGTCTGCGTTGTCTTCAGGTTTCCGGGACAGGGCATCCGCCTTCTGGTTCTGAGAGCTAGGGATGTAGCGGATCCGGAACTGGAACCGGGAAAAGAACAACGCCCACCGGATCTGTCTTTGGTTCAGCTTGCGGGTGGTCTGGAGGTACTCCAGGTTCCGGTGGTCGGTTCTCACCTCCACCGGATGTCGTGCCCCCTCAAGATGGTGGCGCCAGACCTCAAAGGCCACCTTGATGGCCAGTAGTTCCCGCTCCCACACGGTATAGTTACGCTCCGCTGGAAGGAGCTGGCGGGAATAGAAGGCACAGGGTAAGAGTGGCGCTTCAGGTCCGTACTGCTGAGACAAGACGGCACCGAGAGCCGTACTGGAGGCGTCGGTCTCCACCACAAAGGGTCGAGAGGGGTCAGGATGTTGCAAGATCGGCGCTCTCTGGAAACAGGCCTTCAACCCCTGAAACGCCTCCTCTGCCTCCTTGTCCCAGGAAAACGGCGTCTTGGGGCGCAGTAGCCGGGTCAACGGGGTGGTGCGATGAGCATAATCTGTGATGAAGGTCCGGTAGTAGTTGGCGAACCCCAGGAACCGCTGTAGGTCCTTGCGGTTCCGGGGTGCCGCCCATTCTCGAACCGCTGCCACCTTCCCAGGGTCCATCTGCACCCCATCTGGAGAGAGCCGGTGTCCAAGGAAGTCCACTGTCCGCTGATGGAACTCGCACTTGCTGAGCTTTGCGTACAAACGGTGCTCACGCAAGCGCTGCAGCACGGTCCGGACATGTCCCTCATGGCGAGCCGGGTCACGGGAGTAAACCAGTATGTCATCCAAGTACACCACCACGTACTTGTCTAACAAGTCCTGGAACACGTGGTTGATGTAGCGTTGGAACACAGCAGGCGCGTTGCACAAACCAAAAGGCATAACCAAGTATTCGAACTGCCCGTACCGGGTCCCAAACGCTGTCTTCCACTCATCCCCGGCTCGGATCTGAATCAAGTTGTAGGCCCCCCGGAGGTCCAGCTTGGTGAACACCTGTGCCCCTTGCACCCGCTCCAGCAACTCCGAGGTAAGGGGCAAGGGGTACCGGTCTGGGATGGTAATTTTGTTCAGGGCTCGGTAATCATGGCAAGGGCGGAGTTCCCCACATTTCTTCTTAACAAAGAGCACTGGTGCCGCGGTAGGCGAGGTGGAAGGCCTAATGAACCCACGCTCCAGGTTCTTGCGCAAGAAGTCCTGCAAAGCGTCGCGCTCTGGCTCAGTTAGAGAATATAAGCGACTCACTGGTAAGGGCGCTCCGGGCTGGAGGTCTATGCCGCAGTCAAAAGGCCGATGCGGCGGCAGCTGGTCTGCCCCCCGTTCCTCGAACACGTCCTGGTAGTCCTGGTACATGGTTGGGAGCGTGGGTGCTGCCTCCTCCGTGGGCGCGGCCGCCAGCGTCTCGGATTGAGCATGGGAACATGGGTCTGGGAAGTGCACAGTCCGTTTGACCCAGTCAATCTGAACGTTGTGAGCTTCCAGCCAGTCCATCCCGAGCACTAGGGGGAACCGGGGCATAGAGGCAATGTCCAAAGTTCGCAACTCCCGGTGCTGCTGAAGACACAGGACCAGGGGCTGGGTGTCCTGAGTAACGGCACCTGAACGCAGAAGCCGTCCGTCAATTGCTTCCACCTGGACCGGTTCTGGCTTGTTCCGAAGTGGCACCTGATGATGGGCAGCAAAAGCAGCGTCCATATAGGAGCGGGTTGCTCCTGAATCTACCAAAGCATGAGTAAGAATCCAGGGCCCACCTGGAGGGTATAAGCGTACCGAAACCATAAGATGTTGCCAGTCCCTTGGTGCGGGCCCATTCTGCGCTGTTTGGGACCCCCGGTAGCTAGGGCCATCAGCTACTGGGGTTGGCGGTTTTCCCTGCGGCTGGCGTTTCTCAGGGCAGGACCGAGCGTAGTGTCCACTTCCGCCACAGTAGAGACATAGATTTCCCTCCCGACGCCGCACCTTCTCTGCGGGGGTAAGGCGTGGCCGCACTGCCCCGAGCTGCATAGGCTCCTCCGTTAACTCAGTTGTGACCGTGGGGCTGCCGGAAGAAACTGGTGCCGAGAACTGGAAGTGTCGGCGACCCCGGGCCTGACGACGATCCTCCAGCCGGTCGTCTATCTGCAGACTCCGTTGAATGAGAGTGTCTAGCGTGGTGGGGCGTTCCATTGTGGCCAGCTGGTCCAGTATCTCGTCGGAAAGCCCTTTGAGATACTGGTCCCGCAGTGCTGAGTCATTCCAGGTCAAGTCCTGTGCCAACAGCCAAAACTCCGTGGTATATGCAGCCACCACTGTTTCAACCGCCGAATCGCCCGGTTGGCTTGACTCCCTTTCTGGGGGTTGCCGAACGCGGCCTCCAAAAGATTGCAAAACCCCATATAGTCTGCCAGCAAGGGGGAGTCTTGCCTGAGTAGCGGCAACGCCCACTTGGCCGCCTGGTCCTTTAACAAACTAATCAAAAAGTGCACCTTGGTGCGGTCGTCAGGGAAGTTCCGGGCTCGCCCCTGAATATACAGCTTGGCCTGGGCAAGGAACATGGGAAAGCTGGCCGGGGCCCCATCAAATTTCTCAGGCAAAGCCACTGGGTACTTGCCAGGAGCCGGGGCGTCGACCCCAGGAGCCGGTAGGGCTTCCAAGCGCTGCTGAAGCGCCGTAACCGCGTCGCTGAGCTGCTGCACGGTGTGAGTCAAGGCCTGGTTCTCCTGGGCCAAAGCCACCAGCGCAGCCGCCTGGTCAGCCATGGCCTCTGGCTCTTCCCGAACGCACTCCAACGAAGGGGGAGTGCCAGTGGGGCAGGAGCAAACTGTGCTGGACCCGGGGGTAAGGTACCGTGGGCGTAAGCAGAGTCCACACAAAGAGGGGCGAGGTCCGAGGCGGAGAGCCGGGCGGGGAACAGGAACGCTGGAACAGGAGGCCGTGCAGGGAACAGGAACACCGGATGGTCAGGAACAGGAGGCCGGGCAGGGAACAGGAACACAGGAAGGTCCGAAGCCAACAACGACGTTGCTCCCGCAACCTGGGGCCGGGCTGACTGGGCTTTTATCCTCTTCTAAGGCCAGGGGCGGTCCTGGCCCCCAGGAGCCCCGCCTCCTCTGACCTTAAGGCGAGCACTCCTCCTGGGAGCAACCAGTTCCCTTCGCCTCTCTGCCCTAAGCCTCTGCAGATCAGGAGAGGCCGAAGGGTTACTGGGCCCTGGAGGAGGCTCACCTGTAGCCACTGAGTCCTCAAGCCCCTCTGGGGCCAGAAGGGTTTCACCTGGGGCCAGCTCCTGGTGCTCTGCCACAGGTGCAGGCTCTTCAGCATCTAGGCCTTGCCCCAGTTCAGCCGGCCCTGGAGGCGGGGACTCCTGTGCAGGCTGGGATTCCTCTGGTTCGTCCTCTGAATCGGAATCCCAGGCCATCACAGTGATAAGGACTGTCCTCCACACTCCCTGTGTCACGTCCTCCCTGCGCATTCCCACGCTGGCCTCCTTTCCTGGACTGGCTGCCATGGAAACCTGGCTGACTGCCATGGGAAGAGACCTTGGAGACATCCTGCCCGGCATCTCTGGCTCTCCGGGGGCAGGAACGACGCAGATGGTCAACCGACTTGCAGACAAAGCAGCGACGAGTGGAAAAAACCTGAACTGTGCCTTCCGCTGGCCTGGCCCCCCCTCTGCAACCGGATGGGCTCCCTGTGCCAGCTCGGCCCTCTCTTAGACGGCGTTCCTGTTCGTCACACAAGCGACCTGTCACATACGCCAGCGTAAGATCCGCGGGATTCATCGATTCCAAAGTTAGACACAAATTGTCATAACTTTTGTCCAAAGAGCTGAGCAAAATATAAACTTTCAGTTCCTCAGAAAAGTTGACTTGCAACAGCCTCAGCTGGTTGAAAACAGAAAGCATCTCAGTCACATGCTGTCTGATGCTATCACCAGGACGCAGCTTCATCTCAAACAAGCGTCTGGTAGCATGGATGTTTGCCCCAGCTGTGGTCCTGTGATGCACTCTCTCTAGTGCCTGGTAGGCCTCATGAGCAGTCTCCTGCCCCTCTACCAAAGGCAGCTGTGAGCCCTCCAAACTGAGCACGATAGCTCCCAGGGCTTTCTGATTTTTTCTCTGCGAAGCATGGGCAGCTGCGATATCTGCTGCCGAAGCACCGGCTGCAGCTTGCTGTGGAGGCCCTCGGACCGCCTCCCACAGACCCTTGGCTACCAGCCATGCCTTCAGCTTCCTGCTCCACTTCTCCCAATTCTTTCCATTTAATTTTTCAAAAGGGACGGAGTATGATTCCTGGCCGTCTGCCATCTTCTCCCCGGGGCTCAGCGTACTCACATAACAGCAGCTCCTCCGGCACCCGGTTCAGCAGACCAGATCCTCCCCAGCGAGCTCCTCTCTGCCTCAAACGTTAGGCACAGCTCCAACTGGCTCCAGCTTCTCCTCAGCTGGCTTCCCCCCCACACAGGCACAATGCAGCAACAGCTTCAAAGCTTGGCTGACTTCCATAACCTATCGGGCCAAAATGGCGTCCGGCACTCTTCTTAGCTGCGTCACTGCTGTCCGTGCCGGTAAAAACCTCTTCCAGCCTCTTTGGCTCTCTTAGCAGAGTTTACACAGCGGGGAAAGCTGTTGCTTTGTGTGGGTAATAACTCAGACCACAACGCAGGCTTTTCTCTTATCTCCAATAGCCTTTAATGAGTAGAATAACGACATAAATCAGCCCGGTGAATTTGCCGGCATCCTCTCCGCTTCTCGGCAAAAGCGAAAGAAAAAAGACACACAGAGAAACACTCCCCTCTGTGAATATAGCCACGCCTCAGAATGTGAGACGGCACTCAGAACTGTTTAACCCTGTAAGTTCTGATTCTCCTCACAATATAAAGCTAAACAAATAAAATCAATTGGGAGATATAGGACAATGTTTCAAATACCTGTGAAATTCAGTACATTTGTGAGGAACTCAGAACTTTGTACATACTGTTAAGGCGCTTTTGGGAATACCAGGTTGGAAACACCATTGAATGTAAAGACCCATCGTAATACTGTAACAACATTGTAACAACATAGCTACTGGACGTTACTGAAGGTTTTGGATTGCAGAGAGCTTAGAGTCATTGTTTGCACTTCACTTCTCAATGTTTACAACTACTGGACTTGAGCGATTTGAGACTTTTTGCAACCTTCCCTACGTGGCAACAGAGGGGAAATTAGAACTGCTACTTCTTCTCCCCTATTGTTTGCGACTCGTGACGCTGTGTGGAATGACGGAGCTGATTGTGAACTGAATAGGAGGGAGGGACTGAGGTCTGGGGAAACGTAAGGTGTTGATATAAACAGAACGCAATTGGACAGATACTGAATATATGAAGTATTTGATTGTATACTTGTTTGAGTTAAGTTGCTCTTTAAGAGAGGAAATTTACACTATCATTGTGTACAATTGTGTGTGATAAAAGAGGAAGTAGGAGAGATAGATACACCCTGTGGTGAATGAGGAAATAGCAGAGAAAATAAGTGTCTTGGAAACAGGGTAAAATAAGTTCCCCTGTGGAAGTTAGTGGAATTGCATCTTGGAAAATTATTTATTAATTAAAGAAACATAAGTAAGACAGCAAAAATAACAACACCAGGAGAGAGAAGGACATCAAAAGCTGAGATAGAAGGGGAGGGAGATTTTGCAAAAATATTGGCAGAAATAAGAGAAATCAGGAGAGAAGTAAAGGAAAGTGAAAAAAATATTTGGGAAAAGTTATTGGAAGTGGCTTCAGATTTATCAGGACAAATGAAAGAATTGAAAGTAAAAATACAAACAGTAGAGGAACAATTAAAAAAATGCAAAAATAAATGGGGGGGGAGAAGGGGAAAGAATGAAAGGGCAAATAGAAGAACTTTCAAAAACACAAGAAAATACATTATTTTATTTTTATTTTTATTTTTTTTATAAATATTTTATTGAATTTTCAAATACATAATACAAGATCCCTATACCAAAAAGCCAGAACAAATACACCAAGAAACTATATAAAAGGAAAGAGATAAAAGATAAAAAAGAAAAAAGAAAAAAAAACCAACCGTTCAGAATAACTTTTCTTATATAACTAACTGGACTTCCTCACATCTCCTTACCCTGCATTATTTATAATAAGAATGTCAGCAAATTATTACCTTGTTTCATACCTTATTTTGTACTTTCCAAATATTATACTTCTAAATTTAAAGTAATTTTTATCAATTGCTCATACCTTAAAGTTAAACATAGTAATGCCTTAAATTTCGACCTTTTCTTACTTATAACTTAATTTTCTATTTTACAAAGTCTATTTGCTGGAACTGGTGTTTACTAAATCGTGCAAATACTTAGCATTCATACAGCTTATAATGTTTTTGTAGATAGTCCTTAAACTTCTTCCAGTCCTCTTCCATTGTTTCTTCTCCCAAGTCTCGGATTCTGCCAGTCATTTCAGCCAATTCCATATAGTCCATCAATTGCGTCTGCCACTCTTCCAGTGTGGGCAAGTCTTGTGTCTTCCAGTACTTTGCAATAAGTATTCTTGCTGCTGTTGTCGCATACATAAAGAAGCTTCTGTCCTTCTTTAACACTTTCTGGCCGACAATGCCCAAAAGGAAGGCCTCCGGTTTCTTAACAAAGGTATATTTAAATACCTTTTTTAGTTCATTATAGATCATTTCCCAGAAGGCTTTCACTTTAGGACATGTCCGCCAGAGGTGAAAGAACGTCCCCTCTGCCTCTCTACATTTCCAACATTTATTATCAGACAGGTGATATATCTTTGCAAGCTTGACTGGGGGGGTCATGTACCACCTATATATCATTTTCATAATATTCTCCTTCAAAGCATTACATGCCGTGAATTTTATTCCGGTGGTCCATAACCTTTCCCAGTCCTCAAACATAATGTTATGCCCTATATCCTGGGCCCATTTTATCATGGCTGATTTAACAGTCTCATCCTGTGTATTCCATTTAAGCAGCAAGTTATACATTCTTGACAGTACCTTAGTCTTTGGTTCCAACAATTCTGTCTCTAATTTCGACTTCTCCACCTGGAATCCTATCTTTTTGTCCAATTTAAAAACCTCTTGAATTTGAGCATAATGTAACCAATCTTGCACTTTATTCTTTAATTTCTCCAAGCTCTGCAACCTCCATTTGTCTCCAATTTTTTCTAATATTTCCCAATATTTCGGCCAACCGGCCTCCATATTGAGTCTCTTTCGGGCCTTAGCCTCCATTGGTGATAACCATCTCGGGGTCTTACTTTCTAATAAGTCTTTATATTTTGTCCAAACAATAAATATTGCTTTTCTGACAATATGGTTTTTGAACATTTTATGAACCTTTACCTTATCATACCACAAGTATGCATGCCAACCAAAAGCATTGTTAAACCCTTCCAGATCTAGGACATCAGTGTTCTCAAGAAGTAACCAATCTTTCATCCAGCAGAACGCTGCAGCTTCATAATATAACTTTAAATCTGGCAGGGCAAACCCCCCTCTTTCTTTTGCATCAGTTAATATTTTAAATTTTATTCGGGGCTTTTTGCCCTGCCAGATAAACTTAGAAATGTCTTTCTGCCATTTTCCAAAACATTCCACTCTGTCCACAATCTGTAGAGCCTGAAACAAAAACAACATCTTTGGCAATACATTCATTTTTATAGCTGCGATTCGACCCAATAAGGAAAGTTTCAATCTTGACCAAATTTCTAAGTCCTTTTTAATTTCTGACCAACATTTTTCATAATTGTCTTTAAATAAATTCAAATTTTTAGCAGTCAAGTTAACCCCTAGGTACTTCACTTTTTTAACCACATTTAACTCAGTCTCTTTCTGAAACCTTTCTGATTCCGAGGCTGTCAGATTTTTTACCAAAACCTTGGTTTTTTGCTTATTCAATTTGAATCCCGCCACCCGACCAAACTCATATATCAATTCCAAAACTCTTTTCGTACTAGATTCTGGCTCCTGTAATGTAATTACCAAATCATCTGCGAAAACTTTCAATTTAAACTGTTTCACTCCGACCTGTATTCCTTGCACCAACCGGTCCTTCCTAATCATGTTCAAAAGCACCTCCAGGACTGAAATAAATAACAGAGGGGATAAGGGGCACCCTTGTCGTGTTCCTTTTTCAATTTTGAAATCTTCTGTCACCACATTGTTAACAATCAATTTAGCTTTTTGCTCTGAATAAATTGCCTCTATTCCATTTTCAAACCCCCGTCCCACTCCCATCCCTTCCAAATTTTTCTTCATAAACCTCCAAGAAATATTATCAAAGGCCTTCTCCGCATCAATAAAAATTAACACTGCTTTTGTGTTAATATTGGTTTGCAAAAGTTCCAAAATGTCGATAATGTTCCTAGTATTGTCAAACAAATGTCTACCTGGAAGAAAGCCTGCCTGGTCTTTATGAATTACTTCGTTTAACACTTTTTAAAATCTACTTGCCAAAATATCCGCAAAAATTTTGTAATCCACATTTAGGAGTGAGATGGGACGGTAGTTCTTAAGTTGAGTCTTTTCAGATTCCAGTTTAGGTATCTGTCAGGGGTTCAGAAGGAGAGACACAGGAGGGGGAGCAAATGGAGAGTGAGGAGGAGGAGTACGAGGGGGGCGCAGGCAGTGACAGTGGCCAGAGTTATTCCACAAGCCTCTCTAGCGAATCGGAGGACTCACAGAAGGGAGCGCCGGTGGCCAGAGCAAGGGAGATTCCAAGGGAGAAACCTCAAGAGGGAGGGGCCAGCGGGGAGTCCCTGAACAGCAGCTGGAGATCAGGGCCAGCGTCTCCACCAGAGCGCAGTGGGGAGGGGGAGTCCCAGGAGTCGGGACCAGTGTCCTCACCACCAGAGGGAGGAGAGGAGTCAGGTTTGGCAACACCCACATCAGGAAGCGGGGAAACGGTCAGAAGGAAAGTCACCGGCTGGGCGCGCGCGCCAAGTTCAAATGTACAGGAGGGGAGCCCGGGAAGGGAGCCAGGTCCTAAAGCCCGCCGGAGGGAGGGGCAAGACTCAGGAGGCTCCGCGTCAGAGGAGTCCAGGAAGGAGGGAACCCCAGAGGGCAGAAGGACCCAACGCAGGAAAGAGCAGCGCAAGAGGTGGAGCCGGGCTAGAATCTTAAACTGGTGTGGGTGGAGCAGTGAGTCAGAGGGGACTTAGCCGGTCTAGCGTTAAGACGTGGGCCTGCGCGCCCAGAGCTTGGAAATGGAAACTAAACTTCAATAAAGACTTTTGTATATAATATCCACTGGGCGTTGGTCCTCTGTGACCTGGGACCTAGCGGCAGTCCTGACAGTATCAATGTGATGAAAGCTTCTTTCCACGATTCTGGTGCCTTATTCCCCTCCATGATCTGGTTACAAACCTCCATTAGCGGTTGTATCAAAAAATCTTTCAATGTCTTATAATACTTGGAGGTAAGACCATCTGGCCCTGGAGATTTGCCTAATTGCATATTCTGAATGGCACCCTCAATTTCTTGTTGCGTTATTTTATCATTAAGGATTGTTCTCTTTTCCTGGGGTAATTTTGGTAGTCCATTACTTTTTTAAAAGTGGTCTATCTCAGTCTCTTCCTGTGGCCCTTGCATATAAAGTTGTTTGAAATATCTCTGGAAACACTTTCTAATTTCCTCTGGTTTCTGGATATTCCTCCCTTCAATCTCTAAATTGATAACCGTGTTCAATTTTTGTCTTTTTCAACTGCCATGCAAGCAGTTTCCCACACTTATTCGCGGATTCAAATGATCTTTGTTTCATCTGTCTAATTTTCCACTCAACTTCTTGATTTATCAATTTGGCATATTGAGCTTGGTAAAATTTAATTTCTCTCAGAACCTCCTGTGATTTAGGTTTTGATCTCAATTTTTTCTCACCATCTCTTATCATATCTAAAATCCTATCCTTTTTTTCATTCCAAAGTCTTTTCTTTATTGTGTTCTGTTGTATCAAAAACCCTCTCTTGACTGCTTTACTTGCGTCCCAGATTGTTCTTTTTTCCACCGTAGTATTCAAATTTATCTCAAAATAGTCTTTTAAAGTTTTTTGGGCCTTCTTGACAATCTCCTGATCTCTTAGTAGGGTGTCATTCATTTTCCATCTGAAGGAACCGGTTGGAATAAGTCTCATTTCCACTTTCATAGCATTATGGTCGGAGCAGGTTTTTGGGCAGATTTCCACTTTTCTAGTCTTGGGTGCCAGTCCTCTAGTTATCCATATTTGGTCGATTCTTTTTTTTTTTATAATAATTTTTATGAAGGTTTTCCAAATTAAAACAAATCAAAACAAATTAAATCCAAACTATTGCCAATAACTAGGACTTCCCCTCCCTACCCCCTCTTGTGTTCCAAATCTTCCAAATAAGCAATTAAATTCAACAAGTTCTTATCCCCAAATTAGACTCTTCATCAATAACCCAATTTATCCAAATTCCCATCCCCTAAGATCGATCTATTCCCTTCCACGAGTTTCCCCCTTTCAAGCATAGTACAGATGGAAATAAGATAAATATGAATAGTAATTTTACCGCCTTTGGATTCCAATTTTCCCTCCCCTCTTTCCCCTTTGCGTTTCACCTATCCCTCCACTTCTAATATCTTCCTGGAGTTCCCACATTACACTATGTCCCTCAGGTTCTTTGCCAGTCTTTAATTACGGATGTCCAGTCATAGAAGGAGTCTATCAAATAAGGGCCCATTTCTTCTATCCAGGTTTTTATATCCAGGAGTAAAAACTCCAATTTTGTATCCATAAGCTTGTCAAACCTGAATATCCCAAATGTTCCCCCAGTTCTGTCCAGTTCTTGTTATTTCCTTGTTCTTGTCAATCATTCTCCTCCTTTTTATTTCTCTGTTCTCCCACAGAAATGTTCTTTTTCCAAAAGTTTCTAGTGTCTCTGCAGAGGCTTGTTATTCATGGAGCAAAGCATTGCATCATGTTCCTTTCATTTTCCAACAAATAGTTCCATTGTTTCCTGTAGTGTGTAGACCTCTGTAGACAAAATAATGTTCCATTCCTGCAGTTTCCCAGGAGATTAAAAGTTCCATTCAACTGTTCAAGTTTCCTGTGAAAAACACATGCAATATCCCTCGGCTCCTCTAGGTGGATTGCAGTAACAAAGTTCCCTTCCAGAATCACATCCACCAGACCAAGTAGCTTGTTGACCGATATTTAAAACAGTTTATATTCAATTTATAACAAATATAACCAGCAAAGTCCTCATAACAAAGTCTCTATTTTAATCTTCCTTTTTGACAGCTCTTTGACAGCTGTCAAAACCTCCATCGCTTTTCTCCAGGCAGTTTCACGAATCGCTCCAGGGATTCCGGGGGGGGGGTTGCTTTTTTAAAACTTCCACTTTTCTCCTCCAGCTCAATCTTATAATTTTCCCTCGCGAAGTTGCTGATTCGGCAAGATAAGGTTACACTCGATCTTAGTTGTCCAGTCCTTTGTTTTGGCTCTTCTACAATTTAGGGGTGGGCTGACTTCCTTTTTTCCGCCTCCCCCGTTCGCTCCGAATTTTAAAAATTTATCCCCTTTTTTTAGTCCATATTCCAATTACTCACGGGTTCTTCTTTAGAGCCGAATTTTCAATAGAAGAAGTCAGCGCTCTCCGCCGGATGGCATGCGGCTGCGCTCGGCAGGGATAGCAGAGAACTCAAAGCACCACGCTTCTCCCCGGCAACCGATCCGTAGCCTTTAAAAAGGCTCCTTCACGAGTCGGGAGAGCGCTAACGGTGCCAGCCGAGTCTCCATGTCCACGGCCTCCTCTGGCCGTGGTTTTTGAGGGTCCCCGCATCGCCGGTGCGGTAGGACCCAGCCCCTGCCAAGCCGGCTCCCTCCGGAGCTCGGAGGGAGCCCGCCATTCGGCGATGGCGCCGACCCGGAAGTTCCATATTTGGTCGATTCTTGTCCATGACAGATGGGCTTCAGAAAAGAAGGTTCCTTCTCTGCCTAAGGGGTTCTTTGTCCTCCATATATCAATCAAATCCATATTGTCAGTTAGTTCAAAGAAAGTTTTAGGTAGTCTGCCGTCATTTGTTAAGTTTTGATTTTGTGACTTATCCATATTTGTAGAGACCACCCCATTCATATCTTCCATCATGATGATGTTGGTATAGTCCAGGTAGTCCAGAATTGTCTCATGCAGTTTCCTGTAAAATTCTGATTTCTCCTCATTCGGTGCATAAATTCCTAATATTAAAAACTTTTCTCCTTGGACCTGTATTTCAATTGCCATAATTCTTCCTTGCTCATCTTTAAATAAAAATTTTGGTGACAGGCTCTCCTTTGCATAGATCACCACTCCTCTTTTCTTGACTTTGTCCGATGAAATAAATTCTTGGCCTAATCTTTTATTAATTAGCACTTTTCTGTGGAGCCTAGTCACATGTGTTTCCTGCAAGCAAATAATGTCCAATTGTTCTTTTTTCAATATGTGAAAAATTCTTCTTTTTTCTGGGGAATTTCCGCCATTTATATTCCAACTAAGAAGAAAATACATTAGACAATCTAGCCTTTCTTGAAATGAACCAAAAAGCACAGAACTTGAAATTTTGGGGACTTCCAGAGAAAGATGGGGAGAATGTGAGAGAAAGACTTATCACAGAAATTGCTAAACTATTAGAAATGAGGGAGGAGGATTTAGATTACATGGTGACCAATGTTTTCAGAATAAAAGTCACCTCGTTCCAGGCAAGACAAAAAAAATACCCTGGAGATTGTTTAGCAATCTATAACTCAGCAGAAGTGAGGAACACTATTCTGAGGAAGAGCGAAGAAAAACAATTGATTATAGATGGGAAAACAATTGTGGTGTTTAAGGATATTCCCAATCGTTTTTTACGCAAAAGAAATGTTTACAAAGAATTGGCAAAAAACTTAACAGCTAACAAAATAAGGTTCCAATGAGAGTATCCAGAAGGTGTGTCATTTTATTATAAGGACAAGAAATTCAAAATTAAGACATTGCAAGAAATGAAGAAATTTGGGAGAAGATATAAGGAGTTGGGGAAGATGGAGGGAGGGGAACAGGAAAGTGAAGAGGATAAACAAGAACAAGAGGGAGAAGAGGGAGATATTTAAATGTAAACAATAAAATAAAATTGTATTTAATTAAACAAATCACAATGACAATTAAAATTATATCATGGAATGTTAATGGCATGAATAATAAAGCCAAAAGAAATAAAATTGAATATGAGTTATTTTAAAAAATATATAGACATAATCTGCTTACAAGAAACACGTAACACGGAAACACAATACAGTTTTAAAGAATAAAAAATTGGGGAATGAATTTATTTCCTCAGATGTGCAAAAGAAGAGAGGAGTTGTTATATATGTCAAAAATAAATATAGAGCACAACAAATATTTAAAGATAATGAAGGAAGAATAATAGGAATACAGGTACAAATAGAAGGAGGAAAAATGATCATAGTGGGGATATATGCGCCAAATGATAAGAAAGCAGACTTTTACAAAAAAATAGAGGAAATATTGATGGACTACATAGACTATAATACTATATCGTTGGGAGACTTCAACGGGGTAATCTCCACTGAACTGGATAGATCAATAGGAAGAGTGAAATTGAACCAGGGCAAATTACCGAATTCTTTTATATCTTTAACAGAGAATAAAGAATTAGTGCATATATGGAGACTAAAAAAACCCATTAACAAAACAATTCACATATTAGGTAAAGGTAAAGGGACCCCTGATCATTAGGTCCAGTCGTGACCGACTCTGGGGTTGCGGCGCTCATCTCGCTTTATTGGCCAGCATGACTAAGCTGCTTCTGGCGAACCAGAGCAGTGTACAGAAATGCCGTTTACCTTCCCACTGGAGCGGTACCTATTTATCTACTTGCACTTGACGTGCTTTTGAACTGCTAGGTTGACAGGAGCAGGGACCGAGCAATGGGAGCTCACCCCATCACGGGGATTCGAACCGCCGACCTTCTGATCGGCAAGTCCTAGGCTCTGTGGTTTAACCCACAGCGTCACCCTATTCACATATTACTCAGAGCCAAATTAAAGTTGGAGCCAGATAGATCAAATCTGGATATCAAAAGAACTAACTACAAGAGTGGTGAAAGCTGAAATTTTACCAAAGATGTTATCAGATCATAATGTTATTGCAATGGAATGGAAGACTAAAGACCCAACAGTTAGGAGGTGGAGAATAAATGACAATTTGTTAGACAATACAGAAATATTAGAAAGAACTAAAAAACATCTAAGTACATACTTTGAATTAAACCTAAATAAAGGTACAGACATAAATGTAGTGTGGGATGCAAGCAAAGCAGTTATGTGAGGATTATTTCTGCAACAGAATTGTATCCAAAAGAGGGAAAGGGAAAAAGAAAAGAAAAAAGTAGAAATATTAAATAAAATAAAAGATATAGAAAAGCAGGTGGTAAGGAAACCAGAGGACCCAAAACTAAAACAAGCAAGTAAATTGCTGCAAATGAAACTATCTATGATTATAAATCAGGAGGTGGAATGGAAAATTAAACTACTAAAACAGCAAAATTTTGAATCAGCAAACAAAACTAGAAAATGGTTAGCTTGGCAACTAAAGAAAAAACAAGGACAGAAGATCATAAATACAATAAAAGGCAATAATGAAATAATAGATAATCCCAAAGAAATAAGGAAAGTTTTCCTTAAATTTTACAAAGAACTATATAAAGCACCCAAAGAAAATGAGAAGATAAGAACTTATATAGGAAAACATAAACTGAGGGCAATTTCCCAAGAAAGAAGAGAACAACTAGAAAAACCAATATCAGAAGAAGAGATTATAGATGCAATTAAGCAAGGAAAGAATGGGAAGGCCCCAGGGCCGGATGGCATACCAATTAAATATTATAAGAAATTAAGTCAACAATTAGTCTCCACACTAAAGGGAGTAATGAATAATATAATGGAAAAAGGGCAGATTCCCAAGACATGGGAAGAAGCATTTATTTCCCTAATACCAAAACAAGGAACTGATTTTACAAACGTAAAAAACTTTAGACCGATATCACTGCTTAACAACGACTATAAACTGTTCGCAAACATACTAGCGCAGAAATTAAAAAACATTATGACTTTACAAATACACTCAGACCAGGCAGGCTTTTTACCAGGACGGCAGTTAGAAGACAATATACAAAACATAGTAAATATAATTGAATATTTAGAAACAAAAATAAATAAGCAGGCTGCACTAATCTTCATAGACGCAGAAAAGGCGTTTGATAACGTGTCTTGGTTTTTTATGAAACACAATTTACAAATGATGGGTCTCGGAACAAAGTTTTTAAGAAGTATAGAGGCAATTTATAAAGATCAGAATGCAAAACTTACAATAAACAATGGAGTAACAGAGAACTTCCATATTACAAAGGGCACAAGACAGGGCTGCCCATTGTCACCCCTATTATTTATATCAATACTGGAAATATTACTTCAAAACATAAGAGAAACAGGGAAAATTACAGGAATAAAATGTGGAGAAAAGGAATACAAAGTTAAAGCTTTCGCTGATGACATAGTCCTGACATTACAAGAACCTCAATCTTTGATAGTAGAAGCATTAAAAGTAATAGAAGAATTTGGAGGGATGGCAGGATTTAAAATTAATAAAAGTTATGGTGTTGAAATTGTGGAGCTGGAACATTAATGGAATGAATGATAAGAAAAAACGAAATAAAATTGAACAATACTTAAAAAAGAAAAATTTGGACATTATTTGTCTACAAGAGACACATGTGGCAAGGAAACACAGAAAAAAAATGATTAATAACAGACTAGGAAATGAATTTATATCTTCTGACAAAGGGAAAAAGAGAGGAATTGTATTATATGTAAGAAAAAAAATTGAAGCTGAACAATTTTTTAAGGATGAAGGAATAATTATTGCTGTCCAGATCAAATGGCAAGGCAAAAAATTAATAATTGTCGGGATCTATGCACCTAATGGAAATAAGACTGATTTTTACAAAAATTTGGAAAAAAGACTGTTTGAATATATGGACCAAAAAATTATAGTCATGGGAGATATGAATGGAGTAGTTTCAATGGAAATGGATAGATTAAGAGATAAAGAAGTTAGTAAAGAAGGGAAACAACCCAAGACTTCCTTTTCGATGACGAAGAATTGTAATTTAACTGACATCTGGAGACTTAGACGTCCACTAGAAAAGCAGTTTACATTCTATTCAGATCCAAATCAGTCAATGTCAAGAATAGATCGAATTTGGGTCTCAAATGAACTAACTCCAAGAATTCTTCAAATTGAAATTCAACCTAGAGTAATTTCGGATCACAGCCCAATAAAATTGGAGATTAAAGGTTATGAAGAAAGATCATTTAGATGGAGAATCAATGATTATCTCTTAGAGGATCAAAAAATCATACAAGATGCACAAAAGAAGTTGATGGACTATTCTACGGACAATTGTAATAAGGCACAAAGATGAGTACAGTTTGGGATGCAAGTAAGGCGGTAATGAGAGGATTCTTCATTCAGCAGAACGCAATTAAAAATAAGTATAGAGAGAAAGGAAAGAAGGAAATCTTAAAACAAATAATGGAGAATGAACAAAAACTAATCAAGAAACCCAATAATTTAAAAATAAAACAAAATATTAAAGTTCTGCAAACGCAATTTGCTATGATAATAAACAAAGAGGTGGAATGGAACATCAAAAAGTTAAGACAAAAGAATTTTGAGTTTGCTAACAAGTCGGGTAAATGGCTTGCGTGGCTGTCAGGGAACTGCAGGCAGCGAGGGAGAAAGGAAAGGAAGGATACAGAGAACGATCTCCTCTGATTAGCACTGGCTCATCCTCAGAGGACAGAGAAGAGGAAAGTGAGTCTGAGCAGGAGCGGGTGCTTCCTAGAGAGGGGGATCCACATCACAGGGAAAGACGGAAGGGGTTGGGCCGTTGGCTGTGCTGGTCTCGGGGGAGAGGGGAAAAAGAAACCAGTCGAAGCAACGCGTCATGAGAGACGGATCGCTTTGTTTATTCTGCCTGTAATCGTGTCAGAAGGAAATAAAGAATGGAATTTATGACTGGCTGCCTGGAGTGCTTTCTCTGCTGAGAGCAGCAACGCGCTGCAGCTGGTTAGCTGACAGTTTGCTTCGATTCACACACCCAGTTAATGAGCACTCGAGAGGAGAGGCTCGAAAAGAAGAAAAGGAGGATGGAACGTCACCTTGAACAGCTGGAAAAAGAGAGAGCTTATTTATTGGCTACATCAGAGGAATTAAGGATTCGTTTGGAAGAAGCCAGAGCCAGATCTGCTGGAGCTTCTGGAGGGCTCCTGAACCAGTCTTTGCCGCTGGTAAGCAAATTCAATGGAGATCCCAGACTGCATATGGGCTTCAAACTGGACATGCAGTATGCTCTGGAACTGCAAGGAGCTGCTTTTGCTGGGGATGCTGAAAAGGTGGGGTACCTTATAGGCCATTTGACTGGGGCAGCGCGAGATTGGGTACACCCACTGCTTGCTAGCCATAATGCTGCGCTCAGGGATCTCAAACAATTCTGGGAAGCAATGGACGTTATGTTTTCATTTGAATTGGAGGAGGATGTGACCCAGCAGCAGCTATTGGATCTCCGGCAGGGGAACTCAACTGTGAGGGCGTACTGGTCCCAATTTGCGATGCTGGTGCACAAGCTTGATTGGAACTTAAACTCAAAGCCTGTGCAAGCTTTATTTAAGGCCGGACTTAATTCTCAGGTGAAAGATGAGCTTGCCAGGGGCCCCTGTCACAAGGACTTGGATTCCCTCGCTAAAGCTGCTCTGGCGGTGGGCAGCAGGCAAGAGCTGAGGCAGTTTGAGAAGGCTGAGAGCAAAGGCCGGCGTTTCCATGGTGATCGCATTCCTGAGATACCAAGTGAGGGAGAGCAAGGTCATTATCGTTCGGAGCCGATGGAAATTGACTCGGCCCGCGCGCAGGAAGATTCAAAGGCTCAACAGCCAATTCACAAGGTGGCAAAAGACTGGCAGGCTGCCAAGAAATGTTTTATCTGCCAGAAACCAGGGTACTTTGCCAGATTGTGTCCTGAATGTCGCAACTGGCAGGGAATGGTGGGGGCTTCCTCCCAGATGGGAGGGGGGGAGTCCAAATGCAGGGAAACGCCAGTGCCTGGCTGGGAGTGGAACCGGGCAGCAGCCAGGCAGGAATGGGACCGAACCAGAGCCCCGACCAGGACACCCCCAACCAGGCATAATTGTGAGGGTGTTGCTGGACCTCCCCAATGGACATGCTATGGAGGTCCATGCCCTGTTGGACTCAGGAGCGAGTTCCAATTTCTTCAGCAGGGACTTCGCTGCACAGCACCAATTGCATTTACTACCTTTGGACTTTCCGCTACAAGTGACCACCATTGATGGGCGGGAACTTTTGGGAGGGGAAGTGACCCATCAGACCCCCCCCATGAGAATGAGGATTTCGACGCATTCCGAAACGATTGCTTTCCATGTGGCCACGCTGGCGGGTCCGCCCATCATTCTGGGCATGAGCTGGTTGGCCTTGCACGATCCGGTGGTCTCCTGGCATCAGCGTAACCTGACGTTTGGATCGGTGCATTGCTTGGAGAACTGTTTGGGAGTAAAGGAGCCGCGAGTTGGTAGTGCCAGAGTGGCGGGAGAGAAAGGCGGCATTCCTAGAGAATATATGGACTTGGTGGAGGTTTTCAGTGAAAGAGAGGCAGACACGCTGCCGCCGCACAGGCCTTACAATTGTCAGATCAACTTGGTCCCGGGGGCCAAGTTACCGGCAGGAAAACTGTACTCTATGTCTGATCAGGAGATGGAGGACATAAGAGCCTTTATCGACAAAAACTTAAGGAGAGGTTTCATCAGGGAGTCCAGGGCAGTGGGCGGAAGCCCTGTGTTCTTTGTGGACAAGAAAGCCACGCGAGAGAGGAGACTGGTCGTGGATTTCCAGTGAATCAATGCCCAGACGGTCCCCATGGCCTTCCCCATGCCTAGAATCGATGACGTATTGGCGCGGGTGCGAAAGGGGAAAATTTTTACGAAACTGGATCTGAGAGGAGCCTACAATCTCATCAGGGTGCGAGAGGGGGCCGAGTGGAAGACTACCATGTTCACACCACTAGGAGCATTCGAATATCTCGTTATGCCCTTCGGTTTACAGTGTGGTAGTCCGTGCTTCCAAGCCTTCATGCACCACGTGTTGGGACGTTTGCTCTATAAAAACTGCGCTGCATTCTTGGATGACATACTTATCTACTCTCCAGACGAAGAACAGCACGTCAAGGACGTGCGGGAAGTTCTAACTAGGCTCAAGGAGCATCGCCTATGGGTGAAACTGGAGAAGTGTCAGTTTCACAAGAGAGAGGACGAGTTCCTGGGCTACAGGCTGTCGGACAAGGGTCTGGCAATGGACCTGGAGAAGGTCAAGGCGGTGGTGGAGTGGAAAAGTACAAAAACAAGGATGTTCAGCGGTTCCTGGGCTTCAGTAACTTCTACTGGAAGTTCATCAACAACTTCGCGCGGCTGGCGACCCCCATAACGGATTGCCTCAGTGGCAAGAAGAAGTTTGAGTGGACGGAGGCGGCGCAGAGGGCCTTTGAGAGTCTAAAGAGGGTCTTCGCCTCCGAGGAACAACTGCTGCATGTCAACCCTGAACTACCACTGCGGGTGGAGACAGATGCATCGGATCGAGCGATTGGAGCGGTCCTCACGCAGCAGGATGGGGAGGGGGAGTGGCGACCATGTGCCTTTTTCTCCCGGAAGCTCAATAAATCGGAAGTAAACTATAGTATCTATGATAAGGAATTGCTTGCTATTGTGGCTGCGTTCAAACAATGGCGCCATTTTTTGATTGGAGCGAAGCATCAGATACAGGTGTGCACGGATCACAAGAATTTGGAGTACTGGCGGACAGCGAGAGTGATGTGCCAGAGGCAAATACGCTGGGCACACTTCTTTGC
This sequence comes from Podarcis gaigeae, assembly GCF_964106915.1. Taxonomy (NCBI): domain Eukaryota; kingdom Metazoa; phylum Chordata; class Lepidosauria; order Squamata; family Lacertidae; genus Podarcis; species Podarcis gaigeae. Next base: position 22,141,729 of record NC_139695.1, read on the forward strand.
CAACTTTAACTTCAGGATTCAGTACGTACCGGGGGAGCAGAATGTGAGGGCGGACGCTTTATCCCGTAAACCCGAGTATTTGGCAGAGGAAGGACCGCCGATAGCCCGGTTCATGTTCCCCGAGCAGAGGTGGGCTTGCGGGGCAACACTGGTGAAGGACGACGAACTTCTACGCTTGATGCGGGACGATGCTTTTGCCAGAAGAAAGTTGGATGAACTTGGGCAAGGGAGAGGGGCTGAGGGAGGTTTCGAGGAAAAAGGGGGGCTACTGTTTTATCGAGGGGCTTTGTATGTACCAGGGGAAGCTCTCTGGGCCCGAATCCTCCGACAACTTCATGACAGCTCGACGGCAGGACACTTTGGGCAACATAAGACCATGTTGTTGGTCACCAGGGAATTTTGGTGGCCTAAGGTGCGGGAAGATGTGAAGGAATATGTGCGGGGGTGTGAGACCTGTCAGAGAGCCAAAGGGGAGAGGGCAGCTCCGGCAGGGTTATTAGAGCCTCTGCCAACACCAGGGAGGCCATGGGAGGTGGTATCAATAGACTTCATCACTGACCTGCCCCGATCCAAGGGGAAAACGGCGGTGCTGATGGTGGTGGATCTACTCACCAAAATGTGCCATTTTGTGGCGTGTTCTCATGCGGTAACTGCGGAGGAGACAGCCAAATTGTTTGTGGAACATGTGTTTAAGTTGCATGGAGTCCCTTCGAGGGTCATTTCGGACAGGGGAACACAATTTACCTCAAGGTTCTGGCGCAAACTCATGGGTTTGCTGCAGGTCGAGGTGAGTTTCACCACTGCCAGACATCCCGAAAGCAATGGGCAGGCGGAAAGGGTCAATGCAGTACTACAGCAGTACCTGTGTTGTTATGTGGGGGAGAGGCAGAACAATTGGGTGGACAAATTAGCGCTGGCAGAGTTTGCATACAACAACTCTGAGAACGTGTCCACAGGGATAACTTCGTTTTTTGCTAATCACGGGTGTCATCCTAGGGCTTTCCCTGGGAGGGGGGAGGAGTCGTGGAGTGTGCCAGCCGCTGAACAGTTTGCGGAGGAAATGGAGGCGATTCAACAGCAACTGAAGTTGAACTTGGAAAGGGCCAAGGAGGTATACAAGAGGCAAGCAGACAAGCATCGGAGGGAAGGGGAAACCCTTCGGGTAGGGGGATAAGGTGTGGTTATCAACGCAAGGTTTGCCTTGGAAAGGGGGCTGTAAGAAACTCAAACCCGGGAGGGTGGGTCCCTTTGAGATCATACAGCAAGTCAACCCGGTGGCCTTCAGGTTGAGGCTGCCAGAGAGCATGAAAATTCATCCCGTGTTTTACCGGTCGCTATTGTCGGCTTACCGGCCGGGCAGAAGGGAAGGGGAGGTGCCACCGCCCGAAGTCGAGGAAAGGGAGTGGGGACACCAGATAGAGGAAATACTGGACTCGCGTTCGAAGGGTAATCAGCTGGAGTATCTTGTAGCTTGGGAGGGGGCTCCCAGTTCAGACAACACGTGGGTGCCGTCAGATTGGGTCACTGAGGAGGGTTTAGTGGAGGACTTCCATGAGCTATTTCCCCATAAGCCACAACCCGCAGGGAGGTTCTCTGAGCGGGCGTTTGGGCCGACGGACGATGAAGAGGATTTCGAAGGGTTCCCAGCGTCGGACCAAGAGGAAACACAGTGGGGGGGAGGAGTGAGTGAAGATCGTCTGGGTCCATCAGGTGTTAGGGGTTGGGGTAACATTTTTGATGATACCGAAGAGGAGGAGGAGATTTTCCTGGGATTTACCCCCGAGAAGCATGAGAAGGACGCATCGGGTGAGGCACCCTCTCAGGTAGAGGAGGGGAGGGGGGCCTTTGAGGAGGGTGTGGATGTCAGGGAACTGCAGGCAGTGAGGGAGGGAGGAAAGGGAGGATACAGAGAATGATCTCCTCTGATTAGCACTGGCTCATCCTCAGAGGACAGAGAAGAGGAAAGTGAGTCTGAGCAGGAGCGGGTGCTTCCTAGAGAGGGGGATCTACGTCACAGGGAAAGACGGAAGGGGTTGGGCCGTTGGCTGTGCTGGTCTCGGGGGAGAGGGGAAAAAGAAACCAGTCGAAGCAACGCGTCATGAGAGACGGATCACTTTGTTTATTCTGCCTGTAATCGTGTCAGAAGGAAATAAAGAATGGAATTTATGGCTGGCTGCCTGGAGTGCTTTCTCTGCTGAGAGCAGTAATGCGCTGCAGCTGGTTAGCTGACAGTGGCAAATTAAGAAAAGAAAGGAACAAAACACAATTAGTAAAATTATTGTGGATGGAGAAGATATAGAAAATCCGAAAGGTATCAGGAAAGGATTCTTGGACTTTTACAGTCATTTGTATAGAAATAGAGAAAAGAATAACATGAAGAAAATAGAAAGATATTTAAAAGACAAAAAGGTGCAGAAGATCCCGACAGAAAAGAAAGACAGACTGAACGCCCCAATTGAGAATGAGGAAATAATAGAGGTCATAAAAGAATTTTAAAAAGGGAAAGCTCCAGGACCAGATGGCTTTACATCTAGTTATTATAAAGAACTGAGACATATCCTGACGGTACCACTGAAAGAAATTATGAATAACATTTTGAAGGAAAAAGATAACTTGGAAAGAAGCCTTCATTACACTTATTCCCAAGCAAGATTCTGATTTATCACAAGTTAAGAATTATAGGCCGATTTCATTGTTGAATACAGATTATAATTTTTTTTCTGGAATATTAGCAAAAAGATTGAAAAAGGTTTTGCCAGAACTTATCCATGAAGATCAAGCGGGTTTTCTCCCAGGCAGACAGATGAAAGACAATGTTAGAAATATAATTAATATTTTGGAGTATCTGACTGCCAGGAATGAGAAACAAGCTATACTAATGTTCGTAGATGCAGAAAAGGCCTTTGATAATATATCATGGGAATTTATGTTAAAAAATTTAGAGCATATGGAGGTTGGAAAAGATTTTTATAATGGAATAAGGGCGATTTATACAGAACAGAAAGCAAAACTGATTGTAAATAATGTGATTACGGAAGAAGTGAAGATATTGAAAGGTACAAGACAGGGATGTCCTCTCTCGCCACTGTTATTTATAATGGTCCTGGAAGTCCTTTTGAACTCAATTAGACAAAATGGACTAATAAAAGGGGTGACAGTAGGTCAGAATGAATATAAAGTTAAAGCCTTTGCCAATGATTTGGTAATAACGATAGAAGATCCATTAAAAAGTCTAAATGAGGTACTGAAGGAGATTGATCAATTTGGTAAGGTGGCCGTGTTTATACTAAATAAGAAAAAAACGAAAGTAATTGTAAAAAATATGGACCATAATGTAATAGAAACAATGCAACAAGAAACAGGGATTGAAGTGGCAAAGAAGGTGAAATACTTGGGAATATGTTTAACTTCTAAAAATATTGATTTATTTCAAAATAATTACATACCAGTATGGAACGGAATTAAAAAAGATTTGGAGGTATGGCGAAGGATGAAACTCTCTTTTTGGGGTAGAATCTCAACGATTAAAATGAATGTACTTCCAAAGATGTTATTTTTATTTCAAATGATTCCTATAATCAAAGGGACTGTGATTTTTAAAGAGTGGCAAAGAGTAATTTCAAGATACATTTGACAGGGTAAAAAGCCAAGAATACAATTCAAGTTATTAACAGATGCGAAAGAAAGAGGAGGCTTTGCCCTGCCAGACTTGAAATTATATTATGAAGCGTCCTGTCTCTGTCGGTTAAAAGCATGGATAAAATTAAAAAATAACAAATTGTTAGATTTAGAAGGATTTGATAACAGATTTGGATGGCACGCATATTTATGGTTGGAGAAGAAGAAAAGCCATAAGGGTTTTGAGAATCATATCTTCCGGAGATCTTTCATAGGAATATGGGATAGGTATAAAAATATATTAGAACCTAAAGTTCCACACTGGTTGTCTCCATTAGAGATTATGAGCGTAAAGAAAATCAATATGAGAGGGAATTGGATTACATATGGAGAATTAATAATTAAAGAAGGAGGAAAATGGAAAATGAAGCCATATGAACAAGTAATATAACATGTGTTTGACTGGTTGCATTATTTTCAGGTAAATCAGACCTGGTTGGTCCACTTGCGCCCTCTGTGGGTGGAGCAAGGTACTTCATGGTTCTAATTGATTCTTTTTCCAGGTACATTCATGTGTTTATGCTCGAGCAGAAATCGCAAGCGTTTCCTAGGTTCAAGGCATTCTGTGCTTGGTTGGAGAATGCTCACAGTAAACTTATCGGCTGTCTCTTTACTCACTGGGGCGGGGAGTTCACTTCTCAGCAGTTTGAAGCTTTCCTGACTGAGAAGGGAATCCAGCATGACCTCTCAACGCCTAGATCGCCATGGCAGAATGGACTTGCTGAGCGAGCAATCCAAACTTTGCTTCAAGGCCTAAAAACCTTGTTGCATGATGCCAATCTCCCTGAGAAGTTTTGGGGGGAGTCTTTGTCCACGTTTGTTTATTCCTATAACAGGAGGTTGTCATCACCTATTGGTTGTACTCCCTATGAGAATATGTTTGGTAAGAAACCTTACGTCAAGCACATGAGAATCTTTGGTTCTGACATGTGGGTACACACCCCACAGAGCAACAAGCTTGAGAAGCGTGGGGCACATGTGGTTTGTTCATGGGGTACGAAAAAGGTTCATACAGAGTATGGATGACTGACTCTAAGTCCATTAAGCTCACAAAGAGGGTTGAGTACAATCCTAAGGGGGCGGGAAAATGTGGGAATTTTCCAGAGTTACCCAGAGGAAGATGATGATGTGAAAAAAGCAGATAATGTTGAGGTAAAAGAGGAAGCTGAGGATGAGGTTTCAGAAAGAGACAGATCTAACACTAGTAAAGAAGGTAAAATACTTGGGGGTGAATTTGTCTGCTAAGAATGTAAATTTATTTAAAGACAATTATGAGAAATGTTGGTCAGAAGTCAAGAAAGATTTAGAGATTTGGTCGAATTTGAAGCTTTCCTTGCTTGGTCGAATACCTGTTATTAAGATGAATGTACTGCCGAGAATGTTTTTTTTGTTCCAATCACTGCAAATCATTGACAAGATGGACTGTTTCAAGAGGTGGCAAAGAGATATATCTAGATTTGTCTGGCAGGGCAAAAAGCCCAGAATAAAATTTAAGATACTTACTGATGCTAAAGACAGAGGGGGGTTTGCCCTGCCGGACTCTAAACTATATTACGAATCAGCAGCATTTTGCTGGTTGAAGGAATGGCTACTTCTTGAGAACACTGACATCTTAGATCTTGAAGGTTATGATAATGTATTCGGGTGGCATGCATATTTGTGGTATGACAAGGTTAAAGGGGATAAAGCATTTAAAAACCATATTGTCAGGAAAGCACTATTTAATGTCTGGATTAGATATAAAGATTTTTTGGAGAATAAAGCTCCAAGGTGGTTATCACCTATGGAAGCGAAAGCTATGAAAAAACTTAATATGGAAGCAAAATGGCCAAAGTATTGTGAGATTTTGGAACAGGAAGGTGACAAGCTGAGATTGCAGAGTTATGAGAAGCTTAAAGGGAAGGTGCGAGACTGGCTACATTACTTTCAAATAAGAGAGGTTTACAATCAAGACAAAAAAAATCGGTTTCCAGGTGGAAAAATCAAAGTTGGAAACAGAATTGTTAGAACCCAATGCTAAGATATTATCAAGAATGTATAACTTGCTGTTGAAATGGCGTACTGAGGAAGAGACAGTAAAATCTGCTATGATTAAATGGGCACAATATATAGGACACAATATTATGTTTGCTGACTGGGAGCAGTTGTGGACCACCGGGATTAAATTTACGGCATGTAATGCTTTGAGAGAGAATATTATGAAAATGATATACAGGTGGTACATGACCCCAGTCAAGCTTGCAAAAATCTATCACTTGTCCGATAATAAATGTTGGAAATGTAAAGAAATTGAAGGTACATTCTTTCACCTTTGGTGGACGTGCCCGAGGATTAAGGCCTTCTGGGAGATGATTTACAATGAAATGAAAAAGGTATTTAAATACACTTTCGTGAAGAAACCAGAGGCTTTTCTCCTGGGCATAGTCGGCCAATCGGTGCCAAAGAAGGATAGAACTTTCTTTATGTATGCTACAGCAGCAGCAAGAATACTCATCGCAAAGCATTGGAAAACACAAGATCTACCCACCTTGGAAGAATGGCAGACGCAAGTAATCGACTATATGGAAATGGCTGAAATGACTGGCAGAATCCGAGATCAGGGAGAAGAGTTGGTGGAAGAAGATTGGAGGAAATTTAAAATTTATTTACAGAAGCATTGTAAAATGTATGAATGCTGATGACATTGAAATAATATGAAGGGGTTCTGGTGACAAGAGAAATTTGAGTTTATAAAATTGGGAGGTAAAATATTTAAGGGTAAAGTAGCAGGATTTGAATTTGCTGAATTAATTGTTAAATCGGGGTACAAAAAAGGGAGGCGTGAGGAAGTCAGGAAAATAAGTTAATCAAAGATGAATAATCAGAAAAGAGTGATTTGTGTTTTTTCTTATTCCATTTTTGTGTGTTGATTGATTTTTCTTTTTCCCTTGTTAGGTTAAATGTTTATATTTTATGTTTTGTGAAACTTTGTATTGTTGTGTTTTATATTTTTCTTTTTGTGCTTTTATTGTTTTTGGTTTGATTGTTCCCGCTTTTATTGTTAAACTTAATAAAATATTATTTAAAAAAAAAAAGAGGAAGCTGAGGATGATGATGATGATGATCAGAGTTCGGATTCCAGCTCAGTGGGCGGCGCTGCTGCTGATGTCAGCGACAGTGATGACACAGCAGACTACAAGAGCGCAAAGGCCTCAGTCAGACCATCTGATGCGTCTGACAATGAACTGGAAGAACCACTGCTCACCATTGGTCACTTTTCTCCTAAGGAGGAGGAGATGAGTGAAGAAGACTTGCGTCTAGTACGCAGATCTGAAAGGGCGACAAAAGGCAAACCTCCAAAGAGATTTGCTGATGAGTTTGCTAAGACAGCAACTGCTGTTCTTGGTAGCTCAGAGAAGGTGTGGGAACCTTCAAGCTTCAAATAGGTTCAGGAGTTAACCTCTAAAGATGCTGAGCCTTGGCTTAATGCCATGAAGGCTGAAGTTGATTCCTTGAATAGGAACCAAACTTGGGAGCTGGTACTGGTAGTCCCAGGAATGAGACTGGTTGGCAGCAAATGGGTCTTTAAGGCCAAGACAGACCAGAATGGCAAGGTTGTCAGACACAAAGCCAGATTGGTTGCCAGAGGTTTTTCACAGGTACCAGGACAGGATTACCACAAGACCTACTCACCCACCGTCAAGTATGAGAGCATTCGGCTGATGCTCAAGATTGTTGCAGACGAGAAACTGCATGTTTCCCATCATGACATTAATACAGCTTTTTTTGTATGGGGTTTTGGGGGAGGAGCTGTATATGCTTCCACCTGATGGAATGCAGATACAGAAGGGAATGGTCTGTAAACTGCGGAAATCCTTATATGGTCTCAAGCAGAGTGCCAGGTGTTGGAAGACAAAACTCACTGAGACATTGCTTTCTCTAGGTTTTCTCCAGGGCAAAGCTGATCCGTGTGTGTTTGTCAAGGAGAAGGGGCAAAACAAACTGTATTGCTTATGTTTTATTGATGATCTTCTTCTGTTTTGGAAGAATCAGGCTTTGTACCAAAGCACCCTAGCTCAGCTGAAGGAGCACTTTGACATGAAGGAACTTGGTGAGGTATCCAACTATCTTTCTCTGCAGGTGGAGAGGGACCAAGCAGGTAATTTTCTGGTACACCAAACAAAGAAAATTGCTGATGTATTAACCAGGTTGAATTTGATTGATGCAAACCCAGCAGACACACCGATGGTGACAGGTTACCAGGTTGATAGTACTGCTGAAGCGTTTTCTGACACTACGCTGTACAGATGCATTCTAGGCAAGTTGAATTTCATTGCTAGATGCTCAAGACCTGACATAGCTGTAAGCACTAACCTGCTTAGCAGATATGCCAACAATCCTACTGTTCAGGATTGGAAAGCTCTGAAGCGCATAGCCCGCTATTTGAAAGGGACTTTGCACTCCAGGCTGAGTTTCACCAGTCAGAAGACTGGAGGTCTTGAAATCTTTCCAGATGCTAGTTTTGGAAGTGACACCACGGATGGTACAAGCACTTCTGGAGTATGCTACATGTACAACCACTGGCTGTTTGACTGGCTGTGCAGGAAGCAGACGACAATAAGCCTAAGTTCCTGTGAAGCAGAACTCAATGCTCTGTCATTTTCACTCATGGATTGTGAATGGTTGATGCAACTGTTTAAGGACATCAGAGTTTCTGTGAAATGTCCTATACAAGTGTATCAAGACAATAGATCCTGTTTGGCTTTGCTGAACTCAGAGAGTTGCAAGCAAAGAACCAAGTACTTGCAGATTAAGCTACATTGTGCAAGAGAGTGTATTCAGAAAGGACTCATTCAGGTGTCCTACATGCCAGGAAATGAAATTCCTGCTGATCTGTTGTCTAAGGTTGTTAACAGAGAACAACTTAAGGTTTACGTACAGAGGTTGCAATTGGGTTGAACCACAGGTACTACAGGTTACACGGAAAGGGGGAGGATGTTAGGATATTTCCGTTCCACCTTAAAAAGGGAGCAGGTTGTTGTTTCACGGCCTGCGTATTTCCTGTTCACAGGAAGTTTCTCTTTAGTGTATTGCCTTTGTTCTCTCTCTGCGCCTGAACATCGAAGCAGGCAGTCATGTTTTCTCTTTGTTCTGAACAACGCTGATGTCAGAGCTGCCCAAGGTCCCAGCTCACAGAGGACCAACGCCAGGTCGTTGTTATATACAAAAGTCTTTATTGAAGTTCAGTTTCTATTTCAAAGCCGTGGCGCGCAGCTCTACGTCTTAAACCCTAGACCGCCGAAGCTCCGTCTGAATCTCCTCCTCCCAGACACCAGTTTAAGACTCCAGCCTTGCTCCACCTCTTCCTTTGCTCCTTTCTCCTTTGGGTCCGCCTGTCCGCTGGGGTCTCGCCCTTTCTGGACTCTTCTGATGCTGAGTCCCCTGAGTCATCCCCCACCCTCCGGCAGGCTTTAGGACCTGGTTCCTCATCCGGGCTACCTGCTGTGCCGCGCGTCTGTACATTTGAACTTGGCGCGCGCGCCCAGCCGGCAACCCTCCTCCTGACCGTTCCCTCACTCCCCGATGGAGGCGTGGTCAGCCCTAACTCATCTTCTCTCCCTCCTGGAGGAGACACTGGCCCTGATACCTGGGATTCTTTCCCCCCCACTACGCTCTGGTGGGGAAGCTGGTCCTGATCTCCAGCCGCTGCTCTGGGAGTCCCCGCTGGCCCCTTGCTTCTGGTGCGTCCCCCCCTGGGACCCCCCTTGCCCTGGCCATCGGCGCCCCCCTCTGGGAATCTTCTGATTCGCTGGAGAGGCTCATGGAATCTCTCGGGCCACTGTCATCTTCTCCCACGCTGCCCTCAGATTCTTCCCCTTCGCTCTCCATTCCCTCTCTTCCCTGTGCCTCTGCTCCTGAGCCCCTGACAGCTGAATAAAGTTGTAAATAATGCTCTCCTGAGTGCATCTTTCGTTGTACGAACTCTGCTGAAAGAGCGTGCACAAGCCCTGGAATGTGGCAAGCTATTTCTGAGGCTTGTGTCGGTAATTGACTGATACTGTATCTACGGGAGATCGATGGATCGTCTGGAATCGACGTGGAGGCATGATGGCCTTTGTCTCCCTGGCAGTATCCCAACAGTCATTAGTCTGCACCAGGCATCCTATTGGGAAGACCCAATTTTCTGAGTGCATGTTCTGGAAGTTGGGCAATAAGGGCAGTACAGGATTCCTCTTGGTGTACTGACCTCCCCGCTGCACCAAAGATTCCCTGCCCAAGCTACTTCAGGTCATGGCGGATATGCTCCTGGAGACACCTAGCTTGGTTGTCCTGGGGGATTTTAACATCCATGCTTACACGACCTTACAAGGGTCCGCTCGGGAATTCGTGGAAAGCATGGCCTCCATGTTTTATCCAGAGCTGATGGCCTCTCAGCTGATTCCCTGGTGGACCGCTGAAATGCGGAGTTAACCAGGGCTATTGACTGTGTGGCTCTGAAGCGCCCTCTCCGATTGCATGGAGCCCGGACAGCCCCGTGGTTTTCCCTGGAGCTGAGGGCAGTGAAACAATCATTGAGATGGCTAGAGCGCCGGTGGCGGAAAACTCACTCTGAATCAGACCGGACACTGGCTAGAGCTCAACGTTGAGCCTACCAAGTGGCAATGGCGACGGTGAAGAGGGCCTTCTTCGCCACCTCCATTGCATCTGCAGAAAACAGCAGCAGGAGACTTTTTCAGGTGGTTCGCAATCTATCAGAACCACCTGCACCACTGGGGCCTGGTAGGGACCCCAAGATCTCCTGCAATGCTTTTGCAAAGTTTTTTGCAGATAAAGTCGCTCAGATTCAGAAGGAGGTAGACTCCACCATGGGAGCAGGGCCAGGGCGGGAGAGTGCTAGAGTTCTGTCTAGTCCTGTTACATGGGATCAATTCCAATCTGTTACCTCCGAGGATGTGGACAGGCTGCTTGGACAAGTGAAACCAACCACCTGTCTCCTTGATCCTTGCCCATCCTGGCTGATAAAAGCGAGCCGGGAAGGGCTGGGCGATGGGCTCTGAGGAGTGGTGAATGCTTCTCTCTGTGAGGGAGCCTTCCCAGACCCCCTGAAAGAGGTGGTCATTAAACCGCTTCTTAAAAAAACATATTTAGACCCGGCCAATATGGCCAATTATTGCCTGTTTTCAAATCTTCCATTCTTGGTCAAGGTGATTGAGCGGGTGGTTGCTGAACAACTCCAAGCATGCCTGGAGGATGCGGACCATTTGGATCCCTTCCAATCAGGATTCAGGCCTCACCATGAGACTCAAACTGCCTTGGTCGTGCTGGCTGATGATCTCCGGCGGGCTAGGGACAAAGGTGAGAGCTGTTTCCTAGTTCTGCTGGATCTCTCAGCGGCCTTTGACACCATCGACCATAACATCCTTCTGGGCCATCTAGAGGGGCTGGGAGCTGGGGGCACTGTTATACAGTGGTTCCGCTCCTTTCTCCTGGGCCGTGTCCAGAAAGTGGTGTTGGGGGATGAGTGTTCAGACCCCTGGGCTCTCACTTGTGGGGTGCCTCAGGGTTCCGTCCTCTCCTCCATGTTTTTTTAATATCTATATGAAACTGCTGGGAGAGATCATCAGGGGGTTTGGGCTAGGTGTTCATCAGTATGCAAATGACACCCAGGTCCTGAGTGAGGTAACTGTGCCCCTGAAGGACCAGGTGCGCAGCCTGGGAGTCATTTTGGACTCACAGCTGTCCATGGAGGCGCAGGTTAATTCTGTGTCCAGGTCAGCTGTTTACCAGCTTCACCTGGTACGCAGGCTAAGACCCTACCTGCCCGCGGACTGTCTTGCCAGAGTGATACATGCTCTAGTTATCTCCTGCTTGGACTACTGCAACGCGCTCTACGTGGGGCTACCTTTGAAGGTGACCCGGAAACTGAAATTAATCCAGAATGCGGCAGCTAGAATGGTGCATTGGCTCCCAGTATGTTTCCGAGCACAATTCAAAGTGCTGGTGCTGACCTTTAAAGCCCTAAACAGCTTCGTTCCTGTATACCTGAAGGAGCGTCTCCACCCCCATCGTTCAGCCCGGACACTGAGATCCAGCGCCGAGGGCCTACTGGCGGTTCCCTCATTGTGAGAAATAAGGTTACAGGGAACCAGACAGAGGGCCTTCTCGGTAGTGGCGCACACCCTGTGGAACACCCTCCCTTCAGATGTGAAGGAAATAAGTAGCTATTCTATCTTTAAAAGACATCTCAAGGCAGCCCTGTTCAGGGAAGTTTTTAATATTTAACGCTGTATTGTTTTTAATTACTTGATTGGGAGCCGCCCAGAGTGGCTGGGGAAACTCAGCCAGATGGGCGGGGTATAAATAATACATTTTTATTATTATATTATAATTACCGCATCATCGGCATATAGCAGGACCGAAATATGCCGATTTGCAAGCTTCGGCCGGTGGAATTCTGAGTCATTGAGTGCAGATACTAAGTTATTTAGATAGAAATTAAATAGTAGAGGGGCCAATAGGCACCCTTGCCTGACTCCTTTGAAGGTTTTAATAGGTTCTGTTAGGTGTCCTAGGCGGCTGCACCTGACTCTAAGAGCCCTGTAGTCTGTCCCAGAGTCTGGTTCTGGAGACTGTATCAAAGGCTGCTTTTAGGTCAACGAAGGCAGCGTATAGTGAGGCCTGCCCTCCTGATTTGTATTTGTTGATGAGATGTTGTAACGTTAGGCAGTGATCTGTCGTGGACCTTCTGGGTCTGAAGCCCGCTTGTTCTATTGCCAGGATATCTTCATTCTCTAGCCATTCTGTAAACTTATTACGGAGGTGCTTTGAGTAGAATTTACTAATCACACTTAATAAGCTAATCGGCCTATAATTCGCTGGGTGCCCTCTGTTGCCTTTTATAGATTGGGACTATTATGGCTGTTCCCCATTTCCTTGGGATGCGGCCAGTGTCATCTATGTAAGTGAAAAGGGTGGCTAAGAAAGGTGCCCACCAATCTGCCTGTGCTTTTATCATTTCTGGCGTAATGCCGTCTGAGCCTGGGGCTTTGGCCGTTTTCAGTTGGTTTATACATGATTTCAGTTACTGAAACTGGCGGTCATTTAGCCAGTTGTTCTATATTATAATTCCGTAGTGGAGGTTCAGTGTCCTCATACAAAGATTGGAAGAATGAGACCCACAGGCTAGGGGGAATTTGTGAGGTTAAGGGGGAAATAGCTTTATGGGTGACAGAAGCTACCAGTTTCCAGAATAGTGTCTGATCTTTTGCTTTTGCTGCACTAATTAATTCTAGCCAACATTTTCTGGTATAGGCATTCTTTTGGTGGAGTATTAGGTCTTTATACTCTTTTTTGGGGGGCACAGTCGGCAAGATAGGCTTGGTGTCTGACAGAATTTTCGGCTGTCAGGGCGGCTTTGTAAGCATTTTGCAGGGCTTTCTTTGCCTCAAAGCAGGTGTAATCAAACCAGGGTTTATTTGATGTTATTGGTTTAGTTGGCCTTTTCTCTGTGTTATTAAAAAGATAGGGTTTTAATTGTTGGAAACTGGGTCCTCAGGCCTAGGATTATTCCCAAAGCCAGTTAAAATTGTGCAGAGTTTTTCAGAGGTTAGAATCTTCTTCAGTTTGGAGTCAAGTGCAGGGGTCCATTTGACTCGACAACCAGGTTGCTCTAATTACCCGTAGCTTAGTTCCTGAACATTTTGGTTCCCGGAACTGATTCCATTCAACTTCCAAGGTATGACTGTAATCAAAATAAAAACAACAACAACCCAGTAACCCACAATTGGATGGCCCAATTGGGTTCTAGTATTATGGAGGGATGAAAAACTTATCACATTCCACTTTCTCTACACTATGCGTGTACCCCTGACCGTGTCCTCCCTTACTCATTTCCCCCCTAAACTAGAAAGCCCCAAATGTTTTAGCTTCTCATCTGGGAGTTGCTCCAGCCCCTTGATAATTTTGGTTGCCCTCTGCTGAACATTCCTGCCCCCAACCCCCCCCCCCAAGCTCTGACGTCAACTGCAAACGTGGCAGACAATGCCTTCCCTGCAGTTGCACTGCCAAAAATGTTCAGTTTTACTTTTAAGGACAGGAAATTCTCCTGCAGGCCATCTGTGCTAAAGAGAGGGTGCAGATATAACTCTCCTTGTTTTGGACCACCCAATTTGCATAAAAATAAGACAAGATTAAAAGTGTTGAGTTTTCCCCACCCCATGGAAAAGGAGCAAATGAAAAATCCTCTCCTGAGCTGTGGCTGCTACTTCCTGAGCATGAGAGATGAAAAGGGCCTTGTAATGGTTATATGGGGTTGCTCGTGCGTAGGTTGCCACCACTCCTGGCTAGGTAGCCTGGTTAAACCTTTCCTGGCTGGACAGCCCTTCACTTCGTGGCTGTTCAGTCACTAGTAGAATCCGTCAGTGGGCGTTTTTTGAACTTCTTCCAGCAAAGAAGTTCTTTGACGCTGTCAGGGGTTCAGAAGGAGAGACACAGGAGGGGGAGCAAATGGAGAGTGAGGAGGAGGAGTACGAGGGGGGCGCAGGCAGTGACAGTGGCCAGAGTTATTCCACAAGCCTCTCTAGCGAATCGGAGGACTCACAGAAGGGAGCGCCGGTGGCCAGAGCAAGGGAGATTCCAGGGGAGAAACTGCAAGAGGGAGGGGCCAGCGGGGAGTCCCTGAGCAGCAGCTGGAGATCAGGACCAGCGTCTCCACCAGAGCGCAGTGGGGAGGGGGAGTCCCAGGAGTCGGGACCAGTGTCCTCACCACCAGAGGGAGGAGAGGAGTCAGGTTTGGCAACACCCACATCAGGAAGCGGGGAAACGGTCAGAAGGAAAGTCACCGGCTGGGCGCGCGCGCCAAGTTCAAATGTACAGGAGCGCGGCACAGCGGGGAGCCCGGGAAGGGAGCCAGGTCCTAAAGCCCGCCGGAGGGAGGGGCAAGACTCAGGAGGCTCAGCGTCAGAGGAGTCCAGGAAGGAGGGAACCCCAGAGGGCAGAAGGACCCAGCGCAGGAAAGAGCAGCGCAAGAGGTGGAGCCGGGCTAGAATCTTAAACTGGTGTGGGTGGAGCAGTGAGTCAGAGGGGACTTAGCCGGTCTAGCGTTAAGACGTGGGTCTGCGCGCCCAGAGCTTGGAAATGGAAACTAAACTTCAATAAAGACTTTTGTATACAATATCCACTGGGCGTTGGTCCTCTGTGAGCTGGGACCTAGCGGCAGTCCTGACAGTAAGTCCCCTCTCCATTTTCACCAATTTTGCAACCTCGTGGAGTGCGGGAAAGCAGCGAGGGGTGAAGATTGGTGCTTCGCGAGCTCACGAAAAACAGGGAAATGACTACCGAAGAGAAGATAGCGAGTTTGCAAAACGCAGTGACGCAGTTGACTGCAGAAATTGCGGCTTCCAGAAAGAAAGAACAGGAAGCAGCTGCTGCCTGCCAGGATCTGCGAACCAGGTTAGAAGTGCTAACTACACAGAGGCTACCGGCCACCAGACCAGAAGGGATTGGGCTGGGGAACAGAGGAGGGAGCCTGGTATCTCACTTCAATGGGGACCTGCAGGAGTATCCTAACTTCAGAGCAGATGTAATTTATGCACTGCAGCTGCTTGACAAAGACTTTAAAAATGAGGAAGAGAGAGTGGGATTTATTGTTTCGCATTTACGGGGGGAGGCGAAATCGTGGCTGCGCAATCTCTGGAGAGACAAGGATCCAGCCCTCCAAAATGCGGCTGCCTTCATTAAAGTGATGGATGCGTGTTTTTTATCTGAGATTGATGTGGATATCGCTAGGAAGGAGATTCACGGACTAAGACAAGGTAGAGCCACTGTGAGGCAATATCATTCACGTTTTTTCGCATTGGTGAATGTGCTAGCCTGGGAGAAAGAATCGCCTGCCGTCAGAGACCTGTTCTGGGAGGGGTTGAGCGGAGCTGTGAAAGACGAGATCGCAAGGGGGGGAGACCCCAAACCACCAAGGACGTTGTGGAACGGGCACTCTCCATTGGGGTTCGGTTGGAAGGACGCCCTTGGGGCAAGGAGGAAGGGCATTTGGGACGCACGCCAGCGAGAGGACTGCCTCCCTTCCCCAAGGAGGCGGCGCGCGCTCGATCCATGCCTCCGCTGGGAGGGGGAGAGGAGCCGATGGAGATAGGTGGTGCTAAGGCTCACTCCACAGTCGGAGCCCTAACTCCGGGAGCAGTCAAGATGAAGCCTCCTAGAGGAACCAGGAAGTGCTACATCTGCGACAGTGCTCAGCATATGGCAAAAGAGTGTCCCCAGCGGTTTCACAAGCATACTGCAGCCGCAGCGACAGTAACAGACGCAATTCAGCAGAGGGAGTCGCAGCAGGAAAACTCCACTGTCTGGCTGGAGATGGCGTCTCTGGGGACCAGCCAGACAAGTCAGTGAAGCAATCCCCAGGGATCTTACAGCCCACCGACCCCCTCCCACCCAAACCAGTAGTGCAGCTCACCGCATCCCTTCAGCTCCCCAATGGGCTACTTGTGGAAATTCCCATCACCATCGACTCGGGGAGCAATGCAGACTTTATAGACATGCAGTTCATCCAGCAACATGGCATAGCCCTTCTGCCAGCGGCGGTACCTCTGAAAGTCGTCACAGTGGACGGCAGGGAGCTACTGGGAGGGCAAGTGCTACAGCAGACGCCGCCAATGGTGATGCACATTGGAAACCACCGTGAGGTCATCAGCTTCAACGTCACCCGCCTGTCAGACACGCCCATAGTGTTGGGAATGAGTTGGCTGGATAGGCACAGCCCGGCATTAGCTTGGTACCAGCGGCAACTGACCTTCGGCTCCTCTTACTGCGCAGAACACTGCATCCTGGCGGACTTGGAAGATGAGGGGCACGAGGATGGACCACAGCTGAACTTGGGCATGTTGCAAGCGGTGCCTAACAAATACAAGGAGTTTTTGGAGGTCTTCTGCGAGAAAGAAGCGGATAAGCTGCCTCCCCACAGACCCTACGACTGCAAGATCGACCTCCTGCCCGGGGCGACGCTCCCGACGGGGAAACTGTACTCCATGTCTGAGGATGAATTGCAAGAGCTCAGGGAGTTCATAGATCACAACCTGAAGCGGGGATTCATCCGGGAGTCCAAGGCGGCAGGAGGCAGTCCCGTGTTCTTTGTAAAGAAGAGGGATACGCCCCAGAAGAGGCTGGTCGTTGATTTCCGCGTCTTGAACCTCAAGACCAAGCCCTCAGCCTTCCCTATGCCCAAGATCGATGACCTGCTGGCGACGGTGAGGAAGGGTCGCATCTTTACCAAGTTGGATCTGCGCGGAGCGTACAATCTCATTCGCGTGCGGGAAGGCGACGAGTGGAAAACGACCATGTTTACGCCGCTGGGCACTTATGAATACAGAGTTATGCCTTTTGGATTAAAAAATGGTTCCCACTGCTTTCAAGCCTTCATGCATCATGTCTTGGCGGGTCTCCTCTACAAGATGTGCGTCTGCTTCCTGGACGACATACTGATCTTCTCGGAATCGCCGGAGGCTCACGAGAGAGATGTCAGGGAAGTTCTGCAGAGGCTGCGGGAGCACAGGCTGTACGCCAAGCTGGAGAAGTGCCAGTTCGACAAGACGGAGGTGGATTTCTTGGGCTACAAACTGTCCGACAAGGGACTGGCTATGGACGGTGCCAAGGTACGTGCAGTACTGGACTGGAAGAGCCCACGCAATAGGAAGGAAGTACAGAGGTTTGTCGGTTTTGCCAACTTTTATCGCAAGTTCATCAAGGGTTTCGCCATGCAGACAGCGGCCATCACCGACACCCTCAGTTCCAAGAAGAAGAGGTTCATCTGGACGGAGCAGGCGGAGCAGTCCTTTCAGAAGCTCAAGCAGCTCTTCGCTTCCGAGGAGAACCTACTGCACGTAAATCCCAGCAGGCCCATGAGAGTGGAGACGGACGCCTCAGACAGGGCCGTGGGAGCCGTTCTGTTGCAGCAAGACCACCAGGGGGACTGGAGGCCGTGCGCTTTCTACTCCAGAAAACTCAGCAAAGCGGAGCAGAACTACACCATCTGGGACAGGGAGTTGCTGGCCATACATGCAGCCTTCAAGGCGTGGCGGCACTTCCTCGTCGGAGCCAAGCACACGGTGCAGGTCCGCACAGACCATAAGAACTTGGAGTACTGGCGCACGGCGAGGTTCCTGAACCAGCGACACATCCGCTGGGCGGAGTTCTTTGCAGATTTCGACTTCAGAATTGAGTACATCCCAGGAAACAGCAACGTCTTGGCGGACGCGCTGTCCAGAAAACCGCAGTATCTGGAGGCAGAGGCACCGGCGGCGGCCAAGCACATTTTCACACCACAGGCGTGGGCATGCGCGTCAGCCACGGTGGACCTGGACGCGGTGCGCCGCGCGCTGCAAATGGACTCGTTCGCCCGAGCCAAGATGGAGGAGGTGTGCAGCGGCAAGGCGAGGGGCGACGAATTCCAAGTGCGCGACGGCCTGCTCCTACGCAAGGGAGTCCTCTACGTACCAGGAGACAGCCTCCGCGCGAAGGTCCTGCAACAGCTGCACGACGCGCCCAGCGCGGGGCACTTCGGCAAGGAGAAGACGGTGGACTTAGTAGCCAGAGACTTTTGGTGGCCTAAGATGCGGGGGGATGTCGCGGACTATGTCAATAGGTGCGACACCTGCCAAAGGGCTAAGCCTGTGCACCAGCCGCCGGCGGGCCTGTTGGAACCGCTACAGACACCGTTCGTACCGTGGGAGAGGGTGGCCCTGGACTTTGTCACAGATCTACCCAGCTCGAGGGGCAAGACGGCAGTGCTCGTGGTAGTGGATCTGTTCACCAAGATGGCCCACTTCATTCCGTGCGCGAAGGTGGCCACGGCCGAGCAGACCGCTAAGATGTTTATAGACCACGTGTTCAAGGTGCACGGCCTACCACGGTCTATTTTGTCCGACCGGGGGCGCCAGTTCATCTCCAACTTCTGGCAAAAGCTGATGGGATTCCTGAACGTCAAGGTCAGCCTGGCGTCGGCGAGACACCCGCAAACTAACGGGCAGGCGGAAAGGGTCAACGCCATCATGCAGCAGTACCTGAGATGCTACGCGAACCAGCAGCCATCGACCTGGGTGGACTATCTACCGTTGGCCGAGTTTGCCTACAACAACACGAAGCACGGGTCCACGGGGGTGACACCATTTTTCGCCAACTACGGGAGGCATCCCAGAACCTTCCCGGGTTTGGACACAGTGCGGGAGGGGGAGCCACAGGAAGCAGAGGACGTGGCAGCGGAGTTGCAGGAGATCCATGAGCAGCTCAGGAGGCAGTTAGAGTTGGCAAAACAGGCTTACAAAGTGCAGGCAGATCGACACAGGAGGGTTGGGGAGGACATCCAGGTGGGAGACTGGGTCTGGTTGGCAGCACAAGCAGTTCCAGCCAGATCGCTAGCCAAGAAGAAACTAGGGCACAAGCAGCTAGGGCCTTACCAAGTAGAGGCGCAGATCAACCCAGTGGCCTTCCGGTTGACACTCCCGGAGGGTTCCAGAATGCACCCGGTCTTTCATAGATCAGTGCTCACGCCCTACAGAGAGCCCCACAGGTTTCAAGCACCGGGGAAGGCGCCAGACCCGCTCAGAGAAGCGCCCAAAAAAGGGGGGTCGCCGAAAGGGGAGCCACTTAATGAAGCCACTGAGATTTTAGACTCAAGGTGGGGGGAGGACGGGATTGAATATCTTCTCGCCACAGAGGACACCCCGGCCAGCGCCAACAGGTGGGTGCCGGATTACGCAGTGGACGAGCAGTTGCTCAAGGAAGAATTCCACACACTTTTCCCGCACAAGCCTATGCCGGCGGGCTTTTTCGAGGATTGTTTGTTCACACCCACACTCTCGGCCAGCACTTTCCGGGGTTTCTCGTCAGCTGAGGACTCGGCTCCGGGAGGCAGCTCCCCGGAGGGATCGCTTTCAGGTTTTGGCACGGGGGGATCTTATTGGTGGGAGAACCAACCCGAAGTGGGCTGGCGCAGAGACATGCCGAAGGGACCCTGGGAGGTGGACCCCCATCAAGCAACAGGGGGAGGAGGGCTCTTGGGTGATTTGGGGTCGAGCTCAGATTTCGAGCACACCGCGCAGGAGATGGAAGTGGAGGAGGTCGTCGTCGACGAGCCCATGGGGGACTTCCCGGACTTATCTCGATGGTTGCAAGCCTCAGGGGACGAGCTGTATCCTGGACTCACCCCTACAACAATGGAGCACCCGGAACCCGCACCGGAAGAGGGGGAGGGGGGAAGGGGGGGCTTCGAGGGGGGGATGGATGTCAGGGGTTCAGAAGGAGAGACACAGGAGGGGGAGCAAATGGAGAGTGAGGAGGAGGAGTACGAGGGGGGCGCAGGCAGTGACAGTGGCCAGAGTTATTCCACAAGCCTCTCTAGCGAATCGGAGGACTCACAGAAGGGAGCGCCGGTGGCCAGAGCAAGGGAGATTCCAGGGGAGAAACCGCAAGAGGGAGGGGCCAGCGGGGAGTCCCTGAGCAGCAGCTGGAGATCAGGACCAGCGTCTCCACCAGAGCGCAGTGGGGAGGGGGAGTCCCAGGAGTCGGGACCAGTGTCCTCACCACCAGAGGGAGGAGAGGAGTCAGGTTTGGCAACACCCACATCAGGAAGCGGGGAAACGGTCAGAAGGAAAGTCACCGGCTGGGCGCGCGCGCCAAGTTCAAATGTACAGGAGCGCGGCACAGCGGGGAGCCCGGGAAGGGAGCCAGGTCCTAAAGCCCACCGGAGGGAGGGGCAAGACTCAGGAGGCTCAGCGTCAGAGGAGTCCAGGAAGGAGGGAACCCCAGAGGGCAGAAGGACCCAGCGCAGGAAAGAGCAGCGCAAGAGGTGGAGCCGGGCTAGAATCTTAAACTGGTGTGGGTGGAGCAGTGAGTCAGAGGGGACTTAGCCGGTCTAGCGTTAAGACGTGGGTCTGCGCGCCCAGAGCTTGGAAATGGAAACTAAACTTCAATAAAGACTTTTGTATACAATATCCACTGGGCGTTGGTCCTCTGTGAGCTGGGACCTAGCGGCAGTCCTGACAGACGCCAAGTCTACGCCTACTTTCCCTGCGCGGAAGTCTTCTGCTCAGGGTGGGTGTGGGTAGTGGAGGACCTGTGCTCTCCCCGCTGGTCTCCGGCGAAGAGTCCTGGAGCCCCCTCTCCGCTTCCCCCATCCTCCCCCCTTTATCCCTGGTGTTACGCTGATTTCCTTCCCCAGCCGATGAGCTGCCTCTCTCCCTGCTTGGCCCTTCTCCGGCATCGCTTGGGAGCCCTGCCTCCACTTCTGGCTCCGATGTCAGTTCCCTGACAGGCCTGTATGGATTTGGCAAAGTCAGCATTCAGAGTTCGAGAATCACACTTGGCCCATGACCAAGGGTGTCAAAAAATAACAAAAGCCAAACTTTTGGCTCAGAGTTGAAATGCTGACGTTCCTCTTCTCTATGGCCTGCTGGTCAGCGGATGCCTTGACAAAGACCTGGTTGTCTAACTTTAGAGCTTTTGCCTACACCTGCTGTTCTGGGCTATGAAACAACAGCAGCAATTCAGCCCTTGGCTCACTGCAAATCATGTGTGCAAACACAGAACCTGGCTTTGGGCTGCTTTGCCTCTGACTTACTTTGCAACATCCTCTCCCTCCAGAGGAATCTTGCTTTGAACAAAAGTATCCCACAGTGGAGGATCAACTTCACTTTATAAGCCCTGCCCCCCCCCCCACTCCACCCCACATATGGGGGAAATAATACTGTTATAACTGACCTCTCCTGAGGATCCCTTGCTGTTATTCTGTGAGGTCCAAAGCTTTTTGTGACTCAACCAAACCCCAAACAATGTGGTCCTTAAAATATATATGCCTGCACCCACTTTTACACTTCAGTGGTACTTACTTTGACATGTTGACCATGAATCAGTGTGGCCCTCAGCCTGAAATGGGATTAGCTATCGCTGGTCTGCCCCTTAACTCAGAAGTTGCTGGATCCACATTTCAAAGCCTGCCTTAAGACAGTAAAGCTTATTTTTCTACAGCTGAGGTGGGGGATCTGTGTCCCTCCAGATTTTGCTGGTCTCCAGTGCCCATCACCATCATGACCAATGGTCTGGGATTATAGGATCTGGAGTCCAGGGCCTGAGTTTGAAATTAGGAGTGTCAGTTTTTCACTGTGGGCCTGTGACATTCTGAACAAAGGGACAGTCTCTGCAAGAGCGCTCCAATTCTGAAATGAAAAATATGGCATGTCAAACAATAGCTTGGGATCACACATCCGCTCTGGAAGTCCTAAGGCCAGATGTGTGGGAGTTGCTTGGGCTTACTCATTGATCAGAGAAAGGAGTTCTGGGCACATCCTTTTTTAAAAAAAGCATTCCCTTCTTTTCCTTTTTAAATTTATGCAAGTGGGGTCTGAAACAAAACATTGCAACTTGGCAAGTACTTATGCCGTGGGGATGTTTCACCCCTCCCATTGCAAGAATCTGCTGACAATGTTTCAGAAAGGAGGGGGCAGATTTTGCTCATTGCTTCTTCCGCTCCAGCCTGACTTCAAAGGGAGTCTGAGTGTTATCTGTATATAGATAAGGTGACTGCTCAAGCAGCTGTAACACTCACGCAGTCCAGCATCTCCGATTAGTCTTTAGTTGTGGTTCGAGGACCCGACCCCCGCAATGTGAAATGAATACACAAGGACACGTGATATAAGGTTAATGGACAAGAAAAGGCCACAACTTTATTGATTACAGCAGTGAAAAGGTATTGGCTTAGGCATTGGATGTTTAAAACAAGGGGGTTTATTCACCAGTAGGTGGAGCCTGTTGATGCTAATCCAACTATAGGCTCTCCCCTGATGTCACCGAGGGTCGTGTCATGGCCTCCCACCAAGCAGGCATCAGACAGAATACACGACCGCCAGATTCCTTTAACGGAATACCCAAAAATTGAAGACATAGGCGATGGCCAAACCTAGCCCTTCTACACACCGCAACACATTATTTCACTGCCTAACCGGCACCCGAGCCACAATGGGGGCTCACCGCCAATACCCTCACAGCTGTAACCAATCCCTAATGCTGCTGATGACGCTATCCAACCAAATGTCATTCCCCTGGTCTGTGAGATGCACCCCGTCATTCCGGTACAAGGCCTGGTCGCCAATCCGGATACGGTCATGATAAATGACTTGGCCATTCATAAAGCGCACGCAACGGGCCACTGCCCGATTTACGAGTTTCCTGGTTTTTTCAATGGCCATACAGTTCTGCGCACCGCGCCAAACAATTCGCTTCAGGAAGGAGGACCAGAACACCGTTGTTCCGAGACACAAGGCAGCAGTCGCATCCAAGTCTCTTTTTATGTTCCACAACAAGTCCACACTTCTTCTGTTAACAAGGTCATTTCCCCCTAATTGAATGATAAGGATGTCGGGAGGGCCGAACGTGGCTACTTTCTCCACCAGCAATGGCATAAGCTCTTCCCAGCGCATGCCTCGTCTCAAAAACCAGGAAACTCGAACTCCAGGTGGCAAACCAAGGTTAGGCATGAGGCCGCAGCTGACCGCCCGTACGCGGGCCCAATGGACTATGCTGTGGCCGCAAATCCACACACTTCTCCTGAACACAGCTGAGAATGAAAAGAAAGAAAAACAGGTAAGTAGGGGTAACGTAGCAGAGCGCAATCTAGCGAATATAACCCTTATAAGCATTGGATTTCCACCGGCCCATTTCCTTAATCTTATCCGCAGGAAGACCCAAGCGCGCAGCTGTTGTTGCGGCGCCGATCCTGAATGAGTGTGCAGCATAATCCTGGGAAGATAAACCACAAGCATCAATAGCTTTGCGGAGTACCCTCGTGAATTGGTGTCTCAACAAGGGTGACCTGTCTTCGTGAAACAGAAGCAGACCCGGGCTGGGCGGTCTGAGGTAGAGGTACCGCCTAGTGTCCTTGACCGGGCATGGGTCCTGCTGCGCTGACGCTGTAAGTTTAACTAGAACACCCTTACCAGCCTGATCAGTTTTGGATTGACATATCCGCACCATCATGCTAGTTTTGGACAACTGCACGTCTTCCATAAGGAGGCTGCGCGTTGAGCCGTTTGCCCCAACTTCGAATACAACTTTGCCCACTCTCAGGGCGCCGAAGAAGGCGATAGCATATGCTACAGAAAAGAGGCGGGCCTCAAACGTGGACCAGCAGATTGACCTGAGCTTTGTGCGTATCTGAAAGAGCAGGCCATAAGAAATTGGCTTACGGCCCTCGGCGGTTGTAACCTGCCCCAACCCTCAATAGCTCTGCGGATCAGGAAGTCGCTGCAAGGGTCAGAGGAAAATGTGGCTTTAGCAAAGAAGCTGATGGCGGCTACGTGTATCTTTAAGGTTTTAGGAGCACGTCCCAAATTGTCAAGATGGGAAAGGTACTGGAGAACATCGTCAGTGGTGGGTGGCATGCTATGCAAAAGCCCTGATATCCCAGACCTGAAACCCAAGAAATCGCACCAGGCCTTCTTGTAAGACCTGAGAGTGGAGGGTGTGACAGACGCTAATACTCCCTTAATCACTTTGCATCTCCAATGTTCCACAGGTGCTCCGGAAAGGGTTCGGGCAACAGTTGCGCTCCAGGTGCTAGCGACCGGAAGCGAGACATCTGAAAGCGAGACAAGGCATCGGCTATATCATTATTGGTCCCTGGTATGAATTTGGCTGAAAAAATTATGTTATACTCCAAGCACCGGAGAACGAACGACCGCAGAAGGGAGGAGACCCTCGCAGATCGAGATGACTGCCTCGCCAGTATGTTCACCACTGCCATGTTGTCGGTCCTGAAGCACACCCGACGGTTTTGGAACTCCTCCATCCAGATATGCACGACCACTACTATTGGAAAAAACTCAAGAAAGGTGAGATCACGCGTGATGGCCTCGCCCTGCCACCCGATTGGCCAACGTTGGGCGCACCATCGCCCCCTGAAGTACAAACCGAAGCCCAGGGACCCAGCCGCATCTGATTGGACCTGGAAATCTGAGGACAAGTTAAGAACATCCTGCCTTAGAGATACCCCATTGTAATGGTCCAAAAATGTCAACCAAACCTCCAGGTTGGCTTTAACCGTCTTTGGCAGACGGACCCTGTGGTGTGAATGCTTGAGGCCTACTGAGAGCCTGGCTAGGCGGGCACAGAAGGGGCATCCGGGGGAAACTACTCTGCAAGCGAAATTAAAATGACCTAACAGGGATTGAATCTGTCTAAGAGTGATTTTTCTTAGCGCAAGGTTAGTTCGAATTACTTCCTTAAGGGTGTCAATTTTTTCTTTCGGTAAGCGGGATGATTGTGCAACTGTGTCTAGCTCGATGCCCAAGTACGTGAGGCGCGTAGCCGGGCCCTCGGTTTTTTCGGCTGCAAGGGGAACACCCAGGTCCTGGGCCAGGGCAGAGAAGGCCTCAAGGAGTGAGGCACATTCCCCGGTCTTGGATTTACCCACAAAAAGAAAATCATCCAGATAGTGCGTGACCCCAAGTAGCATTAGTCCTAAAACGCAAGGCCCAGTCCAGGAAGGTGCTGAAAGTTTTGAACGCCAAACAGGCTTCTGAGCAGCCCATTGGCATTGCCTTATCTACATAGTATCTCCCTTGAAATTTGAAGCCCAGCAACCAGAAGTCATCAGGGTGCACTGGCAAGAGGCGGAAAGCCGACTCTATATCACACTTTGCTAGAAGTGCCCCTTGACCAAAACACCTAATCAATTTAACTGCCTGATCAAAGGTGGCGTATTTCACCGAGCATAACTCGGGTGGGATGGCATCATTTACCGATCCGCCTTTCGGATAAGAAAGATTGTGAATGAGCCTAAATTCACCGGGGGTCTTTTTAGGAACAATACCTAAAGGTGATATGTGTAAATTTGGAATGGGGGGGCTTTCAAACGGGCTTGCTACCCTGCCTAACGGACTTCTGATTGGGGGAATTTTTTGCAATCAAAGAACCTGCTACTGGGATTCAAAACCCGCTGGAAAAACCCTCCCGAAGATAGGAGGCTGCATTCTAATCCGGGTAAAAGGACAGAAGGTCGCAAAGTGGGGCTAGCTTGATAGGGGAAAAGGCCAATTTGAAAACTACCTCATCTTCTGTTCCCAGCCGCGGGGGCTCCCCTGGAACTGGAGTGATGGAACCCCCGTCCTCCACGAAAGGGCTGCTTTCCTCCCTTAAAGCAAGCTGTTACAGGGAGAGCCCCAGCGCATCTATCGCATTCATGCGGGTATTTGCACGCTGACCGTTGACATGACCCTTTGTTATACTCCCAGCATACCTTGCGCCTAAAATCCCTTCCTGAGTTGGTCCTGACCGACCGGTATGGGTCAACCGGTTTCTTCTCTACATAAGGACCCACTGCTATTGACCAGATGCCGCTTTCAATCTGATCCCAGCGCGCTAATGGGATCCTGGATGCCTTCCTATGAAACTTCTTATCATAGCTTATGGCGGCGGCTTCCCCTGAGAAGGCGCAAGCCGTACGGATGTGCGAAAGGTAGGCAACCAAGTGAACCGCCCGCTTGGGATAGGCTGCCACAATCATCCCCATAAAGGCCTGGAAACCATCCAGCCAGTTTTCAAATGTCCTAGGCACGGAGGGGTACTTGCTCTTCCGCTTCTTTTCACCCCTACTTAACTCCTCAGCGGGGGGAACTAACTTAAACATATCCACAAACTCTCCATTTAACATTTTTGCGCGCAATTTAGGGGAGAGATGATCACCTGGGATAACATCTGAAGTTGAGTAGGTGGATGTGGTTGAGTCTTTAACCAAAGCCCCATCCTTCCACTCCTGGGTCCCGCCAAACTTTTTCCGATGGCCATTGGCCCTCCTTGAGAGAGCCCAGTCCGGAAGACCAGACACTTCCTCTCCTTTACCCCAGTAGGAGCCCAAGAATGCATCGCTGTCATACTCAGAAGAAGAACTATCTGTGTCCTCGTCCGTGTCATTCTTCCTTGACCTGCTTTTCTTGCAGATGTGTTTCTTCTTCTCACGCCTCTTCCCCGAAGGCTTTTCCTCCGGCACTGCACTGGGGGCCTCCTCGAACTCTTGCTGCCCGTCCTCTGCTGCAGAAGAAGAGGCTGACTCCGGTAACTGCACCCTGGTCCGCTTATTCTGCGAACGATTGGAAGAGCTAGGAGCAACAGTGTTATTAGCACGGGCAGACCTACTTGTAGCCTCCCCCCCCCAACCACGAGAGGCGGATTCCGAAGCCTGTGACTGCAACCTAGTCCGGACCAGTTCCGACCTACAATTCGCACCAGCCCTTGTCAATTGAGACTCACTAAAGAGGGCGGCCGAGGTGCCCGGTAGTTCATCCCACTGGGAAGAACGCGGACTCTCCGGAACCACCTGCGTATCCGGAATGACGTCGGGAGATGAGGGAGGGCTGGGGTTTTCATAGGGGAAGCGTTGCTCATAATCATCTATAAATGACCTAAAAGCATTGAGGAAATGCGAAATGGGCTTTTTATCATTGCTCCTGCCCTGTTGCCCCCGGGATGCGCTCCCCGCTGCATTGCGTGCTGCTCCGGACGCGCGCTTTCTCTTAGGAGCCATAAGATGCGCTTCGTATGATAAAGTGAAACTGCTGCCTATTGCTTTCGGTTATCAGAATCTGTAACTTTTTTATTTGTTTTTTTTAAACTATATTTATGTATCTAAGTTTTTATAATTTTTTATTTAATTATAATTAATTTATTATTATTTATTTTATTTTATTTTTATTAAAATTTGTCTATTATTGTTATTAATTAATTAAATAATTGATTGATTGATTAATTAGTATCTATTATTATTAATTATTTGTCCCTATTGTTAAGAATAAATGAACTTGAGTATAATTAATTAGTAGATAAGTTGATTACAATTATTTATAATTTATTTGTTTAATTACTATGCTTATCAATTTACTTGATTAAAGTAATTAATTAGCAGGTATTACTATGGAATTACTGTAAATGCCGCTGTATGTATCACAAATTGTGCTGGCAAACGAATAACAAAATCTCAAGTCACACGCCTACTTGACTCTCAAAACAATTACCACTAAGATATTGTTGTTTATCAATTCAGTCAACAGCTGACAGCCAAGTATTAAAATGACTACAGGTAAATGGAAAACCAGCAGGTTCAAATCAATGAATAACCAGTGTAATTAACACAGAGGGTAAAATTGGACTAGCCTCCTCTAGGGGGCAACGCTTCTATCTACCAACGGTGCATACCAAATTGAATTATGTTATCTACTGTTACTATAACTAATTAAAGTTTGAGGAAAATCTAATACATATAAATTAGTTCTTTTCCCCCCTTCAATTATTGATCGTTATTCAGTGAGATAATCTAAGCAGCAGCAAAAGGAAAATTAAGCCAGACAAACCAAATTAAGAGTAAATGCGTCAAGGGAATAGCCCTCCAGCAGCAATGAATGACCGTGAAACCAAAGGTTGTCTCCCCACAATAATGGCGAGCTTCCTTTTGTTTAAAAGCAGGAAGCTGCAAATGTCACAGCCGCTGAGCAAACAATGGAACAATAGATAGCAATCAACCAGCTCCCTAGGGGACAAGGCTGCTGGTGAATCGCTGCCTCTTTACAACTGTGAAGGCTGAATAACAATGCCGCTAAGTACCGCTCACTAGCCGCTGAGCTTCAAACAGCGTTTCTATAGCAACACCGTGAATCACCAGGAAGACAGAAAATAAATGCCAAACAAACAGACAATAAACACCAACCCTTTACCCCAGCGAGGGAAGGTGTGTGTGTGTGGGGGGGGTTGAGTGAACTCAGAGCCACGTGAGGAACTTAAAAACAATGAAGAAAGCGAAGTAGGCGCAGAAAGGAGGAATGGGACCCCCAATTTAAATAGTCTCGAGGGAGCAGAAAATAGCCCGGCTGGGCGAAGCCCCTCAGGAAGATACCGTTTAAACCCAAAATATGGACTGGTGATTTAACCTCACGGAGCTGGCTAGCGGAGGTGGTGGGAGGACAAGTAAACCGCAGATGCAGTCTCAACGTGAGACCTACGCTGCGTGGGCAAATGTAACAAGGAGGGTATCCGCCGTGCAGCTATGGCGAGGGACTAACTGGAAAAAACGCGTGGGCGGCGAACGAAGGCAAGGGAAACTATAAATTCACCTAAAACGTCCTCCCAAGCAAAAGGCAATGATTCAAACTGCTCCTTTCACAAACACTGGCAGAATGTAGAGGCGCCGGGTGGCGCCGGCAGAGCAGAGAGCAAGCGCCCAACAGTCACACACACGCTCACCCACGTGGTATCCAACTCACGTTCGCAGGGGGCCCTGGCGCAAATCGGAAGTCCGATAGTTAGAAAATGACTGAGGGAAGACACAAAAGGGGGGCAGTGGTCCCGTAACACTTGCGGGGAGATAGCTAAAGCCGCCGGGAAGGCTAAGACACTTGCACGGGAGCGGAAACAAAGTTGCCCAGGGGAGCGCGCCACCCGCAGAAATGCGGAAGCGTTAATAATTTTTTTGAGCGCCAGCGCTTCCCCGGTTATCAGCCTGGTGCAAGGAGAAGCTAATAGGAGGAAACCCGCACGCCAGCAACCGCACTCGCACACGGCTCACGTAGCAGCGCACCAAGCACCGCAACGTGCCCCAAAAACCAAGAAACAAACCAGCAACAAAGCGCCGAGGGAACACTGGGGGCAAGGGATGACGGGGAGCTCTCCCCACACTCTCATAGCACACACTGTGATGGACACGGAGTCGCACCGCACACGCACACTCTCTCACACGGTGACTTTCTTTAAGGTCGGATTGCTCCGAGAACGGGGAAAAACTCAGCTAGAAATCAGCTAGCGCTGCTTCGGCAAGGCAAGAGGACACACACACACTCCGCGTGCACACGCGGTGCTGAGCCTTAAACCGCGCAGCTAGGTAAATCAAATCAAATTTTATTAAACGGTCACAGACCAGATTGACTCGTACAGCTAGTCAGCGAAACATAACACCGGAAAAAACAAAGGACAATTTCAATACAGATTAGGCCATAACAACAATTTAAGATTGGACAGCATGAATAAAATTAAGTATTTGCCTTCGCCTGCATGTTGACATTGGAAAGCTCTTGTTTTCTGCGCCTGATAGCGGCTGCACAGAATTTAGCAACATTGATCGTGATTACAGGAACCTTATCTTCTACCAAGGCTCTCATACATTGAAGTTCTGATTCATTTTTAAGCTTTTGTAGAACTGGGGCAATAAAGGTCAGGCGTAGATCCTCGTAATAACTACAGTGCAGCAATACATGCAAACTTGTTTCCACTTCCGATGAGCCACATGGGCAAACACGTGACTCATATGGTTTGCCCTCATATCTGCCTAACAGCAGGGCAGAGGGCAGAATGTTTAATCTGGCCAGGGTAAAGGAATGTCTGTTCTTAGGTATTTGTAAATCAGACAGATAGTTTGCGGGTGAGAACCCTCTCCCAAAGTCTCTAATTGTGGCGTGTTTATCCATTTTGCCCATATGACATTGCAGCTCTATGTCCCTAATGCGCTGGAGCACTTGACTTCTGGCTCTCTCATATCCTGCCGCTATCAAGATCTGCGGGGAGAATCCCAAGCTTCTTATCTTTTCAAACAGGGAAGCTTTCCAGGTAGAATGAAAGGTGTCTAAGAGTGTTAAGGGCGCCAAACCGGCCGGGAAAAGCGCAGCTAGGTAAGGAATCGGCTGGGCGCGACGGAACTGAACAACCGGACAGTATACGCTCTCCCTCCCCCCAGGTTTCCCAGAATACTTCCCTGGCAGCAGCGAGAAGACGATCCAGTTGACTCGCGACAGGACGACGGAGAGGAGAATGAGGCCGAGGAGGGGCTGGCGCCGCAGTAAAAAAGCTGCTGATAACGCCCCCTCGGCGGCACCTGGTTGGGTGTCTGCCGGTGGGCGTGGGCGCCAGCCAGGTGAGAGGTGGAGACAGGGGGCAAACGCTCCCTGCTAGGGGCGGAGCTCGGGCTCCCGCCCACAACCACTCCCCTCTCTTCCAGGGAGGAGAGTCTTTAGTTTATGTAGTAACTGTAGAGAATAAAAGAAGTTATACTTCAGAGCTGTTGTTCGTATGGTTCATGCTCTGCTGTGCTCCGCTGACTTTTGGAACTGAGATTTGGTGCTCACAGCTCTAAGTTGTGAGTCCACAGCACTTAGACCTGCTCCCTGCAGTGGAAAGTCTCTGGGAGTGCTTTTCCAGCTCGCCTGGCCCAGTCGGGGCTGAAGAGGTTGAGCCCAGTCGTTGGCACTGGCTCAAAGGCGAAGCTGACATCGGTTATGGGCCCAGTGGCTTCTGATGCTGATGCCGGATGGCAGAACAGAAGTTGCATGTTGGATTTATTTGCGGTGCCTAGAAGCAGAGTTTCTGGAGCTGTTTTCCACGCTGCTGCGGCTTGATTTATGGAGGTATGTTGCTGGCTGCCAAGAAAAGAACATCCCTGTTTGCCTGCTAATTGCGCTCTGGGTGGGAGAGAGTGTGGCTGAAGGAGTCTAAGGCTTTATTTGTGTTGCACGTAGGGAAGTGTCTTGCTTTAATTAATAGCAGACATGGCCTGTGCACATTCCAGCCAGATGGCTCTATCCTTTCCTCTCCTCACGCCCGAGACCTATCCAATGTGGCAGGTCAAAATGAAAGCGCTTTTACAGAGGGAAAAGCTATTCCACACCATAGAAGGTGACCCACCCCAGAAGGATGCAGATGAATGGCCTGAGTGGCATGTTGCAGACATGAGAGCCCGGGGGACAATTGTTTTGAGTGTTTCAGACCACTTGTTGGTAAACTTAGAGGGTCAAGAGATTGTATGAGCTGTTTAGCATAAACTGAGAGATATGCATTTGAGACAAAATGCCGGTTCCAGCGTGATTTTCTTCAAGAAGCTGTGCAGGCTGCAATTAAAGATGGCAATTTGCCCAGCCATCTGTCCCAATTAAAACACCTCAGACAGGACCTTGTTCAGCGAGACCTGAATATTTCAGAGGCTGTGTTTGCAATGTTAGTGATAAATAGCCTAGACGATTCTTTCGAAGGCGTAGCTGCCTAGATTTCTACCATGCCTTCTGACCGGCTAACAGAAGATTATGTGTCTAGCGTGCTCTTGAATGCGTGGGATCGCAGACAGGCTGTTAGAGAAAGTCGGGACAATGCTGTTGAAAATGTGCCTAGGTCTCCAGCAGGGGAAAGTGAAAGTGCTGCTAAAGTTCTAAAATTGTGGCGTTGCTTTTCATGTGGAGCCCAGGCCATATGAGTTTCCAGTGTAAGAAAACTTCAAAGAAGAAGGGCAACTTCAAAGGCAGAGGGGGAGGAGGACGAAATCCCCAAGGACCGGCTACTTCAAAGGCTTTGATCTTACGCTGCTCCAATCAACATGGGCAGAGTTTTTTTGTCATAGACTCTGGCTGTACCAACCACGTGGCCAAAGATAAGGATCTCTTTGTTCATCTTGAGAAGCAAGAGAAAGCAATTCGTCAAGCAGATGGGACTGTTTTCAGAAGTTTGTTTCAAGGAACTGTGTTTTTAAAGAGCCTTAATGCAACAATTAAGAATGTCCTGTATGCTCATCTTCAGGACAATCTTTTGAGTGCTTGATTATCCAGGGTTCAAGGTGGTTTTTGCTGGATCTCGTTGTGAAATTCGTCGAGATGGCAAGCTCATTCTGTATGCCAAATGTGTTAATGGTTTATATCAATTGCCTTTTGTTACAGGTACAGCTGCTGAAGCAACTGAGAAGACATGTTGTAACATTTCTGTAGATAAGAATGAGAAGCTGCATGATCAATGTATTCATGAGTACCACCGTCTCTATGGTCATTTGCATTTCCAGGCAGTAGCTAAAATGCCAAGCATGGCTGAGGGCATGAAATTGAAAAATTGTCCTTACCATATGAAATGTGTTTCTTGTGCTGAAAATAAGGCTAAGCAAGCTCCCAAAGGTGTAAAATCTGGGAGAGAAGCCAAGAAACCTTATGAAGTCATACATGCTGACTTGGTGGGACCTCTAGCGCTCTCTAGAGGCAACTCACATTTTTTCATGGTGCTGATAGATTCCTATTCAATATATGTTTGGGTCTATGTGCTGCAAAAGAAATCTGAAGCTTTTCCTAAGTTTCAACAATTTTGTGCATGGCTTAGGAATGTACACAATGAGAACATACATTGTTTGTTTACTGACAGGGGTGGAGAATTTTGTTCAGAAAAGTTTAAGAGTTTTCTTACTGAACAGGGCATAGAGCACATGACTGCCACACCCAGATCTCCCTGGCAAAATGGTTTGTGTGAACGAGTGAGCCAAACCTTGCAACAAGGTATAAGAACTCTGTTGCACGATTCGGGCCTACCCAATCCCTTTTAGGCCGAGGCTCTTTCCTGTTTTTCTTACGTGTACAATCGTAGACATCAGTCCGCTATTGATTGCACCCCATATGAAATGCTTTACAAAAAGAAGCCATACGTAAAACATTTCAAAAATTTTGGTTCGGAGCTATGGGTGCACACTTTGCAGGACAACAAATTGAGCAAACGTGGTGAACATGGTATTTTTCTGGGATATGAAAAGGGTTGCTATCGTGTGTTAATCACTGACACAAAAGTGATTAGGTTGACCAGAAGCATGGATTGTAATCCAAAATGGGACAGAGTTGGCATTTTTCAATGTCATCCCATTTCAGATGATGATGGCGCAAAAGCAGTTAAGAAAGAGGCAGATTCTGTTGTTGCTGATGATAATGCTGATGCCAACATAGATTCTGATGATGACACAGATTATCAAAGTCCAAAAGCCTCAGATGAGTCTGACACTGATTCAGACACAGCACCTTCATTTACTTTAGGTCATCATTCTCCCAAGGAGGAGGAGACACCAGACCCAGAGGGTCAGAGGGTTTTGCGTAGATCTAAAAGAACTACAAAGGCCACACCACCTAAACAGTTCTCCAAAGAGTTTGCTAAAGCTGCTGTTACTAGCAACTCTGGTGCGGTTTTTGAACCAGCCAACTACAAAGAGGTTCAAAATCTGTCCGCAAAGGAAAAAGGGGGGGGAGGGAGGAAAAATGGGGGGAAAACAAGGATGATATGTTTTTGGATAATATGTCTTGTTATAATTTTGAATTAAAAAAAAAAATACAGGGCGAGTCAGACCCAATGCGAGAAACAGCTCCAATTTTGTGGTGGCAGGAGAGAAGATTTCCCTAAGACCATCTGGAGCAAGTAATGAAGAACCTACTCAACCTACTCAACCTTTCTTTTTTGTCAGGTGGCTTGCTAGTTCCAATAAGTCCTTCAAGTCTGACTACAGCTTTAGTATTTCTGTTACTAATTCAAGTCATCCTGCCCAGCCTGACACACAGCAATATTAAGGCATTAACAGCAGGAACCAAAAAGATTCTAAGAAACAGTTTAAAACATTTTGCCAGTGTCTTTCAGCCATCAATGGCCAGGCAGGAAGGATCTTCATGGTCTTCAACATGTTTGAATTAAACTCCAATTCTCTTGTCAAAACAGATCATTAGGAAGAAAGGAAAGAAAGGAGGAGGAGGGAGGAGATCAACACCAAAGCGGGATATTAGGCCAGGTGCATTTTGAGAGGCAAGGACATTGCTTAAAATAATGAAATGCTATCTATCTATTTGAACAACTCCTGTAAAACACTTTTTAAAGAACTGAAATCACCACAATATATATATATGATTAAACAATCTTAAAATCCACATAACAGAGCAACTTTATGTAAAAATAGCTCAACCAATATAAAACTTAAATCTATTATTCCGAAAACCCACCAACCGCAACCAACAGCACAGTTTTATAAACTGACCATTCAGTCAACACTCCTGAGAAATTGAAAAAAAAACACCCCAAAGGCAGCTGAATTGTCAAAAGCAGTCTTACTTATACTCTCTGCCATCTATCTCATCCAAATTGCAATGGCAGAAACACACGCAGCCTGCTGGTGTTAAATATCAACAATATGTATGGAATAGGAAAAAGCTTCCTTCTATGTTAGCTTTGTTCTTTGTTGCAAAGTAATTCCCAAGAATAAGCCCAGAGTCGGTAGGCCTTTTTACTCCTGGGGAAATCACCGGCAATTTCATGCCAAATGCAGCAGAGGGGAGAGGCACAGGAGCTGCTATGAAACAGATGATCCTCAAATCACAGCTGTTTGATACAGGAATGGAATCAATCCTTTTGCTTCAGTAAAAACCTCAAGGGTCATAGGTTGTGGTTAAATGAACTGGATGGTGTTACGAAGGATCTCAAAATGAAACACAGTTTTTCGATTTGAAAACTGTTGAATGATCTTTACCTATGCTGGGCAGTTCCACAGACCCTCCTCTTCTGCTCAAAATGCATACAGACCCATCTTTGCATGGGGAAGATCCAGACAAAAGGAGTCTGTTTTCACAGTACCTGTGGAGGGGTTTACACAGCTCCATCCTCTTGCCTTTGCAAGTAGAGCCTCTCTGCTAATGCAGAGCACAATCCAAAGCTTCAGGCAAGGCCATTTATATGCCCAGAATCCAGAGCAACCTTTTCTCATACTCCTCTGAAGTGCATGGCCTTCTGGCACCTGCAGGCTAGGGAAAGAGCTCTTTAGCACCCTGGGGTGGAGCTCCTTCTCAGCAATAGCACTGTCTGCTCATTCCCAACTTCTTCAAACAGTGCCTCTGTGCCTTCTGTAAATGTCTGGAGTAAATGTCTAGCAGGAAGTGTCTGTCCTCTCCAGGATGTTGAAATACTGAAGAAGGCGCCCAATAGCCCTAAGACGGGGGCAGAAACAGTGCTTAAAGATGATCAAGCATTGCCTATGAAGGTCCAGGAGCTTGAAGAAAAACTCCAGCAGTTGTCAGCAATACTCCAGGAGCCGCAAGCAAGCAAGAGGTATTTTTGAGAATCCTGTCTTCACAAATTCCGGGGAGGTGAGGTTGGAAGTTTGCAGATAAGAGTTAAAAGTTAAAAATGTAAAGGCTAATGGAATTCTATTTAAAAATCAAAAGTCGCTGTGGTGGTTCAAGTTATAGTATGAGAAAAAAGACAAGATGGAAAAGAAAAGAGAAAGAAAGAAAGAAAGAAAAGAAAAAAATAAGGAAAAGAGAAAAGAGATAGAGAGAAAAAGAAGAAAGAAAGAAAAAGAAAACACAAAAAATCCTATTGAAAATGGTTTGTTTGTTTGTTTGTTTTTTTGTTCAGAAAAGAGAAAGAAAAGGGGGGGAAACCATTGTAATAAGTAAATAGAAAAACTGGGGATGGAAAAGTAGATATATATAGAATTCTTTAATGAGATTTTTTTTAAAAAAAAAACTTAATTTGGAGTGGGAACAACCTGCCCCATCTGTGCACCCCAGCGGTCGGTCTGTGCATGAGCTAGAAGCCAGTGGCCCAGCCAGCAGCTGACATTGGGAGGTCCTGTTAGGATATTTCCGTTCCACCTTAAAAAGGGAGCAGGCTGTTGTATGTCACAAGCCTGCGTACTTCCTGCTCACAGGAAGTTTCTGTTTTGTATATAGCTTTAGTTTTCTCTCTGATGCCTCGACACACAGGCAGGCAGTCATGTTTTTCCTTTGTTCTGACTAACGCTGAATAAATCTGTAAAATATGCTCTCCTGGGTGAATCTTTCGTTGTGGAAACTCTGTGAAAAGGGCGTGCATGAGTCCTGAAATGTGGACAGCTATTTCTGAGGCTCGTGTCGCTAATTGACTGATACTGTTCCCACGGGAGACCGGGAGACGTCGTGGAGGCATGATGGCCTTTGTCTCTCTGGCAGTATCCCAACAGGTCCAACCAAAGACCTTGGTGGTCCAATATGCTTTTCTCACACTGCCCTCTGTTGTAAACAAAATCTGCCCTTCTTCCCTTATGGGGTATGCAAGAGCCCGTATAGAGTCCTTAAGTGGGTTTCCTATAAGTAGGAGAAAATAACAGAGGTCAACCGGAGAATATTGAGAAGCAATGCAGCTAGTAAGCCTGATCTTTATTAAAGCTATTGCAACAGGGTGCTCCCCTCACACGCAGAAGGAGGGAGGAGGACCCACAACAAAGGTTACCCACCCTTATATAGACATTTTAAATTGCCCGCCCTGGAGTCCAAGACCAAGACCACCCCCAGAAACATCATACCTACATCACAGAAGGGGTGTAGCCCAAGACACCCCCACGATACATCATACCTACATCATAGAAAAGGCGGTCTACAAGAGAAATCTGAGTGCGTTGTTTATCTCCTGTGTGGCAGGTTACCTGTTAATGGTCACTTGATTGGATTACCTGGGGAACCTGGCCAGTCCTTTGAAATGGTATTGTAATGGCTTGGCTCTCCCACAGAAGCAAGACACCGGCAGTAATTATCTCAGGTTTATTGCTCAAACACATAAATCACTCCGGAGCTCCTTCACTCCGTGTCTGACTCCAGGTTCGCAGTTGCCGAGTCTAAACTCCGCCCCTTCCTCTTCTTCCAACAGTGGAAAAAACCCTTCCGCTTCCATTCTTTTCCCCTCCTCTCACTGACCTTTTCCCGCCTTCGAGTCTTTGGGCTAGTTATTCCCGGCCTCTCCCCTTCTGTCTCTGAGCTAAGATTGGTGTTTAGAGCTTTGCTATCTTCTTCCTCTCTGCTCTCTGAAACTCTGCCACTCGGCTTCCCCTCCTCCCTCTCACATTCCAGTCCGCATTCCAGTGTCCTTATCTCCCTTGGCTTGCTTAGATTCCCAGCCTCTGTCAGCTCCAGAACAAAGCTGACATCACCCCCTCCGCCTAAGCCCCCCTTCCTCCTCCTTGGCTTCGCTGGCTGACTCGGAGGGCTCTCTCTGCTCTGGTGCCCACCATGTGCCACTCTCCTCAGCTGCTTCTTCGCTAAGGTCGTCCTCTTCCTCCCAACCTCTGGGCTTGGGCTTGTGAGGGAACCTGCGGTGGAACTGCCGTTGCAAGTCTGGGGCGTGTAAATTCTGGCTTCGTACCCAGGAGTTTTCTTCAGGACCATAACCTTTCCATGAAACAAAATACTGTAACTGTCTTCTACACAGTCTCGAGTCTAAAATCTGTTGGATCTCAAACTCTTCCTGATCCTCCACCATGACCAGAGGAGGAGGTGTCTGTTTAGGTTCCTGGTAGGGGTGTGCAGGAACGTATGGTGACAAGAGAGCCCTGTGAAATACTGGGTGTATCTTCATTGAGGCAGGCAATCTCAATTTAAACGCTACAGGGTTTACCTGTTCTACCTCTTCAAATGGTCCCAACCGCCTTACCTCTCACTTCTTGCACCTCCCCTTCGTTGGTAAGTCCTTGGCCGACAACCACACCTTGTCCCCCACCTGGATCTCCTCTCTCTACTGTCTACGTTTATCAGCATTCCTCTTATACGCATTTTTAGCTGCGTCCAGCTTTTCTCTCAGTAGTTCGTGTAACGCCTGCATCTCCCCTACGAACTGTTCTGCCGCCGGCACCAACAAGGTTTCCTCTGGTTCTGGAAACGCCCTCGGATGTTGTCCATAGTTGGGCCAGAAACGGTGTTTGTTGGGTAGACACATGTACCGCATTGTTATACGCGAATTCTGCTAGTGTCAATTTATCCACCCAGTCCTCTTGCTGGTAGTTCACGTAGCAACGAAGGTATTGCTGAAACATAGCACTGGTCCTCTCTGACTCTCCATTGGTTTGAGGGTGTCTCGCTGATGTCAGACACACTTCAACTTCCAAAAGCTGCATCAGCTTCCTCCAAAACTGAGGTAAATTGTGTTCCTTTGTCCGAAATCACTCGCAACGGCAGCCCGTGCAGTTTGAACACGTGGTCTACAAATATCTGGGCGGCTTCCTGTGCCGACGGCAGCTTTGGGCATGGCACGAAGTGCGCCATTTTCGCGAACAAGTCCACCACAACCCAGATCACTGTCTGCTTTTGAGAAAGCAGCAAGTCTGTGATAAAATCCATCGTGATCGCCTCCCAAGGTCCTTGCGGAGCCAGAAGCAGTTGCAGAAGTCCCGCTGGGTGCTGCTCTAGGTGTTTCTGCTCGTTGGCAAGTGTCACATGCCCTGACATACTCCTGGGCCTCTTCTCTCATCCTGGGCCACCAAAACCGCCTCCTTAGTTGATCTATGGTCTTGTACTGCCCAAAGTGACCCACCGTCGGATTGTCGTGGCACTGCCGCGTGACTCATGCTCGCAAATCCCCTTCTGGCACGTAGAGCACCTCACCCTTAAACAAGAGGCCTTCCCTTTCAGTGAATCCTTCAGTGCTGTTCTTGTTACGTATCACTGCCAGTTTCTGCTGTGCAAATTCATCTCCTTGTGTTTGGTGCTTGAACTCCTCTACTCCGACAATCGACGTCACCGCTAGTTGCAACTGTTCTGGCTTCAGAATGTGTTTCAATTCTTGCTTCTGTCCTCCCTGTTGGCTTTTTGCTGTTTAGTAGTGGTGCAGAGAGCTTGCTGGGGAGACCATGCATAACAAGGAACTCAAAAATAACTTTAACAAGGTTTTAATAACAAAACAAAAACTCATTTTACACTAAAGATAACAAACATGACCCATCCCCCAGGGTAAGGAGAGAGCTAGGTGCTGCTCCTTATATACTATGCCCAAATGCTGACACAGCTTAATTAACACAACCTAGCAGCACCTGCTATGTTTCACAGCTGTAAGACTGGGTCTCGTTATTTGCCCTGGCCCTGGCCCTTAAAGACATACACAACTTGTGAAACAATAATGAACCTTCACATTTTACTGTGACCTTTCAACATTTCCCCTGCGGTGCATTATTGTGGAACAAAAACATAAAGCATATTTTGTACATGTCTTTCATGTGTAACCTTTGGAAGTGCTTTAGTAAAAATGTCTGCAATTTGATTGTCACCTGGAACATATTGAAATACAATCATTTCGTCAGCAATTAGTTTCTTTACAAACTGTAAACGTAATCTTAAGACTCTAGTGCGCTGCGTATTGGTTTCTGAACATAGGATAGCGAGTCCACTCTGGGAATCAAGGTAAACTTTTACTGGTAGTGTTACTTGCATCTGTAGGTCTGCAAATATTTGCAGATACCATTCTACATCACGAGTGGCCTGAACGCATTCACATAA
Source organism: Podarcis gaigeae (assembly GCF_964106915.1). Taxonomy (NCBI): domain Eukaryota; kingdom Metazoa; phylum Chordata; class Lepidosauria; order Squamata; family Lacertidae; genus Podarcis; species Podarcis gaigeae. Next base: position 22,181,487 of record NC_139695.1, read on the forward strand.
TTCACTCTCTGTTGTGAGGAGACAAATAATGGTTTGTGTCTGGGACTTCCATTCAAATGGACAACCGTTAAAACACCATACCAGACACACCCCTGCAATTATTTTGTTCCACTGCATGAGATGCATCGCAGAAAATTTCAAAACCTTTGTCAATACTTGTTGTAAACTGCAACCTATAATGTTTAGTATGTTTAAGGTACATTACCACTCTCTTAGAAGCAGAGAAACATTGTGTAGTGGGCTTTTCCACACATTTTGCCAGAAAGTGAAAAGCATAAGTTATATCTGGTCTTGAGATTCATTGAATGAAATTTAGCTTGCCTATAGCAGAACGATAAAATGTTTTGTTAGGAAATGGCTTATCTTCACCTGTAAAGGTGAAACCACACACCATAGGCGTTTCCTTCCATTTGCATTTTCTAAACATAGCTGTAATGGTTCTAGGGGTTGCTCGTGCGTAAATCGACACCACACCTGGCTAGGTTACCTGGGTGAACCCTTTCTCTCTGGACAGCCTCTCACCCATGGCTGTCTCAATCGCTGGCAGAATCCGTCAGTGGGCGTTTCTTGAACTTCTTCCAGCAAAGAAGCTCTTTGACGCCTAGTCGCCGCCTACTCTCCATAGAATCATAGAGTTGGAAGAGACCACAAGGGCCATCGAGTCCAACCCCCTGCCAAGCAGGAAACACCATCAGAGCACTCCTGACATATGGTTGTCAAGCCTTCTGTGCAGGGAGGGTGTGGGCAGTGGAGGACCCGTGCTCTCCCCGCTGGTCTCCGACGAGGAGTCATGGAGTCACCTCGCCAATTCCCCCATCTGCCCCCCTTCTCCACTGGTGCTACGCTGAATTCCTTCCCCAGCAGATGGGCTACTTCTCTCCCTCCTGGGACGCTCTCCTGAACCCCTCTGGAGCCCTCCCTTTCCCTCTGGCTCCGATGGCAGTTCCCTGACAATAGTATTTCAACAAGATCATCAATTTTTGCAGTTTGATGAACCAGAAAAGATCCATTTTTGCCTTTCTCAATTTGCATGGATAAGTAATTTTTAGCTATGGCTAATTCCACCACATCAAATTTCTTCTGGAACTGTGAAACTACCTGTTCATTTCCTGTTTAGTTTTTATAGAAATTAACACGTCATCTACATGCACACATATTTTTGTTACACAGTTTGCCCTTTCCTTTATGAACACACAATTGTCTGCCTTTCCTTGTGAAAAACCAATATCCAGCAATTCTTTTGCTAAAGTTTGGTGCCAATTCCTTCCATTTTAGTGCAGACCATAAAGGGATTTATTTAATTTGCATACCAAACCTTCAGCGGCTTCTATGCCTTCAGAAACACTCTTAAAAATTTGTTCTTTTAAATCTGCAAACAGATATGCAGTTTTTATATCCAAATGATAAACAGAATGTCCACGTTGTGATGCATCTTTTAACAAAAGCTTAACTGTTTCATATTTTACACTTGGTGAATAACACAAATCATAATCTTCACCTGGAATTTGTTGAAAACCCCTAGCAACTAATCTAGCCTTGTACCTTACAACTTCATTTTTGTCATTCATTTTCACTCTATAAACCCATTTTGAATCAATAAGTCTCATATCTGGGGTTTGTGGTACAAGAGACCAAGTGTTATGCTCTTTTAAAGAAGCTTTCTCAGAGTTCATAGCTTTATACCAATTTGCAACTTAGTGCTTAGGTAAATTCCGAACATCATTGTAGCTTTTTGGCTCAAAAACTGCCTTATTGGCATACACAGTATTAAAATGTTCATCTGCAAAACGTTGTGGCTTCTGCCTCTTTCTATCTGAACGTCTCAGTCCGGAAGGAGAGTCAGACTCCTCAGACTTAATGGGACTAAGTGAACTACTAGTTTCAGGTTGTAAATCATCATTGTCAGACTGAAAAGATGTCTGTAGGAGGAGACTTCCGGGTTAGCGCGATCGACTAATGGCGGATTCCCTCTGAGCTCCGGAGGGAATCGGCTCTGCAGGATCGGGTCTTGCCGCTGCGGCGACGCGGGGACCCTTAAAAATCACAGGCGGTGAAGCCTGTGAGCGTGGTGACTCGGCGGGCACCATTTGCGCCCCCCCCCCAAGCTGCAAAGGAGCCTTTTTAAAGGCTCCGGAACAGGGATGGCGTGAGCGGCGCGGTGCTGAGAGTAGACTGCTCCTTCTGCAGAGTGAAGCTGCACTGCCATTGTCGGAGAGCGCTGACTTCGTCTTGTGAGCATTCAGACTGTAAAGTAACAACCCGTGAGTAGTACGGAAATTGGATTTTTAAAGAAATTTTTTATGAATTAGGCACGATCGAGGAAGGCGTAAACAGGAAGTCCGCCTCCCTGCTTTGTAAATAATTTAAAGCAAAGGACCTGCTAACTAGGGTCGAGAGAACTCTTTTTTTTTGTCAAAGATTTTAATTTCACGGTTTGGCAGTATAAGAAATCTTACTGGAGGATAAAGAACTAATTTTGGGAGCTGAAGTGTCACCCCCCGGACCCGGGAGTGCCCCGTGAGAGAGCCTGTTGATGAGGTATCGAAGAGTTTGACAGCTGTCAAATTAGCTGTCAAGACGGAAAAAGAGAACTTTGTTTTTGTTGTTTCTGCTGGTTATATTTGTTACAATTTGAAAATAAGGAAGAGCTGATACAAACTAACTTGACTTTTGGACTTGAGCTGAAAGGAATATCAAGGAACCAAAATCCCTCTAGAGGGGGTTTTGGGACATTACAAGAATGGCTGGAGGAGGGAAAATCCAGGCTGAATTGGACAGAGCATTTTTTCTCTTGGGAAAGATACAAGGCCAAATTGATGTTTTGGCTACAAATGTTACAACTCTGGACTTAATAGTAAATAACATCATTGAATTTGATAAGGATTTGAATCAGGAAGCCTATTCAACTGGGCAAACAGAGAAACTTGAGAGCTTTGAGAACTTGGAGAAGGAGATATATGTTGCCTTTGAAGAAAAAGAAGGAGGAGCTGTAATTTTGCAGATGTCAAAGGAGAGCTTGAGGCCTGACATGATGGCAACAAAGGAAGACAAAAACTTGACGTTGGGAGTCTGGCCTGAATTGGAGATTGAAAAATGGAAAGATCTCCTTATGTGGAGATCTGAAGACCTAAGGATTACAAATTTGATTAAGGTGGAAGTCGGAGCTTTGGGGACATTTGGACTTGAAAGGAGTAAGAAAGAAGATTTGGAGTACCCCATAGGCTCCACTTTTAAGTATGGAGGTCTGGCTGGAAGAAACATGGATCCTGTTGGGCCGGAGCCTCTCCGAGATTTGGTGTTCAATATTAAGGACTATCAAAAAGACTGGCAGAGAGGAACTGAGAGCCTCGAATGTGAGATCTCCAGGCTGATAGTAGAGAGACTGATGGACATTTGTTGGGGACTGAAACCGGGAAAGGGGGGGTAGAGTTTGGGAATCCAAAGGGGACATAATTATAATTTGTTCTGTTTCTATTCTGTTTTGTTATTTGTATGAAAATTGGGAAATTCGTGGAAGGGAATATTGGTCGATCTTAGAAAAATGTTTTAAGAATGAGTATTGATGTGTAAGTACTGATGTTTAAGTTTGGATAAGGCAAAACTGGTTTTTAAAATGAACTAAATTAAATGAAAATAAGGTTAGCAAAAACAAATTGAGGAAATGGATTAAAGAGAAAAAGTAAAATAATAATATGTTAAAATAAATTATTAAGTTAAAGTTGAGAAATAAGTAATGAGGATTTGCTGAGCTAACAATTTAAATTGGAATACAAGAAGGGGAGGTGTGAGGAGGTCTGAGAAATAAGGTAAAAGAAAATAAGCAATTGAAATTTTATGTGTTTTTAATTGTTTTTAAGTTTGGTATTTTTGTATGTTTGTTATTTTTTGTTTATTTTTGTTTTTGTTTTATTTTTGAAAATGCTAATAAATATTTTTTTTTTTAAAAAAAGAAAAGATGTCTGTAGGCTAAGCTCAAGGTCAGAAAACTCAAAAGAATCTAATTCCCCTCGGGTGCTTGTGACTTTAAATCATCAAGCAAATGATCAGATTCAACAGGCTTTTTGTCTTTTTCCATTAATTCGGAAGCACCATTTCCTGCTGCTGCTGCTTCCTCTTCCTCAGTATTATCTATACCATTAGTATCTTGGAAAACAGCAACTCCATTCCAATTTACAGTTTGTATCATGCTTCTGGTAATATGAAATTTGCCAGTTGCTGGTATGCAAATTCTGTACGCCCCCTGCTGGTAGCCCATTAATTTTCCCTGAATACTACGCTCACCCAATTTCTGCTTAGCAGGATAATGCATAATTGCATCTGAACCCCAAATGCGTAGGTATTTCAGATTAGGGCGTTTTTTAAACAACTTCTCACAGGGGGTGACATCTAAACCAGAATGATAACTGTGATTTCTAACATGGCAAAACGCATTAAGCGCTTCAACCCAAAAATCTTTGGGAAGATTAGCATCGTGCAGATAAGTTTTAACCCCTGCCTGCAGGTCACGCTGCACAACTTCAACAAGCCCATTTTGCCAGGGACTTCGGAGGCAAGATAACTCATGAGTAGTCGCCTGCACTTCCAGGAAATTCTCAAAAACCTCAGAAACAAATTCCCCGCCCCGGTCAGAAAACAGGTTCTTAATAGGTTTGTTAAAGTGCGCTTTTACCCAGCTACAAAAAAAAATTGTACTTCTCAAATGCTTGAGACTCTTCAGCTATTGCAGAAGTCCAACAATATCTACTATATTGGTCTATCAGAGTGAGCCAGTACTTAGAACCTCCTAATGATGGTGGGAGTGGCCCAACTAAATCACAATGTACACGCTCAAATGGCTCATTTACTTTCCTATCTGAGCACCTACCCTTGGGTGCAACCTTAATCTTATTCTTGCAACAAGATAGACATTGCATAAAGAATTTACATGGTTTTAAGTTGAGGCCATGAACAACATTCTTTGTCTTAATTACATCAGCAAAATTCAGATGTCCTAGAAGTCGGTGTGCCTCATGGACACACCCGGAATGTGGCCTGACATTCCTCAACCCCTGGCTTGACTGTGCTGCTCTGGAATTTATAGGCAATTGGGAATAGGTGCGAAAATACAGTCTATATAAACCATCAGAGTCCCGGGCATACACTAGACGTTTGCTCCCATCGAAAAACTCACACATTGACTTTAAGAAACACACAGTTATGCCTTGACGAGCAAAACACCTTACTGACAATAAATTGTCCACTGACAGGCAATAAATGCAGTTCGCTATCGTAATGTTTAAAGAGTCAAGTTTAACAGTACCCCTGCCAAGCGACTGCAAGACTTGTGAATTGGCTAAATGTACATTACCAATTTCCTCTTCGAAAGAAATAAACAAGCTTCGATCGTTGCAAATGTGCTGGGATGCTCCTGAGTCCACAATAAAAGAATTCCACTTGGCACTTTTAATTCTTTTACGATCTGTTGTCCGAGCATGAAAAGCTCGCGGCTCGTTTCTGTCTTTATGATACGATGTTGGCTGCTGGGCTGACGGCCGTGATTGACGAACAGAAACAGACTTGGGAATACTTTGCTTTCTTTTGGATATGCAGTCCTTTGCAAAATGTCCTTACTTATTGCAGAACCAACAACGCTTGGCAGCTTTAAATGCAGTCGTATCACCACAGGTTTGCATATGGCGTTCCTCATTACTTCTGGAAATAGGAGTGCTTATGGCACAAGCCTCCCTTCTGTCCAACTCGCCCATTAATCTTGCCGTTACCCCTTCCACAGTTAATTGTGCTGGTGGAACGGCAGATATCTGGCTAGCTATACCATCAAAGTCCTCCTTAAGGGAACAAAGAATGATAAAAACATACTGAATATCAGGTATCTCCATGTCCCTTCGAATTAATTTGGTGCGTATCGCCTCCAGACGTCTCAAGTGTGCTGCCAAATCACCACCAGGCTGCAACTTCGTCTGGTACAGCTGTTTGAAAAACATCAATGCAGACGCTGACTCTTTTCTAATATGCACTGATGCAAGACTGTCCCACATTTCTTTGGCAGTTTTCTTATTCCTTATATAGACTACTTGCTGGTCGCTGACTGCCAAATTAATTATCGCCCTGGCTTTTGCATCTTCTTTCGACCAAGCATTAGTCACAAGGTCAGGAGGGTCATCAGTTACATGGGTCCATACTTCTCTAGAGGTCAAAAGCACCTCCATCCGAAAAGACCATAAACTATAGTTCTCATCTGTCAGCTGTGGGAAGACCAGAGCCTTCTCAGCTTCTGGAACCCGGTCAACCATTCTGGAACTCTTCCAGACCCACAGAACTACACCAACAGGAGGAGGAGTTTTCAAACCTTTCTCAGAGTCCAAAAATATGCAGTCATCCACACAGCAGCTGGGCCCATAACCAAAGATGTTGGCTTTTTGCAGTTTAGTAGCGCTGCAGCGAGCTTGCTGGGGAGACCATGCATAACAAGGAACTCAAAAATAACTTTAACAAGGTTTTAATAACAAAACAAAAACTCATTTTACACTAAAGATAACAACAAGCATGACCCAACCACCAATCCATCCACCAGGGTAAGGAGAGAGCTAGGTGCTGTTTCCTAAAATACTATGCCCAAATGCTGACACAGCTTTATTAACACAGCCTAGCAGCACCTGCTATGTTTCACAGCTGTAAGACTGGGTCTCGTTATTTGCCCTGGCCCTTAAAGACATACACAACTTGTGAAACAATAATGAACCTTCACATTTTACTGTGACCATTCAACACTCACCTCATGTATTCTGGTTTCTGGGACAAGGCGTCTGCCCTCTGGTTCAGGTGCCCCGGTACATATTGTATGCGGAAGTTGAAGCAGGCAAAGAACTGTGACCACCTGATCTGTCTCTGGTTCAGTTGTCTCACGGTCTGCCAATATTCCAAGTTCTTATGATCAGTGTGCATCTCCACTTGGTGTCGTGCACCTTCTAGGAAATGCCTCCACGTCTCCAAGGCCTCTTTTATAGCCAGCAGCTCCCTTTCCCATATGGTGTAGTTCTGTTCCGAGGCTTTAAGCTTCTGCGAGTGGAATGCACACGGCCGTAAGTCCCCGTGGCTGTATTCCTGCAACAGCACCGCTCCTACTGCCCTTTCAGAAGCATCCGTCTCCACTACCTTCGGTCTGTACAGATCTGCATGGTGCAGGTACTCCTCAGCGCTAAACATCTCCATGAGCCTCTCAAACGCGCACTACGCCTCCTCCGTCCAGACAAACGGCTTCTTGCACCTCAAGCAGTCAGTGAGGGGTGTGGTGAGTTGTGAGTAGTTAGGCACAAACTTCCTGTAGTAGTTAGCGAAGGCCAAGAACCTCTGCAAGTCCTTCTTGGTCTTAGGCTTCTGCCACTCCAACACCTCCTTCACCTTCGCCGGATCCATATGCACCCCCTCAGGAGACACGCGATACCCCCAAAATTCCACCTCTGTCACGTGGAACTGGCACTTCTTCAACCTGGCGTAGAGTCTATGCGCCCTCAGCCGTTGCAACACCTCCCTTACGTGTCACACATGCTTTTCAGGACTTTCTGAGTATATCAAAAGATCATCAAGGTAAGAAAGCACGTTCCTGTCTAGCAAGTCTGCCAAAACATGATTGGTGAAGCCCTAGAAGGTGGCGGTGCCCAATTGCAACCCAAACGGCATCACTAAGTACTCAAAGGTCCCATATCTTGTATTAAAGGCCGTCTTCCACTCATCGCCTTCCCTCACCCGTATCACGTTGTAGGCCCCCCTCAGGTCCAACTTGGTAAAAATCTTCGCTGATCTCAGCCTCTCCAGCAGATCCCCAATACGTGGCAAGGGGTATCGGCTGGGTATCATGAGCTTGTTGGTCCTCCTATAGTCCACAACGAGCCTTTTTTCCGGGGTATCCCTCTTGCTTACGAAGAAAACGGGTTCCCCTTGGTGCCTTTGTTGGTCGGATTGAAGGAATGGGTTTCCCAAACCCCAAAACTGACTGTGCAGGCAGTTTGAAACTGCACCAAAATCCCTATTTTTCCTTAGCTAAAATACTTTAACTTGAGCTCTTGAGCCGAAACCCAGCTGTATAAACAAGTGCTCAGAGCCCTCTCCTTTATCAGTTTGTGACGGCAAGTATGGCCTTGACTGTACCAGTAGAACAGGGAAGACACGTCTGTGCCTTATCTTATATCCTGACCACAAAAGACGCACAGACCTAGTCTGGGAACAGCGCCAGAGGGTGTTCTTGGAGATGGTGACCTCTTGCTCCAAGATAAGAGTAGGAACAGGAAGATCCTTTGATGGTCAGAAGTACAGGAAGGAATATCCTTTTATGGTCAGAAGTATAGGAAGGAATACCCTTTTATGGTTAAGAGTACCGGAGCAGGAACATCTGTGATGTCAACCTGCGTGTGTAGGCTGACGTGGCTGGATTCCTGGGGAAGGGGGAGAAGGTGCCTGGAGGATATATATACTGCATGTAATCTCTCATTTCTTTGGACTTGCTGTGGACTGACCATGCAAGTGCCTTTCTGCTGTTCCGGAGAGCGGAAATAAAGAACTCTTTCTCTGAACCAACCCTTGGTGTCATTTGACTTCCTTCCTCCTGTCCGGGAGCAACGCAGACCCAATCGGTGAACCCCAATAAGGCTACAGTATAAAACCCCTTGCCAAATTCTTCTGCAAGAACTCCCTCAGCTCGGCTAGCTCCGTCTCTGACATGGAATAGAGGCGACTAGTGGGTATCTGGGCCCATGGCACCAAGTCTATTTTGCAGTCATAACGGCGGTGTGGGGGTAACTGGTCTGCCTCCTTCTCACAGAACACGTCTCTGAAGGCCTTATACTGCAGTGGTATGGAACTCTCTTCTCCCGTGATTTTCCCTCCTACCTCCGCCCCCTTCGCTCCCAGCTCTCTAGCCTCAAGCAGTTCACTTGGCAAAAGGCTGATGCGAACGTTAAGAGCGTTGGAACCAGGCCACGACAGGATTGTGTTTTGTGAGCCACGTCATTCCTAGGACTATGGGGTGTGTCGCTAACTTAGTGATATGGAACCTCATTGTCTCCTTGTGCCCCACCACCTCCACCCCTAATGGTTGTGTGGCTTGAACCACCTCCCGCCTATTAAGGGTCTACCAGCTATCGTCTGTACCTCGATTGGGGAGTCTAGTTGCTGTGTCCCAAGCTGGTGTTGCTTCACAAAATCTGCATCGACAAAGTCAAGAGAAGCCCCGCATCCACCAATGCTTGCCCTTGCACCCTGCAACCTGTTACCAAAAAGGACCAATGCGGCAGCAAGCAAAAGCTTTAGCAGCTTCGTCAGCTGCTGGTGGCTGGAAAGCCAGACAGGATGTTTGTGACTGTTGCCATGGGAACAAAGGGGCAGTCCATTCTGTACTGAGCACCGGATGTTAGCTCAGTGTGTGTGTCATATGACCCGTACTGGAAGTACATGGGTGAAGTTTATTCTCGCTGCTGTTGAGTGCAGACATGTTTCTCTGTACTGCTGTAAGAGACAGAAATAAAAGCATGTAGATACATTTCTGTCTGTTTCTTTCCCCTCCCTGGGGATACCAAAGGGGAGAGAGAAGGAATGGTGTGTTCTTCTCACATCTGGGAAGGATCGCCGATTACAGACCTCGCCAGTCTTCCTGCCGGGAGTCGCAGGGGGAGGTCGACAAGGAATTCAGCCGGTGCCTGCAGCGATGGCACATTCCTCTGACCGAGGCAGAATTCCAACACGACCATCTGGGAGTTGTAGCGTCACGGGCAGAGCTATCCCAGGAATGGCTGGTTCCATTTGAGGCCCCTCTACTGACTTGTCTCCCAGCCCCTGGCATCTCTTAAGGGCTGGGATTGGACGTTTCCCGACTGTTCTGCTTGGGGTTTGGTCTTTTCCTCCACCCTGACCCCTGAAAGGAATCCCCCTGTCTTCCTATCAGGACACTGTTTAGCCAAATGCCCCTGCCTAGCACACACGAAGCAAGTGTGTGTCTCCCGACGCCACTGACTCCCTTCCTTCCATGCCTTCCTGGTTCTCTCCCCTTCCACCGATCCAGTCTGCATTGGTTCAACAGCTTCTCCCTGACTAGGTGTGCTGCCAACCCCCTGTTCCGGAAGCTTGGGAGTGTAGGCCCTTACCTCCAAGGACCCCCCTGCCCCCTCTTTTTTTAGCTTCCTCTGCTGTTGGCGTAGCCCTAGCTGTAAGGACACTTGAACTATTTCTTCCAATGACTGCATGGGTTGCATCTTCACCATCTCATCCAGGATCGAAGGACTCAGCCCTGCACGATACGTGGCTGCACGCTACATGGCCTGTGTTCTGTCCCCAGCCCACCTTGTGCACTAGTGAATTGAAGGTAGTCCAGTTAGAAGCCGCAGAGTCACCCCCTTGTCGCAAGTTCAGTAGCTGCTGCTCTGCAGTGGCGTGCTCTAGTGGGCTCTTGAACATGGCATCCATCAGTCTCCAGAACTCCTGCAGGTTCCCTAGAGCACTGTGTTGGATCTCCATAAGGGTGATAGCCCAGTCCTTCGCTCCCCCCCCCCCCAGCCAACTGATCAGACATGCAACACGCTGCTTATCTGAGCTGAATTCAGCTGATCTCAAGTCCAAAATGTATCTGGCTTCAGTTCTAAAGGCTGCATAACTTTCTGTATCTCCATTGTATTTAGCCGGGTTCAGTCCAGGCCCCCTGCTGGCTCTGAGGTTCCTTTCCTGTTCTGAAGTCAACCTTTGTTCCTGCAGTGCTCCTGCCAAAATGTCTAGTTGGCTTTTGAGCTGCCACGTGTAGCTCCTTAATTCTGTTATGGGGTCAGTGGGCTCTCCTGCCCCCCCCCCCCAGCTGCTCCCCCAGCCGCACTTCCCACGTCCGGTACTTGCCCACCCATCACGGTCTTTGATGTCCTCCGGTGTGAGAGATTAAGATGAGACTCGGCAATCTGTAATGGCTTGGCTCTCCCACAGAAGCGAGATACCGGCAGTAATTATCTCAGGTTTATTGCTCAAACACATAAGTCACTCTGGAGCTCCTTCACTCTGTGTCTGACTCCAAGTTTGCAGTTGCCGAGTCTAAACTTCGCCCCTTCCTCTTCTTCCAACAGTGGAAAAAACCCTTCCGCTTCCGTTCTTTTTCCCTCCTCTCACTGACCTTTTCCCACCTCTTTGGGCTAGTTATTCCCGGCCTCTCCCCTTCTGTCTCTGAGCTAAGATTGGTGTTTAGAGCTTTGCTATCTTCTTCCTCTCTGCTCTCTGAAACTCTGCCACCCGGCTTCCCCTCCTCCCTCTCACATTCCAGTCCGCATTCCAGTGTCCTTATCTCCCTTGGCTTGCTTAGATTCCCAGCCTCTGTCAGCTCCAGAACGAAGCTGACAGGTAATCACTTAATTCCTGAGACAATAGGAAGGTTCCCTCTCCCTCCTTAGAGAGAAACATTTGGTCAGTTTGGGAGTCAAAATGGTTTCAGGACTGTATTCCTGTGCTGCTCCAGATATGTGGTTTCTATATTTATGCACGTGTTTCCTTGGTCCATCTATGAACATTTATTGCATATCTAAGACCTGAAAATTCTTATAACACCATCCTCCAGATGCATCTTGGAAGCAGGGTGCTGGCGCAACAGCCCTCCCCAAGCTCGGAGCGCTGGGGATGAGGGGCCTGCGGCTCTTTAGAGGCTGCTGGAGCCTGGGGACCACATCTGGAGAACCGCAGGCTCCTCGTCTCCCCTGGAGCGGAAGAGGTGCACCAAAACACAACTTCTCACCTCTGTCTGGTTCCTACTTCAGCGAGAATGTGATGGCCTGGGATTCGGATTCGGATGCTGAACAGGAAGAATCCCAGCCTGCACAGGATTTCCCACCTCCAGAACCAGCTGAGCTGGGGCTGGGGCATGAGCCTGAAGGGTCCTCACCTGTGCTGGAACCTCAGGTGCAGGCAGCAGCTAAGTCTGCTCCGGCTCCTGAGGGGTTGGAGGACCCATTGCCTGCAGGTGCTCCACTCTCAGCCCCGGCAGAGGAAGCTGAGGTTGCCTCCAGGTCTGGTAACCCTCCAGCCTCTCCTGAGCTGCAGAGGCTCAGGGCAGAGAGGTGGAGGGAACTAAGTTCACGCAGGAGGAGTGCTCGCCTCCAGGCCAGGAGAGGCGAGTCACCTGAGGATCAGGGCCGCCCTGTGCCTCAGGGCAGATAAAAGCCAGCCAGCCCCAGTCTCAACTTTGTTGGTTGACAGGTCCTGCCTGAACCCTGTCCTACTATCCTGCCGGAGCTCCTAACCTCACCTGACTACCTGTCCTGCATCCAGCTTCAACTTTTACGAACTGCCTCCATACTGCACCTTTAACCTTGGACTGGACTCAGACCTTGCCTCTCGGTTAGCCCATGGGACCAGCACAGTTTGCTCCTGCCACACCCGCACTCCCCCTTCATTGGGGTGCATTCGGGAAGAACCAGAAGCCATGGCCGACCAGGCAGCTGCGCTGGTGGCATTGGCCCGGGAAAACCAGGCCTTGATCCATACCGTACAGCAGCTAAGCAACGCAGTTACTGAAGTTATGCTTCAGCAGCGTGTCGACGCCTTACCGGCTCCTGGAGCTGACGCCCCAGCTTCTGGCAATTACCCAGTGGCCCTGCCAGAGAGGTTTGATGGGTCCCCGGCCAGCTTTCCCATGTTTCTCGCGCAGGCCAAGCTGTATATTCAGGGGCGAGCCAGGAATTTCCCCGACGACCGCACCAAGGTGCACTTCTTGATCAACTTGATCTCTTTGCTCCGCTGGCTCTGCTCTTCAGCTCAGCTGTCATGTGTACACCACACTTTCCTTCAGAGTCAGATTTCCTTCTGAGAGCCATGAGGACATACCGAGACTTCCTCACCTGGCCTGTGCCATACTGTAATATCTGCCAGGAGCTCCTGACCTTCATCAGCAATGAACTCAAAGCCCCAGGGATTTCATTTCAAAGGCTGGTTAGGGCAGAGCAGGGTCTGTCTGCAAAGAGCTGTGAGAGTTCCATTGTAACAGTCCTGTTGCTGAACCCTTCAGAGGTTGATGGGGAGTTTCTCTCAGTCGCTGAAAAGTTGAGCACGGCAGAGCACTCCCAGCACACGGTACTGGTGACACTCCTGGAGCACATCTACCAAGCTAACTTTGGGACCAAATGTGACCTGACAAGACTACGTGAAGTTCTCAAGTTGAAACCTTTAGAAAAGCTCATGGAGATATTTGCCAGCACCACAGAAGCTCAGGAGCTGGCAGCTGCCACCAGCAATGACCTTTCCATGGCTAAGGAGCAGCTAGAATCTGCTTTGCTGGAGATTGCAAAGGCAGCTGGGTTGCCTGAAATCACAGGGGAAGTCCAGCCTTGTAAGCTCCACCTGATCCCCATCCCTGTTGCCCGGTGTTACACCTACAGATGGGATAAGCATAACTTTGACATCTTGAATGAGGTACTAGACAAAGAGGGGCACTTCCCAAAGCCTGTGGTTTTGGAAGATGAGGAGGAGGAGGAAGAAGAAGCTGATGGCTACTGCACAGAAAGAACTTCTCTGTTGACTTCCCTGGCTGCTGTCTCCAAGGAATCTGTGTATTCCGTATTGTCGGAGGTCAGTCCCCGTGACTCACAGGAACCAGTCCTCTCCGCCCTTTCCAAAGGCCCTTTCCAAAGACTCTGAGCTCTTGTTGGCCTCTAAAAACTCCTTGAAGACTTTTGTCTCCAGCCTGAAGGACTACACAGACAGTGGTTATGTGGAGGACAGTGATGAGAGCTCCTTTGAGCCGATGGGCCGCCTGGATCCAAAGGAGGAGAAGGCATCTCCCAGGCACCGGTATCGCCTGAGCAACAGGATAATCAAGCTGTTCAAGAGCAAGAGCCAGCTCATCCTGGGCAGGGAATTGCGGGACATTTCTGAGGTGGCATCGCTCTCACTGCCGCTGCGCCGAGCCGAGAGCCTCTACAACCCCGTGGTCAAAGAGCGCATCCCCACACGCTCACGGCGTGCACACTCTCTGCCACAGCATGCACTGAGTGCCACACTTTTCCAGACCCGTGTGCCGCAGAATGCCTGTGTCCAGCGCAGGCCCTTCCTGAGCTGCGATGAGGACACCAAGGTCTCAACGCTGCGGGTGGTCGTGTTTGGCTCTGACCGCATCTCTGGGAAAGTGGCCCGGGCTTACAGCAATCTTAAATCTCAGGAAAGCAGCTGCCCCTGGCTAACGCGGTACTTCAAACTGCAGTTTTACTATGTCCCCGTGAAGAGGAGTGGCCCTACCTCATCTGCACTGACCTACCCTCCTCCTTCTCCAGGAGATCCACATTCCTGTGCCTGTGGATCAATGGATCCTAGTTTGGCAGGGCTGGAGAGCAGCACAAACGATATCTCGGTCTACATTGGTATGCTGGATCCATGGTACGAGCGCAATGTTCTTGGGCTAATGAACCTTCCCACAAATGTTCTATGCCAGCAATCTGCCAAACCTGAGGGTGAGCCCCTAGAAGATACAGCAGAGCAGCTCCCCATGCTTGCTGACACGATCCTTTATTACTGTCGTTTTGCTACCCGCCCAGTGTTGCTGCAGGTCTATCAGGTAGAGCTCACCTTCATTGGAGGACAGACGAGGACAGAGATCTTCATCCACTCCCTAGAGCTGGGCCACTCAGCAGCCACACGGGCCATCAAAGCCTCAGGTCCAGGCCGCAAGCGACTGGGCATAGATGGAGACAGAGAAGCAATCCCACTAACACTACAGATCGCCTACAGCAAGAGAGCAGTCAGTGGACGGAGCCGCTGGAATGACATTCAGAAAGTCTGCACGACCATCAATCTCAGCAAGACCTGTAAGAAACAAGAAGAGCTTGATTCAAAAACCGAATGCTTAACTCTCACTGCAACAGAGGTAATCAAGAGGCAGAGTTCCAAGTCCAAGAAGAGTTTCAATCAGCAAATCAGTGTGTCTCAGATGAAAGTGGACAAGGTCCAGATTATTGGGGTGAACTGTTCCTTTGCTGTGTGCCTGGACCAGGATGAGAAGAAAATTCTGCAGAGTGTCACCAGGTGTGAAGTCTCTGCATGCTACAAGCCCAAGACCAGTGAGCCCTGCATTGAGGAGAACCTCTGTTCACTTCTCCCTACCCAGAATTCATCTGACTTCTGCTCTCTTCTCTGCTTACCCATTGCCACCTTCAGTGGGGCACTGCCCTAGGGAGTCGGAAAGGATGGAGTGAGTGAACTGCTTCCAACTCCCAGTGCTGATCAAAGGTGCTACCAGGCATCCAATGGAGATGGACCTCCACTAGGTAGCTTGGCTTCAGCAGAAGCAGGGCATGGTAGTCCTCCCAGAACTGGGAAACAAGCACTTGACACCCCTGGACTATGAAAGGGTTTGGTGTATTTTAGGGGAAAGAATATCTACCATCTGTGATTCCCCCATGAGTGCTGTGGAGAGAGGGAGAGGGAGAGGGAGAGGGAGAGGGAGAGGGAGAGAGAGAGATTGCAGATGACATGGCATGAATGTGATGGGGGCACATCTGAAATGCCGAGAAGGTGGAGGGTTTGACTGGCCAGTTTCTGCTAAACCATTGAAAAACTTCATTGAGAGTTAGAGAATTGCAGCTGTCTGCTCCCCCTTTTTAACAGGGCATTGTTGATGTCACTGGCCCAGGGCAGGGCCTGACAGGCCTATAAGAACTGCTGCTGCAGCTACCACCCAGGAGAACTCCCCTGCTCAGTGTCTGAGGGCCCCAGTCCTGCCACTCACCACCTGGCCCAGGGCGGGGCCTGATAGGCTCCATAAAGGACTGCTGCTGCTGCTTCTGGGCAGAGAGGGCTCTGTTTGTTTTTGTTTTTTACCTATGTCATTTTAAACTCTGATATGAATGGTGTATTCTTAGTTTTAGATTTTGATTTATGTGGAAATTGTTTTCCCATTTGGTTGTGTATTTTTTTTATGTGGTTTATTTATTGTTTATGACTTTTGTAATTATGTAAATCTTGTTATGCTGTAAGCCGCCTTGAGCATTGTTGTTTTAACTGTGGAAAGGCGGCATACAAATAAAAAATGATGATGATGATGATGAACTTGCTGAAGGACCAGGCGGCCAAGTGGGCATTGCCGCTGCTCCGGCAAGACTCTCCCTTCCTGACAGACTATACGGGATTTTGCAACCATCTGGAGACCGCGTTCGGCAACCCTCAGAACGGGAGTCAAGCCAACCGGCCGATTCAGCGGTTGAAACAGGACAACTCCACAGTGGCCGCCTACGCCACAGAATTTCGACTGCTGGCACAGGGCTTGTCCTGGAATGACTCTGCACTTTGGGACCAGTATCTCGAGGGGCTCTCGGACAAGATACTGGACCAGCTGGCCACGATGGATCGCCCCACCATGCTGGACGCCCTTATTCAACGGAGCCTGCAGATAGACAATCGGTTGGAGGAACATCGTCAGGCCTGGGGCCACCGGCACTCCCAGCTCCGGTCCTTCCCAGCAGTTCCACGGCCACACCCGAGTTGCCGGAGGAGCCAATGCAGCTCAGGGCAGCACGGCCTCGCCTCTCCCCCTCGGAGAAGATGCAGCGATGGGAGGGGAACTTGTGTCTCTACTGCGGCGGGAGTGGACACTACGCCCGAACCTGTCCCGAGAAACGCCGGGAAACCGCCAACCCCAGTAGCCGTTGGCCCTGGCTACCTGGGGTCCCAAACATTGCATGCTGGGCCCTCACTGGTGGAATTGCAACACCTCATGGTCCCGGTGTGTCTATACCCCCTTGGCGGACCCTGGATTTTCACCCGCACTCTGGTGGATTCCTGGGCAACTCGCTCCTACATGGACCCTGCCTTTTCCGCCCATCATCAGGTGCCACTCCAGGATAAGCCAGAACTGGTACAGGTGGAGGCAATTGACGGACGGCTCCTGTGCTCGGGCGCCGTTACTCAAGACACCCAGCCCTTGGTTCTGTGTCACCAGCAGCACCGGGAGGTGCGAACCTTGGACATTGCCTCCATGCCTCGGTTCCCCCTGGTGCTCGGGATGGACTGGCTGGAGTCACACAATGTTCAGATAGACTGGGTTAAACAGTCTGTGTGCTTCCCAGACCCATGTCCCCATGCTCGGTCCAAGATGCTAGCAGCTGCGCCCACAGGGGAAGCTACATCAACGGTCCCCACTGCGTACCGGGACTACGAAGACGTGTTCGAGGAACATGGGGCAGACCAGCTGCCGCCTCATCGATCTTTCGCTTGCGGCATACACCTGCGGCCCGGGGCACCCCTGCCTGTGAGTCTCCTATACTCCCTTACGGAGCCAGAGCGTGAAGCTTTGCAGGCCTTCCTTGTTGGTACTAAAGGGTTAAGAGTTAATAAGTCGCTCTAATCACTGAGCAGCTGAAAGTCATTAAGCATCCAGGAATGTGAGTTAGTTTGTATAAATAGTCAGTTCACCCGTGTGTTTTTTCTTCCTCTCTCCCACCTTTGCCTGACTCGCAGACTCAGTTTGTGGCCATGGGCGTGTTTGCTGATATGAGTTAAGTTTGTAGTAAAGTTTTCTTTATGCCGGAGATAAAAGCATGTGTGCTTTATCGCCAGGGTTTTTCTTTTGTAAATAAAGTTTTTTCCTGAGTTCCAAAGTGCTTGCTCCAGAATTCTTCATTGAAAGGTACTGACTCTCCTGCCTTCTTCAACCACTGCACGAAATTCTCTGCTGAGATAAGATTTATGGCATTGGAAGCGCACTGGACGTTTACTTAACATTAAACTAAAGTTTAATGGACAGGTTATGGCTGTTTGTACGTCAAGAAGGAGATAAAGAGTGATTTATGAAAGGACTGGAGCGAAGACAGAAGCGGTTGCCGACAATGAAAGCCTTCAAAGCAGCTTGAGTCCTGCAACGTGCCTAGAAAAAGTTTTAAACAGGCATTGTGCAGTTTTTACTTGCTGGAAGACGTCTTATTCCTCAAGGAGCCACCTCAGCAGCTGGGAGACGGTCTACAGGTGTGTGAGTATCATTCCTAAGCCCCAGGGAGGATGGCAGAGTCCCAGGAAAGTTTTGTTGTCCCGTTTACACGACTCAATGGGAAAAATTGGCAAGATTGGAAGGCTAGAGTAAGGGTTTGGTTGCAAGCAAAAGAGTTGTGGAGTTGTACTGAAACACCGCCTTTACAGGCAGCTGCAGACGCGTCTGCAGAAGACAAAGCAGCAGCAGCTTCACAGAAACGCAACAGGAAAGCCTAAGGTCTATTAGTTTTGGCAGTGGGACCAGAGCAAATGCCTTATGTTTCTGAGTTAAAGAACACGCATGAGGTCTGGACGGTTCTGCAGCAGCTAAATTCCAGAAACACTGCGGGGGCCAAGATCCATGCTACAAGATGTTTGTTTGATTTACGTCTCCAACCGGGAGCGTGTGTGAAAGAACATATTGCCAAAATGGTGTCTGCCTTTAATCAACTAAGACATCTGGGCATTCCTTTCTCTATGGAGCAGCAGTCATACATATTGTTGTCTTCTCTTGATAAAAGCTATGAGACTCTAGCTCTAACTTTGGAGGCTATGCCTTCAGCTGAATTAACCCTTGAATACATTTCTTCTCGGCTTGCAGATGAACAGGATAAAAGGGAAAGAGAAAGAGGTTTGTCTTCAAAGGGGAGTTGTGCTGTGAGGTTTGTCTTCAAAGGGGAGTGGGGATGCTGAGTTTGAGAACACAGTAAATGCTTTTGCAGCTAGACACTGTTTTCGCTGTGGTTCCTCTTCCCATTTAATCAGGAACTGCACACGTGAACCTGGTCAAGATAGCACCAAGGCCGTTACCCCTAGTTACCAGACAAGGAGTTCCAGGGGACGTCGAAGAAGAGGAGGAGGTCGTGGCTACTCCCACAGCACACAGCACATGGCTTCAGCAATGGTGTTGATGCAAGGGCGTGGCCAAGGCAGCAATATACGCTGGTTGATTGACAGTGGTGCATCTCATCACCTGGTGGCGCCATCTAGTGTCCGTTTGCAGAATTGCAGGCATTTGCAAACCCTTAAAGTTGTGACAATGGCAGATTCAACTAAACGTTCCTTAGAGATCGTAGGCACAGTGTTCTTGAATTGTTTGCATACAGAAATTGATGCCTATGTGCTAAAGGGAATGAAGGGGTATATTTTGTCTGTGTCAGAACTTGATAGAGATGGGTTTAAAACTGTGTTTGAAAATGGGGTTTGCACTATTTCAAAGAATAACGTATCTCTTTTGCAGGTGGAATGCAGAAATGGGTTATATTATTTTGAGACAAGTGCAGATGAAGTTGAACAGGTTCATGCTGGTTGTGTGAACTCACCCACCCATAATTCTTGTGTTCATTTATGGCACCGCCGTTTGGGACATATTAATTTTCAGTATGTTAAAAGGCAACCTGAATTATCAGAAGGGTGCAAAATGAGCAAATGTACTAAGTATTTGGATTGTATTGCATGCAAAAGGGCGAAGGTTCATAGATGCAGCTATCCCAGTTCAGATAGGAAATCTGACAAAGTATTCCAACTTGTGCATATGGACCTATGTGGCCCAATGCCTGTTGCTAGCATGGGAGGTTCGAGGTATGCACTGTGTCTCTCGGATGACAAAACAAAAGTCACATGGTTTTTTCCTCTCAAAACAAAAGCAGATACTGCAGAAACAGTTAAAAATTGGGTTCATGCAGTAGAACTTGAATTCAGTACTAGAGTACTTGCTTTTCAGACAGACAGAGGGTCAGAATTTACCGGGTCTGTGTTGCAGAATTTCTTTAAGAAAAAGGGAATTAAGCATCGTCTGTCTACACCTTATTCCCCCCAAGAAGGAGGCGTGGCCGAACGTAAAAACAGGGTTCTGCAAGAGTTGGCAAACTCTATGTTGTTTGATTCTGAACTCCCTCAAAGTTACTGGGCGGAAGCCTGGCAGACGGCTACTCATATTTGAACCGAGTATATAATCCGGTAATTGATACTACGCCATATTTTGCTTTATACGGGAAGAAGCCCAAAGTTAATTACTTTCGGGTGTTTGGATCTCAAGCCTATGTACTTATCCCAAAAGCATTAAGGAAAAAGGGAAGTCCAAGGGCTAGGAAACTCATCTTTTGTGGGTACGAACCACACGCCAAATCTTGGAGGTTCGTGAACCCAAATGGGGATACTACAAGAGTGGTCATCAGTAGGAGCGCTGAATTTTGTGAGCAATCCGGATGGACTCACTTACATGCTAACCCTGACATTTTGAGAGATGATTTAAGCATTTATACTGAGAAGGAAAGTCCAGAGGGTGGTGAGCCAGAAGGGGATGGTGCACATGGTTCAGATGCAGATTCTGACCAGGCACAAGGTTCTTCTCCTAAGGTAGAAAAGCCAGAATCTAGGAGTGTTCCAACATTGCCAGTCAGTAGGCCTAGCAGACAGCAAAAGCGAAGCAGGTCGCCTGCAACACCAAGCCCAAGGGAGGTATCTAAACGGAGGTCTTTATCCCTAGGGGCGCATCCAGATATAAAGTCTGAGACAGATTCTGACAGCCAACGGTCAGAGGGGGCACAAGAGGAACAATTGCGCAGGTCAAAACGTGCCACAAAGGGCAAACCACCAGAGCGGTTTAATGTGACAAGTGTATATGTAAATATGGCACAGTGTGAGCCAGATAGTTATATAGAGGTACAACAGCTTCCAAGCTCAGAAGCCGTAAAGTGGCAGGAAGCAATGGAAAAAGAGATGGCTTCAATGAAGTCTCTTGGTGTGTTTACAAGTACAGAGCTTCCGAAAGGGCAACAAGCTGTAGGTTGTCGATGGGTATATTGTTTAAAGCCCACAACTACTGAGGAGTTGCAATATAAAGCCCGACTAGTTGCAAAAGGATTTTCGCAACGCAAAGGTGTTCACTATTCTCAAATCTATGCCCCTACTTCAAGATCGGAGTCATTAAGAATGCTTCTAGCCTCTTCAGCTAAGAAGGGAAATAAGCTGTTTCATTTTGATGTCAATGTGGCTTATTTAAATGCAGACTTACAGGAGGAAGTCTATATGACACCACCACCAGGTTTTGAAGGAGACAAGCCAAACCAGGTCCATTTATGGGTTGAAACAGTCCGCCCGTAATTGGAATTCCTGCTTAAACGATGCTCTAGAGAGCATGGTGTTCAGAAAGAGCGCAGCAGATGCGTGTCTTTATCTAAAAAGCTCAGGATGTGAACAAGAAGCAGTTTTGATTTTTGTTGACGATTTATTATACAGTGGAGAGGACGATAAACTTGCACAACAATTTGCCACAAAGCTTGGAGAAAAGTTTCAGATAAAACCACTAGGCACTGTATCTGTTTATCTAGGAGTTAAAATTCAGCAAGATGAAAATGGGAACTATTGGCTCAGCCAAGAAGCTAAGATCCAGCAGTTGCTGGAAAGGTTTAAAATGGACAGCTGTGCTGGTGTTAAAACCCCAATGGAGATAAGTTACACAAAGGATGCTCAAGCCGAGCAACAGGCAGAGTTCAGTAATCCCGGGGTTTACCAGTCAGCGATAGGCAGTCTACTCCACAGTGGACTCGGCCCGATATAACATATGCTGTCAACATGCTGTGTAGACAAGCTGAAAAACCATCAATGCATGCTTGGCAAGGAGTAAAAAGAGTTTTAAGGTATGTCCAAACTACCAAAAGGTTTCGCTTAAAACTATCAGCAGAGAGCAGCACACAACTTGAATGTTGGGCCGACAGCAGTTGGGCAGATGCTGGACCAGATAGAAAATCAGTGTCAGGAATGGCGATAAAATTTGGAAATGCACTAATTGGTTGGAGATCAAGAAAGCAATCACTTATAGCTTTAAGTTCAACTGAATCTGAGTTCAATGCATTATCAGATGTATGTAGAGAACTGGAATTTTATAAGCAACTGGTACAAGAATTGTTTGGAGAATGTTCCCTACCTATCAGAGTGTGGGAAGGCAATCAACCTTGTATTAAACTAGCTAAATCAGGTCAATTCAAGGCACTCACAAAACACTTGGATATCTGTTATCAAAATATATGCCAAAGTGTAAAACAAGGTTTAATTGAACTAAAGTATTGTCCAAGCAAAGAAAATCTTGCCGACGGTTTTACGAAAGCTTTGAGTCCGCAATCTCATAAATATTTCTGTTCAGGTTTAAATTTGAATTAAGGTTGGTACAGCTCAGTGTTACGAGCGAGAGGGGGTGTTGGTACTAAAGGGTTAAGAGGTAACAAGTCGCTCTAATCACTGAGCAGCTGGAAGTCATTAAGCATCCAGGAATGTGAGTTAGTTTGTATAAATAGTTCACCTGTGTGTTTTTTCTTCCTCTCTCCCACCTTTGCCTGACTCGCAGACTCAGTTTGTGGTCATGGGCGTGTTTGCTGATATGAGTTAAGTTTGTAGTAAAGTTTTCTTTATGCCGGAGATAAAAGCATGTGTGCTTTATCGCCAGGGTTTTTCTTTTGTAAATAAAGTTTTTTCCTGAGTTCCAAAGTGCTTGCTCCAGAATTCTTCATTGAAAGGTACTGACTCTCCTGCCTTCTTCAACCGCTGCACTAATTAAAGTTTAATGGACATTCCTTCGCAAGAACCTGGAACGCAGGTGTGATGGCCTGGGAATACGATTCAGAGGCTGAACCGGAGGAATCCCAGCCTGCACAGGAGTCCCCGCCTCCAGGGCCGGCTGAGCTGGGGCAGGGCCTTGATTCTGAAGCGCCTACACCTGTGCCGGATCGTCAGGAGCAGGCACCAGGTGAATCCACTCTGGCTCCGGAGGTGAGTCTCCCCCTGGGTCCAGTAACCCTTCAGCCTCTCCTGAACTGCAGAGGCTCAGGGCAGAGAGGCGAAGGGAACTGGTTTCTCCCAGGAGGAGTGCTCGCCTTAAGGCCAGGAGAGGCGGGTCTCCTGGGGGCCGGGACCGCCCCTGGCCTCAGAGAAGATAAAGTCCAGTCAGCCCGGTCCCAGGTTGCGGGAGCAACGCCGTCGAAGAGCTGTTTTGGCCAGCATCCAGTCCTGTTCCCCCAGAGTTCCTGTCCTTGCCCGGCTTCTCGCTGTGGACCCTGCTTCGCCTGTGGAGGACTGTCTGCTGAGCCTCAGCTCAGGTCCTGGACCTCGCCCCATGGTAACCTCCCCCCTGGACCAGCACAGCAGGTCCTCTAGAAGAAGAAGAAGAAGAAGAGGAAGAAGAAGAAGAGTTTGGATTTGATATCCCGCCTTTCACTCCCCTTCAGGAGTCTCAAAGCGGCTAACATTCTCCTTTCCCTTCCTCCCCCACAACAAACACTCTGTGAGGTGAGTGGGGCTGAGAGACTTCAAAGAAGTGTGACTAGCCCAAGGTCACCCAGCAGCTGCATGTGGAGGAGCGGAGACTTGAACCCGGTTCCCCAGATTACAAGACTACTGCTCTTAACCACTACACTACACTGGCTCTCTACCTAGCCAACCGGCGCTCCAGTACTCTTCGTTAAGAAGTGTGGGGAGCTTTGCCCTTGCCATGGTTACTGCGCCCTGAACAAGATTACCATCCCAGACCAGTATCCCTTGCCTCTTATTGCGGAGTTGCTGGAGCGGGTGCAAGGGGCACAGATGTTCACCAAGCTGGACCTCCGGGGGGCATACAATTTGATTCGGATATGAGCCGGGGATGAGTGGAAGACAGCATTTGGGACCTGGTATGGGCAGTTCGAATACCTGTTCATGCCTTTCGGATTGTGCAACGCGCCCGCTGTGTTCCAACGGTACATCAACCACGTGTTCGAGGACTTACTAGACAAGTACGTGGTGGCGTACCTAGATGACATTCTGATTTACTCCCACGACCCAGCGCGCCACGAGGGTCATGTCCGGTCCATGTTGCAGCGTTTGCGGGAGCACCGCCTGTATGCTAAGCTCAGCAAGTGCGAGTTCCACCAGCGGTCAGTGGACTTCCTCAGTCACCGACTCTCCCCTTATGGGGTGCAGATGGATCCTAGGAAGGTGGCTGCGGTTCAGGAGTGGGTGGCACCCCGGAACTGCAAGGACCTACAGCGGTTTCGCCAACTATTACCGGACCTTCATTGCGGACTATGCTCATCGCACCACCCCGTTGACCCGACTGCTGCACCCCAAGACACCATTTTTCTGGGACAAGGAGGCAGAGGTGGCGTTTCAGGGGTTGAAAGCCTGTTTCCAGAGGGCGCCGATTTTACAGCATCCTGATGCCTCTCGACCCTTCGTGGTGGTGACCGACGCCTCCAGCACGGCTCTCGGTGCCGTCTTGTCCCAGCAGCACGGACCTGATGCGCCGCTGTTGCCCTGTGCCTACTATTCCCGCCAGCTCCTTCCAGCGGAGCGTAACTATGCCGTGTGGGAGCAGGAACTACTGGCTATCAAGGTGGCCTTTGAGGTCTGGCACCATCTGTTAGGATATTTCCGTTCCACCTTAAAAGGGAGCAGGCTTGTGAGTCACAGAGTCTGCGTATTTCCTGTTCACAGGATGTTTATGTTTGCTATTGCTTTCGTTTTCTCTCTCGGTGCCTGAACACACTAGCAGGCGGTCATGTTTTCTTTGTTCTGACCAACGCTGAATAAACTTGTAAATATGCTCTCCTGCTGTGCAACTTTCACTGTGTAAATTCTGATGATAGAGTGTGCACCAGCCTAAGAATGTGGCAATCTATTTCTGAGGCTTCGTGTCGCTAATTGCTGATACTGCACGTCTACGGGGGATCGATGGACGTCCGGAGTCCGGCTGGAGGCAGTCACGGTCGATGTCTCCTGGCAGTATCCCAACACCATCATCTTGTGGGGGCACGACACCCGGCGGAAGTGAGAACCGACCACCGGAACCTGAAGTACCTTCAGACCACCCACAAGTTGAACCAAAGTCAGATCCGGTGGGCACTGTTCTTCTCCCGGTTCCAGTTCCGGATCCGCTACACCCCTAGCTCCCAAAACCAGAAGGCAGATGCCTTGTCTCGGAAACTCGAGGACGTCGCAGACACGGTACAGCAAGCAGCACCAACCACGATCTTACCACTGGCCACGTTCCCGGCCACTCAGGAGGCTGAGCCACTGCAGACTCGGGTGCAGGAACAGCAACGGGTCGATGCTTGGGCTCGAGAACGGCTCTGGGAACTGTCCGAAGGGTCATGTCCTCACTATCCAGGGCTGGTCTTGCATCAGGGCCTACTGCTGCACCACGGTCATCTGTACATCCCGCTAGGACCACTGCGGGCTGAGGTTCTCCAGATGTCCCACGATGCCCCAGCAGGGGGGCACTTTGGGCGGTATCGGACCACCCATCTGGTAAGCCAGGAGTTTTGGTGGCCCCGCCTGAAGGCTGACGTGGCACACTACGTTGCCGGTTGCGATGTCTGCCGGCAGGCCAAGGGTCCTACCGGGCGACCCCCCGGGCTACTCCAGCCGTTGCCAGTCCCACCACGTCCCTGGCACACGGTCTCCCTGGACTTTGTGGTGGACTTACCCCTGTCTCATCACTGTACCTGCCTCCTGGTTTTCACAGACCATTTCACTAAGATGGTGCACTGTGCCCGCTGCCCATCCGTACCCATGGCCAAGGAAACTGCTCAGCTATACCTTCAGCACGTGTTCTGCCTGCATGGCATTCCCGAGCGTGTGGTTTCCGACCGGGGCGTTCAGTTCACATCCTGCTTCTGGCAAGCTTTGCACCAGGCCCTCAGGAAAGAGGTCTGTCTATCTTCAGCCCACCACCCGCAGACCGATGGCCAGACGGAACGGGCAAACGGAGTGCTGGAGCAGTATCTCCAGTGTTACTGCAGCTTCCAGCAGGATGACTGGGTTGACCACTTAGCATTGGCAGAGTTCGCTTACAACAACGCAGTGAACACCTCCACCCAGCAGACCCCGTTCCAGGCCAATTACGGTTACCATCAGTGTTTGTTCCCGGTTGTGCTGCCGGCATCCGCAGTCCCTGAAGTGGCAGATTGGCTCCAGGAGCTCCAGTCTCAGCAACAACTATTGATGGAGCAACTGCGCCAGGCCAAGGACACATACAAGGCCCAGGCCGACCGCCACCGCCAGGTGGGGCCGGAACTCCGCGTCAGCGACCTGGTATTGCTCTCTACTCGCCACCTTCACCCCTCTCGGCCTTCGTGGAAGCTGGATGCCCGCTTCACTGGCCCGTTTCCTATCGTGGACCTAGTCTCGCCTGTGGCATTCCGTCTCCAGTTACCCTCAACCCTGAAGGTTCACCTGGTATTCCACCAGTCCCTACTGAGTCCGGTTGCCCAGCCCGATGAGTTCCACCTGAACCGACTATGTCTGCACCCAGTTCTGGTTCAGGGGGAGCCCGAGTACGAGGTGGAGCACATTCTCGACTCATGATACCACAGGGGGAAGCTCCAATACCTCATCGACTGGAAGGTGTATGGGCCCCGAGGATCGTTCATGGGAACAAGCGGCCAATGTCCACGTGCCTGCCTGTCTCCATGATTTCTATGTGGCGTACCCCAGCAAGCCGGGTCTGGACCCTCGGTTGAGGAGGGATGGTATGGTGGCCTGGGATTCAGATTCGGATTTGAATGCTGAACCTGAAGAATCCCAGCCTGCACAGGATTCCCCGCCTCCAGAACCAGCTGAGCCAGGGCTGGGGCATGTGCCTGAATGGTCCTCACCTGTGCTGGATCCTCAGGTGCAGGCACCAGCTGAGTCTGCTCAGGCTCCTGAGGGGGTGGAGGACCCATTGCCTGCAGGTGCTCCACTCTCAGCCCCGGCAGAGGAAGCTGAGGTTGCCTCTGGGTCCTTTAACCCTCCAGCCTCTTCTGAGTTGCAGAGGCTCAGGGCAGAGAGGCGGAGGGAACTAAGTTCCCGCAGGAGGAGTGCTCGCCTTCAGGCCAGGAGAGGCGAGTCACCTGAGGATCGGGGCCGCCCTGTGCCTCAGGGCAGATAGAAGCCAGCCAGCCCCAGTCCCAACTTTGTTGGTTGACAGTTCCTGCCTGACCCTGTCCTGCTATCCTGCCGGAGCTCCTGACCTGTCCTGCATCCAGCTTCAACTTTTACGGAATGCCTCCATACTGCACCTTCGACCTCGGAATGGACTCGGACCTCACCTCTCGGTTAGCCCACAGGACCAGCACAGAGAACTTTTTGGTTTATGCTGTATAATTTATTTGTTTCTGCATTCGAAAATGGTGAACCACCTTGGGTTCCTTGGCCAGAAAGGCAGTGCATTACAAATTAAATACAGTGGTGCCTCTCAAGACGAAATTAATTCGTTCCGCAAGTTTTTTCTTCTTGCGAGTTTTTCGTTTTGCGAAGCACGGTTTCCCATAGGAATGCATTGAAAATCAATCAATGCGTTCCTATGGAGACCGTCCGGGGACAAAGGGGAAGCGCCGTGCGCCTTCCCCTCTGTCCCCGGACCTGTTTTATTTTATTTTTAAAAAAGATATTTATTGAAATTTTCAAAAAAAAACAAGAAAAAACAAAAGAAAAATTAAAAACACATAGCATTTACATTCCTTCTTTTCAATAACATCTTTCCCTGACTTCCCCACACCTCCCCTTCTTGTATTCCAGTTCCAATTGTTAACTCAGCAAGTTCTTCTCCCCAAATTTTGCCTTATTATATTTAATTTGTTTTAATTAACCAATTTTAACTTATAAACCTCAATTTGTACGTCAATGCTCATTCTTTAAACCCTTTTCTAAAGTCGACCCAAGTTCCCTTCCACGAATTTCCCAGTTTTTATACTGGTAACGAAACAGAATAAAAATAAACAAAATATAATTGTACACCCTTTGGATTCCCAAAATCCCACCCCCCCCTTTCCCGGTTTCGATCCCCAACAAATGTCCATCAGTCTATCAACTATCAGCCTGGAGACCTCACATCCGAGACTCTTAATTCTCTCTCAATTCCTCTCTGCCGGTTTTTTTGATAGTCCTTTGTATTGAACACCAAGTCTCGGAGAAGCTCTGTCCCAATAGGGTCCATATTTCTTCCAGCCAGACCTCCATATTTAAAAGTGGGGCCCAAATCTTGTTTCTTACTCCTTTTAAGTCCAAATGTCCCAAATGTCCCAAAAGCTCCAGCTTCCACCTTAATCAGATTTGTAATCCATAGGTCTTCAGGTCTCCCCATGAGGAGATCTCTCCATTCTTCATTCTCCAATTCAAACCAGATTCTCATCATCCAAATCTTGTTTTCCTTTGTATCCATCTTAGCAGGCCTCTGGCTCTCCTTTATCATCTGCGGCATTCCAGCTCCTCCTTCCCTCTCCTCCGGAACAGCACGTATCTCTTTCTCCACTCTCTCAAAAATCTGATTCCTTTTCTTGTTCAGCTGCATGGGCTTCTTGAGTCAAGTCCTTATCAAATTCAGTGAGTTTATTTGCTGTTAAGTTCATAATTGTAACATTTGTAGCCAAAACTTCACTTTGATCTTGTAACTTTCCCAAGAGAAAAAACATTCTGTCCAGTTCAGCCTGTATTTTTCCACCTGCAGCCATTCTTGTAGTGTCCCTGAACCCCCTCTAGAGGGATTCTGGTTACTTAGTATTCCTTCCAGCTCCAATCCAAAAGTCAAGTTAACTTGTTTCAGTTCTTCTTTGTTTTCAACAGTTTAAAACCAAGTTGTAACAAATATAGCCAGCAAAGACAACAGAAACAAAATCCTCTCTTTTTCAGCTTTGACAGCTAGTTTGACAGCTGTCAAACTCTTCTATGTCTCCTCAACAGGCTCTCTCGCGGATCACTCCCGGGTCCCGGGGGGTTGCACTTCAGCTCTCAAAATCAACTCTTATCCTCCAGCAAAATTACTTATACTGCCAAATCGTGAAATTAATAACTTTTATCCAGTAAAGAAAAAAAGTTATCTCGACCTTAGTTATCTAATCCTTGCTTTAAATTATCGACAGGACGGGGAGACGGACTTCCTTTTTGCGCCTTCCCCGATCGTGCCTAATTCAGAGGGAAAAAAAAGAATTTTCCCTTTGTAATTCCAATTTTCGTACTACTCATGGGTTGTTACTTTTAGAGTCCAATTGTTCAAAAGAAGAAGTCAGCACTCTCCGGCCATGGCATGCGTCTTCGCTCCGTAGGAGAAGCAATTGACTCTCAGCACCGCGCCGCTCCCCGTCCCCCGTTCCGTAGCCTTTAAAAAGGCTCCTTCGCGGATCGGGGGGCACAAATGGTGCCCGCCGAGTCACCAGGTCCACAGGCTGCAGCGCCTGTGGTTTCTGAGGGTCCCCTCGTCGCCGCCGCGGCAAGACCCGTCTTCTACGGAGCCGATTCCCTCCGGAGCTCGGAGGGAATCCGCCATTAGTTGATGGCACTAACCCGGAAGTCCTCTCTGTCCCCGGATCTGTTTTAAAGCAAGGGGCAGCGGGGAGAAGATTGCTTCTCCCCGTTGCCTGCCCCGCAATCTCCGTTTTAAAGCAAGGGAAGGGGCAGCGGGGAGAGTCGCTTCTCCCCGTTGCCGCCCCTTGGTTCAAAAGGGGTCCAGGGAGAGAGGGGAAGGCGCGCGCAGAAAGAAATATTAAAAATTAAGAAGTTTAGTTGTTTGCCCAAAAATCTTTCCCTATAGACCAATATTTGGATTCTTCTTGAACATTCACCACAGTTTTAGGAAGTTCCAGGCAGCTGTAAAAGTTCTAAACAGTTCCATGAAGTTTTAAAAAGTGCTCATAGTTATGAGTAGTAACTTTACATATACGATGTTTCCAACTTTTCATTTTGGGGTGACCTTTTTCCATAACTGAGAATACTTAGTCCCTTTTCCAGTGTTTCTAAGCAAAAGTGCATCCCTTTATGATACAGGAAATTGTGTTTGGGGAAGAAAAGAAAATCACCAGGAAGGTCTTATTATTATACCTGTTGCTTGAGGGAGGCAGAGTTTTCCCGAACTGCCAGCACGGCAAGGAGGCAAGGTGCGCGCCAAATGGGTGGCAGACACGTGTATGCCTGTGCGTGTGTGAATGTGAAGTTGCGTGCAGTGGGCGAGAGATGAGACCTGCAGCCAGGGAGAAAGTGTGGTTCCCACAGGATGGAAGCGCTGTGTGTTTTCTCATGGGAAGCGTGCAAGGCAGGGAAGAGGCGCTTGCCCTCCGAGGATGCAGCAGGACATGATACAAGAGTGAGTGCGCAAGAGGCGTGAGCCACCCGTACACGCCCGGCACAGATGGCAGCAGCGGCTCCCTCCGAAAGCGAGGTGCAGGGATTCGTTTTCTGAGCGTATAGGCAGCAAGGAGCAAAAGACAGCTTATGAGCGTGCAAAGGGAAGGCAGTGTGGTGTGGCGGTTAGAGAGCTAGCCTAAGATCTGGGAGGCTGAACGTAGGGACCGACCTAATCTTACTCAGAGCAGACCCATAGACATTACTGGACACAGAGATAGTTTGGTGTATGGGTTAGACTGGCAGACTGAGACCCTGCAATTCTATGATTCTTTGAGAGCAGGAGAAGAACTTTTCCCTACCCGCTTTCTCAATGCCATCCATAATTTTTTTAAAAAATACATTATATATACAACATACAACATATCTTCTCATCTTACACAATATTTTAGACTTCCGTCAACACCTCTGATGATTTTCCGTTCTTTAACACTTATTCTGCATTTCTTAATTTCTATATTACATTTAATTATCCTTAACTAATAATGCTTTTCTTAGTCTTTCTTGCAGTATTTAAAACTATCCACCTTACAAAACCTCTTGCAGTCCTACTAGCGTAATCTATTCATCACAATTACTTTTCAAATAGTTCATATATTTACTCCAGTCGTCTACGAATCTCTGATCCTGCAGGTTTCAAATCCTTCCTGTTAATTTATCTAATTCTGCATAATCCATCAACTTCATCCTCCATTCTTCTTCCGCTGGTAGTTCTTCTTGCTTCCATTTTTGTGCCAATAATATTCTTGCTGCAGTCATTGCATATAGAAACAACTTTCAATCCTGTCTATTAATATCATCTCCTACAATGCCAAGTAAAAATGCTTCTGATTTCTTAATCAATGTATATTTCAACATCTTTTTCATCTCATTATATATCATTTCCCAGAAGCTTTTTACTTTTTTACATTCCAACCACATGTGATAAAAAGTTCCTTCCTTTGCTTTACATTTCCAACATTTATTACTTATTTTATATATTTTAGCTAATTTTAGCGGGGTGATATACCACCTATACATCATTTTCATCACATTTTCTTTCTTCCTTGCACAGTTTTCCCCAATCTTTTAACTGTATATTATACCCAAAATCTTTGGCCCAGTGTATCATAACCGACTTTACCTCTTCATCTTTCAAATGCCATTCAAGCAGCAATTTATACATTTTAGACAAAATTTTAAATTTATTATTCAATACTTCAATTTCAAATTTTGATTTATTATCATCAAATCCTTTCCCCCCTCAAATCCTGTTTAGACATTTCATTGACTTGGTGATAGTGCAGCCAATCATTTACATATTATTTAACCTCTTCATAAGGTTTCTTTTTCCATTCATTTCCTTCTTTTTGTATTAATTTTTCACATGTAACCCAATTTTTGCTCATATTTATCTTCTTCACACTCATCGCTTCTAATGGAGATAGCCACTGAGGTGTCTTACATTCTAATAGGTTTTTATACCTATCCCATTTTTCAAAGAGAGATCTTCGGAATATATGGTTTCCAAATCCTTTATGGACTTTTGTCTTATTATACCATAAATATGCGTGCCAACCAAATCTATTCTCATAACCTTCCAAATCCAGCAAAGCTGGGTTTTCTAACAACATCCATTCCTTTGACCAACAGAGGCAGGACGCTTCATAATACAGTTTCAAGTCTGGCAGGGTGAAGCCTCCTCTTTCTTTAGCATCTATTAATAACTTATATTGAATTCTTGGTTTCTTCCCCTGCCAGATATATCTTGAAACCAACTTTTGCCATTCTTTAAAGATTGCTGCCCCCTTGATTATTGGAATTGATTGAAACAAAAATAACATCTTTGGTAGCACATTCATTTTAATAGCTGAAATCCTTCCCCATATTTCCAGATCTCTTTTGATTCCATTCCACACCGGTATATAATTGTTCTGAAAGAGGTCTATATTCTTTGACGTTGACCAAATTCCTAAATATTTAACTTTTTTAGCAACTTCAATACCAATCTGTTGCTGCAACATGTCCACCAAGTCCTGTTTTTAACTATCATTTTAGTCTTTTTGTTCAGTTTAAAACCTGCTGTAGAGTTTGGTGATTATAGGGTTAACTTTTAGAGCTTGGTGCTTTGTGTCTGAGGGAGGGTTTCTAAGGGAAGACAGCCAGTTTGTCACGTCCCTGTTTTCTTTGATCTGTGATTCTAGTTTCGTTTTCAGTCAGAGTTGAGTCAGAGTGTGTTTGAGCTTTGAGAAAAGATGTGTGCAAGCTCTGACGGTATAATTTACAGATTGTAGATAATAAAGCCTCTAGATAAGAAGAATCTTTCTCTGGACTGTTTCACTCTCTATTCTCCCACGACAGCAACACCGCTGCATTTCTGCTACTACTTCTGCCTCAGCTGAAGTTTTACCCAGAAGATTGCACTGAGAGAAAGCAGAGTTTTTGGCGCAGGGAAGCGCACTGGACAGGCAGAAGTCCAATACCTGCTACATGTCCAAATTGTTCTATCTCTTCTAATACTTCCTTGGCACTAATTGTTGGTTCTTTCATTGTTAATACTAAGTCATCTGCAAAAGCTTTCACTTTATGCTCTTTCCGACCGACTGAAATGCCTTTTACTTTTTCATTTCTCCTTACTTTTGCTCTTTGTTCTGAGTATATTGCTTTTATTCCTTTTAGAAATGATTGTCCAATGTCCATTAGTTTGAAATTCTTTATCATAAATTCAGAAGATATATTTTCGAAGGCCTTTTCCGCATCTACAAAAATTAACACCACTTGCTTTTCATTTCTGGTAGTCAGATATTCAATTATATTCACAAGATTTCTTATGTTATCTTCCATCTGTCTGCCAGGTAAAAAGCCCGCTTGATCCTTATGTATATTTTCATTCAGTACATTTTTCAATCTGTTTGCCAGTATACTAGCAAACAATGTATGATCATTGTTTAACAACGAAATCGGCCTATAATTCTTTACTTGTGTTAAGTCCGAATCCTGTTTTGGTATTAATGTAATATATGCTTCTTTCCATGTTTCTGATAGTTCTCCTTTTTAAAAAATATATTATTCGTTACTTTTTTTAACGGTGCAAGTAGGGTGTACTTCATTTCTCTGTAATATTTCGCTGTAAATCCATCCGGTCCTTGTGCCTTTCCATTTTTCAGTTCTTTTATTGCATCTTTAATTTCCTCTATCTCAATTAATTAATTCATTCAGTCGGTCTTTCTTTTCTGTCGGAATTTGTTGCACCCCTTTTTGTTTCAAGAATTCTTCTATCCTCCTTACATCTTCTTTCCCAGCTCTTTTATACAATTGACTATAAAAATTCACAAATCCTTTCCTGATTTCTTTTGGATTTTCTATTTCATTTCCTTCTACTGTGATTTTATTTATTGTATTCTGTTCTTTCCTTTTTTTGATCTGCCAAGCCAGCCACGTTCCTGATTTATTAGCATGTACAAAATTTGTTTGTCTCATTCTTTTTATATTCCATTCTACTTCTCGGTTTATTATCATTGAAAACTGGCTTTGTAGCATTTTGATATTCTGATTTATTTTAACATCATTTGGTATTTTAATTAATTTCTTCTCATTTTCCATTATCTGGTTTAATATTTCTTTCTTTCCTTTTTCTCTAAATTTATTCTGGATGCTATTTTGTTGTATGAAGAAACCTCGCATCACCGCTTTGCTAGCATCCCACACCACATTCATTTTGGTTTCTGTATTACAATTATTATTTTAATTTTTTTTATTATTATTATTCAAAGTTATAACAAAACATATTTTCCAAAAACATATCCTTCCCCCCCATTTTCCCTCCCTCCCCCCTCCCCCCCAGAACCCATCCCCCCACCCCACCCCTCAGTTCCAGTCTTTGGTTTCTCCAATAATGCTATTTTCTGCATGTTACAGAGTTGTATATCCTCAAACTGTTTAGCTAATTATTATCAGTAAAAAAAATTGTGAATGTTTATTCAAAACCTGCCAAGGAGTCCAGTTTGCTTTGTTGCGTCTTCAAATATTTTGTGAAAGGATCCCATTCATCTTTAAAGTCACAGTTATCCTTGTCCCGTAGCTTATATGTCAATTTTGCCAGTTCCGCATAGTCCATCAACTTTTCTTGCCATGATTCTTTAGTTGGGGTTTCTTCAGTCTTCCATCCTTGTGCTACCAGAACTCTCGCGGCCGTTGTCGCATACATGAAGATGTTTTCAACTTTTTTGGCAGGTCTTTCCCTACAATCCCCAACAAAAATGCCTCGGGTTTTTAAACAAATGTTAAATAGAACATTTTCTTCAATTCATTGTATATCATTTCCCAAATTTTTTTAATTACTTTACAATCCTACCACATATGATAAAACGTTCCCTCTGTCGCGTATTCCATGCGGCGCTTTCAGCGAAACACTAAGAGTTCCAGGTTTATCCAGTGCAGTCTTTTTAAATGAGAGCTATATACAGGCATTTACAAAAGAAACAGTCCATACAGAATACTCACCACCACACTACAGCTCAACCACCACACCCACTGTTAAACAGGCTTTCCTTTTAAAACAGGTGATAGCCAATCACACTAATCACACTCCTGCTGAGTCACTCTGACCCAGCAGAGTATCGCATCATCCTGTTGAAGCCTGCAGACTTATCCAGTATCCTGCGAATCCCAACACCCTCCCTTTCCTTACACTTCCAACATATATTTGAACTAGTTTTGTACATTTTCCCTAACTGCACTGGTGTTGTGTACCATCTGTACATCATCTTCATGTAATTCGCCTTCAATAAGGAACAATCTGTAATTTTTAAGTCAGTTTTCCATAATTTAACCCAATCTTCCATCATAATTTTGTGACCTACATCTTGTGCCCATTTAATCATAACTCCTCTCACCTGGCTGGCGCCCACGCCTCCTTGGCAGGCACCCAACCAGGTGCCTCTGAGGGGGCGTTTACAGCAGCCTTTTGCTGCGGCGCCAGCCTCTCCTCGGCCTCATTCTTCTCTGTCGTCTCGTCGCGAGTCAACAGGATCGCCAGCAGACTGTCCTCTACGCTGCCTGCTAGAACCGGGGGAGTATTTTTGCACGGCTTGAATTAGTCGGGGGTGTTTGGGTATTGGCTTTGTCTATTTGCTGGCTGTTTTGTTGTATTTGAGTTACTTTGCTTTCTGATATACTGCTTGGCTCTAACTTCCGTTCCTTAAAACTACCGCACACCCCCACCACCACTACCACTTAAGCGGTCTTTAATTATTGCTGCTGGAGAGTGTGTGCGTTTTCCCCCCAAGTTTGGGCACTAGCGCTTGTAAATTTTCTCCCTCCCGGGAGGACTCCAACTTGGGTTTCGCTACTCTGTGTGTGCGCAGCGTGTGTGCTTAAGTTCTTGTGAGCTACCGCGCTCGTGGCACCGGCAGGGAGGAACGCGTTTTTCCCCACGCTGTATTGAGGCTTGGCGATCGTTCTGCTCTCCCCTTTAAGTTTCTCCAGCCCCTCTTTCGAGCGCTGTCCTTGTTCCTCCTGCTTGCGTGGGTTTCCCCCCCATTTTTTGGCGAGGGTTGCGAGGTTTGCGATTTTAGCGGGCGTTTCAAGGAGCGCGTTTGATCCTGCTACTGAGGGGGTCCCTTCGCCACGTTCTTAAGCTCTCCTGGAGGCTCCCTTGGAGCCTTCGTCTGTCTCTTCCTCAGCGCTCCACAGACCGCGTACCAGACACTCTCCATGTGAGTGTGTGTGCTATCTCCGATTTACTGGGCTGGTTGGGGGATCCTCAGCGCTACCGTGTCCTGAGATACAAAATTTTGTGTGTCTGCGTGCGGCTTGGGGTAGAAAATCTCAAATCCTTTAGGCTTTGCTTGTTCAGCGCGCGGGAGGCATTCCCTCCCAACCTCAGCGTTAGTTCTTAGTGATTGCTGGAAGGGATAAGATCTTGGGCTTTGCAGCGCTCTCTCGACCTAGGGACAGTTACCCTGTGTGCGTGTGTGTGTGTGCGGGAGTTGTGTGTGTGTTTGGGGGCTCCTGCATTGGTGTGTGCTCACAGTGTCGCCGTGCTGGTTTGAGAGGGGTTTCGGGGGCATTTAATTTTGCTAGGCAGCACCATTATTTCCTTTTAGTTCCTGTGTATATATTCCTTCGGGGTTGTATCTCCATGTGCGTGTACACTGACCCTTTGTTGGCTTGCTCCTCCTTCCCCATCGCTGGCCGGTCTCCACCGGCCCCTCTCTTGCTGGTCAAATTGTGTTTGGTTGAGGGGATTTCGTGAAGACAGGCTCCTTATGCCCCTTGAGGCTTATTTTACTTGAAAAACCTGTTTTTCCCCAACCCCCTTCAACATTCCCTCCCCCTTCCTTACTCATTTATCTCGTTTATAGAATTGCATTCTGTTGCCATAGAAATATTGCCTGTTTGCAAGTGACTCATTCTGTTGCCATAGAAGCAGCTGCCGCCTAAGGGCAGAAGCACAGTAGTTAACGAGCGGTAGTTAAGGGCTTTTGTTCTTCAGCCTTCTCCTTTGTAAGAGGCAGCATTTCCTGAGGCTGCATTCCCAGAGTTAATCTTTGTCCTTAGTGGCTTAAGCGATCGCCAGGCTGAATTACATTGTTGCTCGGCAGCTGCTGCATTCATAGCCCACTGGTTTGAAGAACAACAGGAAGCATTGTGGCCTGAAGCCAGCATTTATTGTGTCCTGCCTTTTGTTTGGGGAGCTCCAAGGGCAAGTTGCCTTGACTTTACCCTTATCGCTGGAGCCCCCTATCTTCCTATTGCCTGCCTGTTGCCGCTGTTCACTTTATTCCAGTGTTCTCCAGCTGGGGGAGTTTTTTTGCTGTTTGACAATTGATACTAGGAAACGGTGGCAGCGATAGTGGAATATTATTTAATAACCACTCAGTAATTGATTATCTTACAGAGGCAGTATATTGAATATTAGCATAGTGACGTTAAAACAACAGTGATATCAATTGTAACGCAATTCAGATTTCCTTAATAGAATCACTGGCAATTAAATTTGCAATTAGAAACATTTGATACTTCGGAAAACTGTTGGTGATACTTGAATATTATCATTTAAGAATTGCTCAGCTTCACATTATTTAACAAACGTTATATTTGATTGAGCTGCACAGTGTCAATATAATCGATACAATTTGACAGTGCTAAAGAAGTTAACTGTTTTGACATAAGTCATATCAATTCTTCATGAAATTTGATTAATAGCACAATTTATAATTAACCAGTTTAGAGATAAATATTAACAGTTAGAAGAAATTGGTTCAATAATAGTAGCAACCAGCTGTTAATTATACTCAAATTAATTAGGAAACTTAAGCAATTTTATTAGAAACAATAGCGTCTAATCAATAATAGTAATAGTAAAATTAATAGTTAATTGAATAATTAATTATTATTAATAATAATTTAATAAATTTAAAAATAATAAATAATAAATAAATAAAATTATTTTTAAATTTTTTTTAAAAAAAATAATTATAATTAATTGATAAAAAAACTTGCATAATCCGATAACCCAAGCCAACAAGCAGCAGTTTCTTTTATTGTACGAAGTGCATTTCATGGCTCCTAAGAGGAAGCGCGCGTCTGAAGCAGCACGCAATGTGGCTGGAAACTCATCCCGGGGGCAACAGGGTAGGAGTAACAATCAAAAGCCCATTTCCCATTTCCTCAATGCTTTTAGGTCATTTATAGATGATTATGAACAACGCCTTCCCGACAAGAACCCCAGCCCTTCCTCTTCTCCTGATGTCATTCCGGATACGCAGGTGGTTCCGGAGAGTTCACAATCTTCCCAATGGGACGATCTACCTAGCACATCGGCTGCCCTCTTTAATGATTCCCAATTGACAAGGGTGGGCGCGAATCTTAGGTCAGAACCGGTCCGGACCAGGTCCCAGTCACAGTCTTCGGCATCCGCGTCTCGTGTTGGGGGGGGGGGGGAGGCGACAACCAAGTCTGCTCATGATAACAATCTGGTTGCTTCTAGCTCTTCTAATCGCTCGCAGGACAAGCGGCCCAGGGTGCAGTTGCCTGAATCAGCCTCGTAATCTGCTGCAGAGGACGAGCAACAGGAGTTGGAAGACGCCCCCAGTGCAGTGTCGGAGGAAAAGCCTTCGTGTAAGAGGCGCGAGAAGAAGAAGCACACTTGCAAGAGAAGCAGGTCGAGGAAGAATGACACGTACGACGAGACAGGTACTTCTTCTTCCGAGTATGATAGTGATGCATCCCTGGGCTCCTACTGGGGAAAAGGAGAGGAAGTGTCTGGTCTTCCAGACTGGGTGCTCTCAAGGAGGGCCAATTGCCACCGAAAAAAGTTTGGGGGAACCCAGGAGTGGAAGGATGGG
Organism: Podarcis gaigeae; assembly: GCF_964106915.1. Lineage (NCBI taxonomy): Eukaryota > Metazoa > Chordata > Lepidosauria > Squamata > Lacertidae > Podarcis > Podarcis gaigeae. The sequence goes on from NC_139695.1 coordinate 22,219,910, forward strand.
GCTCTGGTAAAGGACTCAACCACATCCACCTACTCAACTTCAAATGTTATCCCAGGTGATCATTTATCCCCTAAATTGCACGTGAAAATCTTAAATGGAGAGTTTGTTGATATGTTCAAGTTAGTTCCTCCCACAGAGGAGTTAGGTAGGCGCGAAAAGAGGCCTTCCCATGGGAAGAGAAAGAGCAAGTACCCTTCCGTGCCTAGGACATTCGAAAACTGGCTCGATGGTTTCCAGGCCTTTATGGGGACGATTGTAGCGGCCTATCCCAAGCGAGCGGTTCACCTGGTTGCTTACCTTTTGCACATTCGTACGGCTTGTGCCCTCTCAGGGAAAGCCGCCGCCATAAGCTATGATAAGAAGTTTCGTAGGAAGGCTTCTAGGATCCCGTTAGCATGCTGGGATCAGATTGAAAACGGCATCTGGTCAGTAGCAGTTGGTCCATATGTAGAGAAGAAACCGGTTGACTCATACCGATCGGCTAGGATCGAAGAAAGAAGGGATTTCAAGCGCAGGGTATGCTGGGAGTACAATAAAGGGTCATGCCAAAGGTTATCTTGTAAATACCCGCATGAATGTGATAGATGCGCCGGGGCTCACCCTGTAGCAACTTGCTTTAAGGGGGGGAAACAGCCCTTTCGTGGAGGCCGGGGGTTCCATCACTCCAGTTCCAGGGGAGCCCCCGCGGCAGGGAACAGAAGATGAGGTAGTTATGGAGTTGGCGTTTTCTCCTATCAAGCTTGCCCCCCTTTGCGACCTTCTGTCCTTTTACCCGGATAAAGATGCAGCTACCTACCTTCGGGAGGGATTTTCCAGTGGGTTTAGAATCCCAATAGCAGGTTCTTTGATAGCAAAAGATTCCCCCAATCAGAAGTCCGTTAGGGAGAGACCGGAAGTAGCCGAGAGAAAGATAGCCAAAGAAGTGAGCGCAGGCAGGGTAGCAGGCCCGTTTGGCAGCCCCCCCATCCCAAACTTACACGTATCACCATTAGGCATCGTTCCCAAGAAGACCCCTGGGGAATTTAGGCTCATTCACAATCTCTCTTATCCAAAAGGCGGCTCGGTTAATGATGCCATCCCACAAGAGTTATGCACGGTAAAATACGCCTCCTTCGACCAGGCAGTTAAACTAATTCGGAGTTTTGGTCGCGGGGCACTTTTGGCAAAGTGCGATATTTAATCGGCCTTCCGCCTTTTGCCAGTGCACCCTAGTGACTTTCGGTTGCTGGGCTTCAAATTTCAAGGAAAATACTACGTTGACAGGGCCATGCCAATGGGCTGCGCAGTAGCCTGTTCGGCATTTGAAACTTTCAGCACCTTTTTGGACTGGGCCTTGCGTTTTAGGACCAATTCCACTGGGGTCACGCACTATCTGGATGATTTTCTTTTCGTGGGAAAGTCCAACACGGGGGAATGCGCTTCCTTGCTTGGGGCCTTCTCAGCTCTGGCCCAGGACCTGGGTGCTCCCCTTGCAGCTGAAAAAACCGAGGGACTGGCCACGCGCCTCACGTACCTGGGCATTGAGTTGGATACAATGGCCCAGTCATCCCGCTTACCTGGGGGGAAAATTGACGCCCTTAGGGAAATAATCCGAACCACCCTTACGCTAAGGAAGATCACCCTTAGACAAATTCAATCCCTATTAGGTCATTTTAATTTTGCTTGTAGGGTAGTTTCCCCTGCATGCCCCTTCTGCGCCCGCCTGGCCAGGCTGTCAGTTGGTCTCAGACACCCACACCACAGGGTCCGTCTTTCCAAGTCAGTTAAGGCAGACCTGGAGGTGTGGATGACATTCTTAGAACACTACAATGGGGTATCTCTATGGCAGGATGTTCTAAATTTGTCATCAGACTTCCAGGTCCAATCGGATGCGGCTGGGTCCCTGGGCTTTGGCTTGTACTTCAGGGGACGATGGTGCGCCATACGATGGCCAACGGGGTGGCAGGGCCAGGCCATCACGTGGGATCTCACCTTTCTCGAGTTTTTTCCAATAGTAGTGGCCGTTCACATCTGGACGGAGGAGTTTTGAAATCGCCGTGTATGCTTCAGGACCCACAACCTGGCAGTGGTGAACATACTGGCCAGGCAGTCATCTCGGTCTGCGAGGGTCTCCTCCCTTCTGCAGGCGTTCGTTCTCCGGTGCCTTGAGTACAACATAATTTTTTCAGCCAAATTCATACCTGGGACCAGTAATGATATAGCCGATGCCTTGTCTCGCTTTCAGATATCTCGCTTCCGGTCGCTAGCACATGGAGCACAACTGTTGCCCGAACCCTTTCCGGAGCACCTGTGGAACGTTGGAGACGCAAAGTGATACAGGGAGTATTGGCGTCTGTTGCACCCTCCACTCTCAGGTCTTACAAGAAGGCCTGGTGCGATTTCCTGGGTTTCAGGTCTGGGTTATCTGGGCTGTCGCATAACGTGCCACCCACCACTGACAATGTTCTGCAGTACCTTTCCCATCTTGACGATTTGGGGCGTGCTCCCGAAACCTTAAAGATACATGTAGCCGCCATCAGCTTCTTTGCTAAAGCCACATTTTCCTCCGACCCGTGTAGCGACTTCCTGATTCGCAGAGCTATTGAAGGTTGGGGCAGGTTACAACCCCCCAGGGCCGAGGGACGTAAGCCAATTTCTTATGGGTTGCTATCTCAGATACGCATAAAGCTCAGGTCAAATTGCTGGACCAAGTTTGAGGCCCGCCTCTTTTCCGCGGCGTACGGTATCGCCTTTTATGGCGCTCTGAGAGTTGGCGAAGTTGTGGTTGAAGTTAGCGCAGGGGGTTCAACGCGTGGCCTCCTTAGGGAGGACGTGCAGTTGTCCGGAACTACTTTGACAGTGCGGATACGTCAGTCCAAAACTGATCAGGCCGGTAGGGGTGTCCTAGTTAAGCTTACAGCATCGGCACAGCAGGGCCCATGCCCGGTAAAGGACACTAGGCGGTACCTCTACCTCAGACCACCCGGCCCAGGTTCACTTCTGGTTCACAAAGATGGGTCACCCTTATTGAGACACCAATTCACCAGGGTACTCCGCACTCTATTGAGGCTTGTGGTTTATCTTCCCAGGAGTATGCTGCGCACTCATTCAGGATTGGCGCCGCAACAACAGCCGCCCACTTGGGTCTGCCTGCGGATAAGATTAAAGAAATCGGCTGGTGGAAATCCAACGCTTATAAAAGTTATATTCGCTAGAATGCGCTCTGCTATATTACCCCTACTTACCTGTTTTTTCTGTCCTTTCATCCTCAACTGTGCTCAAGAGAAGTGTGTGGATTTGCAGCCACAGTATAGTCCATTGGGCCCGCGTACGGGCGGTCAGCTGCGGCCTCGCGCCTAATCTTGGTTTACCACCTGGAGTTCGAGTTTCCTGGTTTTCAAGAAGAGGCATGCGTTGGGAAGAGCTTATGCCATTGCTGTGGGAGAAAGTAGCCACGTTCGGCCCTCCCGACATCCTTGTCATTCAATTAGGGGAGGATGACCTTGCTAACAGAAGGAGTGTGGACTTACTGTGGAACATAAAAAGAGACTTGGATGCGTTTGCTGCCTTGTGTCCCAGAACGACGGTGTTCTGGTCCTCCTTCCTGAAGATAATTTTTTGGCGCGATGCGCAGAGCTGTATGGCCATTGAAAAAACCAGGAAACTCGTAAATCGGGCAGTGGCCCGTTGGGTGCGCTTCTTGAACGGCCGAGTCATTTATCATGACCGTATCCGGATCGGCGACCAAGCCTTATACCGGAATGACGGGGTGCATCTCTCAGACCTGGGGAACGACATTTGGTTAGATAGTGTCATCAACAGCATTTGGGATTGGTTACAGCCGTGAGGGTATTGGCGGCGAGCCTTTTCGGCTCGGGTGGCGGTTAGGCATTGGAATAATGTTTTGTGGTGTGTCGAAGGGCTAGGTGTGGCCATCGCCTATGCCTTCAATTTTTGGGTATTCCGTTAAAGGAATCTGGCGGTCATGTACTCTGTCCGATGCCTGCTTGGCAGGAGGCCATGGCATGACCCTCGGTGACATCAGGGGAGAGCCTATAAGTTGGATTAGCATCAACAGGCTCCACCTACTGGTGAATAAACCCCCTTGTTTTAGACATCCAGTGCCTAAGCCAATACCTCTTCACTGCTGTAATCAATAAAGTTGTGGCCTTTTCTTGCCCATTAACCTTATATCACGTGTCCGTGTGTATTCATTTCACATTGCGGGGGTCGGGTCCTCAAACCACAAAGACTCTCCTCCCTGGAAGAGAGGGGAGTGGTTGTGGGCGGGAGCCCGAGCTCCGCCCCTAACAGGGGGCGTTAGCCCCCTGCCGCCTCCTCTCACCTGGCTGGCACCCATGCCTCCTTGGCAGGCACCCAACCAGGTGCCTCCGAGGGGGCATTTACAGCAGCCTTTTGCTGAGGCGCCAGCCTCTCCTCGGCCTCATTCTTCTCTGTCGTCTCGTTGCGAGTCACCCACCCTCCACTCCCTTTGAGCTCAGGGTCTTAGTTCATTGGCCTTGCTATGGACCTTAGGTTGGTCGCCCTGGTTGTCCAGGGGGCCTGGTAGGAATTTTTCCATTTGGCATTTGGCTTTTTGTTTTTTTCGCCTACCTCGTAGCAATTGTCACAACTTTTGTGGTATTGGTGGGTAGGTTAGGCATTGGAATAATGTTTTGTGGTGTGTCGAAGGGCTAGGTGTGGCCATTGCCTATGCCTTCAATTTTTGGGTATTCCATTAAAGGAATCTGGCGGTCGTGTACTCTGTCCGATGCCTGCTTGGCGGGAGGCCATGGCACGACCCTCGGTGACATCAGGGGAGAGCCTATAGTTGGATTAGCATCAACAGGCTCCACCTGCTGGTGAATAAACTCCCTTGTTTTAGACATCCAATGCCTAAGCCCAATACCTTTTCACTGCTGTAATCAATAAAGTTGTGGCCTTTTCTTGCCCATTAACCTTATATCACGTGTCCGTGTATATTCATTTCACATTGCGGGGGTCAGGTCCTCGAACCACAACTAAATCCTTTCTTACTGTCTTCTTTATATGTTTCATGTAGTTGTCAATAATGCAACCAACTCTGAAAGTGGTCTTTGATCTCATCATAATCTCTTAATTTCCATTTTCCATCATGTTCCTTTAATAAATCAGCATATGTGAGCCATTTTCCTTTCTTTCCAAGTGGTTTGAGCAGTAATGCTTCATGTGGTGAAAGCCACCACGGAGTCTTTTGTTCCAGTAAGTCTTTATATCTCTCCCATACTCTCATTAATGATTTCCTGATTATATGGTTGTAAAAGCTTCTATGAATCTTCCCTTTCCCATACCATGCCAACCAAATCTGCTGTCATGTCCTTCTAGTTCTAATGCCTCTTGCTTGTCCAATCTCATCCAGTCCCTGATCCATACCAAATAAGCAGATTTGTAATACAATTTAAGATCTGGGAGGGCAAACCCACCTCTATCTTTTACATCTGTAAGTATTTTATGTTTTATCCTTGGCCTTTTGCCCCCCCCCCCCCCGATAAATCTTAAAATCTCTTTCTGCCATTTTTTAAAGCGTTCATCTTTCAGGATGACTGGTATTGATTGAAAAAGAAAGAGCATTTTTGGCAACACATTCATTTTAATCACTGATATTTTCCCTAACATCGAGAGATTCATTCTGCTCCATATTTCTAAATTTCTTTTTACCTCAAGCCTATTTTTTTCATAGTTATTTTTAAATAGGTTTATATTTCTTGATGTTAGACTTCCGGGTTGGCGCCTCTGGCAATGGTGGAGCTCCTCCGATCGGGAGGAACTTGCTCCGTGGAAAACAGGGTCTGACCGCCACGGTGAAGTCGGAGACCCACTGAAATCACAAGCGGGAGAAGCTTGTGAACCTGGGATTCGGCTGGCACCTTTTGCGCCTCCCCTACTTGTGGGGAAACCCTGTTTTGGGGATCCGGAGCGACGTGGGGTGAGTGGCGCGGTGCTTTGAATTGACTGCTTCTTTCACGGAGTGAAGCCGCATTGCTGTTGCCGGAAAGCGCTGACATTTTCCTGTGGACAATTGGATTTTAAACAACTACCCGTGAGTAGAACGGAAAATTGGATCTTTAAATACCTTAATTTGGCACTGAAGCGGGAAGGTCATAAACAGGAAGTCCGCCTTCCACTTTTGTAAATAGACTGAAGCAAAGACGTTACAAGCTAAAGTCTTTGAAAGCTTTTGGCAAAGGATTAAATTTCCATCGGTTTAAAATACAAAACCCCCCTTGGAAGCAGGAGAAGAGGGGGAAAATTTTGGACCTAGTGAGCCTGCAGGAGAGAGTGAAAAATCAAATTACCACTGCTCTGAACCTGGGAACGGGCTGCCAGATGACGTTTGGGGAGAGTTCATTGACAGAACGGATTTGACAGCTAGCTAAATAAGAGTAAGATACTGTTTCCATTGTCCTCTTCTGCGTTTAAAAAGGAGGAAAAGTAACCGAAAAGTGAAACTATCTTTATTGCTTGAGTTGTGCTTGAAAGAACTGATACAAGTGGAGACTGTTTCCCTCTAGAGGGAGCTTTTCAAACTGTTACAGGAGTGTAACTGGGGGATCTCCAGCTGCAAGATAAGGATTCTGAGAACCAGAGACTGACCTTGGACCATTTAAAAATGTTGACAGGAGAAGCCATTGTGACTGTTTTATGTAAGATAAGCTGTTCGCTGGAACAGCTTCATAAGAAGACGGATGACATGTCTTTTAAAATTGATAATTTGGAACAGAAAGTGATTAATTTGAGTCAAAAAGCGAGCACCAACACAGAAATAACTCAGGACTTGGTACAGGAATCTACTTTGGCAGGACAAATGGTGGAGGAGAAGGAGGAGAAGGAGAAAGCTGCTGTTGTTGAACATAAAGTAATACAAGCGGGATCCTTAGCTTTACAGAAGCAAATTGAGGACTATAAATTGAGGCCTTTTATGATTGAATCTAGAAAAAGTCAGATTTTGAGGATTGGATCCCGGCTTGCACTGAAGAAGGAAAGTTGGAAAGATCCCTCTATGCAGGGATTAACTGACTTCTGGGACATGGACTTGGGCCTGGAGGAGATTGAAGTTTTGGGGGCCTTTGGATTTGGAGGAATCTTGAAATATGTCCTGAAACACTTTATGGACCTTAGTTTCAACTATGGAAATTTGGCTGACCTGTCCAGAAGGAATAAAAGTATTGTTAGGTTGGAGTTTCCCCGAGATTTGCTCTTTAGCATTAAAGAATATGAAGAAGACCTGCAGAAGGGACTTGGAAAAGAGTTAAGAGCCTCGGACATAAGATCTCCAGGTTGATGGACTATATGGAGTTGATGGAAAGGACTGGCAGAATCCGAAACCAGGGAGAGGAGATGGTGGAAGAAGATTGGAAAATTTAAAGTTTATATATAGAAATATGGTAAAACTATTGAGTGATAGAAAAATGGTGGAATGATATTTTATGGACTTAGCAGAAATGTTATAAGGAGTTAAGCATATATAAGTATTTTAGTTTTAATGGAAAATAAGGTTAAAAAATATGTTATTTATAATATGATAGAAAATGGTGAAAGATGGAAAGGATTTGCTGAAACAATTAGCAGAAGTGGAATACAAAAAGGGAGGTGAGAGGAGGTCGAGGAAACAAGGGAATGAAAGATAGAGTATGGAAAAGTGATGATGTATGTTTTTAAATTGTTTTTGTTTTGTTCTATTTAGGGTCAGGGTTAGGGAGGGGTTTTTGTTTAGTTTAGTTTAATGTGTTTAGTTTAATGGGTTTAGGTTGTGTTTTGTATTGTCTATATATTGTATTGTATTGTTTTTTTCTCTTTTGCCTTCTTTTCTTTTTTCCTTTTTTGTAATCTTTAAAAGTAATAAATATTATTTTTAAAAAATAATATATATATATTTCTTGATGTTAACCAAATCCCTAAATATTTAACCTTTTTATGGACTTCAATCTCAATGTTTTGTTCTAATTCGGTTCTTCTTCCTTCATGTTTTTAACTAATAATTTAGTTTTATTCCTATTTAGCTTAAATCCTGCCACTTCCCCAAAATTCTGATTTTTTTCTATTACTTTAGGGAGTAAAATTTTAGGTTCTTCCACTGTTATCACTAGGTCATCTGCATACGCTTTTAACTTGAATTCACTTTTCCCAGTTTTTACACCTGTAATCTCTTTATTTGCTCTTATGTTTTTGGCAAGTACTTCCAAGACCAGAATAAACAATAATGGTGATAAAGGGCATCCTTGTCTTGTTCCTTTTTGGATCTTACAGTCATCCGTTATTACCTGATTTATAATTAGTTTAGCTTTTTGTTCTAAATAGATTGCTGCTATTGCATTTAAAAACTTGGGACCACTTCTGATTTGTTCTAACAGCTTTATCATGAACTTCGAAGAAACATTATCGAAGGCTTTTTCAGCATCTATAAACATCATTGCCACTTTCTTTTCATTTTTGGCCTCCAAATATTCTATTATATTCAGAATATTCCTTATATTCTCCTTCATTTGTCTTCCAGGTAGGAACCCGGCTTGATCTTGGTTTATATATTCATTTAATATTTTTTTTTAATCTGTTAGCTAGGATATTTGAAAACAATTTGTAATCATTATTTAACAAGGAAATGGGTCTATAGTTTTTAATTTGCAGCAAATCTGCGTCTTGTTTTGGAATTACTGTTATATAGGCCTGTTTCCATGGACGGTTCCATTCTCTGCTCTGAAATGATTTAATTCTAAAACAGCTTTCAACTGAACCATCCAGCCAATCTGTACTTTCCTCCATCCACTCTGAAATTATCTGTGTCACATATGTCTCTAGGACTGGCTCAGAGTCAGAGTCTGGTAAAGCTCTGATTCTGATCGTCCTGTCCCGTTCTCGTAGCTGCAAAAGTAAAAACTGATCCTCCAAATCACTCTGTTTCTCTTGAACCCCTTGTACCAATCCTAACATCCCTTTTTGTTCCTCCCTTACTTCTGTGACCTCCTCTCTTAATTTTTCTAATTTATCTACTTTCATCTCCAAGTTGCTAACCTTGTCACCCAATATCCCAAACTGTTCCTTTAGAACTTTGTTTGAGTTCTCGATATCTCTGTGTACTTGTTCCTTCAATGATAAATTAGATTTTTCCTTTTTTTAAAAAAAATATTTATTAAGGTTTTGAAAGGTTACAAAATTAAAGAAAAAGAAAAGAAAAAACAAAAACACAGAGAAATAAAAACAATTAAAAACAACAACAAATCAATTCTTCCATAACTTATCTTTCATTTGCTTGTTTCCTTGACCTCCTCACACCTCCCTTTTTTGTATTCTAGTTCAATTAGCTATTTCAGCAAATCCTTTCCATCTTTGTTTTTATCCTAATAATTTATCTTAATATAATGTAACTTTACATTCTTACCAATTAACAATCTATTTTTACTTAATCTTTTATAACATTTCTGCTAAAACCACGTAACTTCATTCCAACATCTTTCTAACATTCCTCAATTTTACAATGTTTCTGTAAATAAACTTTAAATTTCTTCCAATCTTCTTCCACCGACTCTTCTCCCTGGTCTCGGATTCTGCCAGTCATTTCTGCCAGTTCCATGTGGTCCATCACCTTCATCTGCCATTCTTCCCGGGTGGGTAGATCTTGTGTCTTCCAATACTTTGCAATAAGTATTCTTGCTGCTGTTGTGGCATACATAAAAAAAGTTCTGTCCCTCTTTGGCACCAATTGGCCGACCATGCCCAGGAGAAAGGCCTCTGGTTTCTTCAGAAAGGTATATTTAAATACCTTTTTCATTTCATTATAGATCATCTCCCAGAAGGTCTTAATCCTTGGGCATGTCCACCAAAGATGAAAGAATGTACAGTGGTGCCTCGCAAGATGAAAAGAATCCATTCCGCGAGTCTCTTCGTCTTGCGAAGCAAGCCCATTAGCGGCTTAGCGCTATTAGCGGCTTAGCGGGCTTAGCGGATCAGCTGATAAGCGGCTTAGCGGATCAGCTGTTAAGCGGTGTAATGGGAAAAGGGGGCTGCTCGTGTGTAAGCGTTTAAGCCCTCCAAGCTTTGCCATCAGTTCCTAAACTCAGAATCCGTCAGTGGGCGCTTCCGGAATTTACGCCAACATAAGAGTTCCTTGACGGAAACTTTCCTTCTGGATTCTCTGCGTGACAGTTTCCTGCGCGGAGTGGGCGTCCCCAGCGGAGGTCCTGAGCCCTCCCCGCTGTTCTCACTGGAAACATCTTGGAGCCATTCCTCCGATTGAGTTTCTGCAGGAACTCTCCCTCTCCCCCTACTGGTTCCTTCCTCCGCATCCGAAGGTCTCCTAGCCTCCTGGAGCCCTTCCACCACCTGACTCTCCGATGGCAGTTCCCTGACATCCACCTCCCCTCCAGGACTCCCCTCACCCCCCATTTCCCCCTCTTCTCTGGGTGGCAAGGCTGGGAACCCCCTGAAAAAATCCTCCTCATCTTCGGATGACTCGAAAACCGCTCTCCACCTACTACTGTCCCTTCTTTCCCCATACTCTTCCCCATCTGATTCTTCTTCCTCATCAGTGGTGCCGAAGTGTTCCTCTCAGAACCTAGCCAAGGGCTGGGGCTTCCTTGGGAACCGGCGATGAAACGTTCCTACTAAGACCTCATCCTTGACCGTTTCTGCCGGTAACCAGGTATTTTCGGACTCCGGTTCCCCTTCCCATGCCACTAAGTACTCCACCTGTTTCCCCTTCCACCGAGAGTCGAGTATTTCTGCTACATGACTGCTTCGCTCCCTCTCTTCTACTTGCGGTGCCGCGGGAACCTCACCTTCACGTCCCCAAAATTCCCGCCCCTCCCGGTATGGTGATAGTAATGACCTATGGAATACTGGATGCAGTTTCATGTTGTCTGGCAGCCTGAGTTTAAAGGCCACCGTATTGACCTGCTGTATAACCTCGAAGGGTCCCAGTCATTTTGGCCGCAATTTTTTGCAACCCCCCTTGAACGGTAACCCTTGTGTTGACAACCACACCCGGTCCCCCACCCTTATTGTCTCTCCTTCCCTTCTGCTCCTATCTGCCTGCTTCTTGTATTCTGCCTTGGCCCTATCCAAATTCATTTTGAGCTGTTGATGTATTGCTTCCATTTCTTCCACAAAATGTTCCACTGCCGGCACGCTCCATCTTTCCCCTCCTTCCCCTGGAAATGCCCTGGGGTGACACCCATAGTTAGCCATAAATGGACTCATGCCCGTGGACACATTTTCCGCATTATTGTATGCGAATTCGGCTAGGGCTAATTTCTCTACCCAATCATTCTCTCTGTCATTTACATAACACCTCAGATATTGTTGCAGAATACTGTTTGCCCTTTCCGCCTGCCCATTAGTTTCTGGGTGCCTGGCGGTTGAGAAATTGACCTCCACGTGCAGTAGGCTCATGAGCTTCCACCAGAACCTGGACGTAAATTGTTTCCCTCTGTCTGAGACCACCCTCAAGGGGGCGCCATGCAACCTAAAAACGTGTTTTACAAACAACTTGGAGGTTTCTTCCGCCGTTACCGCATGTGAGCAAGCTATAAAGTGGCACTTCTTGGTTAACAGGTCTACCACTACCATTACCGCAGTTTTCCCCTTGGATCTTGGTAAATCCGTCATGAAATCTATGGAAACTGCCTCCCATGGCCGTTCGGGTGTGGGTAATGGTTCCAGCAACCCCGCCTGCTACCGGGAAGGCGAAACCTGCCAATGCAGGGAAAATTCCTTCCCGGTTCTGAATACAGCAACTATCTTACGACCACAGCAGTGCCCGCTTACCTGGAATGCAAAATATTAGCCTGTAAAGAAAGAATCATTAAATTGAAGTTCACTGACCTAGGCTGAAATTAATAAGGCAAGAAATTATTAATTTGAGGGAGGGTGGGTGGGTGATCCTGGAAGGAAGAACAGCAAAAGAGGCTTGAGCCACCTGTGGGGAAGGGAGGGCAGATATTGCGGGCACATGCGCTGAACCCTGTCTGGGGTGCCTACCCCATTATCCCAAATGATGAGACAAGATACAGTGGTGCCTCGCAAGACGAAAATAATCCGTTCCGCAAGTCTCTTCGTCTAGCGGTTTTTTCATCTTGCGAAGCAACCCTATTAGCGGATTAGCGGATTAGCGCTATTAGCGGTTTAGCGGCTATTAAAGGCTTAGCTGCTAAAAGGCTATTAGCGGCTTAGCGACTTAGAAAAAGGGGGGGAAAGCGAAAAAAATCGCAAGACTCGCAAGACGTTTTCGTCTTGCGAAGCAAGCCCATAGGGAAATTCGTCTTGCGAAGCACATCGAAAAACGGAAAACCCTTTCGTCTAGCGGGTTTTTCGTCTTGCGAGGAATTCGTCTTGCGGGGCACCACTGTACCAGAGTATGGGTTCAAATTGGCCACAACTTTATTGAACTTCAGAAGTGGGAAACTTGGCACAGGCTTTGGCAGGTAACCCTCTCAGCCCACCTGGCTGAGGATATGCAGGCAGATGAGGCCCAGTGAGAGGGGACTGCAAAGCGCAAACTTACACAGCATGCCCTTCCACCGACCTCGTCCCGGGAGTTTGACCTACATGCTGCCGCTCTAGGGCCAGGGACTCCCGGTATTTGTCCTTTAACGGGCCCTACAAGCACCACTGCATGGGGAGGGAGCATGAATGCATCCCCCCAACTTGATGTTAGACTAAAGGCTACCTTGACAAGGCCTAAAAATCTCCACTCGAGGCCCTAAGGGGCCTTGCCGCCAAGTCCCACAACCAAGGACCAATCAAACCCTGCAATCTATCCAAGGGCTCGTCGCAAGTCATGGAGCCAGAAGTCATTACCCAGTGGGGTCAGGTGCACCCCCCCCCCCCCGGAATAGGTCAACTCTATCTGCTGTGATGGTGGGATGCCTTCACTGGAGGGGGGCTTCCAATCCCTCTCACATCAATTATGTTAATTTTACTCACCGCATAATTGATGCAAGAGGGATTGGAAGCCCCCCTCCAGTGAAGACGGGGTAGGAGATTGGACCAGCCGATGGTCATTGACGGGTACAAGGCATGCAGGCTTTTTAATCTGCCCTTTCAGCAATGCCTTTTTGTTCCACTAGATCGTTCTCCCCCGCATGTATAATCAAGACCCTTGGAGGGCCATGGGCCGCTGTGGCACTACGCAGCATGGGCATCAAGCTCCACCAACGCATGCCCCGCTGGGCCATCCAATAAATGCATACCTTGGGGTGGATGTTAAGGTTATGGCCACGATTTTGAGACCATGCATAATCCACTGCACAATGGACAATGCTGTGGCCTATAACCCAGATCTTCATGGTGGGCGAACCTGTAAGACAATTGGTCAGTTTTTGAGGACCGAATCTTGACATTCAACGTAAGCCCAGAGAAGTTGATGTCGGTGTCGGCCAACCCCAATTGCAGGGGCCCAGCCAAGCACTCCCCAATGCACATGGCACCAAAAAAGGCTAGGGAGAATGCTGCCCGAAAGAGACGCGTTTCGAAATTTGACCAGCAGATCTCTGGTAGTTTTTTCCAAATTAGATTAATCCTGACGTGGGGGAATGACACTCACCGCTCATGTACAGTGGCAAAAATAAGCGAGAAAAAGGGGGGGTTGTAGTCTAAGGAAAATAACACGAAGGGATGGCGACTAAAGCGAACGTGGGCAAACCACAGTAATGCAAGCCAGTACTCCAATAACAATGCAATAAGCTCAAGTGAGAATAAGCAGCTAACCAGTAAGCTACACCAAAACGTGACTCAGGCACAAACCAACCCTCGCAAAATACTTCCCTGGCTCCTGCAGCTGAGAAGACGACCTGTTGACTCACGACGGGACGAAGGAGAATGAGGCCGAGGAGGGGCTGGCGCCGCAGCATTTAGGCTGCTGTAAACGCCCCCTCGGAGGCACCTGGTTGGGTGCCTGCCGATGGGGGTGGGCGCCAGCCAGGTGAGTGGGGGAGGCGGAGCTCGTGCTCCCGCCCACAACCACTCCCCTCTCTTCCAGGGAGGAGAGTCTTTGTGCTGCAGGCACTCTAGCACAAACAGGCGCAGGACCCTTATGACCCTCTGGGACTTTGCTGACTGCCAAGATATAACTCTTACCACCGCTTGATTGTCGGACCAGAAACAGACCCTGGAATTCGAGAAGAGGGTTCCCCAGATGCGAATGGTGACTAGAATAGGAAAGAACTCCAGAAAGGTTAAATCCTGAGTAATGCCTGCTGCATGCCAAGAAGATGGCCATAGCCATCTATTTCCTGATTCATCATTTTCATATATTGTACTTGATATAACTTTAACTCTTTCAGAATTTCCTGCGACTTTGGTTTCATTCTCAATTTCTTCTCTCCTTCCTTTATTTTCTCCAAAATCTTGTCTTTTTTCTCATTTTGGGCTTTCTTCTTGATTGCATTCTGTTGTATTAAAAATCCTCTCATAACCGCTTTGCTTGCGTCCCAAATTACTCTTTTTTTCAACAGTGGTGTTCATATTTATCTCAAAATAATCCCTCAGAGTTTTTTGGGCCTTCTTAGTCACTTCTTCATTCCTAAACAAAGTGTCATTCATCCTCCATCTGAAGGAACCGATTGGTGTTAATTTCATTTCCATCTTCACAGCGTTGTGGTCGGAGCAAGTTTTAGGGCAAATTTCCACCTTTCTAGTCTTCGGAGCCAGCCCTCTAGTTACCCAAATTTGGTCAATTCTTGTCCATGTCATTTTGGCCTCAGAGAAGAAAGTTCCCTCTCTTCCCAAGGGATTATTCATTCTCCAAATGTCAACTAAATCCATATTGTCAGTCATATCAAAAAAAGTTTTTGGTAGTCTGCCATCCTTAGTAACTACCTGTCTCTGAGCCTTGTCCATATTTGTAGACACTACTCCATTCATGTCCCCCATCAGAATCATATTGTAATCCATATAGTCCATCAGAATCTCATGTAACTTTTTAATGCACCTTGAAGCAAGTCAACCACTACTAGGACCTACAAATACCTAAGTATGATGGCAGTTTATTGTTTTTTTTATAATAATATTTTATTAAGTTTTAGGAATAGCAACAAGCGGAAAAAAGAAAAAACACATACACAAAAATACAAAGTTACAAAATACAAAAAATACAAACATTTAACTTATAGAAAAAGAAGAAAAGCAGAAAAAAACACACTAAAAGAAAAAACAAAGATCCCTCTTTTTAATTTCTCATCTTTGATTCACTTATTTTCCTGACTTCCTCACGTCTCCCTTTTTTGTATCCCTTTTGGAAATTAATTCAGCACATTCATATCCAATTAATTTATCTATTATCAATCCAATCTTATTTTTAACCTTGTTGCTAGAACCCCTTCAGTTCATTTCAATATCATCAACATTCAAAAATTTTACAATGTTTATGTAAATAAATTTTAAATTTCCTCCAATCTTCTTCCACCATCTCTTCTCCCTGGTCTCGGATTCTGCCAGTCATTTCCGCCATTTCCATGTAGTCCATTACTTGCATCTGCCATTCTTCCAGAGTGGGTAGGTCTTGTGTCTTCCAATACTTTGCGATAAGTATTCTTGCTGCTGCTGTAGCGTACATAAAGAAAGTTCTATCCTTCTTTGGCACCAATTGGCCGACTATGCCCAGGAGAAAGGCCTCTGGTTTCTTAGGGAAAGTGTATTTAAATACCTTTTTCAATTCATTATAGATCATCTCCCAGAAAACCTTAATCCTTGGGCACGTCCACCAAAGGTGAAAGAATGTACCTTCATTTTCTTTACATTTCCAGCATTTATTATCGGGCAAATGATAGATTTTTGCAAGCTTGACTGGGGTCATGTACCACCTGTACATTATTTTCATAATATTCTCTCTTAGGGCATTACATGCCGTAAATTTAATCCTGGTGGTCCACAACTTCTCCCAGTCAGCAAACATAATATTGTATCCTATATCTTGTGCCCATTTTATCATTGCCGATTTTACTGTTTCTTCCTCAGTGTTCCATTTCAGCAGCAAATTACATTCTTGATAGAATCTTAGCATTGGGTTCTAGCAATTCTGTCTCTAACTTTGATCTTTCCACCTGGAAACCCACTTTTTTGTCCTGGTTGTAAACCTCTCTTATTTGAAAATAGTGTAGCCGGTCTCGCACCTTCTCTTTAAGCTTCTCATAACTCTGCAATTTCAATTTGTCACCTTCCTGTTCTAAAATTTCCCAATATTTTGGCCATTTGGCATCCATATTAAGTTTTTTCAGGGCTTTCGCTTCCATAGGTGAAAGCCACCTTGGGGTTTTACTCTCCAAAAAGTCTTTATATCTAATCCAAACATTAAACAATGCTTTCCTGACAATATGGTTTTTAAATGCCTTGTGCGCTTTTACCTTGCCATACCACAGATATGCATGCCACCCAAATACATTGTCATACCCTTCAAGATCTAACACATCTGTATTTTCCAGAAGTAGCCATTCCTTCAACCTGCAGAAAGCTGCTGATTCATAGTAAAGTTTAAGGTCTGGCAGGGCAACCCCCCCCCCCCTCTAGCTTTAGCATCTGTAAGTATCTTAAATTTTATTCTGGGCTTTTTGCCCTGCCAGACAAATCTAGATATATCTCTTTGCCACTTCTTGAAACAGTCCATCTTGTCAATGATTTGCAGTGATTGAAATAGAAATAACATTCTCGGCAATACATTCATCTTGATAACAGCAATTCGACCCAGCAAGGAAAGCTTCAAATTCGACCAAGTTTCTAGATCTTTTTTTCACTTCTGCCCAACATTTCTCATAATTATCTTTAAATAGGTTCACATTCTTAGCGGTCATGGTCACCCCCAGGTATTTTACCTTCTTTACCAATGTTAAGTCTGTCTCCTTCTGAAACCTCTTCCTCTCTATTGGTGTCAAATTTTTCTCCAAAACCTTGGTTTTTAACTTATTCAACTTAAAACCTGCTACTTGACCAAATTCCTGGATTACTTCTAGGGCCCTCTTGGTGCTAGATACTCGCTCCTGTAATGTCAGTACTAGGTCATCTGCAAAGGCTTTAAGTTTATATTGTTTAACTCCGACCTGAATACCCCGAATCAAATGGTCCCTTCTGATCATATTTAGCAAAACCTCCAGAACTGAAATTAAAATTAGTGGGGAAATTGGGCAGCCTTGTCGTGTCCCTTTCTCTATTTTAAATTCCTCTGTCACCACGTTGTTAACTATCAATTTGGCCTTTTGTTCAGAATAAATCACACCTATACCATTTTCGAAATTTTGTCCAGCCCCCATCCCCTGAAGATTTTTCTTCATGAAACTCCAAGAAATATTGTCAAAGGCTTTCTCCGCATCTACAAATATCAGCACTGCTTTTGTGTTGATATTCACCTGCAGTTTTTCTAAGATGTTAATTATATTTTTTTTAAAAAAAAATTATTAAGAGTTTTTTTTAATACAATAAACAGAGAAAAGCAACATAAGCAAAAAAAAAAACAAAACAAAACAGAAAAACAAACATAAAATTTAGCATCTTATAATAACCAGCTTTTCTTCATTTTTGGACTTCCTCACGTCTCTCGCTCCTACTTTCCAAATTTATAAAACTTTGATCAGCAATTTATCTCCTTATTTCCATTCTTATTATACACATTTCCAATGTTTTATCCCTAACTTTGAATGTTTCTATCTAGGTCTTAAATACCTATTTTTACCATAATGTTTATTCAAAATTTATTTTTCTCATAGAATTCACTCATTCCCATCGTTTTTTCACCACACTTTATGGTGCCCTGTTAATTTCAAATCTCTCATCCTTCTTAACACTCATATAGTTTACAGTGTTTTTGTAGGTAGTCCTTGAATTTCTTCCAATCCTCTTCCACTGCTTCCTCTCCCAGGTCTCGGATTCTGCCAGTCATTTCTGCTAGCTCCATGTAGTCCATCAGTTGCATCTGCCATTCTTCCAGCATGGGCAAATCTTGAGTTTTCCAATATTTGGCGACAAGTATCCTTGCTGCTGTTGTTGCATACATGAAAAATGTTCGATCATTCTTTAACACCCTCTGGCCAACAATGCCCAAAAGGAAGGCCTCTGGTTTCTTAGGGAAGGTATACTTAAATGCCTTTTTCAGCTCATTATATATCATTTCCCAGAAGGCCTTAACCCTGGGGCAAGTCCACCAGAGGTGAAAGAACGTTCCTTCAGTTTCCTTACATTTCCAACACTTATTGTCTGACAGGTGATATATTTTTGCTAGCTTGACTGGGGTCATGTACCACCTATATATCATTTTCATAATGTTTTATTTCAAGGCATTACATGCCGTAAACTTCATACCGGTGGTCCATAACTTTTCCCAGTCAACAAACATAATATTATACCCAATGTCCTGTGCCCACTTTATCATACCTGATTTAACCATTTCATCCTGTGTATTCCATCTCAGCAACAAGTTATACATTCTTGAAAGTACCTTAGTCTTAGGTTCTAACAGTTCTGTTTCCAATTTTGATTTTTCCACCTGGAATCCTAACTTTTTATCCAATTTAAAAACCTCTTTGATCTGAGCGTAATGTAGCCAATCTCGCACTTTATCTTTTAGTTTCTCCAAACTCTGCAATCTCCAATTGTCTCCATCTCTTTCTAGTATTTCCCAGTATTTCGGCCATTCAACCTCCATATTGGGTCTTTTCACAGCCTTAGCTTAAGATGTTAATTATATTCCTCATATTGTCCGATAGATGTCTACCAGGGAGAAAGCCTGCCTGGTCTTTATGTATGGCCTCTGCCAATACTTTTTTCAATCTTTTGGCCAAAATGTCTGCGAAAATTTTATAATCCACATTAAGCAGGGATATGGGGCGGTAGTTCTTAAGTTGTGTCTTTTCAGACTCAATTTTCGGTATAAGTGTGATATAAGCTTCTTTCCACGACTCAGGCGCTTTTTCCCCCTCCATAATTTCGTTGCACACCTCCTTTAGTGGTTGAATTAAATAGTCTTTGAAAGTTCTATAGTATTTAGAGGTTAACCCATCAGGCCCTGGAGATTTGCCCAATTGCATGTTCTGAATCACACCTTCCACCTCTTGTTCAGTTATTTTATGGTTCAATAACAATTTATTTTCTTGAGAAATTTTTTGTAATCCATTGGTTTTCAAAAATTGGTCAATGTTTGACTCAGTCTGTGGCCCTTGTGTATAAAGTTGTTTAAAGTATCCCTGGAAGCAATTTCTGATCTCCTGTGGGTTCTGTATGCTCTTTCCTTCCACTTCAAGGTTTGTAACCGTATTTAACTTTTGTCTCTTCTTCAACTGCCACGCTAGCAGCTTCCCACATTTATTGGCTGATTCAAAGGTCTTTTGTCTCATCTGTTTAATTTTCCATTCAATATCTTGATTTATCATTTTCATATATTGTACTTGGTTTAATTTAATTTCTCTCAGAATCTCTTGTGACTTTGGTTTAGCTCTAAGCCTCTTCTCTCCTTCTCTTATCTTCTCCAGAATCTTTTCTTTTTTCTCCTCTTAAGTTCTCCTTTTTATTGCGTTCTGCTATATCAGGAACCCTCTCATTACAGCTTTACTTGTGTCCCAGATCACTCTTTTTTCCACAGAAGTCTTCAAGTTTATCTCGAAATAATCTTTCATAATTTTTTGGGCCTTCTTGGTAATTTCTATATCTCTAAACAAGGTGTCATTCATCCTCCATCTGAAGGAACCAGTCGGTGTTAATTTCATTTCCATTTTCACAGGATTATGGTCGGAGCAGGTTTTTGGGCAGATTTCCACCTTTCGGATCTTGGGAGTCATTCCTCTGGTTATCCAGATTTGGTCAATTCTTGTCCAAGTCTTTTGGGCTTCAGAAAAGAAAGTCCCCTCTCTACCTAGGGGGTTCTTAGTTCTCCAAATGTCAATTAAGTCCATATTGTCTGTCATTTCAAAAAAAAAGTTTTCGGTAGTCTTCCATCTTTTGTCACCACCTGTCTTTCTGACTTATCCATGTTTGTCGATACCACTCCATTCATATCTCTGAGCATGATGATATTATAATCCATAAAGTCCAACAATGTCTCGTGCAGTTTCTTAAAAAATTCTGATTTCCCCTCATTTGGTGTGTAAACCCCCTACTATCAAGAGTCTCTCTCCTTGAAATTGTATCTCAATTCCCACAAATCTTCCTTGATCATCTTTAAAAATGAATTTTGGTGATAAACTTTCTTTTGCATAGATCACGACTCCTCTCTTTTTAACTTTATCTGATGAGATAAATTCTTGGCCTAATCTTTTGTTGATTAATACTTTCCTATGTATTCTGGTCACATGGGTTTCTTGCAAGCAAATCAAGTCCAATTTTTCCTTTTTCAATAGATGAAAGATTCTTTTCCTCTTGTCTGGGGAATTCAAACCTCGGATATTCCAACTTAGTACCTGCAGAGACATTGTGTAAATTATTCTGTATTCCCTCCAACAGCTCCCAACAGTTGTTCTTGATCTGTGGGTGGTATCACTTTCTCTGGTTTATCCAATCCCAATGGTAGCTTCCCTGGGTCCAAAACTCCTGATCTTGGTATCTTCGGTTCTTTTTCCTCTGCCTCTTTTTGTAGATTTTCCTCGTGGTCTTTCAGAAATCTCTCTTTGTCCTCCTCTGATCTTATCTTCACCTTTTCCCCTTTATAGGTAAAAGACAGGCCCTGAGGGATCTCCCACCTAAAGATGATACTGTTTCTTCTTAACAGATACACTAGGTCTCCGTATTTGGCTCTAAGGTCCAATAGGTGTTTTGGAATATCTTTAAATATTTCAATCCTTGAATCCTCTATCTCCAATGATTTCTCGTAGTGGAGGCTCAATATTTTATCCCTCTCTTCTTTAGATCTAAGTGTAATCAGACAGTCTCTTACCCTGTTTTTTCCTTCCCCCTTTGCCGCCTTTGCCAAGTCTGAAGGCAGTCACTATCTTAAAATCTTTGTCTTGATCTAGGCCCCAGAATTCTTCAAATTCCTGTGTCAGAAATTCACTCAGATTATTTTCTTCCAATTCTGGCACCGCCTTGATCCTTAAATTGGTCTGTTTGTCTCTAAGTTCAATCAAGGACAATTGCGCCTTATGGTCCTCAAGTTGTTTATTAATTGGCTGTATCTTTTCTTCTACCGCCAGCGCCTTCTCTTTTGCTTCCTCAGCAATTTTTCTTGTCAATTTAGATTCCTGCAACAACCGATCAATGGCCTGTGTGTTGGAGCTGATAGTTGTGGTGTTTAAGTCGATTTTAGCTGACAATTTTTCCAGAGCTCCAAATATTTTATCTAATGATGCATTTAATGTCTCTTCAGAGCCCCCACCTTTTGCTCCAGACTGTCCAATTTCTTCTTTTTCTAAAACAGGTGGGGCTACTACTGATTGTCTTTGTTGCTGCAGCCTAGTTTTTATCTTTGAGGGTTTTCCTGGGGTTTTTCCTGAGGTTGGAGCTGATCCATTACTTTATCTTTGGAACTCAAGGTCACTCTCACGGTTCAGATTCTTTTGTAATGGGAAGATTTCCTAGCCAGCTGTAATGGAAAATCCCCAGTTATATAACAGGCCTCCTCTAGGGGAGCTCCTTGGCAACAATGTTCTTTTCAAAATAACTTGTTTCTATAGACAATAGTATCCTTCAGTCAAAAACAACAGTTACAAAGAGGGTCCTTCAATATTGTCAGTTCAGTTGCAGAGTGATCACATATAGTAACAATGTCTCTAAATGGTGCAGAACTTTCTCTGCTGTCTCTGGCAGTCCAATATCAGGGATTAAGCGGTGGTCTTTTTATTTTTTCCTCACCCTTTTCCCTTTAATCAAGAAGTTTCTTCTCCTCCCCCCCACTCTGAGGGGGGGTACTTATTTTAGACGTTAAAATTTAGCTCCTTTAAGCTCAACTTTCCCAGTTCTTAGCTTCAGAAGTCTTTGCTTTAGTCCTATTTACAAAACCGGAAGACAGACTTCCTTTTTGCGCCTTCCCGCTTCAGTGCCAAATTCAAGTTCGTTGCGCCGATCAAAGGAAGCAAATCCTTTGATCTCCCACTTTTAAGAAGATCTTACTCACGGGTTGTAGTTTAGAAGCTGAATTTTCAAAGGAAAAAGGTCAGCGCTCTCCGGCATCAGCTGTGCAGCTTCACTCCGCAGAAGTAGCGATTAACTCTCAGCACCGCGCCACGCACCCCCTTCTCGTTCCGGAGCTTTTTACCAAGCCCCTTTGCCAAACGGGGAGGGGGGGTGCACAAAGGTGCCCACCGAGTCCCACGGTCGCAGGCTTTACTTGCCTGCGGTTTTTGGAAGGGTCCCCGCTTCGCTGCAGCGGGTAGACCCGATTTCTGCGGAGCTTCTCCCTCCTACTCAGAGGGATTCCGCCATTGCCGTTGGCACCGCCTCCGGAAGTCTCTATGATGGCAGTTTATTGTATTTGTTTGTTTGTTTGTTTTTGTTTGTTTGTATTATAATTATTAGATTTATTTATATTTTGCAATCGGAATGTTTTGGTGAAAGACAGAACCAGCCAACCTAACTGCGCACAGACGCTAAGACTGCAAAAGATAGAAACAGTTAGCACACATCCTGGAAGGAAGAACAGCAAAAGAGGCTTGAGCCAAGGAGTCAGCCTCTTTTCTTTTGGCCTTAGGCCCAC
Source organism: Podarcis gaigeae (assembly GCF_964106915.1). NCBI lineage: Eukaryota > Metazoa > Chordata > Lepidosauria > Squamata > Lacertidae > Podarcis > Podarcis gaigeae. The sequence continues at coordinate 22,242,525 of NC_139695.1, forward strand.
CCCCGGCCGGCCGTCCATTGTCCTCCCTGGCCGAGGGTGGGTCAAAGGCCAGCTCAAGCAGGTCCATCGATCCATCAATCCATCGATCTCCCGTAGATACAGTATCAGCAATTAGCGACACACGCTCCAGAAAATAGCTTGCCACATTCCAGAGCTGATGCACGCTCTATCAGCAGAATTCGTACAGCGAAAGATGCACGCAGGAGAGCATTATTTAGAAGTTTATTCAGCGTTGGTCAGAACAAAGAAAAAAACATGACTGCCTGCTTGTGTGTTCAGGCACAGAGAATTTTTGGTTCTGACATGTGGGTACACACCCCACAGAGCAACAAGCTTGGGAAGCGTGGGGCACATGGTTTGTTCATGGGGTACAAAAAAGGTGCATACAGGGTATGGATGACTGACTCTAAGTCCATTAAGTTCACAAAGAGTGTTGAGTACAACCCTAAGTGGGGGGGGGGGATTCCCACAAACCATGTGCCCCACGCTTCCCAAGCTTGTTGCTCTGTGGGGTGTGTACCCACATGTCAGAACCAAAAATTCTCATGTGCTTGACGTAAGGTTTCTTACCAAACATCTTCTCATAGGGAGTACAACCAATAGGTGATGACAGTCTGCGATTAAAGGTATAAACAAACGTTGACAGAGCCTCCCCCCCAAAACTTCTCAGGGAGATTGGCATCATGCAACAAGGTTTTTGTCCATTAAACTTTAATTAGTTTAATGTTAAGTAAATGTCCAGTGCGCTTCCAACGCCATAAATCTTATCTCAGCAGAGAATTTTGTGCAGCGGTTGAAGAAGGCAGGAAAGTCAGTACCTTTCAATGAAGAATCCTGGAGCAAGCACTTTGCAACTCAGGAAAAAACTTTATTTACAAAAGAAAAACCCTGGCGATAAAGCACACATGATTTTATCTCTGGCATAAAGAAAACTTTACTCCAAACTTAACTCATATCAGCAAACACGCCCATGGCCACAAACTGAGTCTGCGAGTCAGGCAAAGGTGGGAGAGAGGAAAAACACACGGGTGAACTGACTATTTATACAAACTAAATCACATTCCTGGATGCTTAATGACTTCCAGCTGCTCAGTGATTAGAGTGACTTGTTACCTCTTAACCCTTTAGTACCAACAGTTTTTAGGCCTTGAAGCAAAGTTTGGTTTGCTCGCTCCGCAAGTCCATTCATCCATGGCGATCTAGGCGTTGACAAGTCATGCTGGATTCCCTTCTCAGTCAGGAAAGCTTCAAACTGCTGAGAAGTGAATTCCCCGCCCCAATGAGTAAAAAGACAGCCGATACATTTACTGTGAACATTCTCCAACCAAGCACAGAATGCCTTGAACCTAGGAAACGCTTGCGATTTCTGCTCAAGCATAAACACATGAATGTACCTAGAAAAAGAATCAATTAGAACCATGAAGTACCTTGCTCCACCCAAAGAGGGCGCAAGTGGACCAACCAGGTCTGTGTGGACTAGCTGGTAGGGTTTGGAAGCCTGCCTGCTAGACTCCTTGCCTTTTGGAGCAACCTTCACCTTGTTCTCTGCACAAGATACACATTTCATGTGAAACTTACAGGGTTTGATGTTCAAACCCTCAACCAACCCAGGCATCTTGGCCAGCGCCTGCCAAGACATGTGACAAAATCTTCGATGTGCTTCATGAATACATCCTGCATGAAGAACTTTGTTAGTTTGTGCAACACAACAAGAATCAACATTAGACACAGCAACAGCACAATTGTCATCATAAGTTATACAGAATAAACCATCTATAAACTTTGCATGCAAAATGTCCTCTTTGCCTTTCCTGATGACACAGACGCTCCTCTTGAAGGAAATCTCAAAGCCACGCCCAGTCAGCTGTGGGACACTGAGCAAATTGTCTGCAGCACCTAGAACATAAAGTACATCTTTGATGGTAGTGTGCAGACTTGCCAGTTTCACAGTCCCTTCTCCTGCAATTTGCAACGTCTTTCCATCAGCCTTGTGGATCTCACCATCTTGAGGTTTGAAAGAGAGAAACAGATGCTTATCTTTTGCCAGATGGCGGGTGCATCCAGAATCTACAATAAATCTGGCCTTGGCCTTTGGAGCAGCTTTTCCAGCAAGCAAAAACTTGTTTTCCACCAGCGTGGACTTTTGCTGCTTGCCCCCCTGATCCTGGCCATCAAACTTGCCTTTAGGCTTTGGTGAAGCTGTGCCAGCAAACAAAGCCTTGTTTTTCCCTGGCTTGGGCTTTCCACCCCCTTCTGCTTCGGGCCATCTGCAGGCATCTGTCTCTGTTTACCTCTGGCCTTCCGGTATCTGTGAGGATGACCTTGGCTACCATGAGAAACAGAGCTCTCAGTTGCCGACTCCTTGGCTCTCCCTGGAGACTGGAATGCTGCCTGGGATGACATCACAGTCAGCTCCCCCTGCAGCTTGCAACCGGTGCCCTTGGCATCCCTGCAAACACTCTCATTCTGGGAAACAGCCAGGACCTCCGATGCAGTCAAACTCTGGGCTGGGATGACCGGCAGATGAGCTACTTTCAAAGCATTCTACATCGGACGTGCAGTCGTGTTGCCAGCCAGTGTTGATATATCCTCCAGAGAGACGGATAAGACTATTAGGCCTATGGCCCTTGAATGTTGGGCCTTCCATCTATCTGTCAGAGGAACTGGAGGGGCTTCACACACAGTATGCCACACTCCAAACTGTCGCAGCAAGCTCTCACAGCAACTTTCCCAAGTCTCATAATTGTGCCTGTTTAACTTTGGCAACTCAGTGCCATCATCTGAGGCTTGTAAAAATTCCATTCCAGCTCTTTACTTGAGCCGTGAGTCTTTTTCACTTCAGAGACTCCTTATCTTGGCACCCATTAATCACGAAGCCTGCTTGGCTCAGCTCCCAAGCCAATTAGGCCAGCCGGACATCAGAGTCTCTTGCAAACAGAAAAGCCTTATTTGCTTTCGCTTTTCCCACATACCTCAATGCAGTCTTTCACAGCCTTACTCTCCTGTAAGTGCCGTGAATCTGGGCCCGAAACATGTTGTTGGGATACTGCCAGGGAGATATGGCCCATCATGAGATGACTGGCAGAATCCGAGACCTGGGAGAAGAACTGGTGGAGGAGGACTGGAAGAAATTTAAGGACTATCTACAAAAATATTGTAAATTGTATGAATGTTAAGAAAGATGTAAGATTAGCAATAGAATGGCTCCAACAAATTAGTTATAAGGAATACAAATCTAAATGTAACTGAAAGAAAAGACAAATTTTGGATAAATAGTATGTTATAATTAAGTCTTCAAAAGAGTGATTTAAATTCTAAAATTTGAGATTTAATATTGGAAAAATATATTATATGAATTGAAACAAGTTAATAATTTGCTAGTAAAATCTATGAGTTTAGAATGCAGGAACAAAAGATGTGAGGAAGTCCAAAGATGAGAATGAAATGTGGATATTGGAAAATACTATGTTATTATGTATGTCTTTTATTGTTTAAACAAAAAGTTAATAAATATCATTATAAAAAAAAAAAAGATATGGCCCATCATGGCCCCCACGTCGCCTCCGGACGATCCATCGATCTCCCGTAGATACAGTATCAGCAATTAGCGACACGAGCTCCAGAAAATAGCTTGCCACATTCCAGAGCTGATGCACGCTCTATCAGCAGAATTCGCACAGCAAAAGATGCACGCAGGAGAGCATTATTTAGAATTTTCTTCAGCGTTGGTCAGAACAAAGGAAAAAACATGACTGCCTGCTTGCGTGTTCAGGCACAGAGAGAAATGAAAGCATAGACACAACAGAAACATCCTGTGAACAGGAAATACGCAGGCTGTGACACAAACATCCTGCACCCTTTTAAGGTGGAACGGAAATATCCTAACAGGTGGCACCTGCCCAGGTGAGCCCCGCTCGGTTCTGCAAACCCTGCCCACCTGTGGGGAAGGGAGGGCAAATATTAGCGAACTGTTTGCTGGGATAAGATAGGAACTTTGAAAAGTCATTGTCACCCCGTTCTCGGGGTTCAATTCCTCTTTGAACCTGTTGCGCAATAAACTTTGGTCTACGCTATTTGCTCCGGTTGGTGGCTGGTCTCCTTATTTGTTCCGCAGGGACCCACGGGCTCTGAGCAGCCTCCCACCTGGATTTTTCTGTAACAACAGAAACTAGACTAACCCTCTTGAGAGAAGAAAGGTGGATTTTGCTCCCACTGCAATGTTGTAATCTAAATAAGCACATCTTCCTACAAGTGAATAGTAGCCACCTATCTGGGGGGAAATAAAGTGGTATGCTGAGAGACATTGTTACGGTGGAGAGCAAATCTGTTTTCAACAATCCTAACATCCAGAGAGAAACCAGATGGCAGCTTTCTTTTACCGTATCCACAGAACTCAATGAAAGCCAACCAATGGTTTTGCAGTTGCTTTCCATGGACATTTTGCAACCAAGCACAGAATTCCTTGAACCTAGGAAATGCTTCTGATTTCTGCTTGAGCATGAACACATGAATGTACCTGGAAAAAGCATCAATCAATACCATGAAGTACTTTGCTCCACCTAGAGAGGTTGCAAGTGGACCGACAAGGTCTGCGTGGACAATCTGGTAGACTTTAGATGACTACCGGCCAGAAACCTTGCCCTATTGAACTGTGTGTCATCATGATGGCCTTGCCCGGTTGTGAGTTGTGAAGGCCGCTTCCTGCAAGGCCCTTTCCACCTGGCCTGGGGGGCAGGGCCCAGACACTAGCTTTACTAAAGAGGCTCCTGGTGAGACCAGAGGGACATCGCTCAGCCAGACAAGAAACCCAAAGTATTGGATTCTTTTGCCCCATCTTTTTGTGCCTGCTAAACAGTCGTGTCATGCTTATGATAATATTTTATTCTCTTGTGAATTATGCTGTTTTAAACGTGCATTTTATATTTGACTTTACTTAGCAATGTTGGTTTTGGGTGGGGGAATGCTTACGTTTTTTGTTTTGTTTTTGTTAACTTTGTGTTAAATATGTATTCTGTAGTTGACTTCTTTTGTAATGTTTGATTTTGAAATCTTTAATATTTCAGTTTTTTGTTAACTATGTTGCTTTAACTGTATACTCTATATTTGACATTCTTCAGATTGTTTTATTTATGTTTTAATATGCTGTAAACTGCTTTGAGATTTTTCTTGAAAATATAAAGTGGTATAGAAATGAAATAAATCATAATAATAATGTTCATTGAAATGTTGTGCCCAAAGACTGCAGCCGATGGAGAGATCACCTCTCCCTGAATTTTCTATCAGATTATTTAGATTTGGTAAATAATTCTTATTGCTACTCTTATTGTATTGATTATTATAATTGATTTATGTAGTTCTGACGGTTTAGCTGCCTTGAGCATGGAAATAGAAAGGCAGGATACAAACCTAATCTAATAAAGAGCCCTCCTCCTCCTCCTCCTGAGCCTGGGGCAGGACCGTAGCCTGAGAGAGAGAGGGTTGCACAGTTCCCCGATTATTTTGGAGGAATTCCACACCACACATTTAAAGCTCTTACACCACTTGAAAGAGTCCAGGCTTTCCCTAAAGAATCCTGGGAACTGTAGTTTGCTAAGGGTGCTGAGAGATGTTAGATCTTTAGCAAACAGAGGTTCCCAGGATGTGTTGTGTAAATCTGTGACTCTTAGTGCAATGGTTCTTTAAATGTGTGATTGTGACCATTGTCCTCATAACAGTACTGAGGTTCGGATTGCAGTGTGTGTGTGTTGCAGAATGGTTTAATTATCTCATTCTCATCCTAGCACATTGTCTTCATTCAACTCTGGCTGTTGAATGAATGCTTTGTTATAATCATTCTTATGTTTAAGTGGGCTTTGGCCTCCTTCCAGACAGCAGCTTGAAAGGGAAACAGGAAAACTCAAATGATGACAGAAGGCAGGGGCATCCAACAACCCAGACTTTTGGTTTGGATGTGATACTTTTAGAATTCCCCAAGCCATCCTGAAGCCCCCATTTCACTCTGGTCCATCTGAGTATCTCCTTTCCACCTATGCCTCCCCTCCCCCCCCCCCAAATATTCACAATTAAGAAATCAGAAAACAACCCCCACCTCTCTTTCATTTTTTTAAAAAAAAATTATTGAAGTTTCCAAAAAGTTATATAAAATAAAAAAATAAAAATTAACAAAAATACAAACAGAACACATACCACAACAAGTATAATTTCAATCCCGTATTTTCTTATACCTTACTTTCCCGACCTCCTCATACCTCCCCTTTCTGTATTCCAATTTCTAATTAATTAATCTCAGCAAATCCTTCCCAAATTTTCTATTGATTTTCAATTTTTCTTTTCTTATTTATATAATCATTACAGCTAGAAACCACCTAATTTCTAAACCAACATCGTTCTAGCATTCATTTATTTTGCAATATTTCTTAGTAAGGTAAAGGTAAAGGTACCCCTGCCCGTACGGGCCAGTCTTGACAGACTCTAGGGTTGTGCGCTCATCTCACTCTAGAGGCCGGGAGCCAGCGCTTTCCGCAGACACTTCCGGGTCACGTGGCCAGTGTGACAAGCTGCATCTGGCGAGCCAGCGCATCACACGGAACGCCGTTTACCTTCCCGCTAGTAAGCGGTCCCTATTTATCTACTTGCACCCAAGGGTGCTTTCGAACTGCTAGGTTGGCAGGCGCTGGGACCGAGCGACGGGAGCGCAACCCGCCGCGGGGATTCGAACTGCCGACCTTTCGATCGGCAAGTCCTAGGCACTGAGGCTTTAACCCACAGCGCCACCCGCATCCCAATATTTCTTAAGATAGTCCTTAAATTTCTTCCAATCTTCTTCCGCTGTCTCTCTCCCCTGGTCTCAGATTCTGCCAGTCATTTCTGCCAGTCCCATATAGTCTATCACCTTCATCTGCCATTCTTCCAAGGTGGGTAGGTCTTGTGTCTTCCAATACTTTGCGATGAGTATTCTTGCTACTGTTGTAGCGTACATAAAGAATGTTCTATCCTTCTTTGGCACCAATTGGCCGACAATACCCAAGAGAAAGGCCTCTGGTTTCTTCAGAAAGGTATATTTAAATACCTTTTTCAGTTCATTATATATCATCTCCCAGAACGCCTTAATCTTTGGGCACGTCCACCAAAGGTGAAAGAATGTACCTTCATTTTCTTTACATTTCCAATATTTATTATCAGGCAAGTGGTAAATTTTTGCAAGCTTGACTGGGGTCATGTACCACCTATAAATCATTTTCATAATATTCTCTCTTAGGGCATTACATGCCGTAAATTTCATACCGGTGGTCCACAACTTTTCCCAGTCCGCAAACATAATGTTATGACCAATATCTTGTGCCCACTTGATCATAGCTGATTTGACCGTTTCATCCTGTGTATTCCATTTCAACAGCAAGTTATACATTTTGACAAATTTTTTGTATTCGATTCAAGCAATTCTGTCTCCAGTTTTGATCTTTCCACCTGGAAGCCAATTTTCCTATCTATCTTGTAAATCTCCATTATTTGATAATAATGGAGCCAATCTCGCACTTTATCTTTTAATTTCTCATAACTCTGCAATTTCAGTTTATCCCCTTCTTGTTCCAGAATTTCCCAATATCTCAGCCATTTTGACTCCATATTAAGTTTTTTTACAGCCTTTGCCTCCATTGGCGACAACCACCTTGGAGTTTTGTTTTCCAGCAAATCTTTATACTTAATCCAGACATTGTACAATGCTTTCCTGACAATATGATGTTTGAAAGCTTTATGAGCTTTGACCTTGTCGTACCACAGATATGCATGCCATCCAAAAGCATTATTAAACCTTCTAAGTCCAAAATGTCTGTATTCTCCAGAAGTAGCCAGTCTTTCAACCAGCAGAAAACTGCTGATTCATAATATAATTTAAGGTCTGGCAGGGCAAATCCACCCCTTTCCTTTGCATCAGTTAATATCTTAAATTTTATTCTGGGCTTCTTGCCCCGTCAGACAAATTTAGAAATATCTTTCTGCCACTTCTTGAAACAGTCCATCTTATCAACTATTTGCAATGTTTGAAACAAAAATAACATTCTAGGCAATACATTCATCTTCATAACTGCAATTCTACCCAACAAGGAAAACTTCAAATTTGTCCAAATTTCTAAATCTTTTTTCACTTCTGTCCAACATTTCTCATAATTATCTTTAAACAAATTCACATTTTTAGCTGTCATATTAATCCCCAAATATTTCACTTTCTTAACCACATTTAACCCTGTCTAATTCTGAAACCTCTCCCTTTCTATAGGTGTTAAATTTTTCTCTAATACCTTAGTTTTTAATTTGTTCAATTTAAATCCTGCAACTTGACCAAACTCTTTAAATAATTCTAAAACCCTTTTAGTACTAGATTCTGGATCTTGTAATGTAAGTACCAGATCATCTGCGAATGCTCTCAATTTGTATTGTTTAACTCCGACCTGTACCCCTTTAACCAGCTGATCCCTTCTAATCATGTTCAGCAGAACCTCCAGGACTGATATAAAAAGTAATGGAGAAATTGGGCATCCCTGACGTGTCCCTTTTTCTATCTTGAATTCTTCCGTAACTACATTATTTACAATTAGCTTTGCTTTTTGCTCTGAATATATTGCACCTATACCGTTTTCGAATCCTTGGCCTACCCCCATCCCCTGGAGATTCTTCTTCATAAAACTCCAAGAAATATTGTCAAAGGCTTTCTCCGCGTCCACAAATATCAGAACTGCTTTAATATTTATGTTCACTTCTAACTTTTCCAAAATGTCAATTAAATTCCTTACATTGTCTGACAGATGTCTTCTTGGGAGAAAGCCCGCTTGGTCTCTATGAATCTCCTCCATCAAGACTTTTTTCAATCTCTTAGCCAAAATGTCAGCAAAGATTTTGTAATCCACATTTAGTAACGAAATAGGGCGGTAGTTCTTAAGTTGAGTCTTTTCACTCTCTGTCTTCGGTATAAGTGTGATAAAAGCCTCTTTCCATGATTCTGGTGCCCTTTTCCCCTCCAAAATTTCATTGCAGACTTCCTTCAAAGGTTGTAATAACAACTCCTTCAAAGCTTTATAATATCTGGAAGTCAGTCCATCCGGTCCCGGAGATTTACCCAATTGCATGTTTTAAATGGCACCTTCAATTTCCTGTTCAGTTATTTTCTGATTTAAAACTATTTTACTTTCATGAGAATTTTTTTTCAATTCATTTTTCTCAATAAATAGTTCTATGTCCAATTCTTTCTGCGGCCCTTGTGAATATACAGTGGTGCCTCGCAAGACAAAATTAATTCGTTCCGTGAATTTTTTCGTCTAGCGAATTTTTCGTCTTGCGAAGCACGAAATCCCATAGGAATGCATTGAAAATCAATTAATGCGTTCCTATGGTCAAAAAAAGTCCAAACAAAGCCAAATTTGGTACAACAAGAGTTTATTAAGTGCTCTTTAAAGTCACACATACTGTAAAGGGCATTTCAAAATTCAAACCCAGAATTTTTTAAAAAAAACAGCAGAGTGGCCCAATGGTCACAGAAAATCATAAAAATGCAGGAAAAAAACCACAAGCTTCCAAATTCTTGCAAACCCCTCCCCAACTGTTCCCCCAGCCACCCAGCACACAGAAATTCAAATCCAGATTTATTTTTTTTAAAAAAGCAGAGTGCCCCAATGGTCACAAAAAATCATAAAAATGCAGGGAAAAAACCACAAGCTTCCAGATTCTTGCAAACCCCTCCCCAACACCAAGTCCTTGAATTCCAAACACCCCAACCCAAAATCCAAAACCCCCCCAAAATGTTTTAAAAGCTTCACTTACCAAATGGCTGCAAAAGAAGTTTTGGAAAAGCTTCAAAAATCACCAAAGTCTTTAAAAACCTCAAAAAAGGCTACTATGTACACTGTGTTCTATGAGTTGCTCCTTGAAGTCAAGACGCAACTGTATTAACGGTGTTAAGAAAAAGGAAACAAACTTGTAAGACGTTTTCGTCTTGCGAAGCAAGCCCATAGGGAAATTCGTCTTGCGAAGCAGCTCAAAAAACGGAAAACCCTTTCGTCTAGCGAGTTTTCCGTCCTGCGAGGCATTCGTCTTGCGGGGCACCACTGTAGTTGTTTAAAGTATCTCTGGAAGCAGTTTCTAATCTCAATTGGATTATAGATGTTCTTTCCTTCCACTTCTAAATTTGTAACCATATTCAGTTTTTGTCTTTTCCTCATTTGCCAAGCCAATAATTTACCACATTTATCTGCTGATTCAAAAGTCTTTTGTCTCATTTGTTTAATTTCCCATTCTATTTCTTGATTCATCAATTCCATGTATTGTGTTTGATATAACTTAATTTCTCTCAAAATCTCCTGAGACTTTGGTTTTGATCTTAATTTCCTTTCCCCTTCTTTTATCTTCTCCAAAATCTTATCTTTCTTCTCATTTTGGCTTCTCTTCTTTATTGCATTTTGTTGTATCAAGAATCCTCGCATAACGGCTTTACTTGCGTCCCAGATTACTCTTTTTTCAACATTGGTCTTCATATTTATTTCAAAATAGTCTCTCAATGTTTTTTGGGCCTTTTTGTATACTTCTTCATCTCTAAATAAGGTGTCATTCATCCTCCATCTGAAGGAGCCAGCAGTTATTTGCTTCATTTCCATCTTTACGGCATTATGGTCGGAGCAAGTTTTTGGGCAGATTTCTACTTTTTTTATCTTTGCTGCCATTCCTCTAGTAACCCATATTTGGTCAATTCTAGTCCATGTCATTTTGGCTTCAGAAAAGAAGGTTCCCTCTCTCTCAAGAGGGTTTTTTGTTCTCCAAATATCAACCAAGTCCATATTGTCAGTCATTTCAAAGAAAGTTTTTGGTAGTCTTCCATCTTTATTAACTACCTGTCTTTGTGCTTTGTCCATATTTGTAGATACTACTCCATTCATATCTCCCATCAAAATTAAGTTATGATCCAAATAGTCCAACAAAATCTCATGCAACTTCTTGAAGAATTCAGATTTCCCCTCATTCGGTGCATAAATTCCCACAATCAAGAATTTCTCTCCTTGGACTTAAATTTCAATTGCCAAGAATCTTCCTTGTTCATCTTTGAAAATAAATTTCGGTAGCAATTTTTCCTTTGCATATATCACCACTCCTCTTTTTTTTAACTTTGTCAGATGAAATAAATTCTTGTCCCAATCTTTTATTAACAAGAATTTTCCTGTGTAACCTCGTCACATGTGTTTCTTGTAAACAAATCAAATCCAGTTGTTTTTTCTTCAATATATGAAAAACAGCTTTTCTCTTTCGGGGCATGTTCAAACCGTTGCAATTCCAGCTTAGAAATTGCAGAGCCATGATGGAACTATTTACTTTCCCCTCCTACTGCTCCGAGTAGTTGTTCTTCCTCTGTCGGTGGTTTCAACCCAAATGATAAGTTTGCTATGTCCAGTATTCCTTTTCCTGATGAACTCGGCTCCTCCCCAGATTCCACCTCCTTCTGGAGATCCTCTTCGTGGTCTCTCAAGAACTTATCTTTATCACTCACAGTCCTTATTTTTATCTTCCTTCCTTTGTATTTGAAAGATAGGCCTTGGGGGTATTCCCACCTGAAGAATATCTTGTTTCTTTTCAGTAGAACAACCAAATCTCTATAATAGGTTCTTACATCCAAGATATGCTTTGGGATATCTTTAAAAATCTCCACATAAGAATCTTCAATTTCCAAAGTTCTTTGGTAGTGCAAATTCAAAATTTTGTCTCTTTCTTCTTTTGATCTTAATGTTATCAAGCAATCTCTTGCCTTGTTCCTTCTTTGTCTTGTACCGAGTCTAAATGCACTCACTATCTTAAATTCTTCCTTCTCCAGGCCCTGTTGCCAAAAGTCCAAAAATTCTTTTGTCAGGAAGTCCACCAGGTTATCTTTCTCACTTTCAGGTACTGATCTGATCCTCAGATTTCTCTCTTTTCGTTGCAGTTCGATCATAGACAAAGTCAGATCATGATCCTTTAATTTCTTGATGACCGGTGGTATCTTCTCCTGGGTGACAGCGGCAATTTCCTTCGCTTCCTCAGCAATCTTTCGAGTTGTAGCCGATTCCTCCAAAAGTCTTTCGATAGTCTCTGTATTAGAATTTACCTTCTTTCCCAATTCATTGATACTTGTCGTATTCAAATCAATTTTTGTTGAAACCTCAGCCACTTGTTTATTAGTTTCCACAATTTGCCTATTGGTTTCCGCAACTTGTTTATTTGTCTCTGCCCCCTGCTTCGTTAGATATTCCAAGGATGCATTGATTTTGCCGAGTGCCTGTGCCAAAGCTTCTTCTGATGACATAGCTTTTAATTTTGTTTGTGCAGCAGCAGCTACTCCTGTGCCCCCGGATGTTGAGGCTCTTCGCTGATGGGAAGTATCAATTTTGTATTGTCTACCGGATCTTAGGCTTTTTTCCTCTATTTTTCCCTTTTCATTTGCCATAACACTCTCATTCAGAGCCAAGGTCACTTCCCACGCTTGTAGTTTTGTTTTGAAAAGGAAAATTCCAGTGCTTCTGCTTCTAGTGGCTTAGTTATTATTGCAACAAAGTCTCCACTAGGGGGGATAGTTCCAACCTCTCTTTAAAATTTTGTAACCAATATCTTCCTAAAAGATCCCCCTTTTCTCCTAAAAAGCCACAGTTTCAATTTATCTTCAATACTATTGTATACAAGTCCATCCAGAAACACTGTATCTTTACAGAGAGTTAGTGCTAAAAGCAATTCCAAAGTCTCTCCTTAACGTACTTGATGTGGTGACAGCCCACTATTCAGCTACCTTTCCAGGCAATCCGTTCCCAGAGTTTAAGACAGCGGATTTTTTAATAAATATATAAAGTTAGTTCCTTTCATGCAGGTATAAAAAGTTCACTTTTCCACCCCCCACCGCTCCTGCAAACGGGAGGAGGGCTGCTTTTCCCACAATGGATTTATTGTACTTCAAAAAGAACTCGCTCCAAAGTTACAGCTTTGCAGTCTCTTGGCTTTAGCTTATCTGCAGAGCGGAAAGGCAGACTTCCTTTTTGTACCTTTCCCGTGCTAGTGCCAAAAGTTTTGTAAATTTAGTTTAATTCAATTTAAGTCCATTTATCCTACTCACGAGTACTTGCTTTGTATCCAAATTCTCAGGAAGAAATCAGCGCTCTCCGATTATGGCGATGCGGCTTCACTCCACGGGCTGGGTAGACGACCCTCAGCACCACGCCGCTCACCCGCTGCTGCTCCGAAGCCTTTAAAAAGGCTCCTTCGCAGTTTTGGGGGGGGAGCGCAAAGGTGCCCGTCGGGTCTCCTCGCTCACAGGCTTCTGCGCCTGTGATTTTTAGGGGTCCCCGCTTCGCCGTAGCGGCAGGACCCGAACCTATGGAGCAGACTCCCTCCGGAGCTCGGAGGAAAATCCGCCATTAATCGCTGGCGCTGACCGGAAGTCCTAACCCCCCACCTCTCTTTCAACAGAACTAGATGGAATTATCAGGCATAGCAACTCCTGCAGAGAGGATAAAACCAAAATGTTTTAAAGGGACAATTTATCAAACAATATATCTGCCCATAGCTCAGTCAGTAGAGTGTGAGACTCTTCATCTCAGGGTCGTGGGTTGGAGCCCCATGTTGGGCAAAATATTCCTGCATTGCAGGGGGTGGACTAGATGACTCTTGTGGTCCCTTCCAACTCTACAATTCCATGATATCCTGTGAGGAGTAGTCAACTGAGTTTTACTCAGAATAGATGCATCAAAATCAACACAGCCACGTAATTTGTGCCCATCAATTTAAATAGTTCTGCTGTGGAAAGGACTGATGTTGACTACAACTCTGATGTTTTCTGATTATTTTATAAAGCGTTTCCCTCAATACCAAAAAATGGAGGCAGAGACAATTTACTGAATTTCAAAACCACTGAAGCTTTATTGAATGAACGAATCAATTTATTACATTCACAAACTAGAATATGGACTTATAGAGAGATAGAGAACATGTAGAAGAAGAAGAAGAAGAAGAAGAGGAGTTTGGATTTGATATCCCACTTTATCACTACCCAAAGGAGTCTCAAAGCAGCTAACATTCTCCTCCCCCCCCCCACAACAAACACTCTGTGGGGTGAGTGGGGCTGAGAGACTTCAGAGAAGTGTGACTAGCCCAAGGTCACCCAGCAGCTGCATGTGGAGGAGTGGAGACACGAACCCGGTTCCCCAGATTATGAGACTACCGCTCTTAACCACTACACCACACTGGCTCTCATATACATATGTATATATATATATATATGTAGGTTAAAATTAAAATCTACAAGCTAGAACACAGTAAATAATACAAATGTAAAACAATTAAAATATGTAGTGTAAGACCTTAACCGCTAATTTAAAATATGCATGTCAATGCTTTATTATAATTAAGGCAGGTAAAATAATTATTACTCTTAATATTATTCATTGCTATGAGGCTTCTTGAAGCAATTCAGAATACAATCAACATTAGCAGAACACTTTCCTTTACAAGGACAATTTAAAAGCAATAAAAAAGTAATATTGCATAGGAAAGAATTCTAAAACAACAGCAATGATCACAATTAGCAACAACACACAATGAAACAGCAAGCAAAAATTGCCACTCCATCATTGCTGAGCCTTGAAACTTGTGTCTTCTCCCCGTAATCAAAATTGACATCAAGTATTATGTCATCTGGAAGAGAATGAAGGAGAAGAGAGATTAATTTATGCCACATTTACTGATTCACCAAATTTACCTGGCACCCATTCAACCATATTTACAATGAGGCTTTATGGATCCTGTCTTTGGTGGCAACAACTCCTTCCAAGCCTGCAGTTTGGCCCTGGAGAGAAATAGCCATGTTTGTGCTGTGGCAGGATTTCATAGCCACATGACCCAGGAGGTCTGCATCAAGCAAGGATGCTGCAGCTACTGAGTGGGCTCTCCTTAGTCTGGAAAGTGCGTCCCATGTCCCCAGGCTGTGGGTGTTACCTTCTTTGGGGCAGAAGTGAGCCAGCTCCAGAGGTACGAGAACATGCTGTAGAGAAAAGAAAAGACAGTACTGGATCAGATGACTGATCTGATCCTAAACCCTCCCCAAATAATGGGTGCAAGAGAACATGGAAGCAGACCCAAGCCAGGGAAGACTTGCTTCCATCATGGGATGAGTGAGTTCTATTGCCTTGCCCCAATCCCTTGCCCCAGGCGACCTCAATGGGTCCTGCAGCCTACTAGGCAGAGGTGGAAGTGTAAGATCAAGGAAGAGGGCAGGAAATGTCTCCAGCCTTGTCCGGCATCCCAGGAACACACATTGTGTTGTGTGCCTGATACCAGACTGTGATTCCTACTGTGGGAATCCTTTCACAAGCCACTCTGGGAGCCTCTTGGGGCTGTTAAGGTGCCAAAGGTGAGAGACTTACCTTCAGGCAACTGAGCCTTCTTGCATAGGACATCAGCGAGCTAATGCCACTGGCTGCCAGTTGCCTCTCCGCCGCAATCGCACTTGTTATGTAACCTCTCAGTTCCTGTGGGAGGAAAGAGGACCTCAGAATCAGGAGGCTGGTCTGGGGGAAAGAGGCAGACCACTGTGAAGCCCTTTACACTCTCAGAGAGAGATCCGTTTCTGTTCTAAAATGGCAATGTCCTCCAGGCCCAAATTGTAGCTCTGCATCCAAGGCCCTCCTTTGGCTGTCTGGGCAAGTGGGCCTTTGCTGGCTGGTCCATGTGGCCAGCTTGCCTTACAAGAGGGGAAGGGCCCAAGAGGTGCACTGCTACCTGGCGGCTTCTCCATGAAAGCTTTCTAGGTCAAACAGCCACTGAGGCCATCAATATACTTACATTCATCAGGAAGTTCAGGATCTTAGTGCTTGGGACCTCCCAGAGGAGGCCTCCCAGCATCAGAGTATAACATTCCTCTAACTCCTGCAGGCAATGGCAATTTTCATCCACATGGGTTCGTTGAGGGAGGGAGAGGATGCGCCAAGCAGGGGAGAGATCAGATGTTGAGAAATGGGAGCAATGCTTAAAGCGTGTGAAGAAGAAACAACCATAGAAGTCAAATTTCAAGGCTAACAACTTACCTGCTTGTCGGGCTCAGTTTTTACCTCAATGACCGCCCCAGAGGCTGCATACACAAACAGGCTGTGGAGCTTCAGTGGTAATTTGGGCTTCATGAAGCTGGAGAGATGGAGGGAAAAGTTTTTAGACACTGTCTCCTTGGAGTCTTCCTCATATTGGGGGGGGGGGGAGCATCAAATACATTTTGTTCTCTTGAACTTCTAGTGAATGCATGTGTTAGCTTAAACCACTTTTTACAATCAAGCAGCGTATCAATTTTACAGGAGAAAAATGAATAAAGGTAAAATTAAAATAAACACACGAGGGCACTGTTTATGTGGCAGTCTACCTGGCACTTTGTTGAAAGCCTCTAGGTCTTTGTTAATCCCACCCCTAAAAGCTGAGCCATTTCGCAGTCATCTCTAGACAATATATCTTCTATTTTGAACTTTTATATCTTCTATATCTTCTATTTTGAAGCTTTTTGAACGCAAGAAACCCAAGAAATTGTAAGCAATTCTTCCAATCGAATTCACTGCAGTGGCAAGGTCTGGTAACACCTTTCCACATTCTGCTCCCCTCCCCCCCCCCCCCCCGCCAGCTCCTCGTCAAGCTCAAAAGCCCAGTATACCTCAGTTGGTAAAGGGCTTCCAGCGCCAGAGCAAGGGCCAATTCAGGCTGCGTAAAGCACACAACCCGTCCCATGAGATCCTGATAGAGAACAGAGGGCGGAGGGGGAAAACGTCAGTTCCCTACGGACATCAGGTGGATTCCTCCAACCCCAAACTCAGTGCAGGAATTGGCAATGTAATGCCAAATGCCTGCACAACCCTTCTCTTGGCCAGACCCTGCCAGGCCTTCCTTCTGCCCAGCACCCCCCCAATCCCATCCCCAGCTCTCCTGCCCACCTCACCCCTGGATACCTCATGCAACCTCTCACTCACCACAATTGCCTTGACGGCCATCTTCTTGGAGTACCTCAACCTGTCCTTTTCTCTCGCGTGGGCCTCCGAGCAAGTGGCCAGCACGCAGGAGAGGAACATCTCATCCTTCTCCAGTTGCTGAAATGGCAAGAGTCAGGCTGTCAGTTCATGGCAGGAGGGCTTCTCTGCGTCTGAGACCGCCAAAATGGGGGTACAAACAGCACTGGTGGATGGGGGGGGGTGAGGGATTTCGTATGTACTGTGCTGTTTTCTCAAATACTAACCACAGGCGATGCCCAGACCCTGCCAGTCTCTGAACCATCTGCAACAAGAGAAGAAGGAAAGGACATGGGGGCAGGTTAGTTCATTTCTACTTATTTTCCACAGTTGAGTATTAGAGCATTAAGGCCACCCCTCCTTATGCTCCAAAATGAAAAGGAAGCATTTGCTCACGTGGGCCCCCAGCAACCCTGGACTTCTTGGGTACTTTGTGGGTCCTCTTCTTCTTGCGGGCTGCCATGTCCCTCAGTCGCCTGAACCTAGAAGAGAAGGAGAGGGGAAGACCTTCTTGTTGTTATACCGCCCTATACCCACAGGTCTCAGTTACAACCAGTGCTTTTTTCTGGGGGGATGCAGGGGCACGCATACCCCTAAACATTTTGTGAATCTTTGCACTTTTGTCCATTTACTTTACTGCATTTATTTTCCCCGATTTGAACTATAAAATGGTGATTTTCTTGAGTCAAAATGAGATTACCCCAAACATTTTTTCAAAAGAAAAAAAGCACTGGTTACAACATAAAAATCACAATATAAAGACACAAAATGCATAATAAAGGTGAAAAACAACCCAGTAAACCCCCCTCCCCAACACATTTCAAAACCTGAGACAGAAGCCTACAACCAAAATGGTGTGTGTGTGTGTGTGGAGTCTTTGCAGCATAGCCATAACACAAATACGGGTAGCCTAACAGTTGCAGGCAGAGCCGTATCATTTCACACACTACTTTGGCTGCAGGACATTGTATCAACAAGGAAAGGAGCATTTGGTGTTGTTGCATCTCCTCAGGTATTTGTTGTTTTGTCGCCACAATTTGTGGCAAATTGGCACCAGCCACTTGCTTTTTTGCCTCCCTCATAGCAAATTGTCACAACTTTCTGGGTATTGGCGGTTAGGCATTGGTATTGGTATTGTTCTGTAGATGGAAGAGGGGAGGAAGAGCCATCACCTGCCCCGCATATTGAAGGGTAGTCCGATAAAGGATTCCCGGGGGCATGGCCCTGTCCGAAGCCTATGGAGGTGAGGGCCTAAGGCACGCCCCTGAGCGGTGACCCTGGGGGGGGGGGTTCCGAGTTGATGTGCATCAGCAGGACTCCCCCTACTGGTGGTTAACCCTTCCCAGACTTCAAGCAGACGGGCTGAAGCTGGATAGTCGGTTAGGACCAATGCCTAAGCCAATACCACTCATCACCTGTAACCAATAAAGTTGTGGCCATATTTAGCCCATTAACCTTAAATAATTGTGTCATGTGTCTTTATTTCCACTGGGGGGCGGGAACTCGCCACACAATAGGGCTCTTTTTGTTTTGTTATGCACCCACAGACCCCAAATGGCTCTCCACAGGAACACAGTGGTGCATCTCATGTATGGGGGGGGGGAGAATTCCAACACTCCCCCCACCCCCACCCCCAGCAAAGCAAAGATAAGGGAAGCATTTCCAGCATTTAAAAGAGCCCTCTGCATAATGCTTTTAGGACAGCAGCCCTGCCTGGAGAGGGAAGGGGGCTGCTAGGAAGGTCGTCAAAGCATCAAGGCATAGATGAGCCAAAGAATGCAATGAAAACTCTCTTAGAGTCAGAGTGACTGACAGGAAGACTGACAGAACGCCTGTCTATTGCAGTGGATGGCTGAAGAGTTGAGAAACGGAGAAGGGGTAGAGGGGGGGGTGTATAGTGGCTAGAATTCTGGACTAGGAGGATCTGGGAGATCTGAGTGCAAATCCCCACTCAGTCATGAAGTGCACTGTTTGATGTTGGGTCCAGTCACTCTCATCCTAGCCTGCCTAACAGGTTTGTTGTGAGGGGGAAAACAGGGGGAAAGGCAAGCCATAAATGCCACCTTGAACTGCTTGGATGAAAAGTGGGCTACGAATGTAATAAAAAGCATCCCCAAATAATGATCATGGAATGTACCCTGGGGATCATCTAGTCCAACCCCCTGCAATGCAGGAATATGCAGCTGTACCTTATGGGAATCGGGCCTGCAACCTTGGTGCTATCTGCAGCTCCCTCTAACCAGCTGAGCTGCAATGAGATTTGAGGGAGAATGGGAAGGCGGGGAAAGGGAGGGGTGGGAAGAGACGTTAAGCTGTTCAGGAAGGGGTTAAATTCCATGGGGATGCTGGCCGTGTGGGGGACCCCAAGCCCTCGCCCCAGAAGATGAAAAAAAAGAAGCAGAAGAAACCCTACTTACAGATTCACGATGCTGGCCATCTCTTCAGGTGAAATCCTCTCCTGTTTAAACTAAACTGCTTTAAAATGCTCACACAACACTAATTCTGAACCTTGCCTCTAACCCTATTGCTACTCCTCTCTGTCTAAAATATACAGCAAAATATGTGCACAAAATATACAAATGAAAAATGAAATGATAAAGTTAAAGCAAAGAAAAGAAAAGTCAAGTCGACACCACTGGCAGAAATGACTGGCAGAATCCGAGACCAGGGAAGAGAGACAGCGGAAGAAGATTGGAAGAAATTTAAGGACTATCTTAGGAAACATTGCAAAATCAATGAATGTTAGAATGATGTTGGTTTAGAAATTATGTGGTTTCCAGCTGTAATGGTTAAGTAAAAAGAAAAGAAAGGCTAAAAATTAAATGAAAAATAAGGGAGAGGATTTGTTGAATTAATAATTAGAAATTGGAATACAGAAAGGGGAGGTATGAGGAAGTCGGGGAAGTAAGTTACAAGAAAATAAGGGATTGAAACTATACTTGTTTTTGTTTCTGTTTGTTTGTATTGTTGTTTTGTTTTGTTTTTATAAAATTTTTGAAACTTTAATATCTTTTTTTTTTAAAAAAAAAAAAGAAAAGTCTACACCTATCTCCCCTGTTGGTCCCTCGCTTGCTTGCTTGCTTCTCCGTCCCAGTTCTGTCTCAGCCAACTCCTCCCAACTAACCCACGACGGGGATGTGTAGCTTCTGTCTTTTCTACAAGCAGCAAGAGATGTCACAAAGATGGGTAGGACACTGTTTCTTTGACAACCCACCCAGCTTGACCCTGAACTAATCTCCCCCCTCTTTAGTTGCGATGTTTTCTCCCTAACTTTGGGACACTTGCTGTTTGCAGCTTTACGAATCACTTTTTATCACAAACCAGTTCATACATTTTCTTGCAACATTTCTCAAGAGAGGCCACCCAAGCATTTGTTGAAATACAGTAGAGAACTCACGCCTCCCAAGTTTAGGGAGGCCTTGCTTTGCATGCAGGAGATCCCAGGTTCAGTCCAGGATCTCCACTAGACAGGGCTGGGACTGTCCCCTGTTTGAAAACCCTGCAGCGCTGCTGCCAGTCAGTGTAGGCAGTGCTAGGCTAGATTGACTCTGTAAAGTGCAACTTCCTATGAATGCTCCTCTTATACGATTTCTCGAAACACAAGCAAGCTACCTTATCAACGAGTTGTGAGAGTTCATTCATGACTTCTAAAAAACAGCATAAACAATTTTATTATTTTTATGTAAGTACAGAAATCCTGAATATGAAAGGAAGGAAAGTTCCTGTCTCTGCAATAAAGGCAGCTGCACTGCTAGGTGAGCTGTCCTGATGCCAACTGAAACAGACCCTCCAAAGATTCAAAGGTGAAAAGGGAATTTTGAGCATCTGAGCACAACTGGGCCGTCTTCTGAGTTAACGTGAAGTGCAGAAAGTGATTGCCTTGAGCAGGGGTAGGTAACCGAAGGCCCGGGGGCCAGATGCGGCCCAATCTTCTTCTCAATCCGGCCCACAGACGGTTTGGGAATCAGTGTGTTTTCACATGAGTAGAATGTGTCCTTTTATTTAAAATGCATCTCTGGGTTCTTTGTGGGGCATAGGAATTTGTTCATTCCCCCCCCCCAAAAAAAAAATATATAGTCCAGCTCCCCACATGCTCTGCGGGATGGTGGACCAGCCCACAGCTGAAAAAGGTTGCTGACCCCTGGCCTTGAGCCTCCTCAGGACTGGCGCAAGGGCTGTGCATTTCAGGGTGCCAACCAAGGCCCGTGCCCCAGTATTGATAGCTGATTCTACTGAGTCCATCAGTATATTGTTGTGAAGTGACCTGGCATTTTTAATGAAGTGCAATATAGGCTTGTCTTACATCTTTAACAACAACAACACAGTAAATTGCACAGAAGAATTCCATGTTGCCTGTGGGAGCGGCTGGGTAGACCTCTTTGCAGCTGCATGATCCATGCATTTGATCTATAAGCAACTGTTAAATCTTCATAATTGGCTCTGGCTTCGTGTAGGAGATTGAACACATTCTTCTATTTCTCAGCCCTGTATTCCACCCCCACCCCCCTCCTCCTATACTCGGACGGTGCCGACTACTCATCTCTACAGAGTGAAAGGTTTATGAGTACTGCAGATCTAGTCTCAGACGTCAAACCTCTACCCCAAAGACGGGGGAGCCTGTGACCTTCTAGATCATACATTTATTTTGACTAATATATGCTGAAGTGAACGAATGTTTTGTCTGAAACCCTTGAGAGCTTCTGTGGGCCAACCTAGAGAACACTGGGCTAGAGGGATCATGGGGATGACTTGTTCCATAACAGCAGATGACATGCAGAAATTTAAGCTGTAGCATTCTCCTGGCATGGAGGCAAAGTGATGTAAACTATCTAGCTATCTAGCTAGCTATGTCTTGCTGAATGTGCATGCACTCCTCTTAGCCAAAGCCCCAATAATTGCAAGTGTGGAGCCACACAAACACGCCTTATCTCGACACTGTCTTGGGGGAAACTCACGATGCTGAAAAATTCATGTGCTCAATTTCTGCACATTGAGACAGTGTAGCACCCTGCTTGTGGTTAACGCTTAGCTGGAATGAAATATTCAACGCAGCAATAGAGAAATTAAAATAATAATTTATTTGTCAGACAAATAAATGAGAGGCACAGTGGTATAAGGTTACCAAGCTCTGGCCTGGCCTCCTGCCATTCTGGCCAGCACTTATATTTCCTTAATCCAGCCCCCTTGCTCCTCCTTTGGCTGCCTCTGTCCAATCAGCCTGGTTGAAATTCCTATTGGCTGTTTGCTAGAACCAATCACAAAAGATACACCCATTTCCTTCTGTCCTTTTATGGAACACAAAGAGCTATATATTCTTATATCTATAAATGACAAATAAGTAGTAATATATCTTACATGTGTCTCAACAAGGAATCTTAATTACCAGCTCACCTCTTGCCCTCCTTGCCCTATTGCCTTCCAAAACAGATGGTTAATCTTAAATTTTTATCTTCAAGGATCTTTAGTTCACATCAACATTGAAAGATCTCCTTCATTTGAAGGTGTCTAAACAAAAAGGCCTGACAACTATATATCAGGAGTGCTCGATGGCGTCTCCTGTCTGGCAGGAGGCTGGGCTCATTTGCCCTTCTGGTCTCCTATTGCAATATGACTCTATGAAATAAGAATCTAGCATTTCTTAAATCCTTTGCATAATTACATTTAAGCTAATATATTTCATACATTATCATAGGTAGCCTTTTAAAAGAATTAAACCTTCTCAAAGTGAAAAGGAAGGAACAGTTTCCAGCCTCAAAATAAAAATAGAAAGAAGCTTCTTCTTCTCCAGCCAAGCCAGTTGCCTTTTTCACTGCTCTTGGCCTTTTTAACCTTAGGAAGAAGATATGGCTCATTTTACTATTTACCAACCCTTAATTTGTAGGGTCAGTGTAACCTTGGCTCTCAGCCTGTAATTCCCTTTTTACGACTTTGAGAATTGTTTTCTGCTATAAATCGGGGGGCCCCTTGTCTTAGGAGGAAAAACATCTTGCCAAGGTTTTTTAGTCTTCTGCCTGGCATGAAACATTTGAAAATCTTTAAGCTCATTTTAAGATTCAGGCCCTGATCAAGCCTTAATAAAAATGCAGGCTTATGATTAGATGCCTCAACAGGAGCCAAAGAAAGCACACACAGAGTAGGGGGGCTCATAAAAAAATGTTTATTTGGGAGGGGTGGATTGACGTTTGCTCCGATGTGAAAGCTAAAGAGCAGGCTTTCACAGAGAAAGGAGCAGAGTAAGGCGGAAACTACTTGGACCTGTGCTTTCCAGGCGCGTTGATGGGAGGGATGAGTCCAGCATTGCATTGTTTCGTCGTATTTTCAGTGCCAACTATTTATTACAGATGTTTACAGAAAATTAATCTAAAACCTCTGCTTGTAAGAGGCTATGTGCATTTGAAGAAGCCCATCATAATCTTTACATGTTTAATAAAGAAAACCCACATTGTGTGAAATGTATCTTTAGAACACAGGTGGCGTCATGTCCCCATTTGTTGCCTTAGTTTCTCCATCAATGCACCACCCACAATTTGCAGACACCGTTATGCCATCATATTGGCATCAGGTGTTTTCCAGGCCAGTGAATGTCAACTACCCCTTCTTCTAAAGCTGCTTCCCCAGTTTCATCAAAAATAGAAAGAAATGCCATTTGGTAGCCCATTGATAAGGTTTGGGAAGTAATGAAATACATTTCTGAAAGTTATTTATGGATGCACAAGGTCACCTCATCTTTGCTTAAGGTGAATGGAAAGGAACATTTTCCCCAGGCGGCACACCACTGTCCCCGAATCTCGTCCGCTGCTTGGTCATTTCAACAGATTGTGTGTCTTAGTAAGATTTTGTACATTTCAGAAAGCTTTCCCTTGCCTACAAATGAATTGCATGATTTTTCTTTTTCTTTTTTTTTAAAAAAAGATTTTTATTAGGGTTTCAACAGATTTTATCATAACAAACAAAACAAAACAACACAATAACAGACAATAAACAATATAGCACATAAAAATCAAACAAAAATATATAAGTTCAATTCTTAATTTCATATACCTTACTTTCCCGACTCCCTCACACCTCCCTTTTCTGTATTCCAATTTCCAAATTAGTTTCAGCAAACTCTTCCATTATTTTGACTGATTTTAATGTTACTTAATTTCTTTTAAATTAACCATTGCCGCTGCTAACCACTTATCTTCTAATCCCCATCATTGATTAATTTTGCTATGTTTCTTTACTTGTTACTTACACAACATCTTTGCACGTTCCTTTCAATTTTGTCACTAATGCCACACTATCTCTATATCCTGCATCGTTTTAACATTCAAATAGTTTACAATGTTTTTGCAGATAGTCTTTAAATTTCATCCAATCTTCTTCTGTTTGTTCTTCTCCCAAGTCTCGGATTCTGCCAGTCATTTCTGCCAGTTCCATGTAGTCTATCAGTTGCATCTGCCATTCTTCCAAGGTGGGCAAATCTTGTGTCTTCCAGTACTTTGAGTATTCTTGCTGCTGTTGTTGCATACATAAAAAAGGTTCTATCCTTCTTTAACACCATCTGGCCGACCATGCCCAGGAGAAAGGCCTCTGGTTTCTTCAGGAAGGTATATTTAAATACCTTTTTCAGTTCATTATAGATCATTTCCCAGAAAGCCTTAAACTTTGGGCACGTCCACCAGAGGTGAAAGAATGTTCCCTCAGTTTCCTGAATTGCATGATTTTTCAAAAACTTATTAATGCCCCGTGCTTTTACTTCTGGTGTGGTAAAAAATTGCAGAATCTGGTTATCATTTAAAGCAGTGTAAGATGCTTGTTTACGTTTCCCCTCACATTTGGTGACTAGGTAGGGATATGCAGTTATGTGTTTTGTTTTTTGTTTTTTTAAGAGTTCCTAAGGAGTCCTGCTGCTTCTGAGTTTTATTTTGGGGGTTGTTGTTGTTTTTGTTTACCAAAAGGTAATCCAGTTGTAACCTTTTTCTAGGTACAATTCTGTACATTCTGGTACTACCTCTTCACTCATGGTCACTCCAAATCCCTTTGTTTCTTTTAGCAATGTGTCCTTGTGTATCTGCATAAGCTTTTCAAAGCCTGCTACCTTACAGAATTTCCCCTTGGGGCACTTTTAACATGTCCCATAATACATGTGGATAATAGGAATCGCCTTCATTAATTTCAAAAGCCATTTTATTTCTTCCATGATTTTCCTCTGTTGTTAATTTATTTTGTAAAAGCAAGTGGGGTTTAGTCACCAGAGAGGTTGATTCTGTGGTTTTGCTCAATAGGTCATGGTCATTTCAAGAGCCATAGGGCCTGAGATGGTTCCAGCTCTAATTTACGTGTAAGATTAGGAGTCCAAGAATGTGGAATCAGTACTGCAGAAGGTCAGTTCTGACATACTTCCCCCCTAAATAGTGGGTGAAGTCCTTTTGGAAAGGACTCAAAGGTTTCTAAGTGTCAAGTTTTCCTGTACTTAAGGACTGTCCATATCTAATCTAATCTATTATAACATTGAACCCTCCTCCCCACTCAAGAATTTTTGCTATCCATTTGCTCATCTAATTTCCATGGAGGACATTCTAAGAAAGAAAAGTGGGTTTGAATTTGGATAATAAAAGTTTCCAGTCGAGTAGATTTATATATTTTAGTGAAGGTAAGCAACTTAAAATGACCACAGACCCAGTAAAACTCATTACAAAGAGAAGAGACACAACATTTAAAAGCAGATACAAATAATTAGGCATTATTCTTCTCTCAAGAAGCAAGCAAAATTTCGTTTTTCCTGTTTTATTTTAAGCATGCTTTTTATTAAAGTTTTTAACAAACAACAAGGTGGTAAGCTGCTGAATATAGGCAGACTATCCTTTCTCAAGGGCCATTCCAAATGTGTACAATTGATGGCTCCAAAATCAGCTGCACCCTGTGAGTCCAGAGGGCAACTGGTGCCATTGTCCCTGTTAGCATTTTGTAAGAAAGGGCACCAAGATTTCATTTTTTTTTTTTATAAGATATTTATTGAGGTTTTAAGAGGTACAAAAAGAAAAAGCTAAAAACATCATTTTAAACAAAAAAACAATACCACACATCCCAATAGGTAAAGAAAAAAGGATAAAAGAAAAAAGAAAAGAAAGAAAAATAAAAGAGAAAAAGCAGAGAATTAAAATCCATTAAGCAAAAAAGAAAAAACAAAGAAAAATACAGCAATTTCCCCCATTACTTATCTTTCATTAGCTTATTTCCCCGACCTCCTCACACCTCCCTTTTTTGTATTCTAGGTCGATTATTCATTTCAGCAAATCCTTTCCCTCTTTTCAAATTTTTGTCCTGTAATTTATCTTGATATTAATATAGCTTTACTTTCCCTCCTTTCACCAATTAACAGTCTGTTTTTTCCTAAATCTTTGTAACATTTCTGCTAAAATCACATAAATTCATTCCAACGTCATTCTAACATTCATTAATTTTACAATGTTTCTGTAAATAGTCTTTAAATTTCTTCCAATCTTCCTCCACCAACTCTTCACCCTGGTCTCGGATTCTGCCAGTCATTTCCGCCAGTTCCATATAGTCCATCTATTCGGAAATAAATCCTACATCCAGTCAGGCTTCCCTGCGTGGGCTCTGCTGGGGAGCTGACCTGGCAGGAGAGCAGAGTAGCAGCGGTCCTGCGTCCGTGTGAGAATAGGGATAAATCAAGTCCAGAGACAGTTCGTTCTTATCTCTAGTAGCGTTTATTTACAAAGCAGTAAATCCATCGGACACTTCAGACATTTCTCTGTGCTTCCAAAAGCACACTCGCACAGCCTCCGTGCTGTGCTGCGTGTCAGCCAGAAGCGAAAGCAAGTCTGAACACTGACACAGGCTGTGATGCACTTCTCTGCGTCAAGCTCCTCCCAGATGCAGGACACCACGGAGTTTTAACCCTGTCAGTTCCAAATTCCACACCCCTCTTGTCCTGCATCTGGGGACAAGAGCCAACAACGCTTTCCCCATACACAGACCCTCACAGAATTCCTCGTGCTTCTGGAAGGTCAATGGTTTTGTGAAACCATCAGCGAGGTTCTTGGTTGAGGGACAGTATTTCAGAGCAACTAGCCCCTCATGAGCGCTCTGACATACATTCCGGAAACGTATGTGTCAGAGCTGCCCCAAGGTCCCAGCTCACAGAGGACCAACGCCAGGTCGTCGTTATATACAAAAGTCTTTATTGAAGTTCAGTTTCCATTTCAAAGCCGTAGCGCGCAGCTCTACGTCTTAAACCCTAGACCGCCGAAGTTCCGTCTGAATCTCCTCCCCCCTGACACCAGTTTAAGATTCTAGCCCTGCTCCACCTCTTCCTCTGCCCTCTCCTCCTCTGGGTCCTCCTGTCCGCTGAGGCATTCCCCTTTCTGGACTCTTCTGACGCTGAGTCGCCTGACTCCTCCCCCTGCCTCCGGCAGGCTTTGGAACCTGGTTCCCAATCCTCGTTCTTTGCTGTCCCGCGCGCCTGTACATTTGAACTTGGCTCTCGCGCCAACCCAGTGACCTTCCTCCTGACCGTTACACTGCTTCTATCACTGCTTCCCTCTTCCGGGATGCTGGCTGGACCTGACCTCCCCTCCGTTGCCTGACTCTCCGATGGAGGCGTGGTCAGCCCTGACTCATCTTCTCTCCCTGCTGGGGGATACGCTGGCCCCGATACCTGGGACTCTTCCCCCCCACTATGCTCTGGTGGGGAAGCTGGTCCTGATCTCCAACTGCTGCTCTGGGAGTCCCCGCTGGCCCCTTGCTTCTGGAGTGTCCCCCTTGGGACCCCCCTTGCCCTGGCCACCAGCGCCCCCTTCTGTGAATCTTCCGATTCGCTGGAGAGGCTCATGGAATCTCTCGGGCCACTGTCATCTTCTCCTACGCTGCCCTCAGATTCTTCCCCTTCGCTCTCCATTTCCTCCCTTCCCTGTGCTTCTGCTCCTGAGCCCCTGACATCCATCCCCCCCTCGAAGCCCCCCCTTCCCCCCTCTCCCTCTTCTGGTGTGGGTTCCGGGTGCTCCAGTGTTGTGGGGGTGAGTGCAGGATACAGTTCATCCCCCCTGGGGTGCAGCCAGCCGGCTGGATCCTGCCAGTCCGTGACGGGCTCGTTGACGTCGATCTCCTCTGCTTCCATTTCTCTGCAGGTGTGCTCGAACCCAGGATCCTCCCCCAACACGTCCATGTCCCCCTCTCCCCCTGTTGCCTCGGGTGACGTTGCGTGCAAGGGCCCTCCTGGCAGTTCCCTGCTCCACCCCACCTCCGGTTGATTGTCCCACCAATAAGAGCGGTCTGTGCCAAAACCAGAGATTGATCCCTCTGGGGAGCTAGTCTCTGGCGCCGTTTCCTCAGCTGATGAGAACCCCTGGAACGTGCTGGCTGAGAGTGTGGGTGTGAAAAGATATTCATCGAAATAATCTGCCGGCATGGGTCTGTGTGGGAAGAGTGCATGAAACTCGTCTTTGAGGTAGTGCTCCTCCACCGCATAGTAAGGAACCCACCTGTTGTCGCTTGCCGGGGTACCTTCCCTGGCTAGTAGATATTCAACCCCCTCTTCCCCCCATCTCGAATCTAAAATCTCTGTGGCCTCGTTGAGTGGCGCCGCCCTCGATGACCCCCCCTTCGTGGGCGCCTCGCTTAGTGGGTCTGGTGCGTTCCCTGGCACCTGAAACCTGTGGGGTGCCTTGTAGGGTGTGAGCACTGATCTATGAAAGACCGGATACATTCTGGAACCCTCCGGGAGTGTCAACCGGAAGGCTACTGGATTGATCTGTGCCTCGACTTGATAAGGCCCTAGCTGCTTGTGTCCGAGCTTCTTCTTAGCTAACGATCTGGCCGGCACTGCCTGGGCTGCTAACCAGACCCAGTCCCCCACCTGGATGTCTTCCCCAACTCTCCTGTGTTTGTCTGCCTGCATTTTGTATTCGTGCTTTGCTAACTCCAACTGCCGTCGGAGTTGCTCGTGGACCTCCTGTAGCTCCGCTGCCAAGGCCTCTGCTCCCTGTGGCTCCCCTTCCCCCACTCTTTCTAATCCCGGGAAGGTTCTGGGATGCCGCCCATTACTGGCGAAGAACGGTGTCACCCCCGTGGACACGTGCTTTGTGTTGTTGTAGGCAAACTCGGCCAGCGGTAGGTAGTCCACCCAGGTCGAGGGCTGTTGATTCGCGTAGCATCTCAGGTACTGCTGCATGATGGCGTTGACTCTCTCCGCTTGTCCGTTGGTCTGCGGGTGCCGTGCCGACGCTAAGTTGATCTTGACGTTCAGGATGCCCAGCAGCTTCTGCCAGAAGTTCAAAATGAACTGGCGACCCCGGTCAGACAGGATGGACCGCGGTAAGCCGTGCACTTTGAACACTTGGTCTATGAACAGTTTGGCGGTCTGTTCCACCGTGGCCACCTTCGCGCAAGGAATGAAGTGCGCCATCTTGGTGAACATGTCTACGACCACGAGTACCGCCGTCTTGCCCCGCGAGCTGGGCAGATCTGTGACAAAGTCCAGGGCCACTCTCTCCCACGGTTCGAGCGGCGTCTGTAGCGGTTCCAGCAGTCCCGCCGGCGGCCTGTGTACTGGCTTGGCCCTTTGGCATGTGTCACAGATAGTAACGTACTCTGCGACTTCTCCCCTCATCTTGGGCCACCAAAAATCTCTGGCTACTAATTCCGCCGTCTTGTCCTTGCCGAAGTGCCCGGCGCTGGGCGCATCGTGTAACTGCTGCAGTACTTTCGCGCGGAGTTCGTCTCCCGGCACGTAGAGGGCCCCTTTGTGGATGAGCAGTCCGTCGCGTATCTGAAACTCGTCGTCCTTCGCTGTGCCTCTTCGCACCTCCTCCATCTTGGATTGTGCGAAGGAATCCGCCTGCAGCGCGCGACGTACCGCGTCCAGGTCCACGGTGGCTGAAGCGCATGCCCACGCTTTCGGTGCGAAAATGTGTTTGGCCGCCACCGGTGCCGCTTCCTCGAGATACTGCGGCTTCCTGGATAGCGCGTCCGCCATGACGTTGTTGTCTCCCGGGATGTATTCTATCCTGAAGTCGAAATCCGCAAAGAACTCCGCCCAGCGGATGTGTCTCTGGTTCAGGAACCGCGCTGTGCACCAGTACTCCAGGTTCTTATGGTCCGTGCGGACCTGCACTGTGTGTTTGGCTCCGATGAGGAAGTGCCGCCACGCCTTGAAGGCTGCATGAATGGCCAGCAACTCCCTGTCCCAGATGGTGTAGTTCTGCTCCGACTTGCTGAGTTTCCTGGAGTAGAAAGCACACGGCCTCCAGTCCCCTTGCGGATCTTGCTGCAACAGGACCGCCCCCACGGCTCTGTCCGAGGCGTCCGTTTCAACCCTCATTGGTCGGCTGGGGTTGACGTGTAGCAGCTGTTCTTCGGACGCGAAGAGATGCTTGAGTCTCTGAAAGGACTGCTCCGCTTGGTCCGTCCAGACGAATTTCTTCTTCTTGGAACTGAGGGTGTCCGTGATGGCCGCTGTCTGCATCGCGACCCCCTTGATGAACTTGCGATAAAAGTTGGCGAAGCCGACGAACATCTGGACCTCCTTCCGATTGCGCGGGCTCTTCCAGTCCAACACCGAGCGGACCTTGGTGCTGTCCATGGCGAGTCCCTTGTCGGACAGCTTGTAGCCCAGGAAATCCACCTCTGTCATGTCGAACTAGCACTTCTCCAGTTTGGCGTAAAGTCTGTGCTCCCGTAGTCTCTACAGAACTTCCTTGACGTCCTTCTCGTGAGCCTCCTGCGATTCCGAGAAGATCAGAATGTCGTCCAGGAAGCAGATGCACTTCTTGTAGAGAAGACCCGCTAACACGTGGTGCATGAAGGCTTGGAAACAGTGGGAGCCATTTTGCAAGCCAAACGGCATAACTCTGTATTCATAGGTGCCCAACGGCGTAAACATGCCTGTTTTCCACTCGTCGCCTTCCCTCATGCGTATAAAGTTGTACGCCCCTCGCAGATCCAACTTGGTGAAGATGCGACCCTTCCTCACCGTCGCCAGCAGGTCGTCGATCTTGGGCATGGGGAATGCTGTGGGCTTCGTCCTCGAATTTATGACCCTGTAATCAACTACAAGCCTCTTTTGGGGCGTGTCTTTTTTCTTCACAAAAAACACTGGACTGCCCCCCACTGCTTTGGATTCTTGGATGAATCCCCGCTTCAAGTTGTGATCTATGAACTCCCTGAGTTCCTGCAGTTCGTCTTCAGACATGGAATACAGTTTTCCAGTTGGCAGCGTCGCCCCCGGCAGGAGGTCAATCTTGCAGTCGTAGGGCCTGTGGGGAGGCAGCTTGGCAGACAATTTTCTCCACAGATTTTCTCGACCAAACACACATAGAACTCCAGCTCTCTGCAAACCTCTGATAGCGCACTGAACTCAGCTTCAGTAGATGAAAGCGCTATGAGACTTTGCTTCTGGGACCTCCACCCAACTACTGAGTCCCCAAACTTCACCACTAGCCCTGACACTGATTTGCAGTCTGCAAGGTTAGCCCAGTCCGAATCCACCCAAGCAGTCAGCTTGACACCACCCTCAGCTGACATCTTGAGGCAAAAGTCTTTGGTATCTTGCAGGTAACGTAGCACCCGCTTTATACCATTCCAGGCCTGCACACTAGGACTTGAAGCCTCTCTACTGAGGAGATTGACAGCAAACGCTATGTCTGGTCTGCTCCACTGTGACAGATACAACAGACTACCCAGAGCTGACTGAAAGAGTTCAGTATTTTCGAACACCACGCGTTCTACTTGCTGACACTCCTTCACGTATCCAGCCTCCATGGGTGATCTGGCACCTGCACAATCAGACATCTTGAACTTCTCAAGCAACTGTTCAATCTTACCTTTCTGGCAAAGCAAAAAACTTCCATCACTTGCTCTTGTGATCTCTACGCATAGATAGGACTTGACATCTCCAAGCTGCTTTAGCTTGAACCGCTTTCCAAGCTCCCTAGCAAACTTCTCCACCTGTTTACCTGTCTGTGCCATGATCAAAATGTCATCAACAAACACCTGAACCACTTGCTGTTTTAAGCCTGAATCTCTAATGTAAAGACAACTGTCTGCAAGAGATCTCTTAAAACCTAGCTCTTCTAAGGCTTCATGTAGGCACATATTCCAATTCCTGGCAGATTGGCGTAATCCATAGATGGATTTGTGCAACCGCCACACGACGCCTGGCTCACTGACTTCAAACCCTAGAGGAAGAAGCATGTACAACTCCTCCTGGAGATCTGAGTTCAGGTAGGCAACATCTACATCAAAATGGTTCACCTTTCAACCTCTCTGTGCTGCTATCGCCAAAAGCGTTCTCAAAGTCTCTGCTCTCGAGGTTGGCGAATATACCTCTGTGAAGTGGACACCCTTTTTCTGTGTGAATCCTCGGGCCACTAATCTCGCTTTATACTGTGGTTCTCCCACTTCTGTGGGTTTAAGACGGTAAACCCATTTGCAGCTAACAGCTTGCCTATTGGCCGGCAGCTGTGTGAGTGAGAACACACCAAGAGACTCCATTGAGTTCATCTCCTTCTGCATCGCCTCACGCCATTTGCTGGCTTCTTCCTGAGGCAACCTTTGAACATCCTCAAAGGATTCAGGTTCACATCTAGCCACACCAACCCAGACACTTGTGGCTTCATACCTTTCAGGTGGCTTCCCTTTGGTTGATCTTGCTGACCTCCTCAGCGTGAATTCTGGAACTGCGCCTGATTCACCTGGATCAGCCCTACTATCCCCTGTGTCAGAAACATCCCCCTCTGACCTGCTGCGCCGTTTCGGGCGTACAGCTGGTTCTGCTTGCAAGGATGGTTCACTCCTTTGCTCAGACTTGACAGAGACCTGTGGAGGGGTCTTGGGACTCCCTTTTGGAGAGATACGGAGCCTCCCCCTTGGAGATCCCTGCTCTGGACTCTGTGGCTGTGGACTGTGCACTTCAGCAACAGGTTCAGCCTCGTCCTCCTCCTTTTCCTCACCTGAGTCTAACAGAACATCCGGGTTCCCGTGAAGACGTTTCCACCCACTCTGCTCGCAAAACTCAGCACTGCCGCTAATAAGCAGCTTAGACTGGTTGCCAGTAGGGTATGCTAAACGCCACGCCTTTGAACCCGGCTCATAGCCTACAAAGATCATCTTCCTAGACCTTGGCTCACCCCTTCTGCGCATGGCCTTTGGAATGAGAACCCAAGCCTGGCAGCCAAAAACGCAGAAGTAGTGCACTTTCGGCTTCTTCTGATGCAACAAGAAAAATGGTGTGTTGTCTACACTGGAATTGTACACCCGATTCTGCAGAAAACATGCTGTCTTATAACTCTTAGCCCAAAAGCGCTGTGGCAAACCCGAGTCTGCCAACATAGCGTTTGCTGATTCCTGTAGTGTGCGAAATTTTCTCTCTGCAACCCCATTCTGTTGCGGAGAGTAGGGGGCTGTCAGTCGATGACTGATACCCTTCTGCCTGAAAAACGATTGTAGCGCAGAACCTGTGAACTCCCCCCCCCCCCCCGCGATCAGATTGAAAGGAAATCACCCTGGTAGAGAACCGTAGCTCTACCGCTGTGATCCAATCCCTGATCAGTGCAGCTGCCTCTGACTTCTGTTTAAGCGTGAAAACCCAAGAATGCTTCGAAAAATCGTCAATCAGAACCAGAACCCATTTAGACCCAGCTAAAGAAGGTGTTGGCATGGGCCCTGACAAATCTGCATGCACAAGTTCAAAGGGTTTGCTGGTTCTCCTCTCTGACCTGGGGTATGTGCATGCTGTGACCTTCGATTGCTTACAGGCTTGACAATCTAGGTATCTGTCACATGCCTTGAACCTACACCCAATGGTGTTCTCTGCGGCTTTTCTCACAAGTGACCACCCAACGTGCCCAAATTTCCTGTGCCATAAGTGTATACAATCATGGTGTGGTGGGACATTTGCACACTGCACCTGGGCGTCTTCAATGGACTCTCCACTAGCCCCATTTTCCACCAGTCCCATTTTCCCACCAGTCCCATTTTCAATAGGCATCTCCACCAGAAAGAGCCTGTCTTTTCTCTCAACACTGTAGATCTTCTTCCCATTCCTGTAGAAGGAACACAAATTGTTAGAGAACCGAATTTCAAACCCATCAGCAGTGAGCGATGACACACTTAAAAGAGAATGTGCAAGCTCTGGAACCACATAAGCTTGCACCCAATGATCTATAAAAGAACAAAATAAAAACCCAGATTCAGTCAACGGTCTCTGAGACCCATCCGCTAACGTAACAGTTAACTGTCTTGCAGTTCCTCAGGAGCTCCTGTGATTTCACGAGACAATGAGACGCGCCTGAGTCGATTACGAGAGATAAAGTGTCTCTCCAGCTGTCTTCCAAAGCTGCCATGGTGTTGCTCGCACCCCCACTGGTTGCCATGGCCACAGCCTCCCCCCGACTAAGGCTTTTGCCTTTTCTCAGAGACACCATCGCAGCTGTGAGGTGATAAGACGCCTTGTCTTTGTTCTTCTCCTGGCCTGCTTCTTTCCTACGTCTTTGCTGGGAACCGGCCCTGGGAACCTGTTTTGTTGACATTCCACGCCAGCCGGTGTCCTTGGCAGCCTGGGCCTCTAGCGGATGCTTCCCAGCGCTGTTGGATGACGCCTCAAAGCACAAACAACTTTCGGAGCCTTTGGCTCTCTCAGAGCTCTTGGAATGGCCTGCCTGGCCTGCACCCCCACTCCTGGGTGCACTGCTGCCTGAGGAACAGCTTGCGACTGCCGTCCTCTTCCCAGCTCTCAGCCTCTCTCCAGCACACAGTCCATCACACATGTTAGGGTGTGAAACCTAAGACGCTGGCAAGTTAGCAATGTCATGTGACTTTAAGTAGTCAAGCTCATTAAGTTGTTAAGTTGCTCAGTATATAAAGAGTGTTTGTTTTCTCTGCCTGTGGGGCGTGAAGCAAAAATGTCTGAAAGCTCCGGAGGTGTTTCTGTTATCTTTCTGCAATAAACCTGTCTTTGGAAAGACAGGCTTCCCTGTGTCGTTATTTCTTTGCTGCTGAGACTCTGAAGCTTGTACTGCAACAAGAATCTCTGCACTGGACTTAATTAATGCTCTGCAAAGAGCACTGTTGCTGGTTGCGCAGTGGAAGCGTTTACTGGACCAGTACACAGACTCTCTTAGGTTATGGATCCTTCTACGTTTCTACAGCTGTATTGTGTGCAGAGAAAGTGAAAGCAGCTTTCGGATGAGAGAAGACCGGCTTGGTCGTAAATCCAGCTCTTAAAGGAACTGAGAGGCTGCAGAAAGTTGAGAGAGCTGCGTAAGTGAAGATTTACAGCTTCATTAGCTGCAAAAGGCTAGCTTGACCTCCCATTGTGTTTTTGTTTTGTTAATAAAAACAGAGGACGGTGGTAGGTTGCTAGTGAAGAGACGGAGGGAAAAAGTTTAAAAGGCTTCAGAGGAGGCTGGAGGCGTCTGAAAAGTGAGTAAAACAAATCCCAAGGGGAAAGAGAAGCAAGGGCACACAGAGGGAGTAGCAGCAGACCCCAAGAATGGCAGTGGAAAATTTCCAGGTTCCCTTTACAAAGTTGAACTCTGCTAATTACGTGCAGTGGTCTAAGAGGGCTCAAGTTTGGTTGGAAGCCAAAGAAGTGTGGGCTGACTATGTCCAGAGGCGAAAGCCATTTGTGGCTGTTGCAGCAGATGCCACAGCAGAGCAACAGGCTGCTGCACATGCTCAGAACAGGGAACATGATAAAATGGACACTAAAGCTAGATGCATGTTGATGGTATCGATAGACGATTCCCAATTACCTCATGTGGAAAATTTAAGGTCTGCATTTGAAATTTGGGAAGCTCTTAGGCGAATTCACCATAGAGCCACGCCCGGAGAGAAGGTGAACATTATACGTGCTTTGTATGAGTTGAAACTGAAGCCAGGGGATAGTGTGGTTGAACACACGTCACAGATGACTGAGTACTTCAACCGACTGTCATCTCTAGGTGTGAATTTTCCTGAAAATATTAAAGTTTATACTCTGCTTAGCAGCCTGCATGCAGGGTTTGAAAACTTAGTACTAACTTTACAAGTTTTGCCAGAGGACCAGCTGAATATGAATTATGTGACTGGTAGATTGTGTGAGCAAGAATATCAACATCATCGAAAATGTATTGATAATTCAAATACCCCAAGGGTTGGATGTTCAGATAATTCCCAGCATGGGGGAACTAGCAGGCAGAGCTGTAAGGAAGCCTCACAAGTGTCTGCTATGGCCAGCAAGTCATGCTTTCGATGTGGCAGCAGGTTTCATTTGATAGCAAAGTGTCCAGAAAAGCAACAGGAATTTCAACAGTCCAAGGCCAGTTTCCGCAGCTACAGGGGAAGACGATGTGAGAACTACAAGAATCAACGATCCAGAGGGGGAGCAGGTGCTGATAAGGGACTATCTGCAATGGCAGCACAACAGAGTCCTGAAAGGAGCTAACAAACCTTGAAGTGGATAATTGACAGTGGAGCAAGTCACAGTTTAGTTCCAGCGACATCTAGTGGCAGCTTGATGAACTGCAAGACATTGCCAGTTGCAAAAACTGTGACTATAGCAGACAATAGTAAACGAGAAATGAACCTTAAAGGCACAATTTATGTTAATTGTTTGCAAACTAACCTTCCTGTTTTTGTTCTTCCAGGAATGAAGAATGGACTTTTGAGTGTGTCATGCCTGGTAAAAAGTGGTTTTAAGGTTGAGTTTGAAAATGATGTGTGCACCATTTCGAAACAGGGGAAGGAGCTAGTTAAAATTCCCTGTGAGGATGGGCTTTTTGTTTTGGATGAAGAGCAGTTAGCAGCAGGTAGATGTTCAACAGGTGAAGCGCAAGCTAAGTGTGTAAATAAGGCTCCTCATACAGGTTGTGCACATCTACTACACAGAAGGTTAGCTCATATATGCTTTAAGTATGTAAGCAAGATGCCAGATTTAGCTGAGGAATGTAATATTAAACCCTGTCCAAATTTTCTGGATTGTTGTGCTTGTAAACATGCTAAGGTTAAGACATGTAACTATCCTAGATCTGATAGAGTAAGCAAGAAACCCTTTGAACTTGTGCACACAGACGTGTGTGGCCCTATGCCAGTCAAATCGCTTGGAGGTGCGAGATTTATGCAAATTTTGGTGCATGATTTTTCAAGGGCTAGTTGGGTTTTCTTTCTGAAAGAAAAATCACAAGCAGCTTCCTTCCTGATGGATTGGATTGAAGAAGTCGAATGTATATTTGACACCAGGGTACGTAAAATACAATCAGATCGTGGTGGGGAATATGTGAACCACACGCTGGAGACGTGGTTAAAAAGGAAAGGTATAGTTCATAGACTTACCAATCCCTATTCACCACAGGAGAATGCAGTTGCCGAAAGAAAATTTCGAACATTACAGGAAGCCATTGCTGCTTTGCTGTTTGATTCTGGACTTCCACAGCGTTTTTGGGCTGAGGCTGCACTGTATGCGAATTATACTTTTAACAGAGTGTACAATAGCACAGTAGGCAACACACCTTACTTCATGCTATTTGGGAAAAAACCAAAAATTGATCATCTAAGAGTTTTTGTTTTTTTTATAATATTTTTTATTGAGTTTAAGAAATACAGAAAAAAGAATAAAGGATAGATGTAAGAAAATAGAATAGAAGAATAACAAATTTCCATGTTCTTTTTTCATCAAATCTAAAGGACTTCCCCGCATCCTCCAAACCCTGCATTCTCTGTCATATAAAACATCAGCAATTTGTTAACTTATTTCAAAGCTTATTGTATCTTCCATTTTATCATGTTCCCTGATTTCAAATATACTGTAACCCAATTCTTGTACGTTTTATATTAAACACAATAAAGTTGTTTCATTATTTTACCTCTAAATTCTTGTGTCTTAATTTTCATTTCATTAACTTACATTTGCTGAAGCTAGAGTTTCCTAAAAGGTGCATTTTTTTTTTTAACATTCATACAGCTTATAGTGTTTTTTCAAATAGTCCTTAAACTTTTTCCAGTCCTCCTCGATTGTTTCTTCTCCCAAGTCTCGGATTCTGCCAGTCATTTCGGCCAATTCCATATAGTCCATCAACTGCGATTGCCATTCCTCCAGCGTGGGTAAATCTTGTGTCTTCCAATGTTTTGCAATCAGGATCCTTGCTGCTGTAGTAGCATACATGAAAAAGGTTCTGTCCTTCTTAAGCACTCTCTGGTCCACCATGCCCAGAAGGAAGGCCTCTGGTTTCTTAGGTAAGGTAAATCTAAGTACCTTTTTTAGTTCATTATGAATCATCTCCCAAAAGGCCTTCACTTTCGGGCAAGTCCACCAGAGATGAAAGAATGTCCCTTCCGCCTCTCTGCATTTCCAACATTTATTGTCAGACAGATGGTATATCTTAGCTAGCTTGACTGGGGTCATGTACCACCGGTATACCATTTTCATAATATTTTCCTTCAAGGCAGTGCATGCCGTGAATTTCAAACCGGTGTTCCATAACCTTTCCCAGTCTACAAACATAATGTTGTGCCCCACATCCTGCGCCCATTTTATCATGGCGGATTTGACTGTCTCATCCTGTGTATTCCACTTAAGCAGCAAGTTATACATTCTCGAAAGTAGTTTATTTTTTGGCTCTAACAATTCAGTCTCTAGTTTCGATTTTTCCACCTGGAATCCAACCTTTTTATCTATTTTAAAGACCTCCTGAATTTGCGCATAGTGCAACCAATCTCGCACCTTGGTTTTCAGTTTTTCCAAGCTCAGCAACCTCCAATTGTCTCCAATTTTTTCGATTATTTCCCAATATTTAGGCCAATGGGCCTCCATGTTAAGTCTCTTACGTGCCTTGGCCTCCACCGGTGAGAGCCACCTCGGAGTCTTACTCTCCAATAAGTCTTTATATTTTGTCCAGACCGTCAAAATTGCTCTTCTGACAATATGGTTTTTAAACAATTTGTGCACTTTAACCTTGTCATACCACAAATATGCATGCCACCCAAACGCATTGTCAAACCCTTCCAGATCTAGGACGTCAGTGTTCTCCAATAAAATCCAATCTTTCAACCAGCAGAAGGCTGCAGATTCATAATATAACCTCAAGTCTGGCAGGGCAAATCCCCCTCTTTCTTTCACATCAGTTAATATTTTAAACTTTATTCGGGGCTTTTTGCCCTGCCAAACAAACTTAGATATATCCTTCTGCCACTTTCCAAAACATTCCACCTTGTCCACGATCTGTAGGGCCTGAAACAAAAATAACATTTTCGGCAATACATTCATCTTTACAGCAGCTATTCGGCCTAACAAGGAAAGTTTCAATCTTGACCATGTTTCCAAATCTCTTTTGATTTCTGACCAACATTTCTCGTAGTTATCTTTAAACAAATTCAGATTTTTGGAGGTCAAATACACCCCTAGGTATTTTACTTTTCTAACCACATTTAGTTCCGTTTCTTTAGAGAACTCATCTGTTTCTGTGACTGTCAAATTTTTTGCTAAAACTTTAGTTTTTTGCTTATTTAACTTAAACCCCGCCACCCGACCAAAGTCAGAAATTAATTCTAACACTCTTTTAGTGCTAGAGACTGGTTCCTGTAATGTTAATACCAGGTCATCTGCAAATGCTTTCAATTTATATTGTTTCACTCCGACCTCAATTCCTTGGACCAACCGGTCCTTTCTAATCATGTTTAGCAACACCTCCAGAACTGAGATGAACAATAGGGGGGATAGGGGGCACCCCTGACGTGTCCCTTTTTCAATTTTAAACTCCTCTGTCACCACATTGTTTACTATCAATTTAGCTTTTTGTTCTGAATAGATTGCTTCTATACCATTTTCAAACCCCCGCCCCACTCCCATCCCTTCCAAATTTTTCTTCATGAACATCCAAGAAATATTATCAAAGGCCTTCTCTGCATCAATAAAGATTAAGACCGCTCTAGTGTTAAGATTTGTTTGTAGAAGCTCCAAAATATCAATAATGTTTCTTGTATTGTCAAACAAATGCCTACCAGGGAGAAAGCCAGCCTGGTCCTTATGGATCACTTCATTTAATACTTTTTTAAATCTACTTGCCAGGATATCTGCAAAAATTTTGTAATCCACATTTAGGAGTGAGATGGGGCGGTAGTTCTTAAGCTGAGTCTTTTCAGTTTCTAGTTTAGGTATCAATGTGATGAAAGCTTCTTTCCACGTTTCCGGTGCCTTCCTTCCCTCCATGATCTGGTTGCAAACCTCCATCAAGGGTTGTATCAAATAATCCTTTAAAACTTTGTAATATTTGGAGGTTAGACCATCAGGGCCTGGAGACTTGCCCAATTGAAGATTCTGAATGGCACTTTCAATTTCTTGCTGTGTGATGTTGCAATTCAGGGTTGTTCTCATTTCCTGGGGTATTTTTTGTAATCCATTAATTTTAAGAAATTGATCCACCTCGGAAGCTTTTTGCGGCCCTTGTGAGTAGAGTTCTTTGAAATATCTCTGGAAACACTTTCTAATTTCCTCAGGTTTCTGAACCATTCTCCCTTCAATCTCTAGATTTGTAACTGTATTAAGCTTTTGTCTCTTTTTCAACTGCCAGGCTAGCAGTTTCCCACACTTATTCGCTGATTCAAAGGATCTTTGTTTCATTTGTTTAATTTTCCATTCCACCTCTTGATTTATCAATTTCGAATATTGCGCCTGGAAAAATTTCACTTCTCTTAGCACATCCTTCGACTTAGGCCTAGATCTTAATTTTTTCTCTCCTTCTCTTATTTTCTCCAATATCTTCTCCTTCTTTTCATTCCAGAGCCTTTTCTTAATCGTGTTTTGTTGTATTAGAAACCCTCTCATGACTGCTTTACTTGCGTCCCAGATTATTCTTTTTTCCACGGTGGTATTCAAATTTATCTCAAAATAGTCCTTTAAAGTTTTTTGGGCCTTTTTAACAATCTCCTGATCTCTTAATATGGTGTCATTCATTTTCCATCTAAAGGATCCGGTTGTATTTAGTCTCAGTTCCACTTTCAAAGCATTATGGTCGGAGCAAGTTTTTGGGCAGATTTCCACTTTTCTAGTCTTAGGTGCCAGTCCTCTAGTTGTCCATATTTGGTCGATTCGTGTCCATGTCAGATGAGCTTCAGAAAAGAAAGTTCCTTCTTTCCCTAGAGGGTTCTTAACCCTCCATATGTCAATTAAGTCCATATTGTCAGTCATTTCAAAAAAGGTTTTAGGTAGTCTGCCATCTTTCGATATGTTGGCACTTTGTGACTTATCCATGTTTACAGACACAACCCCATTCATATCACCCAACATAATGATGTTATTGTAGTCCAAGTAATCCAGCATAGTCTCATGCAGCTTCCTGAAAAATTCCGATTTTCCCTCATTTGGAGCGTATATTCCTAATATCAAAAATTTTTCTCCTTGTGTCTGTATTTCAATCGCCAAAATTCGGCCATGTTCATCTTTAAATAAAAATTTCGGTGACAGGCTCTCCTTTGCATATATCACCACTCCTCTTTTCTTAACTTTATCCGAAGAAATAAATTCTTGGCCTAGTCTTTTATTAATTAGCACTTTTCTGTGGAGCCTTGTCACATGTGTTTCTTGTAGGCAAATAACGTCCAATTGTTCCTTTTTCAATATGTGAAAAACTTTTCTTCTTTTTTCCGGGGAATTTCCGCCATTTATGTTCCAACTAAGAAGCTGCAGAGACATCCTGATTCAATTGACGGGTCCTACAATGGGGTGTCTAAGTTTCCCTCCGATCCCGGAGGTGGTAGTACTGGTCCAGATCCAGGTGGTGTAACTTTTGAAGGTGGTCCCAGTGGTGGTGGAGGCCAAGAAGCTGCAGCTCCTTTTTGCAGGTCCTCCTCGTGGTCATATAGGAACTTCTGCTGGTCTTCAGGTGATTTAATTTTTATTTTCCTTCCTTTGTAAGTAAATGAAAGTCCTTGTGGAAACTCCCACCTATAAGGAATTCCGTTGTGTCTCAACAATTTAGTCAAGTCTATATAGGTAGTCCTAAGTTCCAAGAGATATTTGGGTATATCTCTGTAAATTTCAGCCTTTTTGCCTTCTATCTCCAAAGATTTCTTGAAATGTAGGCCTAATATCTTATCCCTCTCTTCTCTTGATCTCAGAATAACTAAGCAGTCTCTGGACTTGTCTTTCTTTACAGATCTTCCCAGTCTAAAGGCTGTCACAATTTTAAAGTCCTTTTCTTCCTCAATTCCCCAGAATTTGGAGAACAAAAGTGTCAGAAATCCCTCTAGGTTGTCTTTCTCCAGTTCCGGGATAGCCCTTATCCTGAGATTATTTTCTTTACTTTTCAATTCAACCAATGACAGGTAGGCTTGTTGTTCCCCTACCTGTCTTTTCAGAGGCCTTACTTCCCCTTTAATCTCATCAACCTTTATATTCGCCTGTTCTGCTTTTTGGTTGGCTTCCACAGCTAATTTGTAGTTTTCAGCCGTAGCTCCTTGCAGTTTCTCAATCGCCTGGGTGTGCTGCGAAACCTGTTCAGTTAATTTGCCAATAGAGGATGTAGCTTGGTCAATTTTTGATGTTTGATTATCCACTTTTTGATTTAAAACTGCCAGTTGTTCCAGAATTTGTTTCAAAACTGTTTCAGATCCTCCAGTTGCCATATCTTCTGCAGCAGGCTGTACAAATTCCACCTCCTGTGCTGTCAGCACAGTTGGGACGGATGATCTGCGATGATGAGTTAAAGTTGTTTGCATAAGTTGCCCAGATTTTTTCTCTTTTTCTTTATCTTTAGCTTTAGCTGCTCTTGTTCTCCCTGAGCCGCTCATTCCACACCTGCCTCTGTTCAAGGTCAAATGATCTTTTGTCCCATGAGAAAGACGAGTCCAAAGTATAAACAATTAAACCACAAAGAATTTCAATAAAGTTCAATTCCCAGGCCACTATACTTCCACAATCCTCTAGGGGGAGTATTTCAAAGTTTCAAAGAAGGAAGGAACTATTTTCTGCCATTGAAGTTCCTATATTCCCCATGTTAAATTTTTGTAATTCCAATACACAAAAGGAAGGTTTCCAAAGCTTCCAGTTTCTTAAGCTCCAGCCACAAGGTGTCAAAGGAGGTCCCAGCAACAATGTTAAACGTTAATATCTCAGTCTATGCAACAGTTTAAGTCTCTGCTACAATGTCGTCAGTTTGACAGCAGTTTGACAGTTCTCTTCTATACACTGGCAGCCCGATGACGGGGTTACCCCTTTTAATTCCGTTTAGCTGAAAAATAGGGGGACAGTTCCAGAAAGCAAAAGTCCATAAATTTCACAATTCTTTCCCTTTTCTCCTCAAAAATACACAGTCTATCAATGCACTCTTTCTTCCACTTTTACAGTCCCTTTTAAACACTTCAGCTCGCTTCAGAGCCCTTGCTTTGATCTAATTAGCAGAGTCGGGAGGCGGACTTCCTGTTACTCGCCTCCCGTTTTCATCCGAATTTCTCCAATTTGGTTAAAAATTTAAACCCCTTACTCACGGGTATGTTGCTCCAATTTCGATGTTTTCAAGAAGAAAGGTCGGCGCTCAGCAGCAGCAGCAGCGCGGCTTTGCATCCACGAAAAGAGCGATGAACTCACAGCGCCGCTCCCCCTTTCACGTTCCGGAGCCTCTTACGAGGCTCCTTCTCCGCTTCTGGGGGGGCTCAAGGCGCCCGCCGAGTCCCACGGCCGCAGGCTCGCTCTGCCTGCGGTTTTTCTTGATGGGTCTCCGCTTTGCCGTAGCGGACGACCCTTTTTCGCGGAGCCCCTCTTCACAGCGCGAAGAGGACCGCCATTGCTGTTTCGCGCCGCCTCCGGAAGTCCGATCATCTAAGAGTTTTTGGATGTCGTGCTTATGTGCTGGTGCCTAGGGCACAACGTAGGAAAGGCGATCCTAGATCTAAAGAAATGTTTTTCTGTGGTTATCAAGCAAACACAAAAGGTTGGAGATTTGTGAATGTAGAAGGCAATCAAACGAAAATCACAATCAGCAGAAGTGCGGAATTTTGTGAACAGGATGGTTGGAATAAAATTCATGGAAATCCTGACATACTATTTGATGTGGTGAACAGTAACAATGAAACTCAGGCCCCAGGGCAGGTATTAGTTCCAGAACAGGCTGAGGAATTTGAGTCTGAGGACGAGGGTGAGAAATCGT
The DNA here is from genome assembly GCF_964106915.1 of Podarcis gaigeae. Taxonomy (NCBI): domain Eukaryota; kingdom Metazoa; phylum Chordata; class Lepidosauria; order Squamata; family Lacertidae; genus Podarcis; species Podarcis gaigeae. Next base: position 22,286,686 of record NC_139695.1, read on the forward strand.
CTAGTTCACCCAAGTCTGTAAAGTCAGAATCTTCTAGCTCTAAAAGTTCACCTGTACAGCAAGAGAGACGTGTAAAGTCAGAATCAGAAAGTTCTTCAACTACTAGTGACAAACAGGTGACGACTAGTGATTCTGGGTCAGAGGGGAAAACTGAAGGAACACCACAGGAACTGTTAAGGCGTTCCAAGCGTACCAACAAAGGTAAACCTCCTGAAAGGTACCAAGCTATTAGTGTTTGGGCTGGTTTGGCAAATTGCGAACCTGAAAGTTTTGAGGAGGTTGAGCAATTACCCCAGGGGGAGGCCAGTAGGTGGCGTGAGGCCATCCATGCAAAAAGAGTTGAATTCTATGAAAGAACTGGGTGTGTTTTCCATCACCAAACTGCCAGAAGGTACCAAGGCAGTAAGTTGTAGGTGGGTGTACAGGATAAAGACAACAGCGATGGGGAAACCAGAGTACAAAGCAAGGCTTGTAGCTCGAGGTTTTACGCAAAGAAAGGGGTTACATTATTCCGAAGTCTATGCACCCACTTCAAGGAGTGAAACCCTACGGGCACTATTAGCAGTTGCTGCTCAGAAAGGGTTCAAAGTGAATCAATTTGATGTCTCTACAGCTTATCTTCATTCAGACTTGGCTGAAGAGCTCTATATGGAGCTACCACCAGGATTGAAAGTTGGTAAATCAAATCAGGTATGGAAACTACATAAATCTATTTATGGACTCAAGCAATCTGCTCATAATTGGAATGAGTGTTTGAATGACGTTTTGGTAGGCATTGGTTTTAGCAGGAGCAAGGCTGACAATTGCTTATATTTCAGAGGTTCAGGAGATGCTCAAGAATCTTTGCTTGTTTATGTAGATGACCTGATTTATACTTCAAAGACACAAGAACAAGTAAAAAAACGAGCCAAGGGTTAAATAAACACTTCAAAGTTAAGAATCTTGGTGATGTGAAGGTCTATCTTGGTGTTCAGATAGATAGGACCAAAAATGGCAGTTTTCTACTGAATCAAAAAGGCAAGATATTGCAAATGTTGAAAAAGTTTGGCATGACGGAGTGTGCAGGTGTTAGAACACCAATGGAAATGGGTTTTGTAAAAGACAATGAGTTCAAGGATAGTGCTGAATTCAAGCGTGCTGAAATCTTTCAGTCAGCACTGGGAAGCTTACTTCATCTTTCGCAATGGAGTAGACCAGACATTGCTTACGCTGTTAACTTACTTAGCAGAGAAGCTTCAAAACCTAGTGTAAATGCATGGAAAGGAATTCAAAGAGTGTTAAGATATTTACAATACACCAAAGATTTTTGCCTTGAATTATCTTCTGAAGGACAAGCACAGATTACTTGTTGCGCAGATAGTGATTGGGCAAATTTAAAGGATAGAAAATCAGTGTCTGGCTGTGTAATAAAATTTGGTAACTCTCTGATTGGGTGGAAATCCAAGAAACAGAACCTGATTGCTTTGTCATCAACAGAAGCTGAGTTCTGTGCCTTATCTGAGTTATGTAGAGATCTAGAATTTTACAAATGCTTGGCACAAGAGATGTATGAAAAGGCCATCACTCCAATCACTGTATGGGGTGATAATCAACCGTGTCTTAAGTTAGCACAAAATGGGCAGTTTAAAGGTCGTACAAAACATTTGGATATCCGCTTTCAAAATGTTTGTCAAACGGTAAAAGCAGGAATTGTTAAATTAAATTACTGTCCCAGTCATGAAAATCAAGCTGATGGTTTTACAAAACCGCTTGGGTTTCAGTGGCATGAAAACCTTTGTGAAGAAATGGGTCTGAAGTAATTTTGTTTTTGTATTGCCAGCGAGAGGGGGTGTTAGGGTGTGAAACCTAAGATGCTGGCAAGTTAGCAATGTCATGTGACTTTAAGTAGTAAAGCTCGTTAAGTTGTTAAGTTGCTCAGTATATAAAGAGTGTTTGTTTTCTCTGCCTGTGGGGCGTGAAGCAAAAATGTCTGAAAGCTCCGGAGGTGTTTCTGTTATCTTTCTGTAATAAACCTGTCTTTGGAAAGACAGGCTTCCCTGTGTCGTTATTTCTTTGCTGCTGAGACTCTGAAGCTTGTACTGCAACAAGAATCTCTGCACTGGACTTAATTAATGCTCTGCAAAGAGCACTGTTGCTGGTTGCGCAGTGGAAGCGTTTACTGGACCAGTACACAGACTCTCTTAACACAGACGTGTTGAAGCATTGCAACAGCTTCCCAACACAGTCCCAGCCCCCACTGGGCTTTCTGGGCGTCCCACTTCGGCCCAAGGCTTGCTCCCTTGGCCCTCGGCTCCTGCTGAGCTTCCGCACAGACTCCTCAGCACCTGCCAGGCGGCCTGAGCCGATTTAACGCCCTCCAGATGGGGCAACAGCAAAGCGTCCACATTTGCTTGCAACATGCAGAGCTCTCTCTGCTCTCTCTCACTCAGCAGAGCAGTAGCTTGCGTGGGTGGGGCCAGCTCCTTCTGGACTGGACTCCAGAGCCCTGTGGCCACAAACCACCCCCTTGCTCTTCTTGACCAGGCCTCCCAGTTGGCCCCATTCAGTCTCTCACTGGGGTAGCTGTCTTGGCCCTGCTGTGCCTGTGCAGCAGCCATTCTCCTCCCACCGGGGCTTCAAGCGTACTCATGCGTTTGCCAGCAAGCTGGACCTCCGAAGCAGCCGTCTCTCTTGGCTTTTGGCTCCGCTCTCCAGCATTCCTCACTGCCCTTCCTGGCAGGAGCTCTCAGCAACTCAACGCTGGCAGCCTTCCTCCCTTCTCACACTTGTCAGGAAACGCGGAACTTCCATAACCTATTCAGAAATAAATCCTACGTCCAGTCAGGCTTCCCTGCGTGGCTCTGCTGGGGAGCAGACCTGGCAGGAGAGCAGAGTAGCAGTGGTCCTGCGTCCGTGTGAGAATAGGGATAAATCAAGTCCAGAGACAGTTCGTTCTTATCTCTAGTAGCGTTTATTTACAAAGCAGTAAATCCATCGGACACTTCGGACATTTCTCGGTGCTTCCAAAAGCACACTCGCACAGCCTCCGTGCTGTGCTGCGTGTCAGCCAGAAGCGAAAGCAAGTCTGAACACTGACACAGACTGTGACGCACTTCTCTGCGTCAAGCTCCTCCCAGATACAGGACACCATGGCGTTTTAACCCTGTCAGTTCCAAACTCCACACCATCACCTTCATCTGCCATTCTTCCCGGGTGGGTAGATCTTGTGTCTTCCAATAGGTATTCTTGCAATAGGTATTCTTGCTGCTGTTGTGGCATACATAAAAAAAGTTCTGTCCCTCTTTGGCACCAATTGGCCGACCATGCCCAGGAGAAAGGCCTCTGGTTTCTTCAGAAAGGTATATTTAAATACCTTTTTCATTTCATTATAGATCATCTCCCAGAAGGTCTTAATCCTTGGGCATGTCCACCAAAGATGTAAGAATGTACCTTCAGTCTCTTTACATTTCCAACATTTATTATAGGGCAAATGATAAATTTTTGCAAGCTTGACTTGTGTCATGTACCACCTGTATATCATTTTCATTATATTCTCTCTTAAGGCATTACATGCCGTGAACTTCATACCTGTGGTCCATAACTGTTCCCAGTCAGCCATCATAATATTATGTCCAACATCTTATGCCCATTTAATCATAGCAGATTTCACCGTTTCATCCTGAGTATTCCATTTCAACAGCAAGTTATACATTCTTGACAAATTCTTAATTTTAGGATCTAACAGTTCTGTTTCCAATTTTGATTTTTCCACCTGGAAGCCAATTTTTTTGTCCAAGTTATATGCCTCCATTATCTGATAATAATGAAGCCAATCTCGCACTCTATTTTTTAATTTTTCAAAACTCTGCAGTTTTAATCTGTCTCCCTCTTCTTCCAAAATTTCCCAATATTTCGGTCATTTGGCCTCCATATTGAGCTTTTTCTGAGCCTTTGCTTCCATTGGTGACAGCCACCTTGGGGTTTTATTTTCAAGCAGGTCCTTATATCTTGTCCAAACATTAAACAGTGCTTTTCTGACAATAAGGTTTTTAAACGCTTTATGTGCTTTAACCTTATCATACCACAAATATGCATGCCACCCAAAAACGTTGTTAAAGCCTTTTAAATCCAACACGACAGTGTTCTCAAGAAGCATCCATTCTCTCAGCCAGCAAAAAGCGGCTGATTCATAATAAAGTTTTAAGTCTGGCAGGGCAAATCCACCTCTTTCTTTAGCGTCAGTTAATATCTTGAATTTTATTCGAGGCTTCTTGCCCTGCCAGACAAATCTAGAAATATCTCTCTGCCACTTCTTGAAACACTCCATTTTATCCAAAATTTGCAATGTTTGAAACAAAAACAACATCCTTGGCAATACATTCATCTTTATCGCAGTAATTCGACCTAGCAATGATAAGCTCAGGTTTGACCATATTTCTAAAACCTTTTTCACTTCCATCCAACATTTTTCATAATTATCCTTAAATAAATTCACATTCTTGGCAGTCATGTTAACCCCTAGGTATTTCACTTTCTTAACCAGTGTTAGTCCTGTCTCCTTCTGAAACCTTTCTCTCTCCGTCACAGTTAAATTTTTCTCTAAAACCTTAGTTTTCATCTTATTCAACTTAAAACCCGCCACCTGACCAAATTCTTGAATCAGTTCCAATACTCTTTTGGTACTAGATTCTGGCTCCTGTAATGTCAACACCAAATCATCGGCAAATGCTTTCAGTTTGTACTGTTTAGCTCCAACTTGTATACCTTTAACTGTTTGGTCCCTTCTAATTATGTTTAAAAGAATCTCCAGGACCGATATAAATAGCAATGGAGAAATTGGGCAACCTTGTCGTGTTCCTTTCTCTATCTTAAATTCTTCCGTCACTACATTGTTCACAATTAATTTAGCCTTTTGTTCTGAATAAATTGCACCTATACCATTTTCAAAACCTTGGCCAACCCCCATCCCCTGTAATCTTTTCTTCATAAAACTCCAAGAAATATTGTCAAAGGCTTTCTCCGCGTCCACAAATATCAAAACTGCTTTAGTATTAATATTCACTTGTAACTTTTCTAGAATGTTAATTATGTTCCTTGTGTTGTCAGACAAGTGTCTGCCCGGGAGAAAACCAGCTTGGTCTTTATGAATTTCTTCTTCTAATACCTTTTTTAATCTTTTAGCCAAAATGTCTGCAAAAATTTTATAGTCCACATTAAGCAAAGATATGGGGCGGTAATTCTTAAGCTGTGTCTTCTCAGACTCTAATTTCGGTATAAGTGTAATATAAGCTTCCTTCCACGACTCTGGTGCCCTTTTCCCTTCCAATATTCCATTACAAACTTCCTTTAAAGGCTGTATTATCCATTCTTTCAGAGATCTATAGTATCTTGAAGTCAAACCATCCGGTCCCAATGGCATATTCTGGATGGCCCCTTCTATCTCTTGCTCTGTTATTTTGTAATTCAACATTAGCTTATTTTCTTGAGAGATTTTTTTGTAATCCATTTGTTTTCAAAAAAACGATCAATGTCCATTTGTTTCTGGGTTTCCTGTGTATATAGTTGTTTAAAAACCTCTGAAAACACTTTCTAATCTCCACTGGATTCTGTATATTTTTTCCTTCTACTTCCAAATTTGTAATAGTGTTAAGTTTCTGTCTTTTTTTCATTTGCCAAGCCAGCAGTTTTCCACATTTGTTTGCCGATTCAAATGTCTTTTGTCTCATCTGTTTAATTTTCCATTCTATTTCCTGATTCATCATTTTCATATATTGTACTTGATGTAGCTTTATCTCTTTCAGAATCTACTGTGACTTTGGTTTCACTCACAGTTTCTTCTCTCCTTCCTTTATTTTCTCCAAAATCTTATCTTTTTTCTCATTTTGGACTCTCTTTTGAATCGCATTCTGTTGTATAAAAAATCCTCTCATAACCGCTTTGCTTGCGTCCCAAATTACTCTTTTTTCTACAGTTGTATTCATATTTATCTCAAAATAGTCTCTCAGAGTTTTTTGGGCCTTCTTAGTCACTTCTTCGTTCCTAAACAAAGTGTCATTCATCCTCCATCTGAAGGAACCAGTTGGTGTTAGTTTCAATTCCATCTTTACAGCATTATGGTCGGAGCAAGTTTTAGGGCATATTTCCACCTTTCTAGTCTTTGGAGCCAGCCCTCTAGTTACCCAAATTTGGTCAATTCTTGTCCATGTCATTTTGGCCTCAGAGAAGAAGGTTCCCTCTCTTCCCAGAGGGTTTTTAATTCTCCAAATGTCAACTAAATCCATATTGTCAGTCATATCAAAGAAACTCTTTGGTAATCTACCATCCTTAGTGACTACCTGTCTCTGTGCCTTATCCATATTTGTAGACACCACTCCATTCATATCCCCCATCAAAATCATATTATAGTCCATATAGTCCACCAGAGTCTCATGTAACTTCTTAAAAAAATCAGATTTTCCCTCATTTGGTGCATAAATGCCTAATATCAAAAATTTCTCTCCTTGTGATTGGATTTCAATTGCCACAAATCTTCCTTGGTAATCTTTAAAAATAAATTTCAGTGATAGGCTCTCCTTTGCGTAAAGTACTACTCCTCTTTTTTTAACTTTGTCTGATGAAATGAATTCATTCCCCAATCTTTTGTTTGCCAATATTTTCCTGTGTAGCCTTATCACATGTGTTTCTTGTAAACAAATCAAGTCCAATTGTTCTTTTTTTAATACAGGAAAGACTCTTCGTCTTTTTTCAGGGGAGTTCATCCCATTAACATTCCAACTTAATATTTGCAGTGCCATGATGTAGTTACTTTAAGTCTCCTCCAACTGCGCCCAGTGCTTGCTCTTGTTCTGTCGGTAGTGTTGGTATCCCTTTTGCTGGGCAGTCCAGTCCAAAGGATAGCTTTGCTATGTCCAGTATAGGTGATCGTCTGTCCAGTACTCTTTGCTCTAATCCTCTATCTGGTGATCTTCTGTCCGATGCTCCTGGTTCTTTTCCAAGCCCCTTCTGTAGATCCTCTTCATGAATGCTCAGGAATTTTTCTTTGTCCTCAACTGATCTTATTTTTATTTTCCTTCCTTTAAAGCTAAAGGATAGGCCTTGGAGAGATTCCCACCTAAAGATGATTCTGTTCCTTCTCAGCAGAGCAACCAAATCCCCATAGTTGGACCTAAGGTCCAAAAGGTATTTCGGGATATCTTTGAATATTTCCACTCTTGTCTGCAATATTTCCAAAGTCTTCTGAAAGTGCCAACCCAAAATTTTATCTCTCTCTTCTTTAGATCGGAGGGTAATCAAACAGTCTCTTACTCTGTTCTTCTTCCCTCCTCTTCCAAGCCTAAAAGCACTCATGATTTTCACTCCTTCTTGTTCCAAATCCAAATTCCAAAACTCTGCAAATTCCTGCGTAAGAAATTCTATCAAACTATCCTTCTCCAGTTCAGGTACAGCTCTAATCCTCAAGTTTGTCTGTTTTTCCTTGAGCTCAATCATAGAAAGAATCAGCTTATGGTCCTCAACTTGTCTCTGTATATCTGGGACTCTCTTTGTTTCCAATTGAGTTACCTTAACCTCCACAGCATCCACTTTTTCCCGAGCTTCCTCTGCAATTTGACGGGTTGAAGCAGACTCCTGTATCAATTTCTGTATGGCTTCTATGTTGGTGTTCACCTTTTGTCCCAGGCTATTTATACTTTCTGTATTTATATCAATTTTGGTATTTGCAGCATCCACCTTCGCATTTGACGCATCAACTTTTACATTTGTCTCATCTACCTTCTTGCTGAGTTTTTCCAAAGATTCATTTATCTTACCTAATACAGTCGCTAAAGCTTCTTCTGATGACATTCCTCTTGGTTTAAGTTGTGTTGGTACAGCTGCAGGTGAGGCAGAAGGACCAGATGCTGACTCTCTTTGCTGCCAAGACTTCCCAGATCTTGTTGTTTTTTCTGGGAATGACGAATCTACTTTCTCTTTCCCATCTGCCATAACACTCAGAAAGTCCAAGGTCAATCCCACAGTCAGGCAGTTTTTTTTTTTTAAGATATTTATTGCGATTTTCAAACAATACAACAAACCTCACACTCAAAGCTGAAATAAAAAAGGACTAAAATAAAAGAAAAACACCACCGTCACAATCAATCAATCAAGCAAAAAGAAAAAAAAGATACAACACGAAACATAAAAAACAAAAAAAGAATAGACCTAAAAAAAGAAAAAAAATCATATATATCCAGTTTCTTACCCATTATTTTCATATCCTTCTTTCCTGACTTCCTCACATCTCCTTTTTCTGCGTTCCCTTTTTACACAATCATATTCAGCAATGCCTAACCCTTTTTCAGATCTTATTCTGTATTGTACCTTTCATCTATTATGTCTCCAATTTTTCCCCTTATAACCTCTTACTTAAGTTTGACATAATGATATTCTAACTTTTCAACCTTATTTCTCATAAAACATTTTTACATGTTCCTTTCAACTATGTCACTAATGCCATAATGTCCTTATATCCTGCATCACTTTAACATTCAAATATTTTGCAATGTTTTTGCAGATAGTCTTTAAATTTCTTCCAATCCTCTTCCGTTTGCTCTTCTCCCATGTCTCGGATTCTGCCAGTCATTTCTGCCAATTCCATGTAGTCTATCAGTTGCATCTGCCATTCTTCCAGAGTGGGCAAATCTTGTGTCTTCCAATACTTTGCAATAAGTATTCTTGCTGCTGTTGTTGCATACATAAAGAAAGTTCTATCCTTCTTTGGCACCATCTGGCCGACAATGCCCAGGAGGAAGGCCTCTGGTTTCTTAAGGAAGGTATACTTAAATACCTTTTTCAGTTCATTATAGATCATTTCCCAGAAAGCCTTGACCTTTGGGCACGTCCACCAGAGGTGAAAGAATGTTCCCTCAGTTTCCTTACATTTCCAACATTTATTATCAGGCAAATGATATACTTTTGCAAGCTTGACTGGTGTCATGTACCACCTATATATCATTTTCATAATATTTTCTTTTAAGGTATTACATGCCGTGAATTTCACACCGGTGGTCCATAACCATTCCCAGTCAGCAAACATGATATTATGACCAATATCTTGTGCCCACTTAATCATAGCTGATTTGACCGTTTCATCCTGAGTATTCCACTTTAACAGCAAGTTGTACATTCTTGAAAGTACCTTAGTTTTAGGTTCTAGCAATTCTGTTTCTAATTTCGATTTTTCCACCTGGAAACCTATTTTTTTATCCATATTAAAAACCTCTCTAATTTGGTAATAATGTAACCAGTCTCGCACTTTATCTTTTAGTTTCTCAAAACTCTGCAATCTCCATGTGTCTCCATTTTGTTCTAATATCTCCCAATATTTCGGCCATTTGGCCTCCATATTGAGTCTTTTCAGAGCCTTAGCTTCCATAGGTGACAACCACCTTGGGGTCTTGTTTTCTAGTAAATCTTTGTATCTTGTCCAGACATTAAATACTGCTTTCCTGACAATATGGTTCTTAAATGCTTTGTGAGCTCTAACCTTGTCGTACCACAAATATGCATGCCACCCAAACACATTGTTAAACCCTTCCAAATCTAAAATGTTAGTGTTCTCAAGAAGTAGCCAGTCTTTCATCCAGCAGAATGCTGCTGATTCATAATATAACTTCATGTCCGGCAGGGCAAACCCCCCTCTTTCTTTAGCATCAGTCACTATTTTAAATTTTATTCTGGGCTTTTTGCCCTGCCAGACAAACTTAGAGATATCTCTCTGCCACTTCTTGAAACAATCTATCCTGTCCACAATCTGCAAAGTTTGAAACAAAAACAACATTTTTGGCAATACATTCATCTTTATAGCAGCAATTCGACCCAACAGGGAGAGCTTCAATTTTGACCAGATTTCTAAATCTTTTTTAACCTCTGACCAACATTTTTCATAGTTATCCTTAAATAAATTCAGATTTTTGGCTGTCATATTTATTCCTAGGTATTTCACTTTCTTCACCACATTTAAATCTGTCTCCTTCTGAAACCTTTCTTTTTCCATTATTGTCAAATTTTTCTCCAAAACCTTAGTTTTTTGCTTATTTAATTTAAATCCTGCCACTTGACCAAATTCCTGAATCAATTCTAAAACTCTTTTCATACTAGATTCTGGCTCCTGTAATGTCAAAACCAGGTCATCTGCAAAAGCCTTAAGTTTATATTGTTTAGCTCCGACCTGAATTCCTTTAATCAACTGGTCCCTCCTAATCATGTTCAAGAGCACCTCCAGGACCGAGATAAATAGCAATGGAGAGATAGGGCAACCCTGTCGTGTTCCTTTTTCAATTTTAAACTCTTCTGACACCTCATTGTTAACTATCAATATTGCCTTTTGTTCTGAATAGATTGCTTCTATACTATTTTCAAACCCCGTCCCACTCCCATTCCCTTAAGATTTTTCTTCATAAAATTCCAAGAAATATTGTCAAAGGCCTTCTCCGCATCAATAAAAATTAGAACTGCTTTTGTATTAGTGTTCATTTGCAATAACTTCAAAATGTTGATAATGTTCCTTGTGTTATCAGACAAATGTCTGCCTGGAAGAAAGCCTGCCTGATCTTTGTGTATCACTTCATTTAACACTCTTTTTAATCTATTAGCTAAGATATCTGCAAAAATTTTGTAATCCACGTTTAAGAGGGATATGGGACGGTAGTTCTTAAATTGTGTCTTTTCTACTTCAGATTTTGGTATAAGTGTGATGAAAGCTTCTTTCCACGACTCCGGTGCCTTCTTCCCCTCCATAATCTCATTGCACACCTCCTTTAATGGTTGAATTAAATAGTCTAAAGACGATTCTGTTACTTCTCAGTAATGTCACCAAATCTCCGTAGTTAGATCTAAGTTCCAATAAGTATTTCGGGATGTCCTTGTAGATTTCCACTTTAAAATCCTGAATTTCCAAGGTCTTTTGAAAATGTGCACTCAGTATCTTATCTCTTTCTGCCTTCGTTCTGAGGGAGATCAGGCAGTCTCTAGACTTAACCTCCCTCCCTCCTTTTCCAAGTCTGAATGCACTTACAATTTTAAAATCTTCATCTTCTTCCAAAGACCAAAATTCTGCAAATTCTTTTGTCAAATATTCAATTAAATCTCCCTTTTCAACTTCTGGAACTGACCTCAGTCTCAAGTTATTTTCCTTACTTTTTAGTTCTATCATAGACAGATATGCCTGGTGTTCACCAATCTGTTTGCGCATAGGTTTTATTTCCTGTTGCACGGCCTCTGCTTTCTGTTTGGCCTCCTCAGCAATTTTACGGTTTTCTGTAGTAACTTCCAACAGTTTCCCAATAGCTTGTGCATTTAAACCAACTTGTTGAGTCAAATTGTTTACACTAGCTGTATTTTGGTCTAATTTAGATGATTGTTCAGTCACTTGCTTACACAGATCATCCAATTTTCCAAGAATTTTATCTAGTACTGATGTGTCACCTCCTGTGGCCATTCCTTCAGGCCTAGCTTGCTCTAAGTCTTCCTGTTGTGTCACAGAAACAATAGGAACAGATGATCTGCGCAGCTGTGAAATTATAGTAGCTTGTTGTGTTTTGGCTTTGCCTGATCTTGTCTTCCCACTCATCCCACCACTGTCTATGCGTCAAGGTCAGTCTCACGGTTAGCAATTCTCATGGGAATCCACAAGTCCCTAGATGGAAAAATCCCCCAGCAGTTGCAAAGTTTCAGTGTTCCACTAGAGGGACACTAGATATATCTTAAAAGAAAGAAAGTTACTGTTCATACAATTTGCTCCAATTCATACAATTTGCTCCAAGTTATTCCAAGTCTTTCAAAAGTTAATATCAATGTCAAACAGCAACAAACTCCCAAAAACCTTCTGAGTCCTTTAGTCTTTGCAGAGCCAATCCTTGAGTAATTACAATGTCTCAAAAAGTGCGAGTTCCAATGTAACAGTTCAATGTAACAATCCAATGTAGAAGTTCCAACAGCCTAACAGTTCTAGTAATTTAGTAGCTCTAGTAGTCTGGCAGCCCGATTACCGGGATTTCTCAGTGATTTTGTAAATCCACAAGTGAAAAGGTAAAAAGGTATCCACGAATAAAGGGTAAAATCCACAGATACCGAAGTTAAATTGAATACAATTGATGCTCAGATTAGTGCCTTTTAAGATCGTAGTTTCCAAGGCATTAGAAAGTTAAATGTCTTTGCTTTAAGTCTTTAAACAGAGCCGGGAGACGGACTTCCTGGTTGCGCCTCCCGCTTCAGTGCCAAAACTTCATAAAATTTAGTCCCAAATTCAGTGAACTTCACCTACTCACGAGTAGTTGTTTTTATAGCCGAATTGTCCCAGGAAAAGGGTCAGCGCTCACCGGCAGCAGCTTCGCGGCTTCACCCCACAGAAAGAGCGATCGACTCACAGCACCGCGCCAGCCCTTTCACGCTCCGGAGCCCCTTACGAGGTCCCTTCGACGTTTCGAGGGGCGCTGATGGTGCCCGCCGAGTCCCACGACCACAGGCTATCACTGCCTGTGGGTTTCCAATCAGGGTCTCCGCTTTGCCGTAGCGGACGACCCGTTTCTGCGGAGCTTCCCCCTCACAAATAGCAGGGGACCGCCATTGCCGTTCGCGCTGCCCCCGGAAGTCCCACAGTCAGGCAGTTTTATCTTTCTAATGGAAAATTCCCCTGATCCAGCTCTTGTAACAGTTTCCACAACTTCCTCTAGGGGGAAACAGTTACAATCCGTACTTGTATTGATCCAAAATAACTCCTTTTAAAGCATAACTCAAGCAGGAAATTTAGTTTCAATTTTCAGTTACTTTTTTCTCCCTTTAAAGTCAGAGGGGGACAGTTAAAAACAGTTGAAAACAATGTATCTCTCTTTGACAGCTAACAGTCAGAGCGCGTTTCAGATACGGCAGCCTTATTGTCCTATTTGCAGCCCGTTCCCAGGTTCCAAGCAATGGAATTTTAACTTCCTTCCCTCTCTCTCACAGGTATAAATAGTCCAAAACTCCCCCCCTCTTCTCCTGCTTCCAGGGGGGGGGGGATTTACTATTTTTAGAGGTTGAAATTTAATCCTTTCCAATCGGCTCTCCAAGACTCTAGCTTGCAGCCTCTTTGCTTTGTTCTATTTACAAAAGCGGAAGGCGGACTTCCTGTTTATGCCTCCCCGCTACGATTCCGAATTGAGTCTTTCTTCTTTTAAAAGTTTCCAATTTGTTCTACTCACGGGTAGTGTCTTTTAAAATCCAATTGTTTATTTTGTTTTTGTTTTAATTTCTTTTTATTGAGTTTTACTTAAATCACCAAAAAAAAAACCAAAAGAAAAAACAAAACAACAGTTTCAGAAAAAAGATAAAAAAGAAAAAATATCCATACATAACACAAAAGTAGCATCAATTTCCGTTACAGTTCTTTGTCTTGTTCCTTGAATCTTTATATCTTTAAATATTTAGATCTTTCCTCTACACACCTATTGACCTCCTTCCCTCCCAATTTCGGGCTTCTTGATAAAAAAAAATTCTTTTTTCTGCAGCTAATAATTATTGATGGTTTGCACATCATAAGGTTTATATCAGACCTGCTGTAGTTTTTAAATTTCTATAGTTTCCTTCAATATATACCATAAATTTATTCCAATCGCTAATAAACTTTGTATTATGGAGCAATGGAATGAAATTCACGGCATGCGTCACACTCAGAGAAAATTTGGAAAAGATGATGTATAGGTGGTACATCACACCAGCAAAATTAGGAAAAATGTACAAAACAGGAAATAAGGCCTGCTGGAAGTGTAAAATCAAAGAAGGCAATTTCTACCATATGTGGTGGACTTGCGAAGAAATGAAGAAATTCTGGGATTTGATTTATAACGAGTTAAAAAAAATACTTAAATACACTTTCCCTAAAAGACCAGAGGCCTTTTTATTAGGAATAATTGGGGACGAAATTAAAGAAGAAGATAAGACATTATTCCAATACTCGACAACAGCGGCCAGAATACTAATTGCACAAAATTGGAAAAGTTCAAATACCCCAACGGTCAGAGATTAGCAAATAAAATTATTTGAATATGTTGAACTAGCAAAAATGACGCAAAAAATTAGAAACCAAAAAAATACAAAGTTTATTAGCGATTGGAATAAATTTATGGTATTTTCACGGAGTAAATTCCCCTTAGTCAGAGGAATTCCGCCATTACCGATGGCGCTAACCTGGAAGTCCTCGGGCACCAAGATTTCATAAAGCTGTCTGCCTTGATGATACTTTCAGTGAGGATCCCTTTGATAAGCCATCGACAATGCATAAAGGAGGGCAGGTGGCTTGGTGAGCAGGGAAATTCTTTAAAAGATTTGGACCAGCAATGTGCCTTTGCTTCGGGCAAAGGGTGATGGTGAATGGATCATAGCTACCCAACTCAGCACTGTCTGTACTGATTGGCAGTGGCTCTACAAGGTTCCAGGCAGGTGATGTTTTCAGCTTCACCTGGAGATGCTGGAGACTGTTCTGGGACCTGCATCACCAGCGAGCTATGGTCCTCCCTTAAGGAGTTAGGCGGCTCAATGGTCTGACTCTGTGGAAGGCACCATGCTATTCTCCTTTAAATTAGCCATGTATACAGAAAACATGAGAACTGGAATTTTGCTCTTGAATTGATTTTTGGATCGCCTGCATGCCAAGCACATACTTCTACCACTGGGCCAGCATCCTTCCTCAGTGACTGAGGTCTCAATGCACACATCCATCCAGCAAACAAAAAAATGTTATTGTTAGAAGGGCAGAGTGGGGAGGAAGAAATTCAGGGGCCGGTTTTAGACCCACAGTGCTCGGGTTTATTCTATTGCCTGCTTGACATTGTGCCTCCTTTCCCCCTACCTTTTATACCTATTAAAATTTCACAATGTCGCTGCTTAGGATTCTGGATAACCTATTCTTTTTAAAAGAAATTAAGACAAACAAACAAACATACATCCTAATTGTAATTAAACCAATCTTGATAACATTGTTAAGTGACTTCCTCAAATCCCCCTGGTTGAATTTCATTGTATTTCATTTTAACAGTTTTCCAAAATCAATCTTCTCAAAAAAATAATAATTAACTTGATCACTTAACATCTTTCATTCTTTCTAATCTAGCTTTAAACATCTTAATTCCTATCCTTACATAATTAAATCCTAAGCCTATCTCAAATTTGCAAGCTTTTCCAATTAGGTTATCTTGACATATTTAGCTAAATAAGCTTTGGATTTTGTCCATTCTTCCTGGTACTCCTCCTCCTTCTGGTCATGGTCTCTTCTAGTCAGGTCGGCTAGCTCCGGGATTCTGGATAATCTATGTGACTGTGGGATGTAAACACAGGAGCAGTCAATGACAACATTCCTAGAGTGTACATGTTAGAACATGGGGAGGGATGTCTGTCCAGTAAGCAGGTAAACTTCCTGGGGACGGACTTCCTCCGCATGTGACCAGAGGTGGGTGTGGCCTCACCTGTGCAGGTAAATGATAAAAGCACAGGGCAGGCAGCCATATCTCTCTCTCTCATCTTCATCTTCTGAAGGAGCAACATGCCCTCTTGGCTCTCAGCCAAGAGAGGACAGTACTATCTTCCTATAAGATAGATTCTAAATGTATTTTACCTTTTTAAGCTGTGTGCCTTCTGGGATCATATTGTGAACAGAACGTGAGTAAACTCTTTTATACTTTTATAAAGACTGCGTCGTGTCTTGTATTTTAAGAGGGAACAAAGGGGAAATTACCAGAGTAATTATTATAGAGGTTCTAGCGAACCTGTGCACACGTTACCGTTGCAAACTTAAAGGGGAATGTCTATAAACTCTGCTGATATTTTGGGAACTTGTTAGCACAAGTTGGATAAGGATATAATTAGTCAATATATCCTCTCCTGCACCCCTGAACATTCCCACAAAGGGTTAGTGGCCCCAGTATTGCATATTTTTGTGTATTTTTGAAGGATTGCCTTGGATTGTGATTTTGAGTTGAGTAGTACTTTTCTGAGTTAACTTCCTGGTAAGCACATGGTCCTTTGTTCCATTGTGCAGTGGGGATTAAGCACCCCCCCCCCCCTTCCCTCAGAGTTCACAGTGACCCAAGGCAGTGAAGAATTGTTTTGTATTTTGAGATTTTTGAGATTTTAATTTTAAAATTTTGAGAAATTTTTGAGATTTTGAAGAATTTTCAATTTTTTGGATTTTAAGATGGCTAGAGCAGCTTTTGATAGTGATGCAAAATTAGGAATGCCTGTGCTGAATGAACACAATTTCATACACAGGAAGCAGCGCTTGATAGCATGTTTAGATTATAAGCACATTTTTGAAGCTTTAAAGCCTCAGCCTACAGGAACAACTGAGGGAGATTTAGCCAAGATAAGTGCTTGGAAACGCATGAACAGCGAAGCTAGACACATAATTTTGAGTGGACTTCGTGATGAGCAGCTATCATTAATAAATAGTACAGATGATGCATCTCAAATCTTAAGAGATATTGAGCGCGTGTATGGAGAATCTAGCATAAACTGCTTCAGAAACTTGGTGTGTAAATTAACCAGAGTGAGGATGAATTCAAAAGAGGAATTCACAGAGCACATCAACAAGTTTACTGAGATTATTCAAAGAATTGATCTGACTCCCAAAGCTTTTGATGAAGATACAAAGATAGCATTTTTTGTTATCATCACTTGGACCACGCTTTAGCGCATTTGTAAGTTTGATGGATCATAGACAAGGTCTGACTTTTAAAGACTTGATTGGTTATTTAAAAGAAAAATGCAGAGATAGAGCTGAATCTCCAGTGAGAAATGCTAGAAGCAAAGACAGCAGTTATGCATCTAGGCAATGTACAAAGTCCAAAGAGATGCCTAAGAGAGTGATTTGTTTCAATTGTAACAAAGAAGGACACATTGCAAAGAATTGCAGGGCTCCTAAAGCCAAGAAACCCCACCCCTTTCAGCCAAAAGTGGAAAAGAAGGGGAAATGTGAATGCACATGGCTACTGCAAGAAAGGAATTTAACTGTCCAGAATCGTGAGAATAGACGTAATAAATGGATTTTAGATTCAGGTGCCAGTTCGCATTTTTCATATAAAAAGGACTATTTTAATGAGATTAATGAGATAAATGATGAAGAAGGATCTGAAATTGAGATTGCAGATGGCAACATTGTTAAAGCAAAAGGTGCAGGTTCCATGAGTCTGAAATGCAATATAAACAATGAATGCATTGAGAACACAATCTCTAGAGTTTTGTACGTACCAGAGCTGAGCTGCAATTTAATCAGCGTGTCCACTTTGGACAAGAAAGGTTTCCAGATCACATTTGGAAATGGAGAATGTAAAGTGACTAGAAATGGCAAAGTGTTTGCTCAAGCAAAGCTAATCAATGGTGTATATGAGCTTGATCTTTCAGAGAACCAGTCTGCAAAAGTGGCACATTCCAGCCAGAGGGATGAAGCAGATCTGGACCTGTGGCACAGAAGGCTTGGACACAGGGATACCAACGTCATTCTGGATCTACAGAAAAGAGATCTTGTAAGAGGTTTGCAGGTAAAGCAGAGCAACAAAGCTCCAGCAAAGTGCATAAGCTGTATTACTGAGAAGGCTGTAAAACCTTCATTTCCCCGTTGTGCAGAACAAAGAAGCAACAAAGTGCTTGACATAGTGCACACTGACATATGTGGACCCATGAATGTTCCCTCACTGGGAAAGAATAGATACATTTTAATATTTCTGGATGACTTTTCAAGATTTTGTGTTGTATATTTCCTCAAAGAGAAGAGTGAGACAGTGGACAAGCTCCAGGAATACATTGCCATGGTCAAGAATAAATTCCAAAGAGCTCCAGCTGTGCTAATGAGCGACAATGGAGGTGAGTACTGCTCAAATGAAATGCAGGCTTTTCTGGCCAAGGAAGGAATTGCACATGTAACCACAATTCCTTACACACCACAGCAGAATGCCATAGCTGAGAGAAAGTTTAGGTCCATTATGGACATGACAAGGTGCATGCTAAAGGATGCATGTTTGCCACAGAAGCTGTGGGCTGAAGGAGAATACACGTCGGTCTATTTGCAGAATAGACTGCCAACTAAAGGTGCAGAGCGCACACCATTTGAACTTTGGCATGGGAAAGCTCCCAATCTTTTGCACATATGTGTGTTTGGAAGTCTGTGTTGCTTCCACGTGCCCAAAGAACACAGACACAAGCTTGACTCCAGGGCAAAAGCAGGTATCCTTGTGGGATATGCCTCTGGAGGCAAAGGATACAGAATTATGGACTTACAAACTGGTAAGACAAATGCATACCATGCGGTTTATTTTGATGAATATGGAAAAGTAGACACTAAGAACACTGTTGTGGATTCTTCAGATGAGTCAGAAAGGACTCAAGAGTTTGTATATTTCCCTTTTGAGACCCCACAAAGTAATAATCTGCCTTCGAGTGTTACAGCGCCCCCTACAGGCGACGCACCAGAAGACGCAGAGGACCAGACCCCTGGCAGCACCAGAGACGAAGAGGAGGACTCAGATGGGGACATGCCTGCGTTGGAGGAGGATGAGGAGGCTGATGTGGTCACAGAACCAGAGGTCAGGCGCTTGTCCAGAACCAACAAAGGTGTCCCACCATTACGGTTGTCCTACTTTGCAGGGTCGGCATTTCCAAAGGAACCTTCCACTTGGGAAGAGATACAGGAGATGCCAGCTGCAGAAGCCAGTCTCTGGAGGAAAGGCCACGCAGGAGGAGATGGATGCACTGCATCAGAACCAGACCTGGACACTCGGTAAGCTGCCTCCTGGTAAGAAGGCCATTGGCAGTAAATGGGTTTTCAAGGTTAAGAAGGGGTCAGAAGGAGAAGTGCAGCACTACAAAGCTAGACTTGTAGCACAGGGATTTTCACAGCGTTTTGGTGAAGACTATGATGAAGTTTTTGCACCAACCGTGAGGTACAGCAGCGTAAGAATGCTTTTAAGCATTGCAGCCTCCAAGAAAATAAGAGTGAAACACATAGACATTGCTACCGCTTTTCTACATGGGCAGATTTCTGAAGAAATTTACATGAAACAGCCCAAAGGTTTTGTAAAACCACATGAGGCACATTTAGTGTGCAAACTCCAGAAAGGACTTTATGGACTTAAACAGGCTGCTAGAGCCTGGAACCAGAAGTTGCATAAAATGCTGACGCAACTTGGGTACAAGCAAGGCAACGCTGACAAGTGCTTGTACAGTAAGTCAAATAATGGATAATTCTCATATATCCTAGCATTTGTTGATGACCTGATTATTGCCACAGCAAGTGAGAAAGACTATACACAGATAGTAAAACACCTTAGCAAAGAGGTGGAGGTCAAGGAGCTAGGAGATGTCCAGTACTACCTCGGGATCCAGGTGGAAAGAGAAGAGGACGGCTCATTTCTTCTCAGCCAAAGACAGAAGATCCACGAGCTAATTGAGCACATGCAGATGCAAGACGCACATCCAGTTACTACACCGATGGCCACTGACTTCCTGAAGAATCAGCAGGATTCGAAGCAGTTGCCAGACAACAATGACTACAGGTCGGCGATTGGTAAACTTTTGTATTTAGTTACCACATGTAGACCTGACTTAGCTAATGCTGTGGGGATTCTTAGCAGAAAAGTGAATTCTCCCACTGAGCATGATTGGGCAGGTGTAAAGAGGGTGGTGCGATATTTGAAGGGTACCATGAATTGTAAATTAAGGTTACCAGCCGTCAGAGACCCTAAGTTGGTTGGGTATACTGATGCGGATTGGGCTGGGGATAATGCTGATTATAAATCAACAAGTGGTCATGTTTTCATGTTTGGTGATGGACCTGTTTCATGGGGCAGTTATAAACAGAGCTGTGTAGCATTATCTTCCACAGAATCCGAATACGTTGCAGCAACAGAAGCCTGCAGAGAGATCACCTGGCTTGATCAACTCATAAAGGACTTTGTGTTGGTGAGAAAAGGGCCTGTCAGCTTGCTAGAGGACAATCAAAGTTGCCTGAAGCTGACGCAGAGTGAGAAGTTCCTGGCCAGAACAAAACACATTGGGGTTAAATACCACTACATACGCCAGATGATCCAGGATGGACTTGTGGAACTATCCTACTGCAGCACCCAAGAGATGACTGCTGACATCCTGATGAAACCCCTACCAAGAGAGAGTTTCCAGAATCTACGTGTCAAGCTGGGACTCTGGGTGGTTGAATAAAGTTGTTTATGTTTTGTGTATGCTGTATTGCCTGAGAAGGGGTATGTGGGATGTAAACACAGGAGCAGTCAATGACAACATTCCTAGAGTGTACATGTTAGAACATGGGGAGGGATGTCTGTCTAGCAAGTAGGTAAACTTCCTGGGGACGGACTTCCTCCACATGTGACCAGAGGTGGGTGTGGCCTCACCTGTGCAGGTAAATGATAAAAGCACAGGGCAGGCAGCCATATCTCTCTCTCTCATCTTCATCTTCTGAAGGAGCAACATGCCCTCTTGGCTCTCAGCCAAGAGAGGACAGTACTATCTTCCTATAAGATAGATTCTAAATGTATTTTACCTTTTTAAGCTGTGTGCCTTCTGGGATCATATTGTGAACAGAACGTGAGTAAACTCTTTTATACTTTTATAAAGACTGTGTCGTGTCTTGTATTTTAAGAGGGAACAAAGGGGAAATTACCAGAGTAATTATTATAGAGGTTCTAGCGAACCTGTGCACACGTTACCGTTGCAAACTTAAAGGGGAATGTCTATAAACTCTGCTGATATTTTGGGAACTTGTTAGCACAAGTTGGATAAGGATATAATTAGTCAATATATCCTCTCCTGCACCCCTGAACATTCCCACAGTGACTAGATACTTGTAATGTATGCCAGGCAATCTGGCACAAGTGGGTAGGGTTGTCATCCGCCTAGAATTGCCGAGATTTGGCTGTTGGAAACAGAGAAAAAGGTCCTGCAATCCCAGGACAGGCTAGGAATCCTTATGCCTTGTACCCACCAAGAGTATCACATGCTCAGCTGCAGCAGAAGGGGAGAGAGAGTGGACTACTGCACAGGGACTGAGAGCAGCAGTGGTAGTAGGATGGGCAGGGGAATGACTGTCCTCTAACAGGGTCCCTCCCAAAGCACCCTTATCCTGCTAATGCCCTGGAACCATGTGGAAAACCAAGTGTTCAACCGAGTCAGGAGTCAAGAGGAAAAGGTGGAAAGGGCGAAGCACAAGGAAGGGAGCTGGCACATGGCAAGATGGCACAAGGGGAAGGGCAGTGTCAGGGAATTGGAGGCTGCAGGGGAAACCATGAGGGAGGGAGACAAATATAGAGAGCCCAAGCCGGCATTCAGCAGCGTCTCTTCCTCGTCAGAGGGGGAAACTGGCAGGGGGGAGCCTAAAGCAGGACCCAGCCATTCACAGGGCAAAACGAAAAGGAAGCGTCATTTCCGGGAATGGGCTTGTTGGCAGCGTCACAGACGAAAGTCAGATGACTCATCTGGATAGCTGAGTATGAATGTATGTGTTTGATCTCTCGTAAACGGCTTTGAAGTAGAACAATAAATCTTGTGAAGAGATGGCGCGAAGCCCAGAATGTTGCTTTACTAGCTTATCAGCACCCTCACCCCTCACAGGCAGGCACCAGAGAACAGAGGCTGGGCCTTGCCTCTTCCCTCCCAACTTCATCTCCAGTCACGCTTGGCACCTTTCGTAGTCATCCACCCCCAGCAGGAAGCCCAGGAGGAAGCCGATGGCACGCTGACGCTCCTGTGGGCTCTGCTTCGACAGAACGTTGGGCAGAGGCCGTAGCAGGAGGCTGGCGAAGAGGGTGGCTGCAGGGAAGCGAAAACATTTGCATGAGAGGAGGCGGGAGCAGGAGGAAGGCCAGCTCCCAGCCAGGACAGGCAGGCCTTACCTAGCATGTTGCCACTGACGTTGTTGCTCTCAGAGTATTTCAGCAGCTCCCGCAGGAAAGCCACCACGAAGCGGAACACGTTCTGGTGCGACCGCGGCAACTGGCAGATCACCTGCAAGACAGGGAGGGGCAGTTTGGAGTTTCAATGCAGAGCTTTGCTAGAGGAGGGGCATGGATCACTAGCACAGTGTACTTTTTATGTTTGCAGGTTTAGACCTGGCATTAAAAAAATAATTTTTAAAATGGTAACCGGACTAGAACTCTGCTGGGAACTTTGGGGAATAATACAACTGTAGAGTTGGAAGGGACCACGAGGGTTAACTAATCGAACCCCCTGCAATGCCTAAGGTGGGGCTCGACCTCAGGACACTGAGATGAAGAGTCTTATGCTCTACCAACTGAGATATCTTGGGGGAAGGGCCATTGCTCTGCTTTTCATGCAGAAAGTCTCAGGTTCCACCCCCAGCATCTCCAAGTAGGGTAGGGAACATCCCTTGTCTGAAATCCTTGAGAGCCACTGCTTGTCAATTTCGACAATACTGAGCTAGATGGCCCAGGGGTCTGATTCAGTATATGGCCGCTTCCTGTGTTGGAAATTGAAGCGAGGTTCACTGAAACAGGTGGGCTATTGTTACAACTCCTTGTCAGAAAGCAAAAAGACAACATGTGCGCACCCCACCCCCCTCCACAACCGAGAGGGATGGTTATCAAAGGAGACATCAGCAACCTCTGCAGTTAACAAGGCTTCCCAGACCAGACTAGCCCTCCTGCCAGTGTGCCGATTTACTGGCTTTCAGGGATGTTTTAGTGGATTTCCTGTTACTCGCGGCAACATTTGGACTAGATGCCTTTGGAAATCCCTTCTGATTCTATGCTTCTGTACACACCACAGACCAGCCAGGAAGAGATGGGGCTCTGGGGCCGACCTGGCGACAGAGGTGGCTGTCATGGGAGCACTCAAGGCAGAGCTGATACAGTTCATAGCAAATGACTGGTTCTGGCACTGCCTCCAGGAAGATGAGCAGAGCTTCGGCCACCAAGTGGTCACTGCCAGCTATTGACAGCCTGGCAAGGGAAGTGTTCTGTCCTGTTACCTGCAGCCTGCCTCCTTCCCAGGCTGGTCCAAAGCAAGAAGCTTGGTCCTTATACATCTGGGCCCACCTTGCAAGTTCCCCCTTTTGGCGCAAGGTGGACCTTGAACCCACAGCCCTGAGATTAAGAGTGTCACGCTCTACCAACTGAGCCACCCCACTGTAATTATCCCACACCTCCCCTCTTGACAAAGCCGCCTGCAAAGCTGATCTGCCGAGGAAATGTCCTTCTGCAGGCATGGTTTCAATCCAAACAACAAATACTGGTGGTCAACTCCAAAAGTGCGGTCAACAAACCCTGCTTGCCAAAGAACAATTGAATGCACCCTTGAAGCTCCTTTGCAGCCATGTCTTTACCTGTCTCCACACCTGATACCACGTATGATGCTAGATGTGGGGGCTGCGGGCCTGTCAAGATTCCCCACCTCTGCTCTATCTAGCCAGGCTGATGTTTTCAAATGGGGGTTAAAGCTGTTAAGTTGTTTGGATGCATGACTGGACTTTACTGTGGGCATTTCATTTTGATGTGTCCCAGAGCCTTAAGGATGGGGTGGCCTAGGAACCTAAGCCACCAGGTATATAAAAGTGAGGTCCACTCCAGCCAAGAGCTAAACAAAACCACCAAACAGCCCTGCTCCCCAACAATGTCCCCCAAAGAGGATACGGATCGTCTCAGGAATGCTGGTGTCCAGGCACTCAGTTATCTCCTGCAGCTCGTCCTGCGTCCCCGGGGTCTGGAAGAGGTCCTCCTGAAGCAGAGTATCACCCATGCGTTAGGAAGGGATGAGGTACATTCTGGATAGCACGAAGAACAATCCAGCCCTGGGGTGCATAATGTGAGATCAAGGAATGCCACAATGGAGAGAAGCCCATCACCAAGAGGCTGAGAATTGTATCCCACCTCCTGCTTTCCACAGTAGCATTCCTACTACCCCTCTCATGATTTTGGGCAATGGGAGAGTGAAATCATTCCCCGCTTCTTCTAGTGGCGAGTCTCAGAGAGCCACTTTGCTAGGGAGAGACAGACAATGGTTGTGAACACTTGGGTTTTTCTGAGCTGTTCTAAGGAATACCGTATGCTGGATGTCCCACCCGCTGCCGCTCCTCCAAGGTGCCACTATACTCACAGCAGGAGTTTGTAAGAGCGAGTTGGTAGCTAAGATATAAATAAATTGTGACGTTTGGAACCTGCACACCCCAAAACTGGTACTGGATTCCGGCCAACACCCATCCTTTAAATGGTACAGTCCCCCTCAGCTCACCTGGTGGCAGGCATTCTTGAAGAGGTGGTCCACCAAAAGCCATATCTCCTTGGGTATGTGCAAAGGCTGCTCAGTGGAGTCATCACCATCTTGGGGTACTATATCCAGAAACTGCTTCTCCTGGAGGTCCAATGACAAGGGGGACTGGCATGAGAGCCTGACAGAATGTGTGCCTGTATGCATTCTTTCCTTGCTCCAGCTGGGTGGACAAGTCTTGCCTTCTGAGGCCACAACTAGGGCTGGGCGATATCTGGCTTTCAACACTGTGATATATCACTAGCTAAACATTGCAATACACCAATATATCACAATGTCTAAAATAAGATGGAGCTATGTAGAGGCATTGGCTGGCTTCACGGTTTTCCCCGCATTGTGATTTTTGCTGGCGCCTGCTCTCTTGTGATTTGCTGCCCCCTGCAGGAGGGCAGGGGAAAGCTGAACCGGCAGAGTGCACAGGAGCTGCAGGAATCTAGAGAAGCATTGTCTGGCTTCACAGTTTCCCCCCACTTTGTTTTTTTTTTTGCATAGTACACACACACATCATGATTCGCAATATATTGCCAGGTCAAAAATTATGCAACCAGTATCACTATATAGACTTCAAGCTGATTTGAAAATATATATAAATTAACATATCACCTGGCCCTAGCCACAACAAGCATCTCAAGTGGGGAAACAAAAAACAAATTGCTTGCACCCCAAATCCAAGCTCCCCCTCCCCCTATTAATATGCAGCTAGTAATCCTCCCACTCCGGATGTGCAGTTCACCCAAAAGCTTACTAAATATGCAGCTGTGGACATGAGGGTTGGCTAACATTTTATTTTAATTGTTGGAACCTGCCCTGGGACCTTAGGGTGAAGGGCAGGAAATAAGTAACAAAAACAGCAACAGAACATGGATGGGCCTTCATAGGTTGATGGGCTGCAGCCCCAGCCAGCATGATGAGATGATGGGGTCACATGTTCACCACCCCTTGTCTAGAACACGTTGCAGAGGCAGTGGTAGAAACTGAACAACAGCTGGAGCCCCAGCCCACGACTTTGTCTGGGCAATGCAGCACACAGCAGCTGGTGAACAATGCCTCCTGCTTCCTTCCCATCTTCCTCTCCAGAAATGTTCAGGGTGGTTAGTTCTATCTCAAGCTACCACATTCAAGAGAAAGAGAAAGAGAGGAGGGGGGAGCAAGAGAGCTTTAGGAGCACAGCAATGGCAAGCAGCCCATCACTAAAAGGAGTTGGCAAGGATGGAGAATTTGATTCCAACTCCACTTCCTCTCATCCCCAGGGAAGCTGTTGATTAGGACCCAATTCATCCCCACCCCCCGCCGCCAATACTCCCCGCCCCTGTCTTGAGAGAGAGTGTGTGTGTATTGGTGTGGGGAATGACACATACTGTATCAGAGTCTTAGTGCAAGAGTAGCTGATGCATGCTAAAGAACACAGAAGCATTGCTAGGTTAGATCAGCATTTTGTTCCCACAATGGCCAACCACATGCCCTTGGGAGTCCATAGGGACACGGGTGACAATAACACTGTCCATCATTGTCAGGGAACTGCCATCGCAGCTAGCAGAGGAGGCGAGACTCAGCAGCGATGCTGGAGAGGGGCCAAGCGGGGAGAGAGGCGAATCCCCGGCTGGGGAAGATAATCAGCGCTACACCAGGGCTAGAGGGGGGCCGATGGGGGAAACGGAGAGTAGGCTCCAGGACTCTTCGCAAGAGACCAGCGAGGAGAGCACAAGTCCTCTGCTGCCTACGCCCACCCTGCACAGAAGACTTTCACGCAGGGAAAGTAGGCGGCGACTTGGTGTCAAAGAGCTTCTTTGCTGGAAGAGGTTCAAGAAACGCCCACTGACGGATTCTGCCAGCGACTGAACAGCCACGGAGTGGAGGGCTGTCCAGAGGGAAACGGCTCAACCAGGCAAACTAGCCTGCAGAAGCGGTAACGTATGCACAAGCAACCCTTAAAGCCATTACAGCAATCCGTCAGTCCCTGAAGTTGCTTGTGCGCAGCGGCAGGCAGGGGAGCATAATGAGTCAGACTGGAGAAGCCGGCGGCGCGGAGCGAGCAGCTGGAGTGCAGAATCTGGTGGAGAGGAACCGAGATTTAGAACAGCATGTGGCTCTGCTGACGGCGAGGCTTGATGAACGGAGGGCTCAGGATGCCAAGGTCAGACCCACCCCCATCGCAAGGAAGGTACCGGGGCTAGTGCACAAGTTTGGGGGGAAGCCCCAGGACTACAACGCGTTCCGGATGGAAATAGAGTACGCTTTGGAACTGCAGCATGATAATTTTGCGGATGACGGGGAAAGGGTGGCTTATATTGTCGGGCATCTGGAGGATGGAGCGCGGGAATGGATCAGGCCCCTAATGGCAACGCAAAATGCCGCCCTGAAAGACGTCAGGACATTTTTTCAGGCAATGAATGCAATGTTTTCAAGCGAAGTGGAGCAAACTGTGGTTCGACGGCAATTGATGGGGTGCAAGCAGGGGAACCAATCTGTTAGAGAGTACTGGTCGCGCTTTGCGATGTTGATCCACCGGCTTGGGTGGGATCTGGACGCTGAACCCATTCAGATGTTGTTTGAGGAGGGGTTGTCCCCAACGGTCAAGGATGAGCTTTCCCGCATGCCCCGCCCGCAGTCGATGGAGCAGCTGACCAAGGATGTGCTTGCGATTGGAGCAAGACAGGAAGCCCGGGCTCAGGAGAAGGGGAGCATTACCATGACTACCGCATTCCTGAAATACCAAGGCAACCTTCCCAGCCGGCAGAGCCAATGGAAATAGATGGCGCGCGCACGCGAGGTTTCAAACACCACGGAAGGGCGCAAGAGGGAGGGAAAGATTGGAAAGCCCACAAGAAGTGTTTCCTCTGCCAACGGCCAGGACATTTTGCCAGGGTCTGCCCTCAAATAAAGGCCTGGCAAGGGATGGTGGGAGCTGCTGGCTGTGAGGGGGAGGGGAAAACGGAGCAGGCCCAGGGAAACGGCCAAGCTTGGCTGCCAATCAGCGGGGGCAGCAGCCAAGCCAACAACCAATAGAAGTGCCCCAACCAGACCCTCCCAGGACAGCCATAGCCCTAGAAGTGGTGCTAGAACTCCCAAATGGGTACCCAGTGAAGGTGAAGGGGCTGCTGGATTCAGGCAGTTCCTGCAATTTCTTCAGCAAGAGCTTCGCTATGGAACACCAACTCCACCTGCTACCTCTGGATTTCCCCTTGCAGGTGACAACCATAGACGGCAGGGAACTTCTGGGAGGGGAGGTGACGCACCAGACCCCACCAATGAGAATGAGGGTGTCCAGGCACACAGAGACCATTGCCTTTCACGTAGCCACACTGTCAGGACCCCCAATAATACTGGGAATGAGCTGGTTGGGACTGCATGATCCAGTAGTGGTATGGCACCAGCGGTCAGTCACCTTTGGGTCAGCTTACTGCTTGGAACACTGCATGGGGGGGGGGAACCCCAAGGATGACAGTGGCCAGGGTGGCTGGAATGGCTGTGGAGCCAAAGGGGAAGGTGCCACCCCAATATGCTGACCTGCAGGAGGTCTTCAGCGAGAAGGAGGCGGATAGACTACCCCCCCATAGGCCCTTTGACTGCCAAATCAACCTACTCCCAGGGGCTCAGTTGCCAGTGGGTAAACTGTATGCCATGTCGGACAGGGAGATGCAGGAGTTGAGGGAATTTATTGACAAGAACATGAAAAGAGGTTTCATAAGAGAATCAATGGCGGTGGGGGCCAGTCCGGTGTTCTTTGTGGACAAAAAAGACAGAAATCAGCCCAGATTAGTCGTAGATTTCAGGGCCTTGAACCTGGTATCGGAACCCGTGACCTTCCCAATGCCCAGGATTGACAATATTTTAACAAGGGTGAGGCAGGGGAATTTTTTTACCAAGCTGGACCTCAGGGGAGCATACAATTTGATCAGGATGAGGGAGGGGGACGAATGGAAAACCACCATGTTCACCCCACTGGGGGCCTTTGAGTACTTAGTTATGCCCTTCGGATTACAGTCGGGCTCCGCCTGTTTTCAAGCTTTCATGCACCACGTGTTGGGTTCCCTGCTGTACAAGAACTGCGTAGCCTTCTTGGACGACGACTTAATCTATTCTGACAATGAGAAGCAACATGTCAATGACGTCAGGGAAGTGCTAAAGAGACTGCAGAAGCACCAGTTGTGGGTCAAGCTGGAAAAATGCCAATTTCACACAAGGGAGGTCGAGTTTCTGGGGTACAAGTTGTCAGACAAGGGCCTAGCTATGATCCCCAGCAAGGTGCAGGCGGTACTGGAATGGAAGGCCCCAAAGACCCGGAAGGACGTGCAGAGGTTCCTAGGTTTCAGCAACGTCTACAGGAAGTTTATCAAGAATTTCACCTATTTAACTGCACCCATCACAGACTGTCTCAGTAGCAAAAAGAAGTTCGCCTGGACGGAAGGGGCCCAGCAATCCTTTGAAAGCCTGAAAAAAGTGTTCGCATTGGAAGAACAGCTCCTGCACGTGGATCTGGAGAAACCCATGAGGCTAGAGACCGACGCGTCAGACCGGGCCATAGGAGCCGTGCTTTTGCAGCCAGGAACCCAGCAAGACTGGAGGCCGTGCGCCTTTTTCTTGAGGAAGCTGAACAAGTCGGAGCAGAACTACATGGTGTATGACCGCGAACTGCTAGCTATCTATGCAGCATTTCGCCGATGGAGACATTTGTTAATAGGGGCGCGGCACAAGATCCAGGTTTGCACGGATCACAAGAACTTGGAGTACTGGAGGACTGAGCGAGTACTCAACCAGAGACAGATTCGATGGGCACAAGAGTTCTCCAAGTTTTCCTTCGAGATCCGGTATGTGCCGGGAGAGGAGAATGTGAGAGCCGGTGCTCTCTCCCGGAAGCCGGAGTACATGGAAGGAGAGGGACCGCCGGAAGCCCGACACATGTTCCCCGAGGACAGATGGGTGGGGGGGGGGAGTGTTGGTTGGGAAACGGGAACTAGCCGGTCTCACCAGGGATGACGAGTTCGCCCAAACTAAAATCAGGGAACTACGGGAAGGAAGGGAAAACCATGGAGAGTTTGAGGAAAAGGAAGGGGTACTGTACTATAAGGGAGCACTGTATGTACCGGGGGAGACCTTGAGGGGAAGGGTACTCAAACAACTCCACGACTATCCAACAGCGGGGCACTTTGGTCAGCACAAGACCATGCTGCTCATCACCAGGCAGTTCTGGTGGCTAAGGGTAAGGGAAGATGTACGGGAGTACGTACGGGGGTGCGACCGCTGCCAGAGGGCAAAGGGGGAGAGGGCGGCCCCTGCTGGGTTACTGGAACCCTTACCCACGCCGGGAAGACCCTGGGAGGTGGTGTCCATAGATTTTATGACAGATTTGCCCAAATCAAGGGGGAAGATGGCAGTTGTGGTAGTAGTCGATCTACTGACAAAAATGTGCCATTTCATAGCTTGCTCACATGCGGTGACAGCAGAGGAGACGGTCAGATTGTTTGTGGATCACATCTTCAGGTTACATGGGGCTCCCTCGAGGGTCATCTCAGTTCGTGGGAAACAATTTACTTCAAGGTTCTGGAGGAAGCTCATGAGCTTGCTGCAGGTCGAGGTGAGCTTCTCGACGGCGAGACACCTGGAAACCAACAGGCAAGTGGAACGAGCGAACAGTATACTCCAGCAATACCTACGCTGCTACGTCAGCGAGAGACAGAACGATTGGGTAGAGAAACTAGCGCTGGCTGAATTTGCGTACAATAACGCTGAACACGTGTCCACGGGAATGAGCCCGTTCATGGCTAATTATGGGTGTCACCCCAGGGCCTTCCCGGGAAGGGGGTAGGAAGGGTGGAACGTACCTGCAGCAGAGCAGTTTGTGGAAGAAATGGAGGCCTTGCACCAACAACTCCAGATGAATTTGGAGAGGGCCAAGGAAATCTACAAGAGGCAGGCAGACAAGCACCGTCGGGAAGGGGAGACCATACGGGTGGGAGGCCGGGTGTGGTTGTCAACCCAAGGGTTACCCTTTAAGGGAGGGTGCAAGAAATTGCAGCCGAGGTGGCTGGGACCTTTTGAGGTGACTCAGCAGGTGAACCCCGTGGCATTCAGACTCAAGCTGCCTAACAGCATGAAGTTACACCCGGTGTTCCATAGGTCCCTACTCTCTCCGTACAGGGAGGGACGGGAATTCCCCAGACGGGAGGGAGAAGTCACCACACACCCGCAGGTAGAGGAGAGGGAACACCACAACCAAGCCACGGAAATACTCAATTCCAGGTGGCGAGGGCGCAAGGTAGAGTACTTGGTAGCGTGGGAGGAAGAGCCCCGGTCAGAAGACACGTGGGTTCCCGTGGAAGCAATCCATGACGGGTATCTAGTGGAAGAATTCCACAGTCGGTTCCCACACAAACCACAACCACCAGCGAGGTTCTGGGAGGAGCACTTTGGCACCGCCGACGTCGAGGAGGACTTTGAGGGTTTTCCTGCCTCCGAAGAGGAGGGAGGAGAAGCGTCGGGGGGGGGGAGGATTCAGACTGGGAGGCCCACCCTGCGGGGAGAGATCAGAGCGGGTGGGAAGCGGGGTTTGAATCCTCTGAGGATGGCAACAGCTCCTTCTGGGGATTCCCTGCATCGTCGGCCGAGGACAGGGACGAAGTTGGATCCAAAGGTCGGGTCGGGGGTGGAGGTGGTTCTGGGGTGGGGGGAGAGATTTATTTGGAAAATAAATCCTGCGTCCAGTCAGGCTTCCCTGCGTGGCTCTGCTGGGGAGCTGACCTGGCAGGAGAGCAGAGTAGCAGCGGTCCTGCGTCCGTGTGAGATAAGGGATAAATCAAGTCCAGAGACAGCTCGGTTCTTATCTCTAGTAGCGTTTATTTACAAAGCAGTAAACCCATCAGAAACTTCCGACATTTCTCTGTGCTCCAAAAGCACACACACGCAGCCTCCAAGCTATGCTGCGTGTCAGCCAGAAGCGAAAGCAAGTCTGAACAGTGACACAGACTGTGACACACTTCTCTGCGTCAAGCTCCTCCCACATACAGGACACCACGGAGTTTTAACCCTGTCAGTTCCAAACTCCACATGTCAGGGAACTGCCATCGCAGCTAGCAGAGGAGGCGAGACTCAGCAGCGATGCTGGAGAGGGGCCAAGCGGGGAGAGAGGCGAATCCCTGGCTGGGGAAGATAATCAGCGCTACACCAGGGATAGAGGGGGGCCGATGGGGGAAGCGGAGAGTAGGCTCCAGGACTCTTCGCAAGAGACCAGCGAGGAGAGCACAAGTCCCCCGCTGCCTATTCCCACCCTGCGCAGAAGACTTTCACGCAGGGAAAGTAGGCGGCGACTTGGCGTCAAAGAGCTTCTTTGCTGGAAGAGGTTCAAGAAACGCCCACTGACGGATTCTGCCAGCGACTGAACAGCCACGGAGTGGAGGGCTGTCCAGAGGGAAACGGCTCAACCAGGCAAACTAGCCCGCAGAGGCGGTAACGTACGCACAAGCAACCCTTAAAGCCATTACAATCATGTTCCCCAGAAACTAGTAATCAAAAGCATGTGGTTTATGATAATAGTGGCAATAAATAGCCACTGATAAACCTATCCTCCATGATTCTAAATGTATACAGCTGTCCAAATTGACAGTCACCACTGTCTCCTTGATGAATCCCTAGCCGGAATTAAGATTGCCGGAAGAAATATCAACAACCTCAGATATGCAGATGACACAACCTTGATGGCAGAAAGTGAGGAGGAATTAAAGAACCTTTTATTGAGGGTGAAAGAGGAGAGCACAAAATATGGTCTGAAACTCAATATCAAAAAAACGAAGATCATGGCCACTGGTCCCATGACAAGTGCCTTCCAGTACAGGCAACTCCATTTACGTGCGTTCGAGGCACATGCACACTGCCGCAAAGCTGGAAGTGGCACTTGAAGGGGCAAAAATGTCCCCCCAAAGAGCACAAACGCAGCAAAGTGGCATGGAAACAGCATCTAGACTCCCTCCCAGGAGCTTTTGCACCGACCTTTGAGGCCTGTGGAGAGTTGGAGCAAGGAGTTTTGCAGGGAGTCTGGCAAGTGCTGCTGGTTTTCAAAAGGCCTTTCAAAAGGGTTTCCGGAAGTTTAGAGGGTGTTTGCAGGCTTTTCCAATGCTGTCCCCAATATATGCAATTTCATTTAAATGCACAGTACCTCGGAACGCAACCCCCGTGTAAACGGGGCGTTGCCTGTACCTGATTTGAGCCCACTACAAGAACATCTAGAGGATAGCAAACCAACTCTTACCTTTTCTAGGAAGCTGTCTTCTCCCTGAGATCAGAGGAGGAAGGCAAGAGCAAAAGAAAAGTGGGGAAAAGACAACAAAGTGTGTTAATGGCACAGGCCCTGAGAAGAGAAAGAAACAGCCTGTTGGCTGAACAGTATCTGGGCAGATGGCAGGGAAATGCACACGGTTTAGTGGCCCTGCGAAAGGGCAGGTGGGAGGACCAGAACCTGGGATGACTCAGTCAAGGCAAACAAAGGGCATGAACATCACACAGGAAGCGAATGCACAGCTACAGGAGCTGAAGCTGAATGCAGTGAAGGACCCCCAAGCCACACATTTCTGAGTGGAAGAGCAGCTGTTTTTCAAGCAGGCAAGCAGAGTGGGAAGGGTAGACATTCAGCAAATGAACCTGCCAGGTAAATGAACCCCTTTCCCTACCAGGTCAATAAGTCTGGTGACGGGAACTTCGCAAATCAGCTGCCTCATCCAGCACAAGGCTTCCAAGGAGGTCCCGAAGCAGCTTGGTAGGTAGCTCTCACTGATGGTGAGGAAATAGTCCTTGCCAGGGTCAAGGTGAAGGACAAAGATATCTTCAATCTTATCTTCTCTTGAATTGAGAAGCGTCACAGAGTCCTTGCTGACGTACACATCCAGGGAAATGTCCGCCGTCTCATCTAAAACGGGAGGAGGTCAGGTAGATACACTCTTTGGCATAGTCAAGTTTGTTTGTTTGTAAATTAAAAGTTAAGATAGTGAATAATTTAACAGAAGGACACAATATGAGCCTGCTGGATCAGGCCAATGGCCCATCTAGTACAGCGTCCTGTTCTCACAGGTGTATGTAGGAAACCTTAACTTCAAGAATTAGGAAAAGAAGCGACTCAGTTCCCACCCCCACCCCACTTTCCTCTCTATTCCTCCAAAGCAGCAGCTGCACAGAAGATGGTGACAGGATACTGGGGGGGGGGGGTAAGAGAAAGTGATCCTAACAAAAGAATATAAAAAGGGAAAGCATTTATTTGTCTCCTAAAGGATTTTTGCACCCCCAATGTAACTTTCTTTTTTAGTCTACATTTCACTGAGTTTTTAAAAGTTTGGCTAGTTCTATATGTTCCCCAATATATTTTTGTTCCTCCACAACGTAAAAATATGCATTTTTAAAAATAATAATAATAATTTTTTGACGGACTGCTCTCACTGGTTCCCTGCGATGCCAAAAGGTTTTTTGGGACTCTTCAGCATTTTGGGGCTTCAATTCATTTGTGTGTGTGTTTGTTTAAAGCTGGTCACACACACTTTTACACTTTGGGCTCACCTGCTTTGATGTGTGGCCCTTGGAGGCTTGAGCATGGGGCAATGCAGCCCACAAATGTTAAGCCTCCCCTGCTCTACCAAACTCCCAAGGTTTGAGGGAGGAGGGTTGGGAAGAGGAGGAGAAAAGGAAGGCCTTCCCTAGATGACCCTTGGGGTCCCTTTCCAACTCTACAATTCTATGACTCACTGGGCTCCAAGTATCCCTCGCAGGGCTCAGTGCGAAGCCATGCTTCCAATACTGGCTGTCACTGAGCTTGGGGATAAAGGAGAAATGGAGAGTGACCTGCCCGTTGTTTGTGATCTGGAACTTCTCCTTCTGCAGCTGCCGGAACTTCACATTCTCAAACGAAAACTGCCGAGCAAAAGGGGGGGGGGGGAGGAAAGAGAGTGCTTGCCTTCAGCAGATGGCAAGGAAACGTGTTCCAGGGGGAAGTTTGTCCTTGGCCCCGGGCTCTCATTTAGGGGACTGCACATGCAACAGGTCTAAACGCCACCACACAGTGGCCACGTTTGTTCTTGAGTGTCCATGTGGGGCTCTCCAGATATTGCTGCACTTGCAACTTCCCATTGCCACTGGCCATGTTGGCTGGGGATGATGGGAGTTGTAGTCCAACATCTGGGGGGCACCACACTAGCTACCCCTGGAGTATTTGCCTGTGAGGAAGAGGCTGCAGCTCAGTGGAAGGGCATCTGCTTTGCATGCAAGGGTCCCAGGTTCTATCCCCAGCATCTCCAGGTAGGGCTGGGAGAGATCCCCCGGAAATCCTGGGGAACCACTCGGAGACAGTATAAACAAGACTGAGCTAGATGGGCCAAGGGCCTGACATGATATAAAGCAGGCTTCTCCCCCCCCCCCCCGGTCTTTTTGCAGCAAACCCTCTTTAAGGGGCTGGAGAGGATCCTATTCATCTTTACCTCCCTCCTGCTGAGCTCCAGTGAGGGAAGGATTTCGTTCTCCATTCTGTCCATCAACTGAACAATATCCTCAAACACTTTCCGGTACCGTCGGTTTTCCACAACCTTCATCTATGGGGGGGGGGGGACAGAGCACATTTGTTGGGGCTATGGACTAAAAAGGGGGGGCATGTGTTAAGAGCAGAAATGCCTGATGCACCCCTCCCCGTTCCCAGCCCTGAAAGAGGCAAGTACTGGAGGGGCCACTAGGGGCGCAATAGAAGATGGCTGACAATAACATCTCTCCGACCCACACGAGGTAATTTGGAGGCTGTGATGGGAGTAAATAGCCTCCCTACCCCCCCCCCCGGATTGTGGGGTGGGACTGCCCTTGCCTGCTGTGCCCTATACCACCCCCGAATTTGTGGGGATGGGGGCACTGGGCACAATGCCCTCCTGTGGGATTTTGGCGCTCCTGGACGCCGTCTCTGATCCGCGCCACTAGCTGCAAGAACTTCAAAAGAAACAATTTGGATGAAGCGAATGCACATATTTCAAGGAAGAAGGGGGAGTAAAGACTGCTAACAGAAGAGATCTCTGATAAAACAAGAAGAGTCGAAGGAGCAAGTATAAATCATGAGAAGATACGCCAATACTCGGTATGGCAAAGGGACTGATGGGGGAGGGGGAAAAAACCTTCCTTTCTTTCTTTTATGTGATTAAACAAGAACCCCCCTCCAAGTCAGAAATGTCGTTTTAAGGACTTAAGCTGTGGATTTAAGGCTGTGTGGAGATAAACTTTCGAACCAAAGCATGTTTTGAGAAGAGCGTGGAATGTATAAGGGCTTTGGAATGACGCAGTTAAAAGTGCCGTCGCCATATTGGGAAGTTCTGTCGGAGGACTTAAGTCTGGGAGGAGAAATAGAGAAATAGAGCTGTTTTTATATTGTGGGTGAAACTCCTCAGAGGGACTTAAGAACGACAGTTCTGTAATTAAAGATGGGAAAAGTGATGTTATCTATGAAGGCGATGATATATGGAAACCATCTCGATTTGAGGATTGGAAGAATGGAAAAATTCACACAGGATTATTATTGGTGTTTATCGGCTTAAGGAGACTATCAGAAGAGATCATAAAGAAAAAAAGAGAAAATATATGAACAAGAGGTGATGTGGAAACAGCAAGATAAGATTGGATAGAATTATGAACTTTGTTTGGACTGATTTGGACATTAACACAGTAGCAAGAAGATGATCAGAATCCCCCTTTGGATCTTGAAATATGGGTCCCCTCAACAAAATTTAAAATTCGGCTTTGCAATTCGGAATTTATGTGATGTGATGTGATTTGATTTGATTGGCCGGTTAATAAAAATTATTTTTTTTTAAAAAAGGAAGAAAGAGGCAAATACTGTAACTCTGGGAGCTTCCCCAGGGATGGCAGCGGTTGCGTGGCAAGTCCCCTCCCCCCAAGTGAAATGAAGACACTGGACACATTATTTAAGGTTAATGGGTGTAAAAGGCCACAACTTTATTGATTACAGGAATTGGAAGGTATTGGCCTTAGGCATTGGCTCCTATCGACTACCCGGCATGGGGACCGGGAAGGGTTATCTACCAGCCATGGGAGTCCTGTTGAAGTACACCAACTAGGATCCCACGGGTGTCATAGCTCGGGGGCGTGCCGGAGGCTCTCACCTCCCTAGGTTTCGGACAGGGCAACACCCTCCGGAGTCCTCTACCAGACTACCCTTTTCCTTGGGGGAAGGTGATGGCGCTTCCTTCCCCCTTTATTTGCATAACAATTACCCCTGTCAATGCCTAACCGCCAATCGAGCAAAGCTCGCCGCCAATACCTTCAAACCTGTAACCAACTCCTAATCCCAGCCATGATGTCCCCCAACCAAATGTCGTTTCCAGCATCTGACAGATGCATGCCATCAACTCTGTAGAGGGCCTCGTTGCAGTAATTGATGGTGGGGTGGCTAATGACACACCCACCCAGAGCCACCACTCTACGCGCCACAGCCCGCTCCAACACTTTTCTTGCTCTATTGATTGCAACCGGGCTCAAGCTATCCCTCCATGTCCTCCTCTCAAGCAACGAGGACCACAAGATAGTAATGTTTGGATAAACCGCCATCAGATCAGCAAAGTCATCGAAAATGTTCCATCTCAAGTCTATAGCTTTGCGGTATGCTAGGTCATTCTCCCCCCACTGGATAACCAAGGCATCAGGTGGGCCCTCAGAAGCGGCTCTCGCCATCACGGCTGGCTTGAATTCGTTCCAGCGCATCCCTCTTCGCGTAATCCAAGCCACCTCAACATTTGAAGGTAAGTTCAAGTTTTGCCCCAAACCGGTGCTCATGGCTCGATTCTTAGCCCAATGCACAATGCTGTGGCCCACCAACCAGATGCGCACCCTCATGTATTCTGGAAGGAAAATGAACAGAAAAACCCAGGTCAGGAACCAGGCAGCTAGTCATAGATGCTTTCTAACATACGCTTTATACGCATTAGATTTCCACCGCCCCAAGTCCTTTATCCTATCAGTTGAGAGCCCGAGGTGTACCGCAGTGGTAGCGGCTCCAATCTGAAAGGAGTGAGCTGCAAATTCTGCTGCAAGCAGCCCGCATGCTGCCAATGCCATTCGCATCACGCAAGTAAACTGGTGCCAGGCCAAGAGCGATCCATCCGCGTGAATCAAAAAAGGGCCGGGTCTGTTGGGTCTTAAATAGAGGAAACGCTTAGTATCCCTAACCGGGCAAGGTCCACTCCCTTGTGCCGCTGGTAAGCGAAGGAGGGCCCCCTTATCCTGCTGGTCCATCTTAGAGCTCCGTACTTGCACCATCAGGTCAGTACTGGACAGGGTCAGGTCACTTAGGAGGATGCCCCTATGGCTGTGGGCCGCCCCCCTTCACATACAACCTCCCCTATACGGAGGGCACCAAAGAAGGCCATGGAATAAGCAGCTGAGAATAGGCGAGCTTCATATTTTGACCAGCATATTGTTCTTAATTTCTTATGGATCTGGGTCAGAATGTCGAAAGTTATGGGCCTCCTCTTGTCAGTGCTAGGGGGCTAGAGCCTGCACCAACCCTCTAAGGCCTTAGGCACTACAAATTCAGCGCACGGATCTGTGGCAAACAAGGCTTTACAAAAGTATGAAATCCCTGCAGACTGGATGTTAAGAGTCTTTGGTGCCCTGCCCAGCTCCTTCAGGTGGGCTGTTGCGGAGGACCTCCCTCATTGAAGGAACTGAATCCTGCCTCGCATTGGGTATACTGTTGCGAAACTTTAGGAAGTCGGCCCACGCTTTCTTATCAGATCTCATTGTGGAAGGGGCAACTGCACCCAATAATCCCTTCATCACTTCTCGCTCCCGAGGCTCCAGAGATGCTCCGGGAAAGGCAGCGGTGACTGTTGTGCATCCGGCGCTAATGAGCGAAAACGCTCCATCTGAAAACGAGACAGAGCATCCGCGATGTCATTATTAACGGCAGGCACAAATTTGGCTGAAATATATATATTCTGCTCAAGGCACAAGAGGACAAAGGACCGTAACAGGTTTCCCACTCTGGTGTAATGCGCAGACTGTCTAGAAAGAACCGCTACTACTGACTGATTGTCTGTATTGAAACAAACCCTATGATTGCGAAACTGTCCCGCCCATAAATGTACTGCCACTACAATAGGAAAAAAATCTAAAAATGTAAGGTCTCGAGTAATGGGCTTGCCCTGCCAGTCTGCAGGCCACCTTTGAGCACACCACTGTCCCCTGAAATAAACACCAAATCCCAGAGAACCCGCCGTGTCTGATTACACTTGCAAGTCAGCCTTGAGAGCCATAGTATCTTGCCATAAGGATATGCCATTATACCTGTCGAGGAATTGAAGCCAGACTCCCAGATCGGACTTAACTTCTTTGGAGAGGCGTACCCTATGCTGGGGCGCCCTAAGGCCCGCTGACAATCTGGCCAGGCGGCCACAAAAGGGCCGGCCTGGTGCCACCACCCTACAAGCAAAATTTAAGTGACCTAACAGAGATTTGTCTAAGGGTAACCTTCTTTAGGGGCAGGAGCTGCTGTATCAATGCCTAAAGGGCGACCAGTTTTTCCAGGGGGAGCCTAGAAGTTTGGGCCACGGTGTCTAACTCAATGCCCAAATAGACCAGAGATGTGGCTGGGCCCTCCATTTTGTCAGCTGCCAGTGGTACTCTGAGCAGTGGTGTAGCGTGGGTTGTCAGCACCCGGGGCAAAGCAAGTAATTTACACCCCCTAACCCCTCCACACTGCACCGCACGCCTGGCACCGCCCCCCCTCCACAGTGGGCGGCGACCCAGCGGCTCGGATCGGATTCGCACAGCCAGCACTACAGTGAGAGAGTGAGTGAACCAGGTAGGGGCAGAGAGCTGCGAGTGCAAGCGCCCCCCCAGATGTTGTGCCCGGTGCGGCCGGGGCCCCCTGCACCCCCATGCTACGCCACTGACTCCGAGGTCCCCCGCTAGAGTTGTGAATGCCTCCAAGAGGGCAGAACTGTTACGAAAAAGGACCAATGCAACAGCGAGCTGCAGCTGGCTGGAAAGCCAAACAGGATGTTGATGTTTGGGACAAAGGGACAGTCTATTCACTGTACTGAGCGCCGGATGTTAGCTCAGAGTGTCATCTGACCTGTACTGGAAGTACAGGGGTGGAGTCTCTCTCTCTGCTGTTGGTGTTTGGTGAGTGCAGACGTGTTTCTCTGTACTGCTGCAAAGACAGAAATAAAGGCATGTAAATACATTTCTGTCTGTCTCTTTCCCCTCCCTGGGGAAGGCAGGGAGGAGGGAAGAGTGGTGTGTTCTTCTCACGTTTGAGGAGGATCGCCGATAGAGACCTTGCCTGTATCCTGCCGGGAGTCGCAGACGGGGAGGTCAACAAGGAAATCGAGCCGGGTGCCTGGAGAGTGGCACATTCCTCTGACACGGCACGAGATTCCCTGACATGCTACGCCACTGACTCTGAGGTCCCCCCGCTAGAGTTGTGAATGCCTCCAAGAGGGGAGAACCTCGCTGTCTATTATCTGCGACCAGAATAAAGTCGTCCAGGTAATGCGACACGCCCAGAGACCCTGTCCTGAAGTACAGGGCCCAATCGAGAAACGTACTAAAGGACTCTAATGCTGAGCATGCGACGGAGCAGCCCATAGGCATTGCTTTGTCAATGAAATACGCCCCCTCAAATCGAAACCCCAACCAATGGAAATCTGATGGATGCACCGGCAGGAGGCAGAATGCAAACTCAATGTCACATTTTGCTAGAAGTGCTCCTCGCCCAAATCTGCGAATCATTTTAACTGCCTGGTCAAAAGAGGCGTATTTCACCATACACAGTTCCTGAGGTATCGCATCATTGACAGAGCCTCCCCTTGGGTAAGAGAGGTTGTGGATCATGCGAAACTCCCCCGGAGCCTTTTTCGGTACAATGCCCAGCGGGGATAAGTGAAGACCCTCGGGGGGGGGGGGCTCAGAAAAGGGACCTGCAACCCTACCTGCCGTGATTTCCTTCTGTATCTTTTCCCTAACTATCCCAGGCCTTTCCCATACAGACTTCTGATTTTGGGGATCCCCAGTGTTGGGAGGAAATACCACGGGGATTCTGAACCCCATGGAGAATCCTTCCCAAAGGTATATTGCGGCTTTTCTATTGGGGTA
This sequence comes from Podarcis gaigeae, assembly GCF_964106915.1. Lineage (NCBI taxonomy): Eukaryota > Metazoa > Chordata > Lepidosauria > Squamata > Lacertidae > Podarcis > Podarcis gaigeae. The sequence continues at coordinate 22,327,081 of NC_139695.1, forward strand.
TTGGTCTAGGAGGGCTTTGAGGGGCTGGAGGCGGATGGGGGAGAAGGTGAGACCAAGATACAAGTTACTGGCGGTTACTGGATCCTTGGTGAGAGGATCAGGGGCACCTCTAGCATTGTTGTTGAAGTACCCCCTGCCCCCCGAAAGGGCTGTTGCTTATTCTTAAAGCATGCAGAGGTGGGGTGGTTTTCCAGGCACCGTTCACATTCGTGAAGATACTTACAGGAAGGTCACGAACACACACCCCTGCTGTACTCCCAGCACTGGCGGCACTGTTTTTTTTTTTTTTTTTAAAGATATTTATTGAAATTTCAAAAGTTATACAAAAAAAGTAATAAAAACAAAACACAAACACAAAAAATAACAAATATAAAAAACAATATACAAAACTAAAAACTATTTAAAAACAAGTAAAGTTTCATTCCCTTTTTTTCTTATAACTTACTTCCTCGACCTCCTCATACCTCCCCTTTTTGTATTCCAATTTCTAATTATTAATTCAACAAATCCTCTCCCTTAATTTTCATTTAATTTTGTGCGAGACTGGCTTCATTATTATCAAATAATGGAGGTTTACAAGATGGACAGGAAAATTGGCTTCCAGGTGGAAAAATCAAAATTGGAAACACAATTGTTAGAACCCAATACTAAAAATTTGTCAAAAATGTATAACTTGCTGTTGAAATGGAATACGCAGGATGAAACAGTGAAATCAGCTATGATTAAGTGGGCACAAGACATTGGTCATAATATTATGTTTGCTGACTGGGAAAAGTTGTGGACCACCGGTGTGAAATTTACGGCATGTAATGCCCTGAGAGAAAATATTATGAAAATGATTTACAGGTGGTACATGACCCCAGTCAAGCTTGCAAAAATTTACCACTTGCCTGATAATAAATGTTGGAAATGTAAAGAGAATGAAGGTACATTTTTTCACCTTTGGCGGACATGCCCAAAGATTAAGGCTTTCTGGGAAATGATATATAATGAATTGAAAAAGGTATTTAAATGTACCTTCCTGAAGAAACCAGAGGCCTTTCTCTTGGGTATTGTCGGCCAAACGGTGCTAAAGAAGGATAGAACATTCTTTATGTATGCTACAACAGCAGCAAGAATACTCACCGCAAAGTATTGGAAGACACAAGATCTACCCACCCGGGAAGAATGGCAGATGAAGGTGATGGACTATATGGGACTGGCAGAAATGACTGGCAGAATCCGAGACCAGGGGAGAGAGACAGCGGAAGAAGATTGGAAGAAATTTAAGGACTATCTCAAGAAATATTGCAAAGTTAATGAATGTTAGAACGACGTTGATTTAGAAACTGTGTGGTTTCCAGCCGGATTGGATAAGTAGTAAGAAAAGAAGGGTTAAAAACTAAATGAAATTAAGGGAAAGGATTTGCTGAATTAATAAAATAGAAATTGGAATACAGAGAGGGGAGGTATGGGGAAGTCGGGAAAGTAAGGTTTAAGAAAATAAGGTAATGAAATTATACTTGTTTTTTCTTTTGTTTGCGTTTGATTGTATTGTTGTTATGTTTTGTTTTTAATATAATTTTTAAAACCTTAATAAATATCTAACAAAAAAAAAATTCATTTAATTTTCAACCTTTCTTTTCTTTTTACTTAATCATTACAGCTGAAAACGACTTAATTTCTAAACCAACCTCATTCTAACATTTATTAATTTTGCAATATTTCCCAAGATAGTCCTTAAATTTCTTCCAATCTTCTTCCGCCGTCTCTCTTCCCTGGTCTCGGATTCTGCCAGTCATTTCTGCCAGTCGCATATAGTCTATCACCTTCATCTGCCATTCTTCCAAGGTGGGTAGGTATTGTGTCTTCCAATACTTTGCGATGAGTATTCTTGCTGCTGTTGTAGCATACATAAAAAATGTTCTATCCTTCTTTGGCACCAATTGGCCGACCATGCCCAGGAGAAAGGCCTCTGGTTTCTTCAGGAAGGTATATTTAAATACCTTTTTCATTTCATTATATATCATTTCCCAGAAAGCCTTAATCCTTGGGCACGTCCACCAAAGGTGAAAGAATGTACCTTCATTTTCTTTACATTTCCAACATTTATTATCAGGCAAGTGGTAAATTTTTGCGAGCGTGACTGGGGTCATGTACCACCTATAAATCATTTTCATAATGTTCTCTCTTAGGGCATTACATGCCATAAATTTCATACCGGTGGTCCACAACTGTTCCCAGTGAGCAAACATAATATTATGACCAATATCTTGTGCCCACTTAATCATAGCTGATTTAACCGTTTCATCCTGCGTATTCCATTTCAACAGCAAGTTATACATCTTTGACAAATTCTTAATTTTGGGTTCTAACAATTCTGTTTCCAATTTTGATTTTTCCACCTGGAAGCCAATTTTCCTGTCCAACTTGTAAGCCTCCATTATTTGGTAATAATGAAGCCAGTCTCACACTTTATCTTTTAATTTCTCAAAACTGCAATTTCAGTTTGTCTCCTTCTTGTTACAGAATTTCCCAATATTTCGGCCATTTGGACTCCATATTGAGTCTTTTCACAGCCTTTGCCTCCATTGGCGATGTCAGGGAATTGCCATCAGAGCAAGAAACGGAGGTGGGGCTCCCGGGCGATGCCGGAGAGGGGACGAGCAGGGGGGAAGGATTTCAACGTAACACCCATAGAGCAGAGAGGGAGATGGAGGAATTGGTGACAGGGCTCCAAGACCCTTCCCCCGAATCTAGTGGAGAGAGCGCTGGGACGCCCCTGCCTTCCCCTTATTTGCGCAGACGCGTTCCGCGCAGAGAACATAGGCGGAGACTCGGGGTCAAACAGCTTCTATGCTGGAAGAGATTCAAGAGACACCCACTCTCGGATTCTGCAAGTGACTAACAGGTCACGGAGGGCGAGCTCCGACCCTAAGCATGGTTGGGCAAGCAAAATAACTGAACTGAAGTAAGGTTATGCACAAGTAACCCCTCACATCCATTACAGCAATCCGAGAGTCACTGCTGTTACTTGTGCGCAAGCAGTGGAAACATGAGCCAGACTGGAGGCGCCGGGGCAGCGGAGCCTGCTGCGGGGGCGCAGGACCTACTCAAGAGGAACCAGGAGCTGGAACGGCATGTAGCACTGCTGATGGTGCGGCTGGACGAGAGGCGCACCCAAGACGCGCAGGTTAGACCCACCCCAGTGGCAAGGAAGGTGCCAGGACTAGTACACAAATTTGGGGGGGAGCCCCAGAAATATAATGGATTCCGAACAGAAATAGAGTACGCCTTGCAGCTGTAGCAGGATGACTTTGCTGACGAGGCAGCGCAAGTGGCGTATATCGTGGGGCACCTTGAGGGCAGCGCGCGGGAATGGGTTAGACCCCTAATGACCGCGCAGAACCCCGCCATGAAGGACGTTCTGAAGTTTCTTCAGGCAATGGACGCAATGTATTCTAGCCATTTGGGGGAGAGCGTGAACCAGAGGGAGCTGCTGAGATGCAAGCAAGGGGAACTTTCAGTGAGAGACTACTGGTCCCGCTTTGCGATGCTAATACACCGGCTCGAATGGGATCTAGATAGACCTCCCATACGGATGCTGTTTGAGGAGGGGTTGTCCCCAGCCGTTAAAGATGAGCTCTCCCGCGCGCCCCGCCCGGAGACCATGGATCAGCTGACAAAAGCAGCGCTGGCGATAGGAAGCGCGCGCTTTGGAAAGGTGGGAAGGGAGGGGAGAGCGCCACTCTGACTACCGAATTCCAGAGATGCCTAAGCTGCCTGCCGATGACGTAGTGCCAATGGAAATCGATGGAGCACGGGCGCGCGAGGTTTCTGGCGCCAACCAAGGAGGCAAAAGGGAGGGAAAGGCTGGGAAAAGCACCAAGAAGTGTTTCCTCTGCCAACGGCCAGGACACTTTGCCAGGGTCTGTCCTCAAAGAAAGGCTTGGCAAGGGATGGTGGGAGCTGCTGGAAGCGAGGAGGAGGGCGCAGAGGAAAAGGTGCAGGGAAACGCCAGCGCTTGACTGCCCACAGGGGGGCGCCTCAGCCAAGCGAACAGATAACAGAAGTGCCCCAACCGGACCCACCCAAGGTTTCTATAGCGATAGAGGTGGTGCTAGAACTCCCAAATGGACACCCAGTCAAGGTGAAAGCAATGCTGGACTCAGGCAGCTCCTGTAATTTTTTTAGTAAGGAGTTTGCATTGGAGCACCAGATCCACCTGCTGCCACTTGATTTCCCACTCCAAGTGACCACGATAGATGGCAGGGAGCTGCTGGGAGGGGAAGTGACACATCAAACCCCACCTATGAGAATGAGTGCATCCAGGCACACAGAGACCATTGCCTTTCACGTTGCCACACTGGCGGGACCCCCGATAATACTGGGCATGGGACTTCCGGAGGCGGCGTGAACGACAATGGCTGCCCTCTTCTAACTGCGAAGGGGGAGCTCCGCAGAAACGGGTCGTCCGCTACGGCGAAGCGGAGACCCACGTCGGAAAACCACAGGCAGCGACAGCCTGTGGCCGTGGGACTCGGCGGGCACCAGAAGCGCCCCCCGAAATGCAGAAGAGACCTCGTAAGGGGTCTCGGAACGTGGAAGGGCTGGCGCGGTGCTGTGAGTCGATCGCTCTTTCTGTGGAGTGAAGCCGCGTAGCTGCTGTAGGTGAGCGCTGACCTCTTTTCCTGGGAACATCCGATTGGAAAACAACAACCCGTGAGTAAGAAAAGAAGGAAAGATTTGGAGGCTAAATTACTGCTAATTCGGCTAAAAGCGGGAGACGCAACCAGGAAGTCCGTCTCTTGTCTCTGTTTAAGATTCAAAGCAAAGGACTTTGATGTTTGGAGCCTTTGAAGAGGCGCTAAAAGGCAATCAATCTTTACATCTATTGAAGCTGCGTTTAAGACTTAACTCCTTAACTCTTTAAGTGATTCACTTCTTAATACGAACTGTGCTTTACCTTTTCTGTGGGATTTACAAATTTACAGAGAAACCCAGGCAGTCGGACTGCCTATTTAACAGAACTGTCAGATTGCAAATTTTGACACTTTGTTTCTTTGTGCTGCTACAAGCTGAGTGCTATTGGAACTGCTACATTGAATCATTTTTTCTGGCACTTGCTGAGACATTGTTATACCTCTGAGATCAACTCTGCTAAATACAGGGGAACTGAAGGTTCTTTGGAAACTAAAGGCTGTATGGACATTATTTTTGAAGTATTGGAACTTGGAAAAGTTTGGAGGTCTAAATAATTGACTTTAATAATTTGATTTCCTCCCTCAAAACATAATTGGGCTCCCTCTAGAGGACTTTGGATTTACAACTGCATGTGACTTTGCTTTTCTTTTCCTTTCCTTCTATTTGGTTGTTTACCCTCTGGGCTGGTGGTTTCCCATGGGAACATACTCAGTCTGACCTTGACCAGTAGACAGAATTGGAATGAGTGGCACTGGGAGATCAACAAGAGCGGCTAAAGCGAAAGCAAAGCAAACAACTCTGACTTTAACCTCACAGCCGCGTAGATCATCTGTCCCTGCTGTTTTGGAAGTAGAAGAAGAAATTGAGCAACCTTGGTTAGAGGATATGGCAGCAGGAGGATCTGCTTCAGTATTAGACAAAATACTTGAGAAATTGGAAGCTTTAGACAAAAAAGCGGATGAGCAAACGGCAAAGATTGATCAAAATACAGCCAGTGTTAATAAATTAACTGAACAAGTTACTTTGAATGCACAATCAATTGGCAAATTATCTGAAGCCACCGCAGAAAATCGGAAATTGGCAGAGGAAGCTATTCAAAAAACTGAAGAACTGAAGCAGGAGGTAAGACCATTGCATAAGCATGTTGGAGAACATCTGTCTATGATTGAACTACGGGCTCGGGAAAATAACTTGAGATTGAGGTTTATACCAGAACTTGAACCTGAACAAGGGAATTTAATTGAGTTTCTGACTAAGGAATTTTCCAAGTTTTGGCCTTTGGAGGAAGAAAAGGACTTTAAAATTGTGACTGCTTTTAGACTTGGAAAATTAACAAGGAAAGATAGGCCCAGAGACTGTTTGATTACTTTGAGATCCAAGGAGGAAAGGGATAAAATACTAGGATTACATTACAGAAAGTCACTTGAAATTTTGGATAAAAGAGCAGAGATTTACAAAGACATTCCAAGACAACTTCTGGACCTTAGATCCACCTACACTGAGCTAGTAAGATTGCTGAGGAGCAACTCAATTGTTTTTAGGTGGGATTTTCCCCAAGGATTATCTTTTACATTCAGAGGGAAGAAAGTGAAAATCAAAACAGCTGAGGATAAAGAAAAATTTCTGAGTACCTACGGAGAGGACCTTCAGAAAGGGATCGAAAGACCTTTAGGGGCTGGACCATCGCCTGCACCTACACCCACACCTTCGGGGTCTGAAGACCAGGAGGAAAAGACACCACCACTAGAGCAATAACAGATTTGTCCAGGATGTCTCTGCAACTTCTGAGTTGGAACATTAATGGCGCCAACTCTCCGGAAAAAAGGAGAAGAATATTTCATATATTGAAAAAAGAACAATTGGACATTATTTGCCTGCAAGAAACACATGTGACTAGGCTCCATAGAAAAGTGCTAATAAATAAAAGATTAGGCCAAGAATTTATCTCTTCGGACCGAGTTAAGAAAAGAGGTGTGGCGATATATGCAAAAGAGAGCCTGTCACCAAAATTTTTATTCAAAGATGAGCAAGGAAGAATTTTGGCAATCGAGATACAAAATCAAGGAGAAAAGTTTTTGATATTAGGAATTTATGCGCCAAATGAGGGGAAATCGGAATTTTACAAGAAGCTGCATGAGATAATGCTGGACTATCTGAACTATGACAACATCATCATGATGGGAGACATGAATGGGGTGGCATCGACCAACATGGATAAGTCACATAGCCAAAATGTGACAAAAGATGGCAGACTACCTAAAACATTTTTTGAACTGACTGACAATATGGACTTGATTGACATCTGGAGAACAAAGAATCCCCTGGGAAGAGAAGGAACATTCTTTTCTGAAGCCCAACTGACATGGACAAGAATCGACCAAATATGGATAATTAGAGGTCTGGCACCCAAGATAAAAAAAGTGGAAATCTGCCCAAAGACCTGCTCCGACCATAATGCCGTAAAGATGGACATGAGACTAACTCCAACCGGCTCCTTCAGATGGAAGATGAATGACAATTTGTTTAGAGATCAGGAGATTATTAAAAAGGCCCAAAAAGCTTTGAAGGACTACTTTGAGATAAATTTGAACACTACGGTGGAAAAAAGAACCGTCTGGGACGCAAGCAAAGCGGTTATGAGGGGGTTTCTGATACAACAGAACACTATAAAGAAAAGAGCACAGAATGAGAAAAAAGACAAGATCCTAGAGAAAATTAAAGAATGTGAGAAGAAGTTAAGATCGAGACCGAAGTCAAAGGAGATTCTAAGAGAAATTAAACTCTACCAAGCACAATATTCTAAATTGATAAATCAGGAAGTGGAATGGAAAGTTAAGATAATGAAACAAAGATCTTTTGAATCGGCAAACAAATGTGGAAAGCTGCTAGCATGGCAGCTGAAAAAGAGACAAAAATTGAACACGGTTACAAATTTAGAGATTGAAGAAAGAAATATTCAGAACCCAGTGGAGATCAGAAAGTGTTTCCAGAGATATTTTAAACAACTTTATACACAAGGGCCGCAAAACGAGGTGGAGATAGAACAATTTTTGATAAAGAATGGTCTACCAAGGCTGTCTCAGGAAAATAGAACAATCCTGAACTATAAAATAACACAACAAGAGATTGAAGAAGCCATTCAGAACATGCAACTGGGCAAATCTCCAGGGCCAGATGGGCTTACCTCCAAATATTATAAGACATTGAAAGACTATTTGATACATCCTTTAATGGAGGTTTGCAATGAAATTATGGAGGGGAAGAAGGCACCGGAGTCGTGGAAAGCAGCTTTCATCACATTGATACCCAAACTAGAAACTGAAAAGACACAACTTAAGAACTACCGCCCCATCTCCCTCCTAAATGTGGATTACAAAATATTTGCAGACATTTTAGCAAGCAGATTTTAAAAAGTGTTAAATGAAGTAATTCACAAGGACCAGGCAGGCTTTCTCCCAGGTAGACATTTGTTTGCTAATACAAGGAATATTATTGACATTCTGGAACTTTTGCAAACAAATATCAATACAAAAGCAGTGTTAATATTTATTGATGCGGAGAAGGCCTTTGATAACATCTCATGGAAGTTTATGAAGAAAAATTTGGAAGGGATGGGAGTGGGACGGGGGTTTGAGAATGGGATAGAGGCAATCTATTCGGAACAAAAGGCTAAATTGATAGTGAACAATGTGGTGATGGAAGAGTTCAAAATTGAAAAAGGAACACGACAAGGTTGTCCTATCTCCCCTTTGCTATTTATTTCGGTCCTGGAGGTGCTCTTGAATATGATTAGAGGAGACCGGTTGGTGGAAGGAATTCAGGTCGGAGCGAAACAGTATAAACTTAAAGCATTCGCAGATGACCTAGTTTTGACCCTACAGGAGCCAGAGTCTAGTACAAAAAGGGTATTACAATTGATTCATGAGTTTGGTCGGGTGGCGGGATTTAAACTTAACAAGCAGAAAACCAAGGTTTTGGAAAAGAATTTGACACCTTTAGAATCAGAAAGGTTTCAGAAAGAGACAGAGTTAAATGTGGTTAAAAAAGTAAGATAGGTAAAGGTAAAGGTACCCCTGCCCGTACGGGCCAGTCTTGACAGACTCTGGGGTTGTGCGCCCATCTCACTTAAGAGGCCAGGGGCCAGCGCTGTCCGGAGACACTTCCGGGTCACGTGGCCAGCGTGACAAAGCTGCATCTGGCGAGCCAGAGCTGCACACGGAAACACTGTTTACCTTCCCGCTAGTAAGCGGTCCCTATTTATCTACTTGCACCCGGAGGTGCTTTCGAACTGCTAGGTTGGCAGGCGCTGGGACCGAGCAGCGGGAGCGCACCCCGCCGCAGGGATTCGAACCGCCGACCTTTCAATCGGCAAGTCCTAGGTGCTGAGGCTTTAACCCACAGCGCCACCTGCGTCCCTGGTAAAAAAGTAAGATACCTAGGGGTAAACATAACAGCGAAGAATATGAGTTTATTTAAGGATAACTATGAAAAGTGCTGGTCTGAAATTAAAAGGGATTTAGAAGTTTGGTCAAGATTGAAACTTTCCTTGTCAGGACGAATTGCTGTTATAAAGATGAATGTATTGCCAAAGATGCTGTTTTTGTTTCAGACTTTACAGATTGTGGACAAAATGGAGTGTTTTGGGAGGTGGCAAAGAGATATCTCTAAATTTGTCTGGCAGGGCAAAAAGCCCAGAATTAAGTTTAAGATACTAACTGATGCTAAAGAAAGAGGGGGCTTTGCCCTGCCAGACTTAAAGCTGTACTATGAATCAGCAGCTTTCTGCTGGTTGAAAGATTGGCTGCTTCTTGAAAACACTGATGTTTTAGATTTGGAAGGATTTAACAACGCTTTTGGATGGCATGCATACTTGTGGTATGACAAGGTTAAACTTCATAAGGCTTTTAAGAACCATATTGTCAGGAAAGCAGTGTTCAATGTCTGGATAAAATATAAAGACCTATTGGAAAATAAGACCCCAAGGTGGTTATCACCAATGGAAGCTAAGGCCCGGAAAAGACTCAATATGGAGGCCAAATGGCCGAAATATTGGGAAATAATAGAAAAAGATGGAGATAATTGGAGGTTGCAGAGTTTGGAGAAACTAAAAGATAAAGTGTGAGATTGGTTACATTACGCTCAGATTAAAGAGGTTTTCAAGATGGATAAAAAGATAGGATTCCAGGTGGAAAAATCGAAATTGGAAACAGAACTGTTAGAACCTAAGACTAAGGTACTTTCAAGAATGTACAACTTGCTGTTAAAATGGAATACACAAGATGAAACGGTTAAATCGGCTATGATAAAATGGGCACAGGATATTGGGTACAAAAATATCATGTTTGCTGACTGGGAAAGGTTATGGACCACCGGTTTGAAATTTACGGCATGTAATGCCTTGAAAGAAAATATTATGAAAATGATATATAGGTGGTACATGACCCCAGTCAAGCTCGCAAAAATATACCATTTGTCTGATAATAAATGTTGGAAATGTAAAGAAACCGAAGGAACGTTCTTTCACCTCTGGTGGACCTGTCCTAGAGTTAAGGCTTTCTGGGAAATGATATATAATGAATTGAAAAAGGTATTTAAGTATATCTTTTCTAAGAAACCAGAGGCCTTTCTGTTGGGCATCGCCGGCCAGAGGGTGTTAAAGAAGGACCGAACATTTTTTATGTATGCAACAACAGCAGCAAGGATACTTGTCGCCAAGCACTGGAAAACCCAAGATTTGCCCACACTGGAAGAATGGCAGATGCAACTGATAGACTATATGGAACTAGCAGAAATGACTGGCAGAATCTGAGACCTGGGAGAAGAGGCTGTGGAGGAGGACTGGAAGAAATTCAAAGACTACTTACAAAAATATTGTAAATTGTATGAATGTTAAGAAAGATGTAAGATTATTAACAATATGGCACCAAAAAGCTAGTTAAAAGGAGTATGAAGATAAATGAAATTATAAGAAAAGATAAATTTTGGATAAATATTATGTTATACTATCTAAAATCAGGGATAATATTGGAAAAATATAATACAAGATTTGAATCAAGGTGATAAATTGCTGGGTAAAGATTGAAAATTTGGAACGCAGGAACGAGAGATGTGAGGAAGTCCAAAGAAGTGAAGAAAGTATGGTGATTGTAAAACTATATGTTATGTTCTTTGTTTCTCTTTTTTATTGTATTAAGAAAATCTTTAATAAATATTTATATATATAAAAAAGATAATACTGGGCATGAGCTGGCTAGTGCTACATGATCCAGTGGTGGCCTGGCACCAACGGACAGTCACCTTCGGGTCAGCACACTGTTTGGAACACTGTCTAGGGGGGGAGAAACCCAGGGTGAGGTTGGCCAGAGTGGCAGCAACTACACTGAAGCAGAGAGCGGAAGTGCCGCCACAGTACGCAGATTTACAGGAAGTCTTCAGCGAGAGGGAAGCGGACAAGCTGCCGCCACATAGGCCCTTTGACTGCCAAATCAACCTGCTCCCTGGGGCGCAGCTACCGGTGGGTAAGCTGTATGCCATGTCGGACAGAGAGATGCAGGAGTTGCGAGACTTTATTGACAAAAACCTTAAGAGGGGGTTCATAAGGGAATCTAAGGTGGTGGGGGGCAGCCCTGTGTTTTTTGTGGACAAGAAAAACACGGATCAGCCAAGGCTTGTAGTGGACTTTCGGAGACTAAACCTTGTATTGGAACCCGTGACCTTCCCTATGCCCAGAATTGATGATATTCTGACTAGGGTGAGGAAGGGCAAGATCTTCACCAAGCTGGACCTCCGGGGAGCATACAATCTGATTAGAATAAGGAAGGGGGACGAATGGAAAACCACCATGTTCACCCCCCCAGGGGCCTTTGAGTACCTAGTCATGCCATTTGGATTACAATCGGGCTCAGCTTGTTTTCAAAGCTTCATGCACCATGTGCTGGGACCCCTGCTGTACAAAAACTGTCTAGCATTTCTGGATGACGTACTGATCTATTCGGACAATGAAAAGCAGCATGTCCAGGACGTCAGGGAAGTGCTGAAGAGGCTACTAGAGCACCAATTGTGGGTCAAGCTGGAAAAGTGCCAATTTCACGCCAGGGAGGTGGAATTCCTGGGATACAAGTTGTCGGACAAAGGACTTGCCATGGACCCTGGCAAGGTGCAGGCAGTGCTGGAATGGAAGGCCCCTAAGACCCGGAAGGATGTGCAGAGGTTCCTCAGGTTCAGCAACTTCTACCGGAAGTTCATCAAGAACTTCGCCCACTTGACCGCACCCATCACGGATTGTCTCAGTAGCAAGAAGAAGTTCGTCTGGACGGAAAGTGCCCAAAGGTCCTTCGAAAAGCTAAAGAAGGCGTTCGCATCGGAGGAACAGCTCCTGCACGTGGATCTGCAGAAGCCGATGAGGCTGGAGACCGACGCATCAGACAGAGCAATTGGAGCAGTGTTGCTACAGCCGGGATGGAGCCAACACACCTGGAGGCCGTGCGCCTTCTTCTCACGGAAACTGAACAAATCGGAGCATAACTACACGGTGTATGATCGCGAACTGTTAGCTATTTATGCAGCGTTTCGACAGTGGAGACATATCCTAATAGGGGCACAGCATAAGATTCAGGTTTGCACGGATCATAAGAACCTGGAATATTGGAGAACAGCTCGAGTGCTCAACCAGAGACAGATTCGATGGGCACAGGAGTTCTCCAAGTTCAACTTTGAGATCAAGTACGTGCCAGGGGAAGAGAACGTGAGGGCAGACGCGCTGTCACGGAAGCCCGAGTATATGGAAGGAGAAGGACCGCCGGAAGCTCGACACGTGTTCCCTGAGGAATGATGGGTTTGCGGGGGAGCGTTGGTTGGGAAACGAGAACTAACCGAGCTGATTCGCCAGGACGAATTCGCCCAAACCAGAATCAGGGAACTGGGGGAGATCAGGGAGGCTTTGAGGAGAGGGAAGGACTGCTGTATTACAGGGGAGCAATGTATGTGCCCGGGGAAGCCCTGCGAGAAAGGGTTCTCAGACAGCTTCATGACAACCCAACAGCGGGGCACTTTGGGCAACACAAAACCATGTTACTGGTTACGAGGCAATTCTGGTGGCCAAGGGTGAGGGAAGATGTACGAGAGTATGTACGGGGGTGTGACCGCTGCCAATGGGCCAAGGGAGGGAGGGCGGCCCCGGCGGGGTTATTGGAGCCCTTACCCACACCGGGAAGACCCTGGGAGGTGGTGTCGATCGATTTCCTGACCGATCTACCCAAATCTAGAGGGAAGACAGCAGTCATGGTAGTAGTAGATCTGCTAACCAAAATGTGCCATTTTATAGCGTGCTCACATGCAGTAACGGCCGAGGAAACTGCCCGGTTGTTTATGGATCACATCTTCAGGTTGCATGGGGCTCCTTCGAGGGTTATCTCCGACCGAGGGAAACAATTTACCTCGAGGTTCTAGAGGAAACTCATGAGCTTATTGCAGGTGGAAGTGGGATTCTCGACGGCGAGACACCCGGAGACCAACGGGCAAGCAGAGAGGGCGAACAGCATTTTACAGCAATATCTACACTGCTACGTCAACGAGAGACAGAACGATTGGGTAGAGAAGCTAGCACTAGCGGAGTTGAGCCCGTTCATGGCGAATTATGGGTTGCACCCCAGGGCTTTTCCTGGGAGAGGGGAGGAAGGGTGGAGCGTGCCCACCGCAGAGCAGTTTGTGGAAGAAATGGAAGCTCTGCACCAGCAGCTTAAAATGAACCTGGATAGGGCCAAGGAAGTGTACAAGAGACAAGCAGACAAATGTCGCTGGGAAGGGGAGACCATTAGGGTGGGGGACCGGGTGTGGTTATCCACACAAGGCTTACCCTTCAAGGGCGGGTGTAAGAAACTGAGGCCAAAACGGCTGGGACCATTTGAGGTGACCCACCAAGTGAACCCGGTGGCGTTCCGGCTCAAGTTGCCAGACAGCATGAAGATCCACCCGGTATTTCATAGGTCGCTGCTCTCACCGTACAGAGGGGAGCGGAGGGTCCGGGAGGCAGGAGGGGAAGGGCTCACCCACCCGCTAATGGAAGAGAGGGAACGCCACCACGAGGTAATGGAGATCCTGGATTCGCGCTGGCGAGGGCGGCAGGTGGAGTACCTAGTGGCCTGGGAGGGGGAACCCGAGTCAGTAAACACGTGGGTGCCTGCAGGGGAAATAGATGATGGATATCTGGTGGAAGAGTTCCACAACAGGTATCCGAGGAAGCCCAAACCCCTTGAGAGATTCTGGGAGGGGCAATTTGCCACCACCGATGAGGAGGAGGAGGATTTCGTGGGTTTTCCGGCTTCCCAGGAGGAAGGAGGAGAAGCGTCAGGAGAGGAGACGTCCCGCCCGTGAGAAATTGGAGCAGTTGGGAAGCGGGGTTTGAGTCCACTGACGACGACAGCAGCTCCTTTCGGGGGTTCCCGGCATCGTCGGCTGAAGAAGGGGACAAGGTCCCGTCACAGGGTCAGGCCGGGGGTGAAGGGGGTCCTGGGGAGGAGGTGGATGTCAGGGAATTGCCATCAGAGCAAGAAACGGAGGCGGGGCTCCCGGGCGATGCCGGAGAGGGGACGAGCAGGGGGGAAGGATTTCAACGTAACACCCATAGAGCAGAGAGGGAGATGGAGGAATTGGTGACAGGGCTCCAAGACCCTTCCCCCGAATCTAGTGGAGAGAGTGCTGGGACGCCCCTGCCTTCCCCTTACTTGCGCAGACGCGTTCCGCGCAGAGAACATAGGCAGAGACTCGGGGTCAAACAGCTTCTATGCTGGAAGAGATTCAAGAGACGCCCACTCTCGGATTCTGCAAGTGACTAACAGGTCACGGAGGGCGAGCTCCGACCCTAAGCATGGTTGGGCAAGCAAAATAACTGAACGCACAAGTAACCCCTCACATCCATTACAGGCGACAACCACCTTGGAGTTTTATTTTCCAGCAAGTCTTTATATTTAATCCAGACATTATACAATGCTTTCCTGACAATATGATTTTTGAAAGCTTTGTGAGCTTTAACCTTGTCATACCACAAATATGCATGCCACCCAAAAATATTGTTAAAACCTTCTAAATCCAAAATGTCTGTGTTCTCAAGAAGCAGCCAGTCTTTCAACCAGCAGAATGCTGCTGATTCATAGTTTAAAGTCTGGCAGGGCAAATCCCCCCTTTCCTTTGCATCAGTGAAAATCTTAAATTTTATTCTGGGTTTCTTGCCCTGCCAGACAAATTTAGAAATATCTTTCTGCCACTTCTTGAAACAGTCCATCTTGTCCACAATTTGCAATGTTTGAAACAAAAACAACATTCTAGGCAATACATTAATCTTTATAGCTGCAATTCGACCAGACAAGGAAAGCTTCAAATTTGACCAGATTTCTAAATCTTTTTTCACTTCTGTCCAAATTTTCTCATAATTATCTTTAAATAAATTCACATTTTTAGCTGTCATGTTAATCCCCAAATATTTCACTTTCTTAACCACAGTTAAACCTGTCTCATTCTGAAACCTGTCTTTTTCAATAGCTGTTAAGTTTTTCTCTAAAACCTTAGTTTTTGACTTATTCAATTTAAATCCTGCTACTTGACCAAACTCTTGAATTAATTCTAAAACCCTTTTAGTACTAGATTCAGGCTCTTGTAGTGTAAGTACTAAATCATCTGCAAATGCTCTCAGTTTATACTATTTGGCTCCAACCTGTATACCTTTAACCAACCGGTCTCTTCTGATCATGTTCAGCAAAACCTCCAGGACTGATATAAAAAGTAGTGGGGAGATTGGGCACCCCTGATGTGTCCCTTTTTCTATCTTAAATTCTTCCGTAACCACATTGTTTACAATTAGTTTAGCTTTTTGCTCAGAATATATTGCACCTATACCGTTTTCAAACCCTTGGCCTACCCCATCCCCTGAAGATTCTTCCTCATAAAGCTCCAAGAAATATTGTCGAAGGCCTTCTCCGCGTCTACAAATATCAAAACTGCTTTAGTATTTATATTCACTTCTAGCTTTTCCAAAATGTCAATTATATTCCTCACGTTATCTGACAGGTGTCTTCCCAGGAGAAAGCCCGCTTGGTCTCTATGAATCTACTCCATCAAAACTTTTTTCAATCTCTTAGCCAAAATGTCGGCAAAAATTTTGTAATCCACATTTAGTAACGAGATAGGGCGGTAGTTCTTAAGTTGAGCCTTTTCAGTCTGTGTCTTCGGTATAAGTGTAATATAAGCCTCTTTCCACGATTCTGGTGCCCTTTTCCCCTCCAAAATTTCATTGCAGACTTCCTTCAAAGGTTGTAATAACCACTCCTTCAAAGCTTTATAGTATCTGGAAGTCAGCCCATCCGGTCCCGGAGACTTACCCAATTGCATATTTTGAATGGCACCTTCTATTTCCTGTTCAGTTATTTTATGATTCAACACTATTTTGCTTTCATGGGAATTTTTTTGTAATCCATTTGTCTCAAGAAATCGGTCTATGTCCATTTCTTTCTGTGGCCCTTGTGAGTATAATTGTTTAAAGTACTTCTGGAAGCAATTTCTGATCTCAGTTGGGTTATAGATGTTCTTTCCTTCCACTTCTAAATTTGTAACCGTATTTAATTTTTGTCTTTTCCTCATTTGCCAAGCCAATAGTTTACCACATTTATCTGCTGATTCAAATGTCTTTTGTCTCATTTGTTTAATTTTCCATTCTATTTCCTGGTTCATCAGTTCCATATATTGTGTTTGATATAACTTAATTTCTCTCAAAATCTCTTGGGACTTTGGTTTTGATCTTGTCAGGGAACTGATATCGGAGCCGAGTGGAGAGGTAAGGCTCCCTAATGATGCCGGAGAGGGAACCAGCAAGGAGAGAGAGAGCTTCCGCTGGGGAAGGAAACCAAGGTGACACCAGGAAGAAAGGAGAGGCTGAGAGTACTTCGGAGGGGAGGCTCCGAGACTCTTCCAGTGAGATCAGTGAGGAGAGCGCAGGACCACCGCTTGGCACGCCCACTCTGCGCAGAAGGCTTCTGCGCAGAGAAGCGAGGCGGAGACTTGCAGTTAAGGAATTCTTATGTTGGAAGAAGTTTAGGAAACGGCCACTGATGGATTCTGCCAGTGACTGAGACAGTCGCGCTGTTAGGGCTGTCAAACCGGGGAAAGGTCCAGCTATACAACCAGCTTGGAGCAGTTTGGAATATACAACAAGCAACCCCAATTCCCATTACAGATCTTAATTTCTTTCCCCCCTCTTTTATCTTCTCCAACATTTTATCTTTTTTCTCATTTTGGCTTCTCTTCTTTATTGCATTTTGTCGTATCAAGAACCCTCTCATAACAGCTTTACTGTTTTGCCTCTCTCTTACCTGACTTGGCCGATTCCTGGTTCCTCTTTTCGATGTAAGGGCCAACGTCCTCGCCCCAGTAATTAAGGTCCCTTAGGTCCCCACCAGGTGGAGGGCAGGAGAGAAGCATTTCTACGAAAATTCTCATCATAGGTTAATGCCACGGTCTCACTCGCCAGCATGTGAGCCCGCCTCATGTGAGCCAAATACGCAACCAGATCCATCGAACGTTTTGGGGTAAGCTGCGCAAATTACTCCCATGAAGACTTGGTACCCATCCAACCAGTTCTCAAAGGTGCGCTCAGCCCTAGGTGTCCTATACCTCCGCTTACCGAAAGAGCACTTCTTTTCCCCTTTCCCAGTTAACTTGGTAGGAGGGAGAAGGGTAAACATATCTACATAGTCGCCCTTAAGGATCTTATTCCTCTTCCTCTGGGACAAATGGTTCCCTAATATAAAATCAGTAGACTGATTGGTGGAAATCTTTACATCTTCTACCAACACCCCATCTGTGCTGGTCCCGGGGTAAAGGTACCGTTACCGTAGTCCGAGTTCACAAGATGAGAGGCGAGGTCCGAAACAGGGAGCCGGGCGGGGAACAGGAACGCTGGAAGGTCAGGAGCAGGAGGCCAGGCAGGGAACAGAAACGCTGGAAGGTCAGGAGCAGGAGGCCGGGCAAGGAACAGGAACGCTGGAAGGTCAGGAGCAGGAGGCCGGGCAGGGAACAGGAACACTGGAAGGTTTGAAGCCAATAACGACGCTGCTCCCGCAACCTGGGAGCGGGCTGACTGACCTTTATCTTCTTCTAAGGCCAGGGGCGGTCCCGGCCCCCTGGAGCCCCGCCTCCTCTGGCCTTAAGGCGAGCACTCCTCCTGGGAGCAACCAGTTCCCTTTGCCTCTCTGCCCTAAGCCTCTGTAGTTCAGGAGAGGCCGAAGGGTTACTGGGCCCCGGAGGAGGTTCACCTGTAGACACTGAGTCCTCAAGCACCTCTGGGGCCAGAATGGTTTCACCTGGTGCCTGCTCCTGAGGATCTGACAGAGGTGCAGGCTCCTCAGAATCTAGGCCTTGCCCCAGTTCAGCCGGCCCTGGAGGCGGGGACTCCTGTGCAGGCTGGGATTCCTCTGGTTCAGCCTCTGAATCGGAATCCCAGGCCATCACACCATCCCCCCTCCCAGCCCCCCCCTCAATCAAGGGTCCGGACCCGGCTTGCAGGGGTACGCCGCATGGAACTCTCGGAGGCAGGCAGGCGCGTGGACGTTGGCCGCTGGTTCCCAGGAACGGTCCTCCGGTCCATACCCCTTCCAGTCACTGACATACTGCAGCTTTCCCCTGCGGCATCGGGAGTCCAGAATGTGTTCCACCTCGTACTCAGGCTCTCCCTGAACCAAAACTGGCTGCGGTCGGGGACGGTTCGGGTGGAACTCATCGGGTGGGGTCACTGGACTCAGAAGGGACCTGTGGAAGACCGGGTGAACCTTCAGGGTTGCGGGCAACCGGAGACGGAATGCCACAGGTGAGACTTGGTCCACGATAGGAAACGGGCCGGTGAAACGGGCGTCCAACTTCCGTGAAGGTCGAGAGGGGTGGAGGTGGCGAGTGGAAAGCCATACCAGGTCACCGACGTGAAGTTCCGGCCCCACCTGGCGGTGGCGGTCGGCCTGGGCCTTGTACGCCTCCTTGGCCTGGTGCAGTTGCTCCATCAAAAGCTGCTGCTGGGACTGAAGCTCCTGAAGCCACTCCGTCACCGCAGGGACCACGGATGCCGGCAGCACATCTGGAAACAGCCGTGGATGATAACCGTAACTGGCCTGGAACGGGGTCTGCTGGGTGGACGCATTCACCGCGTTGTTGTAGGCGAACTCTGCCAATGCTAGGTGGTCGACCCAGTCATCCTGCTGGTAGCTGCAGTAACACCGGAGGTACTGCTCCAGCACCGCGTTCGCCCGTTCCGTCTGGCCATCGGTCTGTGGGTGGTAGGCTGACGAGAGACAGACCTCTGTCCCGAGGGTCTGGTGCAATGCTCGCCAGAACTGGGATGTGAACTGAACGCCCCGGTCGGACACCACGCGCTCAGGTAGGCCATGCAGGCGGAAGACATGCTGAAGGTACAGCTGAGCGGTTTCCTTGGCTGTGGGTACAGATGGGCAGGGGGCACAGTGCACCATCTTAGTGAAATGGTCGGAGAAAACTAGAAGGCAGGTACAGCCACGAGATGGGGGTAAGTCCACTACAAAGTCCAGAGAAACCGTGTGCCAAGGACGTGGTGGAACTGGCAATGGCTGAAGTAGGCCGGGGGGTCGCCCGGTAGGGCCCTTGGCCCGCCGGCAGACATCACAACCAGCAACGTAGCGAGCCACGTCAGCCTTCAGGCGGGGCCACCAAAACTCACGGCTTACCAGATGGGTTGTCCGATACCGCCCAAAGTGCCCCACTGCTGGGGCATCATGGGTCATCCGGAGAACCTCAGCCCGCAGTGGCCCTGGCGGGATGTACAGGAGACCATGGTGCAGCAGAAGGCCCTGATGGAAGACCAAGCGTCCTGGGCCCAAGCGTCGACCTGCTGCTGTTCCCGCACCCGAGCCTGCAGTGGCTCAGCCTCCTGGGTGGCCAGGAATGCAGCTGGTGGTAGGATCGTGGTGGGTACTGCCTGCTGTACCGTGTCTGCGTTGTCTTCAGGTTTCCGGGACAGGGCATCTGCCTTCTGGTTTTGGGAGCTAGGGATGTAGCGGATCCGGAACTGGAACCGGGAAAAGAACAACGCCCACCGGATCTGCCTTTGGTTCAGCTTGCGGGTGGTCTGGAGGTACTCCAGGTTCCGGTGGTTGGTTCTCACCTCCACCGGGTGTCGTGCCCCCTCAAGATGGTGGTGCCAGACCTCAAAGGCCACCTTGATGGCCAGTAGTTCCCGCTCCCACATGGTATAGTTACGCTCCGCTGGAAGGAGCTGGCGGGAATAGAAGGCACAGGGTAAGAGTGGCGCTTCAGGTCCGTACTGCTGAGACAAGACGGCACCGAGAGCCGTACTGGAGGCGTCGGTCTCCACCACAAAGGGTCGAAAGGGGTCAGGATGTTGCAAGATCGGCGCTCTCTGGAAACAGGCCTTCAACCCCTGAAACGCCTCCTCTGCCTCCTTGTCCCAGGAAAACGGCGTCTTGGGGCGCAGTAGCCGGGTCAACGGGGTGGTGCGATGAGCATAATCTGCAATGAAGGTCCGGTAATAGTTGGCGAACCCCAGGAAACGCTGTAGGTCCTTGCGGTTCCGAGGTGCCGCCCATTCCCGAACCGCTGCCACCTTCCCAGGATCCATCTGCACCCCATCTGGAGAGAGCCGGTGACCAAGGAAGTCCACAGGCCGCTGATGGAACTCGCACTTGCTGAGCTTTGCATACAAACGGTGCTCGCGCAAGCGCTGCAGCACAGTCCGGACATGACCCTCGTGGCAAGCCGGGTCACGGGAGTAAACCAGAATGTCATCCAAGTACTCCACCACGTACTTGTCTAGCAAGTCCTGGAACACGTGGTTGATGTACCGTTGGAACACAGCAGGCGCGTTGCACAAACCGAAGGGCATAACCAGGTATTCGAACTGCCCGTACCGGGTCCTGAATGCTGTCTTCCACTCATCCCCGGCTCGGATCCGAATCAAATTGTAGGCCCCCCGGAGGTCTAGCTTGGTGAACACCTGCGCCCCTTGCACCCGCTCCAGCAACTCCGAAATAAGGGGCAAGGGGTACCGGTCTGGGATGGTAATTTTGTTCAGGGCCCGGTAATCATGGCAAAGGCGGAGCTCCCCACATTTCTTCTTAACAAAGAGCACTGGCGCAGCGGTGGGCGAGGTAGAAGGCCTAATGAAACCACACTCCAGGTTCTTGCGCAAGAAGTCCTGCAAAGCCTCGCGCTCTGGCTCTGTTAGAGAGTATAAGTGACTCACCGGTAGGGGCGCTCCAGGCTGGAGGTCTATGCCGCAGTCAAAAGACCGATGTGGCGGCAGCTGGTCTGCCCCCCGTTCCTCGAACACGTCTTGGTAGTCCCGGTACACGGCTGGAAGCATGGGTGCTGCCTCCTCCGTGGGTGTGGCCGCTAGCATCTCGGACTGAGCATGGGAACATGGGTCTGGGAAGTGCACAGTCCGTTTGACCCAGTCAATCTGAACGTTGTGAGCCTCCAGCCAGTCCATCCCGAGCACCAGGGGGAACCGGGGCATGGAGGCAATGTCCAAGGTTCGCACCTCCCGGTGCTGCTGGAGACACAGGACCAAGGTCTGGGTCTCCCGAGTGACGGCACCTGAACGCAGGAGCCGTCCGTCAATTGCCTCCACCTGTACCGGTTCTGGCTTGTTCTGAAGTGGCACCTGATGATGAGCGGCAAAGGCAGCGTCCATATAGGAGCGGGTTGCCCCCGAATCTACCAAAGCGTGGGTAAGAATCCAGGGCCCACCTGGAGGGTAGAGACGCACCGGTACCATGAGATGTCGCAATTCCACTGGTGAGGGCCCTTCTTGCATGGTTTGGGACCCCATGTTGCTAGGGCCTTCGGCTACCGAGGTTGGCGGTCTCCCTGCGACTGGTATCTTCTCGGGACAGGAACGGGCATAATGTCCACTCCCACCGCAGTAAAGACACAGGTTCCCCTCCCGACGCCGCAACTTCTCCGAGGGGGAGAGGCGAGGTCGCGCAGCCCCGAGCTGCGTTGGCTCGACTGGCAACTAGGCTGTGGGCGTGGACCTGCTGGGAAGGACTGGCGCTAGTAGCCGGAAGTGATGGCGATCCCAGGCCTGGCGACGGTCCTCCAACCGATCGTCTATCTGCAGGCTCCGCTGAATGAGGGCGTCCAGCGTGGTGGGACGATCCATCATGGCCAACTGGTCCAGTATCTCGTCCGACAGTCCCTCAAGATACTGGTCCCGTAGTGCAGAGTCATTCCAAGACAAGTCTTGTGCCAACAGCCGAAATTCTGTGGCGTAGGCGGCGGCTGTGGACTTGTCCTGCTTCAACCGACGAATCGTCCGATTGGCTTGGCTCTCCTTCAGAGGGTCACCAAACGCAGTCTCTAAGTGGTTACAAAACCCCACATAGTCCGTTAGCAAAGGAGAGTCTTGCCGGAGCAGTGGCAAAGCCCACTTGGCCGCCTGGTCCTTTAACAAACTGATTAAAAAGTGCACCTTGGTGCGGTCGTCAGGGAAGTTCCGGGCTCGCCCCTGAATGTACAACTTGGCCTGGGCAAGGAACATGGGAAAACTGGCCGGGGCCCCATCAAATTTCTCAGGCAAAGCCACTGGGTACTTGCCAGAAGCCGGGGCGTCAGCCCCAGGAGCCGGTAGGGTGTCCAAGCGCTGCTGAAGTGCCGTAACCGCGTTGCTGAGCTGCTGCACGGTGTGAGTCAAGGCCTGGTTCTCCTGGGCTATTGCCAGCAGCGTAGCCGCTTGGTCGGCCATGGCTTCTGGCTCTTCCCGAACGCACCCCAACAAAGGGGGAGTGCGGGAGGTGGCGGGAGCAAACTGTGCTGGTCCCGGGGTAAAGGTACCGTTACCGTAGTCCGAGTTCACAAGATGAGAGGCGAGGTCCGAAACAGGGAGCCGGGCAGGGAACAGGAACGCTGGAAGGTCAGGAGCAGGAGGCCGGGCAGGGAACAGGAACGCTGGAAGGTCAGGAGCAGGAGGCCGGGCAAGGAACAGGAATGCTGGAAGGTCAGGAGCAGGAGGCCGGGCAGGGAACAGGAACACTGGAAGGTTTGAAGCCAACAACGACGTTGCTCCCGCAACCTGGGAGCGGGCTGACTGACCTTTATCTTCTTCTAAGGCCAGGGGCGGTCCCGGCCCCCTGGAGCCCCGCCTCCTCTGGCCTTAAGGCGAGCACTCCTCCTGGGAGCAACCAGTTCCCTTTGCCTCTCTGCCCTAAGCCTCTGCAGTTCAGGAGAGGCCGAAGGGTTACTGGGCCCCGGAGGAGGTTCACCTGTAGACACTGAGTCCTCAAGCACCTCTGGGGCCAGAATGGTTTCACCTGGTGCCTGCTCCTGAGGATCTGACACAGGTGCAGGCTCCTCAGAATCTAGGCCTTGCCCCAGTTCAGCCGGCCCTGGAGGCGGGGACTCCTGTGCAGGCTGGGATTCCTCTGGTTCAGCCTCTGAATCGGAATCCCAGGCCATCACACCATCCTTCCATTCCAATGTTCCATTGAACGTCTTACAGTGCGAATTAGCTCTTGTTTCATGCGCCCAAAGTGGGATCCCATGATTATCTTCCCCAAAACCCCAGTATCCATCCATAGGACCCTCGCTATCAGAATCCGAGGAAGACGTACCTGACTCATCTTCCGTCTCCGACTGCTTACTTCTTTTCTTAGCCGACGTGTGCTTCTTCTTGGACTTTCTTTTGCCCCCTTGCACCTCACTGTTGGCTGAGTTCTCATTGGCCGCTGGCTGGGCGACTTGGGGTTCCAGCTGCTCCGTATCAGAGTCGGAACCCGAGCTACCCTCCGTAGAACTGTGCTACGGCTGCTGCTCCTGAAAAACACTGGGGGAACCTAAAGCCTGTGACATGGTATTACTGCTGGCTCCCTTTGCAGGCGCCTTTCCTTTACCGGCACTCTATATGGGTGCCTTACCTTTACCGGTGCCTGAGGTGGGTTTCTTAGCAATGGCTGATTGGGCGTGAGTGTTGGGGCATCCGACTGCCGTGGTCTCTATCTGACCGCTGACCGACACAGCGACTGATGTGCCCTGTTGCTCCTGACTGTTAAGGGGAGTATCGGGTATAACCTCCTGTGAAGATTCCGGCGCTGGACGTGCCAGAGCCCTCAGCCTACACTGCCTATAAAATGTTTCAAAAGCCATGAAGAATCGAGCAAAGGCTTGAGGATCACAGGGCATAGCCAGCAATTGAGCGCCTCCATTACCCGTGGAAGATGCCAGCTGATTACCGGTGGAGGAAGCCTGTTGATTACCCCCAGAAGCCATTCCGAAATAAAAAAGACACAAAGAAACCTTCTAATTATCTGCGAACCACTAGCTCAGTATTGTCCACACTGGTGGAAATGCGTACCCACTAGAAGCCGCTCAGAATGAACGACCGCCCAATAGGTATTAAAGTTAAGGGTTGTTCAGTTATCAGAGGTGAGAATTATCTCAGGTAGGATTTAGTACCAAATAATTACTGACACGCTGTCCTTGCAAGAAAAAGGCAACACAGAGGGCTAGCTCAGTATTATGTACCCTGAACGCTAGCAAATAAGAGCCCCTGGTTGCTTTTGTATGAGCTTGGGACAACAGTCCCCGCGGACTCTTCCCCACTGTAAGCCACTTAGACAGCAGGTCTTATAACAATCCTGACCACCTTAGATGCTTACCAACTGAGTGGCCTAAAATGCTTCGGGTTATTATTTATTTATTTATTTATTTATTTATTTATTTATTTATTTATTGTATTTATTTTATTACTATTTATTTTATTTTATTTTATTTTATTTATTATTATATCTATCTATCTATCTATCTATCTATCTATCTATTTTATTTTACTTTAGCAACACAGTAGTTTTAAATTATTCAGCAGCTCCACTGCTGAATAACCAGAATTTAAGCTCCAGGCACTTAAATGTAATGAGATGCAACTAACTTATGAATCAGCTCCCAAACAATTATCCCTAAATTGATGCACCCAGCATTTTAACTTGAGGCAAGCTGTGCCTTAGCAGTACTAAACATATGTTTCCCAATAACCAGAATCCTCCAACTAAACAGCCACTCTCTGAACCGTGTAAAGCAAAACAATTGTAGCCTTACTGGAGTTCACTGATTGGGTCTGCGTTGCTCCGTGACGGGAGGAAGGAAGTCAAAATGACACCGAGTTGGTTCAAAGAAAGAGTTTATTCTGCTCTCCGGATAGCAGAAGGCACTTGCGTGGTGGGTCCACAGCAAAGTCCAAAGAAATGACAGGTTTCATGCAGTTTATATACTCTCCAGGCATCCTCTCCCGCTTCCCTAGCCACGTCAACTTGTATACGCAGGTTGACATCACATATATTACTTCTCTGGTACTCTCATCCATAAAGGATCTTCCTTCCTGTACTTCTAACCATAAAAGGATCTCTTCCTACTCTTATCTGGGGGGGGGGGGGCGTCATAATCTCCGGGAACAAGCTTTTGGAGTTTTTCCCAGACATTGGTCTTGTGCGTATTTTGTGGTCGGCACATAAGATAAAGTTTTGATGTGTTTTCGTTGTTCCCTGGGGAGCCAAGGCCATGCCTTGCCTGTCCTGATAAAGGACAGAACTGTTTATGCAGTTGTGTCCTTTATTATGGTTTTTGCTCAACAGTTCAAGTTTTACGCATTTAAAAGTGCTCTCTTTTGAAAGAACAAAACGGGGGGGGGGGGGTTGAGTCAGTTTTTAAACTTACTACACAGAAACCCATTCCTTCACAATCAAACTACAGATCAGCCGCCAGATAATTAAACCTTCAAACAATACACCCCGCACTTAGATTGCGGCACTGCTGTGGCGATAGAAAAATAACCTCGGAAAAACAGCACGCCAAACAATGCTCAAGCACTTCAAGTGAATCGCAATACCGTGACCTGTAGCCCGTGGGTAAACCTTACAGACTTAAAAAGGACTTAAAAGTTCCCAGGCTTAAAGCTCCCCTGCTATTTACCACCCCGCTCGCAGGAGCGATGAAGCTTACAATGCTGCCGGAGATTTAGCGCTATCTAATCAGGCAACCCCCTGCGTGGGTGACGTGCGCCAGGTAATGCTTCTTTGAAACAAAAACGCCCCTGAACTGAAAACCGCTAACGAAAACACACCCTCAAACTAAATGGTTGCAGGTGCTAAAGTAAAGGAATGAGCAAATGATACAGTAAAGACAGTGTTGCCCGGTTCTAGTACCTTACTAAAGATAGGCTGCCCACACCTCGCCGCGTGGCCTAAAGCAAGATGGTCCATCGATCTCCCGTAGATACAGTATCAGTGATTAGTGACACCAGCTCCAGAAATAGATTGCCACATTCCTGGGCTGATGCACACTCTGTCAGCAGAATTCACACGCAGCGAAAGTTGCACTCAGGAGGGTATCATTTAGAATGTTTATTCAGCGTTGGTCAGAATAAAGAACAAAGGTGACTGCCTGCTAGCGTGTTCTGGCGCAGAGAGAGAAAACGAAAGCAATAGCAAACATAAACATCCTGTGAACAGGAAATATGCAGACTCTGTGACTCACAAGCCTGCTCCCTTTTAAGGTGGAACGGAAATATCCTAACATCCTCCCCCTTTCCGTGTAACCTGTAGTACCTGTGGTTCAACCCAATTGCAACCTCTGTACGTAAACCTTTAGTTGTTCTCTGTTAACAACCTTAGACAACAGATCAGCAGGAATTTCATTTCCTGGCATGTAGGACACCTGAATCAGTCCTTTCTGAATACACTCTCTTGCACGATGTAACTTAATCTGCAACTACTTGGTTCTTTGCTTGCAACTCTCTGAGTTCAGCAAAGCCAAACAGGATCTATTGTCTTGATACACTTGTATAGGACATTTCACAGAAACCCCGATGTCCTTAAACAGTTGCATCAACCATTCACAATCCATGAGTGAAAATGACAGAGCATTGAGTTCTGCTTCACAGGAACTTAGGCTCACTGTCGTCTGCTTTTTGCACAACCAGTCAAACAGACAGTGGTTGTACATGTAGCATACTCCAGAAGTGCTTGTACCATCCGTGGTGTCACTTCCAAAACTAGCATCTGCAAAGATTTCAAGACCTCCAGTCTTCTGACTGGTGAACCTCAGCCTGTAGTGCAAAGTCCCTTTCAAATAGCGGGCTATGCGCTTCAGAGCTTTCCAATCCTGAACAGTAGGATTGTTAGCATGTCCGCTAAGCAGGTTAGTGCTTACAGCTATGTAAGGTCTTGAGCATCTAGCAATGAAATTCAACTCGCCTAGAATGCATCTGTACAGCGTAGTGTCAGAAAACGCTTCAGCAGTACTATCTACCTGGTAACCTGTCACCATCGGTGTGTCTGCTGGGTTTGCATCAACCAAATTCAACCTGGTTAATACATCAGCAATTTTCTGCGTTTGGTGTACCAGAAAATTACCTGCTTGGTCCCTCTCCACCTGCAGAGAAAGATAGTTGGATACCTCACCAAGATCCTTCATGTCAAAGTGCTCCTTCAGTTGAGCTAGGGTGCCTTTGTAAAAAGCCTGATTCTTCCAAAACATCAGAAGATCATCAACAAAACATAAACAATACAGTTTGTTTTGCCCCTCCTCCTTGACAAACACACACGGATCAGCTTTGCCCTGGTGAAAACCTAGAGAAAGCAATGTCTCAGTGAGTTTTGTGTTCCAACACCTGGCACTCTGCTTGAGACCATATAAGGATTTCCGCAGTTTACAGACCATTCCCTTCTGTATCTGCATTCCATCAGGTGGAAGCATGTACAGCTCCTCCCCCAAAATCCCGTACAAAAAAGCTGTATTAATGTCATGATGGGAAACATGCAGTTTCTCCTCTGCAGCTATCTTGAGCATTAGCCGAATGCTCTCATATTTGACGGTGGGCGAGTAGGTCTCGTGGTAATCCTGTCCTGGTACCTGTGAAAAACCTCTGGCAACCAATCTGGCTTTGTGTCTGACAACCTTGCCATTCTGGTCTGTCTTGGCCTTGAAGACCCATTTGCTGCCAACCAGTCTCATTCCTGGGACTACCGGTACCAGTTCCCAAGTTTGGTTCCTGTTCAAGGAATCAACTTCAGCCTTCATGACATTAAGCCAAGGCTCAGCATCTTTAGAGGTTAACTCCTGAACCTCTTTGAAGCTTGAAGGTTCCCACACCTTCTCTGAGCTACTAAGAACAGCAGTTGCCGTCTTAGCAAACTCATCAGCAAATCTCTTTGGAGGTCTGCCTTTGGTCGCCCTTTCAGACCTGCGAACCAGACGTAAGTCTTCTGGACTCATCTCCTCCTTCTTAGGAGAAAAGTGACCAATGGTGAACAGTGGTTCTTCCAGTTCATTGTCAGACGCATCAGATGGTCTGACTGAGACCTTTGCGCTCTTGTAGTCTGCTGTGTCATCACTGTCACTGACACCAGCAGCAGCGCTGTGAACAGGAAATATGCAGACTCTGTGACTCACAAGCCTGCTCCCTGTTAAGGTGGAACGGAAATTTCCCCCCGCTTTTTTTTAGAATGGAGGCCTCCTGGCAGAAAACGTCGCAGGGCAGGCTGCACTGTTTACAGTCCTCCTTGCTCGCTCGGTTCCCGCCGTGCAGATTGCCTTTGGGACCAAGGAACCAGGGCAAAATAAGTCAAGGCACAGTTAAATGGTGCCTAGTGCGGGAGAAGGAAAGAACAGCCACGGAAGACCCGCTCGGTATACTTCACCCGTATTCTGGACCGCACACTAATCCAAGGATTTCCCTCCGCGTAGCACAGTTCACTGCAAGCGAACCCAATAAGTGACCGCTGCAATACTCCCTAGTCCGGCAAGACCGCAGAGCCCGAGCGCCGCTGCACTCCCTTTCGAACCGTTCGTGCGCCCTGACCCTCTGCTACCAGCAACCATGCTAAAGCGAAGCAGTGATTTCAGCTCTGACTGAGACCAAAGTCACGACAGTGATTTCAGTTCTTGAGCGAGGTCTGGCCGAGCACAAGGGAAAGGCGAGTCCACAACGGTACCAGGCAAAAAAAACGGTCAGCTGGAATGGACGCAAAGAGGGCTTTCCCTGGGCGCGACGGGGATTCCCTCGTTCTCGCGGGGGCCAAAACCAGCCCCCGCGTGTGGGGGGGGGCCCACAACCCCACCTCCTCTCGAGCTCGGAAGTGGCTCTGTGACTTCCAGACCCAATGGACTGAAGCCAAATGCTCCAAGCCAAGAGCCACAGAAGCTCCACTGCATGAATGGAGCCAACTGTTAAAGTATACAGTTCAGCCCATGTGGTCTGCCATGCCTGCAGGAGCAGCGTGTACTCAGAACAGTGGAGAATGGAAGCATAGGGATTTAACAGAGCCAAAACCTGCCCACTCCTTGCACCAGAAGTCATTTGCTAAGGAGGAGCTCTGTGGAAAGGGGCCTGGTTGTTGGTCAGGGCCAGCCCAGATTCGAGGAGGTGCAACATAGCAAGCAACTAAAAACCCTGAATAGACGATAGCCCTGGCCAGTGCAGTTGTTACCCCTGTGAGGAAGAGGGAGCTGACGGGCTTGTGGTCGCTCATTTTCAATTCCATGTGGCTTTGGTAGCTAAGTTGATTCACGCTGCCTCCTCTCAAGAGGATTGGGTCACACCATGCTGGCACACAGCACTTCCCACTGCAAGGAGGCAGGAGAGACACTAGGACTGTTGGACTGCCTGAGGCAACACACAAGGCTCACACAGTCAAACTTTGGCTCCACA
This sequence comes from Podarcis gaigeae, assembly GCF_964106915.1. Classification (NCBI taxonomy): domain Eukaryota; kingdom Metazoa; phylum Chordata; class Lepidosauria; order Squamata; family Lacertidae; genus Podarcis; species Podarcis gaigeae. The sequence goes on from NC_139695.1 coordinate 22,356,491, forward strand.
CACGGTCTGTGATCTTGACCATGGTCAACAGCTGGAGATGATTGTTGGGATTCGCAGGATGATGAGTAAGTCTGCAGGCTTCAACAGGCTGATGCAATACTCTGTGAAGTGCTGGGTCATAGTGACTCAGTGGGAATGTGATTGGCTATCACCTGTTTTAAAAAGGAAAGCCTGTGCAACAGTTGTGTGGTTGTGCTGTGGTGTGGTGGTTGTGCTGTGGTGTGGTGGTGAGTATTTGTTTGCCTTAAGGAGCAGGTACTCTGTATGGACTGTTTCTGTAAATACTTGTATATAGCTCACATTAAAAAGACTGCACTGAATAAAACCTGGGACTCTGGGCGTTTCTGCTGAAAGCGCCGTGAGGAATTCGCGACAGGGTTATGGGCCCAGCACGCTTCCGCTGTGCAAGAGTACAGGTGGCAGTTATCTAGCCGTGGGTGCTGGAGGTGAGCTGCAGGGATGGAGCAGTCCAGAACTGGCGTGTTGCTGGAGAAGCTGACGGCCACGAACTACAGCATCTGGTCGGTCTGCATGCAACACTTCCTCAAGCGTGAGGGCCTGTGGAAGGTGGTGGAAACTCCACCGCAGCCCCCTGAGGAGGATGAGGACGACGATGAAAAGCTGGCACTAGCAGAGGCCCAGCTAGAAAAGGATGAGAAAGCTTTGGCTATTATCATTCTTGGAGTGGACGACAGCCAGCTAGTCTACGTAGCTGATAAGGTGACGGCAAGTGAGGCGTGGAATGCGCTCAAGGCTGTCCATGTGCAAGAGACAGCTGGCTCACTGATAACATTGACCAGGAGACTGTACCGGTGTTGGAAGAAACCGGGGGACTCCCTGGTGAACCACCTAAAATTCCTAACAGGCTGTTTCCAGGAGCTAGCCTTAAGAGGGAGGCCTGTGGGGGAAGAGGACAAAGTCTTTATAGTCCTGAGTTCCCTTGATGACAGCTATGATATGCTGGTCAATTCCCTCGAGCCTGTAGAGACTGATAAGCTGACTCTGGAATACATTACTGGACAGTTGTATGCAGAGGAGGACAGGCGCTCAGAGCAAAAGATGACCTCAGCCCAGCTGTTGGAGCATCCCAGAGGGAACAACAACCGGTAAGAGCAGAGGTGTCGGGAGTCGGAGAAACAGCCAGGAGGAGCTGCTGCAGACCAGCCAGTGGTCAACAAAGTAAAAAGGTGTTTTTGCTGCAAGTCCAGTGGACATCTGCTGCGGGACTGCCCGAGAAAACAACAAAAACAGCAGAAGCACAGGAGGCAGCAGAGAGAGAGTCTACCGCTTGGGTGTCTGCAGATGGTCAAGAAAAGGAAGAGCTGTGGAAGAGCAGATGGTCAAGAAAAGGAAGAGCTTCTTCTTGTAAAAGAAAAGGATTGCTAACTGATGCTAGGGCTTAAAACAAAAAACATGTAAGTCTTGCTACGGGCCAGAAAGCTAATGTGGTTTGTGAGGGGGAGGTGTGTTCCCACAGCTGGGACACGCATTCAGGAATGTGTTGTGTGTGCCTAGTTTGCAAAACAATCTCCTGAGTATTCCAGACTTGGCAAAAGCAGGCTTTGAAGTAAACTTTGTGGGAGGTCAGTGACAGATAAAGCAAAATGGGGCAGTGTTGGCAAATGCTAACCTTAGAACTAATATGTATGTACTGCAGTGTGAGTCTAAGGTTGCGAATGTGCAAAATGTCCCAACCCATGATATGTGTATTCATCTCCTGCACAGGCGTCTGGCTCATGCTAGCTTTAAGGTGCTGAACAAAACATTGGAGTTGTGTGGGGGGATGAAAAACATTAAAAGTTGTGATAATTACTTAGACTGCAATATCTGCAAGGAGGTTAAAAGAAGGGCTTGCCCAGTAGCAAGAGCAAGCCAGAGAGAAACCAAAAAACCACTGGAGTTGATTCATGCTGATGTAACTGGTCCTTTTCCACCAAGTGTCTCCCATAACAAGTACTGTTTGATCCTAGTGGATGACTATTCTAGATTTGGCTGGGTCTATCCATTAAAGCAAAAGTCTGACGTTGCCCAAACTTTGAAGTTCTGGGTAAGAAGGGTAGAAAGGCAACTTGGCGAAAAGGTGTGCTCTATTCAGACAGACAGGGGAGGAGAGTTTATGGCAAGCTCTCTAAGAAACTGGTTGCGTTCCCAAGGGATTAAACATAGGCTTACCAATGTGGCAACGCCTCAGGAGAACGGAGTAGCAGAGCGTAGGGGAGGTGTCTTGCAGACACAAATGAAAGCATTGTTAGCAGATGCAAATCTTCCAATGAAGTACTGGGCTGAGAGTATTAAGACTGCGAATTATATTGGGAATCGCTTGTGGTCAAGGGTACTAGATGACATACCCTATAAAATTCTCTATAACAAAAGTCCCAGTTTGCAACATTTGAGAATCTTTGGGGCAAAGGCGTGGGTTGACATACCTGTAAAGAACCGAAGAAAAGGTGGGAAAAGGGCACAGCAGTTGCTATTTCTTGGGTATGAAAGTGGTACGAAAGCCTACAGGTTTGAAGATGATAAAAATCTTTTGAGTTATAGTCGATCAGCTAGCTTTAATGAGCAAAGAAATTGGCCCAAGATACATGCAAACCTGCTGCCAGAAAAAGTTTTACTGCCGAGCGTACCTGTTGAGGCAGCTGAAACAAAGCTAAGAATTGGCAGCTCTCCCAGAGAAACTGAAAGGGAGGAGGTAAAGGTTGAGCATTTTTCTCCAGCTGCTAGCATGGAGCAGTGGGGAAAATAAAGTGCAACAGGGACAGGAGGAGGTAAATCTCCAGAATCAATCCACCCCAAAAGCAGTCCTGAAGGTAGCCCAGGGGGTGAGATTAATGAACCAAGGAGGTCTGCAAGAAGTAATAAAGGTCAACCTCCAGACCGTTATGGGTTCCCAGCCACCATAAACCAGGTTTGTGTAACTGAGCCAGAAAACTTTGAAGAAGTGCAAGAGTTACCTACTCTAGAGAAAGAGGCGTGGTTAAAGGCAATGCAGGCAGAGTATAACTCTCTGCTAAACAACAATGTGTTTGTACCTACAGAATTGCCTGAAGGTAAAAAGCCCATAAGCTGTAAGTGGGTTTTTAAAGTGAAAAAGCTGGCTGATGGTAGTTGTCAGAGGAAAGCCAGGTTGGTTGCAAGGGGCTTTACACAAAGGAAAATGATACATTATGATGAAGTGTTTGCCCCAACAGCAAAGGCTGAAACAGTAAAATCAGTTTTAGCAATGGCAAGTCTGAGAGGGTTAAAGGTTAATCATTTTGATGTTGCCTCAGCATATTTAAATGCTCCTATTGACACCGCGGCGTATTTACAGCAAATACCAGGTTATGAGCTGGAAAAAGACAGCATGGTGTTAAAGCTGCAAAGGGCACTATACGGTTTACACCAAAGTGCACGTCTATGGCATGAATGCATAGACACAACTTTGAAAAAGATGGGATTCAAACAAAGCCTGGCTGATTCCTGTTTATATTCAGCAATGGTGCAAGGAAGTGTTTGTTATTTACTTTTGTATGTTGACGATATCTGTCTAATAACAACTGCACAAAAGCAAGTGTCTTGGTTTATAAACAGCCTAGGTAACAAATACAAACTGAAGTATTTGGGAGAGATTCAGAATTACTTAGGAGTAGAGGTTCAGTCTGCTATCTGAGTCAGAAGTAAAAAATCGAAAAGCTACTGAAGACATATGGAATGGAGAGGGCAAATGAGGTTGACACTCCCATGACTACCCAGTACAAAAATGAACCAGAAGGACAAAAATGTGAGAATGCAACAGCGTTTCATTCTCTGTTGGGTTCTCTGTTATATTTAAGTTGTTGGACAAGGCCCAACATAACATTGGCAGTGCACATGTTAAGCCAAAGAAGTGCAGACCCGGCTCAGAGAGATTGGGTAGCACTTAAAAGAATCCTAAGGTATCTGAAAGGCACAAATGATTACAAACTGGTGCTGGCTATGCCATATATATTGGAAATGCCCTGGTTCAGTGGAAATCCCAGAAACAAACATTTGTTTCCACAAGTACTTGTGAAGCAGAGTACTCAGCCATAAGTGAATGTGTGTCACAAATAGAGTGGTTTGCTTGTCTAACAAAAGAACTTGGAATACCTTCTGAAATGCCAATCACTGTGCTAAGTGACAACATGGCTGCACAACAGCTTGCTAACCAACAGAACTTTAAGAGCAAGAGTAAACATATTGCTATAAGATACGGAAATGTGAAAAATGCTTTGGAAAGAAATGTGTTAAAGGTACAGCACTGTAACACGAAATGTAATGTGGCGGATTTGTATACAAAATGTTTGGATGCTACTAAATTTCAAGACTTAAGAGAATTATTAGGTCTCAAGCCTTTGACTTAAGGAGGAGTGTTGGGATTCGCAGGATGATGAGTAAGTCTGCAGGCTTCAACAGGCTGATGCAATACTCTGTGAAGTGCTGGGTCAGAGTGACTCAGCGGGAATGTGATTGGCTATCACCTGTTTTTAAAAGGAAAGCCTGTGCAACAGTTGTGTGGTTGTGGTGTGGTTGTGGTGTGGTGTGGTGGTTGTGCTGTGGTGTGGTGGTGCTGTGGTGGAGAGTATTTGTTTGCCTTAAGGAGCAGGTACTCTGTATGGACTGTTTTTGTAAATACTTGTATATAGCTCACATTAAAAAGACTGCACTGAAAAAAACCTGGGATTTTGAGCGTTTCTGCTGAAAGCGCCGCGAGGAATTCGCGACAATGATGGGGCTTGGGAGTCCAACTTCTGAAGGGGCGGACCTTGCAGGTGTGCAGGTATTTTGCCTCATGGAGAGAGTTGTTAGGAAATCAAAAGCTGCCTTCTACCAGGTCAGAATGGATTTCTGACCTACCCCAGTTTTGACTCCTACATTGCAGGGGGTTGGACTAGATGACCCTCATGATCCCTTCCAACCCCCCAATTAATTAATTAAGTCTACTCTGGCTGGCAGCAGCTCTCTGTGGCCCAATCCTTTTTCAGGTGGAGGTGCCATAGAGTTTCAACTTGAGACTCTGCATACAAAGCATATGGCACACCACCAAATTATGATCCAAATTACGATCCAAATTAGGATCAAATTATGATCCTTCCCAAAAGCAATGGGCCCCGGTATTTTTGTTCAGTGATCCAAGCTTCAAGAAATGTAAAAATACCCTTTCTGGCACCTGAAATGCTGCCCAAAGGAGCCTGCCGTTTTCCGGCTTCGTCACTACATGTTCCGCCTGTCCTTTTGATTTCCCCATTACCACAGCAAGAGAAATTAAACTAGCAGGCCTAGGTGGCTTCTTACAGTTGTCAATAACCACAATAATATGCAAAATCATGGATGATGAGGCTCAATGGCTACTAGCCATAATGGCCACAGAACATACTCCCCCAACAGAAGCAGTATGGCTTGGAGGAGGGGAGTGTGTTGTTGCACTCAGGTCCTGTTTGTGGGCTCCCCAAGAGGCATCTCATTGGCCAATGTGAGAACAGGATGCTGGGCCAGATGGACCAATGGCCTGATCCAGCAGGGCTGCTCTCACGTTCTTATGCCCTGGCAGACTCATCTTGAGAGAGCACCAAGTCTAATTCCCAGACTTCCTTGACACAAACAGGATTGTCATTCAGCCTGCTGCACCTTTCAATGAACTGCAACACCGGTTATACACACCATGAAACAGAGGATGCTGGTTATCAGGACAAATGTGGGGGAAAGGCTGCTTGTGGAAAAGGAGCCGAAACATTTCCAGAGACTTTGAGCAGGGATGGGTTGAGGAAGACAACATATCACAGCCTTGCATTTCACAACTTGCCTAGCAGCCTTTGGTAACCAGGAATTCCATGCAAGCAAAGTGAGCAGGTGAAGGAGAGCTGGATCTCTCTCTTCCTCCTTTGCTTGATGTCCATTCTGGCTGCAGAGGAATGGAAGTCCATCCAGCCCTCAACTCTATCCCTCCTCCACCAGCTTGCTTAGCAGAAAGCAATTTTTAAAATATTTTTTTTTACTAGCCTGCTCAAGAGAATGGAAAGGCAGGACACTACTAGCATCTCAGCAGACTAGGAAAAACAAACAAGCCTTGCAGAAGAATGATTTAGAGGACTTACTTACAAAGGCTCAGCTATCAAGCAGGCGCTTACCTGGAGTCCCAGCGATCTGTTTTAGAGTCGAATTTGTACGTCGGGATGAACTTGATCTCTCCCTCTGTGAAATCAGCAAAAGCTGTCTTTTTGGTACGCTGAATGTTTAGCTAAAGCCAAAAAGAAATCGCTTATCAGCAGAGAAGCAGAAGACCCCCTGTTGCCTGACAATGGAGTCTATTAACAGCCACTGTTGTGCTGGAAGACCAAGGTGAAGTACTAGTAGGGTAAAGGTAAAGGTAAAGGGACCCCTGACCATTAGGTCCAGTTGTGGCCGACTCTGGGATTGCAGTGCTCATCTCGCTTTATTGACCGAGGGAGCCGGCGTACAGCTTCTGGGTCATGTGGCCAGCATGACTAAGCCGCTTCTGGCGAACCAGAGCAGTGCACAGAAACGCCATTTACCTTCCTGCCGGAGGCGTACCTATTTATCTACTTGCACTTTGATGTGCTTTTGAACTGCTAAGTTGGCAGGAGCAGGGAGAGAGCAAGGGGAGCTCACCCCGTCGCAGGAATTCGAACTGCCAACCTTCTGATCGTCAAGCCCTAGGCTCTGTAGTTTAACCCACAGCGCCACCCGCGTCCCTACTAGTAGGTTAGCCATGTGCAAAAAAAGGGGTATACCTGCTGAAATCCTATCTTATACACAATTATTAAAGGTACAGGATGCTTGTGCATTTTTGCCCCTAGTCATCTTAAATTACTTTGCTGCATCACACGACAGGAAAATCCTCTAACTCAGGAGTAGCAGACACGTGGCCCTCACAGTGCTGCAGAACTACAATTCCCATCATCCCTGATTACTGGCCATGATGGTTGGAGCTAACAGGAACTGCAGCTCAGTAACATCTGGCAGACCACAGGTTAGCCATACCTACAACAGACAATGTTATATGTACCAATAATCCATACAAACTGTTAAAAACCACCAGAATACATCCCAACACTACGAACAACTGCAAAACCATCCTTTTGCATCCTGCGTTGGCTCCCAGTACATTTCTGAGCACAATTCAAAGTGTTGGTGCCAACCTTTAAAGCCCTAAATGGCCTCAGCCCTGAAAGAGTGTCTCCATCCCCATTGTTCAGCCCAGGCATCAGGGTCCAGCACTGAGGGCCTTCTGACGGTTTCCTCACTGTGAGAAGCGAAGTTACAGGGAACCAGACAGAGGGCCTTCTGAGTAGTGGCACCTGCCCTGTGGGGCACCCTCCCGTCAGATGTCAAGGAGATAAGTAACTATACAACCTTTAGGGAAGTTTTTAATGTTTTATGATGGTTTTGCATATGTTGCAAGTCTGAGGCTGCCCCCCTTGCCTTCCTTGCAGCATCCTTCTAAAAGGGCTAAGGCATGACTACACTCACAAAGTTTAAATCCACCATAAGGTGCAGCAATCAGGCCTCTGTTTCAACACAAAATACCAATGATCCTTATGCCAAGTGGGAGAAAGGTCGTAAACATTATGAACACACAAACCTTGGAGAGAAAAATTAAAAACAAAAAGCATCAGCAATTTAATTTGATTTAATGGAAGTATCTGCTGATAAGAACATGTGAGCAATGCAGATTTTCCAGATAGATGCAAAACCTAGAGCAGGAAACCTTAGACCTTTAGATATTGCTGGACAGCAGCTATGCTGGGGCTGATGGGAGTCCAACAAACATCTGGAGCGTGTGCTGAGCTAGGAAAGCCCTTTAACTGGGAAATTGCAGAGCAGTCCTATTTATTCCAAGGCAACCCTCCAACTTAATTGGGACTTGCTTCTAATTAAGGTTGCACAAAACTACAACCTTAAAAAGCATTTGTAGAAGTCACAGTCATTCTATGTTATAGCTACACTTTGCTCCTAACTGCCTGAAAGTGGTTTCTCTAGCCTAGGCTGGGGTATCCCAGACAGAGGAAATAAACAGGGCAATATCTTAAACCACCACATATAACACAAATATCTCTCTCACCTGGTCGTAGGTCAGAAGTCTCTGAAGTTCATTTTTAGTGATCAGAGTTTTCACATCGTTGGCATCAGGAAGGCAAAGCCTGTAGTTCAGATCACCCAACCAGATGACAATGCTGGAAAAAAGTAATGAAACCACAGCTACAGGCTAGCTCACAGGGTCGGGGGGCGGGGGGCAGCCTGCTGCCACTTCCTGCAATATGTAGTAAGACTGATAACTAGGATTGGGCAGTATGTGTGAGGAGAACCTGAGCTTACAAGGTTAAACAGCTCAGAATGTGCGTCCTGCCTACAGTGGGGTGGAGAGACTCTGCGTCACATCCGAGAGTCTCAGTCCTTTGTTCTATTCTGCTTTTGTTTTTGTCTGGGACAGACACGTTTGTACGATGTTCCGTACTCTACTAGATAATGGATAGTTTCTGCTATAAATAAAGTGCTTTTAGTTTTAGTAACTCTGCGTGAGAGCCTGATTTATGCATATCGACGCACAGAGACTTATTTTCTGACCACTGCTAGACTCTGCTTTTGCTCAGAGCTTTGGAATGCCTTTGAAGGCCTGGCGCAGCAAGGAAAGCCCGCCGGACTGTTATCTCTCTGAGCAATAAATTACTTTCAGAAGCTATGGAGCCGAAGTTTTTACGCTGTCAGAGAAAGCCTGCTTTTATGTGCTGTGTGCTGAAAAGCTTTTGGCTGCTGAAGAAGGAAGCCCAGCTCTGAGACCCTGCCTGGAGGAAAGCAGGGGGTCTCACTGGCTGCAAGCTGTGTGCTGCAAAGTGTCGCTGGAGGACTCTCCTCAGAAGCTGGCTGGTACGCGTGAGTACTTCTGAGCCCCAAGGGAGGACTGGGGGAGGAGATGGCTGCTCTCCAGGAATCTTATGATGTCCCGGTTGAGAAGCTCAACAGCCAGAACTGGGAAATCTGGGCCAGAAGAGCACGGGGGTTGTTTTTGGCCACAGGGCTCTGGAGTCCATTCCAGAAGGAGCTGGCCCCACCCATGAAAGCTGCTGCTGGAGCTGGTGCAGCAGACGTGGAGGCTGCTCTGCTGAGAGCAGAGAGAGCAGTGAGAGCTCTGTATGCTGAGAGCAAGTGTGGATGCTTTGCTGTTGCCCCACCTGGAGGGTCTCAAGACTGCTCAGGCCACCTGGCAGGTGCTGAAGTGTCTGTGTGAAAGCTCAGCAGGAGCCAAGGGCCGAGGGGAAGCCGAGGACCCGGTGGGGGCTGAAGGCCACATTCCTGAAGATACAGCTGGGAGTTGCTGCTTTGTCTCCGAGAGGCCACGTCATGTAGAGGCCCAAAACCAGAGTGCTGGGGAGCATGCAGGCCCAAGCTGTGCACCCAAAGGTGGGGGTGCAGTGAGTGCAGGAATGGCTGGAGGGGAAGCTGTGAGAGCTTTTGCTACATGCCGCTGTTATCGGTATGGCTCTCGCTCCCACCTCGTGAGAGATTGCCCAGTGGAGGTGCAGGAAGGGCCTAAGGTTGTTCCCGGAGCAACCAGATTAAGAGCTCTTTGAAACGTGGGAAGCAAAAGCCAAAGACAGCTGGCAGAGACGGCCCTGAACATAAACATTTAGCAGCTTCTATGGCAAGAATCAGGAGCTGTGAACAGGACGCTGTGCTGTTTTTTGTGATTGACTCAGGAGCTTTGCATCATCTCGTGCCCTCTGGTGGTTTTCTGAGGAACTGCACCTCTATAGTCTCTGGAAAATCTGTCTGTTTGACAGATGGGACTAAGCGTGCTCTGACGCAGACTGGCTCACTGTTTTGTTCTTTCTTACAGAATTTGATACAGGCGTTTGTCATTCCTGGACTGTCCTGTGCGTTGCTATCCATCACCGCTCTTGTTGCTGACAATTATAGAGTCTGTTTTGAGAATAATATGTGTTCTATTTCCAGGGATAGGCAACAACTAGTCAGTGTGGAATGTAAAGATAGGCTGTTTGTGCTAGAAGCTTCTCTTGCAGGTCCAGATGCCATGGAGGCAGCTCAAGCGTAATGTGCCAATGTTCCAGTCCATGATGCGTGTGCTCATCTCTGGCATAGACGTATGGCTCACGTGTCATGGGGTTACGTGAAGAAGATCCCAGAATGCACTGAGGGGTGCAAAATGAAATCCTGTGCTAAGTTTCTTGAGTGCAGAGCGTGTAAGCACGCAAAGGTGAAAACGTGCCCATACCCAAGGTCTGAAAGGATGACCACTAGGCCTTTTCAGTTAGTACATGCAGATTTGTGTGGCCCGATGTCAGTAACCAATCTGGGCAGGGCCAAATTTGCATTGGTGCTGATAGATGATTTTTCGAGGAATGGCTGACTGTTCACTCTTAAACACAAGAGTGAGGCTGCGCTGCTAATCAAAAATTGGATTGCGGCAGTGGAACTGCAGTTTTCCACACGAATGCGAAACTTTCAGAGCGACCGTGGCGGAGAGTTCACCGGGTCTGCGCTGCAAAGTTTCTTCCACCAGAAGGAAATTCAACACAGGTTGACAGCTCCACACAGTCCCCAGCAGAATGGCGTTGCAGAACGCTGGAACAGAACGCTGCAGGAGATGTCTGCAGCGTTGCTGTTTGATGCTGGGCTCCCACAGCGCTTTTGGGGGGAGTCTTGGCGGAAGGCCAGTTTTACCTTGAACAGGTCATTTAATTCAGTGGTAGGGGACACAGCCTATTTTCTGCTGCATGGCAAGAAGCCCAAGGTGCATTTCTTCTGTGTTTTTGGCTGTGAGGCTTGGGTCCTCATACCAAAGGCCAAACGCAGAAAGGGTGGCCCTAGGTCCCAAAAGATGATTAAATGTGGGTATGAGCCAGGGACCAAGGGGTGGAGATTTGCTTATCCATCAGGGAATCAGTCCAGAATTCTGCTCAGCAACAGTCCTGAATTCTGTGAGCAGAGTGGGTGGACACGCATGCATGGGAACCCTGATATTCTTTCAGAGAGTCTGCTTGACTCTGCTGATGAAGAAGAGGAAGAGTTTGAACCTTCTGTTGAGGCACAGAGTCCAGACCCAGATCAGATAGAGGGGAGAACTTCTCCTAAGGCTGTAAAGCTTGAACACAGCAGTGCTCCTTCTTCTCCTATAAGGTCAGCTGAGAAGTCCAGACGGTGCAGCAAGTCAGAGGGGGAGCTCTCTGATGCCAAGGACGTTCTGGCTGGCCCTAGTGGGTCAGAGGGGGTATCTGAAGTTGGGTTGCGCCGTTCAACTCGGGCAACAAAAGGAAAACCTCCTGACAGGTTTGCAGTCACTAGTGTGTGGGTTGGTATGGCACAGTGTGAACCTGAGAGTTTCGAGGATGTTCAGAAACTGCCTCAGGAAGAAGCCAGGAAATGGCATGAGGCGATGCAAAAGAAGATGAGCTCAATGGAGTCTCTAGGTGTGTTCTCCCTCACGAAGTTGCCAGCGGGCAAACAGGCCGTGAGTAGCCGCTGGGTTTACTGTCTTAAACCCACAGCAACTGGAGAACCACAGTACAAGGCTAGGCTAGTAGCCAGAGAGTTCACGCAGTGGAAGGGGCTGTATTATACTGAGGTATATGCTCCTACTTCCAGACGTGAAACTCTGTGCATGCTCTTAGCCATTGCTGCACAAAGAGGTTTGCTGGTGCATCACTTTGATGTGGATGTAGCCTACTTGAACTCAGACCTCCAGGAGGATCTGTACATGCTTCCTCCTACAGGGTTTGAGGGCAATGAGCAAGGTACTGTATGGAGACTTCACAAGTCAATTTACGGTTTGAAACAATCGGCCAGGAATTGGAACTTGTGCCTGAATGAAGCTTTAGAGAAGCTAGGTTTCAGGAAGAGTCTTGCTGACAGCTGCCTGTACCTTAAAGGGTCAAGAGAGTCACAGGAAATGGTGTTAATCTTTGTTGATGACATCATTTACAACGCAAGGGCCGACAAACAGGTACAGAAGTTTGCCAAAGAGCTAGGGAAGCGGTTTCAGCTCAAGAACCTGTGTGCAGTAAAGATCTACCTGGGCGTGGAGATAGCTAGAACTGAGGATGGTAGCTTCTTGCTCAGTCAGAAAGGCAAGATAGAGCAGTTGCTTGAGAAGTTCAGAATGTCTGATTGTGCAGGGGTTAGGACACCCATGGAGACAAGCTATATGATGGACAGTCAGCAAGCAGAATGTGCTGAGTTCGAGAACGCTGTGCTCTTTCAGTCAGCTCTGGGTAGTCTGTTGTATCTGTCCCAATGGAGCAGACCAAACATTGCTTTTGCTACCAATCAGCTCAGTAGGGAAGCTTCAAAGCCCAGTGTAAGTGCCTGGCATGGTATCAAGCGTTTACTGCGTTACCTGCAGGATACCAAAGACTTCAGTCTCAAACTGTCAGCTGCAGGTGAGACGAAGTTCACATTCTGGGCAGACAGCGACTGGGCAAATCTGGATGACAGGAAGTCCGTATCCGGGGTGGTAATAAAGTTTGGGAAATCTCTTGTTGGGTGGAAGTCCCGGAAGCAAAGTCTCGTTGCGCTGTTCTCTACTGAGGCTGAGTTCAGCACACTGTCAAATTTGTGCCGGGAACTGGAGTTCTATAGATGCTTGGTGCAAGAGATCTGTGGGGATTGTAGCTTGCCCATCACTGTTTAGGAAGACAATCAACCCTGTCTGAAGCTAGCAGAATCTGGGCAGTTTAAGGCCAGAACCAAGCATCTACACATACTTTTCCAGAATGTATGTCAAAGTGTTCAGTCAGGTTTGATACGGCTGAAATATTGCGAGACTTCCATCGGCAATGGCGGATTCCCTCTAACTTCGAGGGAGTAACTCCGCGGAAATTGGGTCTTGCCGCTACAGCGAAGCGGGGACCCCTTTGAAATTCACAGGCAGGAGAAGCCTGTGACCGTGGGACTCGGCGAGCACCATTAGCGCCCCCCAATTTGTGAGGGAACCCCGCAAGGGGGTCCGGAGCGTAACGGGGGTTTGGCATGGTGCTGAGAGCCAACTGCTCTTTCCGTGGAGTGAAGCCGCACAGCTGTTGCCAGAGAGCGCTGACCTTTTTCCTGTGACAATTCGGCTAACAAACAGCTACCCGTGAGTAGGTCAAGTTTAAGATTGGGGAATATAAGAAAAAAGGATTAATTTGGCACTGAAGCGGGAAGGCGTAAACAGGAAGTCCGACTTCCGTTTTCTGTATATAGATCAAAGCAAAGACTCTTTAAGCAACTAGAGGACCACCTGGAGAGTTGTGTCTAAAAGGACTTAAATCCTAACATCAGACTAAAAGAATCCCCCCCCCCCGAATTGCAGGAGAGGGGAGGGAAGAGGAGAAAGTATTTTTTGCCTGCAAAAAAAAAGGAGAGTAAAGGGAATAAATGTTGGGATACTGCCAGGGAGACAAAGGCCATCACTGCCTCCACGTCGTCTCCGGATGATCTGTTGATGTCCCGTAGTCACGCAGTATCAGCAATTAGCGGCACCAAGCCTCAGAAACAGATTGCCACATTCCTGGGCTGATGCACACTCTATCAGCAGAATTCACACAGCAAAAGTTTCACTCAGGAGAGTATCATTTAGAATGTTTATTCATCGTTGGTCAGAACAAAGAAAAGCATGACCGACTGCTAGCGTGTTCTGGCGCAGAGAGAGAAAACGAAAGCAATAGCAAACTTAAGCATCCTGAGAAACAGGACATGCGTAGACTCTGTGACTCACAAGCCTGCTCTCTCTTAAGGTGGAACGGAAATATCCTAACATCCTCCCCCTTTCCGTGTAACCTGTAGTACCTGTGGTTCACCCAATTGCAAATTCTGTACGTAAACCTTAAGTTGTTCTCTGTTAGCAACCTTAGACAACAGATCAGCAGGAATTTCATTTCCTGGCATGTAGGACACCTGAATCAGTCCTTTCTGAATACACTCTCTTGCACAATGTAGCTTAATCTGCAAGTACTTGGTTCTTTGCTTGCAACTCTCTGAGTTCAGCAAAGCCAAACAGGATCTATTGTCTTGATACACTTGTATAGGACATTTCACAGAAACCCCGATGTCCTTAAACAGTTGCACCAACCATTCACAATCCAAGAGTGAAAATGACAGAGCATTGAGTTCTGCTTCACAGGAACTTAGGCTCACTGTTGTCTGCTTTTTGCACAACCAGTCAAATAGACAGTGGTTGTACATGTAGCATACTCCAGAAGTGCTTGTAACATCCGTGGTATCACTTCCAAAACTTGCATCTGCAAAGATTTCAAGACCTCCAGTCTTCTGACTGGTGAACCTCAGCCTGTAGTGCATAGTCCCTTTCAAATAGCGGGCTATGCGCTTCAGAGCTTTCCAATCCTGAACAGTAGGATTGTTAGCATGTCTGCTAAGCAGGTTAGTGCTTACAGCAATGTCAGGTCTTGAGCATCTAGCAATGAAATTCAACTTGCTTAGAATGCATCTGTACAGCGTAGTGTCAGAAAACGCTTCAGCAGTACTATCTACCTGGTAACCTGTCACCATCGGTGTGTCTGCTGGGTTTGCATCAACCAAATTCAACCTGGTTAATACATCAGCAATTTTCTGTGTTTGGTGTACCAGAAAATTACCTGCTCGGTCCCTCTCCACCTGCAGAGAAAGATAGTTGGATACCTCACCAAGATCCTTCATGTCAAAGTGCTCCTTCAGCTGAGCTAGGGTGCTTTGGTAAAAAGCCTGATTCTTCCAAAACAGAAGAAGATCATCAACAAAACATAAACAATACAGTTTGTTTTGCCCCTCCTCTTTGACAAACACACACGGATCAGCTTTGCCCTGGTGAAAACCTAGAGAAAGCAATGTCTCAGTGAGTTTTGTGTTCCAACACCTGGCACTCTGCTTGAGACCATATAAGGATTTCCGCAGTTTACAGACCATTCCCTTCTGTATCTGCATTCCATCAGGTGGAAGCATATACAGCTCCTCCCCCAGAATCCCGTACAAAAAAGCTGTATTAATGTCATGGTGAGAAACATGCAGTTTCTCCTCGGCAGCTATCTTGAGCATCAGCCGAATGCTCTCATATTTGACGGTGGGTGAGTAGGTCTCGTGGTAATCCTGTCCTGGTACCTGTGAAAAACCTCTGGCAACCAATCTGGCTTTGTGTCTGACAACCTTGCCATTCTCGTCTGTCTTGGCCTTGAAGACCCATTTGCTGCCAACCAGTCTCATTCCTGGAACTACTGGTACCAATTCCCAAGTTTGGTTCCTGTTCAAGGAATCAACTTCAGCCTTCATGGCATTAAGCCAAGGCTCAGCATCTTTAGAGGTTAACTCCTGAACCTCTTTGAAGCTTGAAGGTTCCCACACCTTCTCTGAGCTACTAAGAACAGCAGTTGCCGTCTTAGCAAACTCATCAGCAAATCTCTTTGGAGGTCTGCCTTTGGTCGCCCTCTCAGACCTGCGAACCAGACGTAAGTCTTCTGGACTCATCTCCTCCTTCTTAGGAGAAAAGTGACCAATGGTGAACAGTGGTTCTTCCAGTTCATTGTCAGACGCATCAGATGGTCTGACTGAGGCCTTTACGCTCTTGTAGTCTGCTGTGTCATCACTGTCGCTGACACCAGCAGCAGTGCCACCAACTGAACTGGAATCCAAACTCTGATCATCATCATCATCATCATCATCATCATCCTCAGCTTCCTCAACATCATCTGCCTTTTTCCCATCACCTTCATCCTCCTCTGGGTAACTCTGGAAAATTCCCACATTTTCCCCCCACTTAGGATTGTACTCAACACTCTTGGTGAACTTAATGGACTTAGAGTTAGTCTGTGCAACACAACAAGAATCAACACTAGACATAACAGCATTGTCATCATAAGTTATACAGAATAAACCATCCATAAATTTCGCATGCAAAATGTCCTCTTTGCCTTTCCTGATGACACAGACGCTCCTCTTGAAGGAAATCTCAAAACCACGCCCAGTCAGCTGTGGGACACTGAGCAAATTGTCCGCAGCTCCTGGAACATAAAGTACATTACTGATGGTTGTATGCAAACTTGCAAGTTTAACAGTCCCTTCTCCTGCAATTTGCAACGTCTTTCCATCAGCCAGGTGGATCTCTCCGTCTTGAGGTGTGAAGGAGATAAACAGATGCTTGTCCTTCGATAAATGGCGGCTCGCACCTGAGTCCACAATAAACCTGGCTTTAGCCTTTGGAGCAGTCTTTCTGACAAGCAAAACCTTGTTTTCCACCGGCGTGGGCTTTTGCAGCTTGCCCCCCTGCTCCTGGCCATGAGACTTGCCTTTAGCCTTTGGTGAAGCAGTGCCAGCTAACAACGCTTTGTTTTCCAATGGCGTGGGTTCTTCACCCCCCCCCCTCTGCTTCGGGCCATCTGCAGGCATCTGTCTTTGTTTACCTCTGGCCTTCCGGCCTCTGCAAAGACAATGACCTTGGCTCCCACGAGAAACAGAGCTCTCAGCTGCCGACTCCTGGGCTCCCCCTGGAGGCTGGAATGCTGCCTGGGCTGACATCACAGTCTGCTCCCTCTGCAGCTTTCAACCGGTGCCCTCTGCATCCCTGCATTCACTCGCATTCTGGGAAACAGACAGGACTTCCAATGCATTCACACCCTGGGCATTCAGACTCTGAGCTGGGATGACTGGCAAATGAGCTTTCTTCAAAGCATTCCACATCTTACGTGCCGTCACGTTGCCAGCAAGCGTTTTTATTTCCTCCAGAGAGACGGACAAGACGATTATGTCAATGGCCTTCGAATTCTGGGCCCTCCATCTATCTGTCAGAGGAACTGGAGGGGCGTCACTCACAGTATGCCACACTCCGAATTGTCACAGCAAACTCTCACACCATTTTGCCCAGGTCTGATAATTTCCCCCATTTAACTTTGGGCATTCAGCAGAGGCTTGGAAAAACTCCATTTCAGGTTTTCCTTCAGCCCGAGCCTCTCTCTTTATCTCAAAGACTCTTTAATCTTGGCTCCTCATTAATCACGAAGTCTCTGGCACGGCTCCCAGGCCAATTAAGCCCTGCCGGAACATCAAAGGCCTTTTGCCGCGGCCCAACAGAAAAGCCTCCTCATTCGCTTTTCACATGCCTAAGTAGTCTGTTGCATTTTCATTCTTACTCCCCTTTAAGTGCCGTGAATCTGGGCCCGAAACCTGTTGTTGGGATACTGCCAGGGAGACAAAGGCCATCACTGCCTCCACGTCGTCTCCGGACGATCTGTTGATGTCCCATAGTCACACAGTATCAGCAATTAGCGGCACCAAGCCTCAGAAACAGATTGCCACATTCCTGGGCTGATGCACACTCTATCAGCAGAATTCACACAGCAAAAGTTTCACTCAGGAGAGTATCATTTAGAATGTTTATTCAGCATTGGTCAGAACAAAGAAAAGCATGACCGACTGCTAGCGTGTTCTGGCGCAGAGAGAGAAAACGAAAGCAATAGCAAACTTAAACATCCTGAGAAACAGGACATGCGCAGACTCTGTGACTCACAAGCCTGCTCTCTCTTAAGGTGGAACGGAAATATCCTAACAATAAAGACCACCACTTAATCCCTGGGAACAGACTGCCAGGATCAATAAAACCGCAGTACTGAGAGACGCACTGTTTATGGACAATGTTACTTTTTGACAGTTAACTCTGCAAGTGAGATACTTTAATTCTGAAGGGAAATAAAGGGAAGTTTTCCTTCTGCACATATGTTTTCCCTCTGCACATAACTGTTGCATTATAGGGAAGCATTGCATCTCTTTCTACACATAACTGTGGCCTTATGGGAAGTCTTGCTATGGGAAGTATTGCTTCTTTTCTCTTGCATTCTGGGAAGTCTCGCTTATAATCTTCTCTCTGTTTCTGCACACACTGTACGAACCTGCTCCAAACACCAAGACATTCCCTCATCGCTCCGTTCACCTAAAGTTCATGGTGACTTGTACTCCATGCATAGCTGACCACATCTATAGAACTTGATTATTGTATTCTTTCATGTTATGATCAATCATGCCTGTCAGGTTTCATGCCTGTCTAGTCCCAACCTCGTTTCCCAGCCTTTAATCTACCAGTGATTAATGTTCACATGTAATTCCCACCCCTCACATGTAATTCCCGCCTTGCATTTGCATTAACCAATAGGCAATGAGTTTCTTTGTGTTTGTATCAACCAATCAGCCACAACCACACCTGTGGCAATGTTTGTAATATTCAATAAAAGAGAGTTCCCGGGGCTTCCCCGGCAGACGCCTCTCACATGACACCTACTACTCGTCTCCCGTGATTTTCATTCCTACACTTCTCTGGATTTGAAACTGTTGCTTATTTTGTCGAAGGGGGACTTTGGAAAACTGGAAAAGACATTATATTGTTTCCATTGACTGTTACTGTGTCCCCCTAGAGGAATACTGAAATTGTTACAACTAGTTGGGGATTTTCCACTGTTAACTGGCCAGGGAAATTTCCACTGCAAAACAAGCTTCGAGCCGTGGGACTGACCTTGATCCTCAGATAAAGTGTTATGGCAGACTTGCCTCAGGAAAAGACAACAAGATCGGGTAAGGTTAGACTGACGCAGACCAGCATATCACAGCAGCGCAGCGCAGCGCATCCGCATCCGGCCCCCCGTACCACAAGGAAAAGACCCTGCACAAACTGCAGCACAAACTGCAACACAAGGAAAGGATCCTGTACAAGCTGGGCCTAAAGGAATGGCATCTGAAGAGAGTTTTACTTCAGTATTAAGCAAAATTTATGAAACCTTGGAAAAACTAAGTAACCAAGTTACTGAACAAACAACTAAAATCGACCAAAACACTACCAGCATTAATAGCTTGGGGCAAAAGTTGAACTCAAATACAGAATCCATTGAAAGACTGCTGCAAAAATCTACTTTGAACCAAAAGGCAGCTGAGGAAGCACAGGAAAAAGCTTTGGCTGTGGAGGAAAAGATTACACCACTATGTAAACAACTTGAGGACCACCGGACGCTCCTGTCTATGGTTGAACTTAAGGAAAAACAGATTAATTTGAGGATCAGGGCAGTACCTGAACTTGAAAAAGACAGTTTAAGTGACTTTCTTACGCAAGAATTTGCAGACTTTTGGAACCTGGATGCTAAGCAAGACTTTAAGATTGTAAGTGCCTTTAGACTTGGAAGAGGAGGGAGAAAAAACAGGGTGAGAGACTGTCTGATTACCCTCCGAACAAAAGAAGAGAGAGACAAAATACTGAATCTGCATTTCCAGCAGACTCTGGAGATACAAGAATCAAGAGTAGAGATTTTCTTTTTTTTTTCTTTTTTATAATATTTATTAAATTTTTGTTTAACAATAAAGATATGTAAAAAAAACATACCAAATTCAGATATCCTCATTTCATAAACATCCTTGGACTTCCTCACGCCTCTTGTTCCTACTCTCTAAACTCATAAGTTTTACCAGCAAATTATTAACTTAATTTAATTTGTCTATTACAATTTCCCAATATTCAAATCTCAAATTTAATCTTTTAAATTTCTCTTGTCAAAGGTTAATTATAGAGTACCATTTATCCACAATTTATCTTATTTTTCAGTTACATTAACTTTTACACATATAAATTATTAATTTGTTGGAGCCCTGATGTTGCAGATCATACATTTTTCTTAACATTCATACAGTTTACAATGCTTTTGTAGATAGTCTTTAAACTTCTTCCAGTTCTCCTCCTCCAATTCTTCTCCCTGGTTTCGGATTCTGCCGGTCATCTCATCCAGTTTCATATAGTCCATCAGTTGCATCTGCCATTCTTCCAGTGTGGGCAAATCTTGAGTTTTCCAGCCCTTAGCAATGAGTATCCTTGCTGCTGTTGTGGCATACATAAAAAAAGTTTGATCCTTCTTTTGCACACTTTGGCCGACAATGCCCAGGAGGAAGGCCTCTGGTTTCTTAAGAAAGGTGTACTTAAATACCTTTTTCAGCTCGTTATATATCATTTCCCAGAAAGCCTTCACTCTAGGGCACGTCCACCAGAGGTGAAAGAATGTTCCTTCAGCCTCTTTACACTTCCAACATTTATTATCAGGCAAATGATATATCTTCGCAAGCTTGACTGGGGTCATGTACCACCTGTATATCATTTTCATAATGTTTTCTTTCAGGGTATTACATGCCGTAAATTTCATACCGGTGGTCCATAACTTTTCCCAGTCAGCAAACATGATGATGTACCCTATGTCCTGTGCCCATTTTATCATAGCTGATTTGACCGTTTCATCCTGTGTATTCCATTTTAGCAGCAAATTATACATTCTTGAAAGTGTCTTAGAGCTGGGTTCTAACAGTTCTGTTTCTAACTTTGATTTTTCCACCTGGAATCCTAATTTTTTATCTGACTTAAAAACTTCTTTAATCTGAGCGTAATGTAACCAATTTCGCACTTTCCCCTTTAGTTTCTCCATACTCTGCAGTCTCCAGTTGTCACCATCTTTTTCTATTATTTCCCAATATTTCGGCCATTTGGCCTCCATATTGAGTCTTTTCGGGGCCTTAGCCTCCATTGGTGATAGCCACCTTGGGGTTTTCCTTTCCAATAAGTCCTTATATTTTGACCAGACATTAAACACTGCTTTTCTGACAACATGGTTCTTGAAAGCCTTATGTATTTTAACATTGTCATACCACAGATATGCATGCCAACCAAACGCATTATTAAATCCTTCCAAATCTAAAACATCAGTGTTTTCAAGAAGTAGCCAATCTTTCAACCAGCAAAAGGCTGCTGATTCATAATACAACTTTAAGTCTGGCAGGGCAAAGCCCCCTCTTTCTTTAGCATCAGTTAATATCTTAAACTTGATTCTGGGCTTTTTGCCCTGCCAGACAAATTTAGAAATATCTCGTTGCCACCTCCCAAAACACTCCATTTTGTCCACTATTTGCAAAGTTTGAAATAAAAACATCTTTGGCAATACGTTCATCTTGACAGCAGCAATACGTCCTGACAAGGAAAGTTTCAATCTTGACCAGACATCTAGGTCTTTTTTTATTTCAGACCAACATTTTTCATAATTATCTTTAAATAAATTTCTGTTCTTCACTGTTATATTTACCCCTAGATATTTGACTTTTTTGACCACATTTAATTCTGTCTCTTTTTCAAACCTTTCTGACTCTAAAGAAGTCAAATTATTCCCCCAAACCTTAGTTTTTTGTTTATTAAGTTTAAATCCTGCCACTCGACCAAATTCCTGAATCAGTTGCAATACCCTTTTAGTACTAGGCTCTGGCTCCTGTAGGGTCAAAACTAGGTCATCTGCAAATGCTTTCAGTTTATATTGTTCCGCTCCGACCTGGATACCTTCCACTGGATACCCTCTCCTCTAATCATATTCAAGAGCACTTCCAGGACCAAAATAAATAATAAAGGGGATATAGGGCAACCTTGTCGTGTTCCTTTCTCAATTCTGAACTCTTCTGTCACCACATTGTTGACTATCAATTTTGCTTTTTGCTCTGAATAAATTGCCTCTATCCCATTGTAAAACCCCCGCTCCACTCCCATTCCTTCCAAATTTTTCTTCATGAACTTCCAAGAGATGTTATCAAAGGCCTTCTCCACATCTATAAAGATTAAAACAGCTTTTGTATTAATATTTGTTTGCAAAAGTTCCAAAATGTCAATAATGTTCCTTGTGTTAGCAAACAAATGTCTACCTGGGAGGAAGCCTGCTTGGTCCTTATGGATTACTTCATTTAGTACTTTTTAAAATCTTCTTGCTAAAATGTCTGCAAATATTTTATAATCCACGTTTAAAAGGGAGATGGGGCGGTAATTCCTGAGTTGCGTCTTTTCAGATTCTAGTTTGGGTATCAATGTGATGAAAGCTTCTTTCCACGACTCCGGTGCCTTTTTCCCTTCCATAATTTCATTGCAAACCTCCATTAATGGATGCATCAAATAGTCTTTCAATGTCTTATAATATTTGGAGGTAAGCCCATCTGGCCCTGGAGACTTGCCCAGTTGCATGTTCTGAATGGCCTCCTCAATTTCCAATTGTGTTATTTTATAATTCAGGATTGTTCTGTTCTTAAGAGACAACTTTGGTAAACCATACTTCTGTAAAAACTGATCTATCTCTGAATCATTTTGCGGCCCTTGTGTGTAAAGTTGTTTGAAGAAACTCTGGAAGCACTTTCTAATTTCCATCGGGTTCTGAATAGTTCTTCCCTCAATTTCCAAATTTGTTACTGTGTTCAGCTTTTGTCTCTTTTTCAGCTGCCATGCTAGCAGCTTTCCACATTTATTTGCCGATTCAAAGTATCTTTGTTTCATTAACTTGATCTTCCATTCTACTTCTTGGTTCATCATTTTTGCATATTGTACTTGATAGTGTTTAATTTCTCTTAAGATCTCCTTTGATTTCGGTTTCGATCTTAACTTTTACTCACCTTCTTTAATTTTCTCCAAGATCTTGTCTTTCTTGTCATTCTGCGCTTTTTTCTTAATTGTATTCTGCTGTATCAGAAACCCTCTCATCACCGCCTTACTTGCATCCCAAACAGTTCTTTTTTCGACTGTAGTATTCAGGTTTATCTCAAAATAGTCCTTCAAAGCTTTTTGGGCCTTTTTAACAATATCCTGATCTCTAAACAAGTTGTCATTCATCCTCCATCTGAAGGAGCCGGTTGGAGTTAGTCTCATATCCATCTTGACAGCGTTATGGTCGGAGCAGGTTCTTGGGCAGATTTCAACTTTTTTTATTTTCGGGGCCAGGCCTTTAGTTGTCCAAATTTGGTCAATTCTTGTCCATGTCAGTTGGGCTTCAGAAAAGAATGTTCCTTGCCTTTCTAGGGGATGCTTTGTTCTCCAGATGTCAATCAAGTCCATGTTGTCAGTCATTTCAAAAAATGTCTTTGGTAGTCTGCCATCTTTTGTCACGTTATGGCTTTGTGAGTTATCCATGTTAGTTGATACCACTCCATTCATATCTCCTAACATAATGA
The DNA here is from genome assembly GCF_964106915.1 of Podarcis gaigeae. NCBI lineage: Eukaryota > Metazoa > Chordata > Lepidosauria > Squamata > Lacertidae > Podarcis > Podarcis gaigeae. Next base: position 22,379,480 of record NC_139695.1, read on the forward strand.
AGTTATCATAGTCCAGATAGTCCAGCATAATCTCATGCAGCTTCTTGTAAAATTCCGATTTTCCCTCATTTGGCGCATAGATTCCTAATAATAAAAACTTTTCACCTTGAGCCTGAATCTCAATTGCCAGAATTCGTCCATGTTCGTCCTTGAATAGGAGTTTTGGTGACAGGCTCTCTTTTGCATATATCACCACGCCTCTTTTCTTTACTCGATCTGAAGAAATAAATTCTTGGCCTAATCTTTTGTTTATTAACACTTTTCTGTGTAGCCTAGTCACATGTGTTTCTTGCAGACAAATAATGTCCAATTGTTCTTTTTTCAAAATATGAAATATCCTTCTTCTTTTCTCCGGGATGTTGGCGCCATTTATATTCCAACTAAGAAGTTGCAGAGACATCCTGGTCAAATCTGTTATTGATCTGGTGGTGGTATCTTTTTCTCCTGGTCTAGAGACCCCGCCGGTGTAGGTGTAGGTACAAGTTGTGGTTCGGCCCCAGGAGGTCTGTCAATCCCTTTCTGAAGATCCTCTCCGTAAGTATTCAGAAATTTGTCTCTGTCTTCTGCAGTTTTGATTTTCACCTTCTTCCCCCTAAACGTAAAGGACAGTCCTTGTGGGAATTCCCACCTAAAGATAATTAAATTGCTCCTCAGCAACTTCACTAGTTCAAGATAAGTAGATCTAAGATCCAAAAGTTGTTTAGGAATATCCTTGTACACCTCTGCTCTTTTGTCCAAAATTTCCAGTGACTTTCTGTAGTGTAATCCTAATATTTTATCCCTCTCCTCCTTGGATCTTAAAGTAATCAAACAATCTCTGGGCTTGTCTTTTCTTGTAAGTTTTCCAAGTCTAAAAGCAGTCACAATTTTAAAGTCCTTTTCCTCCTCCAAGTTCCACCACTTGGAAAACTCTTTTGTTAGATACTCAGTTAGGTTCCCTTGTTCATGTTCAAGTTCTGGAATGAACCTCAATTTCAAGTTGTTTTCCCGTGCCCGAAGTTCTATCATGGACAGGTAGGCTTGTTGGTCCCCTACCTGCTTATGCAGTGGTCTCACCTCCTGCTCCAGTGCTACAGTTTTCTGGATGGCTTCTTCTGCCAATTTCCGATTTTCTACGGTGGATTCAGATAAATTACTGATTGCTTGAGCGTTCGACGTAACTTGTTCAGTTAACTTGTTTACACAGTCTCTGGTCTGGTCAATCTTTGCCGTTTGTTCATCCACCTTTTTATCCAAGCCTTCCAATTTTTCAAATATTTTGTCCAATACTGAAGCAGTTCCACCTGCTGCCATATCTAGTCCAAACAGCTGCTCACTCTCTTCTAATTCCCGAGCATCCGGCACGGATGACCTACGTGGCTGAGAGACCAAAGTCAGAGTTGTTTGTCTTTTTGCTTTGGCCGCTCTTGTTTGCCTCCCAGTACCGCTCATTACACTTTTATCTACTGTCAAGGTCAAACTGAGTATGTTCTCATGAGAATCCACCAGCCCATAAAATAAACAGTCCAGTCGGAGGAAAGGAAACCAAAAGGAAAGTCAGATTTTGTTAAAGTCCAAAAATCCTCTAGGGGGAGCTTGCTTCTATTATAGGGAAAAAGTCTGATTATTAATGTCCGTTGATTAAGTTTTTCTAAACTTAAGTACTGTAAAGCAATGTCCAAAACATCTATAGTCTCATAAAGACCTTCAGCAGTTGTATTTAGAAGAGTCGGTTTCAGAGGGTAACAATATTTCAATAAGTGTACACTGTAGCAATTCACAGCAACAGTTCCATTAAAGCTCAGATATTACTAGATCCAGCAATAAAGTATCCAAGTCTTGCAAACTGACAGTTCTAATGTCTAGGCAATCCGGTGCCTGGGATTCTTTGTCCCTTTGTTAATCCAACAGAGTAGGTTACACAGTTCATATATTGAAGTAAAACTTTTAAAAAAGTTAAGTCCTGAAGTAGTTTAAACTAATGTAGAAGTTGATTGCCTTTTAACACCTCTTCAAAGGCGCCGCACATCAAAGTCTTTGCTTTAGATCTTAAGCAGTGACAAGAGACGGACTTCCTGGTTACGTCTCTCGCTTTCAGCTGAATTTACAGCAAATTTATAGTCCAACCCTTATCTTTTCCGTTGTTACTCACGAGTTGTTGATTTAAGCCGAATTTCCCCAAGAAAAGAGGACAGCGCTCACCGACAGCAGCTTCGCGGCTTCACTCTGCAGAAAGAGCGATTGACTCACAGCACCGCGCCAGCCCTTCCACGTTCCGAGACCTCTTACGAGGTCTCTTCTGCGCTTCTGGGGGCGCTCCAGGTGCCCGCTGAGTCCCACGGCCACGGGCTTACGCTACCCGTGGTTTTCCCGGTAAGGGTCTCCGCTGCGCCGTAGCGGATGACCCGTTCCTGCAGAGCTCCCTCTTCCCACTTAGGAAAGGGCAGCCATTGCCGGACGCGCCGCCTCCGGAAGTCCAAGAGTAGAGATTTTCAAGGATATTCCGAAACATTTATTGGACCTTAGGGCTAACTACGGAGATCTGGTGGCCCTGTTGAGAAGAAACAGAATTGTTTTCAGGTGGGAGTTTCCCCAAGGCCTTTCTTTTACCTTTAAAGGGAGAAAAACCAAAATAAGATCAGTGGAAGATAAAGAAAAATTCTTGAGAGACCACGAAGAAGATCTACAAAAAGAAGCTGAAGCTGAAGAAGGAGAAGAGCCAAGAGCATTAAAACCAGGATTACTAGAATTAGTATCACTACCTTTGGGATTGGATAAACCAGAGAAAGAGCCACCACCGACAGAAGAAGAACAACTACTTGGAGCAGTTGGAGGAGAAGCAAAATAACCACACCATGTCTCTGCAACTATTAAGTTGGAATATTCACGGCTTTAACTCCCTGGAGAAAAGGAGAAAGGTTTTCCACTTATTGAAAAAGGAACAACTGGACTTGATTTGCCTACAGGAAACTCATGTGATAATGCTCCATAGGAAAGTACTGATTAATAAAAGATTGGGCCAAGAGTTTATTTCGTCAGACAAAGTTAAAAAGAGAGGAGTTGTAATTTATGCAAAAGAGAGCTTATCACCGAAATTTATTTTTAAAGATGATCAAGGAAGATTTGTGGCAATTGAAATACAAATTCAAGGAGAGAAATTCTTGATAGTAGGAGTTTATGCACCAAATGAGGGGAAATCTGATTTTTTTTAAGAAGTTGCATGAGACATTGTTGGACTACATGGAATATAACATTATTATGATGGGAGATATGAACGGAGTGGTGTCTACAAATATGGACAAGTCACAAAGACAGGTAATTACTAAAGACGGCAGACTACCAAAAACTTTTTTTGACATGACTGACAACATGGACTTAATTGACACTTGGAGAACTAAGAACCCCTAGGGTAGAGACGGAACTTTCTTCTCTGAAGCCAAAATGACATGGACAAGAATTGACCAAATTTGGATAACTAGAGGATTGGCTCCTAAAATTCGAAAAGCGGAAATTTGCCCTAAAACTTGCTCCGACCATAATGCTGTGAGAATGGAGATGAAATTAACACCAATTGGTTCCTTTAGGTGGAGGATGAATGACACCTTGTTTAGAGATGCAGAAGTTACCAAGAAGGCCCCAAAAACTTTGAGAGACTATTTTGAGATAAATTTGAATACTACGCTTGAAAAAAGAGTAATCTGGGATGCAAGCAAACGGTTATGAGAGGGTTTCTGATTCAACAGAACGCAATAAAGAAGAGAACTCAAAATGAGAAAAAAGATAAAATTTTGGAGACTTTGAAGTGTCAGGCATAGCTCTAATGGCTTTAGCCCAAACGTAGCAGAGTTTTCCTGCACAGTGAAGAAGCTAGTTGAGGTGGAAATGACTAGTCAGCTAGACTCAGAATAACTATTTACAGGATTTATTAAAAGGAAAAATAAAACCAGCAGAGTTTCTGCATACAAAACAAAGCAAAATAAATCCTTTCTTTCTCTCTCTCTACACAGCACTCCTAACACACCACACCCTCAACACAAACTGTGCTAGCATTCCTAGATAACAGAGTTGAGTGCTGGTCGTTAACCAATCAGAGTAAGTAGTTTCTAGGTCAAGCAGACCTTGGCTTTCTGCCAAGAGTAAATGGACACTGCCTTGAGTTAATTGTGTGAAGCCAGAATCTGTAAGTTTTCATGAGAATCAATTAACAGAAACTGAACAGAGACACTCCACTCCTTCTTCCTTAGCTGTGTTGTTCAACAGCTGAGGCAACCTTCACAGTTCTGGGATGCCGAGGAAGCAAACCAATAGTCACGTTCATCTGTACTGGCTCAGTATGACCTATTCTGACAGATGCTGCCTTTCATATTCATGCCCAAGAGCCTTTCCGCTCCAGAGATCTGGGGCAGAACCTGGGATCTGCACACCAAGGCTGGAGTAAGAAAGAACCCTTGCCAGCTGGCCACGTTGGGCGCCTGCCTGGAGAGTGGAACCCGGGGGTTTGAGGGACATCGTGCTGCTCCTGGCAACCCCCACCCAACCTGACGTCCCCCTCCACCTGAATCCCACTTCCCCTGGGACGCACTTCCCATCCTGGAGCGGCTGGGGGGGTATCACTCCCCACCACCCCCTTTCCAGACCCCATTCTCCTCATTCTTCTTCTTCATGCCCCCTCTTTGCTCCTTCCAGCCTGGTCTCCCTCCCCATGTCCATGGCCTTGGGTGTTTTCCTGAGTGTATCTTCAGAACAACCCTCTGGGAGGGAGGCTAAGCTGGCCCAAGGACTGGCCCAAGGTGGCTCAGCCAAGTTGCCAAGGCCAGCATTTAAGACCATGCACCCTTTCCCCTCAGATGATAAAGCCGGGATGAGTCATGCTAGCAGCCTGTGGCCTTGATGGGCTTTGTGGCAGCCCAGCCCAGCTGCTATAGTCCACCTCTGAACCGAGGAAGCGCAACTGGAGAGACAGAGCCCAGCACTTTTCTCACGGGACAGAAGCGCACGACTTCCCCCTCCCACTTGCCGCCCACCCCAGTCTTTCTTCGACAGCTCAGTTTAGTGTGTCAAGAGGCTCATCCCAGGTGGGAATTCGGGTGGCGCTGCTTGCAGAAGGAGAAGCGGCTGGTGCTGGTGGAAACTCCCATTGTTCTTCTCAGGTAGGCCTTCCGGGATCCAGATGTACGTTTTACCAAAAAGTATGGCTTGACTAGTGATTTCCCATTTAAAGGATGGGAAAAGACCTAAGTTTGTAGGACAGGTGAAAAAAGCCATGAATTACATTTAAAGTTCTGGGAGATGCAAAGGAAAGCTTGTGTTTAAAACTTGTATTTTACAGCTTGTTGCTTGGTGCGGTTAACGGAATGGGGGATATTGAGAAAGAAGAGACTTGGAATTAGAAGGTTAGGATTTAAGGTAAGGTTACCAGATTTTTTTCAAAGAATCCGGGGACACTTTTTTTTCAAAAGAGAAAAAAATGTTATTTTTTAAAAATCTTTTTTTAAAAAAATAAGAAGTAATATCTTCTCTTTTTTGTCTCTTCTGTCTTCTTGCCTTCCTCTGCCTTCCTCTCCTCTTGCCTTCCTCTGCGCCCCAGCCTGAGCTCTTGGAGTGCTATCTGCCGTGGAGTAGGCTTGGGTCGGGCCTGGGCTCGGCCCCGTGCCCTTGCTCTCCTACCTCTCTTCCTCAGCGACACTAGCATGGCAAGGTCGGGGCTGTCAGCATTGCCCTTGAGCCAGTGCCACGGACTGGACTCATCCACTTCAGCCCCGACTGGGCTAGGCGAGCTGGGTAGCACTTCCAGAGACCACCTTCTGCACAGGAACAGGTCAAAGTGCTGTGGACTCACAGCTTAGAGTTGTGAGCACCGGATTCACTCCAACAAGAAGACAGTCGTCGCACAGCAGAGTATAGCAGAGTACAGCACAGCATAAACGACTCGGAGAGCAGCTCTGTAGAATATCTTCTTTATTCTATCTACAACTATAATACACAACTATATACAGAGCTAAATGAGGTCTAAATGAAAATGCTGAACTGCACTGAGTGTCTGCAGCTGCTCTTAGCAGCAACCTTATCTATACACACGATCTCTCTCTAACACTCAGTCTCTCTCTCCCCGACACTTTAATGTGAGGCTGGAGCGGAATAAGTAGTGAGCAGAAAACCGCCCCTCCTCTCTGGAGAATCAGCAGAGAACATCAGCAGATTCTTGGATATGGGAGGGGTGAAATCTCCTCAGGGCCGCCCCTCTTTTTTCACCTTCCTCTTTCTCTCTCTTCCTTCTCCTTCTCCTTTCCTCCTCCCTGGGTTGGCTCCGGGGTTTTTACTGGCCCTGGAGTGCCACTGGGCAGTCGGCCAAGTGGCTGGGCACTCTCGCTCCCGCCTCGATTTGGGTCCTGGGGGTGTGTGTCAGTGGTTCCCCCAGTTGACGCACCGGGCATCCCTGGTTCCCCCTCGGCAGTGGCAGCGGTAGCGGCAGTCTCAGCAGCCCGGAGCCAGCCTGGTAGTGCAGTTGGTTCTGGCTGGCTTCAGGAGCTGCTTATTACCATGGCACCCACCATTTTGCCTCGCCGGAAGTCCCCATATGATGTGTATTGTGCCGTTGAACCAATCACACAACATTCCTTCCCTACTAATAAATCTACAACATTTAAAATATAAATCTGGGGGCCTTATAGAAAATCCGGGGACATTCAGGGGACAGATTTTGTTGGGGACAGATTCGTAAATCCGGGGACTGTCCCTGGGAGACAGGGACATCTGGTAATCATTCCATAATAGGGCTTCTCCTGCCTTTGCCAGTATGTCAGCCTTCTCAGCCTCCTTAAAGCACTTCAGAAGCACTTGTACGTCTGGCCATATGGGATTGTGAATGGAGAAGATGGTGCAGTCTGGATGAGTCCCTCTGTCTTGCTCTTTGGTCACTGTGACCGAGCACCATTTTGGGACGATCAGTATCTATGGGGAAGGGGATCAACCCAGAAGTTTTGGAGGGAACGGGAAGAGAAGCTTGGTCAAGAGATTGGCTCGTGTCAGAAGGAGGCCTGAATGCATCCTTGGTGAAGCCCAGGACAGGGCAAGAAGGCAGCATTGCCCAGCGAGAAGGCATTCGGAGGCAAATCATCAGCAAGGAGCAGAAAATCCCCTCCCGTTCCATCAAGAAGACTGAAGAATCTCTAGTCGGCATTCAGGTGAGTTCAGCATCCCAGGTCTCTGGGGTGTTCCTGTCCATTACAAACCTGACTCGAGGCTCCGTCAACTGAGCCCTACACTCCTTGCGTACATAAAAGGGGCACAGAAAGGATGGGAGGCAGCCTTTTCCTGGAGCCTTGGGCTGCTCCTGCTACCGTCTTACCTGCAGCAGTTCACTTGCTGGCTGCTGACCCTTTTCCTCCATCACCTGGATGATCCTCTCAAGAGAGGAGAGTTTCCTGCAGAGTCTGGCCAGCTGCTCATCCCTTCTCCCTGCAATCTCCTTCTCCACCTCCTCCACATGATTCAGCAGACACTTTTCTTCTTCTTCTTCCAGGAACTGGCACAGTTGTCTCAACTTCTCCACAGTCTTCAGCCTCTCCGGTTCTGAGGAGGTCTGAGTGAGGAAGATGGTCAGCCTTCAAAACATCAGCAAGAGAATTAGGATTTGAATTGAACTGCTTCCACCCTCTCAGCTCATAAGTCCTCAGGCTTCTCCTTGACTGCTTTTCACATAATAAACAACAATGGGAAATAAACTCCATTTAGCTGCATTCAAAGGTGAACTTACCTAATTCGCAATTCTTGGAAAAATATGAAGACCGAAACAGCAATCTTTTGAAATCCACACCTCTGAATTTTTCAAGGTTGACCCAGCCAGGTAATGTTCACAAAAAAATGTATTTATGGTTTTTTTTAATATATAATATTTATTAAGGGTTTTTTAATTACAATATAAATAAACAAACAAAAATATTACATATCACAACATCTTTTCTTATCTCCTTTGGACTTCCTCACATCTCCCGCTCCTGCGTTCCAAATTATAAAATTTAAACCAGCAATTTATCACCTTATCTCCATCTTGACTGTCTATTTTTCCAATGTTATATCTCAAATTTTAGATACATTTATTTCCCTCTTAGCCTAATAATTATCTAAAAAGATTTGTTTTTTCTTAAATTTAATTTGTCTTCATAATTCACCTCATCTGTTTTGATGGTGCCAAATTGTTTATAGTCAAGCATCCTACTTAACATTCATACAATTTACAATATTTTTGCAAATAAATCTTAAATTTTTTCCAGTCTTCTTCTACTGTCTCCTCTCCCAGATCTCGGATTCTGCCAGTCATCTCGGCCAGTTCCATGTAGTCTATCAGTTGCATCTGCCATTCTTCCAGTGTGGGTAGATCTTGGGTTTTCCAATGCTTGGCGACAAGTATCCTTGCTGCTGTTGTTGCGTACATGAAAAATGTTCGGTCCTTCTTTAGCACCCCTTGGCCGACAATACCCAAAAGGAAGGCCTCTGGTTTCTTAGAGAAGGTATACTTAAATACCTTTTTCAGCTCATTATATATCATTTCCCAGAAAGCCTTCACTCTAGGGCAGGTCCACCAGAGGTGAAAGAATGTTCCTTCATTTTCCTTACACTTCCAACATTTGTTATCAGACTAGTGGTATATTTTTGCAAGTTTGACTGGGGTCATGTACCATCTATATATCATTTTCATTACATTTTCTTTCAAAGCATTGCATGCAGTGAAATTTAGCCCAGTAGTCCACAACCTTTCCAAAATGTATTTATGAGGGTAAAGCATGTATCAAAATATTTACACGAGAAGGTAGACACCCTAGCATTTGATTCCGAATAATAAATATAACAAACTGATATGGAAAAAGGAGAAATGGGGAGAAGTTGAAATGGGCAGATTTCCCCATCCCTCCTCAGTCCTGACTTGCTTCTTGAAGTGCTTGTTCCCTCAATAGTAACAATAGTGACACTTACAAGGAGGTCTTTGCTTTCCTTGTCCAGGTCTGCTTGATAGGCCAGAATTTCCCCTCTCTCTTTCCTCAGAATCTCCAGGCGGCGACAGATCTCTCCCTGACAAGAAAAGGGAAAACTCAGCTTTGATTGAGACACATAGAGAGAATTACCTGACGTTCAGAAGACATTTTAAGGCAGCCCTGTTCAGGGAAGTTTTTAATATGTAATGCTGTACTGTTTTTAACACTGATTGGGAGCCGCCCAGAGTGGCTGGGGAAACTCAGCCAGATGGGCGGGGTATAAATAATAAATTATTATTATTATTATTATTATTATTATTATTATTATTATTATTATTATTATTATACTGGCTTCTATTCGGGAAAATAAATCCTGCGTCCAGTCACTCTTCCCTGCGTGGCTCTGCTGGGGAGCTGACCTGGCAGGAGAGCAGAGTAGCAGCGGTCCTGCGTCCGTGTGAGATAAGGGATAAATCAAGTCCAGAGACAGTTCGTTCTTATCTCTAGTAGCGTTTATTTACAAAGCAGTAAATCCATCAGAAACTTCGGACATTTCTCTGTGCTTCCAAAAGCACACTCGCACAGCCTCCGTGCTGTGCTGCGTGTCAGCCAGAAGCGAAAGCAAGTCTGAACAGTGACACAGACTGTGACTCACTTCTCTGCGTCAAGCTCCTCCCAGATACAGGACACCACGGAATTTTAACCCTGTCAGTTCCAAACTCCACACCCCTCTTGTCCTGCATCTGGGGACAAGAGCCAACAATGCTTTCCCCATACACAGACCCTCACAGAACTCCTCGTGCTTCTGGAAGGTCAATGGTTTTGTGAAACCATCAGCGAGGTTCTTGGTTGAGGGACAGTATTTCAGAGCAACTAGCCCCTCATGAACGCTCTGACATACATTCCGGAAACGTATGTCCAAATGTTTGGTCCTCGCCTTGAATTGCCCCGTCTCAGCCAATTTAAGGCACGGTTGATTGTCTTCATGCACCACAACGGGCAGACAATTCTCTCCACAGATTTCCTCGACCAAACAAACATAGAACTCCAGCTCTCTGCAAACCTCTGATAGCGCACTGAACTCAGCTTCAGTAGATGAAAGCGCTATGAGACTTTGCTTCCGGGACCTCCACCCAACTACTGAGTCCCCAAACCTCACCACTAGGCCTGACACTGATTTGCAGTCCGCAAGGTTAGCCCAGTCCGAATCCACCCAAGCAGTCAGCTTGACACCACCCTCAGCTGACATCTTAAGGCAAAAGTCTTTGGTATCTTGCAGGTAACGTAGCACCCGCTTTATACCATTCCAGGCCTGCACACTAGGACTTGAAGCCTCTCTACTGAGCAGATTGACAGCAAACGCTATGTCTGGTCTGCTCCACTGTGACAGATACAACAGACTACCCAGAGCTGACTGAAAGAGTTCAGTGTTTTCAAACACCACGCGTTCTACTTGCTGACACTCCTTCACGTATCCAGCCTCCATGGGTGATCTGGCACCTGCACAATCAGACATCCTGAACTTCTCAAGCAACTGTTCAATCTTACCTTTCTGGCAAAGCAAAAAACTTCCATCACTTGCTCTTGTGATCTCTACGCCTAGATAGGACTTGACATCTCCAAGCTGCTTTAGCTTGAACCGCTTTCCAAGCTCCCTAGCAAACTTCTCCATCTGTTTACCTGTCTGTGCCATGATCAAAATATCATCAACAAACACCTGAACCACTTTCTGTTTTAAGCCTGAATCTCTAATGTAAAGACAACTGTCTGCAAGAGATCTCTTAAAACCTAGCTCTTCTAAGGCTTCATGTAGGCACATATTCCAATTCCTGGCAGATTGGCGTAATCCATAGATGGATTTGTGCAACCGCCACACGACGCCTGGCTCACTGACTTCAAACCCTGGAGGAGGAAGCATGTACAACTCCTCCTGGAGATCTGAGTTCAGGTAGGCGACATCTACATCAAAATGGTTCACCTTCCAACCTCTCTGTGCTGCTATCGCCAAAAGCGTTCTCAAAGTCTCCGCTCTCGAGGTCGGCGAATATACCTCTGTGAAGTGGACACCCTTTCACTGTGTAAATCCTCGGGCCACTAACCTCGCTTTATACTGTGGTTCTCCCGCTTCTGTGGGTTTAAGACGGTAAACCCATTTGCAGCTAACAGCTTGTTTGTTCGCCGGCAGCTGTGTGAGTGAGAACACACCAAGAGACTCCATTGAGTTCATCTCCTTTTGCATCGCCTCACGCCATTTGCTGGCTTCTTCCTGAGGCAACTTTTGAACATCCTCAAAGGATTCAGGTTCACATCTAGCCACACCAACCCAGACACTTGTGGCTTCATACCTTTCAGGTGGCTTCCCTTTGGTTGATCTTGCTGGCCTCCTCAGTGTGAATTCTGGAACTGTGCCTGATTCACCTGGATCAACCCTACTATCCCCTATGTCAGAAACATCCCCCTCGGACCTGCTGTGCCGTTTCGGGCGCCGTTTCGGGCGCACTCCTTAGCTCAGACTTGACAGAGACCTGTGGAGGGGTCCTGGGACTCCCTTTTGGAGAGATACGGAACCTCCCCCTTGGAGATCCCTGCTCTGGACTCTGTGGCTGTGGACTGTGCACCTCAGCAACAGGTTTTTTTTTAATAAATATTTTTATTAATTTTACAGAATAGAAGAAAAACAGATAGAAGAAAGAAGAATATAAAAATTTCATAGATCTTTTGTCAAAACTACTGGACTTCCCCACATCCTCCAGACCTTGCATTATTTAAAATACAAACTTCAGCAATTTGTCATCTTGTTTCATAACTTATTGTAACTTTCAGTTTATCATGTTATCAAATTCAAAATGTTGTACGCCAATTCTTATATATTTTAATCAAAACACAATAAAATTATTTCCTGATTCCACCTCAAACTTCTTATACCTTGGTTTTCATTTCACCTAATTGCTATTGCTGGGGTTAAAATTTCCTAAAAAGCGCATTTTCTTAACATTCATACAACTTATAATGTTTTTGTAGATAGTCCTTAAATTTTTTCCAGTCCTCTTCCATTGCTTCTTCTCCCAAGTCTCGGATTCTGCCAGTCATTTCAGCCAGTTCCATGTAGTCCATCAACTGCGTCTGCCATTCCTCCAGAGTGGGTAAATCTTGTGTCTTCCAATACTTTGCAATGAGGATTCTTGCTGCTGTAGTAGCATACATAAAAAAGGTTCTATCCTTCTTTAACACGTTCTGGTCTACCATGCCCAGAAGGAAGGCCTCCGGTTTCTTAGGTAAGGTATACCTAAATACCGTTTTTAGCTCATTGTAAATCAACTCCCAGAAGGCCTTCACTTTCGGACATGTCCACCAGAGGTGAAAGAATGTCCCTTCCGCCTCCTTACACTTCCAACATTTATTATCAGACAGATGATATATCTTAGCAAGCTTGACTGGGGTCATGTACCACCGGTATATCATTTTCATAATATTTTCCTTCAAGGCACTACATGCCGTGAATTTCATTCCGGTGTTCCATAACTTTTCCCAGTCTTCAAACATAATGTTGTGCCCAATGTCCTGTGCCCACTTTATCATGGCGGATTTGACTGTCTCATCCTGTGTGTTCCATTTAAGCAGCAAGTTATACATTCTCGAAAGCAATTTATTTTTTGGTTCTAACAATTCTATCTCTAATTTCGATTTTTCCACCTGGAATCCCACCTTTTTGTCCACTTTAAAAACTTCCTGAATTTGGGCATAGTGCAACCAATCTCGCACCTTGTATTTTAATTTTTCCAAGCTCTGCAACCTCCAATTGTCTCCAATTTTTTCAATTATCTCCCAATATTTTGGCCAATAGGCCTCCATGTTAAGTCTCTTACGTGCCTTGGCCTCCACCGGTGAAAGCCACCTCGGGGTCTTACTCTCCAATAAGTCTTTGTATTTCATCCAGACCATAAAAATTGCTCTTCTGACAATATGGTTTTTAAACCGTTTGTGAACTTTAACCTTGTCATACCACAAATATGCATGCCACCCAAACGCGTTATCAAACCCTTCCAGATCTAGGACATCAGTGTTCTCCAGCAAAAACCAATCTTTCATCCAGCAGAAGGCTGCAGATTCATAATATAACCTCAAGTCTGGCAGGGCAAATCCCCCTCTTTCTTTCGCATCAGTTAATATTTTAAACTTTATTCGGGGCTTTTTGCCCTGCCAAACAAACTTAGAAATATCCTTCTGCCACTTTCCAAAACATTCCACCTTGTCCACGATCTGTAGGGCCTGAAACAAAAATAACATTTTCGGCAATACATTCATCTTTATAGCTGCTATTCGGCCTAACAAGGAAAGTTTCAATCTTGACCAAGTTTCCATATCTCTTTTAATTTCGGACCAACATTTCTCGTAATTATCTTTAAATAAATTCAAATTTTTGGAGGTCAGATATACCCCTAGGTATTTCACTTTTTTAACCACATTTAATTCTGTCTCTTTCTGGAACTCATCTATTTCTGTGGATGCCAAATTTTTTGCTAAAACCTTAGTCTTTTGCTTGTTCAGCTTAAATCCCGCCACTCGACCAAAATCAGAAATTATTTCTAAAACTCTTTTAGAACTAGAGACTGGCTCCTGTAATGTTAATACCAAGTCATCTGCAAATGCTTTCAGTTTATATTGTTTCACTCCGACCTCGATTCCTTGTACCAACCGGTCCTTTCTAATCATGTTCAATAGCACCTCCAGGACTGAGATAAACAATAGAGGTGATAGGGGGCACCCCTGTCGTGTCCCTTTTTCTATTTTAAATTCCTCTGTCACCACATTGTTTACTATCAATTTAGCTTTTTGTTCTGAGTAAATTGCTTCTATTCCATTTTCAAACCCCCGTCCCACTCCCATCCCTTCCAAATTTTTCTTCATGAACATCCAAGAAATGTTGTCAAAGGCTTTCTCCGCATCAATAAAGATTAACACCGCTCTAGTGTTGAGATTTGTTTGTAAAAGTTCCAAAATGTCAATGATGTTTCTTGTGTTGTCAAACAAATGCCTACCAGGGAGAAAGCCTGCCTGGTCCTTATGGATCACTTCATTAAGGACTTTTTTAAATCTACTTGCCAAAATGTCCGCAAAAATTTTGTAATCCACATTTAGGAGTGAGATGGGACGATAGTTTTTAATTTGGGTCTTTTCAGTTTCTAGTTTAGGTATCAATGTGATGAAGGCTTCTTTCCACGTTTCCGGTGCCTTCCTCCCCTCCATTATCTGATTACAGACCTCCATCAAGGGTTGTATCAAATAGTCCTTCAAAGCCTTGTAATATTTGGAGGTAAGTCCATCAGGGCCTGGAGATTTGCCTAGTTGGAGATTCTGTATGGCATTTTCGATTTCCTGCTGTGAAATTTTACTGTTCAGGATTGTTCTCATTTCCTGGGGTATTTTTTGTAATCCATTGGTTTTAACGAATTGATCCACCTCAAACTCTTTCTGCGGCCCTTGTGCATAAAGTTCTTTGAAGTATCTCTGGAAACACTTTCTAATTTCCTCGGGTTTCTGAACAATTCTCCCTTCAATCTCTAGATTTGTGACTGTATTTAATTTTTGTCTTTTTTTCAACTGCCATGCTAGCAGTTTCCCACACTTATTAGCTGATTCAAAAGATCTTTGTTTCATTTGTTTAATTTTCCATTCCACTTCTTGATTTATCAGTTTCGAATATTGTGCTTGGAAAAATTTCACTTCTCTCAGCACCTCCTTCGACTTAGGCCTAGATCTTAATTTTTTCTCTCCTTCTCTTATTTTCTCTAATATCTTCTCCTTCCTTTCATTCCAGAGTCTTTTCTTTATCGTATTTTGTTGTATTAGGAACCCTCTCATAACTGCTTTACTTGCGTCCCAGATTGTTCTTTTTTCTATCGTAGTGTTTAAATTTATCTCAAAATAGTCCTTTAAAGTTTTTTGGGCCTTCTTAACAATCTCCTGATCTCTTAATAAAGTGTCATTCATTTTCCATCTGAAGGATCCGGTTGTGTTTAATCTCAATTCCACTTTCAAGGCATTATGGTCGGAGCAGGTTTTTGGGCAGATTTCCACTTTTCTAGTCTTGGGTGCCAGTCCTTTAGATATCCATATTTGGTCGATTCGTGTCCATGACAGATGAGCTTCAGAAAAGAAAGTTCCTTCTTTTCCTAGGGGGTTCTTAACCCTCCATATGTCAATCAAGTCCATATTGTCAGTCATTTCAAAAAAGGTTTTAGGTAGTCTGCCATCCTTCGTTATGTTTGCACTTTGCGACTTATCCATGTGTACAGACACAACTCCATTCATATCTCCCAACATAATAATGTTGTTGTAGTCTAGATAGTCCAGTAAAGTCTCATGCAACTTCTTGAAAAATTCCGATTTTCCATCGTTTGGTGCGTAGATTCCTAATATCAAAAATTTTTCTCCTTGTGTTTGAATTTCAATCGCCAGAATTCTGCCTTGTTCATCTTTAAATAAAAATTTTGGTGACAGGCTCTCCTTTGCATATATCACCACTCCTCTTTTCTTAACTTTATCCGAGGAAATAAATTCCTGGCCTAACCTTTTATTAATTAGCACTTTTCTATGGAGCCTTGTCACATGGGTTTCTTGCAGGCAAATAATGTCCAATTGTTCTTTTTTCAAAATATGAAACACTTTTCTTCTTTTTTCCGGAGAGTTTCCGCCATTTATATTCCAACTAAGTAGTTGCAGAGACATCCTGGATCAATTCGTAAGTCTTACAATGGGGTGTCTTGATTTTCCTCCGATCCCGGTGGTGGTAATACTGGTCCGGCTCCAGGTGTAGGTTCCGGTGGGGGCGGTGGCCAAGAAGCTGCTGCTCCTTTTTGGAGGTCTTCCCCGTGGTCGTGTAGGAACTTCTGCTGATCCTTTGATGTTTTGATTCTTACTTTCCTTCCTTTGTATGTAAATGATAATCCTTGTGGAAACTCCCACCTGTAAGGGATTGCGTTGTATCTCAACAATTTTGTCAGTTCTAAATATGTGGCTCTAAGATCCAAAAGCGGTTTGGGTATGTCTCTGTAAATTTCAGCCTTTTTACCTTGTATCTCCAAAGATTTTTTAAAATGTAGGCCTAGTATCTTGTCTCTTTCTTCCTTTGATCTCAAAATGACCAAACAATCTCTGGCCTTGTCTTTCTTTACCAATCTACCCAGTCTGAATGCCGTCACGATTTTAAAGTCTTTATCTTCTTCTACTCCCC
This sequence comes from Podarcis gaigeae, assembly GCF_964106915.1. Classification (NCBI taxonomy): domain Eukaryota; kingdom Metazoa; phylum Chordata; class Lepidosauria; order Squamata; family Lacertidae; genus Podarcis; species Podarcis gaigeae. The sequence goes on from NC_139695.1 coordinate 22,395,665, forward strand.
AGAATTTGGAAAATAAAAGTGTCAAAAATCCCTCCAAATTACCTTCCTCCAATTCTGGGATGGCCCTCAGCCTGAGGTTATTTTCCTTACTTTTCAGTTCCACCATTGACAGGTAGGCTTGCTGTTCCCCTACCCGTCTTTGCAGAGGCCTAACTTCTCCCTTAATCTCATCAACCTTTTTGTTCGCTTGCTCTGCTTTTTGATAGGCTTCCTCAGCTAGTTTATGATTTTCAGCTGTTGCTCCTTGCAAATTCTCAATTGCTTGAGTGTGCTGAGAAACCTTTTCAGTCAATTTACTAATAGAGGATGTTGCTTGGTCCAAAATTTGTTTCAAAGCTGCTTCAGACCCTCCTGCTGCCATATCTTCTGGAGCAGGCTGTTGGACTTCCACCTCCTGTGCTGTCAGCACAGTTGGAACAGATGATCTACGTTGATGGGTTAAGGTTGTTTGGGTTAGTTGGGCAGATTTCTTTTCTTTTTCTTTAGCTTTAGCTGCTCTTGTTTTCCCTGTGCCGCTCATTCCCCAGCAGCCTCTGTTCAAGGTCAAATTGTCTTTTATTCCATGAGAAAGACAAATCCAGAGTGTAAACAATTAACCTCAGAAAGTCCAAACAAAGTGTAGTTCCCAGGCCCCTATGTCTCCACAATCCACTAGGGGGGGTGGCTCACAGTTTCAAGGAAGGAAAGAGTTTTTCCGCCATTAAAGTTCCTATATTCCCTGTGTTGAATCCTTATAGTTCCGAGACAAAAGGAAAGTTCCCAAAGCTTTCTATTTCTTAAAGAATAGCCACAAGGTCGCAAGAAAGGTGGCAACAACAATGTTTAAGTGTTGAAACCTCAATACATGTAACAGTTTAAACTCTTGTAACAGTAATCCGCAGTTTGACAGCTCTCTTAAGCACTGGCAGCCCGACGGCTTGGTTGTCCCTTTTAGATCCGAAAACAAAGGTAAAGCAAGAAAATAGTTCCAAGAACGAATCCCACAGTTTTGAAAGTAACTTCTCCTTTATCCTTTAAATAAGTCTTTAGATGCACAATAGTTCCACTTTTACGATCCCCTTTAATCTCCTCCGCATTCCTCAGAGTCTTTGCTTTGATCTGTTTAGCAAGATCGGGAGGCGGACTTCCTGTTACTCGCCTCCCGTTTTCGGCCAAATTTCCAATTTTTAAATTTTAGATTTAGATTTTGGTACCCCTTACTCACGGGTATGTTACTGCCAATCCGATGTTTTCAAGAAGAAAGGTCGGCGCTCATCGGCAGCAGCTGCGCGGCTTTGCATCCACGGAAAGAGCGATGAACTCACAGTGCCGCTCCCCCTTTCACGTTCCGGAGCCCCTTACGGGGTCCCTTCTGCGCTTCTGGGGGGGCTTTGGGCACCCGCCGAGTCCCACGGCCACAGGCTCGCTCTGCCTGCGGTTTTTCTTGATGGGTCTCCGCTTTGCCGCAGCGGACGACCCTTTTCCGCGGAGCCCCTCTTCACAGCGCGAAGAGGACCGCCATTGCCGTTTCGCGTCGCCTCCGGAAGTCCCACCTCAGCAACAGGTTCAGCCTCGTCCTCTTCCTCTTCCTCACCTGAGTCTAACAGAACATCCGGGTTCCCATGAAGACGTTTCCACCCACTCTGCTCGCAAAACTCAGCACTGCCGCTAATAAGCAGCTTAGACTGGTTGCCAGTAGGGTATGCGAAACGCCACACCTTTGAACCCGGCTCATAGCCTACAAAGATCATCTTCCTGGACCTTGGCTCACCCTTTCTGCGTATGGCCTTTGGAATGAGAACCCAAGCCTCAGACCCAAAGACGCGTAGAAACCCCACCTTCGGTTTCCTCTGATGCAGTAAGAAAAATGGTGTGTTGCCTACACTGGAATTGTACACCCGATTCTGCAGAAAACATGCTGTCTTATAACTCTCAGCCCAAAAGTACTGTGGCAAACCCGAGTCTGCCAACATAGCGTTCGCTGATTCCTGTAGTGTGCGAAATTTTCTCTCTACAACCCCATTCTGCTGCGGACTGTAGGGTGCAGTCAGTCGATGACTGATACCCTTCTGCCTGAAAAACGATTGCAGCGCAGAACCTGTGAACTCCCCCCCGCGATCAGATTGAAAGGAAATCACCCTGGTAGAGAACCGTAGCTCTACCGCTGTGATCCAATCCCTGATCAGTGCAGCTGCCTCTGACTTCTGTTTAAGCGTGAAAACCCAAGAATGCTTCGAAAAATCGTCAATCAGAACCAGAACCCATTTAGACCCAGCTAAAGAAGGTGTTGGCATGGGCCCTGATAAATCTGCATGCACAAGTTCAAAGGGTTTGCTGGTTCGCCTCTCTGACCTGGGGTATGTGCATGTTGTGACCTTCGATTGCTTACAGGCTTGACAATCTAGGTATCTGTCACATGCCTTGAACCTACACCCAATGGTGTTCTCTGCGGCTTTTCTCACAAGTGACCACCCAACGTGCCCAAATTTCCTGTGCCATAAGTGTATACAATCATGGTGTGGTGGGACATTTGCACACTGCACTTGGGCGTCTTCAATGGACTCTCCACTAGCCCCATTTTCCACCAGTCCCATTTTCCCACCAGTCCCATTTTCAATAGGCATCTCCACCAGAAAGAGCCTGTCTTTTCTCTCAACACTGTAGATCTTCTTCCCATCCCTGTAGAAGGAACACAAATTGTTAGAGAACAGAATTTCAAACCCATCAGCAGTAAGAGATGACACACTTAAAAGAGAATGTGCAAGCTCTGGAACCACATAAGCTTGCACCCAATGATCTATAAAAGAACAAAATAAAAACCCAGATTCAGTCAACGGTCTCTGAGACCCATCCGCTAACGTAACATAACGTCCAGTTTTAACTGTCTTGCAGTTCCTCAGGAGCTCCCGAGATTTCACGAGGCAATGAGACGCGCCTGAGTCGATTACGAGAGATAAAGTGTCTCTCTGGCTGTCTTCCAAAGTTGCCATGGCGTTGCTCGCACCCCCACCGGTTGCCATGGCCACAGCCTCCCCCCCGACTAAGGCCTTTGCCTTTTCTCAGAGACACCATCGCAGCTGTGAGGTGATAAGACGCCTTGTCTTTGTTTTTCTCCTGGCCTGCTGCTTTCCCACATCTTTGCTGGGAACCGGCCCTGGAAACCTGCTTTGTTGACATTCCACGCCGGCCGGTGTCCTTGGCAGCCTGAGCCTCTAGCGGATGTTTCCCAGAGCTGTTGGACGACGCCTCAAAGCACAAACAACTTTCGGAGCCTATGGCTTTCTCAGAGCTCTTGGAATGGCCTGCCTGGCCTGCACCCCCACTCCTGGGTGCACAGCTTCCAGAGGAACAGCTTGCCACTGCTTTCCTCTTCTCAGCTCTCAGCCGCTCTCAAGCACACAGTCCATCACACAGACGTGTTGAAGCATTGCAACAGCTTCCCAACACAGTCCCAGCCCCCACTGGGCTTTCTGGGCATCCCTCAGCCCCTCCTGGGCTTCCAGCCCCCTCTGGTCTGGCTCCCACTTCGGCCCAAGGCTTGCTCCCTTGGCCTTCGGCTTCCTCCCGGCCCTTGGCTCCTGCTGAGCTTTTGCACAGACTCCTCAGCACCTGCCAGGCGGCCTGAGCCGATTTAACGCCCTCCAGATGGGGCAACAGCAAAGCATCCACAGTTGCTTTCAACATGCAGAGCTCTCTCTGCTCTCTCTCACTCAGCAGAGCAGTAGCTTGCGTGGGTGGGGCCGGCTCCTTCTGGACTGGACTCCAGAGCCCTGTGGCCACAAACCACCCCCTTGCTCTTCTTGACCAGGCCTCCCAGTTGGCCCCATTCAGTCTCTCACCGAGGTAGCTGTCTTGGCCCTGCTGTGCCTGTGCAGCAGCCATTCTCCTCCCACCGGGGCTTCAAGCGTACTCACACTGCCAGCAACTGGTCCTCCGAAGCAGCCGTCTCTCTTGGCTCTTGGCTCCGATCTCCAGCATTCCTCACTGCCCTTCCTGGAAGGAGCTCTCAGCAACTCAACGCTGGCAGCCTTCCTCCCTTCTCACACTTGTCAGGAAACGCAGAACTTCCATAACCTATTCGGGAAAATAAATCCTGCGTCCAGTCACTCTTCCCTGCGTGGCTCTGCTGGGGAGCTGACCTGGCAGGAGAGCAGAGTAGCAGCGGTCCTGCGTCCGTGTGAGATAAGGGATAAATCAAGTCCAGAGACAGTTCGTTCTTATCTCTAGTAGCATTTATTTACAAAGCAGTAAATCCATCAGAAACTTCGAACATTTCTCTGTGCTTCCCAAAGCACACTCGCACAGCCTCCGTGCTGTGCTGCGTGTCAGCCAGAAGCGAAAGCAAGTCTGAACAGTGACACAGACTGTGACTCACTTCTCTGCGTCAAGCTCCTCCCAGATACAGGACACCATGGAGTTTTAACCCTGTCAGTTCCAAACTCCACAGCTTCTTGGGTCCAGTGGCCTTGCTATAATAGCAAAATAATTTACTGGAGGAAATAAAAGTACAGAGGTTTTCAACCCTTTTGGGTCCATGGCTCCTTGGACCAACTCCCTTCTTTCTGCGGCACCCCTGTGGGGCTCAGGAGACCAGTTAGGTCCCCCCTTGCTTGCCGAGGTTGCCTCCCCTCCCCCTTTCTCAAACAGCCTCCCTTGCGGAGTGCTCTCTTAGCCTCCTCTCCTCTCCTCTCCCCTCTCCTTAGGAGTCCTCCTCTTGGTCTCTGAGCTGCTCCCGCTGCCCCCCCCCCCAGGGGCCTGGGACTTGCCTGTCCATTCCCAACAGCAAGTTAGTCCAACTAACTGTTCTGGAGAAGAGTAAAGGCAGCCATGCTTGCTCCTTCGTCTTCTCCAAGGAGACTTCCAGCCTGACTTCTCATCTTAAGGCCCCAGGGAGAAGTGGGAAGAGGAGGAGGAGGAAGCATCCCCAGAAGAAGTGTGCTCCCCACCAGTAGGTGCTTCCACCCCCCCACACACTCCTAAATCTCCTAAATCTGCTGCTAACAGATACTTGGGGGGGGGGGCATCCTGCACCATCTGGTCAATTCCTGATGTTAGGAGAATTAGAAGGTCTAAGATATAAACCCTCTTCGTGGATCACTGCCTGGCCGTGGCGAAGGGGCTTGAATAACTCAGAGAAGCTATGAACTATGCCGAGCAGGGCACCCAAGATGGACAGGTCATAGTGGAAAGTTTTGCCCAAACGTGATCCACCTGGAGGAGGAACCGGCAAGCCACTCCAGTATCCCTGCCAAGAAAACTCCATGGACAAAGGCAACAGGCATATAAAAGTTATGACGCTGGAAGATGAGCCCCTCAGGTCGGAAGGCGTCCAACATGCTACTGAGAAAGAGCGGAGGACAAGTACAAGTAGATTCAGAGCTGATGAAGCGGCTGGGCCAAAGCCGAAAGGTCGCTCAGTTGCGGATATGCCTGGAAGTGAAAGGAAAGTCCAATGCTGTAAAGAAAAATATTGCATAGGAACCTGGAATGTAAGAACCATGAACCTGGGTAAGTTGGATGTGGTCAAAAAGGAGATGGCAAGAATAAATATTGACATCCTGGGCATCAGTGAACTAAAATGGACAGGAATGGGCAAATTCAGTTCGGATGACCATCATATCTACTACTGTGGGCAAGAATCCCGTAAAAGAAATGGAGTGGCCCTCATAGTCAACAAAAGAGTGGCGAGAGCTGTACTGGGATGCAATCTCAAAAATGATAGAATGATCTCGATACGAATCCAAGGCAGACCTTTTAACATCACAGTAATCCAAGTTTATGCACCAACTACTGGTGCTGAAGAAACTGAAATTGACCAATTCTATGAATACTTACGACACCTTATAGAAGTGACTCCAAAGAAGGATGTTCTTCTCATTATAGGGGATTGGAATGCTAAAGTAGGGAATCAAGAGATAAAAGGAACAACTGGCAAGTTTGGTCTTGGAGATCAAAACGAAGCAGGGCAAAGGCTAATAGAGTTCTGCCAAGAGAACAAGCTGGTCATCCCAAAACGCTTTCCCAACAACACAAGAGACGACTCTACACATGGACATCACCAGATGGGGAGCATCGAAATCAGATTGATAATATTTTCTGCAGCCAAAGATGGAGAAGCTCTATACAGTCAGCAAAAACAAGACCTGGAGCTGACTGTGGCTCAGATCATCAGCTTCTTATAGCAAAATTCAAGCTTAAACTGAAGAAAGTAGGAAAAACCACTGGGCCGGTAAGATACACCCCCGGTAGTGTGGTTGCTGACCTTGAGCCAGACATCCTGGAAAGTGAAGTCAAATGGGCCTTAGAAAGCACTGCTAATAACAAGGCCAGTGGAAGTGATGGTATTCCAGCTGAACTATTTAAAATTTAAAAAGATGATGCTGTTAAGGTGCTACACTCAATATGCTAGCAAGTTTGGAAAACTCAGCAGTGGCCAGAGGATTGGAGAAGATCAGTCTACATCCCAATCCCAAAGAAGGGCAGTGCCAAAGAGTGCTCCAACTACCGCACAATTGCACTAATTTCATATGCTAGCAAGGTTATGCTTAAAATTCTACAAGGCAGGCTCAAGCAGTATGTGGACCGAGAACTCCCAGAAGTGCAAGCTGGATTCAGAAGAGGCAGAGGAACCAGAGACCAAATTGCAAACATGCGCTGGATTATGGAGAAAGCTAGAGAGTTTCAGAAAGTCATCTACTTCTGCTTCATTGACTATGCAAAAGCCTTTGACTGTGTCAACCACAGCAAACTATGGCAAGTTCTTAAAGAAATGGGAGTGCCTGATCACCTCATCTGTCTCCTGAGAAATCTCTCTGTGGGACAAGAAGCTACAATTAGAACTGGATATGGAACAACTGACTGGTTCAAAATTGGGAAAGGAGGACGACAAGGCTGTATATTGTCTCCCAGCTTATTTAACTTATATGCAGAATTCATCATGCGAAAGGCTGGGCTGGATGAATCCCAAGCCGGAATTAAGATCGCCGGAAGAAATATCAACAACCTCAGATATGCAGATGACACAACCTTGATGGCAGAAAGTGAGGAGGAACTAAAGAACCTTTTAATGAGGGTGAAAGAGGAGAGCGCAAAATATGGTCTGAAACTCAACATCAAAAAAACGAAGATCATGGCCACTGGACCCATCACCTTCTGGCAAATAGAAGGGGAAGAAATGGAGGCAGTGAGAGATTTGACTTACTTGGGTTCCATGATCACTGCAGATGGTGACAGCAGCCACGAAATTAAAAGACGCCTGCTTCTTGGGAGAAAAGCAATGACAAACCTAGACAGCATCTTAAAAAGCAGAGACATCACCTTGCCAACAAAGGTCTGTATAGTTAAAGCGATAGTTTTCCCAGTAGTGATGTATGGAAGTGAGAGCTGGACCATAAAGAAGGCTGATCGCCGAAGAATGGATGCTTTTGAATTCTGGTGCTGGAGGAGACTCTTGAGAGTCCCATGGACTGCAAGAAGATCAAACCTCTCCATTCTTAAGGAAATCAGCCCTGAGTGCTCACTGGAAGGACAGATCCTGAATCTGAGCCTCCTATACTTTGGCCACCTCACGAGAAGAGAAGACTCCCTGGAAAAGATGTTGGGGGCTCCTACTCCTTTTAACATTTTTAACTTTTTAACTTTTAACTTTTTAACCTTTTAACCTTCTTCTTATCAAAGTTTGGCAACCTGGGGTTTTATATCAGAGAACGTGTGATGTTGGCGCTGTAAATTAGATCTAACAAAGTCGAACAGCTTAACAGCGGCCGCCCAACCTATTTCAAGGACTCGTAACTCTAAACAATTTAATTAATCCTCTGAACTTTTCCCGAACTGACTCTGACTCAGGTTTTGACTGGCCGTTTTAAATGAACTAAGGGAGGTGAAGCTGTGTTGCAGGAGTGTTCCGTTTGTGCTTGCCTCTGCCCTCCTGGCTTGTGGGTCCAACTGTGCTGTGTGCCTGCTCTGTCCTCCCAGCTGTGGGTCCGGCTGCCCTGCATGCCAGCGGTGCTCCTGGACTGAGACAGACTGGTTGAGTAATAATAATAATAATAATAAACTTTATTTATATCCCGCCCTCCCCAGCCGAAGCCGGGCTCAGGGCGGCTAACAACAATCAAATAATCAAACAGTCAAATAATCATACATTCTAAAAATGTACTCGGCATGGAGCCTGGGTCAAGATATATTACTCTGCAGAGGACTCAATTGAAAGGCACCTAGGGAAGCCAGAGAGGGAGGTTCCACCCTCAAGACGCCAGAGACTCTTAAGCCACAGGGCTGGCAGCTGGTTGTAGCAGAGGAGAGGTATCATCCTGTGGCCCTGAGAACTCCAGCTGCAGGGAAACAAGCGGACTCCTGATGCCAAGAGATCATTCGAGCAGACTTGAGCTGGCACGTGATGCTACAAGAACTTCATCTGCTACAAGAACTTTTTTCCTTTCCTTTTCCCCCTCCCACCTTCCTTTGCCATTTGTTTTAGTTTTTATAGTTCATTTTTTCGTGATAATATTTAAGCTCCTTGCTTACTGTTAGGTGTTTGATTGTTGTTCTTTTGCTATTTAAGTGTTTTTTCTTTCCTTAATGTATGTTATATGGTAGTTTTGTTTAGTGGTGGAATGTTTTGGGGTTTATTTTTTAATTTTTAATTCAGTTAATTGGTTTGTTTGATATTATAATAGTAGGCTGACATAGAATATAATAATTCCATGCAATCAGAGAGGTAGCTGATGTTTAGTTGGTCTGTTCTACTCAACTAATTAGAGTTATCAAGTTGCTGATACTATAAGCAGAACAACTAGGCTGGGAAAGAATAACATCAATTGCCATCAATGGAGGCTAGTATTAGGCTTGGGATTGCTACCGTGGAGGGGCGAGGGAGATATGGCGGTGGGAGCAGATGTTATAGGCAAAGGGGATTGAGATACGGATACGCTCATACCCCTTCCAATCTGCGCCCCATCCCGAGGGACGAGGGTAGGGTGAGCAAGGATTACTCACCTCCGTCACTGGTGTTGTGCAATGCCAGGTCTATAGGCAACAAAACCGCCACCCTGCGAGATTTCTTTACCTCGCAGGGGGTCGACCTGGCTTGTGTGACGGAGACCTGGGTGCACGAAGGGGAAACAGTTACCTTACGAGAGATGGCGCCCCCGGGTTTCTTCGTCCTCCACCAGTCGCGGACTGTGGGCCGGGGGGGAGGGGTGGCATTACTAATCCGGGAAGATTGTTCTTTCAGGGCTCTACCATCGCCATCGATCCCCGGCATTGAATGTGTTGGCCTAGTGTGGGGCTCCGAGGAGAGCTTGGTTGTCTGGCTGGTGTACCGGCCACCTAGCACACCAGCAGCCACCCTGTCAGGCCTACTGGAGGCGGTGGCCAGCTGGGCCTTGGAGTTCCCTAATCTATTGGTATTGGGGGACTTCAACATTCATGCTGATGCCACTCCCATGCTGATGCCACAGGCTCTGGACCTGGTGTCTTCCATGGCGGCACTAGGGCTCTCCCAGTTTGTTTCGGGCCCCACACATCAAGCAGGCCACACACTGGATTTGATCTTTGGCGTAGGTATAGATGTGATCATGTCTCCTTCGATGAAGGTGCCATGGTCTGATCACTACGCTCTGAAAGCTAGGATTGACTTTCCACCCGCACCCTGCTTCGGTGGCTAGCCGATTTGGGCTCGCCCGCAGAGGCTGATGGACCCTGATAGATTCCGCCAAGCCTTGCGGGACCTTGCTCCCCCTGGCTCCAATCTGGTGGAACGCTCTGTCACAAGAGACTAGGGCCCTGCGGGACTTGACATCTTTCTGCAGGGCCTGCAAGACAGAGCTGTTCCACCAGGCCTTTGGTCAGGGCACAGCCTGACTCCCTCCTTTGGCAATCTTCTCAGAATCTCTAGCCCAATGGTTGCCATCAATTTGACTTGAATTAATTTTATAATGAATTATTTTAGAACGTTGCACTATTTTATTATTGTTAGCCGCCCTGAGCCCGGCTCCGGCTGGGGAGGATGGAATATAACTAATAATAATAATAATAATAATTATTATTATTATTATTATTATTATTATTATTATTTATTATTATTTAGAAGCATGTTGAAATCTGCAGATGGCACAAAGTTCAGCGGCAGTAAATCAGAAAGAGGGGCAGTCCTTAAACAGCTGAAGAGAATGGGATAAACCTCAACTGAGCATCCAAGTATTAACATCCTGACGGTAAGGACCTTACCCAACCCTAGTCACATGTAAACACCATTTTAAAGTATGGCTTGATGAGCTAAAAGATGAATGGAGTACCCATTCAGAAGCACATCATATTGGAAACAATGCAGTTCAGTACTAACACTCAGATATGCACCAGCTTTATTCCCAGTTCGTGATCCAGCAAGAGACAAACATATAAGAGCTGATTTACATGTATTTTTCTTCTTTGCTGGATTGGGGCATAAGCACTGAGCCCTATCTTTGTTCTTACCTTTATTCAAACGGTTCAAGGCTTCTTCAATGGAAAGTCGGTCATCTTTTGTCTCTTCTGCTTTGTTTACTACCAGTAGCCAGCAAAGCTTGTTCTGGCACCTTAGAATTCTCGTGTCTCTTCATAACAGTTTGGAGAATTAAAAATTGGTTTGTTCTGGGGGTGCTGAAGCTGTGTTCTGGGTTGAAAACCCAGTGAGACCACTGGGCCATCGAGTTCTGTATGGTCTGCCATAGCCAGCAGCTGCTTTCCAGGATTTCAGAGAGCAGGTTTTCAGAGTTCTGTTTCCCATGAATGGATTGAAATTGCCACTTTTTGCATAATGTGGCTCTCCCAGTGGGCCACCCATAGCCATTTCCTGTATAGCGTTCTACATCCCATGTAGTCCTGCTTCTTCCAGCTCAATTCAGTTCATTCTGCGACTGTACAAGTTAGGCCACATCTGCTTTATACTTTCAAAGCACCATCATGCCCCTTGACATGCTAACAGTTGCATCTTTGTATTCAATCCCTTCAGCACGTTGGACAGCAGTCTCTCAAGGCTCAGCCACAGTTACCTTGTGCCCCATGCTTCCTATGCACAGGTCCGTGCTTTAAAGGCACTGTGTCCGAGTGTTTTGCTGTCCCAGGGCTTTCTAATTTTGACTCATTTTCAGCATCCCTTTCCAGGGCAGCTTTATTTATTTCATGTATTTAAGAAGTCCTCTGTGTTGGTTTCTATTTCCCTCACTGAGCAGCAAATGCAGTCACGGGACATTGTTTTGCATTCCACAGTCAGCGTTACTGTTGGGTTCCCACGGGAATGGGAGACTGGATGTGACGTTCACTGGTTTCCTGTTTTTCACTGTTCTCTCGGTGTTCTTTGTTTCCAAGAGGAGTTGCTTCTCTGCTCTCGCAGAGGCAAGATGCACGTTTGTATTCTCTCAGCATAGAAGTGTAAATAAAGCTAAGAATGTGGCACATACTGCTTATCCTTCCACTGTGTGTGACGACGCTCTGCTTGGGCTCAAGATAAGACGAGCCTGTATCAGCTTCAGCTTCAGATGGGCCGAAGCTGGTCAAAATCTCACATTTTTGGGTTATGGGCCCAGAAATACGCAATCGGACTGAAGAATGGCTGCTGGCAAAGGAACAAAGAAACAAAGGATCGGAAGCTGGCAGAGGCAGAGGGATGGATCAGACGATATCTGCCTGCGCGTCAAGACGATTGATGAGAGGTATGTGCTCATTGCTCCAGGCAGCCTGCCAGCTCCTACTTAATGGCTTTAAGGCTGGACTTTGAACTTTTAAAGCCGTTTGCCATGGCACAGGCTCAAAGGCTTGAGAGGCTGGAAAACCGAAAGTACTTTTAAAAGGGCTTTTGGATGCAGCTGCTGTACACAGACGCAGCTTGCTAGAAAGCAGCTTGATTAAAGGAGCAGAGATGGCTAATGCAAGGCTAGCTGATGCTTTTGGGAATCCAAAGCTCAATAAAAAGAATTACACGAACTGGGTGCTGTACGCAGAGGCTCTTCTGCAAAAAGAGGGTCTGTTTACAGTTATTACAGACGCCCCCCCCCCCCCAGCTCCAATAACAGATGAATGGGCAGCTAAGGATTCCAAAGCAAGGGGAACTCTTACATTGATAGTATCCCCAGAAGAGCTCGGTCTGTTGCGTGATAAGACCTCAGCCAGAGAGATTTGGGACACTTTGAGAGATGCTCATTTGAGGACAGAAGCTGGCGCTTCTTTGTTCTACTATGCCAAGCTGCATGATATGGCACTTGCTGAAGGTGCAAATGTGCGTACACATCTGATGGAGATGCAGAATCTGAGACATGAGCTGCAACAGAGAGGACTCACCTTTCCAGAGGCTGTGTATTCCTTCATGATACTACATTCTTTGGGTTCAAGTTGGGAGTCCGTTGCCACTCAGATTGCTGTTCAGCCAACTGCTCAGCTCACAGTAGCCCATGTTACTGCCATGATTCTGAATGAAGCAGACCGCCGAGGTGCTAGCTGCATGGGTAAGAGGGAGTCTTCACAGACGTCATCCCAGAATGCAGTGGAACCACCAGATGGCGCCAAAGCTTTGAAGGCAGTGAAATGCTACTCATGTGGACGTCTAGGCCATATGAAGAGGGAATGCAGATTTCCCAGGGCCAAGACAGAGCAGCGCAGCGAAAGCTCATCGCATGGAAAAGGCAAAGGCAAAGGCAAAGGTCCGGTGTCCAGGACAACACAGCACAAGGCAATGGTCTCACGCTTCACTCCAAAGGTTGCAAAGGTCCAGAAGACGTCTAGATCTTTCTTCGTGATTGATTCAGGAGCCACGAGACATTTATGCAATGATAAGCGACTGTTCGTGTCTTTTACACCGCAGGAAGGTGCGATTCACCAAGCGGATGACCACACGATCTCCAGTCAAGGCTACGGAACTGTTGTTCTTCACAGTTTGGACTTGTCGATACACAATGTGCTCTCGTTCCAGATGCTGCACACAATCTACTCAGCGTTGCACAGCTAAATGAACGGAACATTGACGTTTCCTTCAAGAACAAGAAGTGCACCATCACAAAGAAAAACGATTATGTATTGCATGCTGAATATGTTGATCGTTTGTTTGTTTTGTATTCTGATGATGATGTGCAGGATGAAACTTGTTGCATTGCAGGTTCTAACAAAGGTTTGCATGCAGGATGTATTCATGATTTTCACAGGAAATTTGGTCATTTGCATTTTGAGGCAGTATCTAAGATGCCTGCCTTGGTTGAAGGTATGACTATTAAACCCTGCAGGTACCACATGAAGTGTAAGGCATGCACAGCAAACAAGGTAAAAATGGCTGCGAAAGGTAAGGTGTCTAGTAGGCAAGCTACAGAACCATACTAGGTTGTTCATGCTGATTTGGTTGGTCCACTATCGCCCTCTTTGGGTGGAAACAGGTACTTCATGGTTCTCATTGATGCATTTTCCAGGTATATTTATGTGTACAATCTCGAGCAGAAATCAGAGGCTTTTCCAAGGTTCAAGGAATTCTGTGCTTGGTTGGGAAATGTGCATGGTAAGAAGATAAAGACTTTTTTCACTGATCACGGGGGGGGGGGGGAATTCACTTCTCAGCAGTTTGAAGCTTTTCTGACTGAGAAAGGAATTCATCAGGATTTGTCTAGTCCTCGCTCGCCATGGCAGAATGGACTTTGCGAGAGGGCAAATCAGACATTGCTTCAGGGTATGAAAACCTTGCTGCGTGATGCCAATCTTCCAGAGAGTTATTGGGCGGAATCTGGCCTGTTTTGTTTACAGTTATAATCGCAGGTCATCTTCAGCGATTGGTTGTACCCCCTATGAGAAGATGTTTGGCAAGAAACCTTACATCAAACACATGAGAATTTTTGGTTCTGACATGTGGGTTCACACACCACAAAGCTCCAAGTTAGGCAAGCGTGGATTGCATGGTATCTTTCTAGGTTATCAGAAAGGTTCTTACAGAATAATGATGACTGACTCTAAGACAATTAGGCTCACAAGAAGTGTTGAGTACAATGCCAAGTGAGGGGAGAATGTGGGAATTTTCCAATGTTATCCTGATGACAGTGATGAGACTGAGGATAGGCAACAGCTAAAGCAGCAGCAACAGCCACAGCTGCCGCGACCACCCACACCCACTGATGAAGGTCCTGATTCTGAGTCTGAGACTGAATCAGATGATTCAGAGGATTTCAAGAGTGCAAAAGCCTCTATGCGACCCTCTGAAAGTTCTGATCGAGAAGAATTGGAGGAACCATTGTTCACAATAGGTCACTATTCTCCTAAGAAAGAAGAGGAGAGTGTTGAAGACTTAAGGCTAATTCGCAGGTCACAAAGAGCCACAAAAGGCAGACCTCCAAAGAGATTTGCTGATGAATTTGCTAAGACAGCAGTAGCAGCTGTTAAAAGCTCCAAGAAGGTATTTGAACCTTCAAGTTTCCAAGAAATCCAGGATTTGGATTCAAAGGATGCTGAGCCATGGTTAAATGCCATGAAGGCTGAGCTTGATTCCTTAGAGAGGAACAAAACATGGGAGCTAGTTCCAATAGTTCCAGGAATGAAACTGCTTGGAAGCAAATGGGTCTTCAAAGCGAAGACAGATCAAAATGGCAAGATAGTCAGGCGCAAAGCCAGATTGGTAGCCAGGGGTTTTTCACAGGTACCAGGTGAAGACTATCACGAGACCTACTCACCCACTGTGAGGTATGAGAGCATTAGGCTTATGCTCAAGCTTGCTGCAGAGGAGAATCTACACGTTAGTCACCACGATGTGAATACAGCATTTTTGTACGGATCTCTAGGTGAATCTCTTTATATGCTTCCACCTGATGGCGTACAGGTAAAACAGGGATTTGTTTCTGCTCTGAAGAAGTCTCTTTATGGTCTCAAACAAAGTGCACGGTGTTGGCACACAAAACTCACTGAAGTATTGTTTTCTCTAGGTTTTAAGCAAGGGAAAGCTGATCCATGTGTATTTGTCAAAGAGGAGGGGCAAAAGAAGCTGTATTGCTTGTTTTATGTTGATGATATTCTTTTCTTTTGGAAAGATGTCACAATGTACAATAACGCCCTAGCTCAACTGAAAGAGCACTTTGACATGAAAGATCTTGGTGAGGTAAACAACTACCTATCTCTGGAAATAGAGAGAGATCAAGATGGTAACATTCTAGTACACCAGTCACAGAAAATTGCTGATGTATTAAGCAAACTAAACCTGATGGATGCTAACCCTGTAGACACACCGATGACAACAGGCTATCATAGAATCATAGAATCATAGAGTTGGAAGAGACCACAAGGGCCATCGAATCCAACCCCCTGCCAAGCAGGAAACACCATCAGAGCACTCCTGACATATGGTTGTCAAGCCTCTGCTTAAAGACCTCCAAAGAAGGAGACTCCACCACACTCCTTGGCAGCAAATTCCACTGTCGAACAGCTCTTACTGTCGGGAAGTTCTTCCTAATGTTTAGGTGGAATCTTCTTTCTTGTAGTTTGGATCCATTGCTCCATGTCCGCTTCTCTGGAGCAGCAGAAAACAACCTTTCTCCCTCCTCTATGTGACATCCTTTTATATATTTGAACATGGCTATCATATCACCCCTTAACCTCCTCTTCTCCAGGCTAAACATGCCCAGCTCCCTTAGCCGTTCCTCATAAGGCATCGTTTCCAGGCCTTTGACCATTTTGGTTGCCCTCCTCTGGACACGTTCCAGTTTGTCAGTGTCCTTCTTGAACTGTGGTGCCCAGAACTGGACACAGTACTCCAGGTGAGGTCTGACCAGAGCAGAATACAGTGGCACTATTACTTCCCTTGATCTAGATGCTATACTCCTATTGATGCAGCCCAGAATTGCATTGGCTTTTTTAGCTGCCGCGTCACACTGTTGGCTCATGTCAAGTTTGTGGTCAACCAAGACTCCTAGATCCTTTTCACATGTACTGCTCTCAAGCCAGGTGTCACCCATCTTGTATTTGTGCCTCTCATTTTTTTTGCCCAAGTGCAATACTTTACATTTCTCCCTGTTAAAATTCATCTTGTTTGTTTTGGCCCAGTTCTCTAATCTGTCAAGGTCGTTTTGAAGTGTGATCCTGTCCTCTGGGGTGTTAGCCACCCCTCCCAGTTTGGTGTCATCTGCAAATTTGATCAGGATGCCCTTGAGTCCATCATCCAAGTCGTTGATAAAGATGTTGAATAAGACTGGGCCCAAGACAGAACCCTGTGGCACCCCACTAGTCACCCTTCTCCAGGATGAAGAGGAACCATTGATGAGCACCCTTTGGGTTCGGTCAGTCAGCCAGTTACAAATCCACTGAGTGGTAGCATAGTCAAGACCACATTTTACCAGCTTCTTTACAAGAATATCATGGGGCACCTTGTCAAATGCCTTGCTGAAATCAAGGTAGGCTACATCCACTGCGTTCCCTTCATCTACCAGGCTTGTTATTCTGTCAAAAAACGAGACCAGGTTAGTCTGACATGACTTATTTTTCAGAAATCCATGCTGACTACTGGTGATCACAGCATTCCTTTCTAGGTGCTCACAGACTGTTTGCTTAATGATCTGCTCCAGAATCTTCCCTGGTATTGATGTCAGACTGACTGGGCGGTAATTATTTGGGTCCTCCCTTTTCCCCTTTTTGAAAATAGGGACAACATTTGCCCTCCTCCAGTCTGCCGGGACTTCGCCTGTTCTCCAGGAATTCTCAAAGATGACTGCCAGTGGTTCTGAGATCACATCTGCCAGTTCTTTTAATACTCTTGGATGCAGTTCATCTGGCCCTGGAGACTTGAATACATCTAGAGTAGCCAAGTATTCTTGTACTATCTCCTTAGTTATTCTGGGCTGTGTTTCCTCTGCTGAATCATTTGCTCCAAATTCTTCAGGTCGGGCATTGTTTTCTTTATCGGAGAAGACTGAGGCAAAGAAGGCATTGAGGAGTTCACCCCTTTCTGTGTCCCCTGTTTGCATTTCACCATCTTCTCCTCTGAGTGACCCCACTGTTTCTTTGTTCTTCCTTTTGCTACAAACATACCCATAAAAGCCTTTTTTGTTGCTTTTAACCTCTCTAGCAAGCCTGAGTAGATGACACTGAAGAAGCATTTTCTGACACTACACTGTACAGAAGTGTGGTAGGCAAACTAAACTTCATTACCAGATGTTCAAGATCTGACATTGCTGTTAGCTGTAATTTGCTAAGCAGACAAGTCAACAATCCTACTGTTAAGGATTGGAAAGCTCTGAAACGCATAGCACGCTATTTGAAAGGCACTATGCATTACAGACTGATATTTAACAATCAGAAGTCTGGTGGTTTTGAGATATTTGCAGATGCAAGTTTTGGAAGTGACACTACAGACAGGAAAAGTATGTCTGGAGTTTGCTACATGTACAATCAGGGTCTATTTGATTGGTCATGCAAGAAGCAAACAACAGTTAGCTTAAGTACTTGTGAAGCTGAACTGAATGCACTGTCTTATTCACTTAAAGATTGTGAATGGTTGTTACAATTGTGCAAAGACATGAAAATTCCTGTCAAATGTCCAATCCAGGTTTACCAGGACAACAAAGCATGTTTGGCTTTGCTGAATTCTGAAGGTTGTAAGCAAAGCACGAAGCATTTGCAATTGAAACTGCAACATGCTAGGGAATGTGTTCAGAAGGGACTCGTAACGGTGTCCTATATGCCAGGTAATGAAATTCCTGCTGATGTATTGTCCAAGATTGTATCAAGGGATCAACACTGTACCTATGTGCAGAAGTTGGGTTTGTAGTGATATTGTACGAACACGCTGCCCAGTGCTGTTCACAGAAAGGGGGAGGATGTTGGTTTCTATTTCCCTCACTGAGCAGCAAATGCAGTCACAGGACATTGTTTTGCATTCCACAGTCAGCGTTACTGTTGGGTTCCCACGGGAATGGGAGACTGGATGTGACATTCACTGGTTTCCTGTTTTTCACTGTTCTCTCAGTGTTCTTTGTTTCCGAAAGGAGTTGCTTCTCTGCTCTCGCAGAGGCAAGATGCACGTTTGTATTCTCTCAGCATAGAAGTGTAAATAAAGTTAAGAACGTGGCACATACTGTTTATCCTTCCGCTGTGTGTGACGACGCTCTGCTTGGGCTCAAGATAAGACGAGCCTGTATCAGCTTCAGCTTCAGATGGGCCGAAGCTGGTCAAAATCTCACACTCTGTGCGTGGCAAAGGCTTCTTGCTGGGACAATAGGAGGCTGCCTTATACTGAGTCCCACTATGGCTCTATCTAGCTCAGTGTTGTCCACAATGGATGGCAAAAACTCTCCAGGGTTTCAGACAGAGGACATTCTAGCTGGACATACAACAGATTGAACCTGAGAGCTTCTGCATGTAAGCAGCTGCTTTACCACTAAGCTATGGCCCTTCTCCCATTGCTTCTGCCCTGAATGAACTGCAAGCCTGTCCTACAGTCCTCCCAAAACTCTCTTTTGTGGCTACACTCTGCAGGAGGTAATTGGTTGCAGAAGTTGAGCTGTCTGCACAAGTGACTGAATCAGTGAGAAGGCTGATCTGTAATGAAATGCTGACTTTCAGGCATCTCTTGAAGACCTTTTTTATGCCAACAGCTCTGTGCTATTATTTAAACATTTCCTGAGCACCCAGACATTTGAATTCTTTGGACTGATTTTAATGTCCACCATCCACCCGCTTTTGTACATTGCTGTATTTTATGACATGCCCTAGCTTCTGAGAAGCCTTTCACTCAAACCAGTTAGACATGACATGAATTAGTAGTTTTATCCACCCAGCATGTATGGAACAGACCCTGATTAATCAAATGACAACGCATAATTAACCCCCCAGCTGAACTGAACAAGGAGCAGCAGCTGGGGTAGAACATGCAAACAAGAAATTATTAGTTCAAGGTACAGAAGCCCTAGCACACCCCAGCCACATGGAGTTAAGAATAGCAATTCCAGATTAAAGGGCTTGCATCTGAGACATTTGTTCCTTCCTTTTTTCCAAGACAGGTGATGTTCCTACGAATACATTGGAAATTTTGAAAGGACTGGGAGCATTTTTCCTCTGCAGCTGAAGATTCAAAGCTATCTGAAGAAGGGAAAATACCAAGTCTTGCTCAGCTGGAGATGTTTTATTTCCTTTGAAGATATAATCTGATGAGAATTTTAGGCTGCCGGGGGTGGGGCAAAATCTGAGGATGGGGAAAATGATATCACTGGCAGTCTCATGGGAGGCTGCTGAAAATGCACATGGAGAAACAATGGGTCCTTGTACTGAGGGGACTGTTTGACTTGCAGGAGGAAGCCAGTTGTTGAAATGGAACATGGATCTAAGAAGGAGCTTAGAGGGAGATTTCAACATCCAGCTGGAGCCATCAATGGCAATTTGTCACTAGTTCGGAGTTGGGGACTCTTTTTCAGACTTAAGGGCCATATTCTCCTCTGGGAAGCCTTCCAGGGGCCATGTGCCTGTGGTGGGAGGGGCCACAGATGAAAGTGGGTGGAGTGATGAATGTAAACTTTGCTTTCCTAAGGGAGGCTGGTTTCTACACACATTCAACTCTCCACTCTCTGTCCTTCATGACTCAAGGGTGCAAAGGGAGGGGTAGTACCTCGGGGGGGCACGTTGTGCTCCTTCTGGGGTAGTTTGTCCACCTTTGGTCACTACAGCTCACACCTGCGGCTCTTAGAAACTGTCAGCCTGCAACAGCAGCCACACCCCAGGAACGGCTTCAACTGGCAGGCTAACCAGGTGAGGGGAGTTGATGAGTCTCAAACCCTCATTGAGTTAGGGGCTTCCCCTGCATGCAAAGATAGTGCCGGGTACTGGCTAGAGGAAGAGGAATGGCGGGAGGAAGAGGAATGGCAGGGGACCCCCCCCCCCCCCAGGGAAGCATCAAAGTGGGAAGGCTCTGAGCCAGGAGACTGCTGGTGGGATGCAGGAGACAGGTCAGAAGAAGAAGAATAAGAAGAGGGAGCAGATGGCTTGGAGGCTAAAGAAGCAACAGGTTTAAGTGAGACTGAGGCAGCGGAGGAGGAGGAGGTGGTGGAGGCTGAGGCTGCAACAGATCCCCAGGCACCTGCCATGTCCACTGTTCCCTTCTCCCCTCCTCCTCTGTCCCCAGGAACAAGGGAGGCATTACATGTAGCAGAACAAAAGGCACAGAGAGCCCCTCCATGACTGTTGGGCAGTCAGCCGACTGGGGAGGAGCCTTAGGCTAGGGATGCCATATTTCTAAAAGTAGAAACCAAGACACCCCAAAAGCTGTGGAGCTATTTTTAGGAAGACCCCAAAATTGTTGAGCATCTTAAAGGAAGACCCAGAAGCTGTTGATGTATGATAGTCCTACCTTAGGAGGAGGCTAAGATCCTCCGTTCTGGCAACTGGGGCTAGTCCTGCCTGTGGAGTTTCTCTGTCGGGTTTTGTCTCTCTGAATAAAGAGTCCACTGAACTGCAGCTGAATCAGCCCTGACAGCCAGGCTCTGGACAATTGAGCAGATGAGACCACAAGGGGGTCCAACAGTCGAGAAGGGGGTTTCTGCCCGTGGTGTAGAGGGAAATGAAGAGCAGTGGGGCTCATCCACCTGGGCAGGTAGCTCATTTAAGAGAAGGAAGTCCCTGATCCTAAACCTGATTGATCCATTTAGCCCAGTATTGCCCACTTCCGGCCTGAGTGGCAGAAGCTCTCCAAGGTCTTGGGCAGAGAAAGGCTCCTACCTATATTGAGCTTCTAACTGCAGGTGCTAGGGACTGCACCTGGGACCTTCTGCATGCAATGCAGGTGCTGACACACTGAGGCTCTGGCGCCTCCACAAAACCTTCAGTTATGGGCAGGAGGCACTACTCAGCATCCTTATATCCCACCCTTCCTCCCAAAGGAGTCCAGGGCAGCAAACCCCACAACAGTTAAACAGCCAAAACACCCAAAAACAGTTCCTACACAGAAGCAGACTAAGAAAAATCTCTACTTAGAAGGCTCCTTGAAAGAGGAAGAGGAAGTAGGCATTGAAAAGATAGCAGAGAAGTGACCCCTGATAAGATGGTACCTGCAGGAAGCCGTCATCTGCAGAGCAGATCCATCAATTGGGTATATAAGGAGGGTATATATGGGCTTCCAGTCGATCGCGGAAGCGGGCGCAAGCGGGATTCATCTCTCCGGAGAGAAAGAGGGGATTGCTACCCCCCAAAATACTCCTGGAGGGAGATCCAGGGGTCTGGATCCCGGCAGAGTGGTTTTTGCGGTCTCTCTGTCGTTAGGTAACCTCTTTTGAGGTGAAGAGAACGGCAAGATTGAGACGCTGGCACCGCGGGACGCCATTTTCTGCCCTCGGAAAGCGCAGCCCCAGGCTTGCATGTCTCAGTGATTGATTCTCAAATACTAAGAAACCCGAATTTAATTGGAAATACCTATCAGGATAAGAAGATTTGGAGTGATTCGGAAGCAGCGAGGTTCAGAAAGGAGGTCAGCCTCGTCTGGAGTCTAATTTATATGCGAAGACTACCCACAGAGCAGAAGGAACAGTGAGTTACCTCAAACGGGATTTTTTTTTTAAAAAAAAATAATTATAACTGACATTTACTTAATTAAACAACGTGGATTGGAGTTGGGAAGGGGTAAAAATCCTGAGTAAGAACATTTTATTTGTCTTTTTGGTGGACCTCTGAGATCGCGGGAAGAGGAAACTTCTAAGTAACTTTTTACTTTCGATTTTAAAAGAACTGTGCAGTCAAATTGTTTGGAAGCCTTCCTTTGTTGTTTTGGGCTCTTTTTTTAGTTTTTGTTTTGTGCCAAAGCAGTGGTATGAAGAAGCGAGAAATTAAAATAGACTGAACTGTTATTTCTGTTAAGTTGGCTAATTTATATTGGAAAATAAGGAGTAGAGGGAAGATATTTACCCACCCACCCCTTGCTTCTGTCTTTTGAGGACACTGAAAGAACAGAGAGTATCACCATTCCCTTTCTTTTTTTGTCTTTCATCTTTTGTTGCTCTCTCTTTTTGAGATACCAAATTTCTTTTTGGGACATTAGACTATTTTTATAAAATAAAAATTTTCTGTTCCCTCTCCTCTCTATCCATCTCTGCTGATCCTTCATTTCTTATAATTGTTTTGCTTTGGTTTGGTTTGAGCTTAGCTGCTCTTTGAGATCTGTAACTCTTTCTTTGCCTCTGTTAACCCTTCCCTCACCCCCTCATAATTTAAATTGAATATCTCTTCTTTGATATACTGTATATTTTTAAATTTAACCTTTAAGATATCCCTCTGTCATCTGCTTTTTTCTCTGAGTTGGCTTTATAATTCTGAGTTCCTAGTTGTCTACCTTATCACTCCTTTAATTTTTATTATTTATGGTATTATTTTATTCTCCTTCCTCCACTTGATGGATTATAATTGTATCGGTTGGATTAGCCAAACAAGTGGCAAGAAAAATTAACCCTTCATTTTTTGGGATGTTATAAATTTCGATTGAGGATTAGCCAAGCAAGTGGCAAGAAAATTTAACTTTTAAAATATTGGATGCTATAACTGGGATTGAGAATTATTAAGAAAATGTCCCATTTGCAGAAAAAGGGAGGTGAAGGGGCGACACCTGGAGAAAGAAGAGGATCTAAATAATAATAATAATAATAATAATAATAATAATAATAATAATAATTTATATGTACCCCAGCCACTCTGGGCGGCTTCCACAGAAACCAAAAATACACTAAAATTGTTGGGATACTGCCAGGGAGACAAAGGCCATCATGACTCCATGTCGCCTCCGGACGATCCATCGATCTCCCGTAGATACAGTATCAGTCAATTAGCGACACGAGCCTCAGAAATAACATGCCACATTCCAAGGCTGGTGCACGCTCTTTCAGCAGAGTTCGCACAATGAAAGATGCACTCAGGAGAGCATTATTTACAGCTTTATTCAGCGTTGATCAGAACAAAGAAAAAACATGACTGCCTGCTTCGATGTTCAGGCACAGAGAGAGAAAACAACAGCTATATAACAAAAGAGAAACATCCTGTGAACAGGAAATACTCAGGCTGTGACACAACAACCTGCTCCCCTTTTAAGGTGGAACGGAAATATCCTAACAAAAATATCACACATTAAAAACTTCCCTGAACAGGGCTGCCTTAAGATGTCTTCTGAATGTCAGGTAGTTGTTTGCTTTGACATCTGATGGGAGGGCGTTCCACAGGGCGGGCGCCACTACTGAGAAGGCCCTCTGCCTGGTTCCCTGTAGCTTTGCTTCTCGCAATGAGGGAACTGCCAGAAGGCCCTCAGCGCTGGACCTCAGCGTCCCGGCAGAACGATGGGGCTGGAGACGCTCCTTCAGGTATACTGGGACAAGGCCGCTTAGGGCTTTAAAGGTCAACACCAGCACTTTGAATTGTGCTCGGAAACGTACTGGGAGCCAATGTAGGTCTTTCAAGACCGGTGTTATGTGGTCTCGGCGGCCGCCCCCAGTCACCAGTCTAGCTGCCGCATTCTGGATTAGTTGTAATGTCCGGGTCACCTTCAAAGGTAGCCCCACGTAGAGCGCGTTGCAGTAGTCCAAGCAGGAGAAAAGTAGAGCATGCACCACTCTGGCGAGACAGTCCGAGGGCAGGTTGGGTCTCAGCCTGCGTACCAGGTGGAGTTGGTAGACAGCTGCCCTGGATACAGAATTGACCTGTGCCTCCATGGACAGCTGTGAGTCCAAAATGACTCCCAGGCTGTGCACCTGGTCCTTCAGGGGCACAGTTACCCCATTCAGGGCCAGGGAGTCCTCCACACCAGCCTGCCCCCTGTCCCCCAAAAACAGTACTTCTGTCTTGTCAGGATTCAACCTCAATCCATTAGCCGCCATCCATCCTCCAACCGCCTCCAGGACCTTCACCGCCTTCAGGACCTTCACTGCCTTCACTGGTTCGGATTTGAAAGAGAGGTAGAGCTGGGTGTCATCTGCCTATTGATGGACACCCAGTCCAAACCCCCTGATGATCTCGGGGGGGCACTAGGTGGCGCATCAGAAGATGGCTGACAATAACATCTCTCCGACCCACACGAGGTAATTTGGAGGCTATGATGGGGGTAATTAGCCTCCTTAACCCCCCCCAGGATTGGGGGGGGGGACAGCCTTGCCTGCTGTGCCCTATACCACCCCCGAATTTGTGGGGGTGGGGGCACTAGGCACAAAGCCCTCCTGTGGGATTCCGGCACTCCTGGACGCCGTCCCTGACTCGCGCCGCTAGTTGCAAGGATCTTCAAAAGAAACAATTTGGACGAGATAAATTGCACATGCTTCAAGGAAAAGGGGGAGTAAAGACTGCTGACAGAAGAGATCTCTGATAACAAGACAAGAATAAAATATGAGAAGATACGTCAAGATACTGTACGACAAATGACTGAGGGGGGAGGGGGGAAAAAACCTTCCTTCCCTTTTTTTATGTGATTTAACAAGAATCCCCTCCCCTAATGAGTCAGAAATCAAGGACTTAAGCTGTGGATTTAAGGCTGTGTGGAGATAAACTTTCGATCCAAAGCAATGTTTCAAGATGAAGCTGGAAAGCTAAGAAGCTGGGAATGCAACTTTTAAGTTGGAATTGTAACGGTCTTAACTCTCCTCGGAAGAGAAAAAACGTTTTTCATTTACTTAAAAAGGAACAATTGGACTTGATTTGTCTACAAGAAACACATGTAACAAGGTTACACAGGAAACTACTTATCAATAAGAGATTGGGACAGGAGTTTATCTCATCTGACAAAGTTAAAAAAAGAGGAGTTGTGATATATGCAAAGGAGAGATTATTACCAAAATTAATTTTCAAAGATGAACAAGGAAGATTCCTGGCAATTGAAATTCAAGTTCAAGGAGAGAAATTTCTGATTGTAGGAATTTATGCACCGAATGAGGGGAAATCTGAATTTTTAAAAAAGTTGCATGAGACCTTATTGGACTATTTGGATTACAATCTGATTTTGATGGGGGACATGAATGGAGTAGTATCTACAAACATGGACAAGGCACAAAGACAGGTAGTTACCAAGGATGGTAGACTACCAAAAACTTTTTTTGAGATGACAGACAATATGGACTTAGTGGATATTTGGAGAATAAAGAACCCCTTGGGAAGAGAGGGAACCTTCTTTTCTGAATGAAGCCAAGATGACATGGACTAGAATTGACCAAATATGGGTAATTAGAGGAATGGCACCAAAGATAAAGAAAGTGGAAATCTGCCCAAAAACTTGCTCCGACCATAACGCTGTAAGGATGGAGATGAAGCAAATATCAACTGGCTCCTTCAGATGGAGGATGAATGACACCTTATTTAGAGATGAAGAAGTGTATAAAAAGGCCCAAAAAACTTTAAGAGATTATTTTGAAATAAATATGAATACTAATGTAGAAAAAAGAGTAATCTGGGACGCAAGCAAAGCTGTTATGAGAGGGTTTTTGATACAACAGAATGCAATAAAGAAGAGAAGTCAAAATGAGAAGAAAGATAAAATTTTGGAGAAAATAAAAGAAAGCGAGAAGAAATTGAGAGCAAAACCAAAGTCGCAGGAGATTTTGAGAGAAATAAAATTATATCAAGTACAATATATGGAAATGATGACTCAGGAAATAGAATGGAAAATTAAACAAATGAGACAAAAAAATTGAATCAGCTAATAAATGTGGGAAATTGCTGGCTTGGCAAATGAAAAAAAGACAAAAATTAAATACTATTACAAACTTAGAAGTGGAAGGAAAGAACATATATAACCCAATTGAGATCAGAAAAATGTTTCCAGGGGTATTTTAAACAATTATACTCACAAGGGCCACAGAAAGAAATGGACATAGACAGATTTTTGAAAACAAATGGATTACAAAAAATCTCCCAAGAAAGCAAATTAATGTTGAACCATAAAATATCTGAACAGACTGCAGAGTTTGGAGAAATTAAAAGATAAAGTGCGAGATTGGCTACATTATGCTCAGATCAAAGAGGTTTTTAATTTGGATAAAAAGATAGGATTCCAGGTGGAAAAACCGAAGTTAGAAACAGAATTGTTAGAACCTAAGACTAAGGTACTTTCAAGAATGTACAACTCGCTGTTAAAATGGAACACACAAGATGAAACGGTTAAATCAGCTATGATAAAATGGGCACAGGACATTGGGTATAATATCATGTTTGCTGACTGGGAAAGGTTATGGACCACCGGTATGAAGTTCACGGCATGTAATGCCTTGAAAGAAAATATTATGAAAATGATATACAGGTGGTACATGACTCCAGTCAAGCTTGCAAAAATATATCATCTGTCTGACAATAAATGTTGGAAATGTAAAGAAACTGAAGGAACGTTCTTTCACCTCTGGTGGACTTGCCCTAGAGTTAAGGCTTTCTGGGAAATGATATATAATGAGTTGAAAAAGGTATTTAAGTATACCTTTCCTAAGAAACCAGAGGCCTTCCTTTTAGGCATTGTTGGCCAGAGGGTGTTCAAGAAGGACCGAACATTCTTTATGTATGCAACAACAGCAGCAAGGATACTTGTAGCCAAACATTGGAAAACCCAAGACTTGCCCACACTGGAAGAATGGCAGATGCAACTGATAGACTACATGGAACTTGCAGAAATGACTGGCAGAATCCGAGACCTGGGAGAGGAAGCAGTGGAAGAGGACTGGAAGAAATTTAAGGACTATTTACAAAAACATTGCAAATTGTATGAGTGTTAAGAAAGATGCAAGATTGTAAATAACATGGCAGCACTAAGCTAGTTGAAAAGATTATGAACATAAGTGAAATTTAAGAAAAGATAAGTTTTGGATAAATATTATGTCTAAATTAAGTATTTAAGGTTTGGATAAAAGTATCTAAAGCTAGGGACACAATATTGGAAAATTATAAAATAAGAATTGAAATAAGGTGATAATTTGCTGGTTAAAGTTTTATAAACCAGGATCGCAGGAACGAGAGATGTGAGGAAGTCCAAAAAGCGAAGAAAATATGTTTATTGTCTAATTGATTCGGTTGTGGTATGCTTTTTGTATAAGATGTAAGTGCTTTTTCTTTTCTTTTTTGTTGTTCTTTTGTTTCTTTTCTTTATTGTACTAAGAAAATCTTTAATAAATATTTTTAAAAAATAATAATATCTGAACAGGAAGTAGAAGGCGCCATTCAAAATATGCAATTGGGCAAATCTCCAGGACCGGATGGGCTGACTTCTAGATATTATAGATCTTTGAAAGAGTGGTTATTACAACCTTTGAAGGAAGTCTGCAATGAAATTCTGGAAGGGAAAAGGGCACCAGACTCGTGGAAAGAGCCGTATATTACACTTATACCGAAAACAGAGACTGAAAAGACTCAGCTTAAGAACTACTGCCCTATATCATTACTTAATGTGGATTACAAAATTTTTGTTGACATTTTGGCCAAGAGATTGAAAAAAGTATTGATGGAAGAGATTCACAAGGACCAAGCGGGCTTTCTCCCGGGAAGACACTTGTCTGATAATTTGAGGAACATAATTGATATCCTGAAAAAACTAGAAGTGAATATAAACACTAAAGCAGTTCTGATATTTGTGGATGCGGAGAAAGCTTTTGACAACATCTCTTGGAGTTTTATGAAAAAGAACCTACAGGGGATGGGGGTAGGCCAAGGTTTTGAAAATGGTATAGGTGCTGTCAGGGAACTGCCATCGGAAAGACAGGAGGTGGAGAGGCTCTCAGAAGGCAGGAGAGAGTCAGCAGTGGAGGAAGGCACCAGTAGGGGGAAATCGGGAAGTCTTAAGGAGAGAGAGATGGAGGCATGGCTCAGGGACTCTTCCAGCAGTAACAGCGGAGGAGTTTCAGATCCTCCCATAAGCACCCCCACTCCTCGCCGGAAACTGTTGCGCCGAGAATCCAGACGACGCGTTTCCGTCAAGGAACTTTTATGTTGGAATAGATTCCGTAGACGCCCACTGTCGGATTCTACCAGCGACTGACGGAGCCATGCTTTGGGGGCTCCGTTAGAGACAGAGGTTGGCTGGCTAGCCAAAACCCGGAGGGATCAAGCTTTACGCACAAGCAGCTCATTATCCCATCATAGCAATTCGACAGTCTCTGAAAGCAGCTTGTGCAAGCAGAGGCATCATGAGCAACCCAGCCGGAACCGGAGGAGCAGGAGCTGGAGCTGGAGCGGGTCCAAGCCTGGAAGAAAGGTACAGGGCGTTGGAGGTCCAGCTCGCGCTGCAAACGGCGAGGCTCGAGGAGAGGAGGGCTCAAGATGCGGATAAGGGGAAAACCACCCCACTCGCAAGAAAGGTGCCTGGATTGGTGCAGAAATTTGGGGGAGATCCCAGGAACTATCATGCCTTTAGAACCGAGATGCAATATGCTCTCAATCTACAGTTTGACGACTTCCCCGATGAGGATTCTAGAGTGGCGTACGTTATTGGCCATCTAGAGGGAGGGGCGAAGGACTGGGTTAGACCAGACCCCTGATGGCAGCCAACAATGAAATCCTAAAGGACACGAGGAAGTTTTTTCGCGCCATGGACCTGATGTTTTCTAGCGAGATTGAGCAGGGAGTGGTGCGCAGGCAGTTAATGGCGTGTAAACAGGGGAGCCGATCTGTACGTGAGTACTGGACTGAGTTCACCATGTTGATACATAGACTGGGTTGGGACCTAGCGAGTGAACCCATTCAAATGCTGTTTGAAGAAGGGCTCTTTCCGGCAGTGAAAGATGAACTTTCCCGGGCGCCTAGGGCGGAGTCTATGGACCAGCTGACTAAATCTGCGCTGTCCATAGGAGCGCGCCAGGAGGCAAGAGCTTTGGAAAAGCGGGAAGGAAAGGGGGAACGTTGGAAGGATTTCCGCATTCCAGAGATTCCGGAGCAGCCTTTCCCGCCAGCAGAGCCGATGGAACTTGGAACAGCGCGCGCAGTTTCAAACACCAGTGAAGGGCGGAAGAAGGAGGGAAAGAGTGCCAAGAAATGTTATCTCTGCCAACAGCCAGGTCACTTTGCCAGAGTCTGTCCGCAAAGAAAGGAATGGCAAGGGATGGCGGGAACTGTTGGGGGGAAGGAGGAAGAAGGAATAAAGGAGCAAGTAAAAGCCAACGCCTGGCTGCCACCATCAGGGCACAGCAGCCAGGCCAAGGAGTAGTGAAAGTGCCCACGCCGGAACCCCCAAGACCAGCGCTTGTGATAGAGGTGTTGCTGGAGCTGACAAACGGACACCCACTAAAGATAAAAGCGCTATTGGATTCAGGCAGCTCCTGTAATTTCATGAGTAAGGAGTTTGCAGCTGAACACCAGATACAGACTATCCTGTTAAGTAACCCTCTGCAGGTGACCACGATTGATGGGAGGGAACTGTTGGGAGGAGAAGTGAGCCAACAGACTGTACCAATGATAATGAGGGTGGCAAGACACACAGAACTGATAGCGTTTAACGTAGCCACCTTGGGGGGAGCTCCTATTATTTTGGGGATGAGCTGGCTGGCACTACATGATCCGCTAGTAGGCTGGCATCAGAGGGTGGTTTCCTTTGGATCAGCACATTGCCTAGAACACTGCAAGGAGGGAAAGGCTCAGGAAGGGGCCAAGGCCACTCTAGCAGGGATGGAAGTAACGGACAAAGGGAAGGTGCCACGACAATATGCTGACTTGATTGACGTCTTCAGCGAAAAGGAAGCAGATAAACTGCCCCCGCACAGACCTTTTGACTGTCAAATTACCTTACTCCCAGGAGCACAATTGCCAGTGGGCAAGCTGTATGCAATGTCAGACAGTGAGATGCAGGAGTTAAGGGAGTTCATTGACAAGAATCTCAAGCGAGGTTTCATCAGAGAGTCACGAGCGGTGGGGGGCAGCCCAGTGTTCTTTGTGGACAAAAAACACACGGGTAAACCCAGGCTTGTCGTGGATTTCAGGGCCCTAAATGCAGTGTCAGAACCAGTGACTTTCCCCATGCCCAGAATTGATGACATTCTGACACGGGTGAGAAAAGAGAAAATTTTTACCAAGCTGGACCTTAGGGGGGCATATAATTTGATACGTGTGAGAAAGGGGGATGAGTGGAAGACCACTATGTTCACCCCCTTGGGGGCTTTTGAGTACTTAGTTATGCCTTTCGGATTACAAGGGGGCTCGGCCTGTTTTCAATCATTCATGAATCACGTCCTGGGGCCATTGCTCTACAAGAACTGCGTAGCGTTCTTAGATGACGTCCTGGTGTACTCAGAGAATGAGGAGCAGCATGTGCGAGATGTACTGAGCAGACTGCGAGCAAACCAGCTGTGGGTGAAACTGGAGAAGTGTCAGTTTCATACCAGGGAGGTGGAATTCCTGGGGTACCGGTTGTCTGACAAGGGATTAGCCATGGATCCCAGCAAGGTTCAAGCGGTACTGGAATGGAAGACACCAAAGACCAAGAAGGACGTGCAAAGATTCCTGGGCTTCGGAAACTTCTATAGGAAGTTCATCAAAAACTTTGCCCACTTAACGGCGCCCATCACGGATTGTCTTAGCAGCAAGAAGAAATTTGTTTGGACGGAAGAGGCGCAGCGGGCGTTCGAACGATTAAAGAAGGCGTTTGCGTCGGAAGAGCAACTTTTGCACGTGGATCTACAGCAACCAATGAGAGTGGAGACTGACGCGTCAGACCGAGCGGTGGGGGCCGTGCTTCTCCAGCCGGGAAAAGATACGTCAGAATGGAGACCGTGTGCCTTCTTCTCGCGGAAGTTGAACAAATCCGAGAAGAACTACACAGTATACGACCGAGAACTGCTCGCCATTCATGAAGCATTCCGGAGATGGCGGCACTTGCTGATTGGGGCACAGCACAAGGTTCAAGTCAGAACTGACCACAAAAATCTGGAATACTGGAGAACAGCCCGAGTGCTGAACCAGAGACAAGTGAGATGGGCCCAGGAGTTCTCCAAATTCCATTTTGAAATTCGTTACGTGCCAGGCTCGGAGAACGTAAGGGCGGACGCTCTTTCCAGGAAACCTGAGTACTTAGAGGGGGAGGGAGCGCCTGAGGAAAGGCATATAATCCCTGAGGACCACTGGGTGTGTGGGGCGGCATTGGTGGGGCAGAGGGAACTGATAGTGAGTACTGAGAACGATGAATACGCCCAAGAGAAACTCAGAGAACTCAGGAGGACAGAGGAGAACACAGGGGGGTTTGAAGAAAAGAACGGAGCGTTGTATTACAAAGGCGCACTGTACATACCCGATGGGGAACTGCGGGGCAGGGTACTCAAACAGTTGCACGACAGCCCCACAGCGGGGCACTTCGGACAGCACAAAACCATGTGGTTGGTTACCAGGGAGTTTTGGTGGCCCAAGGTGAGGGAGGACGTACGGGAATATGTCAGGGGGTGCGACAGGTGCCAGCGAGCGAAGGGGGAGAGGCTGGCACCAGCGGGGCTATTAGAACCCTTACCCACACCAGAAAGGCCATGGGAGGCAGTATCCATAGATTTTATGACGGACCTGCCAAAATCCAAAGGCAAGACAGCTGTCATGGTGGTGGTAGATCTATTAACTAAGATGTGTCATTTTATAGTCTGTTCACATGCGGTCACAGCGGAGGAAACCGCCAAGTTGTTTGTAGAGCATATTTTCAGGTTGCATGGCGCCCCCTTGAGGGTGGTCAGCGACAGAGGGAAACAGTTTACTTCCAGGTTTTGGAGGAAGCTCATGAGCTTACTGCACGTGGAGGTCTATTTTTCAACTGCCCGGCACCCAGAAACAAATGGGCAAGCGGAAAGGGCAAACGGGATTTTACAACAATACCTGAGGTGTTATGTAAGTGACCGAGAAAATGATTGGGTAGATAAGTTGGCCCTGGCAGAATTTGCCTACAACAACGCGGAGAATGTGTCCACTGGGATAAGTCCCTTCCTGGCAAACTATGGGTGTCATCCCAGGGCATTTCCAGGAGAAGGAGGGGGGAGGTGGAGCGTACCTGCTGCAGAACACTTTGTTGAAGAGATGGAAGCGATCCACCGGCAACTCCAACTTAACTTAGAGAGGGCCAAGGAATAATACAAAAGGCAAGCAGACAGAAGCAGAAGGGAAGGTGAAACCATAAGGGTGGGGGACAGGGTGTGGCTATCCACCCAAGGACTGCCGTTCAAGGGAGGGTGTAAGAAATTAAGACCCAAACGGCTAGGACCCTTTGAGGTCATACAACAGGTCAATCCGGTGGCATTCAAGCTCAGATTGCCCAACCACATGAAACTGCATCCAGTATTTCACAGGTCTCTACTGTCGCCATACCGAGAGGGGCGAGAGTGGGGGGAACGTGAGGGAGAGGTCACGCAAACACCAGTAATAGAAGAAAGGGAACGCAACCCACATGTGGCAGGAATCATTGATTCCAGGTGGAGAGGGAATCAAGTGGAGTATTTGGTAGAATGGGAAGGGGAAGCGGAGTCGGAAAACACATGGGTACCGGCAGAGGAGGTCAATGACGAGATTTTAATAAAAACGTTTCATCAACGGTTTCCAAGGAAACCTCAGCCCGTGGGAAGGTTTAGGGGGGAACACTTTGGCACGACCGATGAGGAAGAGGAGTTTGAAGGGTTCCCAGAATCAGGGCAGGAAGAGGGAGCAGAATCTGACGAGGAAGAGAACACAGAGAGAAGAGAAGGGGGGCAGTGGAGAGAAGTGTTCGAATCCTCTGATGATGAAGAGGGTTCTTTCCGGGGTTTTCCACCCTCACCGCCAGTAGAAAAGGGGGCGGGAGGGGGTGAAGGGGGCCCTGGAGGGGAGGTGGATGTCAGGGAACTGCCATCGGAAAGACAGGAGGTGGAGAGGCTCTCAGAAGGCAGGAGAGAGTCAGCAGCGGAGGAAGGCACCAGTAGGGGGAAATCGGGAAGTCTTAAGGAGAGAGAGATGGAGGCATGGCTCAGGGACTCTTCCAGCAGTAACAGCGGAGGAGTTTCAGATCCTCCCATAAGCACCCCCACTCCTCGCCGGAAACTGTTGCGCCGAGAATCCAGACGACGCGTTTCCGTCAAGGAACTTTTATGTTGGAATAGATTCCGTAGACGCCCACTGTCGGATTCTACCAGCGACTGACGGAGCCATGCTTTGGGGGCTCCGTTAGAGACAGAGGTTGGCTGGCTAGCCAAAACCCGGAGGGATCAAGCTTTACGCACAAGCAGCTCATTATCCCATCATAGGTGCAATATACTCTGAGCAAAAGGCTAAATTAATTGTAAATAATGTGGTGACGGAAGAATTTAAGATAGAAAAAGGGACACGACAGGGGTGCCCAATTTCCCCATTGCTTTTTATATCGGTCCTGGAGGTTCTGCTGAATATGATTAGAAGGGACCAGTTGGTTAAAGGTATACAGGTCGGAGCCAAACAGTACAAACTGAGAGCATTTGCAGATGACTTAGTATTGACGTTACAGGAGCCAGAATCTAGTACTAAAAGGGTTTTAGAACTAATTCAAGAATTTGGTCAAGTGGCAGGATTTAAACTGAACAAGTTAAAAACTAAGGTTTTAGAGAAAAATTTAACACTGATTGAAAGAGAGAGGTTTCAGAATGAGAAAGGTCTGACTGTGGTTATGTAATGGCTGTAAAGGTTGCTTGTGCGTAAGTTACCGCCTCTCCGGGCTAGTTTGCCTGGTTGAGCCGTTTCCCTCTGGACAGCCCTCCACTCCGTGGCTGTTCAGTCGCTGGCAGAATCCGTCAGTGGGCGTTTCTTGAACCTCTTCCAGCAAAGAAGCTCTTTGACGCCAAGTCGCCGCCTACTTTCCCTGCGTGAAAGTCTTCTGCGCAGGGTGGGCGTAGGCAGCGGGGGACTTGTGCTCTCCTCGCTGGTCTCCTGCGAAGAGTCCTGGAGCCTCCTCTCCGCTTCCCCCCATCGGCCCCCCTCTATCCCTGGTGTAGCGCTGATTATCTTCCCCAGACGGGGACCTCCCTCTCTCCCTGCTTGTTTTTTTTTAATAGATATTTATTAAGGTTTTAAAAATTATATTAAAAAGAAAACATAACAACAATGCAATCAAACACAAACAAAAAAAAAGCAAGTATAATTTCATTACCTTATTTTCTTATACCTTACTTTCCCGACTTCCCCATACCTCCCCTCTCTGTATTCCAATTTCTATTTTGTTAATTCAGCAAATCCTTTCCCTTAATTTCATTTAGTATTTAACCCTTCTTTTCTTACTACTTATCCAATCTGGCTGGAAACCACACAGTTTCTAAACCAACGTCATTCTAACATTCATTAACTTTGCAATATTTCTTGAGATAGTCCTTAAATTTCTTCCAATCTTCTTCCGCTGTCTCTCTCCCCTGGTCTCGGATTCTGCCAGTCATTTCTGCCAGTCCCATATAGTCCATCACCTTCATCTGCCATTCTTCCCGGGTGGGTAGATCTTGTGTCTTCCAATACTTTGCGGTGAGTATTCTTGCTGCTGTTGTAGCATACATAAAGAATGTTCTATCCTTCTTTGGCACCGTTTCGCCGACAATACCCAAGAGAAAGGCCTCTGGTTTCTTCAGAAAGGTATATTTAAATACCTTTTTCAATTCATTATATATCATTTCCCAGAAAGCCTTAATCTTTGGGCATGTCCACCAAAGATGAAAGAATGTGCCTTCATTCTCTTTACATTTCCAACATTTATTATCAGGCAAGTGGTAAATTTTTGCAAGCTTGACTGGGGTCATGTACCACCTGTAAATCATTTTCATAATATTTTCTCTCAGGGCATTACATGCCGTAAATTTCACACCGGTGGTCCACAACTTTTCCCAGTCAGCAAACATAATATTATGACCAATGTCTTGTGCCCACTTAATCATAGCTGATTTCACTGTTTCATCCTGCGTATTCCATTTCAACAGCAAGTTATACATTTCTGACAAATTTTTAGTATTGGGTTCTAACAATTCTGTTTCCAATTTTGATTTTTCCACCTGGAAGCCAATTTTCCTGTCCATCTTGTAAACCTTCATTATTTGATAATAATGAAGCCAGTCTCACACTTTATCTTTTAATTTCTCAAAACTCTGCAATTTCAATTTGTCCCCTTCTTGTTCCAAAATTTCCCAATATTTCGGCCATTTGGACTCCATATTAAGCTTTTTCACAGCTTTCGCCTCCATTGGCGACAACCACCTTGGGGTTTTACTTTCCAACAAATCTTTGTATCTAATCCAGACATTATACAATGATTTCCTGACAATATGATTTTTAAAAGCTTTGTGTGCTTTAACCTTGTCATACCACAAATATGCATGCCACCCAAAAGTATTATTAAAACCTTCTAAATCCAGAATATCTGTGTTTTCAAGAAGTAGCCAGTCCTTCAACCAGCAAAAAGCTGCCGATTCATAGTATAGTTTAAGTTCTGGCAGGGCAAATCTCTGTTGGAGATAAGCAGTGTCCAGTGCACAGCGGAATGATGAAAAGTACGTGCCAACATGCTCTATATTACTTTATTTACACTTCAAAGCTGGTAATTTACAGAAAAACATTTTCCCTCTGCCGGAGCAGAGAAAAGCATCCTCTCTCCTCTAAAGCACGGAGAGAATCACACTGAACTGCAAAGAACAGTGAAAAACAGGAAACCAGTGTACGTCACATCCAGTCTCCGTTCCCGTGAGAAAACCCAACAGCACTTGACTGTGGAATGTAAACATTGTCTTGTGACAAGCACTTCGCTGCTCAGTGAAGGAAGCAGAAACCAACATCCTCCCCCTTTCTGTGAACATCACTGGGCAGCGTGTTCGTACAATATCAGTACAAACCCAACTTCTGCACATAGGTACAGTGTTGATCCCTTGATACAATCTTGGACAATACATCAGCAGGAATTTCATTACCTGGCATATAGGACACCGTTACGAGTCCCTTTTGAATACGTTCCCTAGCATGTTGCAACTTCAATTGCAAGTGCTTCGTGCTTTGCTTACAACCTTCAGAATTCAGCAAAGCCAAACATGCTTTGTTGTCCTGGTAAACCTGGATTGGACATTTGACAGGAATTTTTATGTCTTTGCACAACTGTAACAACCATTCACAATCCTTAAGTGAATAAGACAGTGCATTCAGTTCAGCTTCACAAGTACTTAAACTAACTGTTGTTTGCTTCTTGCATGACCAATCAAATAGACCCTGATTGTACTTATAGCAAACTCCAGACGTACTTTTCCTGTCTGTAGTGTCACTTCCAAAACTTGCATCTGCAAATATCTCAAGACCACCAGACTTCTGATTGTTAAATCTCAGTCTGTAATGCATAGTGCCTTTCAAATACCGCGCTATGCGTTTCAGAGCTTTCCAATCCTTAACAGTAGGATTGTTGACTTGTCTGCTTAGCAAATTACAGCTAACAGCAATGTCTGGTCTTGAACATCTGGCAATGAAGTTTAGCTTGCCTAGCACACTTCTGTACAGTGTAGTATCAGAAAATGCTTCTCCAGTGTCATCTACCTGATAACCTGTTGTCATTGGTGTGTCTACAGGGTTAGCATCCATCAGGTTTAGTTTGCTTAACACATCAGCAATTTTACGTGACTGGTGTATTAGAATGTTACCATCTTGATCTCTCTCTATTTCCAGAGATAGGTAGTTGTTTACCTCACCAAGATCTTTCATGTCAAAGTGCTCTTTCAATTGAGCTAGGGCATTATTGTACATTGTGACATCCTTCCAAAAGAATAAAAGATCATCAACATAAAACAAACAATACAGTTTCTTTTGCCCCTCCTCTTTGACAAATACGCATGGATCAGCTTTCCCTTGCTTAAAACCTAGAGAAAACAATACTTCAGTGAGTTTTGTGTGCCAACACCGTGCACTTTGTTTGAGACCATAAAGGGACTTCTTCAGAGCACAAACAAATCCCTGTTTTACCTGTACGCCATCAGGTGGAAGCATATAAAGTGATTCATCTAGAGATCCGTACAGAAAAGCTGTATTCACATCATGGTGACTAATGTGTAGATTTTCTTCTGCAGCTAGCTTGAGCATAAGCCTAATGCTCTCATACCTCACGGTGGGTGAGTAGGTCTCGTGATAGTCTTCACCTGGTACCTGTGCAAAACCTCTGGCTACCAATCTGGCTTTGTGTCTGACTATCTTGCCATTTTGATCAGTCTTCGCTTTGAAGACCCATTTGCTTCCAAGCAGTTTCATTCCTGGAACTACTGGAACAAGATCCCATGTTTTGTTCCTTTCCAAGGAATCAAGCTCAGCCTTCATGGCATTTAACCATGGCTCAGCTTCCTTTGAATCCAAATCCTGGATTTCTTGGAAACTTGAAGGTTCAAACACCTTCTTGGAGCTTTTAACAGCTGTTACTGCTATCTTAGCAAACTCATCAGCAAATCTCTTTGGAGGTCTGCCTTTTGTTGCTCTCTGTGACCTGCGAATTAGCCTTAAGTCTTCAACACTCTCCTCTTCCTTCTTAGGAGAAAAGTGACCTATTGTGAACAATGGTTCCTCCAATTCTTGATCAGAGCTTTCAGAGGGTCGCATAGAGGCTTTCGCACTCTTGAAATCCTCTGAATCACCCGATTCAGTTTCAGACTCATAATCAGAACCTTCATCAGTGGGTGTGGGTTGTTGCGGTTGCTTTTGACTATCCTCAGTTTCATCACTGTCATCAGGATAACATTGGAAAATTCCCACATTCTCCCCCCACTTGGCATTGTACTCAACACTTCTTGTGAGCTTAATTGTCTTAGAGTCAGTCATCATTATTCTGTAAGACCCTTTCTGATAACCTAGAAAGATACCATGCAATCCACGCTTGTCTAACTTGGAGCTTTGTGGTGAGTGAACCCACATGTCAGAACCAAAAATTTTCATGTGTTTGATGTATGGCTTCTTGCCAAACATCTTCTCATAGGGGGTACAACCAATCGCTGAAGATAACCTGCGATTATAACTGTAAGTGAAACATGAGAGAGCTTCGGCCCAATAACTCTCTGGAAGATTGGCATCATGCAGCAAGGTTTTTAACCCTTGAAGCAATGTCTGATTTGCTCGTTCCGCAAGTCCATTCTGCCATGGCGAGCGAGGACTAGACAAATCGTGTTGAATTCCTTTCTCAGTCAGAAAAGCTTCAAACTGCTGAGAAGTGAATTCTCCCCCGCGATCAGTGAAAAGAGTCTTTACCTTCTTACCATGCACATTTCCCAACCAAGCACAGAATTCCTTGAACCTTGGAAAAGCCTCTGATTTCTGCTTGAGATTGTACACACAAATATACCTGGAAAATGCATCAATGAGAACCATGAAGTACCTGTTTCCACCCAAAGAGGGCGCTAGTGGTCCAACCAAATCAGCATGAACAACCTGGTATGGTTCTGTAGCTTGCCTACTAGACACCTTACCTTTCGCAGCCATTTTTACCTTGTTTGCTGCGCATGCCTTGCACTTCATGTGGTACCTGCAGGGTTTAATAGTCATACCTTCAACCAAGGCAGGCATTTTAGATACTGCCTCAAAATGCAAATGACCAAATTTTCGATGAAAATCGTGAATACATTCTGCATGCAAACTTTTGTTAGAACCTGCAATGCAACAAGTGTCATCCTGCACAACATCATCAAAATACAAAACATACAAACGATCAACATATTCAGCATGCAATACATAATCATTTTTCTTTGTGATGATGCACCTTTTGTTCTTAAAGGAAACGTCAATTTTCCGCTCATTCAGCTGTCCAACGCTGAGCAGATTATGCTTGGCATCTGGCACATAAAGCACATCCTGTATCGATAAGTCCAAACTGTGAAGAACAACAGTTCCGTAGCCTTTACTGGGAATTGTGTGGTCATCCGCCTGGTGAATCGCACCTTCCTGCGGTGTAAAAGACACGAACAGTCGCTTATCGTTGCACATGTGGTGGGTCGCCGCTGAATCAACAACGAAGAAAGATCTAGACGTCTTCTGGACCTCTGCAACCTTTGGAGTGAAGCGTGAGACCATTGCCTTGTGCTGCGTTGTCCTGGACACCGGACCTTTGCCTTTGCCTCGGCCTTTTCCACGCGATGAGCTTTCGCTGCGCTGCTCTGTCTTGGCCCTGGGATATCTGCATTCCCTCTTCATATGGCCTAGACGTCCACACGTGTAGCATTTCACTGCCTTCAAAGCTTTGGCGCCATCTGGTGGTTCCACTGCACTCTGGGATGACGTCTGTGAAGACTCCCCCTTGCCCATGCAGCTATCACCCTGGCGGTCTGCTTCATTCTGAATCATGGCAGTATCACAGGCTACTCTGAGTTGAGCATTTGGCTGATTGGCATCAAATTCCCCACTTGCCTCATCCAGCCTTCTGCAGCTAGCCATCATGACTTTGGCATTAGCCTTCTGCGTCATCTCTGCTGCTTTAAATCAGGCTGCTTCATACAAGCTGTGTCTGTTTACAGCTGCTTCAATCCAAAAGCAAATTCAAAAACAGCCTCTGCTTTGTGAACCTGTGCCTTTCTGCTTAACTGCTTTGCTTCAAACCGCATTCCAAAGGCAAGTTCAAAAGTGAAAGTTCTCTCTGCTGTCTTAAATTCATGCTGCGACACTGCTGCAGCTGCTTTACTTTCGATTTCCCCCAGCATAGGAAAAATTTATCCTTATAGCCTTTTGCCTGTGCCACGGCAAAACCGGCTATAAAAGTTCAAAGTCCAGCCATAAAGCCATTAATTAGAAGCTGGCAGGCTGCCCGGAGCTGTAGCACATACCTCATCAAATCATCTTGACGCGCAGAGATATCGTCCGATCCGGCCCTCTGCATTCCGATCCTTTGCCGGCACTCCAATTCTTTGCTCCTTTGTTCCTTTGCCAGGAGCCCGACTTCTGGAGTCCATTCTCAAAACACTGCGTTTTTCTGGGCCCGGAACCAAATGTTGGAGATAAGCAGTGTCCAGTGCACAGCGGAATGATGAAAAGTACGTGCCAACATGCTCTATATTACTTTATTTACACTTCAAAGCTGGTAATTTACAGAAAAACATTTTCCCTCTGCCGGAGCAGAGAAAAGCATCCTCTCTCCTCTAAAGCACGGAGAGAATCACACTGAACTGCAAAGAACAGTGAAAAACAGGAAACCAGTGTACGTCACATCCAGTCTCCGTTCCCGTGAGAAAACCCAACAGCACTTGACTGTGGAATGTAAACATTGTCTTGTGACAAGCACTTCGCTGCTCAGTGAAGGAAGCAGAAACCAACAATCTCCCCCTTTCCTTTGCATCAGTTAAAATCTTAAATTTAATTCTGGATTTCTTGCCCTGCCAGACGAATTTCGAAATATCTTTCTGCCACTTCTTAAAACAGTCCATCTTGTCCACAATTTGCAATGTTTGAAACAAAAACAACATTCTAGGCAATACATTCATCTTTATTACCGCAATTCGACCAGACAAGGAAAGCTTCAAATTTGACCAGATTTCTAAGTCTTTTTTCACTTCTGTCCAAATTTTCTCATAATTATCTTTAAATAAATTCACATTTTTAGCTGTCATATTGATCCCCAAGTATTTCACATTGTTAACCACAGTTAATCCTGTCTCATTCTGAAACCTCTCTTTTTCAAAAGCTGTTAAGTTTTTCTCCAATACCTTAGTTTTTGACTTATTCAATTTAAAACCTGCTACTTGACCAAACTCTTGAATTATTTCTAAGACCCTTTTTGTACTAGATTCTGGCTCTTGTAATGTAAGTACCAAGTCATCAGCAAATGCTCTCAATTTGTACTGTTTGGCTCCGACCTGTACCCCTTTAACCAGCTGATCCCTTCTAATCATGTTCAACAAAACCTCCAGGACTGATATAAAAAGTAATGGAGAGATTGGGCACCCCTGACGTGTCCCTTTCTCTATCATGAATTCTTCTGTAACCACATTGTTTACAATTAACTTTGCTTTTTATTCAGAGTATACTGCACCTATACCATTTTCAAACTCTTGGCCTACCCCCATCCCCCGGAGATTCTTCCTCATAAAGCTCCAAGAAATATCGTCAAAGGCTTTCTCCGCATCCACAAATATCAAAACTGCTTTAGTGTTTATATTCACTTCCAGCTTTTCCAAAAATCTCCTCCATCAAAACTTTTGTGAATCTCCTCCATCAAAACTTTTTTCAATCTCTTAGCCAAAATGTCAGCAAAGATTTTGTAATCCACATTTAGTAAAGAAATAGGGTGGTAGTTCTTAAGTTGAGTCTTTTCAGTCTCTGTCTTCGGTATAAGTGTAATAAAAGCTTCTTTCCACGTTTCTGGTGCCCTTTTCCCTCCCAAAATTTCATTGCAGACTTCCTTCAAAGGTTGTAATAACCACTCCTTCAAGGCTTTGTAGTATCTGGAAGTCAGCCCATCTGGTCCCGGA
Source organism: Podarcis gaigeae (assembly GCF_964106915.1). Taxonomy (NCBI): domain Eukaryota; kingdom Metazoa; phylum Chordata; class Lepidosauria; order Squamata; family Lacertidae; genus Podarcis; species Podarcis gaigeae. The sequence continues at coordinate 22,436,968 of NC_139695.1, forward strand.
GATTTACCCAGTTGCATGTTTTGAATGGCACCTTCTATTTCCTGTTCAGTTATTTTCTGGTTCAATACTAATTTACTTTCATTAGAGATTTTTTGTAATCCATTTATTTCAAGAAATCGGTCTATGTCCGTTTCTTTCTGCGACCCTTGTGAATATAGTTGTTTGAAATATCTCTGGAAGCATCTTCTGATTTCAGTTGGATTGTAGATATTCCTTCCTTCTACTTCTAAGTTTGTCACCGTATTTAATTTTTGTCTTTTCCTTATTTGCCAAGCCAAAAGTTTCCCACATTTATCTGCAGATTCAAAAGTCTTTTGTCTCATTTGTTTGATTTTCCATTCTATTTCTTGATTCATTAATTCCATATATTGTATTTGATAGAACTTAATTTCTTTCAGAATCTCATGAGACTTTGGTTTTGATCTTAATTTCCTTTCCCCTTCTTTTATCTTTTCCAAAATCTTATTTTTCTTCTCGTTTTGGCTTCTCTTCTTATTGCATTTTGTTGTATCAGGAATCCTCGCATAACAGCTTTACTTGCGTCCCAGATCACTCTCTTTTCAACATTGGTCTTCATGTTTATTTCAAAGTAATCTCTCAAAGTCTTTTGGGCCTTTTTATATACTTCCTCATCTCTGAATAAGGTGTCATTCATCCTCCATCTGAAGGAACCTGCTGTCATTAACTTCATCTCCATCCTTACGGCGTTATGGTCGGACCAAGTTTTTGGGCAAATTTCAACTTTCTTTATCTTTGGAGCCATTCCTCTAGTAACCCATATTTGGTCAATTCTAGTCCATGTCATTTTGGCTTCAGAAAAGAAGGTTCCCTCTCTCTCAAGAGGGTTTTTTGTTCTCCAAATGTCAACCAAGTCCATATTGTCAGTCATTTCAAAAAAGGTTTTTGGTAGTCTTCCATCTTTAGTAATTACCTGTCTCTGCGCTTTGTCCATGTTTGTGGATACTACTCCATTCATCTCTCCCATCAAAATTACATTGTAATCCAAATAATCCAACAAAATCTCATGCAACTTCTTAAAGAATTCAGATTCCCCCTCATTCGGTGCATAAATTCCTACAATCAAAAATTTCTCTCCTTGGGCTTGGATTTCAATTGCAAGAAATCTTCCTTGGTCATCTTTAAAAATTAATTTCAGCAACAATCTTTCCTTTGCATAAATCACCACTCCTCTTTTTTTAACTCTGTCCGACAAAATGAATTCTTGTCCCAATCTTTTATTAATAAGTAATTTCCTATATGATCTCATCACATGTGTCTCTTGTAGACAGATCAAATCCAATTGTTCTTTCTTTAATATATGAAAAATGCTTTTTCTCTTCCGGGGTATGTTCAGACCATTACAGTTCCAGCTAAGAAGTTGCAACGCCATGATGATGTTATTTACTCTTTCCTCCTACAGCTCCAAATAGTTGTTCTTCTTGGGTCGGTGGCTGCAGTCCAAATGATAAATTTGCAATGTCTAGCATTCCTTTTCTTGGTGAAGTTGGTTCTTGTCCAGATTCCACCTCTTTCTGCAGGTCCTCCTCGTGGTCTCTCATAAATTTATCTTTGTCACCCACTGTCCTTATTCTTATTTATTCTTATTTTCCTTCCTTTGTATTTAAAGGATAGGCCTTGAGGGAATTCCCACCTGAAGAGTATACTGTTTCTTTTTAGCAAGATGACCAGATCTCTATAGTATGTTCTTACATCCAAAAATGTACTTTGGTATGTCTTTGAAGATCTCCACATAGGAATCTTCAATTTGCAGTGTTTTTTGGTAGTGCAAATTCAAGATTTTATCTCTTTCTTCTTTGGATCTTAAAGTTATCAAACAATCTCTTGCCTTGTTCCTTCTTTGTCTTGCGCCAAGTCTAAATGCACTAACTATCTTAAATTCTTCCTTCTCTGGGCCCAGTTGCCAAAATTCTGAAAATTCTTTTGTAAGAAAGTCCACCAAGTTGTCACTTTCACTTTCCGGTACTGCTCTGATTCTCAAATTCTTCTCTTTCCTTTGCAAATCAATCATAGACAGTGGAGTACAGGATCAGGTTTAAGGTGCTGGTTTTAACCTTCAAAGCCCTATACGGCCTAGGACCCTCGTACCTACGGGACCGCCTCTCCTGGTATGCCCCACAGAGGAACTTACGGTCTTCAAATAAAAACACCTTGAAGGTCCCAGGCCACAGAGAGGTTAGGCTGGCCTCAACTAGAGCCAGGGCTTTTTCGGCTGCGGCTCCAACCTGGTGAAACACTCTGTCACAAGAGACAAGGGCCCTGCAGGACTTGACATCTTTCCGCAGGGCCTGCAAGACAGAGCTGTTCCACCTGGCCTTTGGTCAGGGCGCAGCCTGACTCCCTCCTTTGTTAATCTTTACAAAACTTTAGTTTATGGTTGCCATCAATTTTGATTTTAATTACTTTTTATAATGTTTTTATAATGTTGTACTGTTTTAGTGTTGTTAGCCGCCCTGAGGGAGGGCGGGATATAAATAAAATTTATTCTTATTCTTATTCTTATTCTTATTCTTATTCTTATTCTTATTATTTTGTATTGTCTACCGGATCTTAGACTTTTTTCCTGTATCTCTACTTTCCCTTTACCATCCATAACACTCTCATGCCGGGCCAAGGTCAGTCTCACGCTTTGTAAAGTTGTTTAGAATAGGAATTTACCAATGGCTCAGCAGCTAGTATTTCAATTGTTGTTGGTTACAGTCAAGTCTCCTCTAGGGGGAGAAGTCTCTAACTTCACTTTACAGTTTTAAAACAAAGTATTCTTTGCAAATCCCCCAGGTCACCTAAAAGTCCACAGTATCAATTTTCTTCAAAGTTATTTAAGTGCTACACAGTTCATATATAATCCAGGGACACTGTATCCTCTCAAAAAGTTAGCTCAGGAGTTTGCTCCAAAAGATACTTCTTTACCTTAACGTGCAGACAACCTACAGCCAGCTTCCCTGTCAAAGCAGATCGTCCCCAGGGTATCAAAACAGCGGTAAAAGTTCAAATTCCCTTCTTTCAAACAGGCAAATATGGTATACAATTTCCTCCCCTCCGTTCCTGCTCACAGGAAGAGGGCTGCTTTCTGGCGATGGATTTGTTTTTATCCAAAAGTAAATTTTCTTACGGTTCCAGCTTAGCAATCTCTTTACTTTAGTCACTCTGAAGAGCGGAAAGGAAGACTTCCTCTTTATACCTTTCCCGTCTCGGACCGAATTTTCCGTAATTTTAGCTTCAAATTAATCCTTTAATCATTAATCCTACTCACGGGTAGTTGCTTTTCTTAAGTCCAATTCCTCGGAAGAAATCAGCGCTCTCCGCTAATGGCGATGCGGCTTCACTCCACAGGCTCGGTAAACAACTCTCAGCACCGCGCTGCTCACCCACTGCTGCTCCGAAGCCTTTAAAAAGGCTCTTTGCAGGTTTGGGGGGGGGGCGCAAAAGGTGCCCGCCGAGTCTCCTTGTTCACAGGTTTCAGCACCTGTGATTTGTTGGTGTCCTCGTTTCGCCATAACTGTTGCTATCAAAGGGTTAAAGGGTAGCAGAAACGCTCTAATCACTGAGCAGCTGGAGGTCATTAGGCTTCCAGGAACATGAGTTTGTATAAATAGTCTCCTGTGTGTTTGTTCTTCCCCCCCTTCTCCCTTTTTGGGCGTGTTTGCTGAGATGTGTGGTTCTTCGCCAGGGTTGTTTTTGTTTTTGTAAATAAACCTTATCTTTGAGTTACAAACCGCATGCTCCAAGACTCCTCTTTGAAAAGATACTGCCTCTCCTGCCCTTCTTCAACTGCTGTGCGAAATACTCTGCTGTAGTGGGACTTGTGACGATGGAAGCGCACTGGGCATTTACATTAAACTAATTAAAGTTTAATGGGACAGGTTATGGGGGTTTGTACGTCAAGAAGGAGCTAAGGAGTGCAGTTCAGAGTGATTTATGAAAGGTCTGGAGCGAAGACAGAAGCGGTTGCCGACAACGAAAGCCTTCAAAGCAGCTTGAGTCCTGCAATGTGCCTAGAAAAGTTTTAAACAGGCACTGAGCAGTTTGTACTCGCTGGAAGACGTCTTATTCTTCAAGGAGCCACCTCAGCAGCTGGGAGACGGTCTACAGGTGTGTGAGTATCGTTCCTAAGCCCCAGGGAGGATGGCAGAGTCCCAGGAAAGTTTTTCTGTCCCGTTTACGCGACTCAATGGGAAAAATTGGCAAGATTGGAAGGCTAGAGTGAGGGTTTGGTTGCAAGCAAAAGAGTTGTGGAGTTGTACTGAAGCACCGCCTTTACAGGCAGCTGCAGACGCGTCTGCAGAAGACAAAGCAGCAGCAGCAGCTTCACAGAAACGCGATAGGAAAGCCCAAGGTCTACTAGTTTTGGCAGTGGGACCAGAGCAAATGCCTTATGTTTCTGAGTTAAAGAACACGCATGAAGTCTGGACGGTTCTGCAGCGGCTAAATTCCAGAAACACTGCGGGGGCCAAGATCCATGCTACAAGATGTTTGTTTGATTTACGTCTCCAACCGGGAGCGTGTGTGAAAGAACATATTGCCAAAATGGTGTCTGCCTTTAATCAACTAAGACAGCTGGGCATTCCTTTCTCTATGGAGCAGCAGTCATACATATTGTTGTCTTCTCTTGATAAAAGCTATGAGACTCTAGCTCTAACCTTGGAAGCTATGCCTTCAACTGAATTAACCCTTGAATACATTTCATCTCGGCTTGCAGATGAACAGGATAAAAGGCAAAGAGAAAGAGGTTTGTCTTTAAAGGGGAGTTATGCTGTGCCTAAGAGTGTTGATGCTGAGTTTGAGCACACAGTAAATGCTTTTGCAGCTAGACACTGTTTTCGCTGTGGTTCCCCTTCCCATTTAATTAGGAATTGCACACGTGAACCTGGTCAAGACAGCACCAAGGCCGTTACCCCTAGTTACCAGACAAGGAGTTCCAGGGGACGTCGAAGAAGAGGAGGAGGTCGTGGCTACTCCCACAGCACACAGCACATGGCTTCAGTAATGGCGTTGATGCAAGGGCGTGGCCAAGGCAGCAATCTACGCTGGTTGATCGACAGTGGTGCATCTCACCACCTGGTGGCGCCATCTAGTGTCCGTTTGCAGAATTGCAGACATTTGCAAACCCTTAAAGTTGTGACAATGGCAGATTCAACTAAACGTTCCTTAGAGACCGTAGGCACAGTGTTCTTGAAATGTTTGCAAACAGAAATTGATGCCTACGTGCTAAAGGGATTGAAGGGGTGTATTTTGTCTGTGTCAGAACTTGATAGAAATGGGTTTAAAACTGTGTTTGAAAATGGGGTTTGCACTATTTCAAAGAATAACGTATCTCTTTTGCAGGTGGAATGCAGAGATGGGTTATATTATTTTGAGACAAGTCCAGATGAAGTTGAACAGGTTCATGCTGGTTGTGTGAACTCACCTACCCATAATTCTTGTGTCCATTTATGGCACCGCCGTCTGGGACATATTAATTTTCAGTATGTTAAAAGGCAACCTGAATTATCAGAAGGGTGCAAAATGAACAAATGTACTAAGTATTTGGATTGTACTGCATGCAAAAGGGCGAAGGTTCATAGATGCAGCTATCCCAGTTCAGATAGGAAATCTGACAAAGTATTCCAACTTGTGCATATGGACCTATGTGGCCCAATGCCTGTTGCTAGCATGGGAGGTTCGAGGTATGCACTGTGTCTCTCCGATGACAAAACAAAGGTTACATGGTTTTTTCCTCTCAAAACAAAAGCAGATACTGCAGAAACAGTTAAAAATTGGGTTCATGCAGTGGAACTTGAATTCGGTACTAGAGTACTTGCTTTTCAGACAGACAGAGGGTCAGAATTTACCGGGTCTGTGTTGCAGAATTTCTTTAAGAAAAAGGGAGTTAAGCATCGTCTGTCTACACCTTATTCCCAAGAAGGAGGCGTGGCCGAACGTAAAAACAGGGTTCTGCAAGAGTTGGCAAACTCTATGTTGTTTGATGCTAAACTCCCTCAAAGTTACTGGGCGGAAGCCTGGCAGGCGGCTACTCATATTCTGAACCGAGTATATAATTCTGTAATTGGCACTACCCCATATTTTGCTTTATATGGGAAGAAGCCCAAAATTAATTACTTTCGGGTGTTTGGATGTCCAGCCTATGTACTTATCCCAAAAGCGTTAAGGAAAAAGGGAGGTCCAAGGGCTAGGAAACTCATCTTTTGTGGGTACGAACCACACGCCAAATCTTGGAGGTTCGTGAACCCAAATGGGGATACTACAAGAGTGGTCCTCAGTAGGAGCGCTGAATTTTGTGAGCAATCTGGATGGACTCACTTACATGCTAACCCTGACATTTTGAGAGATGATTTAGGCATTTATGCTGAGAATGAAAGTCCAGAGAGTAGTGAGCCAGAAGAGGATGGTGCACATGGTTCAGATGCAGATTCTGACCAGGCACAAGGTCCTTCTCCTAAGGTAGAAAAGCCAAAATCTAGGGGTGTTCCAACATCGCCAGTCAGTAGGCCTAGCAGACAGCAAAAGCGAAGCAGGTCGCCTGCAACACCAAGCCCAAGGGAGGTATCTAAATGGAGGTCTTTATCCCTAGAGGCACATCCAGATATTAAGTCTGAGACAGATTCTGACAGCCAACGGTCAGAGGGGGCACACGAGGAACAATTGCGCAGGTCAAATCGTGCCACAAAGGGCAAGCCACCAGAGCGGTTTAAGGTGACAAGTGTATACGTAAATATGGCACAGTGTGAGCCAGATAGCTATATGGAGGTACAACAGCTTCCAAGCTCAGAAGCCGTTAAGTGGCAGGAAGCAATGGAAAAAGAGATGGCTTCAATGAAGTCTCTCGGTGTGTTTACAAGTACAGAGCTTCCGAAAGGGCAACAAGCTGTAGGTTGTCGATGGGTATATCGTTTAAAGCCCACAACTACTGAAGAGTTGCAATATAAAGCCCGACTAGTTGCAAAAGGTTTTTCGCAGCGCAAAGGTGTTCACTATTCTCAAATCTATGCCCCAACTTCAAGATCGGAGTCACTAAGAATGCTTTTAGCCTCTTCAGCTAAGAAGGGAAATAAGCTGTTTCATTTTGATGTCAATGTGGCTTATTTAAATGCAGACTTACAGGAGGAAGTCTATATGACACCACCACCAGGTTTTGAAGGAGACAAGCCAAACCAGGTCTGGCGCCTACACAAATCCATTTATGGGTTGAAACAGTCCGCCCGTAATTGGAATTCCTGCTTAAACGATGCTCTAGAGAGCATGGGGTTCAGAAAGAGCGCAGCAGATGCGTGTCTTTATCTAAAAGGCTCGGGATGTGAACAAGAAGCAGTCTTGATATTTGTTGACGATTTATTATACAGTGGAAAGGATGATAAACTTGCACAACAATTTGCCACAAAGCTTGGAGAAAGGTTTCAGATAAAATCACTAGGCAATGTATCTGTTTATCTAGGAATTAAAATTCAGCAAGATGAAAATGGGAACTACTGGCTCAGCCAAGAAGCTAAGATCCAGCAGTTGCTGGAAAGGTTTAAAATGGACAACTGTGCTGGTGTTAAAACCCCAATGGAATTAAGTTACACAAAGGATGCTCAAGCCGAGCAACAGGCAGAGTTCAGTAATCCCGGGGTTTACCAGTCAGCGATAGGCAGTCTACTCCACATTGCACAGTGGACTCGGCCCGATATAACATATGCTGTCAACATGCTGTGTAGACAAGCTGAAAAACCATCAATGCATGCTTGGCAAGGAGTAAAAAGAGTTTTAAGGTATCTCCAAACTACCAAAAGGTTTCGCTTAAAATTATCAGCAGAGGGCAGCACACAACTTGAATGTTGGGCCGACAGCAGTTGGGCAGATGCTGGACCAGATAGAAAATCAGTGTCAGGAATGGCGATAAAATTTGGAAATGCACTAATTGGTTGGAGATCAAGAAAGCAGTCACTTATAGCTTTAAGTTCAACTGAATCTGAGTTCAATGCATTATCAGATGTATGTAGAGAACTAGAATTTTATAAGCAACTGGTACAAGAATTGTTTGGAGAATGTTCCCTACCTATCAGAGTGTGGGAAGACAATCAACCTTGTATTAAACTAGCTAAATCAGGTCAATTCAAGGCACACACAAAACACTTGGATATCCGTTATCAAAATGTATGCCAAAGTGTAAAACAAGGTTTAATTGAACTAAAGTATTGTCCAAGCCAAGAAAACCTTGCAGACAGTTTTACGAAAGCTTTGAGTCCGCAATCTCATAAATGTTTCTGTTCAGGTTTAAATTTGAATTAAGGTTGGTACAGCTCAGTGTTACGAGCGAGAGGGGGTGTTGCTATCAAAGGGTTAAAGGGTAGCAGAAACGCTCTAATCACTGAGCAGCTGGAGGTCATTAGGCTTCCAGGAACATGAGTTTGTATAAATAGTCTCCTGTGTGTTTGTTCTTCCCCCCCTTCTCCCTTTTTGGGTGTGTTTGCTGAGATGTGTGGTTCTTCGCCAGGGTTGTTTTTGTTTTTGTAAATAAACCTTATCTTTGAGTTACAAACCGCATGCTCCAAGACTCCTCTTTGAAAAGATACTGCCTCTCCTGCCCTTCTTCAACTGCTGTGCGAAATACTCTGCTGTAGTGGGACTTGTGACGATGGAAGCGCACTGGGCATTTACATTAAACTAATTAAAGTTTAATGGGACAATAACGGCAGGACCCGAACCTGTAGAGCAGACTCCCTCCGGAGCTCCGGGGGAAATCCGCCATTAAGCGCTGGCGCTGACCGGAAGTCTCCCTCTCTCCCTGCTTGGTCCCTCTCCAGCATCGCTGCTGAGTCTCGCCTCCTCTGCTAGCTGCGATGGCAGTTCCCTGACATGCATCTCCCCCCCCAGAACTCCCTCCACCCCCGGCCCGAGCTTTGGATCCAACTTCGTCCCTGTCCTCAGCCGACGATGCAGGGAATCCCCAGAAGGAGCTGTCGCCATCCTCAGAGGATTCAAACCCCGCTTCCAACCCATTCTGATCTCTCCCCGCAGGGTGGGCCTCCCAGCCTGAATCCTCCCCCCCCCCCCGACGCTTCCCCTCCCTCCTCTTCGGAGGCAGGAAAACCCTCAAAGTCCTCCTTGTCGTCGGTGGTGCTGAAGTGCTCCTCCCAGAAACTCGCTGGTTGTTGTGGTTTGTGTGGGAACCGACTGTGGAATTCTTCCACTAGATACCCGTCATTGATTGCTTCCGCGGGAACCCACGTGTCTTCTGACCGGGGCTCTCCCTCCCACGCTACCAAGTACTCTACCTTGCGCCCTTGCCACCTGGAATTGAGTATTTCCGTGGCTTGGTTGTGGTGTTCCCTCTCCTCTACCTGCGGGTGTGCGGTGACTTCTCCCTCCCGTCCCGGGAATTCCCGTCCCTCCCTGTACGGAGAGAGTAGGGACCTATGGAACACCGGGTGTAACTTCATGCTATCAGGCAGCTTAAGTCTGAATGCCATGGGGTTCACCTGCTGAGTCACCTCAAAAGGTCCCAGCCGCCTCGGCTGCAATTTCTTGCACCCTCCCTTAAAGGGTAACCCTTGGGTTGACAACCACACCCGGTCTCCCACCTGTATGGTCTCCCCTTCCCGACGGTGCTTGTCTGCCTGCCTCTTGTAGATTTCCTTGGCCCTCTCCAAATTCATCTGCAGTTGCTGGTGCAAGGCCTCCATTTCTTCCACAAACTGCTCTGCTGCAGGTACGTTCCACCCTTCCTACCCCCTCCCCGGGAAGGCCCTGGGGTGACACCCATAATTAGCCATGAACGGGCTCATTCCCGTGGACACGTGTTCAGCGTTATTGTACGTAAATTCAGCCAGCACTAGTTTCTCTACCCAATCGTTCTGTCTCTCGCTGACGTAGCAGCGTAGGTATTGCTGGAGTATACTGTTCGCTCGTTCCGCTTGCCCGTTGGTTTCCGGGTGTCTCGCCGTCGAGAAGCTCACCTCGACCTGCAGCAAGCTCATGAGCTTCCTCCAGAACCTTGAAGTAAATTGTTTCCCGCGATCTGAGATGACCCTCGAGGGAGCCCCATGCAACCTGAAGATGTGATCCACAAACAATCTGGCTGTTTCCTCTGCTGTCACCGCATGTGAGCAAGCTATGAAATGGCACATTTTTGTCAGTAGATCGACTACTACCATGACTGCCGTCTTTCCCCTTGATTTGGGCAAATCTGTCATAAAGTCTATGGACACCACCTCCCAGGGTCTTCCCGGCGTGGGTAAGGGTTCCAGTAACCCTGCAGGGGCCGCCTTCTCCCCCTTTGCCCTCTGGCAGTGGTCGCACTCCCGTACGTACTCCTGTACATCTTCCCTTACCCTTGGCCACCAGAACTGCCTGGTGACAAGCAGCATGGTCTTGTGCTGACCAAAGTGCCCCGCTGTTGGATTGTCGTGGAGTTGTTTGAGTACCCTTCCCCTCAAGGTCTCCCCCGGTACATACAGTGCTCCCTTATAGTATAGTACCCCTTCCTTTTCCTCAAACTCTCCATGGTTTTCCCTTCCTTCCCGTAGTTCCCTGATTTTAGTTTGGGCGAACTCGTCGTCCCTGGTGAGACCAGCTAGTTCTCGTCTCCCAACCAACACTCCCCCACACACCCATCTGTCCTCGGGGAAGATGTGTTGGGCTTCCGGCGGTCCCTCTCCTTCCATGTACTCCGGCTTCCGGGAGAGAGCATCGGCTCTAACATTCTCCTCTCCCGGCACATACCGGATCTCGAAGGAAAACTTGGAAAACTCGTGTGCCCATCAAATCTGTCTCTGGTTGAGTACTCGCTCAGTCCTCCAGTACTCCAAGTTCTTGTGGTCCGTGCAAACCTGGATCTTTTGCCGCGCCCCTATTAACAGATGTCTCCATCGGCGAAATGCTGCATAGATAGCTAGCAGTTCGCGGTCATACACCGTGTAGTTCTGCTCCGACTTGTTCAGCTTCCTCGAGAAAAAGGCGCATGGCCTCCAGTCTTGTTGGGTTCCTGGCTGCAAAAGCACGGCTCCTATGGCCCGGTCTGACGCGTCGGTCTCTAGCCTCATGGGTTTCTCCAGATCCACGTGCAGGAGCTGTTCTTCCGATGCGAATGCTTTTTTCAGGCTTTCAAAGGATTGCTAGGCCCCTTCCGTCCAGATGAACTTCTTTTTGCTACTGAGACAGTCTGTGATGGGTGCTGTTAAATGAGCGAAGTTCTTGATAAACTTCCTGTAGAAGTTGCTGAACCCTAGGAACCTCTGCACGTCCTTCCGGGTCTTTGGGGCCTTCCATTCCAGTACCGCCTGCACCTTGCTGGGGTCCATATCTAGGCCCTTGCCTGACAACTTGTACCCCAGAAACTCGACCTCCCTTGTGTGAAATTGGCATTTTTCCAGCTTGACCCACAACTGGTGCTTCTGCAGTCTCTTTAGCACTTCCCTGACGTCATTGACATGTTGCTTCTCATTGTCAGAATAGATTAAGACGTCATCCAAGAAGGCTACGCAGTTCTTGTACAGCAGGGAACCCAACACGTGGTGCATGAAAGCTTGAAAACAGGCGGAGCCCGACTGTAATCCGAAGGGCATAACTAGGCACTCAAAGGCCCCCAGTGGGGTGAACATGGTGGTTTTCCATTCGTCCCCCTCCCTCCTCCTGATCAAATTGTATGCTCCCCTGAGGTCCAGCTTGGTAAAAAAATTCCCCTGCCTCACCCTTGTTAAAATATTGTCAATCCTGGGCATTGGGAAGGTCACGGGTTCCGATACCAGGTTCAAGGCCCTGAAATCTACGACTAATCTGGGCTGATTTCTGTCTTTTTTGTCCACAAAGAACACCGGACTGCCCCCCACCGCCCTTGATTCCCTTATGAAACCTCTTTTCAGGTTCTTGTCAATAAATTCCCTCAACTCCTGCATCTCCCTGTCCGACATGGCATACAGTTTACCCACTGGCAACTGAGCCCCTGGGAGTAGGTTGATTTGGCAGTCAAAGGGGCCTATGGGGGGGTAGTCTATCCGCCTCCTTCTCGCTGAAGACCTCCTGCAGGTCAGCATATTGGGGTGGCACCTTCCCCTTTGGCTCCACAGCCATTCCAGCCACCCTGGCCACTGTCATCCTTGGGGTCTTCCCCCCCATGCAGTGTTCCAAGCAGTAAGCTGACCCAAAGGTGACTGACCGCTGGTGCCATGCCACTACTGGATCATGCAGTGCCAGCCAGCTCATTCCCAGTATTATTGGGGGTCCTGACAGTGTGGCTACGTGAAAGGCAATGGTCTCTGTGTGCCTGGACACTCTCATTCTCATTGGTGGGGTCTGGTGCGTCACCTCCTCTCCCAGAAGTTCCCTGCCGTCTATGGTTGTCACCTGCAAGGGGAAATCCAGAGGCAGCAGGTGGAGTTGGTGTTCCATAGCGAAACTCTTGCTGAAGAAATTGCAGGAACTGCCTGAATCCAGCAGCCCCTTCACCTTCACTGGGTGCCCATTTGGGAGTTCTAGCACCACTTCTAGGGCTATGGCTGCCCTGGGAGGGTCTGGTTGGGGCACTTCTATTGCTTGTTGGCTTGGCTGCTGCCCCCGCTGATTGGCAGCCAAGCTTGGCCGTTTCCCTGGGCCTGCTCCGTTTTCCCCTCCCCCTCACAGCCAGCAGCTCCCACCATCCCTTGCCAGGCCTTTATTTGAGGGCAGACCCTGGCAAAATGTCCTGGCCATTGGCAGAGGAAACACTTCTTCTGGGGTTTCCCATCCTTTCCCTCCCTCTTGCGCCCTTCCGTGGTGTTTGAAACCTCGCGTGCGCGCGCCATCTATTTCCATTGGCTCTGCCGGCTGGGAAGGCTGCCTCGGTATTTCAGGAATGCGGTAGTCATGGTAATGCTCCCCGCAACCTCCGCCCTTCTCCTGAGCCCGGGCTTCCTGTCTTGCTCCAATCGCAAGCACAGCCTTGGTTAGCTGGTCCATCGACTGCGGGCGGGGCGCACGGGAAAGCTCATCCTTGACCGTTGGGGACAACCCCTCCTCAAACAACATCTGAATGGGTTCAGCGTCCAGATCCCACCCAAGCCGGTGGATCAACATCGCAAAGAGCGACCAGTACTCTCTAACAGATTGATTCCCCTGCTTGCACCCCATCAATTGCCGTCGAACCACAGTTTGCTCCACTTCTCTTGAAAACATTGCATTCATTGCCTGAAAAAATTTCCTGATGTCTTTCAAGGCGGCATTTTGCTTTGCCATTAGAGGCCTGATCCATTCCCGCGCTCCATCCTCCAGTTGCCCGACAATGTAAGCCACCCTTTCCCCATCATCCGCAAAGACATCATGCTGCAGTTCCAAAGCGTACTCTATTTCCGTTTGGAATGTGTTATAGTCCTGGGGCTTCCCCCCAAACTTGTGCACTAGCCCCGGTACCTTCCTTGCGATGGGGGTGGGTCTGACCTTGGCATCCTGAGCCCTCCGTTCATCCAGCCTCGCCGTCAGCAGAGCCACATGCTGTTCTAAATCTCGGTTCCTCTCCACCAGATTCTGCACTCCAGCAGCTCGCTCCGCGCCGCCGGCTTCTCCGGTCTGACTCATTATGCTCCCCTGCCTGCCGCTGCGCACAAGCAACTTCAGGGACTGACGGATTGCTGTAATGGCTTTAAGGGTTGCTTGTGCATAAGTTACCGCCTCTCCGGGCTAGTTTGCCTGGTTAAGCTGTTTCCCTCTGGACAGCCCTCCACTCCGTGGCTATTCAGTCGCTGGCAGAATCCGTCAGTGGGCGTTTCTTGAACCTCTTCCAGCAAAGAAGCCGCCTACTTTCCCTGCGTGAAAGTCTTCTGCGCAGGGTGGGCGTAGGCAGCGGGGGACTTGTGCTCTCCTCGTTGGTCTCCTGCGAAGAGTCCTGGAGCCTCCTCTCCGCTTCCCCCCATCAGCCCCCCTCTATCACTGGTGTAGCGCTGATTATCTTCCCCAGACGAGGACCTCCCTCTCTCCCTGCTTGGTCCCTCTCCAGCATCACTGCTGAGTCTCGCCTCCTCTGCTAGCTGCGATGGCAGTTCCCTGACAGGTTAAGAAAGTGAAATACCTGGGGATTAATATGACAGCTAAAAATTGGAACTTATTTAAAGATAATTATGAAAAATGTTGGACGGAAGTGAAAAAAGACGTAGAAATTTGGTCGAACTTGAAGCTTTCACTGTTGGGTCGTATTGCTGTGATAAAAATGAATGTATTGCCTAGAATGCTGTTTTTGTTTCAAACATTGCAAATTGTGGACAAGATGGACTGTTTCAAGAAGTGGCAGAAAGATATTTCTAGATTTGTCTGGCAGGGCAAGAAGCCCAGAATAAAATTCAAGATATTAACTGATGCAAAGGAAAGGGGTGGATTTGCCCTGCCAGACTTAAACTTTACTATGAATCAGCAGCATTCTGCTACTTGAAAGACTGGCTGCTTCTTGAGAACACAGACATTTTGGATTTAGAAGGTTTTAATAATGTTTTTGGGTGGCATGCATATTTGTGGTACGACAAGGTTAAAGCACATAAAGCATTTAAAAACCATATTGTCAGGAAAGCACTGTTCAACGTCTGGATAAGATATAAGGACTTATTGGAAAATAAAACCCCAAGGTGGCTGTCACCAATGGAAGCAAAAGCCCAGAAAAAGGTCAATATGGAGGCCAAATTGCCGAAATATTGGGAAATTTTGGAACAAGAGGGAGATAGATTGAAACTGCAGAGTTTTGAGAAACTAAAAAACAAAGTGCGAGATTGGCTTCATTATTATCAGATAATGGAGGCATATAATTTGGACAAGAAAATTGGCTTCCAGGTGGAAAAATCAAAATTAGAAACAGAACTGTTAGAACCCAAAACTAAGATTTTGTCAAAGATGTATAACTTGCTGTTGAAATGGAACACTCAGGATGAAACGGTGAAATCTGCTATGATTAAATGGGCACAAGATGTTGGACATAACATTATGTTTGCTGACTGGGAACAGTTGTGGACCACCGGTATGAAATTTACGGCATGTAATGCCTTAAGAGAGAATATTATGAAAATGATATACAGGTGGTACATGACCCCAGTCAAGCTTGCAAAAATCTATCATTTGCCCGATAATAAATGCTGGAAATGTAAAGAAACTGAAGGTACATTCTTTCACCTTTGGTGGACGTGCCCTAGGATCAAGGCTTTCTGGGAAATGATCTATAATGAAATGAAAAAGGTATTTAAGTATAGCTTTCTGAAGAAACCAGAGGCCTTCCTTCTGGGCATGGTCGGCCAATTGGTGTCAAAGAAGGACAGAACTTATTTTATGTACGCTACAACAGCAGCAAGAATACTTATTGCAAAGTATTGGAAGACACAAGATCTACCCACTTTGAAAGAATGGCAGACGAAGGTGATGGACTATATAGGATTGGCAGAAATGACTGGCAGAATCCGAGACCAGGGAGAAGAGTCGGTGGAAGAAGATTGGAAGAAATTTAAAGACTACCTACAGAAATATTGTAAAATTAATGAATGTTAGAATGATGTTGGATAGAATTTAAGTGGTTTCCAGCTGTAATGCTTTAAGAGAATATGAAAAAAGGGTTATAAACAGGTAAAAATCTAATGGTAAGGATTTGCTGAACCAACAATTTGAAGTGGAATACAAAAAAGGGAGGTATGAGGAGGTCCGGGAAATAAGCTAAAGGAAAATTAGCAATGGAAAATCTGTGTGTTTTTAACTATTTTAATTTTTATTTTGTATTTCTGTTATTTTTTTATTTTTTTGTAATACTTTAAAAAATCTTAATAAATATCCTATAAAAAAAGAGTTTTGGAATGACACAGTTAAAAATGCCATCGCCATTTTGGGAGGCATTGTTGGAGCTCTTGGGTCTGGGAGGAGAAAGAGAGAAATAGAGTTTGTTTACACATCGTGGATCAACTCCTCGGTGGGACTTAAGAGCGACAAATGCCAAAATTTATGATGGAAAGAGTGATGCTATCTACGAAGGAGATATATGGAAACCATCTGGACTTAGTGGAGGAACGGGAAATCCACACAGGATTATTATACTTGCTATCGGCTTAAGGAGACTAACAGAAGAGATCGTAAAGGAAAAAGAGAAATTATATGAACAAGATATGATGTGGAAACACCAAGATAAGACTGGATAGAATTATGAACTTTGTCTGGACTGATTGGGACTGATTTGGACATTAACGCAGTAATAAGAAGATGATCTGAATCCCCCTTTGGATCTTGAAGTATGGGTTCCCCCAACAAAATTTAAAAATTTGGCTTTCTAATTTGGGATTTATGCGATGTGATTTAATTTGATGTGATTGGCCAGTTAATAAAAATTATTTTTTTTAAAAAAAACCCTGATGATCTCTCCCAGCGGCTTCATATAGATGTTAAAAAGCATGGGGGAGAGAACGGAACCCTGAGGTAC
This sequence comes from Podarcis gaigeae, assembly GCF_964106915.1. NCBI lineage: Eukaryota > Metazoa > Chordata > Lepidosauria > Squamata > Lacertidae > Podarcis > Podarcis gaigeae. Next base: position 22,453,373 of record NC_139695.1, read on the forward strand.
CCCACAAGTGAGAGCCCAGGGGTCTGAACACTCATACCCCACTACCACTTTCTGGACACGGCCCAGGAGAAAGGAGCGAAACCACTGTATAACAGTGCCCCCAGTTCCCAGCCCCAATAGACGGTCCAGAAGGATGTTATGGTTGATTGTATCAAACGCCGCTGAGAGATCCAGCAGAACTAGGAAACAGCTCTCACCTTTGTCCCTAGCTCGCCAGAGATCATCAACCAGCGTGACCAAGGCAGTTTCAGTCCCATGGTGAGGCCTGAATCCCGATTGGAAGGGATCCAAATGGTCCGCATCCTCCAGGCGTGCCTGGAGTTGTTCAGCAACCACTTGCTCAATCACCTTGTCCAAGAATGGAAGATTTGAGACTGGGCGATAGTTGGCCATACTGGCTGGGTCTAAAGATGTTTTTTTAAGAAGCGGTTTAATGACAGCCTCTTTCAGCGGATCTGGGAATGTTCCCTCACAGAGGGAAGCATTCACCACCCCGCAGAGCCCATCGCCCAGCCCTTCCCGGCTTGCCTTTATTAGCCAGGATGGGCAAGGATCAAGGAGACAGGTGGTTGTTTTCACGCGTCCAAGCAGCCTGTCCACATCCTTGGGGGTAATGGATTGAAATTGATTCCATGCAACTTGACCAGACAGGGCTCTAGCACTCTCCCGCCACAGCCCTGCTCCCACGGTGGTGTCTAGCTCCTTCTGAATATGAGTGATTTTATCTGCAAAAAACTTTGCAAAATCGTTGCAGGAGATCTTGCGGTCTTTACAAGATCCCGATGTAGCAGGTGGTTCCGCTAAATTGTGGTCCACCTGAAAAAGTCTCCTGCTACTATTTTCTGCAGATGCAATAGAGGCGGTGAATAATGTCTTCTTCGCCGTCACTATCGCCACTTGGTAGGCTTGACGTTGAACTCTAACCTGTGTCCGGTCAGATTCGGAATGAGTTTTCTGCCACCGACGCTCTAGCCGACTCAGCGATTGTTTCATCACCCTCAGCTCCAAAGAAAACCACGGGGCTGTCCCGGCTCCATGCAATCGGAGAGGGCGATTCGGAGCCAGACAGTCGATAGCCCTGGTTAACTCCGCATTCCAGCGGGCCACCAGGGAATCAGCTGAAAGGCCATCAACATGGGATAAAGCATCCCCTACCACTCTCTGGAAGCCAATTGGATCCATTAAGTGGCGGGGGCGGACCATCCGAATTGGTCCCACCTCCCTGCAGAGGGGAAGGGTCGCGGAGAAGTCCAGTTGCACCAGAAGTGATCTGACCATGGCACTTCTTTTGTTTCACTTTTACTTAGTGTCAGATCACCCACGTCACTAGAGGTGAACACCAGGTCTAAGGCATGTCCATGACTATGAGTTGGGCCAAACTTATTCAGGGACAGCCCCATGGAGGCCATGCTTTCCACGAAGTCCCGAGCGGCCTCTTGTAAGGTCGTGTCGGCACTGATGTTAAAATCCCCTAGGAGAACCAAACTAGGTGTCTCCAGGAGAACATCCGCCATGACCTGAAGCAGCTCGGACAGGGAATCCTTGGTGCAGCTGAGAGGTTGGTACACCCAAAGGAATCCTGTACTGCCCCTATTGCCCAACTTCCAGAACATGCACTCAGAAAACTGGGTCTTCCCAGTAGGACGCCTGATGCAAGCTAGTGACTTCCTAAAAATCACTGCAACCCCCTCCCTCCCTGCCCACATGACCTGGATTTCTGTGCGTAAGAGAAACCTGGTGGTCAAGCAGCGGCAAGGACAGGCCCATCTGCTTCCTCCAACCAGGTCTCTGGCACACATGCCAGGTCAAATACTCCATCCACAATCAGGTCGTGGATGGCAGTGGCTTTATTCATCATTGACCTGGCATTACACAGCAGCACCTTCAGGTCAGGTGGGTTTCCCCTGTTGATTCCAGTATCCATCCGGTCAAGGCCAGACCCGGAGGCAGGGATAGTCTTCAAACAATGACTAAACCTGCCTCCTTGGTAATGACATGGTCTGGTCTTAGCGTAACTCCTCCTCTTGCCCATGATCACTGAAATCGGATGTCCCAGTGCTTCCCCCCCTGTGGAACTTGTCCCAGCCATCGTGTTGACTGGGGCCCCCCTACCACTCCCGCCCCTTAAAAACAAAACACAAACTATACAGAACCAATAAAACAAGAGACGGAATCGAAAGGAGATATAGTAAAGATGTTTGCAGAGATAAAGAGAGACATTAAGCAAAGTGCGAAAAACTTAGAGACAAGGTTGGAACAGATGGACAAAAAAATTGATATGACAGTTAATGAATTGAAAGGACAAATGAAGGAGATGACAAAGAGAACACAGAGTCTAGAAGAGGGAATGAAAAGAACAAAATTAGAGATGAGGGAGGAGGAGAAGATGAGAGCCGAAGTTTCAGAAATTAATAAGACGCAAGAAGGTATATGGGATGCGATTGCTATGAATGAGTTGAGGCAAAGAGGGGGGAATTTAAGGTTGAGATCGGTACCTGAGGTATAAGGGGAGAACATAGGGGAGAAATTGACATCAGAAATTGCACAATGGTTAGGTATGGAAGTGGAAGATGTGATGAAAACAATTCAAAGTGTTTGGCGCGATCGACAAAGGGTTAGCGCGATCGACTAATGGCGGATTCCCTCTGAGCTCCGGAGGGAATCGGCTCCGCAGGATCGGGTCTTTCCGCTGCGGCGACGCGTGGACCCTCAAAAATCACAGGCGGTGAAGCCTGTGAGCGTGGTGACTCGGCGGGTACCATTTGCGCCCCCCCGAGCTGCGAAGGAGCCTTTTTAAAGGCTCCGGAATGGAGACGGGGTGAGCGGCGCGGTGCTGTGAGTCGACTGCTTCTTCTGCGGAGTGAAGCCGCTCTGCCGTTGTCGGAGAGCGCTGACTTCTTCTTGTGAGCAATTGGAATTTAAAGCAACAACCCGTGAGTAGTACGGAAATTGGATTTTTTTTAAAAAAATTATGAATTAGGCACGAGCGGGGAAGGCTTAAACAGGAAGTCAGCCCCCCCTCTTTGTAAATAAGTTAAAGCAAAGGACCTGCTAGCTAAGGTCGAGAGAATTCTTTTTTTCCCTTTTTGGTAAAAGACTTTAATTTCACGGTTTGGCATTATAAGAAATCTTACTGGAGGATAAATAACTAATTTTGGGAGATGAAGTGTCACCCCCCCCCCCGGACCCTGGAGCGCTCCGCGAGAGAGCCTGTTGATGAGGTATTGAAGAGTTTGACAGCTGTCAAACTAGCTGTCAAGACGGAAAAAGAGAACTTTGTTTCTGTTGCTTCTGCTGGTTATGTTTGTTACAATCTGTTGAAAATAAGGAAGAGCTGATACAAACTAACTTGACTTTTGGATTTGAACTAAAAGGAATATAAAAGGAACCAAAATCCCTCTAGAGGGGGTTTTGGAACATTACAAGAATGGCTGGAGGAGGGAAAATCCAGGCTGAGTTGGACAGAGTATTTGTTCTCTTGGGAAAGTTACAAGGCCAAATTGATGTTTTGGCTACAAATGTTACAACTCTGGACTTAACAGTAAATAACATCATTGAATTTGATAAGGATTTGAATCAGGAAGCCTATGCAACTGGTTAAACAGAGAAACTTGAGAGCTTTGAGAATCTGGAGAAGGAGACATATGTTGTCTCTGAAGAAAAGGAAGGAGGAGCTGAAATTTTGCAGATGTCAAAGGAGAGCTTGAGGCCTGACATGAGGGCAACAAAGGAAAATAAAAACTTGATGTGGAAAGTCTGGCCTGAATTGGAGATTGAGAAATGGAGAGATCTTCTTATGTGGAGACCTGAAGACCTAAGGATTACAAATTTGATTAAGGTGGAAGTTGGAGCTTTGGGGATTTTGGGACTTGAAAGGAGTAAGAAACAAGATTTGGAATACCCCATAGGCTCCACTTTTAAGTATGGAGGTCTGGCTGGAAGAAACATGGATCCTGTTGGGCCGGAGCTTCTCCGAGATTTGGTGTTCAATATTAAGGACTATCAAAAAGACCGGCAGAGAGGAATTGAGAGAGAGAATTAAGAGCCTCGGGTGTGAGATCTCCAGGCTGATAGTAGATCAAGACTGATGGACATTTGTTGGGGGCTGAAACCGGAAAAGGGGGGGGTGGAGTTTGGGAATCCAAAGGGTACATAATTACAATTTATTCTGTTTTTATTTTGTTTGTTATTGGTATGAAAATTGGGAAATTCGTGGAAGGGAACTTTGGTTGATCTTAGAAAAAATGTTTTAAGAATGAGTATTGATGAATGAGTACTGATGACTATCTGAACTATGACAACATCATCATGATGGGAGATATGAATGGGGTGGCATCAACCAACATGGATAAGTCACATAGCCAAAACGTGACAAAAGATGGTAGACTACCTAAAACATTTTTTGAACTGACTGACAATATGGACTTGATTGATATTTGGAGGACAAAGAACCCCCTGGGAAGAGAAGGAACATTCTTTTCTGAAGCCCAACTGACATGGACAAGAATCGACCAAATATGGATAACTAGAGGTCTGGCACCCAAGACAAGAAAAGTGGAAATCTGCCCAAAGACCTGCTCCGACCATAATGCCGTAAAGATGGATATGAGACTAACTCCAACCGGCTCCTTCAGATGGAAGATGAATGACAATTTGTTTAGAGATCAGGAGATTACTAAAAAGGCCCAAAAAGCTTTGAAGGACTATTTTGAGATAAATTTGAACACTACGGTGGAAAAAAGAATCATCTGGGACGCAAGTAAAGCGGTTATGAGGGGGTTTCTGATACAACAGAACACCATAAAGAAAAGAGCACAGAATGAGAAAAAAGACAAGATCCTGGAGAAAATTAAAGAATGTGAGAAGAAGCTAAGATCGAGACCGAAGTCAAAGGAGATTTTGAGAGAAATTAAACTTTATCAAGCACAATATTCTAAATTGATAAATCAGGAAGTGGAGTGGAAAGTTAAGCTAATGAAACAAAGATCATTTGAATCGGCAAATAAATGTGGGAAACTGTTAGCATGGCAGTTGAAAAAGAGACAAAAACTAAATACGGTCACAAATCTAGAGATTGAAGGAAGAAATATTCAGAATCCAGTGGAGATCAGAAAGTGTTTCCAGAGATATTTCAAACAACTATACACTCAAGGGCCGCAAAATGAGGTTGAGATAGAACAATTTTTGATAAAGAATGGTCTACCAAAGCTGTCTCAAGAAAATAGAACAATCCTGAATTATAAAATAACACAACAAGAGATTGAAGAAGCCATTCAGAATATGCAATTGGGCAAGTCTCCAGGGCCAGATGGGCTTACCTCCAAATATTATAAGACATTGAAAGACTACCTGATACATCCATTAATGGAGGTTTGCAATGAAATTATGGAGGGGAAGAAGGCACCGGAATCGTGGAAAGAAGCTTTCATCACATTGATACCTAAACTAGAAACTGAAAAGACACAACTCAAGAACTACCGCCCCATCTCCCTCCTAAATGTGGATTATAAAATATTTGCAGACATTTTAGCAAGTAGATTTAAAAAAGTTTTAAATGAAGTAATTCATAGGGACCAGGCAGGCTTTCTCCCAGGTAGACATTTGTTTGCTAACACAAGGTACATTATTGACATTTTGGAACTTTTGCAAACAAATATTAATACAAAAGCAGTGTTAATATTTATAGACGCGGAGAAGGCCTTTGATAATATTTCATGGAAGTTTATGAAGAAAAACTTGGAAGGGATGGGAGTGGGACGGGGATTTGAGAAAGGGATAGACGCAATTTATTCAGAACAAAAGGCTAAATTGATAGTGAACAGTGTGGTGACGGAAGAGTTCAAAATTGAAAAAGGAACACGACAAGGTTGCCCTATCTCTCCTTTGTTATTTATTTCGGTCCTGGAGGTGCTCTTGAATATGATTAGAGGGGACTGGTTGGTGGAAGGAATTCAGGTCGGAGCGAAACAGTATAAACTTAAAGCTTTTGCAGATGACCTGGTTTTGACCCTACAGGAGCCAGAATCTAGTACGAAAAGGGTATTACAATTGATTCAGGAGTTTGGTCGGGTGGCGGGATTTAAACTTAACAAGCAGAAAACTAAGGTATTGGAAAAAAATTTGACACCTTCAGAATCAGAAAGGTTTCAGAAAGAGACAGAGTTAAACGTGGTTAAAAAAGAATCTGAGTCTATTTAAGGATAACTATGAAAAGTGTTGGTCAGAAATTAAAAGGGATTTAGAAGGTTGGTCAAGATTGAAACTTTCCTTGTCGGGCCGAATTGCTGTTCTAAAGATGAATGTATTGCCAAAAATGCTGTTTTTGTTCCAGACTTTACAGATTGTGGATAAAATGGAGTGTTTTGGGAGGTGGCAAAGAGATATTTCCAAATTTGTCTGGCAGGGCAAAAAGCCCAGAATTAAGTTCAAGATATTAACTGATGCTAAAGAAAGAGGGGGCTTTGCCCTGCCAGACTTAAAGTTGTATTATGAATCAGCAACTTTCTGCTGGTTGAAAGATTGGCTGCTTCTTGAAAACACTGATGTTTTGGATCTGGAAGGTTTTAACAATGCTTATGGATGGCATGCATATTTGTGGTATGACAAGGTTAAAAGTCACAAGGCTTTCAAGAACCATATTGTCAGGAAAGCAGTGTTTAATGTCTGGACAAAATATAAAGACTTATTGGAAAACAAGACCCCAAGGTGGTTATCACCAATGGAAGCTAAGGCCCGGAAAAGACTCAATATGGAGGCCAAATGACCGAAATATTGGGAAATATTAGAAAAAGATGGAGATAATTGGAGGCTGCAGAGTTTGGAGAAACTAAAAGATAAAGTGCGAGATTGGTTACATTATGCTCAGATTAAAGAGGTTTTTAAGTTGGATAAAAAGATAGGATTCCAGGTGGAAAAATCAAAGTTGGAAACGGAATTGCTAAAACCTAAGACTAAGTGTCAGGGAACTGCCATCGGAAGGGCAGGTGGTGGAAGGGCTCACGGAGGCTAGGAGAGACCTAGCAGCAGAGGAGGGAACCAGCAGGGGGAGAGAAGGAGCTCCGAGGGAAAGTGAGTCGGAGGGATGGCTCAGGGACACTTCTAACAAAAACAGTGAGGAGGTTTCAGGACCTCCTATAGGGACACCCACCCCTCGCCGGAAACTGTCGCACCGAGAGTCCAGAAGATGCGTTTCCGTTAAGGAGCTTTTATGTTGGAAGAGATTCCGCAAACGCCCACTGTCGGATTCTCCCAGCGACTGAGGGAGCCATGCTTAAGGGGCTCCGCTATAGACAGAGCTTTGCTAATCTGGGCAAACTCTGAGGGACTAAGCTTTTACGCACAAGCAGCTCATCATCCCATCACACTAAGGTACTTTCAAGAATGTATAACTTGCTGTTAAAATGGAATACACAAGATGAAACGGTCAAATCGGCTATGATAAAATGGGCACAGGACATTGGGTACAATATCATGTTTGCTGACTGGGAAAGGTTATGGACCACCGGTCTGAAATTCACGGCATGTAATGCCTTGAAAGAAAATATTATGAAAATGATATATAGGTGGTACATGACCCCAGTCAAGCTCGCAAAAATATACCATTTGTCTGATAATAAATGTGGGAAATGTAAAGAAACTGAAGGAACGTTCTATCACCTCTGGTGGACCTGCCCTAGAGTTAAGGCTTTCTGGGAAATGATATATAATGAGTTGAAAAAGGTATTTAAGTATACCTTCCCTAAGAAACCAGAGGCCTTTCTTTTAGGCATCGTCGGCCAGAGGGTGTTAAAGAAGGACCGAACATTTTTTATGTATGCAACAACAGCAGCAAGGATACTTGTCGCCAAGCACTGGAAAACCCAAGATTTGCCCACACTGGAAGAATGGCAGATGCAACTGATAGACTATATGAAACTAGCAGAAATGACTGGCAGAATCCGAGACCTGGGAGAAGAGGCTGTGGAGGAGGACTGGAAGAAATTTAAGGACTATTTACAAAAATATTGTAAATTGTATGAGTGTTAAGAAAGATGTAAGATTATAAATAATATGGCACCATGAAATATACTCGGAGTCGCAAAGTGATTTCATGCTCTTTATTCAGCTCATAGTGGTGAGGAGGAATGAATGAAAGTCCCCTCAAAGTATCTGCCTTATATACATTATTTACACAATGGGCTGCACATGATTGGCTAATTCCGGAATTGTACTGTAAACCAATCAGGTTGTGGATTCACTTCAATCTGGAGCATGATTGGGTGGTTCCTGCCAACCAATCATACTGCTGCATTGTTCTAGGACCAATCAGACTGCTGCATTCTGAATCCTATTGTTCTAGGACCAATCAGACTGCTGCAGTTTGGATCCTATTCGACTCAGTACATAACACCCCTCCCCTCTAAGTTCCAGTCCTGCCCGGGAGGTCGCATTCATAGTCCTCAAGGTACGCTGGTGGCCTACGTGTGCGTTGCAGCCTGGGGTGTTCCCTGGTCCGGGGTTCAGGTTCTGGCTCGTGTTCCAAGGATGCTGGCTGTGATGGGGCTGTTTGGTCTGGCGCCACCGGCTCGCTCAGTCGTGGTTCTGGTTCCGGTGTCCTTTCGGCGTCCCGGGACCTCTCTGTATTTACTGGTTCTGCCTCTCCTGCTGGCCCCTGCTGCTCTATGGGCCTCACTGCCCCACTGTTCCCCTGGGCCTCCTCTGACCTGTCCTCCTCCTCCTGGTTTTCTCCCGGGAATCGTAGCCGTATCTGGTCACAGTGGCAGCGCCAGCATTGCCCCCCATCCGTTAGCACCTCGTACGACACGGGGCCAGTGACCCTGGTGACTGTGGCAGGTACCCATGCAGGGCCTGCCCCAAAATTCTTTGCGTACACTGGGTCCTGGGCCTCGAAGGTCCGGGGGTTCCCGCCTTCCCCCACCACTACCTCATCCTGAGCTCTATCGGGGTGAAGGCGGTCCAATCTGATTGCCAGGCGCCGACCCATTAGTAGTTCAGCGGGGCTCCGGCCAGTCATTGAGCTGGGGGTGCTGTGCTGTGCTAGAAGGAATGTGGCAAGGCGGTACTCCCAATCCCCTTGCGTCATGCGGCGAAGGGTGTCCTTGGTGGTCCGCACCATGCGTTCTGCTTGGCCATTGGTGGCAGGGTGGAATGGCGCCGAACGGATGTGGCGGATGGCGTTCTGCGCTGTGAAGGTTTGGAATTCTCCTGACGTAAATGCAGTCCCGTTGTCTGAGACAAGAGTGTCAGGGAGCCCGTGCGTTGCAAACAGCCTGCGTAGTACCCGGATGGCTGCGGATGTAGAAGTGGACGGTACCAGTGCGACTTCCAGCCATTTGGTGTAGGAGTCCACCACTATGAAGAATGTTTTCCCCTGAAAGGGGCCAGCGAAGTCCACATGCAGGCGTGACCATGGTGCTCGGGCGGACTCCCAGGACTGGACTGGGGCCCTTGGGGGATCTGGGCGGGATTCTTGGCAGGCCTGGCAGTGTTTGACCCAGGCCTCTATCTCTCCGTCAATCCCCGGCCACCACACATAACTCCTGGCAAGGGCCTTCATTCTTACTACCCCTGGGTGTGTCTCGTGTAGGGCTGTGAGGACCCTTTTGCGGAGGGGCTGGGGAACAACGACCCTGCTTCCCCATAACAGGCACCCCTTGTGGGCTGACAGTTCATGTTTGCGGGTTGTGTAGCTGGCGAATTCTGGCCCGGGGCTGCTGCTGGGCCATCCCCTCCACACCCAGTCCAGGACCCGGGAGATGACCCTATCTTTCTTGGAATGGTGTGCAACTTCTTGTGCCTGAATGGGGCGGTCGGGAAGCAGCTCCAGGCTCATAACCTCTTGTGCAGGTGCCGGGTCGGGGCCTGTTTCTGGTAGTGGTAGCCTGCTGAGGGCGTCCGCATGGCCCATCGCCTTCCCAGGGCGGTGAATCAGTGCATACTGGTAGCTGGCAAGGAAAATTGACCACCTGAGGACACGAGGAGACAGCACTTGGGGGGTCTGCTTTTCGGGGGCAAACAAGCCAAGCAACGGTTTGTGGTCAGTCACCACGGTGAAGGGCCGCCCGTACAAGAAATCATGGAATTTTTTTACTCCCTTCACGATTGCCAGGCCCTCCTTGTCGATTTGTGAGTAGTTCCGCTCGGTTGCGTTGAGTGTCTGGGAAAAGTATGCCACCGGTACCTCTCTTCCATCTGGGAGTTGGTGTCCCAGGACAGCGCCAATGCCATAGGGTGAGGCGTCGCATGCTAGCACCACCGGCAGCCTCTCGTCGAAGTGTGCCAAGACCGAGTTTGAGACAAGCAAGTCCTTGACTGCCTGGAATGCGGCCTCCTGGCGCTGGCCCCACACCCAAGGGGCCCGCTTGTCCAGGAGTCTGTGTAGGGGCTCCGCTACCGCCGCCTTGTGGGGAAGGAAGGAATGGTAAAAGTTCAATAGTCCCAAGAAGGCCTGAAGTTCAGTCTTGTTTTTGGGCGCTGGGGCATCACAAATGGCCCGTACCTTGTCCCCAGTCGGGTGGACCCCTTCTGCGTCCACCATGAATCCCAGAAAGTCCACCTGGGGCACTCCTAGTAGACATTTTTCCCGCTTTACCTTGAGACCCGCTGTCTGGAAACGGTGCAGAACGGTGCGGAGGCGGTCCTCAAACTCCTCTGGTGTGGGCCCAGCAATCAACACATCATCGAAGAAGGGGGTGACGCCAGGAATCCCTTTAAGGAGAGAGTCCATTAGATTCTGGAATATGCCTGGTGCCACGCTGACACCGAATTGCAGCCGCTTTACCCTGAATGCTCCTCTGTGCGTCACAATCGTCTGTGCCTCTGCTGTTGCCTCATCTACTGGCAGCTGTTGATAAGCTTGGGCCAATTCCAGCTTGCCAAAAATTTTCGACCCAGCCAGGGTGGCAAGGACATGGCTGACCACTGGCACTGGGTATGCATGGGCCATGAGGGCCTTGTTTATGGTACATTTGTAGTCTGCGCAGATGCGGACTGAACCATTAGGCTTGACAGGTGTGACGATTGGGGTTTCCCAGGGGGCATTAGGTACCGGTTCCAGCACTCCTTGCTCCACGAGCCGGTCCAATTCCTCGTCTATACGGGGTTTCAGAGCGAACGGGACCCGGCGGGCCTTGAGCCTGACCGGTCGTACTGCGGGGTCAAGCTGTAGAGCAATGGGGGGGCCCGTATACTGTCCCAATTTCCCATCGAAAACCCCCGGAAATTCCTTGCATATGGCGTCCACGTCCACTTGTAAGCTAGTGTGGTTCACCCCGGTGACAGCTAGCCCCAGTGGTCCAAACCATGCCAATCCCAGTAAGCTAATGTAGGGGCCCTTGACCACAAGCAAGTCCAGTTGCCGCGTCCGCCCTCGGTATTGCACCCTGAAGGTCCCCACCCCCATTGTGGGGACCTTACGTTTCTGGAAGTCCCGGAGGGTGAATGGGGCCGGCCTGAGTTTGGGACCCCCAGTAGGACACAGTTTCCTTAAGGTCCTTGCCGAGATTATGGATAGAGTTGAACCCGTGTCAAGCTCCATGCGGCATGGGGCCCCCTCTATCTGTACCTCTACATAAATTTTCTCTATGTTGGGGTGGGGCAACTGGTATACCTGGAAGTCCGTGAGCTCCGTCGAGTTGCCTTGGTGCGTTGGGCCCCGGGACCTGGGGCTCTTGGATTGGTCGTCTGATGCCTGGCGTCGGGTGGGCCGAGCCCGACACACCCGGGCGATGTGTCCCGATTTTCTGCACTGTCTGCACTCTGCATTGCGGAAACGGCAGGTCCTCCTCTCATGACTTTCTCCACAGCTTGCGCAGTTCCCTCCTTCTCGTCGAGGCAGCTGTGGTATGTGGGCTGCTTGAGTGCGCTGCTGTACTCGGTGCACCTCCTCCCTGTCAGATCCTGAGTCGTCGGTGAGGTCTTCATGGTGGACCCTCGGTTGGGACGGCTGGCTCGGCCGTGCCTCTTGTGTCGACCTCTCGGCAGCTTCCGTTGCCAGGGCCTCCTCCAGAGCGACCTGGAACGTTAGGTTCTTCTTAGCGTAGAGGCGTCGTTGCAGCCTCTCATCCCTCAGGCCACCGACGAGGCGGTCACGAAGCATGTTCTCCAGCTCTGAGAAGTTGCAGAACCGGGCGGCTTGGCGGAGAGAGGTCACAAACCCAGTTATGGTTTCCCCAGGGGCTTGCCGCTTTGCGTAGAAGGCATTTCGACGAGCCACCACTGAGGGCTGTGGCGAAAAGTGCCCCTTCAGCTGTTCCATTATTGTTTTGTATGGAACAGTAGCCACGTCTTCAGGCGCAAGGAGAGCCCGGGCGATTTCAAATGTCTCCTCTCCGCAGACGCTGAAGAATATTGCCCTCTTCTTGGCGTCTTCATCATCGGTGACCCCTTTGGCTTCTAGGAGGAAGGTGAAACGGGAGGCGTACGCTTCCCAGTCTCCAGATGCTGGGTTGAACGGCGAGAAGTTGCTGTCAGTTGCCATTCTGAGTTCCTTGTGTCCCGGGGCTGAAGCCTGGATACACGGTGCGAGGCAGCGGTGCGGCAGGTGGCGGTGCTGCGGTGCTGTGTGTGGCAGTCAGCTCAGCGGGATCCCACCTTCGTCGCCAGTGAAATATACTCGGAGTCGCAAAGTGATTTCATGCTCTTTATTCAGCTCATAGTGGTGAGGAGGAATGAATGAAAGTCCCCTCAAAGTATCTGCCTTATATACATTATTTACACAATGGGCTGCACATGATTGGCTAATTCCGGAATTGTACTGTAAACCAATCAGGTTGTGGATTCACTTCAATCTGGAGCATGATTGGGTGGTTCCTGCCAACCAATCATACTGCTGCATTGTTCTAGGACCAATCAGACTGCTGCATTCTGAATCCTATTGTTCTAGGACCAATCAGACTGCTGCAGTTTGGATCCTATTCGACTCAGTACATAACACACCATTAAGTTAGTTGAAAGGAATATGAAGATAAGTGAAAATATAAGAAAAGATAAATTTTGGATAAACATTATGCTAAAATTAAGCTTTTAAGGTTTGGGTAAAAATATCTAAAATTAGGGACACAATATTGGAAAATTATAAAATAAGAATTGAAACAAGGTGATAAATTGCTGGGTAAAGTTTGATAAACTTGGAACGCAGGAACGAGAGATGCGAGGAAGTCCAAAGAAGCGAATAAAATATGGCTATTGTAAAGTTATATGTTATTTTCTTTGTTTTTTTCTATTGTATTAAGAAAATCTTTAATAAATATCTTATAAAAAAAATAAGAATGAGTATTGATGTATAAGTATTGAAGTTTAAGTTCGGATAAGGTAAAACTGGTTTTTAAAATGAATTAAATTAAATGAAAATAAGGTTAGCAAAAATAAATTGAGGAAATGGATGAAAGAGAAAAAGTAAAATAATAATATGTTAAAATAAATTATTAAGTTAAAGTTGAGAAATAAGTAATAAGGATTTGCTGAGCTAATAATTTGAATTGGAATACAAGAAGGGGAGGTGTGAGGAGGTCTGAGAAATAAGTTAAAAGAAAATAATCAATTGAAATTTTATGTGTTTTAATTGTTTTTAAGTATTGTATTTTTGTATGTTTGTTATTTTTTGTCTATTGTTATTTTTGTTTTATTATAGAAAATGCTAATAAATATTCATTTAAAAAAAACAAAGTGTATTTCGGATTAAGACAAGATCTGTTAAAGCAAAGAAATTTCCAGGCGATTGTCTAATCATTTTTAAAGACAGAGAAATGAAGAATTTGATATTACAGAAAAATAGAGAAAAAAGATTGATAATTGATGGAAATTCTATAATCATCTTTAAAGACATTCCACTTCGCTTGTTGAAAAAACGAGATCCTTACAAGCCATTGACACAAACTTTGAGAAAAAACCAAATTGAATTTAAATGGGAATTCCCAGAAGGGATTTCCCTTTTTCATAAAGGGAAAAAGTTTAAACTTACAAACCCAGATGAAACACAGAAGTTTATGAGAAGATACAAGGAATTGGGTTGAGAAGAAGAAGCAGCTGGAGCGGGAGCAGGATTTGGGGGCCCGGCGGTGTGAGGTGTGAGGAGGAGGAGGAGGAGGAGGAGGAGGAGGAGAGGTTTAAGACTTTAACTTATTTGATTTACAAAAAAAGAACACAAGATGGCGCTGAAACTATGGACTTGGAATATTAATGGGATCAACGATAAAAACACACACAATAAAATTGAATATTATCTGAAGAGGAAGAATTTGGACATTATTTGTTTACAAGAGACTCGTGGCGAGAAGACATAGAAAGGTATTAATTAATAAGAAATTAGGAAACGAATTTATTTCATCAGACAGAAGCAAGAAGAGAGGGGTGGTGTTGTATATAAAAAACAAATTGGAAGCTCAGCAGATTTTCAAAGATGAAGAAGGTAGGGTTATGGCAGTTCAAGTCAAATGGCAAGGTGAAAAATTGATAATAGTCGGGATCTATGCACCTAATGGAAATAAAACTGATTTCTACAAAGAATTGGAGGGAAAGTTACTTGAATTTATGGACCAGAAAATTATAATAATGGGTGATATGAATGGCGTGGTGTCAATGGAAAGGGATAGACTAAGAGCAAGTGGGAAAGTTAAAGAAGGGAAACTACCTAAGACTTTTTTTTCAATGATTGAGAATTGTAATTTGGTAGATACCTGGAGATTAAAACACACATTAGAAAAACAATTCACTTATCACTCAGAAGCAAATCAGTCAATGTCAAGAATCGATCAGGTTTGGATTTCTAGTGAATTAACACCAAGAATTTCTAAAACTGAAATACAGCCAAAGGTAATGTCAGATCATAATGCAATAAAGTGTGTTATAAAAGGAATAGAAGAAAAATCCTTTCAATTGAGAATGAATGAGAGTCTTTTGGATGATCAGAAAATAATAGAAAAGGTACGTAAGAACTTAACAGACTATTTTGTGAACAACTGTAATAAGGGTACGGAAATTAGTACGGTATGGGATGCCAGCAAAGCGGTGATGCGGGGGTTTTTTATTCAGCAAAATACGATTAAAAACAAATTTAGAGGAAAAGGGAGGAAAGAAATTTTAAAACAAATAATGGAAAATGAGAAGAATTTAATTGAAAAACCAAATAATTCGAAAATAAAGCAAAATATTAAAATATTACAAACTCAATTTGCAATGATAATAAATAAAGAAGTAGAATGGAATATTAAAAGAATGAGACAGAAAAATTTTGAATTTGTAAACAAGTCTGGAAAATGGCTGGCATGGCAAATTAAGAAAAGAAAGGAACAGAATACAATTAACAAAATTATAGTGGATGGGAAAGAAACAGATAATCTGAAAGAAATTAGAAAAGGGTTCATAGATTTTTATAGACATTTATATAAAAGAACTGAGGAAAAGTTATATTAAAAAAATAGAAGAATTCCTGAAGAAAAAGGAGGTGCAAAAAATCCCTACTGATAAAAAAGACAGACTGAATGACCCAATTGAAACAGAGGAGATCAAAGAAGCTATAAAAGAATTGAAAAGTGGAAAGACACCAGGACCGGATGGATTCACTGCAAGATACTATAAAGAAATGAAACACACCCTTTCTGTGCCAATGAAACGAGTTATGAATAATATATTAAAGAAGGGAGAATTACCTGAAACATGGAAAGAAGCATATATTACATTTATTCCGAAGCAAGACTCTGATTTAATGCAAGTAAAGAATTATCTGCCAATTTCGTTGTTGAATAATGATTATAAATTATTTGCAAGCATATTAGCGAGCAGGATGCAAAAAATACTGAAAGAAATTATACATAAAGATCAGGCAGGTTTTCTTCCTGGCAGACAGATGAAAGATAACATAAGGAACATAGTAAATATTATTCAGTATCTGACAGCCAGGAATGAAAAACAAGCAATGTTAATTTTTGTGGATGCGGAAAAGGCCTTTGATAATATATCTTGGGAATTTATGCTTAAAAATTTGGAATTGATGGACATGGGTCAATCCTTCCTAAATGGTTTAAGAGCTATATATACTGAGCAGAAAGCAAAATTGATTGTAAATAATATAACAACAGACAATATTGTAATTGCTAAAGGCACAAGACAAGGATGCCCCCTTTCTCCACTATTATTCATACAGGTACTGGAAGTACTTCTAAAATCGATGAGGAAAAATGAGTTGATAAAGGGTGTTACAGTCGGTCGGAATGAATATAAGGTAAAAGCCTTTGCTGATGACTTGGTATTAACAATTGAAGAAGCATCAATAAGTATTAAGGAAGTAATAGAGGAGATAGAACAGTTCGGTCAAGTGGCAGGTTTTAAATTGAACAAAAGGAAGACTAAGATGTGGAATAGTGTGAAAAGAGACTTAGTGGTATGGGGAAGGTTGAAATTACCATTCTGGGGAAGGATATCAGCAATAAAGTTGAACGTGCTACCAAAGATGTTATTTCTGTTTCAGACAATTCCAATAATCAAAGGGGCAGCAATATTTAAAGAGTGGCAGAAGATAATTTCAAGATATATCTGGCAGGGTAAGAAGCTGAGAATATTAATTATTAACAGATGCTAAGGAAAGAGGAGGCTTTGCCCTGCCAGACTTGAAATTATATTATGAAGCATTGTGCCTCTGTTGGTTGAAGGAGTGGATGAAATTGGAAAATACAGAACTGTTGGATTTAGAAGGTCATGATAATAGATTTGGTTGGCATGCATATTTATGGTATGATAAGAAAAAGGTCCATAAAGGATTTGGAAATCACATACTTCGAAGATCTCTTATTGAAATCTGGGATAGGTATAAAAACCTATTGGAACAAAAAACACCACATTGGTTGTCTCCATTAGAAATGATGTGTGTAAAAAAGGTCAATATGAGTGGGAAGTGGATAACATATGGGGAATTGACAATTAAAGAAGGAGGAAAATGGAAATTGAAACCATATGAAGAAGTGAAAGAGTATGTTAATGATTGGTTACATTATTATCAAGTTAATGAAGTGTTTAAACAAGATATCAAAGAAAATGGTTTCTGTGAAAAAGAATCGAGGTTTCAACAAGAAATATTGAATAATGACTTTAAAATTCTGTCTAAAATGTATAAGTTACTGCTTGAATGGCACTTGAAAGATGAGGAGGTAAAATCAATTATGATTCATTGGGCAAAAGACTTAGGATATAATATTCAGTTAAGTGATTGGGTCAAACTATGGAAAGAGGGTTTGAGATTTACTTCATGTAATGCATTAAAAGAAAATGTGATGAAGATGATGTATAGATGGTACATGAGCTGAAAAAAATGTTGAAATACACTTTTATTAAAAAACCAGAAGCAATTTTTTTAAGGCATTGTTGGAAATGATATAAACAGGAAAGATTGTAAGTTGTTTTTATATGCAGTAACAGCAGCAAGAATATTATTGGCCCAAAAATGGAAGCAAGAAGAACTACCAACATTAGAAGAATGGAGGATGAAATTGATGGACTACGCAGAATTAGACAAGCTAACAGGAAGGATCCGAGACCGTCGGGACCAGAGGTTTACCGAAGACTGGACTAAATTTACTGAGTATCTGAAAAGTATTTGTGATTATCAGATTACGTTTGTATGACTACAAGAAGTTCTGTGAGGAGTAACTTAAGAAATATTGTAAAAATGGAAAGGGAAAAACGATTTGTTAGAAAATGTAAAGGCAATATTAAAAGAATTGCAGGAGAAATAATCAAGACGGAAGACTATCAGAGATGCTAAAGGAAGTCCAAATAAGGATATATGTATAATAATTTGTGTGGTATGTCTTTAAAAATTTTGTATGCTAAAAATTAATTTAAAAATTATATATATATATATATATATATGCAGGTTTTGGTGTCCTCGGGTGTCTTCCCGTGTAAAAGTTGGGGTGTCTAGGCGACGTTTCGACGAGGTCTCACTCGTCATCTTCAGGCTGGTGCTTTCGGCTTCTTGTTACTGGAACAGAGCGGGATCTCAATGTTTGAGTTCCTATAAATACTGTAGAGGGGGTGTGGTGTCTAGCCTCCAATGTTCTGGGCAGAGAGGAAGTTCCCAGGCTAGTGTGCCTTTTCTTCTTTTGTTCCTTAATTACTTGAGAGATACCTTGAGTGATTTCTTGAGTGATATCCTGAGTACCACTTAGGTGGGTCATTAGGTGTGGATTAGTTGCTAAAGTCTTTGTGTCTTGACCTCTTGAACTTTGTGAAGAGTTTTCCTGAGAAGATGGCTGTATTGCACTTAGTTGTGCTTTGGCTTGGCTTCGTGTATAGGGGCGAGCTGTGGTTTTGTGGCTTGTGTCAGCCAGATCTGTGTAGGGATTGCAGGGGGGTGCAGCATCCGGAGGTGCCACCATGGATTGGCTACTGGATGGTGTCAGTAATTCATCTGTGGAGAGGGTCTGGGTTTGGGTCTGGTGTGGTTGATTGGTGTTGGCGTTCTGTGTGCCTCTGGATCTGGTGTCAGTTTTTGTGGGGAGGGCTAATTTCCAGATGTCTGGCAAGCGGGATGTGTCGTCACGCTTGTTCATGTTGTGAGGGTGTTTCTCTATCTCGATGGCTTCCATGATTATTCTCTTGTGGTGATGTTCCGTGTTAAAGAGCAATTTGGAATCTGCAAAATTAATTTCGTGTCCTGTTTCTTTCATGTGTTGGAAAAGAGAGGAAGTTTTTTCTTCTTTTTTGACGGCATTCTTGTGTTCTGCGATACGTGCATTTATTCGTCTGTTTGTTTGTCCAATGTACGTGGCTGGGCAGACTTTGCAGGGTATTTCATAGATCCCTTGGTTTTCCAACTGGATTTTATCCTTGGGGTTTCTGAGGATATTGGCTATTTTTTGGTTGGTGCAAAAGGCTGTTTTGATATTGTGTTTATGGAGGATTTTGCTAATTTTATCTGTAGTGCCCTTGATATAAGGAAGGAGGGCCATGCCATTGTTTTCTTCTGTGTCTTGGTTTTTGGGGGGTGTTTCCTTTTGGATTAGCTTCGTAATCCTGTTTTGCTGGTATCCATTGGCAATTAACACATTTGAGAGATTCTGTAACTCAGTTGTCAAGTGGTCTTTGTCAGCCAGGCGTTTGGTTCTGGAGATGAGAGTCTTGGCTACGGAGTTTATTTGTGCAGGGTGGTGGTGTGATTGTGCATGTAAGTAGCGGTTGGTGTGTGTTTTTTTCTGGTAGATAGTGTGTCCTAGGGAGCCATCAGGTTTTTTGTAGATTAGGACGTCAAGGAAGGGAAGTTGGTTGTTGGCTTCTATTTCCATAGTGAATTGTATTTTGGGGTGTAAGTTGTTGAGATGTGTGAGGAAGCTATCCAGTTTTTCCTTCCCGTGTGGCCAAATTACAAAGGTGTCGTCAACATATCTGAGCCAAAGTTTGGGTTTGTGTTCTGACTTGTCTAAAGCATTGGTTTCAAAGTGTTCCATGTACAGGTTTGCGATGACCGGTGAGAGGGGTGATCCCATAGGTGCTCCTTCTATCTGTTTGTATCTTTGTCCATTGTGGATGAAGTACGTGTTGGTTAGGCAGTGGTTGGTCAGGTCCAAGATGTATTCGGGGGGATTGTATTTGTTTTGAATAGCTGTCAAGGCTTCATTAATGGGCACTTGTGTGAAGAGAGATACAACATCGAAGCTCACAAGTAGGTCATTAGGATGTAGGTTTTGCTTCTTTATTGTTTCTATGAACTGGAAGGAGTTTGGTACGTGTGAAGAGATGGATTCTGCATAGGGCTGAAGTTGCTTGGCGAGAAATTTAGCGAGATTTTGTAGAGGTGAGCCTATGGAGCTGACTATTGGTCTGAGTGGTGTTCCTTCTTTGTGTATCTTGGGGAGGCCGTAGAGTTTGGGGCATCTGGATGATTTTTCTCTGGGGATGATTCTTAGCTGGATTTCTTCACTGATAGGAGAGGCTTTTATTTTGGATTTGGTGGTTTTTTCCAGATAGGTGGTGGGATCTGTTTTTATAGGTTTGTAGGCAGGATCTTGGAGTAGCTTTGATAGTTTTGCTTGGTAGTCCGATGTGTTCATCACCACTGTGGCATTACCTTTGTCTGCTGGGAGAATGATTATGTTGTTGTCTTTCCTCAGGTTGGTGAGTGCTTTCTGTTCTTCTTTGTGTAAATTGCTTCTGGGTGGTTTGCTGGAGCAGAGGATGTTGGTGACTTCAAGTCTGATTTTATTGGCTTCATCTGGGTTGAATTTGGTTAGGCTAGCTTCGACTCCGCATATGATGTTTTCCGTGGGGATGCGTCTCGGGGCGACTGCAAAGTTGAAACCTTTGGAGAGTACTTTGGTTTCAGTTGTGGTGAGGATCCTGTCTGATATGTTATGTACTGTTTGTTTCATGGGTTGCTGTGGAGGGTGGCCGGGCTTCTGGCGTTTCTCTAGTTTGTGGAGTTTGTTGGTGTGTGTGTCTGTCTTATGTGAGGTCTCCGTTTCAGCTCTCCAGACGGCTAGTTGTTTGCATTTGTCCCAGAGTGCAGGGTGGATTTTGTTACAGAGTTTGAGGTGAAGAGTGAGTAGATCTTTGTTGGTTTGGTCTAGTAGGTATCTTTTCTTGTGTAGTTCGTTTCTGATTAGGGATAGTTCAGTTCGTTTCAGGATCCTTTCGGTGGCTGGGGTTTTAGAATGGAATTTAAGTTGGAAGCATGTGGGAATTAATTTGTTGTCTCGGCAGTTGCGTAGGAACAAGAGATCACATAAGATGGTGGCTCTTCGGACTTCTAGTTTCTCGTAGGTTCTTGTCAGCTGGAAGGTTTCCTCCCCGTAGAGGTAAGATATTTGCTTTCGTAGATTTTCACGGGTACAGGAATGCAGGTTTTGGTGTCCTCGGGTGTCTTCCCGTCTTCCCAAACCCAGACCCTCTCCACAGATGAATTACTGACACCATCCAGTAGCCAATCCATGGTGGCACCTCCGGATGCTGCACCCCCCTGCAATCCCTACACAGATCTGGCTGACACAAGCCACAAAACCACAGCTCGCCCCTATACACGAAGCCAAGCCAAAGCACAACTAAGTGCAATACAGCCATCTTCTCAGGAAAACTCTTCACAAAGTTCAAGAGGTCAAGACACAAAGACTTTAGCAACTAATCCACACCTAATGACCCACCTAAGTGGTACTCAGGATATCACTCAAGAAATCACTCAAGGTATCTCTCAAGTAATTAAGGAACAAAAGAAGAAAAGGCACACTAGCCTGGGAACTTCCTCTCTGCCCAGAACATTGGAGGCTAGACACCACACCCCCTCTACAGTATTTATAGGAACTCAAACATTGAGATCCCGCTCTGTTCCAGTAACAAGAAGCCGAAAGCACCAGCCTGAAGATGACGAGTGAGACCTCGTCGAAACGTCGCCTAGACACCCCAACTTTTACACGGGAAGACACCCGAGGACACCAAAACCTGCATTCCTGTACCCGTGAAAATCTACGAAAGCATATATATATATATATATATATATATATATATATATATATATGGTGATAGGATTTTTCAGGTGCCTTGGCCTCAACCAATACCTCGAACTATCAATTAACCTCCTCAGTCTCCTTTATGCTTTTGATAAAATAGGCTATGCCTGCACAAGTTTTTGTTATGTTGTCCTAAAATGCCACTACTCTTTTGTCTCTTCCTTCTGAAGGATCCCGGTGAACAAGCAAAAAGCCCTTGAAACACACACACACAAACAAACAAGAGAACAAAACAAGACAGGGCTGTGCACTACAAACCATCCCAAAATAAACCTCCATTCCCCATCAATCAACATTGGGCTAAAAGCTATAGAACACAAAGCTAAATGCACCTAAAAACTGGTTTTGAAATAGCCTTGGTCTTGCCTAGTCCCTCAGCCTTGTGAGTTTGGGAGTTAGTCTGCAAGGGTTAAAGATCTAATGGAGGATTCCATTGTTGAATTAACCAAGCAAGGGTCATAGTTGCCACCTATGTACCTTGTGGTTGCTCTGTGCCAGAGGGCAAATGAGGGTGGGCCTCCTCCCTCGCCTGGCTGGGAATGAGAAAGGAAAAGGTCAGAGTTGTGTGAGAGTGCTGGGCTGGAAGTTGGCAGAAGTCACAGAGAGAGAGCCATTCCTGATTTCTTCTTGATTCGAAGGCTGTAACTGGAAGAAGCAAGACCTTCTGGGGCGTTAATGCTGTGAGCCTCTCCATCTTAGGCTCAGGATGTATATGTGTGTGAATAAACCATATATCATAAAGACACCACGGTCTCCGCTGAGCCTCATTCCAAGGAAACTTGCTCTAACAACCTCACTAATGCAGCCCCTTCAGTCCTTTATTCTAGTCCCCTTTCCATGCTGTACCACACAAGGCTTTGCCAGTATTTTCAAGGTCATCTTTCACCACAATTTAATGTTGCCATATGTCTGGGGAAACCCGGACATGTCCTCTTTTTGGGGACCAACATGCCTATCTGTGCGATTTTTTAAATTTTAAAGGAAATGTCCAGGTTGAGGGGGAGTTGTTGGGGTCTCGGGCTCAGGTGGCTCAGGATTGGGCTGCTCTGCCCGTCATGGCCCCTGCCAGCCTGAGCTGGGGAAAGGGGCATGGCAGTGGCGACCCCGCACACCTCTGGAGGGATGAAAAACTTATCACATTCCACTTTCTCTACACTATGCGTGTACCCCTGACAGTGTCCTCCCTTACTCATTTCCCCCCTAAACTAGAAAGCCCCAAATGTTTTAGCTTCTCATCTGGGAGTTGCTCCAGCCCCTTGATAATTTTGGTTGCCCTCTGCTGAACATTCCTGCCCCCCAACCCCCACCCCAAGCTCTTGTGAAGATAAGATGGCGTCCGGCACGCTTCTGCTGCGCCGATTGGACGTCTGTGCCGATAGAAAAACTTGAGCTCCCCTCAGCTCTCTTTGCAAAGTCGTTAGCAGAGTTTGCAGCGGCAGAAACTGTTGCCTTTGTGTGTGGGTAATAAATCAGACTGGACGCAGCTTCTTGCTAATCTCCAACAGTCTTTAATGAGAAGAAAAACATCATAAATCAGCCCGTCGAGAGAGCAGACATCCTTTCCGTCTCTCAGCCAAAAACGAAAGGAAACTCACACAAAGAAAGATTCCCGTATGTGAACATAACCACGCCTCAGAATGTGAGACGTCACACAGAACTGTTTAACCCTGTAAATTCTGATTCTCCTCACACCCCCTCTCGTCTCGCATCCTGAGGGGAACTGTGAGTACAACTCACCCCAAACAGTTATGGGCAAGTAACAATCCCCACAAATATCTTGGATCAAACACCGGTAGAACTCCAACTCCCTGCACAAATCTGACAACGCACTGAACTCAGCCTCAGTGGAAGAAAGTCCAATAAGACTTTGCTTCCGGGACTTCCACCCAACCAGGGATTCCCCGAACTTTACCACCAGCCCAGACACAGACTTCTTGTCTCCAAGAGATGCCCAGCCGTGCGTCACCTTCAGCTGACAACGTGAGGCAAACCTCTTTGGTATCCTGCAAATACCTCAACACTCTCTTGATGCCTTGCCAGGCATTCACAATGGGCTTTGTAGCCTCCCTGCTGAGCAGATTCACAGCAAACACTATGTCTGGTCTGCTCCACTGAGAGAGATACAACAGACTCCCTAGCGCTGACTGAAACACCTCAGGGGTTTGAAACTCAGAACGCTCCCCAAGCTGACTGTCCTTCACGAAGTTGGTCTCCATGGGCGTTCTGACCCCTGCACAGTCAGACATCCGGAACTGCTCAAGCAACTGCTCAATCTTGCCTTTCTGACTGAGCAAGAAACTCCCGTTCTCAGACCTGTCTATCCTACTGCCTAGATAAACCTGAACGGGACCAAGGTTTTTGAGCTTAAACTTCTTACCAAGCTCTTTGGCAAAACCTTGCACCTGTCTATCTGTCTGTGCACCGGCCTGCTTGCCCTCTGGCAGCTTCGTGGTCGAGCATACATCTAAAGACCTCATTGAGTTCAACTCCTTTCCCATTTCCTCTTGCCACTTCCTGGCTTCTGCTTCAGGCAACTGTTGAACCTCCTCAAAACTCTCAAGTTCGCACTGCGCTAAACCAACCCACACACTGGTGACCTCAAACCTCTCAGGTGGTACCCCCTTTGTGGTGCGTGCGGAACGTCTGAGCACTGTCTCAGGTGCTCCCTCTGACCCACTGGGGCCAGCAAGTGTGTCACTGACATCAAAAGACTCCCCCTCTGACTTACTGCGTCTTCGGGCCTTTTGCACTTTCTTAACGGGAGACGAAGGCTCACTCTTGGGCTCTCTTTTAACAAACTGTGGAGATGCCCCTCCCTGTTCTTGACCCTGGTCAGAGACCTGGTCCTCATCAACAGGTTCAGCTTCTAACTCTCCCTCCTCAACAGAGTCAAACTGTCCCGGGGGGAAGGTTACTGCTACCGTAGTCAAGGTTCAGTCCTGAGTCACTAGCCTGGAAATAGTCCACAAGATGAGAGGCGAGGACCGAAACAGGGAGCTGGGCGGGGACAAGAACACTCGAAGATCAGAAGCAGGAAGCCGGGCAGGGAACAGGAACACTGGAGGAACAGGACTGGATGCTGGCCGATACAGCTCTTCAATGATGACGTTGCTCCCACAACCTGGGACCGGGCTGACTGGCCTTTATCTTCTCTGAGGCCAGGGGCAGCCCTGGCCCCCAGGAGCCCCGCCTCCCTTGGCCTTAAGGCAAGCACTCCTCCTGGGAGAAACCAGTTCCCTTCGCCTCTCTGCCCTAAGCCTCTGCAGTTCAGGAGAGGCTGAAGGGTTACTGGGCCCAGGGGGAGACTCACCTGCAGGCACTGAGTCCTCAACCACCTTTGGGGCCAGAATGGATTCACCTGGTGCCTGCTCCTGAGGATCCGGCCCAGGTGCAGGCTCCTCAGAATCAAGGCCTTGCCCCAGTTCAGCCGGCCCTGGAGGCGGGGACTCCTGTGCCGGCTGGGATTCCTCCGGTTCACTCTCAGAATCGGAATCCCAGGCCATCACACCATCCCCCCTCCCAGCCCCCCCCCCTCAATCAAGGGTCTGGACCCAGCTTGCTGGGGTACGCCACATGGAAATCTCGGAGGCAGGCAGGTGCGTGAACGTTGGCTGCTGGTTCCCAGGAACGGTCTTCCGGTCCAAACCCCTTCCAGTCTATGAGATACTGCAGCTTTCCCTTGCGGTATCAGGAGTCCAGAATGCGTTCCACCTCGTACTCAGGCTCCCCATGGACCAAAACTGGCTGCGGTCGGGGATGGTTCGGGTGGAACTCATCGGGTGGGGCCACCGGACTCAGAAGGGACCTGCGGAAGACCGGGTGAACCTTCAGGGTTGTGGGCAACCGGAGACAGAATGCCACAGGTGAGACTTGGTCCACAATAGGAAACGGGCCGGTGAAACGGGCGTCCAACTTCCGCGAAGGTCGAGAGGGGTGGAGGTGGTGAGTGGAGAGCCATACCAGGTCACCGACGTGAGGTTCCGGCCCCACCTAGCGGTGGCGGTCGGCCTGGGCCTTGTACGCCTCCTTGGCCTGGCGCAGTTGCTCCATCAAAAGCTGTTGCTGGGACTGGAGCTCCTGAAGCCACTCCGTCACCGCAGGGACCGCGGATGCCGGCAGCACATCTGGAAACAGCCGTGGATGATAACCGTAACTGGCCTGGAACGGGGTCTGCTGGGTGGACGCATTCATCGCGTTGTTGTAGGCGAACTCTGCCAATGCTAGGTGGTCGACCCAGTCATCCTGCTGGTAGCTGCAGTAACACCGGAGGTACTGCTCCAGCACCGCATTCGCCCGTTCCGTCTGGCCATCGGTCTGTGGGTGGTAGGCTGACGAGAGACAGACCTCTGTCCCGAGGGTCTGGTGCAAAGCTCGCCAGAACCGGGATGTGAACTGAACGCCCCGGTCGGACACCACGCGCTCAGGTAGGCCATGCAGGCGGAAGACATGCTGAAGGTACAGCTGAGCGGTTTCCTTAGCTGAGGGTACGGATGGGCAGGGGGCACAGTGCACCATCTTAGTGAAATGGTCGGAGAAAACTAGAAGGCAGGTACAGCCACGAGACGGGGTAAGTCCACTACAAAGTCCAGAGAAGCCGTGTGCCAAGGACGTGGTGGAACTGGCAACGGCTGAAGTAGGCCGGGGGGGGGTCGCCCGGTAGGTCCCTTGGCCCGCCGGCAGACATCACAACCAGCGACGTAGCGAGCCACGTCAGCCTTCAGGCGGGGCCACCAAAACTCATGGCTTACCAGATGGGTGGTCCGATACCGCCCAAAGTGTCCCGTTGCTGGGGCATCATGGGTCATCCGGAGAACCTCAGCCCGCAATGGCCCTGGCGGGATGTACAGGCGACCGTGGTGCAGCAGAAGGCCCTGATGCAAGACCAGCCCTGGATACTGAGGGCATGACCCTTTGGCCAGTTCCCGGAGTCATTCCTGGGCCCAAGCGTCGACCCGCTGCTGTTCCAGCACCCGAGCCTGCAGTGGCTCAGCCTCCTGGGTGGCCAGGAATGCAGCCAGTGGTAGGATCGTGGTGGGTACTGCTTGCTGTACCGTGTCTGCGTTGTCTTCAGGTTTCTGAGACAGGGCATCCGCCTTCTGGTTTTGGGAGCTAGGGATGTAGTGGATCCGGAACTGGAAACGGGAAAAGAACAACGCCCACCAGATCTGCCTTTGGTTCAGCTTGCGGGTG
The DNA here is from genome assembly GCF_964106915.1 of Podarcis gaigeae. Lineage (NCBI taxonomy): Eukaryota > Metazoa > Chordata > Lepidosauria > Squamata > Lacertidae > Podarcis > Podarcis gaigeae. The sequence continues at coordinate 22,480,054 of NC_139695.1, forward strand.
GTCTGGAGGTACTCCAGGTTCCGGTGGTCGGTTCTTACCTCCACCGGGTGTCGGGCCCCCTCAAGATGGTGGCGCCAGACCTCAAAGGCCACCTTGATGGCCAGTAGTTCCCGCTCCCACACGGTATAGTTACGCTCCACTGGAAGGAGCTGGCGGGAATAGAAGGCACAGGGTAAGAGTGGCGCTTCAGGTCCATACTGCTGAGACAAGACGGCACCGAGAGCCGTACTGGAGGCGTCGGTCTCCACCACAAAGGGTCGAGAGGGATCCGGATGTTGCAAGATCGGCGCTCTCTGGAAACAGGCCTTCAACCCCTGAAACGCCTCCTCTGCCTCCTTGTCCCAGGAAAACGGCGTCTTGGGGCGCAGTAGCCGGGTCAACGGGGTGGTGCGATGAGCATAATCTGCAATGAAGGTCCGGTAATAGTTGGCGAACCCCAGGAAACGCTGTAGGTCCTTGCGGTTCCGAGGTGCCGCCCATTCCCGAACCGCTGCCACCTTCCCAGGATCCATCTGCACCCCATCTGGAGAGAGTCGGTGACCAAGGAAGTCCACTGACCGCTGATGGAACTCGCACTTGCTGAGCTTTGCATACAGGCGGTGCTCCCGCAAGCGCTGCAGCACGGTCCGGACATGACCCTCATGGCGAGCCAGGTCACGGGAAAAAACCAAAATGTCATCCAAGTACACCACCACGTACTTGTCTAGCAAGTCCTGGAACACATGGTTGATGTACCGTTGGAACACAGCGGGCGAGTTGCATAATCCGAAGGGCATAACCAGGTATTCGAACTGCCCGTACCGGGTCCCGAATGCTGTCTTCCACTCATCCCCGGCTCGAATCCGAATTAAATTGTAGGCCCCCCGGAGGTCTAGCTTGGTGAACACCTGCGCCCCTTGCACCCGCTCCAGCAACTCCGAAATAAGGGGCAAGGGGTACCGATCTGGGACGGTAATTTTGTTCAGGGCCCGGTAATCATGGCAAAGGCGAAGCTCCCCACATTTCTTCTTAACGAAGAGTACTGGCGCAGCGGTGGGCGTGGTAGAAGGCCTAATGAAACCACGCTCCAGATTCTTGCGCAGGAAGTCCTGCAAAGCTTCGCGCTCTGGCTCTGTTAAAGAGTATAAGCGACTCACCGGTAGGGGCGCTCCGGGCTGGAGGTCTATGCCGCAGTCAAAAGACCAATGCGGCTGTATCTGGTCTGTCCCCCGTTCCTCGAACACGTCTTGGTAGTCCCGGTACTCGGCTGGGAGTGTGGATGCAGCCTCCTCAGTGGGGGCGGCTGCTGGCATCTCGGACTGAGCATGGGAACATGGGTCTGGGAAGTGCACAGTCCATTTGACCCAGTCAATCTGAACATTGTGAGCCTCCAGCCAGTCCATCCCGAGTACCAGGGGAAAGCGGGGCATGGAGGCAATGTCCAAAGTTCGCGTCTCCCGGTGCTGCTGGAGACACAGGACCAAGGGCTGGGTCTCCTGAGTAATGGCACCTGAACGCAGAAGCCATCCGTCAATTGCCTCCACCTGTACCGGTTCTGGCTTGTTCTGAAGTGGCACCTGATGATGGGCAGCAAAAGCAGCGTCCATATAGGAGCGGGTTGCCCCCGAATCTACCAAAGCATGTGTAAGAATCCAGGGCCCACCTGGAGGGTATAGACGTACCGGGACCATGAGGTGTCGCAATTCCACTGGTGAGGGCCCCTCTAGCATGGTCTGGGACCCCAGGTCACCAGGGCCCTCGGCTACTGGGGATGGCGGTTTCCCTGTGGCTGGCAACTTCTCGGGACAGGACCGGGCGTAGTGTCCGCTTCCGCCACAGTAGAGACATAGGTTCCTCTCCCGACGCCGCGCCTTCTCCGCGGGGGACAGGCGAGGTCGCGAAACCCCGAGCTGCATAGGCTCCTCCGCTAACTTGGGTGTGGCCATGGGCCTGCTAGGAAGGACTGGCGCCAGGAGCCGGGAGTGCTGGCGGTCCCGGGCCTGGCGACGGTTCTCTAACCGATCGTCTATCTGCAGGCTCCGCTGAATGAGGGCGTCCAGCGTGGTGGGACGATCCATCGTGGCCAACTGGTCCAGTATCTCGTCCGACAGTCCCTCAAGATACTGGTCCCGAAGTGCAGAGTCATTCCAAGACAAGTCTTGTGCCAACAGCCGAAATTCTGTGGCGTAGGCGGCGGCTGTGGACTTGTCCTGTCTCAACTGACGAATCGCCCGATTGGCTTGGCTCTCCTTCAGAGGGTTGCCAAACACATTCTCTAAGTGGTTACGAAACCCCACATAGTCTGTTAGCAAAGGAGAGTCTTGCCGGAGCAGTGGCAAAGCCCACTTGGCCGCCTGGTCCTTTAACAAACTGATCAAAAAAAGTGCACCTTGGTGCGGTCGTCAGGGAAGTTCCGGGCTCGCCCCTGAATATACAACTTGGCCTGGGCGAGGAACATGGGAAAACTGGCCAGGGCCCCATCAAATTTCTCTGGCAAGGCCACTGGGTACTTGCCTGGAGCTGGGGCGTCGGCCCCAGGATCTGGTAGGGCATCCAACCACTGCTGAAGTGCCGCAACCACATCACTTAGCTGCTGAACGGTGTGAGTCAAGGCCTGGTTCTCCTGGGCCAATGCCACCAGCGCAGCTGCCTGGTCAGCCATGGCCTCTGGCTCTTCCCGAACGCACCCCAACGAAGGGGGAGTGCGGGTGTGGCGGGAGCAAACTGTGCTGGTCCCGGGGGGAAGGTTACTGCTACCATAGTCAAGGTTCAGTCCTGAGTCACTAGCCTGGAAATTGTCCACAAGATGAGAGGCGAGGTCCGAAACAGGGAGCCGGGCGGGGACAGGAACACTCGAAGATCAGAAGCCGGAAGCCGGGCGGGGAACAGGAACGCTGGAAGGTCAGAAGCAGGAAGCCGGGCAGGGAACAGGAACACTGGAGGAACAGGACTGGATGCTGGCCGATACAGCTCTTCAATGATGACGTTGCTCCCGCAACCTGGGACCGGGCTGACTGGCCTTTATCTTCTCTGAGGCCAGGAGCGGTCCCGGCCCCCAGGAGCCCCGCCTCCCTTGGCCTTAAGGCGAGCACTCCTCCTGGGAGAAACCAGTTCCTTTGCCTCTCTGCCCTAGGCCTCTGCAGTTCAGGAGAGGCTGAAGGGTTACTGGGCCCAGGGGGAGACTCACCTGCAGGCACTGAGTCCTCAACCACCTCTGGGGCCAGAATGGATTCACCTGGTGCCTGCTCCTGAGGATCCGGCCCAGGTGCAGGCTCCTCAGAATCAAGGCCTTGCCCCAGTTCAGCCGGCCCTGGAGGCGGGGACTCCTGTGCCGGCTGGGATTCCTCCGGTTCACTCTCAGAATCGGAATCCCAGGCCATCACACAAACAGACACTCTGAGAGAAAGTCAGGATTCGCATGGATCCTTGACCAACCACTCTGTTCACAGAACTCAGCACTTCTGCTGACTAGAATCCTGGACTGATCACCTTCTGGATAGGCAAACCTTCACCCTTTAGTTGCAAGCTCGTACCCACAAAAGATCATTTTCCGGGACCTCGGGTCACCTTTCTTGCGTTGAGCCTTTGGCACAAGCTTCGCAACCAAACACACGGAAGAAATGCACCTTGGGTTTCTTCCGGTGCAGTAGAAAATACGGTGTGTCTCCTACAACAGAGCTATAGGACCTGTTCAAAGTGAAGTTGGCCGCCTTCCAAGCTTCGGCCCAAAAGCTCTGAGGCAAACCAGAGTCAAACAGTAGAGCGTCAGCTGCCTCAGCTAGTGTTCTGTTCCTGCGCTCTGCTACGCCATTCTCCTGAGGAGAAGAAGCAACCGTCAACCTGTGACGTATTCCCTTCTGGCGGAAGAAACTCTGCAGAGCAGACCCGGTGAACTCTCCGCCTCGGTCACTCTGAAAACTCTGCAGCTTGGTGGAAAACTGTAGTTCCACCTCCACAACCCAGTCTTTGATCAGTTGCGCTGCCTCGCTTTTCCGTTTCAGCGAGAAAACCCAGCCGGTCCTAGAAAAATCATCTGTCAGCGTAAGCACAAACCTGGCCTCGCCCAGACTCGGCACTGGCATGGGACCACAAGAAGAAGAAGAAGAAGAAGAAGAAGAAGAAGAGTTTGGATTTGATATCCCGCCTTTCACTCCCCTTCAGGAGTCTCAAAGCGGCTAACAACCTCCTTTCCCTTCCTCCCCCACAACAAACACTCTGTGAGGTGAGTGGGGCTGAGAGACTTCACAGAAGTGTGACTGGCCCAAGGTCACCCAGCAGCTGCATGTGGAGGAGCGGGGACACGAACCCGGTTCCCCAGATTATGTGACTGCCGCTCTTAACCACTACACCACACTGGCACTACACCACACTGACAAAGGTCTGTATGCACAAGTTCAAAAGGTCTTGTGGTTACCCTCTCCGATCTGGGATAATTGCACCTTTTTACCTTTGCTCTTTTGCATGCCCTACAATCCAGGAATTTATCACATGCTTTCATCTTACACACTTCAGTGCATTCGGGCAACTTCTGGATATATTTCCAATAGCTATGCGACATTCTCCTGTGCCACAAGTGAGCACACGAATCATGTGTGGGAACGTTACCACACTTCGCCTGTGCTGTCTCAGCGTCCCCCTTACCCTCCAGAGGTGTCTCCAGAACAAAGAGGTTGTTCTGACATGCAACATTGACCAGTTGTTTCCCACCCCTGGAAATAGAACAGACATTATTTGCAAAGCAAACCTTATAACCCTCCTTTACAAGAGCAGATACAGATAAAAGACAACAATGCATTTCTGGCACAATGTAGACCTCCAGCTCTGCCTGTAAAAAAGAAACAAACACATTGCCAACAGTGGTTAATTGTCTCTGTGAGCCATCAGCAAGAGTGACTGTTTTCCCAGTTGAAATAGCCCTGCAGTTCCACATTTCACCACTAGGTGGCGCTGGCATCAGGTGACGGCTGGCTCCTGAGTCGATGACCCAACGCAGCATGCTGCCCTCACTGGAGTTGTCCCTCAGCGTTGCCATAGAGGCAGCTAGGTGGTGATAAGAAGCACCGTCCTTCTCACTTCCTCTGTCACGTCCTCCCTTTGCATTCCCACGCTGGCCTCCTCTCCTAGACTGGCTGCCATGGAAACCTGGCTGGCTGCCATGGGAAGCGACCTTGGAGACATCCTGCCCGGCCTCTCTGGCTCTCCGCGGACAAGAACGACGCAGATGGTCAACAGACGCGCAGACAAAACAACAACGAGTGGAAAAAGCCTGAACTGTGCCTTCTGCTGGCCTGGCCCCCCCTCTGCAACCGGCAGGTCTCTCTGCGCCAGCTCGGGACTCTCTGAGACGGCGTTCCTGTTCATCACACAAGCGACCAGTGGAAAACTTTGCAAACTTGCCTTTGGTCTTCTCTGCCCCCCCCCCCAACTTTGCCAGCAGCTCTCCTTGAGGCTGTACTGCATCTGGGGACGTGGCTTTTGGCTTCCGCTGTGGTTTCTCGGCAAACCCTCTCCAGCTCCTGCCAAACAGCCTGGGCACTGTCAAGACCCTCCACCAATGGTAGCTGTGAGCCCTCCAAACTGAGCACTATAGCTCCCAGGGCTTTCTGGTTTCTCCTCTGTGAGGCTTGGGCAGCTGCAACATCTGCTGCTGCAGCTCCGGCTGCAGCTTGCTGTGGGAGCCCTTGGACTGCCTCCCACAGACCCTTGGCTACCAGCCAGGCCTTCAGCTTCCTGGACCACTCCTCCCAATTTTTTCCATTTAATTTTTCGAAAGGGACGGAGTATGACTCCTGGCCGTCTGCCATCTTCTCCCCCGGGGCTGAGCTTACTCACGTAACAGCAGCTCTTCGTGGCACCCGGTCCTGAAGATGAGATCCTCCCCAGCGAGCTTCGCTGCCTCAAACGTTAGGCAGGAGCTCCAACTGGTTTCTCCCACACACACAGGCACGACGTGGCAACAGCTTCCAAAGCTTGGCTAGCTTCCATAACCTGTGAAGATAAGATGGCATCCGGCACGCTTCTGCTGCGCCGATTGGACGTCTGTGCCGATAGAAAAACTTGAGCTTCCCTCAGCTCTCTTTGCAAAGTCGTTAGCAGAGTTTGCAGCGGCAGAAACTGTTGCCTTTGTGTGTGGGTAATAAATCAGACTGGATGCAGCTTCTTGCTAATCTCCAACAGTCTTTAATGAGAAGAAAAACATCATAAATCAGCCCGGCGAGAGAGCAGACATCCTTTCCGTCTCTCAGCCAAAAACAAAAGGAAACTCACACAAAGGAAGATTCCCGTATGTGAACATAACCACGCCTCAGAATGTGAGACGTCACACAGAACTGTTTAACCCTGTAAGTTCTGATTCTCCTCACAGCTCTGCCTTCAACTGCAAACGTGGCAGACAATGCCTTCCCTGCTGTTGCCCTGCCAAAAAAGTTCAGTTTTACTTTTAAGGAAAGGAAATTCTCCTGCAGGCCATCTGTGCTAAAGAGAGGGTGCAGATATAACTCTCCTTGTTTTGGACCACCTAATTTGCATAAAATAAGACAAGATTAAAAGTGTTGAATTTTCCCCACCCCATGGAAAAGGAGCAAATGAAAAATCCTCTCCTGAGCTGTGGCTGCTACTTCCTGTTGGGTGTAGTGAAGGGTTAACCTTCTGTGCCTCAAGCCTGAGAGGAGGCGCTTACAAGGGAAGTAAGCCAGGACGTGATGAAAGCAGCTTGGAATGCTGTGAACTGAGTGGAAAGTGAAAGCAGTTTTGTTGCATAGCTGCAAACAGAGGGAGAAGATGCAGCTTAAATCAGATGGAACTTCTTGTTTGTAAATATGCTATTTTTGAGCAAATAAAGTGATATTAGGACAGAAGAAACGTGTGGGACTTTTTCACTGCCCTTTCACACACAGACGCTGTGTAATTCTGCTAATTGCTTTACGACCGCTCCAAAGCCACACTGCGTAAACAGAAGCTGCAGAGACGCGCAGCGGAAGCGTGGCTGGGCGCCATACAATAAAGCAATAAATCTACTCCGAAGAGGTTATGCGTCGACACGAAAGGCTGTGAGAAAGGGCTTTGGAAGACTTCAAAAGACTGAACGTCAGCTTGAGCGACTGCCAAGGCTTCAGAGAGAGCAGAGGGCAGATCGGAGGAGGCTGATGGAGAGGGAGCTGAGAGCCACGTCGTTTGGAGTGCCCAGTTTGGCTGCTGAGTGAGTACTTTTGCAAAGGCCAACAGAAGGGAGGCAAATGGCTCAGCCCCGAGAACATGGCTTTGAGCTTAAGCTGCCATGTCAGAAACTGGGTAGCCAAAATTGGCTGCAGTGGAGCTTTCAAGCAGAGCTTTTGCTAGTGGGGGAGCGGCTTTGGGACGTAGTTCACCCTCCAGACAAGGCAACTGGGAAAGCAGAGGCTGAAAGGGCTGCAGAGCAAAGTGAAGTTGAGAAGCGTGTGCTTGCTTTTTTGGCAGAAAATGTGGATGCTCATCTAGTGCCAGTTGTCCTGGATGCTAAAAGGCCAGAGGCCGCTTGGCTAGCACTCCGAGAAGCTTGTGGAGCTGGGGTGGGAAGCAAAGGCCAAGACGTGGCTGCATCCGAAGGGGAGAGGCAAGATGGTGCCCGCCACATTCTTGAGAGTCAACACACAGCTGGGAGGAGCTGGGAGCCCCCACGGGGGGGGGGGGAAGGGACTGTTGCTGTTGCTGGTAATGCTGCTGGTGCTTTTGCTGAGCCTGGGAGCTGTATGGATGCTGCAACGTGTCTGTGTGAGGAGCCAGGAGAGAGGCCAAGAGTTGGGAGCCCTTTACCCACCAGAGGGGGTGCAGGAAAACGTCCTGGGAGCCCCGTGAGTAGTGGGGGGGGGGCAGTGAGCAGTGAAAGCTCAGAGACGCCTCTTTCTCCAAAAGCTGCTAAGAGTTGTTTACATCGTGAGCCTGGGAAGCTGAAAAGAGCTAAAGGCTTCAAGGCCGGCCACCTGCAGCAAGTAGAGATAAGAGCTGTGGAGTTGTGTGGGAACGCTGAGACAAGTCCGGTCTCCAAGGCAACTGAGAGAGTTGCATCTACGGAAGCTGTGAAGGTCGTGGGCAAGTCTTCCTGCCGGGGGGAGTCTGTTGCCGTGACAACCAGAGAGGACTTCTGCAGAGGCCCCAAGGAGGGGGGCAGTGAGAAGATTGTTGCCATGGCGACCCAGGAATGTCAACAACAAGACTTTCTCACTGTAATAATCGACTCAGGAGCGACAAACTCGCTGGTGCCATCTCCTGGTCTTTTGAGAAATTGCAGGACAGTAAAAACTGAGAAATATGTGACGATTGCTGATGGAAGCAGAAAAAGACTGACGGAGACTGGTTTCTTCTTCTGTCCCTTTCTTAAGCATGAAGTCAAAGCTTATGCAGTGCCCGGTTTAACTAACTGTTTGTTAAGTGTGCATGATCTACTTATTGATGGTTTTCATGTTTCTTTTGCAGGTGACAAGTGTGAGTTTTCCAAGGATGGGAAACACGTGTACACAGTGCAGTCTAAAGATAATTTGTTTGCTGTAAATGTGCCTTTTTCCACAGGAGAGGACGACACCGAAGATGCGAAGGGGCAATGTGTGAATGTAGCACCCCACCATGGTTGTTCACATATTTGGCACCGACGCTTCGCCCATTTGAATTGGAGATATCTTCAGAAAGCACCAGAGCTGACACAAGGGTGCAAATTTAATGTTTGTGACAAATTTTTAGATTGCAATGCATGTAAACAGGCGAAAGTTGTGACATGCTCATATCCAAAGTCAGAGAGGCAGACCACACAACCCTTTGAATTAATTCATTCAGATTTGTGTGGACCCATGTCTGTTGAGTCACTGGGAGGTTCGAAGTATTCTCTGCTTTTGATTGATGATTTTTCGAGGTCTGCTTGGACCTTCTCTCTGAAAATGAAAGGGGAGGCGGCTAAAATGATCAGGGATTGGATCACCGCAGTTGAGGTAACCTTTTCCACCAAAGTTCGTGGTTTTCAAAATGATAGAGCTTCTGAATTCACTGGTTCTGCTTTACAGGATTTCTTTAGGGAGAAGGGGATTAGCCACAGACTGACCGCTCCTTACTCTCCGCAACAGAATGGGGTCGCAGAGAGACGGAACAGGACGGTGCAGGAAGCTGTGTCTGCGATCCTGTGGGACGCAGGGCTACCCCAGAAATATTGGTCTGAAGCTACGAGATTTGTGGTCCATACCCAGAATAGAGTGTACAACTCTAGTGTAGGAAATACCCCGTATTTCTTACTGCATGGAAAGAAGCCTAAGGTACATGTCAGGGAACTGACATCAGAGCGAGAAGCGGAGGCAGGGCTCCCGAGCGATGCCGGAGAGGGGACCAGCAGGGGGGAAGGAATTCAGGGTAACACCAATAGAGAAGAGAGTGAGATGGAGGAATTGGTGACAGGGCTCCAAGACCCTTCACCCGAAACTAGTGGAGAGAGCGCTGGCACGCCCCTGCCTCCCCCTTACTTGTGCAGACGCGTTCCACGCAGGGAACATAGGAGGAGACTCGGGGTCAAACAGCTTTTATGCTGGAAGAGGTTCAAGAAACGCCCACTGACGGATTCTGCAAGTGACTAACAGGTCACGGAGGGCGAGCTCTGACCCTAAGCATGGTTGGGCAAGCAAGCTAACTAAACCGAAGGCAATTTACGCACAAGTAACCCCTCACAACCATTACAGTACACTACCTTCGTGTGTTTGGTTGTGAGGCTTGGGTGCTTATTCCAAAGGCTCTATGCAAGAAAGGTGAGCCAAGATCTAAAAGAATGATCTTTGTAGGGTATTAGCCTGGCTCAAAGGCCTGGCGGTTTGCGTACCCAAGTGGAAACCAGTCTAGGTTGGTTATCAGCAATAGCGCTGAGTTCTGTGAGCAAGCTGGTTGGAAGCGTCTGCACGCTAATCCAGACGTGATTCCACAGCAGTTCTATGACTCAGACGTTGAGGAGGAAGAGAAACGTGTTGCTGGGGACCATGGTCTGGAGCAACAAGGTCTACCACAGAGGCAGAGTCCAAGGCAGGGACAGCTCAGGATCCCTCAGAGGGGGGAACCTAGAACACCTCCTCAGGCAAGTGTCAAGTTTGAGCCAAAGAGTGAGCCTTCTTCACCTGCTGGACCAGCTGTAAGGCCCAAGACGCAGCAGGTCAGAGGGGGAAGACACTGTAGTTGAGGAAGATTTAGCTGAGGAAGATTTAGCTGGACCCAGTGAAGCAACAGGGTCACCTACACCAGGAGAGCCAGTGTGGTGTAGTGGTTAAGAGCGGTAGATTTGTAATCTGGGGAACCAGGTTCGCTTCCCCGCTCCTCCACATGCAGCTGCTGGGTGACCTTGGGCCAGTCACACTTCTCTGAAGTCTCTCAGCCCCACTCACCTCACAGAGGGTTTGTTGTGGGGGAGAAAGGGAAAGGAGAATGTTAGCCGCTTTGAGACTCCTTAGGGTAGTGATAAAGCGGGATATCAAATCCAAACTCTTCAGGATTCACATTGAGGAGATCAGCGAGGACAAGGAGGCCTCCTGATCGGTACGACCCTTCAAGCGTCTGGGTAGGTTCAGCCAGATGTGAACCTGAATCCTTCGAGGATATTCAGAGTTTACCTGAGGAAGAAGCAGATAAGTGGCACGGGGCAATGGACAAAGAGATGAAGTCCATGGAAGACCTAGGTGTGTTCTCACTCACAGAGTTGCCACCAGGAAAGCAGGCTGTGACTTGCAGGTGGGTTTACCGCTTGAAACCCACTGACGCTGGAGAGCCACAGTATAAAGCCAGGTTAGTAGCTCGAGGATTCACTCAGAGAAGGGGAATACACTTCACGGAGGTGTATTCGCCAACGTCTCGAGCGGAGACTCTGAGAACGCTTTTAGCTTGTGCAGCACAGAGAGGCTGGAAGGTAAACCACTTTGATGTGGATGTTGCCTACCTAAACTCAGATCTCCAGGAGGAACTGTACATGATTCCTCCTCCGGGGTTTGAGAACTTAAGGCAGGATGTTGTGTGGAGATTGCACAAATCCATCTATGGGTTACGTCAATCTGCCAGAAACTGGAACATGTGCCTGCATGAAGCCTTAGAAGAGCTAGGTTTCAGGAGAAGTGTTGCGGATAGTTGCTTTTATCTGAGAGGTTCAGGGGCAACACAAGAGTTTTTGCTGATTTACCGTATTTTTCGCACCATAGGGCGCACCGGACGATAGGGCGCACCTAGTTTTGGGAGGCGGAAAACAAGAAAAAATTATTCTGAACCCCAGAAGCCAGAACAGCAAGAGGGATCTGGCTTCTGGGATACCGTGTGGCTGTTCTGGCTTCTGGGGTAACCGCACCAAGCCTCTTCAGGGCAGCGGGATGAAGGCTCCCCCTGGCCAAAGAGGCTGTGCAGGGCTAAAGCAGAAGCCAGGACAGGCGCGTTGCTGAAGGGGCGCTGCGCCTTCTCTCTCTCTCTGCGCAGCGCCTCTCCTTCGCAGGCTGCCGCCTCAAGCCTTGCGCGCCCGGCAGGAGCTGCTGCCGGGCGCGCGAGGCTTGCAGACACTCACCCGAAGCACGGGGAGCCCTCCGGAGGGCTCCACATGCTTCGGGCGGCAGGCTGCCGCCCCAAGCCTCGCGCGCCTGGTGGGACCTCCCGCCAAGCGCACAAGGCTTGCAGACACTCGCCCAAGTACGGGGAGCCCTCCTGTGGGAACCTGTTGCACAACAATAAAAGATCTTGGTCTACTGACCACTGTTTTGCTCCAATTTGTGGCTGGAATCTCCTTCATTTCTGACCACAAGTACCTGTGGGCTCTGCCCGATGAGCTGGGCTGTTGAGTAGCCTCACACCCCGGAATTTTCCTCATCAATGCCAACTCACCCATAGAGGCAGAATAGGAAGTCAGCCCTCCAGGACTTGCTCCTCTGCTGTAAACATAGTTAAAGTTGAGCTGCAGCTAGTAAGACCAAACACTGGGCGCCTCTCACAGAATCAAACACTAAAATTGGGTCGAGTGCTTCTCTCCAGAATCTCTTTCCAGGAATATGGCTTCACATGCCTCCTTCTAATAGCAAATTCATCTGGAGAGACCTGATAGATGGTGGCCAAACACATGGAAAGCACATTTGCTGGTGGGCAATAAGAGTGTGCTGCTCCACAAACATTAAAAAGCACCCTCTCCAATTGCATGGCACTTGGATGACCCTGTGGTTCTACCCCTGGAGCTGAGGGTGATGAAACAATTACTGAGACAGCTAAAGTGCTGGTGGTGAAAAACCCATTTCAATGAGACCAAACACGGGTTAGAGCTCAACGTCAAGCCTACCAAGTGGCGACGGTGAGGAGGACCATTGTTGCTGGATCTGTTGGTGAAAACAGTACCAGGAGACTCTTTCAGGTGGTTCATAGTCTAACAGAACCACCTTTGCCATCAGGGTCTGATACAGAGTCCAAGATCTCCTGTAATGACTCCTGTCATGAGTTTTTTTGCAAATAAAATTGCTCAGGTTTGGAAAGAGGTAGACTCCACCAAGGTAGGAGGGTGCCAGAGCTCTGCCTAGTCAGAGACATAGTATGGCTTCCCAGTTCTCGTGGCCATGTGGAGGGGGGGTAGGAGGGAAGGAAACATATTTCTTGCAACAAAGGATCAATTTTTGCAATAGAAACCAGTTAATGGGGTTTTAATGGACTGAGTCCATTGTTCTCTCAGCAGGCAGCCATTCAGGAGCTCAGTCAAGCTTGCAAAGCTCTGCTGCTCTGCAGAACGGAAACAGGCAGTTGTACAAGGAAGATTCTGTCCACTAGAGGTCGCTATCTGCTAACCGCTATTGGCTAGCTGTCAAAATCCGATGCTTTTGATTGGTCTATACGCAGTAGTATGTAAATACAGAGTTCATTCCCAAGTCCCCGTTCATATTGATATGGTTTTATACCAGAAAGAGGAAAGCAGGGTCTTTTATTAATTAAAAAAAAAATGTGGTGCTTGGTGCGACAGGGGAAGGAAAGGGCTTTCCCGAGCTCATTGTCTCGCACCCTAGGTATGTGGAGGGGTTTCTGGGGAAGGCGAGATCCCTAGCGAATTTCCCCCTCGGAAATTCCGTATAGCATATTCTTTAAAAAGGAAAAAAAAGGAAAAAGGAGGGGGGGGGAGAAAAGACTGAAAGGGAAGAAAGGTTTCCTCTGTTCCCCTCCACTCTGTTAGGATATTTCCGTTCCACCTTAAAAGGGAGCAGGCTATGTGAGTCACAGAGTCTGCGTATTTCCTGTCCACAGGATGTTTATGTTTGCTATTGCTTTCGTTTTCTCTCTCGGTGCCTGAACACGCTAGCAGCGGTCATGTTTGTTATTTGTTCTGACCAACGTTGAATAAACTTGTAAATATGCTCTCCTGCTGTGCAACTTTTGCTGTGTGAATTCTGCTGACAGAGTGTGCACCAGCCTAAGAATGTGGCAATCTATTTCTGAGGCTTCGTGTCGCTAATTGCTGATACTGTGTCTACGGGGAATCGATGGACGTCCGGAGTCCGGCTGGAGGCAGTGACGGTCGATGTCTCCCTGGCAGTATCCCAACAACAGGTTATGGGCCCAGTTTCACGGCACTTACAGGAGAGTAAGACTGCGACAGACTGCTGAGATATGTGTTGGAAACTCGAAAGCAGAGGCTTTTCTGAATGCCGCGGCAAAGAGTCTTTGATGTCCGGCAGGGCTAAGTTGGTCTGGGAGCTGAGCCAAGAAGGCTTCGTGATTAATGGGAGCCAAGATAAGGAGTCTTTGAGGTAAAGAAAGAGACTCGGGCTCAAGTAAAGACCTGGAATGGAGTTTTTCCAAGCCTCTGAAGCTGCTGAGTGCCGAAAGTTAAATCGGCACAATTATGACACCTGGGTTGTGTACTGTGAGAGCTTGCTGCAACAATTCGGAGTGTGGCATACTGTGTGTGAGGCCCCTCCAGTTCCTCTGACAGAGAGATGGAGGGCTCAGAATTTGAGGGCCATTGACCTAATCGTCTTGTCCGTCTCTCTGGTGGAAATAGCAAGGCTAGCTGGCAATACGACTGCACGACAGATGTGGAATGCTTTGAAGAAAGCTCATCTGCCAGTCATCCCAGCTCAGAGTCTGAATGCCCAGAGTGTGAATGCATTGGAGATCCTGGCTGTTTCCCAGAATGCGAGTGAATGCAGGGATGCTGAGGGCACCGGTTGCAAGCTACAGGGGGAGCTGACTGTGACGTCATCCCAGGCAGCATTCCAGCCTCCAGGGGGAGCCAAGGAGTCGGCAGCTGAGAGCTCTGTTTCTCGTGGGAACCAAGGTCATCGCCTTTGCAGAGGCCGGAAGGCCAGAGGTAAACAGAGCAAGATGCCTGCAGATGGCCCGAAGCAGAGGGAGGGTGAAGAGCCCATGCCAGTGGAAAACAAGGCTTTGTTAGCTGGCACTGCTTCACCAAAGGCTAAAGGCAAGTCTCATGGCCAGGAGCAGGGGGGCAAGCTGCAAAAGCCCACACTGGTGGAAAACAATGTTTTGCTTGCCAGAAAAGCTGCTCCAAAGGCTAAGGCCAGGTTTATTGTTGACTCAGGATGCACACGCCATTTGACGAAAGATTGACACCTGTTTATCTCCTTCACACCTCAAGACGGAGAGATCCACCTGGCTGATGGAAGGACTTTGCAAATTGCAGGAGTCGGGACTGTGAAACTTGCAAGTTTGCATACAACCATCAGTAATGTACTTTTTGTTCCAGGTGCTGCGGACAATTTGCTCAGTGTCCCACAGCTGACTGGGCGTGGCTTTGAGATTTCCTTCAAGAAGAGCGTCTGTGTCATCAGGAAAGGCAAAGAGGACATTTTGCATGCAAAGTTTATAGATGGCTTGTTCTGTATAACTTATGATGACGATGCTGTTGTGCCTAATGTTGACTCTTGTTGTATTGCACAAACTAACAAGGTTCTTCATGCAGGGTGTATTCATGAAGCACATTGAAGATTTTGTCACATGTCTTGGCAAGTGCTGGCCAAGATGCCTGAGTTGGTTGAAGGTTTGAACATCAAACCCTGTAAGTTTCACATGAAATGTGTATCTTGTGCAGAGAACAAGGTGAAGGTTGCTCCAAAAGGCAGGGAGTCTAGCAGGCAGGCTTCCAAACCCTACCAGCTAGTCCACGCAGACCTGGTTGGTCCACTTGCGCCCTCTTTGGGAGGAGCAAGGCACTTCATGGTTCTAATTGATTCTTTTTCTAGGTACATTCATGTGTTCATGCTTGAGCAGAAATCGCAAGCATTCCCTAAGTTCAAGGCATTCTGTGCTTTGTTGGAGAATGTTCACGGTAAACGTATCGGCTGTCTCTTTACTGATCGGGGCGGGGAGTTCACTTCTCAGCAGTTTGAAGCTTTCCTGACTGAGAAGGGAATCCAGCATGACTTGTCAACGCCTAGATTGCCATGGATGAATGGGCTTGCTGAGCAAGCAATCCAAACTTTGCTTCAAGGCCTAAAAACCTTGTTGCATGCTGCCAACCTCCCTGAGAAGTTTTGGGGGGAAGCTCTGTCGACGTTTACTTATTCCTATAATCGGAGACTGTCATCACCTATTGGTTGTACTCCCTACGAGAAAATGTTTGGAAAGAAACCGAACGTCAAGCACATGAGAATCTTTGGTTCTGACATGTGGGTACACACCCCACAAAGCCACAAGCTTGGGAAGCGTGGAGCACATGGTTTGTTCATGGGGTACGAAAAAGGTGCATACAGGGTATGGATGACTAATTCTAAGTCCATTAAGTTCACCAAGAGTGTTGAGTACAATCCTAAGTGGGGGGAAAATGTGGGAATTTTCCAGAGTTACCCAGAGGAGGATGAAGGTGATGTGATAAAAGCAGATGATGTTGAGAAAGCTGAGGATGAGGATGATGATGATGATGATGGTGATGATCAGAGTTCGGATTCCAGTTCAGTTGTTGGCGCTGCTGCTGCTGTCAGTGACAGTGATGACACAGCAGACTACAAGAGCACAAAGGCCTCAGTCAGACCATCTGATGCGTCTGACAATGAACTGGAAGAACCACTGTTCACCATTGGTCACTTTTCTCCTAAGAAGGAGGAGATGAGTCCAGAAGACTTGTGTGTAGTTCGCAGGTCTGAAAGGGCGACCAAAGGCAGACCTCCGAAGAGATTTGCTGATGAGTTTGCTAAGATGGCAACTGCTGTTCTTAGTAGCTCAGAGAAGGTGTGGGAACCTTCAAGCTTCAAAGAGGTTCAGGAGTTAACCTCTAAAGATGATGAGCCTTGGCTTAATGCCATGAAGGCTGAAGTTGATTCCTTGAACAGGAACCAAACTTGGGAGCTGGTACCGGTAGTCCCAGGAATGAGACTGGTTGGCAGCAAATGGGTCTTCAAGGCCAAGACAGACCAGAATGGCAAGGTTGTCAGACACAAAGCCAGATTGGTTGCGAGAGGTTTTTCACAGGTACCAGGACAGGATTACCACGAGACCTACTCGCCCACCATCAAATATGAGAGCATTCGTCTGATGCTCAAGATAGCTGCAGAGGAGAAACTGCATGTTTCCCATCATGACATTAATACAGCTTTTTTGTACGGGATTTGGGGGGAGGAGCTGTACATGCTTCCACCTGATGGAATGCAGATACAGAAGTGAATGGTCTGTAAACTGCGGAAATCCTTATATGGTCTCAAGCAGAGTGCCAGGTGTTGGAACACAAAACTCACTGAGACATTGCTTTCTCTAGGTTTTCACCAGGGCAAAGCTGATCCGTGTGTGTTTGTCAAAGAGGAGGGGCAAAACAAACTGTATGTGATGGCCTGGGATTCAGATTCAGAGGACGAACCAGAGGAATCCCAGCCTGCACAGGAGTCCCCGCCTCCAGGGCCGGCTGAACTGGGGCAAGGCCTAGATGCTGAAGAGCCTGCACCTGTGGCAGAGCACCAGGAGCTGGCCCCAGGTGAAACCCTTCTGGCCCCAGAGGGGCTTGAGGACTCAGTGGCTACAGGTGAGCCTCCTCCAGGGCCCAGTAACCCTTCGGCCTCTCCTGATCTGCAGAGGCTTAGGGCAGAGAGGCGAAGGGAACTGGTTGCTCCCAGGAGGAGTGCTCGCCTTAAGGTCAGAGGAGGCGGGGCTCCTGGGGGCCGGGACCGCCCCTGGCCTTAGAAGAGGATAAAAGCCCAGTCAGCCCGGCCCCAGGTTGCGGGAGCAACGTCGTTGTTGGCTTTGGACCCTCCTGTGTTTCTGATCCCTGCTCGGCCTCCTGTTCCTGACCATCCGGTGCTCCTGTTCCCTGCTCGGCCTCCTGTTCCTGACCATCCGGTGCTCCTGTTCCCTGCTCGGCCTCCTGTTCCAGCGTTCCTGTTCCCCGCCCGGCTCTCCGCCTCGGACCTCGCCCCTCTTCGTGTGGACTCTGCTTACGCCCACGGTACCTTACCCCCGGGTCCAGCACACTGTATTGTTTATGTTTTGTTGATGATCTTCTGATGTTTTGGAAGAATCAGGCTTTTTACCAAAGCACCCTAGCTCAGCTGAAGGAGCACTTTGACATGAAGGATCTTGGTGAGGTATCCAACTATTTTTCTCTGCAGGTGGAGAGGGACCAAGCAGGTAATTTTCTGGTACACCAAACACAGAAAATTGCTGATGTATTAACCAGGTTGAATTTGGTTGATGCAAACCCAGCAGACACACCAATGGTGACAGGTTACCAGGTAGATAGTACTGCTGAAGCGTTTTCTGACACTACGCTGTACAGATGCATTCTAGGCAAGCTGAATTTCATTGCTAGATGCTCAAGACCTGACATTGCTGTAAGCACTAACCTGCTTAGCAAACATGCTAACAATCCCACTGTTCAGGATTGGAAAGCTCTGAAGCGCATAGCCCGCTATTTGAAAGGGACTTTGTACTACAGGCTGAGGTTCACCAGTCAGAAGACTGGAGGTCTTGAAATCTTTGCAGATGCTAGTTTTGGAAGTGACACCACGGATGGTACAAGCACTTCTGGAGTATGCTACATGTACAACCACTGTCTGTTTGACTGGCTGTGCAAAAAGCAGACGACAGTGAGCCTAAGTTCCTGTGAAGCAGAACTCAATGCTCTGTCATTTTCACTCATGGGTTGTGAATGGTTGATGCAACTGTTTAAGGACATCAGAGTGTCTGTGAAATGTCCTATACAAGTGTATCAAGACAATAGATCCTGTTTGGCTTTGCTGAACTCAGAGAGTTGCAAGCAAAGAACCAAGTAGTTGCAGATTAAGCTACATCGTGCAAGAGAGTGTATTCAAAAAGGACTGATTCAGGTGTCCTACATGGCAGGAAATGAAATTCCTGCTGATCTGCTGTCTAAGGTTGTTAACAGAGAACAACTTAAGGTTTACGTACAGAGGTTGCAATTGGGTTGAACCACAGGTACTACAGGTTACACGGAAAGGGGGAGGATGTTAGGATATTTCCGTTCCACCTTAAAAGGGAGCCGGCTTGTGAGTCACAAAGTCTGCGTATTTCCTGTTCTCAGGATGTTTATGTTTGCTATTGCTTTCGTTTTCTCTCTCGGTGCCTGAACACGCTAGCAGGCAGTCACATTTGTTCTTTGTTCTGACCAACGTTGAATAAACTTGTAAATATGCTCTCCTGCTGTGCAACTTTTGCTGTGTGAATTCTGCTGACAGAGTGTGCACCAGCCTAAGAATGTGGCAATCCATTTCTGAGGCTTCGTGTCGCTAATTGCTGATACTGTGTCTACGGGGAATCGATGGACGTCCGGAGTCCGGCTGGAGGCAGTGACGGTCGATGTCTCCCTGGCAGTATCCCAACACACTCTTCCAAAATAATTCCGAGCTGAGGTGCAGAGCTCTTTCCTCCCTTGTGACCTCCCCACCCTCCTCCTCCTCCCTTCCACATAACTGACTGTGTCACCTTGCCTGCAAATCATACCTCCCTTTGAACTGAAGCAGATTTCCATCCCTGTTTGTGCCAGTTCTGGAGTCTAAAAGCCGAGGACATAAACCAGCCCAAGGAAAATGACACCCTTCCTACCCACGCAAAAATGCAACTTTAATTGGTCTGTTTGCTACTGGACGTGGTTGCCAAGTTTGGCAAAAGGGGTTTGTTTTAAGAAGTGAAGCAATAACTCATTTGCTTGCGAGTGTGGGAGTCTGCAATTCTTGGTGTTCCAGGGCTTTTTGCAAGTTGGAGTTGCCTCCAGTCCACCCCGGATGTAAGAACAGTCCTTCTGGATTAGACCAATGGATGATCTAGTCCAGCACCTTGTTCCCCATAGTTGCCCAGCAGAGGCTCACAACAAGCCCATAAGCAGGACCTGAGTGCAATGGCCCTCTCCCACTCATATTCCCAAGCAGGGCCGGACCTCTGATGAGCCAGAGTGAGGCAGCTGCCTCAGGCGGCCGATGCGGAGGTGAGGGGATTGAGCTGTGAGTGCCCTGTGGCCTGTCCTGTACCCCTACGTTAGCTGACTGCTCTCAAGTGCA
Organism: Podarcis gaigeae; assembly: GCF_964106915.1. Lineage (NCBI taxonomy): Eukaryota > Metazoa > Chordata > Lepidosauria > Squamata > Lacertidae > Podarcis > Podarcis gaigeae. The sequence continues at coordinate 22,499,493 of NC_139695.1, forward strand.
GTGAAAGCTCCTGTCCTTTCCAAAGTACTTAGAATAAGATTCAACAGTCAATCCAATTGGCTTTGGTACAGGAAAGTTTTTGGGGTGTTTTACTGTTTTTGACATTTTAATTTGCTGGGAGCGCCTAGAATGGCTGGGGCAACCCAGTCCGATGGACAGCATATAAATATCAACATTGAATTTGTCTTATTTCCTTTCAAAGCCATTAAAGTTGTTACTTTTTGTTGGCTATTTGCCATTTAGTTGCGCTGCAGAAAGCTTGTTGGGGAGACCACGCATTACAAGGAACTCAAAAATAACTTTAACAAGGTTTTAATAACAAAAACAAAAACTCCTTTTACACTAAAAATAACAACAAGCATGACCCAACCACCAACCCATCCCCCAGGGTACTGAGAGCGCTTTATATACTATACCCAATTGCTGACACAGCTTAATTAACACAACTTAACAGCACCTGCTATACTCCTTCACAGCTGTAAAACTGGGTCACATTATTTGCTCTGGCCCTTAAAGACATACAGATCCTGTGGAACAATAATGAACCTTCAAATTTAAAGAGACCATTCAACACTTTAACTATAGGGACTTTTGTTGGTAAGGTGATGATTCTGCTTTTTAAGATGCTGTCTAGGTTTGCCATCGACTTTCTCCCAAGGAGCAGGCGTCTTTTAATTTCATGACTGCTGTCACCATCTGCAGTGATTATGGAGCCCAAGAAAGTAAAATCTCTCACTGCCTCCATTTCTTCCCGTTCTATTTGCCAGGAGGTGATGGGACCAGTGGCCATGATCTTCGTTTTTTTGATGTTGAGTTTCAGACCATATTTTGCGCTCTCCTCTTTCACCCTCATTAAAAGGTTCTTTAATTCCTCCTCACTTCCTGCTATCAAGGTTGTGTCATCTGCTTATCTGAGGTTGCTGATATTTCTTCCGGCGAGCTTGGGATTCATCCAGCCCAGCCTTTCGCATGATGAATTCTGCATATAAGTTAAATAAGCAGGGAGACAATATACAGCCTTGCGGTACTCCTTTCCCAATTTTGAACCAGTCAGTTGTTCCATATCCAGTTCTAACTGTAGCTTCTGAGGAGATTTCACCCCTCCCATATCCAAGAATCTCCTGAGATCTCTGCTGATTCTCCAGAGAGGAGGAGCAGTGTTCTGCTCTCTACTTATTCTACTCCAGCACCGAGTCAGTCAGTCAGTCAGTGTGTCGGAGAGAGAGAGACTGAGTGTTAGAGATCGTGTGTATAGATAAGGTTGCTGCTAAGAGCAGCTGCAGACACTCCGTGCAGTTTAGCATTCATTTATGCTTAGAACCCATTTAGCTCTGTATATAGTTTGTATGATAGTTGTAGATAGAATAAAAGAAGTTATTCTACAGAGCTGCTCTCCAAGTCGTTTATATACTCTGCTAGACTCTGCTATACGCTGCTGTGTGACGACTGTCTACTTGTGGAAGTGAATCCGGTGCTCACAACTCTAAGCTGTGAGTCCACAGCACTTTGACCTGTTCCTGTCCAGAAGGTGGTCTCTGGAAGTGCTACCCAGCTCGCCTAGCCCAGTCGGGGCTGAAGTGCATGCGTCCAGTTGGTGGCACTGGCTCAAGGGCGATGCTGACATCGGTTATGGGCCCAGTCGTTCCAGTCTGACCAGTCGTTGTTCCAGTCATCCCAGTCGTCCCAGTCGCCAGAGGTTTCTGTTGCTGATTGCCGGACGGTGGAACGGACGCTGCATGCTGGACTGATTTGTGGTGCCTAGAAGCAGAGCTGTGTTGGAGCAGAGTGCTCAAGCTGCCGCTGTTGCTGTTGCTGCTGCTTGAGGTATGTTGCTGACTGCCAAAGAAAGAAGATAGCATCCCTGTTTGCCTGTTAATTGCGCTCTGAGTGGGAGAGAGAGTGGCTGAAGGAATCAAGGCTCTATCTGTGTTGCACGAGGGAAGTGTCTTGCTCTAAGTAATAGCAGACATGGCCTGTGCACATTCTGGCCAGATGGCTCTGTCCTTTCCCCTCCTCACGCCTGAGACCTATGCAGTTTGGCAGGTCAAGATGAAAGCGCTTTTACAGAGGGAAAAGCTATTCTTCACTATAGAAGATGACCCTCCCGAGAAGGATGATGATGATTGGGCTGAGTGGCATGCTGCAGATATGAAAGCCTGAGGGACAATTGTTTTGAGTGTTTCAGACCACCTGCTGGTAAACTTAGAGGGTCAAGAGACTGCACGAGCTGTTTGGCATAAGTTGAGAGATATGCATTTGAGGCAGAATGCCGGTTCCAGTGTGATTTTCTTCAAGAAGCTGTGCAGGCTGCAGTTGGAGAAAGGTGGTGATTTGCCTAGCCATCTATCTCAGTTAAAGCGTCTCAGACAGGACCTTGTTCAGCGAGACCTGGCTATTTCAGAGGCTGTGTTTGTAATGCTGATGATAAATAGCCTAGACGATTCTTACGATGGAGTAGCTGCCCAGATTTCTACAATGCCTTCAGACCGGCTAACAGAAGATTATGTGTCTAGTGTGCTCCTGAATGAGTGGGATCACAGACAGGCTGTTAGAGAAAGCCGGGACAACTGTGCTGTTAAAAATGTGCTTGAAAGTGTGCCTGAGTCTTCAGCAGGGGAAAGTGAAAGTGAAACTGCTGCTGTTAAAGCACTAAAGTTGAGGCGGTGCTTTTCGTGTGGAGCACAAGGCCATTTGAGTTTCCACTGCAAGAAATTTTCAAAGAAGAAGGGAAGCTTCAGAGGCAGAGGGGGAGGAGGACAAAATCCCCAAGCACCTGCTACTTCAAAGGCTTTGATCTCTCGCTGCGCCAATCAACGTGGGCGGAGTTTCTTCGTGGTCGACTCTGGCTGTACCAATCACATGACCAATGATAAGGATCTCTTTGTTCAGCTTGAGAAGCAAGAGAAAGCAATTAATCAAGCAGATGGGACTGTTCTCACGAGTTTGGCTAAGGGAACTGTGTTCTTAAAGAGCCTGAATGCAACTATTAAGAATGTCCTGTATGCGCCTGATATTCAGGACAATTTGTTGAGTGTTTCCCAGCTTGATCGTCAAGGGTTTAAGGTGGTTTTTGCTAAATCTCGCTGTGAAATTCGTCGAGATGGCAAGCTCATTCTATATGCAAAATGTGTAAATGGTTTATACCAATTACCTTTTGTTTCAGGTACAGGTACTGCAGAAGCAACTGAGAAAGAGTGTCAGTCATCTCCCCTCAAACAAACTCAATGACTATGAAAGCTTCAAAAAGTTGGTCATGCAGAGGCATGAACTGCACCCCAAGAATTATCGAAAGGCTTATCGAAAAGTAGAGAAATCAGGGCTCAATGACAATATTGCAGTTTTCTCAGCAAAAATGGCTCAAAACTTTGAAGTGTGGCTTGCAGCCGAGAAGGTGGAGGATTTTAGAGGGCTTAAACAGCTTATATTAATTGAGCAACTGATGCGTTCCCTGCCCTCAGAAATTGCTAGTCTGGTTGCGGACCAAAAGCCACGATCCCTAGCAGAAGCCACCGCTTTTGCTGAGTCTTTTAGGCTTAACCGCTCCCATCTAACCAACAAGGGACCAAGTCATGCGTACAAACCAGCAGCTTCGACGGGACGGTCTGCTCCCCCCATTAAGGAACAAAGCAAAGGTTTCCCTACGCCTGCAAAAGACTCTGCTACAGCAGGTGGGGAACGTACTAAATAGTCCCCAAACTCTGGACTGTGCTTCTTGTGTAAAAAACCGGGGCACGTGAAAGCGGCTTGCCCCCAGCTGGGTAACAAAAAACCTCCCGTTCTCACTTCCACCCCTGCCGTGCGTTTGATCCATCGGCCGGAGGAAGACTGGGAGGAGGAACAGTCAAAACCTGGAGCGGGGGAGAGTTTGGCCCTGGAGGAGAAGGGCGGGGTGGCACCTGATGTTAATAATTCTGAAACACCTGCAGTCCCACTAACTGCTGTTACCGTGGGGCCTGTGAGTACTGGGAGTAATCTGAAAATACCCCATGTGAATTGGGCAAATTTGGAGTTCTCCGCCCCTATTGAAATCAATAAAACCATTGTGAACTCTTACCGGGACACTGGGTCTGATATTACCAGCGTATCTAAGGATCTGGTCTTAACCAGCCAGATGCAGGCTAAACCCTTAAAGATTAGTCCTTATGGGGTGGAAGAGATTGGGATGTAGACTGATCTTCTCCAATCCTCTGGCCACTGCTGAGTTTTCCAAATTTGCTGGTATATTGAGTGTAGCACCTTAACAGCATCATCTTTTAAAATTTTATTTTTTATTTTTTTTAATAATATATATTGAAATTTTACAAAAACAAAAATTTACAAAATACAGAAAAAAGAAAAGACAAAGCATGTACAATAAGGAAAAAAACCATACAAAAATGCATGGCGAAGAAAAAAAAAGAAAAAGAAAAATAGGAAGAAAAAATACATCCATCATTCTCAAATTTTTAACTTTCATTACCTTTCTTTCTTTGACCTCCTCCTCCTCCCCTTTCTTGTATCCTGGTTAATAATTATCACAGCAAATCCTTTCCATAGTTCACAATATTTTGTCCTTACATTTTCTTACATTATCTTAATCTATTTCATCTTGTCTTATAGCAAGCTTTAGAACTTAAAACTTAAATCTTATTTTTATCACCTTCTCATAACCATGTCATTAACCTAATTCTTTAAAACATTTTTACTAGAGCCAAGTAGTTCCATTTCAACATTTTTCTAACATTCATCAATTATTATAAAACAGTCCTAATGACAAAAGAAAAAAGAATGTAAAACAGTCCAATCTTCATCCAGTGTCCCTTCCTCCTGGTCTCGGATTTTGTCAGTCCTTTTTGTTCTATTAATCTAGCGCATTAACCTGGTACCCTTATGTCCGAGGCCCTCAAGTCTCTTCCATGTCCCCTCCGCGATTCTTCTTCATGTTTTCCTTTCACTCCAGCTTAGTAATGTTTTTGACCCTTTTCAGCAGGTCAGCCCCATTTCCATAGTCCAGACTAAACTCCATGTGATGTTTAAGCGCCTGTTTCAGATTCCCTCCAAAATTGAGAGCCCCCACAGCTCCAAACATCTGATGGCCCATTACCAGACTCAGAACGTCCAAATATTCCTGCATGGGAGGGTCAATCCAACCCCCCATTTCCAAAGCAAACCAAACTTTATCTTTCCAAATCTGTTTTTTTCCAAATTCATTTATCAAATCCAAAGGCTCATACTCCTGCAGGGCCACAACTCCCTCCATTTCTGGCACCCAGGATTCAGTAACATCCTCTTTTCTCATCTGTGCTGTCGTAGCACACTCCTGTTTTAATTCCTGGGTAGGCTCCGTGTACTTTCCTATTGCCTGTTCAAAATTTCTGACCGCATTAGTCATCATATCCATCTTCTGACCTAGCTGGTCCAATAGGGCATTTATTTTACAGAGAGCGCCCAACCGCGCTTCTGAAGACATTGTCCTACAAGGTCACAAGTCCTTTCCCACGATTGTAATCTGTAACAGCTGCAAGCTCCTGAAGTTGGTTACAATTTCACAGTCTCCCTCTAGGGGTAAAACTTCTGTTTCTTCTTTCTTTTAAGGACAATAGCAACAAAGTTTCTTTTTTAAGATATTCAGTCAATATTTGTTCCTTTAAGATGCGAAGGGAAACAATGGAATCCCTATGTTACTTTTCTTTTAGCTGTCTGTCAAAAACATTTGTCTCTGGTCAATGAGCTTCAAACGTCAGTCCTGACACTCCGCTCCAGGATCAGGACGGTGGAAAGTTACTTTACTTTAAACTCACTTCTGCAGGTTTAAACAGTCCTAAAAGAGTTCCCCCCTCCTTCTCCTGCTACCGAAGGGGGGTTCCACGATTTTAAATGATGAAAGTCAATCCTTTAAAAGTAATTTTCTAAGCTCTAGTTTACATTGTCTTTGCTTTATTCTGACTACAAAGAAACGGAAGGCTGACTTCCTGTTTAGACCTTCCCGTTTCAGTACCCAATTTGAAGTAAATTTGGAGTCCAATTCTTCTCTACTGGCCAGTCCTTGTTTAAAATCCAATTGTTCAAGTTTTAAGTACTCACGGGTGCTTCTTTAGATGCCAAATTGTCCCAGGAAAAAGGCAGCGCTCTCCGGCAGCGGCTATGCGGCTTCGCTCCACGGAAAAAGCAGTAGACTCACAGCACCGCGCCGCATCCCCCTCTTCACTTCGGAACCTGTTAATGGGTTCCTTTGCGGGTTGGGGGGGCGCTAAAGGTGCCCGCCGAGTCCCATGGTCACAGGCTTCATCCAACTGTGATTTTTAAAGGGTCCCCGCTTCGCTGTAGCGGATACGACCCGTTTCGCACGGAGCTGGTCCCTCCAGTTCAGAGGGAGTCAGCCATTGCCGGTGGCGCCACCCCGGAAGTCTTCCATCTTTTAAAATTTTAAATAGTTCAGCTGGAATATCATCACTTCCACTGGCCTTGTTATTAGCAGTGCTTTCTAAGGCCCATTTGACTTCACTCTCCAGAATGTCTGGCTCAAGGTCAGCAACCACACTACCGGGGGTGTACGAGACACCCATATCTTTCTGGTATAATTCCTCTGTGTATTCTTGCCACATCATCTTGATGTCTTCTGCTTCTGTTAGGTCCTTTCCACTTTTGTCTTTTATTATGGTAATCTTTGTACGAAATGTTGCGTTCATATCTCCAATTTTATTGAACAGATCTCTGGTTTTTCCCATTCTATTGTTTTCCTATATTTCTTTGCATTGCTCGTTTAAGAAGGCCTTCTTGTCTCTCTTTGCTATTTTTTGGAAATCTGCATTCAATTTCATGTATCTTTCACTATCTCCCTCGCATTTTGCTTGCCTTCTCTCCCCTGCTATTTGTAAGGCCTTGGTTTTCGTTGCTGCCTCCTGTATAATGTTGCAAGCCTCCATCCATACTTCTTCAGGCACTCTGTCCACCAAATCTAAATCCTTAAACCTGTTTCTCACTTCCACTGTGATTCATAAGGGATTTGATTTAGATTGTATCTTACCGGCCCAGTGGTTTTTCCTACTTTCTTCAGTTTAAGCTTGAATTTTGCTACAAGAAGCTGATGATCTGAGCCACAGTCAGCTCCAGGTCTTGTTTTTGCTGACTGTATAGAGCTTCTCCATCTTTGGCTGCAGAAAATATAATCAATCTGATTTTGATGCTGCCCATCTGGTTATGTCCATGTGTAGAGTCGTCTCTTGTGTTGTTGGAAAAGCGTGTTTGTGATGACCAGCTTGTTCTCTTGACAGAACTCTATTAGCCTTTGCCCTGCTTCGTTTTGATCTCCAAGGCCAAACTTGCCAGTTGTTCCTTTTATCTCTTGACTCCCTACTTTAGCATTCCAATCCCCTATAATGAGAAGAACATCCTTCTTTGGTGTCATTTGTATAAGGTGTTGTAAGTCTTCATAGAATTGGTCAATTTCAGTTTCTTCAGCACCAGTGGTTGGTGCATAAACTTGGATTACTGTGATGTTAAAAGGTCTGCCTTGGATTCGTATCGAGATCATTCTATCATTTTTGAGATTGCATCCCAGTACAGCTTTTGCCACTCTTTTGTTGACTATGAGGGCCATTCCATTTCTTTTACGGGATTCTTGCCCACAGTAGTAGATATGATGGTCATCCAAATTGAATTTGCCCATTCCCGTCCATTTTTTTAAAAAAGATATTTATTCAGGTTTTACAAACAATGAAAATTACAATATAAGAAAAGAAAAAAAGAAAAAGAAAAAAGATACAAAAATACAAAGAAAGGTACAAAATATGTGAAAAATAAAAAAAAACAATTAAAAACAGATCAATCTTTTCGTGTCTTATATTTCAATTACTCGTTTCCTGACCTCCTCACACCTCCCTTTTTTGTATTCCAGTTCACATAGTTAATTCAGCAAATCATTTCCCTCTTTGTTTTTATCTTAATTATAAATCTTAACATATTGAACTTCATATTTTCATCTAATTATCAATCCTTTTTTGCATATTCTTTTAACTTTGTTACTAAAACCATCTCATTTCAATCCTGCATCATTTTAACATTCATTAATTTTACAGTGTTTCTGCAGATAGTCTTTAAATTTCTTCCAATTTTCTTCCACCAACTCTTCTCCCTGGTCGCGGATTCTGCCAGTCATTTCCGCCAATTCCACATAGTCTATCACTTGCATCTGCCATTCTTCCAAGGTGGGTAGATCTTGTGTCTTCCAATACTTTGCGCTGAGTATTCTTGCTGCTATTGTTGCATACATAAAGAAAGATCTATCCTTCTTTGGCACCAAATGGCCGACCATGCCCAGGAGAAAGGCCTCTGGTTTCTTCAGGAAGGTATATTTAAATACCTTTTTCATTTCATTATAGATCATTTCCCAGAAAGCCTTAATCTTTGGGCACGTCCAAACACTTATTATCGGGCAAGTGATATATTTTTGCAAGCTTGACTGGTGTCATGTACCACCTGTATATCATTTTCATAATATTCTCTTTACATGCCGTGAATTTCATACCTGTGGTCCACAACTGCTCCCAGTCAGCAAACATTATGTTATGTCCAACATCTTGTGCCCATTTAGTCATAGCAGATTTAACCGTTTCATCCTGTGTATTCCATTTCAACAGCAAGTTATACATTCTTGATAGTATCTTAGTTTTGGGATCTAACAGTTCTGTTTCCAATTTTGATTTTTCCACCTGGAAGCCAATTTTTTTATCCATATTATAAGCCTCCCTTATTTGATAATAATGAAGCCAGTCTTGCACTTTATCTTTTAGTTTCTCGAAACTCTGCAATTTCAATTTGTCACCTTCTTGTCTATAAACAGTGCGTCTCTTATTGATCCTGGCAGTCTGTTCCCAGGGATTAAGTGGTGGTCTTTACTCTCTTTACTTTCCTTTTTTTTTTTTTTTGCAGGCAAAAAATACTTTCTCCTCTTCCCTCCCTTCTCCTGCACTTCGGGGGGGGGGGGGGATTTTTTGGTCTGATGTTAGGATTTAAGTCCTTTTAGACACAACTCTCCAGGTTTTAGCTTAAAGAGTCTTTGCTTTGATCTATATACAGAAAACGGAAGGCGGACCTCCTGTTTACGCCTTCCCGCTTCAGTGCCAAATTAATCCTTTTTTCTTATGTCCCCGATCTTAAACTTGACCTACTCACGGGTAGTTGATTGTCAGCCGAATTGTCACAGGAAAAAGGTCAGCGCTCTCCGGCAACAGCTGTGCAGCTTCACTCCACGGAAAGAGCAGTTGGCTCTCAGCACCGTGCCAAACCCCTGTTACGCTCCAGAGCCCCTTGCGGGGTTCCCTCGCAAATGGGGGGGGCGCTGATGGTGCCCGCCGAGTCCCACGATCACAGGCTTCTCCCGCCTGTGAATTTCAAAGGGGTCCCCGCTTCGCTGTAGCGGCAAGACCCAATTTCTGCGGAGCTAGTCCCTCGAGGTTAGAGGGAATCCGCCATTGCCGATGGCGCCGCCTCCGGAAGTCATTCCCGTCCATTTTAGTTCACTGATGCCCAGGATGTCAATATTTATTCTTGCCATCTCATTTTTTACCACATCCAACTTACCAAGGTTCATGGTTCTTACATTCCAGGTTCCTATGCAATATTTTTCTTTACAGCATTGGACTTTCCTTTCGCTTCCAGGCATATCCACAACTGAGCGTCCTTTCGGCTTTGGCCCAGCCGCTTCATCAGCTCTGAATCTTCTTGTACTTGTCCTCCGCTCTTCCTCAGTAGTATGTTGCACGCCTTCCGACCTGAGGGGCTCATCTTCCGGCGTCATAACTTTTATATGCCTGTTGCCTTTGTCCATGGAGTTTTCTTGGCAGGGATACTGGAGTGGCTTGCCGGTTCCTGCTCCAGGTGGATCACGCTTGGTCAAAACTCTCCACTATGACCTGTCCATCTTGGGTTGCCCTGCTCGGCATAGCTCATAGCTTCTCTGAGTTATTCAAGTCCCTTCCCCACGGCAAGGCAGTGATCCATGAAGGGTCAGCGCTCTGCAGCGCTACTAAGCTGTAAATAGCCAACAGCTGGAGGAGGCAGGCAGGGGAGAGGACGGGAAGGAGGCAGGTGAGCAAAGAACAGAGGGGGACAGGAAGGGGAGAGGAAGGAAGCGGGATCGGTGGGTGCGCCTTTTATTCTGCCTGGAAGACCAGCGCCTACAGCTAGACTATCAAGTGGGTTGAAAGGGTCACTTTGGGGGCAGCGCTGCAAATGCAGAAGGAATCTTGGCCGGTTTCTAAAAAGGGAAAGCGAGTTTCCCTCTGACAAATGCTTTCTGCCTCACCTCTGCAAAGCTCCACATGTTTCCGCCCAACCCTGTCCTCAGCCAACCCCTCACTTAGAAACCACTCATGGGTTATTGACTTCTGTGTGCTTGTGTATCTGTGTCTCCCTTGTATCTATTAGGGGAAACCCGTGTGGAGTTCCTCTCTGTGTAAAGTCTTCAAGCTGTGCCTGTGTGCGCCTGACAAATCTGCCCCATTGCCTTTCCCTCTTCAAAATTTATCTTTTCCCCCACCTCCGGTCTCCGTTCTTGTGTGTCCTGGCTGAGAGGAAAAACAGAAGACGGGTGGCCATCAGTCAGGGATAGTCTATGAGAGATTCCTGCATTGCCCCAGCGGGTTGGCTTGATGACCCTCAGGGGTCCCTTCCAACTCCACAATTCCGTGGTGCAGGCTTGTGCATATTTTTAGGTACAAGTTGGATGCAAGGGGTGCAGCCCATCTTATGCACCACTGGCTCGGGAAGAAGTCCCCACTGATCATGATGAGACTCGCAGGCGAGTAGATTGCTGCTGTGCAGGCCTGCTGTTTAAATAAATGTTTTCCTTTTCAGATAATACAGAGCATGGTGAAATCCCAATAACTAAAACCTCCCCTTCCGTAGTTTCTTTCAGGAGTTCAGCCTACACTCGAGTAGGACCCTGGCAGAGACACGTGCCCGACTGGCATGTTCCCTCCCTCCTGGTCGATCGTTTGGGAGATTCATAAGCTTTCTTCAGCCCGAACATCACAGCGACCGATGCCAAGCGACACTGGCACACTTAGGGATCCGCAGAGTTTGTGCATCATGTGTGACAGACCTCAGCAACTCAGCATTTTGGCTAATCTACTTTATTTACGTATAAACACACACACACGGAGCACTGCAACATGGCTCCCTCTCTCTCTAGCATCAGACAGCAAAGAGAAAAAGAACAAAGGACAATAGTCCCACTTCACGGAACACAGGAACACAAACATCCTGTCTCCGTCACTTCCCACTCTGTGGAGTCAAAACATATACCGTCATGTGATAGACAACAATCCCATGACTGCAATCATGGAGCTGGAATTCTAACAGTTTCAAGCACTACTACAGGTTCCGCATAATATCTGTACTGCATTGTTTAGTGAGGCAGCACCTGCCCTTTGGAACTCCCCGTCTCTTGCAACAAAGCACATTCCTTTGCTAGACTCTTTTCAGGCACCTGCCAAAAGCATTCTTGTTTAGGCAAGCATACCTAGAAGCTTAGAAAGTTGAAGTAATTTTCATCTCTTTTAATATTTTAGCTTTTGTATGTTTTAAATTAGGATTCTTATTTTTTTAAAAAGTTTTTATTGTTAAAATAATTCAGCATTAATACACATGTATTACAAATATACAAGCATACAAACATACATTTCATACAATCCTTAAAAGTGTTCAAACATACTTACACTCAGTCCCACAAATAATTCCTTTTCCCATCACCATCCACCACCCCTCACCCCACCTTTGTGTTTGACTTCCAATCTACTCAATTGTCATTTCTTTCCACTTCTATTACTTTCTTTCACACACCTTTAACCTAATTTCTTTTTCTATTACACATTGTTATCCATCTTATTTAGTATTTCAGTGTTTGAAATGGAACTTGTTTATTCTAATAGGAGTTCTGATTTTTCGATATGGTTTTGCAAGTATCTTTTAAACACCTTCCAGTCCCTGTCTATCTTCTCTTTTGAGATCCTTCCAATTTATCCCATTGTTTTGGATAAGACTCTCCTCCTGCAAGAGGGGAGGGGTTGTGGGCGGGATCCGATCCCCGCCTCAAGCAGGGGGGCGTTAGCCCCCTGCCACCCACTCACCTGGCTGGCGCACCACGCCCACAGGTAAGCGCCCAATCGGGCGGCTTGGAGGGGCATGGTTTGCAGTTTAACTTACTGCTGCGCCAGCCATTCTGCCTCATTTTCCGCCTTCCCGTCGCGAGTCAACACATTCCAGGTCGTTGTCCTGCTCCTGCACAGTAGCGATCATCGGGGACTCCTTTAATCATCTGCAGTTCACTGCGAGGTTTGGAGAAGGGTGTCTGGGTTTTATCCATATCTTTTCCTTCAGGGCTTTCTGTGCCTGCTTCTTTCCTCTTTGCTATACCCAGCTTCTTTGTCCCATTCTCCTGTTTGTCTCTAGAAAATTTTTTGTGCGCAGATTCCCTTATCACTCACGCGCGGCTTCAGTTACCTTCCTCCTTTAAACTGGGCTATCGTCCCCCCCCCCCCCCATTTTGCCTTTTAAATTTAGAGGCTTGTGGGTGCTCATTGTGTTACCTTTTTAAATCCAGGCATCCAGTTCACTAAGTGCTTTAGTTTTCGCAATCTGCCTTACTGTGTCTTCTCCCCCCCCCCTCCTGCTGCCTGACTGCTTGTTCATCTAAGTGCGATTGAGAGCTTAGCGACTTTCGGTCTGCTAGTGTGTGTGTCTTCTGAGTGTGTGTTTTCCCGCTGTGTTTAAATTGTGCACGTGTGTGTTCTCCCTGAGCTAAAATCCTTTTGAAGGAGCCTTTATTCTTAGCCTTCTTTAACAAAAATTTTAAGTTGGGGTCTTTGCAAGCCCTTCCGCTCCTTATGTTTGTGTGAATTAAAAACGCTAGCTTTCCCTGCTTTCTCCCCTATAGATCTTTTAACGGAGCCGTGCAATGCTGGCTGCTGCCTATATCTTTCCGTTTACGTCGTCTAACCCACATTCCCCCTACCATTTCTGCTCGGACTGCTTCCCTGCGGTTTTTCTTTTTTAAAAAACTCTCCCTGCCCAAGGAAACTGCCTGCCCCGGGAGAAGCCTAATACAGAAGGCAGATAATCTAGGGAGGATGGTGGCAATTTAATAAGTCCCTGGGCAGTGATTTTTTCTGCTGATACCGCTGGGTTCATAATCCGCGAGCAGAGTTTTGTGGGCGTGTGCACGGCAGTGTGGGGCTGCATGTGGGGCCGCTAGTCTTCATTCACTACACCTATGAGATCGTTGGCATTTTGTGTTTTAAGAGCTGCAGTTGCAAGCTGCCTGGCTGGGGTTTTAAATATATAATCGCGTATAGCTGTTGTTAGTTCAACCCTGCTGCTATTAACCTTTACCTTTACATTTTGGGGTCTTGACAAGCACGCCCCTTTTGCCTCCACTTGAAAGCCACCCCCTTCCTCCTTCATTTTAAATGCCGGCTGCCCCCCCCCCCGCAGCTCCTTCACTCCTTCATTTCATTATAAATCAGTCTTTGAAATAATTGCCAAGTAAATCCGAGAGGAAAATTGCGCTTGTCTGGCTTATTACTAGGGTGAATTCAAATTTGCTGCTTGTTATACCCTTTCAGGTTTACGGTCCCTCTTTGTGTTACTCTGCTTATGATTTAGATTTGCTGGCAGCTCAATCTTGTCAGGAGAACAGTATCTGTGCCTGCCCGGCAGGATACATTGTTCAGCTTAACGATTGCCAGATCTTCCTTTTGTTAAGGGCTTGCCAGGTTTCATTGTTGCCTTAACGACCGGCAGTTCCTGTTACCTTGTGAGTCTTTGTGTTTGCCGAGGTCAGCAGGGAAGGTTTATACTCATCTAATTACCCTGCCACATCTCAATAGCAGCTTCATTTCAAAACCCCAACAGGCAACAATCTAGTAACATTGTTAAATCGCTGTTTGAATGCTTGGCAGTCAGGATTTATTGTGAATTCAAGTACCCAGCAGTTCACATATTGGTGGCCTTTTGTGCTTAAGTGCCAGCCTTAAGAGGTCTGTTCCGGTCGGATCACGAGGTGGAAACAGGCGAGTTTGCCCTCGGGAGAGGGTGACCTGCTCCAAAGAGGCAAAGGGGGGTGCTACAAGGGCGCCGTAGCCCCCCAAAACCCACTGAAAGGAGATTCAGTGGGTCAGGATCCCGGCGTTGTCAGAAGAGCGATTCCCCTGGCCGTCAGGTATCCCCTTTTAAGAGGAGACGAGAACGGTGGGGTAGAAGGGCCGACAGCGGGGCGCCATTGCCAGCCTCCAGGAGCAAAGCCCCGAGCCTGCCCACCGGAGCGATCGGCTTTCCAAACCAAAGAAATCGAATTGGCAACTTTTAAAAAATGATTAAAAAATAGCAGATTTGGACCTAATTTGACGCAGACAAGGGATAAACAGGAGGTCAACCTTGTCTGAACTCCGAAGAATACACAGAGACTATTTACAGAGCGAACGGAACCGTGAGTACAAACAAACGGGGGTTGTTTTTGGCAAAAAGATCTATCCCCTGTGTTGGTGTACAAAACTATTTGGAAACTGAGGGGGTAGAAGATTTTTCTTTGCTTCCCTTACTTCGATTGTATTTTTTTTCTCATTTGAGAGATATGTTAGAACGTTGAAAAAAGGATCCCGGGAATGGAGTGCTCTATATTGCTTTCGATTTTAAAAAGAACTGCGCAACGGCTTCGAAGCTCCGTTTTTAACTTATAATTTTCATCTTCACCTTTGAAAGGACACAGACAAAGAAGAGAAGAGCTATTTTTGTGTTTGATTTGGTCGGACTGTGGATTATAGTTGATTTGAGCACAGTAAAAGAGCTTTCTATTTTAACTTTAATGGAGGGAGAAAGAAAGACCACCCCTCTTCATCCCCTTTGCTAAAGGGAACAAAGAACTGCCATTTTAAGATACTTTCTAATATCGGGATTTGTTTTACTTTCTTTTTTTCTCTCTTCTTCCTTGGGATTAACGTCTTTTCCTGCAACAAGTTGTGGGGACTATGCTTTTCTTTTTGGGAATTTATATCTTTTGTTGTTGAGAGGAGAGCCTGGGACTAACTGAGGGTAGGAGATTCGAGGGTCTTGAGGATTACAACTTTGAAATTTGGGTTTTTGTTTTCATAGTTGGAAGTGGATTACAATTATATTGGTGGAGTGGAACATAACTACAAATATTTCAAATATTGGATTTGGCCATCCAAGAGGCGGGAAGAAAAGAAGAATTTAAATATACAAATTTTATGTTTTGTTTCTCCTTTAAGTGTTACAAAAACACCACTGCATCAATTAATTTGGTTGGATAAGCTTCGAGCGCCCCCTGGTGGATTTTCATTGTTATAGGCATCAAGTCATATATTCAGTGACCATTTGTTTAACTCCCCCTGGTGGACAGATTTAGTGGTATAATTTAAACTGTTTTAGTTTTAAAATGGCGCATTCACAAAAGAAAGGAGAAGGTACACCAGTAGAAAGGAAAGGTTCTAGACAAGAATCTGATCTTAAGGGAGATTTAATAAAGATGTTTACTGAACTTAAATCTGAGCTTAAATCAGAAATACATAAAAGTGAGAAAAATATTGAGACAAAATTGGAACAAGTGGATAAAAAAATAGATGTGAAGGTGGAAAAAATAGATGAAACTATTAATGAAATTAAGGGTCAGATGAAAGATGTGGGGGAAAGGACACAAAATCTGGAAGAGGGGGCTAAAAAGACTAAAATGGAGATTAAAGAATTGAAGAAGGGGGAGGAAAAAATTAAAGCAGAGGTGTTAGAAGTCAACAAAGCTCAAGAAGAACTGTGGGGTGCTATTGCAGACTTTTACAGACAATTATATAAGAAGAAGGAGAAAGATAACTTGAAGGAAATAGAAAAATATCTAAAAGAGAAAGGGGTGCAGAAGATTCCGACGAAAGAGAGAAGTAAATGAGAGGATAGAAATAGAAGAAATAAGAAATGCAATTAAAGAATTAAAAAGTGGAAAGACTCCAGGACCAGATGGATTCAGTGCAAGATTTTATAAAGAAATGCAGGACATCCTAGTTGTACCACTGAGAGAAGTAATGAATTAACGAAAAGAGAAACACCAGAAACTTGGAAAGAAGCATATATTACTTTAATAGCCAAGCAAGACTCAGACTTATCTCAAGTTAAGAATTATAGGCCGATCTTGCTTCTAAATAATGATTATAAACTGTTTGCCAATATATTAGCAAATAGGATGAAAAAAGTGTTGAAGGGTTTGATACATGAAGATCAAGCAGGTTTTCTTCCTGGCAGACAAATGAAAGATAATATTAGGAATGTAATTAACGTTTTGGAATATTTGAACGCCAGGAATGGTAAGCAAGCTATGTTGATATTTGTGAATGCGGAAAAGGCCTTTGATAACATTTCTTGGGAATTTATGTTAAAAAACTTTGAAATGATGGATATAGGACAAGAATTTATGAATGGTATTAGGGCAATATATAAAGACCAAAGAGCAAAATTAATAGTTAACAATGTGGTAACAGAAAATATAAAAATAACCAAAGGTACGAGACAGGGGTGTCCGCTCTCACCATTGTTATTTATCACGGTCCTGGAAGTCTTTTTAAGAGTAATAAGAGGTAATGAACAGATAAGAGGGATAACAGTAGGAAGTAAACAATATAAAGTTTTTTGTTTTTTTAAAAAATATTTATTAAAATTTTTAAATACAAATGCAAAAGTAATAAACAATATAACATGTATCATAACATAGTTTCATAGCTTCTTTGGACTCCCTCACGTCTCCCGCTCCCACTTACATCATTGTAGATTTTTACCAGCAATTTATCATCTTGTTTGCGTTCTTATGTCCCGCTCTTTTAAATATAATATAATAATTCTCCAAAAAATTTTTATATTTTCCTCAATCTCACTTATCATCCTAATTCCATCTAATTTAGGTAAAGGTAAAGGTACCCCTGCCCGTACGGGCCAGTCTTGACAGACTCTGGGGTTGTGCGCCCATCTCACTTAAGAGGCCAGGGGCCAGCGCTGTCCGGAGACACTTCCGGGTCACGTGGCCAGCGTGACATCGCTGCTCTGGCGAGCCAGAGCCGCCGCTTACCATCTAATTTAGATTTAATTTAGTGGTGCTCAATTATTTGTGATCTAGCATCCTTATTAACATTCAACCAAATTACAATGTTTTTGTAAATAAATCTTAAATTTCTTCCAGTCTTCTTCAACCTTCTCCTCTCCCAGGTAGTAAACAATATAAAGTTAAGGCCTTTGCTGATGACTTGGTATTAACTTTGGAAAATTCGACAAACACTGTAACAGAAGTTTTGAATGAAATAGAGCAGTTTGGCCAACGGGTGGGATTTATTTTGAATAAGAAAAAGACAAAAATGATTAGTAAAAATATGGATCGAGAAACTATTGACAAAGTGCAGCAACAACTAGAAATAGAAGTGGTAAAGAAAGTTAAATATTTAGGAGTTTGGCTAACCCCCAGAAGTATTGATCTGTATCAGAATAACTATATACCAACTTGGAGTAAGATTAAAAAAGACTTAGAGGTGTGGGGAAGAATGAAATTCTCATTTTGGGGTAGAATTGCAATAATAAAAACGAACGTGCTACCAAAGATGCTATTCCTATTTCAAACTGTTCCAGTAATCGGGGGGGGGGGGGGGCAGCTATCTTTAAAAATTGGCAAAGAGAAATTTCAAGGTTTATATGGCAGGGTAAGAAGCCGAGAATAAAGTTTAAGCTATTGACTGATGCGAAAGAAAGAGGAGGCTTCACTCTGCCAGACCTGAAATTATATTATGAAGCATCTTGCCTCTGCTGGTTGAAGGAATGGGTGAAATTAGAAAATACTGATTTGCTAGATTTAGAAGGTTTTGACAATAGATTTGGGTGGCATGCTTATTTATGGTATGATAAAAAGCGAGGACATAAAGGTTTCGAAAACCACACCATAAGAAGGTCTTTGATAGAGGTTTGGGAAAGGTATAAAAACCTGCTGGAAGCAAAAACTCCGTATTGGTTGTCACCATTAGAGGCGTTGAGTGTGAAAAACATCAATATGAAAGGGGGATGGGCAACATATCAGAATTTAATAACAAAAACAGAAGGTAAATGGAAGTTGAAGTCGTTTGAGGTAGTTAAGGAATATATTACTGATTGGCTGCATTACTTTCAAATCAATGAAACGTTTAAAAAAGATCTGAGATTAAGAGGCTTTGAGGACAAAAAGTCGAAATTCCAGACAGAAATATTAAATAGTGATTTTAAAGTTTTGGCTAAAATGTATAAGATATTATTAGAATGGCATACAAAGGATGAAGAGGTAAAATCGGTTATGATTGACTGGGCCAAAGATTTTGGATATAACATACAGATGGAGGATTGGGAGAAATTATGGAAAGAAGGTTTAAGATTCACTGCATGTACAACAATAAAAGAAAATGTGATGAAAATGATGTATCGATGGTATGTAACACCAGTAAAGTTAGCAAGGATGTATAAAGGATGTAACAAATTTTGGAAATGTAAAGAAAAAGAGAGTACATTTTATCATATGTGGTGGGAATGTAAGAAAGTAAGAGGCTTTTGGGAAATGATATATAATGAATTGAAGAAAATGTTTAAATACACTTTTGTTAAGAAACCAGAAGCGTTCCTACTTGGTATTACAGGGAATGAGATAAATAAGAAAGAAAGGAAGTTATTTTTATATGCAGTGACTGAGCAAGAATACTGATGGCACAGAAATGGAAGCAAGAGGAGTTACCTACACTAGACGAATGGAGAATGAAGATGACAGATTATGCAGAACTTGATAGACTGACGGGAAGGATCCGAAATCGACGAGATCAGAGATTTATAGAAGATTGGGAAAAGTTTACAGAGTATATGCATAAATTAAGTGATAATCAAATAACGATTGTAAGTTTTAATGAAGCTCTGTAAGAAGAAAAGTTAGAAAGTGAGCAAAATAAGACTTAATTTATAAAAATAATGGAAGTAAGGTTTTAGAAATGTGTAAGAAATTAAGAAGGGAAGGAGTATAAGTCAAGTTGAGGGAAGTCAAAAAGAGAATGGATATAAAAAAGATGTATGAATTGTATCAATTTTGCATTGGAAAAATTGAATAAAAATAATTCACCAAAAAAAAGAGGTCTGTTCCTCTTAATGCAGCTTCAGTGCATGCATTATTTATCGGCTTTTGTCTCACCTTTGCTGAGGGTCTTAGTGTGCTTTACAGAGCCCTCTGGAGGAGGCAGGTGTAATAACTATTCATTGGTATGAATTTGATTGATTGATTGATTGATTGATTGATTGAATTGATACTAATTAATATCATTTTCGTCAGGCGTTGACCCAAACTTGAATTTATAACCATTAATAGCATATTGGCATTTGATAACAATTATTGAATTGATTTGAGATATTATTATTCGGAAGGCGCTTTAATGTGATATATAGACAGTTGATATATAGACAGTTGATGATAAATTGATTTAATAAATAATTGAATATATAATTAAATAAATAATAATAATTAACAACAAGAATAAAACTGGGAATAAATAAATAAATAGAAATTAATTAATTAATTAATTTAATAAAGTAGAATAATTAAATAATAACAGTATTAATAAATAAGCAATAATAAGAATAAAATAATTAATAACTAGATAAATAAAAAATAAAAAATAAATAAATTAATTAAATTTTAAAAATAAATTAATTAAATTTTAAAAATATTAATTATAATAATAATAATAAATAACAACTCCACCCAATAAATAGCAACCACACTTTTATTAGTGCACAGCACAGCTCATGGCTCCCAAGAGGAAGCGCGTGGCAGAAGCAGCACGCAATGCGACTGGTAACCCATCTCAGGCGCAATGTGGAATGAATAACCAAAAGCCCATTTCACATTTTCTCAATGACTTTAGATCATTCATAGATGATTATGAGCAACGTTTTCCTGATCAGAACCCCAGCCCACCCCCATCTCCTGATGCAATCACAGATAGCCTACCCTATTCACAGGTTGTTCCAGAGAGCCCGCCTCCTTCACAGCGGGATGACCTTCCCGGCACCTCTGCCACCCTCTTTAGTGACTTTCAACTGACAAGGGCGGGTGCAAGCACCTGAGGCAGGGCAGAGCCAGTCCAGACTAGGTCCCAGTCACATTCCACAGCATCCGCTCCACGGGGGCGGAGTGGGAAGGCTGCATCTAAGTCGTCTCGTGCTAATAACCCTGTCGCTTCTAGTTCATCTAGTCATTCGCAGAATATGCAGCCCAGAGTCCAGCTCCCGGAATTGGGCACATCATCCGGGGCTGAGGAGGAGCAGCAGCAGTTGGAGGAGGAGCCCCGTACAGTGGCAGAGGATAAGCCTTCCGGCAAGAGACGTGAGAAGAAGAAGCACATTTGCAAGAAAAGCAAGTCAAGGAACGATGACACGGACAAAGAGACAGGTAGCTCTTCCGAGTATGATAGCGATGCCTCCCTGGGTTCCTACTGGCGTAGAGGAGAGGAGATCTCTAGTCTCCCTGACTGGGCTCTCTCCAGGAGGGCCAATTCCAATCATAAACAGTTTGGGGTAACCCAGGAGTGAAAGGATGGGGCTCTAGTCAAATAATCAACTACTTCGACCTATTCAACTTCAGATGACATCCCGGGGGATCATCTCTCCCCTAAATTGCGGGCAAAAATTTTAAATGGGGAATTTGTAGACATGTTTAAATTGGTTCATCCTGCAGAGGAGTTGGGGAGGGGTGAAAAGAGGCCTTCCTATGGGAAACGAAAAAGCAAGTACCCCTCAGTCCCAAGGACATTCGACAACTGGCTAGATGGTTTTCAGGCTTATATGGGGACAATTGTGGCTGCCTATCCAAAACGAGTGGTCCACTTGGTGGCTTACCTGTCGCACATCCACCGGTGGAGGCCAAGGCACGTAAGAGACCCAACATGGAGGCCCACTGGCCTAAATATTGGGAAATAATTGAAAAAACTGGAGACAATTGGAGGTTGCTAAGTTTGGAGAAATTGAAAACTAAGGTACGAGATTGGTTGCACTATGCGCAAATTCAAGAGGTATTTAAAATAGATAAAAAAGTTGGATTCCAGGTGGAAAAATCGAAACTAGAGACTGAATTGTTAGAGCCAAAAAGTAAACTACTTTCGAGAATGTATAACTTGCTGCTTAAGTGGAATACACAGGATGAGACAGTCAAATCCGCTATGATAAAATGGGCTCAGGATGTGGGGCATAACATTATGTTTGCAGACTGGGAAAGGTTATGGAACACCGGTTTGAAATTCACGGCATGTACTGCCTTGAAGGAAAATATTATGAAAATGGTATACCGGTGGTACATGACCCCAGTCAAGTTAGCCAAGATATGTCATCTGTCTGACAATAAATGTTGGAAATGTGGAGAGGCGGAAGGGACATTCTTTCATCTCTGGTGGACCTGCCCGAAAGTGAAGGCCTTCTGGGAAATGATCCATAATGAACTAAAAAAGGTATTGAGATTTACCTTACCTAAAAAACCGGAGGCCTTCCTTCTGGGCATGGTGGACCAGAGAGTGCTTAAGAAGGACAGAACCTTTTTTATGTATGCTACCACAGCAGCAAGGATCCTGATTGCAAAATACTGGAAGACACAAGATTTACCCACGCTGGAGGAATGGCAATCGCAGTTGATGGACTATATGGAACTGGCTGAAATGACTGGCAGAATCCGAGACGCGGGAGAAGAAACAACTGAGGAGGATTGGGAAAAGTTTAAGGACTATTTGAAAAAACACTATAAGTTGTATGAATGTTAAAAAAAATGCACCTTTCAGGAAATTCTAGCTTCAGCAAATGTAAGTTATTGGAATGAAAATTAAGACACAAGAATTCAGAGGTAAAATAATGAAATAATTTTATTGTGTTTAATATAAAACATATAAGAATTGAGCGACAGTAAAATTGAAAATAGGGAACATGATAAAATGGAAGTTACAATAAGTTTTGAAATAAGTTAACAAATTGCTGATGCTTTATAAGACAGAGAACGCAGGGTTCGGAGGATGTGGGGAAGTCCTATAGGTTAGATGGAAAAAGAATATGGAAATTTGTTATTTATATCTCTCTTTCTTATAACCACTCTTTATTCTTTTTTCTGTATTTCTGTACTTTTAAAAAAGCAATAAAAAAATGTTTAAAAAAAAAAAAAATACCTGTCGCACATCCATACGGCATACGCCCTTTCCGGGGAGGCCACCGCAGGAAGGCCTCTAGGATTCCGTTAGCGTGCTGGGATCAAATTGAAAACGGCATCTGGTCGGTAGCTGTGGGTCCATATGTCGAGAAGAAGCAGGTGGATTCTAATCATTCGGCCAGGGCTGACCTACGGAGGGACATTAAGCGGAAGGTATGTTGGGAGTTTAACAAAGGGTCATGCCAAAGGCACTCTTGCAAATACCCTCATGAATGCCAGAGATGCGCCGGGGCTCACCCAGCTGCAGCTTGTTTTAAGGGAGGAAAGCAGCCCTTTCGTGGAGGCCGGGGGTTCCACCACTCCAGTTCCAGGGGAGCCCCAGCGGCTGGAAACAGAAGATAAGGTAGTTCTGGAGCTAGCCTTTCCCCCGATCAAGCTTGCTCCTCTCCGTGACCTTCTATCCTTTTACTCGGACAAAAACGCAGCTTCCTATCTTTGGGAGGGATTTTCCAGTGGGTTTCGAATTCCAGTAGCAGGTTCTTTAATAGCAAAGGATTCCCCTAATCAAAAGTCTGTTAGGGAGAGGCCAGAGGTAGCGGAGAGGAAGATAGCTAAGGAAGTAGGCGCAGGGAGGGTAGCAGGCCCATTTAATAGCCCACCTATCCGGAACTTGCACATTTCACCTTTAGGCATCGTCCCCCAAAAGACCCCCGGAGAATTCAGGCTTATCCACAATCTCTCTTATCCAAAAGGCGGCTCTGTAAATAATGCCATTCCATCAGAGTTATGCTTGGTTAAATATGCCACCTTCGGCCAGGTGGTAAAACTTATTAGGGGTTTCGGTCATGGAGCACTGCTAGCGAAGTGAGATATAGAATTGGCCTTTCACCTTTTGCCGGTTCACCCTAATGACTTTTGGTTGCTGGGTTTCAAATTCCAAGGGAAGTATTATGTTGATAAGGCTATGCCAATGGGCTGTTCAGTAGCCTGTTCAGCTTTTGAAACATTCAGCACGTTTTTGGATTGGGCCTTGCGTTTTAGAACAAATTCTTCCGGGGTGACGCACTCTCTTGATGACTTTCTTCTCGTGGGGAATTCCGATACCGGGGAATGTGCATTTCTTGGTGCATTTTCAGCCGTAGCTCAGGACCTGGGTGTTCCCTTAGCAGCTGATAAAACTGAGGGCCCGACCACACGACTCACCTACTTGGGTGTGGAACTGGATACAATTGCCCAATCATCCCGCTTACCTAAGGAAAAAATAGACGCGCTTCTGGAAATAATCTGTAAAACCCTCATGTTAAAAAAGGTCACTCTTAGATAGATACAATCCCTGTTAGGTCATTTTAACTTCACCTGCAGAGTAGTTTCCCCGGGACGCCCCTTCTGCTCCTGCCTGGCCACGCTTTCAGCCGGTCTCAAGCATCCACACCACAGGGTCAGACTTCCTAAGCCAGTTAAGGCTGATCTAGAGATCTGGATAACATTTTTGAATCACTACAATGGAGTATCTTTATGGCAGGAAGTCCTTAACTTGTCCTCAGATTTCCAGGTTCAGTCAGACGCGGCAGGGTCCCTGGGCTTTGGCTTGTTCTTTAGAGGTCGGTGGTGCGCTCAGCAGTGGCCAGCGGGATGGCAGGGCAAGGCTATCACGCAGGATCTCACTTTCCTTGAGTTTTTTCCCATAGTAGTGACCGTGCATATTTGGATGGAGGAGTTCCGGAATCGCCGGGTGTGCTTCAGAACTGATAACCAGGCGGTGGGGAACATACTGGCTAGGCAGTCATCTCATTCCGAGAGGGTGTCGTCCCTCCTATGGTCGTTCGTCCTCCGGTGCCTTGAGTATAACATAATTTTTTCGGCCAAATTTATACTGGGGGTTAATAACGATATAGGAGATGCCTTGTCTCGTTTCCAGATGCCTCACTTCCGACTGCTAGCACCTGGAGCTCAACTGTTGCCCAAACCCTTTCCGGAGCACCTGTGGAACCTTGGAGACGCAAAGTGATTAAGGGAGTATTAGCGTCTGTCGCACCTTCCACTCTCAGATCTTACAAGAAAGTGTGGTGCGATTTCATGGGTTTCAGGTCAGGGATATCAAGGCTTTCGCCTAACGTGCCACCCTCCACTGATGACGTTCTGCAATACCTCTCCCACCTTGATGATTTGGGCCGGGACATCAGCTTCTTCTGTAAAGCCATGTTTTCCTCCGACCCGTGCAGTGACTTCCTGATCCGCAGAGCTATTGAAGGTTGGGGTAGGCTGCAACCCCCTAGAGCCAAGGGCCGTAAGCCAGTTTCTTACGGGTTGCTCTCTCAAATACGCATAAAGCTTAGGTCGATCTGCTGGACCAAGTTTGAGGCCCGCCTCTTTTCCACGGCATATGCTATCTCCTTTTTTGGCGCGTTTAGGGTTGGCGAGGTAGTAGCCAAGGTTACCGCAAGTGGCTCAACGCGCGGCCTCCTCATGGAGGACATGCAGATGTCCGAAGCTAGCATGACGGTGCGGATACGTCAATCTAAAACCGATCAGGCTGGGAAGGGTTCCCTTGTTAAACTGACAGCTTCTGCGCAGCAGGGCCCATGCCCGGTCAAGGACACCAGGCAGTACCTTTACCTCAGACCGCCAGGTCCTGGCCCGCTCCTGGTTCACAAGGACGGGTCATGATTGATGAGGCACCAATTCACAAGGGTACTCCGCAAAGCTATAGACGCCTGTGGTTTATCCTCCCAGGATTACGCAGCACACTCGTTCAGGATCGGCGGCGCCACAACAGCTGCCCATTTGGGCCTGCCGGCAGATAGGATTAAAGAAATGGGCCGCTGGAAATCCGATGCTTATAAAGGCTACATTCGTTAGCATGCGCTGAACTTCGCTACATTATCTCCACTTACCCGTCCTTCCTTTCTTTTATCCTTAGACGTCTTCAGAAAGAGTGTTTGGATCTGCGGCCACAGTATAGTTCATTGGGCCCACGTACGGTCAGCTAGCTGCGGCCTCACCCCTAATCTTGGGTTGCCATCTGGAATGCGAGTTTCCTGGTTTTAAAGGCGAGGCATGCGTTGGGAGGAACTCATGCCATTGCTGAGAGAAAAAGTTGCCGCGTTTGGCCCCCCTGACATCCTTATCCTTCAACTGGGGGAGAATGACCTTGTTAGCAGAAGAAGTGCGGACTTGTTGTGGAACATAAAAAGAGACTTGGATGAGCTTGCTGCCTTGTGTCCCGGTCCTCCTTCCTAAAGAGAATAGTTTGGTGCAGTGTGCAGAACACTATGGCCATAGAAAAATCCAGGAAACTCTTAAATCGCACAGTAGTCCGCTGGGTGAGCTTTATGAATGGCCAAGTCATTTCTCGTGACCGTATCCGGATTGGCGATCAGGCCTTGTTCCGGAATGATGGGGTTCATCTTTCAGATCGGGGGAACGATATTTGGTTAGGTAGCATCATCAGCAGTATCAGGGATTGGTTACAGCTGTGAGGGTATTGGCGGCGAGCCTTTTGGGCTCGGGTGACGGTTAGGCATTGGAATGTGTTTGTGGTGTGTGAAAGGGCTAGGTGTGGCCATCGCCTACGCCTTCAATTTTTGGGTATTCCGTTAAAGGAATCCGGCGGTTGTGGATCCTGTCCGCTGCCTGTGTGGCGGGGGGTCATGGCACGACCCTCGGTGACATCAGGGGAGAGCTTATAGTTGGATTAGCATCAACAGGCTCCACCTACTGGTGAATAAACCCCCCTTTTAGACTCACCCCTGTCCGAGTGGGTGGAGTCAAGTGATGTGATCCAATGCCTAAGCCAATACCTTTTCACTTGCTGTAATCAATAAAGTTGTGGCCTTTTTCTTGCCCATTAACCTTATATTACGTGTCCATGTGTCTTCATTCCACTAAGCGGGGATTGGGTCCTCGAACCACAATATTGGAGTACTCCAATAATTTGGCAAGCCACTCTATTTTTGTCAGTACAATACCACTTTTCCAATTTTTTACAATCAATACCCTTGTGGCTACTGTTGCGTATAAATATAAGGTCTTGTCTTCTTCCTTTAGGCTTCCTGGTACTATTCCCAATAGAAAACCTTCTGGTGTTTTCCTAAATGAATATCTGAACATTTTTTTCATTTCGTTATATATTGTTTCCCAAAACTGTTTGATGTTTAAACAATTCCACTATATATGTATCATAGTACCTTTTCCAGTGTTGCATCGCCAGCAGACATCGCTACAATTTTTATTCATTTTTGCTATTCTTTCAGGTGTTAAATACCATCTATGTTGTATTTTGAGGTAATTTTCTTTCAATATATAACACATAGTGAATTTCATATCTTCTTTCCACAATTTTTCCCATTGTTCAAACATAATATTTTCCCCAATATCTTGCGCCCATTTAATCATTGATGCTTTGACCAATTCATTCTTTGTTTCCCACTCTAAGATCAGATTATACAATTTAGATATTATTATTTTTCTTGTATTAAGTATTTATTGAATTTTGATATTTCTTTTTCAAATCCTAACTTTTTGTCTTTCGCTAATCTATACTTAATTTGAATATATTGGAACCAATCACTAATATGAGCTTTAATTTCTGTATAATCCTTTAATTCCAATTCTCCGTTTTCTTCCTTTAATACAATTTTATAGGTAGCCCAATTTTCTTTCATATTTAATTTTTTCACTGCGACAATTTCTGCCGGCGATGCCCACCAAGGAGTTTTTGGTTCTAGGAGTCTTTTATATTTCTCCCATATTTTATATATAGACTTTCTGACTATATGCCCTAGGAAGCCTTTATGTACTTTGACTTTTTCATCTATTAGATAGGCATGCCATCCAAATCTCGTCTCTACTCCCTCTAAATCCAATACATCTGACAAAGTCACGTTTTGGTCTGACATCTTGATTCAAAACGGCACCTAGAATCCAAGAATCTGCCAACTCCACCCTCAGGGAAACCCCTGCCGAATTTGGTGATGATGCTTCAAGGGGTATCCCAACCTATAGAAAACAAACAATTTCCCAAAACATCGAGTAGACGGAGGGTGTTGTTCTTGTTCTTTTCCAGGGCCTGTGGAGGAATGTCATATGCTTCAGGTCATGCAGGGAAGCCTTGCTTATGCCCCCTGCCTGCAGCTGCTGCCTTTTGTCTGCCACTACAAAAAAGGTATGGCAGTTCTGACTATCCTTATCTCCAGACTCAAACTGTGGCAACTGTCATTTTAAGCCCAAGGTCCCCATTTCTTTCTGCCAGCAATCAGTGGGTCAGAGCAACAGGGAAGTGGGTGGAGCAACAGGTGTGACTCTTACTTTGTTCAGTATGGTCCCATCTGCACGGTGCATTAAAAGCACTCCCCCCCCCCAAAAAAAAAGAAGAATAATGGGAACTGTAGTCCACTGAGACCTTTTAACATCACAGTAATCCAAGTTTATGCACCAACCACTGGTGCTGAAGAAACTGAAATTGACCGATTCTATGAAGACTTACAACACCTTATAGAAATGACACCAAAGAAGGATGTTCTTCTCATTATAGGGGATTGGAATGCTAAAGTAGGGGATCAAGAGATAAAAGGAACAACTGGCAAGTTTGGCCTTGGAGATCAAAACGAAGCAGGGCAAAGGTTCATAGAGTTCTGTCAAGAGAACAAGCTGGTCATCACAAACACGCTTTTCCAACAAGACAAGAGACAACTCTACACATGGACATCACCAGATGGGCAGCATCAAAATCAGATTGATTATATTTTCTGCAGCCAAAGATGGAGAAGCTCTATACAGTCAGCAAAAACAAGACCTGGAGCTGACTGGCTCAGATCATCAGCTTCTTATAGCAAAATTCAAGCTTAAACTGAAGAAAGTAGGAAGAACCACTGGGCCGGTAAGATACAATCTAAATCAAATCCCTTATGAATCACAGTGGAAGTGAGAAACAGGTTTAAGGATTTAGATTTGGTGGACAGAGTGCCTGAAGAACTATGGATGGAGGCTCGTAACATTATACAGGAGGCAGCAACAAAAGCCATCCCAATGAAAAGGAAATGCAAGAAAGCAAAGTGGCTGTCCAGCAAGGCCTTACAAATAGCAGGGGAGAGAAGGCAAGCAAAATGTGAGGGAGATAGTGAAAGATGCAGGAAACTGAATGCAGATTTCCAAAGAATAGCAAGGAGAGACAAGAAGGCCTTCTTAAACGAGCAATGCAAAGAAATAGAGGGGAAAAACAGAGATCTGTTCAAGAAAATTGGAGATATGAAAGGAACATTTTGTATAAAGATTACCATAATAAAGGACAAAAGTTGTAAGGACCTAACAGAAGTAGAAGACATCAAGAAGAGGTGGCAAGAATACACAGAGGAATTATACCAGAAAGATATGGGTGTCTCGTACACCCCCGGTAGTGTGGTTGCTGACCTTGAGCCAGACATCCTGGAGAGTGAAGTCAAATGGGCCTTAGAAAGCACTGCTAATAACAAGGCCAGTGGAAGTGATGATATTCCAGCTGAACTATTTAAAATTTTAAAAGATGATGCTGTTAAGGTGCTACACTCAATTTGCCAGCAAATTTGGAAAACTCAGCAGTGGCCAGAGGATTGGAGAAGATCAGTCTACATCCCAATCCCAAAGAAGGGCAGTGCCAAAGAATGCTCCAACTACTGCACAATTGCACTCATTTCACACGCTAGCAAGGTTATGCTTAAAATTCTACAAAGCAGGCTTTAGCAGTATGTGGACCAAGAACTCCCAGAAGTGCAAGCTGGATTTCGAAGGGGCAGAGGAACCAGAGACCAAAGTGCAAACATGCGCTGGATTACGGAGAAAGCTAGAGAGTTCCAGAAAGATATCTACTTCTGCTTCATTGACTATGCAAAAGCCTTTGACTGTGTAGATCACAGCAAACTATGGCAAGTTCTTAAAGAAATGGGAGTGCCTGATCACCTCATCTGTCTCCTGATGATGTGGGACAAGAAGCTACAGTTAGAACGGGATATGGAACAACTGATTGGTTCAAAATTGGGAAAGGAGTACGACAAGGCTGTATATTGTCTCCCTGCTTACTTAACTTATATGCAGAATTCATCATGCGAAAGGCTGGGCTGGATGAATCCCAAACCGGAATTAAGATTGCCGGAAGAAATATCAACAACCTCAGATACGCAGATGACACAACCTTGATGGCAGAAAGTGAGGAGGAACTAAAGAAGCTTTTAATGAAGGTGAAAGGGGAGAGCACAAAATATGGTCTGAAGCTCAACATCAAAATAACAAAGATCATGGCCACTGGGTCCATCACCTCCTGGCAAATAGAAGGGGAAGAAATGGAGGCAGTGAGAGATTTTACTTTCTTGGGTTCCATGATCACTGCAGATGGTGACAGCAGTCACAAAATTAAAAGACGCCTGCTTCTTGGGAGAAAAGCAATGACAAACCTAGACAGCATCTTAAAAAGCAGAGACAGCACCTTGCCAACAAAGGTCTGTATAGTTAAAGCGATAGTTTTCCCAGTAGTGATGTATGGAAGTGAGAGCTGGACCATAAAGAAGGCTGATCGCTGAAGAATGGATGCTTTTGAATTCTGGTGCTGGAGGAGACTCTTGAGAGTCCCATGGACTGCAAGAAGATCAAACCTATCCATTTTTAAGGAAATCAGCCCTGAGTGCTCACTGGAAGGACAGATCGTGAAGCTGAGGCTCCAATACTTTGGCCACCTCATGAGAAGAGAAGACTCCCTGGAAAAGACCCTGATGTTGGGAAAGATCATCAAGGAGAAGGGGACAACAGAGAATGAGATGGTTGGACAGTGTTATTGAAGCTAGCAGCATGAGTTTGACCAAACTGCGGGAGGCAGTGGAAGACAGGAGTGTCTGGCGTGCTCTGGTCCATGGGGTCACGAAGAGTCAGACACGACTAAACAACAACAACAAGTCCACTGAGAGTTCTGAGAGTTGTCAAGAGACCCCTATTCCTCTCACAAAGCTACAATTACTAGAGTGGTTAACCCACTCTTCCCATTAATTAAAACACAAGCCACGTTTTATTAATGGAAATGTTTATTTGATAATGATAATAGAATATTTATTTATTTAAATGCTCATATTCCTCAATCTCATGCCAAAGTGCCACAAGGCTGGGAGCGAGGGATCAGATTCCACTTCCTCTGGAAGAGAGTTCCAAGGTTTTGGAGCCATCCCTGGGAAGGCCCTGTCATGCCTTGTTCAGCAAGGAAACTGCACCTCTGAAGCAGGTCTTCATCACTGGGTTGGTTTCCAGGGGAGAAGGGTCCTTTTGGTATCCCCAGTTGTTGGATCACCCTGGATTTGTGGTGAGAGTGTCAGACTGGGGCCTAGAGAGACACCGATTCAACTCCCCCCTTGACCACAAAGTGCTCTGGGTGACTTTAGGCCAGTTGCTCTCTCTCTCTTGACCTTGTCTACCTTGCAGGGCTGTGGAAAGAATTAATCTTCCTCTTATTAAAATTTACATGCCATCCTGCACCTGAAGATCACAGGGCAGTTTACAATATGAAAATACAACATGAAAACACAAATTACATAGCATAATAGCAAAACAACACCACCCCTCCCCCACTATCACACTTAAAAGCCGTAGATGGCTTAATCAGCCAAAGCCCTAGTTGAAGAGGAATGTTTTTGCCTGGCTCCATGAAATGGCTGAGGTACTAACTTTGTAAACCACCTTCCACAACCTTCCATTTGCATGTCTGCTGTTTCCCCCTCAGATCTTGAAGAAAACACAGTCAAAACCTGTCCCACAGCTCATAGCTCAGGTTAATGCATGAGCGAATGCGACAGTGGTGAGTCTAAAGCATTGGCCCTTCAACCCTGAGGGCTTCCACCTGTGGTCCAGCATCACTGTGTTGCTGGCCAGGCCTCATGGGCCCTGGAGCCTTTTCTCAGTGCCCCCAAGTGTTTCCTGAGTGAGTCTGTGGGGAAGCTGATTTCTGGGAGAATTTGCGGTGGTACTGAGGCACCTAATCATAAGCCTGCATTTTTATCAAAGCTTATATATTGCAATCAAGGCTTGTATTTAAAAATGAGCTTAAAAAAGGATTTTCAAATGTTTCATGCCAGGCAGAAAGAACCTTGGCAAGAGGTTTTTCTCCTAAGACAAGGGGGGCCCCATTGATTTATAGTAGAAAAACAATTCTCAAAGTCATAAAAAGGGAGAATTACATATGCTGCCCCAAGGCTGAAAAAACACAATTAAGAATGGGTAAATAAGTAAAATAATACCAATGTGCCTCCCAGTAAAATGAGCCAGATCTTCTTTCCAAGGTTGAAAGGCCAAGAGCAGTGAAAAAGGCAACTGGCTTGGCTAGAAGAAAAGAGAGCATTTTTGGGAAATTTTCTAAAGCTGTTTCTTTCTTAAACTGAGAGAGTTAAAAAAGGCAATAAATGTTGGGAAGAGCTAATGGGAGAAGCATCTAGCTGGCTGGGAAAGGAGGGGAAAAGGGGGGAGGTGTACACTGAAGAGGTTTATTTTAAAAGCTGTGTTTTTTTACTGAGTTCCTTCCTTTTTACTTTGAGAAGCTTTATTCTTTTAAAAGGCTACCTATGATAAGTGAATGAAATATATTAGCTTAAATATATTGGCTTAAATGTAATTATGCAAAGGATTTAAGGAATGCTAGATTCTTATTTCATATGGTTGTAAGAGTTGTATTTATCCTGAAATTAAGTCAGCCACCAGTCTAGCCCCCCTGCTAGACAGAAGACGCCATCCAAGCACTCTTGATATATAGTTGTCAGGCATTTGTTTAGAAACCTTAAATGAAGGAAATCTTTCAATGTTGATGTGAACTCAAGATCCTTGACATCTGTTGAACATAAAAATGTAAGATTAAACATTTGTTTTAGAAGGCAATAGGGCAAGGAGGGCAAGAGGTGAGCTGGTAATTAAGATTCCATGTAAGATATATTATTACTTATTTGTCATATATATAGCTCTTTGTCTCCCTTATAAGGGCAAGGAAGTGGGTGTATCTTTTGTGGGTGTATCTTTTGTGATTGGTTCTACCAAACAGCCAATAGGAATTTCAACCAGGCTGATTGGACAGAGGCAGCCACAGGAGGAGCAAAGGGGGCTGGATTAAGGGAATATAAGTGCTGGCCAGGATGGCAAGAGGCCAGGCCAGAGCTTGGTAACCATATACCACTGTGCCTCTCATTTATTTGTCTGACAAATAAATTATTATTTTAATTTCTCTATTGCTGCGTTGAATATTTCATTCCAGCTAAGCGTTAACCACAAGCAGGGTGCTACATTTTATGGTGCCACTGTGACTCGGATAAGTGGTCTGCTGGAACGCAGCCCCTTCGCCCTACTGGGCAGGGTACAAGAGAGAGGACAACTGCCTACCCAAAGCGCACACTGGTAAATTTTTCCAGGGGGAACGCAGAAGACTCGTCTGTCTGATACCCTGCTCATTGGCGGCGACGGACCGGGGGAAACAGGGAACCAACCAAGGGTAAGTGCACAAAGGGATTTTTGGCCCTCCAATTAATTAGGAGGAAGAGAAGTCTTGATCAAACTTCTGCGTCTCAGTAAGGGGAAACTGAGTACGCTAGGTGGTTGGGTACATCAGATGGTGATCTGGTGTAGGGAAAGGGAAGGATTGGGAGGTAGAGTGTGGTGAAGTATCCAGCGCATTGTATGTGTGAGAAAGTACAGAGCAATCTGTAGCTGACCTGAGTGTGGAGTGGGTAGTACTTCGGTTCCCAGTGAGGCGACTCCATCTGGGCAAGGAAACTCACGAAGTGTGTGTGCGAGTGACTGAGTGGATACTTCACAGGGCCATACAATGGGAGTTGGGGGTTCAAAGGGGGAAAATACACCTCTTGAGTGTATGTTAAATAATTTTAAGAAAGCCTTTTCAGGGGCATATGGAGTCAAAATGACGCCAGAGCGCTTGAGAACGTTATGTGAACTAGAATGGCCGAAACAAAATACTGAATGGCCATCTCAGGGAACTTTTGATATAAATTTAGTAAGCAAACTTTGGTCTAACATCGCCAAAGAAACTGGAGGGTGCCCAGAACAATTTCCATATATAGATTCCTGGCTGAGCACATTAAATAAAAATCCTCCATGGATAAGGGAATGCAAAGTCAAACGATGCAAATTATTGGCTATAAAAGCTGAAGCTAGGAAAGGAATCTTGCCAAATAAACTCAAACCCATTTTTGAGGGACCAGAGGAAGAGGTGCTTCCACCTCCACCCTATGCTCCACATCGAAGGGAGCTTAATCCAAACACTCCGCCAGTTGTAACCCCAAGGCAAGAAAGTGGAATGAATAATGGGAGTGGAGTCACAGAGCTTGATTCCTTGATAGATTATGATAAATATCTTCAGGAGGCATTGGAGTCCTATAATAAAGCCCAAGCAGAAGTGGTTATTCCACCCGTGACTCCTAATAGACCTGCATCTACAGTCTCCTTTAGTGGAACAACTGATTGCCCACCCCAAACCCCTGTACATCCAAGTCCTAGAGAATTATTACAGAAGTTACAGGGAGACCTTAATCGGTCAGCAAGCAATACAGCCAGGCGTATAAAGCTGCTAAAAGAACGCCTTGGGACAAATACCATCCCCTATGATTTGAGGCCCCTAGAGCAAAGCGAAGAGAAAGATCACGTAGTAGCCCCTCTTAGAAGAGTATTTGATGCACTTGAGGAGCCTGCGCTGGTTAATGGGCAACCCGGACCACGGCCACCTCGAACTTCGACCCTGCAATATATTCCATTCACAACTACAGATCTGATGAATTGGAAAACACACACCCCATCTTTTGCAGAAAAACCTCAGGCTATGATGGACTTGGTGACTTCAATAGTAAATACTCATAGTCCTACTTGGACAGATTGTCGCCAGCTCCTAAATACTCTTTTCACCACTGAGGAAAGGAGAGACATAATTGAAAAGGCACAGATATATTTGCGTGAGCAGGCCAGAGTGGGAAATATTTTTAATATTGACCGTCATCTCCAAGATAACTTTCCCTTGGAAGATCCTAATTGGGATCCAAACAATGGAATTCATCTGGCCAGACTTACCACCTACCGCCAGACACTTGTGCAAGGTATCCGCAGGGCATGCCAGAAGCCCACTAATATGTCTAAAGTCTCAGAAGTAGAACAGAAACCAAATGAGAGTCCAGGAGACTTTTTAGAGAGGCTGCAAGAAGCCTATCGTATATGGACTCCTTTTGACCCTGAAGCCCCTGAAAACAGCAGAATGATTACTGCTACATTTGTGGCCCAGTGCGCTTCTGATATTCGTAAGAAAATTCAGAAATCAGAAGGATGGGAAGGGATGCTGATGAGCCAAATTATGGCCATTGCACGCCGAGTTTATCGGAATAGGGATGAGGCTGAGAAGCAAGAGAAGAAGAAGTGGCAGAAGGAAAAGATGGTAATGCTAGCCACAGCAGTGAAGCAAGACCACCGCCCCTTAAATGGAGGGAGAGGGCGAGGAAGGAATCCACCACTGGGAAGGAATCAATGTGCGAATTGCAAGAAGGAGGGTCATTGGAAGCGGGAGTGTCCTGAACCCCTGAGGTTGGAAGAAGTACGCCCAGGCCCAGGCCCAGGCCCAGGCCCAGGCCCAGGCCCAGGCCCAGGCTCCGGCCCAAGAAACCAGGGACGGGGACGGGGAATGATCCGAGATGGAAGATATCAGAGACCTGGACAGGGACGGAGTAGAGACAATTTCATTGGACTGGCAGAAGAGGATTTTACTCAAGACTAGGAACGACCGGACTCCATAAAGTTAGGCTTCCAGGAGCCCACGGTCACGATTCAATTAGGGAGCCATTTAATAGACTTTATGATTGATACTGGGGCTGAATACTCAGTACTCCCAGAACTATTGCAGAAAAAGGCATCCAAAAGTGTAGTCATTAAAAGTGCCACTGGTCAGTCAGCTAAGAGGTCTTTCCTCCAACCTTTGGAATGCCAGATTGGGGGACATCGTTTAACCCATCAGTTTTTGTATATACCTGAGTGTCCAATACCTCTCTTAGGCAGAGATATGCTGTCCAAATTGCAGGCCCAAATCACCTTCACTCCTCGAGGTCCAGAAATGAAACTGCCATCAAAAGCAGCAGGAATAATTACCCTCTCAGTACCCAAGGAACAATCATGGCGCCTAATGTCAGCCCTGCAAGTCCAACCCACATTGGATACAGAATTAAACAAGCTCCTCCGAACTCTACAGGTGCCACCAGGAGTATGGGCCGAAAATAGCCCACCAGGAATGGCTAAGAATATAGCTCCAATTGTAGTAACCCTAAAACCTATGGCTACCCCTGTATCTGTAAAGCAATATCCCTTACCCCGGCGAGCAGCAGAGGGCATCCAGAAACATTTGGACCGCCTATTAAAATATGGTCTGCTTAAGCCTTGCCAATCAGAATGGAACACACCCCTTTTGCCTGTTCGAAAACCTGGGACAGATGAATACAGGCCAGTGCAGGACTTGAGGCTCGTAAACCAGGCTATCGAGACCTTGCACCCAAATGTACCAAACCCATATACCTTGTTGAGTTTGATCCCACCAGAAGCAACATTTTTTACTGTATTGGACTTGAAAGATGCATTCTTCTGTTGCCGGCTGGCACCACAGAGCCAACCTA
Organism: Podarcis gaigeae; assembly: GCF_964106915.1. Lineage (NCBI taxonomy): Eukaryota > Metazoa > Chordata > Lepidosauria > Squamata > Lacertidae > Podarcis > Podarcis gaigeae. The sequence goes on from NC_139695.1 coordinate 22,535,352, forward strand.
TATTTGCCTTCCAGTGGGAAGACCCTTTAACAGGAACAAAAGGCCAGCTAACCTGGACAAGATTGCCCCAGGGCTTTAAAAATTCCCCAACTTTATTTGGCACTGCCTTGGCGAGGGATCTAACAAGTTACCCCTCAATACCGGGAGAAAAGGTGGTTCTGCAATATGTAGATGACCTTATATTAGCGGCAAAGGATTTTGATACCTGTAAAGAAGGGACAGAGGAACTGCTCCACTTGCTCTGGGAAGCTGGCTACCGAGTTTCCCAGAAAAAGGCACAGTTATGTTTAGAAAAGGTCAAATATTTGGGCTTTGACATCTCACACCAACAACGAGCATTGAGACCAGAGAGGAAAGAAGCTATTTGCCTTATCAAGGAACCTACCACAAGGAAACAACTTAGAGGATTCCTGGGAACAGCAGGGTTTTGTAGACTATGGATACCTGATTTCAGCAGTCTGGCCAAGCCCTTACATGAAAGCACTCGAGGTGCAGAAAAGGACCCATTCGTATGGGGACCTGAGCAGAAACAAGCCTTTTTAGTTATCAAACAACGACTTATGGAGGCCCCAGCCCTTGGATTGCCTAATTCGGAAAAACCCTTTCAGCTGTATGTACATGAACAGAATGGGATTGCAGCGGCAGTCCTGACCCAGAGATTAGGAAGTTGGAACCGCCCAGTAGCTTATTTGTCAAAACAATTGGACTCAGTAGCAAAAGGATGGCCTCCATGCCTAAGGGCAGTAGCGGCCACTGCAAGCCTTGTCAAAGAAGCTGATAAATTTACCTTCGGCCAGACGATGTATGTGAATGTACCTCATGCTGTTCTGACACTCATGGAATATAAGGGTAGTTATTGGCTAACGAACCCAAGGATGGCTAGATACCAAGGCCTATTGTGTGAAAATCCCAGGATTCATCTACGAGTAGTGAATATGCTCAATCCAGCGACTTTGCTGCCCCTACCAGAGGTAGATGATGAGGAATCACATGATTGTCTCCAAGTAATGGATGAAGTTTATTCCAGTAGACCTGATCTGAAAGATGAACCATTGAAAAATCCAGATGTTGTATATTATACGGATGGTAGCAGTTACCTTCATGAAGGTGCCAGACGAGCAGGATATGCTGTGGTCACCAATGAGGAAGTTGTGGAAGCTGAAGCTTTGCCTGCTGGCACATCAGCACAAAAGGCTGAACTTATAGGCTTAACTAGAGCTCTGCAATTGGCAGCTGGATGTAAGGCAAACATCTATACTGATTCTAAATATGCCTTCTTAACCCTGCATGCACATGGAGCTCTATGGAAAGAAAGAGGTCTAATAGGAGCCCACGGGAAGGCCTTGAAATATGGACCTGAAGTAGAAATCCTGTTAGAAGCAGTATGGGCTCCAGAACAGATTGCTGTAATGCACTGCAAAGGTCATGGACGAGGAAGGGATCCAATAACCAGAGGAAATCATGCGGCTGACAAAGCAGCCCGAGAGGCAGCCCAAAAGCCTGTGGGAGGATTTATAGCAGCCCTCATACCAGAGGTAGTTCCAGAAGATGTTAAACCTCACTATACCCCAGAAGAGAGGAAGTGGGCTGAACAGGAAGGAGCGGTTGTGAAGGACGGTTGGATGATCCTGCCGGACAATAGGATTTATGTACCTCATCATCTAGCAGGCACAATTGTAAGAAATTATCATGAATCTACTCACCTTGGCGGTACTGCAACCAGAGAGAGTCTCAGTCGGAAGTTGTATATTATTAATCTATCACAATTAGCAACTTGCATTTCACAGAAATGTGTTCTTTGTGCTAAAAACAATCCCAGGCAGGGACCGGTACAACCTCCTGGAATTCAGCATGTGGGATACGTCCCCATGGAAAGCCTAATTGTGGACTTCACAGAGCTGGTCCCTTCTAAGGGATTCAAGTATCTCCTTGTATTTGTAGATACTCTTACCGGATGGGTTGAAGCTTTTCCCACCCGAACTGAAAAGGCACGAGAGGTAACTAAGAGACTCCTCACTGAATTGATCCCAAGGTTTGGATTACCTAGATGCATTGGAAGTGATAATGGGCCAGCGTTCATTGATCAAGTAGTACAAGATGTATGTCGAGTCCTACAAGTAAAATGGAGACTGCATGCAGCATATAGGCCTCAGAGTTCAGGGAAAACTGAAAGAATGAATCGGACTCTGAAAACCCAATTGGCAAAATTAACCCAGGAAACGGGATTGGGATGGGTAGATGTGTTACCCATAACACTGTTTCGTGTTCGGTGTGCACCCACAAAAAGACTTAAGTTGTCACCTTTTGAGCTCCTGTATGGGAGACCGCCCTCCTTTGTTCAGGATATTCCAGCTGACCTTAAACAAATAGGAGATCATGTGACACAGGGACAAGTGCAATCTCTCTCCCGTGTTTTTGTTTCTCTTAACAGGTGGGCCCTCGAACGCACGCCGTGCAGCATTGCCGAGCCGATTCATCAGTTCCAGGCTGGCGATAGCGTATGGGTGAAAGAGTGGAAACGCGATCCACTTGCACCTAAATGGCGTGGACCTTACACCGTCTTGCTCTCTACTCCAACAGCGGTGAAGGTAGCTGAGGTGACCCCCTGGATTCATCACTCTCGTTTGAAGAAGTCCGAAGGCAGTTGGACGTGCAAAGGTGACCCCTCTAATCCTTTAAAACTAACTCTCTCCAAAAACCCCTGTATCTAGCCCTACCGGGAACGGGCTAGGTCACGGGCAACATTTGACGACCGGCCTGCTGCAGCCACAACCTGGAAGCTGGCTGACCTGCGCACGCCTGAAGCTTGAGGAGCGTCTAAACCAGCGATTGTGAACGGAAAGATTCTCTAATACAATTGATTGACTGCCCCCTTGTGGAACAATTATAAGTGATATTACCCATTGGGGATCCTCGGGATATATGTTTTGGTCTTGGTGGTACCCCATTTCTGTCACTGGGGGAATTATATTGGGGCTAATAATTATTTGCTATCACAATAAGGTAATCTTTTGTGGAAGGAATGCATATACTAGACATCAACATGATTTTATTATCAATCCTGATCCCTTGGGAAGGGGAAGGGTCCTTGAATCTGACCAAATTGGCTAAATATGGATTCAGCCATGACCACAATATGTGGGTAGGTTTAGCTGAAATGGTAGCCAATGTTGCAAATAGGACCAATTGCCTTGTTTGCTCTCTTGGGCCAGATGATTCAGAGGGAGGTATGCCCTTATTACCGATACCATTAGATGCCATTGGTATGGTAAGCGAAATGCCACACCAAACAGAAATACAGAATTTCCCCGGATGGAACTCAACTAAACCATTACGAGTTATACCTGTACAAGGGGAATTCTGTGTACATAAATCATCAGATGCAGCTGATTCTCCCATGATAGGCTCTTCTCATTGTCACTATACTTGGGATTATATTAAGAATAGTCATACCTGGGCACACGGTACTACCTATCGAACTCGGAATACCTTGCCCTGTGCACCTCCTTTTATTCACGCATGGAAAGTGGTGTGGAACATAACTGTGACAGAAAAAGGCAATCTAACATACTGCACTGTGAACTCTCTACCTCTTTTGGTATTTCGCCTTCTGTACTCCACGTACCAAAAACCTCAGACCCGATGGTTGTGGTGGATATGTGGAGAATGGGCATACAAAAAGCTCCCTTCCAAATGGAGTGGGACTTGTTTCTTGGGTTGGGTATTACCACCAATGTGGATTATGCCCACTAGTTCGGCCAGGCGAACACGAAGGAATGCTGATATTTCTCATATAGCAGGAGGAAGTACCCAAAGTTGGAGCGGTACTGATGATTGGCCGCCAGAGCGCATTATAGCCTATTATGATCCTGCCTCCTGGAATCCTGGTGAGCTCATACAAGGGGCACGGGATCCTATTTATAATCTAAACAGAATAATTCGATTGCAAGCAGTAGTGGAACTTGTAACCAATGCAACGGCCCAGAGTTTGAGACTTATTGCACAACAGTTGGATGAAAGTAGAGCCGCCATTTTGCAGCTGAAAATGGGAATGGATTATGTACTTGCCAGGCAGGGAGGCCTATGTGGAGTCTTGAACTTGACAGGGAATGCCTGTTGCTTTAACATTTCAGATAATGGTGAGGCAATCCGTGTGTTGGCCACAAAGATGGAGAATATAGCACATGTCCCAGTACAAACATGGGAAGGATGGGATATGGGATGGCTCACCAATTGGTTACCTAATGTCACAGGACTCAAAGGGATACTATTGTCTTGCTTGTTTTTCTTGACAGTAGTGGTAATGGTTTTGTGTATGATGCCATGTATCATTTCATGTTTTAGAAGTACAATTAGCAAGATGGTTTCAAATGAAACTCTACCTCATATCATGGCCCTATACAGAGCTTTACCTCAGGAATATGATGAAGGTCAAGCTATCAAGGACATTTGGGATGAAGGTCCTTGAGCTTGAAAGGGGGGAATGAGGCACCTAATCATAAGCCTGCATTTTTATCAAAGCTTATATATTGCAATCAAGGCTTGTATTTAAAAATGAGCTTAAAAAAGGATTTTCAAATGTTTCATGCCAGGCAGAAAGAACCTTGGCAAGAGGTTTTTCTCCTAAGACAAGGGGGCCCCATTGATTTATAGTAGAAAAACAATTCTCAAAGTCATAAAAAGGGAGAATTACATATGCTGCCCCAAGGCTGAAAAAACACAATTAAGAATGGGTAAATAGTAAAATAATACCAATGTGCCTCCCAGTAAAATGAGCCAGATCTTCTTTCTAAGGTTGAAAGGCCAAGAGCAGTGAAAAAGGCAACTGGCTTGGCTAGAAGAAAAGAGAGCATTTTTGGGAAATCTTTTAAAGCTGTTTTTTACTGAGTTCCTTTTTACTTTACAAAGGCTTTATTCTTTTAAAAGGCTACCTATGATAAGTGAATGAAATATATTAGCTTAAATATATTGGCTTAAATGTAATTATGCAAAGGATTTAAGGAATGCTAGATTCTTATTTCATATGGTTGTAAGAGTTGTATTTATCCTGAAATTAAGTCAGCCACCAGTCTAGCCCCCCTGCTAGACAGAAGACGCCATCCAAGCACTCTTGATATATAGTTGTCAGGCATTTGTTTAGAAACCTTAAATGAAGGAAATCTTTCAATGTTGATGTGAACTCAAGATCCTTGACATCTGTTGAACATAAAAATGTAAGATTAAACATTTGTTTTAGAAGGCAATAGGGCAAGGAGGGCAAGAGGTGAGCTGGTAATTAAGATTCCATGTAAGATATATTATTACTTATTTGTCATATATATAGCTCTTTGTCTCCCTTATAAGGGCAAGGAAGTGGGTGTATCTTTTGTGGGTGTATCTTTTGTGATTGGTTCTACCAAACAGCCAATAGGAATTTCAACCAGGCTGATTGGACAGAGGCAGCCACAGGAGGAGCAAAGGGGGCTGGATTAAGGGAATATAAGTGCTGGCCAGGATGGCAAGAGGCCAGGCCAGAGCTTGGTAACCATATACCACTGTGCCTCTCATTTATTTGTCTGACAAATAAATTATTATTTTAATTTCTCTATTGCTGCGTTGAATATTTCATTCCAGCTAAGCGTTAACCACAAGCAGGGTGCTACAGTACAGGTTGCAGGGGGTTGGACTTGAAGATCCCTTCCAGCTTCACAGTTCTGTAATTTATGTAAGAAGCTGTCAGACCCCAGAGCCATCTAGCTGAGCAGGATGATTTCTGGCAGGGGCCATTCGTAGCTCTACCTGGAGCTGCCGATGGGGAGTGGGATTGAATCTGGAACCTTCCTCACTCAAAGCCAGTGCTCTTCCACTGAGCCACAGCTCTGGGGACACGTGACAAGTGTCTAGCCTTGTCTCAGGAGACTCACGGTGGGCAAAGCTTCTTAAAGTCTGGTTGTGGGGCACAGACAACTATTGGCACATCTTCTCATCTCAGCTCTCCACATTGCCCCTCTGTCCCCGCCCCCCCCACTCCAGGATTTATGGCTTCCCTACACACTTTCCCCTAAAGTGCCTACAGCTTGTGCACTGCTCCCAACCCAAAGTTCCCATATAACAGATTTTGGAACAACTACTAAAAATACTTCAAAAATGTCTTTGTGCAGATCAGACACATCTGGGTGGATTTTTCCAAAAGGGGAGGCACACACACCCCTTCACCCACCCTGCCCCCATTTAGTCCCCCTTCTCTAACCTGGGCGTCTTGTTTCTGGCTACAGATTCCCAAGAGTGTCTTCCAGGCAGAAGCCCGAGGCGTGGACCTTTCAGTAGCCGCTGGTTACCTAGGGGTGGTGGAGACGGTCCTGACGGACGCTGAGCCGACATCTCTGGATGCAGCTGCTCATCTGGGCATCTTGCAACTGCTGAAGGAGGTGTCAGACATGGATGCCAACGAGCCGGAGGAACTGGCAATGCTGGAGCAGCTGGGGCAGCACTACATGGCAATTGCCGGGGCAATCCTGGAGGAGCAGAACGCTGAGGAGTGGTCCAAAATAAAGCTGGTAAAATCATGGCTTCCTAGAAGTAAGGGTCGGGTGGGTCTGGTGAGCCCCAATGTTTGAGGCAGGAAATCCAGAAAGCTAAAGCAGTCCTGATGGTCCACCATCCCTTTCCGTCCTTGAGAGTATGTGGCCAGACCAGGACCCATGGGAGACCCTAGGGCCATGAAGCTGACAGAGGTGACCTTGGAAGGCAATGCAGGCCTCTTAGTCCCACTGACCTCACAGGGCGGTTGTTCAGGGGTTAAACACGGAGGGAATACCTTGAGCTCCTTGGAGGTTTTTTTGGTGGGGCGGGGGGAGGTGAGATAGAAACACAATAAATAAAGAAACACTAGATGGTTGTCCGGCCTCTGCTGGAAGATTTTCAGGAAGGTAGAAATATATAAGGAAATAAATATCCCTGGGTACACACCTTAATTAAATGAGTTGCATCACACCTATGCTCACAGCAGTTAGACTTCTGGCAAAAATCTAAGTTATCAATCCCACTGTCTGCTGTGGCAGAATTTTACGCAACTAAATATGTACTTTATTACATGATTTACTACATTATTCCACAACATCCATTTCAATGCAAAGGAAACACAATTTGGTTTGGAAGGGCAGTTCATAGAATCAAAGGACTGCAGAGTTGGAAGGGATCCTCAGGGTCATCTAGTCCAAACCCCTGCAATGCAGGAATCCCAATTGGTTCCATATCATTGGCAAGCTGAACACAACAAAGGTGAAGACCAATCATATTCATTGATTTCTGTTCCAGACATGGGGCAAATAAGCAAACTCTGCTTCCGTTTCCATCAGGATTATCTGATGTCTCATACCACCTCCCTCTGTGTGACTGGCTCCATTGTGAAACTCTCCCTACTATCAAGAAGCTTCCCTAATCTTTGACCAAAATCTACCCTCCAGTAACTTAAGCAGCAGAAAAGTCATAGAATCATACAGTTAGAAGGGACCCCAAGGGCCATTTCGTTCCAACCCCCTGCAATGTATTAAGCAGCCTTTGCTCTCTTCAATGGGGCAGCCCCTCAGAGATGCTATTATGTGCTGCCCCCCCCCCCAGTCTGCAGGAGGAGGGCCAGGGAAACCCTTGGGCAACGTCGGATGATGATGATGATGATGATAAGGTTTGGGCAGCTGCTCCTGTGCTCCTCAGATCCTTGATGGACCCATGACAGTTGTGGAAAACATGGACAAGATGGTTTCCAGCCTCCATCAGCTCCTGAGTACAGAGAGGCCAAAGTCACCATCTGGTGTAAGAATGTTGGTGAGTAGCAGCAAGGCTCTGGGGTGCGAGGGGGAGGAAGAGCCTGGGGAATTGTTAAAGCAAATTTGATGCCAGAAATTCAGTAGGGAAGGAATTGAAAGTAAAACTGCAAATATCCTAATGTTGTTACACAAATTTGTGGTGCATCTCCCACAGTACTGTGTAGAGTACTCACCTCAAAAAGGATATTGCAGGGCTGGAAAAGGTTCAGAAAATGCAGTCAAAATGATCTGGGGGATGGAGGGGCTCCCCTATGAATGAAGGCTTGCAAAATGTGGGGCTTTTTAGCTTTGAGAATGTGGGAATGTTGGGGGCTTCCGGTCGGCGCCAGCGCTTAATGGCTGTCCTCCCTTCGAGCTCCGGAGGAGGACTGCTTCACGAGTTCGGGTCTGACCACTACAGCGAAGCGGGGACCCTTAAAAATCACAGGCGCGGAAGCCTGTGAACAAGGAGACTCGGCGGGCACCATTTTCGCCCCCCCCCTTACTGCAAAAGAGCCTTTTTAAAGGCTCCGGAGCGGCATCGGGTGTGCGCGCGGTGCTGAGAGTCGCTACCCAGCCCGTGAGGTGAAGCCGCGTCGCCATGAGCAGAGAGCGCCGATTCCTTCCTGAAATCTGGAACTGAAATTGAACACCCGTAAGTAGGATTGAAAGGCTTACTGGGACTTTTCAAAATTTTGCTTGAAATTTGGCCGAAAACGGGAAAGGTTAAAATTAAGGAAGTCTGCCTTCCCCGGACTGCATGACAGCTAAAGCAACGAAAATACAAAGCTGCAATTGGAGGAGAGATTAATTTGGAATTGTCTAACCTGGACATTAAACTTGAACCTCCCCCCCTAGCAAGCAGGAGCAAGGGGGGAAGAGAGGTGGATTTGGTTTAACCTGCTTGAAAAAAAGTAAAGAAGAAAAGTTTTCTGCCGTTTTAGACTCTTGGAACGGACTGCCTGAGTAAGGCACTGAGACAGTGAACTGTCATTTAAGACTTGCTACAAAGTTGGGACCTTATTTGTTACAAGTTTGGGACTTTACTGAAACTATAAATTGATAGTTTGGATACATTGGAAGATTGTTGCTAAAAACTTTCTCTATTTGGGGACTTTCAGTTTCTTTGTTCTTTTTGCCTATTGGATACATTGAATTACCCCCTCTAGAGGGCTGAGGGGTAACAGTTGCAAAACAGACTGCAGAAAAACAAGTCAGTGGATTTTTCCATTCAAAGCTGCTCCTGTGGGAACGACCTTGGGACATGAGCGACCCAGCAGAAGAGATAATAACAAGATCCAAAGGCAAAGTTGCACAAAAGAAAAGGGGCTCAATATCTAGTACACTGCCAACAGGTGCAGCTTGGCAGGAAAAAGTGACAAATATACTTATGGATCCAGTGACACAAGCACTACTAAAAATAAATGAATCTTTAGAAGTTTTGACAAAGCAGAGTACAGAAAATACCAGACAGCTGACAGAACTGTCAACAAAATTAGACTTGAATACTAAAAGTATTACATCAAATACAGAAACCATAAATAAATTGATTGAAGAAAATGCTACAACTCGAAAAATTGCTGAGGAAGCTAAAGCTACTGCAGAAACTACACAGGAAAAATTAGTACCAGTCTGTAAAAAGTTGGATGAACATGAGGCGGCCTTGTCTTTGTGGGAGATGCAGAGGAAAGAGAGAAATCTGAAATTAAGACTGGTCCCCGAAAGTGAAAAAGACAACTTGGTGGACTTTCTCACAAAAGAGTTTTCAGAATTTTGGCAGGTAAACTCGGAGGAAGAAGAATTTAAGATAACAGCTGCCTTCCGATTGGGTAGGAGGCAAAGCAGAAAGAGTCCAAGGGATTGTCTGATAACCTTAAGATCCAAAGAGGAAAGAGATAAAATATTAAATTTACATTATCAGAAAACTTTAGAGATCGAAGACACCTACGTGCAAATTTACAAGGACATCCCTAAATTCATCTTGGAGGCAAGAACTCATTATAAGGACCTGGTTCACCTGCTGAAAAAGAACAATTTACCTTTCAGGTGGGAGTTCCCACAAGGTTTGTCTTTTAACTACAAAGGGAAGAAAGTAAAAATAAGAACAGTGCAAGATAAAGAACAATTCCTGGAAAGAAACAAGGAGGACCTTCAAAAGGGAGTGGTGGAACCGACTCCAGAAGCAGATATGTTGAATCTAACATTTGGACTTAAACCATCGACAGAGGAAGAACAGCCACAGGGAGCAGCTGGAGAGTAATCAATTAAATAATAAGATGGCTCTGCAATTTCTAAGTTGGAACTGTAATGGACTGAACCTTCCCAGAAAAAGGCGTGAGGTTTTTCACATTTTGAAAAGAGAACATTTGGACTTAATTTGTTTACAAGAAACCCATGTGACTAGGGCACATAGAAAATTGCTTATAAATAAAAGATTAGGACAGGAATTTATTTCGTCAGATAAAGTTAAGAAAAGAGGAGTGGTGATCTATGCAAAGGAAAAGTTGGCCCCAAAGTTGATCTTCAAAGATGAACAAGGAAGATTTTTGGCAATTGAAATACAAGTCCAAGGAGAAAATTTTTTGACAGTTGGAATTTATGCACCAAATGAAGGGAAGGCAGAATTTTTTAAGAAGTTGCATGAGATTTTAATGGACTATCTGGATCATAATGTAATTTTGATGGGAGACATGAATGGCGTGGTCTCCACAAACATGGACAAAGCACAAAGACAGGTGGTCTCTAAGGATGGGAGATTACCAAAGACTTTCTTCGAAATGACTGAAAATATGAACTTGATTGATATTTGGAGAACAAGGAACCCTCTTGAGAGAGAGGGAACCCTTTTCTCTGAAGCAAAAATGACATGGACAAGAATTGACCAAATATGGATTACTAGTGGGATGGCTCCAAAGATAAAAAAAAGTAGAAATCTGCCCAAAGACTTGCTCCGACCATAATGCCGTAAAGATGGAGATGAAACTAACAACAGCTGGCTCCTTTAGATGGAGAATGAATGACACCCTATTCAGAGACGATGAGATCTACAAAAAGGCCCAAAAAACTTTGAAAGACTACTTCGAGATAAACCTGAAGACAGATGTTGAGAAAAGAATAATTTGGGACGCAAGCAAAGCCGTGATGCGAGGTTTCCTAATACAACAGAATTCTTTAAAAAGGAAGAAACAAAATGAGAAGAAAGATAAGATATTGGAAAAGATGAAAGAAGGAGAAAAGAAATTGAGGTCAAAACCAAAGTCTCATGAGATTTTGAGAGAAATTAAGTTTTACCAGATGCAATATATGGAACTGATGAATCAAGAGATAGAATGGAAAATCAAGCAAATGAGACAAAGGACATTTGAATCAGCAGACAAATGTGGGAAACTTCTAGCATGGCAATTGAAAAAGAGACAAAAACTGAATACAGTTACAAGCCTGGAGGTGGAAGGAAGGAACATTTATAAACCAAATGAGATTAGTAATTGTTTTCAGAGTTATTTCAGAAGATTATATGCACGAGGGCCGGAGAACGAAGGAGAAATAGACGATTTTCTTAAGAAATATGGATTACAAAAAATTTCACAACAAAGCACAATGATCTTGAATGAGAAAATAACAGAACAAGAAATAGAGGGTGCCATTCAAAATATGCAATTAGGGAAATCTCCAGGACCAGATGGATTGACCTCCAGATACTACAAAGCTTTGAAGGAATGGTTAGTACAACCGTTGAAGGAGGTCTGCAATGAACTTTTAGAGGGGAAAAAGGCGCCCGAATCGTGGAAAGAAGCATTTATTACACTTATACCAAAAACTGAGACTGAAAAGAATCAGATTAAGAACTACCGCCCTATATCATTACTTAATGTGGATTACAAAATATTTGCTGACATTTTGGCAAAAAGACTAAAGAAGGTGTTGGTGGAGGAGATTCACAAGGACCAGGCCGGCTTTCTCCCAGGGAGACATATGTCAGATAACGTAAGAAACATAATTGACATTATGGAATTGTTAGAAGTTAATAACCAGGAGGACTCCCCTGAGTGAGTGCCGAGGGCCCTGCTCCTTTCTGCCACTTACCATCTGGCTTGGGGTGGGGCCTGAAGCCTCATAAGGACTGCGTGGTGCTTGCTGCCTGCTGCCCAGGAGGACTCCCCTGAGTGAGTGCCTGAGGGCCCTGCTCTTGCCACTTACCATCTGGCCTGGGGCGGGGCCTGAAGCCTCATAAGGATTGCATGCTGCTTGCTGCCTGCTGCCCAGGAGGACTCTCCTGAGTGAGTGCCTGAGGGCCCTGCTCTTGCCACTTACCACCTGGCCCAGGGCGGGGCCTGACAGGCCTCACTAGGACAGTGTTACTGCAGGAGGGGCACAGAGTGTTTTTAAAATGTTTTTTAAAAAATTCTTTTGGATTTTTTGTATGTGGGGGGTGGGGGTGGGATGGATGTTTGGTTGGGTTTGGGGAATTATTATTTTTTATTTTGATGTTTTTGTAATTTTTACATTTTTTGTTGTATTGTTTTATTGGTTTTGTTTGTTTGTATAAGTTGTTATTTTGTTCTTAGGGGAAGGGGTCAGGGCTGCCGGGGAGTGGGCCCCAGCCCACAAAATGGCTGGGGCATGTTCCACAGGGGGGAATGCACTGGGACAACCGATCTCAGTGATCACGGGTAGGAGGAGGAGTTACGCTAAGACCAGACCATGTCATTACAGAGGAGGCAGGTTTAGTCGTTTTCTGAGGACTATTCCTGCCTCCAGGTCTGGTCCTGACCGGATGGATACTAGAATCAGCAAGGGATACCCACATGACCTGAAGGTGCTGCTGTGCAATGCCAGGTCAATGATTCATAAGACCACTGCCATCCATGACTTGATCATGGATGGAGGACTCGACCTGGCATGTGTAACAGAGACTTGGTTGGATGAAGCAGATGGGTCTATCCTTGCCGCTGCTTGTCCACCAGGTTTCTCTTACGCACAGCAACCCAGGTCATGTGAGCGGGGAGGGGGGGTTGCAGTGATTTTTAGAAAGTCATTAGTTTGCACCAGGCTTCCTATTGGGAAGACCCAGTTTTCTGAGTGCATGTTCTGGAAGTTGGGCAATAGGGGCAGTACAGGATTCCTTTTGGTGTACCGACCTCCCCGCTGCACCAAGGATTCCCTGCCCGAGCTGCTTCAGGTCGTGGCGGATGTTCTCCTGGAGACACCTAGCTTGGTCGTCCTAGGGGATTTTAACATCCATGCCGACACGACCTTACAAGTGGCAGCTCGGGACTTCGTGGAAAGCATGGCCTCCATGGGGCTGTCCCTGAATAAGTATGGCCCAACCCATAGCCGCGGACATGCCTTGGACCTGGTGTTTACCTCTATGGATGTTGGTGATCTGACACTAAGTAAAAGTGAAACAAAAGAAGTACCATGGTCAGATCACTTCCTGGTGCAACTGGACTTCTCTGCGACCCATTCCCTCGGCAGGGAGGTGGGACCAATTCGGATGGTCCTCCCCCGCCACTTAATGGATCCAAATGGTTTCCAGAGAGTGGTAAGGTAAAGGTAAAGGTACCCCTGCCCGTACGGGCCAGTCTTGACAGACTCTAGGGTTGTGCGCCCATCTCACTTAAGAGGCCAGGGGCCAGCGCTGTCCGGAGACACTTCCGGGTCACGTGGCCAGAGTGACAAAGCTGCATCTGGCGAGCCAGAGCTGCACACGGAAACGCCGTTTACCTTCCCGCTGGTAAGCGGTCCCTATTTATCTACTTGCACCCGGAGGTGCTTTCGAACTGCTAGGTTGGCAGGCGCTGGGACCGAGCAGCGGGAGCGCACCCCGTGGCAGGGATTCGAACCACCGACCTTTCAATCGGCAAGTCCTAGGCGCTGAGGCTTTAACCCACAGCGCCACCTGCGTCCCTGCAGAGAGTGGTAGGGGATGCTTTATCCCATGTTGATGGCCTTTCAGCTGATTCCCTGGTGGCCCGCTGGAATGCGGAGTTAACCAGGGCTATTGACTGTTTGGCTCCGAAGCGCCCTCTCCGATTGCATGGAGCCCGGAGAGCCCCGTGGTTTTCCACGGATCTGAGGGCAAAGAAACAATCGTTGAGATGGCTAGAGCGCCGGTGGCGGATAACTCATTCTGAATCTGATCGGACACAGGTTAGAGCTCAACGTCGAGCCTACCAAGTGGCGATAGCGACGGCGAAGAAGAATTTCTTCACCGCCTCTATTGCATCTGCAGAAAACAGCAGCAGGAGACTTTTTCAGGTGGTTCACAATTTAGCGGAACCACCTGTAACATCGGGGCCCAGTACGGGCCACATATTCTCCTGCAATGATTTTGCAAAAGTTTTTTGCAGATAAAATCGCTCAGATTCGGGAAGAAGTAGACTCCACCGTGGGAGCAGGGCCAGGGCGGGAGAGTGCTAGAGTTCTGTCTAGTCAAGTTGAGTGGGATCAATTCCAATCTGTTACCTCCGAGGATGTGGACAGGCTGCTTGGACGAGTGAAACCAACCACCTGTCTCCTGGATCCTTGCCCATCCTGGCTTATAAAAGCTAGCCGGGAAGGACTGGGCAATGGGCTTTGTGGGGTGGTGAATGCTTCCCTCCGTGAGGGAGCCTTCCCAGACCCACTGAAAGAGGTGGTTATTAAACCGCTTCTTAAAAAACCATCTTTAGATGCGGCCACAATGGCCAACTATCGCCCAGTCTCAAATCTTCCATTCTTGGGCAAGGTGATAGAGCGAGCGGATGCCGAACAACTCCAGGCACGCCTGGAAAAAGCGGACCATTTGGATCCCTTCCAGTCGGGATTCAGGCCTCATCATGGGACTGAAACTGCCTTGGTCGCACTGGTTGATGATCTCCGGCGGGCTAGGGACAAAGGTGAGAGCTGTTTCCTAGTTCTGCTGGATCTCTCAGCGGCGTTTGATACCATCGACCATAACATCCTTCTGGACCGTCTTGAGGGGCTGGGAGCTGGGGGCACTGTCCTACAGTGGTTCCGCTCCTTCCTCCTGGGCCGTGTTCAGAAAGTGGTGGTGGGGGATGAGTGTTCAGACCCCTGGGCTCTCACTTGTGGGGTGCCTCAGGGTTCTGTCCTCTCCCCCATGCTTTTCAACATCTACATGCAGCCGCTGGGAGAGATCATCAGGAGGTTTGGGCTGGGTGTTCATCAGTATGCAGATGATACCCAGCTCTACCTCTCTTTTAAATCAGAACCAGTGAGGGCAGTGAAGGTCCTGTGTGAGTGTCTGGAGGCGGTTGGAGGATGGATGGCGGCTAACAGATTGAGGTTGAATCCTGACAAGACAGAAGTACTGTTTTTGGGGAACAGGAAGTGGGCTGGTGTGGAGGACTCCCTGGTCCTGAATAGGGTAACTGTGCCCTTGAAGGACCAGGTGTGCAGCCTGGGAGTCATTTTGGACTCACAGCTGTCCATGGAGGCACAGGTCAAATCTGTGTCCAGGGCAGCTGTTTACCAGCTCCATCTGGTACGTAGGCTGAGACCCTATCTGCCTGCGGACTGTCTCGCCAGAGTGGTGCATGCTCTGGTTATCT
The DNA here is from genome assembly GCF_964106915.1 of Podarcis gaigeae. NCBI lineage: Eukaryota > Metazoa > Chordata > Lepidosauria > Squamata > Lacertidae > Podarcis > Podarcis gaigeae. Next base: position 22,550,689 of record NC_139695.1, read on the forward strand.
CCCGCTTGGACTACTGCAATGCACTCTACGTGGGGCTACCTTTGAAGGTGACTCGGAAACTACAACTAATCCAGAATGCGGCAGCTAGACTGGTGACTGGGAGCGGCCGCCGAGACCATATAACACCGGTCTTGAAAGACCTACATTGGCTCCCAGTATGTTTCCGAGCACAATTCAAAGTGTTGGTGCTGACCTTTAAATCCCTAAACGGCCTCGGTCCAGTATACCTGAAGGAGCGTCTCCACCCCCATCATTCTGCCCGGACGCTGAGGTCCAGCGCCGAGGGCCTTCTGGCGGTTCCCTCATTGCGAGAAGCAAAGCTACAGGGAACCAGGCAGAGGGCCTTCTCGGTAGTGGAGCCCACCCTGTGGAACGCCCTTCCAGCAGATGTCAAAGCAAGAAACAACTACCTGACATTCAGAAGACATCTTAAGTTCAGGGAAGTTTTTAACGTGTGATTTTACTGTATTTTTGGTTTTTATGGAAGCCGCCCAGAGTGGCTGGGGAGGCCCAGCCAGATGGGCGGGGTATAAATAATAAATTATTATTATTATTATTATTATTATTATTATTATTATTATTATTATTATTATTATTATTATTATTAATACGAAGGCTGTATTAATATTTGTGGATGCGGAGAAAGCCTTTGATAATATTTCTTGGAGCTTTATGAAGAAGAACCTCCACGGGATGGGGGTAGGCCAAAGGTTTGAAAATGGTATAGGTGCAATATATTCTGAACAAAAAGCAAAGTTAATTGTAAATAATGTGGTTACTGAAGAACTTTCCATAGAAAAAGGGACACGACAGGGGTGCCCAATATCCCCACTACTTTTTATCTGTCTTGGAGGTATTGTTAAATATGATCAGGGGGGACCAGCTGGTTAAAGGAATCCAGGTCGGAGCCAAACAATATAAACTGAGGGCCTTTGCAGATGACCTAGTATTGACTTTACAACAGCCAGACACTAGTACGAAAAGAGTTTTAGAACTAATTCAAGTTTTTGGTCAGGTAGCAGGATTCAAGTTGAATAAGCAAAAAACTAAAGTCTTGGAGAAAAATTTAACAAATGATGAAAAAGTGAGGTTTCAAAGTGAAACTGGATTAATGGTGGCAAAGAAAGTGAAATATTTGGGGATTAATATGACATCTAAGAATGTGAACCTATTTAAAGACAATTATGACAAATGTTGGACAGAGGTAAAGAAAGATCTAGAAATATGGTCAAATTTGAGACTTTCCTTGTTAGGCCGAATTGCTGTAATTAAGATTAATGTATTGCCTAGAATGCTATTTTTGTTTCAGACATTACAGATTGTGGATAAAATGGACTGTTTCAAGAAGTGGCAGAAAGATATATCTAGATTTGTCTGGCAGGGCAAAAAGCCCAGAATAAAATTTAAGATATTAACTGATGCAAAAGACAGAGGGGGGTTTGCCCTGCCGGACTTAAGACTGTACTATGAATCGGCAGCTTTCTGCTGGTTGAAAGACTGGCTACTTCTTGAGAATACAGACATTTTGGATTTGGAAGGATTTGATAATAGATTTGGTTGGCATGCATATATCTGGTATGACAAGGTAAAAACTCACAAAGGATTTAAAAATCATATTGTCAGGAAAGCATTATATAATGTTTGGATTCGATATAAGGATTTGTTGGAAAATAAAACCCCTAGGTGGTTGTCACCAATGGAAGCTAAGGAGGTGAAAAGACCTAATATGGAATCTAAATGGCCAAAATACTGTGAAATTTTAGAGCAAGAGAGTGGAAAAATTAAATTACAGAGTTTTGAGAAAATAAAGTCTAAAGTACGAGATTGGCTTCATTACCATCAGATAATGGAGGTGTTTAAACAGGACAGGAAAATTGGCTTCCAGATGGAGAGATCCAAATTAGAAACAGAGCTGTTAGAACCCAATACTAAGAATTTATCAAGAATGTACAACTTGCTGTTGAAATGGAATACACTAGATGAGACTGTCAAATCAGCTATGATTAAGTGGGCACAAGACATTGGTCATGACATTATGTTTGAGGATTGGGAACAGTTATGGACCACCGGTATAAAATTTACGGCATGTAATGCCTTAAGAGAAAATATTATGAAAATGATTTACGGGTGCTACATGACCCCAACCAAGCTCGCAAAAATCTATCATTTGCCCAATAATAAATGCTGGAAATGTAATGAGACGGAAGGTACCTTTTATCACCTTTGGTGGACCTGCCCGAAGATTAAAGCCTTCTGGGAAATGATCTATAATGAAATTAAGAAGGTACTTAAATGTACCTTTCATAAGAAACCAGAGGCATTTCTCCTGGGTATGGTCGGCCAATTGGTGTTAAAGAAGGATAGGATGTTTTTTATGTACGCCACCACAGCAGCAAGGATCCTTTTAGCAAAGTATTGGAAGACACAAGAACTACCCACGCTGGAAGAATGGCAGACAAAGGTGATTGATTACATGGGACTGGCGGAGATGACTGGCAGAATCCGTGACCAAAAAAAAGAGACGGTGGAAGAAGATTGGAAGAAATTTAAAGTATACCTTAAAAATTGTTGTAAAATTGATGAGTGCTAAAATGTCAAGGGAAAGGAAAATATAGAATTACAGCTGTAATTGATTAAGTATGAGAAGAAGCTTAAAAAGAAAATAAGTAATTAATTAATTGGTATGAAGAGTTGTTGAAGAAATTTTAAAACAGGGATGCAGAAAAGGGGAGGTAAGGGGAAGTCCGAGAAGCAAGGTTTATGAAAAAGAGGTTTAGAAATTATACATGTTTATATGTTTTTGTTTGTTTATGTGTGTGTGTTGTTTTGTTTTTAATTTGTGTTGGAAAACTAATAAAAAATTATTTTAAAAAAAAAGAGAATGTGGGAATGTTGTGGATAGAAGGAGAGGACAGATTGATTAAATATTGTCCTCCCTCCCTGACACTAATGAGTCAGTAGCACATTCCCCAGTATATAGCAGGAAGCTAGTTGGTAGATTTGTTTGAATCTCTTTACTTCAGCAAACCAGGGTTTGATCCTGGTAAATTCCCCTTTTATCCCTCTTATCATTACTTTAAAAGAAGACACAACAGTCTTCTTTAAAAGTAATGATAAGTGTTGAATGGTTTCTTTAAATGTAAAGGTTCATCATTGTTTCACCCGATGTGTATGTCTTTAAGGGGCCAGAGCAAGGGCCAGAGCAAAATAACGAGACCCAGCTTTACAGCTGTGAAACATAGCAGGTGCTGCTGAGTTGTATTGATTAAGCTGTGTCAGCAATTGGGTGTAGTATATAAGGAGCAGCACCTAGCTCTCCCATAACTCCGGGGGATGGGTTGGTGGTTGGGTCTGGTTTGTTGTTGATGCATTTAGTGTATAAGGAGTTTTTGTTTTTGTAATTAAAACCTTGTTTAAGTTATTTTTTGAGTCCCTTTTTAATGCATGGTCTCCCCAGCAAGCTCTCTGCAGCGCTACCATACTGCAAAAAGCCAACATTTTTGGTTATGGGCCCAGCTGCTGAGTGGATGACTGCATATTTTTGGACTCTGAGAAAGGTTTGAAAACTCTTCTCCTGTTGGCATAGTTCTGTGGGTCTGGAAGAGTTCCAGAATGGTTGACCGGGTTCCTGAAGCTGAGAAGGCTCTGGTCTTCCCACAGCTGACAGATGAGAACTATAGTTTATGGTCTTTTTGGGTGGAGGCGCTTTTGACCTCTAGAGAAGTGTGGACCTATGTAACTGATGCCCCTCCTGACCCTGTAACTAATGCTTGGTCAAAAGGAGATGCGAAAGCCAGGGCAATAATTAATTTGGCAGTCAGCAACCAGCAAGTAGTCTATATAAGGAATAAGAAAACTGCCAAAGAAATGCGGGACAGTCTTGCAGCAGTGCATGTTAGAAAAGAGTCAGCGTCTGCATTGACGTTTTTCAAGCAGTTGTACCAGACGAAGTTGCAGCCTGGTGGTGATTTGGCAGCACACTTGAGACGTCTGGAGGCAATACACGGTGAATTGATTCGAAGGGACATGGAGATACCTGATATTCAGTATGTTTTTATCATCCTTTGATGGTGTAGCTAGCCAGATATCTGCCATTCCACCAGCACAATTAACTGTGGAAGGGGTAACGGCAAGATTAATGGGCGAGTTGGATAGGAGGGAGGCTTGTGCGATAAGCACTCCTATTTCCAGAAAGAATGAGTAACACCATAGGCAAACTTGTGGTGACACAACTGTATTTAAAGCTGCCAAGTGTTGTTGGTTCTGCATTAAGCAAGGACATTTTGCAAAGGACTGCAGATCCAAAAGAAAGCAAAGTACTCCCAAGTCTGTTTCTGTTCGTCAGTCACGATTGTCAGCCCAGAAGCCGACATCGTATCCAAGACCAAGTTTTATTGTGGCAAAAGCCAGTGACACTGAACAACACAAGGTCAAACAAAAAGAAATCAACAGCAACATCAGAAAAAAAAAAAGATTACACAAGGGAACTTCGCAGTGTGCCATTCAACAGAAGAGATTTACGCTTCCTGATTACTAAAGTGCAAAATTTGGCCACCTCATATGATATTGAGCTTGAGGAATCTTCCAGAAGGTATTTTCGTAGAATTTCGGGGGAGGATTCCAAATAATGTTGTAGGGGTATAAATTTTGATAAAAGCGGCAAAATAAGTTGAACTCGTTCTTCACTATAAAATTTGCAGAATAGAAGGATGTGTGTAACAGATTCTACCTTATTAGACATACAGGGGCAGAGACGTGCATGCATTGGTACCCGCGTGAATTTGCCGTACAGCGCTGCTGAGGGCATTGTCTCAAAGCGGGCTCTAGAGAAAGCCCATCTATAAGCTTCGTTAGTGATGTTAGTTAAGTAAGGGGCAGCTGCAAAATTAGGCCAAGCTTTTAAACATCTATATGTCTCCGGGAGTAGGGCGTCTTCTTGTTGTAATTCGACATCGTAAAGTCTCTGAGTGATAATTGCTTTTGCCTTGTTCAGAGTTCCAAGAAGAAGATTTTCAGGGTTTAGGCCAATTTGTTTGATCTTGTTAGTTATTTGCATAAGCCAAGGAGGATAGGGGACTGCGGCCAGGAAGCAAGGTAACAGTCCCTTAGGATTGTAATGGATTTTCAGCCAGAGGGATATTGCTTGCTCCCAGACTTTTAATTCCACTCTGGGCAGTCCTGCCTCTTGCCTTAAGACTGCATTAGGTGTACACTTTGGGGTAGCAAATAATGATCTTAAGAATTTTCATTGTACTGTTTCAAGGGTCTTAAGGTTGGCAGAGGGGCTAATTTGAGAGCCATACAGGAGTTGGGCTAAAGATTTTGCCTGAAAAACTTTTAGGGCCATCGGGAGGAAGCCAGCTCCTTTCCTTCTGAATAATCTAAGGATGGCATTTGCACTTCTTCCTGCTGATATAGCTGATGTGGTCAGGTGTGTTGACAATTTGGCATTAGAAGAGAAAGTAATGCCCTAAGTATTGGAAGGTCTTAGTCTGTTCAATGGCGTTTCCCTTTACGCTCCAATTATCTTTCCTGAAGGAGCGGTTAAAATGTACAATTTTGGTTTTGGCAAAGTTAATTGTTAACAGTTCAGTGTTACATTGGTCACTAAACTTTCCTAAGGCACGTTTCAGACCCACTTTGGTTTGAGAGAGAAGAACAGCATCATCCGCATACATTAAAACTGGTACTTTTCTGCCGTTAGAGAACACGGGTGGGTGGGTTTCGATTTCACGGCAGCATGTGACCAGGGAGTTAACATAGATGTTAAATAAAAATGGGGCTAATAGGCATCCTTGTCTAACTCCTCTTTGGACTGGGATTTCTCTAGAGAGTCTGCCGTCCTGTGCGAGTCTTATCTGGAGGGTATTGTTCTCATGAAGCTTAATAATCAGAAGTAATAACCTTCTGTTAATACCCATATTGGCCAATTTGGCCCAGAGCCTACCCCTGGATACAGAATCAAATGCTGCCTTTAGGTCCACAAAAGCCGCATACAATGACTTTTTCCAATGTTTCACATACTTATAGACAAAATAATCTAACACTAAGCAGTGATCAATGGTGGAACGTCCAGATGTAAACCCTGCTTGTTCAATTTCTAGTAAATCATTATGATCTAACCATTCACATAATTTTAGGCATAGATGTTTTGTATAAAGTTTGCAGATCACATTCAGAAGACTAATTGGTCTATAATTAGATGGGTCAGAGGGGTTGCCCTTTTTAAATATAGGAACAATTATAGCCAGTCCCCAATCTTTAGGGATTTCAGTTGTCTTATCTATATATGAAAATAGATTTGCAAGAACCGGGGCCCACCAGTTTATTTGCGCTTTCAGAAGTTCAGCGACAATGAAATCACTTCCTGGGGCTTTGCCAGATTTCATTTGTAGAATTAACGAAGTGATTTCAGTTTCAGATGTTGGGGGCCATGATGTATCATTATCTAAGGGGATGTTAAGCAGCGCAGAAGGTCGATGTTCCCTAAACAGCACTTTATAGTGCTCTTCCCATAAGTTTGCAGGGATTATTGTGCCCTCATTAGGAGCTTTGGTTTGACTGGAGATAATTTTCCAGAAGTTGGTATTGTCTTTTTCTATTGACGCTTTTATGAGGGCCTGCCAGATGAGAGAGTCTGCGGTTCTTTTTTTGGTTTTTAGTAACTCTTTGTAGTTCTTTTTTTTAAGTTGTAACTCTAATTTAGTGACAGGGTTAGGATTTTGCTGGAAGACCTTAAAGCATTCCCTGAGTGTAAGTTTTGCCTGGATGCATTCGCGGTCAAACCATTTTTTGTTGGTAGGGGACTCATTGTGGCTAGATCTCCTGAGTCTTGACAATAACGGTTGGAGTTTTCGGATTAATGTGTTATAATGGTCAATTGGGGAGGTCTCTTCAGTATCACTGGAGGTCAGATCAGCCCAGAGGAGTTGACCTTCCAAATGCTAAAATTGTTATTAACATAAGGGGACCATTTAATTCTGGATCTGCCTATTTGTTGTAGAACATTAGGATCAGGTGTCTGTGGGGCGAGCCCACATCTAGAGGGTTCCCAAAATTCAGTCCTTTTAAGATTTAGGGGGAGATGGTCACTTTCGGTTCTTATGTCTACAGTAAATTCAATATGTTCATCAAAGAGTTCTTGGGAGACAAGGATGTAGTCAATAACAGAATGCCTTAAGCCTGACCAATAAGTAAATTGGCCAGGACAGTCTCCCAAGGAGAGGCCGTTTAAAATAACAAGGTTTAATCTAAGTGCCATTAGAAAAAGACATGTACCAGCGAAATTGGTAACTGGGTCAAGTGAATGACGCCTGAATAGGGGCCAATGTTCATCATTAGCATTTAGGGGACCCATTCCACTTTCGTTGATTAGCTGTTCGTCTGAATGGCCTAACCTTGCATTAAAGTCCCCACCAATAATTAAGGAGGCAGAGGGAAACTTATTTGAGACAAGGAGAATGCAGTCTTCCAGCTCGTTCCAGATGTTTTTAAGATCAGTTTGTTTCATGAGTGGGTGAATATAAACATTGATGCATATGATCTTAAAGTGGGTAGAGAATATTTTAACAGCCAAAATCCATTTTTTATCGATTTTCAATTGGGTAGGGGAGGTTCCTAGATCTGTCGATACGAAGGTGCTCAGACCTCCCGCCGGTCTTCCGCCTTTTGGGCCGATTGAGGCACAGGAATGGAAAGCAAAATAATTGTGTAGTTCAAAAGGATTTTGCATCCAGGTTTCTTGGAGCAGGATGATCTTGAACTGTGATACATAGGTTAGAACGTCTTTGTCCATTGTTTTCGATTGCCATCCAGCAACGTTCCAGGATAGTAATAGAGGTGAGAGTCATTTTGTCTCTTCAATAGCATCTAGGACTTTCCTGGAGTCGTGGAAGATGCATCCATTGGATGGTGAAGTCTCCGGTAATGTGATTAGGGGCGCCACAGAGATTTCGGCGTGGATTTCAGTTGGGCAGAGTAGGGGTGTGTGTTCTGACGTGACCTGAGGAGATTCATATTCCATTTTTCGCTCCAATTTAGGTGGAGTATTTGCCTCTTTTGTGGGCGCTAGGTCTTCAGAGTTGTGAAGACAGAGTAATAACTCATCTAGTCTGTCTGTTATCTCTGTTTGTTCGGCTTTTGGGAGATGGGAGAAGGAAACAAGTAACTCCTGCTCCATCGAATTCTCTAGATGAGTAGCCTTTGATAGGAGGGGCATGGGGGTCTCTGTCCAACTAATTAAGTCTGAGGGTGGAGAGGTAGAGCTCGTAATAGGTGGGGTGCCCTCATTTTTAATTGCTTTCCTTTTAGCTGGAAAGTAGGGTATAAGAGGGCAAATCTTAGTGTTGATAAAAACTCTTGTAATAAAAATTCCATATTTAGTCAGGGAGCTTCGTAGGGACATCATATAAGTTGGAAACTTTTTAGATTCGAAGGTGAGCAGTATCCTCTGCATGTGTGGCTTGCTGTAAATGTGGACAGTGGATTTCAGATCGATGGAAAGGGGATTTATGCCCAAAAGCTCAGCTAGATGCCTTCTTGCGACATGTATAGACGACCAGTTAACAACCTGACCTTTGAAGGGGAGGATAATTAAACAAAGTCTAGTGGCTTGTAGTGAAAGATTGTAGGAAGATGTGGTGTGTAGATTTTCCATAGTTTGTTCATTTTCAAATTTGCAGCCAGTCTGCGAAGTTGAGCGCAGTAGGACAGATACTCTGGGTGTTGGTTCGGTCCTATCCTCCGGTGAAGCGTCTACGGGGCTGACATTAACTTTTGGGGATACAAAGGATATGATCTTCTCTAAGGAGCCTTTGATGTCTCTTATGTACTTAAAGATATAGTCCACAGTTTTAGCCACTAGGTCTAACGTGGTAGAGTGTTCAAGTAGTAATTCAGAGAGATGGTTTTCTTGTTCTCTGATGCAGTCTTCCGCCTGAATGTGCATAGTTGGAACCTTTTTGGGACCTTTTGGTCTCGTGATGGTGTTGTTTAAGGGGTTAGTGGGTTGTTTAGTGGGTAGTTCCTTCGGTGTAGTTTCCTTATCTATTATCTCTGCTAATGGAGAGAAGCTATTCGAGGTCGGAATATTAAAAGTATCCTTTGTTTTTCCATAAAAGAATTCGCTGATTTTGGTTTGCTTGGTGAGAGGCAAACATGCCTGTCAGGGAACTGCCATCGGAGGGACAGGTGGTGGACAGGCTCCAGGAGAATAGGAGAGACTCTGCAGCGGAAGAAGGAACCAGCAGGGGGAGTGCAGGAGTTACAGCGGAGGGGAGGCTCTGGGATACTTCTAGTGAGAATAGTGAAGAGGTAACAAGACCCCCGTTAGGAACTCCCACCCTTCGCCGGAAACTGTCACGCAGAGAGTCACGAAGGCGCATGTCCGTCAAACAACTTTTATGTTGGCGTAAGTTCCGTAGACGCCCACTGTCAGATTCTACCAGCGACTGACGGAGTCATGCTTTGGGGGCTCCGTTAGTGCCTCGGTTTGGATGACCAGCCAAACCCCAGAGGGATCAAGCTTTTACGCACAAGCAGCTCATTATCCCATCACAATGCCATTTCCTCAAAGTCCTCAGATTCTCTGCAGCGTTTTCCAACCCCCCTCCTCGCTTCAGCAGGGCTGTCGAATTGCTGAGTCATCTCTCCCTTTACCTCACTCTTCTATCTTCCCTAGGTTTTTCAAAGAGTCGAGGGAGTATTTTCCTTGAAAGTATCCTATTCAAGGAGGAGTAGTGTGCCAAAGGTTATTGACATAACACTAAATTATGCTCCGTCTGTGCCTCCAAACCTGTGGTGGGAACAGCCCATGAATCTTCCTGTAAACTCTTCGCGGTGAGGTGCTTAAATTTATCTGAGCTCAATGTTCATTAAAATAGTCTTTAAAAGGAGTAAGAGAGAATAAAAAGATAAAATCAACGGGCTCACATTAGTAGAGTGCTGGTCGCCATCATACCGGAACAGCATCGTATCGTAAAGACGGAAACGAGCTGCAAGCTTTTCACGCTCGGACAACAGATCGTAAAAGAATTAAAGGCGCCAAGTGGAATTTTTTTATTGTGGACTCTGGAGCTTCTCAACATATTTGCAACGATCGAAGTCTGTTTATTTCTTTCGAAGAGGAAATTGGTAATGTACATTTAGCCAATTCACAGGTCTTGCAGTCGCTTGGCAGGGGTACTGTTAAACTTGACTCTTTAAACATTACAATAGCGAACTGCATTTACTGCCCGTCAGTGGACAATTTATTGTCAGTAAGGTGCTTTGCTCGTCAAGGCATAACTGTGTGTTTCTTAAAGTCAATGTGTGAGTTTTTTGATGGAAACAAACGTCTCTTGTATGCCCGGGACTCTGATGGTTTATATAGACTGTATTTTCGCACCTATTCCCAATCGCCTATGAATTGCGGAGCAGCACAGTCAAGCCCAGGGGTTGAGGAATGTCAGGCCACATTCCGGGTGTGTCCATGAGGCACACCGACTTCTAGGGCATCTGAATTTTGCTGATGTAATTAAGACAAAGAATGTTGTTCATGGCCTCAACTTAAAACCATGTAAATTCTTTATGCAATGTCTATCCTGTTGCAAGAATAAGATTAAGGTTGCACCCAAGGGTAGGTGCTCAGATAGGAAAGTAACTGAGCCATTTGAGCGTGTACATTGTGATTTAGTTGGGCCACTCCCACCATCATTAGGAGGTTCTAAATACTGGCTTACCCTGATAGACCAGTATAGTAGATATTGTTGGACTTATGCAATAGCTGAGAAGTCCCAAGTATTTGAGAAGTACAAAGCTTTTTGTAGCTGGGTAAAAACGCACTTTAACAAACCTATTAAGAACCTGTTTTTTGACCGGGGCGGGGAATTTGTTTCTGAGGATTTTGAGAATTTCCTGGACGCGCAGGGGACTACTCATGAGTTATCTTGCCTCCGAAGTCCCTGGCAAAATGGGCTTGTTGAAGTTGTGCAGCGTGACCTGCAGGCAGGGGTTAAAACTTATCTGCACGATGCTAATCTTCCCAAAGATTTTTGGGTTGAAGCGCTTAATGCGTTTTGCCATGTTAGAAATCACAGTTATCATTCTGGTTTAGATGTCACCCCCTATGAGAAGTTGTTTAAAAAACGCCCTAATCTGAAATACCTACGTATTTGGGGTTCAGATGTAATTATGCATTATCCCGCTAAGCAGAAATTGGGTGAGCGTAGTTGTCAGGGGTTCAGAAGGAGAGACACAGGAGGGGGAGCAAATGGAGAGTGAGGAGGAGGAGTACGAGGGGGGCGCAGGCAGTGACAGTGGCCAGAGTTATTCCACAAGCCTCTCTAGCGAATCGGAGGACTCACAGAAGGGAGCGCCGGTGGCCAGAGCAAGGGAGATTCCAAGGGAGAAACCTCAAGAGGGAGGGGCCAGCGGGGAGTCCCTGAACAGCAGCTGGAGATCAGGGCCAGCGTTTCCACCAGAGCGCAGTGGGGAGGGGGAGTCCCAGGAGTCGGGACCAGTGTCCTCACCACCAGAGGGAGGAGAGGAGTCAGGTTTGGCAACACCCACATCAGGAAGCGGGGAAACGGTCAGAAGGAAAGTCACCGGCTGGGCGCGCGCGCCAAGTTCAAATGTACAGGAGCGCGGCACAGCGGGGAGCCCGGGAAGGGAGCCAGGTCCTAAAGCCCGCCGGAGGGAGGGGCAAGACTCAGGAGGCTCCGCGTCAGAGGAGTCCAGGAAGGAGGGAACCCCAGAGGGCAGAAGGACCCAACGCAGGAAAGAGCAGCGCAAGAGGTGGAGCCGGGCTAGAATCTTAAACTGGTGTGGGTGGAGCAGTGAGTCAGAGGGGACTTAGCCGGTCTAGCGTTAAGACGTGGGCCTGCGCGCCCAGAGCTTGGAAATGGAAACTAAACTTCAATAAAGACTTTTGTATATAATATCCACTGGGCGTTGGTCCTCTGTGAGCTGGGACCTAGCGGCAGTCCTGACAGTAAGTCCCCTCTCCATTTTCACCAATTTTGCAACCTCGTGGAGTGCGGGAAAGCAGCGAGGGGTGAAGATTGGTGCTTCGCGAGCTCACGAAAAACAGGGAAATGACTACCGAAGAGAGGATAGCGAGTTTGCAAAACGCAGTGACGCAGTTGACTGCAGAAATTGCGGCTTCCAGAAAGAAAGAACAGGAAGCAGCTGCTGCCTGCCAGGATCTGCGAACCAGGTTAGAAGTGCTAAGTACACAGAGGCTACCCGCCACCAGACCAGAAGGGATTGGGCTGGGAAACAGAGGAGGGAGCCTGGTATCTCACTTCAATGGGGACCTGCAGGAGTATCCTAACTTCAGAGCAGATGTGATTTATGCATTGCAGCTGCTTGACAAAGACTTTAAAAATGAGGGAGAGAGAGTGGGATTTATTATTTCGCATTTACGGGGGGAGGCAAAATCGTGGCTGCGCAATCTATGGAGAGACAAGGATCCAGCCCTCCAAAATGCGGCTGCCTTCATTAAAGTGATGGATGCGTGTTTTTTATCTGAGATTGATGTGGATATCGCTAGGAGGGAGATTCACGGACTAAGACAAGGTAAAGCCACTGTGAGGCAATATCATTCACGTTTTTTCGGATTGGTGAATGTACTAGCCTGGGAGAAAGAATCGCCTGCCGTCAGAGACCTGTTCTGGGAGGGGTTGAGCGGAGCTGTGAAAGACGAGATCGCAAGGGGGGGAAGACCCCAAACCACCAAGGAAGTGGTGGAACGGGCACTCTCCATTGGGGTTCGGTTGGAAGGACGCCCTTGGGGCAGGGAGGAAGGGCATTTGGGACGCACGCCAGCGAGAGGACTGCCTCTCTTCCCCAAGGAGGCGGCGCGCGCTCGATCCATGCCTCCGCTGGGAGGGGGAGAGGAGCCGATGGAGATAGGTGGTGCTAAGGCTCACTCCACAGTCGGAGCCCTAACTCCGGGAGCAGTCAAGATGAAGCCTCCTAGAGGAACCAGGAAGTGCTACATCTGCGACAGTGCTCAGCATATGGCAAAAGAGTGTCCCCAGCGGTTTCACAAGCATACTGCAGCCGCAGCGACAGTAACAGACGCAATTCAGCAGAGGGAGTCGCAGCAGGAAAACTCCACTGTCTGGCTGGAGATGGCGTCTCTGGGGACCAGCCAGACAAGTCAGTGAAGCAATCCCCAGGGATCTTACAGCCCACCGACCCCCTCCCACCCAAACCAGTAGTGCAGCTCACCGCATCCCTTCAGCTCCCCAATGGGCTACTTGTGGAAATTCCCATCACCATCGACTCGGGGAGCAATGCAGATTTTATAGACATGCAGTTCCTCCAGCAACATGGCATAGCCCTTCTGCCAGCGGCGGTACCTCTGAAAGTCGTCACAGTGGACGGCAGGGAGCTACTGGGAGGGCAAGTGCTACAGCAGACGCCGCCAATGGTGATGCGCATTGGAAACCACCGTGAGGTCATCAGCTTCAACGTCACCCGCCTGTCAGACACGCCCATAGTGTTGGGAATGAGTTGGCTGGATAGGCACAGCCCGGCATTAGCTTGGTACCAGCGGCAACTGTCCTTCGGCTCCTCTTACTGCGCAGAACACTGCATCCTGGCGGACTTGGAAGATGAGGGGCACGAGGATGGACCACAGCTGAACTTGGGCATGTTGCAAGCGGTGCCTAACAAATACAAGGAGTTTTTGGAGGTCTTCTGCGAGAAAGAGGCGGATAAGCTGCCACCCCACAGACCCTACGACTGCAAGATCGACCTCCTGCCCGGGGCGACGCTCCCGACGGGGAAACTGTACTCCATGTCTGAGGATGAATTGCAAGAGCTCAGGGAGTTCATAGATCACAACCTGAAGCGGGGATTCATCCGGGAGTCCAAGGCGGCAGGAGGCAGTCCTGTGTTCTTTGTAAAGAAGCGGGACACGCCCCAAAAGAGGCTGGTCGTTGATTTCCGCTTCTTGAACCTCAAGACCAAGCCCTCAGCCTTCCCTATGCCCAAGATCGATGACCTGCTGGCGACGGTGAGGAAGGGTCGCATCTTTACCAAGTTGGATCTGCGCGGAGCGTACAATCTCATTCGCGTACGGGAAGGCGACGAGTGGAAAACAACCATGTTTACGCCGCTGGGCACTTATGAATACAGAGTTATGCCTTTTGGATTAAAAAATGGTTCCCACTGCTTTCAAGCCTTCATGCATCATGTCTTGGCGGGTCTCCTCTACAAGAAGTGCGTCTGCTTCCTGGATGACATCCTAATCTTCTCGGAATCGCCGGAGGCTCACGAGAGAGATGTCAGGGAAGTACTGCAGCGGCTGCGGGAGCACCGGCTTTACGCCAAGCTGGAGAAGTGCCAGTTCGACAAGACGGTGGTGGACTTCCTGGGCTACAAACTGTCCGACAAGGGACTGGCTATGGACGGTGCCAAGGTACGTGCAGTACTGGATTGGAAGAGCCCACGCAATAGGAAGGAAGTACAGAGGTTTGTCGGTTTTGCCAACTTTTATTGCAAGTTCATCAAGGGTTTCGCCATGCAGACAGCGGCCATCACCGACACCCTCAGTTCCAAGAAGAAGAGGTTCATCTGGACGGAGCAGGCAGAGCAGTCCTTTCAGAAGCTCAAGCAGCTCTTCGCTTCCGAAGAGAACCTACTGCACGTAAATCCCAGCAGGCCCATGAGAGTGGAGACGGACGCCTCAGACAGGGCCGTGGGAGCCGTTCTGTTGCAGCAAGACCACCAGGGGGACTGGAGGCCGTGCGCTTTCTACTCCAGAAAACTCAGCAAAGCGGAGCAGAACTACACCATTTGGGACAGGGAGTTGCTGGCCATACATGCAGCCTTCAAGGCGTGGCGGCACTTCCTCGTCGGAGCCAAGCACACGGTGCAGGTCCGCACAGACCATAAGAACTTGGAGTACTGGCGCACGGCGAGGTTCCTGAACCAGCGACACATCCGCTGGGCGGAGTTCTTTGCAGATTTCGACTTCAGAATTGAGTACATCCCAGGAAACAGCAACGTCTTGGCGGACGCGCTGTCCAGAAAACCGCAGTATCTGGAGGCAGAGGCACCGGCGGCGGCCAAGCACATTTTCACACCACAGGCGTGGGCATGCGCGTCAGCCACGGTGGACCTGGACGCGGTGCGCCGCGCGCTGCAAACGGACTCGTTCGCCCGAGCCAAGATGGAGGAGGTGTGCAGTGGCAAGGCGAGGGGCGACGAATTCCAAGTGCGCGACGGCCTGCTCCTACGCAAGGGAGTCCTCTACGTACCAGGAGACAGCCTCCGCGCGAAGGTCCTGCAACAGCTGCACGACGCGCCCAGCGCGGGGCACTTCGGCAAGGAGAAGACGGTGGACTTAGTAGCCAGAGACTTTTGGTGGCCTAAGATGCGGGGGGATGTCGCGGACTATGTCAATAGGTGCGACACCTGCCAAAGGGCTAAGCCTGTGCACCAGCCGCCGGCGGGCCTGTTGGAACCGCTACAGACACCGTTCGTACCGTGGGAGAGGGTGGCCCTGGACTTTGTCACAGATCTACCCAGCTCAAGGGGCAAGACGGCAGTGCTCGTGGTAGTGGACCTGTTCACCAAGATGGCCCACTTCATTCCGTGCGCGAAGGTGGCCACGGCCGAGCAGACCGCTAAGATGTTCATAGACCACGTGTTCAAGGTGCACGGCCTACCACGGTCTATTTTGTCCGACCGGGGGCGCCAGTTCATCTCCAACTTCTGGCAAAAGCTGATGGGATTCCTGAACGTCAAGGTCAGCCTGGCGTCGGCGAGACACCCGCAAACTAACGGGCAGGCGGAAAGGGTCAACGCCATCATGCAGCAGTACCTGAGATGCTACGCGAACCAGCAGCCATCGACCTGGGTGGACTATCTACCGTTGGCCGAGTTTGCCTACAACAACACGAAGCACGGGTCCACGGGGGTGACCCCATTTTTCGCCAACTACGGGAGGCATCCCAGAACCTTCCCGGGTCTGGACACAGTGCGGGAGGGGGAGCCACAGGGAGCAGAGGAAGTGGCAGCGGAGTTGCAGGAGATCCACGAGCAGCTCAGGAGGCAGTTAGAGTTGGCAAAACAGGCTTACAAAGTGCAGGCAGATCGACACAGGAGGGTTGGGGAGGACATCCAGGTGGGAGACTGGGTCTGGTTGGCAGCACAAGCAGTTCCAGCCAGATCGTTAGCCAAGAAGAAACTAGGGCACAAGCAGCTAGGGCCTTACCAAGTAGAGGCGCAGATCAACCCAGTGGCCTTCCGGTTGACACTCCCGGAGGGTTCCAGAATGCACCCGGTCTTTCATAGATCAGTGCTCACGCCCTACAGAGAGCCCCACAGGTTTCAAGCACCGGGGAAGGCGCCAGACCCGCTCAGAGAAGCGCCCAAAAAAGGGGGGTCGCCGAAAGGGGAGCCACTTAATGAAGCCACTGAGATTTTAGACTCAAGGTGGGGGGAGGACGGGATTGAATATCTTCTCGCCACAGAGGACACCCCGGCCAGCGCCAACAGGTGGGTGCCGGATTACGCAGTGGAAGAGCAGTTGCTCAAGGAAGAATTCCACACACTTTTCCCGCACAAGCCTATGCCGGCGGGCTTTTTCGAGGATTGTTTGTTCACACCCACACTCTCGGCCAGCACTTTCCGGGGTTTCTCGTCAGCTGAGGACTCGGCTCCGGGAGGCAGCTCTCCGGAGGGATCACTTTCAGGTTTTGGCACGGGGGGATCTTATTGGTGGGAGGACCAACCCGAAGTGGGCTGGCGCAGAGACATGCCGAAGGGGCCCTGGGAGGTGGACCCCCATCAAGCAACAGGGGGAGGAGGGCTCTTGGGTGATTTGGGGTCGAGCGCAGATTTCGAGCACACCGCGCAGGAGATGGAAGCGGAGGAGGTCGTCGTCGACGAGCCCATGGGGGACTTCCCGGACTTATCTCGATGGTTGCAAGCCTCAGGGGACGAGCTGTATCCTGGACTCACCCCTACAACAATGGAGCACCCGGAACCCGCACCGGAAGAGGGGGAGGGGGGAAGGGGGGGCTTCGAGGGGGGGATGGATGTCAGGGGTTCAGAAGGAGAGACACAGGAGGGGGAGCAAATGGAGAGTGAGGAGGAGGAGTACGAGGGGGGCGCAGGCAGTGACAGTGGCCAGAGTTATTCCACAAGCCTCTCTAGCGAATCGGAGGACTCACAGAAGGGAGCGCCGGTGGCCAGAGCAAGGGAGATTCCAAGGGAGAAACCTCAAGAGGGAGGGGCCAGCGGGGAGTCCCTGAACAGCAGCTGGAGATCAGGGCCAGCGTTTCCACCAGAGCGCAGTGGGGAGGGGGAGTCCCAGGAGTCGGGACCAGTGTCCTCACCACCAGAGGGAGGAGAGGAGTCAGGTTTGGCAACACCCACATCAGGAAGCGGGGAAACGGTCAGAAGGAAAGTCACCGGCTGGGCGCGCGCGCCAAGTTCAAATGTACAGGAGCGCGGCACAGCGGGGAGCCCGGGAAGGGAGCCAGGTCCTAAAGCCCGCCGGAGGGAGGGGCAAGACTCAGGAGGCTCCGCGTCAGAGGAGTCCAGGAAGGAGGGAACCCCAGAGGGCAGAAGGACCCAACGCAGGAAAGAGCAGCGCAAGAGGTGGAGCCGGGCTAGAATCTTAAACTGGTGTGGGTGGAGCAGTGAGTCAGAGGGGACTTAGCCGGTCTAGCGTTAAGACGTGGGCCTGCGCGCCCAGAGCTTGGAAATGGAAACTAAACTTCAATAAAGACTTTTGTATATAATATCCACTGGGCGTTGGTCCTCTGTGAGCTGGGACCTAGCGGCAGTCCTGACAGTAGTGTTCAGGGAAAATTAATGGGCTACCAGCAGGGGGCATACAGAATTTACATACCAGCAACTGGCAAATTTCGTATTACCAGAAGCATGATACAAACTGTAAATTGGAATGGAGTTGCTGTTTTCCAAGATACTAACAGTATGGATGATACTGAGGAAGAAGAGGAAGAAGCAGCAGCAGCAGCAGCAGCAGCAGGAAATGGTAAAGGTAAAGGTAAAGGTACCCCTGCCCGTATGGGCCAGTCTTGACAGACTCTGGGGTTGTGCGCCCATCTCACTTAAGAGGCCAGGGGCCAGCGCTGTCCGGAGACACTTTCGGGTCACGTGGCCAGCGTGACATCGCTGCTCTGGCGAGCCAGAGCCGCACACAGAAACGCCCTTTACCTTCCCGCTGGTAAGCGGTCCCTATTTATCTACTTGCACCCGGAGGTGCTTTCGAACTGCTAGGTTGGCAGGCGCTGGGACCGAGCAGCGGGAGCGCACCCCGCCGCAGGGATTCGAACCGCCGACCTTTCAATCGGCAAGTCCTAGGCGCTGAGGCTTTAACCCACAGCACCACCTGCAAAAATGAAAGAAGGAGAAAAGAAATTGAGGTCCAAACCAAAGTCTCGTGAGATTCTGAGAGAAATAAAGTATCACCAGATGCAATATATGGAATTGATGAATCAAGAAATAGAATGGAAAATAAAGCAGATGAGACAAAAGACATTTGAATCAGCGGATAAATGTGGGAAACTTCTGTCATGGCAATTGAAAAAGAGACAGAAATTGAACACCGTGACAAGTCTAGAAATGGACGGAAAGATTATCCACAAACCTAATGAGATAAGTAATTGCTTTCAAAGTTTTTTTTAGGAAATTGTATGCACAAGGGCCAGTCAATGAGCAAGAAATAGAAGAATTTATTAGAAAATATGGTCTACCAAAAATTTCAGAACAAAGTAAAATGATTTTGAATGAAAAAATAACAGATCAAGAAATAGAGGGTGCCATTCAGAACATGCAATTGGGAAAATCACCAGGACCAGATGGTTTGACCGCTAGATATTATAAAGCGTTGAAGGAATGGTTGATGCAACCATTGAAGGAAGTTTGTAATGAAATTATGGAGGGGGAAAAGGCACCTGAATCGTGGAAAGAAGCTTTCATCTCACTTATACCGAAAACAGAGTCTGAAAAGAACCAGGTTAAAAACTACCGCCCAATATCTTTACTTAATGTGGATTACAAAATTTTTGCAGACATTTTGGCAAAAAGACTGAAGAGAGTGTTGATAGGGGAGATTCATAAAGACCAAACTGGCTTTCTCCCAGGGAGACATATGTCAGATAATGTGAGGAACATTATAGACATTTTGGAGTTAGAAGTTGACATTAACAGAAAGGCGGCTTTGATTTTTGTGGATGTGGAGAAAGCCTTTGACAACATTTGTTGGAGTTTTATGAAGAAGAATCTCCAAGGGATGGGGGTAGGCCAAGGTTTCGAAAACGGTATAGGTGCAATATATTCTAAACAAAAAGCAAAGTTAATTGTAAACAATGTGGTAACGGAAGAAATTCCTATTGAAAAAGGCACACGACAGGGGTGCCCAATATCCCCTTTGCTTTTTATATCGGTCCTGGAGGTTTTGTTAAACATGATTAGAGGGGACCAGTTGGTTAAAGGAGTTCAGGTCGGAGTTAGACACTATAAACTAAGAGCATTTGCAGATGACCTAGTATTGACTTTGCAACAGCCAGACACTAGTACTAAAAGAGTATTAGAGCTAATCGAGACTTTTGGTCAAGTAGCAGGATTCAAACTTAATAAACAGAAAACGAAAGTGTTAGAAAAAAACTTAACTACAGAGGAAAGAGAGAGATTTCAGAGTGAAACAGGTCTGGAAATAACGAAAAAAGTGAAATACCTGGGGGTAAACTTAACATCTAAGAATGTGAATTTATTTAAAGACAATTATGAAAAATGCTGGTCAGAAGTAAAGAAAGACCTAGAAATATGGTCAAGGTTGAAACTCTCCTTGTTAGGCCGAATTGCTACTATCAAGATGAATGTATTGCCTAGAATGTTGTTTTTATTTCAAACCTTACAAATATTGGACAAGATGGACTGTTTCAAGAAGTGGCAGAAAGATATATCAAAATTTGTCTGGCAGGGCAAAAAGCCCAGAATAAAATTTAAGATTCTAACTGACGCAAAAGACAGGGGGGGGGTTTGCCCTGCCGGACTTAAGACTCTATTATGAATCGGCAGCTTTTTGCTGGTTGAAAGACTGGCTACTTCTTGAGAATACAGACATTTTGGATTTGGAAGGGTATGACAAGGTAAAGGTATATAAGGGTTTCAAAAAACATATTGTCAGAAAAGCATTATACAATGTCTGGATTAGATATAAGGATCTGTTGGAAAGTAAAACTCCCAGGTGGTTGTCACCAATGGAAGCTAAGGGGGTTAAAAAACTTAATATGGAATCTAAATGGCCAAAATATTGTGAAATTCTAGAATATGAAGGCGAAAGGGTTAAACTTCAGAGTTATGAGAAATTAAAGTCCAAAGTTAGAGATTGGTTACATTACCATCAGATAAACGAGACATTCAAACAAGACAGGAAAATAGGATTTCAGAAGGAGAGGTCAAAGTTAGAAACAGAACTGTTAGAACCCAATACTAAGAATCTGTCAAGAATGTATAATCTGCTGTTAAAATGGAATACACAGGATGAAACGGTGAAATCAGCTATGATTAAATGGGCACAAGACATTGGTCATGACATTATGTTTGCCGACTGGGAACAGTTATGGACCACTGGTGTTAAATTTACGGCATGTAATGCCTTAAAAGAAAACATAATGAAAATGATCTACAGGTGGTACATGACCCCAGTCAAACTTGCAAAAATCTATCATTTGCCCAATAACAAATGTTGGAAATGTAATGAGACGGAAGGTACCTTTTATCACCTTTGGTGGACCTGCCCGAGGATCAAAGCCTTCTGGGAAATGATCTATAATGAAATTAAGAAAGTCCTTAAGTGGACCTTTCCTAAGAAACCTGAGGCTTTTCTCCTGGGCATGGTTGGCCAATTGGTGCCAAAGAAGGACAGGACTTTTTTTATGTATGCTACCACAGCAGCAAGAATCCTTCTGGCAAAGTATTGGAAGATGCAAGAACTACCTACTCTGGAAGAATGGCAGACAAAGGTGATTGACTTTATGGGACTGGCAGAGATGACCGGCAGAATCCGCGACCAGGGGAAAAAGACAGTGGAAGAAGACTGGAAGAAATTTAAAATGTATCTCAAAAATTGTTGTAAAATTGAGGAGAGTTAGATGTCAAGGGGTAAGAAGTAGAGAAATACAGCTGTAACTAATAAATTAAGGAAAACTTAATGAAAGGGAATTAAATGGATAAATGGATTGACGGGTTGCTAAAAAATTGTAAAATAAGGATGCAGTGAAAGGGAGGTATGGGGAAGTCGGATGAAAGAAGGTATACGAAAATAAGATTGTGAAATTATACTTGTTTGTTTTTGTTTTAGTTTGTCTTTATTATGTGTTGTGCTTGTCTTTTTTGTATGTGTTTAAAAAATTGAATAAAAAAATATTTAAAAATAATAATAACCCACAGCGCCACCTGCGTCCCTGTGCAGGAAATGGTACTTCTGAATTAATGGAAAAAGACAAAAAGCCTGTTGAATCTGATAATTTGTTCGATGATTTAAAGTCACAGGCACCCGAGGGGAGGTTAGATTCTTTTGAGTTTTCTGACCGTGAGCTTAGCCTACAGACATCTCTTCAGCCTGACAATGATGATTTACAACCTGAAACTAGTAGTTCACTTAGTCCCATTAAGTCTGAGGAGTCTGACTCTCCTTCCGAACTGAGATGTTCAGATAGAAAGAGGCAGAAGCTTCAACATTTTGCAGATGAACATTTTAATACTGTGTATGCCAATAAGGCGGTTTTTGACCCAAAAAGCTACAATGATGTTCGGAATTTACCTAAGCACCAAGTTGCAAATTGGTATAAAGCTATGAACTCTGAAATAGCTTCTTTAAAAGAGCATAACACTTGGTCTCTTGTACCACAAACCCCAGATATGAGACTTATTGATTCAAAATGGGTTTATAGAGTGAAAATGAATGACAAAAATGAAGTTGTAAGGTACAAGGCTAGATTAGTTGCTAGGGGTTTTCAACAAATTCCAGGCGAAGATTATGATTTGTGTTATTCACCAAGTGTAAAATATGAAACAGTTAAGCTTTTGTTAAAAGATGCATCACAACGTGGACATTCTGTTTATCATTTGGATAGAAAAACTGCATATCTGTTTGCAGATTTAAAAGAACAAATTTTTAAAAGTGTTTCGGAAGGCATAGAAGCCGCTGAAGGTTTGGTATGCAAATTAAATAAATCCCTTTATGGCCTGCACCAAAGTGGAAGGAATTGGCACCAAACTTTAGCAAAAGAATTGCTGGATATTGGTTTTTCACAAGGAAAGGCAGACAATTGTGTGTTTATAGAGAAAAGGGCAAACTCTAACAAAAATGTGTGTGTATGTAGATGACGTGTTAATTTCTACAAAAACTAAACAGGAATATGAACAGGTAGTTTCACAGTTACAGAAGAAATTTGATGTGGTGGAATTAGGCATAGCTAAAAATTACTTATCCATGCAAATTGAGAAAGGCAAAAATGGATCTTTTCTGGTTCATCAAACTGCAAAAATTGATGATCTTGTTGAAATGCTATGTTTAGAAAATGCAAATGGGAAGGAAACGCCTATGGTGTGTGGTTTCACCTTTACAGGTGAAGATAAGCCATTTCCTAACAAAACTTTGTATCGTTCTGCTATAGGCAAGCTAAATTTCATTCAAAGAATCTCAAGACCAGATATAACTTATGCTTTTCACTTTCTGGCAAAATTTGTGGAAAAGCCCACTACGCAATGTTTCTCTGCTCTTAAGAGAGTGGTAATGTACCATAAACATACCAAACATTATAGGTTGCAGTTTACATCCAGTATTGACAAAGGTTTTGAAATTTTCTGCGATGCATCTCATGCAGTGGAACAAAATAATTGCAGGGGTGTGTCTGGTATGGTGTTTTGTTATAACGATTGTCCATTTGAATGGAAGTCCCAGACACAAGCCATTATTTGTCTCTCCACAACAGAGTGAATTATGTGCATGCGTTCAGGCCACTCGTGATGTAGAATGGTATATGCAAGTATTTGCAGACCTACAGATGCAAGTAACACTACCAGTAAAAGTTTACCTTGATTCCCAGAGCGGACTCGCTATCCTGTGTTCAGAGACCAATACGCAGCGCACTAGAGTCTTAAGATTACGTTTACAGTTTGTAAAGAAACTAATTGCTGATGAAATAATTGTATTTCAATATGTTCCAGGTGACAATCAAATTGCAGACGTTTTTACTAGAGCACTTCCAAAGGTTACACATGAAAGACATGTACAAAATATGCTTTATGTTTTTGTTCCACAATGATGAACTGCAGGGGAAATGTTGAATGGTTTCTTTAAATGTAAAGGTTCATCATTGTTTCACCCGATGTGTGTCTTTAAGGGGCCAGAGCAAAATAACGAGACCCAGCTTTACAGCTGTGAAACATAGCAGGTGCTGCTGAGTTGTATTGATTAAGCTGTGTCAGCAATTGGGTGTAGTATATAAGGAGCAGCACCTAGCTCTCCCATAACTCCAGGGGATGGGTCTGGTTTGTTGTTGATGTATTTAGTGTATAAGGAGTTTTTGTTTTTGTAATTAAAACCTTGTTTAAGTTATTTTTTGAGTCCCTTTTTAATGCATGGTCTCCCCAGCAAGCTCTCTGCAGCGCTACCATACTGCAAAAAGCCAACAATAAGAAGTTTACTTACATGCTGTTCACAGTAGGTTCCCTGAAGGCAGGCTTTTAGCTTGGAGTTACAGAAAAGAATGTGGGGATTTGAGCCCATGTGCTGCTGGCTGAGAGCCAGCAAACGGCAGAATACATCAAGAGAACAGCATCAAGAGAAAATGGTCAAGGATATAAATATAAATTTACCTTTGGGTAAATATAAATTGCCGTCCAGTCACTCTTCCCTGCGCGAACCTTTGCTGGGAAAGCTGACCTGGCAGGATAGCAGAGTAGGAGCAGCGGTCCTGCGTCCGTGTGAGAAAAGGGATAAATCACGTCCAGAGACAGTTCGTTCTTATCTCTAGTAGCTTTATTTACAAAGCAGTAAATCCATTAGTAACCATCGGAAACTTCAGCCATTCTCTGTGCTTTCCAAAAGCACTGTCTTGCAGCTTCTGCTGCTGTGCTGCGGTGTGTCAGCCAGAAGCGAAACCAGATCTGAACTCAGACACACACTGTGACGCATTTCCCTGCGTCAAGCTCCTCCCAGATACAGGACACCACGGAGTTTTAACCCTGTTAGTTCCAAACTCCACACCCCTCTTGTCCTGCATCTGGGGACAACAACCAACATTGCTTTCCCCATACACAGACCCTCACAGAACTCCTCGTGCTTCTGGAAGGTCAATAGTTTTGTGAAACCATCAGCGAGGTTCTTTGTTGAGGGACAGTATTTCAGAGCAACTAGCCCCTCATGAACGCTCTGACATACATTCCGGAAATGTATGTCCAAATGTTTGGTCCTCGCCTTAAATTGCCCCGTCTCAGCTAATTTAAGGCACGGTTGATTGTCTTCATGCACCACAATGGGCAGACAATTCTCTCCACAGATTTCCTCAACCAAACACACATAGAACTCCAGCTCTCTGCAAGCATCTGATAGCGCACTGAACTTGGCTTCAGTAGACGAATGCGCTATGAGACTTTGCTTCCGGGACCTCCACCCAATCACTGAGTCCCCAAACTTCACCACTAGGCCTGACACTGATTTGCG
Source organism: Podarcis gaigeae (assembly GCF_964106915.1). Classification (NCBI taxonomy): domain Eukaryota; kingdom Metazoa; phylum Chordata; class Lepidosauria; order Squamata; family Lacertidae; genus Podarcis; species Podarcis gaigeae. The sequence goes on from NC_139695.1 coordinate 22,575,389, forward strand.
GTCCTCAGAGTTAGCCCAATCTGAGTCCACAAAGCAAGTCAGTTTGACTTCTCCTTGAGCTGGCAACCTAAGACAAAAATCTTTGGTATCTTGCAGGTAACGCAGCACCCGCTTTATACCATTCCAGGCCTGCACACTAGGACTTGAAGCCTCTCTACTGAGCAGATTGACAGCAAATGCAATGTCTGGTCTGCTCCACTGTGACAGATACAACAGACTACCCAGAGCTGACTGAAAGAGTTCAGTATTTTCGAACACCACGCGTTCTACTTGCTGACACTCCTTCACGTATCCAGTCTCCATGGGTGATCTGGCACCTGCACAATCAGACATTCTGAACTTCTCAAGCAACTGTTCAATCTTACCTTTCTGGCAAAGCAAGAAGCTTCCATCACTTGCTTTTGTGATCTGCACGCCTAAATAGGATTTGACATCTCCAAGCTGCTTCAGCTTGAACCGCTTTCCAAGCTCCTTAGCAAACTTCTCCACCTGTTCACCTGTCTGTGCCATGATCAATATATCATCAACAAACACCTGAACCACTTTCTGTTTTAAGCCTGAATCTCTAATGTAAAGACAACTGTCTGCAAGAGATCTCTTAAAACCTAGCTCTTCTAAGGCTTCATGTAGGCACATATTCCAATTCCTGGCAGATTGGCGTAATCCATAGATGGATTTGTGCAACCGCCACACGACGCCTGGCTCACTGACTTCAAACCCTGGAGGAGGAAGCATGTACAACTCCTCCTGGAGATCTGAGTTCAGGTAGGCGACATCTACATCAGAATGGTTCACCTTCCAACCTCTCTGTGCTGCTATCGCCAAAAGCGTCCTTAGAGTCTCCGCTCGTGACGTTGGCGAATACACCTCCGTGGAGTGAAAACCCTTTTTCTGTGTGAATCCTCGGGCCACTAATCTCGCTTTATACTGTGGTTCTCCCGCTTCTGTGGGTTTCAAACGGTAAACCCACCTGCAACTAACAGCTCTCTGGTTAGCCGGCAGCTGAGTGAGTGAGAACACACCAAGAGACTCCATTGAGTTCATCTCCTTTTGCATCGCCTCATGCCATTTGCTGGCTTCTTCCTGAAGCAACTTTTGAACATCCTCAAAGGATTCAGGTTCACATCTAGCCACACCAACCCAGACACTTGTGGCTTCATACCTTTCAGGTGGCTTCCCTTTGGTTGATCTTGCTGACCTCCTCAGCGTGAATTCTGGAACTGCGCCTGATTCACCTGGATCAGCCCTACTATCCTCTGTGTCTGAAACATCCCCCTCTGACCTGCTGCGCCGTTTCGGGTGTACAGCTGGTTCTGCTGGCGAGGATGGTTCACGCCTTAACTCAGACTTGACAGAAACCTGTGGAGGGGTCCTGGGACCTTTTGGAGAGATACGGAGCCTCCCCCTTGGAGATCCCTGCTCTGGACTCTGTGGCTGTGGACTGTGCACTTCAGCAACAGGTTCAGCCTCGTCCTCCTCCTCTTCCTCACCTGAGTCTAACAGAACATCTGGGTTCCCGTGAAGACGTTTCCACCCACTCTGCTCACAAAACTCAGCACTGCCGCTAATAAGCAGCTTAGACTGGTTGCCAGTAGGGTATGCAAAACGCCACGCCTTTGAACCCGGCTCATAGCCTACAAAGATCATCTTCCTAGACCTTGGCTCACCCTTTCTGCGCATGGCCTTTGGAATGAGAACCCAAGCCTGAGAACCAAAGACGTGAAAGTAGTGTACTTTAGGCTTCTTCTGATGCAACAAAAAATACGGTGTGTTGCCTACACTGGAATTGTACACTTGATTCTGGAGAAAACAAGCTGTTTTATAACTCTCAGCCCAAAAGCGCTGTGGCAAACCCGAGTCTGCCAACATAGCGTTCGCCGATTCCTGTAGTGTACGAAATTTTCTCTCTGCAACCCCATTCTGTTGTGGTGAGTGGGGGGTCGTCAGTCAATGACTGATACCCTTCTGCCTGAAAAACGATTGCAGCGCAGAACCTGTGAACTCTCCCCCCCCCCATCAGATTGAAAGGAAATCACCCTGGTAGAGAACCGTAGCTCTACCGCTGTGATCCAATCCCTGATCAGTGCAGCTGCTTCTGATTTCTGTTTCAGCGTAAAAACCCAAGAATGCTTAGAAAAATCGTCAATCAGAACCAGAACCCATTTAGACCCAGCTAAAGAAGGTGTTGGCATGGGCCCTGACAAATCTGCATGCACAAGTTCAAAGGGTTTGCTGGTTCGCCTCTCTGACCTGGGGTATGTGCATGTTGTGACCTTTGATTGCTTACAGGCTTGACAATCTAGGTATTTGCCACAAGCCTTGAACCTACAGCCAATGGTGTTTTCTGCAGCTTTTCGCACAAGTGACCACCCAGCTTTTCGCACAAGTGACCATCCAAATTTCCTGCGCCACAAGTGTATACAATCATGGTGTGGTGGGACATACGCACACTTCCCTTGGGCGTCTTCAATGGACTCTCCACTAGCCCCATTTTCCACCAGCCCCATTTTCCCACCAGTCCCATTTTCAATGGGCATCTCCACCAGAAAGAGCCTGTCTTTTCTCTCAACACTGTAGACCTTCTTCCCATCCCTGTAAAAGGAGCACAAATTGTTAGAGAATAGAATTTCGAACCCATCGGCCATAAGAGCTGGCACACTTAAAAGAGTGTGGGCAAGCTCTGGAACCACATAAACTTGCACCCAATGATCTATAAAAGAACAATAGAGAAACCCAGATTCAGTCAATGGTCTTTGAGACCCGTCCGCTAATTTAACGTAACGATCAGTTTTAACTGTCTTGCAGTTTATCAGGAGCTCCCGTGAATTCACGAGATTGTGGGTCGCACCTGAGTCCACCACGAAAGATAAAGTGTCTCTCTGGATGTCTTCCAAAGCTGCCATGGCGTTGCTTGCTGCCCTTCCGGTTGCCATGCCCACAGCCTCCCCCCGACTGAGGCTTTTGTCTTTTCCCAGAGACACCATCGCAGCTGTGAGGTGAAAAGACGACTTTTCTTCGTTTTTCTCCTGGCCTGCAGCTTTCCCACGTTTTCGCTGAAAACAGGCCCTGGGAACTTGCTTTGTTGACATTCCACGCCAGCTGGTGTCCTTGGCAGCCTGGGCTTCTAGCTGATGTTTCCCAGCGCTGTTGGACGTCGCAGCAAAGCACAAACAACTTTCGGAGACTTTCGCTTTCTCAGAGCTCTTGGATCGGCCTGCACCCCCACTCTTGGGTGCACTGCTGCCTGAGGAACAGCTTGCCACTGCCTTCCTCTTTTCAGCTCTCAGCCTTTCTCCTACACACAGTCCATCACACAGACGTGTTGAAGCATTGCAACAGCTTCCGAACACAGTCTCAGCCCCCACTGGGCTTTCTGGGCATCCTCCAGCCCCCTCTGGCCTGGCTCCTGCTAAGCTTTCACACAAACTCCTCAGCGCCTGCCAGGCAGCCTGAGCCGATTTAACGCCCTCCAGATGAGGCAACAGCAAAGCGTCCACAGATGCTTGCAACATGCAAAGCTGTCTCTGCTCTCTCTCCCTTAGCAGAGCAGTAGCTTGCGTGGGTGGGGCCGGCTCCTTCTGGACTGGACTCCAGAGCCCTGTGGCCACAAACCACCCCCTGGCTCTTCTTGACCAGGCCTCCCAATTGGCCCCATTTAATCTTTCACCGGGGATATTGAAGCTCTCATGGCCCTGCTGTGCCTGAGCAGCCACCTTCCACCCACCGGGGCTTAAAGCGTACTCACTCTGCCAGCAAGCTGGTCCTCCGAAGCAGCCGTCTCTCTTGGCTCTTGGCTCCGATCACCAACATTCCTCACCGCCCTTCCTGGCAGGAGATCACAGCAACTCAAAGCTGGCAGCCTTCCTCCCTTCTCACACTTGTCAGGAGATGTGGAACACCCATAACCTCTTCGGGTAAATATAAATTTACCTTTGGGTAAATATAAATTGCCGTCCAGTCACTCTTCCCTGCGCGAACTTTTGCTGGGAAAGCTGACCTGGCAGGATAGCAGAGTAGGAGCAGCGGTCCTGCGTCCGTGTGAGAAAAGGGATAAATCACGTCCAGAGACAGTTCGTTCTTATCTCTAGTAGCTTTATTTACAAAGCAGTAAATCCATTAGTAACCATCGGAAACTTCAGCCATTCTCTGTGCTTTCCAAAAGCACTGTCTTGCAGCTTCTGCTGCTGTGTGTCAGCCAGAAGTGAAACCAGATCTGAACTCAGACACACACTGTGACGCATTTCCCTGCGTCAAGCTCCTCCCAGATATAGGACACCACGGAGTTTTAACCCTGTTAGTTCCAAACTCCACATTCCGGTCTGCTGCGGAGGACAATTGCGGAGTGCTAAGTGTCGCCCGCAACACAGAGCCAGCAGAAAGGCTTGGAGGGCAGTGCTAGAGCTCAGCGCACCCCCAAACCCCCCCCCACACACAGGAGAGTGGGGACCTGAGGGCTCACCCCCCCCCCAATTGTCTCCCGGCCGCTGCTGTGTACACGGGAGGGAAGGGGAAGAGGCTCGAGTTCGCTCTCGGCACCAACACAGCCTGCTGCGAAAGCTACGATCCGTCACCAGAAGCAGCAGATCTTCCAATTAGAGGTAAAAGTCAAATAAAACATTTTGAACTTTGAATTAGAGCTTAAAAATTTAATTTGACGAAATGGAAGCAAAACAGGAAGTCAGCTTCCGATTTCTGTGGACGAGCTCTGCAAAGGGAACTTTTTTGTGAATGGGACTCAGACACAGCCGACAGCAAAGGAGAGTTGTAACATTTAACTCTGACTTGGCGGATGGTTACATTCGAACGGATTTATACATTAACTGTATTCAGTTACCTATTGGGATCCAAAGTTAAAAAGCTACTGACAGCTGGAGGAATCTGAACAGTCTTTTAAAAATTGGTGGCGCTGAAGAGGAAAAGGGGAAAGAAAGAAAGCCTGCAGGGGACTCTCAGCACATCTGGGGGGTAACCCCAGAAAGTGGAAAGAGCCTGGAACAGCTTCCAAAGCATCTTTGATACTACGAAAGACTGAAAGAGCCCCCAAGAAAGATGTGTTAACTGAACCCCCAGCACGTCTGTGAACTGAATAACAAGACAAATGCCATGGGATTACAAATAAGAAATAACATGCAAATAAAACTTCTGGAACTATTGCAAGCCACCACTGTTTGAGATGCTGCTGCTGCTCTGGTGAGTGCTGGGTGGACCGCTCCCTTCCTACTAACTCCATCTTGCCTAGGGGCCAGAGCCTGCACTGGTGAGTGCTGGGGCCTAGGGGGCGGGGCCTGTACTCACCACCAGTTTAGAGGCCTGAGCAGCTCCCTGCAGCAAGTGACAAAATGGTTTTAAGTGTTTTAAGTGCTTTTAATTTGCTGCACCTTAAATGGTGGTGGTTGTTTTTATAATATTTTATAATTTTATTATTTTATTTCTGCTTGGGGTTGGATAAGTATTTAGTCAGGGTGGAGAGTAGTTTAATTTTAGCACTATTGTTTCTTGCTTTGCTCCTATTTTTATTATTCTGTTAAGTTATTGTATAGTTTGTATTTTGCCTTTTAAGGGGATGGGTCAGGGCTGCCTGGGAGTGGGCCTCAGCCAATAGAATGGCTGGGGCAGGTTCCACAGGGGGGGAATGTATTGGGACACCCAATCTCAGTGCTCACGGGCAGGAGGAGGAGTTAGGCTAAGACCAGACCATGTCATTACCAAGGAGGCAGGTTTAGTCGTTATTTGAGGATTATCCCTGCCTCCAGGTCTGGTCCTGACCGGAAGGATACTGGAATCAGCAAGGGAAGTTCCGGTTTGACTCATGGACAGCGAGGAAGCACGGAAAACCCCGTCAGGGTTTTCCAGGGCAACATGGGGGCTTGGGGGAGGCGCAAAGGCACTGCGCACCCCAAAAATCTCAAGGGGGAGACCCTTGAGGGACAGGCTACCCAGCAGCGGCGGAGCGGTTTCGCTATCTTTTCGGGGTTTTTCCGGAAGAACCCGAGGACAACGAGACTGCAAGCGCAAACGGGAAAGCACCGACCCTGTGTTGCGCTGCCTGTAGCTTCCCCTGAGAAGCGTGACGAATCTCCATAGACATAAGAATGAAATCCTTGGTGACAGTGGAATATTTTCATCTTAAAAGTCTGGAAAGCATACCAAGTGAATTTCGGATGTTTAAAGATTGAAAGCAGGGAATTCATCCCGGTTGAGGAAAAAAGATAGCGCAGAAAACATAGTCGCAAGAACAAGAGAGGAAGTGACTTTTCGCCTATCTGAGTGAGTACAAAACTGAAAGTCCACGGCAACTTTTGCTGCGGCAGATAGACTCAGTATATACAAAGTAACTAATAAGGGACTGATTAGAGACTTTGAATACCTTTAGTGCTGGGAATACAAAAAAGTTAAAAAGTAACCGCGTGCATTTGTTTGAGAAGAGTTGAAGTTAAGAAGATTGCGAAAGGATCGGGGAAGGCTTTAAGGAGAAGTAAAACGAATGAATGAAAGAAAGCTTGTTTTCTCCCGCTTTGGTGACTAAAAAGAGATAAAGGAAGGGGGGTAGACAAAGAATGTTAAAGAATGTTAAAGGACATTAAAGAGATAAGGGAAAGAGGTATATAAAGAACGTTAAAGTTAAAGGTCAGTTTCAATTCCCTGCCTACTTCCCGTCATATCAATTGAACAAGCGACCATCTTACTCCTCCCTCATATTAGCTGCACTAGAAACTTCTGCCAACTTTCTTAAACAACGTTAAAGTACCTGGGGAACATCACAGAACTTTGAACTACACTTCCCTCCTTTTTTTGGGGGGGGGGTCTCTAAACTTCTTTACAATCACTGAAGCAATAGAGAACAGATTGCCTTCGAAGGAGGAGGACATTTGAAATGGACTGAGCTGGAAAGTGAGGGAAGAACCTAGATTTTGACCCCAACGGCTAAGACTGGAAATTGTATTCACTCTTCTCCCTTCTTTTTATCCCATATTGAAGTTCCCTCTCCCACCACAATTTAAACTCCCTTCCCTATCTTTGACTATGTAAGGCTGAATGGACTGTGGATATATTTGATTTTGGCCACTGAGGTCATTTGGTTATTTTGACATCTAATTTGAATTTTTTTGGACCTGGTGGGACAAATAATCTTGGAAGACCCTATACCTGAGTTGGATTAAGCCGACAAGTGGCGGAAGATTCCAGAATTGATTAGGACTAACTGAAAATTATTTTTTGTATGCAAAAAACTCTTTTTCCTTTTCTTTGTCTTTTCTGAAAAAAATCACACAAATAGGATTATATCTCGATTAGGCTTAAGTTACCTGGGTTTTATTAGGGAAATATTTGGATTAAACATCTAGGAGAAATTCTTTGAAGATAAATTTGATTAGAGGACCTTGTTGGGGGCTTTATGTTGGAAAGACCTTTAAACTAAATGTCTTCATATTGAAAGCTTCTAACTTTTTGAGTTCGGGGGAAAGTATAAATACTATATAAGGTGATAGACATTTTTACATTAGTAGATACGTATCGGACTCAAAGAGGAAATTATTGAAATAATCTGTATTTGAATGGCGACTATCATTTAGATTGGATTGTGCCTCTTCTATGTATTATGTGTAATAGAGGTATCACTTGGATTGAAAACTAAGGGGGCAGGATATCAGGAGTCATAAGATTTAGATAGAGTAAGAGATTGTGCACTCTCTAAGGGAGAGATTAGGTAATAAAACTGACAATTTGGGTAAATTTACACAAAATGTTGTGGGGAAATGGAAAAAAAAAGCAGGAGGGACTCCTGGTGAAAGGAAAGCATCTTGACAAGAAGAAATTAAAGACTTAGATATCTTGTGGGTAAAGATTAAGGAGGAATTTAAACAGAGTGAGATACATATGGAAAATAAATTAGGAGAGGTGCAGGAGAGGATAGACATAAAAATAGAAGGAGCCGTAGGAGAACTTTCTAGTAAGATTTGACAGTTAGGTCAAAATCAATTGAAGAAACAAATAAGAAAATTCAAAAGGAGATGAAAGAACAAAAGAAAGAGACAGAAAAAATAAAGGAGGAAATAAGAGAATGGAATAATAGGCAAGATCAACTGTCGGACAATCTAGCTATGGTAGAAATGCGACAAAAACAGCTTAATTTAAAATTCAGAGGAGTGGGAGAAGAAGCAAATGAGAATGTGAAAGAAAAAATGATTAGAGAGCTAGCTAAATGGCTAGAACTGAAAGAGGAAGAGGTAGCCTACACGGTAGAAAAGGCATTTAGAATAAGAAGGAAAACTCAACAAGCTAAATTGAAAAAAAATTGTTGGAGACTGTTTAGTGGTTTTCAATTCAATTGAGATGAAAAATATGATTTTAAGAACGAGCTACCAAAAAAAATAATAATTGAAGGAAGGCCAATTGTTATTTTTAAAGAAATTCCAATTAAGCTCCTGCGCAAAAGGGATGGATATAGACAAATAGTAAGTGTATTGAAAAGGAATCCTATATCTTGACTTCCGGTTCCGGACGCTGACAGTGAGGGAGCGCAGAAAGCTCCGTCTCGGCTTTCTGTGCGTTGTAGAGGCTGGGGGAACGCGCAAAGGCTCAGCGCACCCCCGAAACTCCAAGGGGGGGACCCTTGGGGGATAAGGCTTCGGCAGCGTGGGAGTGGTTCCTTCGTTTCCTCCAGACCGTCAGGACGCGAGGGTGAAGGGACCGCGAGCGCGAACGAGGAAACACCGACTCTACAGCGCGATGCCTCGAGCTTCCGCTGGGTACGCGACGAGCTTCCTTAAAGTTTGAATGGGAGCCTCAGTGTTCGGCGGTTTTGTTTTAGCGCTTGATAAAGCGTTATTTTTGGTGAGAACTTTGATTTAAAGCTGAGGGTTACCTGGATGCTTAAGGATTATATTGCGGAGTCCACTTAGTGGAGGAGTTAAGATGGCGCAGATGAGAAGTCGTAAGAATGAGGAAGTTTTTGTTTATCAATCTGACTGAGTGAGTATGGACTGAGTTAGAACTGAGAACTCACGATAAACTCGTTGAGGGGATTGTAAAGATCTTGTTTTAGCCATAATTAACAATAAGGTCGCTAGCAGGGTTTATTTTATTACTGTTGTTTAATCAAGCTAAAACGGACCCTGCCTGCAGGGTTTTCGACGCCCACGCTCGTGTTTATGCCGCCCACCCCATTTTTGTGTTTTATACGCTACTTCCTTGAGACGTTCTGAGGCGTTCGCAGCTCTCCCCCTCTTACCCCGCCCGGGAATAAAGGCTACAAGTGGAGTGGATTGGCTGGAGGAGGCGGAAAGAGGAGCAGCAAGGGGAGAAGGAGAGAAGATTGGCGTGGAAAACTTCATGTTGCAAGGACTGTAAGGACTCTAAGGTTCGACTAAGGACGGAGGGATATAGCGGGGGCTTCCCAACTACCCTTACACGTCTCCATGGACTTTTGTGAGTGAACTATTGACCTACTGAACGGAGTCTATTGGCGAGATTACTGGAGGGCTGATTCGGACTATACAGGACAATACCCCATTTGGACTATACAGGACAATACCCCATTAAGGTCTGATCCGGGATCAATAATACTCTCCAGCACCACTACTTGGGTTTGATTTTGGCTTGAGGAGGGGAAAGTGTGTGAGAGTCCCTCAGGACCCAGGGTAAAATTAATCGGCGCTCCTCCTCTGGAACCTTTCTCAGGGTTTTTTTTTTTTTTTCCCTTAAGACCAGGGGCTTGGGGAGGGAGGAGAAGTCTGTGAAACCCGTGAATCAGCTGAGGGAGAGAGTTAGTAAGGATGTGGAAGGACGGGAGAGAAGTGAAAAGAGGAGGTGGCACTCCAGGGGATAGGAAATCATCCCGCCAGGAAGAAATTAAAGACTTAGATAACTTATGGGCAAGAATAAAGGAGGAATTTAAGCAAAATGAGTTATATATGGAAAACAAACTGGGAGAAGTGCAGGAGATGATTGATAAGAAGATTGAAGGTGTGGTTGGAGAACTCTCAACCAAGATTCAAGAGTTATCTGCTAAATCTAAAATAATTGAGGAATCTAATAAAAGATTGCAGAAAGAGGTGAGAGAACAGAAAAAGGAATCAGTTAGGATGAAAGAGGAGCTAAGAGAAATAAATATATCACAAGATAAGATTTGGGACAACCTGGCCATGGCAGAAATGCGACAAAAACAGCTCCACCTTAAATTTAGGGGGGTAGCCGAGGAAAGAAATGAGGATATTAAAGGGAAAATGATTAAGGAACTATCCAGGTGGTTGGGTTTAAAAGAGGAAGAGGTGGCCCTGGCGGTAGAGAATATATTTAGACTGACAAAACCCCCACACTTAAAAGTTAATAGATTCTTGGGGGATTGCTTAGTGATCCTTAACTCATTGGAGATGAAAAATCTGATTTTAAGAACGAGCTACCATAATAAATTAAGAATTGACGGCAGGCCTATTGTTATTTACAAAGAAATACCAGTTAGGCTGTTACGTAAAAGAGAAGGGTATAAACGGCTGGTGGCAGTCTTGAAGAGGAATGGTATCCAATTTAGATGGGAATTCCCAGAGGGGATCACCTTTTTCTACAAAGATAAAAAATTTAGATTGATGGACCTACAGGAGGTGGAGAAGTTCATGAGAAGGTACGAGAAAGATCTTGGGAAGGTAGAGAACAGAATGAGGGTTAGAGAGGTCGGAGAGGAGGAAGAGAGAGAGAGAGGCCAGGAGAGAGGGCAGGGGAAAGAGGAGAAGGGGGAGGAATCAGGAGAAGATGAAGATGAGGCCGTGGTGGGAGAAGAGGCGGCAGGAGAGGAGGAGTCTCCAGGAAACAAAGGCGCCAGCTTATAATTTGTGAGCTTGACCAGAGGGTTTTTAATAGTTAAAGGTAGATTATAGCTGATACATTAAAATTTTTGTCTTGGAATGTGAATGGGCTGAATGAAAAGGTTAAGAGGAATAAAATTGAGAAAGCTTTGAAAAATAAGAAATATGATGTGATTTGTTTTCAGGAAACCCATATTGCTAAGAAGCATAAGCATATTCTGGTGAACAAAAGATTGGGAGTAGAATTTGTTAACTCGGAGATAAATAAGAAAAAAGGGGTGGTGATATATGTTAAAGAAAAGTGGGCCCCAGTACTAATTTGTAAAGATGATGAAGGAAGAATATTGGGAATTCAATTAAATTATCGGGGGGAAAAGATTAACGTTGTAACGGTTTATGCACCGAACACAAATAGAATGGAGTTTTTTGAGAAATTAGAACGTATCTTATTAGAATTGGAAGATCATAAATTAATTTTGTTGGGGGACATGAACGGGGTACCGGTACCAGAAATGGATAGAAGCGAAAAGAAGGGGAGGTCAGACCGAGGGAAACTTCCGAAATCTTTCAGTGATATGGTAGAGAATTTAGCATTAATTGATATATGGAGGTATAAAAACCCGAATAGTAAGCAGTTCACCCATTACTCTGAGCCCCACAAGAGCTGGGGCAGAATTGATCAGATCTGGGCATCAACCGCAATTTCGCTGAATACAATAAGATGTGAAATTCAACCTAGGACCCTTTCAGATCACTGCCCCTTGGCCTTGGAAATAAAAAATGTAGTAAAAGGACAGTATAGGTGGAGGATGAATGATTATTTATTTGAAATTGACGAGGTAACGGAGAAGGCTAAAAGTACCCTGAAAGATTATTTTGACTTAAATTTGAACGGAGACACCCCTATAGATATAGCTTGGGACGCTGGGAAGGCGGTCCTAAGGGGCTTTTTAATACAACAAAATAGCTATAGAAGGAAACTCAGGGAACAAAAGAAAGAACAAATCCTCACCCAATTAAGAGACTGTGAGAGGAAATTAATTACAAATCCGGGAGATGAAGAGAGTATTCAAGTGTCTAAAGTACTACAGTCTCAATATTCGGCCCTATTAAATCAGGAGGTAGAACGGAAAATTAAATATACGAGGCAGAAATATTTTGAGTCGGCAAATAAGATGGGAAAATTACTAGCATGGCAGTTAAGAAAAAGGAATAAACAAAAGGTGATTAATAAGCTTATAACGGAGGATAATACGACCGAAGATCCAGATGAGATAGAAAGAAGGTTTATCCAATATTTTGAGAAGCTGTACGAAAAAGGAGAGGAAGCCAGTATTGAAATAAGAAATTATTTGGACCAAGGTGGGGGTAGATATCTAACAGAAGATGATAGTCTGCAACTTAATAAGAATATTACAATAGAGGAGGTGAAGGAGGCTATTAATAGGATGAAACCCGGTAAGGCTCCGGGGCCGGACGGCCTGTCATCGAAGTATTATAAAACGTTAGGGGAATATCTAGCGCCGGTGCTTACGGACGTTATTAATAATATCCTTCAAGGAGGAAGGGCCCCCGATTCCTGGAAGGAGGCATTCATTACTTTAATACCAAAAACGGAAAAGGAAAAAGCAGATATAAGAAATTATAGGCCAATCTCATTGCTCAATAGTGACTATAAGATCTTCGCTGATATCATGGCTAATAGATTAAAGAAACATCTAAAGAAATACATTCATAAAGATCAAGCGGGATTTTTACCAAATAGGCAGCAGAAAGATAATGTCCGCCATATATTGAATATCATTGAATATCTAGATATGAGGACAGACATCCCTGCAGCCTTGATGTTTATTGATGCCGAGAAGGCCTTCGATAACGTTTCGTGGGAATTTTTATTACAATGTATGAAAACAGCGGGAATAGAAGGTCCTTATATGGAAGGCATCAAGGCCATATATTCAGGGCAACGGGCAAGGCTGATTATTAATAGTAATCTATCTAAGCCCTTCCCGATTATGAAGGGGACGAGACAGGGCTGTCCCCTGTCACCCCTGTTATTTATTATGGTTTTGGAGGTTATAGCAAATAAATTGAGGGAATCGTTAAATGTAAGAGGGATAAGAATTGGGCAAAAGGAATTTAAGTTAAAGGCGTACGCCGATGATCTGGTTTTGTCGATAGAGAATCCCCTGGACAGTGCTAGTTGTGCAATAGACTTGTTAGAGGATTTTGGCAAGCTGTCTGGATTTAAACTTAATAGGAAAAAAACTAAAATCTTAACAAAAAATTTGGACGCACAGGCAAAAATTAGGTTGGAGCAAAAGACAGGAATCCAGGTCGTGAATAGGGTAAAATACTTGGGAATCTGGTTATCACCGAAAAATATAAATTTAGTGGAAGATAACTATAATAAGATATGGCAGGAAATTAAGAAGGATTTAGATACTTGGCACAGGCTGAAGCTATCATGGACAGGAAGGATGGCTGCGATAAAGATGTGTGTTCTCCCGAAGTTATTGTTCCTATTTCAGAATATCCCAGTAATTAAGGGTACCACCTGCTTTAAGAGTTGGCAAAAAATCTTGGCTAAGTTTATATGGCAGGGAAAAAGAGCCAGAGTGAAGTTTAAATATCTTACGGACTCGAGAGATAGAGGCGGATTTGCAGTCCCGAATATAAAGCTTTATTATGAGGCAGTCTGCCTTTGTTGGATAAAAGAATGGGCTATTTTGAAGAATGCAGATTTGCTGGATTTAGAGGGCTTCGATATAAGATTTGGTTGGCATGCCTACTTGTGGCAGGAGAAAGGGAAGGTGCACAGGGGCTTTTCCAACCATATTATTAGAGGTCCGCTACTTGAAGTCTGGAATAGATATAAGAACGTGATTGAAAGGGGTACACCCTGGTGGCTCTCCCCGTCTGACATTGTTAAAATTAAAAAATTAAATATGACAGATGAAAGGTGGACATATGAGGATTTATTAGTTAAATCGGAAGAGGGATGGAAAATTAAGCCCTATGAGGAGTTAAAGGATAAAATTAAGGAGTGGTTACACTTTCACCAAATCAATGCATTGTGGGGAGATCACAAAAAATCAGGGATGAGTGAAAAAAAATCGAAATATCAAGTGGAAATTCTGGAAGGCAACAATAAACTCCTCTCTAAAATGTACAAACAATTACTGGAATGGGACACTAAAGGGGACGTAGTGAAAGGTGCGATGGTAAAATGGGATAGGGATCTTGGGCACAAGGTGGATTATAATAAATGGCAGATACTGTGGAAAAAGGGTGTGAAATTCATGGCCTGTGCAACCCTCCGAGAAAATTTAGAAAAAATGATATATCGCTGGTATTTGACTCCGGCTAAGTTAGGAAAGATGTACAGGAATGCTGATAATTTATGCTGGAGATGTAGGGATAAGGTGGGAACTTTTTTTCATGTTTGGTGGACTTGTGATGTGGTTAAGAGATTCTGGGGGCAAATCTATGACGAGTTGAAGAAGATCTTGAAATATAACTTTCCTAAATCCCCCGAGGTGTTCCTGTTGGGTATGATTGAGGAGGAAATAAAAAACGCAGACCAAACCTTCTTCCAATATGCCACTACAGCGGCAAGGATCTTAATTGCACAGAAGTGGAAATCTCCTGAAATACCTTCGGTCAGAGACTGGCAAGTGAAACTGTTTCAATATATAGAATTAGCAAATTTAACTCAAAGAATTAGGCATCATAATATGGCTAAAGTTAAAAGTGACTGGAACAAATTTTTAAATTATATTAAGATTAATCTGGGAATTAACAATATAGCAGTAGATATTAGTTAACACTTACGGCATTCTGAGTAATTACTATAACAACTGCAGAAATTGTATAGGATTATGTAACCCTAAGCTGAAGTGGTTGGAGGTCTAACTCATATGTATTTTTTATATTCTATGATATGTATCTTAGTTATACTGATACTACGTATCTGTATCTGTACATATTTTTGAAGGATTTCTGTTCTTTTTTAAAATTGTGATCAATAAAGATTTATGGAAAAAAAAAAGAAAGAAAAGGAATCCTATATCTTATAGATGGGAATTTCCAGAAGGGATTACTTATTATTACAAGGATAAGAGATTTAGATTGATGGACACTCAAGAAGTGGAAAAAATTCTGAGAAGATATGAGAAGGAACTTGGAAAAGTGGAAGAAAGATTTGAAGAAAGAGAGAGAAGTACAGAGGAGAGAAAGAAAAGAAGAGAGAAGAAAAAAGAAAGAGAGAAGAAAGGGAAAGAAGAAGAGGAAGAAACTACAAGGAATAGAACAACTAGAATATAAGCCTGAGAACTTGTGTAGAGTGAATAAAAAAAGCACAATCATGACTTTAAAATTTTTATCTTGGAATGTGAACGGTCTAAGTGACAAATCTTAAAAGGAATAAAATTTCAAAGGTTTTGATGAAAAAGAATTTTGATGTGATATGTTGTCAGGAAATATATGTAGCTAAAAAACATAAACATATTTTGATAAATAAAAGGTTGGGGGTTGAATTTATTAATTCAGATGCAAACAAAAAAAGAGGGGTAGTGATATATGCTAAAGAAAAATGGGACCCTAAATTAACATGCAAAGATGAGGAAGGAAGAATTTTGGGAATACAAATTAACCCTCAGGGAGAAAAATTCAATGTGGTAACTGTCTACGCTCCAAACACGAATAAAGCAGAATTTTTCAAAAAACTGGAACAAATATTATTAGATTTAGAGAATCACAAACTGATTTTACTTGGAGACTTAAACGGAGTACCTACACCAGAATTAGATAGAAGTGCAAAAAGGAAAAAAAATGAGCCAAGGGAAATTACCAAGATCGTTTAATAATCTCGAAGAAAACTTAGACTTGATAGATATCTGGAGACATAAAAACCCGCTGATAAAACAATTTACATACTTTTCAGAACCGCACCAGAGCTGGGGCAGAATAGATCAGATATGGGTTTCAAGAGAACTATCAACAAGAGTTGAAAAATGTGAAATACAACCCAGAACCCTTTCTGATCATAATTCAATAATTCTGGAAATTAAGTGTGGAATTCAGGGTGTGTATAGACTTTGCTAGGGGAGGCTTCTTCTCCAATCTCAGCCAGCCGGCTCCGGGTCCGCCTGCCTCTCGCCAGGGAGGCGCGCCGAGGGCGGCCGGGGCTCCGCGCGGCGCAGCTCCCACCGACGGCGGACAGAAGGCAGCGGGCCTCGTTCTTCCGGCAGTGGGCGCCGCCAGGCTCCTTTTCGGCCACCGCGGAAGCTCGTTGGCCGGGAGACTCGCGCAGAACTCGCGCGCGGGCGCGGAAAGCAGCCCGATTCGGTGCGCCTTCCTGCCCGACGGTCCGCCCCAGACGCCGCCGCCGCCGCGCTTCTCGCGCGCCCCCAGCAACAAAGGCGGCGGCGGAGGGCGGAGGGGCCGAGACACAAAGCGGCGGCAGCGCCCCTCGGAGCGGGGCGGAGCCGCGGCCCGTGAGTCAGCCCGCGCGCCGGCGGGATCCGCCCCGCGGCGCCTGCAAGGCGAGCCCGGGCGAGGAGCGAGCGAGCGCGGGAAGGATCCGCCGCGCGGAGCCAGACACGCCTTGGCGCCCCGAGATAACCCAAGTGAGGATTCTGAATCCAGAGAGCCTTCTCTCATTCCCAGAAATATAATGGCTGAACCAGATTACATAGATGAAGACAATCCTGAGTTAATTAGACTCTATACAGGGTGTGTATAGATGGAGAATGAATGTTTATTTGAAAGTGATAATACGATTGAGAAGGCCAAAATTACCTTGAAAGATTATTTTGATTTAAACCTTAATAAAGAGACAAATATTGATATAGTTTGGGATGCCAGCAAGGCGGTGCTAAGAGGCTTTTTAATTCAACAAAATAGCCATAGGAAAAAAATAAGAGAACAAAAGAAAGAAGGAATCCTTGCCCAATTAAGAGAATGTGAGAAAAAATTAATAACAAATCCTAGCGACAAACAGAATAAACAAACATCCAAATTGCTACAACTACAATACTCAATGTTAATAAACCAAGAAGTGGAATGGAGAATTAAGTCAATGAAAAAAAAAATTTTGAATCAGCAAATAAAACGGGGAAATTATTGGCGTGGCAATTACGAAAAAGGAAAAAACAAAATGTGATAAACAAGATAAAAATAGAAGAACGACTTGTGGAGGACTCAAATGAAATAAAGAAAAACTTCGAGACAAGATGGCGACAAAGGTAGCAGCCTAGTTAACTTCGTCTGCCTTTAGATTAAGTTTTAAGTAGTTTTAAGTAGTTTTAAGTAGTTTTTTAAACCCCTCGGGGCTTTTATCTCTCAATTCTAATGATTTAGTGGCTGCATTATCTCCTTCGCTTTCCTTATTAGCGTTTTATTGTTTTATTGTTTTATCACCTGATTCGAGCTTCAGCCTTGCTGCCTTGCCGCACCCCCCGCCGTGCATTTGATGCTGAGGAGCTGAGTAATCTTCCAAAGCGAGTGAAAGGGGAAGGAAAGAGGCCTGGCCTGACTCCCCTGCCGTGAAGGGACCCCCGTCACTGGGAAAGGAAAAACTCAAGGTGGGTGATTGGAAACACCGAAAAAATGGGGTTGAAGCAAGTCCCTTTCGAGTCCCGCCGGTGTGAGTAAGAGCGTCTTCAGCAAAGCAGGCTGATAAAGAGGCGCGGCAGGCTGATAAAGAGGCTCGGAAAATAATTACCATCCTTCACCTTATATCAATTAACCCCCAGCTTCTATCAGCTTCTATCAGCAAAAGGACACTGGGAGCTGACGGAAGAGCTCTCAAACCTTCCTCCCTTCCTCCCTTTTCCAGCTCCACCAAAGCTGCCTTAATAGCTCACAGTTAGCATACCCTCTTGGGGCTGACAGTTCTTCCCCTCGAAGCTCCGGAGCAACACGCACAAGTGACCTGCGTGAAGGTGGCTGCTGGACACTGGAACAGATCCTGAGACCCAAGCACCTTATTGTAACTTATACCCTACAACAGAAGAGCCAGTTCTTTCGCCTCTTTTTCTTTTTGTTCAGCAAGGCAGTTTTTAATCCAGCACCTCTACTGCACTAGCGCTTCAGCGTTTTCATTGCTTTTTACCTTCTGGTACCTTTTTACCTTCTGGTACCTATATTTAAGCAGAGAAATATATTGAGACTCAGTGCTCGCTGACGAGCTAAGCAGGAGAAAGCTGCAGATACACCCTTACTCATCCATCGGCCCTGCAAATTAGGCAGAAACACTTGGGGACAACTGGGGACAACTGGCTTTCTAATTGGAAGACAACTGCCCAACATGGTCCTCACCAGAAAGATATGTAAGGATACGCCACTCAGCCCCCCGGGACCTGGAAAGAGACAAAGTAAAATTATAAATTATTTCCCTAAGAGGGAGGAGTGCATGAGTGAACAAATTGAACTAATTACTGACGAACTCACTCCTCCCCCCCTTACCCATCTTGACTGGTCACATTACTCCAAAGAGCTTCAACAAAACTCTGGAAACACAAATTCTCCAAGAAGCTTGGCGCAAGAACTAGCTCTAGCGGAGAAACCTGAGGAAAAAAATTCTGTCATCAATAATCAGCGGCCTCTGGCAGAATTAACAACATTCCACCAAGACCAGACGCCCACTTCTAAGTATACTCAAACTGAACTGAGTGATGGCCTCTTTCAGGCCCACCTCCAAGACATAAATATAGACCTTTCCAACATAAAAAATTACTTGACAATAACAAATGGGCTATTGCTGACCCTTGTGGAAAACCTTACTCCCCAACCAAAAGAGACAACAGCAACTGATGCACCCCAAGTGCATAAACCAGATGAACCTGTGAAGATGAGACAAGCAGTAACAACCAAGAAATTGCAAAAAAATAGACCAAAAGCCAGAGAAAAGAAAACCAAGAACATTAAAACAAAAAGGAAAATAAAGATAAGTTGACATAAACAATGGCAGAAATTATTTAATCTACTCCCATCGGACTCAAACAAATCTGCTGCACGAGATAAAAAAGAGAAAGGTAGGAAGGGGGAAAAGAAGTCACCGCCACAGCTAATAGATAAGGAGGCATCTCCGAACCAGAGTTTAGAACTAAATGGGAGGATGGAAGCAACGTCCCAGAACCCTGGTAATAGCTCACTCAGTGAACTTGATACTAGGGGAGAAGCGGTCCCCAACAAGGAAGGCAACAAACCGCTTAACAAACTGGGAAATGGGGACGATGCAATGCCCAATCGCGATGACAACATTTTACAAGATGGGCAAGCCTTTACTCAGGCAAGATGTTGGAACCTGATCTTAAATCCCCAAAAATTGGTATTTACAAACTTTCCAAAATCAAAGGGCTTCCTTACAGGGAAAGATCGAAGAATGAGCTCCTTGAACATTCTGAATGATATATTGCCAGGAGCAGTAAAACCAAATGATATTATTTCTGTAGATTATTTGCATCATGATGGCTGTTCTATGAGAGCAATGATCACATTTAGAGACCAGAACCTGGCCAAGTTAATTTACAGATCAAGATATATATTCTTAAAGGCCCAGATAAAAATTCTCAGATTTTTTGAAAACAAGGCACCACTGAATCCCCTTCTGGAAGCTAAGCATGCAATCCCTAGCAAGGAGAAACAACCTCCCCAAACCCGGCCTGGTCTCCCGAAACAAGAGCATCAAAAACTAAAAAGGAAAGATGCCCACCTGCAAGACCCGCAATTCCAAGCAAGCGATGATGAGGACCTCTTCTCCGTGGAAGAAAATACCTTAATCAGGCAATTTTGCCAATTTCCATCTCTAATACAAACTGAAATATTAGAAAGATTAGATATGCTAAGAATTAAGCTGGCTGGGAGAGATATAAATAAGGAAATCAATGTGGACGCCCATAAAAAGGACCAGACTTCCTTTAATTTGAACCCTATACAAGAACAAAACCCGTCGGCCTGTCGGCCACGTTACCTTCAGCCAATGGCCGAGATTAATTTACCTTCAATCAAGGAAGCCCAGTACACCGAAGAGAACTCTACACCACCTCCAATAAGGAGAACCATCCCCAAGGTGAACTCACCAGGCTCTTGGGACAAGCTGAGGTACCTAGACGAGGCAGAATTAGGCCACAATCAGGTACCGGAAGAATACCTATGGAAAGAGATAACACACTTCAAAGGCCCGGTGACCACTAATGTCAGTACTCAACATTTACCAGCCGAAACTATAGAACATTTGGCTAGTTTGCCTTGCATGGAGAACAATGGGCCGGCTCATAAAAGAGTAATCCCTAAAAGTTCCTTGGGAAATAATTGACAAAGACCAGACCAGAGGCAAACACCAGCCGGCTTCCTATCTCCGCGGAAATTCGACATCATTAGAAATAAACAGGCTCAATCCTCACCCACAAATCAAGCAAAAGTAGTCCTTTCCCTGAAAGGCGCATCCAACCCACCCCAGAGCCTTCAAATTGTCTCCTGGAATGTTAACGGCTGGGCGACAAAGCAAATGGATCCTGAGGCAATAAACTTCATCTCTTCTTTTGACATTGTGTGCCTCCAAGAGACCTGGTCCCAACAAAGTATCGCTCTCCCAAACTATTGTTCCTTTAGCTCCTGTGCTCGCAAACTAGCTAATAGGGGTCGCCCTCAAGTTGGCCTCGCCTGTCTTATTTCAACCAGCTTATCCCTCACAATTTGTGAGGAACTTAAATCTTCCCCTTACTTTCTCACTATAAAGATCCACATTCCAAAGACCAAAAGCCCATGGTTGATAACTACAGTATATCTGCCCCCAGCAATTAATGATTCCGACCGTAATGAAAGGTGGTCTGAACTTTCGTCTTCGCTCCATGATCTTCAAACAACTAACCCAGGACTCCCTCAAATCCTCTTAGGCGACTTTAACGCAAGAATAGGTCCCAACGACGATGCTATATTATCTCCCGCAGCACTCCTGGACAATCCTCTGCAGCCCCCCTGGGGAAACAGATGCTCTCTTGATCCCATAACAAATGCGTCGGGGAGGCTGATGGCCCAATTGGCCATCGAAAACGATCTCTGCATCGCAAATGGCAACGTTACTCCCTTGTCCTCGCAGCAGTTAACGTGCATCTCTTCCCAGGGAACCAGTGTTGTAGACTACATTCTATTGACGCCGGAGCTATTCTCAATCTCTACAAAAATGGAAGTGGCTGAATATTTTGGTGGTGACCACCTTCCATTGACTCTATTTTTATACCTAATAGAGCCATTTTCAGCCCCCTCAAACTATAGTTCCACGGCACAAAGCTACCCTGTATACAAAACAAAGAAAAGGACAAGCCTCAGCTCCTCTCTTGCCCTGGACATACAAAAATCATTTGATATGTCTGCAGTTCTCTCTGACCCAATTCTGCCCGCTGACCAATACCGGAAATTAATTGATGCTTTTTCAACAACTTACATAACCACCACCTCGCCTACCCACCAACGCTTCTTCTCCGAATCACCTTGGTTTGACAAGGAATGTAAAGCCCTAAGAAGGCGAATAAGGAAAATGGTCAGAATCATCAAATTTTCCAACGACCCCCAAACCCGTGCAGAGCTTTTAGATATTAAAAGGACATACAGAAACATGATTCATTGCAAGAAACAGCAACACATCCTCGAGGCTTGGTCCACTCTTTGTTCGGCTGTAGAGAGGCATGACTCCCGCTCCTTCTGGCGCTTAGTTAGGCCTTCGGCTCCATTCAATTCAGCTACCCTGATTTCCGCTGACGAATGGATCGCCTATTATTCAGCCAGCTTCGCTTCTCCAAATCATCTTACAGATCACCTTCAATCCCCGCTGGACCTCTGTTCCTGTTCTCTTAGTTCCTCCTCCTCAGTAAACTTCACCTCAACTCGCATCTTCAACATCATAATGTCCATGCGAAGGAATAAGGCCCCTGGCCCAGACATGGTCCCGTTGGACCTCTTCCTGACTGATCCTCTTTGGTGGAGTGAACAGCTGACTCCTGTATTCACCGCTATCTCCTCCGCCCTAGACATCCCCGACTCCTGGAGAGAAGCTACAATAGTCGCGATTTTCAAAGGCGGCCAGCCAAACATCCCTAGGAACTATCGCCCCATCAGTTTATTATCTATTCCGGGGAAAATATTTACCGCTGTTTTACTGGAAGAACTTCTTTCATGGGTCCATGAGAGGAACATTCTACCGCCAGAACAGATTGGCTTCCGAAAGTCAGCATCAACCATGGACCACTGTCTAACTCTCTATCACCTTGCCAGTAAATACACTGCACCAAGGCAAGGCCACCTGTTTGCCGCTTTCATGGACCTGGAGGCCGCCTTTGATTCCATTCCTAGGCAGAGATTATGGTCCAAACTTGCCCATCTGGGAATTGATCCGCACCTCCTCTCCCTAATTATTTCCCTTTATTCAAACACCACAGCTCGCGTCCGAATCGGCCCCAATGGCTCCCTTACCACTCCATTCCCAACGGCCAGGGGCGTTGTCTCTTGGCCCCTTTACTGTTTAATCTTTATCTTCATGATGCTCTTTCCCCTTTGAAGCTAGCAACTAAGTATCCTCCTCACTTAGCAGGCCACCCCGTTGCTTCCCTTTTCTATGCAGATGATGCCGTCATCTTATCCAGAACAGCTGCGGACCTAGCAAATGCAGTTAATGCATTTATCGCCTATTGTAAGGCGGAAGCTCTTAATATTAATTATAAAAAATCGAAAGTCCTCCACTTCACTCGTTCCCGCAAACTCAAGATGGAGCCGCTTAAGATCACAGGTGGCTACTTAGAAAAGGTAAAAGCCTTTAAATATCTAGGCTTAATATTTACTTATAATCTCTCCTGGACCACCCATCTACAATCTGCCTCTCTTGCTGCAACCATGACCTCTAATGCCATTGTCCGATTTTATCACCAGAAAGGCGGCAAACACCTTCCAGCAGCAATTCAAATATTTAATGCCAAAGTTGTCCCTAAACTATTATATGGCTGCGAAGTATGGACTACAGCAATATCAGGTAACTTGGATCGCCCACTTCACATGTTTCTGAGATCTCTTTCCGGCGTCCCGAGATGTGTCTCAGGTGCAGCCCTACGACTTGAGTTCGCCCAGCCCTCAATCGAAAAACGAGCATGGAGTCGAGCCATTTCCTATAGCTCCCACCTATTAGCATCGGATGCTCGAATTAGAGGTGGTTTCTCCAATCTGATTTTAAGAGATATTCATGATTCTCCCTGGAAAACTACAATTAATCTCAAATTCCGCTCCCTTCTCAACTTGAACCGCAAAACTGTTTTTAACTTAGAGTGTATTAGCCCGGCGGCCCTACCTCCAATCAAAAAGAAGCTACAGCAACTTGACTTCTCTAACACAGCCTCCCATGCAAGAGGGCCGTGTTCAGGCTTAGCCCTGGCTATTCCACCCCCTGAAGGGATCCCTCTATACTGCTTCACAATTCCTTCGGAGGCTAAGCGAAGGGCCTTTACCTGTGCCCGTCTCAACTGTTTTCCTACAGCAGTTTTGTCGGGTCGTTACTCCAGAGTTCCCATCGCAAATGGAACATGCACCTGCAATGACACGGCTCTGGAGACTATGGAACATGTAATGCTCTTCTGTCCCAACTGGACAGATGAAAGATCTCGGTTTCTAACTCCACTCGTGAACAAGCTTCATCTCCCAATCCAGCCTTGGATAGTGTCCCTTCTTCTGCAGGATTCTGACTGTTGGATTACCGAGATGACAGCTAACTTCCTGCTTAGTGTGATGAAGAGGAAAGCGGCACCAACTTCTTCTTTAATACCACAGCTGTAGTCGATACGCCGCACAATCGAACCTGTTTTTGTATTCTCTGTCACTCGATGTTTTAAATCCCGTTACTTTTGTTAACCCCATTTTTTCAAAGTATTCGCCCAGGACGACATCTCCTTTTACCTCCCCACCCCCATTTTATGTTGTTATTTCTATGTATATTATGCTATGGCCACACGGCTAATGCAATAAATCGATTATTATAAGAAAAACTTCCTCAAGTTTTATGAAAAACTATACAAAAGAAAAGAAGACATAATAGAAATAGGAAAATATCTAGAAGACAACAGAATAACATCCATAACGGAGGAAGAGAAAACCCAATTGAACAAGTACATAAAAATAGATGACGTCCAAGAGGCAATAAAGAGAATGAAACCAGGGAAAGCACCGGGCCCAGATGGATTATCGGCCAAATATTATAAAGTTCTGGAGGAACACCTAGCCCCGGTGCTATGTGATGTAATGAATAACATCCTACAAGGGGGAAAGATACCGGATTCCTGGAAAGAAGCACACATCACGTTGATACCAAAACCGGACTCAGATAAATTGAATATAAAAAATTATAGACCGATATCGCTTCTTAATAATGATTACAAAATATTTGCTGATATAATGGCGAACAGACTCAAGAAATATCTAAAAAATTCAATACATATAGATCAAGCTGGATTTCTTCCTAATAGACAATTAAAAGACAATGTAAGGCACATAATAAATATCGAATATCTGGAAAAAAAGAATGAAATCCCTACGGCATTAATTTTTATCGATGCAGAAAAAGCGTTCGATAATGTATCCTGGCATTTCCTATTAAAATGTATGGGGGCAGCAGGGATAGAAGGTACTTTCATGGAGGGAATTAAAGCAATCTATTCAAGCCAAAGAGCCAAACTGCTTATTAATAATAATTTAACAGGTTCATTCGCGATCTCAAAGGGCACGAGACAGGGTTGCCCCCTGTCACCGCTTTTGTTTATAATGGTATTAGAAGTAATTGCAAACAAGACAAGAAAAACACCAGAGATACGAGGAATCAAAATTGGGGTAAAGCAATTTAAATTGAAAGCATACGCTGATGATTTGGTAATAACGATAGAGGACCCCCCAAAAAGTGTTGATAATTTGGGAAAGTATCTGGTTTCAGGTTGAACAAAACCAAAACTAAAATGATGGTTAAGAATATGGGAGAAGACTTAAGGAGGCAGTTAGAAATTCAATCTGGAATAAAAGAGGTAAAAAAGATAAAATATCTGGGAATTTGGTTAACTATGAAAAATATAAATTTAATGGCCGATAATTACATAAACACCTGGAAGGAAATTCAAAAGGAATTGGATACTTGGAACAGGATAAAGCTTTCCTGGTCAGGTAGAATGGCAGCAATTAAGATGTGTATACTTCCAAAACTATTGTTTTTATTTCAAAATGTTCCGGTGATCAGAGGAAGTTCAATATTTAAAAATTGGCACCAGGCGTCCTATTGGGAAGACCCAGTTCTCTGAGTGCATGTTCTGGAAGTTGGGCAATAGGGGCAGCACAGGATTCCTATTGGTGTACCGACCTCCCCGCTGCACCAAGGATTCCCTCCCCGAGCTGCTTCAGGTCGTGGCGGATATGCTCCTGGAGACACCTAGCTTGGTTGTCCTGGGGGATTTTAACATCCATGCCGACACAACCTTACAAGGGGCCGCTCGGGACTTCGTGGAAAGCATGGCCTCCATGGGGCTGTCCCTGAATAAGTTTGGCCAAACTCATAGCCGCGGACATGCCTTAGACTTGGTGTTTACCTCTACGGATGTTGGTGATCTGACATTAACTAAAAGCGAAACAAAAGAAGTACCATGGTCAGATCACTTCCTGGTGCAACTGGACTTCTCTGCGACCCTTCCCCTCTGCAGGGAGGTGGGACCGATTTGGATGGTCCACCCCAGCTCAATGGATTCAAATGGTTTCCAGAGAGTGTTAGGGGAGGTTTTATCCCAAGTTGATGGCCTTTCAGCTGATTCCCTGGTGGCCGGCTGGAATGCGGAGTTAACCAGGGCTATTGACTGTCTGGCTCCGAAGCGCCCTCTCCGATTGCATGGAGCCCAGACAGCCCCTGGTTTTCCCCGGAGCTGAGGGCGATGAAATAATCGTTGAGACAGCTAGAGCGCCGGTGGCAGAAAACTCATTCTGAATTAGACCAGACACGGGCTAGAGCTCAACGTCGAGCCTACCAAGTGGCAATGGCGACGACAAAGAGGGCCTTCTTCGCCGCCTCCATTGCATCTGCAGAAAACAGCAGCAGGAGATTTTTTCAGGTGGTTCGCAATCTATCGGAACCGCCTGGTAGGGACCCCAAGATCTCCGCAATGCTTTTGCAAAGTTTTTTGCAGATAAAGTCGCTCAGATTCAGAGGGAGGTAGACTCCACCGTGGGAGCAGGGCCAGGGCGGGAGAGTGCTGGAGTTCTGTCTAGTCCTGTTACATGGGATCAATTCTGTTACTTCCGAGGATGTGGACAGGCTGCTTGGACAAGTGAAACTGACCCCCTGTCTCCTTGATCCTTGCCCATCCTGGCTGATAAAAGCGAGCCGGGAAGGGCTGGGCGATGGGCTCTGCGGGGTGGTGAATGCTTCCCTCTGTGAGGGAGCCTTCCCGGACCCGCTGAAAGAGGTGGTCATTAAACCGCTTCTTAAAAAAACATCTTTAGACCCAGCCAATTTGGCCAACTATCGCCCAGTCTCAAATTTACCATTCTTCGGCAAGGTGATTGAGCGGGTGGTTGCTGAACAACTCCAGGCACGCCTGGAGGATGCGGACCATTTGGATCCCTTCCAATCGGGATTCAGGCCTCACCATGGGACTGAAACTGCCTTGGTCGCGCTGGTTGATGATCTCCAGCGGGCTAGGGACAAAGGAGAGAGCTGTTTCCTAGTTCTGCTGGATCTCTCAGCGGCCTTTGACACCATCGACCATAACATCCTTCTGGACCGTCTAGAGGGGCTGGGAGCTGGGGGCACTGTTATACGGTGGTTCCGCTCCTTTCTCCTGGGCCGTGTCCAGAAAGTGGTGGGGGGGGTGAGTGTTCAGACCCCTGGGCTCTCACTTGTGGGGTGCCTCAGGGTTCTGTCTTCTCCCCCATGCTTTTTAATATCTATATGAAGCCGCTGGGAGAGATCATCAGGGGGGTTTGGGCTGGGTGTTCATCAGTATGCAGATGAAACCCAGCTCTACCTCTCCTTTAAATCAGAACCAGTGAAGGCGGTGAAGGTCCTGTGTGAGTGTCTGGAGGCGGTTGGAGGATGGATGGTGGCTAACAGATTGAGGTTGAATCCTGACAAGACAGAAGTACTGTTTTGGGGGGACAGGTGGTGGGCGGGTGTGGGGGACTCCCTGGTCCTGAATGGGGTAACCGTGCCCCTGAAGGACCAGGTGCACAGTCTGGGAGTCATTTTGGACTCACAGCTGTCCATGGAGGCACAGGTTAATTCTGTGTCCAGGGCAGCTGTCTACCAGCTCCACCTGGTACGCAGGATAAGACCCTGCCTGCCCGCAGACTGTCTTGCCAGAGTGGTGCATGCTCTGGTTATCTCCCGCTTGGACTACTGCAACGCGCTCTACGTGTGGCTACCTTTGAAGGTGACTCGGAAACTGTAATTAATCCAGAATGCGGCGGCTAGAATGGTGACTGGGAGTGGCCGCCGGGACCACATAACACCGGTTCTGAGAGATCTGCATTGGCTCCCAGTACGTTTCCGACCACAATTCAAAGTGTTGGTGCTGACCTTGAAAGCCCTAAACGGCCTCGGTCCAGTATACCTGAAGGAGCGTCTCCACCCCCATCGTTCAGCCCAGACACTGAGATCCAGCGCCGAGGGCCTTCTGGCGGTTCCCTCATTGCGAGAAGTAAGGTTACAGGGAACCAGGCAGAGGGCCTTCTCGGTAGTGGCGCCTGCCCTGTGGAACGCCCTCCCAGCAGATGTCAAGGCAATAAACAACTATTTTACTTTTAAAAGACAACTGAAGGCAGCCCTCTTTAGGGAAGTTTTTAATGTCTGATGCTGTACTGTTTTTAATATATTCAGTTGGAAGCTGCCCAGAGTGGCTGGGGAAACCCAGCCACATGGGCGGGGTATAAATAATAAATTATTATTATTATTATTATTATACTCATAAGTAGATAAGTACAAATCAAAGAACAACTTCCTCCCCTCCTTTTTTTAAAGACATAAACTTGAAATTGAACTTGCCGAACATTTTTATTTTTTCCTTTCCTCTGCTTCCTGGATTTTTAAATTACTTTATTAATTCTCTTTTTTTATTTTTCACCCTTTCAATTGTATATTTTATGTTTTCTGGTCCGTTGGATGGTTTTATTTCTTTTTGCCTTTTTTCTCTTTTTGTTATATAACTGTATGATATATTGTGGTGGGGAGGGAGAAGGCAGACAAAAGGGAAAGAGAAACTAGAAAGAATCTGGGAGGGGGGAGTCAGTCTCACAGTTGGATAGACTCAGGACCTGCAGGTGTGACCTTGAACAACTCATAAAACACTGGGAACCAACTGATAAGAGATGTCGGGCAAGGAGGGAGCAACAACTAGGAAAGCGGCAGCTGCGGCGGCTGCTAGATGGGCTAGTGTACAAATTGGGGACATTGGAGATAAAGGAGAGAGAGAGCAGACAGATCTCTTTGCATTGCAACTCTCGGAATTCAGGAAAGAAATGATCCAATCAGTGCAAGAATTTACACAACAGGTTCACAGTGACATGGAAAAATCCAATCAATCACTGATTGAACAAGTGCACTGAGACTTTGAAAATTCGACTAGAGTCCTGAAAGAGCAATTTGGGATACTGGGAGATAAGGTTAATAATTTGGAAACATAGGTAGACAAATTAGAAAAAATTAAAGACGAGGTAGGAGAATTGAGAGAGGAACAAAAAGGGATGATGGGAACTGTAGAAGGGGTTCAAGGGAAGCAGAATGAATTGGAAGATCAGGTTCTTCTTCTGCAACTAAGGGAAAGAGACAGAACACTATGAATCAGAGGTTTGCCAGAATCTGATTCAGAGCCAAATTTGGAGACATATGTTACACAGACGATTTCAGAATGGATGGGGGAAAGCAAGGACTGGCTGGATGGGCTAGCAGAGAGCTGTTTAAGAATTATATCGTGCCAAAGTTGAGAACGGAGGCAGCCAGAAGATGTTTTATTAACATTAGTAACATAAAGAGTGAAGGACGCAATCCTTCAGAATAGTTTTGAAAAAGATCTTGTGGTTGCTGGGCAGAAAGTAGACATTTTTGGAGAGATCCCACTGAAATTGAGACTCAGAAGAACAAAATATAGGTTTTTAACAACAGCACTCAGGAGAGCCGACATTAGAGACAAATGGGAATTTCACATACATGAAAAGGAGATATAGATTAACATCAGAATTCCAGACAAGAGAGTTCCTTGAGAAAAATAGGAGAGACATAGATCCCAAACAAGATTGGGGGGATCCCCGAGCTGAACCAAAGGAAGCTTTGGAACGGTTAGCATTCTGGTAGCCTGGCAGCTAAAAAAAAAAAAGTGAACAAAGGAACTCCATAAATAAAATTAATTTAAATGGAAAGATCACAGATAAGTTGAAGGAAATAAGAGAAGGATTTGTTAAATATTTTTCAGAGTTGTATAGACAAGGGAAAGAAAAAACATTCAAGATAGAAGAGTACATCAGAAGTAGTAATATGCCATATATAAAAGAAGAACAAAAGAACATTCTTAACTCCCAGATAACAGTGCAAGAATTTTTAGAGGTAATAAAAGGCTCCAAAAATGGCAAGTCACCAGGCCCGGATGGTCTTACGGCAAAATATTATAAAAAACTAAGCAAACAGTTAGTGAACCCATTGAAAGATGTCATGAATGAAATACTGAATACAGGTGAAATTCCAGAAACATGGAAAGAGGCCTATATTACAGTAATTCCAAAACAAGACGCAGATTTGCTGCAAATTAAAAATTACAGGCCTATTTCTTTGTTAAATAATGATTACAAATTGTTTGCACATATATTAGCCAATAGATTAAAAAATATACTAAATGAGTATATACATCAAGATCAGCCATGGTTTCTACCAGGTAGACAAATGAAGGAGAATATAAGGAATGTTCTGAATATAATAGAATACCTAGAGGCCAAAAATGAAAAGAAAGCGGCAATGATGAAAGAGGCTGAAAAAGCCTTTGACAATGTTTCTTGGAAATTCATGACAACGTTGTTAGAACAAATTTAACGTGGCTCTAAATTTCTAAAAGGAATAGCAGCAATTTATTCAAAACAAAAAGCAAAATTAATTGTTAACCAGGTGATAACAGATGACTGTAAGATTCAAAAAGGAACTAGACAAGGATGTCCATTATCACCATTATTGTTCATCCTGGTACCGGAAGTACTTGCCAGAAATATAAGAGCAGACAAAGAGATTACAGGTGTAAAAACTGGGGAAAGTGAGTTTAAACTAAAAGCATATGCAGATGATTTAGTGATAACAGTGGAAGAGCCCAAAATTTCACTCCCTAAAGTAATAGAAAAGATTCAGAAATTTGGGGAAGTGGCAGGATTTAAGTTAAATAGGAACAAAACCAAATTATTAGTTAAAAACCTGAAGGAAGAGGAAAAAATGGAGCTAGAACAAAATATTGAGAATGAAGTCCATAAAAAGGTTAAGTATTTAGGGATATGGTTAACATCAAGAAATATAAATCTATTTAAAAATAATTATGAAAAAATCTGGCTTGAGGTAAAAAGAAATTTAGAAATATGGAACAGAATGAATCTCTCATTGTCAGGTAAAATAGCAGCGATCAAAATGAACGTGTTGCCAAAAATGCTATTTCTTTTTCAATCAACCCCAGTCATCCTGAAAGATGAATGTTTTAAAAAATGGCAGAAAGAGATTTCAAAATTTATCGGGGGGTGGGGTGGGGTGGGGGCAAAAGGCCAAGGATAAAATATAAAATACTGACTGACGTAAAAGATAGAGGCAGGTTTGCCCTCCCAGATTTTAAATTGTATTATGAATCTGCTTGTTTGGTATGGATCAGGGACTGGATGAGGTTGGAAAAGCAAGAAGCATTAGAACTGGAAGGACATGATATCTATGGTATGGGAAAGGAAAGGTACACAGAAGTTTCTACAACCATATAATTAGGAAATCATTAATGAGAGTATGGGAGAGATACAAAGACTTGTTAGAACAAAAGACTCCTTGGTGGCTTTCACCACGTGAAGCGTTACTGCTCAAACCACTTGGAAAGAAAGGAAAATGGCTTGCATATGCTGACCTGTTTTCAGAGTTGGTTGCACTATCAACAATAACATTTGTTGATAAACCAGAGAGAGGAGCTGAGGGAAGTCTGGGGGGGGAGGGGAGGGGGGTTACTTTATGGGGAGAGAGGGGGGGAATAGGGGGGATTAAGGATGATATGTTTTTTGATGAAATGTCTTGTTGAAATCCCTAATAACAAATATTTAAAATAAAAAAGAGAAAATGGTCAAGCGAGAGAGATGGCTGTGTGACCCTTTTACAGGGTCTGCCAGGGTCACACCCATCTACCTGGTCACACGCAGGGGGAGGATGCTTCAGACCAGGTGTGACAGGAAGTCCTCCTAGCTGGAGTAACATTATTATTATTATTATTATTATTATTATTATTATTATTATTATTATTATTATTATTATTTATTTTATTTATACATACATACATACATACCCCGCCCATCTGGCTGGGTTTCCCCAGCCACTCTGGGCGGCTTCCAACAAAATATTAAAATACAGTAATGCATCAAACATTAAAAGCTTCCCTAAACAGGGCTGCATTCAGATGTCTTCTAAAAGTCTGGTAGTTGTTGTTCTCTTTGACATCTGGTGGGAGGGCGTCTCACAGGGTGGGCGCCACTACCGAGAAGGCCCTCTGCCTGGTTCCCTGTAACTTGGCTTCTCACAGTGAACCGCCAGAAGGCCCTCGGTGCTGGACCTCAGCGTCCGGGCAGAACGATGGGGGTGGAGACACTCCTTCAGATATACTGGACCGAGGCCGTTTAGGGCTTTCAAGGTCAGCACCAACACTTTGAATTGTGCTAGGAAACGTACTGAGAGCCAATCTAGGTCTTTCAAGACCGGTGTTATATGGTCTTGGCGGCCACTCCCAGTCACCAGTCTGGCTGCCGCGTTCTGGATTAGTTGTAGTTTCTGGGTCACCTTCAAAGGTAGCCTCACGTAGAGCGCATTGCAGTAGTCCAAGCGGGAGATAACCACAAAGGCAGTCCGCAGGCAGATAGGGTCTCAGCCTGCGTACCAGATGGAGCTGGTAAACAGCTGCCCTGGACACGGATTTGACCTGTACCTCCATGGACAGCTGTGAGTCCAAAATGACTCCCAGGCTGCGCACCTGGTCCTTCAGGGGCACAGTTACCCCATTCAGGACCAGGGAGTCCTCCACACCTGCCCACTTCCTGTTCCCCAAAAACAGTACTTCTGTCTTGTCAGGATTCAATCTCAATCTGTTAGCCGCCATCCATCCTCCAACCGCCTCCAGACACTCACACAGGACCTTCACCGCCTTCACTGGTTCTGATTTGAAAGAGAGGTAGAGCTGGGTATCATCCGCATACTGATGAACACCCAGCCCAAACCCCCTGATGATCTCTCCCAGCGGCTGAATGTAGATGTTGAAAAGCATGGGGGAGAGGACAGAACCCTGAGGCACCCCACAAGTGAGAGCCCAGGGGTCTGAACACTCATCCCCCACCATCACTTTCTGAACACGGCCCAGGAGGAAGGAGCGGAACCACTGTATGACAGTGCCCCCAGCTCCCAGCCCCTCAAGACGGTCCAGAAGGATGTTATCAATGGTATCAAACACTGCTGAGAGATCAATGTCAATGGTATCAAACACCGCTGAGAGATCCAGCAGAACTAGGAAGCAGCTCTCACCTTTGTCCCTAGCCCGCCAGAGATCATCGACCAGTGCAACCAAGGCAGTTTCAGTCCCATGATGAGGCCTGAATCCCGACTGGAAGGGATCCAAATGGTCTGCTTCTTCCAGGCATGCCTGGAGTTGTTCAGCAACCACTCACTCAATCACCTTGCCCAAGAATGGAAGATTTGAGACTGGGCAATAGTTGGCCATCGTGGCCGCATCTAAAGGTGTTTTTTTAAGAAGCGGTTTAATAACCACCTCTTTCAGCGGGTCTGGGAAGGCTCTCTCACGGAGGGAAGCATTCACCACCCCACGTAGCCCAT
The DNA here is from genome assembly GCF_964106915.1 of Podarcis gaigeae. Classification (NCBI taxonomy): domain Eukaryota; kingdom Metazoa; phylum Chordata; class Lepidosauria; order Squamata; family Lacertidae; genus Podarcis; species Podarcis gaigeae. The sequence continues at coordinate 22,608,290 of NC_139695.1, forward strand.
CGCCCAGCCCTTCCCGGCTAGCTTTTATAAGCCAGAATGGGCAAGGATCAAGGAGACAGGTGGTTGGTTTCACTCGTCCAAGCAGCCTGTCCACATCCTCGGAGTTAGTTAGTTAGTTTGATTTATTACGGCCATTGGCCCATATCTAAAACAATACATCAAAATTTATCCATAAACAATACAATTTAAACAGTTCCAAGTTAAAACACCCATATAAAACCAATTTTACTTCAATTAAGTAAACACTATACACAATAAGCTTCCTCTATGTCAACTGCAATTCAAATCCCTCAGATTTTAGGGGATATGCGTCTTAGTTCTGGCACTTATTGATGGTTCTTAAGTTTGGCTAAGCTGTCAGAGTCATACAGTGATCCATTTCTCTTATGAAATAAGACATTAATCAGGTATCTAGCGACTGCAAGGGATCTACTTGAGTCTTTGTCGTTTAATAAGTATATTATTTGGGCTTCCTGAGGTCTGTCAGCAATTCTCGATAAATATGGGGCCAGAAACTTGGACCGTGAAGCCGAATGTAATGGACAACAGAAGATTATATGATATAACGATTCTATAGATCCACTTTTACCGTCACAGAGGAGTGAGATCTGTCCGTTGGAGAGTCTGTTACCCAACACATTTGATGGGAAAACATTGAATCTAGCCTTTATAAAGGCATACCTGTGCATCACCACAGATAAGGTAGTTAAATAAGATGGAAGTTTCGTTGGTGGTGTTAAGCCAAGGTTTATCGGCGAACAGGTGCCACCACCTGTCGCAATATTAAATTGTAAATCCATCTCCTCTAATTTGTGAGTTATCCACATCCTCGGAGGTAACAGATTGGAACTGATCTCACGCAATTTGACTAGACAGGGCTCTAACACTCTCCCGCTCCGGCTTTGCTCCCATGGTGGCGTCTACCTCTTCCCGAATCTAAGCGACTTTATCTGCAAAAAAACTTTGCGAAATCATTGCAGGAGATCCTGTGGCCCGTACTGGGCCCCGATGTAGCAGCTGGTTCCGCTAAATTGCGAACCACCTGAAAAAGTCTCCTGCTGCTGTTTTCTGCAGATGCAGTAGAGGCGGTGAAGAATGTCTTCTTCGCCGTCGCTACTGCCACTTGGTATGCTCGACACTGAGCTCTAACCAGTGTCCGAGCAGCTTCAGAATGGGTCATCCGCCACTGGCGCTCTAGCCGTCTCAGCAATTGTTTCATTGCCCTCAGATCCGTGGAAAACCACGGGGCTGTTCGGGCTCCATGCAATCGGAGAGGGCGCTTCGGAGCCAAACAGTCAATAGCCCTAGTTAACTCCACATTCCAGCGGGCCACCAGGGAATCAGCTGAAAGGCCATCAACATGGGATAAAGCATCCCCTACCACTCTCTGGAAACCATTTGAATCCATTAAGTGGCGGGGGCGGACCATCCTTTTTTTTTTTTTAAATAGATATTTATTGAAATTTTCCAATTTAATACAAAAAGAAAAACAACAGACAAAAAAGCAAAAATACACATTTAAAACAAAACAAAACAAATATAATTCCCATTTCTTATTTCCATTACCTTATGTCCCGGTCCTCCTCTCACCTCCCCCTTTTGTATTCCAGTTCAAATTCTTAATTCAGCAAATCCTTGTTACCTTCTTGTATTCCAATTTAAATTATTAATTCAGCAAATCCTTATTATCCAAATTTTAACATCAATACTTAAACATTGTTGCTCATTCTTAAACATTTTTCCTAAAGTCGACCAAAAATTTCCCTTCCACGGCTTTCCCCAGTTCCAAACCTATATCAAAGCAAAATAAAACAAAGCAAGTTATAGTTATATACCCTTTGGATTCCCAGACTCCACCCACCCCTTTCCCGGTTTCAGTCCCCAACAAGTGTTCATCAATCCAATATCTTGTCTAGCCTGGAGATCTCACGTCCGAGGCTTTTAAGTCTCTTTCAGTTCCTCTCTGCCGGCCTTTTTGATAGTCCTTAATGTTGAACCCCAGATTTCGATGAGGCTTCGGCCCAGCAGAATCCATATTTTTTCCAGCCAGCCCTCCATACTTGAAAAGAAAGCCTATGAGATACTCCAACATACTCCTTTCAAGTCCAGATGTCCCCAAAACTCCGACGGGGGGGGGACCATCCAAATCGGTCCCACCTCCCTGCAGAGGGGAAGGGTCGCGGAGAAGTCCAGTTGCACCAGGAAGTGATCTGACCATGGCACTTCTTTCGTTTCGCTTTTACTTAGTGTCAGATCACCAACATCCATAGAGGTCAACACCAGGTCCAAGGCATGTCCGCGGCTATGGGTTGGGCCAGACTTATTCAGGGACAGCCCCATGGAGGCCATGCTTTCCACGAAGTCCCGAGCGGCCCCTTGTAAGGTTGTGTCGGCATGGATGTTAAAATGCCCCAGGACAACCAAGCTAGGTGTCTCCAGGAGCATATCCGCCACGACCTGAAGCAGCTCGGGCAGGGAATCCTTGGTGCAGCAGGGAGGTCGGTACACCAAAAGGAATCCTGTACTGCCCCTATTGCCCAACTTCCAGAACATGCACTCAGAGAACTAGGTCTTCCCAGTAGGACGCCTGGTGCAAACTAATGACTTCCTAAAAATCACTGCAACCCCCCCCTCCCCGCCCACAAGGCCTGGGTTGCTGTGCATGAGAGAAACCTGGTGGACAAGCAGCGGCAAGGACAGGCCCATCTGCTTCATCCAACCAAGTCTCTGTTACACATGCCAGGTCAAGTCCTCCATCCATGATCAAGTCATGGATGGCAGTGGTCTTATGAATCATTGTCCTGGCATTGCACAGCAGCACCTTCAGGTCATGTGGGTATCCCTTGCTGATTCTAGTATCCGTCCGGTCAGGACCAGACCCGGAGGCAGGGATAGTCCTCAGACAACGACTAAAGCTGCCTCCTCTGTAATGACATGGTCTGGTCTTAGCGTAACTCCTCCTCCTACGCGTAATCATTGAGAACGGTTGTCCCAGCGCATCCCCCTCTGTGGAACATGCCCCAGCCATTTCGTTGGCTGGGACCCACTCCCCGGCAGCCCTGACCCCTCCCCTTAAGAACAAAATAAAACCTTAAAACAAAAACAAAACAAAAAGAAAAAAACCCCAGAAAATAATAAAACAATACAAACAAAAACCTGTAAAAATTACAAATCCATCAAAATCAAACAAATTCCCAAGCCCAACCAAACATCCATTCCACCCCCACCCACCCCACATACAAAAAAGTCAAAAGGGAAAGGAAAATTTTTACAACATTTTAAAAAGAACTCTGCGCCCCCTCCGGGTCCTCCTGGGCAGCAGCAGCAGTGACAGCAACCGTCCTTGTGAGGCCTGCCAGGCCCCGCCCTGGGCCAGGCGGTGAGTGGCAGGAGCAGGGCCCTCAGGCACTCACGCAGGGGAGTCCTCCTGGGCAGCACAGCAGTAGCAGTCCTTGTGAGGCTTCAGGCCCCACCCTGGGCCAGGTGATGAGTGGCAGGAGAGGGGCCCTCCGGCACTCACACAGGGGAGTCCTTCTCTGTGTGTGTCCACGCTGGGCAAACAGGAAGTGTTGTATTTGGCTGCTTATGTTACATCCCACAGAGAACTAGTGAGTAAGAGATGACACGATTAAAATATAAAAAATGTGCATCCCATGGAGAAAGTGGGCAGAGAAATCATTTTCTCCCTCTCTCATGGCACCCAAACATAGGATATCCAATGAAGCCGAAAGTTGGAAGAGTCAGGCAAAAGAAAGTCCTTCTTCACATACCACATAGTTAAACTGCGGAGCTCACCCACACAGGGGGCAGTGATGTCCACCAACTGGGATGGCTTTACCAGAGGACTGGAGAAACGCTTGGAAGGCAAAGCTCGCAATGGCTGCTAACCACAATGGCCATGTTCTGCCTCCACAATCGGAGGCAGTAATGCTTCTGAAGACCACCTGATGGGAATCGCAGGAGGAAAGAGTTGCTCTCAAGCTTGGATCCTGCTTCTGGGTTTCCCTCTGGGGCATCTGGTTGGCCCCTGTCAGAAGTGTTCAGAGGAGCCATTGGCTTCATCCAGCAGGCTCTTAATATGTTCTTATGTCTGAATTCGTTTGCAGCCAGCCTTGTGCCCAGTGCCAGATTTACATATAAGCTAAACAAGCTATAGCTTAGGGCCCCACTCTCTTGGGGGCCCCAAAAAAAATTAAAGGAAAAAAAACTGGATGTATATTTCCAAAATATGAGATAAAAAACAAATAAAATAAAACCTATGTACAGTTAGAGCTTAATAATTATTTCACTATTAATATACTTCTTCTTAATTGTATTTCAGTTCAACAATTACTGTGATAAAATACATATTTTGTTATGTGCAAATGGCTTGAGATACCTGTTAGGTCCATAAAGTACCATATATCATATATTTGTTAAGTTGTGGGTGAACATATCAGATGACACAGCGATTCTTCAAACAGCTCTTGTTTATTCACAGGCCATAACAGAACTGGGCTGAAGGGTTCAGCCAACCTGCTTATATAGAGCTCAACTACAAGGCAACAGTAACAACTTTCTGTAACTATCCAATCACTGAACGTCACTTTCAATTCCCTATTTGCATATGTGGACCTGAGTGAAAACTATCTACAGTACCCCCCTGCTGGCCCAGGGTGAGAACTTCAGTACATAACAATATTCAACACAAAAAAATAGCAACAATTTGTTGTTGACAAAGGACAGTTGGACATATAAAGGGCCCCATTACCTTCAGGAGCTTAGGGCCGCATCAAACCTAAATCTGGCCCTGCCTGTGCCTACATGAAAGCATGTAAGCCACATTGTCCTATCGCTGCAGGAGTGAAGAAGCTTTTTCAGCCCGGGGGCCAACTTTCCTTCTGGTTAGCCTTCTGATGGCCACATGCCAGTAGCGAGCGAGGCCAGAGGCAGAGGTAGGTGGAGCAAGTACTATAAATAATTGCCTTTGTGCGGTAGGTTAGTTCCTACACACACTCACACACACTGCTCTGGTGCTCAGATCCTGCTCGAGAGTTCCCCACTGGGGCATCTGATTGGCCACTGTGGGAACAGGAGGCTGGGCTAGATGGACCATTGGCCAGGGGTGCCAACTTAAGTAAAATATTGTGGGGGGCCAGGTAAGCCCCACCTTGCATAACTGATCACATGATGCAGTGTGCACACACCATTTGAATGGGAATGTCCATCCACTTTGTGGAGGCCTGTCCCCTCAAATATTTTATTGTGGGGGCCGAAACCCCCATGGCCCCTAGGAGTAGGCCCCTGTGCCTTTGGCCTGACCCAGCAGCCAAAGAACAGCTCTTCTCAGCCTGTTCTCAAGTAGGCTGTGCTTTCTTAAGCCTCAGGATTTCAGGCTATTGTAACAGGCCATTTTCAGCCTGCAGGTTAGAGCTGGGTGAAAGCAATGATCTGCAGCCACAAATGGCCTCCTATTTAACACACTCTTAAGTGTTTTAGACTACAAGTCCCATCAGCTCCAGCCAGCATGGCCAATGAGTGTTGTAGTCCAACAACGTTTTGAAGATCAGCCAGGATGGTGACGTTTGACACAGGTGCCACAAGAGGGCATCGTGTGGAAGAGGAGATACTGAGTTCTTTGGTTTTGCAAATTTATCTTGAGCTATGATAAGAAAATAACACTGATTGCAGATTAAAAAATGCACAGATTATACTCAAGGGCACAGCGCATAACTTACTTATCTTCACAAAAAGAGGAAAGTCCCCCCCCCCCCCCGCCAATCGAGCATTTTTCTGAGGCTAAGCCACAGCAGGAACATATTGTTGTTGCCCCAATTACTTATAAAGTGGATGGGGCGGGTGGTCAGTGGGAAGAAGAGATCTCGAGTACAAAACAGGGTGAGCATTGCTGAGGTGATGCAGAGTCTGTTGCTGAAAGTCCTCTTTCACCTGATGCCGGCAGTCAGGCTACTCTGTTAGGGCAGACCTACCAAGTGAAATGTTGAGCAGAATTCTGTCCCCCCCCCCCCCCCACTGTTAGACTAAAAGACTAACAATGCATGAATTGGAAAAAAACTTATGTCATGTGGTATTACTTAATTTCTAAATTTGTTATGGGGTTAAGCGTTATTGGGCCCACACATGTAGAAGCTCTTTCCCTGCTCATAGATGTGCAGGGATGTTTATAAGTGAGAAAAGAGTGGCGCTCTTGTGTGGGGAAGGGGTTGTATTCAGGAGAGCCTCTCGCCTCCCTTCCTTGCCGCAACTGCTGCCAACTGAGTCCGACTTGATGGTTAGATATATGCTCTTAGGCTCCACTTCTTCTGGGTCCAAATGCCAGAGGAATTCCTTTGAGAGGAAACTCACAGGCTTCCACATCAGTTTTCCTATCACACTCTCTTCTCCTGCATTTCCACACGTGATCTTTCCTTTCCCATGAGCTTTGAAGGTGAGCCTCTCCAACTGTCTTTTAAATGGGTGGACTGTTTGGCTGCTGAACAGGTTAGACATTTCCTTGCAGGAAGCCCAGTATTTTCTAAGATGACACTACCCTTGACCCTTTGCTCCCCAGCAGTAGAAGTGTGTTGTGTGTCTCTTGACCGAGTAAGAGCTGATGACTGAACCAAGACACTCCAGACCAGACTGAAATCCCAACGGAAGAAGTGGAGAGAGTGAGAGGTGGAGAGGGGATTTATTTATTTTTAATGTATTGCATTTATATGCCACTATTCTTCATTCTCCCCCTCCTCATTTGGTCCCCACAACAACCCTGTGAGGTAGGTTAAGCTGAGAGGCAGTGACTGGCCCCCAAGGTCACCCAGAGAGCTTCATGGCTGAGCGGGAATTCGAACCCTGGTCTCTTCCAGATCCTAGTCCAACACTCTTACCCCTGCACCCAATGTCGGCAACCTAAGGCCCATGGGCCGGAAGTGGCCCACGAAGGCTGTTTAACCAGCCCACAAGCCACCCCCAAACCAAGCCGCCCACTCAGCGAGTCCCCGCATGCTGTGCTAAATCGGCGCAGTGTGGCGCGGGGACTCTCTTCCGCAGCTCCAGAAATTACTTCTGCGCATGCCCAGACACCGGAAATTGCTTCTGTGCAGGTGAGATTTTCAGCATCTGGGCATGCGCAGAAGCGATTTCTGGCGCTGCGCTCGTCCGGCCCATGCCCGGTACGCCTTGCCAACCCCTGCCCTACACCACACTGGGTCTCTGGTGATGCTGGGTCATGTATGTGGTGGCTTAGTCCCCTTTCTTGTGCCCAAATGTCATTGCCAATAAATGCCACGACTCCACCCCCATCCTGGTTTCCCCTGTGCTGCTTTGGTGAGGCCTGGTGGTGTAAGCTTGGACTGGAAGGTGAAACTGAACTACACTGAAAATTAATAGGGGCATAGGACAAGGATAGCCTGACCACCGTAGTCCATGTGCTGGTAACCTTGGGGCTTGGCTACTGCCATGCACTCTGTGTGGGGCTGCCCTTGGGCCCAGTGTGGAAGCTGCAGATGGTGCAGGGTGTGACGTCCAGATTGCTGATGGGGTCACCTGGCAGACAATATGTGACACCCTTGTTAAAACAGCTGCACTGGCTGCCCATCTGCTACCAAGCCAGGTTCAATGTCCTTGAAAAAATTTACAAAGTCCTGATCAACTTTGGTTCAGCGAACCTCAGGGATCGCCTGAACTCTTATATTCCAGCTCAGCCATTAAGATAATCTGCAGGCACATTGCTGGTCATTTCATAAGATGGGGAGGCTCATTTGACAACAAGAAACCAGCCATTTAGTGTCAAAGGCTGGTCCTGTGGAACACTCTGCCACTAGAGATTCAGCGGGCGCCTTCTGTGCCAACCTTTTGAACACCTGCTGAAAGCTTTTCTATCTTCTATTGCTTATGCAGGCAGCTAAGAATATGCCTTCCCACAGTAGCTATCTGGTTTTAACTTTTTAAATATGGTTTCATGTGGTTTTTATTGTATGTGCAATTGCTCTGCCTACTTTTGCCTCTGGCCTCATCCAGCAACCGTGCCTGAAGGCTATCCAGAAGGGATTGAAAAAGTTTCCACACCCCTGCCTTGTACAGATGGCTGAGAGAGTTGGTGATCTGATTGTTTTCTGTTCTGCTCTGAAGCATAGAATTTTTACTTGATAATTATCTGTGGTGTTTGTTTTTAGGATGTTGTTCATTGCTTAGAGATTTTCTTCTCTAAAGGTTTTTACTGAAGTAAATCAAACAGATCAATACAATAAAAAAAATCCTAGAAGTGCAAAAAGGCAGCACAGTATATCTGAGAGAGACTCAATATTTGGTTGGTGAGGCACTTAAGACTGCCAGGAAAGCCAAATTTCACGTTGTAAAGTTCAGAGTGCATGTCTGACTACACTCAGCTTTCCCTTGCCTCTGTATCATGAAACCAAAGAGGACATGGTCATTTCCTCCCATGTTTCTGAGCACTTCCTCTTCATCAATCATCTCCTCCCTGTTGGTGAGGACCAGGTCCAAGATAGATGATCCCCTTCTTGCTTCTTCCACCTTCTGGGAAATGAAATTGTCAGCGAGGCAATGGAGGAATTTGTTGGACCTTACATTCTTGGCAGAGTTTGAGTTTCAACAGATATTGGAGAAGTTGAAGTCTTTCATGACCACTATATCTCTCCTCTCCTCTGAACATGTGCAGAGGAGGGCGACCAAGATGATTAAGGGTCTGGAAACTAAGCCTTACAAGGAGTGCTTGAAGGAGCTGGGTATGTTTAGCCTGGAAAAGAGGAGACTGAGAGAAGATATTATAGATAAATATCTTAAGGGCTGTCACATGGCTTCTTTTCTCCTGCTCTGGAGGGCAAGACTCGAACTAATGGCTTCAAATTACAAGAAAGGAGATTCCGACTAAACATCCATGACAGATGGCCACCCAACCTCTGCTTTAAAACCTCCAAGGAAGAAGAGCCCACAATCTCCTGAGGGAGACCGTTCCACTGTTAAACAGCACTTTACCATCAGAAAGTTCTTCCTGATGCTTAGTCAGAATTTCTCCTTTCTTGTAACTTGAAGGCACTGGTTTGAGTCCTCACCTCCAGAGTAGGAGAAAACAAGCTTGCTCCCTCTTCCATGCGACAGCCCTTGAGATATTTGAAGTTGGCTCTAACATCTCCTCTCAGCCTCCTCTTTTCCAGGCTAAACATACCCAGCTCCTTTAACTGTTCCTCATGAGACTTGGTTTGCAGACCCTGAATCATCTTGGTTGCCCTCCTTTGCACACCTTCCAGCTTGTCAATATCCTTCTTAATTTGTGGCACCCAGAACTGGACACAGTATTCCAGGTGTGGTCTGACCAAGGCAATGTAGACTCACCTGAGTTAGGTGGACCAATGATTTTTCTTGGTATAGAACAGCTTCCTAAAGCAAATAATGGCACCATTTAGCCATTTAGCCAAAGCTAAGCAGGTCCAGGTCTGGTCACTTTATAGGTGGGTGACCACCTGGGAACCAGATGTGTGTTTTCATGATGGAAAGAAGGATGTATATTAGGGTTGCCATGTTTCAAAAAGTAAAAATCCGGACACAAAATTTGTTGCCTTAAGGTGAAAACTGCAGAATCGAATGGTTTTTCTGGGAAAGGTCTTCTTCCTGCAGTGCATCACTAAACTATGGAACTCGCTCCCATAGAAGGCAGAGGCAGTGAGAGCCACCAACTTACATGGCTTTATAAGAGGATTAGACAAATTCACAGAGGAGGAGAGGGCTATCAATGGCTCCTGGCCACAATTGCTATGCTCTGCCTTCACGTTCAGAGTCAGCAACACGTGCAAACTCCAATTGCTGGAAGCCACAGGAGGGGGGGGGAGGCCTCTTGTGCTTGAATCCTGCTTGTGGGCTTCCCATAATAGGCCACTGTGAGAACAGGAGGCTGGGCTAGATGAGCCATTGGCCTCATCCAGAAAAACTCTTCTTGTATTATTATAGCTCAGGTACAGTATTTGTGTGTGATAAGCAATAGATTGTGGACCACCCTTGGGTTGTTTTTTTGGGGGGTGGACACAAGGTGGCGCTGGCACCATTTGCGTTTCAGATAGGGAGGCGGAGCTTCTGTGGGCATGGGAACAGCAAAAATTGTTTATCTGCTAGGCAGGTGTGTGTGAGTAAGTGTGGCTAGTTCACTCTTTGTATTAATTAAAACAAGTACTAGGCTGGCTAACGGAGAAGTTCAGGTCTGCCCAGGCAAAGATATTTGCGTATGTTAGCAATTTGTTTTGCAGCAAAAACACCTTAAAGGTTTATTCTTGTATCTAATGCAGAGGGAAGCTCATGCCATAACAAATCTGTTTAGGTGCCACAAATCTCGTCAGTGTTTATCTTAAGAATCTGCAGCCTGGCTTTTTCCTTAAAAAAATAAAAATAAAATAAATCTTCAGGACACTTTACAGAATTCGGTATAAAATCACAGCAGGAAATAACAAAAGTTTGCTACAAGAATCCTCAGGACAGCAATGAGCATTCATGAATTAAGCAGAACTGTGGATGCAGCACACCTACTAATACAAATGAATGACTACTAAAGCTCAAGTGAGCAGAATGAATTTGGCCCTGGAGTCTAAAAGTGAGGGTCATCATGGCACCTCTGCTGCTTGTGGAACGCTCTCCCCGGGGAGGTGGTGCCATCGTTACATATCTTCAGCGCCAGGCGAAAACATTCCTTTTAAACAAGGCTTTACCTATCTATGCCTTTTACAGTAAGTGGGATGTATTAATGTATGCCCATCCCTGCCATATTTTAATGTATATATGTGGGTTTGTTTGTTGGTGAGTGGTTGAGTTGCTTTGGCAAAAAACAAAACAGAAGTGTCTACTAAACAAACAAACAAACTTTTTCCATTTCTGCCCCAGGTACTTGAGCACCCAGGCAGGCTCCTCCATCATCTCCTCCTCTCTGGTCAGCGACTACGAGGAAATCAGCACCACCGTGCATTACCGCCTCTGGCACCGGGTCCAGGTGAGACTTTGCAGTCCAATCCTGCTGCAAATGGGCATCTTTGTGGATAAACATGGGGAGCAGGGGAGAAGAAGGCAATGGTTGTGGAAGGGCATGGAGTATGTGGAAGAACCATAGCTCATTGACAGAGCAGAAGGTCCTGGGTTCGATCCCCAGCCACAGATCAAGGTACGGCTGGAAGAGATTTCGGCTTGAAACTCTTGTCAGTTGGTGTGGAGAAGTGGCTCCCCCACTTTTGGGGGCCACTGCCCCCTTGGTTTCATCAACTCATCCCCAGTGACTTTACTCTACCTTATAAAATGCATTATTCAGATTAGCAGTTTGCACGACCCACTAAAAAAAATCACAACACCGTCAAACAGTGTTGATTTCCCATTTGTTCGAAATGCAGTTGCAACTAGTAAGTTTCATTAACTCAGCAAAACGGATGAACTTGAATTGATCCAGTGATACCAGCGCTTCAGAGCCTGATAGTCACTTACACTTCCAATGCCCCCCTGCTGCCCCCTTACCTCTCAGTGCCCCCCCAGGTAATTCCATTGCCCCCCCGGGTGCTACTGCCCACTTTGGGAACCTTTGAGCTAGATAGATGGAGCAAAGGTCTGGTAACTTGCTATGTTCCTGTGAAGGGACACTGGTGCAGACCAGGGCTGTCCAAGATGTTTTGCTGCCTGAGGCAAAGGGTAAGATTGTGCCCTCCTCACATTCCTCACCCAGAAGGTGAGTGGACCGGCAGGTGAAACAATGAGAACAGAGTCCGACCTCACACTTCAGAGAAGCAGGCTAGCTTAGGATGGCCAATGCCAGGCCAGGCTGTGAGGCACAGCCAGTGGCTTCAGGAAGAATTGCTGGATAATAATAATAATAATAATAATAATAATAATAATAATAATAATAATAATAATTTATTTATACCCCGCCCATCTGGCTGGGTTTCCCCAGCCACTCTGGGCAGCTTTCAATAGAATATTAAAATACAATAGTCTATTAAACATTAAAAGCTTCCCTACACAGGGCTGGAGGCTGTCACTGCAGCTGCAAGAGGCTGCCACCTCACTCTGGCTAATGACAGGGACGGCCCTGGTCGAGAATTACTGTTATGCCTATCGGCTTGGTTGCTCGAGAGCGAACAGGCAAGATCCCTCACTGGTCTTTTCAAAGGTTTATTATTGGTGCAGAACATTTACAGTGCAGAGCGCCTCAATTTCATGTCTTGCTCACTCACTAGCAGAATCTCAGAGTGGGCGGTCCTTAAACTTTCCCCAGCAGAGTAGTCTCTTGACCCCCAGCCGACGCCTCCCCTCTCTGCGCGAAAACCTACTGCGCAGGGAAGGCTTGGGTAAAGGGGGACCTCCCTGCCCCTCGCTTTGCTTTGTGTCTTGGCTCTTTCTTGCATCCTCCGAGCCCTGCAGCTCTTCCCCACTAGAGGCGGGGCTTTCCTCCTCCGCTGAGGAAGTGCTACTTCCCACAATCTTTGGAGGCTCTCTGTAATCCAGCTGCCCTTCCACCTCTCACCTCTGAGCTGATGGCAGTTCCCTGACAATTACCATATGACTTTTTTAAAAAAGAGTAATGTGTTTTTGTGCACATACCCCAATCCTATGTTTGTGGATGACATGGAGGGTCAGAGACAATCCAGGAGGGAAAGAGCCCAGTTCCTGCTTCTCAGAATCTGATGCCTCTGGGAAACCCCCAAGCAGGGCATGAGGAAATTTCCCCCTTCTGCCGCTCCACCCTAGCAATTGATGTTCAAAGTGTGCCACTCCTGACCCTGGTTTGCATATGCCATGGGTGTGGAACTGGATCCAGCCAGCAGCCTAGAGCCAGGACTCTCCCTCCCTCTGTGGGTCACTTTGGTAGGAAGGAGGAGCCGCCCACCAGTCAATTGCCTAGCATCATAGTGAGAGCCAGTATGGTATAATAGAGCGACTGTTGGATTAGGACCTGGGGAGACCAGGGTTCAAATCCCCACTCTGCAATAAAGCTCACTTGGTATGTATGACCTTGGGGCAGTTGCTGCCTCTCAGCCTAACCAGCTGCGCAGACTGGTTGTGGGTATTAAATGGGGGAGGAGGAGACCCGTGCGCAGCACAATGAGCTCCCTGAAGGAAAAGATGATATATACTGTAAATGTAAAATAAATAAAAGAACGGCTGAATGGCAGGATTGAGCCTGGCAGCTTGTAAAAGAAAGTTCAGGGTTCTTCCTCTGGAAAGGAAATACTATGAGTGCAGTCCCAATTCTCCATTTTCAGAGCAGCCCTTTCAGTGTTTACATCTCTTGCATCCTGTGATGTTGGGGAGATGGCCAGGTGGGTGGGTCCAAATGAGGATGTCTCACAAAGCCTAATTAGGCCCACAGGTAGAGGTTCCATAACAGGAGTATACAGCCATTGTGGTTGGTAGCCGTGGGCAGCCTTATCTTCCTCTGTGAATTTGTCTAATTCATTTTTAAAGCTCTCCATGTTGGTGGTCATCCCAAGGTGCTGGTGAGCCCTTTTATTATTTATTTGTTGCATTTATTGCATTTATGTCCCCACCTTTTCCTCCATGGCACTCTAACCACTACACGCCCCGGCTCTCCTTCCTCAAAGTGGCCCATGTAGCTGCAGGGTGGCTGCCTTTGTGTAACAGGCCATGTCCCAGCTGGTGCTGATCGTGGTGTTGTGTTTGAATTGGCAGTGATCGAGAGGGTGGAGTTACCCCTGTTGTTTTGAGTGGATCCCCTTTGGGGCTTGATCCAGAGCTGCTTCTCTGTAGGGCTCAAGGCTTCCACTGTTTCCGTCCCACCACAGGCTCTGCCAGACCAGTTTGTGGAGCCAGTGTGCGTGTTATGTACTGAGTTGAATAGGTTCCAAAATGCAGGTTTCTGATTGGTCCTAGAACAATAGGATTCAGAATGCAGCAGTTTGATTGGTCATAGAACAATGCAGCAGTATGATTGGTCCACAGGAGCCACCCAATCCAGCTCCAGGTGGAAGTGAATCCGCAACCTGATTGGCCTACAGGAGAATCCCGGAATTACCCAATCACGTGTGGCCCATTGTGTAAATAATGTCTATAAAGCAGATATTGTGGGGGAACTTTCATTCCTCCTCACCACTATGAGCTGAATAAAGAGCATGAAATCCACTCTCGACTCCAAGCATATTTCACTGGCGACGAAGGTGGGATCCCGCTGAGCTGACCGCCACACACAGCACCGCAGCACCGCCACCTGCCGCACCGCTGCCTCGCACCGTGTATCCAGGCTTCAGCTCAGGGACCCAAGGAACTCAGAATGGCAACCTGACATCAGCTTCTCGCCGTTCAACCCAGCATCAGGAGACTAGGAAGTGTACGCCTCCCGTTTCACTTTCCTCCTAGAAGCCAAAGGGATCACCGATGAAGAAGACGCCAAGAAGAGGGCAATATTCTTGAGTGTCTGCGGAGAGGAGACGTTCGTAATCGCCCGGGCTCTCCTTGCGCCTGAAGACGTCGCTACTGTTCCTTACAAAACAATAATGGAACGTCCAAAGGGGCACTTCTTGCCGCAGCCCTCGGTGGTGGCTCGTCAAAATGTCTTCTACGCAAAGCGGCAAGCCCCTGGGGAAACCATAACTGGGTTTGTGACCTCTCTCTGCCAAGCCGCCCGGTTCTGCAACTTCTCAGAGTTGGAGAATTTGCTTCGTGACCACCTCGGCAGTGGCCTAAAGGATGAGAAGCTGCAACGACGCCTCTACGCCAAGAAGGACCTAACGTTCCATGTCGCTCTGGAGGAGGCCCTGGCAACGGAAGCTGCCGAGAGGTCGACGCAAGAGGCACGGCCGAGCCTGCCGTCCCAACCGAGGGTCCACCATGAAGACTTCGCCTACGACTCAAGATCCGACAGGGAGGAGGTACACCGAGTATAGCAGCGCACTCAAGCAGCGCACAGACCACAGCCGCCTCGATGAGAAGGAGGGAACTGCGCAAGCTGCAGGGAGATTCACGAGAGGAAGACCTGCCATTTCTGCAACGCAGAGTGCAGGCAGTGCAGAAAATCGGGACACATCGCTCGGGTGTGTCGGGCTCGGCCCACCCGACGCCAGGCATCAGATGACCGATGCACCAAGGCAACTCGACGGAGATCACAGACTGCCAGGTATACCACTTGCCCCACCCCAACATAGAGAAAATTTATGTAGAGGTACAGATAGAGGGGGCCCCGTGCCACATGGAGCTTGACACAGGTTCAACTATATCCATAATCAGTGGCCCCTTGTCGTACGAGGTGCTAAAGGAGGGGGAGCAATGCTGGCGCCGCCACTGCGACCAGCTACTGCGACGATTCCCGGGAGAAAACCAGGAGGACAGGTCAGAGGAGTCCCAAAGGAACAGTGGGGCAATGAGGCCCGTAGTGCAGGAGGGACCAGCAGGGGAGGCAGAATCAGTAAATACAGAGAGGACCCGCAAGGCCGAAAGGACACCGGAACCAGAGCCACGACTGAGCGAGCCGGTTGCACCAGACCAAACGGCCCCATCACAGCCAGCATCTTCGGAACACGAGCCAGAACCTGAACCCCTGACTAGGGAACACCCCAGATCGCAACGCATATGTAGGCGGCCGGCGTACCTTGAGGACTATGAATGCAACCTCCCGGGCAGGACTGGAACTTAGAGGGGACGGGTGTTATGTACTGAGTTGAATAGGATCCAAAATGCAGCGGTCTGATTGGTCCTAGAACAATAGGATTCAGAATGCAGCAGTTTGATTGGTCTGCAGGAGCCACCCAATCAAGCTCCAGGTGGAAGTGAATCCTCAACCTGATTGGCCTACAGGAGAATCCTGGAATTAGCCAATCACGTGGGGCCCATTGTGTAAATAATGTATATAAAGCAGACAATTTGGGGGAACTTCCATTCCTCACTACTATGAGCTGAATAAAGAGCATGAAATCCACACTCGACTCAGAGTATATTTCAGGGAGTTTCCGCCAGCACCAGCCACTTCTCTTTCTGCAAGCAGTGCCACCCAAATTCCCCCCTGGGATGAGCCACTTCATGTACTAAACTGAGCCGTCGGAGAAAGACTGGGGCGGGTGGCAAGTGGGAGGGGGAAGTCGTGCGCTTCTGTCCCGTGAGAAAAGAGCTGATCCTTCCAGGAGGCAGCCTGCTTGCAGACAAGGGGCAGAAACAGAAGGCAGAGATACCGCCTGGCCTTAGGGTGCCCGCCCTCCGACGCCTCTGCCCGTGCACTTTGCCACGTGGCTTTTGCCTGAAAGGGTCCTGGGTGCTCGTCATTAAGGTGGCTGCTAATTGTGTTGATGGCACTGGGCTCTGTCTCTCCAGTTGCGCTTCCTCGGTTCAGAGGTGGAATATAGCAACTGGGCTGGGCTGCCCCTCAAAGCCCATCAAGGTCACAGGCTGCTAGCATGACTCATCCTGGCTTTCTCATCTGAGGGGAAAGGGTGTGCCTGTGCGTGGTCTTAAATGCTGGCCTTGGCAACTTGGCTGAGCCACCTTGGGCCAGTCCTTCGGCCAGCTTAGCCTCCCTCACAGAGGGTTGTTCTGAAGATACACTCAGGGAAACACCCGAGGCCATGAACATGGGGAGGGAGACCAGGCTAGAAGGAGCGAAGAGGGGGCATGAAGAAGAAGAACAAGGAGAATGGGGTCTGGAAAAGGGGGGTGGGGAGCGATACCCCCCCCCAGCCGCTCCAGGATGGGAAGTGCATCCCAGGGGAAGCGGGATTCAGGCGGAGGAGGATGTCGGGTTGGTTGGGGGTTGCCAGGAGCAGCACAATGTCCCTCAAACTCCCGGGTTCCACTCTCCAGGCAGGCGCCCAACGTGGCCAGCTGGCAAGGGCTCTTTCTTACTCCAGCCTTGGCATGCAGATCCCGGGTTCAGCCCCAGATCTCTGGAGCGGAAAGGCTCTTGGGCGTGAATATGAAAGGCAGCATCTGTCAGAATAGGTCATACTGAGCCAGTACAGATGAACATGACTATTGGTTCGCTACCTCTGCTATCTGCCTTTTAGGGCACCTCAGAGGTGGCAGAGAGAGGCAGGAGAGAGACTCCGGCCTCTACAGAAGGCTGCACCCCTATTGGAAAACTGTGTACGTGCAGCTACTCACACAGAGTCAATTAAGGTTTGGCAGACAGCCAGAAGGTCATGTGAAGGAGTAAGTCTGCCTGGTTATAACAGAGGCATGGAGACCACTCCCTGATTGGTCAAGCTCTCTCAAGGGAGTGATAATTAATGGCCTACTAACTAGTGGTTCAGTGTGTCAGTGAGTGTAGGAGTTGTGAGTTGTGTCAGAGAGAGCTAGCAAAAGATCTGTGTTCTGTTCCTGTAAATAGTTCACTGTATATAACAAACACCTAACTACAAGTTCCTGGTTCCCTACTTCGTCTATCCTGTCTGCAGCCAAGTTGCCACTTGCTTCCGTGGATTCTGCGTATACTCTGCTAGGTATGGCTAAGGTCCTGCAACTAGTCAGAAAGTTGCAAAACACCAAATAGGTTTTACCAATAACCTCCATGTCCCCACCCCAACTCTTAGGACCAGAAGCAAGAGACAGCTTTGCTGAGCACGTGCCCCTTCCCAGGGAGATGAAACTCTACACTACTGTTCACTGAATTGCTTGCGAAGCAGCCATACTCCAGGCTCTTATTGTCCCACCCCTGCAGGATCAGACCAAGGCCCATCTAGTCCAGCTCTCAGCAGCCCAGCAGATGTCCAAGGGAATCCCCAAGCAGATTCCAAATGCAGCCCCACTCTCCCCACTGGGGACGCCCGCAACTGGTATGCAGAGGTAGACTGCCTCTGCGGCTAGAGGTGTAAAATGGTCTAACGCTCCATGAATTTGACTAATCCTCTCTTTAAGCCATCCCCGTCAGTGCCTCTGGAAGGTGGAAATTTCAGTGTCACTAGGCACTCTGTGTCTGGCCTGAATCTGCCAACATTCCACTTTCTTAAAGAGCTCCAGGTTCTGATATTATGAGGGAGAAAACATTGCTCTGCACCTTTCCCACATCATGCAGACTTCTATTATGTCCCCACTTTCCCCCCTCTCGCAAAGCCCCAAAGCCTCCTACATTGTTAGCCTTCCTTACAGGGGAATCATCAGAACCATCTGTACTGCAGAGCTTCTGGCTGAAAGGCAACTCATGGAGATTTGCAATGACTGCTGCAATGCACCCCTAATGATTCAGATTGTATCATTATAGTGTTATTGTGTTTATTTGTTATTGATATATAAAATTTCTATAATATTAGAAGCGGTGTGGCTGTGAGTACCATGAAGGGAGCCTGCACTTTGTGATTTGCCAGGGCACTACTGCAGGTTAGGAAGGATGAAGAGGCAAAGATCCTTTCCCCAGTAAAACATGTTTGCACCCAGGGTGTTTCCAGACTGTCAGCATTTTGTGGGAGGGATTCAGGTCCAGCCCAGAACTTCAGCTTTTCCAATGAGAATGGATTAAAGCACTCTGACCATTCCCTTAGTAGAGTCTAACCACTGTGTTAAGTTTTGGAAAAGCAAGACATGAACGCAAAACAAACAAGTGGCCGTCTCCTCCAGAGGAACCCTTGCACTGTAAATATATTGACAGCACACTTACAGGTCTTTTGTATTGGCATCCCAGAACTGTGAAGGTTGCCTCAACTGTTGAGCAACACAGCTAAGGAAGAAGGAGTGGAGTGTCTCCGGGGGGAGCATAGCTCCCATTCCCTTCCAAACACACAGACAGGACAGTGTGCTGGCACCCAGGGAATAGTTGCAGCAGCCGGATGGCTGGCTGAAACATACACCATTGCACTATTTTTGCATGGGATTCAATCTGAATCAGCCAGTTAGTGAACTTGGTGCTACTGTGCAACAAACCCACTACAAAATTGCTCTTCCCCGCACACTTCCAGGTCCCTCCAGCTGGGCTTTTTGAGTGAGATGGATTTTTCTCACTGCAGAGCAGTTTGTGTTTAAGCTGAAGGTCACCAGGAAAGCAAGGGAGACTAAAATTTTTGCATTTGTTGATATATTAAGGTTTTAATAACTCTAATAATTAGTAACTGTGTGGAAATGACTGGAAAAAAGGAAAATCAAGGCTTTCAACTCTTGGTTTCCTGGAAGAAGATCAAAAGACTCCCCTGGACTAGAAGAGACATCTCATTAACAACTGGAGAAATGCCAAAGAACTTCGGATATCTGCTTGGGAGGTTTCTGACGCAGTATTAATTTAACAAGGAGCCAGGAGTGAAACCGAAAGTAGACTGACCAGCTAGCTGAATCAAATTATATTGCTATGGGGTGGAGGGAAACCTCTAACATTTTACTTTTTGATACTTGTACTTCCAGGGTGAATTGAATGGGGGGAGGGGGGGTTGGACGAGAGGCGGAAAGAAGAGCTAGCTTGTCCGTGGCTAGGGGGCGCAATCTGGACTGTTCTGCAGGGGCGCAAGATCACCTAGCTACGGCTCTGCACCTCTGGACCAATGCAGGGGTGGATGGTGCTCATTGGGACTGGTAGGGTGGAAGGCAAGGAGGCCAACAGTAGGTGGCGCCAGAGCCAAGGAGTGGCAGAGCCAATGTGTTCTGTATCTGAGATGGAGTGGGAAGGGGCTGGCAGCCACCGCAGCCATCCCCTGTCTGTCCTCATGGACCGGACAGAATCCACTGGGCAAATGCTCATCTTGCCAGAGTCTGGGTCTTCTGCCCTTGAAGTACAGAACTTCTGCTGTTGCTCTCTCAGAAACCGTGCCCAGGTGGGATGTTTCATTTTTTGTAGCTGCTTCATCCCTGAGGAAGTTGTAGGTGACACAACTCCTGCATCTCTAATGTGGGAAGGTTTGGGGGCATAACAAATTCCACCCTTTATCCTTGGCTCCATGGAAAGAAGGCATATTTATATTATGCGTGCATTTCACAGGCCAGCACCCCTTCCTGAGGGAGAGAATGTTGGGATACTGCCAGGGAGACAAAGGCCATCATGCCTCCACGCCGATTCCGGACAATCCATCAATCTCCTGTAGAAACGCAGTATCGGTCAATTAGCGACACAAGCCTCAGAAACAGCTGTCCACATTCCAAGGACTTGTGCACGCCCTTTGCAGAGTTTGCACAATGAAAGATGCACTCAGGAGAGCATATTTACAACTTTATTCAGCATTGGTCAGAACAAAGGAAAAAAACGTGACTGCCTGCCTGCGTGTCCAGGCACAGAGAGAAAAGCAACAGCTATATACAAAAACAGAAAGTTCCTGTGAGCCGGAAGTACGCAGGCTGTGACACAACAACCTGCTCCCTTTTTAAGGTGGAACGGAAATATCCTAACAGAGAAGAGGCCCAGAAAAGATGAGCCGTTCCCAGCCCTTCCTACATCACACCAACAGTTTAAATGGCAACACTCCTTTGCAAGATTTTTCGCCTTTTTAATTGTTTGTTATGGAAAATCAATAAAATGATAACTTGCCCCTGCCAAAGGGTTGCATGCCATCTGGCTGAAGACTTTTTGCTAAAGTTCAGGTGTGCTAAAAGTTGAACCTATGCTGTGTGCGTGTGTGTCCGTCCGTCCATCCATGTGGCCACTTCTAGCCACCTGCTGAAATCAGGAGTGGGGAGGAAAGCCGCCTTCTTACCTTCTGAGCTTTCTCATGCTTCAGAGGACCACACATCATGGTGCCATTCAGTTGGACCTGGAAATTAGCCAAGCTTTCCCCCAGTTCTGGTTACATTAGCTTGTCTCCCTTCCAGTCCAACCCCCAGCTTGAGCTGGGGTTGGGTGGACTCCTCATCTCTTAACGCCCTGGCTTCAAAACATAGAAGGTGGGTTTGGTACCCTGTGACACATGCCCTCAAGGAAACCATTCCTGCACATCAGAATCTCTAGGGTTTGTGTTGTAACCTTCCCATGGGCAGCTTTGTGCAGGAATGTTTGAGTGTGATGGATTTTTCTCACTCCAGAGCAGTTTGTGTTTAAGCTGAAGGTCACCAGGAACTCACATGAAGATTGTGGTCATGCATGTGTAGTCTGCGAAGCCAAATCCCTCTGTTTTCAGCAGGGCTGTGTATTTACCATTCAACCCCCTCCAAAGAATCCTAAGAACCTTAGTTTTCCTTTCAGAGTGCTACGATTCCCAGCACCCTTAACAAACCATTGTTCCCAGGACGTTTTGGGTGTGGGTGGGAAGAGATGTGCTTTACATGTGCGGTGTGCAGGCATCTCCCAGCACATGTGTGTGGGGATTCAAGACTTGGCATCACCAAAACGCAAACAGACAGCCCCATGCAACCTCACACGCAAAGATTTCTGCCCATGCTTCAGACATGCAGCCCTAAGAGCAGCTCTGACTCCCACTCTAGGCCCCTCTGCCCCAGACTTCCTCCTGATGTAGGCTACAGGATCTGGGAAGTCTGAGCCAGCTTTGAGGTGTGGTTCCATATGGCCGTTAGTACTGTTGTGTTTTTGCCAGAGATCTCCAAGCACGCTTCCTAGGGGGTCCTCTTCAATCCTCAGATGTGCCCACAAAGGCATGATCCAGCACCCTCATGCCACAGCTGCCTCTGAAGTGAGCCTCCCTCCGGTAAGAGGCATGCCTCACAGCTGAGTGCCTGGTTGTTTGTGTAGCGTGGGGGCAGGGAATCTTTTGGGCTCCCAAATATTGCCAGATCCAATGGCCTTCTGCCCCAGTCAGCATGGCCGACGGTCAGGGGTGATGGAATCTGTTATGTACTGAGTTAAATAGGATCCAAAATGCAGCAGTCTGATTGGTCCTAGAACAATAGGATTCAGAATGCAGCAATTTGATTGGTCCTAGAACAATGCAGCAGTATGATTGGTCTGCAGGAGAATTCCAGAATTAGCCAATCACGTGCAGCCCATTGTGTAAATAATGTATATAAAGCAGATACTTTGATACTTTATACTCCTCACCACTGTGAGCTGAATAAAGAGCATAAAATCCACTCTCAACTCAGAGTATATTTCACTGGTGATGAAGGTGGGATCCTGCTGAGCTGACAGCCACACACAGCACCGCAGCACCGCCACCTGCCGCACCGCTGCCTCGCACCGTGTATCCAGGCTTGAGTTCCAGGACCCAAGGAACTCAGAATGGCAACCGACAGCAGCTTCTCGCCATTCAACCCAGCATCCAGAGACTGGGAAGCATACGCCTCCCGTTTCACCTTCCTCCTGGAAGCCAAAGGGGTCACCGACGAAGATGACTCCAAGAAGAGGGCGATATTCTTCAGCGTTTGTGGAGAGGAGACGTTTGAAATCGCCCGGGCTCTCCTTGCGCCTGAAGACGTCGCTATTGTTCCATACAAAACAATAATGGAACGGCTGAAGGGGCACTTTTCGCCGCAGCCCTCAGTGGTGGCTCGTCAAAATGCCTTCTACGCAAAGCGGCAAGCCCCTGGGGAAACCATAACTGGGTTTGTGACCTCTCTCCGCCAAGCTGCCCAGTTCTGCAACTTCTCAGAGATGGAGAACATGCTTCGTGACTGCCTTGTTGGTGGCCTGATGGATGAGAAGCTGCAACGACGCCTCTACGCTAAGAAGGGATTCCTGGCATCACCCCCTCCTTTGATGATGTGTTGATTGCCGGGCCCATGCCAGAGGAGTTTGAGGACCGCCTCCGCACTGTTCTGCACCGTTTCCAGACGGCGGGTCTCAAGGTGAGGCAGGAAAAATGTCTACTAGGAGTGCCTCAGGTGGACTTTCTGGGATTTGTGGTGGACGCAGAAGGGGTCCACCCGACTGGGGACAAGGTACGAGCCATTTGTGATCCCCCAGCTCCAAAGAGCAAGACTGAACTTCAGGCCTTCTTGGGACTATTGAACTTTTACCATTCCTTCCTTCCCCACAAGGCGGCGGTAGCGGAGCCCTTACACAGACTCCTGGACAAGCGGGCCCCTTGGGTGTGGGGCCAGCGCCAGGAGGCCGCATTCCAGGCAGTCAAGGACTTGCTCGTCTCAAACTCAGTCTTGGCACATTTCGACAAGAGGCTGCCGGTGCTGCTAGCATGCGACGCCTCGCCCTATGGCATTGGCGCTGTCATGGGACACCAACTCCCGGATGGAAGAGAGGTGCATACTTTTCCCAGACACTCAACGAAACTGAGCGGAACTACTCGCAAATCGACAAAGAGGGTCTGGCAATTGTGAAGGGAGTAAAAAAAATCCATGATTTCTTGTACGGACGGCCCTTTACCGTGGTGACTGACCACAAGCCGTTGCTTGGCTTGTTTGCCCCCCAAAATCAGACCCCCCAAGTGCTGTCTCCTCGCGTCCTCAGGTGGTCAATTTTCCTTGCCAGCTACCAGTATGCACTGATTCACCGCCCTGGGAATGTGATGGGCCACGCGGACGCCCTCAACAGGCTACCACTACCAGAAACAGGCCCCGACCCAGCACCCGTGCAAGAGGTTATGAGCCTGGAGCTGCTTCCCAACAGCCCCATTCAGGCACAAGAAGTTGCACACCATTCCAAGAAAGATAGGGTCATCTCCCGGGTCCTGGACTGGGTGTGGAGGGGATGGCCCAGCAGCAGCTCCAGGCCAGAATTCGCCGGCTACACAACCTGCAAACATCAACTGTCGGCCCACAAGGGGTGCCTGTTATGGGGAAGCAGGGTCGCTGTTCCCCAGCCCCTCCGCAAAAGGGTCCTTGCAGCCCTACACGAGACACACCCAGGGGTAGTGAGAATGAAGGCCCTTGCCAGGAGTTATGTGTGGTGGCCGGGGATTGACGGAGACTTAGAAGCCTGGGTCAAACACTGCCAGGCCTGCCAAGAATCCCACCCAGATCCCTCAAGGACCCCAGTCCAGTCCTGGGAGTCCGCCTGAGCACCATGGTCACGCCTGCATGTGGACTTCGCTAGCCCCTTTCAGGGGAAAAAAATTCTTCATAGTGGTGGACTCCTACACCAAATGGCTAGAAGTCGCACTGGTACCGTCCACTTCCACGTCCGCAGCCATCCGGGTACTACGCAGGCTGTTTGCAACCCACGGGCTCCCTGACACTCTCATCTCAGACAACGGAACCACATTTACGTCACGAGAATTCCAAACCTTCACAGCGCAGAACGCCATCCGCCACATCCGCTTGGCGCCATTCCACCCCGCCACCAATGGCCAAGCAGAATGCATGGTGCGGACCACCAAGGACACCCTCCGCCGCA
Organism: Podarcis gaigeae; assembly: GCF_964106915.1. NCBI lineage: Eukaryota > Metazoa > Chordata > Lepidosauria > Squamata > Lacertidae > Podarcis > Podarcis gaigeae. The sequence continues at coordinate 22,632,402 of NC_139695.1, forward strand.
TGACACAAGGGGATTGGGAGTACCGCCTTGCCACATTCCTTCTAGCACAGCACAGCACCCCCAGCTCAATGACTGGCCGGAGCCCCGCTGAACTACTAATGGGTCGGCGCCTTGCAATCAGATTGGACTGCCTTCACCCCGATAGAGCTCAGGATGAGGTAGTGGTGGGGGAAGGCAGGAACCCTCGGACCTTCGTGGCCCAGGACCCAGTGTACGCAAAGAATTTTGGGGCAGGCCCAGCATGGGTACCCGCCACAGTCATGAGGGTCACTGGCCCCGTGTCGTACGAGGTGCTAACGGATAGGGGGCAATGCTGGCGCCGCCACTGCAACCAGCTACGACAATGATTCCGGGGAGAAAACCAGGAGGAGGACAGGTCAGAGGAGTCCCGAGGGAACAGTGGGGCAGTGAGGCCAGTAGAACAGGAGGGACCAGCAGGAGAGGCAGAATCAGTAAATACAGAGAGGACCCGTGAGGCCGAAAGGACACCGGAACCAGAACCACGACTGAGCGAGCAGGTTGCACCAGACCAAACAGCCCCATCACAGCCAGCATCCTTGGAACACGAGCCAGAACCTGAACCCCGGACCAGGGAACACCCCAGGCCGCAACGCACACGTAGGCCGCCGGCATACCTTGAGGACTATGAATGCGACCTCCCGAGCAGGACTGGAACTTGGAGGGGGAGGGGTGTTATGTACTGAGCTGAATAGGATCCAAACTGCAGTGGTCTGATTGGTCCTAGAACAATGCAGCAGTATGATTGGTCTGCAGGAGCCACCCAATCCAGCTCCAGGTGGAAGTGAATCCACAACCTGATTGGCCTACAGGAGAATTCCAGAATTAGCCAATCACGTGCAGCCCATTGTGTAAATAATGTATATAAAGCAGATACTTTGAGGGGACATTCATTCCTCCTTACCACTATGAGCTGAATAAAGCGCATGAAATCCACTCTCAACTCTGAGTATATTTCAGAATCCAACAACATCTAGAGGGCTACAGAATTCCCCATCCCTGGTCTAGTGAATTTGAGGTTCTTTCTTTCTCTCCCTCTGCCCCCTTTTGCCTGGAAAAGCACTATGGCAGATTCCTTTGGAGAATTTGGGTGTGACAAGCTGTAGCAGTGCACTGAATAAAACAACTTTGAGAAGCTGAAACACCGGGCTGTTTTCTTTTCTAATAAAAATAGTCACTGTGCAGTTCACAGGCACAAAATACAAAGTTCATATTGTGCAGGAAATGGGGTTTCAGTTGGAGGGCATGGTTTGCGTGAGAGCATGTGTGGGATAACCAGTCTCATATAACCAACATGCTTCAGTCTAATTAGTGCATGAAGGGGTTAACATCACAGAGTAAGCTGTCCTGCCATCTTAGCCATGCCTCTTCCCCTTGCCTTGGGAGGAAATAGGTAGTCAAGGCTATTGTCCCCTCACCCATGGTGTACCTGAGAAACTCAGCTTGCAGAGAGAGTTGAGCTAGTTGCTCCAGCTCAACCACATGGCTCTCACCAGCCACTCTGGACCAATAAACTTCTGGACGGATTTAGAGAAGTAGGAGAAGATACTTTATTTTGCCATTATCCTTCCTCTTTCTTATTTGTGTGAGAATGCAAATGATATTTTCAGCAGAGTTAAATCTCACCATCTGTGTGCAGCTGGGAAAGTGCATGATGATCTAAAAGATTGTACTGGCTAACGTCTTGCAATGTCCTTCATCCCAGTTCCAGAAACCTTCCTGCGGCACCGTGGAAGATTTCTCATGAGATCCTCAGCAGTGACCATCCAAAGAGTCTTCTGGATCAGGCCAGTGGCCCGTTCAGTCCAGCATTCAGTCCAGCATCCTGTTCACCCAGAGGCCAACACACAAGGAGGATTCGCACACAAGACCGCTCTCTCCTCCTGTGGTTTCTAGCAACTAGGATGCAAAGGCACCACTGCCTCCAACAATGGAGGCAGAGCCTAGTCATTATATCTAGAGCCATCAGCAATCCTCTCCTCTAGCCATTTGCCTAGGTTCCTGCCGTTTTTTGTCCATTGGACTTTCATTTATTCAAGATGTGCATTCTCTGGCCTTAAAAGCCTTCAAGGAGAACCTAGGAGACCGTCTTGCTGAAGCAGAAAAAGAGTCCCAATGGGTGGCAATGCATTTCCACAGCTCCAGTATCACAGGGCATCACAGGGCAGTACTGGCTGAGACTTCTGGGAATTGGACTCCTGACGGGGGGGGGGGGGGCTGGCTGTGTGGTGTAGTGGATAGAGTGTTGGGCTGGGACCTAGAAGGCCAGGGTTCAAATCCCCACACAACCATGAAGCTGTCTGGGTGAGCTTGGGCCAGTTCCTGCCTCTCAGCCTAACCTGCCTCACAGGGTTGTTGTGAGCATAAAATAAGGAGGGGGAAGACCCTTGAGCTCCATGGAGGAACGGTGGGAGAATAATGCTTGACCTCCACCAGGGTTGCTAACATGAAGTAAGCCCCTCCCTGCATAATCAATCACACACACCAATTGTAGGGCAATGCCCATCCACTTTGGCTTGGGAGCCCCCTTCGGAGTGAAGTCTAGCCATTGGAGATGATGTAATAAACACATCAATATCCTGTTCCACACAGACTTCCGGGTCAGCGCCAACGATCAATGGCAGATTCCCTCTGAGTCTCGGAGGGATCAGCTCCTCGGGATCGGGTCTCACTACTGCGGCAAAGCGGGGACCCTTTAAAAATCGTAGGCGGGGGAAGCCTGCGAACGTGGGGACTCGGCGGGCACCATTTGCGCCCCCCCCCAAGTTGCCAAGGAACCCCTTTAAGGGCTCCGGAGCAGGACGGGGGTGAGGCGTGGTGCTGAGAGTCGACTGCTTCTTCCGCGGAGTGAAGCCGCACAGCCGTTATCGGAGAGCGCTGACTTTTTCCTGGGACAACTGGACTTAAAAGCAACTACCCGTGAGTAGGAGTATATCGAACTAATTGGAGAAAAATTGAGTAAATTTGACACCGAAACGGGAAGGTACAAACAGGAAGTCTGCCTTCCCTGCTTGTAAATAGATCAAAGCAAAGAGACTGTAAAGTGGAAACTTTGAAAGACTTTTAGAAAAGACTCAAATCCTAACATTAAGAAAGTCGTTTCCCCTCCAGACTGCAGGAGTGGAGGGGAAGAGAGTTGAGAATATTTACCTGCAAGAAAGGGGGAGAAAGAAATTTAATATCCGCTGCCTAAAACCTGGGAACGGGCTGCCCCCAGACAGGAAAAGCCGGCCAGTGGAAAGCCTGTCGGCAAGTTAAGGACTTCTGAATTAACTCTGCGAGAGAGTTACAGTGTTTCTGGACTTCTCCTGATTTTAAAGTAACTTCTAACTATATTGAAACTGTTGTTTTCAAGGGAGTTGGGGGACTTACAAGGGCTATATTTGTTTCGAGAAAGTTGCAAACTTTGGACTGTAACTGTGCCCCCCTAGAGGAGTACGGACATTGTTGCAACAACAACTGGGCTATAGGAAAATTCCCTTTCAAAACAATTTTTTTTCAGCCGTGGGAGCGACCTTGGATTCTCATGAGAGTGTTGTGGCAAATGAGAGAGGAAAGTTAGAGTTGGCACAGGAAAAGACTACGAGGTCTGGCAGACAATACCGAACTGATACTGCACACCAGCGAAGGGCTTCAACATCTGGAGCATCTGGTACATCAGGGGCTGCACCTTCACAGGCTAAACCAAAAGTTATGTCGTCTGAAGACGTTTTGGCACAGGCACTTGGAAAAATCAATGAATCTCTGGAAAACTTAGCCAAGCAAGTAGCTGAGACAAATAAACAAGTAACTGAAGCATCAGCCAAAATTGATTAATAACTTGGGACAGAAGGTGAATTCCAACACACAGTCTATTGAAAAACTATTACAGGAATCTGCTTCGACCCGAAAGGTAGCTGAAGAAGCAAAGGAAATTGCAACTGCTACTCAAGAGAAGATACCACCAGTATATAGAAAATTGGAGGACCATGGCCTGACACTGTCTATGATTGAATTAAGAGAGAAAGAAAGAAATTTAAGAATCAGGGCGGTACCAGAAAGTGAGAAAGATAATTTGGCCGACTTCCTTACACAGGAATTTACAGATTTTTGGCAACAGGATTTAGGGCAGGAAGAATTTAAGATAGTGAGTGCATTTAGACTCGGTTTGATTACTTTCCGAACAAAAGAGGAGAGAGATAAAATTTTGAACCTGCACTATCAAAGAACTTTGGAAATCGAAGACTCAAGTGTGGAGATTTTTAAGGACATTCCAAAACATCTTTTGGACTTAAGGACCAACTACGGAGACCTAGTTGCCCTGTTGAGAAGAAACAGAATCCTCTTTAGGTGGGAATTTCCCCAAGGCCTATCTTTTAAATATAAAGGAAGAAAGATAAAAATAAGAACAGTTAACGACAAAGACAGGTTTTAGAAAGATCACGAAGAAGACCTACAAAAAGAAGTGGAATCCAGAGAAGACCCAAGAGCACTGGAAAAAGGAATACTTGATATAGCAAACTTATCTTTTGGACTGCACAGTCCAGGGAAAGAGACACCACCGACAGAACAAGAACAGTTACTTGGAGCAGTTGGAGGTAAAGTGAAGTAACCCCATCATCATGGCTCTGCAACTTCTAAATTGGAATTGTAATGGTCTTAACTCCCCTCGGAAGAGAAAAAGTGTTTTTCATATACTAAAAAAGGAACAATTGGACTTGATTTGTCTACAAGAAACACATGTAATGAGGCTACACAGGAAAATACTTATTAATAAGAGATTGGAACAAGAATTTATTTCATCTGATAAAGTAAAAAAAAAGAGGAGTTGTGATATATGCAAAGGGGAGATTATTACCGAAATTAATCTTTAAAGATGAGCAAGGAAGATTTTTGGCAATTGAAATTCAAGTTCAAGGAGAGAAATTTTTGATTGTAGGAATTTATGCACTGAATGAGGGGAAATCTGAATTCTTCAAGAAATTGCATGAGACTTTACTGGACTATTTGGACTATAATTTAATTCTGATGGGGGATATGAATGGAGTAGTATCTACAAACATGGACAAGGCACAAAGACAGGTAGTCACCAAAGATGGTAGACTACCAAAAACTTTTTTTGAATTGACTGACAATATGGACTTGATTGACATTTGGAGAACAAAGAACCCCCTGGGGAGAGAGGGAACCTTTTTCTCTGAAGCCAAGATGACATGGACTAGAATTGACCAAATATGGATTACTAGAGGAATGGCACCAAAGATAAAGAAAGTGGAAATCTGCCCAAAAACTTGCTCCGACCATAACGCTGTAAGGATGGAGATGAAGCAAATAACAACTGGTTCCTTCAGATGGAGGATGAATGACACCTTATTTAGAGATGAAGAAGTGTATAAAGAGGCCCAAAAAACTTTGAGAGACTATTTTGAAATAAACATGAACACCAATGTTGAAAAAAGAGTAATCTGGGACGCAAGCAAAGCTGTCATGAGAGGGTTTTTGATACAACAGAATGCAATAAAGAAGAGAAGCCAAAATGAGAAAAAAGATAAAATTTTGGAGAAAATAAAAGAAGGGGAGAAGAAATTGAGAGCAAAACTAAAGTCGCAGGAGATTCTGAGAGAAATAAAACTATATCAAGTACAATACATGGAACTGATGAATCAGGAAATAGAATGGAAAATTAAACAAATGAGACAAAAGACATTTGAATCAGCGAATAAATGTGGGAAACTGCTGGCTTGGCAAATGAAAAAAAGACAAAAATTAAACACCATTACAAATTTAGAAGTGGAAGGAAAGAACATACATAATCCAATTGAGATTAGAAATTGCTTCCAGAGGTACTTTAAACAATTATACTCACAAGGGCCACAGAAAGAAATGGATATAGACCAATTTCTGAAGACAAATGGATTACAAAAAATCTCTCAAGAAAGTAAATTAATGCTGAATTATAAAATATCTGAACAGGAAGTAGAAGGTGCCATCCAAAATATGCAACTAGGCAAGTCTCCAGGACCAGATGGGCTGACTTCCAGATACTATAGATCTTTGAAGGAGTGGTTATTACAACCCTTGAAGGAAGTCTGCAATGAAATTTTGGAAGGGAAAAGGGCACCAGAGTCGTGGAAAGAGGCGTATATCACACTTATACCGAAAACAGAGACTGAAAAGACTCAATTTAAGAACTACCGCCCCATATCGTTATTAAATGTGGATTACAAAATTTTTGCTGACATTTTGGCCAAGAGATTGAAAAAAGTATTGATGGAAGAGATTCACAAGGACCAAGCGGGCTTTCTCCCGGGAAGACATTTGTCTGACAACTTGAGGAACATAATTGACATTTTGGAAAAGCTAGAAGTGAATATAAACACTAAAGCAGTTCTGATATTTGTGGACGCGGAGAAAGCTTTTGACAACATCTCTTGGAGTTTTATGAAAAAGAACCTACAGGGGATGGGGGTAGGCCAAGGTTTTGAAAATGGTATAGATGCAATATACTCTGAGCAAAAGGCTAAATTAATTGTAAATAATGTGGTTACGGAAGAATTCAAGATAGAAAAAGGGACACGACAGGGGTGCCCAATTTCCCCATTGCTTTCTATTTCGGTCCTGGAGGTTTTGCTCAACATGATTAGAAGGGACCGGCTGGTTAAAGGTATACAGGTCGGAGCTAAACAGTACAAATTGAGAGCATTTGCAGATGACTTAGTATTGACGTTACAGGAACCAGAATCTAGTACTAAAAGGGTTTTAGAACTAATTCAAGAATTTGGTCAAGTGGCAGGATTTAAATTGAACAAGTTAAAAACTAAGGTTTTAGAGAAAAAATTAACATCAATTGAAAGAGAGAGGTTTCAGAATGAGACGGGTTTGACTGTGGTTCAAAAAGTGAAATACCTGGGGTTAAATATGACAGCTAAAAATGGGAACTTATTTAAAGATAACTATGAAAAATGCTGGATGGAAGTGAAAAAAGATTTAGAAATCTGGTCAAATTTAAAGCTTTCCTTGTTGGATCGAATTGCAGCTATAAAAATGAATGTATTGCCTAGAATGTTGTTTTTGTTTCAAACGTTACAAATTGTGGACAAGATGGATTGTTTCAAGAAGTGGCAGAAAGATATTTCTAGATTTGTCTGGCAGGGCAAGAAGCCCAGAATAAAATTCAAGATATTAACTGATGTAAAGGAAAGGGGTGGATTTGCCCTGCCAGACTTTAAACTTTACTATGAATAAGCAGCATTCTGCTGGTTGAAAGACTGGCTGCTTCTTGAGAACACAGACATTTTGGATTTAGAAGGTTTTAACATTGTTTTTGGATGGCATGCATATTTGTGGTACGACAAGGTTAAAGCACATAAAGCATTTAAAAACCATATTGTCAGGAAAGCATTGTTTAATGTTTGGATAAGATATAAGGATTTATTGGAAAATAAAACCCCAAGGTGGTTGTCACCAATGGAAGCAAAAGCTTAGAAAAAGCTCAATATGGAGGCCAAATGGCCGAAATATTGGGAAATTTTGGAACAAGAAGGAGATAGATTGAAACTGCAGAGTTTTGAGAAATTAAAAAACAAAGTGCGAGATTGGCTTCATTATTACCAGATAATGGAGACATATAATTTGGACAAGAAAATTGGCTTCCAGGTGGAAAAATCAAAATTAGAAACAGAGCTGTTAGAACCTAAAACTAAGATTTTGTCAAAGATGTATAACTTGCTGTTGAAATGGAACACTCAGGATGAAACGGTGAAATCTGCTATGATTAAATGGGCACAAGATGTTGGACATAACATTATGTTTGCTGACTGGGAACAGTTATGGACCACAGGTATGAAGTTTACGGCATGTAATGCCTTAAGAGAGAATATTATGAAAATGATTTACAGGTGGTACATGACCCCAGTCAAGCTTGCAAAAATTTATCATTTGCCCGATAATAAATGTTGGAAATGCAAAGAAAATGAAGGTACATTCTTTCACCTTTGGTGGACGTGCCCAAGGATTAAGGCTTTCTGGGAAATGATTTATAATGAAATGAAAAAGGTATTTAAATATACCTTCCTGAAGAAACCAGAGGCCTTTCTCCTGGGCATTGTCGGCCAATTGGTGCCAAAGAAGGATAGAACTTTCTTTATGTATGCTACAACAGCAGCAAGAATACTCATTGCAAAGTACTGGAAGACACAGGATCTACCCACTCTGGAAGAATGGCAGATGAAGGTGATGGACTATATGGGATTGGCAGAAATGACTGGCAGAATCCGAGACCAGGGAGAAGAGTCGGCGGAAGAAGATTGGAAGAAATTCAAAGACTATTTACAGAAATATTGCAAAATTAATGAATGTTAGAATGATGTCGGATAGAAATTAAGTGGTTTCCAGCTGTAATGCTTTAAGAGAATATGGGAAAAAAGGTTTAGAAATAGGTTAAAATTTATTGATAAGGATTTGCTGAACTAACAATTTGAATTAGAATACAAAAAAGGGAGGTACGAGGAGGTCTGGGAAATAAGTTAATGGAAAATAAGTAATGGAAACTTTGTGTGTTTTTAATTATTTTCATTTTTGTATTTTTGTTATTTTTTTCTTTTTTCTTTTTGACTTTTAGTGTATTACTATTGAAAACTTTAATAAATATTCTTTAAAAAAAATATATCCTGTTCCACACACTGGCTGACTAGATGCCTCTGGGAAGCCCACAAGCCGGGCAGGAAAGCAACCTCCCCACATGCTGCTTCTCCCCAAAAGCTCATCTCCAGTGGCATTCTGTGTCTTGGAGCAACAATTTTACACGGATGTCCTTTTTTATTTTTTTATTTTTTTAAAGATTACAGAAAAAGAAGAAAAGAGAAAATTTAAAGACAAAAGAAGAAAGAAAAAAAACAAAAAAGTGAAAAAACACCACAATACAATACAGTATACAAATAATATAAACCCCAACCCAATCCCATTAAACTAAACAATTTTACACGGATGTCCTAACAGCATGAAACTGGGCCAGGCCCACAAGAGGTCGGAGGGGAGATGGGGGCAGCTCCAGGGCTGTTGGGAAGCTGGCGTCTGCTTCCTGGGTCAGGAAGGAGTTGCACTGGAGCTCAGTGCTATAAAGGGAAGCAGCTCAGAATTGAGGGGTACTGTTAATAATAATAATAATAATAATAATAATAATAATAATAATAATAATAATAAAATTTATTTATATCCCGCCCTCCCCAGCCGAAGCCGGGCTCAGGGCGGCTAACAACAATCAAACAATCAAACTATCAGATATTCACACATTCTAAAAATATTTCATTATAAAAATCAATTAAAATCGAATTAATGGCAACTAATTAAGCAAGATTCTGTGCAGGTTGCCAGAGGAGGGAGTCAGGCTGCGCCCTGACCAAAGGCCTGGTGGAACAGGGAACCAGGCAGAGGGCCTTCTCGGTAGTGGCGCCCGCCCTGTGGAATGCCCTCCCATCAGATGTCAAAGCGATAAACAACTACCTGACATTCAGAAGACATCTGAAGGCAGCCCTGTTCAAGGAAGTTTTTAATATGTGACATTTTAGTGTATTTTTCATCTCTGTTGGAAGCCGCCCAGAGTGGCTGGGGAAACCCAGCCAGATGGGCGGGGTACAAATAATAAATTATTATTATTATTATTATTATTATTATTATTATTATTATTATTATTATTAAGTCTTGCAGGCCCTGCGGAAGGATGTCAGGTCCCGCAGGGCCCTAGTCTCTTGTGACAGAGCGTTCCACCAGATTGGAGCCGCAGCCGAGAAGGCCCTGGCTCTAGTTGAGGCCAGCCTAACCTCTCTGAGGCCTGGGACCTTGAGGATGTTATTATTTGCAGACCGTAGGTTTCTCTGTGGGGCATACCAGGAGAGGCGGTCCCGTAGGTACGAGGGTCCTAGGCCGTATAGGGCTTTAAAGGTTAAAACCAGCACCTTAAACCTGATCCTGTACTCCACCGGGAGCCAGTGCAGCTGGTATAGCACCGGATGAATGTGATCTCGCAGCGAAGACCCCATAAGGAGTCTCGCCGCGGCATTCTGCACCCGCTGGAGTTTCTGGGTCAGTCTCAAGGGCAGCCCCACGTAGAGCGAGTTACAATAATCCAGTCTGGAGGTGACCGTCGCATGGATCACAGTGGCTAGGTCAGGGCGAGAGAGATAAGGGGCCAACTGCTTAGCTTGGCGGAGATGAAAAAATGCCGCCTTTGTTATAGCTGTAATCTGCGCCTCCATAGAGAGGGAGGTATCGAAGATTACACCCAAACTCTTAACGGACGGTGCTGGCACTAATTGCACCCCCGCAAGAGATGGGAGTTGCCCCCTCAATCCCATATCGTCCCGCCCCAGCCAGAGGACCTCTGTCTTCGAAGGATTTAGCTTCAACCGGCTCCCACGTAACCATCCAGCCACAGCTTCCAGACATCTCGCCAGTGTGTCTGGGGCCGAGTCAGGATGGCCATCCATCAACAGATAGAGTTGGGTGTCATCAGCATACTGATGGCAACCCAGCCCAAAACTCCGGACAAGCTGGGCGAGGGGGCGCATAAAGATGTTAAAAAGCATTGGGGAGAGAATCGCACCCTGAGGCACTCCACACACCAAGGAGTGGCGCGATGACAATTCCCCCCCCCCCCGAGCGCCACCCTCTGTCCCCAACCAGAGAGAAATGAGCGCAGCCATTGAAGGACTGTGCCCTGGATCCCCACGTTGGCAAGGAGGTGGTCCAGGAGTTCGTGATCGACCATGTCGAAGGCTGCTGACAGATCTAGAAGAATCAGCAGCCCCGACCCGCCTCGATCCAGCTGCCTGCGGAGATCATCTGTTAGGGCGACCAGAGCCGTCTCGGTCCCATGACCAGCGCGGAAGCCGGACTGGAATGGATCCAGAGCAGATGTTTCATCCAGAAACCTACCAAGCTGTTCAGCAACCGCTCTCTCAATCACCTTACCCAGGGATGGAAGATTCGAGACCGGGCGGTAATTGGATAGATCTAAGGGATCTAATGATGTTTTCTTTAAGAGCGGAAGCACCACTGCCTCCTTCAATTCCCCTGGGAATATCCCGGTGCCAAGGGACAAATTGATGATATCCCCCAAGGGGGCCCGCACCTCGTCTGGACACGCTCTAATCAGCCATGACGGGCACGGGTCAAGAGGACAGGTGGTGGGCTTTCCAGCTCGGAGGAGTCTGTCCACATCGGCTGGAGATATCCGGTCAAAATGGTCCAATACTGGACCCGAGGACAGTCGAGGGGCCTCCAGTTCCTTTATTGTATCCAAATTGGCAGGGAGGTCATGGCGGAGCAACAGGACCTTCTCCGCAAAAAAGCTTGCAAATGCCTCACAGCTGTGTGTCAGATTGTTATTTAAATTTGGCTGTCCTTCAAGGGACGTTAAAGACCGAATTATACTAAATAATTGCGCCGGGCGAGAGCTAGCGGATGCAATGGAGGCCGAGAAGTAAGACTTCTTAGCGGCCTTCACAGCCATCTCATATGTTTTCATAAAAGCCCTATAAGATGTTCTTGAGGCTCCGTCACGGGCACCCCGCCATACTCGCTCTAGCCGTCTGAGGTCCCGCTTCATTTTCCGAAGCTCCTCGGTAAACCAGGGAGCCCGGTTTCTGCGGGGTCGCAGAGGGCGCTTAGGTGCGATCTCATCGATGGCTGCCAGGAGCTGGGTATTCCAGCCCTCAACAAGCTCAGTCAATGAGTCGCCAGGGGGAGCAAGGTCCCGCAAGGCTTGACGGAATCTATCAGGGTCCATCAGCCTCTGCGGGCGAGCCCAAATCGGCTCGCCACCTAAGCAGGGTGGGGGTGGAAAGTCAATCCTGGCTTTCAGAGCGAAGTGATCAGACCATGGCACCTTCATCGAAGGAGACATGATCACATCTATACCGGCACCAAAGATCAAATCCAGCGTGTGGCCTGCTTGATGTGTGGGGCCCAAAACAAACTGGGAGAGCCCTAGTGTCGCCATGGAAGACACCAGGTCCAGAGCCTGTGAGGAGGGAGCGGCATCAGTATGGAAGTTGAAGTCTCCCAATACCAATAGGTTAGGGAACTCCAAGGCCCAGCCGGCCACCGCCTCCAGCAGGCCTGACAGGGTGGCTGCTGGTGCGCTAGGTGGCCGGTACACCAGCCAGACAGCCAAACTCTCCTCGGAGCCCCACACTAGGCCAACACATTCAATGCCGGGGATCAATGGCGATGGTAGAGCCCTGAAAGAACAATCTTCCCGGATTAATAATGCCACCCCTCCCCCCCGGCCCACAGTCCGTGACTGGTGGAGGACGGAGAAACCCGGGGGCGCCATCTCTCGTAAGGTAACAGTTAACCCTTCGCGCACCCAGGTCTCCGTCACACAAGCCAGGTCGACCCCCTGCGAGGTAAAGAAATCTCGCAGGGTGGCGGTTTTGTTGCCTATAGACCTGGCATTGCACAACACCAGTGAAGGAGGTGAGTAATCCTTGCTCACCCTACCCTCGTCTCTCGGGATGGGGCGCAGATTGGAAGGGGTACGAGCATATCCGTATCTCGATCCCCTTCGCCTATAACATCTGCCCCCACCGCCATACCTCCCTCGCCCCTCCACGGTAGCAATCCCAAGCCTCATAATAACCTCCATTTACAAGATAGAAAAACAAAACAACCAAGAAACAATTATGCCCAAACAAAAACCAATCCCCACCCCACTCAATATCCCACCCCAAAACAAAACAAGATGAAACAAAACAAAAATACATAGATAAAAACCACCATTCACGGTGGTACAACAAAATAAGCAATAAAAACACGTTTAAAACACCTTAAAATATATAAAACATCTTTAGCATTTGCTGCAGCAGCACCAGTGTCCTTAAAACTATCACGGAGGTGAGCCTGGGCCCCGCCCCCTAGGCCAGATGGTATTAGCCTGAGGAGGGAGAGGCCTTACACTCCAAACACTCAGGATGCAGCAGCTGTTACTTCTCCTGATCTGAACGCTAGACTTCTGTGGATAAAATCTAGAATTGCATTAGTGCTTCTGCTGCTGCTCCACGATGAGGACTCAGGTTAAGCTTGAGGCCTAAGAAGACCCCTAGATCTTTTTCACATGCGCTGCTGTCAAACCAGATGTCCCCATCCTATATTTGTGCATCTATCTTCTTATTCCTGCCTAAGTGTAGAAGCTTTGGAAATTCATTCTGCAGCATGAGCTACCCTTCCCAGGTTGGCGTCATGGTGAAATGTGACTTCCAGGGATGGAGAGAGTGTGCAGGCTTTGCTGGTGCTTGGTCATTTGTGATATACAGCTAGCACAGGTGAGGGGTCTTTTGAGACACCTGTGGAGGAGATGCAGATGTGGCGCTGCAGGTATTTCAAGCACCTTGGCTTGGTTGGCATCTCCTACACTTGAGGGATCGCCTTACGCCTTGTGCGCCTACTCAACCAATTCAACCTGCACAAGTAGGACTGTTCTAGCTGCCACGTAAGACTCATTCCACACTTGCAAGAAATCTACCGGTATATTTTAGTGCAACAGCACTAACACTTTGGAACTCCCTGCCTAGGGACCCCAGGCAGCTGCCTTCACTGTACTCTTCCCCACACCTCCGTAAAGCCTTCAGGTTTAGGGGCCTTTGGAAGACATGTGGAAGGCTGCAGGGTGTGGAAAGCCTTTTGCTTACTGCTGAGTTTAATTGTCATGGCAATATTTTGAAATGTGTGCCTGTATTTCACTGGATCATTAAACATTTCCATGAGGAGTTTTTGTGACAATCAAGTGGGTTAGAAATGATATAGGATGAATTAAATTAAATTACATTAAGTTAAAATGAACTCTGTTGAAATTGAATCCAAAGTGGTGAAGGTCTAACTCTCTGCTTGCTATTCCTGTACAACATCTTTCTTGTGCTTCTGCCTGATTTTGTTTTGTCTGGAAACTGAGTGAGATAAAAACTTCTCATGCTACAGCACCCACCCACCTGCAGATGTTCAGGACCTCAAGGATGCTAACCATTTCTCCAAGTTCTTTTTTAAAAATCAATTTTTATTAAAAGATTTCCACGTAATATACAATACACATCTCTGCTGTGACTCATTCTGAAGGAAACGGGAATCCTGGGAAAGTGCCTGGAAGCCCTGGAACCTTGTGTGTGTGCATATGTGCTTGCGCGTAGGAAATAGAAATTTGGGTCTACGTCTGAGTGTTCAGGAGGAAGAAATAGCAGAGAGCTCATTTCCCACAGTCTCGCCAAGTAGAGCTGACCATTAGATTAAAACACTGCACCCTCTGCCACAGCCACAGGTGTCAAGATGAAGCAGAGCTGTGTATCAGCAACATATTGCTGACAATGTACTCCAAAACTCTGGATGACCCCATTCAAACAATGACTAGGGTTGCCTAGACTCACACGTGTGTGTGTAACATAGAAGTTCGGGGGACAAAGTGCATGCAGTATGCTACTTGTGAGGTGCTCAGAAGGAAGCATATGCAGAAAGATCATTCCAGGCAACCTGTTTCTTGAGCATTCATCCTGATTTGTTTGTGGGGTGGTGATACTACATGCAGTCAAGCTTTCCAGGGCATTTACCTATCACTTTTCTTCTTGCAAAAGCCCTGCTGGAGGGACCTGGAAGTGTGCGGGGAAGAGCAATTTTGTAGTGGGTTTGTTGCACAGGAGCACCAAGTTCACTAACTGGCTGATTCAGATTGAATCCCATGCAAAAATAGTGCAATGGTGTGTGTTTCAGCCAGCCATCCGGCTGCTGGAACTATTCCCTGAGTGCTATTCCCAGCACACTTGTGAGGTGCTCAGAAGGAAGCATATGCAGAAAGATCATTCCAGGCGACCTGTGTGCCAGCACTGGGTGTGGGCGACCTGGGTGCCAGCACACGGTCCTGTCTGTGTGTTTGGAAGGGAAAGGGAGCTATGCTCCCCCCCCCCCCCGAGACATTCCACTCCACTCCTTCTTCCTTAGCAACACAACAGTTGAGGCAACCTTCACAGTTCTGGGATGCCGATACAAAAGACCTGTAAGTGTGCTGTCAATATATTTATAGTACAGGGGTTCCTCCGGAGGAGACAGCCACTTGTTTGTTTTGCGTTCATGTCTTGCTTGCCCCAAACTTAACACAGTGGTTAGACTCTACTAAGGGAATGGTCAGAGTGCTTTAATCCATTCACACTGGAAAAGCTGAAGTTCTGGGCTGGACCTGAATCCCTCCCACAAAATACTGACAGTCTGGAAACACCCTGGGTGCAAACATGTTTTACTGGGGAAAGGATCTTTGCCTCTTCATCCTTCCTTTTTTTATATATAAAGAACTTTTATTCATTTTCCAATATAAATCTTCCAATTATTAACAAATCTATCATATCAAATCATATACATTATCGCCAATTATATATTCCAAATTCAATTAATTTCCAGTGACTCCCCATGTCTTGGTTTCTAGAGGCAATTTTTTCCCCTTTATGTTCTGCTTTCTTGATCTTATCAATCTGTCAGTCTCTGGTATGTGACTCAAAATCTTGTTTTAATAAGTCTTTATATCTGATTAGCACGCAGGGAGCTTTTATTCCATATTTCTCTTTGTTAGCTTATTTTGAAAAGCTGTTCTCTCTCAATGACTTTTCTTCCGTGAAAGTTCTGGGCTTTCATCCAAAATTAAGAGTAGCAATATTATTTACTCTTTGAACTGTCTTAATCAGTTAATATTCCAAATGTATCCAATAATTGCAATTCGAAGGGATGTACTCTATGAACAATAAGTTAGTAAAAAATATTTAAAGCATATCCATTTTAGCTTTTAGTATTCAGGAAAAGAGTTATTTCTGTGTTGTTATCTAGCAATAATTTTCCAGAGCTAGTCCTCCTTAGATTCCTCTCATTCTTATCTCTTGGCTTTGAGCTGTTTTCCAACTTTCCCTCAATACAAAGATTAATGACGTATCAAGCTCTCAGAGAAACTATTTTTCGAGTTCTTCCGTTGAAAAGAGCAGAAATACTGTAGGGAAGATTTCACAGAGCAATCTTTTCGTAATCTTTCAGTTTTTTCTGAATCCAAAACTTGCGCCCTCGGGGCCTTAAAGGGGCAGCCAGGATCCAAAATTCAACTTTTCTTAACTATATTCTGTGCAAACAAATGCACTATAAGATGTGAAATTTTCCAAGTTGTAATCCACCAAATATCTTCAGCACCCCTGTCTGGGGGGGGGGGGGGTAGTTTGTTTCTGTTTCATCTGCGTCACAATCTCCATTCTCTCAGTCCAAGCCTCCTTCATCTTTTGCCAAGTCCAATTAGAAGTCACAATTAAAAGTTGAAAGTCCTCCTGCATTCTATTTAGATCAAAACATATATAATCCATACAAGCAAGAGCATTTTATATAGAATACACCCTTTTGTGATCTAAAGAAATTTCTGTCCTCCTCAAAATAAGATTTGTTTTTTTCCCTAAATACTCCACAGCTACCACTGACATTTTATATCCTTCCGTTCTTCAGCAGATTATTTCTTTACCTCTATCAGTCCAAGACACGCCTGTTTTTGGACTGAATCTTAATAATTTTTAACAGACAGGTGTTTCTGCTCGAGAGATTGACTCTGGAGAGTTCCCAGTCTTCGTGCCAGCATCCGGCACCCAGCATCCTCCACCCCCACATCTTGTTGCAGGCAGCAGATATCGGATGATTTGCGGGTGAGACAGCCCCCTCCTCCCCTGGAGGGGTCGGCAGGACTAATTACCCTCATATTTGTCCTGAATTTCTGGCAAGACTGGGGGTCTGATCATATATATATATATATATATAGTCTATTTTATTTAGTTCACATATGTTACCACTATTCCAACTGTATATATATATATATATATTTGCTTTCGTAGATTTTCACGGGTACAGGAATGCAGGTTTTGGTGTCCTCGGGTGTCTTCCCGTGTAAAAGTGTAAACAACTTTTACACGGGAAGACACCCGAGGACACCAAAACCTGCATATATATATATATATATATATGTATGTATTGCTGGTATCTAACTCCCGAGAAGTTATTTAGAATATATGAAAACATACTAAATGTTTGTTGGAAATGTCAAGAAGATGAAGGGACATTTTCTCATGTTTGGTGGACATGTGAAATAGCTAAAAACATATGGGATACAAATACATACACAGAGGATTTTGAAGGTTAATATTCAACTGTTGGGACTTACTGATATACAGAAAGCCTTTCCTGACCATAGCACTGCAGCAGCTCCCAGCCAAGTGCTAGGAAATGTTCCCCAGCAGATGCCATGCTAGGAGGTCCTGCACCACTGGGTTTTTCAGGCATTCAGAGAAATTGTGGATTTTAGGACTTAGAAATGGGTCAGTAGCTTCATTTGGCACTGCCAGAAAAGACTGCCCCTTCAAATTTCTAACGTGTATAATGATTTAATAATAATAGTTTTTTATTATTTCTACCCTGCCCATCTGGCTGAGCCACTCTGGGCGGCTTCCAGCAAAAGATTAAAAATACATTAAAACATCAGTCATTAAAAGCTTCCCTAAACAGGGCTGCCTTCAGATGTCTTCTAAATGTCATATAGTTGCTTATTTCTTTGACATCTGGTGGGAGAGCGTTCCACAGGGCGGGCACCACTATCAAGAAGCCCTCTGCCTGGTTCCCTGTAACTTCGCTTCTCGCAATGAGGGAACCACCAGAAGGCCCTCAGCGCTGGACCTCAGTGTCCGGGCTGACTGATGGGGCTGTATTTGAGCACAATAGGGGGTGGCGTAGGGACTTTGCATAGGTGATCAATGGTCAAGAAAATAATAATAATAATGTTCAAGCCTGCAGGAGAGGGAGTAAAGAAAAATAAGTTTCCACCGTCTCAAACCTGGGAACGGGGTGTCAGAGACAGAAATTGTTGGAGACGTCCATTGACTGTGAATGGGACATTTTGACAGATAGCTAAAAAAGAGAAACAAACTGATTCCAATGTTGCCTTTTGCATTCTAAAGAAACAAAATATTTGAAAATTGAAAGTAACTTTCTTTTGTTGGACAGGCTTTAAAAAGATGGACACAAATAGAAATTGTCTCCTCTAGAGGGAGCTTGTGAAATTGTTGCTGCAGTTTACTTGGGGACTTTACAGCTGCGAGATTAAGATTGTGGGACCAGTCTTTTGACCTTGAATAAAAATGTGTTGGGAGGAGGTTTTGGTGCTTGCTTTTTGTAAGACAAATGCTTTGCTGGAGCAGTTGCATGAGAAGATGGATTTGATGAATGAGAAGTTGGATTTGATGACTGTTGTAGTCAGTGAATGTGGACAAACAGGGAATACTGACACAGAAATCATACAGGGACCAACTCAGGAAACTGGTTCGACTGGGCAAGTGCAAGGGCAGATGATAATGGAGGAGGTTGCGGTTGCACCTCAAGCAATACAAATGGAGAGATCCGAGGCCCTGCAGGAGCATAAGCCGGTGTTTTGGAAGATTGAATTTGGAGTGGGCCAGGAGGAGCCTGGAGCTGAGGAGGCTCTTAACTTTGGAGGGACTTTGAAATATGCTGTTAAATATTTTTTGGATTATATTGATGACTGTGGGGAGTGGGACTGTGGGAAATGGGCTGGTCTGATGAGGGGAGATGGAGATAATTATGGGCTGGAATCCCCCAGAGACCTACTCCTCAATGAGAAAGGAAAGAAATCAAGAAAGAGGCCAACAAAAGACAAGGAAAAGTGCAAGTATAAACAAGAAGAAGAAGATCTGCAGAAGGGGCATGGAAGAGATTTAAGAGCCTCGGACATAAGATTACCAGGTTGATGGACTAGATGGAATGGACAGTAAGGACTCACATAACCCGAGACCAGGAAGAAGGGACGTTGGATGAAAATTGGAAGAAAGTCTATAAAGAAAAACTTTTATTTTGGGAATTAGTGTAAAATGAATGAATATTAGGGAAAATGCTGGAATGGTGAGCCGTGCCCCCAAAGGAGGCAGCTGCAGCAGCCCCCTCCTCCTGCTGCCCTCCAGGAACAGGGCGGGGAGGGACCAGCCCCCAGGAAGGACATGTTTGCCTCCCTCTGCAGTGCTCAGAACAAGAGGGGAATGAGGCCACCCAGGCCCTCTGGAGCACAGAAGGGCTCACCATCCTTGACTTTCCCCCTTCAACTGCCTTTTTACCCAATCCCTCATTTTGAGGAAGTCTCCTCTTTTGAAGTCAAATGTGACTGTTCTGGATTTCCTTAGCAATTGTCCACTTCCATACTGTGTATGTTGAATTTGATAGCACTGTGGTCACTGTTCCCATTTGATTCAACCACACCTACATCTTGTCAGTTGAGAGCATCAGGCAGAGCACCCAGCACCTACCGAATCCTTTTTTATTCCAGCAGGTCTTTTTAATGGAAGTCTGATGTCATCAATGTTAATTTTTTCTGCATTGTATTTCTCGTATGTCACTTCAGAGATGTTTATAGTAAAGTGGTGTATAAGCTGTTTAAATAGTAAATAGATAATGCAATTTTAAAAATAATAATTGTATAACAAGGTGGAAAGCATACTTGTATCTGAACATATTTTAATGGACACAGACTTTCATGGAATAGAATCATAGAGTTGGAAGAGACCACAAGGGCCATCGAGTCCAACCCCCTGCCAAGCAGGAAACAGCATCAGAGCACTCCTGACATATGGTTGTCAAGCCTCTGCTTAAAGACCTCCAAAGGAGGAGACTCCACCACACTCCTTGGCAGCAAATTCCACTGTCGAACAGCTCTTACTGTCAGGAAGTTCTTCTTAATGTTTAGGTGGAATCTTCTTTCTTGTAGTTTGGATCCATTGCTCCGTGTCCGCTTCTCTGGAGCAGCAGAAAACAACCTTTCTCCCTCCTCTATGTGACATCCTTTTATATATTTGAACATGGCTATCATATCACCCCTTAACCTCCTCTTCTCCAGGCTAAACATGCCCAGCTCCCTTAGCCATTCCTCATAAGGCATCGTTTCCAGGCCTTTGACCATTTTGGTTGCCCTCCTCTGGACACGTTCCAGTTTGTCAGTGTCCTTCTTGAACTGTGGTGCCCAGAACTGGACACAGTACTCCAGGTGAGGTCTGACCAGAGCAGAATACAGTGGCACTATTACTTCCCTTGATCTAGATGCTATACTCCTATTGATGCAGCCCAGAATTGCATTGGCTTTTTTAGCTGCCGTGTCACACTGTTGGCTCATGTCAAGTTTGTGGTCAACCAAGACTCCTAGATCCTTTTCACATGTACTGCTCTCAAGCCAGGTGTCATCCATCTTGTATTTGTGCCTCTCATGTTTTTTGCCCAAGTGCAATACTTTACATTTCTCCCTGTTAAAATTCATCTTGTTTGTTTTGGCCCAGTTCTCTAATCTGTCAAGGTCGTTTTGAAGTGTGATCCTGTCCTCTGGGGTGTTAGCCACCCCTCCCAGTTTGGTGTCATCTGCAAATTTGATCAGGATGCCCTTGAGTCCATCATCCAAGTCGTTGATAAAGATGTTGAATAAGACTGGGCCCAAGACAGAACCCTGTGGCACCCCACTAGTCACTCTTCTCCAGGATGAAGAGGAACCATTGATGAGCACCCTTTGGGTTCGGTCAGTCAGCCAGTTACAAATCCACTGAGTGGTAGCATAGTCAAGACCGCATTTTACCAGCTTCTTTACAAGAATATCATGGGGCACCTTATCAAATGCCTTGCTGAAATCAAGGTAGGCTACATCCACTGCGTTCCCTTCATCTACCAGGCTTGTAATTCTGTCAAAAAACGAGATCAGGTTAGTCTGACATGACTTATTTTTCAGAAATCCATGCTGACTATTGGTGATCACAGCATTCCTTTCTAGGTGCTCACAGACTGTTTGCTTAATGATCTGCTCCAGAATCTTCCCTGGTATTGATGTCAGACTGACTGGGCGGTAATTATTTGGGTCCTCTCTTTCCCCCTTTTTGAAAATAGGGACAACATTTGCCCTCCTCCAGTCTGCCGGGACTTCGCCTGTTCTCCAGGAATTCTCAAAGATGACTGCCAGTGGTTCTGAGATCACAGCTGCCAGTTCTTTTAATACTCTTGGATGCAGTTCATCTGGCCCTGGAGACTTGAATACATCTAGAGTAGCCAAGTATTCTTGTACTATCTCCTTAGTTATTCTGGGCTGTGTTTCCTCTGCTGAATCATTTGCTCCAAATTCTTCAGGTCGGGCATTGTTTTCTTTATCGGAGAAGACTGAGGCAAAGAAGGCATTGAGGAGTTCAGCCCTTTCTGTGTCCCCTGTTTGCATTTCACCATCTTCTCCTCTGAGTGACCCCACTGTTTCTTTGTTCTTCCTTTTGCTACGAACATACCCATAAAAGCCTTTTTTGTTGCTTTTAACCTCTCTAGCAAGCCTGAGTTCATTCTGTGCTTTAGCTTTTCTGACTTTGTGTCTACACATACTGGCTATTTGTTTGAATTCCTCTTTGGTGGTTTCCCCCCTTTTCCATTTTTTGTACACATCCTTTTTTAATCTTAACTCAGTTAAAAGTTCTTTGATAGCCACCCTGGCTTCTTTAGGCACCTTCCATGTTTCCATCTCATTGGTATTGCCTGAAGTTGTGCTTTTACTATCTCCCTCTTAACAAACTCCCAGCCATCATGAACTCCCTTTCCTTTTAGTATTACTGTCCATGGGATCTCACCCAGCACTTCCCTAAGTTAAGACTTTGATAAATAGCATCCTAGCCATAGGCTAATTTTGTGGAGTTTAAAGCTAAGCATACAAGTTCTAAAAGCATGCTTTCAAATCCATATGAACTCTAGTATGCTGTCGGGGGAAGAGGGAGGGGGAAGAGGAAGGATGTTGTTGGCTGAAATGAAGTCTGATCCTGTACAGATAAATCACTAGTGGAAGCACCAACAGAAACGTGTACAGATTCCACACGATCAATGAGGAGGCAGGACCTTGTCTATTCGCCTGTCATTTGTGGCTGCTCCACCCAGGTCTGAGACACCTTCCGGAGTGAAACAGTGATCGGGGGACGGGGGAGGCAAGAGGATGGAGCCGTCTAAACCCCTCCGCGGGTACTGTGAAAACAGACTCCTTTTGTCTGGATCTTCCCCATGCAAAGATGGGTCTGTATGCATTTTGAGCAGAGGAGGAGGGTCTGTGGAACTGCCCAGGATAGGTAAAGATAATTCAACAGTTTTCAAATCGGAAAACAGTGTTTCATTTTGAGATCCTTCGTAACACCATCCAGTTCATTTAACCCTTGAGGTTTTTACTGAAGCAAAATGATTGATTCCATCCTTGTATCAAACAGCTGTGATTTGAGGATCGTCTGTTTCATAGCAGCTCCTGTGCCTCTCCCCTCTGCTGCATTTGGCATGAAATTGCCGGTGATTTCCCCAGGAGTAAAAAGGCCTACCGACTCTGGGCTTATTCTTGGGAATTACTTTGCAACAAAGAACAAAGCTAACTTAGAAGGAAGCTTTTTCCTGTTCCATACATATTGTTGATACTTAACACCAGGAGGCTGCGTGTGTTTCTGCCATTGCAATTTGGATGAGATAGATGGCAGGGAGTATAAGTAAGACGGTTTTGACAATTCAGCTGCCTTTGGGGTGATTTTTTTTCAATGTCTCAGGAGTGTTGACTGAATGGTCAGTTTATAAAACTGTGCTGTTGGTTGCGGTTGGTGGGTTTTCGGAATAATAGATTTAAGTTTTATATTGGTTGAGCTATTTTTACATAAAGTTGCTCTGTTATGTGGATTTTAAGATTGTTTAATCATATGTATATATTGTGGTGATTTCAGTTCTTTAAAAAGTGTTTTACAGGAGTTGTTCAAATAGATAGATAGCATTTCATTATTTTAAGCAATGTCCTTGCCTCTCAAAATGCACCTGGCCTAATATCCCGCTTTGGTGTTGATCTCCTCCCTCCTCCTCCTTTCTTTCCTTTCTTCCTAATGATTTGTTTTGACAAGAGAATTGGAGTTTAATTCAAACATGTTGAAGACCACACTTAAAAGCTTTTGCAGTGGAGACATTCCCCCATTAAGGATGCTCAGGAGAGATTTAAAAAGGATCCTCCTTGCCTGGACATTGATGGCTGAAAGACACTGGCAAAATGTTTTAAACTGTTTCTTAGAATCTTTTTGGTTCCTGCTGTTAATGCCTTAATATTGCTGTGTGTCAGGCTGGGCAGGATGACTTGAATTAGTAACAGAAATACTAAAGCTGTAGTCAGACTTGAAGGACTTATTGGAACTAGCAAGCCACCTGCCAAAAAAGAAAGGTTGAGTACGTTCTTCATTACTTGCTCCAAATGGTCTTAGGGAAATCTTCTCTCCTGCCACCCACCACAAAATTGGAGCTGTTTCTCGCATTGGGTCTAACTCGCCCTCTAAACACAGTTCGACCAAGTTCTGTAAGTCCCTCCAAGTGGTGCAGCAATAAAACTGTCAGCACACTTGCAAAGCTAAGCAGGGTCTGGTGTGGTTTCATATTGGATGGGGAACCGTGTGTTGGGATTCCTGCATTGCAGAGGGTTGGTCTTGATGGCCCTCAGGGTCCCATCCAATTCTACAAGTCTATGATTCTAACTAGAAAAAGAATAAAGAAGGTACCTGCAGTATATGATCACAGCGGCCAGATTGTTGCATGCACAAAGATGGAAGGATTTCTTATCAGCTGCAATGGAAGAATGGTTATTGAAATCAATGGATTTGGCTGAGATAGCAAAGCTGACAGCTTAATTACAGAAAAATCACTGTTGACATTTATTAATGATGGGAAACCCCTTTTTGCACGAAAAGGAACATGAACTAGTGATAATCTGGGTTCAAAGACTGGGGTGGGGGGGGGAAGGTTGGTTTATGGAAAGTAGAAGAATTGGATGTTAATATGAAGTAAGAGTTTTACATAAGTTTTTAAAGCTGATAGACGAAGAATCAGAAGTCCTTTCGTCTTCTGTTTCTTTTCATTTTTTTGTTTTCAAAATGCTTGATATCTGACACTGATTTCTGTATATTGTATTTTCTTTGTTTTTCAAGCTTTCATAAAAAATAGCCTTTGAAACCAGCTGGTACAGTGGTCAGAAGACTTGCCTTCGTGTCCACAGAATGGAGAAGAAAAGTTTGCCCAACGAATCCCTGGGTGCGACCACAGAGACCTCCGGCTCCCACCTGGCTGAGCCTTCTCACTTCCAGTTCTCTTCGATGCCCTCTGTTCCCAGAGATACCACTGGAAGAGCTGCTTCCCTTAGCCAGGAAGAGTCGGGCCCAGTCCCAGCAGCTGTCCCAGCAGGGCTCCCACATTTCCTCCTCCTTGGGCAGTGCTCCATTGCAGGTCCCCGAGCAGCTAGCCGAAGAAAGGCCCCATGGCACTGGCTGAAGTGCTTCCCTCCCATCTCTGCATGAGGTTTCTTCTTCCCAGTGCACCACCCAGGGAACGGGTCACCAGCGTGCAGCGACGTTCTCTAGCCTGCAGTCTGGGAATAGGAAAAGTGTGATCAACTTTGAGGGCATCTCCTTTGAGAGTGCTCTCCAGGGGACCCAGGCTGTTTCCTTTACCTCTAAGTCTCCAGAAGAGTCTGTCCCAGCTCCGAACACAGCTGATCTGGCTAAAGGCGGCCAGGGGCAAGGCCAGGTAAGTCCAGATTGAGAGGTAGGGAAAGGGCTTTGAGGCTGCAATGCCCTCCTTGAGTCTCTCCAGCTGGTTTGGACAACTGCCCCCATCCCTGACCCCTGGCCATACCGCCTGGGCCTGGTGAGAGATGAAGCCCCAGAACACCTGGAGTGCACCAGGCTGGGGAAGGATGTCATGAGGTGGAAGGCAAAAGGAAGGCAGACAGCCCACCCCGGGGTTGGTCCTTTTCTTCCTGCGTGCCACATTTCCGAAAGGCAGCTTCTAGCTTAATGGCTCACCTGAGCCGCCATCCTTTAAACTGGGGAGAGCCAGTGTGGTGTAGTGGTTAAGAGTGATAGACTCGTAATCTGGGGAACCGGGTTCGCGTCTCCGCTCCTCCACATGCAGCTGCTGGGTGACCTTGGGCTAGTCACACTTCTTTGAAGTCTCTCAGCCCCACTCACCTCACAGAGTGTTTGTTATGGGGGAGGAAGGGAAAGGAGAATGTTAGCCGCTTTGAGACTCCTTAAAGGGAGTGAAAGACGGGATATCAAATCCAAACTCTTCTTCTCTTCTTCAGTGGCTCATCAGAACTCACAAGTTAGGAAGTCCTATGTTATAGTCCCCATCTTATTTTTATGTCCTGTTGTTGGGGAGAATCATGCCGTTTTCCTGTGGGTGGGCAGCCAGCAGCAGGCTGGCATGTGGGCCCAAGGAAATGGCTTTGTTGGGGAAGCCTCAGAACTCGTCATCTGCATGGTTGTTCCCTGTTGCACCAAAGTGGGAACTGTCTTGCAATTCAGGCTTGTGGCACACAGGTAGAGAAGGTGAGCCATTTGTCTCTTCAGATGCCTGGGAGAAGAGAGCAGTGGGTGGGGGCAGCCTCTGCTCCCCCTTCTAGAAAGGAGGCCTTTGCCAACATGGGTGCAATTCTGCTCCATGTGGGGAAAGTGTTTATCCATCATGGATTTGGGGGGATGCTGTTGCCAGCCAATATGGGCTTTGAAGGATTTTTTTTTTTTACCGTAGGCCTGTTTATTCTGCTGGATTTCAATGTTTGCCTATTTTCTGACCTAGTTGTAAAGTACCTTGAAATTCCCACATAATAGGTCGCAGGTAAATACTCTAAAAATAATAACTCCCCCCCCCATCATGTCACAAAGCCAATTGACACAGAGCCTAAAATAATGCCAACGAGCTCTTCTACCTGGAAGTGCAACATCAGCCCTTAAACACATCAGCATGATGTGCAGTTGTCACACGGCTACAACTCATAAGCCATGAATGCAGGTCTGAGTAGTGCCCCTTTGGAAACCCCCACCCTCCATGCAGAAAAAGAGCATCTGCCCCTGAAATCCTTTCATTTTAAAGTGTATGAATGACAGGCAGCTAAAAAACTGTCTCCTCGGCTATTTGGCCCATGTGTCTCATAGAACAAACTCCATGGATGAAAACAGCCTCCCCAGGAATGTGAGCTGACTTTAATCCAGCCTGCCCTGAAATATCTCAGAAGTGAAGCAGGAGAAAGATGCCCAGTTTATGGCGGTGAGCTGACTTGGTTTTGAGTAGGAGGGTGTGCGCTGCAGGGGACTGGTCTGCTTATGTGAATAGGCTGGACTACAAAATCTCTGGCTGCTCTTATATTCTTTTCCTGCAAGGCTGCAGTTAGGTTAGTGAGTGGCAGGCTATTGCCTATCTTGTGTATCAGCAGCACTGTAGAGTGTACCGTGGCCCAAAAATGTAGTTTTGAAGCATGGATCCTCATGGATCCTCACACTTTTTGCATTGGGCAAACCCTAACTCACTGTCAAATCACACATCATAGCCAGGGGCACAGCCTGAACCACAAAAATAATGAGTTGCACCACAGAAATCACAAAAATGCCCTCACCAGCACTGTTAATGTCACCACTGGAACGTTATTATTAGAGCCGAGAGGAGAATGCATGATTATATATTGTACCAATATATGGTTCATCTTCAAGAACTGATCAAATACATGCTGAAGTATTAAAGAGGAGAAAAAAATATGAAACTGCTTACATACTGTCAACTAATATCCAGATTCAAGAAAGACTGTATGGCAAACAGTTAAATCAGTTAAAAGACAGAATTTGAATCCATCATGACAGAGGTACCTTTTGGGTAAAATTTATAAACTATTACTCAAATATGACACCGAGCCCGAATGAGCAAAACCTTGTATGACAAAATATATGTAAACATTTTGAGAGCAGATTACAGTGGAACAATGATAACAATTATGAATAAAGGAATAAAATTCACTGTAAGTTAAGCCCTAAAACAAAATCAGTACAGTGGAACTTTGGGTTTTGGATGTAATCCGTGACAGAGGCACGTTTGCAACCCGCAACGTTCGCATCCTGAAGCGCCATGTCTGTGCAGGTGCTGGCACGATTTTGCGCTTCTGCGAATGCGCGAAGTGTGATTTAGCGCTTCCGCACATGTGGCAAAACCCGGAAGTAACCCATTCCAGTACTTCCGGGTTTCCTGTGGTCTGCAACCCGAAAACACGTGACCTGAAGCGGCTGTAACATGAGGTATGACTGTACAAAAATGTTCTTTCGATGGTATATAACTTTCAAAGATATACAGAAGATGAATAATGAAATGAATGGGCATTGCTAGAAATGTCATAGACCTCAAGGAACCTTCTTCCATTTATGGTGGACCCGTGAAAAGACCAAAAAGTTCTGGAGGAAAGTTCATTTTGAAATGCAAAAAATGTAAAAAAAAAAACCCTACATTTGCATTGGACCCCAAAACTCTGCAGTTGGGAATTACTCCTTCAGCTATTGTGAAATCGTCAGTGGAACTATTTAGTTATATGACCACAGCAGTCAGAGTGGTGTTGGATAACATATGGAAATCTGACATATGTCCTGAAATAGATGCATGGTAAGAGAAACTATCAGAATATGCAGTAATAGCAGAACTTGCCAATTTAGTAAATAATAGACCCATGGAGGAAGATAAAAAAGCTTGGAATCTTTATAATTTGTATACAACTTAACAGAGCTGTAACAAAATGAACATCTATATGGATTTGTATAATAGATCTTAGGTTACAAAAATATTTCTTGTTTAAAAAGAAGCTTTGTGTGTATATGATAAAGAAAGAAATATATAGTAGAAGAAATCTTGTCTGTCTGATCTAGAAATGAAATCATATTACTTAATAATTTTGCTTTAGATTTTTATAATTATATATGGTATTTCTCCAATAGCAAACTACCTAGAATTGGAAATAATATTTAGTACACTAACCTTTGTTTAGGGACGCGGGTGGCGCTGTGGGTAAAACCTCAGTGCCTAGGACTTGCCGATCGTATGGTCGGCGGTTTGAATCCCCGCGGCGGGGTGAGCTCCCGTCGTTCGGTCCCAGCTCCTGCCCACCTAGCAGTTCGAAAGCACTCTTAAGTGCAAGTAGATAAATAGGTACCACTTTATAGCGGGAAGGCAAACGGCGTTTCCGTGTGCTGCGCTGGTGCTGGCTCGCCAGCTGCAGCTTCATCACGCTGGCCACGTGACCCGGAAGTGTCTTCAGACGGTGCCGGCTCACGGCCTCTAGAGCGAGATGAGAACGCAACCCTAGAGTCGGACACGACTGGCCCGTACGGGTAGGAGCACCTTTAACTTTTTAACCTTTGTTTAACTCTTGATAAATGTCAGCTTTCTGAGTTATTTTGTACCATTGTGATTCAATGTTATATTTGAGCTCAACAAGGGAAACCCATATGACCTGAAGGTGTTGCTGCGCAATGCTAGGTCACTGATTCATAAGACCACTGCAATCCATGACTTGATCGTGGATGAAGGACTTGACCTGGCATGTGTAACAGAGACTTGGTTGGATGAAGCAGATGGGCCTGTCCTAGCTGCTGCTTGTCCACTAGGTTTCTCTTACGCACAGCAACCCAGGTCATGTGGGCGGGGAGGGTGGGTTGCAGTGAATTTTAGGAAGTCACTAGCTTGCATCAGGCATCCTACTGGGAAGACCCAGTTCTCTGAGTGCATGTTCTGGAAGTTGGGCAATAGGGGCAGTACAGGATTCCTTCTGGTGTACCAACCTCCCCGCTGCACCAAGGATCCCCTGCCCGAGCTGCTTCAGGTTGTGGCGGATGTGCTCCTGGAGACACCTAGTTTGGTTGTCCTAGGGGATTTTAACTTCCATGCTGACACAACCTTACAAGGATTCGCAGTTTAACGGAACCACCTTTACCATTGGGGCCTTGTAAAGACCCCAAGATCTCCTGCAACGATTTTGCAAAGTTTTTTGCAGATAAAGTCGCTTAGATTTGGAAGGAGGTAGACACCACCGTGGGAGCAGGGCTGGGGCGGGAGAGTGTTAGAGCCCTGTCTGGTCAAGTTTCATGGAATCAATTTCAATCTGTTACCTCCGAGGATGTGGACAGGCTGCTTGGATGCGGGAAACTAACCACCTGTCTTCTTGATCCTTGCCCGTCCTGGCTAATAAAAGCAAGCCGGGAAGGGCTGGGCGATGGGCTCTGCAGAGTGGTGAATGCTTCTCTCTGTGAGGGAGCCTTTCCGAACCCGCTGAAAGAGGCTGTCATTAAACCGCCTCTTAAAAAACATCTTTAGACCCAGCCAGTCTCAAATCTTCCATTCTTGGGCACAGTGATTGAGCGGGTGGTTGCTGAGCAACTCCAAGCATGCCTGGAGGATGCGGACCATTTGGATCCCTTCCAATCAGGATTCAGGCCTCATCATGGGACTGAAACTGCCTTGGTCGCGCTGGTTGATGATTTCCG
This sequence comes from Podarcis gaigeae, assembly GCF_964106915.1. NCBI lineage: Eukaryota > Metazoa > Chordata > Lepidosauria > Squamata > Lacertidae > Podarcis > Podarcis gaigeae. The sequence continues at coordinate 22,661,816 of NC_139695.1, forward strand.
GCAGGCTAGGGACAAAGATGAGAGCTGTTTCCTAGTTCTGCTGGATCTCTCAGCGGCTTTTGATACAATCGATCATAACATCCTTCTGGACCGTCTAGAGGAGCTGGGAGCTGAGGGCACTGTTATACAGTGGTTCCGCTCCTTCCTTCCTCCATGTTCTAGTTATCTCCCGTTTGGACTGCTGCAATGTGCTCTACTTGGGGCTACCTTTGAAGGTGACCCGGAAACTACAACTAATCCAGAATGCAGTGTTATGATAATGAAGCAATGCAGCTGCAAAGTCCTAGCTTGAAGTGTAAACATGATGGGAATGTTGGGACTGCTGTGGGAACAGAGGGGCAGTCATTTCACAGTGCGCAGCACCGGAATTACCTCACAGTGTAATATGAGCTGTACAGGATGTACAGGACGTTTTAGTCTCTAACACTGCTGGAATTTGAAGAGAGCAGTCATGTTTTTTGTAACGCTGCAAAGACAGAAATAAAAGCATGTAAATACGTTTCTGTCTATCTCTTTCCCCTGCCTGGGGGAGGCAGGAAAGAGGGGTGTGTTCTTCTCACGTTTGAGAAGAATCGCCGATCGAGACCTTGCCTGCGTCTGCTGGGGAATGCAGCCAGGGAGGTCAACAGGGAATCAAGCCGGGTGCCTGGGCTGCTGCCAGCTTCTCATGAGAAGAGCTTGAATTTCCAACATGCAGCAGCTAGACTGGTGACTGGGAGTGGCCGCCGAGACCATATAACACTGGTCCTGAAAGACTTACATTGGCTCACAGTACATTTCAGAGCACAATTCAAAGTGTTCGTGCTGACTTTTAAAGCCCTAAACGGCCTCGACCCAGTATACCTGAAGGAATGTCTCCACCCCCATCATTCTGCCCGGACACTGAGGTCCAGCACCAAGGGCCTTCTGGTGGTTCCTGCACTGCAAGAAGCAAAGCTACAGGGAACAGGGCAGAGGGCCTTCTTGGTAGTGGCGCCCGCCCTGTGTAACATCCTCCCATCAGATGTCAAACAGGTAAACAACTACCTGATATTTAGAAGACATCTGAAGGCAGCCCTGTTTAGGGAAGTTTTTAATGTGTAACTTTTTAATGTATTTTTATTTCATTTTTTTGGAAGCCGCCCAGAGTGGCTGGGGAAACCCAGCCAGATGAGCGGGGAACAAATAATAATTTATCATTATCATTATCATTATCATTATCATTATCATCATCATCAGTACTTGGTAGGATTTGATAATCTTTATAGGTCTTTTAAATTTCTAATTTCTCTCTCTCTCTCTGTCCCCTCCCCCTTTTCCCTTTCTGTACTTCCTTATCCTTGTTGTTGTTGTTTAGTTGTTTAGTCGTGTCCGACTCTTCATGACCCCATGGACCAGAGCACGCCAGGCACTCCTGTCTTCCACTGCCTCCCGCAGTTTGGTCAAACTCATGCTGTTAGCTTCAAGAACACTGCCCAACCATCTCGTCCTCTGTCACCCCCTTCTCCTTGTGCCCTCAATCTTTCCCAACATCAGGGTCTTTTCCAGGGAGTCTTCTCTTCTCATGAGGTGGCCAAAGTATTGGAGCCTCAGCTTCACGATCTGTCCTTCCAGTGAGCACTCAGGGCTGATTTCTTTCAGAATGGATAGGCTTGATCTTCTTGCAGTCCATGGGACTCTCAAGAGTCTCCTCCAGCACCATAATTCAAAAGCATCAATTCTTCAGCGATCAGCCTTCTTTATGGTCCAGCTCTCACTTCCATACATCACTACTGGGAAAACCATAGCTTTAACTATCCGGACCTTTGTTGGCAAGGTGATGTCTCTGCTTTTTAAGATGCTGTCTAGGTTTGTCATTGCTTTCCTCCCAAGAAGCAGGCATCTTAATATATATATTTTAAAAATACGGCTCCACAGTTTTCTGGGTCACCCCATATTCATTACCCATCCACCTATGCTGTTCATAGCCAGATTACTTTGGGGCACTACCATGCTGTAAAAACATTCTAATAAAGCACGGATCCCCATGGAACATTAGGTTTTTTATGTTTGGTCACCCTGAAATCGCTATCAAATCACACATGATGTATATGACCACAGAATGAATCACAATAACCACAGAGCACAGCCAAGGAACAAACACTATATTAAATACTTAGATCCTCATGGATCATCATGATTGTTAAATGGACTCCACCAAATTACATTGTAAGATCACACCAATGTCCATGGAATGACCGAAATAAAAACTCTATCTGAAATGGTTCTGCGTTAGCAAGAACATTGTATTAAAATGACATTCATATCCATAGCTTCCACTGTGAAGAACCGCACCTGGAAATTTTTGACGCTGCCAGACTTCAAGACTATCCAAGGCAGAGATTGTGATGCTCTTACCTGTGAATGTAAAATATTAAACCAGCTAGATGGAGACCACCAAAGTAACCATGAAAAGCAATCATGTGTCTTACGTCAATTCAGCTACAAATGGTTTTGGGACAAAAGTTGGTTGTTTTTTGGGGGTGGTAATTATAAATGGAGGTTTAACTGCAGGTTTTCTTGCCAACAGATTTTGTCACTGCAAACTTTGAAATCAAGGGTCTCCAATGTGGTGTCCATGGGCACCATGGTGCCTGCTGACACCTTTGAACAGGATTTGAAAATGAACAGGATCCGTGGTGAATTGTGCCCGCATGACTTCAGATTGTTCATAGTACATTTGATTGGCTGCAGGGGCGTACGAAGGGGCAGCGGGGGTGGTGGTGCCCCAGAGTGCCATCCTGGGTGTGTGTGACAAGATGGCCCACTGCCTCCCTCCAGCTGTGGAGTGGCCAAGGGCACATGCAATCAGTACGGTCGCTGTCCAAGCGGCTGCCTGTACGGATGCCATGCACAAGCGGCAACCATAGTGGCTGCCACGCTTGCGCAGTCTGTACGCAAGCGTGTGTGGAGTCCATAGGGGATGCCGCTCATGCATGGTGTTTGTACGGGCAGCCACTCTTGCAACGACTGTATGGGCTGTCGCACATTTGCAGTCCGTACGGTCTGCCGTGCGTGCGCAGTCCATACGGGACATTGTGTGTGTGCTGCCAGGCAGTTTGCCCCGCTCCTCGGCGCCCCGCCCCAGGTGTCGGAGAGGGTTCCTCTGCCACTGATTGTCTGTGCAGATTTTTTAAGATGTTGCTTTGGAAGCAGCTGCCACCAACACTACAAAGTTATTCACAGTGTGTCTGAAGGTAAGATGTGGTCCCAATTTTCTTGCCGGCTTCACCTTCAGCTCACGCGGCATCTGTACAGGCAGCTGCTCTTGCGGTGACTGTACAGGCAGCCCCTCTCACGGCGACCATACAGGCCATATGGGCAGCCGCTCTCGTGGAGACCATATGGACTGTCGCATGCACGGCGTCCGTACAGTCTGCCATGTATGCGCAGTCGATACAGGACATTGTGTGCAAGCCCATCATCCAGGACTTGTTACCATATTATAGCTGCCACAAAATGTATCGGCATGCCACCAGAACCAGGGACGCCTCGCCGGTTGCAGCTCACACAGTTGAAGTGAAATAAAAGACAGAAGAGTAGATTGGGAAGAAAGTTCCCCAGACTGCAGGAAAAGATAACCGTAGCTCCAGCATCTGATTCAGTGCAGGATGCTGAGGGGTTGGACTCCTTAAAAACAGATCACCAACTGACTATGAGACACCTGGAAAGCACTCAACCGCAGAGGACCTCCACTCCAAAAAGTGGGAAAGAGGATTTGACAGTGACCAATATTGATTCTTTTGATAGCAGCCCCATATTCTCAACACAAAGTGAGAAGTGTTTGGGCAAATCACTGATTTGTACATCAGTTCCCCCATGGCACAACTGTACCTTCCCCACACTCAGTCTGCAAACCATGGGACTTGTGGGTTCAGTTGGCAACATCTGTGTGTATGACTATGACATAAACACACTGAAAAGATCAAACTGGATAAATGACCGCATAATAGATGCCTTTCTTGCCTCCAGCGTGGTCATGGCCAAAGAGCTAGGTCATGATGGAACAATTTCCCCACTTGGTTGCCACTTAATGCAGATGTGTCAAAGATTGCCAGTGCAAGCCCTGAAGTACTGTTTGAGATTTGGAGTGCTAAAGAAAGATGTTTTGATGTTTGTTCCAGTAAATGACAGAGAAGTCCACTGGATACTGCTAGTAATCATTCTTTAAAGGAAAATCATGCTCTATCTAGATTCCAAACATGGATTTAACCACCCTGTGATTGATGCAATAACATCCTTCTTAGCATGTCTGTATGAGATGGATTCAAAATATCCCTATAGTTTTGTGGACTGGTCATTTTTTGCACCAACTGATATACCCAGGAAAGGTAATTCCAGTGCCTGCGGTCCTTTCACATGTACCATTGCACATCTGATTGCTTCTGCTGCCCAATTACAGTTCACACAAAAGGATATGGCTGCCACTACACCCTGGATTGCAAAAGAAATAATACAGTTCACTGGGGAAACCTATCTTGAAGGACAAGACAAATATTTTCAACTGGAAATTGATGCTGTTCCAAGAAGAGGCAAATCTTGAAAGAGAGCATAGCTGTCAACTTTTCCCTTTTGTTGCGAGGAATCCTATTCGGAATAAGGGGATTTCCCTTTTAAAAAGGGAAACGTTGACAGCTATGAAAGAGAGTCACATTACTGTGTCTAGATCATGCCCAGAGGGATGGAAGGATACACTAACCTATTGCTCAGATATTTTACCTTCCTTGTTTGAAGGCCGCTGGTCACTATGTTTTTTGAAGGAAGGGTGCAGGAGGCCCAGTGGTAACCTAACTATGGTTTACTGTGAAGGAAACTGCAAGGACTGGTACCAATGCTTTTGCATAGGCATTGATTCAAGAGATCTTCCAGAGGTTTTCGTGTGTCCAGATTGTCAATCCACTGTGGCCAAATAGATTTTGAAACTGTGAACTGTCATATTCCACAGGTTGGTATAATGCATCAAAATCCAAACACATAGTTTTCATCATCATGGCAGGGATGGTCCTTTTCCATAGAATTCTTATTCATGGAGTTGGTTTTTATATCCTGCTTTTCTCTACTTTAAGGAGTCTCAAAGTGGCTAAAAATCTCCTTTCTCTTCCACCCCCACAACAGACACCTTGTGAGGTAGGTGGGGCTGAGAGAGTTCAGAGAGAAGTGTGACTGGCCCAAGGTCACCCAACAGACTGCATGTGGAGGAGCGGGGAAGCGAACCCGGCTCACCAGATTAGAGTCCACCACAGAAACGTATCTCTTAAAACTCTGGAGCAAGCTGTTCTTAAGGCATTACATGCCGTGAACTTCATACCTGTGGTCCACAACTGTTCCCAGTCAGCCATCATAATATTATGTCCAACATCTTGTGCCCATTTAATCATAGCAGATTTCACCGTTTCATCCTGAGTATTCCATTTCAACAGCAAGCTATACATTCTTGTCAAATTCTTAATTTTAGGATCTAGCAGTTCTGTTTCCAATTTTGATTTTTCCACCTGGAAGCCAATTTTTTTGTCCAAGTTATATGCCTCCATTATCTGGTAATAATGAAGCCAATATCGCACTCTATTTTTTAATTTTTCAAAACTCTGCAGTTTTAATCTGTCTCCCTCTTGTTCCAAAATTTCCCAATATTTCGGCCATTTGGCCTCCATATTGAGCTTTTTCTGAGCCTTCACTTCCATTGGTGACAGCCACCTTGGGGTTTTATTTTCAAGCAAGTCCTTATATCTTATCCAAACATTGAACAGTGCTTTTCTGACAATATGGTTTTTAAACGCTTTATGTGCTTTGACCTTATCATACCACAAATATGCATGCCACCCAAAAACATTGTTAAAGCCTTTTAAATCCAACACGTCAGTGTTCTCAAGAAGCATCCATTCTCTCAGCCAGCAAAAAGCGGCTGATTCATAATAAAGTTTTAAGTCTGGCAGGGCAAATCCACCTCTTTCTTTAGCATCAGTTAATATCTTGAATTTTATTCGAGGCTTCTTGCCCTGCCAGACAAATCTAGAAATATCTCTCTGCCACTTCTTGAAACACCCCATTTTATCCAAAATTTGCAATGTTTGAAACAAAAACGACATCCTTGGCAATACATTCATTTTTATCGCAGCAATTCGGCCTAGCAATGATAGCTTCAGGTTTGACCATATTTCTAAATCCTTTTTCACTTCCATCCAACATTTTTCATAGTTATCCTTAAATAAATTCACATTCTTAGCAGTCATGTTAACCTCTAGGTATTTCACTTTCTTAACCAGTGTTAGTCCTGTCTCCTTCTGAAACCTTTCTCTCTCCGTCACTGTTAAATTTTTCTCTAAAACCTTAGTTTTCATCTTATTCAACTTAAATCCCGCTACCTGACCAAATTCTTGAATCAGTTCCAGTACTCTTTTAGTACTAGATTCTGGCTCCTGTAATGCCAATACCAAATCATCGGCAAATGCTTTCAGTTTGTACTGTTTGGCTCCAACTTGTATACCTTTAACTGTTTGGTCCCTTCTAATCATGTTTAAAAGAACCTCCAGGACCGATATAAAAAGCAATGGAGAGATTGGGCAACCTTGTCGTGTTCCTTTCTCTATCTTAAATTCTTCCGTCACTACATTGTTCACAATTAATTTAGCCTTTTGTTCTGAATAAATTGCACCTATACCATTTTCAAAACCTTGACCAACCCCCATCCCCTGTTAATTTTTCTTCATAAAACTCCAAGAAATATTGTCAAAGGCTTTCTCCGCATCCACAAATATCAAAACTGCTTTAGTATTAATATTCACTTGTAACTTTTATTTTCAAGAAACTACGGCGAAGCGGGGACCCTTCTGAAACCACAGGCGGGTGAAGCCTGTGACCGTGGGACTCGGCGGGCACCTTCAGCGCCCCCCCAATCTGCAAAGGAACCCGGTTACGGGCTCCGGAGCAAAATGGGGTGTCTGGCACGGTGCTGAGAGTCAATTGCTTCTTCCATGGAGTGAAGCCGCACAGCTGTTGCCGGAGAGCGCTGACCTTTTTCCTGCGACAATTCGGCTATCAAACAACTACCCGTGAGTAGGTCAAGTTTAAAGATCTGGGAATAAGGGAACAAAAGTACTAATTTGGCACCGAAGCGGGAAGGTGTAAACAGGAAGTCCGCCTTCCATTTCTTGTAAACAGATCAAAGCAAAGACTGTCTAAGCCAAGACCTGGAAAATCACTTTAAAAGGACTTAAATCCTAACATCAATATAAGAGAACTCCCTCCCTGAGTTGCAGGAGAGGGGAGGGAAAGGGGGGAAGTATTTTTGCCTGCAAAAAAAAGAGAGAAAAGGGAACAAAGAACACCACTTAATGCCTGGGAACGGACTGTCAAGGGACAATAGAATTGCCGTACTGTCAATCGCGCTGTTTATGGACAATATAACCTTTTGACATTTAACTCTGCAAGAGAGATACTTTGATTCTGAAGGGTTTCTCCGGACTTGAAGGAAGTTGAAACTGTTGCTTACTTCGTTAAAGGGGGGATTTGGGAAAGTTGGAAAATATATTTTATTGTAACAAGTATTGACTGTTACTGTGTCCCCCTGGAGGAACTTTGAAATTGCTACAACTGGCCAGGGAATTTTCCACTCTAAACTGGCCAGGGGGATTTTCCACTGCAAAACAAGCTCTGGCCGTGGGATTGACCTTGATCCCTAGATAAAGTGTTATGGCAAACTTGCCTCAGGAAAAAACAACAAGATCGGGTAAAATTAGACTGCAGCAGCGAAGAGCATCAGCATCTGGCCCTTCTGCTCCACTAGGGGAAGATTCTGCTCAAGTTGGGTTAAAAGGAATGGCATCTGAAGAGGGTCTAGCTTCAGCATTAGGCAAAATTTATGAATCTTTGGAAAGATGAAGCAAACAAGTTGCTGAAGCAACAACTAAAATTGACCAAAACACTATAAGCATCAATAACTTGGGGCAGAAGGTGAACTCAAATACAGAATCTATTGAGAAACTGCTGCAGGAATCTACTTCGAATCGAAAGACAGCTGAAGAAGCAAAGGAAAAAGCATTGGCTGTAGAGGAAAAGATACCACCTATATGTAGGCAGCTCGAGGATCATAGGTCGATGCTGTCTATGATTGAATTGAAGGAAAGACAGACAAATTTAAGGATCAGGGCTGTACCTGAACTTGAGAAAGATAGCTTAAGTGATTTTCTTACGCAGGAATTTGCAGACTTTTGGAACCTAGACTCAGATAAGCAAGATTTCAAGATAGTAAGTGCTTTTAGACTTGGAAGAGGAGGGAGAAAGAACAGGGTGAGAGACTGTTTGATTACCCTCCGAACAAAAGAGGAGAGAGACAAAATATTGAGTCTGCACTTCCAGAAGACTTTGGAAATACATGAATCAAGAGTGGAGATATTTAAGGACATCCCGAAATACCTTTTGGATCTCAGGTCTAATTACGGAGACCTGGTGGCCCTGTTGAGAGGAAATAGAACTGTTTTCAGGTGGGAGTTCCCCCAAGGCCTATCTTTTACCTTCAAAGGGAGGAAGTTTAAAATAAGATCAGTGGAAGATAAAGAAAAAATTTTGAGAGAGCACGGAGAAGACCTGCAAAAAGAAGCTGAAGAAGAGCCAAGAGCATTAAAACCAGGAATACTAGACATAGTATCACTACCTTTGGAATTGGACAACTTAGAGAAAGTAACACCACCGACAGAACAAGAACAACTACTGGGTGCAGTTGGAGGAAAAGCAAAATAATTACACCATGTCTCTGCAACTATTAAGTTGGAATATTCATGGCTTTAACTCCCCGGAGAAAAGGAAAAAAGTCTTTCATTTATTGAAAAAGGAACAATTGGACTTGATTTGTTTACAGGAAACACATGTGATAAGGCTACATAGGAAAGTATTGATTAATAAAAGATTGGGTCAAGAGTTTATTTCATCGGACAAGGTCAAAAAGAGAGGAGTAGTAATTTATGCAAAAGAGAGCCTATCACCGAAATTCATCTTTAAAGATGACCAAGGAAGATTTGTGGCAATTGAAATCCAAACACAAGGAGAGAAATTTTTGATAGTAGGAGTTTATGCACCAAATGAGGGGAAATCTGAATTTTTTAAGAAGTTGCATGAGACATTGTTGAACTACATGGAGTATAACATCATCATGATGGGAGATATGAATGGAGTGGTGTCCACAAATATGGATAAGTCACAAAGACAGGTAGTTACCAAAGATGGCAGACTACCAAAAACTTTTTTTGAGATGACTGACAATATGGACTTGATTGACATTTGGAGAACAAAGAATCCCTTGGGTAGAGAGGGAACTTTCTTCTCTGAAGCCAAAATGATATGGACAAGAATTGACCAAATCTGGATAACTAGAGGACTGGCTCCCAAGATTCGAAAAGCGGAAATTTGTCCTAAAACTTGCTCCGACCATAATGCTGTGAGAATGGAGATGAAATTAACACCAACTGGTTGCTTTAGATGGAGGATGAATGACACCTTGCTTAGAGATGCAGAGGTTACCAAGACGGCCCTAAAAACCTTGAGAGACTATTTTGAGATAAATATGAACACTACCATTGAAAAAAGAGTAATCTGGGACGCAAGCAAAGCGGTTATGAGGGGGTTTCTAATTCAACAGAATGCAATAAAGAAGAGAACTCAAAAAGAGAAAAAGGAGAAAATTTTGGAGAAAATAAAAGAGGGAGAGAGGAAATTGAGAGTGAAACCAATTGAGAGATTCTGAGAGAAATAAAGTTATATCAAGTTCAATATATGAAAATGATGAACCAGGAAATAGAATGGAAAATCAAACAGATGACAAAGGACATTTGAATCGGCTAACAAATGTGGGAAACTGCTAGCTTGGCAAATAAAAAAAAGACAAAAACTCGACATTATTACCAATTTGGAAGTGGAAGGAAAGAATATACAGAATCCAGTGGAAATTAGAAAATGTTTCCAGAGGTATTTTAAACAGTTATATACACAAGGGCCACAGAAAGAAACTGATATAAATCAATTCCTAAGAACAAATGGATTACAAAAAATCTCTCAAGAAAATAAGTTAATGCTGAATTATAAAATAACAGAACAGGAGGTGGAAGGTGCCATCCAGAATATGCAGTTGGGCAAATCTCCAGGGCGGGATGGCTTAACCTCAAAATATTATAGATCTTTGAAAGATTGGATAATTCAACCACTAAAGGAGGTCTGCAGTGAAATTTTGGAGGGGGAAAAAGCGCCAGAGTCGTGGAAGGAAGCCTATATTACACTTATACCAAAAACTGAGTCTGAAAAGACACAACTTAAGAACTACCGTCCCATATTCCTGCTTAATGTGGATTACAAAATTTTTGCAGATATTCTGGCTAAAAGACTAAAAAAAAGTATTAATGGAGGAGATACATAAAGATCAAGCTGGCTTTCTCCCGGGTAGACACTTGTCTGACAATACGAGGAATATAATTAACATTTTGGAGAAGCTGCAAGTGAACATTAATACCAAAGCAGTCTTAATCTTTGTAGATGCGGAGAAAGCCTTTGATAATATTTCTTGGAGTTTTATGAAGAAAAATCTTCAGGGGATGGGGGTTGGTCAAGGGTTTGAAAATGGTATAGGTGCAATTTATTCAGAACAAAAGGCTAAACTAATAGTTAATAATGTGGTGACAGATGAATTTAAGATAGAGAAAGGGACACGACAAGGCTGCCCAATTTCCCCATTGCTCTTTATTTCGGTTCTGGAGGTTTTGCTAAATATGATCAGAAGGGACCATCTGATCAAAGGTATACAGGTCGGAGCCAAACAGTACAAATTGAAAGCTTTCTCAGATGACCTAGTATTGACACTACAGGAGCCAGAATCTAGTACTAAAAGAGTATTGGAACTGATTCAAGAATTTGGTCAAGTGGCAGGATTTAAGTTGAACAAGTTAAAAACTAAGGTTCCTGAGAAAAATTTAACACCGATTGAGAAAGAGAGGTTTCAGAAGGAGACAGGTTTAACACTGGTTAAGAAAGTAAAATACCTGGGGGTTAATATGACCGCTAAGAACTTAAATTTATTTAAAGATAATTATGAGAAATGTTGGTCAGAAGTGAAAAAGGATATAGAAATATGGTCAAATCTGAAGCTTTCCTTGTTAGGTCGAATTGCTGTTATAAAGATGAATGTATTGCCAAGAATGTTATTTTTGTTTCAATCGTTGCAAATTCTGGACAAAATGGACTGTTTCAAGAAGTGGCAGAGAGACATTTCTAGATTTGTCTAGCAGGGCAAGAAGCCCAGAATAAAATTTAAAATACTAACCGATGTAAAGGAAAGAGGTGGATTTGCCCTGCCAGACCTTAAACTCTATTATGAATCAGCAGCATTTTGCTGGCTGAAAGAATGGCTGCTTCTTGAGAACACAGACATTTTGGATTTAGAAGGCTTTAATAACGTTTTTGGGTGGCATGCATATCTGTGGTATGACAAGGTTAAAGCACACAAAGCATTTAAAAACCATATTGTCAGGAAAGCATTGTTCAATGTCTGGATAAGATATAAAGATTTACTTGAAAACAAAACCCCAAGGTGGTTATCACCGATGGAAGCGAAGGCTCAGAAGAAGCTCAATATGGAGGCCAAATGGCCGAAATATTGGTAGATTTTGTAACAAGAAGGAGACAAATTGAAATTGCAGAGTTTTGAGAAACTAAAAGATAAAGTGCGAGACTGGCTTCATTATTACCAAATAAGGGAGGCCTACAATCTGGACAAAAAAATTGGCTTCCAGGTGGAAAAATCAAAATTGGAAACAGAACTGTTAGACCCCAAAACTAAGATATTATCAAGAATGTATAACTTTCTGTTGAAATGGAATACTCAGGATGAAACGGTTAAATCTGCTATGATTACATGGGCACAAAACGTTGGACATAACATTATGTTTGCTGACTGGGAAGAGTTGTGGACCACAGGTATGAAATTCACGGCATGTAATGCCTTAAGAGAGTATATTATGAAAATGATATACAGGTGGTACATGACACCAGTCAAGCTTGCAAAAATATATCATTTGCCCGATAATAAGTGTTGGAAATGTAAAGAGAATGAAGGTACATTCTTTCACCTTTGGTGGACGTGCCCAAGGATTAAGGCTTTCTGGGACATGATCTATAATGAAATGAAAAGGGTATTTAAATATACCTTCCTGAAGAAACCAGAGGCCTTTCTCCTGGGCATGGTCGGCCAATTGGTGCCAAAGAAGGATAGAACTTTCTTTATGTACGCCACAACAGCAGCAAGAATACTCATCGCAAAGTATTGGAAGACACAAGATCTACCCACCCTGGAAGAATGGCAGATGAAAGTGATAGACTATATGGAACTGGCAGAAATGACTGGCAGAATCCGGGACCAGGGAGAAGAGTTGGTGGAAGAAGACTGGAAGAAATTCAAAGACTATTTGCAGAAACATTGTAAAATTAATGAATGTTAAAATGATGTCGGATTGAAATGAAGCGGTCTTAGCAACAAGGTTAAAAAGAATATGTAAAAATGGATTGATAATGGATGAAAATATAAAGTTATAATACATTAAGATATAGAATTAAGATAAAAACAAAGAGGGTAAGGATTTGCTGAATTAACCATGTGAACTGGAATACAAAAAAGGGAGGTGTGAGGAGGTCAGGAAAATAAGTAAATGAAATTTAAGATATGAAAAGATTGATTTGTTTTTAACTGTTTTCTATTTATTTTTTCTGTATTTTGCATTTTTTTCTATGTATTTTTGTACTTTTGTATTTTTCTTTATTCTTCTTTTTTAATTCTGTAACTTTTTTCTCTTTGTAAAACTTTAATAAATATCTTTTAAAAAAAACATAAAGAACTTCGCTCACTTAACCACGCCCATCACAGATTGTCACAGTAGCAAAAAGAGGTTCGCGTGAACAGAACGTTCCTAGCATTCCTTTGAAAGACTGAAGAAGGCGTTTACTTCGGAGGAGCAGCTCCTGCACGTTGATCTGGAGAAGCCCATGAAACTGGAGATGGACGCGTCCGACCGAGGCATCGGGGCGGTCCTTTTGCAGCCAGGGGCCAAGCTGAGCTGGAGGCCGTGTGCCTTTTTCTCAAGGAAGCTGAGCAAATCGGAGCAGAACTATACCGTGTATGACCGCGAACTGCTTGCGATCTATGCAGCTTTTCGGCGATGGAGACATCTGTTGATAGGGGCGTGGCGCAAGATCCAGGTCTGTACTGACCACAAGAACTTGGAATACTGGAGGACCGCGCGAGTACTGAACCAGAGACAGATTCGATGGGCTCAGGAGTTCTCCAAGTTTTCCTTCGAGATACGATACGTGCCGGGAGAGGAAAACGTAAGAGCAGATGCTCTCTCCAGGAAGCCGGAGTACATGGAAGGAGAGGGACCACCGGAGGTCCGACACGTGTTTCCCGAGGACCGATGGGTGTGTGGGGGAGCGTTGGTTGGGAAACGAGAACTGACCGGGCTTACTAGAGACGACACGTTCGCTCAAGCGAAAATCAGGGAACTCCGGGATGGAAGGGAAGACCATGGAGGGTTTGAGGAAAAAGAAGGGCTACTGTACTATAAGGGGGCACTGTATGTACCGGGGGAGACCTTGAGGGGAAAGGTACTCAAACAACTCCACGACAACCCAACAGCTAGGCACTTTGGACAACACAAGACCATGCTGCTCGTCACCATGCAGTTCTGGTGTCCAAAGGTGAGGGAAGACGTATGGGAATATGTACGGGGGTGCGACCGATGCCAGAGGGCAAAGGGGGAGAGGGCCGCCCCCACAGGGTTACTGGAACCCTTACCCACACCGGGAAGACCCTTGGAGGTGGTGTCCATTGATTTTATGACAGATTTGCCCAAGTCAAGGGGGAAGACAGCAGTCATGGTAGTAGTCGATCTACTGACAAAAATGTGCCATTTCATAGCTTGCTCACATGCAGTGACGGCAGAGGAGACAGCCAGGTTGTTTGTGGATCACATCTTCAGGCTGCACGGGACTCCCTTGAGGGTCATCTCGGATAGCGGGAAACAATTTACTTCCCGGTTCTGGAGGAAGCTCATGAGCTTGCTACAGGTCGAGGTGGGCTTCTCGACGGCGAGGCATCCGGAAACCAATGGACAAGCAGAAAGAGCGAACAGTATACTCCAGCAGTACCTACGCTGCTACGTCAGCGAGAGACAGAACGATTGGGTAGAGAAACTAGCGTTGGCTGAATTTGCGTACAATAACGCCAAACATGTGTCCACGGGAATGAGCCCGTTCATGGCCAATTATGGGTGTCATCCCAGGGCCTTCCCGGGGAGGGGGGGGAGGAAGGATGGAGTGTACCCGTGGCAGAGCAGTTTGTAGAAGAAATGGAGGCCTTGCACCAGCAACTCAAGATGAGCTTGGAACGGGCCAAGGAAGTTTACAAGAGGCAGGCGGACAAGCACCGTCAGGAGGGGGAGGCCATACGGGTGGGAGACCGGGTGTGGTTGTCAACCCAAGGGTGCAAAAAGTTGCAGCCGAGACGGCTGGGGCCTTTTGAGGTAACACAGCAGGTGAACCCCGTGGCATTCAAGCTCAAGTTGCCTGACAGCATGAAGATACATCCGGTGTTCCACAGGTCCCTACTTTCACCGTACAGGGAGGGACGGGAATTTCCGGGGCGGGAGGGAGGAGTCACCACCCACCCGCAGGTAGAGGAGAGGGAACGCCGCAACCAAGCCACGGAAATACTCGACTCAAGGTGGCGAGGTCGCCAGGTGGAGTACTTGGTAGCTTGGGAGGGAGAACCCAGGTCAGAAAACACGTGGGTCCCCGCTGAGTCGATCAATGACGGGTATCTGGTGGAAGAATTCCACAGCCTGTTCCCAGATAAACCAAACCCCCACTAGCGAGATTCTGGGAGGAAGAATTTGGAACCACAGACGACGAAGGGGACTTTGTGGGTTTTCCTGCCTCCAAAGAGGAGGGAGGGGAGGTGTCAGAGGGAGAAGAATCAGACTGGGAGGCCCACCCCGCGGGAAGAGATTGGAGCGGATGGGAAGCGGCGAGTCGGCTCCATGACTCCTTGCCGGAGACCAGCAGGGAGAGCACGGGTCCTCTGCTGCCCACACCCTCCCTGCACAGAAGACCTCCGCGCCGGGAGAGTAGGAGGAGACTAGGCATCAAAGAACTTATTTGCTGGAAGAAGTTCAAGAAACGCCCACTGACGGATTCTGCCAGCGATTGAGACAGCCACGGATGGGTGGCTGTCCGGACAGAAAGGGTTCACCCAGGTAACCCAGCCAGGTGTGGCGACGACTTATGCACGAGCAACCCCTAGAACCATTACAACCAGCATTACGCTTTCCATTTTTAAGTTTGGAATAGAGTAGTTGCTTTGGAAGACAATCATCAGGCATCCGCACAACATGACCAGTCCAACCAAGTTGATGTTGAAGAATCATTGCTTCAACACTGGAGATCTTTGCTTCTTCCAGTACGCTGATATTAGTTCGCCTGTCTTCCCAAGTGATGTGTAAATTTTTTCAGAGACACCGTTGATGGGATCTTTCGAGGAGCTGGAGATGGCATTTATAAGTGGTCCATGTTTCACAAGCATACAATAAGGTTGGTAGTACAATAGCTTTGTAAATAAGCATTTTGGTTACCCTGTGAATGTCCCGGGCCTCAAACACTCTGCACTTCAATCGGGAGAAAGCTGCACTCGCAGAGCTCAGGTGATGCTGGATTTCGGCATCAATGTTGGCCCTTGTGGAAAGATAACTGCCTAGGTAGGAGAAGTGATCAACATTTTCCAACGTTACACCATTGAGTTGGATTTGTGGCACTGCAGAGGGGTTATTTTGTACTTGTTGGTGCAGCACTTTGTTTTGTTTTTTTGGGGATGTTGAGCGACAGGCCAAGCTTTTCATAAGACTGCGAAAATATTTAGGATGGTTTGGAGGTCATGCTCTGAGTGTGCACACACTATGTTGTCATCAGCATATTGAAGCTCTATGACGGAAGTTACGGTAACCTTACTCTTTGCTTTCAGCCTGCTCAGATTGAAGAGCTTTCCATCTGTTCGATATATGATTTCTACCCCAGTGGGGAGTTTCCCTTTGACAAAGTGTAGGATCATGGCAATGAAAATAATGAATAGAGTTGGGGCAATAACACAACCCTGTTTAACACCTGATCCCACTGTGAATGGTTCACTTTGAGAGCCATAGTTATCTGTGATTGTTGCTGTCATATTATCATGGAGGAGCCAAAAGATGTTTACAAATTTATCTGGGCAGCCAATTTTCAGAAGGACAGTCCACAGGGCATTACGATTTACAGTGTCGAAAGCCTTAGTCATGTCGATAAACACCATATACAGGAGTTGGTTTTGCTCTCTGCATTTTCCCTGAAGTTGTCGAGCGGTGAAAATCAGGTCCACTGTCCCCCTAGAAGGCCGAAAACCATTTTGGGATTCAGGAAGGGTCACATTGCATATTGTTAAGAGACGGTTTGCTACAATCCTTGCAAGAATTTAGCCACCCGCAGCTAATAGAGAGATGCCTCGATAGTTTCTGCAATCAGTTCTGTCACCTTTTTTAAAGAGATTGATAATTTTGGCATCCCTGAAGTCTACTGGGATCGCTTCTCTTTCCCAGATTTTTTCGATGAGCTTGTGAAGTTGTTGTGTAAATTCAATTCCACCCACTTTGAAGATTTCAGCAGGTATCCCATCAGGTCCACTGGCTTTGTTGTTTTTCACTTGGTTAATAGCTGTGCACAACTCTCCCAGATTTGGAGATACTGCAAGCTCATCTCTAACTTGTTTTTGTGGAATTTGTGAGAGGACCTCAGCAGCTACGGGGGAGTTGTGGTTAAGGAGATGTTGGTAGTGTTCTTTCCAACACAGTGCAATAGCGTCTTTATCTTTTAGAAGTGTGGTACCATCTGCTGAGCATAGGGAACATATGCCATGATTTATTGGCCCATAGATGGTCTTTGTGGCTTTAAAGAAACTCTGTGCATCATGAGTGTCGGTTAAGTGCTGGATCTCTTGAGCTTTTTTTATCCACCAGGTGTTTTTTAGTTCTCTGGTTCTTCTTTGAACCTCAGCCTTAGCATCGGCATAGGTTTTTTTCTTAGTGGCACAGTTTCTATCTCTTTGCCAGATCTGAAATGCCTTCCTTTTCTTGTCAATCATGCGTTCAATCTCACTGTCGTTCTCATCAAACCAGTCCTGGTGTTTCTTGGTTTGGTATCCAATAGTTTGTTCTCAGGCTGCAATAATGGATGTTTTTAGCTTGGTCCAGTGTTCCTTGGTGTTATCAGGGAATTCTGAAAGCAGATGATCCTTAAGAGCCATTTGGAAGCAATCCCGCTTAATGGGAACTTGAAGGGCTTGAGTGTTCTTTTTGTGCCTTGGTTTCCTTCCTTGAAGCCTGCGTTGAGGTATAATCCTGATAGCCATCGTGGAGCGTATTTGTCAGTGATCTGTCCAGCAGTCGTCGGTGCTCGTCATAGCTCTGGTAAGGAGCACATCATGTCGATCTTTAGCACGGACAATAACATAGTCTAAGAGGTGCCAGTGGTTTGACCGAAGATGCCTCCATGAAGTTTTAAATTTATTTTTCTGTCGAAAGAGTGTGTTGGTAATAACAAGGTTGTGCGCTGCACATATCGTCAAAAGTAAGATTCCGTTCTGGTTGCTGTTGCCAACTCCTTCTTTCCCAATAGTCCCAGGCCACAGATCGAAATCTCGCCCAACTCTTGCATTAAAATCACCCAGGAGGGTAATTTTATCTTCCTTAGGCATCTCTGATAGGACGGTATCCAGCTGAGAGTAAAAATTTTCTTTAATGTCTTCATCGGCATCCAGTGTTGGTTCATAAGCGCTTATAATAGTAGCCTGTTGGTTTTTGGTGAGCTTTATTTGAAGGGTTGAGAGTCGCTCGTTAATGCAGGTAGGGACTTCTGACAGGAGCTTCACAAGGTTGTTTTTGATAGCAAAGCCTACCCCATGTATTCGAAGTTCTTGCTCAGATAGACCTTTCCAGAAGAATGTGAAGCCTCCTTTTTCTTCCTTCATTTGTCCCTCGCCTGCTCTTCGAGTCTCTTGAAGCGCTGTAATATCGATGTTAAAACGTCGCAGCTCTCTTGCAATGATGGCAGTTCTGCATTCAGGACACTCGCTGTCTGTGTTATCTGACAAAGTCCATATATTCCATGTTCCAAAGATGAATTGTCTTTTACGACCACTGGGTGGTGACCCCACTGGGCGCAGTAATCCAGTCAGGGAAAAGGGGAGGCAGACTATGTTTAGGGCACCTTTTCTAGCCCCTCCGCCTTTTTGGGGTGAGCAGAGTGGATCCTAAAAAGGGCTGCTCAGTCATGCATACAGCTGCCGAGCTGCTCAACTGCCTTGTTCCTTGAGTCAGAATGACTGAATCTGTATCCACCACCCATGTGCCGGTTCATGACTAGGGGCTTCCAGATTTCACAATCCTGCCCTTGTTACCATTTGCCGATCGCCATGGGACTTTTGGGGGTTGGGTTTTTTGAAGACACCTGTGCGTGAATTTGTTTTATGTGTGTAGATCAGTGCACACTGAGCAACGCACAGTCTTTGCAGTAGGGCTCTGTTCCAATGGCATGAGTAGTCATGACGACTTGCTAGATCCTATCTGCTGCAGCCTTCATTCGCCTTCACAGCCGTTGTAACATACCACTTGTTATCATCCACCTGTTCTGCCGTTGAGGACTTCTTGGATCATTCTTTGTCTAGCTCCTCCCCTTTGACCTTACTGCCTTGGGTGACCCTTCTGGGAGTACGAGATTCCCGACGGCTTCGCTCACAAGGGACATCATCGTCATCATTTTTAATTTGTATACCGCCTTTCTATCTTACAATACTCAAGGCAGTTTACAAGCTGAAGAAACAAAAAATGTACATCTTATAACAATCTAATGCAATACAAAAATGTGATAATAAAACATAACTTTAAAATAGGCAGCCCACATCAAAAAGTAACATTCAACAATCAATTAGAATAGTATAAAATAATAATATCAATATATAAAAGTTAAACAGAAATCCACTCAACAGTTACAATAATATCTAAACTATAATCAATAAAACAACGGCAAGGCACAGTACATAAAACAATACAATACACATTGAGAAGCAGAGGGTAGAGCAAGGCAGGTGGAAGGAGGTCTTGTCTGATGGAGTCTCTCCCCTCACAGTTCTTTCTCCAGGACCAGCTCCCTTATGAGGACTCCTAGGGCTGGAGGGTGGGGCAAGGCAGATGGAAGGAGGCCTTGTCTGATGGAGTCTCTCCCCTCACCTAGGTCATAGGAATGTGCAAGCCCATTCACCACGACAAGGTGATGATCCAGCAAGTGAGAGAACTGAGATAGATTGCGCTGAGCCCTGGTCTCATTAGACAAAACGTTCCACCAAAAAGGCTCTGGCTCTGGTTGAGGACAGCTGGATATGTTTTGGCCCAGGGACCACTAGTAGGTTGCTGTTAGATGAGCGTCACGCTCTTTGGGGGCTGTATTGGAAGATAATTCCCACAGATAAGAAAGGTCACAGCTGTTTAGGGCTTTAAGGGTTAGCACCAAAACCTTGAACCTGATTTGATACTCCACCTGAAGCCAATCCAGCTGATGAGCAACCAACTGAATGTGGGCTCTCCACAAAGTCCCAGTAAGAACTCATGCATCTCCATTTTAGACCATTTGGAGTTTCTGTAGCAATCTCAAGGGTAGCCCTGTGTCAGCAGATTGAGTTGTGAGCGCTCAGGGGAGATAAGCATCCGGGACTCCAGCCATATTTTACAAATCTTTATTGCTTCTTGGCATATTTACAAGCAGTTCAAAAAAGCGATCCGATCATGGTGGGAAGTTGTCCCGACTAACTTCCTTCCGCTTTGGGGGCCAGCATAACCACCGTCTAAGCCCAACCCCCCTCCTTCCTCTGTGACGAGAGGTACTTGCCCTTGGAAGTACCTCCTCCCTCTCAGATTCACTCCCCTCTGACCCCCCTTCATCTTCTCTCTCTTCGGAAGACAAAAAGCTGTGAATCAAAGGGGCTGTCTCCCTGAAGCCTTAGTTTAAGGGGGATTCATTTGCCCGCTTGCCCAGGACCGAGGAGAGCACAAAAGCACCAGGGAAGCTGCTTCCTCTTCAGAGAAAAGAGTTTATTGAGATCTGCGCAGAGGCTGCCAGTGGAATCACTTCCAAAGACTGGCCGCAATACATGGCATTTGGCAGGCATTCTTATACTGAAGGTACACCTTTCCCTTCACCAATCACCAATCGCCAACCAAGCATTTTACCTTAAGAGGATAATCACGTTAAGCAAGTTCCTCACCTATTTCCTTCTCTTATTTGGTAAGCCGTTTCCTTGTGCCTACGTGGCTTCTCCTATTATCTACTTGACCAGTGTCACAAGCCAAACCTGTTTAAGCAATCTATATTGGAATCTAAAGCCAAAGCTGCTCAGGCAATCTATATTGCAATCTATATTGTGACAGGGCTAAACCCTCCCTTCCTTCATTCCCTCCTCTTCTTTTGGACAGCCTTCTGGCTCGTCCAAGGCAATAGGCTGGTATTCACGCATCAAAGCTATCACTCGGGGACCCATTATGCACGACATTGTTTTGTGCACCATATTTTGCAAGCATTGCACCAAGCAGGGAATACAGAAGCAAAGAAGCAATAAAAATAAAATTGGTACTAAGAGCATAAGAAACATTCCTCTGAGCCACCCACTTGGCAAAAACTTGTCCAGCCAAGACATATTCCATCCTTCCCACGTTTGTACAGGGACGTGTGCCACCTTCTCAATACTTGCAGCTAGATTACGGATGGCTTCACCATGATCTGAAATATTGAAGCAGCATGCTCCACCAGTCAGGTTGAGGGCAGCACAAAATCCTCCTTGTTTGGCCAGAATAAAGTCCATTCCCAAACGCAGCTGGAGGACAGCAGTGCGGGTCTCATCCAGCTGGGTGGCAACAAGGCGAAGGGCGGTGGCCGTTGCATTGGCCACAATCTCTACTACTGCCTGGAGTCGGATTATGCGGTTTAGATTGTAAATGGGCTCTCTGGCACCTACTACTAACTCATCAGGGTTCCAGGCAGCCGGATCATAGTGGGCAATTATTCGCTCAGGTGGCCATTCGTCCTTTCCCCACGTCTGTTTGCTCCCTGAGGCTATATTCGTGATATCAACAGATCTGCGGTTGCGATGGGGAAATGAGGTGGTAGGGAGCAGCCACATGGGGGGTAAAAGGAAGGCTGGATAACAATTGCCCCACCAACCGTTGGGGAGGTGGTGGAAAGCCTTTGTCCCACAAATCCAATATACAGGATCCTTGTTCTGGGTGGCTGTATGGCCACCCATAGAACTAAAAGCTAAAAGATTTAAATTGCTGCAGGCTCCCCCACACTCAGAGGTATCAGTGGGGTTACACGTACACTTGCATGAGGAGCACCCAGTAAAAGTTATATTGTGTCCAAGGGTGGCATTTTTGGTCTGGTTGACACAGAACCATCCGGAAATCTGATAAACCCGGAGGGGATAGGAATGATTCCAGTATGGGCCCCACTGGAATTTACTTCCAGTATACTGGATTCGGGTCCGATTAAGAGCCAACGGAAGCAGGGGCATGCCCCCAGCAGCATCCAGAGGTCCCAAGGCACAAACAAGGCAACGGGTCCTATTCTCCGCCTTAGCCACCATTTCTGCCGTTTGCAGCCAGCGGTTGTAGGGGTTGTGGATTCCCTGCGTGACCAAGAGGCGCGTAATGTTTACCTGGGAGATCCAGGACCCTACTTCCCCCTGGGCCAGAGCGCAGGCGGGTTCCCCAACTAGGAAGAGAAGGAGAACTGTCAGCGGGATGGAGGAGGGACGCTTTTCCCCGCAAATTCTATGGTGCTCGTGCCAGCAAAAGAACAGACACATCCATATGAGGAAAGCAGTTGAAATGACACCCAACCACCAACCCCAATAATGCCAGGGTTCTTCCCACCAAAACTCAACCATCATATAGCGGTGTGGTTTAGTTTATTCTACCTGAGCCAAAGCCCACTGGACCTCGTAGTCTATGAGTGCCTGCACCTCAGGGGTGATAGAGTAAGGATCTGGAGCTTCCGGTCGGCGCCAGCGTTTAATGGCGGTCTTAGCCTCGAGCTCCGAGGCAAGACTGCTCCGTAAAGTTCGGGTCTGACCCGCTACGGCGAGCGGGGGACCCCTAAAATCACAGGCGCTGAAGCCTGTGAACAAGGAGATTCGGTGGGCACCTTTGCGCCCCCCGGTATCGCGAAGGAGCCTTTTTAAAGGCTCCGGAGCGGCATCGGGTGTGAGCGCGGTGCTGAGGATCGCAACCCAGCTTACGGAGTGAAGCCGCGTCGCCATTGACGGAGAGCGCCGATTCCTTCCTGAAACAACCGATTGGCAACATTACCCGTGAGTAAGATCTGCAAACTAAATGGGACTCTAAAAGCAATTTAAGAAAATTCGGCTGAAAACGGGAGAGGTAGAAAATAAGGAAGCCAGCCCTCCCGGAACTGCACGACCGATTGAGCAATGGAAAAACGAGCTATTTTTAAAGGGAACCTTTCTATTTAAGAAACCTTATTGAACTCTTGATATTGGAAGAAATCCCCCCCCCCCCCAGGCAGGTGAAGGGGGGAAGAGGACTGTGTAAATCTAATCTGCCAGAGGACAGGGGTTTGGGGGAAAAAAGTCTTCCGCTGCCGAAGCCTCTGATCAGGCTGCCGGGAAAAAAACAAGCGCCAGGAAAGTGAGCTGTCAGAAAATGAGCTGTCAAAAAGCTGGTGGATACAGAGGCCAAACTTAATTGAAATAAAATAACGGGACTTTAGGTAATTGAACTTATAAGATATTGGATTTGAAACAAATAAGGCTTTTGGCTGGACTTTTGCTTGGTGGAACTTTGCATTGGCTACTTGTTTCCCTGTCTTTTGTGTTGCTATTGTCGCCATTACTTGGATACAATTTCCCCCTCTAGAGGACTAAAAGAGAGAAACAGTTGCACTGTGATAGAGACAGAGAAGTGGGATTTTCCACTTGCAACTTTCCTGTGGGAACGACCTTGAGTTATGAGCACTCCACAGGAGGAAATAACAACAAGAAGCAAATCAAAACAAACTCAAAAGCAGACCCAAAGAAGAGGCTCCACATCAGGAGCTACAGCTGTACAGGAAAAAGGAACAACAGCATCAATGGAATCTATGACACAGGCACTGCTTAGAATAAACAAGTCTTTAGAAGCACTTACCAAGCAGTCCACAGAGAACTCTAGGAAATTGACAGATAATTCTAAGAAATTGACAGAGCTGACAACAAGACTAGACCTGAACACAACGGCAATTGCTAATAACACAGACTCTATAAACCGTCTTGTGCAAGAATCTACAGAAACGAGAAAAATAGCCGAGAGCGCAAGGAGCACAGCCGAGGACACCAGGGGAAAGTTTGTACCCATTGCAAAGAAAGTCAACGAACATGATTCAGCTTTGGCCTTTTTGGAGCTAGAGAGGAAAAATAAGAATTTGAAATTAAGATCAGTACCAGAGGAAGAACAGGGTAACCTGGGAGACTTCCTGACAGATAAATTTCAAGAATTCTGGATTGATGAACTAGGAGGGGAAGAGGAGCAGGAATTTGCAATTACCTCAGCCTTCCGGATTGGCAGAAAACAAGGCAAGAAACCAAGGGATTGTTTAATTACCTTAAGATCCAAAGAAGAAAGGGATAAAATACTGAACCTACATTTTCAGAAGGCCCTGATTGTTAAGAATTCCCAGGTACAGATCTTCAAGGACATTCCTAAGCACTTCCTAGAGGTGAGGTTTCAATTTAAGACTTTAGCAGATTTGCTGAAAAAATATAACATCCCATTTAGGTGGGAATTTCCACAAGGATTGTCCTTCAACTTCAAAGGGAAGAAAATTAAGATCAAAACAACTCAAGATAAAGACCAATTTTTGGAGAAATACTTTGAGGACTTTGAGAAAGGAACTGTAGAAGAGAGGGAAATACCAGACATAGCAAATCTATCATTTGGACTTGCCCCAGCACCTACTGACGAGGAACAAGAACTTGGAGCAGTCGGCGGAAAAGCAGCCCAATAACAGAAATGTCTCTGCAATTTTTGAGTTGGAACTGTCACGGCCTGAACCATCCCCGAAAAAGAGGACAGGTGTTTCACATATTAAAGAAAGAACATCTAGATATAATATGTTTGCAAGAAACCCATATTGCCAGGATAAACAGAAAACTTTTGATAAATAAAAGATTGGGACAAGAATTCATTTCTTCTGACAAAGTTAAGAAAAGGGGAGTTGTGATTTATGTGAAAGAAAAATTAGAACCAAAATTAATTTTCAAGGATGAACAAGGAAGATTTCTGGCAGTGGAAATTCAAATTCAAGGAGAAAAAATTCTGATTGTAGGAGTTTATGCACCTAATGAAGGGAAGGCCGAGTTCTTTAAGAAGTTGCATGAGACGTTAATGGATTTTATGGACTTTAAAATAATATTTATGGGAGATATGAACGGAGTAGTCTCCACAAACATGGATAAAGCGCAGAGACAAACGATTTCCAAGGATGGGAGACTGCCAAAGACTTTTTTTGAACTGACTGACACCATGGACTTGATTGATATCTGGAGAACAAGGAACCCTCTAGAAAGAGAGGGGACCTTCTTCTCTGAAGCAAAAATGACATGGACCAGGATTGACCAAATATGGATTTCCAGCAATCTGGCACCAAGGGTTAAAAAGACAGAAATCTGCCCAAAAACTTGTTCCGATCACAATGCAGTAAAGATGGAAATGAAGCTGACAACAACTGGAACCTTCAGATGGAGAATGAATGACACCCTGTTTAAAGATGAAACAATTTACAAAAAGGCCCAAAAGACATTGAAGGACTATTTCGAGATAAATTTAAGATCAGAGGGGGAAAGAAGAATAATATGGGATGCAAGCAAGGCCGTGATGCGAGGTTTCCTGATTCAGCAAAACTCCATAAAGAAGAAACAACAGAATGAGAAGAAGGAAAAAATCTGGAATCAAATAAAAGAAGGAGAGAAGAAATTGAGGTCTAAACCTAAATCTCAGGAGATCCTAAGAGAAATAAAGTACTATCAGACTCAATATATGGAACTGGTGAATGAGGAGATAGAATGGAAAATAAAACAAATGAGGCAAAAATCATTTGAATCAGCAGATAAATGTGGGAAATTGCTATCATGGCAACTGAAAAAGAGACAAAAGCTGAACACTGTGACATCCCTAGAAGTGGATGGTAAATTTATCAATAAACCAAACGAGATTAGCAATTGTTTCCAAAGTTATTTCAAAAAGTTATATGCTCAAGGGCCAAAGAAAGAACAAGAGATTGAAGAATTCATTAAAAAATATGGACTCTCAAAGATTTCTGAAAAAAGCAAGAGGACTTTAAATGAGAAAATTACAGACCAAGAAATAGAGGGTGCCATCCAAAAAATGCAACTGGGAAAATCACCAGGACCAGATGGACTGACGGCGAGATACTACAAAGCATTGAAGGAATGGTTAATACAACCATTGAAGGAAGTATGCAACCAAATCTTAGAGGGGAAAAAGGCTCCCGAATCGTGGAAAGAGGCATTCATCTCACTTATACCAAAGACAGAAACTGAGAAACACCAAGTTAAGAACTACCGCCCTATATCACTCTTAAATGTGGATTATAAAATTTTTGCAGAAATTTTAGCAAAAAGATTTTAAAAAGTGTTATCAGAGGAGATTCATAAAGACCAAACAGGCTTTCTCCCAGGGAGATACATGTCAGACAATGTGAGAAATATTATAGATATATTAGAACTCCTGGAGATGGAGATAAACAGAAAAGCAGTGTTGATCTTTGTGGATGCGGAGAAAGCCTTTGACAATATTTCTTGGACCTTTCTAAAGAGGAATCTCCATGGGATGGGGGTAGGCCATAATTTTGAAAATGGTATAAGTGCAATATACTCTGAACAAAAGGCTAAATTAATTGTGAACGGTATGGTTATGGATGAGATTCCAATAGAAAAAGGGACACAACAGGGATGCCCAATATCCCCTCTATTATTTATATCTGTCCTGGAGGTATTATTGAACATGATCAGAAGGGACCAGCTGGTAGAAGGGATAAGACTCGGAACTAAACATTATAAGTTAAGAGCCTTTGCAGATGATCTAGTTTTAACTCTGCAACAACCAGAAGCCAGTACGAAAAGAGCTTTAGAACTTATTGAAATATTTGGTCAAGTGGCAGGTTTTAAATTAAACAAACAAAAGACGAAGGTGCTGGGGAAAAATCTAACGATCGAGGAAAAAGATAGCTTTCAAAGAGAAACCGGTTTAGAAATAACAAAAAAGGTGAAATACCTGGGGGTGAACTTAACATCAAAAAATGTGAACCTATTTAAAGATAACTATGAGAAATGTTGGTTGGAGGTGAAGAAAGATCTCGACATATGGTCTAGGTTAAGACTCTCCTTCTTAGGCCGAATTGCTGTTATTAAGATGAATGTATTGCCGAGAGTGTTGTTTTTATTTCAGACATTACAAATTTTGGACAAAATGGACTGTTTCAAGAAGTGGCAGAAAGATATATCTAATTTTGTCTGGCAGGGTAAAAAGCCCAGAATAAAATTTAAGATTCTAACTGATGCAAAGGATAGAGGGGGCTTTGCCCTGCCGGACTTAAGACTTTATTATGAAGCAGCAGCTTTTTGCTGGCTGAAGCAATGGCTACTTCTTGAGAATACAGACATTTTAGATCTAGAAGGATATGATAACAACTTCGGTTGGCATGCATATTTATGGTATGACAAGGTAAAAGTGCATAGAGGTTTTAAAAACCATATTGTCAGGAAAGCATTGTTTAATGTATGGAATCGTTATAAAGATTTGTTGGAAAATAAAACCCCCAGGTGGTTGTCACCTCTGGAAGCTAAAGCGGTAAAAAAACTTAATATGGATTCAGACTGGCCAAAATACAGTGAAATCTTGGAATATGATGGTGAAAAGCTCAAATTACAGAGCTTGGAGAAATTAAAACCTAAAGTCAGAGACTGGTTACATCACCAGCAGATTAATGAAACATTTAAGCAAGACAGGAAAGTAGGATTTCAGAAGGAGAGGTCAAAGTTAGAAACGGAACTATTGGAGCCCAATACTAAGAATTTGTCTAGAATGTATAATTTGCTGCTGAAATGGAACACCCAAGATGAAACAGTTAAATCAGCAATGATTAAATGGGCACAAGATATTGGTCATGACATTATGTTTGCGGACTGGGAAAGGTTATGGACCACAGGCATTAAATTTACGGCATGCACTGCCTTAAAAGAGAATATAATGAAAATGATCTATAGGTGGTACATGACCCCAGCCAGGCTAGCAAAGATATATCATTTGCCCAATAATAATTGCTGGAAGTGTAATGAATGTGAAGGAACTTTTTACCACCTTTGGTGGACCTGCCCAAAGATTAAGGCCTACTGGGAAATGATCTATAATGAAATGAAGAAAATTCTCAAGCGGACATTTGCTAAAAAACCAGAGGCTTTTCTCTTGGGCATGGTCGACCAAATGGTACCAAAGGAAGACAGAACATTCTTCATGTATGCAACCACAGCAGCAAGAATTCTACTAGCAAAATATTGGAAGAAGCAAGAACTACCCACTCTGGAAGAATGGCAGACCAAGGTGACAGAATTTATGGGATTGGCAGAGATGACCGGCAGAATCCGTGACCAGAGGAGAGAGACGGTGGAAGAGGACTGGAGAAAATTTAAAGTTTATCTTAGGAACTGTTGTAAAATTTCGGAATGCTAAAATGTCAAGGGATATAAGATAGAGAATTATAGCTGTTAAATCTTAAATTTAAATAAAATATAAAGAGAATCAGTTATGAATTGGAATGAAGGATTGCTAGAAATGCTGTTTTAAAAAAAAAATATAAGGGTGCAGTGAAGGGAAGGCTTGGGGAAGTCGTGTTATGTATGTTATTGTATGTTATGTCTTAGTATGTTATGTTATGTCATTGTATGTTATGTTATGTTTTTATTTTGTTATATTTGTGAAAATGAATAAAAAATATTTTTTTTAAAAAAAAAGATAGAGTAAGGATCTGGGCCTACTCCCCCACATATTTTCCCCACGAGCCACCCTACCACCCCTGGTGGGTGTTGTGAACTTTGATGAGTATGCGAGAGCACAAACCCAAATGGGGGTTCTCCTTGGCAATAAATGTGGACACACCCGCAGGAATATACGCAAGCCTGGACAGTCCTTGGTTCAGGTGTAAGAATTCCTATTGGGACCCCTTGGTTGGATATTATGGAGCCCCAGGGTTCAGAATAGGGGTCCCACGGATCAGGAACTCGGGTGGTATATTGAGGTGGCAAGGTCCTGGGTTTTCCTCCCATTCACTTCTTCAGCCGAGCGTAGAAGTGTCAGCCTCCGGAGTGACACTAGCAGGGCGGTTGTCTACCGGACGTCTGGAGATGGTCAGCCGAAGGGGATTCTCAGGATCAAGGGAAGTTGTCCATTCAGATGTAGCTCGCTTGGCACGTGTGTGGTGGACCCACGGGGTGACGCCTGCCACTTTAACTGCAGTTGGTGTAGACAACAGAACGGTGTATGGTCCCTTCCAAATTGGTTGTAAAGGAGCTTGGGACCAATCCTTTATCCACACCTCGTCACCAGGCTCGTATCGATGTAGAGGCTCAAC
Organism: Podarcis gaigeae; assembly: GCF_964106915.1. Taxonomy (NCBI): domain Eukaryota; kingdom Metazoa; phylum Chordata; class Lepidosauria; order Squamata; family Lacertidae; genus Podarcis; species Podarcis gaigeae. The sequence goes on from NC_139695.1 coordinate 22,690,634, forward strand.
TAGCACACAAGGGGTGCGAGCTTGAGTCCACCTGTTGAGAGAAAGGAGAACTCGGGAGAGCGACTGAACATAATTATCCATCTCAACATCCTGGACAGGGGTGGGGGAAATCATGCGTACATATGGGACAGGTCTCCCAAACATTAATTCAAAAGGAGAAAAGTGAGTTCGTTTGGATGGAAGACTGCGGACCCTGAGTAATGCCAAGGGCAACATAGTCACCTAATTGGACCCGGTTTCCTGGGTCAGTTTGGACAGCTGGTTCTTTAGAGTTCTGTTCATTCTCTCAACTTTTCCAGAACTCTGTGGCCTGTATGCTGTATACAATTTCCAGGCAATCTGCAACACTTTGGCCAGTTCCTGTAGGACCGAGTGGACAAACACTGGTCCATTGTCAGACCCTATTGACCTAGGTAATCCATAGCGGGGAATGATTTCCCGCAGCAGGTAACTAGTAACTTCAGAGGACCGCTCAGTCCTGGTGGGCCATGCCTCAACCCATCCCGTGTAGGTACATACAGCCACGAGGAGGTAGCGGTACAGTCCACAACGGGGCAATTCAGTGAAGTCTACTACCAGATCTTCCATGGGTGCCGTGCCGCAGTGTTGGACACCGGGAGGGGGCAGCGGGCCAGTTCTGGGGTTATTTTTCTGGCAGAGGATGCACCTCCTGGAGGCTTGCGCAGCCAGTTGATAAAGGTTGGCGATGTAAAAGCACCTTTCAAGTTGCTTGGCAGTAGCATCTGGTCCCACATGTGAAGAATCGTGATATTGCTGAATAACCTGCTGGGACAGAGATTCTGGTATCCAGATTAATAGGGCGCTTGGCTGCCCGTTTCATCCCTTCTAACACAGTTCTATGATAAGTTTCCAGGGTAGTAATACCTCCATTGGTATTATAATCCCAATTAGGAGTGGTTCGGGGGTAGTTATTTTCTATTGCAGCATCAGCCATTCCCTGGGCTCTCAAATGTTCTCTAGCCCCAGTATGTACCTTCCTAACCTCCTCAGTAGTTAAAAGAGAATCCAACAGGTACTGTATATCATCATAGGTAGGCTTATAGGTCTTAAAGACCCCTTTGAACAATTTAATTATCTTTGCAGGATCTTCCTCAAAGGTAGGATTCTGGTTCCGCCAGTTACACACATCCGCACTGGAAAACGGTATGTGTTGAATGGTATAAGTGCGCGGCAGCACCTCATTATTAGGCCCGGGCGGACCAGGCGGATCATAAACACGGCAGAGGGGCATCACTGTGGCTGCTCCCTGTTTTTCCGCTTCACGGGCCTTATGGAGGGCCACCCTGGCCGCTGCCTCTCCCCATTCCTTTTGCCATCTCCTCCACTGAGAGGGTCCACACTCCGCGGCCTTTAATAAATGGGAACTAACATCTAACACCTTCTCAAAGGGCTCCACATACTGCCTTGCCCTTTTCCGCTGTTTTTCCGTCCACAGCCTCCCATCGGCGGTTAATTTAACCAGCCCTTGCCAAAATTCCCCATCATCTTCTTCCTCTGACTCCTCGTCCTTGGAGGGCCCTGGGGTCTTGGGGTCTGGGACTAGGGTAGGATTTTCAGGCGGAGGCGGGATAGCTTGTCCCGGGGCTGGATCAGCCGGACCCAGTGGCGGCGGAGCTGGTACCGTTGGTGGGGCATATGGTGGAGGTGGTCTTATAATGCCCCCCTCTTCTTCTTCTGGGTCTGATACTACTGGTCGGGCGGCCTGACGCCGGACACTGCACAATTTTACTTGGGGTGAAACTGTCCGGCATGCTCTCAGCCAAGGGGGATTTTTATCCACATTGGTCTTCCAGGTGGAAATATATGGCACTTGATCTGAGTGATTCTTTACTATATTTTGCCACAGAGGATTTATCAACTGTTCATCAAACGTTCCCTCTGAGGGCCAGTCAGTCCCTTGGGTTGGCCAGTCTACTTCACAGAGGGTTCTAAGTCTTTCCTTTTTCAACTTAAAACCCCAGTCATCATCTTTTGTGGCCTATTTCCAGTTATTCAAAAAAAACACTGTAAAGGGGTGCATTTACTGCCCCCAGACGCCATGTCTGTCAGGATACTCCGCTCCTAACCGGGCTTAAAATCCTCACACGCTACAGACTGTGACTTGGACGAGCTCGCGCTGCCAAGAAATGCACAGCCCTGCAATTGCCTGGCCAAGGGGATGCTAAGCCCCGACCTCTCATTCACTCCTTCCACTGGAGTATCCTCACACAACACACAACACACAACACACACCAATTCCCTCCCTTGTTTCCCCTTTCCCGGAGAATTCCCTGGTACCACAACCACTCCCTTCCTGGCGGCACTTTACTGCCACGGCCAGTTCCTTTCCTGGTGGCACTTTATTGCCACGGCCAGGTGAGGTTGATCAAGCCTCGTGCCCTTTTTTCCCTCGGGCTTACCTTTTTCCGCTGCGGACTCCCTTGGCCGTCCTCTTTTCTCCCTCGACTGGGTGTCTCCACTCTGGAGTGGTGTGGCCGGTTCCCCCCACGAATTGGCAGGGTGCGCGCTGGAGCCGCAAACGCCGGTCCGAGCTGTTCACCGAGGTCGAGCCTGGCCCCCCAGTCCCCTGGGGTGGGGCGAATCCCGGACACGAGCCCCCAAATGAAGCCTTAGTTTAAGGGGGATTCATTTGCCCACTTGCCCAGGACCGAGGAGAGCACAAAAGCACCAGGGAAGCTGCTTCCTCTTCAGAGAAAAGAGTTTATTGAGATCTGCGCAGAGGCTGCCAGTGGAATCACTTCCAAAGACTGGCCGCAATACATGGCATTTGGCAGGCATTCTTATACTGAAGGTACACCTTTCCCTTCACCAATCACCAATCGCCAACCAAGCATTTTACCTTAAGAGGATAATCACGTTAAGCAAGTTCCTCACCTATTTCCTTGTCTTATTTGGTAAGCCGTTTCCTTGTGCCTACGTGGCTTCTCCTATTATCTACTTGACCAGTGTCACAAGCCAAACCTGTTTAAGCAATCTATATTGGAATCTAAAGCCAAAGCTGCTCAGGCAATCTATATTGCAATCTATATTGTGACAGGGCTAAACCCTCCCTTCCTTCATCCCGATAACTTCTCATCTCCTCCTCCCTCTCTGACTCCAGTTCCCTGACACCCTGCGTATTTGTTTGTTTGTTTGTTTGTTTGTTTGTTTAATGCATTTATACCCCACCCTACCTGGCTCAGGCGTAGAACAAGTTAAAGTAGTCTAGTCTGCAGGTGACGGCTGCATGGATCACCATGGCTAGGTTGGAAAGGGACAGGTACGGTACTAATTGCCTAACCTAGCATAGATTTAAAAATGCCACTTTGGCTACATTTGTGACCAGTGCCTCCATAGAGACAGAAGTGTCCAGCATCACACCCAGACTCCTGATGGCAGGTACAGGTGACCATTGCACACCATCAAGAGCTGGGAGCTGGCAAACCAAACCAAAATCATTCCGGCCCAGCCATTGGACCCCCATCTTTAATAGATTGAGATTCAGCTGACTCCGTTTCCTCCATCCCAGCACACCCACCTAAAAAATGGCCAATATATCCAGGGTAGCATCTGGCCAGGGCCACGAAGCAGTAGATCCATGATTTTTGTGGTCAGATCTGGGGTTATGTAAAAGATATTTGAGTAAAGGGCCATGGAGTGGCCAGGAAGCCGTGGATCCGAGTTTTTTGTGGTGCAGGCTGTGCCCCTGGCTATGATGTGCAATTTGACGGTGAGTTAGGGTTGGGGGGACGCGGGTGGCGCTGTGGGTAAAACCTCAGCACCTAGGGCTTGACGATCGCATGGTCGGCAGTTCGAATCCCCGCGGCGGGGTGAGCTCCCGTCTTTCGGTCCCAGCTCCTGCCCACCTAGCAGTTCGAAAGCACTCATAAGTGCAAGTAAATAAATAGGTACCGCTTTACAGCGGGAAGGTAAACGGCGTTTCTGTGTGCTGCGCTGGTGCTGCCTCGCCAGAGCAGCTTCATCACACTGGCCACGTGACCCGGAAGTGTCTCCGGACAGCGCTGGCCCCCGGCCTCTTAAGTGAGATGGGCGCACAACCCTAGAGTTGGACACGACTGGCCCGTACAGGCAGGGGTACCTTTACCTTTACCTTTAGGGTTGGCCCAATGCAAAAAGCATGAGGATCCATGAGGATCTGTGCTTTGAAACTACATTTTTGGGCCACAGTATGGCCAGGAAGCCGTGGATCTGAGGCTTTTTGTGTGTGTGTGTGTGTGTGTGTGTGTGCAGGCTGTGCCCCGGCCATGATGTTTGATCTGATGGTGACTTCGGGCTGATCTAGTGCAAAAATCATGAGGATCCATGTTTTATAACCATGTTTTTGCACCATTGTGGCCCCACGAAACAGTGGATGCATGATTTTTTTTATGCTGCCTACAGACTAAGACATGGTCTACAGTATCATGGCAGTTTTATTTAATTTGAATGAAAAAATCATATGAATTCATGAGGATCCGTTTAAAATCAGCTGGATTTTACCCATTTCCCTGCTTAGGCATTAAAATATATAAGCAAATCCCAGAACCATTGCATTCAGATTTGGAACCTATGGAGCTTAGTCTTTGAGCATGGGCAGACTGTCATTCTCCCAACACTCAAGCAACCAATCAAAAGCAGCTCCTCACAATATTAGGAGCCAGTCTCCAGGTGGAGGATGTGGCTCCCAGGGACAGGCGTGAGCCCCCCTACCTAATATTTCCCCCCTTAGTTCCAGTAGGCATGAACAGAAGAGCCCAACCCCTGCGGGCAGAGGGGACTTTTTCACTATAACTTCATCACCAGCCAAGTCCTTGGGAAGAGGAGAAATCACCCAAGGATGTTGATGCCCCCCTCCCTGCAAAGCCCCTTCTTGCCCTAAATAGCCTGCCACTTAGCGACCTGCCCAAGGAAGTAGCCACTTTGCCCAGGAGCAGCCCTGCTTCTATGCTCTGCTGAGCAGCAGAGGCAGCCCTGCCCACCCAGCCAAGCCCTTGAACCTGCTCAAGATTTATTTGCCACAACATTGGCACCAGCTCTGAACATCTGGCATTCAGCTGATAATGGCCTGCGGTGCAGCCGGAAGCAACACTTTCCCTTTTCTGCGCTCTTCTTAGCGGGGCAGCAAGTGAGAAGCCTCCAGGCAGGGTAGGCTTTCTGGCTGGTGTGCAAAAACATCTCAGCTCTGCTCTGGTGGGAACTGGCTGCAGCACCCTGCACATGCTCAGAGGCACCCTGCATCCCAGCCAGCATGGAGATGCAAAGCAAAGCAGTAAAACACACAAAAAAACTCCAGGCCAGAGTGTTCGTATCTTCAGTTCTTGTAAAATGGGGAGCTGCAGCCCCAAAGTTCCCAAATAAAATCCTGCAGGAGAAGCAAGTTCACAAAATCTTGACAAAATCATCAACTGCTGTTGGGGCTGTTAGGATAGTTCCTTTTCACCTTAACGGAACAGGTTCTTGTGTGTCACATGCCTGTTTGCGTCCAGCTTCTGCTCGGAGCTTCCGTTTTGTATATAGCTTTTGTTCCGGCTGTTTTCCTGGACACGGAGGCAAGCAATCATGTTTTTCCATTGTTCTGAACTACGTTGAATAAAGCTGTAAATATGCTCTTCTCTCTGCATCCTTTCGTTGTGGAGACTCTGCTGAAAGGGTGTCACGGGCCTTGGAATGTCTCTGAGGCTCGTGTCGCTAATTGACTGATGCTGTCCCACGGGAGACCGGTGATTGTCCGGAGACAACTGGGGGCCTGCCTGATGCCTCCGTCTCCCTGGCAGTATCCCAACAGAGGCCACCAAGCCAGGACACAGGGATTTTTTGGGTGGGTGGGGTGTCTCAAGGGTACAGTAATGGCACCACAGTCCAAAAGGGTTGCTGAGGGCAGTCAAGTGCTGCTCTACATTTTGTGCAGAAGGAAAATCATGACTGACCCCCCCTCCTGTGTCTGTAGTCTCACGGAGGAAAGAGAGAAGCTGCTTCCCCAGATGGTGTTACTGTTTGAACCTTGAACTGTCACCCAGGAACATGGATGCTACATATTGGTTGCTTAGTGACAAATTCATTTCCTGGGCTGCTGGTGTTGGGGTAGAGGGAAGGTCCCCTGGGGTGTCTTTGTGCCTCTGTCCATTCCTGCCTGCACCATCACCACCACCCCGCCATCAGAAAGGCTGCAGTGCTAAGAAGAAGAAGAAGAAGAAGAAGAAGAAGAAGAAGAAGAAGAAGAAGAGGAGGAGGAGTTTGGATTTGATATCCCGCTTTATCACTACCCGAAGGAGTCTCAAAGCGGCTAACATTCTCCTTTCCCTTCCTCCCCCACAACAAACACTCTGTGAGGTGAGTGGGGCTGAGAGACTTCAAAGAAGTGTGACTAGCCCAAGGTCACCCAGCAGCTGCATGTGGAGGAGCAGAGACACGAACCCCGTTCACCAGATTACGAGTCCACCGCTCTTAATCGCTACACCACACTGGTACCAATGACATCCTGGAGGTGAAGTTTTGACTCCCCGGGGGACTGTATTCCCCCCTCCTCCCCTGACCACTCACCCCATCATTCACAGCTCTTTTATCAGCAGAGCCTCCTCTTGAGACATTTCTTCCTGCAGTTCCACAATTCACAGGCACACCATGCAAAGCACTGCTTCTCTCTCTAGTGCATACCAGATGTTGGTGGGCTCCAGCTGCAGGCTGGCCAGGGCTGGTGGGAGTTGCAGCCTCTAATGCTATGGGTTCCCCATTCCTGATTTGTGCTCTAATCTTCTCCTAGACGCATTCACTTCCAGGCTCCCCAGTGCTCTCCCAGGTCCTGCCCCCACAAAGCTCCCATTCTTGTGCACATTCCATGGCTGCCCTTCCTCAGCAGTGGATTGGAGAGCTGTGTGAGCAACAGCAGGATAGTGGGAGGGAGCAGCTGGTTTAACATCCTTTTTAATAGGCACAAAGACTTTCTATCACCATTTTGCTTGTAACTGCTGGTCATAACACCCTGGAGAATAGCACCGTTTATGCTGCATGTGACTTAACTAGTGCAAGGCTTGCATGGGGAATCTGGCAGAGCAGAGTGGAGGCCTCAGAGGGGTACAGAGCCCTCATTCTCATGTGCCAAGTTCTCTCAGTCCCAAACACTGGGAGTGCATGCGGGATTCTAGGGACACAGGTGGCACTACACTGAAATACATATGTCATGGACAGAAATGTTTTTGCCTTGCCCCATAAATGCCCACTCAATGCCTTCAATTGGCAGAACTGGCACTGTTACAGACATGACATAATATGCATTCCACACTTGTAAGAAATTGGTATTTTAGTGTGGCAGCACCTACACTTTGGAACTCTCTGCCTATTGATATCAGGCAGGCACCTCCAGTCTACTTTTTAAGGCACCTGCTAAAAACATTCCTGTTTGGACAAGCCTACCCAGATGTTTAGAAAGTTGCTGCAAGTTCTCATCTGTTTGAGTCTATTGTTATTTTTACTTTTCCAAAGTCTCAAATTACTCTTGTTACGGTAATTCTTCTTATTGATAATTGTATTGTTTTACTATTTTTTTAAACTGCTTTGAGGTTTTGTTTTGGGCTTCTTTAAAAAACAACCACAATCAAGCAGTGTATCAATCTTACGAAATTAATAACAAGCAAATAGTATATTAAGTGTATAAATCTGTCAATTGACTCAGGGCATGTCTGTATCTGGACAGCTGGACTAGCAGGAAAACGATGTGAAGATTCCATGCTGTCAAAGAGAAAGGATACTGTGGTAGTTATAGGGTTAACCTTCTGTATGTCCTACATCTGGGGAGGAGCTTCCTACATAAATGGAAGCTGCAGTTTCTTTGTCTGTGTGAGACACTTTCACTTTTGACCGGGACGCGAGAGAGACACACGCAATGTCTCCGAACTCCTCCGGTGGAGTTGTTTGTTTTACCTGCTGATGTAAATAAAGGCTGTTTAGATAGAAGAAACAGCGTGCGGACTTTTCCTTTCTCTCACACGGAAAGCACTCGCTGCTCGCTCTGCTGCTGCCTGGAAGATTTATGCGCAGAGGAAATGTGCCGGACCCAGGCAGTAATCCTACAGATACCCACCCAATGTTTCTTCTATGCAGACTGACAACCCTACATAGGAAGGATAAAACCCAGAGACCCCTTATGTGAAGAAGACGACATTTATTCTCCCTTTCCCCTTTTATGACTTGGACTCTATGACTTATGTACGGTAACTTTACTTATTCTACATGCCTATTTCAGGGTTCTATAAGGACCTCCCCCCCACCCCCAGGTCATCTACTTCAACCCCTTGCCATTCAAGAATCGCAACGAAAGAATCCCTGACAAACTGATATCCAGCCTCTGCTTAAAATCCTGCAATAAAGGAAAATTTTCACCTGTTGTTTTAATTGTTCTCTTACATTAAAAAAAATTTCCCAAAATGCCAACATCACCCCTAACCCCAAAGACTTCTACAAACACATGGAAACCTTCAGAGAGACTTGCTAGAGTGAAACTGTTCAAATCTTCCATGTGACATGATCATAGAATTGTAAAGCTGGAACAGAGGGACCACAAGGATCATCTAGTCCAACCCCCTGCAATGCGGGAATTTTTTGCCCATCATGCGCTTGAACCCACAACCCTGAGATTAAGAGTCTCATGCTCTGCTGACTAAGCTTCACCATGTCTGAATGCACCTCTATTATTCCTTGTAACTGTGTTCAACCTTCATGGGAGAATCTCCATGTTATATTTTGTTGTTTGTTCATTAAGTTTTGACAATGTAATAAAAATATTTGGTTTTTTTTAAAGATGGAAAGATTTATTAACCCAAAACATTCATGTCTTTGACTCTTCCTTAGGGCTTTCATAAATAATGTAAATCCAATCTCTTAACAAAACTCAGTTAACAACATTCATCAAAACTAATGAGGGTAGCCATGTGTCCTACTTTACAGAGGAGAGAGCTCTGTTTTGAAGGACAGCCCTCTATTCTGAAGGGCCACTGACTCCAAGTCCTAATAAAGAATGATCAGAAGGCACTTTTGCAGAGCTTTTGCAGCTGCTGATCAACAAACTGAGCAGGCAGGCACACAGGCCACCCCCTTCCATGATATTTATTGCAGTCATTATTTCTAAATTTGCATTTATGCTATCAATTGACATAAGCAAATTTTATGCAGACCTCTTTCTCCTTCCTTCTGGTGCCGATAACACCAAGGTTGCAGATTTGATCCCCAAAAGGGGCAGCTGCATATTCCTACATTGCAGGGGATTGGACTAGATGATCCTCAGGGACGCTTCCAACCCTATGATTCTCTCTCTCTCTTTGGCAATGTGTAAGCCACCACCCTAAAACCAACCTTTCTTCTCTCTCTTTTTTCCCAAATAATCTTTATTAGTTTTTCAATTAGATACTCCACATAAACATATTGTATTACATTTTACATTTATACTTGCTCTTCAGAGCTGACTTCCCTCCTTCCTTCTTCTGGTTTTTTATATCACATGCAATTTTATTGCATTATTTTCTTCCATTTTATATATTGTGATTCATTTTCCATATTTGTCCATAGTGTATCCATAAACAAATAACTCCTCATGTTTATACAATTCTTGTTGTCTGTCTGTATTCATTTACCACTGCTGTTAGTTATATTAGTTTCCTTATACATTTTGCTTCTTCTTATTTTCATTATCCATCACTGTTCTTAATCTTTCCCGTTATGAGGTTTGTTTCCAATTCTACTGGTTTTACTATTTCAGCTTATCTTTCCTATATACAACATAAATTTTCCCCATTCTTTTTGAAATGTTTCCTCGCCCTGTTGTCGAATTTCCCCTGTTAGTTCGGCTATTTCTGCATATTCCATTACCTTCTGTCGCCATTCTTCTACTGTTGGTAATTGCTGCTGGTTCCAAACCTGGGCTAGCAGTAGCCTCGTCGCTGTTGTTGCATATAAAAACAGTTTCTGATCGTTCTTAACTATATCTTCTCCTACCATTCCTAACAAGAATGCCTCTGGCTTTTTCAAAAATGTATATCTAAACATATATCTTCTTTAGCTCATTGTATATATTTTTGGGAAAACAAACCTTTCTTCTCGGTGGGCTGTGTCTCCTTAATGTTGCTTGAAGTGTTATCTCATATGTCTACTCAGAAATGAGCCCCAGATACTTCAAGGATGCTTATTCCCAAGCAAGTGGGCCCAGGACAGCGGCCCAGGACAGGTAAGCTAGTGCCACAGCTCAACAGGGCACACGATCCACATTCAGAAGGCCACAGGTTTGATCAGCCACATTGATTATTTGTTAAATTTATATCCTGCCTTTCCATGTACCGTATGGTAGGAATGTGTATTTATTAGATCTTATCCTTCCTTCCTCATGTTTGTGAGTTCAGCAGAGTGCATCTCTTTGCAGCTTAAAAGCCTAGATACCATAGGCCAGTTTTAGCCTTTTACTTTAAGTAATCCAGGATGCTTTAAAGCAGGCTGGATTTTCCTGGTATTTCCTCCTTTTCTTCCACTTAAAACAATAATCACACAAGCCGTCTTGTAAAAGATAAAAATAACATTTACTCACTCAGGATACTTGTTGAAGAGTAACAGATGCAGCAGCTTTGTTCAGGCTTAACATGGCAATTCAGTTACAAAGACATACTTAAATCCCGCTTAAGATGGGAGTCTGAGCAATGGAGCTCAGACATGCAGGTTCTTCTTGTTAGAATTCCTGGCTCCGTGATTGCAGTTCTCACCTTTCTGGCTTGGTGATGAGATGAAGAAGTAAGAGTGAAGAGAGGCCAAAAAGAGCCCAGAGGAAGAGACCAGCCAGGTGTGGAGGTTTCCTATGGCTACACCTGTTATGTTCTGAATTGAATAGGATCCAAACTGAAACAGTCTGATTGGTCCTAGAACAATAGGATCCAAAAGGCAGCAGTCTGATTGGTCCTAGAACAATAGGATTCAGAATGCAGCAGTCTGATTGGTCCTAGAACAATGCAGCAATATGATTGGTTGGCAGGAACCACCCAATCATGCTCCAGATAGAAGTGAATCCACAACCTGATTGGCTTACAGTAGAATTCCAGAATTAGCCAATCATGTGCAGCCCATTGTGTAAATAATGTATATAAAGCAGATACTTTGAGGGGACTTTCATTCATTCCTCCTCACCACTATGAGCTGAATAAAGAGCATGAAATCACTTTGCGACTCTGAGTATATTTCACTGGTGACGAAGGTGGTATCCCGCTGAGCTGACTGCCACACACAGCACCGCAGCACCGCCACCTGCCGCACAGCTGCCTCGCGCCGTGTATCCAGGCTTCAGCTCCGGGACCCAAGGAACTCAGAATGGGAACCGACAGCAGCTTCTCGCCGTTCAACCCAGCATCTGGAGACTGGGAAGCGTACGCCTCCCGTTTCACCTTCCTCCTAGAAGCCAAAGGGATCACCGATGAAGAAGACGCCAAGAAGAGGGCAATATTCTTCAGCGTCTGCGGAGAGGAGACGTTTGAAATCGCCCGGGCTCTCCTTGCACCTGAAGACGTCGCTACTGTTCCATACAAAACAATATTGGAACAGCTGAAGGGGCATTTTACGCCACAGCCCTCAGTGGTGGCTCGTCGAAATGCCTTCTACGCAAAGCGGCAAGCCCCTGGGGAAACCATAACTGGGTTTGTGACCTCTCTCCGCCAAGCTGCCCGGTTCTGCAACTTCTCAGAGCTGGAGAACATGCTTCGTGACCGCCTCGTCGGTGGCCTGAAGGATGAGAAGCTGCAACGACGCCTCTACGCTAAGAAGAACCTAACGATCCAGGTCGCTCTGGAGGAGGCCCTGGCAACGGAAGCTGCCGAGAGGTCGACGCAAGAGGCACGGCCGAGCCAGCCGTCCCAACCGAGGGTCCACCACGAAGACCTCACCAACGACTCAGGATCCAACAGGGAGGAGGTGCACCGAGTACAGCAGCGCACTCAAGCAGCCCACATACCACAGCTGCCTCGACCAGAAGGAGGGAACTGTGCAAGCTGTGGAGAAAGTCACGAGAGGAGGACCTGCTGTTTCTGCAACGCAGAGTGCAGGCAGTGCAGAAAATTGGGACACATCGCCCGGGTGTGTCGGGCTCGGCCCACCCGACACCAGGCATCAGATGACCAATCCAAGAGCCCCAGGTCCCGGGGCCCAACGCACCAAGGCAACTCAACGGAGCTCACGGACTTCCAGGTATACCAGTTGCCCCACCCCAACGTAGAGAAAATATATGTAGAGGTATGGATAGAGGGGGCCCCATGCCGCATGGAGCTTGACACAGGTTCAACTCTATCCATAATCTCGGCAAGGACCTTAAGGAAACTGTGCCCTACTGGGGGTCCCAAACTCAGGCCGGCCCCATTCACCCTCCGGGACTTCCAGAAACGTAAGGTCCCCACAATGGGGGTGGGGACCTTCAGGGTGCAATACCGAGGGCGGACGCGGCAACTGGACTTGCTTGTGGTCAAGGGCCCCTACATTAGCTTACTGGGATTGGCATGGTTTGGACCACTGGGGCTAGCTATCACCGGGGTGAACCACATGATCTTACAAGTGGACGTGGACGCCATATGCAAGGAATTTCCGGGGGTTTTCGATGGGAAATTGGGACAGTATACGGGCCCCCCCATTGCTCTACAGCTTGACCCTGCAGTACGACCGGTCAGGCTCAAGGCCCGCCAGGTCCCGTTCGCCCTGAAACCCCGTATAGATGAGGAATTGGACCGACTCGTGGAGCAAGGAGTGCTGGAGCCGGTGCCTAATGCCCCCTGGGAAACCCCAATCGTCACACCCGGCAAGCCTAATGGTTCGGTCCGCATCTGCGCAGACTACAAATGTACCATAAACAAGGCCCTCACGGCCCATGCATACCCAGTGCCAGTGGTCAGCCATGTCCTTGCCACCCTGGCTGGGTCGAAAATTTTTGGCAAGCTGGACTTGGCCCAAGCATATCAACAGCTGCCAGTAGATGAGGCTACAGCAGAGGCACAGACGATTGTGACGCACAGAGGAGCGTTCAGGGTAAAGTGGCTGCAATTCGGTGTCAGCGTGGCACCAGGCATATTCCAGAATCTAATGGACTCTCTCCTTAAAGGGATTCCTGGTGTCACCCCCTTCTTCGATGATGTGTTGATTGCCGGGCCCACAACCGAGGAGTTTGAGGACCGCCTCCGCACCGTTCTGCACCGTTTCCAGACGGCGGGTCTCAAGGTGAAGCGGGAAAAATGTCTACTAGGAGTGCCTCAGGTGGACTTTCTGGGATTTATGGTGGACGCAGAAGGGGTCCACCCGACTGGGGACAAGGTACGGGCCATTTGTGATGCCCCAGCGCCCAAGAACAAGACTGAACTTCAGGCCTTCTTGGGACTATTGAACTTTTACCATTCCTTTCTTCCCCACAAGGCGGCGGTAGCGGAGCCCCTACACAGACTCCTGGACAAGCGGGCTCCTTGGGTGTGGGGCCAGCGCCAGGAGGCCGCATTCCAGGCAGTCAAGGACTTGCTTGTCTCAAACTCGGTCTTGGCACACTTCGACGAGAGGCTGCCAGTTGTGCTAGCATGCGACGCCTCACCCTATGGCATTGGCGCTGTCTTGGGACACCAACTCCCGGATGGAAGAGAGGTACCGGTGGCATACTTTTCCCAGACACTCAACGAAACTGAGCGGAACTACTCGCAAATCGACAAGGAGGGTCTGGCAATCGTGAAGGGAGTAAAAAAATTCCATGATTTCTTGTACGGGCGGCTCTTCACTGTGGTGACTGACCACAAGCTGTTGCTGGGCTTGTTTGCCCCCGAAAAGCAGACCCCCCCCCAAGTGCTGTCTCCTCGTGTCCTCAGGTGGTCAATTTTCCTTGCCAGCTACCAGTATGCACTGATTTACCGCCCTGGGAAGGCGATGGGCCATGCGGACTCCCTCAGCAGGCTACCACTACCGGAAACAGGCCCCGACCCAGCACCTGCACAAGAGGTTATGAGCCTGGAGCTGCTTCCCGACCACCCCATTCAGGCACAAGAAGTTGCACACCATTCCAAGAAAGATAGGGTCATCTCCCGGGTCCTGGACTGGTTGTGGAGGGGATGGCCCAGCAGCAGCCCCGGGCCAGAATTCGCCGGCTACACAACCCACAAACATGAACTGTCAGCCCACAAGGGGTGCCTGTTATGGGGAAGCAGGGTCGTTGTTACCCAGCCCCTCCGCAAAAGGGTCCTCACAGCCCTACACGAGACACACCCAGGGGTAGTAAGAATGAAAGCCCTTGCCAGGAGTTATGTGTGGTGGCCGGGGATTGACGGAGAGATAGAGGCCTGGGTCAAACACTGCCAGGCCTGCCAAGAATCCCGCCCAGATCCCCCAAGGGCCCCAGTCCAGTCCTGGGAGTCCGCCCGAGCACCATGGTCACGCCTGCATGTGGACTTCGCTGGCCCCTTTCAGGGGAAAACATTCTTCATAGTGGTGGACTCCTACACCAAATGGCTGGAAGTCGCACTGGTACCGTCCACTTCTACGTCCGCAGCCATCTGGGTACTACGCAGGCTGTTTGCAACCCACGGGCTCCCTGACACTCTCGTCTCAGACAACGGGACTGCATTTACGTCAGGAGAATTTCAAACCTTCACAGCGCAGAACGCCATCCGCCACATCCGTTCGGCGCCATTCCACCCAGCCACCAATGGCCAAGCAGAACGCATGGTGCAGACCACCAAGGACACCCTTCGCCGCATGACGCAAGGGGATTGGGAGTACCGCCTTGCCACATTCCTTCTAGCACAGCACGGCACCCCCAGCTCAATGACTGGCCGGAGCCCCGCTGAACTACTAATGGGTCGGTGCCTTGCAATCAGATTGGACCGCCTTCACCCCGATAGAGCTCAGGATGAGGTAGGGGTGGGGGAAGGCAGGAACCCCTGGACCTTCGAGGCCCAGGACCCAGTGTACGCAAAGAATTTTGGGGCAGGCCCTGCATGGGTACCCGCCACAGTCACCAGGGTCACTGGCCCCGTGTCGTACGAGGTGCTAACAGATGGGGGGCAATGCTGGCGCCGCCACTGCGACCAGATACGGCGACGATTCCCGGGAAAAAACCAGGAGGAGGAGGACAGGTCAAGGGAGTCCCAAGGGAACAGTGGGGCAGTGAGGCCCATAGAGCAGCAGGGGCAAGCAGGAGAGGCAGAATCAGTAAATACAGAGAGGACCCGTGAGGCCGAAAGGACACCAGAACCAGAACTACGACTGAGCGAGCAGGTTGCACCAGACCAAACAGCCCCATCACAGCCAGCATCCTTGGAACACGAGCCAGAACCTGAACCCCGGACCAGGGAACACCCCAGGCCGCAACGCATACGTAGGCCGCCGGCGTACCTTGAGGACTATGAATGCGACCTCCCGGGCAGGACTGGAACTTAGAGGGGAGGGGTGTTATGTACTGAATTGAATAGGATCCAAACTGCAGCAGTCTGATTGGTCCTAGAACAATAGGATTCAGAATGCAGCAGTCTGATTGGTCCTAGAACAATGCAGCAATATGATTGGTTGGCAGGAACCACCCAATCATGCTCCAGATAGAAGTGAATCCACAACCTGATTGGCTTACAGTAGAATTCCAGAATTAGCCAATCATGTGCAGCCCATTGTGTAAATAATGTATATAAAGCAGATACTTTGAGGGGACTTTCATTCATTCCTCCTCACCACTATGAGCTGCATAAAGAGCATGAAATCACTTTGCGACTCTGAGTATATTTCAACACCCTTCCGCTGTCAGGGCTTAGAGTGAGTGGCTCTCTCAGAGGTCTCTCTGGCAAACTTTCAGGAAAACTTAGCAAAACCTAACTATGCAACTTTTAGAAGACATCTGAAGGCAGCTCTGTACAGGGAAGTTTTTGATGCTTTATTATGTTTTGCCAGATGGGCAGGGTATAAATAATAAAATTATTATTATTAATTAAATAAGAATGGCTGAAAACATAGAAAACAATAATTAAAAAACACACTGATAAACAGGAAGGAGCCATCCTGGCTTCTCCAGGGAGGGAATTCCAAAGTTGCCTGGGAGGAGCCAGCACTGCGAAGGCCCTCTCCTGCATCCCCACCAAAGGTCGTGGGGGCCAAGAGAAGGTCCTGAAGACCTCAGAGCCTGGGCAGGTTCTTTTGAGGTCATGTGGTCTTTTAGGCACACCTAAGCCGTGTAGCTTTTGGGTTTAGCTTCTGTTAGTTTTTAGTTGCAACCTCACATACATATGCAAATATAAAAGTTTACTATTTATTTGGTGATTCTGTCGGGCCTTTTAAACTTAACATAGCTTAGGGCCTCAGCATGTCTTAAACTAGCCATCCGAGTCACCCTCACCTGGTGGAACCTTCACAGCATCCAAACTGGCCCCTACAAATCAACCCGGAATGCCAAGTACCTTTCATACATATTTGTAAAAAGAGCCGTATCAAAAGCAAAAAAACCATAAGAAGGCAGTTTGTGTCTGTGAAAAGGAACCGTGATGGTCCGCTGTGGGCCAACTGCTGTGGTTTAACCAGTGCAGAAGAAGCCAGACCACAGTGCACAGTTAAACTAGGGAACTCCCTCCCACAGGAGGAGAGGGCTATGGGAGGCTCTTGGCCACAATGGCTGTGCTCTGCGTCCACAGTTGGAGGCAGAGGTGCTTCTGAAGCCGCAGGAGGGGAGAGGGCTCCTGCGTTCAGGTTGTGATTGAGGGCTTCCCATTGAAGCATGTGGTTGGCCACTGGGCTAAACGGGCTCCTTTGGCCTGATCCTGCAGGCTCTTCTTAGGTTCTCATGGCACCAGCCTCCATCTCAGCAGAGTGCCTGGCTTGGCAGGGCATCTCTCTGCCCCGGGGGAGACCTTGCTAAGGCCCAGCAGGGCTGAGCAATAAATCAGGCTGAGTTCCTCTTCCTCCCTCATTTTTTTAATGAGCTTCTTCTCTGGCCATGAAAGCCCCCACAAGCATCCTTTAGCAACTTCCTTTCCCCTCCTTCTTTATTTATGGCAAAGGTCCCAGTTTATCTTCCTTGCTGCCACATTCTGATGCTGGTTTATGAGCCGCATTTCATATCACAATTTCTTTTCTTTTTTTAACATGGTCACGTGGCCATGGAGAAAGCCAAGGAGGCAACTAATCTGTGTCCACCTTGGCCACCATTTGGAGGCGGGAAGTGAATTGGATGAAGGTCCAGTAGCGGCTGGGACTCCTGACACGGGGGTGCCCACGTTGTAAGGGTGAGGGGAACCCCAGTCAATCCTTTCCAGATTGAAACCTAAGCCTAAGGATCTGGCTGTTTCTGCTCCTGGAGACTCACGTGAGGGCCCTTGGCTTCTCCAGCTCAACAGACAACGCAGAGCAAGAAGGATTTCCCAAGTAAGTGATTTAAAGCAGGCCATGCCAAGGCCATTTGCAACAGCTGCAACTCCTCCACTCCTGAAACGATCCCAGCTGAACTGTCCATCCTGTACTCTCTGTGCATTGGTCGCTTGGAAGATTGAAACCCCAGTAAGGTACTGAACTGGGCTGTTATGTACTGAGTTGAATAGGATCCAAACTGCAGCAGTCTGATTGGTCCTAGAACAATAGGATTCAGAATGCAGCAGTCTGATTGGTCCTAGAACAATGCAGCAGTATGATTGGTTAGCAGGAACCACCCAATCATGCTCCAGATAGAAGTGAATCCACAACCTGATTGGCTTACAGTAGAATTCCGGAATTAGCCAATCATGTGCAGCCCATTGTGTAAATAATGTATATAAAGCAGATACTTTGAGGGGACATTCATTCATTCCTCCTCACCACTATGAGCTGAATAAAGAGCATGAAATCACTTTGCGACTCTGAGTATATTTCATGGGCCTAGGTTTCTGCATTGGCTTCCTGCACAGATCCTCTTTTTCTTGGTGTTGCCTTCACAACTCCAGCAAATCTGTGCCTGTCAGACCAGGAGGTGGGAAGGGGGAAGGGGGGCAGGGATGGGGGAAGAGGCTGAGCTGCCTGCCTGCTTGCTCCCCACACAAGGAGGGCCAGTGCTACTCTCTTCCCCAGTGGGCAGGGTGGACGCTAAGCTACAATTCAGGACAGTTTTTGCAGGATCCATCTCAGCTCCAACCTGGACTTAACATGAGTCCATACGCAGCCCCCCCCCCCCCTTTAGACCGCAAGCTCTGTTCTGGAACTTACGTGTGAAAGAAGGAGGTTTCTTTGTGGATAAACAATAGTGCCTTATATATAACCACAGCCTTCTCATACCTGGATGCCTGGAAGCCACCATGTTTCAGTTTAGGAAGTTAGGGCCTCAAAGGGAGTGGAGAATGGCTCAAAATGCTGTAAATCCAGACACCAAGTGAATCTCCTTGCGTGGGGCTCTTTCGTGCTTGACTTATCTTTAAGTGTTAGTTGTGCATCTTATTATAGCTATAGCGATGCATCACAATTTTATGTGTGATTCTTCTGTAAGCTTAAGACTTTTGCAATAAAAATATAAAGCAAGGAGGGGGAGAGATAATAATAATAATAATAATAATAATAATAATAATAATAATAATAATAATAATAATTGTTGTTGTTGTTGTTGTTGTTTGTACCCTGCCCATCTGACTGGGTTGCCCCAGCCACTCTGGGTGGTTTCCAAGACATAAAAACTTAATAAAACACCAAACATTAAAAACTTCCCAATACAGGGCTGCCTTCAGATGTCTACTAATAGTTGTGTAGTTCTCTATTTCCTTGACATCTGAAGGGAGGGTGTTCCACATGGCGGGCACCACCACCGAGAAGGCCCTCTGCCTGATTCCCTGTTGTTCACTTCTCACAGTGAGGGAACCACCAGAAGGCCCTCAGAGCTGGACCTCAGTCAGGGTGGAGACGCACCTTCAGGTACACTGGGCTGAGGCTGTTTAGGGCAGGGGTCAGCAAACTTTTTCAGCATGGAGCTGGTCCACTGTCCCTCAGAACTTGTGGGGGGCTGGACTATATTTTGAAGAAAAGAAATGAACAAATTCCTATGCCCCACAAATAACCCAGAGATGCATTTTAAATAAAAGCACACATTCTACTCATGTAAAAACACGGTGATTCCTGGACTGTCCACGGGCCAGACTTAGAAATTGATTGGGCTGGATCCGGCCCCCAGACCTTAGTTTGCCTACCCATGGATTAGGGCTTTAAAGGTCAGCACCAACACTTTGAATTGTGCTCAGAAACGTACTGGGAGCCAGTGCAGATCTCTCAGGACTGGTGTTCAATGGTCTCGGCGGCCACTGCCAGTCACCAGTCTAGCTGCCGCATTCAGGATTAGTTGTAGTTTCCAGGTCACCTTCAAAGGTAGCCCTACGTAGAGCTTGTTGTAGTAGTCCAAGCGGGAGATAACCAGAGCATGCACCACTCTGGCGAGACAGTCCACAGGCAGGTAGGGTGGAGCTGGTAGACAGCTGCCCTGGATACAGAATTGACCTGCGCCTCTATGGACAGCTATGAGTCCAAATGACTCCCAGGCTATGCACTTCAGGGGCACAGTTACCCCATTCAGCGGTGGAGCAAGCCGATTGGGTGCCTGGAGCAGCACGCGCGCCCTGTGCCCAGGGACAGGGCCAGCTACCCGTGGGGCAGGGCAAGCCAGGGCAAGGCGGGGTAGGACACTCTGTGGGGCCTCCAAGGAGTGTTCCTGTCTCTTCCCACTCAGCCGCCCTACAGCTGAGGTGGAGGTGGCGGGTGGACCGTTTGGGGCAGTGCAGAGCCTGCGCGCGTCCAAGCCACCGTGTCTCTCCCAGGAGAGATGTGTGGCTTGGGTGCGTTGCAGGCCCCACAGTGAGTGCCGCCCTCAGTGGTGACATCCAGCCTCTACTTAGAAACCTCCAAGAAAGGAGAGTCCACAACCTCCCAAGGGAGACCATTCCACTGTCAAACAGTTCTTACCGTCAGAAAGTTTTTCTGTTTGTTTAGTCGGAATCTCCTCTCTTGTCACTTGAAGCCATTGGTTTGAGTCCTACTCTCCATAGCAGGAGAAAACAAGCTTGCTCCCTCTTCCATGTAACAGCCCTTGAGATATGTGAAGATGTCTATCATATCTCTGCTCACTCTCCTCTTTCCCAGGCTACACAGACCCAGCTCCTTCAAGTGTTCCTTATAAGGCTAGGTTTCCAGACCCTTGATCATCCTGGTTGCCCTCCTCTGTACACCTTCCAGCTTATCAACATCCTTCTTAAACTGTGATGCCCATAATTTTTTTAAAAATATATAATTTTTATTAAAATTTTTCATTATATCAATTCCAACATCAAACAAATTTTCACAAATTTCAGTTTTTGGACTTCCATCAGCTTCTCTGTCAAACATCCATATTTTCCCATTTTTACACATTTTCTAAGCTTAATATTGCATTTTAATATTACTTTTTCAATCCTCTTTCTGTTTAACAAATATTCCTCTACCTTAACAAATATTCCTCACAAAGCCTCTTTAAATCCCACTAGCGTTGTTTGTTCATCACATGTACTTTTCAGATATTCAGTAAAATTTTCCCAGTCCTCGATGAACTTGTGTTCCTGTTGATATCTAATCTTCCCAGTTAGTTTATCCAGTTCAGCATAGTCCATAAGTTTCATTCTCCATTCTTCAAGTGTCGGTATTTCTTCCTGTTTCCATTTTTGGGCGATTAATATTCTTGCTGCTGTTACTGCGTATTGAGTTTATTGTCCCTTCTATTTATTTCACTTCATATTATTCCTAACAGAAATGCTTCTGTTTTTTTTAACAAATGTATATTTCAACATTTTCTTCAATTCATTATATATCATTTCCCAGAAACATTTCACTTTCTTACACTCCCACCACATATGAAAAAGGGTTCCTTCTTTTTCTTTACATTTCCAACACTTATTACATGTCTTATACATTTTTGCTAGTTTAACCGGTGTGATATACCATCTATATACCATTTTCATAATGTTCTCTTTTAACGCAGTACATGCTGTAAATTTTATATTTACATTCCATACTTTTTCCCACTCATTCAATTGTATATTGTATCCAAAATCTTTGGCCCAATGTATCATCACCGACTTTACTTCTTCATCCATCGTTTGCCATTCTAACATTTTATACATTTTTGACAATATCTTATAATCACTGTTAATTATCTCTGTTTGAAATTTCGATTCTTTTTCTGCATATCCACTCTCTTTACAGTCCTTTTTAAACATTTCATTTACCTGAAAATAATGCAACCAATCAAACACAAATTCTTTTACTTGTTCGTATGGCTTCATTTTCCACTTTCCTCCTTCTTTAATTATTAATTCTCCATATGTAATCCAGTTCCCTCTCATATTGATTTTCTTTACGCTCATAACCTCTAATGGGGACAACCAGTGTGGAACTTTAGGTTCTAATATATTTTTATACCTATCCCATATTTCTATTAAGGATCTCCAGAAAATATGATTCTCAAAACCCTTGTGGCTTTTCTTCTTCTCCAACCATAGATACGCGTGCCATCCAAATCTGTTATCAAATCCTTCTAAATCTAAAAGTTTGTTATTTTTTAATTTTATCCATGCTTTTAACCAACAGAGACAGGACGCTTCGTAATATAATTTCAAGTCTGGCAGGGCAAACCCTCCTCTTTCTTTCGCATCTGTTAATAACTTAAATTGTATTCTTGGCTTTTTACCCTGCCAAATATATCTTGAAATTACTCTTTGCCACTCTTTAAAAATCACAGTCCCTTTGATTATAGGAATCATTTGAAATAAAAATAACATCTTTGGAAGCACACTCATTTTAATCGTCGAGATTCTACCCCCAAAAGAGAGTTTCATCCTTCGCCATATCTCCAAGTCTTTTTTAATTCCGTTCCACACTGGTACGTAATTATTTTGAAATAAATCAATATTTTTGGAAGTTAACCATATTCCCAAGTATTTCACCTTCTTTGCCACTTCAATCCCTATTTTTGTTGCATTATTTCTGTTACATTATGGTCCATGTTTTTTACAATTACTTTCGTTTTTTTCTTATTTAGTATAAACCCGGCTACCTTACCAAATTGGTCAATCTCCTCCAGTACCTCATTTAGACTTTTTAATGGATCTTCTATCGTTATTACCAAATCATCGGCAAAGGCTTTAACTTTATATTCATTCTGACCTACTGTCACCCCTTTTATTAGTTCATTTTGTCTAATCGAATTCAAAAGAACTTCCAGGACCATTATAAATAACAGTGGCGAGAGAGGACATCCCTGTCTTGTACCTTTCAATATCTTCACTTCTTCCGTAATCACATTGTTAACAATCAGTTTTGCTTTCTGTTCTGTATAAATCACCCATATTCCATTATAAAAATCTTTTCCAACCTCCATATACTCTAAATTTTTTAACATAAATTCCCATGATATATTATCAAAGGCCTTTTCTGCATCTACAAACATTAGTATAGCTTGTTTCTCATTCCTGGCAGTCAGATATTCCAAAATATTGATTATATTTCTAACATTGTCTTTCATCTGTCTGCCTGGGAGAAAACCAGCTTGATCTTCATGGATGAGTTCTTGCAGAACCTTTTTTAATCTTTTTACTAATATTCCAGAAAAAAAATATATAATTTGTATTCAACAAAGAAATCGGCCTATAATTCTTAACTTGTGATAAATCAGAGTCTTGCTTGGGAATAAGTGTAATGAAGGCTTCTTTCCAAGATTCCGGGATATCTTTTTCCTTCAAAATGTTATTCATAACTTCTTTCAGTGGTACCGTCAGGATATGTCTCAGTTCTTTATAATAACAAGATGTAAAACCATCTGGTCCTGGAGCTTTCCCTCTTTTTAATTCTTTTATGACCTCTATTATTTCCTCATTCACAATTGGGGCGTTCAGTCTGTCTTTCTTTTCTGTCGGGATCTTCTGCACCTTTTTATCTTTTAAGTATCTTTCTATTTTCTTCATATTATTCTTTTCTCTGTTTCTGTACAAATGACTATAAAAATCCAAGAATCCTTTCCTGATACCTTTTGGATTTTCTATTTCTTCTCCATCCACAACAATTTTATTAATTGTGTTTTGTTCCTTTCTTTTCATAATTTGCCACGCGAGCCATTTGCCCGACTTGTTAGCAAACTCAAAGTTCTTTTGTCTTAACTTTTTGATGTTCCATTCCACCTCTTTATTTATTATCATAGCAAATTGTGTTTGCAGAACTTTAATGTTTTGTTTTATCTTTGAATTATTGGGTTTCTTGATTAATTTTTGTTCATTCTCCATTATTTGTTTTAAAATTTCCTTCTTTCCTCTCTCTATATATTTATTTTTAATTGCATTTTGCTGAATGAAGAATCCTCTCATTACCGCCTTACTTGCATCCCAAACTGTGCTCATCTTTGTGCCTTTATTACAGTTGTCCGTGAAATAGTCCATCAACTTCTTTTGTGCCTCTTGTATGATTTTTTGATCTTCTAAGAGATAATCGTTAATTCTCCATCTGAATGATCTTTCTTCATAACCTTTTATCTCCAATTTTATTGGGCTGTGATCCGAAATTACTCTAGGTTGAATTTCAATTTGAAGAATTCTTTGAGGTAATTCATTTGAGACCCAAATTTGATCTATTCTTGACATTGACTGATTTGGATCTGAGTAGAATGTAAACTGTTTTTCTAATGGATGTCTAAGTCTCCAAATGTCAATTAGGTTACAATTCTTCATCATCGAAAGAAAAGTCTTAGGTAGTTTCCCCTCTTTGCTAACATCTTTGTCTCTTAATCTGTCCATTTCCATTGAAACTACTCCATTCATATCTCCCATGACTATAATTTTTTTGTCCATATATTCAAACAGTCTTTCTTCCAAATTTTTATAAAAATCAGTCTTATTTCCATTAGGTGCATAGATCCCGATAATTATTAATTTTTCGCCTTGCCATTTGATCTGGATAGCAATAATTCTTCCTTCTTCATCCTTAAAAATTTGTTCAGCTTCATTTTTTTTCTTTACATATAGTACAATCCCTCTTTTTCCCCCTTTGTCAGAAGATATGAATTCGTTTCCTAATCTGTTATTAATCAAAAAATTTCTATGTTTCCTTGCCACATGTGTCTCTTGTAGACATATAATGTCCAAAATTTTCTTTTTAAAATAATATTCAATTTTATTTCATTTTTTTATCATTCATTCCATTAATATTCCAACGCCACAATTTCAGCGCCATGATGACTTCCTGATTAAAATTAATTTAAATAATTAATCTTTATGATATGTCTATATCTTGTTCTTCTTCCTCTTCCTGTTCCTTGTCTGAATTCTCTCCGTTCTCTCCCCTTCTCTCTTTCAAGTGCTTCCCTCCCATAGGATCTACTCCTCCAGCTGCTCCCTTCTCCTCCTCCTCTTCTACTGTCAATTCCTTGTGCCCATAACTGGACACAGTATTCCAGATGTGTGGGATGTGAAACACAAGAGCAGTCAAGTACAACATTCCTAGAGTGAACATGTTTACACATGGGGAGGAATGTTTGTCCATCCAGCAGGTAAACTTCCTGTTTCCTTCTGGGCTGGGACAGACTTCCTCTGCATGTGACTAGAGGTGGGTGTGGCCTCACCTGTGCAGGTAATGACAAAAGCACAGGGCAGCCATCTCTCTCTTTTTTACTATATGCATCGAAGACACAACATCTGCTTATGAGATAGTTTCCAGGTGTATGTTACTTTTCTAAGATAAGTCTGCTTTCTGGGATCTGATTGTGAACAGAATGTGAGTAAACTCTTTTTATTCTTTTATAGAAGACTGTGTCGTGTCTTATCTTTTATGAGTAAATAAGGGGAAAATACCAGAACAGTTATTATAGAGGCTTTAGCGAGCCTGACCAAATGCATCCACTGTGTGTTTAAAAAGGGGAATGTTACTCTGCTAAACTGTGAACTTGTTAACACAAGTTGGAAAGGCTATAACCAAACAATATATCCTCTCCTGCATCCCTGAACATTCCCACAAGATGTGGTCTGACCAAAGCAGAATAGAGTGGGACTATGACTTCCCTTGATCTGGACACTTGACTTCTGTTGATGCAGCCTAGAATAGCATTAGCTTTTTTATTTCTGCTGCTGCATCACACTGTTCACTCATGTTCAGCTTGTGGTTCACCAAGACCCCTAGATCCTTTTCACATGTATTGCTAGTAAGCCAGGTGTCCCCCTATCTTATATTTGTGAAGCTGGTCCTTCCTGCCTAACTGAAGAACCTGACATTTGTCCATATTGAAATTTGTTTTGTTAGTTTGGGCCCAGTTCTCCCATCTGTTATAAGGTCATTTTGAATTCTGGTTCTGCCTTCTGAAGCATTAGCTACCTTTCCCGTTTTAGTGTCATCTGCAAATTTACTTCCTTCACCTAAGTTGTTTATAAAGACATTGAATGACAACAGGCCCAGGACAGAACCTTGCGACACCCCACTTGTCACTTATCTCCAGGATTACAAGGAACCATTAGTTAGCACTCTTTGTGTTCAGTCAGTTAACCAGCTACAAATCCACCAAACAGTTTCTTTGTTCAACCCACATTTTACCAGCTTCCTTGCAAAAATATTGTTATGTACTGAGTTGAATAGGATCCAAACTGCAGCAGTCTGATTGGTCCTAGAACAATAGGATCCAAATTGCAGCACTCTGATTGGTCCTAGAACAATAGGATTCAGAATGCAGCAGTCTGATTGGTCCTAGAACAATGCAGCAATATGATTGGTTGGCAGGAACCACCCAATCATGCTCCAGATATAAGTGAATCCACAACCTGATTGGCTTACAGTAGAATTCCAGAATTAGCCAATCATGTGCAGCCCATTGTGTAAATAATGTATATAAAGCAGATACTTTGAGGGGACATTCATTCATTCCTCCTCACCACTATGAGCTGAATAAAGAGCATGAAATCACTTTGCGACTCCGAGTATATTTCACTGGCGACGAAGGTGGGATCCCGCTGAGCTGACTGCCACACACAGCACCGCAGCACCGCCACCTGCCGCACCGCTGCCTCGCACCGTGTATCTAGGCTTCAGCTCCGGGACACAAGGAACTCAGAATGGGAACCGACAGCAGCTTCTCGCCGTTCAACCCAGCATCTGGAGACTGGGAAGCGTACGCCTCCCGTTTTACCTTCCTCCTAGAAGCCAAAGGGGTCACCGATGAAGAAGACGTCAAGAAGAGGGCGATATTCTTCAGCGTCTGCGGAGAGGAGACATTTGAAATCGCCCGGGCTCTCCTTGCACCTGAAGACGTTGCTACTGTTCCATACAAAACAATAATGGAACAGCTTAAGGGGCACTTTTCGCCACAGCCCTCAGTGGTGGCTCGTCGAAATGCCTTCTACGCAAAGCGGCAAGCCCCTGGGGAAACCATAACTGGGTTTGTGACCTCTCTCCGCCAAGCCGCCCGGTTCTGCAACTTCTCAGAGCTGGAGAACATGCTTCGGGACCGCCTCGTCGGTGGCCTGAAGGATGAGAAGCTGCAACGACGCCTCTACGCTAAGAAGGACCTAACGTTCCAGGTCGCTCTGGAGGAGGCCCTGGCAACGGAAGCTGCCAAGAGGTCGACACAAGAGGCACGGCCGAGCCTGCCATCCCAACCGAGGGTTCACCACGAAGACCTCACCGACGACTCAGGATCTGACAGGGAGGAAGTGCACCGAGTACAGCAGCACACTCAAGCAGCCCACATACCACAGCTGCCTCGACGAGAAGGAGGGAACTGCGCAAGCTGCGGGGAAAGTCACGAGAGGAGGACCTGCCGTTTCCGCAACGTAGAGTGCAGGCAGTGCAGAAAATTGGGACACATCGCCCGGGTGTGTCGGGCTCGGCCCACCCGACGCCAGGCATCAGATGACCAATCCAAGAGCCCCAGGTCCCGGGGCCCAACGCACCAAGGCAACTTGACGGAGCTCACGGACGTCCAGGTATACCAGTTGCCCTACCCCAACATAGAGAAAATTTATGTAGAGGTACGGATAGAGGGGGCCCCATGCCGCATGGAGCTTGACACGGGTTCAAATCTATCCATAATCTCGGCAAGGACCTTAAGGAAACTGTGTCCTACTGGGGGTCCCAAACTCAGGCCGGCCCCATTCACCCTCCGGGACTTCCAGAAACGTAAGGTCCCCACAATGGGGGTGGGGACCTTCAGGGTGCAATACCGAGGGCGGACGCGGCAACTGGACTTGCTTGTGGTCAAGGGCCCCTACATTAGCTTACTGGGATTGGCATGGTTTGGACCACTGGGGCTAGCCATCACCGGGGTGAACCACACTACCTTACAAGTGGACGTGGATGCCATATTGAAGGAATTTCCGGGGGTTTTCGATGGGAAATTGGGACAGTATACGGGCCCCCCCATTGCTCTACAGCTTGACCCCGCAGTACGACCGGTCAGGCTAAAGGCCCGCCGGGTCCCGTTCGCCCTGAAACCCCGTATAGACGAGGAATTGGACCGGCTTGTGGAGCAAGGAGTGCTGGAGCCGGTGCCTAATGCCCCCTGGGAAACCCCAATCGTCACACCCGTCAAGCCTAATGGTTCAGTCCGCATCTGCACAGACTACAAATGTACCATAAACAAGGCCCTCACGGCCCATGCATACCCAGTGCCAGTGGTCAGCCATGTCCTTGCCACCCTGGCTGGGTCGAAAATTTTCGGCAAGCTGGACTTGGCCCAAGCATATCAACAGCTTCCAGTAGATGAGGCCACAGCAGAGGCACAGACAATTGTGACGCACAGAGGAGCATTCAGGGTAAAGCGGCTGCAATTCGGTGTCAATGTGGCACCAGGCATATTCCAGAATCTAATGGACTCGCTCCTTAAAGGGATTCCTGGCGTCACCCCCTTCTTCGATGATGTGTTGATTGCTGGGCCCACACCAGAGGAGTTTGAGGACCGCCTCCGCACCGTTCTGCACCGTTTCCAGACGGCGGGTCTCAAGGTGAAGCGGGAAAAATGTCTACTAGGAGTGCCTCAGGTGGACTTTCTGGGATTTATGGTGGACGCAGAAGGGGTCCACCCAACTGGGGACAAGGTACGGGCCATTTGTGATGCCCCAGCGCCCAAGAACAAGACTGAACTTCAGGCCTTCTTGGGACTATTGAACTTTTACCATTCCTTCCTTCCCCACAAGGCGGCGGTAGCGGAGCCCCTACACAGACTCCTGGACAAGCGGGCCCCTTGGGTGTGGGGCCAGCGCCTGGAGGCTGCATTCCAGGCAGTCAAGGACCTGCTTGTCTCAAACTCGGTCTTGGCACACTTCGACGAGAGGCTGCCGGTGGTGCTAGCATGCGACGCCTCGCCCTATGGCATTGGCGCTGTCCTGGGACACCAACTCCCGGATGGGAGAGAGGTACCGGTAGCATACTTTTCCCAGACACTCAACGCAACCGAGCGGAACTACTCGCAAATAGACAAGGAGGGGCTCGCAATCGTGAAGGGAGTAAAAAAATTCCATGATTTCTTGTACGGGCGGCCCTTCACCGTGGTGACTGACCACAAGCCGTTGCTTGGCTTGTTTGCTCCCGAAAAGCAGACCCCCCAAGTGCTGTCTCCTCGTGTCCTCAGGTGGTCAATTTTCCTTGCCAGCTACCAGTATGCACTGATTCACCGCCCGGGGAAGGCGATGGGCCATGCGGACGCCCTCAGCAGGCTACCACTACCAGAAACAGGCCCCGACCCAGCACCTGCACAAGAGGTTATGAGCCTGGAGCTGCTTCCTGACCGCCCCATTCAGGCACAAGAAGTTGCACACCATTCCAAGAATGTTCAGCTTGTGGTTCACCAAGACCCCTAGATCCTTTTCACATGTAATGCTAGTAAGCCAGGTGTCCCCCTATCTTATATTTGTGAAGCTGGTCCTTCCTGCCTAACTGAAGAACCTGACATTTGTCCATATTGAAATTTGTTTTGTTAGTTTGGGCCCAGTTCTCCCATCTGTTATAAGGTCATTTTGAATTCTGGTTCTGCCTTCTGAAGCATTAGCTACCTTTCCCGTTTTAGTGTCATCTGCAAATTTACTTCCTTCACCTAAGTTGTTTATAAAGACATTGAATGACAACAGGCCCAGGACAGAACCTTGCGACACCCCACTTGTCACTTATCTCCAGGATTACAAGGAACCATTAGTTAGCACTCTTTGTGTTCAGTCAGTTAACCAGCTACAAATCCACCAAACAGTTTCTTTGTTCAACCCACATTTTACCAGCTTCCTTGCAAAAATATCATGGAGGCATTTGTCAAAATCAAGATACACTTTGCCTAGAGTGTAAGGTCCAACAAATTCACCCATTGCCTTGCTGACAATTTCATTTCCCAGAAGGTGGAAGAAGCAACAAGGGGATCACCCATCTTGGACCTGGTCCTCACCAACAGGCCCATCTATTTCAACATCCATTTCTCACAGTGGATAAACAGTTACCTCTGAGAAACCAGCAAGCAGGACTCAAGCACAAGAGCCCTCTCCGCTCCTGTTGTTTCCAGCAACTGGCATTTGGAAGCATAACGATTTCAAACTATGAAAGCAGAGCACAGCCATCAGGATTGGTAGCTATTGATAGCCCTCTCCTCTTCCATTAATTTGTCTGATCCTCATTTAAAACAGTTCCAAGTTAGTGTCTCCTGTGGGAGCGAGTTCCACAGTTTAACAATTTGTTAAAGTGGAAGGGTGCAGCATTCCCTAAAATGGGCCAATCAGCAACCAGGGCAGGCAGTGGGAAAGGGGGTTGGTTTTTGGGTGCAGCAACCTGGGAGGCACTTGGGGTGAGGGTGGGGCACACAATTGTTTTTTTAAAAAAATTTTCAATGCAGAATCATAACAAAAATTACAAACATTGAATCCAAAATAATACTATACAAAAAAATATGGAACATACAAAAAAAGGAAAAAGAAAAAAAGCAGAGGAAACAAAACAAAACAAAAACGAAAAGGCACACATCTACAGAAAAAAAACATATCGTTATTATAATCTAGTCATTACATACATATACACATACTGACTTCCTTCCTTTGTTCTAAGACCTCAAAAAATTTACTCTTACTGTATTGTTGTGTCTAATTAGATTACTTCCATCTTTGTACTTTTTTTTTACAGCATTTTTCTTTTTCTTTAACCCTGTAAAGCATCATTCATTACATACCGATATACTTACTCCAGAACAATGTTTTTTTTATATACTCTTTAGCACATCCCCATTCTTTTAATAATTTCTGGTCCGATTGTCCCCTTATGAATGCTGTGAGTCTTGCCAGATTTATGTATTCACAAAATTTAATTTGCCATTCTTTCACTGATGGAATTTTTCTCCCTTTCCAGTTTTTTGCTATAAGCATCCTGGCAGCTGTTGTTGCATAAAGGAATACTTTCCTTTGATTGTCGGGAATATCGTTTGTGATTAAACCTAAAAGGAATGCCTCCAGTTTTTTACTGAAAGATATTTTAAACATCTTTTTGAGTTCTTCATAAATTTCATTCCAGAATTGTTTAATAGGTCGGCATTCCCACCACATGTGAAACATTGTTCCTATTTCTTTTTTTGCATCTCCAACAGGTATTTGATTTTAATTTGTAAATTTTAGCAAATTTTACCGGAGTTAAGTACAGTGGGGCACACAATTTGTGGGGCACACCAAAGGTTCACCTCCTTCCAAATTGCCTAAGCCTTGGGGGATGGCCTTCTGTGACACCATTTCCTCTCTTTCCTCTGATTTTTCTCCTGCCATAGAGGTTATTCAGGGGTCAGCAAACTTTTTCAGCAGGGGGCCGGTCCACTGTCCCCCAGACCTTATGGGGGGCCAGACTATATTTTTTGGGGGGGATGAATGAATGCCTACGCCCCACAAATAACCCAGAGATGCACTTTAAATAAAAGCACACATTCAACTCATGTAAAAACACGCTGGTTCCCATACTGTCCACGGGCTGGATTTAGAAGGTGATTGGGCCGGATCCGGCCCCTGGGCCTTAGTTTGCCTACCCATGGGTTATAATCATTTGTAGGAGGAGCACTGCATTCAGCTCCCTCAGGGCCCGTTTTTGTTTTTCAATTGTGTACAAAAGTATTTCAGGAAGAACTCTTGCTTTGCTTGGTCTTTAGCTTTTTCTGTCTTTTGGTTGTGGTGCTGAGGTCCATCTGGTTTTTTTCTATCAGCTGTAACTCACTAAAAAGATGAATACATTTTCTATAGAAGATTAAGCTGTAGCTGTAAAATTTAAAATGAAGTGTATTTTCACTTCTTGTGTGTGTGTGTGTGTGTGTGTGTGTGTGTTACATAACTACCAAGCAACTCCACGGTCTATCTATTTCATTTATACATAAAAAAGAATTCCAATGTATGTACTACTTGAAAACTGATTGCCTTCTTCAAAATATAAAATAAAAGTAAACTATGATTAGGAATGTATAAGATATAACAAAAAGTAATCTGAATAAAACTGCGCCTCTCAGAGTTCTCTACGGGGCCCCCCTGACGTCTGCGCCCTAGGCGGCTTTCTAGATGTCCTGATGAGAGCCCCAACCCTGTGTGCGTGTGAGGGGGGGGGGAGGCTGCACTGAGCGCCTTCAGGGGGTCCTTCCTGGCCTCTGACAAGGATCTCTTGGCCCTTTCAGCCTGGTGGGACTCTGACTCCCATCAGCCCGAGGAAGCACAGTCAATGGCCAGGGACAATGCGAGGAAACCTACTGTTTTGTTCGCTTTCGATTCCTTTTGCAAGTGCATTACATTTTGCCTTTTCAACTGTCTGAAGCAAGTTGAACTCGTGTATAAAAAAGTGTTTCAGCTCAGCCTCTCTGAGATAACCCACGAAATAATCCAGTAGTCTATTGAAGCATTTGTCGAGATTTGCTGCAATCCATTCATCATCATCACGGGACCACTTGGTACATGCATGAAAAAAGGCAGTTTTGGCAAGGTAAGAATGGACGCGCAGCAACATCGCGCTCGCTGGCCCTGCCGGAGAGTGGCGCGCACATTGAGGAAGAGCGCAGGGGAAGAGCGAAGCCAGGCTGGAGCACTTCTGTCTGTTGATAGATGTTTCCGGGGATGCTGAAAGCCTGCAGAACCCGAACCAAACCCCTGGGTCCGCCTTGCTCAGGGCCTCAGAGGCTCTCCAAGGATTTCAGGGAAGGAGAGTCTCTCTCAGCCCTGCTTGGAGATGCTGAGCGGGATACACTCAGGACGTCCTGAGCGGGAGGCGGATGCTCTGCCACTGAACCATGTCGGTCCTTCGCCTCTGCGCCCTGTAGCACATCAGCAGCACCCAGAGGAGACCTGGTTGGGGGAAATACTCTTGTGTGAAAGGGAGAACCGCTGCAGAAAGAGGGGCTGCGTTGGCCACTCTCTTTTGTCATGTGGATTTCCCCATCACCGCATTAAAAAAAGACAAAATACTAGGAGCACGTTCTTTTAAATTGCTCATCCCTTCGTTTGAAGGTGGTTCGAAATCCTTTTTCAGGCTTGCTATGGGACATTGGTTTGGCGCGTTCCTCCGTCTTCCGACGCTTCTTTATGTTATGATGATCATGTTTAATGTATCTATTAGCGATACGTGTGTGCTGCGGCTGCTGCCCGAGAGCATAACACACTGGTGGCTTACAATATTATTATTACACAATAAAAAATTTAATACATTACAATATTTTATCATAATTACCGTTTATAATATGTTACAAAGTATAAATTTTAATATTATATAAAATGTATAGTGTACAATCATAGTATAACAAAAATAATATTAATGTACCCCCTGAATTAATAATAATAATATAAATATTTTATAATATTTTATCGTCTTAACATTACTATATCTTAGAGTGTGCTATAAATTATATAACACAATATTGTATAACAACTCTAATATTTATATGTCTTCTGCCCTCAATATATTATTACATAATTATCATACATTCTAATTTATATTAACATGCTATGAATTGTAATATATTATATTTAAAGTATATAATGTTATGGTATAACAGTAAGATTGATATTTCTCCCCGCCTTCCGAATTACCCAAATCTCTAATAATTTGGAGCGTGATTTGCTGAGTGGGTGGAAGAAAATAAAAACGGCACATGAGGCTGGGCGCGGGGAAAACAAATAAAAACCGCCACCCCCGTTTTCTTTTCACCGGCGGTAGCGGCATGAAGTTCTCCGGCTGACGCGTGTTCTCTTTCGACACAGGCAAAGAAAAGATGCTTCCGAGTCTTGTTTTTTTTTCTTCCTGAAAACAATCCGAAACACATTTTGGAAGGGGGGGTAATTTTCCCTCCTCCCTCCCCCACTCTTTTGCTCGGTCCCGGACTCCCCTGAAATCCAGGAAGTCTCCTGGCCGAGGCGAACCGGCCCGGCTGAATCTCCGCGGCGCCTCAGTCTGCGCGCTTTGGGCTGCTGGCCAGTTCCCCGCGCTGACCTTGAGGAGCGAAGCGCGCCACTGGGGAGGCCCGGTCGACATCACACACGCGTGCACCCACCCAACCATCCAGGGTGAGAGAAAACAAACCCGGAGGGAGACTTTTCCCTCCAAGAGGAGACGGCCGCTGAATACGCCCCCCCATGCCCCCGCCCCGTGTTTTCCCGAGGAGCACAGAGTTTCGGTCGCTCCAATCTGGAGTGGGGGGGTGGGGGGCTGGGGGGAAACCAGGGAGGGAACCAACAGAAGGCCCTCGGCGCTGGACCTCAGTGTCCAGGCAGAACGATGGGGGTTGAGACGCTCCTTCAGATATACTGGACGGAGGCCGTTTAGGACTTTAAGGGTCAGCACCAGCACTTTGAATTGTGCTCGGAAACGTACTGGGAGCCAATGTAGCCCTTTCGCCTCCACTGTTGCTCCTGAGTAGCCAGTGCGCCCCGTCGGGGCCTCAAGTGCATGGAAGCCAGTCTCCAGCTGGGCTGATGAGGATGGGACGTTTCGTCTTCGGGCTGCGCCAGGAGGTGGGGCAAGCGGAGATCTGCTCAAAAAGCCGCTGTGGGGGGGGGGGGGAGCACTGCCCCCATCGGGTGGGTGGGGGTTCTGACTCCCGACGCCCCACCCCATGGGTATAATGGAGCCCTAACTCTCCACTCCCCAGCGCCCTCCTTCCTCGGCTGGGCGCTTCTTACTCCCGCCTCCCCACCCCCACCCCCTACCTCAAGAGGCGGCGGAAGAGACTGGGCTAGCGCAGCCTTCCCGCCCAGTTATAAAGGCGGCTGCCCTTCCCTGCCCATCGGTCGGTCGGTCGGTGCCGCTGCCAGTCCGCCCTTAGGTCCCGGACCCGCCGCCACCATCACCGCCGATTAAGGCTCAGACGCTGCCCGGCTCTCCTACTTTCAGAGGAGATGATGGATTGCTCCTACGA
This sequence comes from Podarcis gaigeae, assembly GCF_964106915.1. NCBI lineage: Eukaryota > Metazoa > Chordata > Lepidosauria > Squamata > Lacertidae > Podarcis > Podarcis gaigeae. Next base: position 22,724,997 of record NC_139695.1, read on the forward strand.
CGATGATCTGGACGAGCTTTGCCCAGTCTGCGAGGACAAGGTATCCGGTTACCATTACGGACTGCTCACCTGCGAGAGTTGCAAGGTAAGGGCCGGCCGTCGAGGGACAGCGACCCGCTCGGGACTGCCTTCCGCAGTCGAGAAAGGGCCTTAGTGGTCTTCTTCTTAGGAAGGAGAGAGGGAAGAGGTTTGAGATCAGGGATCCCCAAATTTGGACCCCCAAAAATGTTTCAGGGCAGCAGCGTGGGCTTGTGGGGTCGGATGCCCTTCTTTAAAAAAAATGCAGGCTCCCCCTTCCCCAATGAACTCCGCTCCACCCGCCGACTGAATAATGACCCCCGGATGGGATTATCATAATAAATGCCGCATTGAAAATTGGCTATCGCCCTGGGCTTCTTAACTGCAGCGCCCTAAAACACCCCAGAGCAAAACCGTCAGTGCAGAAAATTATGGTGGCGTATTTTAATACATGACGCTGGACGTGCGTATTTAAAAGAGGTTCATCTCTCGGCTAGGGATGGGGTTTACAAATATTTGCAGGGCAAAACGGTGAGTACAGGATTGAAAAGGAAACAATTAGGATGCAAACAAAATTTGAATTATTATCGCTATCACTGCTTCATGGTTATATGAAATAGTGATAACTGCTTCAGTATTATTAAAAATAATCATTAAAATTAAGCCATGCTACTAATATTAGCAACATAAATGCAAATCATTATATTGATTAAAATAGCTCCAAAATTATTGTTAAATATATTTTTCTTAAGCACCAAGCCATCCACATCGAACTCTGGATTACCCAGCGCTTCAGAACAGTACTTCATTAACCTCAGAACCTTTCCCATATTCTGTTGAAAATCCCGGTACATATTTCGACCTGTAGAAGCCGTCACTCATCTTAATTTTCTCGGGCCCATCTCTGTAGCGCAGCCCCACAACGCTCGCCCTGTAGAACCCACAATACGGCCTCAGTTCCTTTGGGGTTTTTGTTTTCGATCATTTGTGATATTTTAGAGGCCACAGGAGGACTGCGAATGTTTATCACTTCTCTTCGAGCACCGATTTTACGGATCGCGAGTTTTAAGGAGTCCGTGATCCGGCGCGCAAAATCGCATGTAACGCTGATTTGATGTCACTCCCATTCAGGAGCGATAGGTTCCCTAAGTCTGTTCCGGGGAGGGGGTGGGGGCCGGGGGGCAAATGCTTCCCTTGCGCGGCCTTTTAGTCCCTAAAACTCTTTTCGAAAAATGCGCGGTAGGAATTCTTTGGAAATCTTATCTGAGAATGACTACAATGCTTCCGGAATAAACGAAATCGACTGGTTTGCGGGCGACTCGATCAGGAAATGTGTCCGGGAAAATGCATCCCGGTCTGGAGTTCTCAAAAGATGATTCAATGAAGGAGATTCGTCTTTTGGGGAACCGCAAGTCTTAGCAGTTAATATTATTAAAAAACTGAACCTAGGGAAGCGTTTGGCGGTTGGGGATCTGGGGACGCTTTCCGGTGAGCAGCATGTGCACGTCGGGGTGTGGATGTGATGGCAATTATTTTCCAAGAAAGTGCCTTGTATATTTTTAGGCGCGGGAAAATATATGGCTGCGCGAAAGACGCCCGAGGACCCTGCGCGCCTCTCCCTGGAGTCGAGGGGGTGAACCAAACGGAGCCCCGGAGCGCTGCACTCGGCCCTTCTGTGCAAAAGGCCTAGTGGTGCTCAGGACCAGACCCGGCTGGCCCGCTCCGTCCTTCTCTCCAGGAACGGGTTTGCGCCAAACAGGGTCTCCGGAGGCCGCCAGAGGACGGTGCTCGGCGGGGGCCCCTGCTGGGAAGTGCCGCTTTGCAAGCGGTGGGTGCGAGAAGGGTTAGGGAGAAATTGGGGGGGGGGGGGTGAGGCGAATATTACCCTCCACCCCCCCCACCAAATGATGACACCCAGCAAGGGCATCCCTTTAAAGTGAGGTTACAGGGAACCAGGCAGAGGGCCTTCTCGGTAGTGGCGCCCTCCCTGTGGAACGCCCTCCCATCAGATGTCAAGGAAATAAGCAGCTATCTTATTTTTAAAAGACATCTGAAGGCAGCCCTGTTTAGGGAAGTTTTTAATATTTAATGCTGTATTGTTTTTAACACTCCATTGGGAGCCGCCCAGAGTGGCTAGGGAAACTCAGCCAGATGGGCGGGGTATTATTATTATTATTAATAATAATAAAATTAAAATGTCTGTTCTTGGTCATTTTTCTGCTTTGTGGATTTATTTATTTGCCGGGTGAGGGAAGACATTATTCTTTTTTTCTTCGTTCAGTTTGGTTTAGTTTCTTTCCAGTTCCCCCGTCCTCCCTTGTTGTCTCTAAAGGTGTTTTTGCTTGCTTGCTTGTTTTGAGACGGTGCTTTTGAGATTCCCACCTTAATGGTAGGATCAAGGAAGGTGGGGGAGGGATTTGTTGTGAGGCTCCCACAAAGGATGGGCAAGGTCCATGGAGTCTCTTCAAACTTCCGGAGGTGCCCCCCATCATGTGTGTGTGTGTGGGGGGGGGGGAATCGGCAGCTCCAGCTTGAAGGCCCGGCCGCCCCCACCCTCACCACCAGCGAAAGGGAGATGCGCTTTCCCTGGGGGACTGATAATGCCCTAAGCGCCTTGCGGGGGTGGGTGGGTTGCCAGTTAGGTCCTGTGAGAAACTCTAGTCTTAAGAAACACCTGCCACCCTGTCTCAGTCTCTCGCTGGAAAAAAGTGTATTCCTTCACTTACACTTCAGAATTATAATTAGAATTATTAAATGTATTGCTCACTCTTCACTAGTAGGTCCCAGGGCAGCTTACAACAATCTGAAATTCAGAATTAACAATTGTGTGGTAAGCCAGCACTGCCCCCCCCCCCATGGTTCTTGCAGTTTAACATCCTGGCTGAAGGTTAGATTCCAGGAGGCAGAATATGACAGGGCATGGGGTATCTGCAGACAGGTGCCGGGGCTGAAGCGAGGGGGCCTGGGCAGTGGAGCCAACTGAGGAACCGTGCCCATCTTGCATTCTGAGAAGAGGCGCGCTCTTGAGGCTCCCTTTCCCCAGGGTGAGGCCGCCTCTTCTAGGATTCATCCCTGGAGCTGAGCCGCCCCCCCTGTTCTGAGTCGAATATCTTTTTTTTAATTGCCTGAGGTTGTGACATCATCAGCGGTGTGCAGAAGTTCGCAAGACAAAATTACTTGCGGAAATGTGCTTTATTTAAAATAATCACAATATAATGTGATTCTTCTCCTTATGTGGAGGTGGTGATGGTGATGTGATGGAATTGGAATAATAATAAGAAAAAATTATTTTTATCCCGCCCATTTAATTGGGTTGCCCCAGCCACTCTGTGGGTGGCTTTCAGTATATATATTAAAAATAGTAAAACACAGTAAAACATTACACCTTATTGAGCTTCCCTATACAGGGTTGCCTTCAGATGTTTCCTAAATGTTATATAATTACTGATGTCCTGATGGGGGGGGGGTGTTCCACAGGGCAGGCGCCACTACCGAGAAGGCCCTCTGCCTGGTTCCCTGTAGCTTCGCTTCTCGCAGTGAGGGAACTGCCAGAAGGCCCTCGGAGCTGGACCTCAGAGTTTTGGGTGCTTGTCTTTTTTTTTTTTATAAATATTTATTAAGAATTTTTATAAGAAAAAAGCATAGATAACAAACAACATTGCTTATGTCATACACAAAATTCCATAACTCATTTGGACTTCCTCACGTCTCCCGCTCCCACTTACATTGTTAAAAAGTTTTTCCACGCAAATTATCATCTTGTTTTCAATCTTATATCCACTCATTTAAATATAATCTAATAGTTCTCCCAGAGGATTTGTCTTTTCCTTAATCTCACTTATCATCTAATTTCAATCTAGTTTAGTGGTGGCCAATTATTTATGATCAAGCATCCTTCTTAACATTCAATCAAATTACAATATTTTTGTAAATAAGTTTTAAATTTCTTCCAATCTTCTTCCATCCTTTCTTCTCCCAGGTCTCGGATTCTGCCGGTCATCTCTGCCAATTGCATATAGTCTATCAGCTGCATCTGCCATTCTTCCAGTGTGGGTAGATCTTGAGTCTTCCAGTTCTTGGCAATAAGTATCCTTGCTGCTGTTGTTGCATACATAAAAAATGTTCGGTCCTTCTTTAACACCCCCTGGCCGACAATACCCAAGAGGAAGGCCTCTGGTTTCTTGGTAAAGGTATACTTAAATACCTTTTTCAGCTCATTATATATCATTTCCCAGAAGGCCTTCACTTTAGGGCAGGTCCACCAGAGGTGAAAGAATGTTCCTTCATTTTCCTTACATTTCCAACATTTATTATCAGACGAATGGTATATTTTGGCAAGTTTAACTGGGGTCATGTACCATCTATATATCATTTTCATTACATTTTCCTTCAAAGCATTACATGCAGTGAAGTTCAGCCCAGTGGTCCACAACCTTTCCCAGTCCTCAAACATAATGTTATGCCCAATATCCTGTGCCCACTTTATCATAGCAGATTTAACCAGTTCGTCTTGTGTATTCCATTTTAACAGCAGGTTATACATTCTTGATAGTACCTTAGTCTTTGGTTCTAACAGTTCTGTCTCCAACTTCGATTTCTCCACCTGGAACCCTAGTTTTTTGTCATTTTTAAAAACTTCTTTAATCTGGGCGTAATGTAACCAGTCTCGCACTTTACCCTCCATTTTCTCCAAACTCTGCAATTTCCAATTGTCACCGTCTTTTTCTAATATTTCCCAATATTTTGGCCATTTGGCCTCCATATTGGGTCTTTTTCGGGCCTTAGCTTCCAGAGGGGACAGCCACCTCGGAGTTTTGTTTTCCAATAAGTCTTTATATTTTGTCCAGACATTGAATACTGCTTTCCTGACAATATGGTTCTTAAAGGCCTTATTGATCTTAACTTTATCATACCATAAATATGCATGCCAGCCAAAAGCATTGTTAAAACCTTCCAAATCCAACACTTCAGTGTCTTCAAGAAGTAGCCAGTCTTTTAGCCAGCAGAAAGCTGCGGCTTCATAGTACAGTTTTAAGTCTGGCAGGGCGAAGCCCCCTCTTTCTTTCGCATCAGTTAATATCTTAAACTTAATTCTGGGCTTTTTGCCCTGCCAGACAAATTTAGAAATATCTCTCTGCCACTTCCGGAAACACTCCGTCTTGTCCACAATTTGCAATGTTTGAAACAAAAACAACATCTTTGGCAATACATTCATCTTAATGGCAGCTATTCGGCCTAACAAAGAAAGCTTCAATTTTGACCAACTGTCCAAGTCTCTCTTAATTTCAGACCAACATTTTTCATAATTATCCTTAAATAGACTCAGATTTTTTGCTGTTATGTTTACCCCTAGGTACTTTACTTTTTTAACCACAGTTAGTTCTGTTTCTCTCTGAAACCGTTCTGACTCTGTATCTGTCAAGTTTTTCCCCAACACCTTGGTTTTCTGTTTATTTAGTTTAAATCCCGCCACCCGACCAAAGTCTTGAATCAGTTGTAATACTCTTTTTGTACTAGATTCTGGCTCCTGCAAGGTCAAGACTAGGTCATCTGCAAAAGCTTTAAGTTTATATTGTTTCGCTCCGACCTGAATCCCTTGCACCAACCGGTCCCCTCTAATCCTATTCAAGAGCACCTCCAGGACCGAAATGAATAACAGAGGGGAAATCGGGCAGCCTTGTCGTGTACCTTTTTCAATTTTAAACTCTTCTGTAACCACATTGTTAACTATCAATTTAGCCTTTTGTTCTGAATATATTGCATCAATCCCATTTTCAAAACCCCGTCCCACTCCCATTTCTTTTAAATTCCCCTTCATAAATTTCCAAGAGATATTATCAAAGGCCTTCTCCGCGTCTATAAAAATTAACACTGCTTTTGTATTTATGTTTGTTTGCAAAAGTTCCAAAATGTCAATGATGTTCCTTGTGTTGGCAAACATATGTCTACCTGGGAGAAAGCCTGCCTGATCTTTATGAATTACTTCGTTTAAGACTCTTTTAAGTCTGCTTGCCAAAATATCTGCAAATATTTTGTAATCCACATTTAAAAGGGAGATGGGACGGTAGTTCTTAAGTTGTGTCTTCTCAGTTTCCGATTTTGGTATCAATGTGATGAAAGCTTCCTTCCACGATTCCGGCGCCTTCTTTCCCTCCATAATTTCGTTGCTGACCTCCATCAATGGTTGTATCAGATAATCTTTTAATGTCTTATAGTACTTGGAGGTCAAGCCGTCTGGCCCTGGAGATTTGCCCAATTTCATGTTCTGAATGGCTTGTTCAATCTCTTGTCGTGTTATTTTGCTGTTCAGGAGTGATCTATTTTCTTGTGAAAGCTTTTTAAGTCCATTTTTTCCCAAAAATTGTTTAATCTCAGCCTCATTCTGCGGCCCTTGAGTATAAAGTTTTTTGAAATATTTCTGAAAACACTTTCTAATCTCCACGGGGTTCTGAATGTTTCTTCCTTCAATTTCCAAGTTTGTGACTACATTTAACTTTTGTCTCTTCTTCAACTGCCAAGCCAGCAGTTTCCCACATTTATTTGCTGATTCAAAAGTTTTTTGTCTCATTAGTTTGATCTTCCATTCTATTTCCTGGTTCATCAGTTTGGAATATTGTGCCTGATGGAGTTTAATTTCTCTCAGAATCGGCTGTGACTTCGGATTCGATCTTAACTTCTTCTCTAACTCTTTGATTTTCTCCAAAATCTTGTCTTTCCTCTCATTTTGTGTTCTTTTTTTAACAGCATTCTGTTGTATCAAGAACCCCCTCATCACAGCCTTGCTTGCGTCCCAAATGATTCTTTTTTCCACCGTAGTGCTCATGTTTATCTCAAAATAGTCCTTCAAGACTTTTTGGGCCTTCTTGATGATCTCCTGATCTCTAAACAAATTGTCATTCATCTTCCATCTAAAGGAACCGGTTGGTAGAAGTGTCAAATCCATTTTCAATGCATTATGGTCGGAGCAGGTTTTTGGGCAGATTTCCACTTTCCTGACCTTGGGTGCCAGACCTCTAGTTATCCATATTTGGTCGATTCTTGTCCAAGTCAGCTGGGCTTCAGAGAAGAATGTTCCTTCTTTTCCCAAGGGGTTCTTCGTTCTCCAAATGTCAATCCAGTCCATATTGTCTGTCATTTCGAAAAAGGTCTTTGGTAGTCTGCCATCTTTCGTAACATTTTGGCTTTGTGACTTATCCATGTAAGTTGATACGACTCCATTCATGTCTCCCATCATAATGATGTTGCCATAGTCCAGATACTCCAGCATAGTCTCATGCAACTTCTTATAAAATTCCGATTTTCCTTCGTTTGGTGCATAAATTCCTAATAGCAAAATCTTCTCTCCTTGGTGTTGTATTTCGATTGCCAAAATTCTTCCATGTTCATCTTTAAATAGAAATTTAGGTGACAGGCTCTCTTTTGCATAAATCACCACGCCTCTCTTCTTTACTGTGTCTGAAGATATAAATTCCTGACCAAGTCTTTTATTTATTAACACTTTTCTATGGAGCCTAGTCACATGTGTTTCTTGTAAGCAAATAATGTCCAATTGTTCCTTTTTTAATATATGAAAAAATTTCCTCCTTTTTTCTGGAATATTGCAGCCATTTATATTCCAACTCAACAGTTGCAGAGACATCCTGGATAAATCTGGTTATTTTTCTGGGAGTGGTACCTTATTGGCTGGGTCTTCAGAATCCGAGGGTGCCGGTGTCTCTGGTGCTCCAGGCCCTGGTGGTAATTCAAGTCCTTTTTGAAGGTCCTCTCCGTGCACTTTAGAAATTTGTCTCTGTCTTCCAATGTTCTGATTTTAATCTTCTTCCCTCTGAAAGTAAAAGATAATCCTTGAGGAAAGTCCCACCTGAAGATGATTGAGTTGCTCCTCAGCAGTCTTGCTAGTTCCAAGTACTCAGATCTAAGATCCAAAAGTTGTTTAGGAATGTCCTTGTAAATTTCAGTTCTTTTGTCCAAGATGTCCAGTGACTTTCCGTAATGCAGGCCCAGGATCTTGTCCCTTTCCTCCTTTGATCTCAATGTTATCAAACAGTCTCTGGGTTTGTCTTTCTTTGTAAGTCTTCCAAGCCTGAAAGCTGATACAATTTTAAAGTCTTTTTCTTCTAGGTTCCAAAACTTGGAAAATATTTTGGTCAGAAACTAAGTTGTCTTCTTCCACTTCTGGGACCGACCTAATCCTTAAATTAGTCTCCCTGTTCCGTAATTCAATCATAGAAAGGTAGGTCTGGTGTTCTCCTACTTGTTTACTGAGTGGTCTCACCTCTTTTTCTAGCTTTCCAAGTGTTTGGCTGGCATCTTCAGCCAATTTCCGATTTTCACCTGTAGCCTCCTTCAATTCTCCAATTGCTTGTGTATTCTGTGCCACTTGTCCAGTTAATCTATTTAGACATTCTGTGTTTTGATCGATTTTAAATGTTTGCTCATCAGCTTTTTTGTCCAGGGATTCAACTCTCTTGTCCAAAGATTCCAATTTTTCATAGATTTTCTCTAAAATAGAAACAGTTGATCCAGAGGCCATATCTTCCAATTGTAATTCCTCAGTTTCTCCTCCTCCTGCCCTTGGCAAGGATGCAGCTTCTTCCTCAGAAAGTAAAATAGGCACAGACGATCTACGTGGCTGTAAGGCTGTGGCTAAGGTTGTTTGTCTGGTTCTTACTCTATGTTCCTTTTCTTTGGGCTCCTTTTCTTTAGGCTCCTTTTTTCTTGCACCACTCATTCCAAAGTTATCTAAAAGTCAAGGTCAGGCTGAGTTGTTTCCCATGAGAAAGAGACGGCCCAGATGGTAACAGTCAAACAGGAGGCCGGGAAAGAGAAAGTAAAACAATGCCACTGCTGTAAATTCCAAAACCTCTAGGGGGAGCTTAAAAAGTCTTTCGGGAAGAGATCAATTCCAGTAAAGTTCATAAAATCAGAATTAATGTCCAGGAACCTTCAAATAATAAATTTTGGCAGAGTTGGTATTAAATAAATACAATGTCTCAAATAGTGCTTGCTGGTATTCCAAATGATGCCTCAAAGTAGCAATTCCAGACCCCTCAGATTGTTTCCAAATTTAAGTTCAAAGTGTCCAAATCTGCAAGCTGACTGCTACAGTTACTCAGGCAGTTCCAGCACCTGGGTTTTTAACTTAAGTTGTAATTCCAATAGGAGAAGATGCCACAGTCCAAATTAGCAACAAAAAGTCCGATGCTTACAGTCCTATTCTGCTTCAAAGGAGGTTCAATGGGTGCTCAGATCCCTTAGATTAAAAGTTCAGTCTCTGCCTCCACACCTCCTGCTCTTTGCTTTGAAGTTCAGTAGCAGCGGAAGACGGACTTCCTTTTTTTCCGTCAATCCGCTTTCAGTCAAATTCCGTTACTTTTTGGAGCTTTAAAAATTTTGAAAGTCCTTATTACTCACGGGTTGTTGCTTTCCGAAACGTAAATTCAGGAAGAAAGGTCAGTGCTCACCGGCAACGGCTTCGCGGCTTCACTCCGTTGACTGCGGAGCGACCCTCAGCGCCGCTACCCCCTCCGCGATCCGGAGCCCCTTACGGGGTTCCTTCAACGTTTTGGGGGCAGCTCCTGGCGCCCACCGGGTCCCAAGACCGCAGGCTTCTGCCGCCTGCGGTTTTCCGATGTGGGTCTCCGCTTCGCCGTAGTGGACGACCCGTTTCAAACGGAGCTTCCCTCTCCTGTTTAGAAGAGGGCAGCCATTACCGTTCGCGCCGCCTCCGGAAGTCGAGTTTTGGGTGCTTGTCGCCCCTCCTTGATAGGAGTCAGGGAGGTGGCGATGGTGGGGGCCAGAATGGGACAGCTTGATTAGATGCTAATTATATTGGAGCTGTGGTCCCCAAAGGGGTCCCTGGCTTCCCAATTCTCCTCTGCCCCAGTCAGCATGGCCACCGGATTGGTTAGGGGTGATGGGAGTTGTACCCTTTGCTATCAAGTGCTTGGGTCCAGGGTGCTCCGGTTATTGTCCCTGCTCAGCCCTGAAACTCTCCCCAGTTGTGCCACATTTCCCTCCTCCTCTCACCGTTGCTCCATCCCTGCTTTGCTCAAACATCTCCCTCTTCCATTTCCGAGCTGCCTCATGTGGATATGATATGATATGATTTCACTCCTGGTGCGATGTGTTGTCTTCTGCATGTAGTTCCAAACTGTGATAGTTTACAACAGGTACTTTATAATAAGCAAACATCCAAACGTGGAAACTATTATTTTATTTTAAAAGCCACATGTTCGATCTCCAGCTTTTCTAAGTAGCGCTGGGAATGACCCCTGCCCGTGAGCTCTGCTGCCAGTCCATACAGGCAGTGTTGAGTCAGGTGAACCAAAGTTCTGCCTAGGTATGAAGCAGATTTCCATTTTCCTGAACTGCTAAGACCAAAAAAATTAACATGGTATAAGCTTCTTCATCAGATGCATATGGGGACATGACTCTTGGGTTGTGGTATTGTTTAGAGATTGTTGTTGTTGTTGTTTATTGTTTATGACTACTTTGGAATGTTTGTAATTGTGTGGGTTTTTTTACATGTTGCAAGCTGCCTTGAATATGGTTTTAACTTTGGAAAGGCAGCACACAAATAAAATGATTGAAAGACAGAGAGATCGTTAACTGTGAAATCAGAGGGAAATTAAATGGATTTATGATTACTAATAGTATCACTATCATCTTACAAAGGGCCCCAAAGTATCTATCAGCTGTAAAGACAAAAACAGTCTATGCCCACAGACTCACCACCAGAGAGACATGGCACAAAAGAAATAAACAAGGAGGAAGGCAGAGGAAAGCAAGTGTTGGAGCAGTTGCTTCCTGACTGGCCCACGGATGGGGCCAGGTTGGTCTCCTCTTTGCTGTGTTGCTGTTCCTTCAGATACCCATGATAAAGGATGCAAAAATGGTTACAGTCACCCTTCCCAGAGCAGAGTTGATGATCATAATGCTTTGGTACATGTGTAGTGGGATACACTCTCACACATATTCAGGTCTCCTGATTCCACCCTGCCGCTTTCCCAGTTGCCCCCCTTGTGTCCCAAAGAGCGCCAGAGGGAACTGGGTTTTGAGACAAGGAGCAGAGCTAGCTATCTAAACACATTTAAAAGGACACAGAATGTTAATTGGCTGAATGCCTGGCTGAAGTAAAACATTTTCGCCAGGCGCCACAGATATGTATTGGAGGCGACAGCCGAGCCTCCCTGGGGAGAGCATTCAGCAAGCGGGGAGCCACCACTGAAAAGGCCCGTTCTCCTACTGCAGCTCTCCGGGTCTCCAGTGGAGGGGGCAAACGAAGAAGGGCCTCAGGTGGTACAGTCTTCTCCCTCCTGCACCCGAGCTTCATCTGTGTCGGGTTCACCGTGAGTTCCTCAGAATCATAGGCTCTGCTCTGGAAGGTGTGGCATATTTACTGTACTAAAGCGAGAGTTATAATAATAATAATAATTTTTTATTTATACCCCACCCTTCCCAGTTCAGAAAACCGGGCTCAGGGCGGCTAACAACAAATTTAAAACACTTAATTGAGGCAACAAAAAACAGCTTAAAATACAGTATAAAACGTGAATAACAATAAATTCAGAATTGAAAAATCAATTGGGGGGGGGGAAATCCATCCAACAAACATTAGATGATCACCAGGGCTAGCTGGCTGAGTTAGTCCTATTTGGGCCAGCGAGGAGACCAGGGGAGAATGAGCTGTGGGATCCCAGAGCAGGTAATCTTCATAAAAGGGGGGGGGGGAGGAAGGGGACTAAAAGATTAGGCTAAGTTCAAATTGAGAGCCAGGTGGAATAGCTCTGTTTTACAGGCCCTGCGGAAGGAATTAAATCCTGCAGGGCCCTGGTCTCATGGGACAGAACATTCCACCAGGTCGGAGCCATCACTGAGAAGGCCCTGGCCCTGGTGGAGGATAATCTGATTTCCTTAGGGCCCAGTGTGGGAATGTTCAGGGTTGCAGGAGAGGATATATTGTCTGATTATATCCTTATCCAACTTGTGTTAACAAGTTCCCCAATTTCAGCAGAGTAACACATTCCCCTTTATTTTAAGTTTGCAATGGCAGCGTTTGCTCAGGCTCGCTAAAGCCTCTATAATAACTGTTCTGGTAATTTCGCCTTATTCCCTCATAAAATAGAAGAGACGACACAGTCTTTTACAAAAGTATAAAAAGAGTTTACTCACATTCTGTTCACATTCAGATCCCAGAAGGCAGACTTAGCTTAATGAAGTAACATACACTTGGAATCTATCTCTTAAGAAGACAGTCCCTTTGTCCTCTCTTGGGAAGCCAAGAGGGCATCTTTGGCTTAGTAGATGTTGTGTCTTCAATGCATGTGGTGAAAGAGAGAGAGATGGCTGCCCTGCCCTGTGCTTTTGTCATTACCTGCACAGGTGAGGCCACACCCACCTCTAGTCATATGCAGAGGAAGTCTGTCCCAGCCCAGAAGGAAACAGGAAGTTTACCTGCTGTCTGGACAAACATCCCTCCCCATGTGTAAACATGTTCACTCTAGGAATGTTGTACTTGACTGCTCTTGTGTTTCACATCCCACACCCAGGACGTCTAAACTATGATTATTCATGGACCTTAAGGACCTCTGCGGGGCATACCAGGAGAGGTGATCCCGTAGACAGTTCCACTGGGCATACTCAGAGAGCATTTTTGAATTCTCCTCCCAAGTGACAGCTGCTTTGGGCAGGGTGGGGTCTTCAAGGCAAGGAGTGTGGGACCCACCTGCGATCCCTGTTTCTGGGGAATTCTTCGCACTTCCAAACTCCTTGAACTTCTCACACTTTCCCCGCACATTTTATTAAGATGTGGTGTTAAGATGTTAAGAACGGTGGACTCATAATCTGGTGAACCTGGTTCGCTTCCCCGCTCCTCCACATGCAGCTGCTGGGTGACCTTGGACTAGTCACACTTCTTTGAACTCTCTCAGCCCCACTCACCTCACAGAGTGTTTGTTGTGGGGGAGGATGGGAAAAGGAGATTGTGATAAAGCGGGATATCAAATCCAAACTCCTCCTCCTCCTCCTCCTCTTCTTCTTCTTCTTCTTCTTCTTCTTCTTCTTCTTCTTCTTCTTCTTCTTCTTCTTCTTCTCCTCAGGGCTTCTTCAAGAGAACGGTGCAGAATAACAAGCACTACACGTGTATGGAGAGCCAGAATTGCAAGATCGACAAGACACAACGCAAGAGGTGTCCCTATTGCCGGTTCCAGAAGTGCCTTGTGGTGGGCATGAAACTCGAAGGTGACTCCAGTTGGCATAGTCTTGGGCGGGCGGGAGGGGGTGAGTCTTTGCAACACAGAAGGTAGGTGCTGATGGGAAAGTGCCTTCAGCCAAGTGGGTGGGGGAGGGATCCTGACATCTAGCCTATGTCCTGGATGCTGCTGCCTCTGATCTAACCGCGGCCAGGAGGGCTTCTGCTCCAGCCCAAACAAGATGTGGGGACGTGAGACTTGACGTGGGCAGGAGTGGGTGGAAGGACTGGTGACTTGACTCCTACCAGCCATTTTCTTCCTCGTTCCCCCTCTTAACCCCCGTTGCTATTCTACCTCTGAGGGGGCGGGGAAGCAAAACATATAGGTATACATGCATTTCTTGCCTAGAATGCAAAACCTTCCCTGGCCAGGACCTGCGTTTTTGAAAAGAGCGCGCCTCCACACACAGCGTCCACCCAAACAACAGTGCCAGGTGGTTTAAAAGAGACTTTTTGAGATGTTCTAGATATGCTTCCTTTATATCTTTAGCCTCTTTCCCCTCTACCCACCCCGTCCCCTAGTAATCCCCCCTTCTCCTTCTGCTGGGTTTCCATGTGTCCCGTGTGGGTCTCTAGAAGAAGGGCAGGGACCTTACCCTGCAAGGACTCTTGGAAGTGAGACCATGTAAAATGTAAAGGAGCTGAGTGCTTTTTCTGTGTATGCTGTCAAGCTTAGTTGCAAGCCACAATATCCTTATTACTATTAATTCAGTGTTCCATTTGAGTGGAGGCCCCCTAAGGCCGTTATCATTGGGAAAGTCGGATAATGATGACAGTATTCTTGTGGTTCCTCATGAGCCAGTGATGGTAACCAACCTGGAAGGCTTTAAAAGAGGATTGGACGAATTCATGCAGGATGATAAGGCTATCAATGGCAGCAGTGCTTTCAGACGTGCTCAGATCCTGCTTGCATGTTTCCCATGGGGGTATCTGGGTGGCCACTGTGAGAACAGGATGCGGGGCTGGATGCCCCCCCCCCCGCTTGGGCTCCTCTTATGTTCTTGAGGCAAAATGCCTGTGCAGCCTCTTCTGACGCTCTTATGTCCAAAGAGCATTTCGTGCCCGCCGCCTCACCCGCATCATAATGCTGACTCTTTGAGAAAGGGCTAGCAATAGGGTGATAATTAAATCTGACAGGAGTCCCTCCCCACGTCTCATTGCTCAGGCCCAATTCCTGATGCTCGGTGCGCTTTGCTGGAGAAGTCCTGAAAAAAAGCCGCATTTATTTTTATATTGCTTTTAAAACCCGACTTTCCAGCTCTGTTTCCACTGAGTGAGCTGAAGATTGGTATATTTCCCATTTAGAGTCTAGCAATTAAAAAGCCGCAGTACCAATTCAATGCACACTATTTGCTGGTACTCCCAGTTTAAAACCCGACTTTCCAGCTTTGTTTCCGCTGCCGCTGCCACTGCGGGTTGCTGTCTTGTACGGGGGACCTTTCTGCCTTGGAGAGCTGAGGGCTGCCTGTAGCTTGCAGCGGCGTGGCAGCCTGGAGAGCAGGATGGGGCGGCGGCTTTGAACAACATAAAGTGAAAGCAAATTGCTCCATGGGGTGGAAAGGAGGAGGCGAGGCTGGGCGCTGGTCCCACGGGAGGCTGCTCCACAGCATAGTAGTCTAGGTCTGGAAGGACACATGTCTCCGGGAACCAATTGGGGTTTCAAATAATAAAAACAAGATAAAAATAGACACACAGAGAGATCATATGAGAGCTATCTTCAAATACATAAAGGGCTGTCGCATAGAAAATGGACCATGCTTGTTTTCTCCTGCTCCGGAGGGTAGGACCCGAACCCATGGTTTCAAGCGACAAGAAAGGAGATTCATTCAGACTCAGCATCAGGAAGAAATTTCTGACAGCCAAAGCTGTTTGACAGTGGAAGGGTCTCCCGCGGGAGGTGATGGTCTCTCCTTCCTCGGAGGCTTTGAAGCAGAGGTTGGAGAGCCACCTGTCAGGGGTTCCGTAGTTGTGATTCCTGCACTGCGGCAAAGCCCAAGTAAAGACTACCAATTTTATCAGATCATTAAGGCTAGTTCCATAGTTGCCAGGCTTGCGATGAGGGTTGTCTTGAAAATGATGGTTCTGTTGCCTATGTCATAAAGGAATGCCAAATCATATAAAGTGTCCGGAGGTTCTACTCGTCTTCAAAATCTCAGATATGTGTGCTTCTCTCCATTAAAGCTGTATTCCAGAGTGTGTGGTACAAAGTGTCCAGTGTAAGATTTTGGGCTGTGTTCCACTGAGTTGCAATTATTATTATTAATATTAATTAATTAATTACATTTCTAGACTGCCCTTCATCCGAGGATCACAGGGCAGTGTACAATATAAAATCACAAAAATACATCCCTTAGTAACAATTAAAAAACAATGTCCCCCCACAGTTTAAAAGGCCACAGATGATGATGATGATGATAATTATACCCCACCCATCTGGTTTGGTTTCCCCAGCCACTTTGGGTCGCTTACAGCATATCTAAAAACATAATAAAATTAGCCAAAGGCCTGACTGAAGAGGAATGTTTTTGCCTGGCACTTAAAGATATGTAGAGATGGCACCAGGCTAGCCCCCCATGGGGAGAGTATCCCACAAGTGGGGAGCCACCACAGGAAAGGCCGCTTCTCATCTTGCCGCCCTCTGGATCTCTCGTGGAGGGGCCACATGAAAAAGGGCCTCCTTGAGGAGTGGTGCTCCTGAGCCATTTAAGGCTTTATAGGTCAAAACCAGCACTGAATTGGGCCTGAAAACTAAGTGGCAGCCAGTTGAACCACAGTTGGCATTATATGCTCAAACTGTCTTATTCATGCTGCCAAGGTCATATATAAGACCAATTCTTTTGACAATATATTTACATTTGTATCATCAAAAATATTCAGTAACATTAATTTTGGGCAACGAACAATAGTTTCTTTAGCAATATTTATCATTCATGTCAAGAATAAATTCCAAAAATCTTGCACCAAATTACAGTAAATGATAATATGTACGAAGTTTATTGCAGTCCCTCCACCTAGTAGGTGATAAAGAAGGAAATACTTTTGACATTTTCAAAGGAGTGCAATACCATCTGTGAAATAATTTCAAGGAGTTTTCCCAAAGAAATCTGGAAGCAGATTTTAAGAACTGTGATTCCCAAATTTTATTCCCGTCCTTCCCAAAAAATATCCCCATATTTGTGTGCAAATATATAGTTCCCATATCTTTTTGAGGGGTTCCATAGATCCATTGATAACCTACATTAAGGAATATAGAGTATAATTAAAATCTAATCCTTTCCCTGCTCTACCCATTGTAATTTTCAAATTTTGTTAAGGGTGATTGTCCCTTCACCATCTCCAGTTGCACATACAGACTCAGACATGCTTATGGGTGAGCTGTGTGATAAGCCAGTGGAGATAGGGTTTTCGTGTATGTGTGCTGGAGATACTTTGTACATGCTCAGAAGCACCCTCTACACATATCCCAAGGCATGTGGATGAAAGCAGGCAGTGCCAAGAAGGCATGTGTCAGAGCTGCCTCTAGGTCCCAGCTCACAGAGGACCAACGCCAGGTTGATGTAATGTACAAAAGTCTTTATTGAAGTTTAGTTTCCATTTCAACGCCAGAGCGTGCAGCCCTACGTCTTAGACCTTAGATCGGCGAAGTCCCGTCTGAATCACCTCCCCTTCCGCACCAGTTTAAGATCCTAGCCCTGCTCCACCTTCTGCGCTGTTCTCTCCTCCTCTGGGTCCTCCTGCCCACCGGGACATTGCCCTTTCTGGACTCCTCCGACGCTGAGTCGCTCAGCTCCTCCCCCTGCCTCCGGCGGGCTTTAGGACCCGGTTCCCAATCCTCATTCTCTGCTGTCCCGCGCTCCTGTACATTTGAACTTGTTTCTCGCGCCAACCCAGTGACCTTTCTCCTAACCGTTACACTGCTTCTATCACTGCTTCCCTCTTCCGTGACACTGGCTGGATCTGACCTCCCCTCCGTTGCCTGACTCTCCGATGGACGCGTGGTCAGCTCTGCCTCGTCTCCTCTCCCTGGTGGGGAAAGCACTGGCCCCGATACCTGGGACTCTTCCCCCCCACTCTGCTCTGGTGGGGAAGCTGGTCCTGATTTCCAACTACTGCTCTGGGAGTCCCTGCTGCCCCCTTGCTCCTGGGGCGTTCCCCTTGGGAACCCCCTGCCCCTGGCCACTGGCGCCCCCTTTTGTGAATCTTCCGATTCGCTGGAGAGGCTCATGGAATCCCTCGGACCACTGTCCCCTCCTACGCTCCCCTCGGATTCCTCCCCCTCGCTCTCCATCTCCCCTCTTCCCTGTGCCTCTGCTCCTGAGCCCCTGACAGCATGTCTGTGTGTTTGTTTGGGCACTAGGGGTATACCAATTTCCTGTATCATAATGGGATGCACTTTAGCTTAAAAACACTGAAAAAGGGACTAATTATTTTCAGTTATGGAAAAAGGTTGCCCTAAAATGAAAAGTTGGAAACACTGTATATGTAAAGTTACTACTCATAACTATCAGCACTTTTAAAAACTTCATGGAACTGTTTATAACTTTTACAGCTGCCTGGAACTTCCTAAAACTTTGGCGAATGTTCAAGAAGAATCCAAATATTGGTCTATAGGGAAAGATTTTTGGGCAAACAATTAACTTCTTAATTTTTAATATTTCTTTCTGTGGCAATATACAATTGTGGTTGGAGAAACCCAGCTGGATGGGCAGGGTATAAATATAATCATAATCACAATCATAATCATAATCATAATCATTACAATGTCGCACAAGATCCTCAATTTATTCTCAGCAATAGAAGTGATGAACCATGTATAAAACACTGTACATGTATTAGAAAATTTGCAAGCTCTATTTTTCCTGTATACATGCTATGCATAATACATTATACAGTTACATATACAAAAATCAATGTATTGATTTCAGGGTGACCTTTTTTCAAAAGTTTTGGAAATGACAGTTCATTCCTTTGTTTTTAGGCAAAAGTTCATCTAACTAAGCTACAGGAACATGAGGTTGTAAAAAAGTTCTAACCCTAGCAAACACTTCCCTTTCCAAAGATCCCAGGGGAAAGGAATAAAAATAATATTAAGATTTGCTTTTTGTTTAAATCCCAGCATTTATTCCGGCAGGTGCTCAGCTTTTTCTACCGTTGCAAGGAAATAGCCTCCTATCCTGAGCAGTACCGAGTGTCTCGGCCACGGTCCCGACTCACTGGAGTCCATTGGGCACGCCCATTGTGCAGAACCTGGCTGGCTGGAACCCCTCTGATAGCAGGCACCATGGGGGGGGGGATCTGCTCGGTGGTGAAGTGCCCCCACTTTGCATGCCAAAGGCTCCAGGTTCAATCCTTGGCACCCCCCCCCCTTAAAAGGACCCTTGGCCGGAGAGCTGCTGCCAGCACAGCAGACAATACCGGTGGGTTAGATGGACCCTTAGCTAGAACCCCCACCAGTGTCCGCCAGATTCTTCTGTTCTGTGCCTTGGCGGAGCTTGTGTGATGAAACCTTGGGCCTCATCCTGGAGGTTTCTGAGCTACAATTCCCATCAGCCCCAGCTGATGGTGGTTGATGGGAGTTGTAGTCCAAAATATTTCTTTGTTTGCATTTATATCCCACCTCGTTCTCCAAGGAGCTTAAGGTGGCAGAGGTACAGGGTTCTCCCTTCCCGATTGAATCCCATCGCAACACTCTCTAGCAATACCATTGCAGTGCCTTTGAGTGAATGCAGAGTGCCCATACCCTGTGATGCCTTGCGACTGGCCTTTGCGTGGCTTTATCCACCAGGGGTCGCCGTGAGGGGCGGAGAAGGGCTATAGTTCAGAAGGTCCCAGGCTTAGTCCCCAGGGACATCTCCAGGAAGCAGGGCTGGGAGAAGACTTATGAGGAGATGCTGCCAGTCAGTGGAGACAATTCCGAGCTCTATAGACCAGGAGTCTCTGACTTGGCAAAAGGCAACTACCCCACGTTCTTATGTTCTTCTATTATTCTGCGTGAAGCAAATGGGTGCATGAAAAAGAGAACGAAAGAGAAGGATGCTCCCTGGTTGGATGCTATTTTTTCATTCATTACTTGCATTTATATCTCCTCTTTTCCTCGGAGAAGCTCAATGTGACATCCACATAGCGTCCAGAGTGGCGCAATCTAATCCCAAGGACAACCCTGTGAGGTAGGCTAGGGTGACAAGCAGTGACTGGTCCAGGGGGCAAACTTGTATGAAATATTGTGGGAGGGCAGGTAAGCCCCTTCCTGCACACACATCACATCACTTGAGTAGCAATGCCCATCAACCGGGGGGGGGGACTGTCCCCCTCGAATATTTTGTTAGGGGGTGGGCAAAGGGACCTCGACCCCTAGGAGTTGGTTTCTACGGGCTGGCCTCTAATGCCACACCCAGGGAGCTTCGAGGCCGAGTGGGAGGATTTGAACCCAGGTCTCTCCCAGGTCCTAGTAAACTAATCACTATGCCACTATGACAGCAATTTTGGATGGCTTCGGGGCGTAGTGGTTTTTTAGGTTCTCTTTTAGCACGTCCCATGGCACTGCCTGGACTGCTAGTGGCGCGACCAAAACTCGGGCCATTTCAAACACCTCGGGCTCGCAGAGGCCGAGGAATAGGCCCCACTTACTCTCCTCTGACCCTTCCGTCAGCTCGTTTGCTTGGATGCAGCAGCCGAACCGAGCAAGACAGGAGTCCCATGATTCAGAAGCTGGGGCAAATGGCAGTAGAGGCACGAGTGAAGCCATGGTTCCGATGCCGATGTGGTGGGCGATGGATGGAACACAGTGCTCTAGCCAGTATGGTTAGCTCTGAATTGGGTTCTGTTCAGTGATTTTGCTCAGTGAGTGTCCAAATGTGGCTGTGCTCTGATGTCCATCTGATCCCATCCCCGTCGCCAGTATTAAATAGTGGGTGGACATAGCAGACAACACAGAGATTTCTCCAAGTAGTTCTTTATAGGTAAGCTGGAACTGAACTGAACAGCAAACAGCTCAGCCGGCCTGCTTTTATAGGCAGCCGGCTGTCAACATTGTAACAACAACAGCCCAGGGTTTCCCGCCTAAATTAACTTACGTGGACCTGAGTGACAACTATATACACAATACCCCTGTTGGCCAGGGTGAGAACTTCAATACATAACACTGGGCCTTCCTGGCCGGATTTTGTCTGATGCCTTTTCCCCGCTTTCTCTCCCTTTGCCCCTTCTTCTCCTCCCTCCCTCCTCCCTCCAGCCGTGCGTGCCAACCGCATGCGGGGTGGCTGGAACAGGTTCAGGCCCATGTACAAGCAGGACCGAGCCATGAAACAGCAGAAGAAGGCGCTGATCCACGCCAACAGCTTCAAACTGGAGACGGCGGCCCAGCCGCCCATCGTGTCCCCGGTGCAGGCGGCGGAGGAGTCCGGCGGGCTGTCGGCCTCGCTGCACGACCTGAGCCAACACTACCAGCCTGAGTTGGCAAAGGGGCTACCCCTGCCCAGCAGCAGCAGCAGCTCCAGCAGTGGCAGCAGGATAAGCAGCTCCAACGCCATGACGCCCATCGACTATGAGTGCAGCTCCTACGGGACGCCCGCGCTGGCCATGCCGGTGCCCTCGGGTCACGGGCCGCTCTCGGGTTACCACTACCCGCCTTTCGCCAGCTGGGCCATCAAGTCCAAGTTCCCGGACCCATACGTGATGCATCCAAACGAGGCAGCTCCGCCGTACCCCTACCCAGAGGTCTACCCCAGCGGCGGCTCCCCAGCCACTGGGGCCGACATGCCCAACGTGATCCTGAAGTTGCTGGAGCAGGAGCCCGACGAGGCGCAAGTCAAGGCCTGCATCCTGTCCTGCCTGCAGGAGGAGCAGAGCAAGGGCCTCCACAACAAGCTCAGCGCCTTTGGCCTCATGTGTAAGATGGCAGATCAGACCCTCTTCGCCATCGTGGAGTGGGCACGCAGCTGCATCTTCTTCAAAGAGCTGGAGGTGAGGGGGGGGCTGTTGCTTTTCGCGGGGCGGGGGATGAACCCTGAGAGGAAATGGCTTCCCACGACCTACATCTCCCCGACTTGGACATGTTTCCAGCGGTTGCTTTGTTTGCTTTGTTTGGGGTGGGGGTGGGGGTGGGTGGTGAGGAGGAAGGTTGAACTGTGGCTGGAGCTAGCTGAAGCGAGGCCTGCTTTGAGCACGTGCAGAGCTCAATGGTTAGAGTGTCAGACTAGGAAAAAGTTAACAGTAGATTGGGAGCAAAATTCTCTTAGCAGTCTGTCCTGAAATGATGACGAACTTAACACCAGTGTGTACCTCACAGCATATCGGTAGTTTTGAGGATAAAATAGAGGGGAGCCCAGGTAGAATATAAATGTGATATAACAGTAAAAGGAGGGTTAGGCAAATGTGTGGGGTGTAAGGTGAACAGTGGCTACTAGTCATGATGGCACCTCCAGAGTGAATACTAGTTGCCTGGGGCTCAACAGTGGGAGAGAACTGCTAACCCCCCCCCCCCGTAAATGTCCTGCTTTCGTGGTGAGTTCCTGCCACCACCCCCCCAGTGGAAATAAAGACACATGACACAATTATTAAGGTTAATGGGCTAAATAAGGCCACAACTTTATTGGTTACAGGTGATGAACGGTATTGGCTTAGGCATTGGTCCTAACCGACTATATCCGGCTTCAGCCCATCCGCTTGAAGTCCAGGAAGGGTTAACCACCAGTAGGGGGAGTCCTGCTGATGCACATCAACTAGGAACTCCCCCGGGGTCACCGATAGGGGGCGTGCCTTAGGCCCTCACCTCTGGGCAGGGAGGTGGAATAGATTGCTCCTGGGGTTTTTCCTGGGTTTGGGCTCTTCTGTCCTCTTCCAGTGACAACCTATAAATTAATAAATTATATAGAGATGGATTTCTCCCGGTGATGGGAGGCTTGAGGGTGGCTCCAAGCAATGGGAATCTGACGGGATGGGTGCTGTGGCTTGATCTGGGCTGAGGTCTTGTGATTTGTATTTGAATGGCCAGCAGGGTGTGGATGGAGAAATCAGAGGCTGGCTACAAGAAAGAACCAGTGTGGTGTAGTCGTTAAGAGTGTCAGACTAAGACCTGGGAGAGACCAGGGTTCAAATCCCCACCTGGCTGCCATGAAGCTCACTGGGTGTGACCTTGGTCCATTCACTGCCTCTCTCAGCCTAACCCACCTCACAGGGTTGTCGTGGGAATTGAATGAGGAAGGGGAGAAAATCATGTACACCACTTTGAGCTCCTTGGGGGGGGGGGGAAGCTGGGATATAAATGCTAATGCTAATGCTAATGATAATAATACAGTCACACCTCGGGTTGAAGACGCTTCAGGTTGCGCACCGTGCTGAACCTGGAAGTACTGGAACAGGTTATTTCTGGGTTTCAGCACTTGTGCTTGCGCAGAAGCACTAAATTGCACTTTGCGCATGCGCAGAAGTGCTGAATTTGGTTGATATTTGGAGAACAAAAAACCCTCTTGAGAGAGAGGGAACCTTCTTTTCTGAAGCCAAAATGACATGGACTAGAATTGACCAAATATGGGTTACTAGAGGAATGGCACCAAAGATAAAAAAGTAGAAATCTGCCCCAAAACTTGCTCCGACCATAATGCCGTAAAGATGGAGATGAAGCAAATAACTGCTTGCTCCTTCAGATGGAGGATGAATGACACCTTATTTAGAGATGAAGAAGTATACAAAAAGGCCCAAAAAACTTTGAGAGACTATTTTGAAATAAATATGAAGACCAATGTTGAAAAAAGAGTAATCTGGGACGCAAGTAAAGCCGTTATGCGAGGATTCTTGATACAACAAAATGCAATAAAGAAGAGAAGCCAAAATGAGAAGAAAGATAAGATTTTGGAGAAGATAAAAGAAGGGGAAAGGAAATTAAGATC
Organism: Podarcis gaigeae; assembly: GCF_964106915.1. NCBI lineage: Eukaryota > Metazoa > Chordata > Lepidosauria > Squamata > Lacertidae > Podarcis > Podarcis gaigeae. The sequence goes on from NC_139695.1 coordinate 22,748,154, forward strand.
AAAACCAAAGTCTCATGAGATCTTGAGAGAAATTAAGTTATATCAAACACAATACATGGAATTGATGAATCAAGAAATAGAATGGAAAATTAAACAAATGAGACAAAATACTTTTGAATCAGCAGATAAATGTGGTAAATTATTGGCTTGGCAAATGAGGAAAAGACAAAAACTGAATAAGGTTGCAAATTTAGAAGTGGAAGGAAAGAACATCTATAATCCAATTGAGATCAGAAACTGCTTCCAGAGATATTTTAAATAACTATATTCACAAGGGCCGCAGAAAGAATCGGACATAGAACAATTTCTTGAGAAAAATGGATTGAAAAAAATTTCTCATGAAAGTAAAATAGTTTTAAATCAGAAAATAACTGAACAGGAAATAGAAGGTGCCATTCAAAACATGCAATTGGGTAAATTTCCGGGACCGGATGGGTTGACTTCCAGATATTATAAAGCTTTGAAGGAGTGGTTACTACAACCTTTGAAGGAAGTCTGCAATGAAATTTTGGAGGGGAAAAGGGCACCAGAATCGTGGAAAGAGGCTTTTATTACACTTATACCGAAGACAGAGCCTGAAAAGACTCAACTTAAGAACTACCGCCCTATTTTGTTACTAAATGTGGATTACAAAATCTTTGCTGACATTTTGGCTAAGAGATTGAAAAAAGTTTTGATGGAGGATATTCATAGAGACCAAGCGGGCTTTCTCCTGAGAAGACATCTGTCAGACAATGTAAGGAACTTAATTGACATTTTGGAAAAGTTAGAAGTGAATATAAATACCAAAGCAGTTTTGATATTTGTGGACGCGGAGAAAGCCTTTGACAACATTTCTTGGAGTTTTATGAAGAAGAATCTCCAGGGGATGGGGGTAGGCCAAGGATTCGAATACAGTATAGGTGCAATATATTCAGAGCAAAAAGCAAAGCTAATTGTAAATAATGTGGTTACGGAAGAATTCAAGATAGAAAAAGGGACACGTCAGGGGTGCCCAATCTCTCCATTACTTTTTATATCAGTCCTGGAGGTTTTGTTGAACATGATTAGAAGGGATCAGCTGGTTAAAGGGGTACAGGTCGGAGTTAAACAATACAAATTGAGAGCATTTGCAGATGATTTGGTACTTACATTACAAGAGCCAGAATCTAGTACTAAAAGGGTTCTAGAATTAATTCAAGAGTTTGGTCAAGTTGCAGGATTTAAATTGAACAAATTAAAAACTAAGGTATTAGAGAAAAATTTAACACCTATAGAAAGGGAGAGGTTTCAGAATGAGACAGGGTTAAATGTGGTTAAGAAAGTGAAATATTTGGGGATTAATATGACAGCTAAAAATGTGAATTTGTTTAAAGATAATTATGAGAAATGTTGGACAGAAGTGAAAAAAGATTTAGAAATTTGGACAAATTTGAAGCTTTCCTTGTTGGGTAGAATTGCAGTTATAAAGATGAATGTATTGCCTAGAATGTTATTTTTGTTTCAAACATTGCAAATTGTTGACAAGATGGACTGTTTCAAGAAGTGGCAGAAAGATATTTCTAAATTTGTCTGGCAGGGCAAGAAGCCCAGAATAAAATTTAAGATATTAACTGATGCAAAGGAAAGGGGTGGATTTGCCCTGCCAGACCTTAAACCATATTATGAATCAGCAGCTTTCTGCTGGTTGAAAGTCTGGCTGCTTCTGGAGAATACAGACATTTTGGACTTAGAAGGTTTTAACAATGCTTTTGGATGGCATGCATATCTGTGGTACGACAAGGTCAAAGCTCATAAAGCTTTCAAAAATCATATTGTCAGGAAAGCATTGTACAATGTCTGGATTAAGTATAAAGATTTGCTGGAAAATAAAACTCCAAGGTGGTTGTCGCCAATGGAGGCAAAGGCTGTAAAAAAACTTAATATGGAGTCAAAATGGCCGCGATACTGGGAAATTTTGGAACAAGAAGGGGATAAACTGAAATTGCAGAGTTATGAGAAATTAAAAGATAAAGTGCGAGATTGGCTCCATTATTATCAAATAATGGAGATTTACAAGATAGACAGGAAAATTGGCTTCCAGGTGGAAAGATCAAAACTGGAAACAGAATTGCTAGAACCCAATACAAAAAATTTGTCAAAAATGTATAACTTGCTGTTGAAATGGAATACACAGGATGAAACGGTCAAATCAGCTATGATCAAGTGGGCACAAGATATTGGTCATAACATTATGTTTGCTGACTGGGAAAAGTTGTGGACCACTGGTATGAAATTTACGGCATGTAATGCCTTAAGAGAGAATATTATGAAAATGATTTATAGGTGGTACATGACCCCAGTCAAGCTTGCAAAAATTTACCACTTGTCTGATAATAAATGTTGGAAATGTAAAGGAAATCAAGGTACGTTCTTTCACCTTTGGTGGACGTGCCCAAAGATTAAGGCGTTCTGGGAAATGATTTATAATGAACTGAAAAAGGTATTTAAATATACCTTCTTGAAGAAACCAGAGGCCTTTCTCTTGGGTATGGTCGGCCAATTGGTGTCAAACAAGGATAGAACATTCTTTATGTACGCCACAACAGCAGCAAGAATACTCATCGCAAAGTATTGGAAGACACAAGATCTACCCACCTTGGAAGAATGGCAGATGAAGGTGATAGACTATATGGGATTGGCAGAAATGACCGGCAGAATCCGAGACCAGGGGAGAGAGACAGCGGAAGAAGATTGGAAGAAATTTAAGGACTATCTTAAGAAACATTGCAAAATAAATGAATGTTAGAACGATGTTGGTTTAGAAATTAAGTGGTTTCTAGCTGTAATGATTATATAATTAAGAAAAGAAAAGTTGAAAATCAATAGAAATTATGGGAGGGATTTGCTGTGATTAATTAATTAGAAATTGGAATACAGAAAGGGGAGGTATGAGGAGGTCGGGAAAGTAAGGTATAAGAAAATAAGGGATTGAAATTATACTTGTTGTGGTATGTGGTTTTTTGGTTTTTTTGTTATTTTTTATTTTTATATAACTTTTTGGAAACGTCAATAAATATCTTTTTAAAAAAACAAAACAGAAGTGCTGAATTGCAACCCGTGCGTGCGCAGACACGGCGCTGCAGGTTGTGGATGCTGCGAGTTGCGAACGTGCTTCCCGCACAGATCACGTTTGCAACCCGAGTGTCCACTGTAATAAAAAAAAAGATAAAATATTTGAAGATATTAGTACTGTGCAAGTGATCAGTGCTGTGAATTGATGAGTCAACACGGGGGCGGGGAGTGGTGTTGTGTTCAAACTGTGGGAGATGGAAAATATTTCGCAAAAGTGACTCTGAAATAATTGGAGAGGGCAGGAAAGTGCCTTGGTGGTAGAAGCAAAGACCCCCTCCACCCCACTCCCCGCCTCCTGCCGATAGATTGGACAATTGCAGTGTCTGGGCTCTCCCTCCAGACTGGTGTGTGGGTTCTATTTTGCAGCATTTCACTGACACAATAAGAGCGCGTTTGTGGTGTAGTTGCACCAGACTGTCCAAATATCATTCTGCTTTATTAGTTGTTCTGCAGTGTTATTGTGCTATTACTATCTGAAGGAGCAACTCTTGTGCAACAGATGCTGAATGAAACGACGCCCCAGCCCACTGCTCCACACAATAGCCCTCACATTTCTGGTATGAAATGTTATAGGATTTCAGCAGGAAGTTATGGGGCCTGCACCAGTTGTGCTCCCTGAAACTTTTGCAGGGGCAAACTGTCCTGAAAGTGGGATAACCTATAACCACCCTGATACCTAGAGATGGGAAGGCCTGGAAACCCCCCCGGAAAATTCGAAAAAAACCCCAGGTTTTTTTCTGTTTTTCCCCAAAACTCTTTTCCCCCGGAATTTTTTTTAAAAAATAGTTTGATATAGTTTGAATATTCCACACATATTTTTTTTCAATCTTTCTTGAAAAAAACGGTTTGGGGAAAAAACAGAAAAAAGCCTGGTCCCTCCCCCAATTTTTCAATTCCCCCCCCCACTGACACCAGGAGGCAGGTGCTCTCACTGTACTCTTTGCGTGGCGATACCCGCCCCCTCCCACAGATGAAATAAATAAAGACACCGGAGACCAGAATTAAGGTTGATGGGCGAAAATGACCACAACTTTATTGATTACAGGTAAGAGCGGTATTGGCTTTAGGCATTGGCCCCCTAACAGATTAACCGGTCTAACCGGGGAGGGTTAATCACCAACAGGGGGAGCCCCCCAGATGTACATCCGTAGGCGCTCCCCAAGGGGTTACCGCTCGGGGGCGCGCTTTAGGCCCTAGCCTCCGTAGGTTTCGGACGAGGCGACGTCCGGAGTCCTTTAACGAACTACCCTCCAAGCATTGGGGGAGGTGATGGCGATCCTCCCCCCCGACCTCATTTGCATAACAATACCCTGGCCAATGCCTAACCGCTGCCGAGGAGGAAAAGGGGCGAGCCTAGGCTGCCCTGACCTTAAGTGCCCTCCTGGTAGACCCATTGGCTGGCGCTCCTATAGATTAATATGTATGAGCTCCCTGAATCCCGCGGGGCTAGGGTAGCCCCGCGATAGTGCGGGTGGGGGCGCGCGCCCGCAACCCCCCCCCCCCCCGTAGCTCGGGAGTGGCTTTCCGGCAACTGCTCAAAACATTTTCGTTAGGGCTGTTGTAAACAGCCCATCTGAACACATAGAAGCTGCATGTGATTTACTTCCTTTTAACCACTGCTGACTTTAATCATCTTTTGAATACTCTTAAATACCTGCTTTTAACTGTGTTTTATCAATCATTTTAATGTTCTGTTGTATATTTTTGTTAACTGTTTAGAAGCTGTCTTACTATCATGCAGTTTATAATATATAATAACAAATTCAATTAAAAAACCCACACACTCTCCTTTTCCTTTCAAACAGAGTTTGAGCCTTAGTACAACACTTCTGGGCCTGGCATGCAAAAAAATTGAAAGCTGTTTTTTAGAAGTCCATGAGAAAAATGACAAAGAGGAAGAAGAAATGGAAATGATAGCAGTAGTTCAGAAAATGAGATAGAAGAAACTGCATGTATATGTTGTGTCTTCTGTTTCTTTTCTTTTTAAAGCACTACTCAAAGGGTAGACCTTCTATGGAGCTTACCGTAAATATTGAGGTGGACCTTAACTTCATTTGCTGTTGGTGCTAAGGGGCAAATCTGATTATTTTTTATGTTGATGGTTTCTTGCTTTTTTTTTTGTTGCTTTTGAGGGAAAGCGAGGTGGTTACCTGTTTCATTGCAAGCATAATACTTTTACATACATTGCATTTCATGCAATTTGTAAAACTACTCCACACTGAACATTTTTTCAATTTCCCCAAAATTTCTATTTTTTCTGGAAAAAAACAGGGGGAGGGGAACATTTTTTTCTCATGGCATCAAAATTTCTGGAATTTTTACATCTCTACTGATACCATCATGAATGTACAATGACCAGTTTTGGAACTTCGTTTGCTTCCAAGATCTGTGGCTAGTTTCCTGATGGAAGCCTTCTTCCCTGGGGCTCTCCTGTGTCTGATAAATACTTTGAAAGCTCATTGGAGAGTCTGTAGTGGGATGGTCTGCAAAGGAGGGCCATGGCTGCTCTTGGACTCAGCTGTAATTATCTTCATAGAATCATAGAATTGTAGAGTTGGAAGGGTCCTCCAACCCCCTGCAAAGCAGGAATCTCAGCTAAAGCATCCAGGACAGATGGCCAACCTCTGCTTAAAAACCTTCAAAGAAGGCACTTCCGGAGGCGGCGCCATCGGCAATGGCGGATTCCCTCTAGTTCTGAGGGATTTAGCTCCGCGGAAATCGGGTCTTGCCGCTACGGCGAAGCGGGGACCCTTCTGAAACCACAGGCGGGTGAAGCCTGTGACCGTGGGACTCGGTGGGCACCTTCAGCGCCCCCCCCAATCTGCAAAGGAACCCGGTTCCGGGTTCCGGAGCGAAACGGGGTGTCTGGCGCGGTGCTGAGAGTCAATTGCTTCTTCCGTGGAGTGAAGCCGCACAGCTGTTGCCGGAGAGCGCTGACCTTTTTCTTGTGACAATTCGGCTATCAAACAACTACCCGTGAGTAGGTCAAGTTTAAAGATCTGAGAATAAGTGATAAAAGTACTAATTTGGCACCGAAGCGGGAAGGTGTAAACAGGAAGTCTGCCTTCTGTTTCTTGTAAACAGATCAAAGCAAAGACTGTCTAAGCCAAGACTTGGAAAATCGCTTTAAAAGGACTTAAATCCTAACATCAATATAAGAGAACTCCCTCCCTGAGTTTCAGGAGAGGGGAGGGAAAAGGGGGGAGCATTTTTCCCTGCAAAAAAAGAGAGAAAAGGGAACAAAGACCACCACTTAATGCCTGGGAACGGACTGTCAAGGGACAATAGAATTGCCGTACTGTGAATCGCGCTGTTTATGGACAATGTAACTTTTTGACAGTCAACTCTGCAAGAGAGATACTTTGATTCTGAAGGGTTTCTCCGGAGTTGAAGGAAGTTGAAACTGTTGCTTACTTCGTTAAATGGGGGATTTGGGAAAGTTGGAAAAGTTATTTTATTGTAACAAGTATTGACTGTTACTGTGTCCCCCTAGAGGAACTTTGAAATTGCTACAACTGGCCAGGGAATTTTCCACTCTAAACTGGCCAGGGGAATTTTCCACTGCAAAACAAGCTCTGGCCGTGGGATTGACCTTGATCCCTAGATAAAGTGTTATGGCAAACTTGCCTCAGGAAAAAACAACAAGATCGGGTAAAATTAGACTGCAGCAGCGAAGAGCATCAGCATCTGGCCCTTCTGCTCCACTAGGGGAAGATTCTGGTCAAGTTGGGCCAAAAGGAATGGCATCTGAAGAGGGTCTAGCTTCAGCATTAGGCAAAATTTATGAATCTTTGGAAAAATTAAGTAAACAAGTTGCTGAAGCAACAACTAAAATTGACCAAAACACTATAAGCATCAATAATTTGGGGCAGAAGGTGAACTCAAATACAGAATCTATTGAGAAATTGCTGCAGGAATCTACTTCGAATCGAAAGACAGCTGAAGAAGCAAAGGAAAAAGCATTGGCTGTAGAGGAAAAGATACCACCGATATGTAGGCAACTCAAGGATCACAGGTCGATGCTGTCCATGATTGAATTGAAGGAAAAACAGACAAATCTAAGGATCAGGGCTGTACCTGAACTTGAGAAAGATAGCTTAAGTGATTTTCTTACGCAGGAATTTGCAGACTTTTGGAACCTAGACTCAGATAAGCAAGATTTCAAGATAGTAAGCGCTTTCAGACTTGGAAGAGGAGGGAGAAAGAACAGGGTGAGAGACTGTTTGATTACCCTCTGAACAAAAGAGGAGAGAGACAAAATATTGAGTCTGCACTTTCAGAAGACTCTGGAAATACATGAATCAAGAGTGGAGATATTTAATTTTTTTTTTTTTAAAAAAAGATATTTATTAAAGTTTTACAAAGAAAACAGAAGAAAAAGGAAAAATACAAAAAGTACAAAAATACATAGAAAAAAATGCAAAATACAGAAAAAATAAATAGAAAACAGTTAAAAACAAATCAATCTTTTCATAGCTCAGATTTCATTTACTTATTTTCCTGACCTCCTCACACCTCCCTTTTTTGTATTCCAGTTCACATGGTTAATTCAGCAAATCCTTACCCTCTTTGTTTGTAAGAACTGTCCAGCAGTGGAATAGACTACCTGGGAAGGTGGTGGTGGGCTCTCCTTCTTTGTTTTTTTAAAAAAGATATTTATTAAAGTTTTACAAAGAGAAAAAAAGTTACAGAATAAAAAAGAAGAAAAAAGAAAAATAAAAAAGTACAAAAATACATAGAAAAAATGCAAAATACGGAAAAAATAAATAGAAAACAGTTAAAAAACAAATCAATCTTTTCATATCTTATATTTCATTTACTTGTTTCCCTGACCTCCTCACACCTCCCTATTTTGTATTCCAGTTCGCATGGTTAATTCAGCAAATCCTTTCCCTCTTTGTTTTTATCTTAATTCTATATCTTAACTTATTATAGCTTTATATTTTCATCCGTTATCAATCCATTTTTACATATTCTTTTTAACCTTGTTGCTAAGACCGCTTCATTTCAATCCGACATCATTTTAACATTCATTAATTTTACCATGTTTCTGCAAATAGTCTTTGAATTTCTTCCAATCTTCTTCCACCGACTCTTCTCCCTGGTCTCGGATTCTGCCAGTCATTTTTGCCAGTTCCATATAGTCTATCACTTTAATCTGCCATTCTTCCAGGGTGGGTAGATCTTGTGTCTTCCAATACTTTGCGATGAGTATTCTTGCTGCTGTTGTAGCGTACATAAAGAAAGTTCTATCCTTCTTTGGCACCAATTGGCCGACCATGCCCAGGAGAAAGGCCTCTGGTTTCTTCAGGAAGGTGTATTTAAATATCTTTTTCATTTCATTATAGATCATCTCCCAGAAAGCCTTAATCCTTGGGCACGTCCACCAAAGATAAAAGAATGTACCTTCATTCTCTTTACATTTCCAACACTTCGATCTTTATGTATCTCCTCCACTAATACTAATGCAATGAAATTTTGGAGGGGGAAAAAGCGCCAGAGTCGTGGAAGGAAGCCTATATTACACTTATACCGAAAACTGAGTCTGAAAAGACACAACTTAAGAACTACCGCCCCATATCCCTGCTTAACGTGGATTACAAAATTTTTGCAGATATTTTGGCTAAAAGACTAAAAAAAGTATTAGGGGAGGAGATACATAAAGACCAAGCTGGCTTTCTCCCGGGTAGACACTTGTCTGACAACACGAGGAATATAATTAACATCTTGGAGAAGCTGCAAGCGAACATTAATACCAATGCAGTCTTAATCTTTGTAGATGCGGAGAAAGCCTTTGATAATATTTCTTGGAGTTTTATGAAGAAAAATCTTCAGGGGATGGGGGTTGGTCAAGGGTTTGAAAATGGTATAGGTGCAATTTACCGTATTTCCCCCTCTATAACACGCAGATTTTTTCTCCTAAAAAGGAAGGGGAAATGTCTGTGCGTGTTATTGAGCGAATGTGTGGTCCCTGGAGCCGAAAAATCAGGCAAAAATCAAATCGCGCTTCACGGAGAAGGGAAACCTGAAAAGAGGAAGCGGCTGCTTTCCTGCATTCTGCCTCACGGTCTTACTGCCCACCCTCCTCTCTTTCGTTGCTGTGTTTGCTGAAACGGAACAAAGAGCAGGGAAAGCCCCTCCCCTCCAGGCAAGCAGAGAGGAAAGCAGAGGTCTGTGCTCCCGTGCTGCTGCTGAGGGAGAGAGAGAGTGAGGGGCGGGAGGGAGAGAGAGAGAGAGAGAGAGAGAGAGAGAGAGAGAGAGATGGCTGGCTTGGATGGGGGAAAACTTTTGCCTTTCTTTCCTCCCTCCCGTTAAATCCCTCTCCTGCATTCTTAGCCAGCTGCTTCTCTGCACACCCCTCTCATGTCCCTTCTTTGTTTTTCCTTCTCTCCCTACTTAAAATGTGGTTACAAAGCATAGATCCACATGGATCCTCAGGATCTTTGCATTGGGTCACCCCAAATTCACCATCAGATCACATAGCATGTCCATGGCTACAGCCTGCACCAAAAAAATCACGCACCCACTGTTGCCTGGGGCTGCAATGGTGCAAAAATGTGGTTACAAAGCATGGATCCACAGGGATTCTCAGGATCTTTGCATTGGGTCACCCCAAATTCACCATCAGATCACATAGCATGTCCATGGCTACAGCCTGCACCAAAAAAATCACGCACCCACTGTTGCCTGGGGTTGCAATGGTGCAAAAACGTGGTTACAAAGCATGGATCCACAGGAATTCTCAGGATTTTTGCATTGGGTCACCCCAAATTCACCATCAGATCACATGTCTGTGGCCACAGCATGAAGCACAAAAATGATACATCCACTGTTTCATTCAGAATATTTTCCCCCTTGTTTTCCTCCTCTAAAAACGATGTGCGTGTTATGGTCAGGTGCGTGTTATAGAGCGAAAAATACGGTACTCAGAACAAAAGGCTAAACTAATAGTTCTGATTAATAATCTATTATTACTAAACTAATAATCTGATTGTTTGATTGTTGATTGTTGTTAGCCGCCCTGAGCCCGGCTTCGGCTGGGGAGGGCGGGATATAAATAAAATTTATTATTATTATTATTATTAGTTAATAATGTGGTGACAGAGGAATTCAAGATAGAGAAAGGGACATGACAAGGCTGCCCAATTTCCCCATTGCTCTTTATTTTGGTTCTGGAGGTTTTGCTAAATATGATCAGAAGGGACCATCTGATCAAAGGTATACAGGTCGGAGCCAAACAGTACAAATTGAAAGCTTTTGCAGATGACCTAGTATTGACACTACAGGAGCCAGAATCTAGTACTAAAAGAGTATTGGAACTGATTCAAGAATTTGGTCAAGTGGCAGGATTTAAGTTGAACAAGTTAAAAACTAAGGTTCTTGAGAAAAATTTAACACCGATTGAGAAAGAGAGGTTTCAGAAGGAGACAGGTTTAACATTGGTTGAGAAAGTAAAATACCTGGGGGTTAACATGACCGCTAAGAACTTAAATTTATTTAAAGATAACTAGGAGAAATGTTGGTCAGCAGTGAAAAAGGATCTAGAAATATGGTCAAACCTGAAGCTTTCCTTGCTTGGTCGAATTGCTGTTGTAAAGATGAATGTATTGCCAAGAATGTTATTTTTGTTTCAATCATTGCAAATTCTGGACAAAATGGACTGTTTCAAGAAGTGGCAGAGAGATATTTCTAGATTTATCTCGCAGGGCAAGAAGCCCAGAATAAAATTTAAAATATTAACTGATGTAAAGGAAAGAGGTGGATTTGCCCTGCCAGACCTTAAACTCTATTATGAATCAGCAACATTTTGCTGGCTGAAAGAATGGCTGCTTCTTGAGAGCACAGACATTTTGGATTTAGAAGGCTTTAATAACGTCTTTGGGTGGCATGCATATCTGTGGTATGACAAGGTTAAAGCACATAAAGCATTTAAAAACCATATTGTCAGGAAAGCATTGTTTAATGTCTGGATAAGATATAAAGATTTACTTGAAAACAAAACCCCAAGGTGGTTATCACCGATGGAAGCGAAGGCTCAGAAAAAGCTCAATATGGAGGCCAAATGGCCGAAATATTGGGAGATTTTGGAACAGGAAGGTGACAAATTGAAATTGCAGAGTTTTGAGAAAATAAAAGATAAAGTGCGAGACTGGCTTCATTACTATCAAATAAGGGAGGCTTACAATTTGGACAGAAAAATTGGCTTCCAGGTGGAAAAATCAAAATTGGAAACAGAACTGTTAGATCCCAAAACTAAGATATTATCAAGAATGTATAACTTGCTGTTGAAATGGAATACTCAGGATGAAACGGTTAAATCTGCTATTGTAGCACCCTGCTTGTGGTTAACGCTTAGCTGGAATGAAATATTCAATGCAGCAATAGAGAAATTAAAATAGTAATTTATTTGTCAGACAAATAAATGAGAGGCACAGTGGTATATGGTTACCAAGCTCTGGCCTGGCCTCCTGCCATTCTGGCCAGCACTTATATTTCCTTAATCCAGCCCCCTTGCTCCTCCTGTGGCTGCCTCTGTCCAATCAGCCTGGTTGAAATTCCTATTGGCTGTTTGCTAGAACCAATCACAAAAGATACACCCATTTCCTTTTGTCCTTTTATGGGACACAAAGAGCTATATATTCTTATATCTATAGATGACAAATAAGTAGTAATATATCTTACATGTGTCTCAACAAGGAATCTTAATTACCAGCTCACCTCTTGCCCTCCTTGCCCTATTGCCTTCCAAAACAGATGGTTAATCTTAACTTTTTATCTTCAAGGATCTTGAGTTCACATCATCATTGAAAGATCTCCTTCATTTGGAGGTGTCTAAACAAAAGGCCTGACAACCATATATCAGGAGTGCTCGATGGCGTCTCCTGTCTGGCAGGGGGGCTGGGCTGGTGGCTGACTTAATTTCAGGATAGTTACAACTCTTACAACTATATGAAATAAGAATCTAGCATTTCTTAAATCCTTTGCATAATTACATTTAAGCCAATATATTTAATACATAAATAACCTTTTAAAAGGAAAAGAAATCTTAAAAGGATCTCAGTTTAAGAAAGAAACAGCTTTAGAAAAGACTTCCCAAAAATGCTCTCTTTCTGCCAGCCAGACCAGTTGCTTTTCAATTTGCTCTTGACCTTTCAACCTTAGGAAAATATGGCTCAAGTTTTAATGGGAGGCACATGGTGTTATTTTACTATTTACCCACTCCTAATTATGTTTTCTCAGCCTTTTTTATCTTCTGTAATATGTAGGGTCAGTGTCCTCGCTCTCAGCCTGTAATTCCCTTTTTACGACTTTGAGAATTGTTTTCTGCTATAAATCAGGGGGCCCTCTTGTCTAGGAGGAAAAACATCTTGCCAAGGTTTTTTAGTCTTCTGCCTGGCATGAAACATTTGAAAATCTTTAAGCTCTTTTTAATATACAGGCCCTGATCGAAATATATAAGCTCTGATAAAAATGCAGGCTTATGATTAGATGCCTCATTATGATTAAATTGGCACAAGATGTTGGACATAATATAATGTTTGCTGACTGGGAACAGTTGTGGACCACAGGTATGAAATTCATGGCATGTAATGCCTTAAGAGAGAATATAATGAAAATGATATACAGGTGGTACATGACACCAGTCAAGCTTGCAAAAGTATATCATTTGCCCGATAATAAGTGTTGGAAATGTAAAGAAAATGAAGGTACATTCTTTCACCTTTGGTGGACGTGCCCAAGGATTAAGGCTTTCTGGGAGATGATATATAATGAAATGAAAAAGGGATTTAAATATACCTTTTTGAAGAAACCAGAGGCCTTTCTCCTGGGCTGCCCAGATGATACTCTCAGCCTGCTTCCAAAGGAGAGCAGAGCAAGACGTTTGGCACCAGCTTGGCTGCAGGAGTTGCCGGAAGGAGGCGTGTAAGGCGCCACACTCCACATTTGTGTCGGTTTTGCTCCTTAGCCTTTTTTCCTCCCAAAGATATCTTGCAAGGCAGCAGATGTTTAAGATCACTTTTCTTTCTTCTAGATGGGCTCCCTTCCCAGGTGGACAAGCCCCACCTACCCTTCACTTTCCTCTGCAGCGCAGGCAGAAACTGCCTTCTTGACCTGCTCTTGGTCTCATCTGTTCAATGTGTGAGAACCTTGTCTTCGCATGCAGGGGTAGTTCCTAACTCACTGAGGGTTTGAAACCCATTAGCTCCCCTCACCTGATTTAGCCAGCCAGTCGAAGCCATTGCTGCTGGGCTTGTGGCTCCTGTCTCATGCTGACAGCTTCTGGGAGCCACAGTTGAGAGCTGAGTGCAGGGTGGGGACCAAAGGGGGATGAACTACCTCAGAAGGAGCATCATGTGTTCCCCCCACCTGAGGTACTGCCCCTCCCCTAACATGCCATACACCCCAACTCTACACTGTCCTTTTTTAAGATGAGGCAACCAGTATTCCAGGTGCATAGCGGCAGTATGGTACTGGCAGTTTTATTTTCACTCTTATTCCTAATGATCCTTGGCATGGAATATAGCTCTCTCTCTCTCTCTCTCTCTCTCTCTCTCACACACACACACACACACACACACACACACACACTGCAAACAGCAGGCTGAGCACCTGCAGACATTTCTGCGGCTTGGAGATCAGGTGCTTGGGAAAGCCTCTGCCTCTCCTCTGCCTTTCCCCCTTTTTGTGGCTGCTCTCAATGGTGCAGAAGCAAGGGCAGTGAAAGCAGTTGGCAGCCCCAAGCTCCACAGGGCTCTCCTTGGTTTGGGAGCAGAGGCAATGGGTGACCTGTGCAACGCCCAAATTCAGCACCCCTCCGCCTCCTCAACATAGTTGCAGTGTCCCCAACGGTGCTCTGCGCCCATCGCAACTGAACTGGTCCCGCTCCCCTAAACCTGCCTCTGGCAGAGGCTGCACGTCTTCCAACACACACAGACCCCGCCCTCCTTTGGAGGCAAAACTGGTGTGTTCAAGACCCTCCTGGTGACTTGCATGGAAGAATTTGGCTTGAGATTTTCAAATCTTGTGGAGTTCTTGATTCATGGATAGGAGGGCTATTGACATCTACGTGCCACGATGGCTCTGCCCTGCCTCCACAGTTGGAGGCAGGAATGCTTCTGAATGCCAGTTGCTGGAAATTACAGGAGGGGACAGAGGGCTGCTGTGATTGAATCCTGCTTGCTGGTTTACCAATAGATGCACCTGGTTGTCCACTGTGAGAGCTGGATGCCAGACTGCATGGGCCCCTTTGGCCTGAACAAGCAGGGCTCTTCTTGTGTCCTTGGCCTGTTCCACTTGCAGTTCAAGGCACCCATTTCCTCTGTACTCCCTGAACTCTGTAGCACCCTTGTTACACAAGCCAGGCACGTTACCCAGACCTTGAAACAATTTGCACCTCTAAATAGCTACTTGGGACCAGTGCTCTTTGTGTTGGAGTGCTGTGCACCAAAGGTGAGAGTGACATGGGCTTGTAGGTGTCTCTCACCCCCCAGCCTAATTCCTCTTGGAAAGCTTTGATGCCAGAAAAGATACTTTCTGTAACTACCAAGGAGTTAATTGTCAGCTTCAAGCAGTGGAGTTCTAGCCCACATTGCATCCTGCTTTTATGAAGGTTTCCAAAGACAATTAAAAGCCCTTCTCCTTTCCCCACTAGCCCACACACACACACACACACACACACACACACACGGATTATACCTCTTTTTGGCTGTGAACCGAGGTTCATTGCCTAACACCATCAAGCAGCGGGCTCCAGTAGCATCATGTTTTGATTGGTGTGAGCTGTCTCTGCTTAGGTCTCCTGGATGAGATCTGTGCCTTGGCCATTAGCATGAAGGTCCTTAAAGCAAACTCTCAGTCTGCATGTGCAAAGAGGTGATCTCATGACAAAAAGAGACTGTGGGAATTGCACTTTGTTCATGTTCATTTCTTCCTTGTTTGCACCATGCACACACTTTGAAACAGGTATTACTTTGTTTGCACTCTATGGGCTGGAAGAGATAGTGCTTTGCTTACACCCTTGTAGGACAGGGAGGGAAGAGGAGACTCCTGGCAAGGTTGAAAGAGAAAGTGGTAGTCTCTGAGGTCTGGGTTGGCTGGCTGCAGATTCAACCGCTGTACTTGGGGCCCGTCTGCCTAGACTCGTGCTCAGTTGCTCATCTGCAAAATGGCAACAATGGGGGCCTATTTCCCCTCTAGGTTTGTTAGGTGGGCAGGCGTAATTAACGTCTTTGCAAATAAGGAGCATGAAGAAGAAGAAGAGGAGGAGGAGGAGGAGTTTGGGTTTGATATCCCGCTTTATCACTACCGGAAGGAGTCTCAAAGCGGCTAACATTCTCCTTTCCCTTCCTCCCCCACAACAAACACTCCGTGAGGTGAGTGAGGCTGAGAGACTTCAGAGAAGTGTGACTAGCCCAAGGTCACCCAGCAGCTGCATGTGGAGGAGCGGAGACACAAACCCCGTTCATCAGATTACCAGTCCACCACTCTCTTTTTTTCTTTCTTTCTTTGCATCCTGACTGCATTTTATTAAAGGATGTATTTTATCATTTTGGATCTCTCACCTGCAGGCATTTCTAAAGCATGCCTCAGGAAATGTGAACTTAGAAAGCAAAGGAACCCCCTATATTGAGAATGCCAGAAAACCAAAAAGTTTTGTGAATGAACTTAGAGTCAGTTCTGTATTTCAATATATTTAATCATTTGAAATACACATTATCTTTAGGACCCACATCCAGACCCCAAACACATACTGCTCTTAACCACTACACCACACTGGCCCTCTGCTAGCAACAGGAACTGCTTGAGTGGGGCAGCTCCTGGGATTATGCATTGGCTGAGGCAGGAATGTTGAGTCTTGGAAGTCTCCTGCAACTCCACCTCCCATTCCCTGAGTAATCTTTCTCCTGGCTCCTGCATTATTGCCACTCTCTACTGGGGAATCCTGGTGTCCTCTGCTTCCCTAGTTCCACACCCATCTTTTTTCTATTATAAGTGCCTTGCACAATGGGTGCAGAAGCCAGAGCTCTTGGGAGGAAGCGTAGGGCTGTGTGTGTGTGTGTGTGCGCGCGCGCATCTTCACAGTCCATGAAATGCTCTGCTCACTTTTGCCAACACTGTTGTTACGGAATTGAAATGAAGGAAACTGGCAAAGGAGTTGATTTTAGATTATTGTTAAAGCTAGGTAACTTCCCTGAGCTGTCAAGTTGAAAGGATATATTTATGCATAATATTTGTAACATTTAACAGCTTGAAAGATGTGCCCCCCCCCCCCCGTAATTTCCACAACACTGTCTGTTGGAAAAACGCCCCCAGGAAGGGTGCCACTCTCTGGCTGGAAATTGCCCTCAGTCCAGAGAGATGGGTAATAAGCGACCCCTCCATCCTGCGAGTAGCACACTCGTCTTCTGGTATCCCATCACAGAAGAAAGAAACAGTCAGCAGTCTACACACTACTTTATTTACAGACTGTACATGCAGCTCTCATCCAACATGTCTGCTCTCCTGAGCAGCAAGCACAGAAGTACGACTCAACACCCGCTTCACTCAGAAGCGAAAGTAACTCTCCAGTTACATGAGAACAAGCAGAGACTTCCTGTCTCACGCTCACAGACATCACATGATGTCAACAACCATTGTGCTGCTCCCCGCAGCTGGTGAGATACAAAAATCCCAACACTGTCAAGGTGTCTGTTGCAGGAGAGTAGCAACATTTTGAGGAAGCAGGTGGACTGAGGGGAGCTTGAAAGAGGGTCAAGGTAGCAAGTAGCACTCTTTTGTGGGGCAGAGGGAGAAATGAGGGAATGGCATAATGTAACTTTGTCCAAACTGACACTGCCCAGAGCTTTTGGGACTATGACAAGCTTGATTGGGAGTCAGTTTTACTTTCTCTGCTGGATTTTGGATTTTGCTGTGGCATTTTTGACTGTCCTGTGTTTCAGCTGAACCCTTCCCCCCCCCCCCCAATAAATTTTTATTATTTTCTTTACACATTCTTTCTTTCAATACATTAATCAACATATAAACATTTTTGCTCTGCCGAACTTATGACTTCCCTCCCTCCCTTCAGTTGGTATCCCTTATCAAATCCATTTGCGTATTTTATCTTTTCACATCTTCTATCATCTACATTGTAGGAGTTACTTCAGTCCTGCTAGTGTCTTTAGATTTATACAGCTGTCCTTTAAATATACAATAAATTTACTCCAATTTTCCTGGAATCTCTGATCGTCCTGATCCCGAATCCTTCCGGTCAGTTTGGCTAACTCCGCATAGTCTGTCATCTTCGCCTGCCACTCCGCAATGGTAGGAACTTCTTGTGATTTCCAATTTTGGGCCAACAAAGTCCTTGCAGCAGCTGTGGCATACATGAATAATCTTTGATCTTTTATCTTACAGGTAATCTCCTTTCCCCTCAAGCCAAGTAGAAAAGCCTCTGGCTTTTGGGGGAAGGTATATTTTACTATCTTCTTAAGTTCATTATAAATCGACTCCCAAAATGGCTTCACTTTATCACACGTCCACCACATATGGTAATATTCTCCATCCACTCAGCTGAACCCTTTCGGGGGGTTGGAATAAACTTTTTATTCTGCTTTGCCCAGAGAACTATACAATGGGACAATTCACAGATATCTAAGTATGTACACTAAACTAATAATAAACTGCCCTGCTTACTGAACTGTTCCTTTTTTGGGGGGGAGGTGCCCCCTGACACTCACCCGTCCATCTTCAGTTTCACTTCTGCCTCCTAGACTGAAGACTGTTCTCTGCGGGTGGTGTCCCTGGAGAAGCTGAACCCCTGGCTTGGCTGTGCTGGCAGCCGCCTTGGGCAGTGGGGATGCCAGGATTTGCTTTGCATTTGAGGGCGTGTTTGTGATGACTTGTCCTCCTCGTGGAGGCATCTGGGTACTTATGGGCAATCTTGCTATACTTGGTGCGGTATGTCCTCACTGAAACGTTTGCAGGTACAAACTGCTTCCTTTCCAATCAGTGCCTGTCCCATAACGTCCTGCTGAAATCCTGCAACATTGCATACCACAAATGTTCCTATTTGCTTATTTGTTTGTTTTGTCCCACTTTTGTTGAGCTATAACACAAGAGATGCCCCTCCAGGTGTCAAAAATATGGGAACTTTGGGAGAACTTTGTCCAGAACAAATCCACCACTAATGAGCTATTACTATTGCAGAAGGCACCTGACAGTTTGTGTGTGTGTGTGTGTGTGTGTGTGTGTGTGTGTGTGTGTCCGTCCCTGGTTTGGAGAGGCCCCAAAGTGTTTTTGGGGGAGTTTCATGTATTCAAAGCACATCTTGCAAGTCTTGACAGAGGAAGGGCCACAGCTCCGGGGGTAGAGCACCTGCTTTGCAGACAGAATTTCTCTGGTTCAATCCCCAATGGCCTCATCTTGAGGTAGGGCTGGGGTCACCCCCTTCCTGAGACACTGGAGAGCCACGGCTGCTGGAGGTGCACGTACTGTGTCTTGGTGGGCAAAATGTATCGACAGCAGCCTCCTGAGAGACGCTGGCCTTTTTGTGTGCAAACAACGGGGGGGTTTTCCCTCCCTCCCTCAGGGATGTTGGACGGGGGATCTGCCCAGCAAGACACTGTGTTGAGAACTGGGCGAGATGCTTGGCCCAGGAAGGGACTCAGATAAGAGTGCAGATGAGCCAAGCAGCTATTGTTGCTCTCCCGCTGTGGGCTGCGTTTGCTTTGCAGCTGGGTGGTGGGTGGTGGGGTCTCCAAAGCCAGCCTTGCTGAGCTATCCCCACAAACTGTCCCTGGAGCTCGAGGAGGAGGTAGGGAGGCTGAAACAATTCATTGCACTTCCCTCCTTCTTTCCTGCCTTCCTTCCAAGGGAACCTTAAAGGCCAAGAAATTTATTGCTGCGACTCCAGCTCACTCTGCCAGATGCCTGAATTGAAATCTTAGTTGGGGGAAACGGTATGGTGGGAGCGGAATGGCAAGGAGATGCAATAATTAGTCAGTGACACTTCCGCTTGAGGCGCCACGGAAGATGGCTGACAATACCATCGCTCCAGCTCCCACGAGGTAATTAGAGGCTGAGATGGGAGTAATCAGCCTCCCAAATTCTTCCTGGTGTAAGGGAAGATGCAGTCTCATCCGCGGATGCCCAATAAACTACCCCCAAGTTCGTAAAGAAGGAGGGGGTGGGGGCACTGGATGGAAAGCCCCCAAGGGAGTTTGGTGCGAGCGCACCAAGTTCCATTTCTTAAGATGAAAAATTGGATTTAAGTTTTCGGGTCTCCTGGATGCTGTCCCCGCGAGCGCACCAAGTTCCATTTCTTAAGATGAAAAATTGGATTTAAATTTTGGACATGCTTCAAGTGAGGAGGGGGGAATTAATCTGCCAATTAAGCCAGCCACTGAGGTGCCAAGAGTGATGGAGAGGAAGAAAGAATAACATCTAAGAATAACATCTAAGAATAACATCTAAGTTGGTATGTTGGAACGGAATGGAAAAGGAGGGGGGGTAAAGCCTTTTTTACTATGATTTATTACAATACCTGACAAATCCCCTCCCCCCAAGAACTGTTTACATTATTTACAGCAAGTGAGATTGGAAAATATAAACTGTGTGGAAATAACAATACTATATAATTAAAGCTTTTGTTTGTTGAATTGCTTGGAAGAAGATAAAAGACCCTCCAAATATTGATATTAGAAAGAAGCAGGATCTTGTTAGCCGCTGGAGAGACTTAAAAAAACTTTGGACGGATTATGAGAAGGGTGATGAGATGCATTATTTAAAATGATCCGCCATTATGGGATAAGACTGAGCTGCAGAGATAAATAGTCATAGGGGGAGGTGAGCTCTTAATTTGTTATTATATCTGCACTTTAAGTCGGATTTGGCAAATCTCCCCTGGAAAGGCTAATGTTTGATGCAACCGGTCTGGGAAAATTAATGAGCAAATGCCTAGATTTGATTTCATCGGAACTGAGAGAAGATGGCGTCTGCCAGCAGCGAAATGACTTTTGGGTTGATTTGGCATAAACACCAGCGTGTGAGGAGATACTGTAACAATAGGAGAGTCAAGTACACAAAATTCACACAGAAACACATCATTGCTTACTTCATCTCGCCTATGGAAACAACTCAGAGGCCATGAAAGAAGGAAGTTTAACAACAGGAAGATTTAAAGGAACTATTGGAAACTCAAGACACCAGAGATATGAGATGATCAGAGCCGCCCCCCCCCCCAACTTGAAGTATGGGAAGTCCCAATAAAAATTTATAATTTGGCAGAATATTTCGACTATATGATATGTATTTGTATAATTTGGAATCTTTAATGTGATTTGATTGGATTGTTAAAATGGAAAATTTGATTAAAAATTATTTTAAAAAAGAATTAGTGACAATTAAGGCTTAAATATATGTTAAACTGGCACACATTTAACCTTTTACAGTAGCAGGTTGGTGATAATTGACCTACAAACCACTGAAGGACACTTTGCATTTGCCCCGTGGAGTTATGGCAGGGCTGGCTCCAGGTTTAAGTGGGGCCCATGTGTTTGCTGGTGGGTGGCCTTCTCCATTGGTGGCCCAGGTGGGCTTACCTGGCTGTGGGGACCAGCCTTCTGAGCACCTCTGGTTCTTAGGTACTTTTAAAAGATCCCAGAATGATGTTAGGTCAGGTGCTGTGCACATTTTTTTTTAAAAGTGGCTGTATGTAGCCACAAGGCAGCCATCAGTGTGTCTGGCTGGGGGCAGGGGGGAATTACAGGGTGCATGGTAGGCAGGCATCCTCAGTAGGTCTTGCTGAAGTCCTGGGGCCCTGCCTATAAAGTGAGAAAAGAGTCCTTACATCAGATGCATAGCCCTGTTGCCTCTCGTTTAACTGATCTGTAACACCTAGCAGGACCTGGAAAGGGCCCTAGCTCAGTGGCAGAACATCTGCTCTGCATGCTGAAGGTCATGCCACACTTGTCAAAGCCCTGGAATATCCAAATGACTCAGACCATTGACACCAAATGCCCCGGAGTTCCTTCTCCTGCTTAGGAAACAAGCTAGGAAGTGGCTTGAACATGAGTGGAGAACTCCGGTCAGATTCTCCTGAAGAAGCAGGTACGTAGCTTGGGGCCCTGGACCCATTGCTGTCACTTGAAGCTAAGGTGGCCTTGGTGGTGTGGAGTACCTTCCATCAGCTTTGGCTGGTGGCCAGCTATGTCCTTATCTGGACAGGGAAAGCCTAACTTCTGTCGTCTATGCATAGTTCAGCCTCTGAAGATGGTTTGGAAACTTAAGCTAGTGCAGAGTTTGGTGACCAGGTTGCGCTCACTGGGACAAGACAATTTGAGCGTGTTACACTGAGGGTGACCCAATGGCACTGGCTGCCAGTTAGTCTCTAAGCCTGATTCAAAGTGCTGGTTTCGGCCTCTACAGCCTGAATGGCTCAGGACTGCAGTACCTCAAGGACTGCCTCTCCCCATATGAACTAACCTGGACCCCAAGATCATCCTCTGAGGCCCTTCTCCATGTGCCTCCTCCTTGAGAGGTCCAGAAGGTGGCAACATGAGAAGGGGCCTTTTCTGCAGTGGCTCCCCATTTGTGGGATGCTCTCCCCAGGGAGGCTCACCTGGCACCTGCATTATATATCTTTAGGGGTCAGCTGAAAATGTGTTTCTTCAGCCAGGCATTCTATGTCCTTTTAAATGTGTTTGTAGGGGGAAGGCTATTGGTTTATTTTTTTGGTTTTTTAAATGTATTTTGTGTTCTCATTTTGTACTTTTATGTTGTGAATTGCCAAGAGATTTTTGGATGAAGGATGATATACAAATGCTATTATTATCATCATCATCATCATCATCTCAACTATTAATCCTCTTTGGAGGAAGCTTCTCAGCTATTTTCTTTTCCTCCTTCTCCTCCTCCTCGTCCCAGGTGGGTGACCAGATGAAGCTGCTGCAGAACTGCTGGAGTGAGCTGCTGGTCTTTGACCACATTTTCCGCCAAGTGCATTATGGGAAGGAGCACAGCATCCTGCTGGTGACAGGCCAGGAGGTAAAAGCACTAGTGTTTGCAGGTTCCACAATGGCCATTTTCAGAAATACTGCCGCAAAATGTTGTAGCATGAAGTGCCACTGCTGCGGCTCAGGATTCTGGCCACTTCCTTTCCTTTCCCCATGCCCACCCCCCTTGTCTCATCTCCCCCACCCCCAAAGGTTGGTCAGCCTTCTTTGCCCACTGGGCTTCTGTTTTTTGGGGGGAGTGTGTGTAGGCGTTCCCTCTACATTCTTCCGCCCAAAATCCCACCACCACCACCAAGCATGGGTGGGACAGTTTTGGCTACATAAACAACAGCACACATGGAGAGCTGTTATTGCTGTGGGTATATAAGAACGATGATTTGCCAGGAATGTACAAAGTGTAAGAGGGCACAGGTCCCCTGCCCCACGGGAGAGGGAGATAGAGGCCGGAGTAAACATGGGGGTGGGGGAAGAGAATCTGCAAGTACTCCATTGCACATATTTAGACTTTGGGTTGCAGTTCTCTGCACACTTACTTGGGAGGAAGCCCTATGGGATGCTAAGGGACATCACTTGTGAGTCAGCCTGCATTGGATTCCTGGCTAGTTAGACTTTGGTCGTTATTGCTTATCCTTCTGTGTAAAGCCAGCACCCAGATATAACCATATTTATTGTAATTTAGTCAACAACTCAGTCCATTAACTGCTTTAAAGCCTTAACAGCTGATTGCTCAAAAGTCTTTCTGATGGAGGTTGTCCCCCACCACCCAGCTCTTGAACCTCCTTGTTCCCCTGACAAGATGGTACTTCTTGGGGGTCCTGAGCCCTGCCCACCTCCCCTTTCTTCCAGGTGGACATGTCGACCGTTGCCATGCAGGCGGGATCCATCCTGAACAACTTGGTGCTGAGAGCGCAGGAACTGGTGCTTCACTTCCATTCTCTCCAGGTGGACAGACAGGAGTTTGTCTGCTTGAAGTTCCTCATCCTCTTCAGCCTTGGTAAGTGCCAAGGGGTGTGGATGGGGCAGCGAGACACCCGGGAAGAGCAAACAGGGGCTGCCATGGAGAGCTTTGTGCTTCAGCCCCCCCACCCTGAGATCTCAACCACATGAGGTGTTTGGAGGAGACTTGCTTGGCTTATAGGTTTGTCTGCCTGGCGGGTGGGGCTGGAAGCAGAGCCCCCATTGTCTTTGCCTTCTCCCTGCTGCCAGAAGGATGTGATAAGAGCCTGGCTGCTGGACCAGGTCCATCTATTCCAGCCTCTTGTTCTCATAGTGGCTAACCAGCCTCCCAGGCAAGCAGGACATAAGCAACGAGCCCCCCCACTTGTGGCTTCCAGCAGCTGGTAATCTGGAACATTGCTGGACAGCCCTTTCCAAAACATGGATGTTGGTGGTCTCCTTGAGCATGTTGTTGAGAGCTGAGGGGGTGAGGGGCAGTTCCTGTTCATCTGTGTTTGTGTCCAGAGGAATTCAAGGACAGCCTCGGATGTGGTCAGCCACACTGGAGATTGAAGGAGATTCCAGCCCTGCCTATTGCCCAGAGGAACTGTGCACAACATCTGACCTTGACACAATATATGCAGGGAAATGTGGGAGTGCAGTCTGCAGAGGAGCCAGGTTTGGCTTGTCTGGTACCTGCTTCTGATCCCCGCCCCCAAAGACCCCTTCTTTCTGCTCAGAAGTTGATTTGCACCAGTTCAGGCAGCCTTGCCTCCTCCCCTCCTGCGCATGGCAGTGGAGCAGGGCCGTCTGTGTGGGTATGAGCGACACCTCGCCCCCCACAACCTCTCCTACAAATAGTTGCACCAGCAGTGGTTGAGGGTGGTATTGGCTGCATCTGCTAGGCCTGCAAGATTGCACACCAGCTCTGGGGCGGCAGGGGTCAAGCAGTGACCTTTTCTGCACTGGGAAGCTGCTTTGTTAGTGCTGAAGTCTCAGGCTCTTGGTCTGTCCGGCCCAGCGTTGTCTACACTGACTGGCAGCAGCTGCTGCTCTTTGGGGTCTCAGGCTTGTGCTTTTATCCCAGCCTCTACCCATAGAATGCCATTTGGCAACTGAACCCAGCAACTGAAATGCAGAGCTTCTGCCTGTTCTGTGGAAGTGCTCAGCGCTGCAGTTCTCTGAGGAAAATGACACCAGCAGCAGTATCCTTCCTGACGTTTGCCAAAACTGTTGTCCAGGCTCCTTTGAGAAAAAAGGTTCAGAAAAGTTTCCTCCTTTTGGCAAATGCTGTGTTTGCCCATTTCATGCCTAAAACCTGCCCAGGATTCTGTACTTGAATTGTGCAACCTGAATGCAAATCAAGCCTCTTTATTTTGCATAAATTGAGCCGTGAGGCTGGATGAGGCCAGTGGCCCAACTAGTCCAGCCTCCTGTTCCCTCATTGGCCAGCCAGGTGCTCCTGTGGAAAACCCACAAGCAGGGCTTGAGCACATGAACACTCTTCCCTCCTGCCAGAGCTATAGCTAGGTGATCTTGCGCCCCCTAGCCATGGACAAATTAGCTCTTCTTTCCACCTCTCCCCCCCCCCCCAAATTCAATTCACTCTCTATTCTTATGAGGCAATAATCAATATTTATATTTATGGACATATTTTTAGCCAATTTTGAGGCCCCTCCCATCACCTGCACCCCTGGCGGGGGGCCACCTCACTACCCCCTAGCTATGGACCTGCCTCCCATCAGCCAGTTATGACCCAGCTGCAGAGTGGCACAGCTGTGAAACGGTTTCATGGTACATTCTGTACGGCATCCCTCTAGGGACGCTTCCTGTAGTGGTCAAGAGACTAGGGTATGGAAGTCAGAACCGCTAGCTAAAGGTTGCAACTTGAGCAATAATGGAAATGAAGAACTGGTATAGACACACACAGCTCTTCTAGCTCCTTGATCTTGAACTCAAAGCACGAGCTCCATAAACAGACAAAAGAACGTTGCAGGTTTGGCTGCTTCAGATTTAGCATACTCAAAAGATTCTGAATACCACCAATTCCCTGCCTTGTCCCTTAGCCACATGGTGCAAAGCAACAGGAACTGCAGCCGTCCCCATTCCCAAAGAGAACAAGGTTTCAAGCTCGGGAACTGAGCAAAGGCAGTGGAAGCGGAGCATAACCATTGTGACTAATCATCATCATCATCATTTATTATTTATACCCCGCCCATCTGGCTGGGCTTCCCCAGCCACTCTGGGCGGCTTCCAACAAAATATTAAAATACAGTAATGCATCAAACATTAAAAGCTTCCCTAAACAGGGCTGCCTTCAGATGTCTTCTAAAAGTCTGGTAGTTGTTGTTCTCTTTGACACCTGGTGGGAGGGCGTCCCACAGGGTGGGTGCCACTACCAAGAAGGCCCTCTGCCTGGTTCCCTGTAACTTGGCTTCTCACAGTGAGGGAACCGCCAGAAGGCCCTTGGCGCTGGACCTCAGTGTCTGGGCAGAACGATGGGGGTGGAGACGCTCCTTCAGATATCCTGAACCGAGGCCATTTAGGGCTTTAAAGGTCAGCACCAACACTTTCAATTGTGCTTGGAAACATACTGGGAGCCAATCTAGGTCTTTCAGGACTGGTGTTATGTGGTCTCGGCGGCCGCTCCCAGTCTCCAGTCTGGCTGCTGCATTCTAGATTAGTTGTAGTTTCTGGGTCACTTTCAAAGGTAGCCCCACATAGAGCGCATTGCAGTAGTCCAAGCGGGAGATAACCTTTGTAGTAGCTTTTGTACTAGCCTTTGATAGCCCTCTCCTCCTCCTCCACGAATCTGTCAAATCCTCTTCTAAAGCCATCTAAGTTGGTGGCCATCACTGCCTCCTAGGGGAGAGCGTTCCATAGTTTAATCATGCACTGTATGAAGAAGGGCTTCCTTTCCTTCCGGAAGAATTCTGGGTCAAATGATCTTCTTCAGAGCATATAAGACAAGCTCTTCACTTGGGTCAGGCCAAAGGGGGCCCTTCGAGTCCAGAACCCTGGTCTCAAAGATGCCCCAATGGGCAGCCCATAGGCAGGACCTGAGTGCCAGTGCACTCTCTTCTCCTGTGGGTTTTCAGCAACTGGTGTTTCTCTTTGGCTTTGCGGCAAAGGACCCCCGCCCCCCCCCCCCGCCTCCATGATGCCTTCCCTTCCCTTTTTGCGCATTGCGTTAAAACATCCACCTGCCGGTGTGGAAGCTTTTCTCCTTCACCGAAGAAAATCAGGAACAAAAGGTTGCCCTCTGCCCATGCCCCGTGCCCAACTTCCCTCTCTGAGCGTGGTGCCAATTATGCTGCAAGCCATGTGCCCTCTGCAGGCTCGGCTGTACGGGAGCTGCCACCTCCTCGCTTATATATGCCGGCTGTATTTGCCCTGAAGAAAAGAATGTCTCTCTCTCTTTCTCCCTCCAGCTGCACTTGGCATCTGTGTGTGTGTGCGCGCCCGTGCGAGAGGGGGAGGAAAGGGCGCCATTTGAGTCTAAATAGATTTTTCTCATGAGCAGGTAAAAGAGGTTTAATTAAAATTAGGGCTCCTCTGAACAGCAATATTTATGAGGGGCGGCACAGGTTAGCTTTGTTCTCCAGAAGGGCTTAATAGAAGCTTAATGGATCAACACCCCCCCTCCACATGTGCCGGCCTGACTTCCATTCTCCAGCCAGCCACTCGAGGGGATGCAAAGTGTTATGTACAGTGGACGCTCGGGTTGCGAACATGATCCGTGCGGGAGGCACGTCCGCAACCCGCAGCGGCACGTCTGCACACGCACGGATTGCGATTCATTTTTTTAAAAAAATAATTTTTATTAACTGGCCAATTACATCAAATTAAATCACATCACATAAATTCCAAATTACAAAGCCAAATTTTTAAATTTTGTTGGGGGAACCCATACTTCAAGATCCAAAGGGGGATTCAAATCATCTTCTTATTACTGCGTTAATGTCCAAATCAGTCCCAATCAGTCCAGACAAAGTTCATAATTCTATCCAGTCTTATCTTGGTGTTTCCACATCACATCTTGTTCATGTAATTTCTCTTTTTCTTTTACGATCTCTTCTGTTAGTCTCCTTAAGCCGATAAGCAAATATAATAATCCTGTGTGAATTTCCCGTTCTTCCAACGGATTGCGATTCATGCGCGACTGCATTCCGGTGCTTCCAGGTTTCGGTCGCCTGCAACCCCAAAAAACACAACCTGAAGCGTCTGTAACCCGAGGTATGACTGTAGAGTGGTACCTCTGGTTGCGAACGGGATCCGTTCCGGAGCCCCGTTTGCAACATGAGCAGAATGCAACCTGCGTCTGCGTGTCTGCACACGCGTGGGTCGCAATTCGCCGCTTCTGCGCATGCACGTGATGTCATTTTGAGTGTCTATGCAGGCATGAGCGGCGAAACCCGGAAGTAACCCGTTCTGGTACTTCCGGGTTTCGGCGGTCCGCAACCCCAAAAAACACAACCTGAAGCGTCTGTAATCCGAGGTATGACTGTATTAAGATTAGCTGCAGTTCTCACTCAGGGCCACCAATATGCAAATGAAGGACTGAGAACTGTCGCTCACTGACTGGTTAGCTAGTTGGGAGTTGTTACTGTTACAAGTTACTTAGTATAATATAAAGCAGCCAGCTAGGCTGCAGTCACTCTGACTCCAGGAGCAGTTCTAACTGCTGTAATAGAGAGCTGTGAATCTAACAGAGCTGTGTCCTTCATCCATCTTCCCCACTATTTAACATGGAGCAAGAGCGGCTTTTGTGCGCCTGCATTCCCTTAAGCGATTGCAATTTATCTGACGCCTCCAGCAGACAAAAGCGGCACTGAATGCAAAGAACTCTTAAGGGCATAGAAATGGTCCCGGCAGCTCTGCCTGTGTGTGAGGCGGCTTTTGTCGCAGGACGGAGTCTTTGCGGCCGCTCTCTCTCAGTGGAGTGCGTCAATGTTATTTGGACAACATTCTTTATGCCTTACAGGAATGAAAAGATTATTCAAATATTCAATTAAATCGTGAATAGGGTTTCTTCTCCAAACCAGGTGAGTTGATCAAGACGAACCCTCTATTTTTGTGCCACCTCAAAGTGTGTGTGTTTGGGGGGGGGGGGATGGTAGGGAAGAGAAGGCTTTAGCAGCGTAACTTCTAGGGTGTGTGAGTGTGAGGACTGCGTGTCCCCCCCTCTTTCTCCTGAAAATGAAAATCACAATACAGTGGTACCTCTGGTTGCAAATGGGATCCGTTCCGAAGCCCCGTTCACAACCTGAGCAAAATACAACCTGTGTCTGCGCGTGCGCAGGTCGCCACGTCTGTGTATGCGCGTGATGTCATTTTGAGTGCGCATGCGCGAGCGGCAAAACACGGAAGTAACCCATTCCGTTATTTCCTGGTCGCCGCGGTACGTATCCTGAAAGAACGTAACCTGAACCGAATGTAACAAGAGGTATGACTGTAATGTTATGCAGATGAAGAGATTCCATAATTGCGTGCCTGATTATCCCAGCAGTGACTCAGAAATGAAAGGGGGCAGTCAGCACTTCAACTGCTAAGCACAAGGCCCAGGTCAGGGGAATGTCAAAAGAGCCCTGAGGCAGGATGGGACCAGTGGCCCTCCCCGCCCTGCGTTCTGTTCTCGCAGTGGCCAGTGAGATGCCCATTATGGGAAACCCACAAGCAGGGCCCAAGCGCCAGAGAGTGCCCTCTCTCCTCCTGCTCTTTCCAGCTGGTTCTCCACCTGTGGGTCCCCAGATGTCGTTGGACTACAACCTTTTGGGAAGGCCTTGTTGGCCTTTAGTTGGGCTGGATCCAGAACTTGGCACGGCTGAGAGAAGCATGTCCTGAGTGTTTTTATAGGGATGGGAGCCATGCAGTTCTCTAACTGCCATCAGCCGTGGGCAGCCTGGTCAGGGACTATGGGAGCAGTGTGTCCAGCAATGTTTGGAGGGCACCAGGCCTTCCAGAACTGCTTTACAGAGGACACAAGGGCAGGTCCCTGCCCCAAGGACCCTACAGCCTAAAATTCTACCCAGGTGGGATGCAGCAGGAAGCAATATGTTGTTGTTGTTTTCAGTTACAGGTGGTTAGGCTCGGTTGTATCCCCTGGGAACTGTGTGCAAGCCTTAGGGTGAGGTGCCACTGAAGCCAGGCTGTCCACAGTTGTCTGCAAGACCCCTGGGGGAAGGAGATGTCTCTTGAGACATTGGCGGACACTTGAGGGCCTTTTGACAGCAAATCTGGGCCCTGAAGGAGGGCTGCCACTCATGGTGCCCCCATCTCCAATATTGTTGCTGGATGCCTTGAGAGTCTACAAAATGAAAGCTTGCCACTGTCAGGAGTTCAGCCTACACTCGAGTAGGACCCTGGCAGAGACACATGCCTGACTGGCATGTTCTCCCCCTCCTGGTCTTTTGTTCGGGAGCTTCATAAGCTTTCTTCAGCCCGAACATCACAGCGACCGATGCCAGCCGACATTGGCACACTTAGGGATCCGCAGAGTCTTCGCAGCATTGCGTAACAGACCTCAGCAACTCAGCATTTTGGCTAATCTACAGTGGTACCTCGGGTTAAGTACTTAATTTGTTCTGGAGGTCCGTTCTTAACCTGGAACTGTTCTTAACCTGAAGCACCACTTTAGCTAATGGGGCCTCCTGCTGCCGCCGCGCTGCCAGAGCACGATTTCTGTTCTCATCCTGAAGCAAAGTTCTTAACCCGAGGTACTAATTCTGGGTTAGCGGAGTATGCAACCTGAAGCGTATGTAACCCGAGGTACCACTGTACTTTATTTACATACAGTATAAACACACACGGAGCACTGCAACATGGCTCCCTCCCTCTCTAGCATCAGACAGCAAAGAGGAAAAGAACAAAGGACAATAGTCCCACTTCATGGAACACAGTGACACAAACACCCTGCCGCCGTCACTTCCCACTCTGTGGAGTCAAAACATATACCGTCATGTGATAAACAATCCCATGACTGAAATCATAGATCAGGAATTCTAACAGCCACTTCTCCAGAGAAGGTTCTAGGAAGGGATCTCGAGGAAAAGCAGATTTGCAAAAAGGCTCCTGGGGGAGGGCAATAGCTCAGTGGAAGAGCTTCCGCTTTGTGTGCAGGAGGTCCTGGGTTCAATCCTCAGCAGCATCTCCAGGTAGGTAGGCCTGGGAGGGGGCTAAATATCTCCTGCTGTGGAGAGCCATGGCTGCCAGTACGTGTAGACAGTACTGATCCTTTTTTTTAAGAATCCCCCCATGCTTTATTAATTTTAAAAACATAACATTACAAAACAAATACAAAACAAAACAAGATGCATCAAGCCACAAAGGGCAATCCAGTAATTAATACTCCCTACACCATACGTACACACCGAAAAAGAAAAGATTAAGTTCATCCATCGCTAATTCTAACGTAACTTCCGGTCCCCCCACTGTGGTTCCTAAATTTCATTGCGCTGCGCACTTAACTTTTTCTCTCCTAAGTTCTTCTGTTATTTTAATTCTGTAATGATTTCTTAATTCATGCTGAAATCAATCCAGGCCTGCCAAAGAATTTATGTTATTACAATGTTTGTTTAAATATTCTCTGTAGATATTCCACTCTTTATTAAATACTTGATCTGTATGGTCTCAGAATCTTGCTAGTTCTGCATATTCTAGCATTTTATTTTGCCAGTCTAATTTTGAGGGAATAGAATCTCCTTTCCATACTTTAGCAATTAGAATCCTAGCTGCTGTTACCGCATACATAAAGATTTTCCTTACCTGTTTAGGGATTTCATTGCTCATTATGTCTAGCAAGAAGGCTTCGGGCCTCTTTGGGAAGGAACATTTAAACAATTTTTTAAGTTCATTGTAGATTGTTTCCCAAAATTCCCTGATTTTTTTGCCGTTCCACCACACGTGGATCATGGTGCCTTCCGCCTCCTTGCATCTCCAACAGATGTTTGATCTAGATTTATACATTTTGGCCAGTTTTACAGGTGTTAAGTACCATCTGTAGAGCATCTTCATGAAATTCTCTTTCAAATCGTAGCACGCTGTGAATTTTAGGTCCTCCTTCCACAACCTCTCCCATGATTCCATCTGGATGTTGTGCCCAAAATCTCTGGCCCATTGTACCATGACAGATTTTACTTCTTCCTCCCTGACCTCCCAGTCAAGGAGGCACCTGTACATGTTAGAGAGTGTTTGTGTGTGTGTGTTTATTAAACAGTATTAATAGTAATTATTATTATTTGTACCCCACCCTCCCTGGCCAGAGCAGGGCTCAGGGCAGCTAACACCAGTAAAATTACAATAAAAACATAATGGCGGGGGGGGGGGCGACCAATTTAAAATGCAGGTTAAAATGCAATTTAAAATGCAGCCTCATTTTAAAAGTAGCCCATAGATCAAAACCGTAAGGGGAGGGAAACGTAAGGGTCAGACTGAGACCAAACCAAAGGCCAGACAAAACAACTCTGTCTTGCAGACCCTACGGAAAGATGTCAAGTCCCGCAGGGCCCTAGTTTATTGTGACAGAGCGTTCCCCCAAGTCGGGGCCAATACTGAAAAGGCCCTGGCCCTAGTTGAGACCAATCTAACCACCTTGCGACTTGGGACCTCCAAAATGTTGTCATTTGTGGACCTTAAGGTCCTCCATGGTGCATACCAGGAGAGGCGGTCCCGTAGGTACGTGGAAATCTTGAAATTTCTGTGGAAAAGCCTTTCTGTTTGTCCTTTTGGAATGTTTCATTTAACTGAAAATACTGCAACCAATCAATCAAATGTGTCTGAATTGCTTCAAATTTCTTATTTTCTTTAGCTTATTTTCTTTTTCTTCCAATAAGTCTTTATAAGTTGCCCAATTACTTCTCTCATGCTGTTTTTTTAAACTGAGAACGCTTCTGCCGGGGACAGCCACCATGGCGTTTTTGGTTCTAGTAAGTCCTTATATTTGGCCCGCACCATGTAAAGCAATTTCCTGATCACGTGGTTCAAAAACCCTTTGTGGACCTTCTCATATCCCAGATGGGCATGCCAGCCGTATCTGTTATTGAATCCTTCTAGATCCAGCAAGTCGGTGTTTTTTAATGTTAGCCATTCCCAAATCCAGGCGAGACAAACTGCATCGTGATACAATTTCAGATCTGAAATAGACAGTACTGATCTAGGTGGGTGGGTGAGTGAAGCAGCTTCCTCCATCCCTATTTAAACCAGCCCTTTCTTCAGAACCCTGAGGACTGAAATCTCACTATTGTTTTTAAGGGAAATCCTGTAGTTTTGCAGGAGAGCACCTGCTTCACCTGCAGGAGGTCCCAGGTTCAATCCCAGGTTCAG
This sequence comes from Podarcis gaigeae, assembly GCF_964106915.1. Taxonomy (NCBI): domain Eukaryota; kingdom Metazoa; phylum Chordata; class Lepidosauria; order Squamata; family Lacertidae; genus Podarcis; species Podarcis gaigeae. Next base: position 22,780,499 of record NC_139695.1, read on the forward strand.
TGAGTGGCATCTCCATGCAGTGCTTGGAATGTGCTTTGCCTGAGGCTCTGGAGTGCTGCTGTCCTTCAGTGCCAGCAAACTCCAGCTTCGTTGGAGTTCTCTTGTTTTGAGAGAGGGAGAAAAACGTTCTCTTTCCTTTGTGCCTTCCATCATTTTATACACTTCTGCCACGCTGCCTCTTACTCACCTTTTCTCCAAATCTAAAAGTCCTCAGTGCTGCAGCCTCCATCTGTTGCTCCATCCTCCCCTTGGTCATTCTGACGGCCATTTTCTGAACCTTTTCTAATGTGTGGGAATGTTCAGGGATGCAGGAGAGGATATATTGTCTGATAATAGCCTTTCCAACATGTGTTAACAAGTTCACAATTTAGCAGAGTAACATTCTCCCTTTTAACTTGCAGCGGATGCATTTGCTCAGGCTTGCTAAACCCTCTATAATAACTGTTCTGGTATTTTCCCCTTATTCCCTCATAAAAGATAAGACACGACACAATCTTCTATAAAAGTATAAAGAGAGTTTACTCACATATCATTCTGTTCACAATAGGATTCCAGAAGGCAGACTTAGCTTAGAAAAGTAACATATACCTGGAAACTATCTCATAAGAAGACAGTCCCTTTGTCATCTCTTGGCTGGAAGCCAAGAGGGCATCTTTGGCTAAAGCAAATGTTGCTTCTTCGATGCATGTAGTCAAAAGGAGAGAGATGGCTGCCCTGCCCTGTGCTTTTGTCATTACCTGCTCAGGTGAGGCCACACCCACCTCTAGTCACATGCAAAGGAAGTCTGTCCCAGCCCAGAAGGAAACAGGAAGTTTACCTGCTGGCTGAACAAACATTCCTCCCTATGTGTAAACATGTTCACTCTAGGAATGTTGTACTTGACTGCTTTTGTGTTTCACATCCCACACAATGCCCTCCCCCCCCCCCCAATGGGAAAAGTGCTTATAAACACATACATACAAAAAAACCCCAAACAGATTTATTTCTTTAAAAAGATCAGCGGCCACAAGAGCAACTAGAATGGTTATATCCACTGATCTGACACATAAAGACACCTGCACTTAAGTTATTTCGGGGGGAGACCCTTATATCAACTTATATGCCAAATGATCTTACTCCTTCACAACAAATCAGGTTTGGATGGTCTTTCAGAATTAAGGGCAGAATCTTAATGTTTAAGGGTATCAGAATACAGTGTCCAGAGGTCCAACATTTTTGAAACAATGACCATTTTCTTCATGGTTTCAGCCAACCCACAATGGAGGAGCTACAAGTACAACTCCATCTCCTCAGACAAACAGCATCGGAATACAGTGGTACCTTGGGTTACATACGCTTCAGGTTACAGACTCCGCTAACCCAGAAATAGTACCTCGGGTTAATAACTTTGCTTCAGGCTGAGAACAGAAATCGTGCTCTGGCGGCGCGGCGACAGCAGGAGGCCCCATTAGCTAAAGTGGTGCTTCAGGTTAAGAACAGTTTCAGGTTAAGAGCGGACCTCCGGAACGAATTAGGTACTTAACCCGAGGTACCACTGTATTCCTTTTGGTAGATTTATAAATCTCTTCATAGGTTTCTTCATCCATTTCTATTGTTGTCACAGTCTCCTCAACATCACCCAAAATCTTATTTAAGTGCTGGTAACAAGCAAATAATCTGCCTCGAAGTTTTCGGTCATTTCTCATTTTTACATCAATTCGTTCATCAAGACTAAGCTTGATGAGATCCAAGGGCTCTTCTACAGTATTTGTGGTTTGTTGCTGCTCCACCTCGTCCGCCATTTTTTCAAAGCCCCTCCAATACTCTTTTGGAGGTGAGGCCAGAATTCTGTGGTTCTAGGCTGAGTGTTGGAAGTGAGAGGGAGGGAGGAGAGATATTGGCGACACCCCCAGAAGGCCCGCTGTGTCTTCCCAGTTAGCCTTGAAAAGGCCCTATCTCATCTCCCCCTTGTGAGTGTGGCAAGAATAGGAGGAACAGGTGGCCGCCCACCATTGAGCTAAAGCCCCCTCCCACTGCTGTTGCTTGGCCCCTGCCCTCCCCCAGTGGCCCCCCTGCTCGCCCCACAGATGAAGTCAGGCCCAAGGAAGGAAGTTTGCATTGGTAGCTTTTGCCGAGTTTTCAAGAGCAGTGTGCATAGAGCAGGCACATTTTCAGGCAGGTGGGCGACAGCTTAAGAGGGATGTGCTTATCACTGCACCTTCACACCCGTCTCTCTCATCCTCCTACCCCTTGTTCTTTGGCTGAGCTGCTTGAGGCACCTTGGATCATGGTTTCCATGTCAGCTGAGCCCTCTTTTCACCTGGGAAGGCCAAACAGATTAAGCCCCAATCCCTCCAGCTGGTGTTTAGAGAGGAACACAACAGAGTGGCTTTGAAGTGAACGTTTGTTTAGAGAACATCAGAAAATAAGAAGAAGATCGCTTGTCAGATATGGTTTATTTATCTTGCATAACCTTTACCAGCCTGATGCTCATCTGCAAAGCATAAGGCTGGCAAGGTCAGACCCTGTTCATCCAGGCAGATGGCCAGATGAAGCTTATGAAGGTAGGAAGAGCCATTAGCTGGATCATGCCAATGTGCTATCTAGTCCTGTTCTATCCTCTGGCTGACTAGATGCTTGTGGGAAACCAGCAAGCAGGATCCTTGCACAAGAGCAGATCTCCCCTCCTGTGGTTTCCTGCATCTGGTATTCAGAAGCGTCACTGCCTCTGACCATGGAGGCAGAGCGCAGTAATTGTGGCTCGTCTCCTCCTCCTCCATGGATTTGTCCAAACCTCCATCAAGGCTCTCCAAATTGGTGGCCATCATTGCCTGCTGTGGGAGGGAGTTCCATAGTTTAATGTTGCGCTGCTTGAAGAACTACTTCTTTTTCTCTGTCCTGAATCTTCCAACATTCAGCCTCATTGGATGCCCACAAGTTCTGGCGTCATCATGTGAGAGGGAGGGGGAAAACTCCGCTTTCTCCACACCACATGCAATTGTTTATGCTTCCGTCAGGTCGCCTCCGGTCCCCTTTTCTCTACACTGAAAAGCCCCGACCGCTGCAGGCTCTCCTCACAGGGGAGCCTCTCCATCAACCTCAGCCATTTTGCAGATATCAGCCGATGGCTTGTGCGAGCTTTGCAAGCGACACCTTCCATGTTTGGGGCCTGTGTGCCCAGGAGGAAGTCCTTCCATTTTTTAAAAAAAATAATATTTATTAAAGTTTCAAAAAAATACAAAAATAAAGAAAAAGAAAAACAGAAAATACAAAATACAGAAAAAGTAGAAACAATTAAAAAAAAATCCATCTTTCCATGTCTTGTCTTTCATTTACTTGTTTCCTTGACCTCCTCACACCTCCCTTTTTTGTATTCTAGTTCAATTGATTATTTCAGCAAATCCTTTCCATTCTTGTTTTTATCTTACTAATTTATCTTAATATATTGTAACTTTACATTCTGACCTGTTAACAATCCATTCTTCCTTAACCCTATATAGCATTACTGCAAAAACCACATTACATCATTCCAACATCCTTTTAGCATTCCTTAATTTCACAGTGTTTCTGTAGATAGTCTTTAAATTTCTTCCAATCTTCTTCTACTGACTCTTCTCCCTGGTCTCCGATTCTGCCAGTCATTTCCGCCAGTTCCATATAGTCCATCACCTTCATCTGCCATTCTTCCCGGGTGGGTAGATCTTGTGTCTTCCAATACTTCGCTATAAGTATTCTTGCTGCTGTTGTTGCATAAGGAGGAAGTCCTTCCATTCAAGAGAGGTTACCCCATTCAATGCATCCTCCCCTTATTTCCCCTCCCCCTCCCCCCTGCTGCAGATGTGAAATTCGTGGAGAATTCAAGTGTGGTGAAGGAAGCCCAGGAAAAGGCCAACACAGCCCTGATGGAGTACACCCTATGCAACTACCCACACGCCACAGACAAGTTCCGCCAGCTTCTGATGCAGCTGGCCGACGTCCGGTCCCTGAGCATGCAAGCGGAGGAGTACCTGTACCACAAGCACCTGAGCGGGGACGTGCCCTGCAACAGCCTCCTGATTCAAATGCTCCACGCCAAGCGGACTTGAGAGCGCAAAGCAAGGCTCTCTGTCCCCCCTTCGTCTGGGGAAGAGACTCACGGCAGCAGAGGTGCAAGGGTGGTGGCAGATAGGTCAGGCCCCGGGATTGGGGGGGTGTAGGGTGACAGGGAAGGGTGAATGTCTTGTCATCCCCTCCCCACAGGCGACCTCTCCCAGTTCTGACTTTCATACAGGCCATAGAGAAGCTCCAGGTCGCCTGGTTTCCCCACCAGGCAGCTGCGGGTGCAAACCCCAACCCTTGCCTGCATTTTGGTGTGATTCCTCCTGAGTTCCAGGCTCTCGCTCTCTATAAGCCATGGGACTAAGCTGTGTGGGGACTACCCTTGGAGGCTGTTTAGGGGATGCTTTGGGTGGGGGTTGGCTTTCCTAACTGGGCGGGAGAGGAGTCTTCTCCCAGGGTGTGTGAGAGAGGAGGCATCTGCCCGAGCTCCCCACCTGCTCTCCAGGCATGGTCCTCTAGCTAGATGGCTGGGAAAAGATGGAGAGAAAAAGGCCCAGTACAGCTACCCATTGGAAGGCCCCCGCACCCCGTCTGTCCCTCTGCAGGTAGTGGCCAGGTTGGCCATAAGGATGATTTCTGTGGCCCATGGGCCACCATGAGAGTGAGTTTGTTGTGCCTCAGATACACTGAAACCACTCTCCCCCTTGGGGCTTCATTTTGGGAGACCTTTCTCCGAGGCCTTGCAGCTATGAGTTGAGCAAGTCCGGTGCTCCTTTTATAGTTTGCGTTGGTTATCTGTTAGTTGCATTCTCATATATATTTCCCTGTGGGTTTTGATTACACTTTGCAGCATTTTCCGCTCCACCTATAATGTTTGGACTACTTTTGTGTGTCTCTTCTGGTTTGAAAGAGTTGGAGAAGACAGTTTGGAAGTGCCAGGCTCTGCCTGTATGTGTTTTTTTCCTTCTGAAATAAAAAGTGCTCTTAAGTGTCTCCCTTCTCAACATTTTACTCAGAAGGTCCTTCTGATCATTGGTTAGTGGTGAACTATCTTACCAAATAAGACATTCCAATAAAGTTTTCAATTCAGTTATAGCTCTGTGTGTGCGTGTTTTCTTTTCCTCCCCTCCTCAAAAAAATCTGCATCTTTGGTTGGGTACCATTCAGGGCGGTAGGCAGAAAGGCACTCTGCACCTGATCAGAGACTCTGCTCAATTTATCACTACATTACAGGTTCAGGGCTGAGTCCTGCCATGAGAGCATGATATGGGTGGTCAACACCTTGGGTGCAAGAAGTTTCCAGCAGCAGGGCCACATCCCTGTCTCTGCACATTTCTCTCCCTCTCTGAAGGGCATCTTTTTGCAGCAGATCGTAGGCAGGCTATTTACAGACCTCCCATGGCTGAAGCTGTTCAAATAGTGTCCTCACAAGTGAGCCTGGGAATAGCAGCAGTTTGGGGGAGTTTGCAATTCTTATGCATGGACAGTTGGCCGGCTCTGTACGGAAAGGCAGGGGCACACACGCATGCACACGCATGCACACACACACACACCACCCTCCCCATAATCCTCAGCTAAAGACTCATTAGTCTCCTGCACTAATTGGCTTCAGTGGGCAAATGCTGGCCTTCTGCAATGGCATTTGTCTGGGCACCAGAATTAAAATACGAGCCACCATTTTTCCTTTTCCCCCAAATAATCTTTATTAGTTTTTCAATTAGATACTCCACATACACATATTGTATTAGATTTTACATTTATACTTGCTCTTCAGAGCCCAGGTTTGGAAACAGCAGCAATTACCAACAGTAGAAGAATGGCGACAGAAGGTAATGGAATATGCAGAAATAGCCAAACTAACAGGGGAAAATCGACAACAGGGCGAGGAAACATTTCAAAAAGAATGGCGGAAATTTATCTTGTGTACAGGAAAGATAAGATGAAATAGTAAAACCAGTAGAATTGGAAACAGACCTCATAACAGGAAAGATTAAGAACATTGATGGATAATGAAAATAAGAAGAAGGGAAATGTATAAGGAAACTACCGTATTTTTCGCACCATAACACTCATTTTTTCCTCCTAGAAAATAAGGGGAAATGTCTGTGTGTGTTATGGAGCGAATGCCTATGGATGGCGGGGGGATCTGCTGCAGTCGTGAGCAGAGGATCCATGGTTCCCCTTCCTTCCCTCCTCCGTGGTTCGCTTTGAAACAGCAAAGCGGGAGAAGAGCCGCTGAGTGAGGAGGAGAGAGAGACAGAGAGCCTGCTTGCTTTAAAGGAGCAAAGCGGGAAAGGAGAGGAGAGGAGCCGCTTACATGAGTGTAAGCGGCTCCTGTCCGGTTGGCTCCTTTAAAGCAAGCAGGCTCTCTGTCCCTCTCTCCTCCCCACTCGCTAAATAACAGCAAAGATTTTTCAAGCAGGCTCTCTGTCTCTCTCTCCTCCCCACTCGCTAAATAGCAGCAAAGATTTTTCAAGCAGGCTCTCTGTCTCTCTCTCCTCCCCACTCGCTAAATAGCAGCAAAGATTTTTCAAGCAGGCTCTCTCTCCTCCCCACTCGCTAAATTGCAGCAAAGTTTTTCACAAGCAGGCTCTCTGTCTCTCTCTCCTCCACACTCGCTAAATAGCAGCAAAGATTTTCAAGCAGGCTCTCTGTCTCTCTCTCCTCCCCACTCACTAAATAGCAGCAAAGGTTTTTCAAGCAGGCTCTCTGTCTCTCTCTCCTCCACACTCGCTAAATAGCAGCAAAGTTTTTTCAAGCAGGCTCTCTCTCCTCCACACTTGCTAAATAACAGCAAAGATTTTTCAAGCAAGCTCTCTGTCTCTCTCTCCTCCCCACTTGCTAAATAGCAGCAAAGATTTTTCAAGCAGGTTCTCTGTCTCTCTCTCCTCCCCACTCGCTAAATAGCAGCAAAGATTTTTCAAGCAGGCTCTCTCTCCTCCCCACTCGCTAAATAGCAGCAATGCTTTTTCAAGCAGGCTCTCTGTCTCTCTCTCTCCTCCCCACTCGCTAAATTGCAGCAAAGTTTTTCACAAGCAGGCTCTCTGCCTCTCTCTCCTCCCCACTCACTAAATAGCAGCAAAGTTTTTTCAAGCAGGCTCTATGTCTCTCTCTCCTCCCCACTCGCTAAATAGCAGCAAAGTTTTTTCAAGCAGGCTCTCTGTCTCTCTCTCCTCCCCACTCCTCTTATAAGAGCCTTCTCCTCTTATACCCCTCTTCTGCATTATTAACAGCATCCTTCTCCACCCACCCCACACGTGTCCCTTGTCCCTTGAGTGCTTTTCCTTCCCTCCCCACTTAAAACATGGTTACAAAGCACAGATCCACACTGATCCTCAGGATTTTTGCACTGGGTCACCCCAAATTCACCATCAGATCACATAGCATGTCCATGGCTACAGCTTGCACCAAAAAAATCATGCACCCACTGTTGCCTGGGGCCGCAGTGGTGCAAAAACGTGGTTACAAAGCACGGATCCACATGGATCCTCAGGATTTTTGCATTGGGCTACCCCAAACTCACCGTCAGATCACATGTCTGTGGCCACAGCATGAACCACAAAAATCATACATCCACTGTTTCGTTTAGAATATTTTTTTTCTTGTTTTCCTCCTCTAAAAACTATGTGCGTGTTATGGTTGGGAGTGTGTTATAGAGCGAAAAATATGGTAATATAACTAACAGTAGTGGTAAATGAATACAGACAGACAACAAGAATTGTATAAACACAAGGATTTAATCTGCAAGTATTTGGTTCTTTGCTTGCAACTCTCTGAGTTCAGCAAAGCCAAACAGGATCTATTGTCTTGATACACCTGTATAGGACATTTCACAGAAGCTCTGATGTGCTGAAGCAGTTGCACCAACCATTCACAATCCATGAGTGAAAATGACAGGGCATTGAGTTCTGCTTCACAGCAACTTAGGTTTACTGTTGTCTGCTTTTTGCACAACCAGTCAAACAGACAATGGTTGTACATGTAGCATACTCCAGAAGTGCTTGTACCATCTGTGGTATCACTTCCAAAGCAAGCATCTGCAAAGATTTCAAGACCTGCAGTCTTCTGACTAGTGAACCTCAGTCTGTAGTGCAAAGTCCCTTTCAAATAGCGGGCTATGCGCTTCAGAGCTTTCCAATCCTGAACAGTAGGATTGTTGGCATGTCTGCTAAGCAGGTTAGTGCTTACAGCTATGTCAGGTCTTGAACATCTAGCAATGAAATTCAGCTTGCCTAGAATGCATCTGTACAGTGTGGTGTCAGAAAATGCTTCAGCAGTACTATCTACCTGGTAACCTGTCACCATTGGTGTGTCTGCTGGGTTTGCATCAACCAAATTCAGCCTGGTCAATACATCAGCAATTTTCTGTGTCTGGTGTACCAGAAAATTACCTGTTTGGTCCTTCTTCACCTGCAAAGAAAGATAGTTGGATACCTCACCAAGATCCTTCATGTCAAAGTGCTCCTTCAGCTGAGCTAGGGTGCTTTCGTACAAAGCCTGTTTCTTCCAAAACAAAAGAAGATTATCAACAAAACATAAACAATACAGTTTGTTTTGCCCCTCCTCCTTGACAAACACACATGGATCAGCTTTGCCTTGGTGAAAACCAAGAGAAAGCAATGTCTCGGTGAGTTTTGTGTTCCAACACTTGGCACTCTGCTTGAGACCATATAGGCATTTCCGTAGTTTACAGGCCATTCCCTTCTGTACCTGCACTCCATCAGGTGGAAGCATATACAGTTCCTCCCCCAAAACCCTGTACAAAAAAGCTGTGTTCACATCGTGATGAGAAACATGCAGTTTCTCTTCTGCAGCAATCTTGAGCATTAGCCTAATGCTCTCATACTTGACGGTGGGTGAGTAGGTCTCGTGGTAATCCTGTCCTGGTACCTGAGGAAAAACCTCTGGCGACCAATCTGGCTTTGTGTCTGACAACCTTGCCAGTCTGGTCTGTCTTGGCCTTTTGCTGCCAACCAGCCTCATTCCTGGGACTACTGGCACTAGGTTTGGTTCCTATCCAAGGAATCAACTTCAGCCTTCATGGCATTAAGTCATGGTTCAGCATCTTTAGAGGTTAACACCTGAACCTCTTTGAAGCTTGCAGGTTCCCACACCTTCTCTGAGCTACCAAGAACCGCAGTTGCTGTCTTAGCAAACTCATCAGCAAATCTGTTTGGAGGTTTGCCTTTTGTGGCCCTTTCAGATCTGCGTACTAGACGCAAGTCTTCTGCACTCATCTCCTCTTTCTTAGGAGAAAAGTGGCCAATGGTGAACAGTGGTTCTTCCAGTTCAGTGTCAGATGTATCAGATGGTCTGACTGAGGCCTTTGCGCTCTTGTAGTCTGCTGTGTCATCACTGTCGCTGACATCAGCAGCAGCGCCGCCCACTGAGCTGGAATCTGAACTCTGATCATCATCCTCAGTTTCCGCTTCTTCCTCAGCCTCTTCATCCTCTTGTGAGTGACTCTGGAAAATTCCCACATTTTCAGGGGGCTCCGCTAGGGGCGCCACAGAGGATGGCCTACAATACCATTTCTCCAACTCCCACGAGGTAATTTAGAGGCTGAGATGGGAGTAATCAGCGTCCCAAATTCTTCCCGGTGGAAGGGAAGATGCAGTCTCATCCGCGGTGCCCAACAAACCACCCCCAAGTTTGTAGAGAAGGAGGGGGTGGGGGCACTGGATGGAAAGCCCCCGAGGGAGTTCGGATCTCCTGGACGCTGTCTCCGCGAGCGCACCGAGTTCCATTTCTTAAGATAAAAATTTCGATTTAAGTTTTGGACATACTTCAAGCGAAGAAGGGGTAATTAATCTGCCAATTAAGCCAGCCACTGAGGTGCCAAGAGTGACAGAGAGGCAGAAAGATAACATCTAAGAATAACATCTAAGCCGGTATGTTGGAACAGAATAGAAAGGAGGGGGGATAAATTTTTTTCTTTTTCTACTACGATAATACCTAACAACCCCCCTCCCCCGAAGAACCGTTTACATTATTTACAGCAAGTGAGATGGGAAAATATTAACTGTGTGGAAATAATAATACTATATAACTAAAGCTTTTGTTTTTTGAAACGTTTGGAAGAAGATAAAAGACTCTCCAAATATTGATATTAGAAAGAAGCGGGATCTTGTTAGCCACTGGAGAGACACCAAAAAACTTTGGACGGATTCTGAGAAGGGTGATGTGACACATTCTTTAATTGGGATCTGCCATTACGGGATAAGAACGAGTTGCAGAGATAAATAGTCTTGGGGGAGGTGAGCTCTTAATTTGTTATTATATCTGTACTTTAAGTCTGATTTGGCAAATCTCCCCTAGAAAGACTAATGTTTGATGCAACCTGTCTGAGAAAATTAATGTGCAAACGCCCAGATTTTATTTCATCGGAACTGAGTGAAGATGGCGTCTGCCACCAGAGAAGGATTTTGGATTGATTCGGCATAAACACCAGCATGTGAGGACATTCTGCAAACAACAGACTTACCAGCTGCAAAAAAAAGGAGAGTCATACAAATTTCACACAGAAGCACATTATTGTTTATTTCAACTCGCCGGTGGAAACAACTCAGAGGCCACAAAAAGAAGGAAGGATAACAACAGGAAGATTTAAAGAAGGAAATATTGGAAACATAAGATGATTAGAGCCCCACTGAACTTGAAGCATGGGAAGCCCCAACAAAAATTTATGATTTGGTAGAATATTTGGACTATATGATATGTATTTGTATAATTTGGAGTACTTAATGTGGTTTGATTGGATTGGAGTGATCCTTAGCATGAATCTCACTTACATATTCTGTTGAAAAAAATTGGGTATGTACCTTTTATTGTGTTTTGTATACTCTGCTTTATTTTACAATGTGTATGCAGGTAGCTCAGTTTTGTTATCATTCATCGGTTGTATGCCTTGTATCTTATTTCCAGCCGATGAAGACTATTACAAAACAGTAGTATCATTCTGGAGACACTGTCCTTTTGAGGCTTTTGAGACATCTTCCGTTGAAATTTTTGAGCTCAGGGACTTGAGAGCAGGATGTTGTTTAAGTTGGCGGGGGGGGGAGGGACGTACTAGAAAAACTCTTGGCCTGCAGTTGTGTTTCTGAAGGTTCATCAACTGAGACTTCTGAGGTGGCTTCCTGTCTCCGAATGCAAGAGAAAGAAATGGACCAAAGGAAGTGTCATTTCACACAACACACAGTTAATTCTTTTGTATTGTATTTGTTTGAGACATCACTGAACCTCTCTTTGTTGCAAGTGCCAGCTCTAGAGCAGAAAACGCCAAATGTGCTGAGAGGAGGAAGAGGAAGGTTAGACTTCTGCATGCAGTGCCACTTTTATTTTGAAAAATGCCCAAAGGCCCTTCATTATGACCAGACAAAATGTCACAAAATAGTGAGGTAAGCTTCTGAATCCACCAGAGCTCTTCTTCTTCTTCAGGATGTGGGCAGGGGTGGGGGGACTGAGGGAAACAAAAATTTGGCTAGATATTGAGGCCATATTCGTCAAAAGTTAGTTTTTGCTGTACGCTGCCTTAAAAGGGGGCTGGTTTGGGGGTTCACATACACACACACTGGCCTGTGTTCTACCTCCAAAGTCGGAGGCAGTTTGTCTCAGTTACTAGGAATAAAAAATGGACCGGACCCTTTCTCTCACTTTGTCTACCAATCCCCACACTTTCTCTTTTCTCCCCCCCCCCCCCCCATTTTGTCCTCCTTTCCCCCTGGATGAATTAAGCCAACGGTTGCATGAAATCAGGCCAAGGGCTGGCAATTGCCCATCTCTTTGTGAAAGGGGCAGTTCTGCCCCTTGGTTGGGAGAGAGACATCATTTGGCCTTGGTTGGGAGAGAGCCAGTGTGGTGTAGTGGTTAAGAGCGGTAGATTCGTAATCTGGGGAACCGGGTTCACATCTCCGCTCCTCCACATGCAGCTGCTGGGTGACCTTGGGCTAGTCACACTTCTTTGAAGTCTCTCAGCCCCACTCACCTCACAGAGTGTTTGTTGTGGGGGAGGAAGGGAAAGGAGAATGTTAGCCGCTTTGAGACTCCTTCCGGTAGTGATAAAGCGGGATATCAAATCCAAACTACTCCTCCTCCTCCTCCTCCTCCTCTTCTTCTTCTTCTTCTTCGCTATATGTCTGTTTGGGGGGCTAACAAAGCAAGGATGCTGGCCCAGCGGCTGTTTCCAGGTCATTCTTTCCTCTGTCTTCTTACAGGGTCTCTACATATTCCTGGTCTATGCAATCTACAACAGCCAGGTGAGAGACAGCCACACTACGCAAGGGGGGGGGATTTGGCACCCTGTTTTCTCTGCAACAACTCTTCAGACTTTGAAAATGGGCTTGGAAGGATGTGATCAATGGCTTGTGAAACCAGCTAGGAAAGGACATCTACCCTCATGGTCACGGCCTTGGGGGTCCCTGAAATCTGCTGGATCCTCCCGTGTGTGTGTGTGTGTGGTGGCATTCTGACTACTTGCCATTCTGTTGGCGAGATCTCCTAGGGAAGGCTTGGCCAAACTTGGCACACCAGCTGTTTTGGGACTACAATTCCCATCATCCCTGACCACTGGTCCTGTTAGCTTGGGATGATGGGAGTTGTAGTCCCCAAACATCTGGAGAGCCAAGTTTGGCCATGCCTGTCCTAGGGTCATTCAAGTTCCCACTAGATCTTGTGCAAGCAATGCTAGTTTTCTGCATATACGTGGAACCCTAGGAGTCAAACCCCCGTGTAAGACGAAGACTTCCGGAGGCGGCGCCAACGGCAATGGCGGTCTCCCTTTAACTATGAGGGAGAAGCTCCGCAGAAATTGGGTTTATCCGCTACGGCGCAGCGGAGACCCGTTAAAAAACCGCAGGTGGGGAAAGCCTGTGGCCGTGGGACTCGGCAGGCGCCAGAAGCGCCCCCCCCCAAGTGGCAAAGGGACCCCGCGAGGGGCTCCGGAGCGGAACGGTGTGGCGCGGCACTGAGAGTTGTTTGCTACTTCTGTGGAGTGAAGCCGCGCAGCTATTGCCGGAGAGCGCTGACCTTTCTTCCTTGGAAATTTCGGCTTTTAAACTACAACCCGTGAGTAAGATTTGGCAAAGATTGAAAGTTCAAAGGACCAATTCCTTTGATCGACCTAAAGAACTTAAATTTGGCTCTGAAGCGGGAAGGTGTAAAAAGGAAGTCCGTCTTCCGGTTTTGTAAATTGATTTAAAGCAAAGACTGTTGGAACTGAGAACCGAGAAAATTGATTCAAAAGGAACTAACTTTTAATGCCAGACTTAAGAACTCCCTTCCAGAGTGGGGGGAGGAGAAGAAAACATCTGCTTGATGGGAAAAGTGAGGAAAGGAAAGAAAGACCACCGCTCAACCCTTGATGTTGGTCTGCCAGGACAGTAGAAAGTATTGCACTGTTTAGAGACATTGTAATTGTTTGTGACTAATCTGCAATTGAACTGACTATTGAAGGTCCCCCTTTGTAACTGTTGCCTTTTATGGGAAAAGTTGGAAAGCTGGAAACTTTAAAAGTTAAAAGGGATACTGCTGCCTTTAGATACTTGAAAAGAACATTGTGGCTAATGTGCTCCCCTAGAGGAGGCTTGTGATACAACTGGGGATTTTCCATTACAGCTGGTTTGAGACTTTCTCATAACAAAAAGCTAAAGTTGTGAGAACGACCTTGAGACTTAAAGATAAAGTTATGGATCAGGAAAAACCCCAGGAAAAATCTACAAGGATAAAAACCAGGCAGCAGCAACGAAGACAATCAATAGTAGCCCCCTCCGCCTCAGAAAAAGAAGATACTGGACAGACAGGAGCAAAAGGTGCAGGCTCCGAAGAGACATTAAATGTATCATTAGACAAAATATTTGGAGCTTTGGAAAAATTGTCAGCTAAAATTGATTTAAATACTACAACTATCAGCTCTAACACACAGGCTATTGACCGGCTGCTCCAGGAGTCCAAATTGACAAGGAAAATTGCTGAAGAAGCGAAGGAGAAGGTGTTGGAGGTAGAGGAAAAGATTTTGCCAATCAATAAGCAACTGGAGGACCATAAGGTACAACTATCTCTAATTGTTCTTAGAGATAAACAGATTAACCTAAGAATTAGAGCAGTACCGGACGTGGAAGGAGGTAACTTGTGTGACTTTCTCACACAGGAATTTGAAGAATTCTGGGGCCTTGATTCAGATAAAGACTTTGAGATTGTGACTGCTTTTAGACTTGGTAAAGGGGGCAAAGGGGGCAGAAAGAACAAAGTAAGAGACTGTTTGATTACACTTAGATCCAAAGAAGAGAGGGACAAAATTCTGAACCTTCATTACCAGAAACCATTGGAGATAGAGGATTCCAGAATTGAAATTTTTAAAGATATTCCGAAATATTTATTGGATCTCAGAGCTAATTACAGAGACTTAGTGTACTTACTAAGAAGAAACAACATTATCTTCAGGTGGGAGTTTCCCCAGGGTCTGTCTTTCACATACAGAGGGAAAAAGGTGAAGATAAGATCGGAGGAAGATAAAGAGAGATTTTTGAAAGACCAGGAGGAAGATCTACAAAAAGAGGCAGAGGAAAAAGAACCGAAGATACTAGGACCAGGGGCTCTGGACCTAGCAAAGCTACCATTGGGACAAGAAAAATCAGAGAAAGGCATACCACCCACAGATCAAGAACAAACATTGGGAGCAGTTGGAGGGACAACAGAATAATTACACAATGTCTCTGCAGGTATTAAGTTGGAATATCCGAGGTTTGAACTCCCCCGACAAGAGGAAAATAATCTTTCATATATTGAAAAAAGAAAAATTGGATTTGATCTGTTTACAAGAAACCCATGTTATTAGAACACACAGGAAAGTATTAATTAACAAAAGATTAGGTCAAGAATTTATTTCATCAGATAAAGTCAAAAAGAGAGGAGTGGTGATCTATGCAAAAGAAAGTTTATCACCAAAATTCATTTTTAAAGATGACCAAGGAAGATATGTGGCAATTGAAATACAATTCCAAGGAGAGAGACTCTTGGCAGTAGGGGTATATGCACCAAACGAGGGGAAATCAGAATTTTTAAAGAAACTGCATGAGACGTTGTTGGATTATATGGATTACAATATCATCATGTTCGGAGATATGAATGGAGTGGTATCGACAAATGTGGATAAGTCAGAAAGACTAGTGGTGACTAAAGATGGAAGACTTCCGAAAACCTTTTTTGAAATGACAGACAATATGGACTTAACTGATATTTGGAGAACTAAAAACCCCCTAGGAAGAGAGGGGACTTTCTTTTCTGAAGCCCAAAAGCCCTGGACAAGAATTGACCAAATCTGGATAACCAGAGGAATGGCTCCAAAGATTCGAAAAGTGGAAATTTGCCCTAAAACGTGCTCCGACCATAATCCTGTGAAAATGGAAATGAAACCAACAATGACTGGTTCCTTCAGATGGAGGATGAATGACACCTTGCTTAGAGATCCAGAAATTATTAAAAAGGCTCAAAAAATTATGAAAGACTATTTTGAGATAAATTTGAAGACCCCTGTGGAAAAAAGAGTAATCTGGGACGCAAGTAAAGCTGTAATGAGAGGGTTCTTGATCCAGCAAAATGCAATAAAAAGGAGAATTCAAGGTGAGAAAAAAGAAAAAAAAATTGAGAAAATAAGAGAAGGAGAAAAGAAGCTTCGAATTAAACCAAAGTCACAAGAGATCTTGAGAGAAATTAAGTTATATCAAGTACAATGTAAAGGGAATTGGGGTTGCTTGTGCGTAAGTGGCCGCTGCTTTTGGCAACGTTCCCTGGCTAAACTTTTCCCTGGCTGAACAGCACTTTCTCCGTGGCTGTGTCAGTCACTGGCAGAATCCGTCAGTGGGCGTTTCCTGAACCTCTTCCAACATAAAAGCTCCTTGACACCAAGTCGTTGCCTAGCTTCCCTGCGTGGAAGTTTTCTGCGCAGAGTGGGTGTGGCCAGCGGAGGTCCTGGGCTCTCCCCGCTGGTCTCTGTGGAAGAGTCTTGGAGCCATCTCTCCGACGTCCCTTCCGGCTCTCTATTCTTCCCGGTGTCACGCTGATCTCCTTCCTCCGAGGAAGTGTTCCCTCTGTCCCGGCTGGGCCCTTCTCCTGCATCGCTAGGGAGCCTCACCTCCACTCTTGGCTCCGATGGCAGTTCCCTGACATACAATATATGATAATGATAAGAAGAAGAAGAGTTTGGATTTGATATCCCGCCTTTCACTCCCCTTCAGGAGTCTCAGGATATTGAATGGAAAATTTAAAAAGATGAGACAAAAGACCTTCGAATCAGCTAATAAATGTGGGAAGCTGTTAGCGTGGCAGCTGAAGAAGAGGCAAAAATTAAATACAGTTACAAACCTTGAAGTGGATGGAAAGAATATACAGAATCCGCAGGAAATTAGAAATTGCTTCCAGAGATATTTCAAAAAATTATATACACAAGGGACACAGGATGAGACGAAAATTGAACAGTTTTTGAAGATTAACGGATTACAAAAAATTTCTCAAGAAAATAAATTATTATTGAATTACAAAATAACAGAACAAGAGGTGGAAGGTGCAATTCACAATATGCAGGGCCTGATGGACTAACCTCCAAATACTATAGAACTTTGAAAGACTATTTAATTCAACCATTGAAGGAGGTATGCAATGAAATTATGGAGGGGGAAAATGCGCCTGAGTCGTGGAAAGAAGCCTTCATCACACTTATACCGAAAACTGAGTCTGAAAAGACACAACTTAAGAATTACCGCCCCATATCCCTACAGATGTGGATTACAAAATTTTTGCAGATATTTTGGCCAGAAGACTGAAAAAAGTACTGACAGAAGTGATACATAAGGACCAAGCTGGCTTTCTCCCTGGAAGACATCTATCGGACAATATGAGGAACATAATTAATATCCTAGAAAAGCTGCAGGTGAACATTAATACGAAAGCAGTTTTGATATTTGTAGATGCGGAGAAAGCCTTTGACAATATTTCTTGGAGTTTTATGAAGAAAAATCTACAGGGGATGGGGGTTGGAAAAAAAATTGAAAACGGTATAGGTGCGATTTATTCTGAACAAAAGGCCAAACTGATAGTAAATAACGTGGCGACAGAAGAGTTTAAAATAGAGAATGGGACACGACAAGGCTGCCCAATTTCCCCACTGCTATTTATTTCGGTTCTGGAGGTTTTGCTGAATATGATCAGAAGGGACCACTCGATTCAAGGTATTCGGGTCGGAGTTAAACAATACAAACTTAAGGCATTTGCAGATGACTTAGTTTTAACACTACAGGAGCCAGTATCTAGTACCAAGAGGGCCTTAGAAACAATCCAGGAATTTGGTCAAGTGGCAGGTTTTAAATTGAATAAGTCAAAAACTAAGGTTTTGGAGAAAAAATTGACGCCGATAGAGAGGGAGAGGTTTCAGAAAGAGACAGACTTAACAATAGTAAAGAAGGTAAAATACCTAGGGGTGAACATGACTTCTAAGAATGTAAATCCATTTAAAGAAAATTATGAGAAATGTTGGGCAGAAGTGAAAAAAGATTTAGAAACTTGGACAAACTTGAAGCTTTCCTTGCTAGGCTGAATTGCTGTTATAAAGATGAATGTACTGCCGAGAATGTTATTTCTATTTCAATCATTGCAAATTATTGATAAGATGGATTGTTTCAAGAAGTGGCAAAAATATATATCTAGATTTGTATGGCAGGGCAAAAAGCCCAGAATAAAATTTAAGATACTTCCTGATGTTAAAGATAGAGGAGGGTTTGCCCTGCCAGACTTTAAACTCTATTATGAATCAGCGGCTTTTTGCTGGCTGAAAGAATGGCTACTTCTTGAAAACACAGATCTGCTAGATCTTGAAGGTCATGACAATGTATTCGGGTGGCATGCATATTTGTGGTATGGCAAGGTTAAAGCACATAAGGTATTTAAAAACCATATTGTCAGAAAAGCATTGTTTAATGTCTGGACAAGATACAAAGACTTTTTGGAGAGTAAAACCCCAAGGTGGCTTTCACCTATGGAAGCGAAAGCACTGAAAAAACTTAACATGGAGCCCAAATGGCCAAAATACGGGGAAATTTTAGAACAGGAAGGTGACAAATTGAAATTGCAGAGTTATGAGAAGCTTAAAGAGAAGGTGCGCGACTGGCTGCACTATTTTCAAATAAGAGAGGTGTATAATTTGGATTAAAAAATCGGTTTCCAGGTGGAAAAATCAAAGTTAGAAACAGAATTGTTAGAACCCATTGCTAAGATATTATCAAGAATGTATAATCTGCTGTTGAAATGGAACACTGAGGAGGAAACGGTAAAATCTGCAATGATAAAATGGGCACAAGATATAGGGCATAACATTATGTTTGCTGACTGGGAGAAGTTGTGGACCACCGGGAATAAATTTACGGCATGTAATGCCCTAAGAGAGAATATTATGAAAATGATGTACAGGTGGTACATGACCCCAGTTAAGCTTGCAAAAATATATCATTTGCCCGATAATAAATGTTGGAAATGCAAAGAAACTGAAGGTACATTCTTTCAACTTTGGTGGACGTGCCCAAGGATTAAGGCTTTCTGGGAGATGATCTATAATGAAATAAAAAAGGTGTTTAAATACACTTTTTTGAAGAAACCAGAGGCCTTCCTCCTAGGCATAGTTGATCAAACGGTGTCAAAGAAGGATAGAACTTTTTTTATGTATGCCACAGCAGCAGCAAGAATTCTCATCGCGAAGCAGTGGAAGACACAAGACCTACCCACACTGGAAGAATGGCAGACGCAATTGATGGACTATATGGAACTGGCGGAGATGACTGGCAGAATCCGAGACCAGGGAGAAGAGTTGGTGGAAGAAGATTGGAGGAAATCAAAAATTTATTTACAGAAGCACTGTAAAAATTTTGAATGTTGATGGTATTGATTTGAATTGAAGGGGTTCTAGTAATAAGGTTAAGATTGGACTTATAACAGATAAATAGATAAACTAAATAATTAAATTTAATTAATTTGCTGAATTAAATTTTAAAAGGGATACAAAAAAGGGAGATGCGAGGAAGTCAGGAAAATAAGTTAATCAAAGATGAGAAATTAAAAAAGAGGGATTTTTGTTTTTTCTTTTCTTTTTTTTCCTTGTATGTGCTTTTTTATATTTATCTCTTTCTTTTTCATGCTTTAATGTTTGTATTTTTGTATTTTGTGATTTTGTATTTTTGTCTTTTTGTCTTTTTTGTATTTTTCTAAATCTTTTATTCCTAAAATCTAATAAAATATTATTATTTTTTAAAAAAAACAACAACAACAACCCCCTGTGTAAGACGCAGCCACACCACAGAGCAGGAGTGCGGAAACCTCCAGCCTGTGGGACAATCTCAGTCCTCCAGGCAGCCTGCAAAGCTAGCTGCAAAGTCTGTTGCATGTCAGACAACTTTGCTCCCCAACTGACTCCTCTGTGGACAGATGGCACCCAACGGAGGGTGGCAGTTGCTGCTGTTTTCCCCGCCTTTTCCTCTTCAGCTGAGGAAATAGCTACATACGACTAGCAGGTGCATTTTAAAATACCAGGATCCCTGCCCCCCACCATGGTGCCCCTCCCCCACAGGAATCAACCTGGACCCTGCAATTGTCACCTGAGGCTTTTTTGTTTGTGCCCCCCCCGTGGGATATCTGGAGTGTGGCAACACAAGAACTGGCCTTTTCTGTGGTGACTCCCTGTTTGAGGAATGCTCTCCCCAGCGAGGCTTACCTGCCACCTTCATTGCACCTCTTTAGGCACTAGACAAAAACCAGGCCTTTGGCTTTTAACTATCTCTACAGCCTTTTAGAGTGGGTGGGATTGTTGTAAAGAAAATCTGCCCTTTTCCCTTATGGGGTATCCAAGAGCCCGTATAGAGTCCTTACATAGGTTCCCTATTGGTAGGAGAAAATAACAGAGGCCAACCAGAGAATATTGAGAGGCAAAGCACCTAGTAAGCCTGATCTCTATTGATCTGTTGCAACAGGGTCCTCACTCATCACATCGCAGGAGGGAGGAGGAACCCAGAACAATGACGCGCAAGGCTTTATATAGACTTTTGAAATTGCCGCCCTGTAGATCAAGACCACCCCCAGAAACACCATACATACATCACAGAAGGGGTGTAACCTAAGACCACCCCACAGATACATCATACCTACATCACAGAAAAGGCAGTCTAAAACAGAAATTTGAATGTTGTTTTTCCTATTTGCCAGGTTATCTGATTGCCTTTCCTGATAGTGTGTCACCCATTAAAATGCTGATTACTCAATTCCTGAGACAATGGGAAGGTTCCCTGACACCCCCTCCCTCCTTGCAGGGAAAATATTTGGTCAGTTTGGGAATCAAAATGGTTTCAGGTCGGTCTTCCTGTGCTGGTCTATGTGTGTGCTTGGTTGTTACACTTATGAACGTTACCATATATCAAGACCTCAAAATTCCTATCACAATATCCCCCCTTTGGGGCTAGAATTTTTCTTTAAAAATTTTGCCCCACAAATAATCACATGGTATGTTGTAAATCTAGGGACGCAGGTGGCGCTGTGGGTTAAAGCCTCAGCGCCTAGGACTTGCCGATCGAAAGGTCGGCGGTTCGAATCCCTGCGGCGGGGTGCGCTCCCGCTGCTCGGTCCCAGCGCCTGCCAACCTAGCAGTTCGAAAGCACCTCCGGGTGCAAGTAGATAAATAGGGACCGCTTACCAGCGGGAAGGTAAACGGCGTTTCCGTGTGCGGCTATGGCTCTGGCTCTGGCCAGAGCAGCGATGTCACGCTGGCCACGTGACCCGGAAGTGTCTCCGGACAGCGCTGGCCCCCGGCCTCTTGAGTGAGATGGGCGCACCAACCCCAGAGTCTGGCAAGACTGGCCCGTACAGGCAGGGGTACCTTTACCTTTTTATGTTGTAAATGGATGCCTTTGTGTAAATATAGGATATCACATAAAAACAACACGTTGCATTGTTAGTAAATTACTTGCGGCATTCTAACACTCTGGGAGAAACATTTACTCAATAGTGGTCTATGCTTTTCACTTAGCAGGAAGTTCCAGTAACAATTGAAAAATGCAGTTTGTTTTATTTATGCCTTTTGTGTGTGTGTGTGTTCTCAGGCATCAAACTTAGCTCTCCTCCATCATACCACAGCAGCAACAATCCCTGGTGAATCCCTTTAGGGCTTTCATAAAGACCATGTCACCTTGCCATAGATTTGGACAGGTTTGGACATGTCGTGAGAGAGATGTCCTTGCCTTGACTTTTCAATGGGATCTTTTTATTATAGGCTCTAGTCTTGTACTGTGGGGAAGTTGCTCACTTGCTCTTAAAGGACGAAAAAGCTAGTTGCAGCCTGGATACACTTGTCAAATTCAAACTGAGTCCAATTAGAATTTAGATAGTGCCATGGTTCTCAACTTTTCAAACCAATCTGTAAATTTTTTTTTAAAAAAAATCTTAAAATGGGTACTTGTCCAAATTAATCAATTTAACTCTATAAGGGTGTTGGGTTGAAATAAACGACAGACGAATGGCAAGTGTCATATGGGAGGCATCTCCCGAGCACGTCTCGGGGAGTCCCTTTTATTGAATATAAACCACATATGTGCTTGTTGCTGATTGGTTAACACAAACACAATGCAAAGGTTGCATATAAGCATTAATCATCAATAGATTAAAGGTTGGGAAAGGGAACACAGAATTGGACAGGCGTGAAAACCTCCTTATTAGAGACTTCCGGGTTGGCGCCTCCGGCAATGGCGGAGCTCCTCCGATCGGGAGGAACTTGCTCCGTGAAAAGCAGGGTCTGATCGCCACGGCGAAGGCGGAGACCCATTGAAATCACAGGCGGGAGAAGCCTGTGAACTTGGGATTCGGCTGGCACCCTTTGCGCCTCCCCTACTCGTGGGGAAACCCTGTTTTGGGGATCCGGAGCGACGTGGGGTGAGCGGCGCGGTGCTTTGAATCGACTGCTTCTTTCACGGAGTGAAGCCGCATTGCTGCTGCCGGACAGCGCTGACTTTTTCCTGTGGACAATTGGATTTTAAACAACTACCCGTGAGTAGAACGGAAAATTGGATCTTTAAATACTTTAATTTGGAACCGAAGCGGGAAGGTTCTAAACAGGAAGTCCGCCTTCCGCTTTTGTAAATAGACTGAAGCAAAGACGTTACAAGCTAAAGTCTCTGAAAGCTTTTGACAAAGGATTAAATTTCCATCGGTCAAAAATACAATACCCCCCTTGGAAGCAGGAGAAGAGGGGGGAAGTTTGGACCCAGTGAGCCTGCAGGAGAGAGTGAAAATCAAATTACCACTGCTCTGAACCTGGGAACGGGCTGCCAGATGATGTTTGGGGAACGTTCATTGACAGAACAGATTTGACAGCTAGCTAAAATAAGAAAGATACTGTTTCCATTGTCCGCTTCTGCGTTCAAAAAAGGAGGAAAAAGTAACTGAAAATCGAAACTATTTTTATTTGCTCGAGTTGTGCTTGAAAGAATTGATACAAGTGGAGACTGTTTCCCTCTAGAGGGAGCATGTGAAACTGTTACAGGAGTGTAACAGGGAGATCTCCAGCTACAAGATAAGGATTCTGAGAACCAGAGATTGACCTTGGACCATTCAAAATGTTGATAGGAGAAGCTATTGTGACTGTATTATATAAGATAAACTACTCGCTGAAACAGCTTCATAAAAAGACAGATGACACGATCTTTAAAATTGATAACTTGGAACAGAAAGTGACTAATTTGAGTCAAAAAGCGAGTACCAACATAGAAACAATTCAGGACTCGGCACAGGAATATACCTTGGCAGGACAAATGGCGGAGGAAAAGGAGAAAGCTGTTGTTGTGAAACCTAAAGTAGTACAAGCGGGATCCTTAGTTTTACAGAAGCAAATTGAGGATTATAAATTGAGGTCTTCCATGATTGAATCTAGCAAAAGTCATATTTTGAGGATTGGATCCCGGCTTGGACTGAAGAAGGAAAGTTGGAAAGATCCCTCTATCCAGGGATTGACTGACTTTTGGGACATGGGCTTGGGTTTGGAGGAGCCTGAAGTTTTGGGGGCCTTTAGACTTGGAGGAATTCTGAAATACGTCCTGAAACACTTTATGGACTTTAGTTTGAACCATGGAAATTTGGCTGAACTGTCCAGAAAGAATAAAAGTACTGTTAGGTTGGAGTTTTCCCGAGATTTGCTCCTGAGCATTAAAGAATATGAAGAAGATCTGCAGAAGGGACCTGGAAAAGAGTTAAGAGCCTCGGACATAAGATCTCCAGGTTGATGGACTATATGGAACTGACAGAAAGGACTGGCAGAATCCGAAACCAGGGAGAGGAGATGGTGGAAGAAGACTGGAAAATTTAAAGTTTATATTTAGAAATATTGTAAAAGTAATGACTGTTAGAAAAATGGTGGAATGATATTTTATGGATTTAGCAGAAATGCTATAAGAAGTTAAGTATATATAAGTAATTTAGTCTCAATGGGAAATAAGGTTAAAAAATATGTTATTTATAATATGATAGAAAATAGAGAAAGATGGAAAGGATTTGCTGAAACAATTAGTAGAAGTGGGATACAAAAAGGGAGGTGTGAGGAGGTCGAGGAAACAAGGGAATGAAGGATAGAGTATGGAAAAGGAGGGATGTTTTTAAATTGTTCTTGTTTTGCCTGATTTATGTGTTTAGTTTAATGGGTTTAGGTTGGGTTTTGTATTGTTTATATATTGTATTGCATTGTTTTTGCTTTTCTTTTCTTTTGTTCTTTTCTTTTTTTGTCTTTCTTTTTCTTTCTTCTCCTTTTTTGTAACCTTTAAAAGTAATAAATATTATTAAAAAAAAGAAAAAAAGAAAACCTCCTTATTAAACTATTACTAGTGATTGATATAGCAAGACTTAAACTATTACTAGTGATTGATATAGCATTCATCCGTAGATGTGGTCAACCATGCATTAACAGGTCAGGGTACAATGTTTTCATGAACTCAATGGAAACTGAACATTCTAGGGTGAGGAAGGAATACTTCAGCTTAGAACGGTTTGCCAGAGTCATGTGCAGAAGCAACACTTCCCATCATCTCCCCCTTTCTTTTTTGATTTAAAGGTGAGTGGGACAAAAATACTTCGGGATATGTGGTTTGCCAGCGCATGCCCGAAGTAAGTCTGCCCACCGATGTTGCTATGTGATTTCAGGGTGAATGGGACAAAAATACTTTGGGATACGTGGTTTGCCAGCGCATGCCCGAAATAAGTCTGCCCACATCTCCCCTATTATTTGTTTCAGGGTGAGTGGGACAAAAATACTTTGGGATACGTGGTTTGCCAGTGCATGCCCGAAATAAGTCTGCCCACATCTCCCCTATTATTTACTGTTGGTGCTGCCACTTCGCAAAGTAGGCAGCAATAATTTTATTGGGTGACTGAGGAGGAGAAAAAAACTGAGACCAAAGATGCATGAGACCAGGAATGCATTGGATGAAGCAACATAGCAAAATGAATATACATATTATGACAATAACATATTGAAAAAGATTACGGAGCCAATTCAGATTTGGCAACCAGCCAGTGAGCCACTGGGTGAACGAATCCCAGAGCTTTTGAATAGCTTTGGAATTATCAGTAATATTGAAACAACACATGTCATTCACTTGTTCACAACCATAATGATGAAGCATGAGCAAATAGTCAATGGCAGCACGATTTTGTAAAAGTCCGTGGTGAAGTTCACTCTGTTCTTTATTCAAAAGGTGAAGAGCTTGTGAAGTAAAGTTCAGAGCTTTTTCTGCGGAGCAAGCTAAAGAGTTAATATTCATACTATTCTGTACAGCCAATCCAGGGACTCCTAAGAGAGAAACAGCTAAGGAGATATATTCAGATCTACTGGGAAGAGAGACAGAATCGTCACAATCATTAGTCAATTCCACAGAGCGGCGATATCGAGAGTGGGACAAATGATGCTTTTTGGGTAAAATGATGGACAAACGGCTTAAGCAACAGGGTGTGCCATGGCTAATGTTTGCTGGAATATAATTGAATGTATAGCCTGGGCACGACCAGAACCAGCCTTCAGGCAGCTCTGTATATTTATATACAAAGGAAATATTTACATAATTAGAGCAATTAAAATGATTCTTGCCCATTTCCACACAGTTGGTTTTTGTGCAATTGACCATACGGGCGCAAGTGACATTAAAAGAAGCCACGTATGGGGTCTACAAATCAATGGCCAGAGGTGGGCGTCGGCGCACTTGGGTACCCCAGTTATAGTAACCGGAATAACCAAGGGTGTGGAGAGAATCATTTTGGGGTAGGGATGAGTAAAACCAGGTATCATTTTGCATATAAAAAGGGTCATGGCAAACAGGGATAAGGCAAGAGCCAAGGATTTCACCTATTGATACCTGCTGGGTTAGGCAAAAGGAAGAAACATTGAGGGTTTTTGCAAAAGATTCCCACACATTTATTGGTGTGGAACCACCGCTATTAGCAGCGGAAGCAGAGAGGGGCAAAAACAAAACGCTGAAAATGAGCACTATCATGGAATTTATATTAAGGCAGGAAATGAGACACAGAAGCAAATTACCAGGGGTTGCTTCTAGCTGCTTTTCCTTTCTAAGTTGTTCAGCTTGAAATGAGAAGAGGTGTGGATACTGAAGACGGAAAGGCTGGAGGGCTTGATTCACATAATATTGACACATGGTAGGGGAATTCAGCATTCCTTGCGGTAGGACTTTCCATTGATACCGTTCCGTGGGCTGACTGTTATTTAACACAGGAACAGTGAAAGCAAAGAATTTACGATCCTTCTCCTGTAAGGGGATGGAGAAGAAGCAATCTTGCAAATCTATGATAGCCAATTGGTAAGAATGGGGGATCACATTCGGATTAGGCAGACCACACTGCAAGGGCCCCATGGGTTCAAGGATGTCATTAATCTTCCTTAAATCCTGGAGAAATCTCCATTTCACACTTTTCTTTTTTATGACGAAGATGGGGGTATTATAGGGGCTAACAGAGAACTCAATATGGTCTGCCAATAATTGTTTATTCACCAATTGTTTTAAAGCAAGTAGCTTTCCCCCCGTTATGGGCCATTGTTCCACCCATACAGGGGTGGTGGATTTCCAGTTGAGGGGGAGTGCAAGCTTACTCATTAAATTGAATGGTAGCTTGTAATTGTTGTAGTAGGTCTCTGCCCCACAGATTGAGGTGGATTTTCAGCACACAGGGCTGGATGTATGCAATGGTTTCAGAGCTATCAGGCAGAGAAATAGGCAACCACTGTACGCTTTTGGAAGGGGTTTGAGGTCCACCCACACCCCAAACTGCAGAGGCAGACTCAAGGGGCCACATGGGGTCCCAGCAATTACTGGATATGACAGAAATGTCTGCACCCGTGTCAATCAAGCCTTCTAGAACTTTGCCATTGATTTTATACTTACGAAGAAGTTTCTGTTCACTGATCCTCTGTATTACAGCTAATAGCTGTGGAGAAAGGGGAGAGAGCTGGTGCAAATTACTATCCATAATAGAAGCAGTAGGATGAGAAGGGAGCACTACCAAATGCGCCCAAGACTCACCCTTTTTTAACTGCATGGGCATATGGCTCCAAAATGGAACCATGATTGTGCCCACATAGTCAGGATCTAGGACTCCTGGAATAACCAGGATTCCTTCTTTGGCCGCAGAGAATTTGGGTAAAATTAAACCTGCGACCTTAGGTGGTAGTGGGCCCGCCAATTGCGTGGGCATGAGCACAATTTCACTAGGTAAAATAGTGTCTTTGGTTTCCTGATTGATTAAATCAATGGTGAAATCAGAGGGTGTATCCTTAGAAAAATTATCAATAGTGGAAACTAACGGCGGAGGGCTCTCTATTTGTCCTGGCCCGAGAGCTGGGCCCCTATGGAGTTTCCTGAACTCCTGCACTGATTTGCCCAATGATAGCCTTTTCCGCATTTTGGGCATTTTTTGGAAGGTTTAGTCTTATTGGCATCACCATTCCTGTTTGCTCCCCCGCCAGGGGCTCTGCATTGTTTAGCAAAATGACCTGGGCGTTTGCAATTGAAGCAATTGCCCGTGGGCTTATTGCCAGCCTGGATGGCACCGGCAAGCAAAGACATCGCGTTGCTCTGGCTGCCAACGTCTGCACAGGTTTGAATCATATCGGCCAGGTCATATTTGGGGCGATGTATGATTGACTGCAAAGCCTTCTTGCAATCGGTGTTTGCATTTTCAAAGGCCAATTTTTTCATCAATTCATTTTGAGCTGTAGGGTCATCAATCTGCCTGGTGATTGATTCTTTCAATCTATCTAGAAAATTGATGGTAAGGCTCCGAATGTTGTTGCTTAATATTAACGAAGGAGCTCAGTGGTTACCCTGAGACAGGGACTTTCCGAAAGGCACGTTGTACACAGGTCGCGGTACGACTGAAATGCAAAGGTGTCAATTGCGCCTGGGCTGGTATATTATCATACAGACCAGTGCCAAATGGTTGGTTGGCTGAATGCTGTGGATCAGCCAGGGCTGCTGCGCTATGCTTAAATTCACTTTCAAAAACCACATACTGAGCAGGAGATAAAAGCATGCACATCTAATCCTTCCAATCTTGAGGTAACATTGTGTAACCATTTGCGATCCCTTCCAGCATCCCTAGCACATAAGATTTGAGGCCGTGCTCGCTTCGGCAGCACATATACTAAAATTGGAACGATACAGAGAAGATTAGCAAGAAGATTTGAGGCCAGAATCAGTAATGGCTTTCCTTAATTCTCTCAGAACAGAATAAGGAAGCGCCTCATACATAATCTGCTGATGTGCAGTGCCGGGGTTCGCATAGGAGATAGGGAACGCAGATGGCATTTCCCAAGCCCATCCAGCCTCTTCCTCTAAGGAGAGGAGCCCTTGCTGCCTAGCTTGAGAAAGTGTGGCGCGCACAGCTTCTGCGGGAGAACACGCACGGGCTGAGGCAGGCAAAAGAGGGATGGGGGGTGGATGTGGGCTGAGGAGTAGGGAGGGGTTGGCAAGGTTGTGATGGAGGCAGAAGCTTTGGGTAAGGTGGGGGATTGTCTGCTTTGGCTAAAAGAGCAGGGGCCGACAGAGATGCCTGTGGTCCTAATCTAGCGACGGCATCTGCACATTTCTGCCAAGTGAGCAGACAATGAATCGGTGCCCTCGGTTCTGTGAAGAGGGTTTTTCCGATCTTTTGCCAAGCTTCTGACCCCAGAGAGCCTGACTCTGGGTACCAGGGGCACTGGCAAGCAATCTCACATAACAATTGTTCAATTTCTTTCAAAGAAATATGAGCACCCGCCACCCGCTGTCTAACGAGATGAAGCAGCTCCTTGGCATGCTCCTGTTGGAACTTTGTCAGTCGTCGTCGTCCCCCATACTCACGAAGTAGCGTGCTAAGACTTTTCCAGTGGAGTGAAGTACAGGGGTGGCTGCGTAAAGGGATCTGGCACTTCGGGGTCACCAGATGTTGGGTTGAAATAAACGACAGATGAATGGCAAGTGTCATATGGGAGGCATCTCCCGAGCACGTCTCGGGGAGTCCCTTTTATTGAATATTACAGCATTGCCACATATGTGCTTGTTGCTGATTGGTTAACACAAACACAATGCAAAGGTTGCATATAAGCATTAATCATCAATAGATTAAAGGTTGGGAAAGGGAACACAGAATTGGACAGGCGTGAAAACCTCCTTATTAAACTATTACTAGTGATTGATATAGCAAGACTTAAACTATTACTAGTGATTGATATAGCAAGACTTAAACTATTACTAGTGATTGATATAGCATTCATCCGTAGATGTGGTCAACCATGCATTAAGAACAGGTCAGGGTACAATGTTTTCATGAACTCAATGGGAACTGAACATTCTAGGGTGAGGAAGGAATACTTCAGCTTAGAACGGTTTGCCAGAGTCATGTGCAGAAGCAACACTTCCCATCATAAGGGATCATTCCTGCTAAACCAAAGCATATACACCTTCATGAATCTGCTGTTGCATGGATCCTGAAGTTTGCTTTTTTATTTTTCGTGAAATGAATTAAACCAATTTAAAAATGGGTACAGAAGGTTGGCACACTGCAGAGAGTGCCAGGTGGAACATGATCTAATCTAAATACTGGATTACACAATAGCCTGATCTATCAGAAGGCTCAAAATGCATGAGAATCCTCCACTGGTGTTAGCAATAAGACACCATACATTGAACATAAAAACAATTACAGTACACACAATAATTGGGTCCCCCCTTTGTGGAAATAACATACTGTCAGACACATTTTAGCATTCCTACATAATATCACACAACAAACTAATTAAATATCAGTTGCATATCTTGAGGCAATTGTGATCTTTTACATATCTTTTCATTCCTGGAGCACAGAGTCTTGAGGTTTAAAGGTGAGAGAATGTCCTTGCAATTCAACTTTCCCCCCTTTCTCAGCCCCCCCTCCCCTGTCAGTCTATATCCTTTGGAAAGAGATTGCTGTAGCCACTTTGAAAACTCTGGTGTCTGTTGTTGTTGCAGGTAATTGGGCTGAGGGTTTTCCATCATTGGGTCTGCATTAACATCTGTAGAAGGGATATCCTGTAAAGGTTTTCTTTGGGGGGGGGGGCGACTTAAACACACAGTTAGAAAAGGGGCAAAAGCCCCTCCAAAAAATCTCCTTGAGTTATCTTGGGAAGTTGCAAATAATAACATCTTAGCGTGTTAAGCATTTTATTCATTTGAATATTATCATCACATTTCCATATAATTATTATTATCTGCTAAGTTTGTTTGCTTTCCTTCACTTAGTTACTCCACATATACAGGAAGAAAGGGGTAGAAATACAAGAAAGGTGAATATATATCTAAAAAAAGAAAATAAAAAATTAGATTACCAGTCAGATGAAAACGGACTTGACACAAAGACATCAGATTTAGAGAAGAATTATTAGAAGAATTATTATTAAATAATACAAAGATATTATCAAAGCCACACAGATTACTACTGGACTGAAAAATGGAAAAAACGTTGGAAAAACGTTTCACCATGTGCTATCTGATAAAAAGAACTTCATGGAAATGACTTACATATGGTACCTGATCCCATCCAAATCAGTCAGAACAAATAAATATCAGCAATAAGTTTTGGAGATGCAACAAAATGAAGGAACCTTATTCCACATATGATGGATATGTCCCCAAAGTTTTTTAAAAAACACACACAAACAACAACAACAACATGACCTATGAGAAAAATAAATAAATAAATAAATAAATAAATGCTAGGACACTCAATTTTTATGAAACCCGAAGCTTATCTATTTTGTCATTCTAACAATGAGTATCCCAAATGAAAATAAAAGAGTGTTTCTTGATGTGACAACATCGGCTAGAATGTTAATAGCAAAATACTGGGAAATGAGTTAATACCGAGGAAAAATGAATGGCAATTTAAAGTTGTGCAAGTACCTTGAACTAGCCACAATGACACAATTAATAAGAAATACTCAGACAAAAAGGTAAACAAATACCGTTCCACAAACAATGTTTGGTTGTGCTTAGATTAATAAATGAAAACAGATTATTTGTAACTTAAAAATTTTCAAAGCCACTAATACAAATGCAATTACTTTTCTGAGAACCTCGGATATAGAATATTTAAATTACTGTTTGAATCCCCTCATTATTATTTGTGCTTTTGGAGTAAAGAAGGGACAAACACTTTGTTAATGGGGTTGAGACTTCTTAGAGGTTCACGTATCCTGTTGAAAGGGGAAATTTTTTCCCCCATGTGAAAATCTTTCAGGAAATGCTGTTCCTAAAGTGCATAGGCACACAAACAAAACCGGTTATAAAATTCATTTAAACTCCTTTTGAGGGGGGGACTACTCAAGAGAGGAACTCACAGTGGCAGTGCTCTGGTATTTACCTATGAAAAGAACTTGCATGTTAAATTTGGAACTTGGCAACCTCTTGACTTTTGATGGTCCAGTACTTAACCCTTTTGTCTTATGTAGCCCCTGGAGCAAAGGACACATAAGGGTGATTTCCCTCAATGGGTCCAAGTTTTACATAAAGAAATTTGAATAAATTTCTCCCTGCAGTCTGCTCTCTCTCCAAACCTCTTTCCATCTTTCTGTATGAAATATACTCAGAGTCGAGAGTGGATTTCATGCTCTTTATTCAGCTCATAGTGGTGAGGAGGGAATGGATGTCCCCTCAAAGTATCTGCTTTATATACATTATTTACACAATGGGCTGCACGTGATTGGCTAATACCGGAATTCTCCTGTAGGCCAATCAGGTTGTGGATTCACTTCTATCTGGAGCTGGATTGGGTGGCTCCTGCCGACCAATCATACTGCTGCATTGTTCTAGGACCAATCAGACTGCTGCATTCTGCATCCTATTGTTCTAGGACCAATCAGACTGCTGCATTTTGGATCCTATTCAACTCAGTACATAACACTGTACCAAAAAGCAAAGCTGGGCTGAACTTCAACCCATCACCATACACCAGAATTTATAAATTATCCTCCAATGCTTGCAGACTCATTGCCTTCCACATAGCCATAAAATTGGGAGAGTTGGAAGGGACCCTGGGGTCACCTAGTCCAAGGATTTGTACTACCAGAGAGACACACACATACTTATGTACACAGACACAACTGGGGAAGGAAACACAAGCTATGCTCCTATCATGCAAGCACACACGTGTATACTAAGGAAGAGGAAAATAAAAGTACCCAACTTTATACAGAACCCTTTTAGTAGATCTTAAGATGGTTTGAGTGAGAGTTTACTTCCTTAGACTAAAGAGTGAAAGTTCCTAGAGAAATTATCTTTATTTATTTATTTATTTATTTATTTATTATAAATGATATTTTATTAGAATTTTCAAAATAAGACAATAACTAGGAAAAACACAAGAAAAAGTACAAAAACACAAAAATACAGAAAATACAAAAATACAAACAATTAACATAGTAAAAAGAAAAACAAATAACAAAAAACTCCCTCTTTTCTCTCTTCTTTAATTAACTTACTTTCCTGACTTCCTCACGCCTCCCTTTTTTGTATTCCACTTAAAAATTTGGTTCAGCAAATTCATCCTATTGGTCTATCCTTAATTATTTTTCATCACCTATTTAACTTTAAACTTTCATCTAATATCAATCCACTCTTACATAATCTTTTAGCTTATTACTAGAACCCCTTCATTTCATTCCAATGTCATCAACATTCAAAAATTTTACAATGTTTCTGTAGATAGATTTTAAATTTCCTCCAATCTTCTTCCACCGATTCTTCTCCCTGATCTCGAATTCTGCCAGTCATTTCCGCCATTTCCATGTAGTCCATTACTTGCATCTGCCATTCTTCCAGAGTGGGTAGATCTGTTAGGATATTTCCGTTCCACCTTAAAAGGGAGCAGGCTTGTGAGTCACAGAGTCTGCGTATTTCCTGTTCACAGGATGTTTATGTTTGCTATTG
This sequence comes from Podarcis gaigeae, assembly GCF_964106915.1. NCBI lineage: Eukaryota > Metazoa > Chordata > Lepidosauria > Squamata > Lacertidae > Podarcis > Podarcis gaigeae. The sequence goes on from NC_139695.1 coordinate 22,813,030, forward strand.
CTTTTGTTTTCTCTGTCTGTGCCTGAACACGCTAGCAGGCGGTCATGCTTTTCTTTGTTCTGTCCAACGTCGAATAAACTTTCTAAAATATGCTCTCCTGCTGTGCAACTTTTGCTGTGTGAATTCTGCTGACAGAGTGTGCATCAGCCCAGGAATGTGGCAATCTATTTCTGGAGCTGGTGTTGCTAATCGCTGATACTGTATCTACGGGAGATCGATGGACGTCCGGAGTTCGACGTGGAGGCAGTGGTGGCCTTTGTCTCCCTGGCAGTATCCCAACAACAGGTTATAGGCCCAGATTCATGGCACTTACAGGAGAGTAAGACTGCGACAGACTGCTGAGGTATGTGGAAAAGCGAAAGAGGAGGCTTTTCTGTTGGGCCCCGGCAAAGAGTGTTTGATGTCCGGCAGGGCTTAATTGGCCTGGGAGCCGAGCCAGAGGCTTCGTGATTAATGAGCTGCCAAGATAAGGAGCTCAAGTAAAGACCTGAAATGGAGTTTTTCCAAGCGTCTGAAGCTGCTGAATGCCCAAAGTTAAATGGGAAAAATTATCAGACCAGGGCAAAATGGTGTGAGAGTTTGCTGCGTCAGTATGGAGTCTGGCATACTGTGTCTGAAAGCCCTCCAGTTCCTCTGACAGATAGATGGAGGGCCCAGGATTCACGGGCCATAGACCTAATCGTCTTGTCCGTCTCTCTGGAGGAAATAAAAACGCTAGCTGGAAATACGACTGCACGTAAGATGTGGAATGCTTTGAAGAAAGCTCATCTGCCAGTCATCCCAGCTCAGAGTCTGAATGCCCAGAGTGTGAATGCATCGGAGGTCCTGACTGTTTCCCAGAATGCAAATGAATGCAGGGATGCTGAGGGCACCGGTTGCAAGCTGCAGGGGGAGCTGACTGTGATGTCAGCCCAGGCAGCATTCCAGTCTCCAGGGGGAGCCAAGGAGTCGGCAGCTGAGAGCTCTGTTTCTCGTGGGAACCAAGGTCATCGCCTTTGCAGAGGCCGGAACGCCAGAGGTAAACAGAGCAAGATGCCTGCAGATGGCCCAAAGCAGAGGGAGGGTGAAGAGCCCACGCCAGTGGAAAACAAGGCTATGTTTGCTGGCACTGCTTCACCAAAGGCTAAAGGCAAGTCTGATGGCCAGGAGCAGGGGGGCAAGCTGCAAAAGCCCACACCGGTGGAAAACAAGGTTTTGCTTGCCAGAAAAACTGCTCCAAAGGCCAAGGCCAGGTTTGTTGTGGACTCTGGTGCGAGCCGCCATTTATCAAAGGATAGACACCTGTTTATCTCCTTCACACCTCAAGACGGAGAGATCCACCTGGCTGATGAAAGGACGTTGCAAATTGCAGGAGAAGGGACTGTTAAACTTGCAAGTTTGCATACAACCATCAGTAATGTACTTTATGTTCCAGGAGCTGCGGACAATTTGCTCAGTGTCCCACAGCTAACTGGGCGTGGTTTTGAGATTTCCTTCAAGAGGAGCGTCTGTGTCATCAGGAAAGGCAAAGAGGACATTTTGCATGCAAAGTTTATGGATGGTTTATTCTGTATAACTTTTGATGACAATGCTGTTGTGTCTAATGTTGATTCTTGTTGTGTGGCACAAACTAACAAGGTTCTTCATGCAGGATGCATTCATGAAGCACATCGAAGATTTTGTCACTTGTCTTGGCAGGCGCTAGCCAATATGCCTGGGTTGGTTGAAGGTTTGAACATCAAACCTTGTAAGTATCACATGAAATGTGTATCTTGTGCAGAGAACAAGGTGAAGGTTGCTCCAAAAGGCAAGGAGTCTAGCAGGCAGGCTTCCAAACCCTACAAGCTAGTGCACGCAGACCTGGTTGGTCCTCTTGCGCCCTCTTTGGGAGGAGCAAGGTACTTCATGGTTCTAATTGATTCTTTTTCCAGGTACATTCATGTGTTTATGCTTGAGCAGAAATCGCAAGCGTTTCCTAAGTTCAAGGCATTCTGTGCTTGGTTGGAGAATGTTCATGGTAAACGTATCGGCTGTCTCTTTACTGATCGGGGCGGGGAGTTCACTTCTCAGCAGTTTGAAGCTTTCCTGACTGAGAAGGGAATCCAGCATGACTTGTCAACGCCTAGATCGCCATGGATGAATGGACTTGCGGAGCGAGCAATCCAAACTTTGCTTCAAGGCCTGAAAACCTTGTTGCATGATGCCAACCTCCCTGAGAAGTTTTGGGGGGAAGCTCTGTCGACGTTCACTTATTCCTATAATCGGAGACTGTCATCACCTATAGGTTGCACTCCGTATGAGAAGATGTTTGGTAAAAAACCGAACGTCGAGCACATGAGAATCTTTGGTTCTGAGATGTGGGTACACACCCCACAAAGCAAAAAGCTTGGGAAGCGTGGGGCACATGGTTTGTTCATGGGGTACGAAAAAGGTGCATACAGGGTATGGATGACTAACTCTAAGTCCATTAAGTTCACCAAGAGTGTTGAGTACAATCCTAAGTGGGGGGGAAATGCGGGAATTTTCCAGAGTTACCCAGAGGAGGAGGAAGGTGATGTGATAAAAGCAGATGATGTTGAGAAAGCTGAGGAAGCTGAGGATGATGATGATGATGATGATCAGAGTTCGGATTCCAGTTCAGTGGGCAGCGCTGCTGCTGGTGTCACTGACAGTGATGACACAGCAGACTACAAGAGCGCAAAGGCCTCAGTCAGACCATCTGATGCGTCTGACAATGAACTGGAAGAACCACTGTTCACCATTGGTCACTTTTCTCCTAAGAAGGAGGAGATGAGTCCAGAAGACTTGCGTCTGGTTCGCAGGTCTGAAAGGGCAACCAAAGGCAAACCTCCTAAGAGATTTGCTGATGAGTTTGCTAAGACGGCAACTGCTGTTCTTAGTAGCTCAGAGAAGGTGTGGGAACCTTCAAGCTTCAAAGAGGTTCAGGAGTTAACCTCTAAAGATGCTGAGCCTTGGCTTAATGCCATGAAGGCTGAAGTTGATTCCTTGAACAGGAACCAAACTTGGGAGTTGGTACCGGTAGTCCCAGGAATGAGACTGGTTAGCAGCAAATGGGTCTTCAAGGCCAAGACAGACCAGAATGGCAAGGTTGTCAGACACAAAGCCAGATTGGTTGCCAGAGGTTTTTCACAGGTACCAGGACAGGATTACCACGAGACCTACTCACCCACCGTCAGATATGAGAGCATTTGACTAATGCTCAAGATCGCTGCAGAGGATAAACTGCATGTTTCCCACCATGACACAAATACAGATTTTTTGTACGGGATTTTGGGGGAGGAGCTGTACATGCTTCCACCTGATTTAATGCAGATACAGAAGGGAATGGTCTGTAAACTGCGGAAATCCTTATATGGTCTCAAGCAGAGTGCCAGATGTTGGAACACAAAACTCACTGAGACACTGCTTTCTCTAGGTTTTCACCAGGGCAAAGCTGATCCGTGTGTGTTTGTCAAGGAGGAGGGACAAAACAAACTGTATTGTTTATGTTTTGTTGATGATCTTCTGGTGTTTTGGAAGAATCAGGCTTTTTACCAAAGCACCCTAGCTCAGCTGAAGGAGCACTTTGACATGAAGGATCTTGGTGAGGTATCCAACTATCTTTATCTGCAGGTGGAGAGGGACCAAGCAGGTAACTTTCTGGTACACCAAACACAGAAAATTGCTGATGTATTAACCAGGTTGAATTTGGTTGATGCAAACCCAGCAGACACACCGATGGTGACAGGTTACCAGGTAGATAGTACTGCTGAAGCGTTTTCTGACACTACGCTGTACAGATGCATTCTAGGCAAGTTGAATTTCATTGCTAGATGCTCAAGACCTGACATAGCTGTAAGCACTAACCTGCTTAGCGGACATGCTAACAATCTTACTGTTCAGGATTGGAAAGCTCTGAAGCGCATAGCCCGCTATTTGAAAGGGACTATGCACTACAGGCTGAGGTTCACCAGTCAGAAGACTGGAGGTCTTGAAATCTTTGCAGATGCTAGTTTTGGAAGTGACACCACGAATGGTACAAGCACTTCTGGAGTATGCTACATGTACAACCATTGTCTGTTTGACTGGTTGTGCAAAAAGCAGACGACAGTGAGCCTAAGTTCCTGTGAAGGAGAACTCAATGCTCTGTCATTTTCACTAATGGATTGTGAATGGTTGATGCAACTGTTTAAGGACATTGGGGTTTCTGTGAAATGTCCTATACAAGTGTATCAAGACAATAGATCCTGTTTGGCTTTGCTGAACTCAGAGAGTTGCAAGCAAAGAACCAAGTACTTGCAGATTAAGCTACATCGTGCAAGAGAGTGTATTCAGAAAGGACTGATTCAGGTGTCCTACATGGCAGGAAATGAAATTCCTGCTGATCTGTTGTCTAAGGTTGTTAACAGAGAACAACTTAAGGTTTACGTACAGAGGTTGCAATTGGGTTGAACCACAGGTACTACAGGTTACACGGAAAGGGGGAGGATGTTAGGATATTTCCGTTCCACCTTAAAAGGGGAGCAGGTTGTTGTGTCACAGCCTGCGTATTTCCTGTTCACAGGATGTTTATGTTTGCTATTGCGTTCGTTTTCTCTGTCTGTGCCTGAACACTCTAGCAGGCGGTCATGCTTTTCTTTCCAACGTCGAATAAACTTTCTAAAATATGCTCTCCTGCTGTGCAACTTTTGCTGTGTGAATTCTGCTGACAGAGTGTGCATCAGCCCAGGAATGTGACAATCTATTTCTGGAGCTGGTGTCGCTAATCGCTGATACTGTATCTACGGGAGATCGATGGACGTCCGGAGTTCGACGTGGAGGCAGTGGTGGCCTTTGTCTCCCTGGCAGTATCCCAACAAGATCTTGTGTCTTCCAATGCTTTGCAATAAGTATTCTTGCTGCTGCTGTAGCATACATGAAGAAAGTTCTGTCCTTCTTTAACACCAATTGGCCGACTATGCCCAGGAGAAAGGCCTCTGGTTTCTTCAGGAAAGTATATTTAAATACCTTTTCCATTTCATTATAGATCATCTCCTAGAAAGCCTTAATCCTTGGGCACGTCCACCAAAGGTGAAAGAATGTACCTTCAGTTTCTTTGCATTTCCAACATTTATTATCGGGCAAATAATATATTTTTGCAAGCTTGACTGGAGTCATGTACCACCTGTACATCATTTTCATAATATTCTCTCTTAGGGCATTACATGCCGTGAATTTAACCCCAGTGGTCCACAACTGCTCCCAGTCAGCAAACATAATGTTATATCCTATATCTTGAGCCCATTTTATCATAGCAGATTTTACCGTTTCTTCCTCAGTGTTCCATTTCAACAGCAAATTATACATTCTCGATAGTATCTTAGCATTGGGTTCTAACAATTCTGTTTCTAGTTTTGATTTTTCCACCTGAAAACCAATTTTTTTATCTAAGTTAAAAACCTCTCTTATTTGAAAATAGTGTAACCAGTCTCGCTCCTTCTCTTTAAGCTTCTCATAACTCTGCAATTTCAGTTTGTCACCTTCCTGTTCCAAAATTTCCCAGTATTTTGGCCATTTGTCCTCCATATTAAGTTTTTTCAAAGCTTTCGCTTCCATAGGTGATAGCCACCTTGGGGTTTTACTCTCCAAAAAGTCCTTATATCTTATCCAGACATTAAACAGTGCTTTCCTGACAATATGGTTTTTGAATGCCTTATGTGCTTTAACCTTGCCATACCACAAGTATGCATGCCACCCAAATACATTATCATGACCTTCAAGATCCAAAATGTCTGTATTTTCAAGAAGCAGCCATTCCTTCAACCAGCAAAAAGCTGCTGATTCATAAAAAAGCTTAAAATCTGGCAGGGCAAACCCCCCTCTGTCTTTAGCATCAGTAAGTATCTTAAATTTTATTCTGGGCCTTTTCCCCTGCCAGACAAATCTAGATATGTCTCTTTGCCACTTCTTGAAACAGTCCATCTTGTCAATGATTTGCAATGATTGAAACAAAAACAACATTCTCGGCAGTGCATTCATCTTAATAACAGCAATTCGACCAAGCAAGGAAAGCTTCAAGTTCGACCAAATTTCTAGATCTTTTTTTCACTTCTGACCAGCATTTCTCATAGTTGTCTTTAAATAAATTCACATTCTTAGAAGTCATGTTCACCCCCAGGTATTTTACCTTCTTTACTAATGTTAAATCTGTCTCCTTCTGAAACCTCTCTCTTTCAATCGGCGTCAAATTTTTCTCCAAAACCTTGGTTTTTAACTTATTCAATTTAAACCCTGCCACTTGACCAAATTCCTGGATTACTTCTAAAGCCCTCTTGGTACTAGATACTGGCTCCTGTAATGTCAATACTAGATCATCTGCAAAAGCTTTAAGTTTGTATTGTTTTTCTCCGACCTGAATACCTTGGATCAGGTGGTCCCTTCTAATCATATTTAGCAAAACCTCCAGGACCAAAATAAAAAGCAGTGGGGAAATTGGGCAGCCTTGTCGTGTCCCTTTCTCAATTTTAAATTCTTCTGTCACCACATTGTTGACTATCAATTTGGCCTTTTGTTCAGAGTAAATCGCACCTATACCGTTGTTGAAGTTTTGTCCAGCCCCCATCCCCTGAAGGTTTTTCTTCATAAAACTCCAAGAAATGTTGTCAAAGGCTTTCTCCGCATCTACAAATATCAAAACTGCTTTTGTGTTAATATTCACTTGTAACTTTTCCAAAATATTAATTATATTCCTCATATTATCCGATAGATGTCTACCAGGGAGAAAGCCAGCCTGGTCTTTATGTATCACCTCTACTAAAACTTTTTTCAGTCTTTTAGCCAAAATGCCTGCAAAAATTTTGTAATCCACATTAAGCAGGGATATGGGGCGGTAGTTCTTAAGTTGTGTCTTTTCAGACTCAGTTTTCGGTATAAGTGTGATATAAGCTTCTTTCCACGACTCAGGCGCTTCCCCCCCCCTCCATAATTTCATTACAAACCTCCTTTAGTGGTTGAATTAAATAGTCTTTCAAAGTTCTATAGTATTTGGAAGTTAATCCATCGGGCCCTGGAGATTTGCCCAATTGCATATTCTGAATCGCACCTTCAACCTCTTGTTCGGATATTTTATAATTCAGCAGTAATTTATTTTCTTGAGAGATTTTTTGTAATCCATTGGTTTTCAAGAATTGGTCATTTTCCCCCTCAATCTGTGGCCCTTGTGTATAAAGTTGTTTAAAGTATCTCTGGAAGCAGTTTCTAATCTCCTGTGGGTTCTGTATGTTCTTTCCATCCACTTCAAGATTGGTAACAGTGTTTAACTTTTGTCTCTTCTTCAACTGCCATGCTAACAGCTTCCCACATTTATTAGCTGATTCAAAAGTCTTTTGTCTCATCTGTTTAATTTTCCATTCTATGTCCTGATTCATCATTTTCATGTATTGTACTTGGTGTAACTTGATTTCTCTCAAGATCTCTTGCGACTTTGGTTTAGCTCTGAGCTTCTTCTCTCCTTCTCTTATTTTCTCCAAAATCTTTTCTTTTTTCTCATCTTGGATTCTCCTTTTTATTGTATTCTGCTGGATCAAGAACCCTCTCATTACAGTTTAGCCAGGGAATGTTGCCAAAAGCAGCGGCCACTTACGCACAAGCAACCCCAATTCCCTTTACATTGTACTTGATATAACTTAATTTCTCTCAAGATCTCTTGTGACTTTGGTTTAATTCGAAGCTTCTTCTCTCCTTCTCTTATTTTCTCCAATTTTTTTTCTTTTTTCTTTTTTCTCACCTTGAATTCTCCTTTTTATTGCATTTTGCTGGATCAAGAACCCTCTCATTACAGCTTTACTTGCGTCCCAGATTACTCTTTTTTCCACAGGGGTCTTCAAATTTATCTTAAAATAGTCTTTAATAGTTTTTTGGGCCTTCTTAATAATTTCTGAATCTCTAAACAAGGTGTCATTCATCCTCCATCTGAAGGAACCAGTTGATATTGGTTTCATTTCCATTTTCACAGGGTTGTGGTCGGAGCAAGTTTTTGGGCAGATTTCCACTTTTCGAATCTTGGGAGCCATCCCTCTGGTTATCCAGATTTGGTCAATTCTTGTCCAGGTCTTTATGGCTTCAGAAAAGAAAGTCCCCTCTCTACCTAGGGGGTTCTTGGTTCTCCAAATGTCAAGTCCATATTGTCTGTCATTTCAAAAAAAGTTTTTGGTAGTCTTCCATCTTTTGTCACCACTTGTCTTTCCGACTTATCCATGTTTGTCGATACCACTCCATTCATATCTCCTAACAGAATGATATTACAGTCCATAAAATCCAACAGCGTCTCGTGCAGTTTCTTTAAAAATTCCGATTTCCCCTCATTTGGTGCATATACCCCTACTATCAAGAGTCTCTCTCCTTGGAATTGTATTTCAATTGCCACAAATCTTCCTTGGTCATCTTTAAAAATAAATTTTGGTGATAGACTTTCTTTTGCATAAATCACAACTCCTCTTTTTTGACTTTGTCTGATGAAATAAATTCTTGGCCTAATCTTTTATTAATCAATACTTTCCTGTGTGTTCTGATCACATGGGTTTCTTGCAAACAAATCAAGTCCAATTTTTCCTTTTTCAATAGGTGAAAGATTCTTTTCCTCTTATCAGGGGAGTTCAAACCTCAGATGCTCCAACTTAATACCTGCAGAGACATTGTGTAGTTATTTTGCTGTCCCTCCGATTGCTCCTAGTAATTGATCTTGATCTGTCGGTGGCGTCACTTTCTCTGATTTGTCCAATCCCAATGGGGGCTTTGCTAAGTCCAAAATTCCTTGTCTTGGTATCTTCGGCTCTTTTCCCTCTGCCTCTTTTTGTAGATCTTCCTCGTGGTCTCTCAGAAATCTCACTTTATCTTGACTTTTTTTCCCTTTGTAAGTGAAAGACAGGCCCTGAGGGAACTCCCACCTGAAAATGATGCTATTTCTTCTTAACAAAAACACTAGATCTCCGTAGTTAGCCCTCAGATCCAATAAATGTTTTGGAATATCTTTAAATATTTCTATTCTTGAATCTTCTATTTCCAACGATTTCTGGTAATGGAGGCCCAGTATTTTGTCTCTCTCTTCTTTTGATTTGAGGGTAATCAATCTCTCACCCTGTTCTTTCTTCCCCCTCTACCAAGTCTGAAGGCACTCACTATCTTGAAATCTTGTTTATCTGGGTCAAGGCCCCAAAACTCTTCAAATTCCTGTGTGAGAAAGTCACTCCGGTTGCCTTCTTCCAATTCTGGTACCGCCCTGATCCTTAGATTAGTCTGTTTATCTCTTAGTTCAATCAGAGACAGTTGTGCCTTATGTTCCTCTAGTTGTTTATTGACTGGCAGTATCTTTTCTTCTACCGCCAATGCATCAATGTAGGTGCCTTTGTTGTGGAGGGTACAGTTTTCTTAGTAGCCTGCTTAGCCTTCTTTGCTTCCTTGGCAGCTCTAATGGCCTGTTCCCTTTGGGCTTTGCACACTTCAGGCTTTTGATTCCTCTTGGCCATTATTTCAGCCAAAGAGGCACCTGTAATTGCCCTATGGCACTTGACAGCACGGCGGGTACGTTTCTTTTGTACCTCTTCCGACTGTCCGTTCTTGTGCTTCCGCCTGTACAAAACAGTCCAGTTAATCTGACGGGGGTTTCTCTTGGAAAGGAATGCAGACTCACATCTCTTGGAAAGGAATGCAGACTCACATTTTGCATTCAAAAACTGGAAAACCTTGCCGTCCGTACGCGCATAGCGGCGGCCGTGGCCTGGGTAAATCTTGTACCCGCTGAAGCTGCACAACTCGACCTTCATAATGGCGGCTGCGGGAGCTCCCTCACAGGCAACTCCAGCGGCTTTTTTAACAACACTTTTGGTTGGCATGCATACTTATGGTATGACAAAGTTAAGATCAATAAGGCCTTTAAGAACCATATTGTCAGGAAAGCAGTATTCAATGTCTGGACAAAATACAAAGACTTATTGGAAAACAAAACTCCGAGGTGGCTCTCCCCTCTGGAAGCTAAGGCCCGAAAAAGACCCAATATGGAGGCCAAATGGCCAAAATATTGGGAAATATTAGAAAAAGACGGTGACAATTGGAAATTGCAGAGTTTGGAGAAAATGAAGGGTAAAGTGCGAGACTGGTTACATTACGCCCAGATTAAAGAAGTTTTTAAAAATGATAAAAAACTAGGGTTCCAGGTGGAGAAATCGAAGTTGGAGACAGAATTGTTAGAACCAAAGACTAAGGTACTATCAAGAATGTATAACTTGCTGTTAAAATGGAACACACAAGACGAAATGGTTAAATCTGCTATGATAAAGTGGGCACAAGATATTGGGCATAACATTATGTTTGAGGACTGGGAAAGGTTGTGGACCACTGGGCTGAACTTCACTGCATGTAATGCTTTGAAGGAAAATGTAATGAAAATGATATACAGATGGTACATGACCCCAGTTAAACTTGCCAAAATATACCATTCGTCTGATAATAAATGCTGGAAATGTAAAGGAAATGAAGGAACATTATTTCACCTCTGGTGGACTTGCCCTAAAGTGAAGGCCTTCTGGGAAATGATATATAATGAGTTGAAAAAGGTATTTAAGTATACCTTCACTAAGAAACCAGAGGCTTTCCTCCTGGGTATTGTCGACCAGAAGGTGTTAAAGAAGGACCGAACATTTTTTATGTATGCAACAACGGCAGCAAGGATACTCATCGCTAAGAATTGGAAAACACAAGATCTACCCACACTGGAAGAGTGGCAGATGCAGCTGATGGACTATATGCAATTGGCGGAGATGACTGGCAGAATCCGAGACCTGGGAGAAGAAAGGATTGAAGAAGATTGGAAGAAATTTAAGATTTATTTACAAAAATATTGTAATTTGGTTGAATGTTAAGAAGGATGCTTGATCATAAATAATTGGCCACCACTAAACTAGACTGGAATTTGATGATAAGTGAGATTAAGGAAAACATAAACCTTTCGGAGAATTGCTAGACTATACTTAAATGAGTGGATATAAGATTGTAAACAAGATGATAATTTGCTTGAAAAAAAACTTTTAAACGATGTAAGTGGGAGCAGGAGACGTGAGGAAGTCCAAACAAGTTATGAAATTTTGTTATGATATAAGTAATGTTGTTTATTATCTATGTATTTCTTTTATAAAAAAAAAACCTTAATAAATATTTATTTTAAAAAAAAATCATCTTATGTTTCCAATATTTCCTTCTTTAAATCTTCCTGTTGTTATCCTTCCTTCTTTTTGTGGCCTCTGAGTTGTTTCCACAGGCGAGTTGAAATAAACAATAATGTGCTTCTGTGTGAAATTTGTATGACTCTCCTTTTTTTTGCAGCTGGTAAGTCTGTTGTTTGCATGTCCTCACATGCTGGTGTTTATGCCGAATCAATCCAAAATCCTTCTCTGGTGGCAGACGCCATCTTCACTCAGTTCCGATGAAATAAAATCTGGGCGTTTGCACATTAATTTTCTCAGACAGGTTGCATCAAACATTAGTCTTTCTAGGGGAGATTTGCCAAATCGGACTTAAAGTACAGATATAATAACAAATTAAGAGCTCACCTCCCCCAAGACTATTTATCTCTGCAACTCGTTCTTATCCCGTAATGGCGGATCCCAATTAAAGAATGCGTCACATCACCCTTCTCAGAATCCGTCCAAAGTTTTTTGGTGTCTCTCCAGTGGCTAACAAGATCCCGCTTCTTTCTAATATCAATATTTGGAGAGTCTTTTATCTTCTTCCAAACGTTTCAAAAAACAAAAGCTTTAGTTATATAGTATTATTATTTCCACACAGTTAATATTTTCCCATCTCACTTGCTGTAAATAATGTAAACGGTTCTTCGGGGGAGGGGGGTTGTTAGGTATTATCGTAGTAGAAAAAGAAAAAAAATTATCCCCCCTCCTTTCTATTCTGTTCCAACATACCGGCTTAGATGTTATTCTTAGATGTTATCTTTCTGCCTCTCTGTCACTCTTGGCACCTCAGTGGCTGGCTTAATTGGCAGATTAATTACCCCTTCTTCGCTTGAAGTATGTCCAAAACTTAAATCGAAATTTTTATCTTAAGAAATGGAACTCGGTGCGCTCGCGGAGACAGCGTCCAGGAGATCCGAACTCCCTCGGGGGCTTTCCATCCAGTGCCCCCACCCCCTCCTTCTCTACAAACTTGGGGGTGGTTTGTTGGGCACCGCGGATGAGACTGCATCTTCCCTTCCACCGGGAAGAATTTGGGACGCTGATTACTCCCATCTCAGCCTCTAAATTACCTCGTGGGAGTTGGAGAAATGGTATTGTAGGCCATCCTCTGTGGCGCCCCTAGCGGAGCCCCCTGAAAATGTGGGAATTTTCCAGAGTCACTCACAAGAGGATGAAGAGGCTGAGGAAGAAGCGGAAACTGAGGATGATGATCAGAGTTCAGATTCCAGCTCAGTGGGCGGCGCTGCTGCTGATGTCAGCGACAGTGATGACACAGCAGACTACAAGAGCGCAAAGGCCTCAGTCAGACCATCTGATACATCTGACACTGAACTGGAAGAACCACTGTTCACCATTGGCCACTTTTCTCCTAAGAAAGAGGAGATGAGTGCAGAAGACTTGCGTCTAGTACGCAGATCTGAAAGGGCCACAAAAGGCAAACCTCCAAACAGATTTGCTGATGAGTTTGCTAAGACAGCAACTGCGGTTCTTGGTAGCTCAGAGAAGGTGTGGGAACCTGCAAGCTTCAAAGAGGTTCAGGTGTTAACCTCTAAAGATGCTGAACCATGACTTAATGCCATGAAGGCTGAAGTTGATTCCTTGGATAGGAACCAAACCTAGTGCCAGTAGTCCCAGGAATGAGGCTGGTTGGCAGCAAAAGGCCAAGACAGACCAGACTGGCAAGGTTGTCAGACACAAAGCCAGATTGGTCGCCAGAGGTTTTTCCTCAGGTACCAGGACAGGATTACCACGAGACCTACTCACCCACCGTCAAGTATGAGAGCATTAGGCTAATGCTCAAGATTGCTGCAGAAGAGAAACTGCATGTTTCTCATCACGATGTGAACACAGCTTTTTTGTACAGGGTTTTGGGGGAGGAACTGTATATGCTTCCACCTGATGGAGTGCAGGTACAGAAGGGAATGGCCTGTAAACTACGGAAATGCCTATATGGTCTCAAGCAGAGTGCCAAGTGTTGGAACACAAAACTCACCGAGACATTGCTTTCTCTTGGTTTTCACCAAGGCAAAGCTGATCCATGTGTGTTTGTCAAGGAGGAGGGGCAAAACAAACTGTATTGTTTATGTTTTGTTGATAATCTTCTTTTGTTTTGGAAGAAACAGGCTTTGTACGAAAGCACCCTAGCTCAGCTGAAGGAGCACTTTGACATGAAGGATCTTGGTGAGGTATCCAACTATCTTTCTTTGCAGGTGAAGAAGGACCAAACAGGTAATTTTCTGGTACACCAGACACAGAAAATTGCTGATGTATTGACCAGGCTGAATTTGGTTGATGCAAGCCCAGCAGACACACCAATGGTGACAGGTTACCAGGTAGATAGTACTGCTGAAGCATTTTCTGACACCACACTGTACAGATGCATTCTAGGCAAGCTGAATTTCATTGCTAGATGTTCAAGACCTGACATAGCTGTAAGCACTAACCTGCTTAGCAGACATGCCAACAATCCTACTGTTCAGGATTGGAAAGCTCTGAAGCGCATAGCCCGCTATTTGAAAGGGACTTTGCACTACAGACTGAGGTTCACTAGTCAGAAGACTGCAGGTCTTGAAATCTTTGCAGATGCTTGCTTTGGAAGTGATACCACAGATGGTACAAGCACTTCTGGAGTATGCTACATGTACAACCATTGTCTGTTTGACTGGTTGTGCAAAAAGCAGACAACAGTAAACCTAAGTTGCTGTGAAGCAGAACTCAATGCCCTGTCATTTTCACTCATGGATTGTGAATGGTTGGTGCAACTGCTTCAGCACATCAGAGCTTCTGTGAAATGTCCTATACAGGTGTATCAAGACAATAGATCCTGTTTGGCTTTGCTGAACTCAGAGAGTTGCAAGCAAAGAACCAAATACTTGCAGATTAAATCCTTGTGTTTATACAATTCTTGTTGTCTGTCTGTATTCATTTACCACTACTGTTAGTTATATTACCATATTTTTCGCTCTATAACACACTCCCAACCATAACACGCACATAGTTTTTAGAGGAGGAAAACAAGAAAAAAAATATTCTAAACGAAACAGTGGATGTATGATTTTTGTGGTTCATGCTGTGGCCACAGACATGTGATCTGACGGTGAGTTTGGGGTAGCCCAATGCAAAAATCCTGAGGATCCATGTGGATCCGTGCTTTGTAACCACGTTTTTGCACCACTGCGGCCCCAGGCAACAGTGGGTGCATGATTTTTTTGGTGCAAGCTGTAGCCATGGACATGCTATGTGATCTGATGGTGAATTTGGGGTGACCCAGTGCAAAAATCCTGAGGATCAGTGTGGATCTGTGCTTTGTAACCATGTTTTAAGTGGGGAGGGAAGGAAAAGCACTCAAGGGACAAGGGACACGTGTGGGGTGGGTGGAGAAGGATGCTGTTAATAATGCAGAAGAGGGGTATAAGAGGAGAAGGCTCTTATAAGAGGAGTGGGGAGGAGAGAGAGACAGAGAGCCTGCTTGAAAAAACTTTGCTGCTATTTAGTGAGTGGGGAGGAGAGAGAGGCAAGAGCCTGCTTGTGAAAAACTTTGCTGCAATTTAGCGAGTGGGGAGGAGAGAGAGAGACAGAGAGCCTGCTTGAAAAAGCATTGCTGCTATTTAGCGAGTGGGGAGGAGAGAGAGCCTGCTTGAAAAATCTTTGCTGCTATTTAGCGAGTGGGGAGGAGAGAGAGACAGAGAACCTGCTTGAAAAATCTTTGCTGCTATTTAGCAAGTGGGGAGGAGAGAGAGACAGAGAGCTTGCTTGAAAAATCTTTGCTGTTATTTAGCGAGAGGGGAGGAGAGAGAGCCTGCTTGAAAAAACTTTGCTGCTATTTAGTGAGTGGGGAGGAGAGAGAGACAGAGAGCCTGCTTGAAAAATCTTTGCTGCTATTTAGCGAGTGGGGAGGAGAGAGAGACAGAGAGCCTGCTTGCTTTAAAGGAGCCAACCGGACAGGAGCCGCTTACACTCATGTAAGCGGCTCCTCTCCTCTCCTCTCCCGCTTTGCTCCTTTAAAGCAAGCAGGCTCTCTGTCTCTCTCTCCTCCTCACTCAGCGGCTCTTCTCCCGCTTTGCTGTTTCAAAGCGAGCCACGGAGGAGGGAAGGAAGGGGAACCATGGATCCTCTGCTCACGACTGCAGCAGATCCCCCCGCCATCCATAGGCATTCGCTCCATAACACGCACAGACATTTCCCCTTACTTTCTAGGAGGAAAAAAGTGAGTGTTATGGTGCGAAAAATACGGTAGTTTCCTTATACATTTCCCTTCTTCTTATTTTCATTATCCATCACTGTTCTTAATCTTTCCTGTTATGAGGTCTGTTTCCAATTCTACTGGTTTTACTATTTCATCTTATCTTTCCTGTACACAAGATAAATTTCCGCCATTCTTTTTGAAATGTTTCCTCGCCCTGTTGTCGATTTTCCCCTGTTAGTTTGGCTATTTCTGCATATTCCATTACCTTCTGTCGCCATTCTTCTACTGTTGGTAATTGCTGCTGTTTCCAAACCTGGGCTCTGAAGAGCAAGTATAAATGTAAAATCTAATACAATATGTGTATGTGGAGTATCTAATTGAAAAACTAATAAAGATTATTTGGGGGAAAAGGAAAAATGGTGGCTCGTATTTTAATTCTGGTGCCCAGACAAATGCCATTGCAGAAGGCCAGCATTTGCCCACTGAAGCCAATTAGTGCAGGAGACTAATGAGTCTTTAGCTGAGGATTATGGGGAGGGTGGTGTGTGTGTGTGTGCATGCGTGTGCATGCGTGTGTGCCCCTGCCTTTCCGTACAGAGCCGGCCAACTGTCCATGCATAAGAATTGCAAACTCCCCCAAACTGCTGCTATTCCCAGGCTCACTTGTGAGGACACTATTTGAACAGCTTCAGCCATGGGAGGTCTGTAAATAGCCTGCCTACGATCTGCTGCAAAAAGATGCCCTTCAGAGAGGGAGAGAAATGTGCAGAGACAGGGATGTGGCCCTGCTGCTGGAAACTTCTTGCACCCAAGGTGTTGACCACCCATATCATGCTCTCATGGCAGGACTCAGCCCTGAACCTGTAATGTAGTGATAAATTGAGCAGAGTCTCTGATCAGGTGCAGAGTGCCTTTCTGCCTACCGCCCTGAATGGTACCCAACCAAAGATGCAGACTTTTTTGAGGAGGGGAGGAAAAGAAAACACGCACACACAGAGCTATAACTGAATTGAAAACTTTATTGGAATGTCTTATTTGGTAAGATAGTTCACCACTAACCAATGATCAGAAGGACCTTCTGAGTAAAATGTTGAGAAGGGAGACACTTAAGAGCACTTTTTATTTCAGAAGGAAAAAAACACATACAGGCAGAGCCTGGCACTTCCAAACTGTCTTCTCCAACTCTTTCAAACCAGAAGAGACACACAAAAGTAGTCCAAACATTATAGGTGGAGCGGAAAATGCTGCAAAGTGTAATCAAAACCCACAGGGAAATATATATGAGAATGCAACTAACAGATAACCAACGCAAACTATAAAAGGAGCACCGGACTTGCTCAACTCATAGCTGCAAGGCCTCGGAGAAAGGTCTCCCAAAATGAAGCCCCAAGGGGGAGAGTGGTTTCAGTGTATCTGAGGCACAACAAACTCACTCTCATGGTGGCCCATGGGCCACAGAAATCATCCTTATGGCCAACCTGGCCACTACCTGCAGAGGGACAGACGGGGTGCGGGGGCCTTCCAATGGGTAGCTGTACTGGGCCTTTTTCTCTCCATCTTTTCCCAGCCATCTAGCTAGAGGACCATGCCTGGAGAGCAGGTGGGGAGCTCGGGCAGATGCCTCCTCTCTCACACACCCTGGGAGAAGACTCCTCTCCCGCCCAGTTAGGAAAGCCAACCCCCACCCAAAGCATCCCCTAAACAGCCTCCAAGGGTAGTCCCCACACAGCTTAGTCCCATGGCTTATAGAGAGCGAGAGCCTGGAACTCAGGAGGAATCACACCAAAATGCAGGCAAGGGTTGGGGTTTGCACCCGCAGCTGCCTGGTGGGGAAACCAGGCGACCTGGAGCTTCTCTATGGCCTGTATGAAAGTCAGAACTGGGAGAGGTCGCCTGTGGGGAGGGGATGACAAGACATTCACCCTTCCCTGTCACCCTACACCCCCCCAATCCCGGGGCCTGACCTATCTGCCACCACCCTTGCACCTCTGCTGCCGTGAGTCTCTTCCCCAGACGAAGGGGGGACAGAGAGCCTTGCTTTGCGCTCTCAAGTCCGCTTGGCGTGGAGCATTTGAATCAGGAGGCTGTTGCAGGGCACGTCCCCGCTCAGGTGCTTGTGGTACAGGTACTCCTCCGCTTGCATGCTCAGGGACCGGACGTCGGCCAGCTGCATCAGAAGCTGGCGGAACTTGTCTGTGGCGTGTGGGTAGTTGCATAGGGTGTACTCCATCAGGGCTGTGTTGGCCTTTTCCTGGGCTTCCTTCACCACACTTGAATTCTCCACGAATTTCACATCTGCAGCAGGGGGGAGGGGGAGGGGAAATAAGGGGGGGATGCATTGAATGGGGTAACCTCTCTTGAATGGAAGGACTTCCTCCTTATGCAACAACAGCAGCAAGAATACTTATAGCGAAGTATTGGAAGACACAAGATCTACCCACCCGGGAAGAATGGCAGATGAAGGTGATGGACTATATGGAACTGGCGGAAATGACTGGCAGAATCGGAGACCAGGGAGAAGAGTCAGTAGAAGAAGATTGGAAGAAATTTAAAGACTATCTACAGAAACACTGTGAAATTAAGGAATGCTAAAAGGATGTTGGAATGATGTAATGTGGTTTTTGCAGTAATGCTATATAGGGTTAAGGAAGAATGGATTGTTAACAGGTCAGAATGTAAAGTTACAATATATTAAGATAAATTAGTAAGATAAAAACAAGAATGGAAAGGATTTGCTGAAATAATCAATTGAACTAGAATACAAAAAAGGGAGGTGTGAGGAGGTCAAGGAAACAAGTAAATGAAAGACAAGACATGGAAAGATGGATTTTTTTAAATTGTTTCTACTTTTTCTGTATTTTGTATTTTCTGTTTTTCTTTTTCTTTATTTTTGTAATTTTTTTGAAACTTTGATAAATATTATTTAAAAAAAATATGGAAGGACTTCCTCCTGGGCACACAGGCCGCAAACATGGAAGGTGTCGCTTGCAAAGCTCGCACAAGCCATCGGCTGATATCTGCAAAATGGCTGAGGTTGATGGAGAGGCTCCCCTGTGAGGAGAGCCTGCAGCGGTCGGGGCTTTTTAGTGTAGAGAAAAGGGGACCGGATCGCATGCATACATATGGTATGACAAGGTAAAAGCTCATAAAGGTTTTAAAAATCATATTGTTAGAAAAGCATTATATAACGTTTGGATTAGATATAAAGATTTGTTGGAAAATAAAACCCCAAGGTGGCTATCGCCAATGGAAGCTAAAGATGTGAAAAAACTTAACATGGAGTCTAAATGGCTAAAATATTGGGAAATTCTGGAACAAGAGGGTGACAAAGTGAAATTACAGAGTTATCAGAAATTGAAGTCTAAAGTACGAGACTGGCTCCATTATTATCAAATAATGGAGGTGTATAAACAGGACAGGAAAATTGGCTTCCAGGTGGAGAGATCAAAACTAGAAACAGAATTGTTAGAACCCAATACTAAGAATTTGTCAAGAATGTATAACTTGTTGCTGAAATGGAATACACAAGATGAAACTGTTAAATCAGTCATGATTAAGTGGGCACAAGACATTGGTCATAGCATTATGTTTGCGGACTGGGAATGGTTGTGGACCACCGGTATAAAATTTACGGCATGTAATGCCTTAAGAGAGAATATTATGAAAATGATTTACAGGTGGTACATGACCCCAATCAAGCTTGCAAAAATTTACCATCTGCCCAATAATAAATGTTGGAAATGTAATGAAACTGAAGGTACTTTTTACCACCTTTGGTGGACGTGCCCGAAGATTAAGGCTTTCTGGGAAATGATATATAATGAAATGAAGAAGGTACTTAAATGTACTTTTCACAAGAAACCAGAGGCCTTTCTCTTGGGCATTGTCGACCAGTTGGTGTCAAAGAAAGATAGGACTTTTTTTATGTATGCTACTACAGCAGCAAGAGTTCTCATCGCAAAGTATTGGAAGACACAAGAACTACCCACTCTGGAAGAATGGCAGACGAAGGTGATAGACTATATGGGACTGGCAGAATTCGAGACCAAGGAAAAGAGACGGCGGAAGAAGATTGGAAGAAATTTAAAATTTATCTTAAGAAATATTATAAGATTAATGAGTGCTAAAATGTCGAGGTTATTGAAAAAAAGAGGATTAAAGCTGTAAAAGATTAAGTAAAAGAGAAGAATAAGGGATAATTAGATAAATTTAGAAGAGAGGATTTGCTGAAATAAATTTGGAAATAGGGATGCAGAAAGGGGAGGTATGGGGAAGTCGGTGAAGTAGGGTTTAAGGGAAAAAAAGGATTTGAAATTATACTTGTGTGTTTATGTGTTTGTTTGTTTTGTATTGTGTATTGTTTGTGTTTAATAAGTGTTGAAAAACCAATAAAAATTTTATTTAAAAAAAAAAAGAGAAAAGGGGACCGGAGGCAACCTGACGGAAGCATAAACAATTGCATGTGGTGTGGAGAAAGGGAGTTTTCCCCCTCCCTCTCGCATGATGACGCCAGAACTTGTGGGCATCCAATGAGGCTGAATGTTGGAAGATTCAGGACAGAGAAAAAGAAGTAGTTCTTCAAGCAGCGCAACATTAAACTATGGAACTCCCTCCCACAGCAGGCAATGATGGCCACCAATTTGGAGAGCCTTGATGGAGGTTTGGACAAATCCATGGAGGAGGAGGAGACGAGCCACAATTACTGCGCTCTGCCTCCATGGTCAGAGGCAGTGACGCTTCTGAATACCAGATGCAGGAAACCACAGGAGGGGAGATCTGCTCTTGTGCAAGGATCCTGCTTGCTGGTTTCCCACAAGCATCTAGTCAGCCAGAGGATAGAACAGGACTAGATAGCACATTGGCCTGATCCAGCTAATGGCTCTTCCTACCTTCATAAGCTTCATCTGGCCATCTGCCTGGATGAATAGGGTCTGACCTTGCCAGCCTTATGCTTTGCAGATGAGCATCAGGCTGGTAAAGGTTATGCAAGATAAATAAACCATATCTGACAAGCGATCTTCTTCTTATTTTCTGATGTTCCCTAAACAAACGTTCACTTCAAAGCCACTCTGTTGTGTTCCTCTCTAAACACCGGTTGGAGGGATTGGGGCTTAATCTGTTTGGCCTTCCCAGGTGAAAAGAGGGCTCAGCTGACATGGAAACCATGATCCAAGGTGCCTCAAGCAGCTCAGCCAAAGAACAAGGGGTAGGAGGATGAGAGAGACTGGTGTGAAGGTGCAGTGATAAGCACATCCCTCTTAAGCTGTCGCCCACCTGCCTGAAAATGTGCCTGCTCTATGCACACTGCTCTTGAAAACTCGGCAAAAGCTACCAATGCAAACTTCCTTCCTTGGGCCTGACTTCATCTGTGGGGCGAGCAGGGGGGCCACTGGGGGAGGGCAGGGGCCAAGCAACAGCAGTGGGAGGGGGCTTTAGCTCAATGGTGGGCGGCCACCTGTTCCTCCTATTCTTGCCACACTCACAAGGGGGAGATGAGATAGGGCCTTTTCAAGGCTAACTGGGAAGACACAGCGGGCCTTCTGGGGGTGTCACCAATATCTCTCCTCCCTCCCTCTCACTTCCAACACTCAGCCTAGAACCACAGAATTCTGGCCTCACCTCCAAAAGAGTATTGGAGGGGCTTTGAAAAAATGGCGGACGAGGTGGAGCAGCAACAAACCACAAATACTGTAGAAGAGCCCTTGGATCTCATCAAGCTTAGTCTTGATGAACAAATTGATGTAAAAATGAGAAATGACCGAAAACTTCGAGGCAGATTATTTGCTTGTTACCAGCACTTAAATAAGATTTTGGGTGATGTTGAGGAGACTGTGACAACAATAGAAATGGATGAAGAAACCTATGAAGAGATTTATAAATCTACCAAAAGGAATACAGTGGTACCTCGGGTTAACTACTTAATTCGTTCCGGAGGTCCGCTCTTAACCTGAAACTGTTCTTTGAGGAGATTTCACCCCTCCCATATCCAAGAATCTCCTGATGATCTCCTGATGATCTCTGCTGACTCTCCAGAGAGGAGGAGGCGTGTTCTGCTATCTACTTATTCTACTCCAGCACCAAGTCAGTCAGTCAGTCAGTGTGTCGGAGAGAGAGAGACTGAGTGTTAGAGATCGTGTGTATAGATAAGGTTGCTGCTAAGAGCAGCTGCAGACACTAAGTGTAGTGCAGCATTCATTTATGCTTAGACCTCGTTAAGCTCTGTATATAGTTGTATTATAGTTGTAGACAGAATAAAGAAGATATTCTACAGAGCTGCTCTCCGAGTCATTTATATACTCTGCTAGACTCTGCTAGACTCTGCTGTGCGACGACTGTCTTCTTGTTGGAGTGACTCCGGTGCTCACAACTCTCCAGCACTTTGACCTGTTCCTGTGCAGAAGGTGGTCTCTGGAAGTGCTACCCAGCTTGCCTAGCCCAGTCGGGGCTGAAGTGTATGAGTCCAGTTAGTGGCACTGGCTCAAGGGCGATGCTGACATCGGTTATGGGCCCAGTCGTTGTTCCAGTCGTCTGACCAGTCGTTGTTCCAGTCGTCCCAGTCGTCCCAGTCACCAGAGGTTTCTGTTGCTGATTGCCGGACGGCGGAACGGAGGCTGCATGCTGGACTGATTTGTGGTGCCCAGAAGCAGAGCTGTTTTGGAGCAGAGTGTTCAAGCTGCCGCTGTTGCTGTTGCTGCTGCTTGATTTATGGAGGTATGTTGCTGACTGCCAAAGAAAGATGATAGCATCCCTGTTTGCCTGTTAATTGTGCTCTGAGTGGGAGAGAGAGTGGCTGAAGGAGTCAAGGCTCTATCTGTGTTGCACGAGGGAAGTGTCTTGCTCTAAGTAATAGCAGACATGGCCTGTGCACATTCTGGCCAGATGGCTCTGTCCTTTCCTCTCCTCACACCTGAGACCTATGCAGTTTGGCAGGTCAAGATGAAAGCGCTTTTACAGAGGGAGAAGCTATTTCACACTATAGAAGATGACCCTCCTGATGAGGATGCAGAAGAATGGCCTGAGTGGCATGCTGCAGATATGAAAGCCCGAGGGACAATTGTTTTGAGTGTTGCAGACCACTTGCTGGTGAACTTAGAGGGTCAAGAGACTGCACGAGCTGTTCGGCATAAGTTGAGAGATATGCATCTGAGACAAAATGCTGGTTCCAGTGTGATTTTCTTCAAGAAGCTGTGCAGGCTGCAGTTGGAGAAAGGTGGTGATT
The DNA here is from genome assembly GCF_964106915.1 of Podarcis gaigeae. NCBI lineage: Eukaryota > Metazoa > Chordata > Lepidosauria > Squamata > Lacertidae > Podarcis > Podarcis gaigeae. The sequence continues at coordinate 22,835,633 of NC_139695.1, forward strand.
TGCCTAGCCATCTATCTCAGTTAAAGCGTCTCAGACAGGACCTTGTTCAGCGAGACCTGGCTATTTCAGAGGCTGTGTTTGCAATGCTAATGATCAATAGCCTAGATGAGTCTTATGATGGAGTAGCTGCCCAGATTTCTACAATGCCTTCAGACCGGCTAACAGAAGATTATGTGTCTAGCGTGCTCTTGAATGAGTGGGATCGCAGACAGGCTGTTAGAGAAAGCCGGGACAACTGTGCTGTTAAAAATGTGCTTGAAAGTGTGCCTGAATCTTCAGCAGGGGAAAGTGAAAGTGAAACTGCTTCTGTTAAAGCTTTGAAATTGAAGCAGAGCTTTTCGTGTGGAGCACAAGGCCATTTGAGTTTCCACTGCAAGAAATCTTCAAAGAAGGGAAACTTCAGAGGCAGAGGGGGAGGAGGACGAAATCCCCAAGCACCTGCTACTTCAAAGGCTTTGATCTCTCGCTGCTCCAATCAACGTGGCCGGAGTTTCTTCGTGATCGACTCTGGCTGTACCAATCACATGACCAATGATAAGGATCTCTTTGTTCAGCTTGAGAAGCAAGAGAAAGCAATTAATCAAGCAGATGGGACTGTTCTCACTAGTTTGGCTAAGGGAACTGTGTTCTTAAAGAGCCTGAATACAACAATTAAGAATGTCCTGTATGCACCTGATATTCAGGACAATTTGTTGAGTGTTTCCCAGCTTGATCGTCAAGGGTTTAAGGTGGTGTTTGCTAAATCTCGCTGTGAAATTCTTAGAGATGGCAAGCTCATTCTATATGCAAAATGTGTAAATGGTTTGTACCAATTGCCTTTTGTTACAGGTACAACTGCAGAAGCAACTGTAAAAGAGTGTTGCAATTTGTCTGTAGATAAGAATGAGAAGTTGGATGACCAATGTATTCATTATTACCACCGTGTTTATGGTCATTTGAATTTCCAGGCTGTGGCAAAAATGCCTGATATGGTTCAGGGTATGAAGTTGAAGGAATGTCCCTACCACATGAAATGTGTTTCATGTGCTGAGAGTAAGGCAAGGCAAGCTCCCAAAGGTACAGAGTCTGGGAGAGAGGCCAAGAAACCATACGAAGTCATTCATGCAGACTTAGTGGGGCCTCTAGCGCTCTCTAGAGGCAATTCAAGGTTTTTTATGGCACTCTGCTTGAGACCATATAAGGATTTCCTCAGTTTACAGACCATTCCCTTCTGTATCTGCATCCCGTCAGGTGGAAGCATATACAGCTCCTCTCCCAAAACCCCGTACAAAAAAGCTGTATTAATGTCATGATGGGAAACATGCAGTTTCTCCTCTGCAGCAATCTTGAGCATTAGCTGAATGCTCTCATACTTGACGGTGGGTGAGTAGGTCTCGTGGTAATCCTGTCCTGGTACCTGTGAAAAACCTCTGGCAACCAATCTGGCTTTGTGTCTGACAACCTTGCCATTCTGGTCTGTCTTGGCCTTGAAGACCCATTTGCTGCCAACCAGTCTCACTCCTGGGACTACCGGTACCAATTCCCAAGTTTGGTTCCTATTCAAGCAATCAACTTTAGCCTTCATGGCATTAAGCCAAGGCTCAGCATCTTTAGAGGTTAACTCCTGAACCTCTTTGAAGCTTGAAGGTTCCCACACCACCTCTGAGCTACTAAGAACAGCAGTTGCTGTCTTAGCAAACTCATCAGCAAATCTCTTTGGAGGTCTGCCTTTGGTTGCCCTTTCAGACCTGCAAACCAGACGCAAATCTTCTGGACTCATCTCCTCCTTCTTAGGAGAAAAGTGACCAATGGTGAACAGTGGTTCTTCCAGTTCATTGTCAGACGCATCAGATGGTCTGACTGAGACCTTTGCGCTCTTGTAGTCTGCTGAGTCAGCACTGTCGCTGACACCAGCAGCAGCGCCGCCCACTGAGCTGGAATCCAAACTCTGATCATCATCCTCAGCTTCCTCAGCTTCCTCTTCTACCTCAACATTATCTGCTTTTTTCACAACACCTTCATCCTCTTCTCGGTAACTCTGGAAAATTCTCACATTTCCCCCCCACTTAGGATTGTACTCAACACTCTTTGTGAACTTAATGGACTTAGAGTCAGTCATCCATACTCTGTATGAACCTTTTTCGTACCCCATGAACAAACCACATGTGCCCCACGCTTCTCAAGCTTGTTGCTCTGTGGGGTGTGTACCCACATGTCAGAACCAAAGATTCTCATGTGCTTGATGTAAGGTTTCTTACCAAACATCTTCTCATAGGGAGTACAACCAATAGTTGATGACAGTCTCCTGTTATAAACGAACGTGGACAAAGACTCCCCCCAAAACTTCTCAGGGAGATTGGCATCATGCAACAAGGTTTTTAGGCCTTGAAGCAAAGTTTGGATTGCTCGCTCAGCAAGTCCATTCTACCATGGCGATCTAGGCGTTGAGAGGTCATGCTGGATTCCCTTCTCAGTCAGGAAAGCTTCAAACTGCTGAGAAGTGAACTCCCCGCCTTGATCAGTAAACAAACAGCTGATATGTTTACTGTGTGCGTTCTCCAACCAAGCACAGAATGCCTTGAACCTAAGAAATGCTTCCGATTTCTGCTGGAGCATAAGCACATGAATGTACCTGGAAAAATAATCAATTAGAACCATGAAGTACCTTGCTCCTCCCAAAGAGGTCGCAAGTGGACCAACCAGGTCTGCGTGGACTAGCTGGTAGGGTTTGGAAGCCTGCCTGCTAGACTCCTTGCCTTTGGGATCAACCTTCACCTTGTTCTCTGCACAAGATACACATTTCATGTGAAACTTACAGGGCTTGATGTTCAAACCCTGAACCAACTCAGGCATCTTGGCCAGTGCCTGCCAAGACATGTGAGCAAACCTTCTGTGTGCCTCGTGAATGCGTCCTGCATGAAGAACTTTGTTAGTTTGTGCAACACAACAAGAATTAACATTAGACACAGCAGCACCATTGTCATCATAAGTTATACAGAACAAACCATCTATAAACTTTGCATGCAAAATGTCCTCTTTGCCTTTCCTGATGACACAGACGCTCCTCTTGAAGGAAATCTCAAAGCCATGCCCAGTCAGCTGTGGGACACTGAGCAAATTGTCTGCAGAATCTGGAACATAAAGTCCATCTTTGATGGTTGTGTGCAGACTTGCCAGTCTCACATTCCCAACTCCTGCAATTCGCAACATCTTTCCATCAGCCTGGTGGATCTCACCATCTTGAGGCGTGAAGGAGATAAAGAGATGTTTATCTTTGGCCAAATGCCGCGTGGCTCCCGAATCTACAACAAACCTGGCCTTGGCCTTTGGAGCAGATTTCCAGCAAGCAAAACCTTGTTTTCTCCCGGTGTGGGCTTTTGCTGCTTGCCCCCCTGCTCCTGGCCATCAAACTTGCCTTTAGCCTTTGGTGAAGCATTGCCAGCAAACAAAACCTTGTTTTCCACTGCCGTGGGCTTTTGCTGCATGCCCCCCTGCTCCTGGCCATCAGACCTGCCTTTAGCCTTTGGTGAAGCTGTGCCAGCAAACAAAGCCTTGTTTTCCACTGGCGTGGGCTTTCCACCCCCCCTTCTGCTTCGAGCCATCTGCAGGGTTCTGTCTCTGTTTACTTCTGGCTGATGGGAAGTTTTGCTTCTGCACATGACTCTGGCAAACCGCTCTAAGCTGAAGCATTCCTTCCTCACCCACCCTAGAATGTTTAGTTCACATTGAGTTCATGAAACATCATACCCTGACCTGTACTTAACAAAAATACAAAAATAAAAATAATTAAAAACACATAAAGTTTCTATTGTTGGAATTCTCGCCCGGTCAGAGGTATGTGCCTATCTGTTCAGGCACCGGCTGAATTCCTTTGACCTCCCTCCGGCGACTCCCGGCAGGAAAAACATACGAGGTCCGTTCCGGCGATTTTCCTCAGGCTGTGAGAAAAACACACCAACTGCTTCTCCTCCTCCCTGCTCCCTGCATATCCCCAGGGAGGGGAATCAGACACAGACAGAAATGTAACTACATGCTTTTATTCCTGTCTTTAGCAGCCATACAGTAAAAGATGTCTGCTCTCTTCAACAAACAGAGAGAAACTCCAAACTCCACCCATGTACATCCTGTACAGGTCATATGACACACACTGAGCTCACATCCTGTGCTCAATAAGGAGAATGGACTGCCCCTTCGTTTTCATGGCAACAGTCACATACTTCCTGTTTGGCTTTCCAGCCACAAGCAGCAGACTGAGCTGCTAGAGCCTTTGCTTGCTGCAGCATTGCTGCTTTAGAATAACATACTCCCCCTAAAGTATCAATGCGTGCTGCGAGCAAAGCGTCATCCAGAGAAGAAAACAAACAGTTATTATATGTATAACATTCCCCTGTTGTTTCAGTTCCACCCTTGGAACTACCCGCCACTGGTTTTACCAATGTACCTCTCTGGTTGTGTGACTTCCAAGGAATGAGTGCTTCTGCATTACCTTGGTTAACAACTCTCTGTTGTGCCTTTGTCTCTGACTCAGATACAGCTTCAATTTGACCTTGGTCATTTACCACAGCCACTGCTAAGTCAGCAAACTCTTGTGAATACCTCTTGGGTGGTACACCCTTCGTTGCTCTCTCAGACCTACGTAAGAGGTGCTGCTCTTCTTTGCTTTCTGGTTCAGCCTTTGGACTCTTTGGAGAACCAGTACCAATTGTAAACAGTGGTTCGTCCTCTTCTTCTGACGGTCTAGTCATTATGTGAGATTTCCTCTCAATGACTGTGACAACTGAGCTGTCTGAGCTATCGCTGTCATCATCAGTACTACTGAACTCAATAAAATCAACATCATCATCATCATCATCAGAATCATCATCATCACCTGTGGGAAATGTGTGAACAATCACTCTCTCCTGTTCAGGAGCACTCTCTAGAAATTTTGTGAGAATCACCTGACCAGATTCAGACAAAATTACTCTGTAGAGACCCTTTTCATAACCCACAAAAATGCCTCTGGCATTCTTAACTCCACCCGGAGCTTCTGTTCTCACATGAGACCCAAAAACCTTGAAATGGGCAACAGAAGGTTTTCTGTGGAACAGTTTCTCAAAAGGAGAACTTCCCAACTCTTTTGAAAACTTTCTCAACCACGTGTAACAATATGACATTAGCGACTCAGCCCAGTACTCATGTGGCAGATGTGAACTAAGCAATTGCGCATGCATTCCCTTTTGCAATTCTTTGTTCACCCTAACACAGACACATCTGTTCCAAGCTTCTTCGGAACTAGCAATTTTGTGTCTTATCCCTTTCTTCTTCAGGAACCTCTGGAACTCCTGTAAAAGAAAAATTGGCTTCTCATCTGTGCAAAGACAATCTATGTCAGCATCATGCATATTTTTAACCTTGTCACAAAACTCTTTAAACCTTTCTAAGGCTTCTTTCGGTCTCTCCAAAAGATAAATCCAGACAAAACCTGTAAAAGAATCAACACATATTAGGTAATACTTTGCATTGCCTCTAGATGGTGCTAAAGGACCAATCACATCAGCATACACCCGCTGAAATGCCCTGTTGACCCTCGAGGTCACCTTCTTGGTGTTCTCCTTGGCTACACCTGCAAAAGAAATCATGTTAGAATCACAAGAATTACATTCCATGTAATCACTTTGATCAAAAGTCAACAAATACAGTCCATCTTTCTCTTTGGCAGAAAGATACAACTCTCCATCTTTGTAGATCTCGCAGTGTTGATCATCATAGGACAGTTTTAGTCCCTTCTTGGCAATCTGCGAAACGCTGAGCAGATTGTACTTCAACTCTGGAACCAAATATACATTGTTTATAGTCAAGTTCAGACTTTCAAGATACACAGTCCCAATTCCGGTGGCTTCCAGCTCTTGACCATTGGCCTGTTGTACCGCGAAGCTTTGCTTCTTAAACATAAAAAATAGTCCTCTGTGTCCTGTCATGTGAACTGTGGCTCCCGTGTCCAAAACGAAAGAATTCCCCACTTCTGGTGTGGCTTTTAGCGACATCAAAGCCTTTGCAGTCTTTGCCTTTGGCTTGGTGTGACCTTTGTCTGACGCCTCAGACTTTGTGGAGCTTCCCTTGGCTCCTTTCTGCTGACGTGGCTTCTTACAGTACCGCTGAAGATGCCCAGTCTGTCCACAATTGTAGCATCGGACAACGTTTAACGCTACAGCATTTTCTCCAGTAGCAACAGCAGTGGGGGTGTCAGAACTCCGTTCTTGTCTCCCCCTGTCCTTGACTTCCAGGGCGGCAAGTCTGTCATGTTCATTCAGAACGACGGCAAAGACCCTGTCCGATGTTAGATCAGCTGCTGGGAGAGACCCCAGCTGACTGGCAACTGTTTTGTAAGTCCGATTCAGGCTGTTGATCACCATGAAGCAAAACACTTCTTCCTGCAGACGGAAATTGCGTTCCACCATCTGCTGACGCAGGAATTTCATTTCCGTCAGGTGCGCTTGAACATCTCCATCAGGCGCAAGCCTCAGGTTGGTCAGCTTCTCAAAATACAGCAACGCTGAAGAACCTGCATCTCTCTGATGTGTCCTTCTCAGCGTGTCCCAAACATCTTTCGCGTGCTCTAAATGCTGTATGTGAATAAGCTGAGAGTCTGACACGCACAGAATTATAGCTGTTCTGGCCTTTACATCCTGTGACTCCCAAGCACGCGTTGGTGCTGCAGGGATGGGGTTCTCAATCACCCCAAACAGTCTCTGATTCTGCAGCAAGGCCTTCATCTTAATAGACCAAGATGCATAATTGTCACTGGTCAGGAAGCTTGGAGAAGGCAGGCCTCCCCCCTTCTTGGCATCCATTTTGAGTCCTTGCATTGACTCTCAAACACAAGCCTCTAAAATCCAATAGCTGGCTTGTTTACACTCTGTGCACCTGGCAGCTATAACACTGGCCGCTTTGGAAAGTCCCTTTCCAACAGTTCGTTTGTTTGGGCCTAAGTCAAAACAAAACCTTGTTTTTGCCTCTCCGAGGCAAAGCCTGACTTCCAGCCCTCTCGTGAAACTGGCCTTCGTTGCTAAGCAACAGCATTCCTTTCCTTGGACAGGATTAACCACAGGAATGTTTGGAATGCAGAGCTCTTCTGTCTCGGAGCTGTTTTTCCCTTCTGCCCCTTCGTTTTCATGGCAACAGTCACATACTTCCTGTTTGGCTTTCCAGCCACAAGCAGCAGACTGAGCTGCTAGAGCCTTTGCTTGCTGCAGCATTGCTGCTTTAGAATAACATCTATTACTTATTTTTCATTAACTTATTTCCCAGACCTCCTCATACCTCCATTTTTTGTATTCCAATTCAAATTGTTAGTTCAGCAAATCCTTATCAATAAATTTTAACCTATTTCTAAACCTCTCTCCCCCCCCCCATATTCTCTTAAAGCATTACATTTGAAAACCACTTAATTTTTATCCGACATCATTCTAACATTCATTAATTTTGCAATATTTCTGTAGATAGTCTTTAAATTTCTTCCAATCTTCTTCCGCCGACTCTTCTCCCTGGTCTCGGATTCTGCCAGTCATTTCTGCCAGTCCCATATAGTCCATCACCTTCGTCTGCCATTCTTCCAGAGTGGGTAGATCCTGTGTCTTCCAGTACTTTGCAATGAGTATTCTTGCTGCTGTTGTGGCATACATAAAGAAAGTTCTATCCTTCAGTTTGTATTTGTTACCTAGGCTGTTTATAAACCAAGACACTTGCTTTTGTGCAGTTGTTATTAGACAGATATTGTCAACATACAAAAGTAAATAACAAACACTTCCTTGCACCATTGCTGAATATAAACAGGAATCAGCCAGGCTTTGTTTGAATCCCATCTTTTTCAAAGTTGTGTCTATGCATTCATGCCATAGACGTGCACTTTGGTGTAACCCTTTGCAGCTTTAACACCATGCTGTCTTTTTCCAGCTCATAACCTGGTATTTGCTGTAAATACACCTCGGTGTCAATAGGAGCATTTAAATATGCTGAGGCAACATCAAAATGATTAACTTTTAACCCTCTCAGACTTGCCATTGCTAAAACTGATTTTACTGTTTCAGCCTTTGCTGTTGCATGGCGATACCCGCCCCCCCCACAGATGGAATAAATAAAGACACCGGACACCAGAATTTAGGTTAATGGGCGAAAAATGGCCACAACTTTATTGATTACAGGTAAGAGTGGTATTGGCCTTAGGCATTGGCCCTAACAGACTATCCGGTCTAACCGGGAAGGATTAAGCACCAACAGGGGGAGCCCCCGAGATGCACATCCCTGGGCGCTCCCCGAGGGGTTACCGCTCGGGGGGGTGCTTTAGGCCCTAGCCTCCGTAGGTTTCGGACGAGGCGACGCCCCCGGAGTCCTTTAACGAACTACCCTTCAAAAATTGGGGGAGGTGATGGCGATCCTCCCCCCCAACCTCATTTGCATGACAATACCCTGGCCAATGCTTAACCGCCAATCCAAGGAGTTGTGACGATTTGCTACGAGGTAGGCGAAAAAACCAAGTGGCTTCAAAATTCAGCCAATTAGCCAAATGAAAAAACTCCTTCCAGGCCCCTTGCGGCGACCAGCTGAAGCCCATAGCAAACACCTAATGCACACCTAAAGGGCAGGTGGGTGGGAAACCGCGGCTGCTCCAGCGGAGGAAAAGGGGCGAGCCCGGGCTGACCTAACCTTAAGTGCCCTCAGGTGGGCCCGCCCCCAGCCAATTGGCTGGTGCTGCCGGAAATGAATATCAATGGGGATCCCTGAGTCCCGCGGGGCTAGCGCCAGCCCCGCGAGAATGTGGGTGGGGCGTGAGCCCGCAACACCCCCCCCCCTGAGATCAGGAGTGGCTTTGCGTGGCGATACCCGCCCCCCCCCCACAGATGGAATAAATAAAGACACCAGAATTTAGGTTAATGGGCGAAAAATGGCCACAACTTTATTGATTACAGGTAAGAGTGGTATTGGCCTTAGGCATTGGCCCTAACAGACTATCCGGTCTAACCGGGAAGTGTTAAGCACCAACAGGGGGAGCCCCCGAGATGCACATCCCAGGGCGCTCCCCGAGGGGTTACCGCTCGGGGGGGGGCGCTTTAGGGCCTAGCCTCCGTAGGTTTTGGACGAGGCGACGCCCCCCGGAGTCCTTTAACGAACTACTCTTCAAGAATTGGGGGAGGTGATGGCGATCCTCCCCCCCGACCTCATTTGCATGACAATACCCTGGCCAATGCCTAACCGCCACACGAGCCCAGCTCGCCGCCAATACCCTCACGCCTGTAACCAATCCCTGATTCACTGAAAAATGTCGGCCAGCCAAATGCCGTTACCCGCATCAGAGAGATGCACGCCATCCCCGCGATAGAGTGTTAGTTATGGGCCTTCTGCTGTCGGAGCTAGGAGGCCGGGACCCCCGCCAGCCCTCCAGCATCTTCCGCACCACAAAGTGTGCGCAGGGATCGACTGAGAAGAGGGCTTTTGAGAAGAAGATATTGCCGCTGAATGAATATTAAGGGTTTTTGGGGCCCATCCTAAATCGCGGAGGCGCACAAGATATTCTATGACCTCCGACCTAGACGGGGGCCTGCCTGGTTTAAACCACTCTTTTTTTTTGGCGAAAAGATGTGAAATCTAACCACGCCTTGTTATATGATCTTAAAGTTGAGGGGGGCACCGCTGACAATACTCCCTTTATTGCTTCTCGTTGCCAATACTCCAGAGGTGTTCCGGAAATGGCTGCGGCAGCTGCTGCGCATCCGGCGCCAATGAGCGAAAGCGTTCCATCTGGAAACGAGATAGAGCATCCGCAATGTTGTTATCAATACCCGGAACAAATCTAGCCGAGGCATACAGGTTTAGCCGGAGGCAGGAAAGAACAAAGTACCGCAGCAGCGACGCTACTCTGGGGGAATGTGAAGATTGCTTATTTAAAACCGACACCACTGCTTGGTTGTCTGTCCAAAAGCAGACCCTATGGTCCTTAAATTGCTCGGCCCATATGTGAATTGCAACAACGATAGGGAAGAATTCTAAGAATGTTAGATCACGTAGTATGGGTTTGCCCTGCCAGGCTGAGGGCCATCGTTGTGCACACCACTGACCTCTGAAGTAAACCCCAAATCCCAAGGAACCTGCCGCGTCTGAATGCACCTGGAAATCTGCTATAATAGCCGGGTGGCTGCCTAAACACTTATCACATTCGTGCAAGTACTTACAAGAGGTGCGCTGGCAGACCCCTCGATTGAAATCCCAGCACTGCTTACGACGTTTGGCATCCACCTTACCAGGTTTCGCTTGGTCGTGAGTTTTCTTTTTGATGTTAGTCCCCACATGCTCCATCCAGTAGTTATTGTCCCTTTGATCCCAGCGCGTTGAGGACAAAAGTGAGGCATTCCTACGAAAATCCTCATCGTACGAAATAGCAGCCTCATCTCCCGCTAATTCACGAGCCCTTCTCACATGAGCCAGATAAGAAGCAAGGTGCAACCCGCGTTTTGGATAACAACCCACAACTATCCCCATGAAAACCTGGTAGCCATTAAGCCGGTTCTCAAATGTGTGCTCTGCGCGAGGGGTCCTATATCTTTTTTTTACCATAATACCTCTTTTTCTCCCCTTTTCCCTTTAACTGTGCCGGCGGTAGCAAAGTAAAGATATCTACAAAATCCCCATTCAGTATCTTATCCCTTTTTCACTTGGAAAGGTGATTTCCCAAGATAAAATCAGTAGACAAGTGAGTTGCAACCTTTACGTCCTCGACTAGCGCCCCATCTTTCCAATCTAGGGTCCCGTTAAAGGTTTTGCGGTGCGAATTGGCCCGCCTCTCATGGACCAACAAAGGGGCACCTGTCTCTTCACCCTCCCCCCAGTAAGTCTCCATGGGCGCATCACTATCACTCTCCGAAGAAGAAGTACCTGTCTCATCCTTGGAGTCAGATGGGTCCCTTCTCCTGTTCTTCTTGGACACGTGCTTCCTCTTCGATTTCCGCTTCCCTCTGTGGGAGCTGCTGCCTCGCGGGGCTGGGTCACTAGAGGTAGAAGCTGCTTGCTGGGGAGGCAGCTCGTCGTCCGAGGACGACCCTTCCGATGGACTGTGGTGGGCTGGAGTATCCTGAAAAACACTAGGAACATCTATTGTCTCCCGACCTGCAGCAGAGGAGGTGGCCCTTGATGGCCTGGCCCTCTGCGTGTTGGTCCTGGTCTTTTGTGCACCAGACCTGGCCTTCTGGGCACTAGGCTTAGACTTCTGTGCACGTGCAGTTTGCAAACGTGTCTGGGGCCGGTTGGACCCTTGTTGCGCCGTGCTAGACATAGCTGAAGAGGGTCCTGCCTGGCCCTGCTGGCTGGGAGGGGGGGGTGTCGGGTATGCAGTCTTGAGGTAGCTCCACTATGGAAGACGTTGAGGCTACCGGAGGCTCGCATTGTGCGTAAAAGGCTTGTATTGCCGCGATGAGCTGCGCTATAGCTTGTGGATTACCTGGCGCCACGGGCACAAGAGCGCCACCCGACTGGGGTGTTTGGGCGTTGCCCCTGTTAGTCATATTAAACTCAAATATGTAAAAGAATATGTATGACTGTAAAGGATTTGAGTATCTGTCTATTGATCAATGCAGATTATTGACTATTTTAATTATGTATTTATTTATTTATAATTATTATTATTATTTATTTATATATATATATCTTCACAATAATTTTGTGCTATTCACTTTTTTAATTAATTTATTTATTTATAGTTATATTGTTATTATTATTATTACTATTATTAACTGATATTCTAATTATTCACCTAAATATTTCACAATTATAGTTGGTAGTATTGCCAACCAGCGGCTCAGAGTAAGGTAGAGGAGATGACGGCAAGCCTCTTAAAACTTTGGAATAACCTTCCTACTATGCTTAATTAATACCAGGTAGCCAACACTGAATAAGAGACAGCTGCGCCCTAGGATCAGGAAATGCTGTCCCAGGCCAGCCTCTTGGGAAACCAAGCAGTGACTAACCCTGCCTCTTACCAGATTAAATATATGGCCCCTGTAGCGTAACAAATGCAATGCTTTTATTTTATTTTGTTTTATTTTATTTTATTTTTTATATTATTTTATTTTAACCGAACAAAATAATTGCCAGATTGAGTATAACTTTTCAAAATTAGCAGATATACTTTATTATATATATATAGCGGCTTTTCCAGATTAATTTAATTAACTAATTTAAACTACCAATCAATGACTTGCAAAGGGCCAGGTAAAGCCCCTTGGGGCGCCTCAGCCCTGTCGATAAAGCAGCCAATTGAATATAATGCAGAAATTATAAAGCCTTGACACGCCTGGAAATGAGCCTCCTAACCACCTTTGAATTTCAATTAAAGTTCCGAACGGATGATCTCTTTGCCAGGGCAAAGCCCCCTAGAGGCCTTTATTCACCTAAAATCAACCAGATGGGCTGTAATGTCAAATATGTAAAGCGTAACTTAAAATGAGTTTAAATGAGAGAGACTCAAAATGAGAGCGACCTAAAATGAGAGAGACTTCACAGGCTTAGTTGCCTATCGTAAGATGGCGGCCGCCTAGAAGCCACGTGGGCAGCTGCAAAATGGCGGCCGGGGGTGGGCCCGTAGCTTAGCAACCACGACGCTTCGTGCTGAGCGATCCGACAAAAAGGAAAAGTAAGCCCCAAAGATCAACGGACGGCAATCGCTAAAATTGTTATCAAACCAAAGCAGTAAAATTGCCACCTTGCAAACCCTACGACCCTCCCCCCGTCGTCAGGCGCCTCAGCCACCAAATAATACGCTCTCCTGAAGCCGCGCAAAACACTCCCTATGTAGCCCCACAAACCCTGCAAATAACTTCAAGCCCCAAGCCGCAGAAATGCTATCTCGCAGTCCCCACGAACCCCGCAAATGCGGCTGTGCTTAAATCAAGTAACGCTCCTTTCCAGCCACACAAGCCCCGCGCTCGCGGCAGTGCCAGCTGCGACGAAACTAAAGCTAAAATCCGGACCCCAGTAGCCCAAACCTGAATAGATGGGTGCGCTGTGTACTCCGAACAGCCAGTGGAAGATAAAGCCGGGAAACGATGAAAACAAGCCGCTGCAAGCCGCAGCAGGCTTGGCTGGTGAGCGCTAATCGGAGAGATGAACTCCGATCTGGACTTCTCCTGACAGCGACAATCACAAGCACTCAAAGCACGAAGCTCGGAGGGCGGCGTAGGGAGAAGCCGGCTGGGGCGAAGAACAAAAGGAACAGTCCGTTGGAGCAGCGATCCTCGGAAAGACCAAACTGCGGCTGCTGCAGAGGAGGAAAAGGGGCGAGCCCGGGCTGACCTAACCTTAAGTGCCCTCAGGTGGGCCCGCCCCCAGCGCCAGCCAATTGGCTGGCGCTGCCGGAAATGAATATCAATGGGGATCCCTGAGTCCCGCGGGGCTAGCGCCAGCCCCGCGAGAATGTGGGTGGGGCGTGAGCCCGCAACACACACCCCTCCTGAGATCGGGAGTGGCTTTGGGGCAAACACTTCATCATAATGTATCTTTTTCCTTTGTGTAAAGCCCCTTGCAAACAACCTGGCTTTCCTCTGACAACTACCATCAGCCAGCTTTTTCACTTTAAAAACCCACTTACAGCTTATGGGCTTTTTACCTTCAGGCAATTCTGTAGGTACAAACACATTGTTGTTTAGCAGAGAGTTATACTCTGCCTGTATTGCCTTTAACCACGCCTCTTTCTCTAGAGTAGGTAACTCTTGCACTTCTTCAAAGTTTTCTGGCTCAGTTACACAAACCTGGTTTATGGTGGCTGGGAACCCATAACGGTCTGGAGGTTGACCTTTATTACTTCTTGCAGACCTCCTTGGTTCATTAATCTCACCCCCTGGGCTACCTTCAGGACTGCTTTTGGGGTGGATTGATTCTGGAGATTTACCTCCTCCTGTCCCTGTTACACTTTATTTTCCCCACTGCTCCATGCTAGCAGCTGGAGAAAAATGCTCAACCTTTACCTCCTCCCTTTCAGTTTCTCTGGGAGAGCTGCCAATTCTTAGCTTTGTTTCAGCTGCCTCAACAGGTACGCTCGGCAGTAAAACTTTTTCTGGCAGCAGGTTTGCATGTATCTTGGGCCAATTTCTTTGCTCATTAAAGCTAGCTGATCGACTATAACTCAAAAGATTTTTATCATCTTCAAACCTGTAGGCTTTCGTACCACTTTCATACCCAAGAAATAGCAACTGCTGTGCCCTTTTCCCACCTTTTCTTCGGTTCTTTACAGGTATGTCAACCCACGCCTTTGCCCCAAAAGATTCTTAAATGTTGCAAATTTGGACTTTTGTTATAGAGAATTTTATAGGGTATGTCATCTAGTACCCTTGACCACAAGCGATTCCCAATATAATTCGCGGTCTTAATACTCTCAGCCCAGTACTTCATTGGAAGATTTGCATCTGCTAACAATGCTTTCATTTGTGTCTGCAAGACACCTCCCCTACGCTCTGCTACTCCGTTCTCCTGAGGCGTTGCCACATTGTTAAGCCTATGTTTAATCCCTTGGGAACGCAACCAGTTTCTTAGGGAGCTTGCCATAAACTCTCCTCCCCTGTCTGTCTGAATAGAGCACACCTTTTCACCAAGTTGCCTTTCTACCCTTCTTACCCAGAACTTCAAAGTTTGGGCAACGTCAGACTTTTGCTTTAATGGATAGACCCAGCCAAATCTAGAATAGTCATCCACTAGGATCAAACAGTACTTGTTATGGGAGACACTTGGTGGAAAAGGACCAGTTACATCAGCATGAATCAACTCCAGTGGTTTTTTGGTTTCTCTCTGGCTTGCTCTTGCTACTGGGCAAGCCCTTCTTTTAACCTCCTTGCAGATATTGCAGTCTAAGTAATTATCACAACTTTTAATGTTTTTCATCCCCCCACACAACTCCAATGTTTTGTTCAGCACCTTAAAGCTAGCATGAGCCAGATGCCTGTGCAGGAGATGAATACACATATCATGGGTTGGGACATTTTGCACATTCGCAACCTTAGACTCACACTGCAGTACATACATATTAGTTCTAAGGTTAGCATTTGCCAACACTGCCCCATTTTGCTTTATCTGTCACTGATCTCCCACAAAGTTTACTTCAAAGCCTGCTTTTGCCAAGTCTGGAATACTCAGGAAATTGTTTTGCAAACTAGGCACACACAACACATTCCTGAATGTGTGTCCCAGCTGTGGGAACACAACCTCCCCCTCACAAACCACATTAGCTTTCTGGCCCGTAGCAAGACTTACCAGTTTTTTGTTTGAAGCCCTAGCATCAGTTAGCAATCCTTTTCTTTTACAAAAGGTTTGAGAAGCTCCACTGTCTAGAACCCACAGCTCTTCCTTTTCTTGACCATCTGCAGACACCCAAGCGGTAGACTCTCTCTGCTGCCTCCTGTGCTTCTGCTGTTTTTGTTGTTTTCTCGGGCAGTCCCGCAGCAGATGTCCACTGGACTTGCAGCAAAAACACCTTTTTACTTTGTTGACCACCGGCTGGTCTGCAGCAGCTCCTCCTGGCTGTTTCTCCGACTCCCGACACCTCTGCTCTTCCCAGCTGTTGTTCCCTCTGGGATGCTCCAACAGCTGGGCTGAGGTCATCTTTCGCTCTGCACGCCTGTCCTCCTCTGCATACAACTGTCCAGTAACATATTCCAGAGTCAGCTTATCAGTCTCTACAGACTCGAGGGAATTGACCAGCATATCATAGTTGTCATCAAGGGAACTCAGGACTATAAAGACTTTGTCCTCTTCCGCTCCGACCTGAACCCCTTTAACCACCTGGTCCTTTCTTATCATGTTCAGCAAAACCTCCAGGACCGAAATAAAAAGCAATGGGGAAATTGGACACCCCTGACGTGTCCCTTTTTCTATCTTGAGTTCTTCCGTAATCACATTATTCACTATAAGTTTAGCCTTTTGTTCAGAATATATCGCGCCTATACCGTTTTCGAACCCTTGACCTACCCCCATCCCCTGGAGATTCTTCTTCATAAAGGTCCAAGAAATATTGTCAAAGGCTTTCTCCGCGTCAACAAATATCAGAACAGCTTTTGTATTTATATTAACTTCTAGCATTTCCAAAATGTCTATTATGTTCCTTACATTATCTGCTAAATGTCTTCTCGGGAGAAAACCTGCTTGATCCCTATGAATCTCCCCCATCAAAACTTTTTTAAATCTTTTAGCTAAAATGTCAGCAAAAATTTTGTAATCCACATTTAATAAAGAAATTGGTCGGTAGTTCTTAAGTTGGGTCTTTTCAGTCTCTGTCTTCGGTATAAGCGTGATGTAAGCCTCTTTCCACGTTTCAGGAGCTTTTTTCCCCTCAAGAATTTCGTTACAGACTTCCTTCAAAGGTTGTACTATCCATTCCTTTAAGATTTTATAATATTTGGAAGTCAATCCATCAGGCCCCGGAGATTTGCCCAATTGCATATTTTGAATGGCACCTTCTATTTCTTGTTCAGTTATTTTCTGGTTCAAAAGTACTTTATTTTCACTAGAAATTTTCTTTAGTCCATTTTTCTCCAAAAATTGTTCTATATCAGAATCTTTTTGTGGCCCTTGTGCATATAATTGCTTAAAGTATCTCTGGAAGCAGCTTCTAATCTCATTTGGATTATAAATACTCTTTCCATCCACTTCCAAATTTGTCACTGTATTTAGTTTTTGTCTCTTCTTCAATTGCCAAGCCAAAAATTTACCACATTTATCTGCGGATTCAAAGGTCTTCTGTCTCATTTGTTTGATTTTCCATTCTATTTCTTGATTCATCAGTTCCGTATACTGAGTATGATATTATAATAATAATAATAATAATAATAATAATAATAATAATAATAATAATAATAATAATAATAATAATTTATTATTTGTACCCCGCTCATCTGGCTGGGTTTCCCCAGCCACTCTGGGCGGCTTCCATAGAAACCAGAAAACACTAAAATATCATACATTAAAAACTTCCCTGAACAGGGCTGCCTTAAGATGTCTTCTGAATGTCAAGTAGTTGTTTATCGTTTTGACATCTGATGGGAGGGCATTCCACAGGGCGGGCGCCACTACCGAAAAGGCCCTCTGCCTGGTTCCCTGTAGCTGTGCTTCTCGCAATGAGGGAACCGCCAGAAGGCCCTCGGCACTGGACCTCAGCGTCCGGGCAGAACGATGGGGGTGGAGACGCTCCTTCAGGTATACTGGGCCGAGTCCGTTTAGGGCTTTAAAGGTCAACACCAACACTTTGAATTGTCCTCGGAAACGTACTGGGAGCCAGTGTAGGTCTTTCAAGACCAGTGTTATGTGGTCTCGGCGGCCGCCCCCAGTCACCAGTCTAGCTGCCGCATTCTGGATTAGCTGTAGTTTCCGAGTCACCTTCAAAGGTAGCCCCACGTAGAGTGCATTGCAGTAGTCCAAGCGGGAGATAACTAGAGCCTGCACCACTCTGGCGAGACAGTCCGCGGGCAGGTAGGGTCTCAGCCTGCGTACCAGGTGGAGTTGGTAGACAGCTGCCCTGGATACAGAATTGACCTGCGCCTCCATGGACAGCTGTGAGTCCAAAATGACTCCCAGGCTACGCACCTGGTCCTTCAGGGGCACAGTTACCCTATTCAGGACCAGGGAGTCCTCCACACCAGCCCGCCCCCTGTCCCCCAAAAACAGTACTTCTGTCTTGTCAGGATTCAGCTTCAATCCATTAGCCGCCATCCATCCTCCAACCGCCTCCAGGAACTCACACAGGACCTTCACCGCCTTCACTGGTTCTGATTTGAAAGAGAGGTAGAGCTGGGTATCATCTGCATATTGATGGACACCCAGTCCAAACCCCCTGATGATCTCTCCCAGCGGCTTCATATAGATGTTAAAAAGCATGGGGGAGAGGACGGAACCCTGAGGTACCCCACAAGTGAGGGCCCAAGGGTCTGAACACTCATCCCCCACCACCACTTTCTGAACACGGCCCAGGAGGAAGGAGCGAAACCACTGTATAACAGTGCCCCCAGCTCCCAACCCCTCTAGACGGTCCAGAAGGATGTTATGGTCGATTGTATCAAAGGCCGCTGAGAGATCCAGCAGAACTAGGAAACAACTCTCACCTTTGTCCCTAGCTCGCCGGAGATCATCAACCAGTGCGACCAAGGCAGTTTCAGTCCCATGATGAGGCCTGAACCCCGATTGGAAGGGATCCAAATGGTCCGCATCCTCCAGGCGTGCCTGGAGTTGTTCAGCAACAACACGCTCAATCACCTTGCCCAAGAATGGAAGATTTGAGACTGGGCGATAGTTGGCCATACTGGCCGGGTCTAAAGATGGTTTTTTAAGAAGCGGCTTAACGACCGCCTCTTTCAGCGGATCTGGGAATGTTCCCTCACAGAGGGAAGCATTCACCACCCCGCAGAGCCCATCGCCCAGCCCTTCCCGGCTTGCTTTTATTAGCCAGGATGGGCAAGGATCAAGGAGACAGGTGGTTGGTTTCACGCGTCCAAGCAGCCTGTCCACATCCTCGGGGGTAACGGATTGAAACTTATTCCATGCAACTTGGAGTTTAATTTCTCTCAAAATCTCCTGAGACTTTGGTTTTGATCTTAATTTCTTTTCTCCTTCTTTTATCTTTTCCAAGATCTTATCCTTTTTCACATTTTGGCTTCTCTTTTTTATTGCATTTTGTTGTATCAAGAAACCTCTCATAACGGCTTTGCTTGCGTCCCAGATTACTCTTTTTTCAACACTAGTCCTCATATTAATCTCGAAATAGTCTCCCAATGTTTTTTGGGCCTTTTTACAAAATTCTTTATCTCTGAATAAGGTGTCATTCATCCTCCATCTAAAGGTGCCAGCTGTTGTTTGATTCATCTCCATCTTCACGGCATTATGGTCAGAGCATGTTTTTGGGCAGATTTCCACTTTTTTTATCTTTCGTGCCAATCCTCTAGTAACCCATATTTGGTCAATTCTGGTCCAGGTCATTTTGGCTTCAGAAAAGAAGGTTCCCTCTCTCTCAAGAGGATTTTTTGTTCTCCAAATATCAACCAAGTCCATATTATCAGTCATTTCAAAAAAAAGTTTTTGGTAATCTTCCATCTTTAGAAATCACTTGTCTTTGTGCTTTGTCCATATTTGTAGAGATTACCCCGTTCATGTCTCCCATCAAAATTACATTAAAGTCCAAATAGTCCAGCAATGTCTCATGCAACTTCTTAAAAAATTCAGATTTGCCTTCATTCGGTGCATAAACTCCTACAATCAAGAATTTCTGTCCTCGAAATTGAATTTCAATTGCCAAATATCTTCCTTGTTCATCTTTAAATATCAATTTCGGCATCAAACTGTCCTTTGCATAAATAGCAACTCCTCTTTTTTTCACTCTGTCAGATGAGATAAATTCTTGTCCTAGTTTTTTATTAATAAGTAATCTTCTATGTGCTCTCATCACATGTGTCTCTTGTAGGCAAATCAAGTCCAATTGTTGTTTCTTTAATATATGAAAAACGTTCTTCCTCTTGCGAGGTACGTTCAAACCGTTACAGTTCCAACTTAGAAGTCGCAGAGCCATGATGGGGTTATTTACTTACTCCTACTGCTCCCAGTCGTTGTTCGTCTTCTGTTGGTGGCTGCAATCCAAACGATAAATTTGCTATATCCAATATTCCTTTTCCTGGTGATGTTGGTTCCTCTCCAGCCTCCAGTTCCTTCAACAGGTTTTCTTCATGGTCTCTCAAAAATTTGTCTTTATCACTCAATGTCTTTATTCTTATTTTCTTTCCTCTGTATTTGAAAGATAGGCCTTGGGGGAATTCCCACCTAAAGAAGATTCAGTAGTGTAGTCAGATCTCTAAATTCAGTAGTGTAGCCAGATCTCTGTATTCACCTCTTGCATCCAAAATGGGCTTAGGTATATCTTTAAAAATCTCCAAAAAAGAATCTTCAATTTCCAGCGTTTTTTGGTAGTGCAGATTTAAAATTTTGTCTCTTTCTTCCTTTGATCTCAAAGTAATCAAACAGTCTCTTGCCTTATTCTTTTTTTGTCTTATTCCAAGTCTAAATGCACTCACAATCTTGACTTCATCCTCCTCCAGGCCCTCTTGCCAAACTTCAAAGAACTCTTTTGTAAGGAAATCCACCAAGTTGTCTTGCTCACTTTCCAGTACAAATCACAATCTTAAATTCCGTTCTTTCCTTTGTAGATCTATCATAGCAAAGGACAAGTCATGATCCTCCAGTTTCTTAACAACCGGTGGTATTTTCTCTTGTGTAGCAATTGCAATCTCCTTTGCCCCCTCTGCAATCTTTCGGGTAGTAGCTGATTCCTCTAAGTTTCCCAATATTCTGAGCATTAGCACTGACTTGTACTCCCAGTTCTTTTATACTTGAAGTGTTCAAATCAAGTTTTAAAAAGGCTCCTTCGCAGTTCAGAGAGAACCCAAAGGTACCCGCCGAGCCTCCTTGTTCACAGGCTTCACTGCCTGTGATTTCTGAGGGTCCCCGCTTCGCCGTAGCGGCAGGACCCGAACCCGTGGAGCAGACTTCTCTTGGAGCTCCGGGAGAAGTCCGCCATTAATCGCTGGCGCCGACCGGAATATAAACTGAGAGCATTTGCAGATGACTTGGTACTTACATTACAAGAGCCAGAATCTAGTACTAAAAGGGTTTTGGAATTAATTCAAGAATTTGGTCAAGTGGCAGGATTTAAACTGAATAAGTCAAAAACTAAGGTATTAGAGAAAAATTTAACAGTTATTGAGAAAGAGAGGTTTCAGAATGAGACAGGTTTAACTGTGGTTAAGAGTGTAAAATATTTAGGGATTAATATGACAGCTAAAAATATGAATTTATTTAAAGATAATTATGAGAAATGTTGGAAACAAGTGAAAAAAGATCTAGAAATCTGGTCAAATTTGAAGCTTTCTTTGTCTGGTCGAATAACAGCTATAAAGATGAATGTATTGCCTAGAATGTTGTTTTTGTTCCAAACATTACAAATTGTGGACAAGATGGAATGTTTCAAGGGTTGGCAGCAAGACATTTCTAAATTTATCTGGCAGGGCAAAAAGCCCAGAATAAAATTTAAGATTTTAACGGACGCAAAGGAAAGGGGGGGATTTGCCCTGCCAGATTTGAAACTCTATTACGAATCAGCAGCTTTCTGCTGGTTAAAGGATTGGCTGCTCCTTGAAAACACAGAGATTTTAGATCTGGAAGGTTTCAACAATCTTTTTGGGTGGCATGCATATCTCTGGTACGACAAAGTTAAGGCTCACAAAGGTTTTAAAAACCATATTGTTAGGAAAGCATTGTATAATGTTTGGATTAAATATAAAGATTTGTTGGAGAACAAAACTCCAAGGTGGCTGTCACCAATTGAGGCAAAGGCATTGAAAAAACTTAATATGGAGTCTAAATGGCCAAAATACTGTGAAATCTTAGAACAGGAGGGTAACAAGTGGAAATTGCAGAGTTTTGAGAATTTAAAAGATAAAGTGCGAGACTGGCTACACTATTACCAAATAATGGAGATTTATAAGTTGGATAGGAAAATTGGTTTCCAGGTGGAAAAGTCAAAATTGGAAAAAGAACTGTTAGATTCCAAAACTAAGAACTTGTCAAAAATGTCTGTGAATTCTTTTTATTAATTTTTGCTTAAGTGATCAAAAAGAAAAACAATGACAGCACGAAAAAACAAAAACACGAAAAGAAAAACGGTTACAGCCATTACATCAAAATAAAATAAAACAGATTTCTAAACATAATGACTATTTCCTTTTACACTTCTTTGCTTGTTCAATTGTCTCTTTATATCTCTAGATACTTTAATCCTTCCTTTGTACACCTATTGACTTCCATCCCTACTGGTTTCAGGCTTTTTACATTAAATAATTTATTTCTCTTGCAGTTACTACTTATAATAGACTTATACATCATAAGATCTAAATCAATCCTGCTGTGGTTTTTATGTTCTTATAGTTCTCTTCAATGTAGGTCATGAATTTTTTCCAGTCATTCGTAAACTTTGTATTTTTTTGGTTTCTAATTTTTTGTGTCATTTTTGCAAGTTGTACAAATTCAAATAACTTTGTTTGCCAATCTCTAATTTCTGGGATACTTTGGCTTTTCCAATTTTGGGCAATTAATAATCTAGCAGCAGCTGTGGCATATTGAAATAATGTTTTATCTTCTTTTTTAATTTCGTCCCCAATTATACCCAATAGGAAGGCTTCCGGCTTTTTAATAAAGGTATATTTAAATATTTTTTTTAGTTCATTATAAATGCCTTCCCAATATTTCTTCATTACTTCGCATGTCCACCACATGTGGAAAAAATTACCTTCTCTAGTTTTACATTTCCAACAAGACTTACTAGCTGTTTTGTACATCTTCCCCAGTTTTGCCGGGGTGATGTACCACCTGTACATCATCTTTTCTAGGTTTTCCCTTAGTGTTGCACATGCTGTGAATTTCATTCCGTTAGTCCATAAATTCCGCCACTTATCATAGTCTATGTTATATCCCAGATCCATTGCCCATCTAGTCATAACTTCCTTTATTTCTTCGTCTTTCGTATCCCACTCCAATAATAAGTCGTACATTTTAGATAGTAACTTACAATTACCCTCAATTATTTCTGTCTGGAATTTGGATTTCTTCTCGTTCATCCCTACTTTTTTGTGATCTGTCCATATTGCATTTATTTCGTGGAATTGTAGCCAACTTGTTAAATTACCTTTCAGCTCTTCATATGTTCTCATCTTCCATCTGTTTTCTGATCTTATTAATAAATCTTCATAGGTAAGTCTTTTTCCTTCCATATTTACTTTTTTAATCGTTGAAATGTCAACTGGCGAAAGCCACCAGGGTGTTTTTTCCTCTAGGAGCTTTTTGTTTTTCTCCCAGACTTCATAGAGAGAGCCCCTAATGATGTGACTTGTGAATCCTTTATGTGATTTTCCTTTATTTTGCCATAAATAGAAATGCCAGCTAAACCTATTGTCAAACCCCTCAAGATCCAACAAGTCGGAGTTTTCCAAATTAATCCAATCCCTAATCCAACAAAGACAGGCTGCCTCAAAATATAATTTCAAGTTGGGTACCGAAAATCCCCCTCTCTCTTTCCGATCTGTTAAAAGTTTGAACCTAATTCTTGGCCTTTTTCCTTGCCATATAAATTTTGAGATAGTTCTTTGCCATTCTGTGAAAAGTTTGGATCCTCTAATCACTGGTATGTTTTGAAAGAGATACAGCATTCTTGGAAGTAAGTTCATTTTTATTGCGGCCATCCTTCCCGTCCATGAAAGTTTCACTCTACTCCAGGTATCCAGGTCTTTCTTTATATGTTTCCATGTCGTAAGATAATTATCTTGTATCAGATTTATATTTTTATTAGTTAGCCAGATTCCTAAGTATTTTATTTTTTTTGCCACTTTAATTCCATATTGTGATTCTAATTTTTCATTTTCCTCTTTGCCCAAATTCTTCGTCAGCATTTTAGTCTTCCCTTTATTTAATTTAAAGCCAGATACCTTGCCAAATTCTTCTAGCATCTCCAAGGCCTTACCCACACTTTCTTGTGGACTTTCCAGTGACAGCATCAAGTCGTCCGCGTACGCTTTTAGCTTATACTCTTTTGTTCCTAGTTTAATCCCTTGGATCTCTGATGTAGCTCTTATTTTATTTGTAATTGCCTCTAGCGCCATAATAAATAAGAGCGGGGATAGAGGGCATCCTTGTCTAGTTCCTTTTTCTATTTTAAATGAGTTTGTTAGGTTGTTATTTATTATTAGTTTCGCCGATTGTTTCGAATATATCGCTTTTATTCCGTTCATGAACTCGCCCTCTAGCCCCGCTTTTTCCATGCTCTTCTGTAGGAACTGCCAAGAGACATTATCAAATGCCTTTTCAGCATCAACAAAGATCAGCGCTGCGGGTATCTCGCTCTTTCGTTCCAAGTACTCAATTATATTTATGGCATGCCTTACGTTATCTCTAAGTTGCCTATTTGGAAGAAATCCTACCTGATCTTTATGTATTAATTTCACTAGGCATTTCTTGAGCCTGTTTGCCAACACCTCCGCAAATATTTTATAATCATTATTTAATAATGAAATGGGTCTGTAATTCTTAAGGTTCAGTTTGTCCATATCTGGTTTGGGGATCATCGTTATATAGGCCTCTCTCCAAGACTCTGGTATTTTCCCTTCTTTTAATATCTTATTCATGATGTCACAAAGGACTGGGGTTAATTGGTTCTCTAATGCTTTATAATATTTAACTGATAATCCATCCGGTCCCGGCGCTTTCCCTGGTTTCATCTTCTTTATTGCTTCCTGAATCTCTTCTATTTTTACAGGGTTATTTAATTGAATTTTTTCTTCCTCCGTTATGGTCTTCCCGCTATAATCTTCTAGATATTTTTCTATTTGAGTTATTTCCTCATCTTCTTTTTTATACAACTTCTCATAATATTTCAGAAAGTTCTCCTTTATCTCTTTTGGGTCTTCAATTAGATGTTCTTCAACTTTTATCTTGTTTATTACTCTTTGCTCTTGCCTCCTTCTCAGCTGCCATGCTAGTAATTTACCTGTTTTGTTAGCTGACTCAAAATATTTTTGCTTCATTGCTTTAATTTTCCATTCTATTTCCTGGTTTGTTAACATTGAGTATTGCGATTGTAGCAGTTTAATTGTTTGCTTATTTTGTTCGTCCTTCGGGTTTACTATTAATTTTTTCTCGCACTCTTTTAACTGGTTAAGAGTTTCTTCTTTCTTTTGTTCCCTTACTTTCTTCCTATAGCTGTTTTGCTGTATAAAAACCCCTCTTAGAACCGCTTTACTAGCATCCCAGACTATGTCTGGGGTTGTTTCATTATTGAGATTCAGGCTGAAATATTCTTTTACCAAATAATGGAGATTTATAAGTTGGATAGGAAAATTGGTTTCCAGGTGGAAAAGTCAAAACTAGAAACAGAATTGTTAGAACCCAATACTAAGAACTTGTCAAAAATGTATAACTTGCTGCTGAAATGGAATACACAGGATGAAACGGTTAAATCAGCTATGATTAAGTGGGCACAAGATATTGACATAACATTATGTTCGCTGACTGGGAAAGGTTGTGGACCACCGGTATGAAATTTACGGCGTGTAACGCCTTGAGAGAGAATATTATGAAAATGATCTATAGGTGGTACATGACCCCAGTCAAGCTTGCAAAAATTTACCACTTATCAGACAATAAATGTTGGAAATGTAAAGAAAATGAAGGTACATTCTTTCACCTCTGGTGGACATGCCCAAGGATTAAGGCTTTCTGGAAAATGATATATAATGAAATGAAAAAAGGTATTTAAATATACCTTCTTGAAGAAACCAGAAGCCTTTCTCCTGGGTATGGTTAGCCATGTGGTGTTAAAGAAGGACAGAACGTTATTTATGTATGCTACAACAGCAGCAAGGATACTTATTGCAAAGTATTGGAAGACACCAGATCTACCCACTCTGGAAGAATGGCAGATGAAGATGACGGACTACATGGGACTGGCAGAGATGACGGGCAGAATCCGAGACCAGGAGAAAGAGACAGTGGAAGAAGATTGGAAGAAATTTAAAGACTATCTTAACAAATATTATAAAATTGATGAAGGCTAGAATTGACATGGGTTTAAAAATTTTTGTGGTTTTCAGGGGTGTTGATTATGGAAAAAGAATAGAATTATTAAAGATTTTGGGAAATAAGGGAATGGATTTGCTGATTTGATAATGAAACTAGAATACAGAAGGGGGAGGTATGAGGAAGTCGGGGAAATTAGGTTTAAGGAAATAAGAATGGAAATTATACGTGTTTCTTTTTGTTTTTTGTTTATGTATGTTTTTATTGTTAAACTTGAATAAATATCATTTTTTTTAAAAAAAGACTTTGTCCTCTTCCCCCACAGGCCTCCCTCTTAAGGCTAGCTCCTGGAAACAGCCTGTTAGGAATTTTAGGTGGTTCACCAGGGAGTCCCCCGGTTTCTTCCGACACCGGTACAGTCTCCTGGTCAATGTTATCAGTGAGCCAGCTGTCTCTCGCACATGGACAGCCTTGAGCGCATTCCACGCCTCACTTGCCGTCACCTTATCAGCTACGTAGACTAGCTGGCTGTCGTCCACTCCAAGAATGATCATAGCCAAAGCTTTCTCATCCTTTTCTAGCTGGGCCTCTGCTAGTGCCAGCTTTTCATCGTCGTCCTCATCCTCCTCAGGGGGCTGCGGTGGAGTTTCGACCACCTTCCATAGGCCCTCACGCTTGAGGAAGTGTTGCATGCGGACCGACCAGATGCTGTAGTTCGTGGCCGTCAGCTTCTCCAGCAACACGCCAGTTCTGGACTGCTCCATCCCTGCAGCTCACCTCCAGCACCCACGGCTAGATAACTGCCACCTGTACTCTTGCACAGCGGAAGCGTGCTGGGCCCATAACCCTGTCGCGAATTCCTCACGGCGCTTTCAGCAGAAACGCCCAGAGTCCCAGGTTTTTTTCAGTGCAGTCTTTTTAATGTGAGCTATATACAAGTATTTACAAAAACAGTCCATACAGAGTACCTGCTCCTTAAGGCAAACAAATACTCACCACCACACCACAGCACAACCACCACACCACAGCACAACCACACAACTGTTGCACAGGCTTTCCTTTTTAAAACAGGTGATAGCCAATCACATTCCCGCTGAGTCACTCTGACCCAGCACTTCACAGAGTATTGCATCAGCCTGTTGAAGTCTGCAGACTTACTCATCATCCTGCGAATCCCAACAATCATCTCCAGCTGTTGACCATGGTCAAGATCACAGACTGTGTGTGGAGCCAACGTTTGACTGTGTGAGACTTGTGTGTTGCCTCAGGCAGTCCAACAGTCCTGGTGTCTCTCCTGCCTCCTTGCAGTGGGAAGTGCTGTGTGCCAGCATGGTGTGACCCAATCCTCTGGAGAGGAGGCAGCGTGAATCAGCTTAGCTACCAAAGCCACATGGAATTGAAAACGAGCGACCACAAGCCCGTCAGCTCCCTCTTCCTCACAGGGGTAACACCTGCCCTGGCCAGGGCTATCGTCTATTCAGGGTTTTTAGTTGCCTGCTATGTTGCACCTCCTCAAATCTGGGCTGGCCCTGACCAACAACCAGGCCCCTTTCCACAGAGCTCCTCCTTAGCAAATGACTTCTGGTGCAAGGAGTGGGCAGGTTTTGGCTCTGTTAAATCCCTATGCTTCCATTCTCCACTGTTCTGAGTACACGCTGTTCCTGCAGGCATGGCAGACCACATGGGCTGAACTGTATACTTTAACAGTTGGCTCCATTCATGCAGTGGAGCTTCTGTGGCACTTGGCTTGGAGCATTTGGCTTCTGCCCATTGGGTCACAGAGCCAAAGAAGACACAGAGCCACTTCCAAGCTCGAGAGGAGGTGGGGTTGCGGGGCCCCCCCACACACGTGGGGGCTGGTTTTGGCCCCCGCGAGAATGAGGGAATCCCCAGGCGTGTCTGCGACCCAGCCCGCCAATCAGCGGGCTGGGGAGGCATGGCCTAGCCCATTTAAGGCCGGCGCGCCCAGGGAAAGCCCTCTTTGCGTCCATTCCAGCTGACCGGTTTTTTCGCCTGGTACCATTGTGGACTCGTCTTTCCCTCGTGCTCGGCCAGACCTCGCTCAAGAACTGAAATCACTGTCGGGACTTTGGTCTCAGTCAGAGCTGAAATCACTGCTTCGCTTTAGCGTGGTTGCTGGTAGCAGAGGGTCAGGGCGCACGAACGGTTCAAAAGGGAGTGCAGCGGCGCTCGAACTCTGCGGTCTTGCCGGACTAGGGAGTATTGCAGCGGTCACTTATTGGGTTCGCTTGCGGTGAGCTGTGCTACGTGGAGGGAAATCCTTGGATTAGCGTGCGGTCCAGAATATGGGTGAAGTATACCGAGCGGGTCTTCCGTGGCTGTTCTTTCCTTCTCCTGCACTAGGCACCATTTAACTGTGCCTTGCCTTATTTTGCCCTGGTTCCATGGTCCCAAAGGCAATCTGCACGGTGGGAACCGAGCGAGCAAGGAGGACTGTAAACAGTGCAGCCCGCCCTGCGACGTTTTCTGCCAGGAGGCCTCCATTTTTTAAAAAAGGGGGGCTTGGCAGCTTTATCTTGCGAGAGCAGGGTAATTCTAACAGTTTTTCATAGGGCTTTTCTCCCATTACAAATCCCTAGCGTATCACTTTCGGTCGCCGGTTTATTTACAGTTGCCAGGGTAACGGGGGCGCCATTTTGTTTTACGCCACGTGGTCAAGCGCAAGTGGCCATTTTTGGTGAGGTTCTATAGCCGACAGTCAGGGCGTGCTGCATTGTGGTTTACAGTGAAGCTCCGGCGGCCATCTTGCTTTAGGCCACGCGGCGAGGTGTGGGCAGCCTATCTTTAGTAAGGTACTAGAACTGGGCAACACTGTCTTTACTGTATCATTTGCTCATTCCTTTACTTTAGCGCCTGCAACCATCTAGTTTGAGGGCGTGTTTTCGTTAGCGGTTTTCAGTTCAGGGGCGTTTTTGTTTCGAAGAAGCATTACCTGGCGCACGTCACCCACGCAGGGGATTGCCTGATTAGATAGCGCTAAATCTCGGGCAGCACTGTAAGCTTCATCGCTCCTGCGGAGCTGCTGAATAATTTAAAACTACTGTGTTGCTAAAGTAAAATAAGATAGATAGATAGATAGATATAATAATAAATAAAATAAAATAAAATAAATAGTAATAAAATAAATAAATAAATAAATAAATAACCCGAAGCATTTTAGGCCACTCAGTTGGTAAGCATCTAAGGTGGTCAGGATTGTTATAAGACCTGCTGTCTAAGTGGCTTACAGTGGGGAAGAGTCCGCGGGGACTGTTGTCCCAAGCTCATACAAAAGCAACCAGGGGCTCTTATTTGCTAGCGTTCAGGGTACATAATACTGAGCTAGCCCTCTGTGTTGCCTTTTTCTTGCAAGGATAGCGTGTCAGTAATTATTTGGTACTAAATCCTACCTGAGATAATTCTCACCTCTGATAACTGAACAACCCTTAACTTTAATACCTATTGGGCGGTCATTCATTCTGAGTGGCTTCTAGTGGGTACGCATTTCCACCAGTGTGGACAATACTGAGCTAGTGGTTCGCAGATAATTAGAAGGTTTCTTTGTGTCTTTTTTATTTCGGAATGGCTTCTGGGGGTAATCAGCAGGCTTCCTCCACCGGTAATCAGCTGGGATCTTCCACGGGTAATGGAGGCGCTCAATTGCTGGCTATGCCCTGTGATCCTCAAGCCTTTGCTCAATTCTTCATGGCTTTTGAAACATTTTATAGGCAGTGTAGGCCGAGGGCTCTGGCATGTCCAGCGCCGGAATCTTCACAGGAGGTTATACCCGATACTCCCCTTAACAGTCAGGAGCAACAGGGCACATCAGTCGCTGCGTTGGTCAGCGGTCAGATAGAGACCACGGCAGTCGGATGCCCCAACACTCGCGCCCAATCAGCCATTGCTAAGAAACCCACCTCAGGCACCGGTAAAGCTAAGACACCCATATAGAGTGCCGGTAAAGGAAAGGCGCCTGCAAAGGGAGCCAGCAGTAATACCATGTCACAGGCTTTAGGTTCCCCCAGTGTTTTTCAGGAGCAGTAGCCGTAGCACAGTTCTACGGAGGGTAGCTCGGGTTCCGACTCTGATACGGAGCAGCTGGAACCCCAAGTCGCCCAGCCAGCGGCCAATGAGAACTCAGCCAACAGTGAGGTGCAAGGGGGCAAAAGAAAGTCCAAGAAGAAGCACACGTCGGCTAAGAAAAGAAGTAAGCAGTCTGAGACGGAGGATGAGTCAGGTACGTCTTCCTCGGATTCTGATAGCGAGGGTCCTATGGATGGATACTGGGGTTTTGGGGAAGATAATCATGGGATCCCACTTTGGGCGCATGAAAGAAGAGCTAATTCGCACTGTAAGACATTCAATGGAACATTGGAATGGAAGGATGGGGCGTTGGTAGAAGATGTAAAGATTTCCACCAATCAGTCTACTGATTTTATATTAGGGAACCATTTGTCCCAGAGGAAGAGGAATAAGATCCTTAAGGGCGACTATGTAGATATGTTTACCCTTCTCCCTCCTACCAAGTTAACTGGGAAAGGGGAAAAGAAGCGCTCTTTCGGTAAGTGGAGGTATAGGACACCTAGGGCTGAGCGCACCTTTGAGAACTGGTTGGATGGGTACCAGGTCTTCATGGGAGTTATTTGCACAGCTTACCCCAAACGTTCGATGGATCTGGTTGCTTATTTGGCTCACATGAGGCGGGCTCACACGCTGGCGAGTGAGACCGTGGCATTAACCTATGATGAGAATTTTCGTAGAAACGCTTCTCTCCTGCCCTCCACCTGATGGGAACTAAGTGACCTTAATTACTGGGGCGAGGACGTTGGCCCTTACATCGAAAAGAGGAACC
Organism: Podarcis gaigeae; assembly: GCF_964106915.1. Classification (NCBI taxonomy): domain Eukaryota; kingdom Metazoa; phylum Chordata; class Lepidosauria; order Squamata; family Lacertidae; genus Podarcis; species Podarcis gaigeae. The sequence goes on from NC_139695.1 coordinate 22,866,078, forward strand.
AGGAATCGGCCAAGTCGAGTAAGACAGAGGCAAAACGGCGCCGCCAGTGCTGGGAGTACAACAGGGGTGTGTGTTCGTGACCTTCCTGTAAGTATATTCACGAATGTGAGTGGTGCCTGGAAAACCACCCCGCCTCTGCATGCTTTAAGAATAAGCAACAGCCCTTTCGGGGGGCAGGGGGTACTTCAACAACAATGCTAGAGGTGCCCCCGGATCCTCTCACCAAGGACCCAGTAACCGCCAGTAACTTGTATCTTGGTCTCACCTTCTCCCCCATCCGCCTCCAGCCCCTCAAAACCCTCCTAGACCAATACCCCGATAGAAAAGCCGCAAAATACCTTTGGGAAGGATTGTCCATGGGTTTCAGAATCCCCGTGGTATTTCCTCCCAACACTGGGGATCCCCAAAATCAGAAGTCTGTATGGGAAAGGCCTGGGATAGTTAGGAAAAAGATACAGAAGGAAATCACGGCAGGTAGGGTTGCAGGTCCCTTTTCTGAGCCCCCCCAGAGGGGCTTCACTTATCCCCGCTGGGCATTGTACCGAAAAAGGCTTCGGGGGAGTTTCGCATGATCCACAACCTCTCTTACCCAAGGGGAGGCTCTGTCAATGATGCGATACCTCAGGAACTGTGTATGGTGAAATACGCCTCTTTTGACCAGGCAGTTAAAATGATTTGCAGATTTGGGCGAGGAGCACTTCTAGCAAAATGTGACATCAAGTTCGCATTCTGCCTCCTGCCGGTGCATCCATCAGATTTCCATTGGTTGGGGTTTCGATTTGAGGGGGTGTATTTCATTGACAAAGCAATGCCTATGGGCTGCTCCGTCGCATGCTCAGCATTAGAGTCCTTTAGTACGTTTCTCGATTGGGCCCTGTGCGTCAGGACAGGGTCGCTGGGCGTGTCGCATTACCTGGACGACTTTATTCTGGTTGCAGATAATAGACAGCGATGCTCTGCCCTCTTGGAGGCATTCACAACTCTAGAGGGGGACCTCAGATTCAGTGGCGTAGCGTGGGGGTGCAGGGGGGGGCGGCCGCACCGGGCGCAACATCTAGGGGGGCGCGCTTGCACTCGCAGCTCTCTGCCCCTACCTGGCTCACTCACTCTCTCTCACTGCAGTGCTGGCTGTGCGAATCCGATCCAAGCTGCCGGGTCGCTGCCCACTGTGGAGGGGGGGGCGGTGCCAGGCGTGCGGTGCGGAGCGGAGGGGTTAGGGGGCGCAAATTACTTGCCTTGCCCTGAGTGCCGACAACCCACGCTACGCCACTGCTCGGAGTACCACTGGCAGCTGACAAAACGGAGGGCCCAGCCACATCTCTGGTCTATTTGGGCATTGAGTTAGACACCGTGGCCCAAACTTCTAGGCTCCCCCTGGAAAAACTGGTCGCCCTTAAGGCATTGATACAGCAGCTCCTGCCCCTAAAGAAGATTACCCTTAGACAAATTCAATCTCTGTTAGGTCACTTAAATTTTGCTTGTAGGGTGGTGGCACCAGGCCGGCCCTTTTGTGGCCGCCTGGCCAGATTGTCAGCGGGCCTTAGGGCGCCCCAGCATAGGGTACGCCTCTCCAAAGAAGTTAAGTCTGATCTGGGAGTCTGGCTTCAATTCCTCGACAGGTATAACGGCATATCCTTATGGCAAGATACCATGGCTCTCAAGGCTGACTTGCAAGTGTAATCAGACACGGCGGGTTCTCTGGGATTTGGTGTTTATTTCAGGGGACAGTGGTGTGCTCAAAGGTGGCCTGCAGACTGGCAGGGCAAGCCCATTACTCGAGACCTTACATTTTTAGATTTTTTCCCCTATTGTAGTGGCAGTACAATCAGTCAGTAGTAGCGGTTCTTTCTAGACAGTCTGCGCATTACACCAGAGTGGGAAACCTGTTACGGTCCTTTGTCCTCTTGTGCCTTGAGCAGAATATATATATTTCAGCCAAATTTGTGCCTGCCGTTAATAATGACATCGCGGATGCTCTGTCTCGTTTTCAGATGGAGCGTTTTCGCTCATTAGCGCCGGATGCACAACAGTCACCGCTGCCTTTCCCGGAGCATCTCTGGAGCCTCGGGAGCGAGAAGTGATGAAGGGATTATTGGGTGCAGTTGCCCCTTCCACAATGAGATCTGATAAGAAAGCGTGGGCCGACTTCCTAAAGTTTCGCAACAGTATACCCAATGCGAGGCAGGATTCAGTTCCTTCAATGAGGGAGGTCCTCCACAACAGCCCACCTGAAGGAGCTGGGCAGGGCACCAAAGACTCTTAACATCCAGTCCGCAGGGATTTCATACTTTTGTAAAGCCTTGTTTGCCACAGATCCGTGCGCTGAATTTGTAGTGCCTAAGGCCTTAGAGGGTTCGTGCAGGCTCTAGCCCCCTAGCACTGACAAGAGGAGGCCCATAACTTTCAACATTCTGACCCAGATCCATAAGAAATGAAGAACAATATGCTGGTCAAAATATGAAGCTCGCCTGTTCTCAGCTGCTTATTCCATGGCCTTCTTTGGTGCCCTCCATATAGGGGAGGTTGTATGTGAAGGGGGGGCGGCCCACAGCCATAGGGGTATCCTCCTAAGTGACCTGACCCTGTCCAGTACTGACCTGATGGTGCAAGTACGGAGCTCTAAGATGGACCAGCAGGGTAAGGGGGGCCTCCTTCGCTTACCAGCGGCACAAGGGAGTGGACCTTGCCTGGTTAGGGATACTAAGCGTTTCCTCTATTTAAGACCCAACAGACCCGGCCCTTTCTTGATTCACGCGGATCGATCGCTCTTTTTTTTTTTTTTTTTTGAATAATTTTTATTAAGTTTTACAAAAAGTTAACAACCAACAGAAATCAACAAAAATCACATAAACAACAAACATCAGAAATACAAACAGAAAAAACAGAAAAAAGGAAAACATAAAAAAAGAAAATTTAACATAATAATAAAAAAAAACTCTCTTTCAAATTAATAACCTTCAAGACCTTATTTTCCTTACTTCCACCCGCCTTCCTTTCTTGTATTCCACTTTAGAAATTAGTTCAGCAAGATCATTCATTATTCATTTTCATCCTTTATCCCTCCCTTTATACTCTTATTTATCTTAATCACTAGAACCCCTTCATTTCATTTTTAATGCCCTCAGCATTCATAAATTTTACAATGTTTTTGTAGATAGACTTTAAACTTCTTCCAGTCCTCTTCCACCTGCTCTTCTCCTTGATCTCGGATTCTGCTGGTCATTTCTGCCAGTTCCATATAGTCTATTACTTGCATCTGCCATTCTTCCAAGGTGGGTAGATCTTGCGTCTTCCAGTGCTTTGCAATGAGTATTCTTGCTGCTGCTGTAGCATACATAAAAAATATTCTGTCCTTCTTTGACACCAATTGGCCGATCATACCCAGGAGAAAGGCCTCTGGTTTCTTCAAGGCCTCTGGTTTCTTCAGTTCATTATATATCATTTCCCAGTACGCCTTAATCCTTGGGCACGTCCACCAAAGGTGAAAGAATGTTCCTTCAGTTTCTTTACATTCCCAACATTTATTATCGGGCAAGTGGTAGATTTTTGCAAGCTTGACTGGGGTCATGTACCACCTGTAAATCATTTTCATAATATTTTCTCTTAAGGCATTACATGCCGTAAATTTCATACCGGTGGTCCACAACCGTTCCCAGTCAGCAAACATAATGTTATGACCAATATCTTGTGCCCATTTTATCATAGCAGATTTGACCGTTTCATCCTCAGTATTCCATTTCAACAGCAGATTATACATTCTCGACAATATCTTAGCACTGGGTTCTAGCAATTCTGTTTCCAACTTTGATTTTTCCACCTGGAAGCCATTTTTCCTGTGCGAATTATAGGCCTCTCTTACTTGGAAATAGTGTAACCAATCCTGCACCTTATGTTTAAGTTTCTCATAACTCTGCAATTTCAATTTATCTCCCTCCTGCTCCAAAATTTCCCAATATTTTGGCCAATTCGATACCATATTAGATTTTTTCAAGGCTTTTGCTTCTATAGGTGAGAGCCACCTTGGGGTTTTGTTCTCCAAAAAGTCTTTATATCTGACCCAGACATTAAACAATGCTTTCCTGACAATATGGTTTTTAAACGCCTTATATGCTTTGTCCTTACCATACCACAAATATGCATGCCATCCGAAAACATTATCATACCCTTCCAAGTCAAGAATATCTATATTCTCAAGAAGTAGCCATTCCTTCAACCAGCAAAAAGCTGCTGCTTCATAATATAACTTAAAGTCCGGCAGGGCAAACCCCCCTCTATTCTTTGCATCAGTAAGAATTTTATATTTTATTCTGGGCTTTTTGCCCTGCCAGACAAATCTAGAAATTTCTTTTTGCCACTTCTTGAAACAGTCCATCTTGTCAATAATTTGTAACGTCTGAAACAAGAACAACATTCTTGGCAGTACATTCATTTTAATAACCGCAATTCTACCCAGTAAGGAAAGCTTCAAATTTGTCCAAATTTCAAGATCTTTTTTCACTTCTGACCTGCACTTCTCACAGTTATCTTTAAATAAATTAACATTCTTAGAAGTCATATTCACCCCTAGGTATTTAACTTTTTTCACCAATGTTAAACCCGTTTCTCCCTGAAACCTATCCTTCTCAATTGGCGTTAAATTCTTCTCTAGAACCATAGTTTTTGATTTGTTCAGTTTGAAACCTGCCACCTGGCCAAATTCTTGTATTATTTCCAGAGCTCTTTTAGTACTAGGGATTGGCTCCTGTAATGTCAGTACTAGGTCATCTGCGTAGGCTTTAAGTTTGTAATGTTTAGCTCCGACCTGTATACCCTGAATCTGTTGGTCCCTTCTAATCATGTTCAGCAAGACCTCCAGGACTGAAATAAAAAGCAGAGGGGAAATTGGGCAGCCTTGTCATGTCCCTTTCTCTATCTTAACTTCTTCTGTAACTGCATTATTCACTATTAATTTTGCCTTTTGTTCTGAGTAAATCGCACCTATACCATTTCCAAACCTTACTCCCACCCCCATCCCTTGCAAGTTTTTCCTCATAAAGCTCCAAGAAATATTGTCAAAGGCTTTCTCTGCATCGATGAATATCAGAACAGATTTTGTGTTAATATTGACTTGTAATTTTTCCAAAATGTCAATTAGATTCCTCGTGTTATTTGACATATATCTACCTGGGAGAAAGCCAGCTTGGTCTTTATGTATCATTCCTGCTAAAACTTTTTTCAGTCTTTTAGCCAAAATATCAGCAAAAATTTTGTAATCCACGTTAAGTAGGGATATGGGGCGGTAGTTCTTAAGTTGTGTCTTTTCGGACTCATTTTTCGGTATAAGCGTGATATAAGCATCTTTCCACGACTCCAGCGCTCTTTTCCCCTCCATAATTTCATTGCAAACCTCCATTAACGGTTGAATTAAATAATCTTTCATAACTTTATATTATTTGGAGGTTAGCCCGTCCGGGCCTGGAGACTTGCCTAGTTGCAAATTCTTAATGGCACCTTCGACCTCCTGTTCAGAAATTTTGTCATTCAATATTAATTTATTCTCTTGAGATATTTTTTGTAATCCATTTGTTTCTAAAAATTTCTCAATCTTAATCTCATTCTATGGCCCTTGTGCATGCAGTTGTTTAAAGTATCTCTGGAAACAGTCTTTAATCTCCTGTGGGTTTTGTATATTCCTACTGTTTACTTCAAGATTAGTCACAGTGTTTAATTTTTGTCTTTTCTTCAGCTGCCAAGCTAGCAGCTTTCCACACTTATTAGCCGATTCAAAAGTTTTTTGTCTCATTTGTTTAATCTTCCATTCTATGTCCTGATTAACCATTTTCAAATATTGTGCCTGATATAATTTAATTTCTCGCAGAATCTCCTGTGACTTAGGTTTAGTCCTTAATCTCTTCTCTCCTTCTCTAATTTTCTCTAAGATCTTTTCTTTTCTCTCCTCTTGAAGTCTCCTCCTTATAGCATTTTGCTGAATCAAAAAACCTCTCATTACAGCTTTACTTGCGTCCCAGATTACTCTTTTTTCCACGGTAGTCTTCAAGTTTATTTCAAAATAGTCTTTCATAATTTTGGGGGCCTTCTTAATAATTTCTGAATCTCTAAACAAGGTGTCATTCATTCTCCATCTAAAGGAACCAATCGGTGTTAATTTCATGTCCATTCTCACGGGGTTATGGTTGGAGCAGATTTTTGGGCAGATTTCCACCTTTTGAATCTTGGGTGCCATCCCTCTTGTGATCCAAATTTGGTCAATTCTTGTCCAAGTCATGTTGGCTTCAGAAAAGAAAGTCCCCTCTCTACCTAGAGGGTTTTTAGTTCTCCAAATATCAATCAAGTCCATATTGTCTGTCATTTCAAAAAAGGTCTTTGGTAGTCTTCCATCTTTTGTAACTACCTGTCTTTCAGATTTATCCATATTTGGGCTTCCGGTCGGCGCCAGCACTTAATGGCGGCTCTCTCTCTGTTCTCCGGGGAGAGGGCTGCTCCACGAGTTCGGGTCTGACCGCTACGGCGAAGCGGGGACCCCTAAAATCACAGGCGCGGAAGCCTGTGAACAAGGAGACTCGGTGGGCACCATTTGCGCCCCCCTTTACTGCAAAAGAGCCTTTTTAAAGGCTCCGGAGGAGCATCGGGGGATCGCGCGGTGCTGAGAGTCACTACTCAGCCCGTGGAGTGAAGCCGCGTCGCCATAGGCGGAGAGCGTCGATTCCTTCCTGAAATTTGGCTTGAAAAAGAGCACCCGTAAGTAAGATTGGATACCTTACTGGGATTACAAAAAAAAAAAAAAAACCTTTTAAATTTGGCTGAAAACGGGGACGGTAAATAAAGGAAGTCTGCCTCCCCCGGACTGCATGATCGCTAAAGCAACGGAACTAGGAAGCTGCAATTGAAAATTTACTGTGAACTTTTTGGATTGGGCTAACCCTAACACTGAAGTTAATTTTCCCCCCTTGTGAGCAGGATCAGGGGGGGAAGAAGTAGAAGAAAAGGTAACCTGCATAAGGGAGTTTAAAAGGACAATTTCCCGCAGTCTCTGACTCTGGGAACGGACTGCCTGGGTGAAGCACTTTGACAGGAACTGTCAGATCACCTTTGCTTTAAAGTGGACTTTATTGGATATAACTTTTGAGACTTTGTGAAATAACATTGTTGCAACTAAAAGACTGATAGACTTCTTTAGAAACTTTTCTCCTCTGAGGGCTGTTGGATTCTTTGTTTCCTTTGCTTACTGGATACATTGATGCTCCCTCTAGAGGGCTGAAGGTAACAGTTGCAACATAGGCTTTAAAAAGAAAGTCACTGGATTTTTCCACTGTAAACCTGTTCCTGTGAGAACGACCTTGGGACATGAGCGGCCCTGTAGACGAAATAGCAACAAGGTCTAAAGCTAAAGCTGCACAAAAGAAAAGGGGCTCGCTATCAGGACTACCGCCAACATGTGCAGCAGGACAGGAAAAAGGAATAACAGCATTCATGGATTCAGTGACACAGGCATTACTTAAAATAAATGAATCTTTAGAAAATTTGACCAAGCAGAGTACGGAAAACACTAAACAATTGACAGAACTTACAGCAAAATTAGACTTAAATACTAAAAGTATCACATCTAATACAGAGACTATAAATAAACTGGTGCAAGAAAACGCCACAATCAGGAAAATTGTGGAGGAGGCCAAATTTACAGCGGAATCCACACAGGAAAATTTAGTACCGGTTTGCAAGAAGCTTGACCAGCATGAGGCGACCTTGTCTTTGTGGGAGATGCAGCGTAAGGAGAAGAACTTGAGATTGAGACTCGTCCCAGAGAGTGAAGGCGACAGCCTAGTGGACTTTCTCACAAAAGAACTTTCGGAATTTTGGCAGGTGAACCTAGAGGAAGAAGAATTTGAGATAACAACTGCCTTCAGATTGGGCAGAAGGCAAGGTAGGAAGATCCCAAGGGATTGTCTGATAACTTTGAGATCTAAAGAGGAAAGAGATAAAATACTGAACTTGCATTATCAGAAAACTCTTCAGATTGAAAACGCTACTGTGCAAATATACAGGGACATCCCAAAATACATCTTAGAGATAAGGACCTACTTTAAGAACCTGGTTGACCTGCTGAAGAAGAACAACATACCTTTTAGGTGGGAATATCCGCAAGGCCTGTCCTTCAACTTCAAAGGAAAGAAAGTTAGGATAAGAACAGTACAAGATAAAGAACAATTCCTGGACAGATACGAAGAGGACCTGGTGAAAGGAGTGCTGGACTCGACATCGGATACAGATTTGGGAAATTTGACATTTGGACTTAAATCACCTCCAGAGGGAGAACCGCCGCAGGGTGCGGCTGGAGGAAACTAACCAGCAATGTCTCTGCGATTTTTAAGTTGGAACTGCAACGGTTTGAACCATCCCAGAAAAAGACGTGAAGGTTTCCATATCTTAAAAAAAGAACAATTGGATTTGATTTGTTTACAAGAGACCCACATAACAAGAATACACAGAAAATTGCTTATAAACAAAAGGTTAGGACAGGAATTTATTTCATCGGATAAAGTTAAGAAAAGAGGAGTGGTGATCTATGCAAAGGAGAAATTGGCCCCAAAACTGATTTTTAAAGATGAACATGGAAGAATATTGGCAATTGAAATACAAATCCAAGGAGAAAAGTTTTTGACAGTCGGCATATATGCACCAAATGAAGGGAAGGCAGAATTTTATAAGAAATTGCATGATGGGCACAGGACCTAGGACATGACATTATGTTCGCTGACTGGGAACAGTTGTGGACCACAGGTATAAAATTTACGGCTTGTAATGCCTTAAGAGAAAACATTATGAAAATGATTTATAGGTGGTACATGACCCCAGTCAAGCTTGCTAAGATTTATCATTTGCCCAATAATAAATGCTGGAAATGTAATGAGACTGAAGGTACCTTCTTTCACCTTTGGTGGACCTGCCCGAAGATTAAAGCTTTCTGGGAAATGATTTATAATGAAATTAAGAAGGTACTCAAATGTACTTTTCATAAGAAACTAGAGGCATTTCTTTTGGGTATGGTGGGCCAACTGGTGCCAAGGAGGGACAAGATCTTTTTTATGTACGCCACAATGGCAGCAAGGATTCTACTAGCAAAGTATTGGAAGACACAAGAGCTACCCACGCTGGAAGAATGGCAGGCGAAAGTGATTGACTTTATGGGACTGGCAGAAATGACCGGCAGAATCCGCGACCAGGAGAAAGAAACTGTGGAGGAAGATTGGAAGAAGTTTAAAGTATATCTTAAAAATCGTTATAAAATTGAGGAGTGTTAAAGTGTGAAGGGAAAGGAAGATGTATAATTACAGCTATATTTATTCTTTTTCATTTAATGTGATATTGAAAAGGAGAATAAGTTTAAATTTTAATTGGCTAAAAGAGTTGCTGAAAAATTGTGAAACTAGGATGCAAAAAGGGGAAGGTATGGGGAAGTCCGAGAAAAGAGGCTTATGAAAAGGAGGTTAAGAAAGTTGGATCTATGTTTTCTTTTTGTGTGTCTGTTGTTGTATGTATTATTTAGTGTTGTTGTGTCGATAAAATTGGAAAATCAATAAAAAATTATTAAAAAAAAAAAGATTTATCCATATTTGTCGACACAACGCCGTTCATGTCTCCCATCAAAATAATGCTTTGATCCATATAGTCCAAAAACGTCTCATGCAGTTTCTTATAAAACTCTGATTTCCCCTCATTAGGTGCATAGACTCCAATTATTAATAATTTCTCTCCTTGAAATTGTATTTCAATTGCTATAAATCGTCCATGTTCATCTTTAAAAAGAAATTTTGGTGATAATTTCTCTTTTGCATATATCAGAACTCCTCTTTTTTTTAACTTTATCCGATGAGATAAATTCTTGGCCTAATCTCTTGTTTATCAATAGTTTCCTGTGGAGTCTTGTTATATGTGTTTCTTGTAGACAAATCAAGTCCAATTGTTCCTTTTTCAACATATGGAAAATTCTCTTCCTCTTGCTAGGGGAATTCAAACCCCTGATGTTCCAAGTTAACATCTGCAGAGACATGTTGTAGTTATTGTAATGCTCCTCCGACCGCTCCTAGGAGTTGCTCTTGATCTGACGGCTGTGTCTCTTTCTCTAGCTGGTCCAGCCCCAAGGGGTATCTTCCTGAGTCAAGTGGTCCCAGTCCTGGTGTTTCCGGTTCTTTTGTTCTGGCCTCTCTTTGTAGGTCTTCACCAAAGTCTCTCAGGAAGCTCACTTTGTCTTCCTCTGATCTTATCTTTATTTTCTTTCCTTTGAATGTGAACGAGAGGCCTTGCGGAAATTCCCACCTGAACAAAATGCCGTTTTTCCTTAGTAGGCCTACCAAATCTCCGTAGTTGGCTCTGAGATCAAGTAAATATTTTGGGATGTCTCTAAAAATTTCAATTCTCACACTTTCAATCTCGAGTGCTTTCTGGTAGTGGAGACTCAATATTTTATCTCTTTCTTCTTTGGACCTTAGCGAAATCAAACAGTCTCTCGCTCTATTTTTCCTTTTGACCCTTCCCAATCGAAAAGCACTCACTATCTTAAATTCTTCTTTTTCTGGATCCAGGTCCCAGAAAGCCTCAAATTCCGATGTAAGAAATTCTATTAATTCTCCTTCTTCTGTTTCTGGGACCGCCCTTATTCTCAAATTAGTCTGTTTCTCTTTAAGTTCAATCAGAGAGAATTGTGCCCTATAATCATCCAATTTTTTGTTTATTGGCGGTATCTTTCCCTCTACCGCCAATACCCTCTCTTTCGCTTCCTCTGCTGTCTTTTTTGTCTCCTTGGATTCCTGCAGCAACCTGTCAATGGCCTGGGTATTAGAATTCACTTTCTGTCCCACATCGTTCACTTTCCACCCCAAGTCCTTAATAGTTGAAGTGTTTAAATCAATCTTAGCTGTCAAATTTTGTAGGGCTGAAAGAATCTTGTCTAATGTTGTAGGATCCGATCCTGCTCCTTTTGGTTCTTCTCTTTCTATGGCTTGTGGGGCAGGAAGTCCTGTTACAGATGCTCTTCTGTGCAATTGTTGCTGTGCCAGCAATTGCTGCTGTTGTCTAGTTTTAGCTCTTGTTGATTTCTCTTGAGACTTCTCCTGGGACTTATCATGTTGTTTGTCTTGATCCATTACTTTGCCTCTGAGAGTCAAGGTCATTCACACAGCTCACACAACTCCCAGGCTTGTTTCTTAGCAATACAAAAATGACAGCTGCAGTGGAAAATCCCCAGCTATAACACAAAGTTCCTCTAGGGGAGCAGAGTAGCAAAGAGGTAAAACACAGTCCATGCTAAAAAATAAACCACTTAAAAAATTAAATCCTAAATCTCCATGAGAGCAGCTCCCTTAGATGCACAGATTGATTGCTTTTAACGCCTCTTCAAAGGCTCCAGACATCAAAGTCCTTTGCTTTAGATCTTAAGCAGAAGCGGAAGACGGACTTCCTGGTTGCGTCTCCCGCTTTTAGCCGAATTTTAAATACTTTAGTCCCCAATTCTTTCTGTCTTTTTTTACTCACGGGTTGTTGCTTTTCAAATCGAATGTTCCCAGGAAAAAAGGTCAGCGCTCACCGACAGCGGCTATGCGGCTTCACTCCACAGAAAGAGCGATCGACTCACAGCACCGCGCCAGCCCTTCCACGTTCCGACACCCCTTACGGGGTCTCTTCTTCATTTTGGGGAGCGCTTCTGGTGCCCGCCGAGTCCCACGACCACAGGCTTTCACTGCCTGTGGGTTTCTGATGCGGTTCTCCGCTTCGCCGTAGCGGACGACCCATTTCTGTAGAGCTTCCCCCTCACAGCGTGAGGAGGACCGCCATTGCCGTTCGCGCCGCCTCTGGAAGTGTTTCTTCAATGATGATTGTTAAACAGTAACTTCATAGACTTCCCAATGTTACACAAATAGAAACAATTACAAGCTCAAATGTTTCCTTAAAAAGTTTCCATTCTCTTGCAGAGATCTACAGTAACAGTTACAATGTCTATAAAACGGTGCGTTCACAGTGACCTTTAAGTTGTTTAAAGCAGTCCGATGTCAAGGATTGAGTGGTGGGTTTTTTCCCCCTTTCCCGGCTTATGGGGGGGGGGGGGGTTCGTCTGCCGGGCAGAAAAATTTAGCTCTTTATAATAAGTCAGTTTCTTTGGTTCAAAGCTCCTTTATCCCTTGCTTTCGTTCTGTTTACAAGATCGGCAAAGCGGACTTCCTGTTTACACTTTGCTGATTTCAGGTCCAAATTCCACATTAAAGTCCCCGATCAAAATGCCAAAATCAAGTTCAAAGTCCACTTATACTGGGTCTTATTCTTTGATCTTTTCCAATTTCCCCAGTTCTTACTCACGGGTAGATGTTTCAGCTCGATGTTTCACAGGAAAAAGGTCAGCGCTCTCCGGTAACTGCTGTGCAGCTTCGCTCCGCAGAAGTAGCGATCGACTCCCAGCACAGCGCCAAACCTCCGCTCCGCTCCGCTCCGCTCCGAAGCTCTTTACAGAGCTTCTTTGACAGTTCGGGGGGGCGCAAAACGTGCCCGCTGAGTCCCACGGCCCCAGGCTTCTCCCGCCTGCGGGTTTTTTGAGGGTCCTCCGCTTCGCTGCAGCGGTGGACCCGATTTCTGCGGAGCTTCTCCCTCCGATTCAGAGGGAATCCGCCATTACCGATGGCGCCGCCTCCAGGACTCTGCGGATCGATCGCTCTTGGCCAGGCACCAGTTTACTTGCGTGATGCGCATGGCATTGGCAGCATGCGGGCTGCCTGCGGCAGAATTTGCGGCTCACTCCTTTCGGATTGGAGCCGCTACCACTGCGGTACACCTCGGGTTTTCAACTGAGAGGATAAAGGACTTGGGGCGGTGGAAATCTAATGCGTATAAAGCGTATGTTAGAAAGCATCTATGACTAGCTGCCTGGTTCCTGACCTGGGTTTTTCTGTTCATTTTCCTTCCAGAATACATGAGGGTGCGCATCTGGTTGGTGGGCCACAGCATTGTGCATTGGGCTAAGAATTGAGCCATGAGCACCGGTTTGGAGCAAAACTTGAACTTACCTTCAAATGTTGAGGTGGCTTGGATTACGCAAAGAGGGATGCGCTGGAACGAATTCAAGCCAGCCGTGATGGCGAGAGCCGCTTCTGAGGGCCCACCTGATGCCTTGGTTATCCAGTTGGGGGAGAATGACCTAGCATACCGCAAAGCTATAGACTTGAGATGGAACATTTTCGATGACTTTGCTGATCTGATGGCGGTTTATCCAGACATTACTATCTTGTGGTCCTCGTTGCTTGAGAGGAGGACATGGAGGGATAGCTTGAACCCGGTTGCAATCAATAGAGCAAGAAAAGTGTTGGAGTGGGCTGTGGCGCGTAGAGTGGCGGCTCTGGGTGGGTGTGTCATTAGCCACCCCACCATCAATTACAGCAACGAGGCCCTCTACAGAGTTGATGGCATGCATCTGTCAGATGCTGGAAACGACATTTGGTCGGGGGACATCATGGCCGGGATTAGGAGTTGGTTACAGGTTTGAAGGTATTGGCGGCGAGCTTTGCTCGATTGGCAGTTAGGCATTGGCAGGGGTAATTGTTATGCAAATGAAGGGGAAGGAAATGCCATCACCTTCCCCCAAGGAAAAGGGTAGTCTGGTAGAGGACTCCGGAGGGCGTTGCCCTGTCCGAAACCTAGGGAGGTGAGGGCCTCTGGCACGCCCCCGAGCGGTGACACCCGTGGGATCCTAGTTGGTGTACTTCAACAGGACTCCCATGGCTGGTAGATAACCCTTCCCGGTCCCCATGCCGGGTAGTCGATAGGAGCCAATGCCTAAGGCCAATACCTTCCAATTCCTGTAATCAATAAAGTTGTGGCCTTTTACGCCCATTAACCTTAAATAATGTGTCCAGTGTCTTCATTTCACTTGGGGGAGGGGACTTGCCACGCAACCGCTGCCATCCCTGGGGAAGCTCCCAGAGTTACAGTATTTGCCTCTTTCTTCCTTTTTAAAAAAATATTTTTTATTAACTGGCCAATCAAATCACATCACATCACATAAATTCCGAATTACAAAGCCGAATTTTAAATTTTGTTGAGGGGACCCATATTCCAAGATCCGAAGGGGGATTCTGATCATCTTCTTGCTACTGCGTTAATGTCCAAATCAGTCCAAACAAAGTTCATAATTCTATCCAATCTTATTTTGCTGTTTCCACATCACCTCTTGTTCATATATTTTCTCTTTTTTCTTTATGATCTCTTCTGATAGTCTCCTTAAGCCGATAAACACCAATAATAATCCTGTGTGAATTTTCCCGTTCTTCCAATCCTCAAATCGAGATGGTTTCCATATATCATCGCCTTCATAGATAACATCACTTTTTCCATCTTTAATTACAGAACGGTCGTTCTTAAGTCCCTCTGAGGAGTTTCACCCACCATATAAAAACAGCTCTATTTCCGAAGCAGAGACCCCCGTCGGGAAACCACAGGCAGCAGGAGCCTGTGGCCGTGGGACTCAGCGGGCACCATCAGCGCCCCCCGAAACTGTAAAGGAACCCCGTAAGGGGCTCCGGAAAGTGACGGGGCTGGCGCGGTGCTGTGAGTCGATCGCTCTTTCCGTGGAGTGAAGCCGCGAAGCTGTTGTTGGTGAACGCTGACCTTTTTCCTGGGACTATCTGGCTAAGAAACAACTACCCGTGAGTAGGTGAAGTTTAAAGAATTCAGCCGTTTGGGGAAAAGAAGCTTTAATTTGACCCTGAAACGGGAGGCGCAACCAGGAAGTCCGTCTCCCGGCTTTGTTTAAAGATTTAAAGTAACGACGCTTAATTTGCGCTTGCCAAAGAAACTGCGATTTAAAAGACTGTTATCTTAACATCAGACAGAGAACGTCACTTTATTTCAAGGTGGAAGAGGAAGAATTTGGCTTTCCCTCTCCACGTCTGGATTTATAAAAATATATTGAACTCCTGGCTTTCCCTCTCCACGTCTGGATTTATAAAAATATATTGAACTCCTGGCGATCGGGCTGCCAAACTACTAGAGCTGTCAGGCTGCATGAACTGTCATTTTGTAGCCTGCACATTTTGGAAACACTGTAACTTTTTATGACTAACTCTGCAAAGCAAAGGATCTGTAAGGTCCTCTGGAGATTTGCAACTGTTATAAATTTGAAGGGACATTTTGTAAACTTGGGAAAAAGACTTTATAAACTTTGACTTTCTAAGGAAAACATTGTGTCCCTCTAGTGGAACACTGAATTTGTGCAATTACTGGGTGTTTTTTTTCCATCTTCAGACTTGGGGATTTCCATGAGAATTGCAAACCGTGAGACTGACCTTGGCGCATAGACAGAAGTGGGATGAGTGGGAAGACAAGATTAGGCAAAGCCAAAACACAACAATCTACTATAATTTCACAGCTGCGCAGATCATCTGTTCCTATTGTTTCTGTGGCACAAGAGGAAGATTTAGAGCAAGTTAGGCCTGAAGGAATGGCCACAGGAGGAGATACCTCAGTGCTAGATAAAATCCTCAGAAAATTGGATGACCTATGTAAGCAAGTGACTGAACAATCATCTAAAATAGACCAAACTACAGCAAGTGTTAATAATTTGACTCAACAAGTTAGTTTAAATGCACAATCTATTGGGAAATTGCTGGAAATTACTACAGAAAATCGCAAAACAGCTAAGGAGGCTAAACAGAAAGTAGAGGCCGTGCAAGAGGAAATAAAACCTATGCGCAAACAGATTGGAGAACATCAGGCATATCTGTCTATGATAGAATTAAAAAGTAAGGAGAATAACTTGAGACTGAGGTCAGTTCCAGAACTTGAAAAGGGAGATTTAACTGAATATTAAACAAAAGAATTTGCAGAATTTTGGCTTTTGGAAGAAGATAAAGATTTTAAAATTGTAAGTGCATTCAGGCTCGGAAAAGGAGGGAGGAAGGTTAAGTCTAGGGACTGCCTGATCTCCCTTAGAACAAAGGCAGAAAGAGATAAGATACTGAGTGCGCACTTTCAAAAGACTCTTGAAATCCAGGATTTTAAAGTGGAAATCTACAAGGATATTCCGAAACACTTATTGGAACTTAGATCTAACTACGGAGATTTGGTGACATTATTGAGAAGCAACAGAATCTTCTTTAGATGGGAGTTCCCCCAGGGACTATCTTTTACTTTTAGAGGGAAAAAAGTCAAAATCAAAACAGTTGAAGATAAGGAAAAATTCTTGAGTGACTATGGAGAAGACCTTCAGAAAGGGACTGAAGGAGAACCAAGAGCCTTAGGATCTGGACCACTAAGTTCTGTACTTACACCCAGGGGTCTTGATGAGCGTGAGAAAGTGATACCACCGTCAAAGGGAGAAGATCTTTTGGGAGCTGTAGGAGGAAAGTAGAACTATCTCAACATGTCTCTGCAACTATTAAGTTGGAACATTCATGGTTTTAACTCCCCTGAGAAAAGGAAGATGATTTTTCATTTATTGAAAAAGGAACAATTAGACCTAATTTGCCTACAGGAAACACATGTGATTAGGCTTCATAGGAAAGTTTTAATTAACAGGAGATTAGGTCAAGAATTTATTTCGTCCGACAGAGTGAAGAAGAGAGGAGTTGTCATCTACGCAAAAGAAAGCCTATCACCAAAATTCCTTTTTAAAGATGAGCAAGGAAGAATCCTGGCAATTGAAATTCAAATACAAGGAGAAAAATTTTTGATTGTAGGAATCTACGCACCGAATGAGGGGAAATCGGAATTTTACAAGAAGTTGCATGAGACAATGCTGGACCACATGGATTATAATAACATCATTATGATGGGCAATATGAATGGGGTGGTATCTACGAATATGGACAAAGCACAAGGACAAAGTATAACAAAAGAGGGCAGGCTACCAAAAACCGTTTTTGAACTAACTGACAATATGGACTTGATTGATATTTGGAGAACAAAAAATCCCTTAGGAAGAGAAGGGACATTCTTCTCTGAAGCCAAAATGACATGGACTAGAATTGACCAAATATGGATAACTAGAGGACTGGCACCCAAGACTAGAAAGGTGGAAATCTGCCCAAAAACTTGCTCCGACCATAATGCTGTAAAGATGGAAATGAAATTAACACCAACTGGTTCCTTCAGATGGAAGATGAATGACACCTTATTAAGAGACCAAGAGATTGTCAAGAAGGCCCAAAAGAACTTGAGAGGCTACTTTGAAGTAAATTTGAAAACTACAGTGGAAAAAAGAGTAATCTGGGACGCAAGTAAAGCAGTGATGAGGGGGTTTCTGATTCAACAGAACGCAATAAAAAAAAACTCAAAATGAGAAGAAAGATAAAATTTTGGAGAAAATAAAAGAAGGAGAGAAAAAATTAAGATCGAAACCAAAGTCACAGGAGATTCTGAGGGAAATTAAATTATATCAAGTACAATATATGAAATTGATAAATCAGGAAGTCGAATGGAAAATTAAACAAATGAGACAAAAGACTTTTGAATCGGCTAATAAATGCGGAAAACTGCTAGCGTGGAAGTTGAAAAAAAGACAGAAGTTGAATACAGTTACTAATCTCGAAATTGAGGGGAGAAACATCCAGAATCCTGTAGAGATTAGAAAATGCTTCCAGAGATACTTCAAACAACTTTACACACAGGGGCCGCAGAAAGAGACTGATATAGACCAATTTCTAAGAATTAATGGATTA
The DNA here is from genome assembly GCF_964106915.1 of Podarcis gaigeae. Classification (NCBI taxonomy): domain Eukaryota; kingdom Metazoa; phylum Chordata; class Lepidosauria; order Squamata; family Lacertidae; genus Podarcis; species Podarcis gaigeae. The sequence goes on from NC_139695.1 coordinate 22,883,774, forward strand.
CAAAAATTATCCCAAGAAAACAAGACAGTATTGAATCACAAAATAACAGAACAGGAGATTGAAAGCGCCATTCAGAACATGCAATTGGGCAAGTCTCCAGGGCCGGATGGGTTAACCTCCAAGTATTATAAGACTCTGAAAGACTATTTAATTCAACCATTAAAGGAGGTGTGTGTAATGGTTGTGAGGGGTTACTTGTGCGTAACCTTACTTCAGTTCAGTTAGTTTGCTTGCCCCAACCATGCCTAGGGTCGGAGCTCGCCCTCCGTGACCTGTTAGTCACTTGCAGAATCCGAGAGTGGGCGTCTCTTGAACCTCTTCCAGCATAAAAGCTGTTTGACCCCGAGTCTCCTCCTATGTTCTCTGCGCGGAACGCTTCTGCGCAAGTAAGGGGAAGGCAGGGGCGTCCCAGCGCTCTCTCCACTAGTGTCGAGGGAAGGGTCTTGGAGCCCTGTCACCAATTCCTCCATCTCCCTCTCTTCTCTATGGGTGTTGCGCTGAAATCCTTCCCCCCTGCTCGTCCCCTCTCCGGCATCGCTGGGTAGCCCTGCCTCCGTTTCTCGCTCTGATGGCAGTTCCCTGACATCCACCTCCTCCCCAGGACCCCCTTCACCCCCGGCCTGACCCTGTGACGGGACCTTGTCCCCTTCTTCAGCCGACGATGCCGGGAACCCCCGAAAGGAGCTGCTGTCGTCGTCCGTGGACTCAAACCCCGCTTCCCACTTGCTCCAATTTCTCACGGGCGGGACTTCCCAATCTGACTCCTCCTCTCCTGACGATTCTCCTCCTTCCTCCTGGGAAGCCAGAAAACCCACGAAATCCTCCTCCTCATCATCAGTGGTGGCAAATTGCTCCTCCCAGAATCTCTCAAGGGGTTTGGGCTTCCTCGGATACCTGTTGTGGAACTCTTCCACCAGATATCCATCATCTATTTCCCCTGCAGGCACCCACGTGTTTTCTGACTCGGGTTCCCCCTCCCAAGCCACTAGGTACTCCACCTGCCGCCCTCGCCAGCGCGAATCCAGGATCTCCATTACCTCGTGGTGGCGTTCCCTCTCTTCCATTAGTGGGTGGGTGAGCCCTTCCCCTCCTGCCTCCCGGACCCTCCGCTCCCCTCTGTACGGTGAGAGCAGCGACCTATGAAATACCGGGTGGATCTTCATGCTGTCTGGCAACTTGAGCCGGAACGCCACCGGGTTCACTTGGTGGGTCACCTCAAATGGTCCCAGCCGTTTTGGCCTCAGTTTCTTACACCCGCCCTTGAAGGGTAAGCCTTGCGTGGATAACCACACCCGGTCCCCCACCCTAATGGTCTCCCCTTCCCGGCGACGTAGGTCTGCTTGTCTCTTGTACACTTCCTTGGCGCTATCCAGGTTCATCTTAAGCTGCTGGTGCAGAGCTTCCATTTCTTCCACAAACTGCTCTGCGGCGGGCACGCTCCACCCTTCCTCCCCTCTCCCAGGAAAAGCCCTGGGGTGCAACCCATAATTAGCCATGAACGGGCTCATCCCCATGGACACATGCTCAGCGTTGTTATACGCAAACTCCGCTAGAGCTAGCTTCTATAACCAATCGTTCTGTCTCTCGTTGACGTAGCAGCGTAGATATGGCTGTAAAATGCTGTTTGCCCACTCTGCTTGCCCGTTGGTCTCCGGGTGTCTCGCCGTCGAGAATCCCACTTCCACCTGCAATAAGCTCATGAGTTTCCTCCAGAACCTCGAGGTAAATTGTTTCCCCGGGTCGGAGATAACCCTCGACGGAGCCCCATGCAACCTGAAGATGTGATCCACAAACAACCGGGCAGTTTCCTCGGCCGTTACTGCATGTGAGCACGCTATAAAATGGCACATTTTGGTTAGCAGATCTACTACTACCATGACTGCTGCCTTCCCTCTAGATTTGGGTAAATCGGTCATGAAATCGATCGACACCTCCCCCCATGGTCTTCCCGGTGTGGGTAAGGGCTCCAGTAACCCCGCCGGGGCCGCCCTCTCTCCCTTGGCCTGTTGGCAGCGGTCACACCCCCGTACATACTCTCGTACATCTTCCCTCACCCTTGGCCACCAGAATTGCCTCGTAACCAGTAACATGGTTTTGTGTTGCCCAAAGTGCCCCGCTGTTGGGTTGTCATGAAGCTGTCTGAGAACCCTTTCTCGCAGTGCTTCCCCGGGGACATACATTGCTCCCCTGTAATACAGCAGTCTTTCCCTCTCCTCAAAGCCTCCCTGATCTCCCCCCGTTCCCCTGAGTTCCCTGATTCTGGTTTGGGCGAATTCGTCCTGGCGAATCAACTCGGTTAGTTCCCGTTTCCCAACCAACGCTCCCCCGCAAACCCATCGTTCCTCAGGGAACACGTGTCGAGCTTCCGGCGGTCCTTCTCCTTCCGTATACTCGGGCTTCCGTGAAAGCGCGTCTGCCCTCACGTTCTCTTCCCCCGGCACGTACTTGATCTCAAAGTTGAACTTGGAGAACTCCTGTGCCCATTGAATCTGTCTCTGGTTGAGCCCTCGAGCTGTTCTCCAATATTCCAGGTTCTTATGATCCGTGCAAACCTGAATCTTGTGCTGTTGCCCCTATTAGGAGATGTCTCCACTGTCGAAACGCTGCATAAATAGCTAACAGTTCGCGATCATACACCGTGTAGTTATGCTCCGATTTGTTCAGTTTCCGTGAGAAGAAGGCGCACAGCCTCCAGGTGTGTTGGCTCCGTCCCGGCTGTAGCAACACTGCTCCAATAGCTCTGTCTGATGCGTCGGTCTCCAGCCTCATCGGATTCTGCAGATCCACGTGCAGGAGCTGTTCCTCCGAGGCGAACGCCTTCTTTAGTTTTTCGAAGGACCTTTGGGCACTTTCCGTCCAGACGAACTTCTTCTTGCTACTGAGACAATCCGTGATGGGTGCGGTCAAGTGGGCGAAGTTCTTGATGAACTTCCGGTAGAAGTTGCTGAACCCGAGGAACCTCTGCACATCCTTCCGGGTCTTAGGGGCCTTCCATTCCAGTACTGCCTGCACCTTGCCAGGGTCCATGGCAAGTCCTTTGTCCGACAACTTGTATCTCAGGAATTCCACCTCACTGGCGTGAAATTGGCACTTTTCCAGCTTGACCCACAATTGGTGCTCTAGTAGCCTCTTCAGCACTTCCCTGACGTCCTGGACATGCTGCTTTTCATTGTCCGAATAGATCAGTACGTCGTCCAGAAATGCTAGACAGTTTTTGTACAGCAGGGGTCCCAGCACATGGTGCATGAAGCTTTGAAAACAGGCTGAGCCCGATTGTAATCCAAATGGCATGACTAGGTACTCAAAGGCCCCCAGGGGGGTGAACATGGTAGTTTTCCATTCGTCCCCCTTCCTTATTCTAATCAGATTGTATGCTCCCCGGAGGTCCAGCTTGGTGAAGATCTTGCCCTTCCTCACCTTAGTCAGAATATCATCAATTCTGGGCATTGGGAAGGTCACGGGTTCCGATACAAGGTTTAATTTTCGAAAGTCCACTACAAGCCTCGGCTGATCCGTGTTTTTCTTGTCCACAAAAAACACAGGACTGCCCCCCACTGCCTTAGATTCCCTTATGAACCCCCCTTAAGGTTTTTGTCAAGAAAGTCTCGCAACTCCTGCATCTCTCTGTCCGACATGGCATACAGCTTACCCACCGGTAGCTGCGCCCCAGGGAGCAGGTTGATCTGGCAGTCAAAGGGCCTATGTGGCGGCAGCTTGTCCGCTTCCCTCTCGCTGAAGACTTCCTGTAAATCCGCGTACTGTGGCGGCACGTCTGCTCTCTGCTTCAGTGTAGTTGCTGCCACTCTGGCCAACCTCACCCTGGGCTTCTCCCCCCCTAGACAGTGTTCCAAACAGTGTGCTGACCCGAAGGTGACTGTCCTTTGGTGCCAGGCCACCACTGGATCATGTAGCACTAGCCAGCTCATGCCCAGTATTATCGGGGGTCCCGCCAGTGTGGCCACGTGAAAGGCAATGGTCTCTGTGTGCCTGGATGCACTCATTCTCATAGCTGGGGTTTGATGTGTCACTTCCCCTCCCAGCAGCTCCCTGCCATCTATCGTGGTCACTTGGAGCGGGAAATCAAGTGGCAGCAGGTGGATCTGGTGCTCCAATGCAAACTCCTTACTAAAAAAATTACAGGAGCTGCCTGAGTCCAGCATTGCTTTCACCTTGGCTGGGTGTCCATTTGGGAGTTCTAGCACCACCTCTATCGCTATAGAAGCCTTGGGTGGGTCCGGTTGGGGCACTTCTGTTATCTGTTCGCTTGGATGCTGTGCCCCCCTGTGGGCAGTCAAGCGCTGGCGTTTCCCTGCACCTTTTCCTCTGCCCCCTCCTCCTCGCTTCCAGCGGCTCCCACCATCCCTTGCCAAGCCTTTCTTTGAGGACAGACCCTGGCAAAGTGTCCTGGCCGTTGGCAGAGGAAACACTTCTTGGTGCTTTTCCCAGCCTTTCCCTCCCTTTTGCCTCCTTGCTTGACGCCAGAAACCTCGCGCGCCCGCGCTCCATCGATTTCCATTGGCACTACGTCATCGGCAGGCAGCTTAGGCATCTCTGGAATGCGGTAGTCAGAGTGGCGCTCTCCCCTCCCTTCCCGCCTTTCCAAAGCGCGCGCTTCTTGGCGAGCGCCTATCGCCAGCGCTGCTTTTGTCAGCTGATCCATAGTCTCCGGGCGGGGCGCGCGGGAGAGCTCATCTTTAACGGTTGGGGACAACCCCTCCTCAAACAGCATCCGTATGGGAGGGCTATCTAGATCCCATTCGAGCTGGTGTATTAGCATCGCAAAGCGGGACCAGTAGTCTCTCACGGAAAGTTCCCCCTGCTTGCATCTCAGCAGCTCCCTTTGGTTCACGCTCTCCCCCAATTGGCTAGAATACATTGCATCCATTGCCTGAAGAAACTTCCGAACGTCCTTCATGGCGGGGTCCTGCGAGGCCATTAGGGGTCTAACCCATTCCCTCGCGCTGCCCTCAAGGTGCCCCACGATATACACCACCTGCGCTGCATCGTCAGCAAAGTCATCATGCTGCAGTTGTAAGGCGTACTCTATTTCTGTTTGGAATCCATTATATTTCTGGGGCTCCCCCCCAAATTTGTGTACTAGTCCTGGCACCTTCTTTGCCACTCGGGTGGGTCTAACCTGCGCGTCCTGGGTGCGCCTCTCGTCCAGCCGCGCCATCAGCAGTGCTACATGCCGTTCCAGCTCCTGGTTCCTCTTTAGTAGGTCCTGCGCCCCCCCAGCTGGCTCTGCTGCCCCGGCGCCTCCAGTCTGGCTCATGTTTCCACTGCTTGCGCACAAGTAACAGCAGGGACTCTCGGATTGCTGTAATGGTTTTGAGGGGTTACTTGTGCGTAACCTTACTTCAATTCAGTTAGTTTGCTTGCCCCAACCATGCCTAGGGTCGGAGCTCGCCCTCCGTGACCTGTTAGTCACTTGCAGAATCCGAGAGTGGGCGTCTCTTGAACCTCTTCCAGCATAAAAGCTGTTTGACCCCGAGTCTCCTCCTATGTTCTCTGCGCGGAACGCTTCTGCGCAAGTAAGGGGAAGGCAGGGGCGTCCCAGCGCTCTCTCCACTAGTGTCGGGGGAAGGGTCTTAGAGCCCTGTCACCAATTCCTCCATCTCCCTCTCTTCTCTATGGGTGTTGCGCTGAAATCCTTCCCCCCTGTTCGTCCCCTCTCCGGCATCGCTGGGTAGCCCTGCCTCCGTTTCTCGCTCTGATGGCAGTTCCCTGACATCCACCTCCTCCCCAGGACCCCCTTCACCCCCGGCCTGACCCTGTGACGGGACCTTGTCCCCTTCTTCAGCCGACGATGCCGGGAACCCCCGAAAGGAGCTGCTGTCGTCGTCCGTGGACTCAAACCCCGCTTCCCACTTGCTCCAATTTCTCACGGGCGGGACTTCCCAATCTGACTCCTCCTCTCCTGATGATTCTCCTCCTTCCTCCTGGGAAGCCGGAAAACCCACGAAATCCTCCTCCTCCTCATCAGTGGTGGCAAATTGCTCCTCCCAGAATCTCTCAAACCTCTTCCAGCATAAATCTGTTTGACCCCGAGTCTCCTCCTATGTTCTCTGCGCGGAACGCGTCTGCGCAAGTAAGGGGAAGGCAGGGGCGTCCCAGCGCTCTCTCCACTAGTGTCGGGGGGAAGGGTCTTGGAGCCCTGTCACCAATTCCTCCATCTCCCTCTCTTCTCTATGGGTGTTACGCTGAAATCCTTCCCCCCTGCTCGTCCCCTCTCCGGCATCATTGGGTAGCCCTGCCTCCATTTCTCCTTCTGATGGCAGTTCCCTGACAGTGTGCAACGAGATTATGGAGGGGAAGAAGGCACCGGAGTCGTGGAAAGAAGCTTTCATCACACTTATACTAAAATCTGAAGTTGAAAAGACACAATTCAAGAACTACCGTCCCATATCCCTTTTAAATGTGGACTACAAAATTTTTGCAGACATTCTAGCTAACATATTAAAAAGAGTGTTAAATGAAATGATACACAAAGACCAGGCAGGCTTTCTCCCAGGCAGACATTTGTCTGACAACACAAGGAACATTATCGATATTCTGGAGTTATTGCAAATAAACACTAATACAAGAACAGTTCTAATCTTTATTGATGCGGAGAAGGCCTTTGATAATATTTCTTGGAATTTTATGAAGAAAAATCTTAAGGGAATGGGAGTGGGACGGGGGTTTGAAAATAGTATAGAAGCAATCTATTCAGAACAAAAAGCAAAATTGATAGTCAATAATGTGGTGTCAGAAGAGTTTAAAATTGAAAAGGAACACGACAGGGCTGCCCTATCTCTCCATTGTTATTTATTTCGGTCCTGGAGGTGCTCTTGAATATGATCAGAAGGGACCGGTTGATTAAAGGAATTCAGGTCGGAGCTAAACAATATAAACTTAAGGCCTTTGCAGATGACCTGGTTTTGACATTACAGGAGCCAGAATCTAGTACAAAAAGGGTTCTAGAATTGATTCAAGAATTTGGTCATGTGGCAGGATTTAAATTAAACAAGCAAAAAACTAAGGTTTTAGAGAAAAATTTGACAATAATGGAAAAAGAAAGGTTTCAGAAGGAGACAGATTTAAATGTGGTTAAGAAAGTGAAATACCTAGGGATTAATATGACGGCTAAAAATCTGAATTTATTTAAAGATAATTATGAAAAATGTTGGTTAGAAGTTAAAAAAGATTTAGAAATTTGGTCAAATTTGAAGCTTTCCTTGTTGGGCCGAATCGCTGCTATAAAGATGAATGTATTGCCAAAAATGTTGTTTTCGTTTCAGACTTTGCAGATTGTGGACAGGATGGATTGTTTCAAGAGGTGGCAGAGAGATATTTCTAAATTTGTCTGACAGGGCAAAAAGCCCAGAATAAAATGTAAAATATTGACTGATGCTAAAGAAAGAGGGGGGTTTGCCCTGCCAGACATAAAGTTGTACTATGAATCAGCAGCATTCTGCTGGTTGAAAGACTGGCTACTTCTTGAGAACACTGATATTTTGGACTTGGAAGGGTTTAACAATGCGTTTGGGTGGCATGCATATCTGTGGTACGACAAGGTTAAAGCTCTTAGAGCATTCAAAAACCATATTGTCAGGAAAGCAGTGTTTAATGTCTGGACAAGATATAAAGATTTATTAGAAAATAAGACTCCAAGGTGGTTATCACCGATGGAAGCTAAGGCTCTGAAAAGACTCAATATGGAGGCCAAGTGGCTGAAATATTGGGAGATATTAGAACAAGAAGGAGACACACTGAGATTGCAGAGTTTTGAGAAACTAAAAGATAAAGTGCGAGACTGGTTGCATTATTATCAAATTAGAGAGCCCTATAATTTGGATAAAAAAATAGGCTTCCAGGTGGAAAAATCAAAATTGGAAACAGAATTGTTAGAACCTAAAACTAAGATACTTTCAAGAATGTATAACTTGCTGTTAAAATGGAATACACAAGATGAAACGGTCAAATCAGCTATGATTAAGTGGGCGCAAGATATTGGTCATAACATTATGTTTGCTGACTGGGAACAGTTATGGACCACTGGTATGAAATTTACGGCATGTAATGCCTTAAGAGAAAATATTATGAAAATGATATACAGGTGGTACATGACCCCAGTCAAGCTTGCAAAAATTTATCATTTGCCTGATAATAAATGCTGGAAATGTAAAGAGACTGAGGGAACATTCTTTCACCTTTGGTGGACGTGCCCAAGGGTCAAGGCTTTCTGGGAAATGATCTATAATGAACTGAAAAAGGTATTTAAGTATACCTTTCTTAAGAAACCAGAGGCCTTCCTTTTGGGCATTGTCGGTCAATTGGTGTCAAAGAAAGACAGAACATTCTTTATGTATGCAACAACCGCAGCAAGGATACTCATCGCAAAATATTGGAAGACACAAGATTTGCCCACTCTGGAAGAATGGCAGATGCAAGTGATAGACTATATGGAACTGGCAGAAATGACTGGCAGAATCCGAGATCTGGGAGAAGAGTCGGTGGAAGACGACTGGAAGAAATTCAAAGAATATCTCCAAAAACATTGTAAAATGTAAAAATGTTAAAATGATGTTGGATATAAAGATAACATGGCATTAGTGACATAGTTAAAAGGAATATGTAAAAATGTTTTAAAAGAAAAGGATGAAAGGACCAAAGTAAAATTATGTCGAAATTTATCTTCTCAAAACATGCTTTGGTTCGAAAGTTTATCTCCACACAGCCTTAAATCCACAGCTTAAGTCCTTAAAACGACATTTCTGACTTGTGTGTGGGGGGGTTCTTGTTTAATCACATAAAAGAAAGAAAGGAAGGTTTTTTCCCCCCTCCCCTATCAGTCCCTTTGCCATACCGAGTCTTGGCGTATCTTCTCATGATTTAAACTTGCTCCTTCGACTCTTCTTGTTTTATCAGAGATCTCTTCTGTTAGCAGTCTTTACTCCCCCTTCTTCCTTGAAATATGTGCATTCGCTTCATCCAAATTGTTTCTTTTGAAGTTCTTGCAGCTAGTGGCGCGGATCAGAGACGGCGTCCAGGAGCGCCGAAATCCCACAGGAGGGCATTGTGCCTAGTGCCCCCATCCCCACAAATTCGGGGGTGGTATAGGGCACAGCAGGCAAGGGCAGTCCCACCCCACAATCCTGGGGGGGGGGGGTAGGGAGGCTATTTACTCCCATCACAGCCTCCAAATTACCTCGTGTGGGTCGGAGAGATGTTATTGTCAGCCATCTTCTATTGCGCCCCTAGTGGCCCCTCCAGTACTTGCCTCTTTCAGGGCTGGGAACGGGGAGGGGTGCATCAGGCATTTCTGCTCTTAACACATGCCCCCCCTTTTTAGTCCATAGCCCCAACAAATGTGCTCTGCCCCCCCCCCCCCCATGCATGAAGGTTGCGGATGACCGACGGTACCGGAAAGTGTTTGAGGATATTGTTCAGTTGATGGACAGAATGGAGAACGAAATCCTTCCCTCACTGGAGCTCAGCAGGAGGTAAAGACGAATAGGATCCTCTCCAGCCCCTTAAAGAGGGTTTGCTGCAAAAAGACCGGGGGGGGGGGGGGAGAAGCCTGCTTTATATCATGTCAGGCCCTTGGCCCATCTAGCTCAGTCTTGTTTATACTGTCTCCGAGTGGGAGGTATCGCTCCGGCGTTATTCGAACATGGCGGCGAAGGTAGTTTCCGAGTAATTTCGCTTACCCTTATCAGAGTTTTTAAGTGGTTTTAAGCGGTTTTTATCCTCCCTTGTTTTTATCCGTGAGTTTTAATGATCTGCTGGCTGTGCTGGCTGTCTTTTAGTATTTTTTAGTATCCCGCTGCTTGTGTTATCTTTGTTTTCTTTTTATCTGGGTTGCTCTGACGCCGGACTTGCCGCCATGGCTGCCGCCGCCTCCCTAACTGGGAGAGATAAGTGAAAGGTTCTCCTGGGCATAAATCCTCTGCCCTGTCGACCAGCTCTTTCCTTTAGCTTTTAGTTTATTGCATACTACGAAGTGAATTTTGCCCGACTGCTGGAACCGAGCTGTCTCGAAAATCCTAGGAACAAGGAAGAGGGGAAGGAAGAGGCTTGAACTAACTGCCTTACTGTGAGTAATTTTATGGCACCACTCTCCTGGAAGTGGTAGTATTCTTGTGAGGAAGACTAAAGGATTTAAGGAGCTCCCCAGCACAGTGCCCACAACGGTTCTCCTGCAAAATTGACTTATGGGTCATGGAAAACGTCCAAGAGACTCTGACGAGGCATTATCCTCTCCGAGGCCTAAGCAATTAAGAAAGGGTTCACCTAAAGGAGGGAGAGGCCCCGAGGAATGTACCTACTCAATAGCAACTCAAAATCGTTTCGATCCTCTAACTGCCCTTGAAACAACATCAGAAGATGAGGCCCCTGAGACGTTACAAATTGGAAACGCTAATGGTAACACAAATGGGGATGGTCCCTATCCGAAGGAGGAGTTGGTAGCCGAATCGGTCTGCACAGGATGCGAGCAACTCCATCTAATAATTAGAACTCTAAACTGTATATTTAAGAGAATTGACGGCCTATCCTCTCAGCTGCATAGCCTTCAGCAAAAACTGGATGACCAGCCGGCACAGACAGCCCAAGATGGGGCAGTAGATGTTCCATTGCGCCGGCAGGAAGCTCCACCAAACACTGATTGTATGAAGAACTGCAAATACAATCTCAACCCCGCACTGAATCGCCAATCCCTGATTCTACATCCAAGGAAGATTTCCCTAACCTTCCGGGAAAGGGACCTAAGTTGGACAACGCTACATGGGTCTAAAGAGCACCTCAGATGGCTTCTAAAACTCGAGACATCACAAATAGATCTTTGTGCTGTGCTTCCCTTAGTCCGCCAGAACAGATATCAGAGAATAATGCTGGCTTTCCGCTCTGCAAAAATCCCCTCTCTTCTTATTCAGCAAAAAGTGTTTTTGAATAGTCTTGGCATTTTTCCAACGAGGGTTTTCATGGACTCCATAATTAGACCCCTCCTATCAGAGAGATTAATCAAGGAGACGGTACAACCTTCCCATCCTGAACCACAAAAGAGGGCTGAGCTGTACACCTCATGTCGGGGCCAGACCCATAGTATCCCCACTCCTACAACTAAACACTATGATTGTGCCAGTAACTCTTTGACACCCCAGGAGGAAAGAGAGCTTATCGCCTCCTTTGGAGAGTTACCAGCGATGGAACAACAAGAAATTATAAATAGGCTGGACTCACTTAAACTCCAGCTCCTAAGTATCGCCTGCAACGGAGTTACTATGAATAATACCCACTCTAACTTAGCGGTGCCATGCCCCATGGAGGTGGAAACAACAATCCCCCAATATCCAGCATATAAGGTGCCATCGGCATTGGATGGGAAGGTCTCACTGCTGGAGGCAGACTCTTCTCCTCCCCTTCACACTGGTAACTCATCCCTGCTTTTAATAGACTTATCTGTTCCCTCTGAGATTAACCGATCAAAGAATGAATCTCAGGATAACACTCCCCTGGATAAATCGTCGCCCCTGCACCCCTCCATGCCGGACTTGGAATCAACATACATCGAAGACCATCCACGACCTGAGACGGTAGTGGCCACTCCAAGTCAGGCTTCTCCACCAAAAATCCAAAAATTACGTGAGGAAGACACTATAGTGTCGAGAGTCAACACAGAGTGGACTGAAGACCCAGCAGGACATATAAATCAAATGATCACAAGTGTTTCGGTTAGATCCCAAAAGAGGACGGCTCCAGCGGACTTGGCAGGAGCCTCTTCAGAGCCTAGTTGGGCCCGACAGCTAAAATCGTCAAATATTATCTCTACTCACCAGGATGCTAACTCTTTTCTGCCCCCCAAAAAGTCTGGCCCTTGCGACTTGATCGTGCCACAACCGACTCGCACCAGAGCAAAAGACCCACCACAACCGGCGCGCACCAGAGCAAAAGACTCACCACACCAGGACGTCAACCCTCAGCAAAGGAAAATAACGGACTTCTTTAAGGGAGCGTCCTTGCTGCATAAGAGCTTCCCACAAGAATTTAAATGACGGTTAGCCAGACAACCCAAAAAACCACCAATATCGATCCTCTGTTGGAACATCGCTGGCTGGCGTAGGAAAAAACGTGACCCAGAATTCCAGTCGTATATCAATTCGTTTCATATCATTCTATTGCAAGAAACTTGGGAGGAGGGTGAAATTGTTATAAACGGATTCGACCTTCTATCTCTTCCAGCTTGCCCCTCCCAGAAAGGAGGACGGCCGAAAGGTGGTCTAGTAATAGGTATCTCACTGAAGCTGCATTTCAAATTTTCATTAGTTTTGACTGCTCCCCCCTATGCTTTATCCGGGTTGATGTCGGGGGGGGGGGGGGGAAGTATCACTGCTAATCTCCAATGTCTACCTCCCGCCAGGGGGTTCGTCCCTTGAACTGCATGATAGATGGGAAATATTAGAAGATCATTTAGTATCATGCCGAGTTAAATATTCCAATAGCCAATCCTTAATTGGGGGTGACTTTAACGCACGCATAGCAGCAAATTGGGTCGATTTAACTAAAGCTAAATGGTGGTCTGCTCCATGCCTCGACAATTATGATTTGAGACACGCCGTGAGGAGAACCTCAAAAGACTCTAAAGTAAACGAGGCGGGAGTACTTCTTTACCAAATGGCTATTCGCTTAAACCTAGTACCCCTGAATGGTTGCTGCCCTCCCGATATACCGGGGGAGTATACCCACCTAGGCATAAAATCAAACAGTGTACTAGATTACCTTTTAGCCTCGAGTGATCTGATGCCGAAAGCTCTCTCTTTTAAGATTGACAATATTCAGTTCAGTGACCACCTTCCACTTGCTGCTATGTTTGACCTAGACTGGCACGGGGACGAGTACAGTCATCCAACTCAATTAGACACTAACACAGAAAACCCGGTAGAGGGCATTAATACGGCATTACGAGTGAAGGGTATAAAGTGGTCTGTAACGCAGGCTCAAAAATATTCTCAATTTTTTCAGCAGGAGATCGTACAAACCTATTCAGCCCTTGACATAACCTCATATGAACACGATCAAACTATTAATCTATTTGCCAATCTGTTGAATGACCTCACGTCATTCTTTACTGTCCCAACCCACCAGGTAAATCGGGCCCACTCCAAGACAGGTGCACTGTGGTTTAACCGTAATTGCAAAGAAGCCAAACAACATCTTTGTGCTATTTATAATGATTACAAATCCTCAGGGGCGACTATGCTTCCCAAGGAGTACTATCAGGCAAAATCAGCTTACAAATATGTGCAAAAAAAGGCCAAACAGGAATGGCAACTGAACCGCTGGCATGCACTTATAGCTGCCTCAAATACCCGTAATTCCCGAAAATTCTGGCTGTTGGTTAACAGAAAATCTAAAAGTTACCCACTAACCGTTATTCCTGCCCCAGTTTGGGAATCATTTCTAAGGAACTATTTTGCCTTACCAGACCTTAATATTAATAAAATCGATGGATTCTATGAGCAGCTCCCTCTTTGGCCACCCACTGACCCGGAAGAAATCCACGGACTCATTTCCAATCTCAAAGTTGGAAAAGCCCCCGGTCCCGACCTAGTCCCGGCGGAAGCTATAAAACTTCATGCACACTGGTGGGCGAAAATCCTGGCCGTTACTTTTGATGCCGTAAACAACAGTGGGAAGGTTCCAAGAATATGGAAGGATGCGATTATTATTCCAATTCATAAAAAGGGCTCGACAGATGACCCGGGAAATTACAGGAATATCAGTTTATTGTCAATAATTGGGAAAATATATGCACGGTTCTTGTTAACTAAGCTTACTAAGTGGGCCGAAAAGAACAACCTGATTGGGCCTGAACAGGCTGGTTTTAGACCGAATCAGTCAGCGGTTGATCATGTCTTAGTTTTATACCACCTTGCCCGGAAATATTCCGCCCCAAATAGAGGCCAACTTTGTGCAGCCTTTATTGATTTAAAGGCCGCTTTTGACAGCATCCCCAGGGGATTACTTTGGGGAAAATTAGCACGATGGGGAATAGACAAAAGACTTTTGTGGCTAATAACTAAATTGCATGATGGATCAGCCGCAAGGGTGAGAATCACTCCGGCCGGCGACCTCTCAAATTCAGTAACCATCAATAGAGGTGTCCGTCAAGGATGTATCCTTGCTCCGACCCTTTTTAATCTATTTATAAGTGATATGAGGGCGCCTCTGATAGATTCTCAAGAAACGATCCATGCCCCCCGCCTTGCCCAATATCGTTGCCCCCTTCTACTCTACGCAGACGACGCAGTGATCCTATCTTTCTCAAGAGTAGGCCTTAGGAGGGCACTGAAAATTTTTGATGCTTACTGCAAATCAAATTTTCTTACAATTAATCATGCCAAGTCCAAAGTTCTAATTTTCACCAAGAGTCGAAAAACCTATAATTGGAGAATAGACGGAAAAGCCATTGACCAAGTCTTTAAATTTCAATACTTGGGAGTCCTTCTCCAACACAACATGGGCTGGAAGGTCCATCTGGCATATGTATTAAATAGAGCTAAAGCCCTTTCCTTTGCGCTACTGCGTTTTTTCTTTTCAGATGGGGCTTTCCATATTCCATCAGTGTTAAAAGTTTTCAAGGCAAAGGTGATTGCAACAATAGCATATGCAATTCCAATATGGGGGTCCTTTGTTAATCTAACCCAATTGGAGGTAATCCAAAACCAGCTGCTAAGAAGGTTGCTAAAATTACCCAGGTGTGTAGGCAATACTGCTATACGTCTCGAACTAAATGTTACATCTCTAGAAACCACATTATGGAAATGCATCCTCTGTTACTGGTTGGCATTATGGCATAAACTTCCAAATCTCCACTTGATACAGTGTCTCTGGAGAGACGACTTCCCTAGCCCTTGGGCAAAAATAATACATGGGAAACTTGTGTCCTTAGGACTATCTCCATCTGAACTACTAAAATTGGATTTAATTTCTGCCAAGAGAATTATAACTCACAAATTAGAGGAGATGGATTTACAATTTAATATTGCGACAGGTGGTGGCACCTGTTCGCCGATAAACCTTGGCTTAACACCACCAACAAAGCTTCCATCTTATTTAACTACCTTATCTGTGGTGATGCACAGGTACGCCTTTATAAAGGCTAGATTCAATGTTTTCCCATCAAATGTGTTGGGTAATAGACTCTCCAACGGACAGATCTCACTCCTCTGTGACTGTAAAAGTGGATCTACAGAATCGTTATATCATATAATCTTCTGTTGTCCTATACATTCGGCTTCACGGTCCAAGTTTCTGGCCCCATATTTATCGAGAATAGCTGACAGACCTCAGGAAGCCCAAATAATATACTTATTAAACGACGAAGACTCAAGTAGATCCCTTGCAGTCGCTAGATACCTGATTAATGTCTTATTTCATAAGAGGAGAAATGGATCACTGTATGACTCTGACAGCTTAGCCAAACTTAAGAACCATCAATAAGTGCCAGAACTAAGACGCATATCCCCCAAAATCTGAGGGATTTGAATTGCGGTTGACATAGAGTGAGCTTATTGTGTATAGTTTACTTAATTGAAGTAAAATTGGTTTTATAGGGGTGTTTTAACTTGGAACTGTTTAAATTGTATTGTTTATGGATAAATTTTGATGTATTGTTTTTAGATATGGGCCAATGGCCGTAATAAACCAATCAATCAATCAATCAATCAATCAATCAATCAATCAATCCGAGTGGTTCCCCAGGATTTCCGGGGGATCTCTCCCAGCCCTACCTGGAGATGCTGGGGATAGAACCTGGGACCCTTGCATGCAAAGCAGATGCCCTTCCACTGAGCTGCAGCCTCTTCCTCACAGGCAAATACTCCAGGGGTAGCTAGTGTGGTGCCACCCAGATGTTGGACTACAACTCCCATCATCCCCAGCCAACATGGCCAGTGGCAATGGGAAGTTGCAAGTGCAGCAATATCTGGAGAGCCCCACATGGACACTCAAGAACAAACGTGGCCACTGTGTGGTGGCGTTTAGACCTGTTGCATGTGCAGTCCCCTAAATGAGAGCCCGGGGCCAAGGACAAACTTCCCCCTGGAACACGTTTCCTTGCCATCTGCTGAAGGCAAGCACTCTCTTTCCTCCCCCCCCCCCCTTTTGCTCGGCAGTTTTCGTTTGAGAATGTGAAGTTCCGGCAGCTGCAGAAGGAGAAGTTCCAGATCACAAACAACGGGCAGGTCACTCTCCATTTCTCCTTTATCCCCAAGCTCAGTGACAGCCAGTATTGGAAGCATGGCTTCGCACTGAGCCCTGCGAGGGATACTTGGAGCCCAGTGAGTCATAGAATTGTAGAGTTGGAAAGGGACCCCAAGGGTCATCTAGGGAAGGCCTTCCTTTTCTCCTCCTCTTCCCAACCCTCCTCCATCAAACCTTGGGAGTTTTGTAGAGCAGGGGAGGCTTAACATTTGTGGGCTACATTGCCCCATGCTCAAGCCTCCAAGGGCCACACGTCAAAGCAGGTGAGCCCAAAGTGTAAAAGTGTGTGTGACCAGCTTTAAACAAACACACACACAAATGAATTGAAGCCCCAAAATGCTGAAGGTTCCCAAAAAACCTTTTGGCATCGCAGGGAACCAGTGAGAGCAGTCCGTCAAAAAATTATTATTATTATTTTAAAAAATGCATATTTTTACGTTGTGGAGGAACAAAAATATATTGGGGAACATATAGAACTAGCCAAACTTTTAAAAACTCAATGAAATGTAGACTAAAAAAGAAAGTTACATTGGGGGTGCAAAAATCCTTTAGGAGACAAATAAATGCTTTCCCTTTTTATATTCTTTTGTTAGGATCACTTTCTCTTACCCCCCCCCCCCCAGTATCCTGTCACCATCTTCCGTGCAGCTGCTGCTTTGGAGGAATAGAGAGGAAAGTGGGGTGGGGGTGGGAACTGAGTCGCTTCTTTTCCTAATTCTTGAAGTTAAGGTTTCCTACATACACCTGTGAGAACAGGATGCTGTACTAGATGGGCCATTGGCCTGATCCAGCAGGCTCATATTGTGTCCTTCTGTTAAATTATTCACTATCTTAACTTTTAATTTACAAACAAACAAACTTGACTATGCCAAAGAGTGTATCTACCTGACCTCCTCCCGTTTTAGATGAGACGGCGGACATTTCCCTGGATGTGTACGTCAGCAAGGACTCTGTGACGCTTCTCAATTCAAGAGAAGATAAGATTGAGGCTATCTTTGTCCTTCACCTTGACCCTGGCAAGGACTATTTCCTCACCATCAGTGGGAGCTACCTACCAAGCTGCTTCGGGACCTCCTTGGAAGCCTTGTGCTGGATGAGGCAGCCGCTTGGCGAAGTTCCCGTCACCAGACTTATTGACCTGGTAGGGAAAGGGGTTGATTTACCTGGCTGGATGTCTACCCTTCCCACTCTGCTTGCCTGCTTGAAAAACAGCTGCTCTTCCACTCAGCAATGTGGGGGCTGGGGGTCCTCCGCTGCATTCAGCTTCTGTAGCTGTGCATCCGCTTCCTGTGTGCTGTTCATGCCCTTTGTTTGCCTTGACTGAGTCATCCCAGGTTCTGGTCCTCCCACCTGCCCTTTCGCAGGGCCACTGAACCGTGTGCATTTCCCTGCCATCTGCCCAGATACTGTTCAGCCAACGGGCTGTTTCTTTCTCTTCTCAGGGCCTGTGCCATTAACACACTTTGTTGTCTTTTCCCCACTTTTCTTTTGCTCTTGCCTTCCTCCTCTGATCTCAGGGAGAAGACAGCTTCCTAGAAAAGGTAACAGTTGGTTTGCTATCCTCTAAATGTTCTTGTAGCGGGCTCAAATCAGGTTTACACGGGGGTTGCGTTCCGAGGTACCGTGCGTTTAAATGAAATTGCGTATATTGGGGACAGCATTGGAAAAGCCTGCAAACACCCTCTAAACTTCCGGAAATCCTTTTGAAAGGCCTTTTGAAAACCAGCAGCACTTGCCAGACTCCCTGCAAAACCCCTTGCTCCAACTCTCCACAGGCCTCAAAGGTCGGTGCAAAAGCTCCTGGGAGGGAGTCTAGATGCTGTTTCCATGCCACTTTGCTGCGTTTGTGCTCTTTGGGGGGACATTTTTGCACCTTCAAGTGCCACTTCCAGCTTTGCGGCAGTGTGCATGTGCCTCGAACGCACGTAAATGGAGTTGCCTGTACTGGAAGGCACTTGTCATGGGACCAGTGGCCATGATCTTCGTTTTTTTGATATTGAGTTTCAGACCATATTTTGTGCTCTCCTCTTTCACCCTCAATAAAAGGTTCTTTAATTCCTCCTCACTTTCTGCCATCAAGGTTGTGTCATCTGCATATCTGAGGTTGTTGATATTTCTTCCGGCAATCTTAATTCCGGCTAGGGATTCATCAAGGAAACAGTGGTGACTGTCAATTTGGACAGCTGTAGACATTTAGAATCATGGAGGATAGGTTTATCAGTGGCTATTTATTGCCACTATTATCATAAACCACATGCTTTTGATTACTAGTTTCTGGGGAACATGATGGACAGAGTGTTATTGTCACCCGTGTCCCTATGGACTCCCAAGGGCATGTGGTTGGCCATTGTGGGAACAAAATGCTGATCTAACCTAGCAATGCTTCTGTGTTCTTTAGCATGCATCAGCTACTCTTGCACTAAGACTCTGATACAGTATGTGTCATTCCCCACACCAATACACACACACTCTCTCTCAAGACAGGGGCGGGGAGTATTGGCGGCGGGGGGTGGGGATGAATTGGGTCCTAATCAACAGCTTCCCTGGGGATGAGAGGAAGTGGAGTTGGAATCAAATTCTCCATCCTTGCCAACTCCTTTTAGTGATGGGCTGCTTGCCATTGCTGTGCTCCTAAAGCTCTCTTGCTCCCCCCTCCTCTCTTTCTCTTTCTCTTGAATGTGGTAGCTTGAGATAGAACTAACCACCCTGAACATTTCTGGAGAGGAAGATGGGAAGGAAGCAGGAGGCATTGTTCACCAGCTGCTGTGTGCTGCATTGCCCAGACAAAGTCGTGGGCTGGGGCTCCAGCTGTTGTTCAGTTTCTACCACTGCCTCTGCAACGTGTTCTAGACAAGGGGTGGTGAACATGTGACCCCATCATCTCATCATGCTGGCTGGGGCTGCAGCCCATCAACCTATGAAGACCCATCCATGTTCTGTTGCTGTTTTTGTTACTTATTTCCTGCCCTTCACCCTAAGGTCCCAGGGCAGGTTCCAACAATTAAAATAAAATGTTAGCCAACCCTCATGTCCACAGCTGCATATTTAGTAAGCTTTTGGGTGAACTGCACATCCGGAGTGGGAGGATTACTAGCTGCATATTAATAGGGGGAGGGGGAGCTTGGATTTGGGGTGCAAGCAATTTGTTTTTTGTTTCCCCACTTGAGATGCTTGTTGTGGCTAGGGCCAGGTGATATGTTAATTTATATATATTTTCAAATCAGCTTGAAGTCTATATAGTGATACTGGTTGCATAATTTTTGACCTGGCAATATATTGCGAATCATGATGTGTGTGTGTACTATGCAAAAAAAAAAAAACAAAGTGGGGGGAAACTGTGAAGCCAGACAATGCTTCTCTAGATTCCTGCAGCTCCTGTGCACTCTGCCGGTTCAGCTTTCCCCTGCCCTCCTGCAGGGGGCAGCAAATCACAAGAGAGCAGGCGCCAGCAAAAATCACAATGCGGGGAAAACCGTGAAGCCAGCCAATGCCTCAACATAGCTCCATCTTATTTTAGACATTGTGATATATTGGTGTATTGCAATGTTTAGCTAGTGATATATCACAGTGTTGAAAGCCAGCTATCGCCCAGCCCTAGTTGTGGCCTCAGAAGGCAAGACTTGTCCACCCAGCTGGAGCAAGGAAAGAATGCATACAGGCACACATTCTGTCAGGCTCTCATGCCAGTCCCCCTTGTCATTGGACCTCCAGGAGAAGCAGTTTCTGGATATAGTACCCCAAGATGGTGATGACTCCACTGAGCAGCCTTTGCACATACCCAAGGAGATATGGCTTTTGGTGGACCACCTCTTCAAGAATGCCTGCCACCAGGTGAGCTGAGGGGGACTGTACCATTTAAAGGATGGGTGTTGGCCGGAATCCAGTACCAGTTTTGGGGTGTGCAGGTTCCAAACGTCACAATTTATTTATATCTTAGCTACCAACTCGCTCTTACAAACTCCTGCTGTGAGTATAGTGGCACCTTGGTGGAGCGGCAGCGGGTGGGACATCCAGCATACGGTCTTCCTTAGAGCGGCTCAGAAGAACCCAAGTGTTCACAACCATTGTCTGTCTCTCCCTAGCAAAGCGGCTCTCTGAGACTCGCCACTGGAAGAAGCGGGGAATGATTTCACTCTCCCATTGCCCAAAATCATGAGAGGGGTAGTAGGAATGCTACTGTGGAAAGCAGGCGGGATACAATTCTCAGCCCTTGTGCCAGCTCTCTTGGTGATGGGCTTCTCTCCATTGTGGCATTCCTCGATCTCACATTATGCACCCCAGGGCTGGATTGTTCTTCATGCTATCCAGGATGTACCTCATCCCTTCCGAATGCATGGGTGATACTCTGCTTCAGGAGGACCTCTTCCAGACCCCGGGGACGCAGGACGAGCTGCAGGAGATAACTGAGTGCCTGGACACCAGCATTCCTGAGACGATCCGTATCCTCTTTGGGGGACATTGTTGGGGAGCAGGGCTGTTTGGTGGTTTTGTTTAGCTCTTGGCTGGAGTGGACCTCACTTTTATATACCTGGTGGCTTAGGTTCCTAGGCCACCCCATCCTTAAGGCTCTGGGACACATCAAAATGAAATGCCCACAGTAAAGTCCAGTCATGCATCCAAACAACTTAACAGCTTTAACCCCCATTTGAAAACATCAGCCTGGCTAGATAGAGCAGAGGTGGGGAATCTTGACAGGCCCGCAGGCCCCACATCTAGCATCATACGTGGTATCAGGTGTGGAGACAGGTAAAGACATGGCTGCAAAGGAGCTTCAAGGGTGCATTCAATTGTTCTTTGGCAAGCAGGGTTTGTTGACCGCACTTTTGGAGTTGACCACCAGTATTTGTTGTTTGGATTGATACTATTGTATATAAAAATCCATTTTAAAGTGAGCATTGCTGCTAAGCACCCCTAGAGGAGGACTGTGTTATAACTGGGGTTTTTCCACTGCAGCTGGCTAAGAAACTTTTTCCAAAACAAAAACCTGACTGTGAGAGTGACCTTGAGAGAGATAAAGTAATGGATCAACTCCAACCTCAGGATAAACCTCCAAGAGTAAAAACTAGACAGCAGCAGCGAAGACAATCAATTGTAGCTCCTCCAGCTCCAGAAAAGGAAGAAACTGGGCAATCTGGAGTAAAAGGTGGGGGCTCGGATGAGACACTCAGTGCATCACTAGACAAAATTTTTGGAGCCTTGGAAAAATTGTCAGCTAAGATTGATTTGAACACCACAACTATTAGCTCTCTATTATCTCAAATACACAGGCTATTGACAGGTTGCTGCCGGAATCTAAAGAGACAAGAAGGATTGCAGAGGAGGCTAAAGGAAAGGCACTGGAAGTAGAGGGAAAGATCCAGCCAATTAATAGACAATTAGAAGACCACAAGACGCAATTGTCCTTATTTGAACTTAAAGATAAACAGGCCAACCTAAGAATTAGAGCGGTCCCAGAAGTGGAAGGAGACAATTTGAGTGAATTTTTGACACAGGAATTTGAAGAATTCTGGGGCTTAGACCCAGATAAAGATTTCAAGATAGTGACGGCCTTTAGATTTGGCAAGGGCGGTAAAGGAAAAAAGAACAAAGCAAGAGTTTGTTTGATTACACTTAGATCTAAGGAAGAGAGAGACAATATTCTGAGTTTGCACTACAAGAAATCACTGGAGATAGAGGACTCCAGGATTGAGATTTATAGAGATATCCCGAAACACCTTTTGGACCTTAGGGCCATGTCAGGGAACTGCCATCAGAGGGACAGGTGGTGGAGAGGCTCCAGGAGAATAGGAGAGACTCTACAGCAGAAGAAGGAACCAGTAGGGGGAGAGCAGGAGTTCCAGCGGAAGGGGAGTCGGGGGAGAGGCTCTGGGATACTTCTAGTGAGAATAGTGAAGAGGTAACAAGACCCCCGTTAGGAACTCCCACCCTTCGCCGGAAACTGTCACGCAGAGAGTCACGAAGGCGCATGTCCGTCAAACAGCTTTTATGTTGGAGTAAGTTCCGTAGACGCCCACTGTCAGATTCTACCAGCGACTGACGGAGTCATGCTTTGGGGGCTCCGTTAGTGCCTAGGTTTGGGTGACCAGCCAAACCCCAGAGGGATCAAGCTTTTACGCACAAGCAGCTCATTATCCCATCACAGCAATCTGACAGTCTTTGAAAGCAGCTTGTGCAAGCAGAGGGCATCATGAGCGAACCAGCCGGAACCGGAGGAGCTGGAGCTGGAGCAGGTCCAAGCCTGGAAGAAAGGTACAGGGCATTGGAGGTCCAGCTCGTGCTGCAAACGGCGAGGCTCGAGGAGAGGAGGGCTCAAGATGCGGATAAGGGAAAAACCACCCCACTTGCCAGAAAGGTGCCTGGATTGGTGCAGAAATTTGGGGGGGGGGGATCCCAGGAACTATCAAGCCTTTAGGACAGAGATGCAATATGCTCTCAATCTACTGTTTGATGACTTCCCCGATGAGAACTCTAGAGTGGCGTACGTGATTGGCCATCTAGGGGGAGGGGCGAGGGACTGGATTAGGCCCCTGATGGCAGCCAATAATGAAATCTTAAAGGACACAATGAAATTTTTTCGCGCCATGGACTTGATGTTTTCCAGCGAGATTGAGCAAGGGGTGGTGCGCAGGCAGTTAATGGCGTGTAAACAGGGGAGCCGATCTGTACGTGAGTACTGGACTGAGTTCACCATGCTGATTCATAGACTGGGGTGGGACCTTGCGAGTGAACCTATTCAAATGCTGTTTGAAGAAGGGCTCTCTCCGGCAGTGAAAGATGAACTTTCCCGGGCGCCTAGGGCGGAGTCTATGGACCAGCTGACTAAATCTGCGCTGTCCATAGGAGCGCGCCAGGAAGCCAGAGCTTTGGAAAAGCGGGAAGGAAAGGGGGAACGTTGGAAGGACTTCCGCATTCCGGAGATTCCGGAGCAGCCTTTCCCGCCAGCAGAGCCGATGGAACTTGGAACAGCGCGCGTGCGCGCAGTTTCAAACACCAGTGAAGGGCGGAAGAAGGAGGGAAAGAGCGCCAAGAGATGTTATCTCTGCCAACAGCCAGGTCACTTTGCCAGAGTCTGTCCGCAAAGGAAGGAATGGCAAGGGATGGCGGGAACTGTTGGGGGAAAGGAGGAAGAAGAAATCAAGGAGCAAGTAAAAGCCAACACCTGGCTGCCAACATCAGGGCACAGCAGCCAGGCCAGGGAGTAGTGAATGTGCCCACGCCGGAACCTCCAAGACCAGCGCTTGTGATAGAGGTGTTGCTGGAACTGGCAAACGGACACCCACTAAAGATAAAAGCGCTATTGGATTCAGGTAGTTCCTGTAATTTCATGAGTAAGGAGTTTGCAGCTAAACACCAGATACAGACTATCCCATTAAGTAAGCCTTTGCAGGTTACCACGATTGATGGGAGGGAACTGTTGGGAGGAGAAGTGAGCCAACAGACTGTACCAATGATAATGAGGGTGGCAAGACACACAGAACTGATAGCGTTTAATGTAGCCACCTTGGGAGGAGCTCCTATTATTTTGGGAATGAGCTGGCTGGCACTACACGATCCGCTAGTAGGCTGGCATCAGAGAGTGGTTTCCTTTGGATCAGCACATTGCCTAGAACACTGCAAGGAGGGAGAGGCTCAGGCAGGGGCCAGGGCCACTCTAGCAGGGATGGAAGTGATGGACAAGGGGAAGGTGCCACCACAATACGCTGACTTGATTGACGTCTTTAGCGAAAAGGAAGCAGATAAACTGCCCCCGCACAGACCCTTTGACTGTCAAATTAACTTACTCCCAGGAGCACAATTGCCAGTGGGCAAGCTGTATGCAATGTCAGACAGTGAGATGCAGGAGTTAAGGGAGTTCATTGACAAGAACCTCAAGCGAGGTTTCATCAGAGAGTCATGAGCGGTGGGGGGCAGCCCAGTGTTCTTTGTGGACAAAAAAAACACGGGTAAACCCAGGCTTGTGTGTGATTTCAGGGCCCTAAATGCAGTGTCAGAACCAGTGACGTTCCCTATGCCTAGAATTGATGACATTCTGACACGGGTGAGAAAAGGGAAAATTTTTACCAAGCTGGACCTTAGAGGGGCATATAACTTGATACGTGTGAGAAAGGGGGATGAGTGGAAAACCACTATGTTCACCCCCTTGGGGGCCTTTGAGTACCTCGTTATGCCCTTCGGTCTACAGGCGGGCTCAGCCTGTTTTCAATCGTTCATGAATCACGTCCTGGGGCCATTGCTCTACAAGAACTGCGTAGCGTTCTTAGATGACGTCCTGGTATACTCAGAGAATGAGGAGCAGCATGTGCGAGATGTAAGAGAAGTACTAAGCAAACTGCGAGAAAATCGGCTGTGGGTGAAACTGGAGAAGTGTCAGTTTCATACCAGGGAGGTGGAATTCCTGGGGTACCGGTTGTCTGACAAGGGATTGGCCATGGATCCCAGCAAGGTTCAAGCGGTACTGGAATGGAAAACACCAAAGACCAAGAAGGACGTGCAAAGATTCCTGGGCTTCGGAAACTTCTATAGGAAGTTCATCAAAAACTTTGCCCATTTAACAGTGCCCATCACGGATTGTCTTAGCAGCAAGAAAAAATTTTTTTGGACGGAAGAAGCGCAGCGGGCGTTCGAACACTTAAAGCAGGCGTTTGCGTCGGAAGAGCAACTTTTGCACGTAGATCTACAACAACCAATGAGGGTGGAGACTGACGCGTCAGACCGAGCGGTGGGGGCCGTGCTTCTCCAGCCGGGAAAAGATACGTCCGAAAGGAGACCGTGTGCGTTCTTCTCGCGGAAGTTGAACAAATCCGAGAGGAACTACACAGTATACGACCGAGAACTGCTCGCCATTCATGAAGCATTCCGGAGATGGCGGCACTTGCTGATTGGGGCGCAGCACAAGGTTCAAGTCCGAACTGACCACAAAAATCTGGAATACTGGAGAACAGCACGAGTGCTGAACCAGAGACAAGTGAGATGGGCCCAGGAGTTCTCCAAATTCCACTTTGAGATTCGTTACGTGCCAGGCTCCGAGAACGTGAGGGCGGACGCTCTCTCCAGGAAACCTGAGTACTTAGAGGGGGAGGGAGCGCCTGAGGCAAGGCATGTAATCCCTGAAGACCGCTGGGTGTGTGGGGCGGCATTGGTGGGGCAGAGGGAACTGATAGAGGGTACTGAGAACGATGAATACGCCCAAGAGAAATTCAGAGAACTCAGGAGGACAGAGGAGAACACATGGGGGTTTGAAGAAAAGAGCGGGGCGTTGTATTACAAAGGGGCACTGTACATACCAGATGGGGAACTGAGGGGCAGAGTACTCAAGCAGTTGCATGACAGCCCCACAGCGGGGCATTTTGGACAGCACAAAACCATGTGGTTGGTTACCAGGGAGTTTTGGTGGCCCAAGGTGAGGGAGGACGTACGGGAATATGTCAGGGATTGCGACAGGTGCCAGCGAGCGAAAGGGGAGAGGGTGGCGCCAGCGGGGCTAGTACAACCCTTACCCACACCAGAAAGGCCATGGGGGGCAGTATCCATAGATTTTATGACGGACCTGCCAAAATCCAAGGGCAAAACAGCTGTCATGGTGGTGGTAGATCTATTAACTAAGATGTGTCATTTTATAGCCTGTTCCCATGCGGTCACCGCGGAGGAAACCGCCAAGTTATTTG
The DNA here is from genome assembly GCF_964106915.1 of Podarcis gaigeae. Classification (NCBI taxonomy): domain Eukaryota; kingdom Metazoa; phylum Chordata; class Lepidosauria; order Squamata; family Lacertidae; genus Podarcis; species Podarcis gaigeae. The sequence goes on from NC_139695.1 coordinate 22,909,687, forward strand.
TAGAGCATATTTTCAGGTTGCATGGCGCCCCCTTGAGGGTGTTCAGCGACAGAGGGAAACAGTTTACTTCCAGGTTCTGGAGGAAACTTATGAGCTTACTGCACGTGGAACTCAATTTCTCAACTGCCCGGCACCCAGAAACAAATGGGCAAGCGGAAAGGGCAAACGGGATTTTACAACAATACCTGAGGTGTTATGTAAAAGACAGAGAAAATGACTGGGTAGATAAGTTACCTCTGGCAGAATTTGCCTACAACAACGCGGAGAACGTGTCCACAGGGATGAGTCCTTTTCTGGCAAATTATGGGTGTCATCCCCGGGCATTTCCAGGAGAAGGAGGGGAGAGGTGGAGCGTGCCGGCGGCGGAACACTTTTTTGAAGAGATGGAAGCGATCCACCGTCAGCTTCAACTTAACTTAGAGAAAGCCAAGGAAGAATATAAGAAACAAGCAGACAGAAATAGGAGGGAAGGTGAAACTATAAGGGTGGGAAACCGGGTGTGGCTATCCACCCAAGGACTACCGTTCAAGGGAGGGAGTAAGAAATTGAGACCCAAAAGATTGGGACCCTTTGAGGTCATACAGCAGGTCAACCCAGTAACATTCAAACTCAGACTGCCCAGTCACATGAAATTGCACCCAGTATTTCACAGGTCATTACTGTCGCCGTACCGAGAGGGACGTGAGTGGGGGGAGCGTGAGAGAGAGGTCACCCAAACGCCCGTGATAGAAGAGAGAGAACGCGACATGAACGTGGCAGGAATCATTGATTCCAGGTGGAAGGGGAATCAGGTGGAATATCTGGTAGAATGGGAGGGGGAAGTTGAGTCGGAAAACACTTGGGTACCAGCAGAGTTAGTCAAGGACGAGGTTTTAATAGAAACATTTCATCAGCGTTTCCCAAAAAAACCGCAACCCGTGGCACGATTTAGAAGGGAACACTTTGGGACCACCGATGAGGAAGGGGAGTTTGAAGGGTTCCCTGAGTCAGGGGTGGGTGAGGAAGCCGACTCCGACGAAGAAGAGGAAGACGAGGAGAGAGACGGTACGCCGTGGTTAGAAGTGTTTGAATCCTCGGACGACGAGGAGAGTTCCTTCAGGGGCTTTCCGCCCTCACCGCCAGTGGGAGAGGAGGCGGGGGGGGTGAAGGGGGCCCTGGGGGGGAGGTGGATGTCAGGGAACTGCCATCGGAGGGACAGGTGGTGGAGAGGCTCCAGGAGAATAGGAGAGACTCTACAGCAGAAGAAGGAACCAGTAGGGGAAGAGCAGGAGTTCCAGCGGAAGGGGAGTCGGGGGAGAGGCTCTGGGATACTTCTAGTGAGAATAGTGAAGAGGTAACAAGACCCCCGTTAGGAACTCCCACCCTTCGCCGGAAACTGTCACGCAGAGAGTCACGAAGGCGCATGTCCGTCAAACAGCTTTTATGTTGGAGTAAGTTCCGTAGACGCCCACTGTCAGATTCTACCAGCGACTGACGGAGTCATGCTTTGGGGGCTCCGTTAGTGCCTAGGTTTGGGTGACCAGCCAAACCCCAGAGGGATCAAGCTTTTACGCACAAGCAGCTCATTATCCCATCACAGGCCAAATACGCAGACTTGGTGTACTTGCTAAGAAGAAATAGCATTATTTTCAGGTGGGAGTTTCCCCAGGGTTTGTCTTTTACCTATAAAGGGCGAAAGGTGAGAATCCGATCAGAGGAGGATAAAGAGAGATTTCTGAAAGACCACGAGGAACATCTACGAAAAGAGTCAGAGGAAGGAGAACCGAAGATACCAAAGCCTGGGGCTTTGGACACAGCAAAGTTGCCACTAAGTTTGGATAGTCTAGAGAAAGTGAGACCACCAACACACCAAGAACAGTTACTGGGAGCAGTTGGAGGAACAGAATAATTATACAATGTCTCTACAGGTACTAAGCTGGAACATTAGAGGGCTGAACTCTCCTGATAAAAGGAAGAAAATTTTTCATTTGTTAAAAAAGGAGAAATTGGACTTGATTTGTTTGCAAGAAACCCATGTGACTAGAACACATGGAAAAGTTCTAATTAATAAAAGGTTAGGTCAAGAATTTATTTCATCTGATAAGGTGAAAAAGAGAGGAGTTGTGATTTATGCAAAAGAAAGTTTGACACCTAAATTTGTTTTTAAAGATGACCAAGGAAGATTTGTGGCAATTGAGATACAATTTCAAGGAGAGAAGTTTTTGATTGTAGGGATATATGCACCAAATGAGGGGAAATCAGAATTTTTTAAGAAACTGCATGAGACACTGTTGGACTTTATGGATCACATCATCATTATGCTCGGAGATATGAATGGAGTGGTTTCGACAAATATGGATAAATCAGAAAGACAAGTGGTAACTAAAGATGGAAGACTACCGAAAACTTTTTTTGAATTGACAGACAATATGGACTTGATTGACACTTGGAGAACTAAGAACCCCCTAGGTAAAGAGGGAACTTTCTTTTCTGAAGCCCAAAAGACTTGGACAATAATTGACCAAATCTGGATCACTAGAGGACTGGCACCCAAGATTCGAAGGGTGGAAATCTGCCCAAAAACTTGCTCCGACCATAACCCTGTGAAAATGGAAATGAAAGTAACATCGACTGGCTCCTTTAGATGGAGGATGAATGACACATTGTTCAGAGATGAGGAAATTATTAAGAAGGCCCATAAAATTATGAGAGATTATTTCGAGATAAATTTGAAGACTTCTGTGGAAAAAAGAGTAATTTGGGACGCTAGCAAGGCCGTAATGAGAGGATTTCTGATTCAACAAAACGCAATAAAAAAGAGAATTCAAGAGGAGAAAAAAGAAAAGATCTTGGGAAAAATAAGAGAAGGAGAGAAGAAACTTAGATCTAAACCAAAGTCACAAGAGATTTTAAAAGAAATTAAGCTACATCAAGTACAATACATGAAAATGATAAATCAAGAGATTGAATGGAAGATTAAACAGATGAGACAAAAGACTTTTGATTCAGCGAATAAATGTGGGAAGTTGCTAGCATGGCAGTTGAAGAAGAGACAAAAATTAAATACTGTTACTAACCTTGAAGTTAACGGAAAGAATATACAGAATCCACAGGAGATAAGAGACTGTTTTCAGAGATATTTCAAAAAGCTGTATACACAAGGGCCACAGAACGAGACTGAAATTGACCAATTTTTGAAAACTAATGGATTACAAAAAATTACTCAAGAAAATAAATTGTTTTTGAACCACAAAATAACAGAACAAGAGGTGGAAGGTGCCATTCAGAATATGCAGTTGGGCAAATCTCCAGGGCCTGATGGACTAACCTCCAAATACTATAGAACTTTGTTTTTGTTTTTTTAATGATATTTATTGGAGTTTCAAATAATACATAAAACAGTAAAAGAAAAAAGAAAAAGAAAAAAAGAAAAATGCAACATTTACAATCCATATTTTCAATACCTTTTTTCGTCAACTTCCCCTCGCCTCCCCTTCTTGTATTCCATATCCAAAAGTTTGTTCAGCAAGTTCTTATCCCTAAATTTTAACCTTAATTTATTGTTATGTTAAATTCAATTTATATATAAACTTTTAGCTTATATACATCAATCATTATACTTAAAGACTTTTCCTAAGATCGTCCCAGTTTCCCTTCCACGAATTCCCCATTTTACAACTAGTGGCAACTGTCAGGGAACTGCCATCGGAGCGCAGGGTGGTGGAGAGGCTCTCGGATGCTGGGAGACCCTCGGATGCTGAGGAGGGAACCAGCAGGGGGAGAGGGAGAGTTTCCGCTGAAGAAGGAGGGGAGGAGGAGACAGTGTTGGAGGTGAGGCACAGAGACGCTTCAAGCGAGACCAGTGGTGAGAGCTCGGGGCCTCCCCTTGGGACGCCCACTCTGCGCAGAAAGCTGTCGCGCAGAGAATCAAGGAGGAGACTTTCTGTCAAAGAACTTTTATGTTGGAAGAAATTCAGGAAACGCCCACTGACGGATTCTGCCAGTGATTAAGGCAGCCACGCACTCATGGCTGTCCGGCTAGAGAGAGTTTAAAACTAACCACAAAACTGGGAGCGTTTTAGCGCTTACGCACAAGCAACCCCTTATGCCATTACAGAAATCCGTCAGTCTTTGACGTTGTTTGTGCGAAGGAAGGGCATCATGAGCAACCCAACGGGAGTCGGAGGAGCGGAGGGAGCCGGAGGAGGACCAACTCTGGAGGAGAGAAACAGAGATTTGGAACACCAGCTGGCTCTGCTAACAACGCGACTCGATGAAAGGCGAGCTCAGGATGCACAGGGGAAACCCACCCCCATTGCAAGGAAGGTACCGGGACTGGTGCATAAATTCGGGGGGGATCCAAAGGACTACCAAGCCTTTAAGACAGAGATGCAGTATGCTCTGAACCTGCAGTATGATGACTTTGCCGACGAGGGGGCGAGAGTAGCCTTTGTGATCGGACACCTGGAAGGAGGGGCTAGAGAATGGGTTAGACCCCTGATGGCATCGGATAATGACGCCTTGAAAGACTTGAGGAAATTTCTTTTAGCTATGGACTTGATGTTTTCCAGCCAGATTGAGCAGGGCATTGTACACAGGCAGTTGATGGCGTGCAAACAGGGGAATCAATCAGTCCGAGAGTACTGGGCACGATTTGCTATGATCATACACAGACTGGGGTGGGATCTGGCTTCGGACCCGATACAGATGTTATTCGAAGAAGGCCTAGCCCCTGCAGTGAAAGATGAACTTTCCCGCGCGCCCCGCCCGCAGTCGATGGATCAGCTGACCAAGGCTGCGCTTGCGATTGGTGCACGACAGGAAGCAAGGGCTCTAGAGAAGCGGGAAGGCAGAGGAGAGCGGTGGAATGATTTCCTCATTCCTGAGATGCCAGAACAGTCTTCCCAGCCAGTGGAGCCAATGGAAATTGGAGGCATGCGCGCGCGCGCGCGTGGGGCTTCAAATTCAAACGAAGGGCGGAAGAAGGAGGGGAAAGCCGCCAAAAAGTGTTTCCTCTGCCAACAGCCAGGACATTTTGCCAGGGTCTGACCTCAAAGAAAGGCATGGCAAGGAATGGTGGGGGCTGTTGGGAGTGAGGAGGAGGGGGTTAAGGAGCAGGTAAAAGCCAACGCCTGGCTGCTGACGACAGGGCACAGCAACCAGGCCAAGGACCAGTGAACGTGCCCAAGCCTGAACCCCCCCCGAGCAGCCATCGCCATAGGGGTGGTGCTAGAGCTACCCAACGGACATCCACTCACGATAAAAGCGCTGTTAGACTCAGGCAGCTCTTGCAATTTCATGAGTAAGGAATTCACGTCAGAGCATCAGATGCAGACTCTGCCCCTAAGTAGTCCTTTGCAAGTCACCACAATTGATGGGAGGGAACTTCTGGGGGGAGAAGTAACCCAACAGACTGTCCCCATGAGAATGAGGGTGGCCAGGCACACGGAAGTCATTGCCTTTCACGTAGCCACCCTAGCGGGACCACCCATCATATTGGGAAAGAGCTGGCTGGCGCTACATGATCCGTTAGTGGGATGGCACCAGCGGACGGTCTCTTTCGGGTCAGCTCACTGCTTGGAACACTGCCATGGGGGGGGGGGGACCCGGGGATGGCAATGGCCAGTTTGGCAGGACTGGCGGTGGGGAAAAAAGGAGAAATACCACCGCAATAAGCCGACCTGTGTGACGTCTTCAGTGAAAAGGAAGCAGATAGACTACCCCCTCATAGGCCCTTTGACTGTCAAATCAACCTACTCCCAGGAGCTCAGCTGCCAGTGGGCAAACTGTACGCCATGTCGGACAGGGAGATGCAGGAGTTAAGGGAATTTATAGACAAGAACCTAAAGAGAGGTTTCATAAGGGAGTCGAGAGCGGTGGGGGGCAGTCCAGTGTTTTTTGTAGACAAAAAAGACACTAATAAGCCCAGGCTTGTAGTGGACATTCGGGCTGTCAATTCGGTGTCAGAACCAGTAGCCTTCCCCATGCCCAGGGTTGACGACATTTTGACCAGGGTTAGGAAGGGAAAGATTTTTACCAAGCTGGACCTGATCAGAATGAGGGAGGGGGATGAATGGAAAACCACCATGTTTACCCCCCTGGGGGCCTTCAAGTACCTCGTTATGCCTTTTGGATTACAAGGGGGTTCAGCATGCTTTCAATCTTTCATGCATCACGTTCTAGGACCCTTGCTGTACAAGAACTGTGTAGCCTTCTTAGATGACGTGTTGATCTACTCAGAGGACGTGGAGCAGCATGTCAGAGATGTCCGGGAAGTGCTAAGCAGGTTACAGGCGAACCAGCTATGGGTCAAACTGGAGAAGTGCCAGTTCCATACAAGAGAGGTGGAATTCCTGGGGTACCGGTTGTCCGACAAGGGATTATCCATGGACCCGGGCAAGGTACAAGCGGTATTGGAATGGAAGACACCTAAGACCAGGAAGGACGTGCAGAGATTCCTGGGGTTTGGAAATTTCTATCAGAAGTTCATCAAAAACTTTGCCCACTTAACTGCACCCATCACCGATTGCCTCAGTAGCAAGAAGAAGTTCGTATGGACGGAAGAGGCACAGCAATCTTTTGACCAACTAAAGAAGGCGTTCGCTTCGGAAGAACAGCTCTTGCACGTGGATCTGCAGAAACCAATGAGGGGGGAGACCGATGCATCAGACCGAGCGGTAGGGGCAGTACTGCTCCAGCCGGGAAGAGATCCGTCCGACTGGAGACCGTGTGCTTTCTTCTCCAGGAAGTTGAACAAGTCGGAACGGAACTACACAGTGTACGACAGGGAACTGCTGGCCATTTATGAAGCATTTCGACGCTGGAGACATCTACTAATAGGGGCACAACACAAGATCCAGGTGTGCACAGACCATAAGAACCTGGAATACTGGAGGACGGCAAGGGTACTCAACCAGAGACAAGTGCGATGGGCACAGGAGTTTTCCAAGTTCCATTTTGAAATTCGCTACGTACCGGGGGAAGAAAACGTAAGGGCGGACGCTCTCTCCCGGAAGCCAGAATATATGGAGGGAGAGGGAGCACCGGAAGAAAGACATGTGATACCCAAGGACCACTGGGTGTGTGGGGCAGTATTGGTTGGGCAACGAGAACTGGCAGAGGGGACCGAGGGCGACGAGTACGCCCAAAACAAGCTCAGAGAGCTCCGGGGAACAGGGGAAAACCCAAGGGGTTTTGAGGAAAAAAATGGGGCGCTGTACTACGGGGGGCGTTGTATATACCAGAAGGGCAATTGAGGAGTAGAGTACTCAAACAATTACACGACAGCCCCACGGCAGGACATTTTGGTCAACACAAAACCATGTTGCTAGTCACCAGGCAGTTCTGGTGGCCAAAGGTGAGGGAAGATGTACGGGAATATGTCAGGGGGTGCGACCGCTGCCAGCGAGCCAAAGGGGAGAGGGCAGCACCAGCGGGGTTGCTGGAACCATTACCCACACCAGAAAGGCCATGGGAGGCAGTGTCCATAGATTTTATGACAGATTTGCCCAAATCTAGGGGGAAAACGGCGGTCATGGTGGTAGTCGACTTGTTAACTAAGATGTGTCATTTTATAGCTTGCTCACATGCGGTGACGGCGGAGGAAACCGCCAGGCTGTTTGTAGAACACATTTTTAGGTTGCATGGCGCCCCCTTGAGGGTGGTCTCTGACAGAGGAAAACAATTCACGTCCAGGTTCTGGAGGAAGCTCATGAGCCTACTGCACATGGAGGTCAATTTCTCGACGGCCAGACACCCAGAAACCAACGGGCAAGCGGAAAGGGCAAACAGTATTTTGCAACAATACTTGAGGTGTTATGTCAATGAGAGGGAGAGTGACTGGGTGGAGAAATTAGCCCTGGCCGAATTTGCCTACAATAATGCCGAGCATGTGTCCACGGGCATGAGTCCATTTATGGCCAATTATGGTTGTCACCCTAGGGCCTTTCCAGGGGGAGGGGAGGAAAGATGGAGTGTACCGGCGGCAGAACATTTTGTAGAAGAAATGGAAGCAATACACCAACAGCTGAAGTTGAATTTAGAGAGGGCCAAGGAAGCGTACAAAAGGCAGGCAGATAGGAGCAGGAGGGAAGGAGAGACCATAAGGGTTGGGGACCGGGTGTGGTTGTCAACACAAGGGTTACCGTTCAAGCGAGGTTGCAAGAAATTGAGACCGAGACGACTGGGCCCCTTCGAGGTTACACAACAGGTGAATCCGGTGGCCTTTAGGCTCAACCTGCCAGACAACATGAAACTACATCCAGTATTTCATAGATCCTTACTATCACCATACAGGGAAGGGCAGGAATTCCAGGGACTGGAGGGAGAGGTTCCCGCGGCACCTGGTAGACACTTATCTGATAATATGAGGAATATAATCAATATTCTAGAAAAGTTACAAGCGAATATCAATACAGAAGCAGTCTTGATATTTGTAGATGCGGAGAAAGCCTTTGATAACATTTCTTGGAGTTTTATGAAGAAAAATCTTCAGGGGATGGGGGTAGGACAAAACTTTGAAAATGGTATAGGTGTGATTTATTCTGAGAAAAAGGCTAAATTGATAGTGAATAACATGGTGACAGATGAGTTTAAGATTGAGAAAGGGACACCACAAGGCTGCCCAATTTCCCCATTACTTTTTATTTCAGTCCTGGAAGTTTTGCTTAATATGATAAGAAGGGACCACTTGATACAGGGTATTCAGGTCGGAGTTAAACATTACAAACTTAAAGCTTTTGCAGATGACCTCGTTTTGACATTACAGGAGCCAATAGCTAGTACTAAGAGAGCATTAGAATTGATCCAGGACTTTGGTCAGGTGGCAGGATTCAAGCTAAATAAGACAAAAACTAAGGTTTTGGAAAAAAATTTGACCCCGATTGTAAGAGAAAGGATTCAGAAGGAGACAGATTTAATATTGGTAAAGAAGGTAAAATACCTGGGGGTGAATATGACTTCTAAGAATGTTAATTTATTTAAAGATAATTATGAAAAATGTTGGTCAGAAGTGAAAAAAGATTTGGAAATTTGGACAAACCTGAAGCTTTCCTTGCTAGGCCGAATTGCTGTTATTAAGATGAATGTATTGCCAAGAATGCTGTTTTTGTTTCAATCGCTGCAAATTATTGATAAGATGGATTGTTTTAAGAGGTGGCAAAGAGATATCTCCAGATTTGTCGGGCAGGGCAAAAAGCCCAGAATAAAATTTAAGATACTTACGGATACTAAAGATAGAGGGGGATTCGTCCTGCCAGATCTTAAACTTTACTATGAATCAACAGCTTTTTGCTGGTTGAAGGAATGGCTACTTCTTGAAAACACAGACATCTTAGATCTTGAAGGTCATGATAATGTATTTGGATGGCATGCATATTTGTGGTATGGCAAGGTTAAAGAACATAAGGCGTTCAAAAACCATATTGTCAGGAAAGCACTGTTTAATGTATGGTCGAGATATAAAGATTTTTTGGAAAGTAAAACCCCAAGGTGGCTCTCACCTATGGAAGTGAAAGCTTTGAAAAAACTTAACATGGAGACAAAATGGCCAAAGTATTGGGAAAATTTGGAAGGGGAGGGTGATAAATTGAAACTGCAGAGTTATGAGAAGCTTAAAGATAAGGTGCGAGATTGGCTACATTATTTTCAAATAAGAGAGGTCTATAACCAAGACAAAAAAGTGGGCTTCCAGGTGGAAAAATCAAAGTTAGAGACAGAATTGTTAGAACCCAATGCTAGGATATTGTCAAGAATGTACAATCTGCTGTTGAAATGGAATACTGAGGAAGAAACGGTAAAATCTGCAATGATAAAATGGGCACAAGATATAGGATATAACATTATGTTTGCTGACTGGGAAAAGTTGTGGACCACCGGGATTAAATTTACGGCATGTAACGCCTTAAGAGAGAATATTATGAAAATGATGTACAGGTGGTACATGACCCCAGTCAAGCTTGCAAAAATCTATCATCTGCCCGATAACAAATGTTGGAAATGTAAAGAAACTGAAGGTACATTCTTTCACCTTTGGTGGACGTGCCCAAGGATTAAGGCTTTCTGGGAAATGATATATAATGAATTGAAGAAAGTACTTAAGTACACTTTCCCTAAGAAACCAGAGGCCTTTCTCCTGGGCATAGTCGGCCAATCGGTGGTAAAGAAGGATAGAACTTTCTTTATGTACGCTACAGCAGCAGCAAGAATACTCATCGCAAAGCATTGGAAGACACAAGACCTACCCACTCTGGAAGAATGGCAGATGCAAGTAATGGAGTACATGGAGATGGCGGAAATGACTGGCAGAATCCGAGATCAGGGAGAAGAGTCGGTGGAAGAAGATTGGAAGAAATTTAAAATTTACTTACAGAAATAATGTAAAATTTTTGAATGTGAATGACGTTGGAATGAAACGAAGTGGCTCTAGCAATATGATTAGAAGTTACAATAAGTGAGGAAAATAACTAAGGGTAAAATAAGAGGGTATGAATTTGCTGAACAAACCTATAAATGGAATACAAAAAAGGGAGGTGTGAGGAAGTCATGAAAATAAGTTAATGAGAGGTACAATATTTGAAAGAGTGATTTTTTTCTTTTTAATTTTGCTTTTTAAATTTTGTTTTTTGTTTTTTGTCTGTTTCTGTGTTTTTGTTTTTAAACTTCTATTTGTAAAATCTTAATAAATATTATCATAAAAAAAATAAGGCTGCCGTATCTGAAACGTGCTCTGACTGTTAGCTGTCAAAGAGAGATACATTGTTTTCAACTGTTTTTAACTGTCCCCCTCTGACTTTAAAGGGAGAAAAAAGTAACTGAAAATTGAAACTAAATTTCCTGCTTGAGTTATGCTTTAAAAGGAGTTATTTTGGATCAATACAAGTACGGATTGTAACTGTTTCCCCCTAGAGGAAGTTGTGGAAACTGTTACAAGAGCTGGATCAGGGGAATTTTCCATTAGAAAGATAAAACTGCCTGACTGTGGGATTGACCTTGGACTTTCTGAGTGTTATGGCAGATGGGAAAGAGAAAGTAGATTCGTCACTCCCAGAAAAAAACAACAAGATCTGGGAAGTCTTGGCAGCGAAGCGCGTCAGCATCTGGTCCTTCTGCCTCACCTGCAGCTGTACCAACACAACTTAAACCAAGAGGAATGTCATCAGAAGAAGCTTTAGCGACTGTATTAGGTAAGATAAATGAATCTTTGGAAAAACTCAGCAAGAAGGTAGATGAGACAAATGTAAAAGTTGATGCGTCAAATGCGAAGGTGGACGCTGCAAATACCAAAATTGATATAAATACAGAAAGTATAAATAGTCTGGGACAAAAGGTGAACACCAACATAGAAGCCATACAGAAATTGATACAGGAGTCTGCTTCAACTCGTCAAATTGCAGAGGAAGCTAAGGAAAAAGTGGATGCTATGGAAGTTAAGGTAACTCAATTGGAAACAAAGAGAGTCCCAGATATACAGAGACAAGTTGAGGACCATAAGCTGATTCTTTCTATGATTGAGCTCAAGGAAAAACAGACGAACTTGAGGATTAGAGCTGTACCTGAACTGGAGAAGGATAGTTTGATAGAATTTCTTACGCAGGAATTTGCAGAGTTTTGGAATTTGGATTTGGAACAAGAAGGAGTGAAAATCGTGAGTGCTTTTAGGCTTGGAAGAGGAGGGAAGAAGAACAGAGTAAGAGACTGTTTGATTACCCTCTGATCTAAAGAAGAGAGAGATAAAATTTTGGGTTGGCACTTTCAGAAGACTTTGGAAATATTGCAGACAAGAGTGGAAATATTCAAAGATATCCCGAAATACCTTTTGGACCTTAGGTCCAACTATGGGGATTTGGTTGCTCTGCTGAGAAGGAACAGAATCATCTTTAGGTGGGAATCTCCCCAAGGCCTATCCTTTAGCTTTAAAGGAAGGAAAATAAAAATAAGATCAGTTGAGGACAAAGAAAAATTCCTGAGCATCCACGAAGAGGATCTACAGAAGGGACTTGGAAAAGAACCAGGAGCATCGGACAGAAGATCAGCAGATAGAGGATTAGAGCAAAGAGTACTGGACAGAAGATCACCTATACTGGACATAGCAAAGCTATCCTTTGGACTGGACTGCCCAGCGAAAGGGATACCAACACTACCGACAGAACAAGAGCAAGCACTGGGCGCAGTTGGAGGAGACTTAAAGTAACTACATCATGGCACAGCAAATATTAAGTTGGAATGTTAATGGGATGAACTCCCCTGAAAAAAGACGAAGAGTCTTTCATGTATTAAAAAAAGAACAATTAGACTTGATTTGTTTACAAAAAACACATGTGATAAGGCTGCACAGGAAAATATTGGCAAACAAAAGATTGGGGCATGAATTCATTTCATCAGACAAAGTTAAAAAAAGAGGAGTAGTACTTTACGCAAAGGAGAGCCTATCACCGAAATTTCTTTTTAAAGATGACCAAGGAAGATTTTTTTTTTTTAAAGCTTTTATTTTCAATGCAAAATCGTAACAAAAATTACAAACATTGAATCCAAAATAGTACTATACAGACAAAAATCCCCGGCACATAAAAAACAAAACAAAACAAACAAACAAACAAAAGAAAAAAAAAACAGAAAAAGAAAAAAAAGGGGGGCAAAGGAAACAAGACTAAACAAAAACGAAAAAACACACATCTACAAAGCAAAACCATATCATAACATACATAAACATAAATTGACTTCCTTCCTTTGTTCTAAGACCTCCAAAGATATTTACTCTTACTGTATTGTTGTGTCTAATTAGGACCAAGGAAGATTTGTGGCAATTGAAATCCAATCACAAGGAGAGAAATTTTTGATATTAGGCATTTATGCACCAAATGAGGGAAAATCTGATTTTTTTAAGAAGTTACATGAGACTCTGATGGACTATATGGACTATAATATGATTTTGATGGGGGATATGAATGGAGTGGTGTCTACAAATATGGATAAGGCACAGAGACAGGTAGTCACTAAGGATGGTAGATTACCAAAGACTTTCTTTGATATGACTGACAATATGGATTTAGTTGACATTTGGAGAATTAAAAACCCACCGGGAAGAGAGGCCAAAATGACATGGACAAGAATTGACCAAATTTGGGTAACTAGAGGGCTGGCTCCAAAGACTAGAAAGGTGGAAATATGCCCTAAAACTTGCTCCGACCATAATGCTGTAAAGATGGAATTGAAACTAACACCAACTGGTTCCTTCAGATGGAGGATGAATGACACTTTGTTTAGGAACGAAGAAGTGACTAAGAAGGCCCAAAAAACTCTGAGAGACTATTTTGAGATAAATATGAATACCACTGTAGAAAAAAGAGTAATTTGGGACGCAAGCAAAGCGGTTATGAGAGGATTTTTGATACAACAGAATGCGATTCAAAAGAGAGTCCAAAATGAGAAAAAAGATAAGATTTTGGAGAAAATAAAGGAAGGAGAGAAGAAACTGAGAGTGAAACCAAAGTCACAGGAGATTCTGAAAGAGATAAAGCTACATCAAGTACAATATATGAAAATGATGAATCAGGAAATAGAATGGAAAATTAAACAGATGAGACAAAAGACATTTGAATCGGCAAACAAATGTGGAAAACTGCTGGCTTGGCAAATGAAAAAAAGACAGAAACTTAACACTATTACAAATTTGGAAGTAGAAGGAAAAAATATACAGAATCCAGTGGAGATTAGAAAGTGTTTTCAGAGGTATTTTAAACAACTATATACACAGGAAACCCAGAAACAAATGGACATTGATCGTTTTTTTGAAAACAAATGGATTACAAAAAATCTCTCAAGAAAATAAGCTAATGTTGAATTACAAAATAACGGAGCAAGAGATAGAAGGGGCCATTCAGAATATGCCATTGGGTAAATCTCCAGGACCGGATGGTTTGACTTCAAGATACTATAGATCCTTGAAAGAATGGATAATACAGCCTTTAAAGGAAGTTTGTAATGGAATATTGGAAGGGAAAAGGGCACCAGAGTCGTGGAAGGAAGCTTATATTACACTTATACCGAAATTAGAGTCTGAGAAGACACAGCTTAAGAATTACCGCCCCATATCTTTGCTTAATGTGGACTATAAAATTTCTGCAGACATTATGGCTAAAAGATTTAAAAAGGTATTAGTAGAAGAAATTCATAAAGACCAAGCTGGTTTTCTCCCGGGCAGACACTTGTCTGACAACACGAGGAACATAATTAACATTCTAGAAAAGTTACAAGTGAATATTAATACTAATGCAGTTTTGATATTTGTGGACGCGGAGAAAGCCTTTGACAATATTTCTTGGAGTTTTATGAAGAAAAGTTTACAGGGGGGTGGGGGTTGGCCAAGGTTTTGAAAATGGTGTAGGTGCAATTTATTCAGAACAAAAGGCTAAATTAATTGTGAACAATGTAGTGACGGAAGAATTTAAGATAGAGAAAGGAACACGACAAGGTTGCCCAATCTCTCCATTGCTATTTATATCGGTCCTGGAGGTTCTTTTAAACATGATTAGAAGGGACCAAACAGTTAAAGGTATACAAGTTGGAGCTAAACAGTACAAACTGAAAGAATTTGCCGATGATTTGGTATTGACATTACAGGAGCCAGAATCTAGTACCAAAAGAGTATTGGAACTGATTCAAGAATTTGGTCAGGTGGCGGGTTTTAAGTTGAATAAGATGAAAAGGTTTTAGAGAAAAATTTAACTGTGACGGAGAGAGAAAGGTTTCAGGAGACAGGACTAACATTGGTTAAGAAATGTGAATTTATTTAAGGATAATTATGAAAAATGTTGGATGGAAGTGAAAAAGGATTTAGAAATATGGTCAAACCTGAAGTTATCATTGCAAGGTCGAATTGCTGCAATAAAGATGAATGTATTGCCAAGGATGTTGTTTTTGTTTCAAACATTGCAAATTTTGGATAAAATGGAGTGTTTCAAGAAGTGGCAGAGAGATATTTCTAGATTTGTCTGGCAGGGCAAGAAGCCTCAAATAAAATTCAAGATATTAACTGACGCTAAAGAAAGAGGTGGATTTGCCCTGCCAGACTTAAAACTTTATTATGAATCAGCCGCTTTTTGCTGGCTGAGAGAATGGATGCTTCTTGAGAACACTGACGTGTTGGATTTAGAAGGTTTTAACAACGTTTTTGGGTGGCATGCATATTTGTGGTATGATAAGGTTAAAGCACATAAAGCGTTTAAAAACCTTATTGTCAGAAAAGCACTGTTTGGACAAGATATAAGGACCTGCTTGAAAATAAAACCCCAAGGTGGCTGTCACCAATGGAAGCAAAGGCTCAGAAAAAGCTCAATATGGAGGCCAAATGACCGAAATATTGGGAAATTTTGGAACAAGAGGGAGACAGATTAAAACTGCAGAGTTTTGAAAAATTAAAAAATAGAGTGAGAGATTGGCTTCATTATTATCAGATAATGGAGGCATATAACTTGGACAAAAAAATTGGTTTCCAGGTGGAAAAATCAAAATTGGAAACAGAACTGTTAGATCCTAAAATTAAGAATTTGTCAAGAATGTATAACTTGCTGTTGAAATGGAATACTCAGGATGAAACGGTGAAATCTGCTATGATTAAATGGGCACAAGATGTTGGACATAATATTATGATGGCTGACTGGGAACAGTTATGGACCACAGGTATGAAGTTCACGGCATGTAATGCCTTAAGAGAGAATATAATGAAAATGATATACAGGTGGTACATGACACAAGTCAAGCTTGCAAAAATTTATCATTTGCCCTATAATAAATGTTGGAAATGTAAAGAGACTGAAGGTACATTCTTACATCTTTGGTGGACATGCCCAAGGATTAAGACCTTCTGGGAGATGATCTATAATGAAATGAAAAAGGTATTTAAATATACCTTTCTCCTGGGCATGCCTTTCTCCTGGGCATGGTCGGCCAATTGGTGCCAAAGAGGGACAGAACTTTTTTTATGTATGCCACAACAGCAGGAAGAATACCTATTGCAAAGTATTGGAAGACACAAGATCTACCCACCCGGGAAGAATGGCAGATGAAGGTGATGGACTATATGGAACTGGCGGAAATGATTGGCAGAATCCGAGACCAGGGTGAAGAGTCGGTGGAGGAAGATTGGAAGAAATTTAAAGACTATTTACAGAAACATTGTAAAATTAATGAATGTTAGAATGATGTTGGAATGAATTTATGTGATTTTAGCAGAAATGTTACAAAGATTTAGGAAAAAACAGACTGTTAATTGGTGAAAGGAGGGAAAGTAAAGCTATATTAATATCAAGATAAATTACAGGACAAAAATTTGAAAAGAGGGAAAGGATTTGCTGAAATGAATAATCGACCTAGAATACAAAAAAGGGAGGTGTGAGGAGGTCGGGGAAATAAGCTAATGAAAGATAAGTAATGGGAAGAATTGCTGTATTTTTCTTTGTTTTTTCTTTTTTGCTTAATGGATTTTAATTCTCTGCTTTTTCTCTTTTATTTTTCTTTTTTTCTTTTTTCTTTTATCCTTTTTTCTTTACCTATTGGGATGTGTGTTATTGTTTTTTTTTGTTTAAAATGATGTTTTTTGCTTTTTCTTTTTGTACCTCTTAAAACTTCAGTAAATATCTTATAAAAAAAAATAATGAAATCTTGGTGCCCTTTCTTACAAAATGCTAACAGGGACAATGGCACCAGTTGCCCTCTGGACTCACAGGGTGCAGCTGATTTTGGAGCCATCAATTGTACACATTTGGAATGGCCCTTGAGAAAGGATAGTCTGCCCATATTCAGCAGCTTACCACCTTGTTGTTTGTTAAAAACTTTAATAAAAAGCATGCTTAAAATAAAACAGGAAAAATGAAATTTTGCTGGCTTCTTGAGAGAAGAATAATGCCTAATTATTTCTATCTGCTTTTAAATGTTGTGTCTCTTCTCTTTGTAATGAGTTTTACTGGGTCTGTGGTCATTTTAAGTTGCTTACCTTCACTAAAATATATAAATCTACTCGACTGGAAACTTTTATTATCCAAATTCAAACCCACTTTTCTTTCTTAGAATGTCCTCCATGGAAATTAGATGAGCAAATGGATAGCAAAATTCTTTGAGTGGGGAGGAGGGTTCAATGTTATAATAGATTAGATATGGACAGTCCTTAAGTACAGGAAAACTTGACACTTAGAAACCTTTGAGTCCTTTCCAAAAGGGACTTCCGGTTTGGGATCGCAAGCAGCAGGGAGCGCGGAAAAGCCGCTGAGAGCTTTTCCGAGCTTCACGGGGACTCGGGGGCGACGCAAAGGCACTGCGACCCCCAAAATCTCAAGGGGGACACCCTTGAGGGACAAGCTATCCAGCAGCGTTGGAGGAGTCCCAATGTTTTTTTTTGGGGGGGGGGTTTAAAGACTCGAAGGCGACGGGACTGAGAAACGTGAATGGTAAGCTCTGTGGACTCCGTGTAGCGATGCCTCTAGCTCCTACTGGAAAAGCGACAAACCTCCGTAACTTTAAGAACAGAACCCTCAGTGTTGTGGGAGAAACGCTGTACTAAAAATTTCGAGCTAACACTAAGGGGGTTCTGGATGTAAAAGAATTTAAATGAGGAACCCGACCTGTTCTTTCAGAGCAAAATGGCGCAGGATACATAGTCGTAAGAGTGAAGAAAGGAAATGACTAATCACCCGCTGTAGAGAACAGAAAAGTGAAAGCCCTCGGCAACTTTCTAAGCGAGGGGAAGGAAACCAAGTAACAGAAAAGTAACTAAACAGACCTCTAGAAACTTTGTATCTCTTTTGGGGAAAGACCTTAAAAATAAGGGAATAAACTGAACTGAGTGGAGATAAGGAGACAAATACTCTGAAGCCTCAAACGTTAATATTGGAACACAAGGGGGAAGGAGAGAAAAGGAAAAAAGACGAAACAAAATAAAAGCTTCCAAATAAACAATAACTTCCACTTACCTGCCCTTTTTGGTTGGAAGTTTGAAAGCTGAAATCTCTAGAGTGTAGTATAACTGGGGCAATTAAACCCTAAATTGGGACATTAACCTCCCCCCCCCCAAAGATTCCGGAGCTTTAACCTCTTTTTCTGCTTCTTTCTCCTGAGTTATTTGGAATTATTCATGGACTGAGCTCATAGAGATAAGCCTAATTTTTGTCTGAACACTCACCCTTCCTTTTTGAACGACTGGATTAAAATTTGAGTACAACTGATTCTTAAAGGTTTTGAATTTGGTTTCTCGTGAGACTAAAATATAACCGAATTTAAAAGAGGAATATATTCAAGATCACTGGAGGATATACCCACATTTATTTGACGGTCTGGACTTGATCTTTGGATGTTTAAACTTCTGGATTTTCTTTTCAACTATAACCTAATATTGGATTAAGCCAGCAAGTGGCTGAAGAACATAGAATTCAGAAGTCAAGTAAACAACTCTCTCTCCCTCTTTCTTATTACTTGTGGTGTACTAATTGGGTGGAGCCCATCAAATTGCATATTAGAGATTGGGTTTATCCTTTATCTACTTAATCACTTATAATTCTCTCTTCTATGGACTGTCTTGATGTTTTCACCCTCTCCTTGGCCGTAGAGATTTATTTACGGAGACTAACATTCAAATACTGATGCACCCTCCTAGTGAAATTTCGAAATTGGATGAAGCTGACCAAGTGGCTGAAGTTCAAACAGAAGGAAGGAAAGAGAGCCTTCATATAAGACAAGATTAGATACATGCTAAATTTATTTTGCTGTTCTTACTGTTGGTTTGCTGCTCTGTTTGTCACGATTTGTTTCTTTTCTTTTTTCATTTCTTTTGTCATTATAAAGACTTCCCAGTAAGATCGACAGATTCCTCAACAACTATTTAATAAATTCATTATTGAAATATTATTGAAATATTACTGAAATTAGACTAATTTGTATTACTGAAATAATCTAGACCAATTTGTATTAGTTCTGAGGCTGTGTGAGGTTGGGTTGGGCTCTAACCAAATTCGGAATTAATAGATTGTAAGCTCACCAGTTGGGGTTTCAATCGGGGAATTTAACTGACATCAGAGATCCTAGAATTGAAGCTGGGAATTATTTAAGCTAACCTGGCAGCATTAACGTATCTGTTGGAAACCAAAGGGACTGAGAATAATTTGAATCATCATACTCAGCTCCTACATACCTTTCTATAATTCTAAATGTTTAAAAATTTGAATTCTGAGTGTTCAAAAAAGTGCTTGTGAATTTAATACTTGACAATTAGTAGGATAGGGCTTAGATTGTGCGCCCCCTAGGGGAGAGAAAAAACATTGCAAGAGATCTAATTTAACACTAGAGAAGGAGAAAATGTCGGGGGGGAATGGAAAAAAGATAGGAGGAACACCATCGGAAAGGAAAACATCCCGACAAGAAGAGATTAAGGACCTAGATATTTTATGGTTAAAAATAAAAGAAGAGTTCAAACAGAGTGAAATACATATGGGGAAAAAACTAGGAGAGATGCATGAGTTAATAGATAAGAAAATAGAGGGGGCAGTAGGAGAATTGTCAAACAAAATTAAAGATCTGACAGTCCGGTCAAAAACTCTGGAAGAAACAAATAAAAAAATGCAGAAAGAAATGAAAGAACATAGAAAGGAGACAGATAGGATAAAGGATGAGATAGGAGAACTGAACAGAAATCAAGACCAAGTTTTGGACAATTTAGCGATGATTGAAATGAAACAAAAACAGTTAAATTTGAAATTTAGGGGAGTAGGAGAAGAAATAAATGAAAACATTAAAGAAAAAATGATTAAGGAACTAGCGAAATGGCTAGAACTGAAAGAAGAAGAGGTTGCATATACGATAGAAAACGCTTTCAGAATTAAAACAAAGACCAGACAAGTAAAATAAAAAAAAGTTGCAGGAGACTGTTTAGTTATCTTCAATTCGATAGAGATGAAAAATATGATATTAAAAATAAGCTATCAAAAAATACTAATTATTGATGGCAGACCAATCATCATCTTTAAAGAGATACCAACTAGACTCCTGCGCAAAAGGGAAGGTTACAAACAGCTGGCAAGTGTCCTAAAAAAGGATAATATACAATATAGGTGGGAGTTCCCGGAAGGAATCTCCTTTTTTAAATAAAGATAAAAGATTTAGGATTGCCGAGACCCAAGAAGTGAAGAAATTCTTGCGTAGATATGAGAAAGAGTTAGGAAGAGCAGAGGAGAGATATGAAGGAAGAAGTGAAGGTCCAGAGGAGAAGAGAAAGAAAAAAGAATTAGGGAAAGATAAAGAAGATAAAGACAGAGAAGAAGAAGTAGACGAAGAAGAAGAGGAAGAGGTAGCAGCGGAAGAGGAAGAAGAAGAAGAGGAAGAGAACGGAGAAAACAAAACCACTCAAATCTAAACTATTAGTTATTGGTAAACGGGAAAAGGTCCTGTGTGAGTGTCTGGAAGCGGTTGGGGGATGGATGGTGGCTAACAGATTGAGGTTGAATCCTGACAAGACAGAAGTACTGTTTTTGGGGGACAGGAGGCGGGCAGGTGTGGAGGATTCCCTGGTCCTGAATGGGGTAACTGTGCCCCTGAAGGACCAGGTGCGCAGCCTGGGAGTCATTTTGGACTCACAGCTGTCCATGGAGGCACAGGTCAAATCTGTATCCAGGGCAGCTGTTTACCAGCTCCATCTGGTACGTAGGCTGAGACCCTATCTGCCTGCGGACTGTCTCGCCAGAGTGGTACATGCTCTGGTTATCTCCCGCTTGGACTACTGCAATGCGCTCTACGTGGGGCTACCTTTGAAGGTGACCCGGAAACTACAACTAATCCAGAATGCGGCAGCTAGACTGGTGACTGGGAGCGGCCGCCGAGACCATATAACACCGGTCTTGAAAGACCTACATTGGCTCCCAGTACCTTTCCGAGCACAATTCAAAGTGTTGGTGCTGACCTTTAAAGCCCTAAATGGCCTCGGTCCAGTATATCTGAAGGAGCGTCTCCTCCCCCATCGTTCTGCCCGGACACTGAGGTCCAGCTCCGAGGGCCTTCTGGCGGTTCCCTCACTGCGAGAGGCCAAGTTGCAGGGAACCAGGCAGAGGGCCTTCTCGGTGGTGGCGCCCGCCCTGTGGAATGCCCTCCCATCGGATGTCAAGGCGATGGACAACTACCTGACATTCAGAAGACATCTGAAGGCAGCCCTGTTCAGGGAAGTTTTTAATATGTGACATTTTAGTGTATTTTTTATCTCTGTTGGAAGCCGCCCAGAGTGGCTGGGGAAACCCAGCCAGATGGGCGGGGTACAAATAAATTATTATTATTATTATTATTATTATTATTATTATTATTATTATTATTATTATTATTATTATTATGTTTCTGTAACTTTCCTGCCTGTGTGTAGCTCAGGGTAGGCAGCATTTGTTGTTGTTTAGTCATTTAGTCGTGTCCGCCTCTTCGTGACTCCACGGACCAGAGCACGCCAGGCCCTCCTGTCTTCCACTGCCTCCTGCAGTTTGGTCAATCTCATGCTGGTAGCTTCGAAAACACTGTCCCACCATCTCGTCCTCTTTTGTCCCCTTCTCCTTGTGCCCTCCATCTTTCCCAACATCAGAGTCTTTTCCAGGGAGTCTTCTCTTCTCATGAGGTGGCCAAAGTATTGGAGTCTCAGCTTCACGATCTGTCCTTCCAGTGAGCACTCAGGGCTGATTTCCTTCAGAATGGAGAGGTTTGATCTTCTTACAGTCTATGGGACTCTCAAGAGTCTCCTCCGGCACCAGAATTCAAAAGCATCAATTCTTCGGTGATCAGCCTTCTTTATGGCAGGCAGCATAGTGCTCTCCAAATGTTGATAGACCAAAATTCCCATAATTGCTAACAATTGGCCTTGCTGACTGGGGCTCATGAGAGTTCCACTTCAGCAACACCAGGAGGGTGCAGTGTCGGCGATCCCTGCTGCTGCAGCTGCACCACTAAGGTTTCTACTAGAGCAGCCAGTAGAGAGCAACATAAACCGAGTGGCAGAGATGAATTAGATTAGATTATAGCAAATGTGGGCAACTTCTCCAGTGACCGGGGTCGGAGTTGCAGTTTGTTAAGGGCAGTAACGCGAAAGCAGAGCGGCCATTTTGCATGGAGAAGGTTCCCGGCTCAGTCACCAGTGTGTGCAGCTAGGGCTGGGCATGATCTCTGCCTGAAAGCTGCTGCCAGTCCATGTAGTCCGTCCTGAGCTTGATGGGTCAATGGTCTGCCTCAATATAAGTTCGCTTCCTATGTTCCTGTGTACTACAGCAGGGTTTGGAGGGCCACAAGCGCCCTGCCCATGAATTCAAGAACCAGGGGAAATTCTAAAAGTCTTTGCTGAAAGGACATCAAAGCAGGGGCCAGGTGAACCTCTTTGGGAGATTATTCTGAAAGGTCGGGTGCCATGACTGAAAAGGCCCTGCCATGCTTGAAAGAGCAGGAGTTCCCTGGGAAAGGGATTCTAGTCAGTGGAGAGGCAGTGCAAACATGAGTGGGCCTTCTTCTGGTACCCTTTCCCCAAACCTTGAAACACTTGAAAGGCCAAATGGGATGCTCTGAATTGGGCCTGGAAGCAGTTCAAGAGCCAGTCTAGTTCACAGAGCACTAGCCTAATATGATCATACTGCCCAATCCTAGTTATCAGTCTTACTACATATTGCAGGAAGTGGCAGCAGGCTGCCCCCCGCCCCCCGACCCCGTGAGCTAGCCTGTAGCTGTGGTTGCTTTGCTTTTTTCCAGCATTGTCATCTGATCACTAAAAATGAGCTTCAGAGACTTCTGACCTACGACCAGGTGAGAGACATCTTTGTGTTATATGTGGTGGTTTAGGATATTGCCCTGTTTATTTCCTTTGTCTGGGATACCCCAGCCTAGGCTAGAGAAACCACTTTCAGGCAGTTAGGAGCAAAGTGTAGCTATAACATAGGATGACTGCGACTTCCACAAATGCTTTTTAAGGTTGCAGGTTTGTGCAACCTGAATTAGAAGCAAGTCCCAATTAAGTTGGAGGGTTGCCTTGGAATAAGTAGGAGTGCTCTGCAGTTTCCCAGTTAGAGGGCTTTCCTAGCTCAGCACACGCTCCAGATGTTGTTGGACTCCCATCAGCCCCAGCATAGCTGCTGTCCAGCAATATCTAAAGGTCTAAGGTTTCCTGCTCTAGGTTTTGCATCTGTCTGGAAAATCTGTGTTGCTCACATGTTCTTATCAGCAGAGACTTCCATTAAGTCCAATTAAATTGCTGATGCTTTTTGTTTTACATTTTTCTCTCCAAGGTTTGTGTGTTCATCATGTTGACGACCTTTCTCCCACTTGGCATAAGGATCATTGGTATTTTGTGTTGAAACAGAGGCCTGATTGCCCCACCTTACGGTGGATTTAAACTCTGTGAGCGTAGTCATGCCTTAGCCCTTTGAGAAGGATGCTGCAAGGAAGGCAAGGTGGGGTGCAGCCTCAGACTTCCAACATATGCAAAACCATCATAAAACATTAAAAACTTCCCTAAAGGCTGTATAGTTACTTATCTCCTTGACATCTGACGGGAGGGTGTCCCACAGGGCAGGTGCCACTACTCAGAAGGCCCTCTGCCTGGTTCCCTGTAACTTCGCTTCTCACAGTGAGGAAAAGGCCAGAAGGCCCTCAGTGCTGGACCCTGATGCCTGGGCTGAACAATGGGGATGGAGACACTCTTTCAGGGCTGAGGCCATTTAGGGCTTTAAAGGTTGGCACCAACACTGAGAATTGTGCTCAGAAACGTCCTGGGAGCCAACGTAGGATGCAAAAGGGTGGTTTTGCAGTTGCTCATAGTGTCGGGGGTGTATTCTGGTGGTGGTTAACAGTTTTTATGGATTATTGGTACATATAACATTGCATATTGTAGGTATGGCTAACCTGTGGTCTGCCAGATGTTACTGAGCTGCAGTTCCTGTTGGCTCCAGCCATCATGGCCAGTAATCAGGGATGATGGGAACTGGAGTTCTGCAGCATTGTGAGGGCCACATGTCTGCTACTCCTGAGTTAGAGGATTTTCCTGTCGTGTGATGCAGCAAAGTAATTTAAGATGACATGGGGCAAAAATGCACAAGCATCCTGTACCTTTAATAATTGTGTATAAGATAGGATTTCAGCAGGTATACCCCTTTTTTTGCACTTGGCTAACCTACTAGTAGGGACGCGGGTGGTGCTGTGGGTTAAACCACAGAGCCTAGGGCTTGACGATCAGAAGGTCGGCGGTTCGAATCCCCGCGACGGGGTGAGCTTCCCTTGCTCGGTCCCTGCTCCTGCCAACCTAGCAGTTCAAAAGCACGTCTAAGTGCAAGTAGATAAATAGGTACCACTCCGGCGGGAAGGTAAACGCCGTTTCTGTGTGCTGCTCTGGTTCACCAGAAGCGGCTTAGTCATGTTGGCCACATGACCCGAAAGCTGTACGCCGGCTCCCTTGGCCAATAAAGCCAATAAAGAGTCGGTCACAACTGGACCTAATGGTCAGGGGTCCCTTTGTTGTTGTTGTTGTTTAGTCGTTTAGTCGTGTCCGCCTCTTCGTGACCCCATGGACCAGAGCACGCCAGGCACTCCTGTCTTCCAGTGC
This sequence comes from Podarcis gaigeae, assembly GCF_964106915.1. NCBI lineage: Eukaryota > Metazoa > Chordata > Lepidosauria > Squamata > Lacertidae > Podarcis > Podarcis gaigeae. The sequence goes on from NC_139695.1 coordinate 22,934,258, forward strand.
CTCCCGCAGTTTGGTCAGACTCATGTTTGTAGCTTCGAGAACACTGTCCAACCAGGGGTCCCTTTACCTTTACCTTTAACCTACTAGTACTTCACCTTGGTCTTCCAGCACAATAGTGGCTATTAATAGACTCCATTGTCAGGCAACAGGGGGTCTTTTGCTTCTCTGCTGATAAGCGATTTCTTTTTGGCTTTAGCTAAACATTCAGCGTACCCAAAAGACAATTTTTGCTGATTTCACAGAGGGAGAGATTAAGTTCATCTCAAGGTACAAATTTGACTCTAAAACAGATCGCTGGGACTCCAGGTAAGCGCCTGCTTGATAGTTGAGCCTTTGTAAGTAAGTCCTCTCAAACATTCTTCTGCAAGGCTTGTTTGTTTTTCCTAGTCTGCTGAGATGCTAGTAGTGTCCTGCCTTTCCATCCTCCTGAGCAGGCTAGTAAAAAATATATTTTAAACATGGCTTTCTGCTAAGCAAGCTGGTGGAGGAGGGCTAGAGTTGAGGGCTGGACGGACTTCCTTTCCTCTGCAGCCAGAATGGACACCAAGCCATGGAGGAAGAGAGAGATCCAGCTCTCCTTCACCTGCTCACTTTGCTTGCATGGAATTCCGGGTTGCCAAAGGCTGCTAGGCGAGTTGTGAAATGCAAGGCTGTGATATGTTGCCTTCCTCAAGCCATCCCTGCTCTGGAAATGTTTTGGCTCCTTTCCCCCACATTTGTCCTGACAACCAGCATCCTCTGTTTCATGGCGTGTATAAGCGGTGTTGCAGTTCCTTGAAAGGTGCAGCAGGCTGAATGAGAATCCTCTTTGTGTCAAGGAAGTCTGGGAATTAGACTTGGTCTCTCTCAAGATGAGTCTGCCAGGGCATAAGAGCATGAGAGCAGCCCTGCTGGATCAGGCCATTGGTCCATCTGGCCCAGCATCCTGTTCTCACAATTGGCCAATGAGATGCCTCTCGGGGCGCCCACAAACAGGACCTGAGTGCAACAGCACGCTCCCCTCCTCCAAGCCATACTGCTTCTCTTGGTGGAGTATGTTCTGAGGCCATTATGGCTAGTAGCCATTGAGCCTCACCATCCATGATTTGGCATATTCTTGTGGTTCTTGACAACTGTCAGAAGCCACCTAGGCCTGCTAGTTTCATTGCTCTTGCTGTGGTAATGGGGAAATCAAAAGGACAGGTGGAACAGGTAGTGACGAAGCTGGAAAACGGCAGGCTCCTTTGGGCAGCATTTCAGGTGCCAGAAAGGGTCTTTTGGATCACTGAAAAAATAGTGTCTGAACAAGAATAACGGGGCCCCTTGCTTTGGAGAAGGATCATCATTTGGTGGTGTGCCATATGCTTTGTATGCAGAGTCTCAAGTTGAAAGGCACCTCCACCTGAAAAAGGATTGGGCCACAGAGAGCTGCTGCCAGCCAGAGGAGACTTAATGAATTGTGGGGTTGGAAGGGATCACGAGGGTCATCTAGTCCAACCCCCTGCAATGTAGGAATCCAAACTGGGGGAGGTCAGAAAGAAGGCAGCTTTTGATTTCCTGACAACTCTCTCCATGAGGCAAAATGCCTGCACACCTGCAAGGTCCGCCCCTTCAGAAGTTGGACTCCCAAGCCCCATCATCTCCAGCTCTTGACCGTGGTCAAGATCACAGGCCGTGTGTGGAGCCAAAGTTTGACTGTGTGAGCCTTGTGTGTTGCCTCAGCCAGTCCAACTGTCTCCTTGCAGTGGGAAGTGCCGTGTGCCAGCATGGTGTGAGCCAATCCTCTGGAGAGGAGGCAGCGTGAATCAGCTCAGCTACCGAAGCCACATGGAATTGAAAAGGAGCGACCACAAGCCTGTCAGCTCCCTCTTCCTCACAGGGGTAACATCTGCCCTGGCCAGGGCTATCGTCTATTCAGGGTTTTTAGTTGCCTGCTATGTGGCACCTCCTTGAATCTGGGCTGGCCCTGGCCAACAACCAGGCCCCTTTCCACAGAGCTCCTCCTTGGCCAATGACCTCCGGTGCAAGGAGTGGGCAGGTTTTGGCTCTGTTAAATCCCTAGGCTTCCATTCTCCACTCTTCTGAGTACACGCTGCTCCTGCAGGCATGGCAGACCACATGGGCTGAACTGTTTACCTTAACCGTTGGCTCCATTCATCCAATGGAGCTTCTGTGGTACTTGGCTTGGAGCATTTGGCTTCAGCCCATTGGCTCTGGAAGTCACAGCCGCTGCTATCCTGGGGAAGCTCTCAGAGTTACAGTACTTGCCTCTTTCAGGGCTGGGAACAGGGGGGTGCATCAGGCCTTTCTGCTCTTAACTCATACCCCCCCTTTCAGCCCATAGCTCCAACAAATGTGCTCTGCCCCCCCCCCCCGATAGGTGAAGGTTGTGGATGACTGACGGTACCGGAAAATGTTTGAGGATATTGTTCAGTTGATGGACAGGACGGAGAACGAATTCCTTCCCTCCCTGGAGGGAGGTAAAGACGAATAGGATCCTCTCCAACCCCTTAAAGAGGGTTTGCTGCAAAAAGACCAGGGGGGAAAGAAGCCCTTGGCCCATCTAGCTTAGTCTTGAGCGGTTCCCCAGGATTTCCGGGGGATCTCTCCCAGCCCTACCTGAAGATGCTGGGGATAGAACCTGGGACCTTTGCATGCAAGGCAGATGCCCTTCCACTGAGCGGCAGCCTCTTCCTCTTCCTCGCAGGCAAAGACTCCAGGGGTAGCCAGCGTGGTGCCCTCCAGATGCTGGACTACAACTCCCATCATCCCCAGCCAACATGGCCAGTGGCAAGTGCAGCAGTATCTGGAGAGCCCCACGTGGACCTGTTGCATGTGCAGTCCCCTAAATGAGTGGCCGGGGCCAAGGACAAACTTCCCCCTGGAGCACATTTCCTTGCCTCTGCTGAAGGCAAGCACTCTCTTTCCTCCCCCCCCCCTTTTGCTCTGCAGTTTCCGTTTGAGAATGTGAAGTTCCTGCAGCTGCAGAAGGAGAAGTTCCAGATCACAAACAACGGGCAGGTCACCCTCCACTTCTCCTTTATCCCCAAGCTCAGTGACAGCCAGTATCGGAAGCCATGGCTTCGCGCTGAGCCCTGCGAGGGATACTTGGAGCCCAGCGCGTCTCTCTCTGGAATCAGAGAACTGTAGAGTTGGAAAGGGACCCCAAGGCTCATCTAGGGAAGGCCTTCCTTTTCTCCTCCTCTTCCCAACCCTCCTCCCTCAAACCTTGGGAGTTTGGTAGAGCAGGGGAGGCTTAACATTTGTGGGCTGCATTGTAAAAGTGTGTGTGACCAGCTTTAAACAAACACACACACACAAATGAATTGAAGCTAAGCAATGCTGGAGGGTCCCCAAACACCTTTTGGCATCGCAGGGAACCAGTGAGAGCAGTCCGTCCAAAAATTACTTTTTTAAAAAAATGCGTATTTTTATGTTGTGGAGGCACAAAAATATCTTGGGGAACATATAGAACTAGCCAAACTTTTAAAAACTCAATGAAATGTAAACTAAAAAAGAAAGTTACATTGGGGGCGCAAAAATCCTTTCCCTTTTTATATTCTTTTGTTAGGATCACTTTCTCTCACCCCCCAGTATCCTGTCACCATCTTCTGTGCAGCTGCTGCTTTGGAGGACTAGAGAGGAAAGTGGGGTGGGAACTGAGTCGCTTCTTCTCCTAATTCTTGAAGTTAAGGTTTCCCCCATACACCTGTGAGAACAGGATGCTGTACTAGATGGGCCATTGGCCTGAGCCAGCAGGCTTGCATTGTGTCCTTCTGTTCAATTCTTCACTGTCTTCACTTTTAATTTACAGACAAGCCAACTTGGCTGTGCCAAAGAGTGTATCTACCTGACCTCCTCCCCTTTTAGGTGAGACGGTGGACATTTCCCTGGATGTGTACGTCAGCAAGGAAGATCAGACTGAGGCTATCTTTGTCCTTCACCTCTTGGAACTTTGAAGTGTCAGGCATAGCTCTAATGGCTTTAGCCCAAACGTAGCAGAGTTTTCCTGCACAGCGAAGAAGCTAGTTGAGGTGGAAATGACTTGTCAGCTAGACTCAGAATAACTATTTACAGGATTTATTAAAAGGAAAAAGAAACCAGCAGAGTTTCTGCATACAAAACAAAGTAAAATAAATCCTTTCTCTCTCTCTTAACCTTACACAGCACTCCTAACACACCACCCCAAACGTACTAGCATTCCTAGATAACAGAGTTGAGTGCTGGTCGTTAACCAATCAGAGTAAGTCCTTTCTAGGTCAAGCAGACCTTGGCTTTCTGCCAAGAGTAAATTGACACTGCCTTGAGTTAATTGTGTGAAGCCAGAATCTGTAAGTTTTCATGAGAATCAATTAACAGAAACTGAACACCCCCTCACAGATTCTGCTGGACAATTAACATCAAATAACACCTATGTAGGAGATTGTTTTTCCAGCAAACCTAAACCCTTGCACATTTGCTTGTTCTTTATCTTTGCCAATGGTTTAGTTAATACATCTGCTACATTTTCTTCACTTGATACATAAGTACATGTGATTATATTGTCTTGTACACAGCAACGTACATTTTGGTATTTTACAGAGATATGTTTGGAACGTGATTTGAAACCCTCTGTTTTACTTAAGGTTATACAAGCCTGATTATCAATGTAAACTCGTACTGGTTCTCCACAATTTACATTTAAATCTGCTAACAAATGCTTGAAATAAATCACCTCATTGCACAATTCACTCAATGCGGCGTACTCGGATTCCGTTGATGACACACTTACAACGTCTTGCTTGCGTGACCGCCAGCTGATTAAAGCTCCACCGACCATTATGACTAGTCCTGTGACAGATTTTCTATCCGGCAAATTTCCCCAGTCACTATCACAGTAGCAACTCAACATTTCATCCTCTGAAGAATTTAATTGTAACATATAGCCAGTTGTCTGTTTGAGGTATCTCAGAACTTGTTTTACCCCTTTCCAGGCATTTAGTGTGGGTTTTGAGACCAATCTACTTAATATGCCTACTGCATAGCTAATATCAGGTCTGGACCACTGTGCTAGATACAATAAACTTCCAATTACAGAATGATATATATCAGGATGTTCAAATTCAGGACTCTCATCTATATGAAGTGTTTTTATGAAACCTGGATCCATAGGCACCACTGCCCCTTTGCAATCCTGCATCCTGTATGTAGTCAGTAGTTGTTTAACTTTGTTCTGCTGACTAATTAGGCAGCTGCCATCTTGGGCCCAGCACACTTCCAACCCTAGATATGTCCTAACCGGGCCTAAGTCCTTCATTTTGAACTTACTGGACAATTGCTTGGCAAACCTTTTAGTTTGTTTATCTGTTTTGCAAGCATACAATACATCATCTACATAAATCAGACAAAACTCTTGATCACTGCCTGTACCACGTACATAAACACAATTGTCAGCTGTACTCTGCTTGAAACCAAATGACACTAAGGCCTCATGGAAACATTTGTTCCAAGATCTTGCAGCCTGTCTGAGACCATATAGAGCTTTGTTTAATTTCAACACTCTATTGGAACCTGTCTCATAACCAGGCGGTTCGGCTAGATACAGGTCTTCTGATATTGATGCATGTAAATATGCAGTCTGGGTATCAAAATGGTTTAACAGGAGTTTTCTCTTTGCTCCAAGCGTTAGAATCAGCCTTACACTGTCCCCCTTAGCAGTAGGGGAAAAAGTCTCATCATAATCCTTTCCAGGCCTCTGAGAGTATCCTTGAGCCACTAAACGAGCTTTGTATTTGTACTTTCCTGTCACCAGAGGTTTACGTTTGTACACCCACCTGCAGCCTACAATCTTTGCCCCCTCAGGCGCTGCTACTGGTGTAAAGACCTTGTGCTCATTCAGAGAGGACATCTCTTCCTCCATTGCCTGTTTCCAGAGCTCTGCCTCCTCTTTTGGTAACTTTAGCACCTCCTGAAAACTCTTGGGCTCTGCAATTACACTAAACACATTTGCAGTATCTGGAGAAAAATGCACCGGAGGCACTCCTTTGTTTTGTCTTTTAGATCTTCTGGGAGAAAATTTTTCTTCTGACCCACTTTCCTCCTCAGAACTACGACCTCTCTTTTGTTGCTTAGCAACTGGTCTCTGGCTAATTCCACTTTCTTGAGAGCTCTTATCTGAACTTTCCTCCCCCTCAGACTCTGATTCTCTATGTTTACCTTCAGAGTCATGAAGCTCCTGGGAAGGTTCAAACCAAACCTCAGTATTGGCATGTAGTCTCTCCCAGCCACTATGTTCACAAAAACTGGCATTCCTGGAGATCACAATGCCATTTGTCCCTTCAGCAAAGCGGAAACCTTTTCCCAGCTCCTGGTAGCCCACAAACACTAACTGTTTGGTCTTAGGATCTCCCTTCTTTCTCATTTGTTTTGGAATTAATACCCAGGCTTTTGATCCAAACACATGCAAATGGTCAATTTTGGGTTTTTTCTGAAACAATTTAAAGTATGGAGTTGTACCTATTGTTTGATGAAAGAGCCTATTTTGGAGATAACACGCGGTGAGCATGCTCTCCCCCCAATAAGACATGGGCAAATCAGCATCATCAAGCATGGCAAACATCATATTTTGTAAAGATCTGTTTTTTCGCTCTGCAACGCCATTCTCCTCTGGGGAAAAAACGTTCGTTTTTCTATGCCCAATGCCACGCTTTTGTAACCAATCTCTAAAAGCATTTGACATAAATTCGCCACCTCTGTCCGTCTGAATCCTTCTGAGTTTAATGGACAGAAATCTTTCCACAGATGCCACCCAGCCTTTAAACTTAGTGAACACGTCACCCTTATTCTTCATGGGAAAAACCCAAGAGTAACGCGTGGCGTCATCCACAATTGTTAATGAAAAACGCGATCCACCCCTGCTTACAGCAAATGGACCAATTACGTCCATGTGAACCAGCTGTAGCGGTGACTCACTAACTCTGTCACTTCTGGGGTAAGACTCTGTGGGTTTTAACCCTTTTACAAACATTACAATCAAGGTACTTGTTACAACTCTTTAAATTACCCCCATCAGCCAATTCAGACATTTTTAGTACACTTTTCCAGCAAGCATGCCCCATTTTCCTATGCAATAAGTGCACACAGTTGTCATGTATAGCTTTGTTATTCATTGCAGGCTGAGATTTACTGACTACTGCTGCAACTTGAGATCCTGCTTTAAGCCAAAACAAGCCTCCCTCTGACTTAGCAGTGCCTAAAATCTCACCAGCCTTCTTAATAATGCAACTGTCTCCTTCATAATACACTTTAAACCCAGCTTTTAGCAAACAATCTACAGACATCAGATTGCTCCTTAATGAAGGCACACAAAGTACATTTTGCAGGCATTCACGAAGACAAGGAACAAAAACTGCACCCCCCGAAATCACTTCGGAAGTACTTCCGTCTGCTAGGGCCACCTGGCTGCGCTGTGCTGAGTTCTTGGAAACAAACAATTCATCTGAGTTTATGATGTGCCGAGACGCTCCCGAATCGACCACCCAGACAGCTTGTTTCTCATCAGCAATCTTGACCTCGGCGGTCACCAGCTGAGCAGACTGTTTTCGTTTGAAGAATTTCTTTTTTCGCTGCTGCTGCTGCTGATCTCGTCTCTGCTCTTGCACCAGCCACTGAGACTTGACCAACTCTGGACATTGTCGTTTTAGATGCGCTGAAGACCCACATCGGAAACAACGCCTAACAGCAAACGCTGACTCCTCACCGGTAGGCTGCTTTTGCTTCACCTCTGGCGCGGCATGAGAACTCCTTCCAAATTGCCCGCCTGTAGAAGCCTCTGCAGCAAACGACCTTTCTTGCCTCTTCTGCCATTCTTCAATCAAACGCCCAGTAACATAACTGACTGATAAATCACGCTCCTGTATGCCTTCTAGAGACAAAACTAAATTATCCCAGCTTTCCGGGAGAGAACTCAAAATAACAGCCACCTTCTCCTGCTGGTCTAACGCACAGTCTCTTTCCTGTAGCGCAGTAAACTTTAATTGTAAACTGTGTAGGTGTTCCTGCATTGTAACCCCAGGCTGTAACACTGCCTTGTACAATGCCTTGCGAATGAACAGCTTGGAAACCGCTGTCACACGCACATGGAGTTCTTTAAGTGCTTGCCACACACCTCTAGCTGTCTTGATTCCCCTCACATACGGCAACTGGGAATCTTCCAGCCCCAAGACAATTGTGGCCCTTGCTCTTTGGTCTTTATCGAGGTCTTCATCATCAGGCTTCGCAGGAAACTTACTCACCACTTGCCAGAGACGATCCCTCTGCAGCACTGCCTGCATGCGTTCCGACCACAGCAAGTAATTGGAGTCATTCAGACGCTCAAAAGCCATCTGAACTGGTTGAGAGGCCATCTTGAGAGCGATGTCCCTGGAACCCGGAACCAGCTACTCACGACCACCGAGAGAGAAAACAGGAACCACAGCAACCCAGCACTCACACGCTGCAGCTGTTGTCCTTGTGTCCACTGCGTCACCAGCTCACAACAGTCAGGAACCAGCCAGTGTCCATCTGCTGCACCAACAGGAACAACAACTTCCGGAACTACTGGAACCAACACCGTTGATGCTGACACCACCACAACTCAGGCTGGCAGCACAAAACCCATAACCTCTTGGAACTTTGAAGTGTCAGGCATAGCTCTAATGGCTTTAGCCCAAACGTAGCAGAGTTTTCCTGCACAGCGAAGAAGCTAGTTGAGGTGGAAATGACTTGTCAGCTAGACTCAGAATAACTATATACAGGATTTATTAAAAGGAAAAAGAAACCAGCAGAGTTTCTGCATACAAAACAAAGTAAAATAAATCCTTTCTCTCTCTCTCTTAACCTTACACAGCACTCCTAACACACCACCCCAAACGTACTAGCATTCCTAGATAACAGAGTTGAGTGCTGGTCGTTAACCAATCAGAGTAAGTCCTTTCTAGGTCAAGCAGACCTTGGCTTTCTGCCAAGAGTAAATTGACACTGCCTTGAGTTAATTGTGTGAAGCCAGAATCTGTAAGTTTTCATGAGAATCAATTAACAGAAACTGAACATCACCTTGACCCTGGCAAGGACTATTTCCTCACCATCAGTGGGAGCTACCTACCAAGCTGCTTCGGGACCTCCTTGGAAGCCTTGTGCTGGATGAGGCAGCCGCTTGGCGAAGTTCCCGTCACCAGACTTATTGACCTGGTAGGGAAAGGGGTTGATTTACCTGGCTGGATGTCTACCCTTCCCACTCTGCTTGCCTGCTTGAAAAACAGCTGCTCTTCCACTCAGCAATGTGGGGGCTAGGGGTCCTCCGCTGCATTCAGCTTCTGTAGCTGTGCATCCGCTTCCTGTGTGCTGTTCATGCCCTTTGTTTGCCTTGACTGAGTCATCCCAGGTTCTGGTCCTCCCACCTGCCCTTTCGCAGGGCCACTGAACCGTGTGCATTTCCCTGCCATCTGCCCAGATACTGTTCAGCCAACGGGCTGTTTCTTTCTCTTCTCAGGGCCTGTGCCATTAACACCCTTGGTTGTCTTTTGCTCTTGCCTTCCTCCTCTGATCTCAGGGAGAAGACAGCTTCCTAGAAAAGGTAACAGTTGGTTTGCTATCCTCTAGATGTTCTTGTAGCGGGCTCAAATCAGGTTTACACGGGGGTTGCGTTCCGAGGTACCGTGCGTTTAAATGAAATTGCGTATATTGGGGACAGCATTGGAAAAGCCTGCAAACACCCTCTAAACTTCCGGAAGCCCTTTTGAAAGGCCTTTTGAAAACCAGCAGCCTCCCTGCAAAACCCCTTGCTCCAACTCTCCACAGGCCTGAAAGGTCGGTGCCAAAGCTCCTGGGAGGGAGTCGAGATGCTGTTTCCATGCCACTTTGCCGCTTTTGTGCTCTTGGGGGGGGGGACATTTTTGCCCCTTCAAGTGCCCCTTCCAGCTTTGCGGCAGTGTGCATGTGCCTCGAAGGCACATAAATGGAGTTGCCCTTGTCAACGATCAGCAGCTGCTCCATGCAGCGGCAGCTGGTCCCTTAGGGCAAACCAGGCACTACCCCACCAACCGGACTTTCCTCTCAGGCAACCCGCACCTGCCTGCCTTCTGACTCAAATCCAGTCCAGGTGGTGGCTCTAGCTCTCTGCGTTTTTCTCTTCCCTAGTCTCAACGTGGCCCTTGTAGAACTCGGCAGAGGAGAACGGAGACGAAACCAGAATTTGCCATCACTGCTTGTCACTGATTTTGCGCTGCTTGACTCTGGGTCCGCTTGCGATTGACAGCACGGGAGGCAGAAAGCCCAGTCTTATGATGCAGGCGCCAGCCCCCTCTGGCCCCAAGAGCCAGTTTTCTCCTTGTCTCTGTGCTCAGCAACTGCTGCACAGGCTGTGCCACTCTGGCTTACTCTCACCACCTGAGCACTGGCATTTGGGAAGCGGTAGTGGCTGCTTTGGGGTGGCTCAGGGAAATGTCACTCCTCTCGAAATCAGATCGACTTGGGTGTATTATCCTAGCCACAAGGAGACCGTGGTGACTGTCAATTTGGACAGCTGTAGACATTTAGAATCATGGAGGATATGTTGGTCAGTGGCTACCGGTCAGGGCTATTTCTTGCCACTATTATCACAAACCACATGCTTTTGATTACCAGTTTCTGGGGAACATGATGGACAGAGTGCTCTTGTCCCCGTGTCCCTATGGACTCCCAAGGGCATGTGGTTGGCCATTGTGGGAACAAAATGCTGATCTAACCCAGCAAGGCTCCTGTGTTCTTTAGCATGCACCAGCTACTCTTGCACTAAGACTCTGATACAGCATGTGTCATTCCCCACACCAATACTCTCTCTCTCTCTCTCTCTCTCTCTCTCTCTCCAGGGGCGGGAAGTATTGGCGGCGGGGGGGGGGGAGGGGAGGGGGGATGAACTGGGTCCTAATCAACAGCTGCCCTGGGGATGAGGGGATCAAATTCTCCATCCTTGCCAACTCCTTTTAGTGATGGGCTGCTTGCCACTGCTGTGCTCCTAAAGCTCTCTTGCTCCCCCCCTCCTCTCCTCTTTTTCTCTTTCTCTTGAATGTGGTAGCTTGAGATAGAACTAACCACCCTGAACATTTCTGGAGAGGAAGATGGGAAGGAGGCAGGAGGCATTGTTCACCAGCTGCTGTGTGCTGCATTGCCCAGACAAAGTCGTGGGCTGGGGCTCCAGCTGTTGTTCAGTTTCTACCACTGCCTCTGCAACGTGTTCTAGACAAGGGGTGGTGAACATGTGACCCCATCATCTCATCATGCTGGCTGGGGCTGCAGCCCATCAACCTATGAAGGCCCATCCATGTTCTGTTGCTGTTTTTGTTACTTATTTCCTGCCCTTCACCCTAAGGTCCCAGGGCAGGTTCCAGCAATTTAAATAAAATGTTAGCCAAAGCTCATGTCCACAGCTGCATATTTAGTAAGCTTTTGGGTGAACTGCACATCCGGAGTGGGAGGCTTGAAGTCTAGATAGTGAGACTGTACAATCCGAAGGGCATAACCAGGTATTCGAACTGCCCGTACCGGGTCCCAAATGCTGTCTTCCACTCATCCCCGGCTCGGATCCTAATTAAATTGTAGGCACCCCCGGAGGTCAAGCTTGGTGAACATCTGCACCCCTTGCACCCGCTCCAGCAACTCCGAAATAAGGGGCAAGGGGTACCGGTCCGGGATGGTAATTTTGTTCAGGGCCCGGTAATCATGGCAAAGGCGAAGCTCCCCACATTTCTTCTTAACGAAGAGTACTGGCGCAGCGGTGGGCGAGGTAGAAGGCCTAATGAACCCACGCTCCAGGTTCTTGCGCAGGAAGTCCTGCAAAGCTTCGCGCTCTGGCTCTGTTAGAGAGTATAAGCGACTCACCGGCAGGGGCGCTCCGGGCTGGAGGTCTATGCCGCAGTCAAAAGACCGATGCGGCGGCAGCTGGTCTGTCCCCCGTTCCTCGAACACGTCTTGGTAGTCCTGGTACTCGGCTGGGAGCGTGGGTGCTGCCTCCTCCGTGGGTGCGGCCGCTAGCATCTCGGACTGAGCATGGGAACATGGGTCTGGGAAGTGCACAGTCCGTTTGACCCAGTCAATCTGAACGTTGTGAGCCTCCAGCCAGTCCATCCCGAGCACCAGGGGGAACCGGGGCATAGAGGCAATGTCCAAAGTTCGCATCTCCCGGTGCTGCTGGAGACACAGAACCAGGGGTTGGGTCTCCTGAGTAACGGCACCTGAACGCAGAAGCCGTCCGTCAGTTGCTTCCACCTGTACCGGTTCTGGCTTGTTCTGAAGTGGCACCTGATGATGGGCAGCAAAAGCAGCGTCCATATAGGAACGGGTTGCCCCTGAATCTACCAAAGCATGGGTAAGAATCCAGGGCCCACCTGGAGGGTATAGACGTACCGGAACCATAAGGTGTTGCAAATCCATTGGTGCGGGCCCATTCTGCGCTGTTTGGGACCCCCGGTAGCCAGGGCCATCAGCTACTGGGGTTGGCGGTTTCCCTGTGGCTAGCGTTTCTCAGGACAGGACCGGGCGTAGTGTCCACTTCCACCACAGTAGAGACATAGATTCCCCTCCCGACGCCGCATCTTCTCCGCGGGGGAGAGGCGTGGCCGCACTGCCCTGAGCTGCATAGGCTCTTCCGATGACTCGGCTGTGGCCGTGGAGCTGCAGGTAGAAACTGGCGCCGAGAACTGGAAGTGCCGGCGGCCCCGGGCCTGACGACGGTCCTCCAGCCGATCGTCTATCTGTAGACTCCGTTGAATAAGAGTGTCTAGCGAGGTGGGACGTTCCATTGTGGCCAGCTGGTCCAGTATCCCGTCCGAAAGCCCCTCGAGATACTGGTCCCGAAGAGCAGAGTCATTCCAGGTCAAGTCCTGTGCCAACAGCCGAAATTCCGTGGTGTATGCGGCGACCGTGGACTTGCCCTGTTTCAACCGCCTGATTGCCCGGTTGGCTTGACTCCCCTTCTGGGGATTGCCGAACGCGGCCTCCAAATGATTGCAAAACCCCATATAGTCTGTCAGCAAGGGGGAGTCTTGCCTGAGCAGCGGCAACGCCCACGTGGCCGCCTGGTCCTTTAACAAACTAATCAAGAAGTGCACCTTGGTGCGGTCATCAGGGAAGTTCCGGGCTCGCCCCTGAATATACAACTTGGCCTGGGCAAGGAACATGGGGAAGCTGGCCGGGACCCCATCAAATTTCTCTGGCAAAGCCACTGGGTACTTGCCAGGAGCCAAGGCGTCGGCCCCAGGAGCCGGTAGGGCGTCCAACCGCTGCTGAAGTGCCGTCACCGCATTGCTGAGCTGCTGCACGGTGTGAGTCAAGGCCTGGTTCTCCTGGGCGATTGCCAACAGCGTAGCCGCTTGGTCGGCCATGGCTTCTGGCTCTTCCCGAACGCACCCCAACAAAGAGGGAGTGCGGGTGTGGCGGGAGCAAACTGTGCTGGTCCCGGGGGGAAGGTACTGTTACCGTAGCCAAACTTCAGTCCTGAGACACTAGCCTGGTAGAAGTTCACAAGATGAGAGGCGAGGTCCAAAACAGGGAGCCGGGCGGGGTCAGGAACACTCGAAGATCAGAAGCAGAAAGCCGGGTGGGGAACAGGAACGCTGGAAGGTCAGAAGCAGGAAGCCGGGCGGGGAACAGGAACACTGGAAGGTCCGAAACAGGGAGCCAGGCGGGAACAGGAACGCTGGAAGGTCAGAAGCAGGAAGCCGGGCGAGGAACAGGAACACTGGAAGTTCAGGTCTAGGTCCGGGTAAGAGCAGGTACTCCACAACTACGTTGCTCCCGCAACCTGGGACCGGGCTGACTGACCTTTATCTTCTCTAAGGCCAGGGGCGGTCCCGGCCCCCAGGAGCCCCGCCTCTCCTGGCCTTAAGGCGAGCACTCCTCCTGGGAGAAACCAGTTCCCTTCGCCTCTCTGCCCTAAGCCTCTGCAGTTCAGGAGAGGCTGAAGGGTTACTGGGCCCCGGGGGAGGCTCACCTGTAGACACTGAGTCCTCAAGCACCTCTGGGGCTAGAATGGTTTCACCTGGTGCCTGCTCCTGAGGATCTGATGTAGCACCCTGCTTGTGGTTAACGCTTAGCTGGAATGAAATATTCAACGCAGCAATAGAGAAATTAAAATAATAATTTATTTGTCAGACAAATAAATGAGAGGCTCAGTGGTATATGGTTACCAAGCTCTGGCCTGGCCTCTTGCCATCCTGGCCAGCACTTATATTCCCTTAATCCAGCCCCCTTTGCTCCTCCTGTGGCTGCCTCTGTCCAATCAGCCTGGTTGAAATTCCTATTGGCTGTTTGGTAGAACCAATCACAAAAGATACACCCACAAAAGATACACCCACTTCCTTGCCCTTATAAGGGAGACAAAGAGCTATATATGTGACAAATAAGTAATAATATATCTTACATGGAATCTTAATTACCAGCTCACCTCTTGCCCTCCTTGCCCTATTGCCTTCTAAAACAAATGTTTAATCTTACATTTTTATGTTCAACAGATGTCAAGGATCTTGAGTTCACATCAACATTGAAAGATTTCCTTCATTTAAGGTTTCTAAACAAATGCCTGACAACTATATATCAAGAGTCTTCTGTCTAGCAGGGGGGCTAGGCTGGTGGCTGACTTAATTTCAGGATAAATACAACTCTTACAACCATATGAAATAAGAATCTAGCATTCCTTAAATCCTTTGCATAATTACATTTAAGCCAATATATTTAAGCTAATATATTTCATTCACTTATCATAAGTAGCCTTTTAAAAGAATAAAGCCTTTGTAAAGTAAAAAGGAACTCAGTAAAAAACAGCTTTTAAAAAGAAGCCTCTTCAGTTTACACCCCTCCTTTCACCCCTCCTTTCCAGCCTCAAAATAAAATAGAAAGAAGCTTCTTCTCCAGCCAAGCCAGTTGCCTTTTTTTCACTGCTCTTGGCCTTTCAACCTTAGAAAGAAGATCTGGCTCATTTTACTGGGAGGCACATTGGTATTATTTTACTATTTACCCTTGCCTTTAATTGTGTTTTCTCAGTCTGCAAGGGCAGCATATGTAATTCTCCCTTTTTATGACTTTGAGAATTGTTTTTCTACTATAAATCAATGGGGCCCCCTTGTCTTAGGAGAAAAACCTCTTGCCAAGGTTCTTTCTGCCTGGCATGAAACATTTGAAAATCCTTTTTTTAAGCTCATTTTTAAATACAAGCCTTGATTGCAATATATAAGCTTTGATAAAAATGCAGGCTTATGATTAGGTGCCTCATTCCCCCCTTTCAAGCTCAAGGACCTTCATCCCAAATGTCCTTGATAGCTTGACCTTCATCATATTCCTGAGGTAAAGCTCTGTATAGGGCCATGATATGTGGTAGAGTTTCATTTGAAACCATCTTGCTAATTGTACTTCTAAAACATGAAATGATACATGGCATCATACACAAAACCATTACCACTACTGTCAAGAAAAACAAGCAAGACAATAGTATCCCTTTGAGTCCTGTGACATTAGGTAACCAATTGGTGAGCCATCCCATATCCCATCCTTCCCATGTTTGTACTGGGACATGTGCTATATTCTCCATCTTTGTGGCCAACACACGGATTGCCTCACCATTATCTGAAATGTTAAAGCAACAGGCATTCCCTGTCAAGTTCAAGACTCCACATAGGCCTCCCTGCCTGGCAAGTACATAATCCATTCCCATTTTCAGCTGCAAAATGGCGGCTCTACTTTCATCCAACTGTTGTGCAATAAGTCTCAAACTCTGGGCCGTTGCATTGGTTACAAGTTCCACTACTGCTTGCAATCGAATTATTCTGTTTAGATTATAAATAGGATCCCGTGCCCCTTGTATGAGCTCACCAGGATTCCAGGAGGCAGGATCATAATAGGCTATAATGCGCTCTGGCGGCCAATCATCAGTACCGCTCCAACTTTGGGTACTTCCTCCTGCTATATGAGAAATATCAGCATTCCTTCGTGTTCGCCTGGCCGAACTAGTGGGCATAATCCACATTGGTGGTAATACCCAACCCAAGAAACAAGTCCCACTCCATTTGGAAGGGAGCTTTTTGTATGCCCATTCTCCACATATCCACCACAACCATCGGGTCTGAGGTTTTTGGTACGTGGAGTACAGAAGGCGAAATACCAAAAGAGGTAGAGAGTTCACAGTGCAGTATGTTAGATTGCCTTTTTCTGTCACAGTTATGTTCCACACCACTTTCCATGCGTGAATAAAAGGAGGTGCACAGGGCAAGGTATTCCGAGTTCGATAGGTAGTACCGTGTGCCCAGGTATGACTATTCTTAATATAATCCCAAGTATAGTGACAATGAGAAGAGCCTATCATGGGAGAATCAGCTGCATCTGATGATTTATGTACACAGAATTCCCCTTGTACAGGTATAACTCGTAATGGTTTAGTTGAGTTCCATCCGGGGAAATTCTGTATTTCTGTTTGGTGTGGCATTTCGCTTACCATACCAATGGCATCTAATGGTATCGGTAATAAGGGCATACCTCCCTCTGAATCATCTGGCCCAAGAGAGCAAACAAGGCAATTGGTCCTATTTGCAACATTGGCTACCATTTCAGCTAAACCTACCCACATATTGTGGTCATGGCTGAATCCATATTTAGCCAATTTGGTCAGATTCAAGGACCCTTCCCCTTCCCAAGGGATCAGGATTGATAATAAAATCATGTTGATGTCTAGTATATGCATTCCTTCCACAAAAGATTACCTTATTGTGATAGCAAATAATTATTAGCCCCAATATAATTCCCCCAGTGACAGAAATGGGGTACCACCAAGACCAAAACATATATCCCGAGGATCCCCAATGGGTAATATCACTTATAATTGTTCCACAAGGGGGCAGTCAATCAATTGTATTAGAGAATCTTTCCGTTCACAATCGCTGGTTTAGACGCTCCTCAAGCTTCAGGCGTGCGCAGGTCAGCCAGCTTCCAGGTTGTGGCTGCAGCAGGCCGGTCGTCAAATGTTGCCCGTGACCTAGCCCGTTCCCGGTAGGGCTAGATACAGGGGTTTTTGGAGAGAGTTAGTTTTAAAGGATTAGAGGGGTCACCTTTGCACGTCCAACTGCCTTCGGACTTCTTCAAACGAGAGTGATGAATCCAGGGGGTCACCTCAGCTACCTTCACCGCTGTTGGAGTAGAGAGCAAGACGGTGTAAGGTCCACGCCATTTAGGTGCAAGTGGATCGCGTTTCCACTCTTTCACCCATACGCTATCGCCAGCCTGGAACTGATGAATCGGCTCGGCAATGCTGCACGGCGTGCGTTCGAGGGCCCACCTGTTAAGAGAAACAAAAACACGGGAGAGAGATTGCACTTGTCCCTGTGTCACATGATCTCCTATTTGTTTAAGGTCAGCTGGAATATCCTGAACAAAGGAGGGCGGTCTCCCATACAGGAGCTCAAAAGGTGACAACTTAAGTCTTTTTGTGGGTGCACACCGAACACGAAACAGTGTTATGGGTAACACATCTACCCATCCCAATCCCGTTTCCTGGGTTAATTTTGCCAATTGGGTTTTCAGAGTCCGATTCATTCTTTCAGTTTTCCCTGAACTCTGAGGCCTATATGCTGCATGCAGTCTCCATTTTACTTGTAGGACTCGACATACATCTTGTACTACTTGATCAATGAACGCTGGCCCATTATCACTTCCAATGCATCTAGGTAATCCAAACCTCGGGATCAATTCAGTGAGGAGTCTCTTAGTTACCTCTCGTGCCTTTTCAGTTCGGGTGGGAAAAGCTTCAACCCATCCGGTAAGAGTATCTACAAACACAAGGAGATACTTGAATCCCTTAGAAGGGACCAGCTCTGTGAAGTCCACAATTAGACTTTCCATGGGGACATATCCCACATGTTGGATTCCAGGAGGTTGTACCGGTCCCTGCCTGGGATTGTTTTTAGCACAAAGAACACATTTCTGTGAAATGCAAGTTGCTAATTGTGATAGATTAATAATATACAACTTCCGACTGAGACTCTCTCTGGTTGCAGTACCGCCAAGGTGAGTAGATTCATGATAATTTCTTACAATTGTGCCTGCTAGATGATGAGGTACATAAATCCTATTGTCCGGCAGGATCATCCAACCGTCCTTCATAACCGCTCCTTCCTGTTCAGCCCACTTCCTCTCTTCTGGGGTATAGTGAGGTTTAACTTCTTCTGGAACTACCTCTGGTATGAGGGCTGCTATAAATCCTCCCACAGGCTTCTGGGCTGCCTCTCGGGCTGCTTTGTCAGCAGCATGATTTCCTCTGGTTATTGGATCCCTTCCTCGTCCATGACCTTTGCAGTGCATTACAGCAATCTGTTCTGGAGCCCATACTGCTTCTAACAGGATTTCTACTTCAGGTCCATATTTCAAGGCCTTCCCGTGGGCTCCTATTAGACCTCTTTCTTTCCATAGAGCTCCATGTGCATGCAGGGTTAAGAAGGCATATTTAGAATCAGTATAGATGTTTGCCTTACATCCAGCTGCCAATTGCAGAGCTCTAGTTAAGCCTATAAGTTCAGCCTTTTGTGCTGATGTGCCAGCAGGCAAAGCTTCAGCTTCCACAACTTCCTCATTGGTGACCACAGCATATCCTGCTCGTCTGGCACCTTCATGCAGGTAACTGCTACCATCCGTATAATATACAACATCTGGATTTTTCAATGGTTCATCTTTCAGATCAGGTCTACTGGAATAAACTTCATCCATTACTTGGAGACAATCATGTGATTCCTCATCATCTACCTCTGGTAGGGGCAGCAAAGTCGCTGGATTGAGCATATTCACTACTCGTAGATGAATCCTGGGATTTTCACACAATAGGCCTTGGTATCTAGCCATCCTTGGGTTCGTTAGCCAATAACTACCCTTATATTCCATGAGTGTCAGAACAGCATGAGGTACATTCACATACATCGTCTGGCCGAAGGTAAATTTATCAGCTTCTTTGACAAGGCTTGCAGTGGCCGCTACTGCCCTTAGGCATGGAGGCCATCCTTTTGCTACTGAGTCCAATTGTTTAGACAAATAAGCTACTGGACGGTTCCAACTTCCTAATCTCTGGGTCAGGACTGCCGCTGCAATCCCATTCTGTTCATGTACATACAGCTGAAAGGGTTTTTCCGAATTAGGCAATCCAAGGGCTGGGGCCTCCATAAGTCGTTGTTTGATAACTAAAAAGGCTTGTTTCTGCTCAGGTCCCCATACGAATGGGTCCTTTTCTGCACCTCGAGTGCTTTCATGTAAGGGCTTGGCCAGACTGCTGAAATCAGGTATCCATAGTCTACAAAACCCTGCTGTTCCCAGGAATCCTCTAAGTTGTTTCCTTGTGGTAGGTTCCTTGATAAGGCAAATAGCTTCTTTCCTCTCTGGTCTCAATGCTCGTTGTTGGTGTGAGATGTCAAAGCCCAAATATTTGACCTTTTCTAAACATAACTGTGCCTTTTTCTGGGAAACTCGGTAGCCAGCTTCCCAGAGCAAGTGGAGCAGTTCCTCTGTCCCTTCTTTACAGGTATCAAAATCCTTTGCCGCTAATATAAGGTCATCTACATATTGCAGAACCACCTTTTCTCCCGGTATTGAGGGGTAACTTGTTAGATCCCTCGCCAAGGCAGTGCCAAATAAAGTTGGGGAATTTTTAAAGCCCTGGGGCAATCTTGTCCAGGTTAGCTGGCCTTTTGTTCCTGTTAAAGGGTCTTCCCACTGGAAGGCAAATATAGGTTGGCTCTGTGGTGCCAGCCGGCAACAGAAGAATGCATCTTTCAAGTCCAATACAGTAAAAAATGTTGCTTCTGGTGGGATCAAACTCAACAAGGTATATGGGTTTGGTACATTTGGGTGCAAGGTCTCGATAGCCTGGTTTACGAGCCTCAAGTCCTGCACTGGCCTGTATTCATCTGTCCCAGGTTTTCGAACAGGCAAAAGGGGTGTGTTCCATTCTGATTGGCAAGGCTTAAGCAGACCATATTTTAATAGGCGGTCCAAATGTTTCTGGATGCCCTCTGCTGCTCGCCGGGGTAAGGGATATTGCTTTACAGATACAGGGGTAGCCATAGGTTTTAGGGTTACTACAATTGGAGCTATATTCTTAGCCATTCCTGGTGGGCTATTTTCGGCCCATACTCCTGGTGGCACCTGTAGAGTTCGGAGGAGCTTGTTTAATTCTGTATCCAATGTGGGTTGGACTTGCAGGGCTGACATTAGGCGCCATGATTGTTCCTTGGGTACTGAGAGGGTAATTATTCCTGCTGCTTTTGATGGCAGTTTCATTTCTGGACCTCGAGGAGTGAAGGTGATTTGGGCCTGCAATTTGGACAGCATATCTCTGCCTAAGAGAGGTATTGGACACTCAGGTATATACAAAAACTGATGGGTTAAACGATGTCCCCCAATCTGGCATTCCAAAGGTTGGAGGAAAGACCTCTTAGCTGACTGACCAGTGGCACTTTTAATGACTACACTTTTGGATGCCTTTTTCTGCAATAGTTCTGGGAGTACTGAGTATTCAGCCCCAGTATCAATCATAAAGTCTATTAAATGGCTCCCTAATTGAATCGTGACCGTGGGCTCCTGGAAGCCTAACTTTATGGAGTCCGGTCGTTCCTAGTCTTGAGTAAAATCCTCTTCTGCCAGTCCAATGAAATTGTCTCTACTCCGTCCCTGTCCTGGTCTCTGATATCTTCCATCTCGGATCATTCCCCGTCCCCGTCCCTGGTTTCTTGGGCCGGAGCCTGGGCCTGGGCCTGGGCCTGGGCCTGGGCGTACTTCTTCCAACCTCAGGGGTTCAGGACACTCCCGCTTCCAATGACCCTCCTTCTTGCAATTCGCACATTGATTCCTTCCCAGTGGTGGATTCCTTCCTCGCCCTCTCCCTCCATTTAAGGGGCGGTGGTCTTGCTTCACTGCTGTGGCTAGCATTACCATCTTTTCCTTCTGCCACTTCTTCTTCTCTTGCTTCTCAGCCTCATCCCTATTCCGATAAACTCGGCGTGCAATGGCCATAATTTGGCTCATCAGCATCCCTTCCCATCCTTCTGATTTCTGAATTTTCTTACGAATGTCAGAAGCGCACTGGGCCACAAATGTAGCAGTAATCATTCTGCTGTTTTCAGGGGCTTCAGGGTCAAAAGGAGTCCATATACGATAGGCTTCTTGCAGCCTCTCTAAAAAGTCTCCCGGACTCTCATTTGGTTTCTGTTCTACTTCTGAGACTTTAGACATATTAGTGGGCTTCTGGCATGCCCTGCGGATACCTTGCACAAGTGTCTGGCGGTAGGTGGTAAGTCTGGCCAGGTGAATTCCATTGTTTGGATCCCAATTAGGATCTTCCAAGGGAAAGTTGTCTTGGAGATGACGGTCAATATTAAAAATATTTCCCACTCTGGCCTGCTCACGCAAATATATCTGTGCCTTTTCAATTATGTCTCTCCTTTCCTCAGTGGTGAAAAGAGTATTTAGGAGCTGGCGACAATCTGTCCAAGTAGGGCTATGAGTATTTACTATTGAAGTCACCAAGTCCATCATAGCCTGAGGTTTTTCTGCGAAAGATGGGGTGTGTGTTTTCCAATTCATCAGATCTGTAGTTGTGAATGGAATATATTGCAGGGTCGAAGTTCGAGGTGGCCGTGGTCCGGGTTGCCCATTAACCAGCGCAGGCTCCTCAAGTGCATCAAATACTCTTCTAAGAGGGGCTACTACGTGATCTTTCTCTTCGCTTTGCTCTAGGGGCCTCAAATCATAGGGGATGGTATTTGTCCCAAGGCGTTCTTTTAGCAGCTTTATACGCCTGGCTGTATTGCTTGCTGACCGATTAAGGTCTCCCTGTAACTTCTGTAATAATTCTCTAGGACTTGGATGTACAGGGGTTTGGGGTGGGCAATCAGTTGTTCCACTAAAGGAGACTGTAGATGCAGGTCTATTAGGAGTCACAGGTGGAATAACCACTTCTGCTTGGGCTTTATTATAGGACTCCAATGCCTCCTGAAGATATTTATCATAATCTATCAAGGAATCAAGCTCTATGACTCCACTCCCATTATTCATTCCACTTTCTTGCCTTGGGGTTACAACTGGTGGAGTGTTTGGATTAAGCTCCCTTCGATGTGGAGCATAGGGTGGAGGTGGAAGCACCTCTTCCTCTGGTCCCTCAAAAATGGGTTTGAGTTTATTTGGCAAGATTCCCTTCCTAGCTTCAGCTTTTACAGCCAATAATTTGCATCGTTTGACTTTGCATTCCCTTATCCATGGAGGATTTTTATTTAATGCGCTCAGCCAGGAATCTATATATGGAAATTGTTCTGGGCACCCTCCAGTTTCTTTGGCGATATTAGACCAAAGTTTGCTTACTAAATTTATATCAAAAGTTCCCTGAGATGGCCATTCAGTATTTTGTTTTGGCCATTCTAGTTCACATAACGTTCTCAAGCGCTCTGGCGTCATTTTGACTCCATATGCCCCTGAGAAGGCTTTCTTAAAATTATTTAACATACACTCAAGAGGTGTATTTTCCCCCTTTGAACCCCCAACTCCCATTGTATGGCCCTGTGAAGTATCCACTCAGTCACTCGCACACACACTTTGTGAGTTTCCTTGCCCAGATGGAGTCGCCTCACTGGGAACCGAAGTACTACCCACTCCACACTCAGGTCAGCTACAGATTGCTCTGTACTTTCTCACACATACAATGCGCTGGATACTTCACCACACTCTACCTCCCAATTTTCCCTTTCCCTACACCAGATCACCATCTGATGTACCCAACCACCTAGCGTACTCAGTTCCCCCTTACTGAGACGCAGAAGTTTGATCAAGACTTCTCTTCCTCCTAATTAATTGGAGGGCCAAAAATCCCTTTGTGCACTTACCCTTGGTTGGTTCCCTGTTTCCCCCGGTCCGTCGCCGCCAATGAGCAGGGTATCAGACAGACGAGTCTTCTGCGTTCCCCCTGGAAAAATTTACCAGTGCGCGCTTTGGGTAAGCAGTTGTCCTCTCTCTTGTACCCTGCCCAGTAGGGCGAAGGGGCTGCGTTCCAGCAGACCACTTATCCGAGTCACAGTGGCACCATAAAATGTAGCACCCTGCTTGTGGTTAACGCTTAGCTGGAATGAAATATTCAACGCAGCAATAGAGAAATTAAAATAATAATTTATTTGTCAGACAAATAAATGAGAGGCTCAGTGGTATATGGTTACCAAGCTCTGGCCTGGCCTCTTGCCATCCTGGCCAGCACTTATATTCCCTTAATCCAGCCCCCTTTGCTCCTCCTGTGGCTGCCTCTGTCCAATCAGCCTGGTTGAAATTCCTATTGGCTGTTTGGTAGAACCAATCACAAAAGATACACCCACAAAAGATACACCCACTTCCTTGCCCTTATAAGGGAGACAAAGAGCTATATATGTGACAAATAAGTAATAATATATCTTACATGGAATCTTAATTACCAGCTCACCTCTTGCCCTCCTTGCCCTATTGCCTTCTAAAACAAATGTTTAATCTTACATTTTTATGTTCAACAGATGTCAAGGATCTTGAGTTCACATCAACATTGAAAGATTTCCTTCATTTAAGGTTTCTAAACAAATGCCTGACAACTATATATCAAGAGTGCTTGGATGGCGTCTTCTGTCTAGCAGGGGGGCTAGGCTGGTGGCTGACTTAATTTCAGGATAAATACAACTCTTACAACCATATGAAATAAGAATCTAGCATTCCTTAAATCCTTTGCATAATTACATTTAAGCCAATATATTTAAGCTAATATATTTCATTCACTTATCATAAGTAGCCTTTTAAAAGAATAAAGCCTTTGTAAAGTAAAAAGGAACTCAGTAAAAAACAGCTTTTAAAAAGAAGCCTCTTCAGTTTACACCCCTCCTTTCACCCCTCCTTTCCAGCCTCAAAATAAAATAGAAAGAAGCTTCTTCTCCAGCCAAGCCAGTTGCCTTTTTTTCACTGCTCTTGGCCTTTCAACCTTAGAAAGAAGATCTGGCTCATTTTACTGGGAGGCACATTGGTATTATTTTACTATTTACCCTTGCCTTTAATTGTGTTTTCTCAGTCTGCAAGGGCAGCATATGTAATTCTCCCTTTTTATGACTTTGAGAATTGTTTTTCTACTATAAATCAATGGGGCCCCCTTGTCTTAGGAGAAAAACCTCTTGCCAAGGTTCTTTCTGCCTGGCATGAAACATTTGAAAATCCTTTTTTTAAGCTCATTTTTAAATACAAGCCTTGATTGCAATATATAAGCTTTGATAAAAATGCAGGCTTATGATTAGGTGCCTCACTGACACAGGTGCAGGTTCCAGTTCAGCCGGCCCTGGAGGCGGGGACTCCTGTGCAGGCTGGGATTCCTCTGGTTCAGCCTCTGAATCGGAATCCCAGGCCATCACAGGTGCATTCAATTGTTCTTTGGCAAGCAGGGTTTGTTGACCGCACTTTTGGAGTTGACCACTAATATTTGTTGTTTGGATTGAAACCATGCCTGCAGATGGACATTTCCTCGGCAGATCAGCTTTGCAGACAGCTTCGTCAAGAGGGGAGGTGTGGGATAATTACAGTGGGGTGGCTCAGTTGGTAGAGCGTGACACTCTTAATCTTAGGGCTGCGGGTTCAAAATGTGGGGTAATAAGCAAAGGATTTTAGGTATACTGAAAACAACAAGACCGCCCATAAAATGTATGCTATTGCCATGCCAAAATGAGAGAAAATTAGTTGGAGGGAGGCAAGGGATGGGGCCACGGACCCCTGATTGGGAATAAGGGAACTAGATGGTGTCCTTTCCAACTCCACAATTCTATGATCCTGTGTCTTAAACACAAATCTTGAGGAATAGTGTGTGTGTGTTTCTGTTTGAACTTTCCCAGCCTTTGCTTTATTCTGATTTGCGCTTGCGTCCCTACTCCCCACGTGTAGAATTGCTATACCTTTGGATTTTCCTGGACATTCAAGCGTTTCCCGCATGGACACTTGTTTCCAACCGCCAAATCCCAGCGGATGGCAACCCTACCCACTTGTGCCAGATTGCCTGGCATACATTACAAGCATCTAGTCACATAGATTCTCCAGAATCCCGGGGCTAGCCCACCTGATGGGAAGAGTCCGTGACCATAAGGAGGAGGAGTACCAGGAAGAATGGACAAAATTCAAAGATTATTTAGCTGAATATGTCAAGATAATCTAATTGGAAAAGCTTGCAAATACGAAATAGGCTTAGGATTTAAATATGTAAGGATAGGAATTAAGATGTTTCAAGCTAGATTAGAAAGAATGAAAGATGTGAAGTGATCAAGTTAATTTTTATTTTTTTTTAGAAGATTGATTTTGGAAAACTGTTAAAATGAAATACAATGAAATTCAACCAGGGGGATTTGAGGAAGTCACTTAACAATGTTATCAAGATTGGTTTAATTACAATTAGGATGTATGTTTGTTTGTTTGTCTTAATTTTTTGGGGGAAATTAATAAAAAAATGGAAATTAATAAAAAAAATGGAAAAAACACACCATAGATTATCCAGAATCCCAAGCAGTGACATTGTGAAACTTTCATAGGAATAAAAGGTAGGGGAAAGGAGGCACAATGTCAAGCAGGCAACAGAATAAACCCGAGCACTGTGGGTCTAAAACCGGCCCCTGAATCTCTTGCTCCCCACTCTGCCCTTCTAACAATACCATTTTTTTGCTTGCTGGATGGCTGTGTGCAATGAGAGCTCAGTCACTGAGGAAGGGTGCTGGCCCAGTGGGAGAAGTATGTGCTTGGCATGCAGGCGATCCAAAAATCAATTCAAGAGCAAAATTCCAGTTCTCGTGTTTTCTGTATACATGGCTAATTTAAAGGGGAATAGCATGTTGCCTTCCACAGAGTCAGACCATTGAGTCACCTAACTCCTTAAGGGAGGACCAGAGCTCGCTGGTGATGCAGGTCCCAGAACAGTCTCCAGCCTCTCCAGGTGAAACTGAAAACATCACCTGCCTGGAACCTTGTAGAACCACTGCCAATCAGTACAGACAGTGCTGAGTTAGGTAGCTATGATCCATCACCCTTTGCTCGAAGCAAAGGCACATCGCTGGTCCAAATCTTTGAAAGACTTTCCCTGCTCACCAAGCCACCTGCCCTCCTTTATGCATTGCCGATGGCTTATCAAAGGGATCCTCACTGCAAGTCTCATCAAGGCAGACAGCTTGATGAAATCTTGGTGCCCTTTCTTACAAAATGCTAACAGGGACAATGGCACCAGTTGCCCTCTGGACTCACAGGGTGCAGCTTACTTTGGAGCCATCCATTGTACACATCTGGAATGGCCCTTGAGAAAGGATGGTCTGCCTATAGTCAGCAGCTTACCACCTTGTTGTTTGTTAAAAACTTGAATAAAAAGCATGCTTAAAATAAAACAGGAAAGATGAAATTTTGCTGGCTTCTTGAGAAAAGAATAATTCCTCATTATTTGTATCTGCTTTTAAATGTTGTTTCTCTTCTCTTTGTAATGAGTTTTACTGGGTCTGTGGTCATTTTAAGTTGCTGACCTTCACTAAAATATATAAATCTACTTGACTGGAAACTTTTATTATCCAAATTCTAACCCACTTTGGATAGCAAAATTCCTGGAGTGGGGAGGAGGGTTCAATGTTCTAATAGATTAGATATGGACAGTCCTTCAGTACAGCAAAACTTGACACTTTGAAACCTTTGAGTCCTTTCCAAAAGGACTTCACCCACTATTTAGGGGGGAAGTATGTCAGAACTGACCTTCTGCAGTACTGATTCCACATTCTTGGACTCCTAATCTTACACGTAAATTAGAGCTGGAACCATCTCAGGCCCTATGGCTCTTGAAATGACCATGACCTATTGAGCAAAACCACAGAATCCACCTCTCTGGTGACTAAACCCCACTTGCTTTTACAAAATAAATTAACAACAGAGGAAAATCATGGAAGAAATAAAATGGCTTTTGAAATTAACAAAGGCGATTCCTTTTATCCACATGTATTACGGGACATGTTCAAAGCGCCCCTCAGGAGAAATTCTGTAAGCAAAGGTAGCAGATACACAAGGACACATTGCTAAAAGAAACAAAGGGATTTGGAGGGACCATGAGTGAACAGGTAGTACCAGAATGTACAGAATTGTACCTAGAAAAAGGTTACAACTGGATTACCTTTTTGTAAACAACAACAACAACAACAACAACAACAACCCCCCCAAAAAAACTTGGAAGCAGCAGGACTCCTTAGGAACTCTTCAAAAAACAAAACACAAAACTGCATATCCCTACCTAGTCACCAAATGTGAGGGGAAACGTAAACCAGCATCTTACACTGCTTTAAATGATAGCCAGATTTTTACCACACCAGAAGTAAAAGCACGGGGCATTAATAAGTTTTTGAAAAATCATACTGTCAGGGGCTCAGGAGCAGAGGCACAGGGGAGAGAGGAAACGGAGAGCGAAGGGGAAGAATCTGAGGGCAGCGTAGGGGAGTATGACAGTGGCCCGAGAGATTCCATGAGCTTCTCCAGCGATTCAGAAGATTCCCAGAGGGGGGCGCCGATGGCCAGGGCAAGGGGGGTCCCAGGAGGGACGCACCAGAAGCAAGTGGCCAGCGGGGACTCCCAAAGCAGCAGCGGGAGATCAGGACCAGTTCCCCCACCAGAGCGTAGTGGGGGGGAAGAGTCCCATGCATCAGGACCAGCGTCTCCTCCAGTAGGGAGAGGAGATGAGTCCGGGCTGACCACGCCTCTGTTGGAGAGTGAGGGAACGGAGGGGAGGTCAGGTCCAGCTAGCCCCCCCGAAGGGGGAAGCAGTGACAAGAGCAGTGTAACGGTCAGGAGGAAGGTTGCCGGCTGGGCGCGCGCGCCAAGTTCGAATGTACAGGCGTGCGGGACAGCAGAAAACCCGGATTGGGAACCAGGTCCTAAAGCCCGCCGGAGGCAAGGGGAAGACTCAGGGGACTCAGCGTCAGAAGAGTCCAGAAAGGGCAAGGCACCAGCGGACAGGCGGACCCATAGGAGGAAAGAGCAGAGGAAGAGGTGGAGCAGGGCTAGAGTCTTAAACTGGTGTCTGGGGGGAGGAGATTCAGACGGAGCTTCAGCGGTCTAGAGTTGACACGTAGAGCTGCGCGCCGCGGCTTTGAAATCGAAACTGAACTTCAATAAAGACTTTTGTATATAACAACGAACTGGCGTTGGTCCTTTGTGAGCTGGGACCTAGGGCAGCTCTGACAGTAAGCTCCGTCTCCATAAATTGAACCCTCGCAGCGTGCGTTGGCATAGCGAGGGGCAAAACTTGGTGTTTTGCGAGCTCACGAAGATCGGCAAAGATGACTACAGAGGAGAAGGTGACAGCCTTGCAAGAAGCAGTCATGAGGCTTTCCGTGGAAATAGCAGCATCCAGAAAGAGAGAGGAAGAAGCAGTAGCGCTCTGCCAGGATCTGCAAACCAGGTGGGAACGTTTGGGCAAGGAGGGGCTGCCAGGACCCAAGCCGGAGGGAGTTGGCCTTGGGAAAAGGGGGGGCAGCATCGTAGCCCACTTCGATGGGAACCTGCAGCAGTATCCTAACTTCAGAGCAGACATAGTTTTCACGCTCAATTTGCTTCGGAAAGACTTTAGAGATGAGGAGGAGAAAGTAGGCTTCATAATAACTCATCTGCATGGGGAAGCTAAATCGTGGCTGCGCAATTTATGGCGCGAAAATGATCCTGCCCTCCAAGATTCAAATGCCTTTATCAAGGCTATGGACGATTGTTTTAAATCTACAGTCGATGTGGATGTGGCCAGGAGGGAAATGCATGGGTTGAAGCAGGGCAAAGCCACTGTGAGACAATATCACTCCCGCTTTTTTGCCTTAGTAAATGTGCTGGGCTGGGAGAAGGACTCCGCTGCCGTCAGGGATCTGTTCTGGGAGGGGCTGAATGGGACCGTGAAAGATGAGCTGGCGAGCGGGGAGAGACCCAACAGCACCACAGAAGTCGTGCAAAGAGCGTTGGCGATAGGGGTGCGCCTGGAAGAACGCCCTTGGAGCAGGGATGAGGGACGTATGGCACGCACACCAGCCAGAACGATTCCCTTCCTACCCAGAGAGACAGCGCGCACCCAGTCCACGCCTCCACTGGGAGGGGGAGAAGAGCCGGTGGAGATAGGTGGTGCCAGGGCTCAGACAGCAACCAGAGCCCAAGCACCAGGAGCAGTCAAGGCGAAGACTCCTAGAGGGAGCAGGAAGTGTTACATCTGCGACAGTGCACAGCACATGGCCAAAGAGTGTCCCCAGAGGCTCCAAAGGCACACTGCAGCCTCAGCAACAGTAAAAGGAGCAGTTCAGCAGGGGGAACAGCTGCAGGGAAACGACGAAGCCTGGTTGGAGGCAGAGGCACTGGGGCCCAGCCAGGCGAGTCAGTGAAGCAGTCCCCAGAGATTTTACAGCCCACAGACCCCCTCCCGCCCAAACCAGTGGTGCAACTCACCGCATCGCTCCAGCTGCCCAATGGACGCACCCTGGAAGTCCCTATTACCATTGACTGTGGTAGTAATGCAGACTTTGTAGGAGTGGATTTCATCAAGCAACATCGCATAGCGCTCCTACCAGCCACGATGCCCCTAAACGTCGTCACGGTTGATGGCAGAGAGCTACTGGGAGGACAGGTGGTACAGCAAACACCGCCAATGGTGATGCAAATTGGAAATCACCGCGAAGTCATCAGCTTCAACGTCACCCACCTGTCGGACACGCCCATAGTATTGGGCATGAGTTGGCTGGATAGGCACAGCCCGGCATTAGCATGGTACCAGCGTCAATTGACCTTCTGCTCCTCCTACTGCGCAGAACGCTGCATCCTGACCAGCCAGGAAGATGAGGGGCAAGAGGATGAAACACAACTACGCTTAGGCATGGTGCAAGCGGTACCCAACAAGTACAAGGCGTTTTTGGAGGTCTTCTGCGAGAAGGAAGCGGACAAGCTGCCTCCCCACAGGCCCTACGACTGCAAGATTGACCTCCTGCCGGGGGCGACACTGCCAACTGGAAAACTGTATTCCATGTCTGAAGACGAACTGCAAGAGCTCAGGGAGTTCATAGATCACAACTTGAAGCGGGGATTCATCCGAGAATCCAAAGCAGTGGGGGGCAGTCCCATGTTTTTCGTGAAGAAAAAAGACACGCCCCAACGGAGGTTGGTAGTTGATTACAGAATTATCAATTCGAGGACGAAGCCCACGGCATTCCCCATGCCCAAGATCGACGACCTGCTCGCGACGGTGAGGAAGGGATGCATCTTCACCAAGTTGGATCTACGAGGGGCATACAACCTTATACGCATGCGGGGGGCGATGAGTGGAAGACGGCCATGTTTACACCTTTAGGCACCTATGAATATCGAGTTATGCCGTTTGGTTTGCAAAATGGCTCCCATTGTTTCCAGGCGGGACTCCTCTACAAGAAGTGCGTCTGCTTCCTAGACGACATCCTGATCTTCTCGGAATCGAAGGAGGCTCACGAGAGAGACGTCAAGGAGGTCCTGCAGAGACTACGGGAGCACAGACTTTACGCCAAACTGGAGAAGTGCCAGTTCGACATGACGGAGGTGGATTTCCTGGGCTACAAGCTGTCCGACAAGGGACTCGCCATGGACAGCACCAAGGTCCGCTCGGTGTTGGACTGGAAGAGCCCGTGCAATCGGAAGGAGGTCCAGAAGTTCGTCGGCTTCGCCAACTTTTATCGCAAGTTCATCAAGGGGTTCGCCATGGAGACGGCGGCCATCACGGACACCCTCAGCTCCAAGAAGAAGAAGTTCACCTGGACGGACCAGACGGAGCAGTCCTTTCGGAGACTCAAGCGTCTCTTCGCGTCCGAAGAACAGCTGCTACACGTAAACCCCAGTAAACCAATGAGGGTTGAAACGGACGCCTCGGACAGAGCGGTGGGGGCGGTCCTGTTGCAGCAAGATCCGCAAGGGGACTGGAGGCCGTGCGCATTCTACTCCAGGAAACTCAGCAAGTCGGAACAGAACTACACCATCTGGGACAGAGAGTTGCTGGCCATTCATGCAGCCTTCAAGGCGTGGCGGCACTTCCTCATCGGAGCCAAACACACAGTGCAGGTCCGCACGGACCATAAGAACCTGGAGTACTGGCGCACGGCGCGTTTCCTGAACTAGAGACACATCCGCTGGGCGGAGTTCTTTGCGGATTTCGACTTCCGGATAGAATACATCCCGGGAGACAACAATGTCATGGCGGATGCGCTATCCAGGAAGCCGCAGTATCTCGAGGAAGCGGCACCGGTGGCGGCCAAACACATTTTCGCACAGAGAGCGTGGGCGTGCGCTTCAGCCACCGCGGACCTGGACGCGGTACGTCGCGCGTTGCAGACGGATTCGTTCGCACAATCCAAGATGGAGGAGGTGCGAAGAGGCGCAGCGAAGGACGACGAGTTCCAGATACGCGACGGACTGCTCATCCGTAAAGGGGCCCTCTACGTGCCGGGAGACGACCTCCGCGCGAAAGTACTGCAGCAGTTACACGACGCGCCCAGCGCCGGGCACTTCGGCAAGGACAAGACGGCGGAATTAGTAGCCAGAGACTTTTGGTGGCCCAAGATGAGGGGAGAAGTCGCGGATTACGTCACTAGGTGTGACACATGCCAAAGGGCCAAACCAGTACACAGGCCGCCGGCGGGACTGCTGGAACCGCTACAGACGCCGCTCAAGCCGTGGGAGAAAGTGGCCCTGGACTTTGTCACAGATCTGCCCAGCTCGCGAGGCAAAACAGCGGTACTCGTGGTCGTAGACCTGTTCACCAAGATGGCGCACTTCATTCCTTGCGCGAAGGTGGCCACAGCGGAACAGACCGCCAAGCTGTTCATAGACCACATGTTCAAGGTTCACGGCTTACCGCGGTCCATCCTGTCCGACTGGGGTCGCCAATTCATCTTGAGCTTCTGGCAGAAGCTGCTGGGCATCCTGAACGTCAAGATCAACTTAGCGTCGGCACGACACCCGCAGACCAACGGACAAGCGGAGAGGGTCAACGCCATCATGCAGCAGTACCTACGATGCTACACGAATCAACAGCCCTCGACCTGGGTGGACTACCTACCGCTGGCCGAGTTTGCCTACAACAACACGAAGCACGTGTCTACGGGGGTGACGCCGTTCTTCGCCAACAATGGGCGGCATCCCAGAACCTTCCCGGGATTAGAGAGAGTGGGGGAGGGGGAGCCACAGGGAGCAGAGGCCTTGGCAGCGGAGTTACAGGAGGTCCATGAGCAACTCCGAAGGCACTTGGAGCTAGCAAAACACGCCTACAAAATGCAGGCAGACAGGCACAGGAGAGTCGGGGAAGACATCCAGGTGGGGGACTTGGTCTGGTTAGCAGCCCAGGCAGTGCCGGCCAGAACTTTAGCTAAGAAGAAGCTCAGGCACAAGCAGCTAGGGCCTTACCAAGTCGAGGCACAAATCAATCCAGTGGCCTTCCGGTTGACACTCCCGGAGGGATCCAGAATGCACCCGGTCTTTCATAGATCAGTGCTCACACCCTACAAGGAACCCCACAGGTTTCAGGCGCCAGGGAACGCACCAGACCCACTCAGCAAATCGCCAACAAAGGGGGGGTCACCGAGGGCGGCGCCACTCAACGAAGTCAAGGAGATTTTAGACTCGAGATGGGGGGAAGAGGGGGTTGAATATCTCCTCGCCAGGGAAGGTACCCCGGCCAGCGCCAACAGGTGGGTACCGTACTATGCTGTGGAGGAGCACTACCTCAAGGACGAGTTCCATGCACTCTTCCCACACAGACCTATGCCGGCAGATTATTTCGACGACTATCTTTTCACACCCACACTTTCAGCCAGCACGTTCCAGGGGTTCTCATCAGCTGAGGAAAAGGCGCCAGAAACGAGCTCCCCAGAGGGATCACTCTCGGGGTCTGTCACAGACCGCTCTTATTGGTGGGACGATCAACCGTAGGTGGGGTGGAGCAGGGAACTGCTGAGGGGGCCCTTACAGGCAGCATCCCCCGAGGCAACAGGGGGAGAGATGGACATGGACGTGTTGAGGGAGGATCCTGGGCTCAAGCACAGCTGCAGAGAGATGGAAGCAGAGGAGATCGACGTCGACGAGCCCATTACGGACTGGCCGGATCCAGCCGGCCGGCTGGACACCAGGGGGGAAGAACGGTATCCCGCACTCACCCCCACAGCACAAGAACACCCGGAACCCGGACCCGAAGAGGGGGAGGGGGGAAGGGGGGGCTTCGAGGGGGGGATGGATGTCAGGGGCTCAGGAGCAGAGGCACAGGGGAGAGAGGAAACGGAGAGCGAAGGGGAAGAATCTGAGGGCAGCGTAGGGGAGTATGACAGTGGCCCGAGAGATTCCATGAGCTTCTCCAGCGATTCAGAAGATTCCCAGAGGGGGGCGCCGATGGCCAGGGCAAGGGGGGTCCCAGGGGGGACGCACCAGAAGCAAGGGGCCAGCGGGGACTCCCAAAGCAGCAGCGGGAGATCAGGACCAGTTCCCCCACCAGAGTGTAGTGGGGAGGAAGAGTCCCATGCATCAGGACCAGCGTCTCCTCCAGTAGGGAGAGGAGATGAGTCCGGGCTGACCATGCCTCTGTTGGAGAGTGAGGGAACGGAGGGGAGGTCAGGTCCAGCTAGCCCCCCCCGAAGGGGGAAGCAGTGACAGGAGCAGTGTAACGGTCAGAAGGAAGGTTGCCGGCTGGGCGCGCGCGCCAAGTTCGAATGTACAGGCGCGCGGGACAGCAGAAAACCCGGATTGGGAACCAGGTCCTAAAGCCCGCCGGAGGCAAGGGGAAGACTCAGGGGACTCAGCGTCAGAAGAGTCCAGAAAGGGCAAGGCACCAGCAGACAGGCGGACCCAGAGGAGGAAAGAGCAGAGGAAGAGGTGGAGCAGGGCTAGAGTCTTAAACTGGTGTCTGGGGGGAGGAGATTCAGACGGAGCTTCAGCGGTCTAGAGTTGAGACGTAGAGCTGCGTGCCGCGGCTTTGAAATCGAAACTGAACTTCAATAAAGACTTTTGTATATAACAACGAACTGGCGTTGGTCCTTTGTGAGCTGGGACCTAGGGCAGCTCTGACACATGCACTTCATTTGTAGGCAAGGGAAAGCTTTCTGAAATGTACAAAATCTTACTAAGACACACAATCTGTTGAAATGACCAAGCAGCGGACGAGATTCGGGGACAGCAGTGTGCCGCCTGGGGAAACGTTCCTTTCCATTCACCTTAAGCAAAGATGTGGTGACCTTGTGCATCCATTAATAACTTTCAGAAATGTATTTCATTACTTCCCAAAGCTTCTCAATGGGCTACTGTTATGTACTGAAGTTCTCACCCTGGGCCTGTAGATAGTTATGCAAATGAAGGATCGAAAAGTGACGTTCAGTGATTGGATAGTTTTGTATGCAAATGAAGGATCGAAAAGTGACGTTCAGTGATTGGATAGTTTTAGAAAATGGCAACAGTTGCGTTGTTCTGGAGCTCTATATAAGCAGGCTGAGTGAGCTCCTCAGCCTAATTCTGTTCTGGCATCTGAATAAAGAAGAGCTGTTTAAAGAATCGCTGTGTCGTCTGACATGTTCGCCCACAACCTAACACTGGCGACGAGGATGGGATCGATGGACATCAGAGCACAGCCAGATGTGGCCATCCTATGAACTGAGCTGAATCACTGAGCTGAATCACTGAGCGAAATCACTGGACAGAACCAATTCAGAGCTGACTGTTCTGGCTAGAGCACTGTGTTCCATTCATCGCCCACCACGCCGGCATCGGAATCATGGCTTCACTTGTGCCTCTACCACCGTTTGCGCCAGCCATTGAATCATGGGACTTCTACCCTGCTCGGTTCGACTGCTGCCTCCAAGCCAACGAGCTGACAGCAGTATCAATGGAACGGAAGCGGGGCCTATTCCTCAGCCTCTGTGGGCCTGAGGTGTTTGAGACAGCCCGAGCATTGGTTGCGCCTGAAGCAGTCCAGGCAACACCATGGGACACAATCCAAGAGAAGCTCCGCAACCACTACGTGCCAAAGCCGTCCAAAATTGCTGCCCGCCATGCGTTCTACCACCGGAAGCAGACAGAGGGGGAGTCAATCAACAACTACACCACCGCCCTGCGACAGGCTGCAATGCACTGTGAGTTCCGAGACTTAGACGATGCCCTGATGGATCGAATCGTCTGCAGGGTCCGGGACATCCATCTGCAACGGCGTCTCCTCGCCAAGCCAGACCTCACGCTGCAGAAAGCCATTGAGGAAGCTGTGGCCTCGGAAGCTGCTGAACACGCCGCCCAGGAGATCCGCAAGGCCAGCAGCCCACGTCTTGCTAGGGAGCCAGTTCCAGTGCATCACGAAGAGGCCAGCAGTGATGAGGCATCCTCCAGTGAAGACAATGATGTGCACCAGACAAAGCGGGGGAGGAGGGCTCTCCGCCCCATCACCAGCCTTCGGAGGAGCCTTCCGAAGCCTGGTGGGGGGAGGAGGGCTCTCTGCCCCATCGCCAGCCTTCGGAGGAGCCTTCCGAAGCCTGGCGGGGGAGGAGGGCTCTCTGCCCCATCGCCAGCCTTTGGAGGAGCCTTCCGAAGCCTTTTTTTTAAAAAATGATATTTATTGAGATTTCCATTAAGAACATGTACAAACAAAACAACAACAATAAAAAACAAACAAAAACAAAAACAACAAGTATAGTTTCAAACCTTATTTTCTCAACCTACTTTCCCCGACTCCCTCATACCTCCCCGTTCTGTATTCTAATTTCATTATCCAGTCAGTAAATCCATTCCCTTATTTCCCAAAGTTTTTTGACAATTCCATTCCTTTTCTTAATCTACATCTCTGAACACCATATTATTTTCCAACCCATGTCATTCTAGCCTTCATTAATTTTATAGTATTTGTTAAGATAGTCTTTAAATTTCTTCCAATCTTCTTCCACTGTCTCTTTCTCCTGGTCTCAGATTCTGCCCATCATCTCTGCCAGTCCCATATAGTCTGTCATTTTCATCTGCCATTCTTCCAAGGTGGGTGGCTCTGGTGTCTTCCAATACTTTGCAATAAGAATCCTTGCTGCTGTTGTGGCATACATAAACAAAGTTCTGTCCTTCTTTAACACCACATGGCTAACCATGCCCAGGAGAAAGGCCTCTGGTTTCTTCAAGAAGGTATATTTAAATACCTTTTTCATTTCATTATATATCATTTCCCAGAAAGCCTTAATCTTTGGGCACGTCCACCAAAGGTGAAAGAATGTTCCCTCAGTTTCTTTGCATTTCCAACATTTATTATCGGGCAAATGATAGATTTTTGCCAGTTTGGCTGGGGTCATGTACCACCTGTAAATCATTTTCATAATATTTTCTCTTAAGGCATTGCATGCCGTAAATTTCATCCCAGTGGTCCATAACTTTTCCCAGTCAGCAAACAAAATGTTGTGACCAATATCCTGTGCCCACTTAATCATTGCAGATTTAACCGTTTCATCTTGTGTATTCCATTTCAACAGCAAATTTTACATTCTTGACAAATTCTTAGTATTGGATTCTAACAGTTCAGTCTCTAACTTTGATTTTTCCACCTGGAAGCCAATTTTCCTATCCAACTTATAGACTTCCAACATTTGATAATAGTGAAGCCAGTCTCGGACCTTACCTTTTAATTTCTCAAAACTCTGCAGCTTCAGTTTATTACCCTCCTGTTCTAAAATTTCCCAATATTTCGGCCATGTACATTCCATATTAAGCTTTTTCACTGCTTTGGCCTCCATAGGCGAAAGCCACCTTGGGGTTTTATTTTCCAGTAGATCTTTATATCTAATCCAAACATTATACAGTGCTTTTCTAACAATATGATTTTTAAAGCCTTTATGAGCTTTAACCTTGTCATACCACAAATATGCATGCCACCCAAAAACATTATTAAAACCTTCCAAATCCAAAATGTCTGTGTTCTCAAGACGCAGCCATTCCTTCAACCAGCAGAAAGCTGCTGATTCATAATAAAGTTTCAAGTCTGGCAGGGCAAATCCCCCTCTTTCCTTTGCATCAGTTAAAATCTTAAATTTTGTGTTGGAAAACTAATAAAAAAAAATAAAAAAATTAAAAAAAATCTTAAATTTTATTCTGGGTTTTTTGCCCTGCCAAATAAATTTAGAAATATCACGCTGCCATCCCTTGAAACACTCCATCTTATCAACAATTTGCAGTGTTTGGAATAAAAATAACATTCTAGGCAATACATTCATCTTAATAGCTGCAATTCGACCTGACAAGAAAAGCTTCAAGTTTGACCAAATTTCCAGATCTTTTTTCACTTGGTTCCAACATTTCTCATAGTTATCTTTAAATAGATTCATGTTTTTAGCTGTCATATTAATCCCCAAATATTTTACACTCTTAACCACAGTTAAACCAGTTTCATTCTGGAACTTCTCCTTCTCCATTACTGTTAAGTTTTTCTCTAATACCTTAGTCTTTAATTTATTTAATTTAAATCCTGCCACTTGACCAAACTCTTGAATTAGTTCCAAGACCCTTCTAGTACTAGCACCTGGCTCTTGTCATGTAAGTACCAAGTCATCTGCAAATGCTCTCAACTTATATTGTTTCACTCCGACCTGAACCCCTTTAACCAGCTGGTCTTTCCTTATCATATTCAGCAAAACCTCCAGGACCGAGATAAAAAGTAGTGGGGAAATTGGGCACCCCTGACGTGTCCCTTTTTCTATCTTAAGTTCTTCTGTAACCACGTTATTTACAATTAACTTTGCTTTTTGTTCAGAATATATTGCGCCTATACCGTTTTCAAACCCTTGGCCTACCCCCATCCCATGGAGATTCTTCTTCATAAAGGTCCAGGATATATTGTCAAAGGCTTTCTCCGCATCCACAAAAATCAAAACAGCTTTTGTGTTTATATTCGCTTCTAACATTTCCAAAATGTCTATTATATTCCTTACATTGTCTGACAAGTGTCTTCTCGGGAGAAAGCCCGCTTGATCCCTATGAATCTCCTCCATCAAAACTTTTTTCAGTCTCTTAGCCAAAATGTCAGCAAAAATTTTGTAATCCACATTTAGTAACGAGATTGGGCGGTAGTTCTTAAGTTGAGTCTTTTCAGTCTCTGTCTTCGGTATAAGCGTGATATAGGCCTCTTTCCATGTTTCAGGTGCTTCTTTCCCCTCAAGGATTTCATTACAGACTTCCTTCAAAGGTTGTATTAACCATTCTTTTAAAATTTTATAGTATTTGGAAGTCAGTCCATCAGGCCCCGGAGATTTGCCCAGTTGCATATTTTGAATGGCACCTTCTATTTCTTGTTCAGTTATTTTCTGATTCAAAAGTACTTTCCCTTCCCTCAAAATTTCCTTCATCCCATTTTTCTCCAAGAATTGTTCTATATCCGTGTCTTTTTGTGGCCCTTGTGCATATAATTGTTTAAAGTATCTCTGGAAGCAACTTCTAATCTCAGCTGGATTTATAATATTCTTTCCATCCACTTCTAAACTTGTCACTGTATTTAATTTTTGTCTCTTCTTCAGTTGCCAAGCCAAAAATTTACCACATTTATATGCAGATTCAAAAGTTTTCTGTCTCATTTGTTTAATTTTCCATTCTATTTCTTCATTCATCAGTTCCATGTATTGGATTTGATATAGTTTAATTTCTCTCAAGATCTCCTGAGACTTTGGTTTTGATCTTAATTTCTTTTCTCCTTCCTTTATTTTTTCCAAAATCTTGTCCTTTTTCGCATTTTGGCTTCTCTTTTTTATTGCATTTTGTTGTATCAAGAAACCTCTCATGACCGCTTTGCTTGCGTCCCAGATTACTCTTTTTTCCACATTAGTCCTCATATTAATCTCGAAATAGTCTCTTAATGTTTTTTGGGCCTTTTTGCAGAATTCTTTATCTCTGAATAAGGTGTCATTCATCCTCCATCTAAAGGTACCAGCTGTTGTTTGATTCATCTCCATCTTCACAGTGTTATGGTCGGAACATGTTTTTGGGCAGATTTCCACTTTCTTTATCTTTGGAGCCAGTCCTCTAGTAACCCATATTTGGTCAATTCTAGTCCAGGTCATTTTAGCTTCAGAAAAGAAGGTTCCCTCTCTTTCAAGAGGATTTTTTATTCTCCAAATATCAACCAAGTCCATATTGTCTATCATTTCAAAGAAGGTTTTTGGTAATCTTCCATCTTTGGAAATCACTTGTCTCTGTGCTTTATCCATGTTTGTGGAAACTACTCCATTCATGTCTCCCATCATGATTACGTTAAAGTCCAGATAATCCAGCAGTGTCTCATGCAGCTTCTTAAAGAATTCAGATTTGCCTTCATTTGGTGCGTAGATTCCTACGATCAAAAATTTCTGTCCTTGAACTTGTATTTCTATTGCCAAATATCTTCCTTGTTCATCTTTAAATATCAACTTCGGCATCAATCTTTCCTTTGCATATATAACCACACCTCTTTTCTTCACTTTGTCCAATGAAATAAATTCTTGTCCTAATTTTTTATTAATAAGTAATTTTCTATGTGATCTTATCACATGTGTCTCTTGTAAACAAATCAGGTCCAATTGTTGTTTCTTTAATATATGAAAGACGTTCTTCCTCTTTCGAGGCATGTTCAAGCCATTGCAGTTCCAACTTAATAGTCGTAAAGCCATGATGGGGTTATTTACTTACTCCTCCTACTGCTCCCAGTTGTTGCTCTTCGTCTGTTGGTGGCAGTAGTCCAAACGACAAATTTGCTATGTCCAGTATTCCTTTTCCCAATGGTGGTGGTTCCTCACTGGTTTCCGCTTCCTTCACCAAGTCTTCTTTGTGGACTCTCAAAAAGTTGTCTTTATCACTCACTGTCTTTATTCTAATTTTCCCCCCTCTGTATTTAAAAGATAGGCCTTGGGGGAATTCCCACCTGAAGAAGATTCTACTTTTTTTCAATAGTAAGACCAGGTCTTTATAGTCCCCTCTCGCGTCTAGAATGGGCTTAGGTATATCTTTGAAGATCTCGACGAAAGAATCTTCAATTTGCAGTGTATTTTGGTAGTGCAAGTTTAAAATCTTGTCTCTTTCGTCTTGCGAAGGAAGCCCATAGGGAAATTCGTTTTGGGAAGCGCCTCCAAAACAGAAAAGCCTTTTGTCTAGCGGGTTTTCCATCTTACGAGGCGTTCGTCTTGCGGGGCACCACTGTATTTTCATCCATTATCAATTCATTTTTGCATATTCTTATTAACTTTGTTGCTAATGCCACTTATTTTCAATCCAACATCATTTTAACATTCATTAATTTTACAGTGTTCCTGCAAATAGTCTTTAAATTTATTCCAATCTTCTTCCACCAACTCTTCTCCCAGGTCTCGGATTCTGCCAGTCATTTCCGCCAGTTCCATATAGTCCATCACCTTCATCTGCCACTCTTCCAGGGTGGGTAGATCTTGTGTCTTCCAATACTTTGCAATAAGTATTCTTGCTGCTGTTGTTGCATACATAAAGAAAGTTCTATCCTTCTTTGTCACCAATTGGCCGACTATGTCCAGGAGAAAGGCCTCTGGTTCCTTCAGAAAGGTATATTTAAATACCTTTTTCATTTCATTATAGATCATCTCCCAGAAAGCCTTAATCTTTGGGCACGTCCACCAAAGGTGAAAGAATGTACCTTCATTCTCTTTACATTTCCAACATTTGTTATCGGGCAAATGATATATTTTTGCAAGCTTGACTGGTGTCATGTACCGCCTGTATATCATTTTCATAATATTCTCTCTCAAGGCATTACATGCCGTAAATTTCATACCGGTGGTCCACAACTGTTCTCAGTCAGCAAACATAATGTTATGACCAATGTCTTGTGCCCATTTAATCAGCAGATTTAACCGTTTCATCCTGCATATTCCATTTTAACAGCAAGTTATACATTCTTGAAAGTATCTTAGTTTTGGGATCTAACAGTTCTGTTTCCAATTTTGATTTTTCCACCTGGAAGCCAATTTTTTTGTCCAAGTTATAGGCCTCTCTTATTTGATAATAATGAAGCCAGTCTCGCACTTTATCTTTTAATTTCTCAAAACTCTGCAATTTCAATTTATCACCTTCTTGTTCCAATATTTCCCAATATTTCGGCCATTTGGCCTCCATATTGAGCTTTTTCTGAGCCTTTGCTTCCATTGGTGACAACCACCTTGGGGTTTTATTTTCCAGTAAGTCTTTGTATCTTATCCAGACATTAAACAATGCTTTCCTGACAATATGGTTTTTAAATGCTTTATGTGCTTTAACCTTGTCGTACCACAAATATGCATGCCACCCAAAAACATTGTTGAAACCTTCTAAGTCCAAAATGTCTGTGTTCTCAAGAAGCAGCCAGTCTTTCAACCAGCAGAATGCTGCTGATTCATAGTAAAGTTTAAAGTCTGGCAGGGCAAATCCACCTCTTTCCTTTGTGTCAGTTAGTATTTTAAATTTTATTCTGGGCTTCTTGCCCTGCCAGACAAATCTAGAAATGTCTTTCTGCCACTTCTTGAAACAGTCCATCTTGTCCAAAATTTGCAATGACTGAAACAGAAATAACATTTTGGGCAATACATTCATCTTTATAGCTGCAATTCGACCCAACAAGGAAAGCTTCAAATTTGACCATATTTCCAAATCTTTTTTCACTTCTGTCCAACATTTCTCATAGTTATCTTTAAATAAATTTAAATTCTTAGCAGTCATATTAACCCCCAAGTATTTTACTTTCTTAACTAATGTTAAACCTGTCTCCTTCTGATACCTCTCTCTCTCAATTGGTGTAAAAATTTTCTCTAAAACTTTGGTTTTTAGCTTGTTCAACTTAAATCCTGCCACATGACCAAATTCTTGAATCAATTCTAATACTCTTTTCGTACTAGATTCTGGCTCCTGTAACGTCAAAACTAGGTCATCTGCAAAAGCTTTCAATTTGTATTGTTTAGCTCCGACCTGAATACCTTTAATCAGACGGTCCCTTCTGATCATATTTAGGAGAACCTCCAGGACCGAAATAAAAAGCAATGGGGAAATTGGGCAGCCTTGTCGTTTCCCTTTCTCTATCTTGAATTCCTCTGTCATCACATTATTGACTATTAACTTAGCCTTTTGTTCTGAGTAAATTGCACTTATACCATTTTCAAAACCTTGACCCACCCCCATTCCCTGAAGATTTTTCTTCATAAAATTCCAAGAAATATTGTCAAAGGCTTTTTCCGCATCTATAAAAATTAAAACTGCTTTGGTATTGATGTTCACTTGCAACTTCTCCAAAATGTTAATTATGTTCCTCGTATTGTCAGACAAGTGTCTACCTGGGAGAAAGCGAGCATGGTCCTTATGTATCTCTTCGACTAGTACCTTTTTCAATCTATTAGCCAAAATATCAGCAAAAATTTTGTAATCCACATTAAGCAGGGATATGGGGCGGTAGTTCTTAAGTTGTGTCTTTTCAGACTCAGTTTTCAGTATAAGTGTAATGTAAGCTTCCTTCCACGACTCTGGCGCCTTTTTCCCCTCCAAAATTTCATTACAAACCTCCTTTAGTGGCTGAATTAACCAGTCTTTCAAAGATCTATAGTATTTTGAGGTTAAGCCATCCGGCCCTGGAGATTTACCCAACTGCATATTCTGGATGGCACCTTCTACCTCCTGTTCTGTAATTTTATGGTTCAGCATTATCTTATTTTCTTGTGAGATTTTTTGTAATCCATTTGTTCTTAAAAACTGGTCTATATCAGTCTCTTTCTGTGGTCCTTGTGTATATAGTTGTTTAAAATATCTCTGGAAGCACTTTCTAATCTCCAGTGGATTCTGTATGTTCTTTCCTTCCATATCAAAATTTGTGACAGTGTTTAATTTTTGTCTTTTTTTCATCTGCCAGGCTAGCAGTTTCCCGCATTTATTAGCCGATTCGAATGTCTTTTGTCTCATCTGTTTAATTTTCCATTCTACTTCCTGATTTATCATTTTAATATATTGTACTTGATATACCTTTATTTCTCTCAGAATCTCTTGCGACTTTGGTTTCGCTCTTAATTTCTTCTCTCCTTCTTTTATTTTTTCCAAGATTTTATCTTTTTTCTCATTTTGGATTCCCTTCTTTATTGCATTCTGTTGGATCAGAAACCCTCTCATGACCGCTTTGCTTGCATCCCAGATTACTCTTTTTTCAACCGTGGTATTCAAATTTATCTCAAAATAGTCTCTCGAGATTTTTTGGGCCTTCTTGGTAACCTCTTGATCTCTAAACAAGGTGTCATTCATCCTCCATCTGAAGGAACCGATTGGTGTTAGTTTCCTCTCCATCTTCACAGCATTATGGTCGGAGCAAGTTTTTGGGCAAATTTCCACTTTTCGAGTCTTAGGTGCCAGTCCTCTAGTTATCCATATTTGGTCAATTCTTGTCTATGTCATTTTGGCTTCAGAGAAGAATGTTCCCTCTCTTCCTGAGGGGTTCTTAGTTCTCCAAATGTCAATCAAGTCCATATTGTCAGTCACAGTCAAGTTAAAAAAAGTTTTTGGTAGTCTGCCATCTTTAGTTACAACCTGTCTCTGCGACTTATCCATATTTGTAGATACCACTCCATTCATATCTCCTGTGAAGAGAATCAGAACTTACAGGGTTAAACAGTTCTGAGTGACGTCTCACATTCTGAGGCGTGGCTATATTCACAGAGGGGAGTGTTTCTCTGTGTCTTTTTTCCTTTCGCTTTTGTGGCGAGGCAGCAAGATGTGCGCTCTCTCGCCGGGCTGATTTAAGATGTTTTTCTTTTTTTAAAAAAAAAAAAGATTTTTATTAGGGTTTCAACAGATTTTATCATAACAAACAAAACAAAACAACACAATAACAGGCAATAAACAATATAGCACATAAAAATCAAACAAAAATATATAAGTTCAATTCTTAATTTCATATACCTTACTTTCCCGGCTCCCTCACACCTCCCTTTTCTGTATTCCAATTTCCAAATTAGTTTCAGCAAACTCTTTCAATATTTTGACTGATTTTAATGTTACTTAATTTCTTTTAAATTAACCATTGCCGCTGCTAACCACTTATCTTCTAATCCCCATCATTGATTAATTTTGCTATGTTTCTTTACTTGTTACTTATACAACATCTTTGCACGTTCCTTTCAATTTTGTCACTAATGCCACACTATCTCTATATCCTGCATCGTTTTAACATTCAAATAGTTTACAATGTTTTTGCAGATAGTCTTTAAATTTCATCCAATCTTCTTCTGTTTGTTCTTCTCCCAAGTCTCGGATTCTGCCAGTCATTTCTGCCAGTTCCATGTAGTCTATCAGTTGCATCTGCCATTCTTCCAAGGTGGGCAAATCTTGTGTCTTCCAGTACTTTGCGATGAGTATTCTTGCTGCTGTTGTTGCATACATAAAAAAGGTTCTATCCTTCTTTAACACCATCTGGCCAACAATGCCCAAAAGAAAGGCCTCTGGTTTCTTCAAGAAGGTATACTTAAATACCTTTTTCAGTTCATTATAGATCATTTCCCAGAAAGCCTTAACCTTTGGGCACATCCACCAGAGGTGAAAGAATGTTCCCTCAGTTTCCTTACATTTCCATCACTTATTGTCAGGCACATGATATATCTTTGCAAGCTTGACTGGTGTCATGTACCACCTATAAATCATTTTCATAATATTTTCTTTCAAGGCATTACATGCCGTGAAATTCATACCAGTGGTCCATAACCGTTCCCAGTCAGCAAACATAATGTTATAACCAATGTCCTGTGCCCATTTAATCATAGCTGATTTGACCGTTTCATCCTGAGTATTCCACCTTAACAGCAAGTTGTACATTCTTGACAATACCTTAGTTTTAGGTTCTAACAATTCCGTTTCTAATTTCGATTTTTCCACCTGGAAACCT
This sequence comes from Podarcis gaigeae, assembly GCF_964106915.1. Lineage (NCBI taxonomy): Eukaryota > Metazoa > Chordata > Lepidosauria > Squamata > Lacertidae > Podarcis > Podarcis gaigeae. The sequence continues at coordinate 22,979,172 of NC_139695.1, forward strand.
ATTTTCTTATCCATATTAAAGACCTCTCTGATTTGGTAATAGTGTAGCCAGTCTCACACTTTGTCTTTTAATTTCTCAAAACTCTGCAATCTCCATGTATCTCCATCATGTTCTAGTATCTCCCAATATTTCGGCCATTTGGCCTCCATATTGAGTCTTTTCAGAGCCTTAGCTTCCATAGGTGACAACCACCTTGGGGTCTTGTTTTCTAGTAAATCTTTGTATCTTATCCAGACATTAAAAACTGCTTTCCTGACAATATGGTTCTTAAATGCTTTATGAGCTCTAACCTTGTCATACCACAAATATGCATGCCACCCAAACGCATTGTTGAACCCTTCCAAATCCAGAATGTCAGTGTTTTCAAGAAGTAGCCAGTCCTTCATCCAGCAAAAAAAAACATCTTAAATCAAAAAAATAAGCCAGACATGATTTAAGATGTTTTTCTACACGATTAAAGACTATTGGAGTTAAGCAAGAACGCTTGCGTGCAGTCTGATTTATTACACACACATAGCAACAGTTTCTACCGCTGTGACGACTCTGCTACAGGAAGCTGACGGAGAGCTATCCACGGGAGTCCAGTGGGGCACAGGGAAGCCTGCCGGACCCCATCCAACAGCCACAGGTTATGGGAGGTCAGCCAAGCTTTGAAACTGTTGCCAAGTTGTGCAGGTGTGTGTGAAAGCCAGCTGATAGGAGGCTGAAGCCAGTTGGAGTCCTGCCTAACGTTTGAGGCAGTGGAGCTCGCTGGGAGGAACGGATCTCCGAGGACCGGGTGCCAGAGGAGCTGCTGCTGTTACGTGAGTACGCTCAGCCCCGGGGGAGAAGATGGCAGACAGCCATGAATCGTACGCAGTCCTGTTCGAAAAATTGAACGGAAAGAATTGGGAGGAGTGGAGTAGGAAGCTGAAGTCATGGCTGGTAGCCAAGGGTCTGTGGGAGGCGGTCCAAGGGCCTCCACAACCACCAGCGGCGGCCGATGCTTCAGCAGCAGAAATTGCAACTGCCCACGCTTCACAGAGAAAAAATCACAAAGCCCTGGGAGCTATTGTGCTCAGTTTGGAGGGTTCGCAGCTACCTTTGGTAGAGGGACTGGAGACTGCTCATGAGACCTACCAGGCACTGGAAAGAGTGCACCACAGGACCACAGCTGGGGCAAAGATCCACACTACCAGACGCTTGTTTGAGATGAGGCTGCATCCTGGTGACAGCATCAGACAGCATGTAACTGAGATGCTCTCTGTTTTCAACCAGTTGAGGCTGTTGCAAGTCAACTTTTCTGAGGAACTGAAAGTTTATATTTTGCTCAGCTCTTTGGACAAAAGTTATGACAATTTGTGTCTAACTTTGGAATCGATGAATCCCGCAGATCTTACGCTAGCGTACGTGACAGGACGCTTGAGTGAGGAACAGGAACGCCGTGTTAGAGAGGGCCGAGCTGGCACAAGGAGCCTATCCGGTTGCAGGGGGGGGGCCAGGCCAGCGGAAGGCACAGTTCAGGCTTTTTCCACTCGTCGCTGCTTTGTTTGCAATTCTCCTGACCATCTGCGTAGATCCTGCCCCCGGAGAGCCAGAGAGGCTGGGCAGGATGTCTCCAAGGTCGCTTCCCATGGCAGTCAGCCAGGTTTCCATGGCAGCCAGTCCAGGAAAGGAGGCCAGCGTGGGAATGCGCAGGGAGGACGTGACTCAGGGAGTGAAGACGGTCCTTATCACCTAATTGCCTCCATGGCAACAATAAAGGCTAACTCCAGTGAGGACAGAATGATGCGCTGGGTCATCGACTCTGGAGCCAGCCATCACCTGATAACAGCGACACCTGGTGTCGAAATGTGGAACCGCAGAGCTGTTTCAGCTGGGAAAACAGTTGTTTTTGCTGATGGGTCACAGAGGCCTTTGTCTAACGTGGCAAATGTTTATGTTTCTTTCTTGCAGGCGGAGCTGGAGGTTTACGTTGTGCCTGAGATGAAACACTGTCTTTTATCTGTATCTTGTCTCTTACAGGAGGGGTACAAGGTTTGCTTTGAAAATGATGTCTGTTCTATTTCCAGGGGTGGGAGACAACTCGTCAGTGTTGCATGCCAGAACAATCTTTTCGTTTTGGAGACACCTCTGGAGGGTGAGGGAGCACAGGCGAAGTGTGCAAACGTTCCCACTCATGATTCATGTGCTCACTTGTGGCACAAAAGAATGTCACATGGCTCTTGGGAAGATATCCAAAGGTTGCCCCAGTACACAGTAGGGTGCAGGATAAAATCATGTGACCAATCCCTAGATTGTAGGGCATGCAGAAAGGCAAAGGTAAAAGGGTGCAGTTATCCCAGGTTGGAGAGGGTAACCACAAAACCTTTTGAGCTTGTGCACACAGACCTTTTTGGGCCCATGCCAAAGCCGAGTCTGGGCGGGGCCAGGTTTGTGCTGACACTGACAGATGATTTTAGCCAGAATGGCTGGTGCTTCTCGCTGAGAACGAAAGGCGAAGCAGCGCAACTGATCAAAGATTGGGTTGTGGCAGTGGAACTACGGTTCTCCACCAAAGTGCAGGGGTTCAAGAGTGACCGCGGTGCAGAGTTTACTGGTTCTGCTCTGCAGAGTTTCTTCCGTCAGAAGGGGATACGTCACAAGGTGACGGGTGCTACTTCTCCTCAGGAGAGGGGCGTGGCGGAGCTTAGGAGTAAAGCTCTGGCTCAAGCAACAGAGGTTCTACTGTGTGACTCCGGTTTGCCTCAGAGTTTTTGGAGCGAGGCCTGGAGGGCGGCCAATTTCACGATGAACAGGTCCTACAATTCAGTGGTAGGTGACACCCCATATTTCATGCTCCATGGAATGAAGCCGAAGCTGCATTTCTTCCGTGTGTTTGGTTCACAGGCCTGGGTGCCTGTGCCAAAGGCTCAACGAAAGCAAGGTGGCCCGAGGTTCCAGAAAATGATCTTCTATGGATATGAACCTGCAACAAAGGGGTGGAGGTTTGCATATCCAGAAGGTGATCAGACCAAGCTTCTGATCAGTAAACATGCTGAGTTCTGTGAGCAGAATGGTTGGTCAAGGATCCATGCGAATCCTGACGTTCTCTCAGAATGTCTGTCTGATTCTGAGGAGGAGGGAGAGCTAGAGGCTGAACCTGTTGCTGAGGACCAAGTCTCTGAACAGGGTCAAGAACAGGGTTGGGCATCTCCACAGGTTGTTAAAAGAGAGCCCAAGAGTGAGCCTTCGTCTCCTGTTAGCAAAGTACAGAAGGCGCGAAGACGTAGTAAGTCAGAGGGGGAGTCTTCTGATGTAGAGGACACACTTGCTGGCCACAGTGGGTCAGAAGGAGCACCTGGGTTTGTGCTCAGACGGTCCACTCGCACCACAAAGGGAGTTCCACCTGAGAGGTTTCAGGTCACCAGTGCGTGGATTGGTTTCGCACAGTGCGAACCTGGGAGTTTTGAGAAGGTTCAACGGTTGCCTGAGACAAATGCCAGAAAGGGACGAGAGGCAATGGAAAGGCTGTTGAACTCTCAGAGGTCTGTAGATCTGTGTTCACAGTTTCCCTCAGGATGCGAGACGAGAGGGGGGTGTGAAGAGAATCAGAACTTACAGGGTACAGGGTTAAACAGTTCTGAGTGACGTCTCACATTCTGAGGCGTGGCTATATTCACAGAGGGGAGTGTTTCTCTGTGTCTTTTTTCCTTTCGCTTTTGCGGCGAGGCAGCAAGATGTGCGCTCTCTCGCTGGGCTGATTTAAGATGTTTTTCTACATGATTAAAGACTATTGGAGTTAAGCAAGAACGCTTGCGTGCAGTCTGATTTATTACACACACATAGCAACAGTTTCTACCGCTGTGACGACTCTGCTACAGGAAGCTGATGGAGAGCTATCCACGGGAGTCCAGTGGGGCACAGGGAAGCCTGCCGGACCCCATCCAACAGCCACATCTCCCCTCATAATAATGTTGTAATCCATATAGTCTAGCAATGTCTCATGCAATTTCTTTAAAAAATCAGATTTCCCCTCATTTGGTGCATAAACTCCTACTATCAAAAAAATTTCTCCTTGTGATTGAATTTCAATTGCCACAAATCTTCCTTGTTCATCTTTAAAAACAAATTTCGCTGATAGGCTCTCTTTAGCGTAAATAACAACTCCTCTCTTTTTAACCTTACCCGATGAAATAAACTCTTGGCCCAATCTTTTATTAATCAGTACTTTCCTGTGTAGCCTTATCACATGTGTTTCCTGTAAGCAAATTAAGTCCAATTGTTCCTTTTTCAATAAATGAAAGACTTTCTTCCTCTTCTCCGGGGAGTTAAATCCATGAATGTTCCAACTTAATAATTGCAGAGACATGGTGTAATTATTCTACTTTCCTCCAACTGCTCCCAAAAGTTCTTCTTGTTCTGACGGTGGTATCACTTTTTCTAGTTTATCCAATCCCGAGGGTGGTGGTACTATGTCTAGTACTCCTGATTTTAAAACTCTTAGCTCTTCTAGAACTTCTTTTTGCAGGTCTTCTTCGTGGTCTTTCAAAAAATTTTCCTTGTCTTCCACTGATCTTATTTTGAACTTTTCCCCTTTAAAGGTAAAAGATAATCCCTGGGGGAATTCCCACCTAAAAACAATTCTATTTCTTCTCAGTAGGGCCACCAGATCTCCGTAGTTGGTTCTAAGATCCAATAGATGTTTCGGAATGTCCTTAAAAATCTCCACTCTTGAATCGTTTATTTCCAAAGTCTTCTGGAAGTGCGCACTCAGTATTTTCTCTCTCTTCTTTCATTCAGAGGGTAACCAAACAGTCTCTCACCCTGTTCTTTCTCCCTCCTCTTCCAAGTCTAAACACACTTACTATCTTAAAGTCTTGCTCCACCTCCAAATTCCAAAATTTTTCAAATTCCTGTGTCAGGTAGTCACTTAGATTGTCTTTTTCAAGTTCCGGTACTGCCCTGATCCTCAGATTGGTCTGTTTCTCCCTCAGTTCAATCATAGACAGAAGTGACTGATGGTCCCCAATCTGTTTACGCATCGGCTTTATTTCTTCCTCTACAGCCACTGCTTTTTCTTTTGCTTCCTCAGCTATTTTTCGTTTAGGGGCAGATTCTTGCAGTAATTTTTCAATAGATTCTGTATTGGAATTCACCTTCTGTCCCAAGTTATTAATGCTAGCAGTATTCCGGTCTATTTTAGTTGATTGTTCAGTAACTTGTTTACTTAAGCCTTCCAATTTTTCATAAATTTTATTTAACACTGAAGTGAAATCCCCTTCTGAAGGCATTCCTTTTGGCCCAGCTTGTGCAAAATCTTCCCCCTGCATCACAGGAGGGCCGGGAACAGATGATCTACGTTGCTGGGATACTGCGCTGGGCTGCTGCACTCTAACCTTGCCCGATCTTGTTGTCCTGTGTTTCATCACACTTTTGTCTATGAATCAAGGTCAGTCCCATGGTCAAATCTTACCGTGAAAAATCCCCAGAGTTAAGAATGGAAAAATCCCCCAGCTGGGTGTGCAGTTTCAAAGTTCCTCTAGGGGGACACTGTAACAGTCATTCAAGTTACAATAAAGAGTCTTTTCCAACTTTCCAAAGTCCCCTTCAAGAAAACAAGCAACAGTTTCAAATCCAGAGAAGACCTTTAACAAGTATCTCCTTTGCAGAGTTCACCTTTAAAAAGTTACATTGTCTATAAGTAGTGCAACTCTCAATACAACAATTCTAATGAACTTGGCAGTCCGTTCCCAGGAGTTAGATGATGGTCTCTATTCCCTTTTCTCTCCTTCTTTTCCTCCCCCCCCCCTTTGTAAGTAAGAAAGTCACTTTTCCCTCTCCCCCCCTCTCCTGCAGCCTGGGGGGGGGGGGAGTTCTTTACTTTGATGTTTGGATTTGGAGCTTTTAAAGCACCGCTCTCCAGGTCTTAGCTTAAAAAAGTCTTTGCTTTGATTTGTATACAGAAACGGAAGGCGGACTTCCTGTTTACACCTTCCCGCTTCAGTGCCAAATTAATCCCTTTTTTCTCCTTTTAGTCCCAATTTCTTAAGCTTCACCTACTCACGGGTAGTTGTTTAGCAGCCGAATTGTCACAGGAAAAAGGTCAGCGCTCTCCGGCAACAGCTGTGCGGCTTCACCCCACAGAAAGAGCGACCGACTCTCAGCACCGCGCCAAACTCCCGTTGCGCTCCGGAGCCCCTTGCGGGGTCCCTTCGCTAATCCGGGGGGCACTAAAAGTGCCCGCCGAGTCCCACGGTCACAGGCTTCTCCTGCCTGTGATTTCCACAAGGGTCTCCGCTTCGCCGTAGCGGACAGACCCGATTTCTGCAGAGCTTCCCCCTCCAGACTAGAAGGAGACCGCCATTGCCGTTGGTGCCGCCTCCGGAAGTCTGGAGGCAACCATTCCCGTGCCAAGTGTTGATTCAGAGACACCACCTGTCGGATGTGTTCCAGAAGGGGCCACATCGCTAAGGTCTGCCGATTGGCTCCGTCTCACACCCCCCCCTTCACCGACTCGCAAGTCCAAGTCTTCACTCCAGTCTGCCAAGGAAAGCTGTTTCGCTCTCACCAACTGCCGCTGCCCGTCTGGAACCACGATTGGCCAAACCGACTTGCCTATGCGACGCAAGCTGAACGTGACGGTGCTCATTGAAGTAGCTGCATGTGACATGGAGATCGACACCGGGTCTGCCCTGTCCATCGTGTCTTGGAGCACCATCAAAAGACTGGTACCCAGAGTGTCCAAAAGGCAACTCGACTCTCACCACGTACACCTGAGAGACTACCAGGGAAATGACATTCCCGTGGTAGGCGTTGGCCGGTTCTGGATCGCCTTCAAGGATTTTTTGGGCCTGCTCCGACTGGTGGGGGTCGAAGGTCAGCGGCCAAGCCACCTAGGGCTAGACTGGTTTGATGCCCTCGGCCTGGAAGTCACCGGCATCAACTGCATCTCTAACGCAGAGACTGAGAGTCTGGTCAAAGACTTTGCCGAGGTTTTTGACGGCACTTTGGGGCAATATACAGGTACGCCCATCTCCTTTAGCCTTGATCCACAAGTTGCCCCCATCAAGCTAAAGCCACGCCGGGTTCCCTTTGCTCTCAAGGCTAAGGTGGACAAACAACTGGACAAACTGATCGCCCAAGGAGTTTTGGAGCCAGTTGACCACGCCAAGTGGGAAACCCCCATCGTCATGCCTGTCAAGCCAGACGGGTCGGTGAGAATCTGCACTGACTACAAGTGCACGATCAACAAGGCACTTCAGCAGCACGCTTATCCGGTTCCTGTTGTCCAACACGTGCTACATTCCCTGGGTGAGGGTAAGGTCTTCGCTAAGCTGGACCTTGCCCAAGCCTATCAACAACTGCCCGTCGATGATGCCACTGCTGAAGCCCAGACGATCGTCACCCACCGAGGGGCATTCTGTTGCTGCCGGTTGCAGTTTGGGGTGAGTGTGGCTCCTGGCATCTTCCAAAGCCTTATGGAGCGTCTCCTGCAAGGGCTTCCGGGCGTGGTACCATATTTTGATGACATCTTGGTGTCCGCAGACTCACACCAGCAGCTGTTCGAGTGCCTCCGTGCCGTGCTGACCAGGTTCCAAGAGGCCGGGCTCAAGGTAAAGGTAAAGGTAAAGAGGGAGAAGTGCCAGATCGCTGTTCCACAGGTGGAGTTCCTGGGCTATCTTATCGACGCCTCCGGCCTTCACCCGACCACATCCAAGACCCGCACTATCCAGCAGACCCCCATCCCAAAGAACAAAGCCAGAGTTGCAGGCGTTCCTGGGGCTTCTGAACTTTTATAACATGTTCCTGCCCCACAAAGCCACGGTGGCTGAGCCTCTTCACCGACTCCTCAGCACAAAGACGCCTTGGTCCTGGGGTCATCGGGAGACGGCGGCCTTCAACGTGGTCAAGGCTCTCCTTTCATCGGACAGTGTGCTGGTACAGTACAGTGAAGCCAGGCCGCTGGTCCTTGCCTGCGAGGCCTCACCTTTTGGCATCGGCGCTGTCCTTAGTCACTGTTTTCCAGACGGAAGAGAAGCACCGCTCGCCTACTTTTCCAGGACGCTATCTCTGACTGATCGGAATTACAGCCAGCTCGACAAGGATGCACTGGCACTTGTGGCTGGAGTGAAGAGGTTCCATGAATACCTCTATGGCAGGACTTTTGACCTCATCACTGACCACAAGCCGCTCCTGGGCCTCCTCGCCGGTGATCGTCCAACTCCACCGGTCCTCTCGCCGCGCATGCGGCGATGGACTGTTTTCCTGGCTGCCTACCACTACCGGCTCATCCATCGCCCGGGGAAATCGATGGGCCATGCCAACGCCCTCAGCCATTGCCCTCTTCCAGCGTTTGTGGAAGACCCGGCTCCAGCTTCATCACTCCTCCTGATTGAGGATCTTCCGGCACCGCCTGTATCAGCTGCCACTGTGGCCTCCGCATCTGCCCAGGATCGCACCATCAGCCATGTGCTAAACTGGGTGTGGAGGGGGTGGTCACAAGGGCCGTTTGCATGGGAGTTCCAACCGTTCGCAACCAGACAACATGAACTCTCGGCTCATCGCGGCTGTCTGCTGTGGGGAGACCGCGTCGTGATTCCCCAAAGACTCCGTCAATGCGTCCTGGAGGGTCTGCACGTTGGCCACCCGGGAATCGTCAAAATGAAGGCGTTGGCTCGGTGTTACGTCTGGTGGCCTAACATGGACAATGCCATCACTGCCTGGGTGTCCGCCTGTCAAGCGTGCCAAGAATCGAGGCCTGCACCACTGGCAGCTAAGGGACACACCTGGGACACGCCAAAGACACGCTGGTCAAGGGTGCACATCGATCTGGCCGGCCCCTTTCACGGCCTATTCCAAATGGCTGGAGGTGGCCCTGATGCCCTCCACCACTACCGAGGCCGTCATCCGGGTGCTGCGAGGCCTGTTTGCGACACATGGGTGTCCTAATGTCCTTGTCTCCGACAACGGACCGCAGTTCACGTCAGGCACTTTTGAGCGGTATCTTTTGGGACTGGGCATCCGCCATGCCCTAACGGCACCCTTTCATCCATCCAGCAACGGGCAAGCGGAGAGAATGGTGCCCCCCGGACTTGGCTACCCGGGGTTGTGTGGCCCCCCGGACTTGGCTACCAGTCCCTGGAGGTCTGACAGAGTTTCCAAGCGCCCAACTTATTTAAAGGACTATGTTGTTGGACATGTATCACTGTTGGTCTAAGTGTGTGAAATGTAACCGATATGCTTCTGTGCCTAATTGAACCATTACGTGTAGCGCTGTATATAAGGAAACCATTAGGATTGTAACTAATGCCTTATCTCAGTGGGGAGGGGTGTTATGTACTGAAGTTCTCACCCTGGGCCTGTAGATAGTTATGCAAATGAAGGATCGAAAAGTGACGTTCAGTGATTGGATAGTTTTGTATGCAAATGAAGGATCGAAAAGTGACATTCAGTGATTGGATAGTTTTAGAAAATGGCAACAGTTGCATTGTTCTGGAGCTCTATATAAGCAGGCTAACTGAGCTCCTCAGCCTAGTTCTGTTCTGGCATCTGAATAAAGAAGAGCTGTTTAAAGAATCGCTGTGTCGTCTGACATGTTCGCCCACAACTTAACAGCTACCAAATGGCATTTCTTTCTATTTTGGATGAAACTGGGGCAGCAGCTTTAGAAGAAGGGGTTGCTGAAATTCACTGGCCTGGAAAACACCTGATGCCAATATGATGGCAAATTGTGGGTGGTGCATTGATGGAGAAACTAAGGCAACAAATGGGGACATGACGCCACCTGTGTTCTAAAGATACATTTCATGTAAAGATTATGATGGGCTTCTTCAAATGCCCATAGCCTCTTACAAGCAGAGGTTTTAGATTAATTTTCTGTAAACCTCTGTCATAAATAGTTGTCACTGAAAATAAAACCCAACAATGCAATGCTGGACTCATCCCTCCCGTCAGCGTGCCTGGAAAGCACGGGTCCCAGTAGTTTGTGCCTTACTCTGCTCCTTTCTCTGTGAAAGCCTGCTCTTTAGCTTTCACATCGGAGCAAACCTCAACCCACCCCCTCCCAAATAAACCTTTTTTATGAGCTCCCCTACTCTGCGTGTGCTTTCTTTGGCTCCTGTCTCAATGAGCAGAAATTGAGCACATGAATTTTCCAGCATCAGGAGTTTCCCCCAAGACAGTGTCGAGATCAGGCGTGTTTGTGTGGCTCCACGCTTGCAATTCTTGGGGCTTTGGCTAAGAGGAGTGCATGCACTTTCAGCAAGACATAGCTAGCTAGCTAGCTAGACAGTTTACCTCCCTTTGCTACAGTTTAAATTTCTGCATGCCATCTACTGTTGTGGAACAAGTCATCCCCATGATCCCTCTAGCCCAGTGTTCTCTAGGGCGGCCCACAGAAGCTCTCAAGGGTTTCAGACAAAACATTTGTCCACTTCAGCATATAGCAGTCCAAAGAAATGTATGCTCTAGAAGGTCACAGGCTCCCCCGTCTTTGGGGTAGAGCTTTGACGTCTGAGACTAGATCTGCAGGACTCATAAACATTTCACTCTGTAGAGATGAGTAGTCGGCACCGTCCGAGTATAGGAGGAGGGGGGTGGGGGTGGAATACAGGGCTGAGAAATAGAAGAATGTGTTCAATCTCCTACACGAAGCCAGAGCCAATTATGAAGATTTAACAGTTGCTTATAGATCAAATGCATGGATCATGCAGCTGCAAAGAGGTCTACCCAGCCGCTCCCACAGGCAACATGGAATTCTTCTGTGCAATTTACTGTGTTGTTGTTGTTGTTAAAGATGTAAGACAAGCCTATATTGCACTTCATTAAAAATGCCAGGTCACTTCACAACAATATACTGATGGACTCAGTAGAATCAGCTATCAATACTGGGGCACGGGCCTTGGCTGGCACCCGGAAATGCACGGCCCCTGCGCCAGTCCTGAGGAGGCTCAAGGTCAGGGGTCAGCAACCTTTTTCAGCCGTGGGCTGGTCCACCGTCCCTCACAGCATGTGGGGGGCCGGACTATATTTTGGAGAGAGAAAATGAACGAATTCCTATGCCCCACCAAGAACCCAGAGATGCATTTTAAATGAAAGGACACATTCTACTCATGGAAAAACACATTGATTCCCGGACTGTCCGTGGGCCGGACTGAGAAGACGATTGGGCCGCATCCAGCCCCCGGGCCTTCGGTTGCCTACCCCTGCTCAAGGCAATCACTTCCTGCACTTCACGTTAACACAGAAGACGGCCCAGTTGTGCTCAGATGCTCAAAATTCCCTTTTCACCTTTGAATCTTTGGAGGGTCTGTTTCAATTGGCATCAGGACAGCTCACCTAGCAGCGCAGCTGCCTTTATTGCAGAGGCAGGAACTTTCCTTCCTTTCGTATACAGGATTTCTGTACTCACATAGAAATAATAAAATGGTTTCTGCTGTTTGTTAAAAATCATGAATGAACTCTCACAACTCGTTGATAAGGTAGCTTGCTTGTGTTTCGAGAAATCGTATAAGAGGAGCATTCGTAGGAAGTTGCACTTGACAGAGTCAATCTAGCCTAGCACTGCCTACACTGACTGGCAGCAGCGCTGCAGGGTTTTAAAACAGGGGGCAGTCCCAGCCCTGTCTGGTGGAGATCCTGGACTGAACCTGGGATCTCCTGCATGCAAAGCAAGGCCTCCCTCACCTCGGGAGGCGTGAGTTCTCTACTGTATTTCAACAAATGCTTTCACTTTATCATTTCATTTTCATCTGTATATTTTGTGCACATATTTTCCTGTATATTTTAGACAGAGAGGAGTAGCAATAGGGTTAGAGGCAAGGTTCAGAGTTAGTGTTGTGTGAGCATTTTAAAGCAGTTTAGTTTAAACAGGAGAGGATTTCACCTGAAGAGATGGCCAGCATCATGATTCTGTAAGTAGGGTTTCTTCTGCTTCTTTTTTTTCATCTTCTGGGGCGAGGGCTTGGGGTCCCCCACACGGCCAGCATCCCCATGGAATTTAACCCCTTCCTGAACAGCTTAACGTCTCTTCCCACCCACCCTCCCTTTCCCTGCCTTCCCATTCTCCCTCCAATCTCATTGCAGCTCAGCTGGTTAGAGGGAGCTGCAGATAGCACCAAGGTTGCAGGCCCGATTCCCATAAGGTACAGCTGCATATTCCTGCATTGCAGGGGGTTGGACTAGATGATCCCCAGGGTACCTTCCATGATCATTATTTGGGGATGCTTTTTATTACATTCGTAGCCCACTTTTCATCCAAGCAGTTCAAGGTGGCATTTATGGCTTGCCTTTCCCCCCGTTTTCCCCCTCACAACAAACCTGTTAGGCAGGCTAGGATGAGAGTGACTGGACCCAACATCAAACAGTGCATGTAGAGATTCAGAACTTACAGGGTTAAGATGTTCTGAGTAACGCCTCACATTCTGATGTCAGTTTTGGAAGGAGGGAGGAGTTCTACTCACTGTTCCTCTTTGTCTCTAAGAGAGAAGGAATGCTAGCAGCCCAGGAGTATCTGAGAAATGCTGAGCTGTAAATATTCCGCTGTAATAAAAGGCTAATAAATGGACACACAAGTGCTTGATGTGTTTGCCTGGATCTAAGAAACTAAGCAACAGTTTTTTCCGCTGTGTTTTTACTCTGCAAGGCGTGACGGAGAGACGCAGATCGGCGCAGCTTGAGGGGAAACGTGCCGGACCGCTGTAAGCTGCACCTAATTGGGGCCGTAAACCAATTAGTCACGCTTAATTATCTAACAGTGCACTTCATGACTGAGTGAGGATTTGCACTCGGATCTCCCAGGTCCTCCTAGTCCAGAATTCTAGCCACTATACACCCCCCCCTCTACCCCTTCTCCGTTTCTCAACTCTTCAGCCATCCACTGCAATAGACAGGCGTTCTGTCAGTCTTCCTGTCAGTCACTCTGACTCTAAGAGAGTTTTCATTGCATTCTTTGGCTCATCTATGCCTTGATGCTTTGACGACCTTCCTAGCAGCCCCCTTCCCTCTCCAGGCAGGGCTGCTGTCCTAAAAGCATTATGCTGAGGGCTCTTTTAAATGCTGGAAATGCTTCCCTTATCTTTGCTTTGCTGGGGTGGGGGTGGGGTGTGTGTTGGAATCCTCCCCCCCCCCCCACATACATGAGATGCACCACTGTGTTCCTGTGGAGAGCCGTTTGGGGTCTGTGGGTGCATAAAAAAACAAAAAGAGCCCTATTGCGTGGCGAGTTCCCGCCCCCCCCCCCAAAGTGGAAATAAAGACACATGACACAATTATTTCAGGTTAATGGGCTAAATATGGCCACAACTTTATTGGTTACAGGTGATGAGTGGTATTGGCTTAGGCATTGGTCCTAACCGACTATCCGGCTTCAGCCCGTCCGCTTGAAGTCCGGGAAGGGTAGGCGAAAAATCAAGTCTGGCAAAAGAGGGAGATCCCCGGTCGCGCCTGCGATAAATAGGACTGGTCACGCCCCCTGAGCCAGCCGATTGGCTGTCCAGGGGCTGACGCGGCCGGGGATTCCCTCAGTCGCCCGCAACTCCACCTCCTTTGTAGGCGGAAGTGGCTTTGCTGAATCAGAGGAAAAGCCCATCTAGTCCAAACTCACAAGCAGTAGCCCACTCCTGCTGCTTCTCCTCTAGCTGTGGGCTTCAAAGGTAGAGTGCCTCTGTTCCTGGAAGCTCTATATTGCTATGCTGAGTAATAGTAAGAGATGCTGTTGTTCTCCAACAATTGGTGTAATCTGCTTCCCAGCCCTGCAGGCTACTTGTCCTTGTAGCATCGGCTGCCTGCAAATTTCAGCAACGGAGTAAACATGATGTGAAGAAGTTCCCACCAGCATTCTCAAATTAGTTGATTCAAAGCTCCATCTGCTTTCTCTCCTAGGCCCCGATCATCTTGGATAACTCCTACCTGCTCCTTTCCTTGTTGGTGTTGTTTTTAATAAATAAATAAATAAATAAATGATTGAAGATTTCTTAGTTTACAAAAAAAAAACCGTGCCTTGTCTCTTTTGTCAAGTTGTGTTTTCTACAGATCAGTTTCATTCGTTGTGAGACATTAGTGTTGCATACAGTGTTGGGTTAGGAAGAACAGAGGGAGAAAGAGGGGGAGGGTGGGGTCAGGTGGCAATGCTTCCCTTCTACTTAGTGTACAGGGGAAACTCAGAAAATTAGAATTTCGTGGAAAAGTTCATTTATTTCAGTAATTCAACTTAAAAGGTGAAACTAATATATGAGATAGACTCATGACATGCAAAGCGAGATATGTCAAGCCTTTATTTGTTATGATTGTGATATTATGGCATAAAGCTGATGAAAACCCCAAATTAACAATCTCAGAAAATTGGAATATGAAATGAAATCAGCAAAACAAGGATTGCAAATAGAGCAATATTGGACCTATGAGAAGTAGAAGCATGCATATGTACTCAGTACTTGGTTTGGGCCCCTTTTGCATCAATTACTGCCTCAATGCAGCGTGGCATGGATGCGATCAGCCTGTGGCACTGCTGAGGTGTTTTGGAAGACAAGGATGCTTCAATAGCAGCCTTCAGCTCTTCTGCATTGCTCGGTCTCATGTGTCCCATCTTTCTCTTGGCAATGCCCCATAGATTCTTTATGGGGTTCAGGTCAGGCGAGTTTTCTTTTTTTATATAAATTATTTTTATTCAATTTTTTCCAATACAAAATTTATACAAATTGTCAGGGAACTGCCATCGGAGCGCAGGGTGGTGGAGAGGCTCTCGGATGCTGGGAGACCCTCGGATGCTGAGGAGGGAACCAGCAGGGGGAGAGGGAGAGTTTCTGCTGAAGAAGGAGGGGAGGAGGAGACAGTGTTGGAGGTGAGGCACAGAGACGCTTCAAGCGAGACCAGTGGTGAGAGCTCGGGGCCTCCCCTTGGGACGCCCACTCTGCGCAGAATTGGTTGGGCAACGAGAACTGGCAGAGGGGACCGAGGGCGACGAGTACGCCCAAAACAAGCTCAGAGAGCTCCGGGGAACAGGGGAAAACCCGGGGGGGGGGGTTTGAGGAAAAAATGGGGCGCTGTACTACAGGGGGGCGTTGTATATACCAGAGGGGCAATTGAGGAGTAGAGTACTCAAACAATTACATGACAGCCCCACAGCAGGACATTTTGGTCAACACAAAACCATGTTGCTAGTCACCAGGCAGTTCTGGTGGCCAAAGGTGAGGGAAGATGTACGGGAATATGTCAGGGGGTGCGACCGCTGCCAGCGAGCCAAAGGGGAGAGGGCAGCACCAGCGGGGTTGCTGGAACCATTACCCACACCAGAAAGGCCATGGGAGGCAGTGTCCATAGATTTTATGACAGATTTGCCCAAATCTAGGGGGAAAACGGCGGTCATGGTGGTAGTCGACTTGTTAACTAAGATGTGTCATTTAATAGCTTGCTCACATGCGGTGACGGCGGAGGAAACCGCCAGGCTGTTTGTAGAACACATTTTTAGGTTGCATGGCGCCCCCTTGAGGGTGGTCTCTGACAGAGGAAAACAATTCACGTCCAGGTTCTGGAGGAAGCTCATGAGCCTACTGCACGTGGAGGTCAATTTCTCGACGGCCAGACACCCAGAAACCAACGGGCAAGCGGAAAGGGCAAACAGTATTTTGCAACAATACTTGAGGTGTTATGTCAATGAGAGGGAGAGTGACTGGGTGGAGAAATTAGCCCTGGCCGAATTTGCCTACAATAACGCCGAGCATGTGTCCACGGGCATGAGTCCATTTATGGCCAGTTATGGTTGTCACCCTAGGGCCTTTCCAGGGGGAGGGGAGGAAAGATGGAGTGTACCGGCGGCAGAACATTTTGTAGAAGAAATGGAAGCAATGCACCAACAGCTGAAGTTGAATTTAGAGAGGGCCAAGGAAGTGTACAAAAGGCAGGCAGATAGGAGCAGGAGGGAAGGAGAGACCATAAGGGTTGGGGACCGGGTGTGGTTGTCAACACAAGGGTTACCGTTCAAGGGGGGTTGCAAGAAATTGAGACCGAGACGACTGGGCCCCTTTGAGGTTACACAACAGGTGAATCCGGTGGCCTTTAGGCTCAACCTGCCAGACAACATGAAACTACATCCAGTATTTCATAGATCCTTACTATCACCATACAGGGAAGGGCGGGAATTCCAGGGACTGGAGGGAGAGGTTCCCGCGGCACCACCAGTAGAAGAAGGGAGCGCAGCAGTCATGTAGCAGAAATACTCGATTCAAGGTGGAAGGGTAAACAGGTGGAGTACCTAGTGGCGTGGGAAGGGGAACCGGAGTTAGAAAATGCATGGGTACCAGCGGAAACCATCAAGGATGAGTTTCTCTTGGGGGAGTTTCACCGTAGGTTCCCAAGGAGGCCCAAACCCTTAGCTAGGTTCTGGGAGGAGCAATTTGGCACCACAGACGATGAAGAGGAGTTTGAGGGATTTCCGGACTCTGGGCAGGAAGAGGAAGAAGAATCTGAAGAGGGGGAATCAGATTGGGAAGATTTTTCAGGAAGACGGGATAGTAGTAGGTGGAGAGCAGTTTTCGAGTCATCAGAAGATGAGGGAGATTCTTTCCGGGGGTTCCCAGCCTCACCGCCCAAAGAACACGTGAGGACAGTGGGTGAGGGGAGGTGGATGTCAGGGAACTGCCATCGGAGCGCAGGGTGGTGGAGAGGCTCTCGGATGCTGGGAGACCCTCGGATGCTGAGGAGGGAACCAGTAGGGGGAGAGGGAGAGTTTCCGCTGAAGAAGGAGGGGAGGAGGAGACAGTGTTGGAGGTGAGGCACAGAGACGCTTCAAGCGAGACCAGTGGTGAGAGCTCGGGGCCTCCCCTTGGGACGCCCACTCTGCGCAGAAAGCTGTCGCGCAGAGAATCAAGGAGGAGACTTTCTGTCAAAGAACTTTTATGTTGGAAGAAATTCAGGAAATGCCCACTGACGGATTCTGCCAGTGATTAAGGCAGCCACGCACTCATGGCTGTCCAGCTAGAGAGAGTTTAAAACTAACCACAAAACTGGGAGCGTTTTAGCGCTTACGCACAAGCAACCCCTTATGCCATTACACAAATCATACATCTTTTTTCCCTCAACTTGCCTGATACTCCTTCCCTTCTTAATTTCTTATACATTTCTAAAGCCTTTCTTCAATTTTTTAAATAAATTATTTCTTAGTTTTACTCATATTTTAACATTTCTTCTTACAGAGCTTCATTAAAGCTTACAAACGTTATTTGATTATCACTTAATTTTTGCATATATTCTGTAAATTTTTCCCAATCTTCTATAAATCTCTGATCTCGTCGATTTCGGATCCTTCCCGTCAGTCTATCGAGTTCTGCATAGTCCGTCATCTTCATTCTCCATTCATCTAGTGTAGGTAACTCCTCTTGCTTCCATTTCTGAGCCATCAGTATTCTTGCTGCAGTCACTGCATATAAAAATAACTTCTTTTCTTTCTTATTAATCTCATTCCCTGTAATACCAAGTAAAAACGCTTCTGGTTTCTTAACAAAAGTGTACTTAAACATTTTCTTCAATTCATTATATATCATTTCCCAAAAGCTTTTTACTTCCTTACACTCCCACCACATATGATAGAATGTACCCTCTTTTTCTTTACATTTCCAACATTTGTTACATCCTTTATACATCCTTGCTAACTTCACTGGTGTTACATACCATCGATACATCATTTTCATCACATTTTCTTTTATTGTTGTACATGTAGTGAATCTTAAACCTTCTTTCCATAATTTTTCCCAATCCTCCATTTGTATATTATATCCAAAATCTTTGGCCCAGTCAATCATAACCGATTTTATCTCTTCGTCCTTTGTGTGCCACTCTAGTAATATGTTATACGTTTTAGCCAGCACTTTAAAATCACAATTTATTATTTCTTTCTGAAATTTTGACTCTTTATCTTCAAAGCCTCTTAATCTTAAATCTTTTTTAAACATTTCATTGATTTGAAAATAATGCAGCCAATCATTAACATGTTCCTTAACTATCTCAAACGGCTTCAAACTCCATTTGCCTTCAGTTTTTGTTATTAGGTTCTGATAAATTGTCCATCCCCCTTTCATATTGATTTTTTTCACACTCAACGCCTCCAATGGTGATAACCAATATGGAGTTTTGGCTTCCAACAAGTTTTTATACTTTCCCCAAACCTCTATCAGAGATTTTCTTATGATGTAGTTTTCAAAACCTTTATGTACTCGTTTTTTGTTATACCATAAATAAGCGTGCCACCCAAATCTGTTATCAAATCCTTCTAGGTCTAATAAATCAGTATTTTCTAATTTCATCCATTCCTTCAACCAGCAGAGGCAAGCTGCTTCATAATATAATTTCAGGTCTGGCAGGGCGAAGCCTCCTCTCTCTTTCGCATCTGTCAGTAGCTTAAACTTTATTCTCGGCTTCGACTTCCGGAGGCGGTGCCAATGGCAATGGCGGAATCCCTCTGAGCAGGAGGGAGAAGCTCCGCAGAAATTGGGTCTACCCGCTGCAGCGAAGCGGGGACCCCTCCAAAAACCGCAGGCGAGTAAAGCCTGCGACCGTGGGACTCGGCGGGCACCTTTGTGCCCCCCCCCCCCATTTGGCAAAGGGGCTTGGTAAAAAGCTCCGGTGCTGAGAGTTAATCGCTACTTCTGCGGAGTGAAGCTGCACAGCTGATGCCAGAGAGCGCTGACCTTTTTCCTTTGAAAATTCGGCTTCTAAACTACAACCCGTGAGTAAGATCTTCTTAAAAGTGGGAGATCAAAGGATTTGCTTCCTTTGATCGATCCATCGAACTTGAATTTGGCACTGAAGCGGGAAGGCGCAAAAAGGAAGTCCGTCTTCCGGATTTGTAAATGGGACTAAAGCAAAGACTTTTGAAGCTAAGAACTGGGAAAGTTGAGCTAAAAGGAGCTAAATTTTAATGTCTAAAATAAGTACCCCCCCTCAGAATGGGGGGGAGGAGAAGAAACTTCTTGATTAAAGGAAAAAGGGTGAGGAAAAAATAAAAAGACCACCGCTTAATCCCTGATATTGGACTGCCAGAGACAGCAGGGAAAGTTCTGCACCATTTAGAGACATTGTTACTATATGTGATCACTCTGTAACTGAACTGAAAATATTGAAGGACCCTCTTTGTAACTGTTGTTTTTGACTGAAGGATACTATTGCTTATAGAAACAAGTTATTTTGAAAAGAACATTGTTGCCAAGGAGCTCCCCTAGAGGAGGCCTGTGATATAACTGGGGATTCTCCATTACAGCTGGCTAGGAAATTTTCCCATTACAAAAGAATCTGAACTGTGAGAGTGACCTTGAGTTCCAAAGATAAAGAGATAAAGTAATGGATCAGCTCCAACCTCAGGAAAAATCCCAGGAAAAACCCTCAAAGATAAAAACTAGGCTGCAGCAACGAAGACAATCAGTAGTAGCCCCACCTGTTTTAGAAAAAGAAGAAATTGGACAGCCTGGAGCAAAAGGTGGGGGCTCTGAAGAGACATTAAATGCATCATTAGATAAAATATTTGGAGCTTTGGAAAAATTGTCAGCCAAAATCGATTTAAACACTACAACTATCAGCTCCAACACACAGGCCATTGATCGGTTGTTGCAGGAGTCTAAATTGACAAGAAAAATTGCCGAGGAAGCAAAAGAGAAGGCGCTGGTGGTAGAAGAAAGGATACAGCCAATTAATAAGCAACTTGAGGACCATAAGGCGCAATTGTCCTTGATTGAACTTAGAGACAAACAGACCAATTTAAGGATCAGGGCGGTGCCAGAATTGGAAGAAAATAATCTGAGTGAATTTCTGACACAGGAATTTGAAGAATCAAGACAAAGATTTCAAGATAGTGACTGCCTTCAGACTTGGCAAAGGCGGCAAAGGGGGAAGGAAAAACAGGGTAAGAGACTGTCTGATTACACTTAGATCTAAAGAAGAGAGGGATAAAATATTGAGCCTCCACTACCAGAAATCATTGGAGATAGAGGATTCAAGGATTGAAATTTTTAAAGATATCCCAAAACACCTATTGGACCTTAGAGCCAAATACAGAGACCTAGTGTATCTGTTAAGAAGAAACAGTATCATCTTTAGGTGGGAGTTCCCTCAGGGCCTGTCTTTTACCTATAAAGGGGAAAAGGTGAAGATAAGATCAGAGGAGGACAAAGAGAGATTTTTGAAAGACCACGAGGAAAATCTACAAAAAGAGGCAGAGGAAAAAGAACCAAAGATACCAAGATCAGGAGTTTTGGACCCAGGGAAGCTACCATTGGGATTGGATAAACCAGAGAAAGTGATACCACCCACAGATCAAGAACAACTGTTGGGAGCTGTTGGAGGGAATACAGAATAATTTACACAATGTCTCTGCAGATACTAAGCTGGAATATCCGAGGTTTGAATTCCCCAGACAAGAGGAAAAGAATCTTTCATCTATTGAAAAAGGAAAAATTGGACTTGATTTGCTTGCAAGAAACCCATGTGACCAGAATACATAGGAAACTATTAATCAACAAAAGATTAGGCCAAGAATTTATCTCATCAGATAAAGTTAAAAAGAGAGGAGTCGTGATCTATGCAAAAGAAAGTTTATCACCAAAATTCATTTTTAAAGATGATCAAGGAAGATTTGTGGCAATTGAGATACAATTTCAAGGAGAGAGACTCTTGATAGTAGGGGTTTACGCACCAAATGAGGGGAAATCAGAATTTTTTAAGAAACTGCACGAGACATTGTTGGACTTTATGGATTATAATATCATCATGCTCGGAGATATGAATGGAGTGGTATCAACAAACATGGATAAGTCAGAAAGACAGGTGGTGACAAAAGATGGAAGACTACCGAAAACATTTTTTGAAATGACAGACAATATGGACTTAATTGACATTTGGAGAACTAAGAATCCCCTAGGTAGAGAGGGGACTTTCTTTTCTGAAGCCCAAAAGACTTGGACAAGAATTGACCAAATCTGGATAACCAGAGGAATGACTCCCAAGATTCGAAAGGTGGAAATCTGCCCCAAAACCTGCTCCGGCCATAATCCTGTAAAAATGGAAATGAAATTAACACCGACTGGTTCCTTCAGATGGAGGATGAATGACACCTTGTTTAGAGATATAGAAATTACCAAGAAGGCCCAAAAAATTATGAAAGATTATTTCGAGATAAACTTGAAGACTTCTGTGGAAAAAAGAGTAATCTGGGACGCAAGTAAAGCTGTAATGAGAGGGTTCCTGATACAGCAGAACGCAATAAAAAGGAGAACTCAAGAGGAGAAAAAAGAAAAGATTCTGGAAAAGATAAGAGAAGGAGAGAAGAGGCTTAGAGATAAACCAAAGTCACAAGAGATTCTGAGAGAAATTAAATTAAACCAAGTACAATATATGAAAATGATAAATCAAGATATTGAATGGAAAATTAAACAGATGAGACAAAAGACCTTTGAATCAGCCAATAAATGTGGGAAGCTGCTAGCGTGGCAGTTGAAGAAGAGACAAAAGTTAAATACGGTTACAAACCTTGAAGTGGAAGGAAAGAGCATACAGAACCCACAGGAGATCAGAAATTGCTTCCAGAGATACTTTAAACAACTTTATACACAAGGGCCACAGATAGAGACAAAAATTGACCAATTTTTGAAAACCAATGGATTACAAAAAAATTCTCAAGAAAATAAATTGTTATTGAACCATAAAATAACTGAACAAGAGGTGGAAGGTGCGATTCAGAATATGCAATTGGGCAAATCTCCAGGGCCTGACGGGTTAACTTCTAAATATTATAGAACTTTGAAAGACTATTTAATTCAACCACTAAAGGAGGTGTGCAATGAAATTATGGAGGGGGGGGAAGCGCCTGAGTCGCGGAAAGAAGCTTATATCACACTTATACCGAAAATTGAGTCTGAAAAGACACAACTTAAGAACTACCTCCCCATATCCCTGCTTAATGTGGATTATAAAATTTTTGCAGACATTTTGGCTAAAAGATTGAAAAAAGTACTGGTAGAGGCCATACATAAAGACCAGACAGGCTTTCTCCCTGGTAGACATTTATCGGACAATATGAGGAATATAATTAATATCTTAGAAAAACTGCAGGTGAATATCAACACAAAAGCAGTGCTGATATTTGTAGATGCGGAGAAAGCCTTTGACAATATTTCTTGGAGTTTCATGAAGAAAAACCTTCAGGGGATGGGGGTTGGAGAAAATTTCGAAAATGGTATAGGTGCGATTTATTCTGAACAAAAGGCCAAATTGATAGTTAATAACGTGGTGAAAGAGGAATTTAAAATAGAGAAAGGGACACGACAAGGCTGCCCAATTTCCCCACTACTTTTTATTTCGGTTCTGGAGGTTTTGCTAAATATGATCAGAAGGGACCATTTGATACAGGATATTCAGGTCGGAGTTAAACTATATAAACTTAAACCCTTTGCAGATGACCTAGTACTGACATTACAGGAGCCAGTATCTAGCACCAAGAGGGCCCTAGAAGTAATCCAGGAATTTGGTCAAGTAGCAGGTTTTAAGTTGAATAAGTTAAAAACCAAGGTTTTGGAGAAAAATTTGACACCAATAGAGAGGGAGAGGTTTCAGAAGGAGACAGATTTAACATTGGTAAAGAAGGTAAAATACCTGGGGGTGAACATGACAGCTAAGAATGTGAACCTATTTAAAGATAATTATGAGAAATGTTGGGCAGAAGTGAAAAAAGATCTAGAAACTTGGTCGAATTTGAAGCTTTCCTTGCTGGGTCGAATTGCTGTTATCAAGATGAATGTATTGCCGAGAATGTTATTTCTATTTCAATCACTGCAAATTACAGTGGTGCCTCGCAAGACGAAATTAATCCGTTCCGCGATTCTCTTCGTCTAGCGGTTTTTTCGTCTTGCGAAGCAAGCCCATTGACAGCTTAGCGGATTAGCGCTATTAGCGGTCTAGCGGCTTTTAGCGATCAGCTGAGAAGCGGCTTAGCGCTTAGGGAAAGGGCGGAAAAAAGTGGGGGGGAAATGCGGGAACTCACAAGATTTTTTCGTCTTGCGAAGCAACCCCATAGAGAAATTCGTTTAGCGAAGCGCCTCCAAAAATGGAAAACCCTTTCGTCTAGCGGGTTTTTCGTCTTGCGAGGCGTTCGTCTTGCGGGGCACCACTGTATTGACAAGATGGACTGTTTCAAGAAGTGGCAAAGATTTGTCTAGATTTGTCTGGCAGGGCAAAAAGCCCAGAATAAAATTTAAGACACTTACCGATTCAAAAGATAGAGGGGGGTTTGCCCTGCCGGACCTTAAACTTTATTATGAATCAGCAGCTTTCTGCTGGCTGAAGGAATGGCTACTTCTGGAAAATACGGATGTGTTAGATCTTGAAGGGTATGACAATGTATTTGGGTGGCATGCATATCTGTGGTATGGCAAGGTAAAAGCGCATAAGGCATTTAAAAACCATATTGTCAGGAAAGCATTGTTCAATGTTTGGATTAGATATAAAGACTTTTTGGAGAGTAAAACCCCAAGGTGGCTTTCACCTATGGAAGCGAAAGCTCTGAAAAAACTTAATATGGAGGCCAAATGGCCAAAATATTGGGAAATTTTAGAACAGGAAGGTGACAAATTGAAATTGCAGAGTTATGAGAAGCTTAAAGAGAAGGTGCAAGACTGGTTACACTATTTTCAAATAAGAGAGGTGTACAACCAGGACAAAAAAGTGGGTTTCCAGGTGGAAAGATCAAAGTTAGAGACAGAATTGCTAGAACCCAATGCTAAGATTCTATCAAGAATGTATAATTTGCTGCTGAAATGGAACACTGAGGAAGAAACAGTAAAATCGGCAATGATAAAATGGGCACAAGATATAGGATACAATATCATGTTTGCTGACTGGGAGAAGTTGTGGACCACCGGGATTAAATTTACGGCATGTAATGCCCTAAGAGAGAATATTATGAAAATGATGTACAGGTGGTACATGACCCCAGTCAAGCTTGCAAAAATTTATCATTTGCCCGATAATAAATGCTGGAAATGTAAAGAAAATGAAGGTACATTCTTTCACCTTTGGTGGACGTGCCCAAGGATTAAGGCTTTCTGGGAGATGATCTATAATGAATTGAAGAAGGTACTTAAGTACACTTTCCCTAAGAACCAGAGGCCTTTCTCCTGGACATAGTCGGCCAATTGGTGTCAAAGAAGGATAGAACTTTCTTTATGTATGCTACAGCAGCAGCAAGAATACTCATCGCGAAGCACTGGAAGACACAAGACCTACCCACTCTGGAAGAATGGCAGGTGCAAGTAATGGACTATATGGAAATGGCGGAAATGACTGGCAGAATCTGAGAGCAGGGAGAAGAGTTGGTGGAAGAAGATTGGAGGAAATTTAAAATTTATCTACAGAAACATTGTAAAATTTTTGAATGTTGATGACATTGAAATGAATTGAAGGGGTTCTAGCAACAAGGTTAAAAATAAGATTGGATTGATAATAGATAAATTAATTGGATATGAATTTGCTGAATTTTCAAAAGGGATACAAAAAAGGGAGACATGAGTAAAGGGAAGTTTTCCTTCTGCACATATGTTTTCCCTCTGCACATAACTGTTGCATTATGGGGAAGCATTGCTTCTTTTCTCTTGCATTCTGGGAACTCTCGCTCATGATCTTTTCTCTGTTTCTGCACACACTGTATGAACCTGTTCCAAACACCAAGACATTCCCTCATCGCTCCGTTCACCTTAAGTTCATGGTGACTTGTTCTCCATGCATAGCTGACCACATCTATAGAACTTGATTATTGTATTCTTTCATGTTATGATCAATCATTAGTAATTGTTTTATAATTAATTAGGAGGTTTCATGCTTGTCTAGTCCCAACCTCGTTTCCCAGCCTTTAATCTACCAGTGATTAATGTTCACATGTAATTCCCACCCCTCACATGTAATTCCCGCCTTGCATTTGCATTAACCAATAGGCAATGAGTTTCTTTGTGTTTGTATCAACCAATCAGCCACAACCACACCTGTGGCAACGTTTGTAATATTCAATAAAAGAGAGTTCCCGGGGCTTCCCCGGCAGACGCCTCTCACATGACACCTACTACTCGTCTCCCGTGATTTTCATTCCTACATCTGGTGACCCCGGACGTGCCAGATCCCTTACGCAGCCTAGCCCCTGTACTTCACTCGACTGGAAAAGTCTCAGCGCGCTTACTTCGTGAGTATGGGGGGCGATTTGACTAAATCGCAGAAAGAACATGCCAGGGAATTGTTTTCTCTAGTTAGACAGCGGGTTGTGGGTGTTCATGTTTCCTTAAAAGAAATTGAACAACTGCTTTGTGAGATCGCTTGCCAGTGCCCCTCCTACCCCGAAAGGGGGTCTCTTGAGGTGGGGACTTGGCAAAAGATCGGGAAGACCCTCTTTGCAGAACCGAGGGCTCCAATTCATTGTCTGCTCACCTGGCAGAAATGTGCAGAGGCCGTTGCAAAGTTTGGACCCCAGGTCCCCCAGGCGTCTCCTTCGGCCCCTGCTCTCCTGCCTGCAGCAGACAATCCCCACCCTTATCCCCCTTATCCACAGCTTCTGCCTCCTTCTGCCTCGCAGCCCGGCCACCCCCCCCCCTGCTTCTCACTCATCTCAACCTGCTTCCACCCCCCCATCCCCCTTCCCCCCTCCTCTTTTGCCTGCTCCTGCTGGAGCCGTGCGTGCTGCACTCTCTCAGGCAAGACAGAAAGGGCTTTTGTCCTTGCAGGAAGAATCTGAGTGGGCGGGGGAATTGCCATCTGCTTTCCCAATTTCTTATACTAATCCAGGTACTGCTCAGCAACAGGTGTTGTATGAGACACTCCCTTACTCTGTTATGAGGGAACTGAGAAGAGCCATCGCTGATTCTGGCTTAAAATCCTCCTATGTCACAGGGATGCTGGAGGGGATAGCGTCTGGCTATACAATGCTACCCCAAGACTGGAAAGATTTAATGCGCATGTTGCTCTCACCAGCCCAGTATGTCGTTTTTGACAGTGAATTTAGGCTGAGTGCTTCAGCCCTGTCAGATCCTCAGCATACAGCTGATGAACTTTATGGTGCTGGTCCGTTTGATAATATAACAGCCCAGGCGACGCTGACACCTGTACATTTTAGCCGCACCGCGACTTGTGTACAGCGCGCCTTTCGGAAAGTCCCTGTCTCAGGGCAACCGCTGAGCTCTTTTGTTAATATTAAACAACAACATTCAGAGCCCTACCATCAATTTATAGATAGATTGAAAGAAGCAGTCACCAGGCAGGTTGATAATACTACAGCCCAGAATGAACTGATGAAAAAATTGGCTTTTGAAAATGCAAACACCGACTGTAAGAAGGCTTTGCAGTCAATCATTAACCGTCCTAAATACGATCTGGCTCAGATGATTCAATCTTGTGCGGACATTGGAAGCCAGAGCCATGCCATGTCCTTGCTTGCCGGTGTCATCCAGGCTGGCAATAAACCAACTGGTAACTGTTTTAATTGTAAGCGCCCAGGACATTTTGCTAAAGAATGCAGAGCACCTGGCGGTGGGGCGCACAGGAATGGTGATGCCAATAAGGCCAAACCTTCCAAAAAATGCCCAAAATGCGGTAAAGGCTATCATTGGGCTAATCAGTGCAGGAGTTCGGGAAACTCCATGTTGGCCCCGCCCTCGGGCCAAGAGAATTAGAGGGCCCATTGCCATCAGCTCCCACCATTGACGCTCTTCCTAAGGAGACACCTTCAGATTTCACCATTGATTTAATTAATCAGGAATCCAAAGATTCTGTTTTACCAGGTGAAATCGTGCTCATGCCCACCCAGTTGGCAGGCCCACTACCTCCCAAGGTCGCAGGTTCGATTTTGCCAAAATTTTCTGCAGCCAAAGAAGGAATCATGGTTATTCCTGCAGCCTTGGACCCTGACTATGTGGGCACAATAATGCTCCAACTTTGGAGCCATATGCCCATGCAGTTAAAAAAGGGTGATTCCTGGGCACATTTGGTAGTGCTTCCTACCCCTCCTACTGCTTCCATTATGGATAGTAATTTGCACCAGCTCTCTTCTCTTTCTCCACAGTTATTAGCTGTGATCCAGAGGATCGGTGAACAGAAAATTCTTCGTAAGTATAAAATTAATGGCAAAGTTCTGGAAGGCTTGATTGACACAGGCGCGGACATTTCTGTGATTTCCAGTAATTGTTGGGACCCCACGTGGCCCCTTGAGTCTGCCTCTGCTGTCTGGGGTGTGGGTGGCCCACAAAATTCTTCCAAAAGCGTACAATGGCTGCCTGTTTCTCTGCCTGATAGCTCTGAAACCATTGCATATATTCAGCCTTGTGTGCTGAAAATCCACCTCAATCTGTGGGGAAGAGATTTGTTGCAACAATTACAAGCTACCATTCAATTTAATGAGTAAGCTTGCATTCCCCCTCAACTGGAAATCCACCATCTTTGTATGAGTGGAACAATGGACCAGTGACAAAAAGCATCATTTGTCCCGCTCTAGATATCGCCGCTCTGTGGAATTGACTAATGATTGTAACGATTTTGTTTTTCTCCCTAGCAGATCTGAATATATTTTTTTAGCTGTCTCTCTTTTAGGAGTCCCTGGATTGGCTGTACAAAATAGCAGGAATATTAACTCTTTAGCTTGCTCCGCAGCAAAAGCCTTGAATTCTACTTCACAAGCTCTTCACCTTTTGAATAAAGAACAGAGGGAATTGCGTCATGGACTCTTACCGCGCTGCTATCGATTACCTATTGATGCTCCATCATTACGGATGCGAACAAGTGGAAAACATGTGCTGCTTTAATATCACTGACAATTCTAAGGCCATTCAAAAACAAATCTCTCATTTGCAAAATCTCACACATCACATCAAACAGGATGTTGGTTTTCCTGCTTTCTGGGATTCTTTCACCCAGTGGCTTACCGCTTGGCTGCCAAACCTTACTTGGCTTCGTAATCTCTTTCAATATGCTATCGTCATAATTTGCATGTTGATTTTATTATGCTGCTTCCTCCAATGCATTCCTGGCCTCATAAGTCTTTTCTCTCGGTTTCTCTCTCCCCCTCAGCCACCCAATAAAATTCTTGCTGCTTATTTTGCAAAATGGCAACACCAACAGTAAACCAAAGGGGAGATATGGGCAGATTTATTTCGAGCATGCGTTGGCAAACCACGTATCTCGTAGTATTTTTTGTCCCATCCTCCCTGGCGAACTTATTTTGGGCATTCGCTGGCACACCACTAATCCCGAAATATTTTTGCCTTATTTACCTAGAACGCCTCGCAAAAAAGAAAAAAGAAAGGGGGAGATAAAGGGAAGTTTTCCTTCTGCACATATGTTTTCCCTCTGCACATAACTGTTGCATTATGGGGAAGCATTGCTTCTTTTCTCTTGCATTCTGGGAACTCTCGCTCATGATCTTTTCTCTGTTTCTGCACACACTGTATGAACCTGTTCCAAACACCAAGACATTCCCTCATCGCTCCGTTCACCTTAAGTTCATGGTGACTTGTTCTCCATGCATAGCTGACCACATCTATAGAACTTGATTATTGTATTCTTTCATGTTATGATCAATCATTAGTAATTGTTTTATAATTAATTAGGAGGTTTCATGCTTGTCTAGTCCCAACCTCGTTTCCCAGCCTTTAATCTACCAGTGATTAATGTTCACATGTAATTCCCACCCCTCACATGTAATTCCCGCCTTGCATTTGCATTAACCAATAGGCAATGAGTTTCTTTGTGTTTGTATCAACCAATCAGCCACAACCACACCTGTGGCAACGTTTGTAATATTCAATAAAAGAGAGTTCCCGGGGCTTCCCCGGCAGACGCCTCTCACATGACACCTACTACTCGTCTCCCGTGATTTTCATTCCTACACATGAGGAAGTCAGGAAAATAAGTGAATCAAAGATGAGAAATTAAAAAGAGGGATTTTTGTTTTTTCTTTTTAGTGTGGTTTTTTCCTGCTTTTCTTCTTTTTCTATAAGTTAAATGTCTGTATTTTTTGTATTTTGTAACTTTATATTTTTGCGTATGTGTTTTTTTCTTTTTCTGCTTGTTACTATTCCTTAAACTTAATAAAATATTATTATATAAAAAAAATAAACTTTATTCTCGGCTTCTTACCCTGCCATATAAACCTTGAAATTTCTCTTTGCCAACTTTTGAAAATAGCTGCCCCCCTGATTACTGGAACAGTTTGGAATAGAAATAGCATCTTAGGTAGCACATTCATTTTTATTATTGCAATTCTTCCCCAAAATGAGAATTTCATTCTTCCCCACACCTCTAAATCTTTTTTGATCTTACTCCAGGTTGGTATATAGTTGTTCTGATACAAGTCAATACTTCTGGGGGTTAACCAAACTCCTAAATATTTAACCTTCTTAACCACTTCTATTTCTAGTTGTTGTTGCACTTTATCAATAGTTTCTCGGTCCATATTTTTACTAATCATTTTTGTCTTTTTCTGAATAAAATAAATAAATCCCGCTAATTGGCCAAACTGCTCTATTTCATTCAGAACTTCTGTTACAGTGTTTGTCAAATTTTCCAGAGTTAGTACCAAGTCATCAGCAAAGGCCTTAACCTTATATTGTTTACTTCCTACTGTTATCCCTTTTATCTGTTCATTACCTCTTATTGCTCTTAAAAAGACTTCCAGGACCGTAATAAATAACAATGGTGAAAGCGGACATCCCTGTCTTGTACCTTTGGTTATTTTTATATTTTCTGTTACCACATTGTTCACTATTAATTTTGCTCTTTGATCTCTATATATTGCACTAATACCATTCATAAATCCTTGTCCAATTTCCATCATCTCAAAGTTTTTTAACATACATTCTCAAGAGATATTATCAAAGGCCTTTTCCGCATCCACAAATATCAGCATAGCTTGCTTATCATTCCTAGCATTCAAATACTCCAAAATATTAATTACATTCCTAATATTATCTTTCATTTGTCTGCCAGGAAGAAAACCTGCTTGATCTTCATGTATCAAACCCTTCAACACCTTTTTCATCCTATTTGCTAATATATTAGCAAACAGTTTATAATCATTATTTAGAAGCAAAATTGGCCTATAATTCTTAACTTGAGATAAATCTGAGTCTTGCTTGGGTATTAAAGTAATATATGCTTCTTTCCAAGTGTCTGGCATTTCTTTTTTTGTTAATATATCATTCATTACTTCTCTCAGTGGTACAACTAGGATGTCCTTCATTTCTTTATAATATCTTGCACTAAATCCATCCGGCCCTGGAGTCTTTCCGCTTTTTAATTCTTTAATTGCGTTTCTTATTTCTTCTATTTCTATCCTCTCATTTAGGTTACTTTTCTCTTTCGTCGGAATCTTCTGCACCCCTTTCTCTTTTAAATTTTTTTCTATTTTCTTTAAATTGTCTTTCTCCTTCTTCTTATATAGTTGTCTATAAAAGTCCACAAATCCTTTCCTTATTCCTTTCGGGTCTTCAATCTCTTTATCTGCAACCACAATCCTATGTACCGTATTTTGTTCTTTCCTTTTTTAAATCTGCCACGCTAGTAATTTCCCAGATTTGTTTGCATATTCAAAGTTCTTTAGTCTCATCCTTTTGATGTTCCATTCCACTTCCTTGTTTATTATCATAGAGAATTGCGCTTGTAATGTCTTTATATTAAGTTTCAGTTTTTTATCATTAGGTCTGTCAATAAGTTTCTTCTCGTTTTCCATAATTTGTTTTAGGATTTCTTTTTCCCCTTTTCCCCCCTTTTTCTCTATAATTGTTTTTGATTGCATTCTGTTGTATGAAAAAACCTCTCATAACTGCTTTGCCAGCGTCCCAAACCATACTTGTTTTTGTTCCTTGATTCATGTTGTTTATAAAATAGTCCCTCAGATATTTTTGCTCATTCTCTACTATTTTTTGATCATCAAAAAGATTTTCATTTATTCTCCACCGAAAAGATTTTTCTTCATATCCTTTTAAGGTACATTTTATTGGGTTGTGGTCCGAAAGCACCTTAGGTTGTATTTCGATCTTTAAAATTCTTGCTGTAAGATCATTTGTTATCCAAATTTGATCGATTCTTGACATTGACTGCTTTTCCAATGGGTGTTTCAATCTCCAAATATCAATTAAATTGCAGTTTTCTACCATCGAGAAGAAAGTCTTTGGTAATTTCCCTTCTTTTGATTTTCCTGTTGCTCTTAATCTGTCCATCTCCATCGAAACCACTGTGTTCATATCACCCATAATTATAATCTTTTGATCAAAATATTCAAATAGTTTCTCTTCTAGGTTTCTAAAAAAGTCCATTTTGTTTTCATTAGGTGCATACACTCCAATGATTATTATTTTTTCACCTTGCCAATTGACTTGTACTGCCACAATTCTGCCTTCTTCATCTTTAAAGATTTGTTGGGCTTCTATTTTATTTTTAATATATAGAACCACTCCTCTTTTTCTCTGTTTTATCCGATGAAATAAATTTGTTCCCTAATTTTTTATTTATCAAAATTTTTCTGTGTCTTCTCATCACATGTGTTTCTTGTAAACAAATAATGTCCAAGTTTTGCTTTTTCAAATATTGTTGAATTTTATTCCGTTTCCCCCCCTCATTTATCCCATTAACATTCCAGGTCCATAATTTCAGCGCCATGGTGTCTTCTGGTTAAATTTTTAATAATAGTCTTTAATTTATTTTCCCTCTTCTTCCTCTTCCTCCGCCTTCTCTTCTTCCGAATCCTGCGAGTCCTCTCCTTCAGCTCCAGCTCCCATTGGTGTAGTTTCCTCACATCCCAATTCTTTCTATCTTCTCATAAATTTATCCGGTCTTGTTATTCTGTGTCTTTTCCCTTTGTAAGCAAACGATAGTCCTTCTGGAAACTCCCATCTAAATTCAATATTGTTCTTCCTGAGAGCTTGCACTAACTGTTGGTATTGATTGCGTTTTTTCAGCAAGCGAAGTGGTACGTCTTTAAAGATAATTATATTGTTCCCACCAATGTTCAATCTTCTCTCCCTATTTTTCTGCAAAATTATATTTCTCATTTCTCTATCCTTAAATATTATCAAACAATCTCCTGGGAATTTCTTCACTTTATTTGTCCTTACTTTGATTCTAAAAGCATTCTGTACCGTCTTTGCCACATCTTCTTGCATCTCCATCCAAATGGCAAT
This sequence comes from Podarcis gaigeae, assembly GCF_964106915.1. Taxonomy (NCBI): domain Eukaryota; kingdom Metazoa; phylum Chordata; class Lepidosauria; order Squamata; family Lacertidae; genus Podarcis; species Podarcis gaigeae. Next base: position 23,011,319 of record NC_139695.1, read on the forward strand.
TTCTTTGATCAGTTTTTCCTTTATTTCTTCTCCTTGTGTTTCTGGGACCAATCTGAATCTCAGATTAGTCTCCCTCTGTCTCAATTCATGTTCAGTTTCTGTTAATTGTTTCTCATGAAAACTTACAGATTCTGGCTTCACACAATTAACTCAAGGCAGTGCCAATTTACTCTTGGCTGAAAGCCAAGGTCTGCTTGACCTAGAAACTACTTACTCTGATTGGTTAACGACCAGCACTCAACTCTGTTATCTAGGAATGCTAGCACAGTTTGTGTTAGGTGGGTGTGTTAGGAGAAGAAGTGCTGTGTATGGTTAAGAGAGAGAGAGAAAGAAAGGATTTATTTTGCTTTGTTTTGTATGCAGAAACTCTGCTGGTTTCTTTTTCCTTTTAATAAATCCTGTAAATAGTTATTCTGAGTCTAGCTGACTAGTCATTTCCACCTCAACTAGCTTCTTCACTGTGCAGGAAAACTCTGCTACGTTTGGGCTAAAGCCATTAGAGCTATGCCTGACACTTCAAAGTTCCAAGAATTCATTCATTGCAATAGCATCCCACAGTTCATCCTGGGTTTTGTTAACCTCTAACACCTCTGCTTTATTTTTTTCCTCCCCCTTCTTCAATTCTTTAATCTCCATTTTATTCTTTTTAGCCCCCTCTTCCAAATTTTGTGTCCTTTTTGCCATATCTTTAATCTGGCCCTTCATTTCATTAATAGTTTCATCTATTTTTTCCACCGTCACATCTATTTTTTTATCCACTTGTTCCAATTTTGTCTCAATATTCTTTTCACTTTTATGTATTTCTGATTTAAGCTCAGATTTAAGTTCAGTAAACATCTTAATTAAATCTCCTTTAAGATCAGATTCTTGCCTAGAACCTTTCCTTTCTACTGGTGTGCCTTCTCCTTTCTTTTGTGTATGCGCCATTTCAAAACTATATAAAAAAAGAAAAAATGAGTTATACCTCTAAATTTGTCCACCAGGGGGAGTTGATCAAATGTTCACTGATTATATAATTTAATTTCAATAACAATAAAAATCCACCAGGGGGCGCTCGAAACCTCTCCAATCGAATTAATTAACACAATTGTGTTTTTGTGTCACTTAAAATAGAAACAAAAAATATAATTAAATATATTTAATTACTTCTTCTTTTTCCCGCCTCTTGGATGGCCAAATCCAATGTTTGGTTATTTGTAATTGTGTCCCACTCCACCAATATATTTGTAATCCACTTCCGACTATAAAACAATAACAAAGAATCCAACTTTCAAAGTTATAATCTTCAGGAGCTTCAAATCTCCAACCTTCAGTCAGTCCCAAGCTCACCTTTCGATAACAGGTGTTATACGTTCCCAGAAAGAAGGTTGTAACCCCCACTACTTGTTGCAGGAAAAGACAGTAATCACAAAGGAGAAAAGAGGAACGAAAAAAGAAAAAACAAAACAAATCCCGGTTCTCTAAAGTCTCTTAAAATGGTGGTTCTTTGTTCCCTTTAACAAAGGAAATAAAGAGGGGCGGTCTTTCTTTCTCCCTCCATCAAAGTAAAATATAAAGTACTTTTACTAAGCTCAAATCCACTGTAATCCTCAGTCCAACCAAATCAGTCACTAAAAAGAACTCTTCTCTTCCTTGTCTAAATCATTTCAAAGGCGAGAGTAAAAATAAATAAGAAATGGAGTTTCAGAACTCATTGCGCAGTTCTTTTTGAAATCGAAAGTAATGTAAAGCACTCCACTCCCGGGATCCTTTTTTCAACGTTCTAATATATCTCTCAGATGAGAGGGAAAAAGTACAATCGAAGTAGGGGAAATAAAAGTATATCTTCTACCCCCTTAGTTCCAAATAGTTTTTATACATCAGCACAGGGGATAGATCTTTTGCCAAAAACAACCCCCGTTTGTTTTTTACTCACGATTCCGTTCGCTCTGTAAATAGTCTTTGTGTGTTCTCCGGAGTTCAGACAAGGTTGACCTCCTGTTTATCCCTTGTCTACATCGAATTAGATCCAAATCTGTTATTTTTAATCCTTTTTTAAAGTTACCAATTCAATTTCTTTAATTTGGAAAGCCAATCGCTCCAGTGGGCAGGCTCGGGGCTTCGCTCCTGGAGGCTGGCAATGGCGTCCCGCCCTTCTGCCCGCCTTCTGACGGCCGGGGGAATCGCTCTTCTGACAGCGCTGGGATCGTGATCCACTGAATCTCCTTTCAGCAGTTTTTTGGGGGTTACGGCGCCCTTGTAGCACCCCCTTTTGCCTCTTTGGAGCAGGTTTCCCTCTCCTGAGGGAAAACTCGCCTGTTTCCACCTCGCGATCCGACCGGAAGTCTCAGGTCAGGCGAGTTTTCTGGCCAATCAAGCACAGTAATCCCATGGGCATTGAACCAGGTTTTGGTACTTTTGGCAGTGTGGGCAGGTGCCAAGTCCTGCTGGGAAATGAAATCAGCATCCCCATAAAGCTTGTCTGCAGAAGGAAGCATGAAGTGCTCCAAAATCTCCTGGTAGACTGCTGCATTGACCCTGGACTTAATGAAGCACAGTGGACCAACAGCATCTGATGGCATGGCTCCCCAAATCAACACTTCACACTGAACTTCCAGCATCTGACATTGTGTGCCTCCCCATTCTTCCTCCAGACTCTGGGTCCTTGGTTTCCAAATGAGATGCAAAAGTTGCTCTCATCAGAAAAGAGGACTTGGGACCACTGAGCAACAGACCAGTTCTTTTTTCCCCTTTAGCCCAGGCAAGATGCTTCTGACGTTGTTTCTTGTTCAGGAGCGGCTTGACAAAAGGAATATGACATTTGAAGCCCAGCTCCAGGATCCTTCTGTGTGTGGTGGCTCTTGATGCACTAACTCCAGCTTCAGTCCACTCCTTGTGAAAGTCCCCAACACATTTGAATGGTCTTTTCCTGACAATCCTGTCCAGGCTGTGGTCATCTCTGCTGCTTGTGCAGCTTTTTCTTCCACACTTTCCCCTTCCGCATAACTTTCCATTAATGTGCTTTAATACAGCACTTTGGGAACATCCAACTTCTTCTGCAATTACCCTTTGAGGCTTTCCCTCCTTATGCAGGGTCTCAATGATGGCTTTCTGCACAACTGTCAGGTCAGCAGCCTTCCCCATGATTGTGCTTCCTACTGAACCCATTGCAGGTGTTATGGATCGAATAGCTACTGCACCTTTTCACAATATTCTAATTTTATGGGATTGTTAATTTGGGTTTTTTATCAGCTGTACCCCATAATCGTCACAATTATAACAAATAAAGGCTTGACATATCTCTCTTTGCATGTCATGAGTCTATCTCATATATTAGTTTCACCTTTTTTAAGTTCAATTACTGAAATAAATGAACTTTTCCACGATATTCTAATTTCCCGAGTTTCCCCTGTATGTGTGGGGTTTTGTGTCAGCATCACTTGTGTGGGTTCACTTACTATTCCCTTGTTGCATTTCCTTGGTGGTGAGAGAGGTTGGGGGGTGACCTAGGGTGTGGTTGGTGGTCTTTGGTTGGCTGCAGGGAGATTTGTTTTTGTGTGTGAGTGGGCACCTAGGGTACAAATAACCAGAAACCTCATCAAACTATACCTCCACAACTACAACCCCTCATGGCGACAAATCAACAAATACCTGAGGAGATGCAACAACACCAAATGCTCCTTTCCTTGTTGATACGATGTCCTGCAGCCGAAGTAGTGTGTGAAATGACACGGCTCCGCCTGCAACTGTTAGGCCACCCGTATTTGTGTTATGGCTATGCTGCAAAGACTCCGTGTCTTCTCTTACACACACCATTTTGGTTGTAGGCTTCTGTCACAGGTTTTGAAATGTGTTGGGGAGGGGGCTTTACTGGGTTGTTTTTCACCTTTATTATGCATTTTGTGTTTCTATATTGCAATTTTTATGTTGTAACCAGTGCTTTTTTTCTATTAAAAAATGTTTGAGGTACTCTCATTTTGACTCAAGAAAATCACCATTTTATAGTTCAAATCGGGGGAAATAAATGCAGTACAGTAAATGGACAAAAGTGCAAAGATTCACAAAATGTTTCGGGGTGTGCGTACCCCTGCATCCCCCCCAGAAAAAAGCACTGGTTGTAACTGAGACCTGTGGGTATAGGGCGGTATAACAACAACAACAACAATAACAACAACAACAACAAGGTCTGCCCCTCTCCTTCTCTTCTAGGTTCAGGCGACTGAGGGACATGGCAGCCCGCAAGAAGAAGAGGACCCGCAAAGTCCCCCAGAAGTCCAGGGTTGCTGGGGGCCTACGTGAGCAAATGCTTCCTTTTCATTTTGGAGCGTAAGGAGGGGTGGCCTTAATGCTCTAATCCTCAACTGTGGAAAATAAGTAGAAATTAACTAACCTGCCCCCATGTCCTTTCCTGCTTCTCTTGTTGCAGATGGTTCAGAGACTGGCAGGGTCTGGGCATCGCCTGTGGTTAGTATTTGTGAAAACAGCACAGTGCATACGAAATCCCTCACCCCCCACCCCCCACCCATCCACCAGTGCAGTTTGTACCCCCATTTTGGCAGTGCAGTCTCAGATGCAGAGAAGCCCTCCTGCCATGAACGGACAGCCTGACTCTTGCCATTTCAGCAACTGGAGAAGGATGAGATGTTCCTCTCCTGCGTGCTGGCCACTTGCTCGGAGGCCTGCCAGAGAGAAAAGGACAGGTTGAGGTACTCCAAGAAGATGGCCATCAAGGCAATTGCGGTGAGTGAGAGGTTGCATGAGGTATCCAGGGGTGAGGTGGGCAGGAGAGCTGGGGATGGGATTGGGGGGGCGGGTGCTGGGCAGAAGGAAGGCCTAGCAGGGTCTGGCCAAGAGAAGGGTTGTGCAGGCATTTGGCATTACATTGCCAGTTCCTGCACTGAGTTTGGGGTTGGAGGAATCCACCTGATGTCCGTAGGGAACTGACGTTTCCCCCCTCCGCCCTCTGTTCTCTATCAGGATCTCATGGGACGGATTGCGTGCTTTACGCAGCCTGAATTGGTCCTTGCTACGGCACTGGAAGCCCTTTACCAACTGAGGTATACCGGGTTTTTTGAGCTTGATGAGGAGCTGGCGGGGGGGGGGGGAGCAGAATGTGGAAAGGTGTTACCAGACCTTGCCACTGCAGTGAATTCGATTGGAAGAATTGCTTACAATTTCTTGGGTTTCTTGCGTTCAAAAAGCTTTATTCATGCAGCAACTATTTACAGGATGAGTGGAGATGTGAGAGAGAAAATAGAAGCTATATTGTCTAGAGATGACTGCGAAATAGCTCAGCTTTTAGGGGTGGGATTAACTAAGACCTAGAGGCTTGCAACCAAGTGCCAGGTAGACTGCCGCATAAACAGTGCCCTCGTGTGTTTATTTTAATTTTACCTTTATTCATTTTTACCCTGTAAAATCTATACGCTGCTTGATTGTCAAAAGTGGTTTAAACTAACACATGCATTCACTAGAAGTTCAAGAGAATGACATGTATTTGATGCTCCCCCCGCCCGCCCCCTCAATATGAGGAAGACTCCAAGGAGACAGAGTCTAAAAAGGTTTCCCTCCTTCTCTCCAGCCTCATGAAGCCCAAATTACCACTGAAGCTCCACAGCCTGATTGTGCATGCAGCCTTTGCGGCAGTCATTGAGGTCAAAACTGAGCCCGACAAGTTGTTAGCCTTGAAATTTGACTTCTGTAGTTGTTGTTTCTTCTTCACACGCTTTAAGCATCTCTTTCCCCTGCTTGGCGCATCCTCTCCCTCATTGCCATTGCCTGCAGGAGTTAGAGGAACGTTATACTCTGGTGCTGGGAGGCCTCCTCTGGGAGGCCCCAAGCACTAAGACCCTGAACTTGCTGATGAATGTAAGTATCTTGATGGCCTCAGTGGCTGTTGGACCTAGAAAGCTTTCATGGAGAAGCCGCCACCTAGCAGTGCACCTCTTGGGCCCTTCCCCTCTTGTAAGGCAAGCTGGCCACATGGACCAGCCAGCAAAGGCCCACTTGCCCAGACAGCCAAAGGAGGGCCTTGGATGCAGAGCTACAATTTGGGGCTGGAGGACATTGCCATTTTAGAACAGAAACGGATCTCTCTCTGAGAGTGTAAACGGCTTCACAGTGGTCTGCCTGTTTCCCCCAGACCAGCCTCCTGATTCTGAGGTCCCTTTTCCTCCCACAGGAACTGAGAGGTTACACAACAAGTGTGATTGCAGCGGAGAGGCAACTGGCAGCCAGTGGCATTAGCTGGCTGATGTCCTATGCAAGAAGGCTCAGTTGCCTGAAGGTAAGTCTCTCACCTTTGGCACTTTAACAGCCCCAAGAGGCTCCCAGAGTGGCTTGTGAAAGGATTCCCACAGGAGGAATCACAGTCTGGTATCAGGCGCACAACACAATGTGTGTCCCTGGGATGCCGGACCAGGCTGGAGACATTTCCTGCCCTCTTCCTTGATCTTACACTTCCACCTTGGGGCCAGGCAATAGAACTCACTCATCCCATGATGGAAGCAAGTCTTCCCTGGCTTGGGTCTGCTTCCATGTTCTCTTGCACCCATTATTGGGGGGGGGGAGGGTTTAGGATCAGATCAGTCATCTGATCCAGTGCAGTCTTTTATTTTCTCTACAGCATGCTCTCGTCCCTCTGGAGCTGGCTCACGTCTGCCCCAAAGAAGGTAACACCCACAGCCTGGGGACATGGGACGCACTTTCCAGACTAAGGAGAGCCCACTCAGTAGCTGCAGCATCCTTGCTTGATGCAGACCTCCTGGGTCATGTATCTGTGAAATCCTGCCACAGCACAAAGATGGCCAAACTGCAGGCTTGGAAGGAGTCGTTGCCACCAAAGACAGGATCCATAAATAGAACCGCAGCCCTGGAAGCCTCCTTGTAAATGGGGTGGAATGGGGGCCAGGTCAATTTGGTGAATCAGTAAATGTGGCAGAAATTCATCTCTCTTCTCCTTCATTCTCTTCCAGATGACATAAGACTTGATGTCAGTTTCGATTATGGGGAGAAGACACAAGTTTCAAGGCTCAGCGATGATGGAGTGGCAAGTTTTGCTTGCTGTTTCATTGTGTGTTGTTGCTAATTGTGATCATTGCTGTTGTTTTAGAATTCTTTCCTATGCAATATTCCTTTTTTATTGCTTTTAAATTGTTGCTTTTTAAGTTGTCCTTGTAAAGGAAAGTGTTCTGCTAATGTTGATTGTATTCTGAATTGCTTCAAGAAGCCTCATAGCAATGAATACTATAAAGAGTAATAATTATTTTACCTGTCTTAGTTATAATAAGGTCTTAAACTACACATTTTAATAGTTTCACATCTGTATTCTTTACTGTGTTCTAGCTTATAGATTTTGATTTTAACATACATATATATAAAAGCCAGTGTGGTGTAGTGGTTAAGAGCGGTAGTCTCGTAATCTGGGGAACCGGCTTCGCGTCTCCGCTCCTCCACATGCAGCTGCTGGGTGACCTTGGGCCAGTCACACTTCTCTGAAGTCTCTCAGCCCCACTCACCTCACAGAGTGTTTGTTGGGGGGGGGGGAGGAGAATGTTAGCCACTTTGAGACATCTTGGGGTAGTGATAAAGCGGGATATCAAATCCAAACTCTTCTTCTTCTTCTTCTACATGTTCTCTATCTCTGTATAAGTCCATGTTCTGGTTTGTGGCTGTAATAAATTGATTTGTTCATTCATAGAATCATAGAATCATAGAGTTGGAAGAGACCACAAGGGCCATCGAGTCCAACCCCCTGCCAAGCAGGAAACACCATCAGAGCACTCCTGACATATGGTTGTCAAGCCTCTGCTTAAAGACCTCCAAAGAAGGAGACTCCACCACACTCCTTGGCAGCAAATTCCACTGTCGAACAGCTCTTACTGTCAGGAAGTTCTTCCTAATGTTTAGGTGGAATCTTCTTTCTTGTAGTTTGGATCCATTGCTCCGTGTCCGCTTCTCTGGAGCAGCAGAAAACAACCTTTCTCCCTCCTCTATGTGACATCCTTTTATATATTTGAACATGGCTATCCTATCACCCCTTAACCTCCTCTTCTCCAGGCTAAACATGCCCAGCTCCCTTAGCCGTTCCTCATAAGGCATCGTTTCCAGGCCTTTGACCATTTTGGTTGCCCTCCTCTGGACACGTTCCAGTTTGTCAGTGTCCTTCTTGAACTGTGGTGCCCAGAACTTAAAGCTGAGGTGCCCATTCAATAAAGCTTCGGTGGTTTTGAAATTCAGTAAATTGTCTCTGCCTCCATTTTTTGGTATTGAGGGAAACGCTCTATAAAATAATCAGAAAACATCAGGGTTGTAGTCAACATCAGTCCTTTCCACAGCAGACCTATTTAAATTGATGGGCACAAATTACGTGGCTGTGTTGATTTTGATGCATCTCTTCTCAGTAAAACTCAGTTGACTACTGTAGGGATAATCGCGGAGTGGGCAGTGGGGTCCGGAGGGAGCACACTCCCCACCAGCAGGCAGCCACAGTCTGCCTGCACGCGTGACCCTGGGGTGCGTAGCATACTCCCCCTCACAGACAAAGCCATGGCTGTCTGGAACATCGTTCCCTCTGTCTGACCTTTTGCGGTCTCAGCAGTCTGCGGTGTCCTGTCTGTAACCTTTGTCCCTGAGACCTTATGTCTCCTTCGTCATTTCAATGACATTTCAATGAACATTATTGTTATTATTTATTTATTTATTTATTTATTTATTTCATTTTTATTTTTTTTCAAGAATATTTATTAAAGTTTTCCGGGTCAGCGCCAACGATTAATGGCGGATTCCCTCTGAGTCTCGGAGGGATCAGCTCCGCAGGATCGGGTCTTGCTGCTGCGGCAAAGCGGGGACCCTTCAAAAATCGTAGGCGGGGGAGGCCTGCGAACGTGGGGACTCGGCGGGCACCATTTGCGCCCCCCCAAGTGGCCAAGGAACCCTTTTAAGGGCTCCGGAGCAGGACGGGGGTGAGGCGCGGTGCTGAGAGTCGACTGCTTCTTCCGCGGAGTGAAGCCGCACAGCTGTTATCGGAGAGCGCTGACTTTTTCCTGGGACAATTGGACTTAAAAGCAACTACCCGTGAGTAGGTTTACATTGAAAAATTTGAGTAAATTCGACACCGAAAGGGGAAGGTACAAACAGGAAGTCTGCCTTCCCTGCTTGTAAATAGATCAAAGCAAAGAGACTGTAAAGCGGAAACTTTGAAAGACTTTAGAAAGACGTAAATCCTAACATCAAGAAAGATGATGCCCCTCCAGACTGCAGGAGTGGAGGGGAAAAGAGCTGAGAATATATACCTGCAAGAAAAGGGGGGAAAGAAAGTTAATATCCGCTGCCTAAAACCTGGGAATGGGCTGCCCCCAGACAGGAAAAGCCGGCCAGTGGAAAGCCTGTCGGCAACTTAAGAACTTCTGCGAGAGAGTTACAGTGTTTCCGGATTTCTTCTGACTTTAAAGTAACGTTGAATTACATTGAAACTGTTGTTTTTAAGGGAGTTGGGGGACTTAAAAGGACTATATTTGTTTCAAGAAAGTTGCAAACTTTGGAATGCAACTGTGTCCCCCTAGAGGAGTACTGTCATTGTTGCAACAACAACTGGGCTACAGGAAAATTCCCTTTCAAAACAGGACAGGAGGCGGGCAGGTGTGGAGGATTCCCTGGTCCTGAATGGGGTAACTGTGCCCTTGAAGGACCAGGGGCACAGCCTGGGAGTCATTTTGGACTCACAGCTGTCCATGGAGGCACAGGTCAAATCTGTATCCAGGGCAGCTGTTTACCAGCTCCATCTGGTACGTAGGCTGAGACCCTATCTGCCTGCAGACTGTCTCGCCAGAGTGGTACATGCTCTGGTTATCTCCCGCTTGGACTACTGCAATGCGCTCTATGTGGGGCTACCTTTGAAGGTGACCCGGAAACTACAACTAATCCAGAATGCGGCAGCTAGACTGGTGACTGGGAGCGGCCGCCGAGACCATATAACACCGGTCTTGAAAGACCTACATTGGCTCCCAGTACGTTTCTGAGCACAATTCAAAGTGTTGGTGCTGACCTTTAAAGCCCTAAACGGCTTCGGTCCAGTATATCTGAAGGAGCGTCTCCTCCCCCATCGTTCTGCCCGGATGCTGAGGTCCAGCTCCGAGGGCCTTCTGGCGGTTCCCTCACTGAAAGAGGCCAAGTTACAGGGAACCAGGCAGAGGGCCTTCTCGGTAGTGGCGCCCGCCCTGTGGAACGCCCTCCCATCAGATGTCAAAGCGATAAACATCTACCTGACATTCAGAAGACATCTGAAGGCAGCCCTGTTCAGGGAAGTTTTTAATATGTGATATTTTAGTGTATCTTTCATCTTTGTTAGAAGCCGCCCAGAGATGGGCGGGGTACAAATAATAAATTATTATTATTATTATTATTATTATTATTATTATTATTATTTTATCTTTTTCAGCCGTGGGAGTGACCTTGGATTCTCATGAGAGTGTTATGGCAAATGAGAGAGGAAAGTTAGAGTTGGCACAGGACTACGAGGTCTGGCAGACAATACCGAACTGATACTGCACACCAGCGAAGGGCTTCGACATCTGGAGCATCTGGCACATCAGGGGCTGCACCTTCACAGGCTAAAACAAAAGTTATGTCGTCTGAAGACGTTTTGGCACAGGCACTTGAAAAAATCAATGAATCTTTGGAAAATTTAGCTAAGCAAGTAGCTGAGACAAATAAACAAGTAACTGAAGCATCAGCCAAAATTGACTTGAACACTACAAGTATTAATAACTTGGGACAGAAGGTGAACTCCAATACACAGTCTATCGAAAAACTATTACAGGAATCTGCTTCGACCCGAAAGGTAGCTGAAGAAGCAAAGGAAATTGCAACTGCTACTCAAGAGAAGATACCACCAGTATACAGAAAATTGGAGGACCATGGCCTGACACTTTCTATGATTGAATTAAGAGACAAAGAAAGAAATTTAAGAATCAGGGCGGTACCAGAAAGTGAGAAAGATAATCTGGCTGACTTTCTTACACAGGAATTTACAGATTTTGGGCAACAGGATTTAGGGAAGGAAGAATTTAAGATAGTGAGTGCATTTAGACTCGGCAAAGGACAAAGGAGGAATAAAGTAAGAGACTGTTTGATCACCTTCCGAACAAAAGAGGAGAGAGATAAAATTTTGAACCTGCACTATCAAAGAACTTTGGAAATTGAAGATCCGACTGTGGAGATTTTTAAGGACATTCCAAAACATCTTCTGGACTTAAGGACCAATTACGGAGACTTAGTTGCCCTGTTGAGAAGAAACGGAATTCTCTTTAGGTGGGAAATTCCCCAAGGCCTATCTTTTAAATATAAAGGAAGAAAGATAAAAATAAGAGACTTCCGGAGGCGGCGCGAACGGTAATGGCTGCCCTCTTCTAATCGGGAGAGGGAAGCTCCGCTGAAAACGGGTCGTCCGCTACGGCGAAGCGGAGACCCACATCGGAAAACCACAGGCGGCAGAAGCCTGTGGTCTTGGGACCCGGCGGGCGCCAGGAGCGGCCCCCAAAACGTTGAAGGAACCCCGTAAGGGGCTCCTGATCGCGGAGGGGGTAGCGGCGCTGAGGGTCGTTCCGCAATCAACGGAGCGAAGCCGCGTAGCTGTTGCCGGTGAGCGCTGACCTTTCTTCCTGAAATTTTTGTTCCGGAAAGCAACAACCCGTGAGTAATAAGGACTTTTAAAAAAATCTAAAGACTTAAAAGTTACTGAATTTGGCTGAAAGCGGAGTGACGAAAAAAAAGGAAGTCCGTCTTCCGCTGCTACTGAACTTCAAAGCAAAGAGCAGGAGGAGTGGAGGCATAGAGTGAACTTTTAACCTAATGGATCTGAGCACCCACTTAATTTCATTTGAAGCAGAATAAGGACTGTAAGCATTGGATTTTATGTTTTTGATTTGGACTGTGATATCTTCTTCTATTGGAATTACAATTTAAGTAAGAAACCCAGGTGCTGGAACTGCTTGAGTAACTGTAGCAGTCAGTCTGCAGATCTGGATATTTTGAATATAAACTTGGAAACAATCTGAGGGGGTTTGGATTTGTTACTTTGAGGCACCATTTGGAATACCAGCAAGCACTGTTTGAGACATTGTGTTCTTTTAATACCAACTCTGCTAAAACTTATTATTTGAAGGTTCCTGGACATCAATTCTGATTTTATGAACTTTACTGGAACTGATCTCTTCCCGAAAGACATTTTAAGTTCCCCCTAGAGGTACTGGGATTTACAGCAGTGGCATTGTTTTACTTTCTCTTTCCCGGCCTCCTGTTTGACTGTCACCATCTGGGCCGTCTCTTTCTCATGGGAATAACTCAGCTTGACCTTGACTTTTAGATAACTTTGGAATGAGTGGTGCAAGAAAAAAGGAGCCTAAAGAAAAGGAGCCTAGAGTAAGAACTAGACAAACAACCTTAGCCTCAGCCTTACAGTCACGTAGATCGTCTGTGCCTATTTTGCTTTCTGAGGAAGAAGCTGCTTCTCTGCCACGGGCAGGGGAAGGAGAAACTGAGGAACTACAATTGGAAGATATGGCCTCAGGAGCAACTGTTTCTATTTTAGAGAAAATCTATGAAAAATTGGAATCTTTGGATAAGAGAGTGAAATCTTTGGATAAAAAAGCCGATGAGCAAACATTTAAAATTGACCAAAACACAGAATGTTTAAATAGATTAACTGGACAAGTGGCACAGAATGTACAAGCAATTGGAGAATTGAAGGAGGCTGCAGGTGAAAATCGGAAACTGGCTGAGGATACCAGCCAAAGACTTGGAAAGTTAGAAAAAGAGGTAAGACCACTCAGTAAACAAGTAGGTGAACACCAGACCTACCTTTCTATGATTGAATTGCGGAACAGGGAGACTAACTTAAGGATAAGGTCGGTACCAGAAGTGGAAGAAGACAACTTAGCTGAGTTTCTGACCAAAATATTTTCCAAGTCCTGGAACTTAGAGGAAAAAGACTTTAAAATTGTATCAGCTTTCAGGCTTGGAAGACTTATAAAGAAAGACAAACCAAGAGATTGTTTGATAACATTGAGATCAAAGGAGGAAAGGGACAAGATTTTGGGCCTGCATTACGGAAAGTCACTGGACATTTTGGACAAAAGAATTGAAATTTACAAGGACATTCCTAAACAACTTTTGGATCTTAGATCTGAGTACTTGGAACTAGCAAGACTGTTGAGGAGTAATTCAATCATCTTCAGGTGGGACTTTCCTCAAGGATTATCTTTTACTTTTAGAGGGAAGAAGATTAAAATTAGAACATTGGAAGACAGAGATAAATTTCTGAACGCGTACGGAGAGGACCTTCAAAAAGGACTCGGACTACCCTCGGGGCCTGGAGCACCAGAGGCACCTGCACCTTTGGATTCTGAAGACCCAGTGAATAAGGTACCACCCCCAGAAAAATAACTAGATTTATTCAGGATGTCTCTGCAACTTTTGAGTTGGAATATAAATGGCTGTAATATTCCGGAAAAAAGGAGGAAATTTTTTCATATATTAAAAAAGGAACAATTGGACATTATTTGCTTACAAGAAACACATGTGACTAGGCTCCATAGAAAAGTGTTAATAAACAAAAGACTTGGTCAGGAATTTATATCTTCAGACACAGTAAAGAAGAGAGGCGTGGTGATATATGCAAAAGAGAGCCTGTCACCTAAATTTTTATTCAAAGATGAACATGGAAGAATTTTGGCAATCGAAATACAACATCAAGGAGAGAAGATTTTGCTATTAGGAATTTATGCACCAAATGAAGGGAAATCGGAATTTTATAAGAAGCTGCATGAGACTATGCTGGAGTATCTGGACTATGACAACATCATTATGATGGGAGATATGAATGGGGTCGTATCAACTAACATGGATAAGTCACAAAGCCAAAATGTCACGAAAGATGGCAGACTACCAAAGACCTTCTTTGAAATGACAGACAATATGGATTGGATTGACATCTGGAGAACGAAGAACCCCTTGGGAAAAGAAGGAACATTTTTCTCTGAAGCTCAGCTGACTTGGACAAGAATCGACCAAATATGGATAACTAGAGGTCTGGCACCCAAGGTCAGGAAAGTGGAAATCTGCCCAAAGACCTGCTCCGACCATAATGCACTGAAAATGGACATGACATTATTACCAGCCGGTTCCTTTAGATGGAAGATGAATGACAATTTGTTTAGAGATCAGGAGATCATTAAGAAGGCCCAAAAAGTTTTGAAGGACTACTTTGAGATAAATATGAACACTATGGTGGAAAAAAGAATTATTTGGGACGCAAGCAAAGCCGTGATGAGGGGGTTCTTGATACAACAGAATGCCGTAAAGAAAAGAACACAAAATGAGAGGAAAGACAAGATCTTGGAGAAAATTAAAGAGTTAGAGAAGAAGTTAAGATTAAATCCAAAGTCACAGCCGATTCTGAGAGAAATTAAACTCCATCAGGCACAATATTCTAAACTGATAAACCAGGAAATAGAGTGGAAGATTAAATTAATGAAACAAAAAACTTTTGAATCGGCAAACAAATGTGGGAAACTGCTGGCTTGGCAGTTGAAGAAGAGACAAAAATTAAATATAGTCACAAACCTGGAAATTGAAGGAAGAAACATTCAGAACCCCGTGGAGATTAGAAAGTGTTTTCAGAAATATTTCAAAAAATTATACACTCAAGGGCCGCAGGATGAGGCTGAGATTAAACAATTTTTGGGAAAAAATGGACTTAAAAAACTGCCACAAGAAAACAGATCACTCTTGAACAGCAAAATAACACGACAAGAGATCGAACAAGCCATTCAGAACATGAAATTGGGCAAATCTCCAGGGCCAGATGGCCTGACCTCCAAGTATTATAAGACATTAAGAGACTATTTGATACAACCATTGATGGAGGTCAGTAATGAAATTATGGAGGGAAAGAAGGCGCCGGAATCGTGGAAAGAAGCTTTTATCACATTGATACCAAAATCAGAAACTGAAAAGACACAACTCAAGAACTATCGTCCCATCTCCCTTTTAAATGTGGATTACAAAATATTTGCTGACGTTTTGGCAAGCAGACTTAAAAGAGTTTTAAATGAAGTAATTCATAAAGACCAGGCAGGCTTTCTCCCAGGTAGACAAATGTTTGCTAACACAAGGAACATTATTGACATTTTGGAACTTTTGCAAACAGACATAAATACAAAAGCAGTGTTAATCTTTATAGACGCGGAGAAGGCCTTTGATAATATCTCTTGGAAATTTATGAAGGGAAATTTAAAAGAAATGGGAGTGGGACGGGGTTTTGAGAATGGGATTGATGCAATATATTCAGAACAAAAGGCAAAACTGATAGTTAACAATGTGGTTACAGAAGAGTTTAAAATTGAAAAAGGAACACGACAAGGCTGCCCGATTTCCCCTCTGTTATTTATTTCGGTTCTGGAGGTGCTCTTGAATATGATCAGAGGGGACCGGTTGGTGCAAGGGATTCAGGTCGGAGCGAAACAATATAAACTTAAAGCTTTTGCAGATGACCTAGTTTTGACCCTGCAGGAGCCAGAATCTAGTACGAAAAGAGTATTACAATTGATTCAAGACTTTGGTCGGGTGGCGGGATTTAAACTAAATAAACAGAAAACTAAGGTGTTGGGGAAAAACTTGACAGATACAGAGTCAGAACGGTTTCAGAGAGAAACAGAATTAACTATGGTTAAAAAAGTAAAGTACCTAGGGGTAAACATAACAGCAAAAAATCTGAGTCTATTTAAGGATAATTATGAAAAATGTTGGTCTGAAATTAAGAGAGACTTGGACAGTTGGACAAAATTGAAGCTTTCTCTATTAGGCCGAATTGCTGCTATTAAGATGAATGTATTGCCAAAGATGTTGTTTTTGTTTCAAACATTGCAAATTGTGGACAAGACGGAGTGCTTCCGGAAGTGGCAGAGAGATATTTCTAAATTTGTCTGGCAGGGCAAAAAGCCCAGAATTAAGTTTAAGATATTAACTGATGCGAAAGAAAGAGGGGGCTTTGCCCTGCCAGACTTAAAGCTGTACTATGAAGCCGCAGCTTTCTGCTGGCTAAAAGACTGGCTACTTCTCGAAGACACTGATGTATTGGATCTGGAAGGTTTTAACAATGCTTTTGGTTGGCATGCATACTTATGGTATGACAAGGTTAAGATCAATAGGGCCTTTAAGAGCCATATTGTCAGGAAAGCAGTATTTAATGTCTGGACAAAATACAAAGACTTATTGGAAAACAAAACTCCAAGGTGGCTTTCACCTCTGGAAGCTAAGGCCCGAAAAAGACCCAATATGGAGGCCAAATGGCCAAAATATTGGGAAATACTAGAAAAAGATGGAGACAATTGGAAACTGCAGAGTTTGGAGAAAATGAAGGATAAAGTGCGAGACTGGTTACACTACGCTCAGATTAAAGAAGTTTTTAAAAATGACAAAAAGTTAGGGTTCCAGGTGGAGAAATCGAAGTTGGAAACAGAATTGTTAGAACCAAAGACTAAGGTATTATCAAGAATGTATAACTTGCTGCTAAAATGGAACACACAAGATGAAATGGTTAAATCGGCTATGATAAAGTGGGCACAGGACATTGGGCATAACATTATGTTTGAGGACTGGGAAAGGTTGTGGACCACTGGGCTGAACTTCACTGCATGTAATGCTCTGAAGGAAAACGTAATGAAAATGATATACAGATGGTACATGACCCCAGTTAAACTTGCCAAAATATACCATTTGTCTGATAATAAATGTTGGAAATGTAAAGAAAATGAAGGAACATTCTTTCACCTCTGGTGGACTTGCCCTAAAGTGAAGGCCTTCTGGGAAATGATATATAATGAGTTGAAAAAGGTATTTAGGCATACCTTCACTAAGAAACCAGAGGCCTTCCTCCTGGGTATTGTCGGCCAGAAGGTGTTAAAGAAGAACCGAACATTTTTTATGTATGCAACAACGGCAGCAAGGATACTCATCGCTAAGAACTGGAAAACTCAAGATCTACCCACACTGGAAGAGTGGCAGATGCAGCTGATGGACTATATGCAATTGGCGGAGATGACTGGCAGAATCCGAGACCTGGGGGAAGAAAGGATTGAAGAAGATTGGAAGAAATTTAAGATTTATTTACAAAAATATTGTAATTTGGTTGAATGTTAAGAAGGATGCTTGATCATAAACAATTGGCCACCACCAAATTAGACTGGAATTTGATGATAAGTGAGATTAAGGAAAACATAAACCTTTTGGAGAATTGCTAGATTATATTTAAATGAGTGGATATAAGATTGTAAACAAGATGATAATTTGTTTGAAAAAACTTTTTAACGATGTAAGTGGGAGCAGGAGACGTGAGGAAGTCCAAAGAAGTTATCAAATTTTGTTATGATATAAGTAATGTTGTTTATTATCTGTGTATCTCTTTTATAAAAAAACCCCTAATAAATATTTATTAAAAAAAAGAAAGAAAGATAAAAATAAGAGCAGTTAACGACAAAGACAGATTTTTGAAAGATCACGAAGAAGACCTACAAAAAGAAGTGGAATCCGGAGAAGACCCAAGAGCACCAGAAAAAGGAATACTTGATATAGCAAACTTATCTTTTGGACTGCACAGTCCAGTGAAAGAGACACCACCAACAGAACAAGAACAGTTACTTGGAGCAGTTGGAGGTAAAGTGAAGTTGGCTCTGCAACTTCTTAGTTGGAATTGTAATGGTCTTAACTCCCCTCGGAAGAGAAAAAGTGTTTTTCATATACTAAAAAAGGAACAATTGGACTTGATTTGTCTACAAGAAACACATGTAATGAGGCTACACAGGAAAATACTTATTAATAAGAGATTGGGACAAGAATTTATTTCATCTGATAAAGTAAAAAAAAAGAGGAGTTGTGATATATGCAAAGGAGAGATTATTACCGAAATTAATCTTTAAAGATGAGCAAGGAAGATTTTTGGCAATTGAAATTCAAGTTCAAGGAGAGAAATTTTTGATTGTAGGAATTTATGCACCAAATGAGGGGAAATCTGAATTCTTCAAGAAGTTGCATGAGACTTTACTGGATTATTTGGACTATAATTTAATTTTGATGGGGGATATGAACGGAGTAGTATCTACAAACATGGACAAGGCACAAAGACAGGTAGTCACCAAAGATGGTAGACTACCAAAAACTTTTTTTGAATTGACTGACAATATGGACTTGATTGACATTTGGAGAACAAAGAACCCTCTGGGGAGAGAGGGAACCTTCTTCTCTGAAGCCAAGATGACATGGACTAGAATTGACCAAATATGGATAACTAGAGGAATGGCACCAAAAATAAAGAAAGTGGAAATCTGCCCAAAAACCTGCTCCGACCATAATGCTGTAAGGATGGAGATGAAACAAATAACAACTGGTTCCTTTAGATGGAGGATGAATGACACCTTATTTAGAGATGAAGTGTATAAAAAGGCCCAAAAAAATTTGAGAGACTATTTTGAAATAAACATGAACACCAATGTTGAAAAAAGAGTAATCTGGGACGCAAGCAAAGCTGTTATGAGAGGGTTTTTGATACAACAGAATGCAATAAAGAAGAGAAGCCAAAATGAGAAAAAAGATAAAATCTTGGAGAAAAGAAAAGAAGGGGAGAAGAAACTGAGAGCAAAACCAAAGTCGCAGGAGATCCTGAGAGAAATAAAATTATATCAAGTACAATACATGGAATTGATGAATCAGGAAATAGAATGGAAAATTAAACAAATGAGACAAAAGACATTTGAATCAGCGAATAAATGTGGGAAACTGCTGGCTTGGCAAATGAAAAAAAGACAAAGATTAAACACCATTACAAATTTAGAAGTGGAAGGAAAGAACATACAACATCTCTTGGAGTTTTATGAAAAAGAACCTACAGGGGATGGGGGTAGGCCAAAGTTTTGAAAATGGTATAGGTGCAATATACTCT
Source organism: Podarcis gaigeae (assembly GCF_964106915.1). Taxonomy (NCBI): domain Eukaryota; kingdom Metazoa; phylum Chordata; class Lepidosauria; order Squamata; family Lacertidae; genus Podarcis; species Podarcis gaigeae. Next base: position 23,030,292 of record NC_139695.1, read on the forward strand.
GAACAAAAGGCTAAATTAATTGTAAATAATGTGGTAACAGAAGAATTTAAGATAGAAAAAGGGACACGACGGGGGTGCCCAATTTCCCCACTACTTTTTATATCAGTCCTGGAGGTTTTGCTGAATATGATTAGAAGGGTTAAAGGTATACAGGTCGGAGCCAAACAGTACAAACTGAGAGCATTTGCAGATGACTTAGTATTGACGTTACAGGAGCCAGAATCTAGTACTAAAAGGGTTTTGGAACTAATTCAAGAGTTTGGTCAAGTGGCAGGATTTAAACTGAACAAGTTAAAAACTAAGGTCTTAGAGAAAAACTTAACATTGATTGAAAGAGAGAGGTTTCAGAACGAGACAGGTCTGACTGTGGTTAAGAAAGTGAAATACCTGGGGATTAACATGACAGCTAAAAGTGGGAATTTATTTAAAGATAATTATGAAAAATGTGGGACGGAAGTGAAAAAAGATTTAGAAATTTGGTCAAACTTGAAGCTTTCCTTGTTGGGTCAAATTGCAGTTATAAAGATGAATGTATTGCCTAGAATGTTGTTTTTGTTTCAAACATTGCAAATTGTGGACAAGATGGACTGTTTCAAGAAGTGGCAGAAAGATATTTCTAGATTTGTCTGGCAGGGCAAGAAGCCTAGAATAAAATTTAAGATATTAACTGATGCAAAGGAAAGGGGTGGATTTGCCCTGCCAGACTTCAAACTTTATTATGAATCAGCAGCATTCTGGTGGTTGAAAGACTGGCTGCTTCTTGAGAACACAGACATTTTGGACTTAGAAGGTTTTAACAATGTTTTTGGATGGCATGCATATTTGTGGTACGACAAGGTTAAAGCACATAAAGCATTTAAAAACCATATTGTCAGGAAAGCAGAGCTTGCAGGGCAGCAGCTGAAGAAGGTGCAAAAAGGGCTTTCTTGTGTGTGTTTCTTGTGGCTGATTAGCTGCTCTCCCTGTGCAAAGGTCAGAGGGGGCAGGGTTTCTGTTGAGGTAGGTGATTAGCTGTGGGAGGGGCTTATCAGAGCTTGCAGGGCAGCAGCGTGCGCCTGGTGGCGTGCGCAGTTTGATCCATCTTTTAGATTTAGGGGAGCTAGTCTCAAACGTTTGTTGGGGGAGACCTAGGGTTTTTTGGGGAGATTTATTTGTCCTGTCTTCACGCTTTTTATGATGGAGGGCTGCTGTAGTCACCCCCAACGACACATTCTCAAGATGGAGGGTGAGGGAACAGCTGCAGTCGCCTGCAGTTCCTGCGAAATATTTGCCATCTTGCCAAAGGTTGCAGGCAGCTTTACCTGCAGCAATTGCATGTTGATTGCCCTCTTAAAAGACAAAGTCCAGCAACTGGAGGAACGTGTAGCTACGCTCCAAAGAATTAGAGAGCTGGAGCTCTTCTTGGAAGCAACAGAGCACACCGTCTCCACCAAGGAGGGGACAGGGGACTCCCCTGAGAAGGAGGCTAGTTCACCAACACAGGAGCCAGATATATGGAGAAACGTGACTCAAAGAAGTAGGAGGCCCAGGGTTCGCTCTGATTGTTTAGAAATACACAATCGCTTTGAGGTCCTCTCCTCTAGCACGGAAGACGAAGAGCAGACTCCATTTGAGGATCTCTCCCTCATTACAGTCGAGCAGCAAAGTCAGTCCTCAGGGAATGTGCAGGCGACCTTGGAACGGACAGCTCATGGAAGAACCCCAACCAGACCTAAGAGGAGGCGTGTAGTGGTGATAGGGGATTCCCTACTGAGGGGAACAGAAACAGTGATCTGTGGGCCTGACAAGATGTCTCGGGAAGTGTGCTGTCTCCCAGGGGCTAAGATCCAAGATGTAACTGAACGACTGCAAGGAATCATAAAACCCACTGACAAATACCCCTTCCTCTTGGTTCATGTGGGAACCAATGTCACTGCAAGCAATAGCCTCCAGAAGATCAAAAGAGATTATGAGGCTCTGGGCAGGAAATTGAAGCAATTAAATGCACAAATTGTCATCTCATCTGTCCTCCCAGTTGAATGACGTGGCCCAGGGAGAGAGGGGGAAATAGTGGAAGTGAACAACTGGCTTCGCAAATGGTGTAAACAGGAACGGTTTGGATTCTTAGATCACGGACTGCAGTTTCTTGAAGATGGACTTCTGGCAAGCGATGGGCTGCACCTCACAACGGTTGGGAGGAATGTTTTTGCAAAAAAATCTCAGAAACCTCATCAGGAGGGCTTTAAACTGACTAATGTGGGGGAGGGAGACAGTGCTCCTGAAGGTAGGAGTCTATCAATTGATGAAGATGATCATCTAAATGTCATAGACCGAATGGAGCAAACAGCACGCAGACCTAGTCAATCATTTTATCCCCATCTTTTATTTTACAAATTGTGTTCTGTTTTTGTCTTGCTTTTATTTGCCACGCCAGGAATCTCCCAACTTTGTTGGCCGACTCGATTTTTTTTTGTCTCGTGGCTTTTATTTTCCATTCTATCTCCTGTCCCACCACCATGGAGAACTGAGACTGCAACATTTTTATATTTCGTTTTATTATTTCATCTTTAGGTTTTGTTATAAGCTGTTTTTTGTTCTCCATGAGCTGGGATAGGATCTCTTCTTTCTTCTTCTCTCTCCCTCTTTTCCGGAAGCTGTTTTTTTGAATCAGGAAACCCCTTATCACCGCTTTGCTCGCGTCCCAGACTGTTTCAATTGGTGTTTCTTTGTTTAGATTCCATTTAAAATAATCTGTTATTGTCTCTTTTGCAGTTTCCACTACTCTCTGGTCATTAAATAAGCTCTCATTCATTCTCCATCTATGTGTAGAGGGGATCTTTCCTTTTAATTCCATATATAGCGGATTATGATCTGACAGGGTTTTGGGGAGGATTTCAATTCTAGTTACTCTCGGTGTTAGAATCTTAGAAACCCAGATCTGATCTATTCTGCTGAAGCTTTGGTTTGGTTCAGAGTGAAATGAAAATTGTCTTACTGTTGGATTCCTTAATCTCCAGATATCAATTACTCCCAATGTATTGGCCATATCGAAGAAGGCCTTCAGCAGTTTACCTTCATATGTATTTCGCCTCTTTGTTAATCTGTCTAAATCCGGTACCACCACTCCATCAAAATCTCCCAGTAGTATCAATTTCTGATCTAAATACTCTAACATTATTTCATTCAACTTTGTATAAAATTCAGCTTTCTTATCGTTTGGTGCATAGATCCCCACAATCAGCCATTTTTTTTAAAAAAAATATTTTATTAGGTTTTATGAATAAACAGAAAAAATGAAAAAACACATACACAAAAATATAAAATTACGAAATACAAAAAAGAATTACATACATTTAACTTATTAAAAAGGGGGGGAAAGACAGATAAGCAAAAAACAAAAATCCCTCTTTTTAAATTCTCATCTTTGATTCACTTATTTTCCTGACTTCCTCACATCTCCCTTTTTTGTATCCCTTTTGAAAATTAATTCAGCAAATTCATATCCAATTAACTTATCTATTATCAATCCAATCTTATTTTTAACCTTGTTGCTAGAACCCCTTCAATTCATTTCAATGTCATCAACATTCAAAAATTTTACAATGTTTCTGTAGATAAATTTTAAATTTCCTCCAATCTTCTTCCACCAACTCTTCTCCCTGGTCTCGGATTCTGCCAGTCATTTCCGCCATTTCCATATAGTCCATTACTTGCACCTGCCATTCTTCCAGAGTGGGTAGGTCTTGTGTCTTCCGGTGCTTCACGATGAGTATTCTTGCTGCTGCTGTAGCATACATAAAGAAAGTTCTATCCTTCTTTGACACCAATTGGCCGACTATGTCCAGGAGAAAGGCCTCTGGTTTCTTAGGGAAAGTGTACTTAAGTACCTTCTTCAATTCATTATAGATCATCTCCCAGAAAGCCTTAATCCTTGGGCACGTCCACCAAAGGTGAAAGAATGTACCTTCATTTTCTTTACATTTCCAGCATTTATTATCGGGCAAATGATAAATTTTTGCAAGCTTGACTGGGGTCATGTACCACCTGTACATCATTTTCATAATATTCTCTCTTAGGGCATTACATGCCGTAAATTTAATCCCGGTGGTCCACAACTTCTCCCAGTCAGCAAACATTATATTATGGCCTATGTCTTGTGCCCATTTTATCATTGCCGATTTTACTGTTTCTTCCTCAGTGTTCCATTTCAGCAGCAAATTATACATTCTTGATAGAATCTTAGCATTGGGTTCTAGCAATTCTGTCTCTAACTTTGATCTTTCCACCTGGAAACCCACTTTTTTGTCCTGGTTGTACACCTCTCTTATTTGAAAATAGTGTAACCAGTCTTGCACCTTCTCTTTAAGCTTCTCATAACTCTGCAATTTCAATTTGTCACCTTCCTGTTCTAAAATTTCCCAATATTTTGGCCATTTGGCCTCCATATTAAGTTTTTTCAGAGCTTTCGCTTCCATAGGTGAAAGCCACCTTGGGGTTTTACTCTCCAAAAAGTCTTTAAATACATTAAACAGTGCTTTCCTGACAATATGGTTTTTAAATGCCTTGTGCGCTTTTACCTTGCCGTACCACAAGTATGCATGCCACCCAAATACATTATCATACCCCTCAAGATCTAAAACATCCGTGTTTTCAAGAAGTAGTCATTCCTTCAGCCAGCAAAAAGCTGCTGATTCATAATAGAGTTTCAAGTCTGGCAGGGCAAACCCCCCCTAACTTTGGCATCTGTAAGTATCTTATATTTTATTCTGGGCTTTTTGCCCTGCCAGACAAATCTAGATATATCTCTCTACCACTTCTTAAAACAATCTATCTTGTCAATAATTTGCAATGATTGAAATAAAAATAACATTCTCGGCAATACATTCATCTTGATAACAGCAATACGAGCCAGCAAGGAAAGCTTCAAATTCGACCAAATTTCTAGATCTTTTTTGACTTCTGACCAACATTTCTCATAATTGTCTTTAAATAGGTTCACATTCTTAGCGGTCATATTCACCCCCAGGTATTTTACCTTTTTTACCAATGTTAAATCTGTCTCCTTCTGAAACCTCTCCCTCTCTATTGGTGTCAAATTCTTCTCCAAAACCTTAGTTTTTGACTTATTCAGCTTAAAACCTGCTACTTGACCAAATTTCTGGATTACTTCTAGGGCCCTCTTGGTGCTAGTTTCTGGCTCTTGCAATGTCAATACTAGGTCATCTGCAAAGGTCTTAAGTTTATATTGTTTAACTCCGACCTGAATACCCTAAATCAACTGGTCCCTTCTAATCATATTCAGCAAAACCTCCAGAACCGAAATAAAGAGCAATGGGGAAATTGGGCAGCCTTGTCGTGTCCCTTTCTCTATTTTAAATTCCTCTGTCACCACATTGTTAACTATCAGTTTGGCCTTTTGTTCAGAATAAATCGCACCTATACCATTTTCAAAGTTTTGTCCGACCCCCATCCCCTGAAGATTCTTCTTCATAAAACTCCAGGAAATATTGTCAAAGGCTTTCTCCGCATCTACAAATATCAACACTGCTTTAGTGTTGATATTCACCTGCAGTTTTTCTAGAATGTTAATTATATTCCTCATATTGTCTGATAAATGTCTGCCAGGGAGCAAGCCTGCCTGATCTTTATGTATAACCTCTGCCAATACTCTTTTCAGTCTTTTAGCCAAAATGTCAGCAAAAATTTTGTAATCCACATTAAGCAAGGATATGGGGCGGTAGTTCTTGAGTTGTGTCTTTTCAGACTCAGTTTTCGGTATAAGTGTGATATGGGCTTCTTTCCACGACTCAGGCACTTCCCCCCCCCCCCTCGCAGCACACCTCTTTTAGTGGTTGAATTAGGTAGTCTTTCAAAGTTCTATAGTCAGCCATTTTCCCCCTTGAAACCCAATTTGTACAATGCCACTACCGATCTTCAGGAGGGGGGGGTTGCGGGCTCCCGACCCCGCCCACACTCCCGCGGGGCTGGGGTCAGCCTCGCGGGAAGCGGGGATTCCCTTAATTTGCATCCCCTTGCAGCGCCAGCCAATCGGCTGGCGACGGGGGCGGGCCTCCCAGAGGCCATTTTAAGGTCGGGGCAGCCCTTGGCTCGCCCCTTTTCTCCCTTGCAGCTGACGAGTTTGGAGCAGCGGTGCCGTTTCCTTGGTGGATTTTCTGTGCCGGCCTTGCTTTCCTTCGTTGATTCGGTCACTAGTGGCTCACGGCTGGTGCCTAGGGACAGCGATCGTCGGAACCAGCACAGGAACCGGCTCTCTTCACGCGCCGCCCGGAGGACCGCGTGTGTCCTCCGATACCGCCGTCGCCTCCCGAGCGGGGCTCATCCGGCTGACATTTGCCCCCTCGTGCTCTCCTGCCTCCTGAAGCGGTTTTGCGTGAGCAGCCACCGTGCTCACGGAAGGTGACTGGGAGGGTGACGCGTTCCTTAAGATTTAGGTTTTGAGCCTCCCTCACACGTCTGCGGGGCGGGAAGCACATCAGCTGTTGGGCGGGCGGATCAGCTGTTCGGCGGCATTCATACTAAGAGCGGGGTTTTTTCCTGGGGGTGAATTTAGTTACGGTGTTTGCTGCAAGGAGTTTGTGGGGGCTGCGAGTGGGCGTTATTTTGTGTTCGTGTTGCCGGGGCTCGTGATACGGTCTGATTTTCCGCGTTTATTTACACTGCATTGTCGCGGCAGGGGTTTTCGTTACCGACCTGAATTAATCGTTTATTTTGCTGTTCGCAGTTCTGTGGGGTTCATTTTCTCCTTCGTGGCTCCGAAGCGGCTCAGTCGCTAAGCGACGGATACGCTCCCGGCCGCCATTTGCAATTGCCCACGTGGCCTTCAGGCGGCCGCCATTTTAGGTGAGGCGCCGGACGTGGGAATTTCTTTTCACTTATCCCAGCCAGCGGGGAAGTCAAACGCTTGGGCGCGCTGCAGGCGGCTTCGCTGTGCTTGAGCGCCAGCCGCTGGGGTGAAGAGCAGATAAACCTAACTCTACTAATTAATCTACCGGTTTAAATAAAAAAATAAAAAAATAAATATAAAATAAAATAAAATAAAATAAAATAAAAAAATAAAAATAAAAATAAAAATAAAAATAAAAATAAAAATAAAAATAAAAATAAAAATAAAAATAAAAATAAATAAATAAAAGGAAACACATAAGGATTAGATACAATTTATATAAATAAATAAACATATAGATATTATTCTTAATAAAATAAATAAATAAAGAAAGAAGAAATAAAGAAGAAATAAATAAATAAATAAATAACCCAATAATATACAACAGATAATTATACGAATACCTAATTAACGGTAAGCGTGATACCACACAAAGCCAGTTTATACTTGCATAGGCGTTTTCATATTGACTTTTCGTGATGGCAAATAGAGGCAACGCACATACATCCCAATCGGGTGCCTTGGTGCCAGCTGCCCCAGGTAATCCACAAGCTATAGCACAACTGGTCGCAGCTATACAAGCCTTTTATGCACAATGTGGGCCTCCTCCGGCCGCAGCCACATCTTCAATAGTGGAGTTAACTCAGGATTGCATACCGGATACCCTCCCTGGCCAGCAGGGCCAGTCAGGGCCCCCCCCCAGCCATACCTAGTACGTCGCAGCAGGGTGCCAATCGGCCCCAGACACGTTTGCAAACTGCACGCGCTCAGAAGTCTAAGTCTGGAGCGCAGAAGTCCAGGGCCAGTACACAGAAGCCTGGAACCAGCACAAAGAGGTGCAGGCCCTCAAGGCCCAACACCTCTGACGTAGCTCAGGAGGACATAGGTGTTCCTAGTGTTTTTCAGGATACCCCAGCCCTGCTCAGTCCGTCGGAAGGGTCATCTTCGGACGATGAGTTGCCCCCGCAGCAAGCGGCATCGGCGTCGTCTGACCCACCTCCTCGAGAAAACAGCTCCAGGGGAGGTAAACGAAAGGCGAAGAGGAAGCACGTGTCCAAGAAGAGCAAGAGGAGGGACCATTCAGACTCCGAGGACGAGACAGGTACTTCTTCTTCTGAGGGTGATAGCGATGCGCCTATGGAGACGTACTGGGGTGAGGGTGAGGATATAGGTGCCCCTTTATGGGTTCATGAGAGGCGGGCTAATTCCCACCGAAAAACTTTCAATGGTACCCTTGATTGGAAAGACGGGGCGCTCGTTGAGGATGTAAAGAGGGCAACTCACTCCCCCACCAATTTTATCTTGGGAAATCACCTTACCAAGAGGAAAAGGGATAAGATTCTCAATGGGGATTACGTGGACATGTTCACTTTGCTGCCGCCCACACAGGTAAAGGGTAAAGGGGAGAAAAAGAGGTACTATGGTAAAAAGAGGGATAGGACCCCGCGGGCGGAGCGTAATTTCAAGAACTGGCTTAACGGGTATCAGGTTTTCATGGCCGTTGTGTCAGGATGTTATCCCAAACGAGGCATGCACCTCGCGTCCTACCTGGCTCACGTAAGGAGGGCGCGGGAACTGGCAGGAGATGAGGCTGCCATGGCGTATGATGAGGAATTTCGGAGGAATGCCTCGCTACTGTCTTCAACGCGCTGGGACCAAAAGGACAACAACTGCTGGTTGGAACATGTGGGGCCAAACATCGAAAAGAAAACCCCTGATCAGCCGAAATCTGGTAAGGCAGAGGTTCAGCGCCGTAGACAGTGCTGGGACTTCAATAAGGGGACCTGTCAGCGCGCGGCTTGTAAGTATTTGCACGAATGTGATAACTGCTTAGGTAGCCACCCAGCCATCAACTGCTACAAAGGGAAGCAACAGCCCTTTCGTGGAGGCAGGGGTCACCTCAATCGGGGTAGCCGAGGTGCCCCTGCTGGATCTTCAGGACCCGCCTAAGGACCAACTGGGACTCGGTACTAACGTTTCCCTAGGCCTAGCGTACTCCCCGATAAAATTGTGGCCCCTGAGAACGCTGTTGAAGCTGTACCCTAATAGACAAGCTGCCCGTCTGCTAGATGAAGGGTTTTCCTTGGGTTTTAGAATTCCAGTTGCTTTCACACCCAATGCGGGTTGCCCCCCTAATCAGAAATCGGTTATAGAAAGACCCGACATTGCCACAAAAAAGATCCAAAAGGAGATCGATGCCGGGAGGGTGGCCGGCCCATTCACAACGCCCCCCATTGATGGGCTGCACATTTCCCCGCTCGGTATTGTACCAAAGAAGGCCCCAGGGGAATTTTGAATGATACATAACCTGTCTTACCCCAAGGGCGCCTCAGTTAACGACGCCATCCCCCAAGAAATGTGCACGGTTAAGTATGCATCTTTTGATCAAGCAGTTAAGTTGGTTAGGAGTTTTGGTAGGGGCGCCTTTATGGCAAAATGCGACATTGAGTCTGCATTTCGCCTTCTCCCAGTTCACCCAGATGACTATCGCTGGCTCGGGTTCAAATTCCAGGGAGCTTATTTCATCGATAAGGCAATGCCTATGGGTTGTTCCATTGCCTGCGCCGCTTTCGAGACCTTCAGCACCTTCTTGGAATGGGCCCTTAAATTTAGAACTGGCGCCGCGGGGGTGGGTCATTATCTGGATGATTTTATTCTGGTGGCAAGTAACGCGGATGAGTGCATGACCTTGCTCCAAGCCTTTGAGTCCTTAGACAGAGAGCTCGGGGTCCCTCTGGCCACCAAGAAGACCGAGGGTCCGGTCACGACCATGACTTACCTGGGTATTGAACTTGACACCCTTGCCCAAACTTCGCACTTACCAGCCGAGAAGTTAGTTGCCCTAAGAGAGCTTATCGGCCAGATGCTACCTTTAAAGAAGGTCACCCTGAGACAGATTCAATCCCTCCTGGGGCACCTCAACTTCGCCTGCCGTGTGGTTTCCCCAGGTCGCCCTTTTTGCAGACGGCTAGCAAAGCTGTCTGCTGGTTTGAGGTCTCCACATCATAGGGTACGCCTCTCAAAAGGGGTAACCTTCAAGTTTGGCTTCAATTCTTAGATGGCTTCAATGGCATATCACTTTGGCAAGATACCTTGGCCCTGCAGTCAGATTTCCAAGTACATTCGGACGCAGCCGGGTCCTTGGGTTTCGGGGTTTATTTCAGAGGGCAGTGGTGTGCTCAGCGGTGGCCCACTTCTTGGCAAGGGAAACCAATACTACGCGATTTGACATTCCTGGAATTCTTCCCCATTGTAGTTGCAATTCATTTATGGGAGGCCCAGTTCAAGAACCAAAGGGTCTGTTTCTGGACAGACAACCTAGCGGTTGTTTCGGTTTTGAATAAACAGTCGTCACAGTCACCTAGAGTAGCATCCCTGTTACGGTATTTCGTCCTGTCATGCCTGCGGTTGAACCTTCACCCATCAGCCAAGTTCGTCCCTGGTATAGATAATAACATCGCGGATGCTCTATCTCGTTTCCAGATGGAACGCTTTCGCTCATTGGTGCCGGATGCGCAGCAGCTGCCGCAACCATTTCCGGAGCACCTCTGGAATATTGGCAACGAGAAGCAATAAAGGGAGTATTGTCTGCGCTGGCACCTTCTACCCTAAGATCATATAATAAGGCTTGGATAGACTTTACATCTTTCCGCATGAAAAAGGAACGGTTTAAGCCAGGCAGGCCTCCATCCAGGGCGGAAGTCATAGAGTATATGGTTCACCTTCGCGATCGAGGCCGGGCCCCCAAAACCCTTAATATCCATTCAGCTGCGATATCCTTCTTTTCTAAAGCCTTGTTTTCCGTGGATCCCTGTTCACACTTTGTGGTGCGGAAAATGCTTGAGGGCTGGCGCAGGTCCAGGCCTCATGGCCAGGACAGTAGGAGGCCCATAACACTTGACATACTCACCCAAATCCGCAGGAAACTAAGGGTCCTTTGTTGGTCAAGATATGAAGCCAGATTATTCTCCGCGGCATTTTCTTTCGCTTTCTTTGGTGCCTTGCGCATAGGTGAGGTGGTCTGCGAAGACCACGCAGCCAATAGGGGTTTATCGTTGGAGGATGTAACCGTAGCCAGTTCGCATGTGATATTAAGAATCCGTAGTTCCAAGACTGATCAACTCGGCAGGGGAGCCTTGGTTCGCCTTCAGGCAACTCAAAAGGCTGGCCCTTGCCCTGTAAAGGACGCCAGGAAATATCTGTGCGTAAGACCTAACTCAGATGGCCCTTTCTTGTTACATTCCGACGGTTCCCCCCTTTCTAAACATCAGTTCACGAGGGTCATGCGCAAAGCGATCGCGGCCATAGGTCTCCCGCAAGAGGAGTACGCCGCGCATTCCTTTCGCATTGGCGCGGCGACCACCGCCGCCCATATGGGCTTACCGGCCGAGAGGATCATGGACATGGGGCGGTGGAAATCCAACGCCTACAAGGGTTACATCCGAAAGCATTTTTAATTTCCCTCAGTTTTTCTTTCCTACCCACCACCCACCACCCTTTGCATTCCTCCTGACCTGGTTCTCTTACTCTCTTATTCCAGGTGCAGTTGTGGTACGAGTGTGGATTGTCGGCCACAGCATCGTTCATTGGGCAAAACGACGTGCTGACCGCAGGGGAGGGGATGCTGGCCTCCTACTACCTAGCAATGTTAAAGTGTCTTGGATCGCTAGGCGTGGTATGCGTTGGGAAGAATTTTTCCCGGCCATAGCCGGAAGAATTGCGGCCGATGGGCCACCCGACGCCTTGGTCATACAGCTGGGTGAGAACGACCTGGCTTACAGGAAAGGGGTGGATTTAATGTGGAGCATTATCAAGGATTTGGAGCTGTTGAGGGCATCCCACGAAAACATTACAATAATTTGGTCGTCTTTGCTGGAAAGGCGAGTTTGGCGAGACGCAGCGAAACCCGCTGCTGTAGATAAGGCCAGGAGGATTGTTGAGCGTACGGTTGCGCGTAGAGTGGCCGCGTGGGGCAGCCGGGTCATCAAGCACCCAGAAATTCAACATAACAAGGAGACACTCTACCGCTGGGATGGCGTGCATCTATCTGATGCTGGCAATGATATTTGGTTGGCGGATATTTTTCAAGGAGTTAGGGATTGGTTACAGGTTTGAGGGTATTGGCGGCGAGCCGGCGGAGGCGGCTCGTGTGGCGGTAGGCATTGGCCGGGGTATTGTCATGCAAATGAGATCGGGGGGGAGGAGCGCCATCACCTCCCCCAATGCTTGAAGGGTAGTTCGTTAAAGGACTCCGAGGGGCGACGCCTCGTCCGAAACCTACGGAGGCTAGGGCCTAAAGCGCGCCCCCGAGCGGTAACCCCTCGGGGAGCGCCTAGGGATATGCATCTCGGGTAGCTCCCCCTGTTGGTGTTTAACCCTTCCCGGTTAGACCGGATAGTCGGTTAGGGGCCAATGCCTAAAGCCAATACCTCTCTTACCTGTAATCAATAAAGTTGTGGCCATTTTCGCCCATTAACCATAATACTTGTGTCTGGCGTCTTTATTTATTCCACCTGTGGGGGGGGGGAGGGAATAGCCACGCAATCAATATTCTTCCCTCATCCGCCTTAAAAATTAATTTTGGATCATGCTTCTCTTTTACATATATTACCACACCTCTCTTTTTGTTCGAATCTGACGCGATAAACTCTTGGCCCAGTTTTTTATTACTTAAAATTCTTTTGTGCTTTTTTGCTACATGTGTTTCTTGCAGGCATATGATATCTAGGTTTCGTTTAATCAAAACATGGTTAACTTTTCGTCTCTTATTTAAATTGTTCATCCCATTGACATTCCAGGAAAATACTTTCAGGAACTGAGTTCCCACTCAGTTGCGCTAAGTTTACTGTTCTTTGTTGTTGTCTTCTTCTTCTGATTCCTCTCTCTCTTCTTCTTGTTCCTCCTCTTCTTCCTGATGTTCTTCTTCTTTCTCCTTTTCCTTTCCTTCCTCTTTCTGGTCCTGTCTTGGTTTTATTTTCCCTGTCCTCCCTAACTCTTTGTCGTATCTTCTAGAGAATTTTTCTAACTCTTGGGGGCTAGTTAGTTTGAATCTTTTATCTTTAAAGTAAAAAGAGATTCCTTCTGGGAATTCCCATCTATGCTGAATTCCATTTCTTTTCAATAGACTCATCATTTGTTTATAAATTCCCCTTCGTTTCAGAAACCTGGCAGGGATCTCCCTAAAAATCAAGATTTTCACTCCATCTATGCATAGATTTTTGTTGTAATTCAGTCTCAGTATTTCATTTCTTATGTCCAATGAGTTAAACATGACTAGAACATCTCCAGGAAGCTTTTTTGCCCTTGCTTTCACTGATCTACCCTTTATTCTAAAGACATTCATTATCATTGGGCCAATATCTTCTTCTCTTAGTTCCATCCACCCAGCCAGTTCTCTTATTATTTTATCTCTTATATTCTCATTTGGCGTCTCCGGGAGACCCCTGAATTTCAGATTTTGCTCTTTTTGATGCATCTCCAGAGTAGATAGATTATCCAACATCTGCTCCTGTGCCCTATTCATTTCTGTAATTTCTCCTCTAATTTGTTCTGTCTGTCTTTTTATTTCCTTTAGATCTTTCTGAGTGCGTTTGGATGAATCCTCTACCACCTTAGTTCTTATTTCCAAGTCTTTTACCTTCCCTGACAACTCTCCCACCACCATTTCCAATTTTTTGTCTAAGGCTTCCTGGACCTCCAATAATTTTATCTCTATATATTGCTCATTCTGCTTAAACTCTTTTCTTATTTCCCCCAGTAAGCTCTCATATTCCCTGTTTTCTTTTCCATTTTCTTGCCTAGATGGGTGTCTCTCTGCTGGAGTCCCTATTCCCTTTTTCCCATTTTTCCCGGACATCTTAGATATATATTATACAAAAATTTAGATCTTATATATATATATACCACACAAAGTCAGTCCACACAATGTTTCAACCAGCCACCAGGGGGAGCACTTTCCCGCCTTCTTTGCTTTTAGAATGTAATTTTTTAGCTCCCCACACGGTGGCAGTCCCTAATCCACGCGTCTCCCCACGTTCTCCAACACAGGAGGCAGCAGGGAAGTCTGAGAGTCTTCGGGCAGATATTCCAAAAGGCAAAGGGTAAGAGTTTATTTGTTATCCCCCGTGAGTTTCCTTCTCTTCTTCTATCAGTCCATAAGGTTGTGTAAGGCTCCCAAGTTCCCGCAGCGTAATTTCCGGCTTCTTCTTCCTCCCGATGACGGAGAGGGGGGAGAGGGAAGAGGGAGATTAACCCCCCCCCCTTGTTTTTCTTGGTTCCTTTAATATTAGTCTTGTCCCCCTTAGGAAACTGTTGAAAGTCAGTGTAGTGTTTTTAGGCTTTTTTAATACAGACGGTTCTTTTCGGAAGTGGCCTGGCCTGACATTGCTACATTGTATCTAGGTGGACCATAAAGAAAGCCGATCGCCGAAGAATGGATGCTTTTGAATTCTGGTGCTGGAGGAGACTCTTGAGAGTCCCATGGACTGCAAAAAGATCAAACCTATCCATTCTGAAGGAAATCAGCCCTGAGTGCTCACTGGAAGGACAGATCCTGAAGCTGAGGCTCCAAGACTTTGGCCACCTCAGGAGAAGAGAAGACTCCCTGGAAAAGACCCTGATGTTGGCAAAGATGTAGGGCACAAGGAGAAGGGGACGGCAGAGGACGAGATGGTTGGACAGTGTTCTCGAAGCTACTAGCATGAGTTTGAGCAAAGTGCGGGAGGCAGTGGAAGACAGGAGGGCCTGGCGTGCTCTGGTCCAGGGGGTCACACAGAGTTGGACACGACTAAACGACTAAACAACATCTAGTTTTGATTGGATTAACAGAGTAATGAGGTTTCGATTGACTCAGTCCGTTGTTCTCGCAGCGGGAGCTGTCATCACCTTGTCAGCGCTCAGTGGAGCGTGCAAAACAGCTGGAGCTGAACTGCCTCTGCAGAGCCATGGCATTGCTGCGATTGGCTGAAGGGCTACATTCGATGCCATCTGATTGGCTAGAGCGCATCTTCATGCAAATACATTGTTCATTCATAAAATACATGGAACGTGTATAGCATCGGGATACGGGGTCAGAAATGGCGCTTTCTTCTCGGGGTTTTGGACTTTTGTGCAGTGCTTGGTGCAACGTTGTGACGGGGCGAGGGGAGTCCTAGTGTGGCAGGGTTCCCTTGAGGTCATCGCCTCGGGCTCTACGTCTCTTACTCGGGAGTAAGACATCGTTCATATGCCCCCCTCCATTCCGTAACACTCTTCATATGGACTTCAAGGAGTGTGCACTCTCGCAGGGTCTGCTTCCAGAAACTACTATTGCAGATGTATATATTTTGGCAGAAATGGTTTACAAATATGCACGATGGCAAGCAGGCAGAAAGGAACAGTTACAAATCAACCTTGGTCCTGCCTAGCCTGGAAACTGTTTCCAACTAGTGAACTAGAAACATTTCAGCAACCTTTACAACCATCTACAAAGCCTGAAGTTTGTAGGATTCTCTTATTTCAGCTGTGTCTTGGCTCTGTGCTTGCAAGTGTTCTAGTGACTTTCAGGTAACCTGGAAAGCATGGTAATGATGTCTTGGTTCTGAAGAATGATATTTCCCCCAGTCTGACTTAGTTATCCTGGTGATGATTCAGCTAGATGTTGTACACGCTGACCATATTCCAGAAGGGGTTGTTGTCTTGGCCTTGCTTTGGCTTACTGAGATCTGTCTTCTCCCTATAGGTGCTCGTTCTAAAATGGATAATTGTAACGTTTGACTTCATTGATCAGAAGGAAAATATGAATGCTCTCTATGGTTTCTTCTTCCGCTTCTTACAATATGAGAAATTGGTAAGATAAAAAGGAATGTGTTATTTTGAAGGAACTCGCTTTTATTCTGACATTAACCCAAATCAAACAATAAAGAGTACTTTCCGACCACACAACAGGACACCATGGGAAAAGTGGGGCCTTAAATACATTTGAATCAAATACATTTGGAACAAGTGATTGTTACATTTAAGGAACATTCTCTAGGCGATGAGATTGGGGGGAAATACAAAAACCCATTCGGATACATTTGGATACATTTAGAAAAGTACAGCATTTTGAGGAAAAATACATTCAGATCCATTCTTAAAGTCAATGAGAAAGATACAGCAAAAAGGATACGATTCGATACAGCAAAAAACGATACATACATCACAGAAGGGGCGGCCTACAACAGACTCCTGTCTGGCAGGAAACCTGTTGATGGGTTTACCTGGCTGTTCATGGGTTTACCTGCATATTCTTTTGTGATGACAACTACTTACGGTATTTATGTATGTGTTTATACCGTAGACCTTCTAATTCTCCTAACACCAGGAATTGACCAGATGGTGCAGGATGCCCCCCCCCCCAAGTATCTGTTGGAAGCAGATTTAGGAGTGGGGGGTGGAAGCACCTACTGGTGGGGAGCACACTTCTTCTGGGGATGCTTCCTCCTCCTCCTCTTCCCACTTCTCCCTGGGGCCTCAAGATGAGAAATCAGGCTGGAAGTCTCCTCGGAGAAGACAAAGGAGCAAGCATGGCTGCCTTTCCTCTTCTCCAGACCAGTTAGTTGGACTAGAAACCTTTCCCATCCCAGTTCTGCAGTGGTTTTCAAGCAGTGTGCTGTGGCAGCTGGGGTGCCTTGAATGATGGTCGGGGTGCCGCGGGAGACACTGGCCTCTGTCCCTCTTTCCTTCCCTCCCTCCTCGGATGCCATCTCTGCCTCCCCAAGGCTTGCCCAGCTGTTCTCCCCCAGAGAATGGTGCCTCTGGGGCTGGCCAGGGGGTGTGGGCTGTCAGGAGCTGAGGCGGCCTCAGAGGAAGCAAGCCAACTGGCGAGGGGCCCTTGCTGTTTGGAATGGACAGGCAAGGACGCTATAATGATACAATCTGAATCATTAGGGGTGCATTGCAGCAGTCAATGCAAATCTCCATGAGTCGCCTTTCAGCCCGAAGCTCTGCAGCACAGGTGGTTCTGATGATTCCCCTGTAAGGAAGGCTTACAATGTAGGAGGCTTTGGGGCTTTGCGAGAGGGGGGAAAGTGGGGACATCATAAAAGTATGCATGATGTGGGAAAGGTGCAGAGCGATGTTTCCTCCTCATAATATCAGAACCTGGATCTCTTTAAGAAAGCGGAATGATGGCAGATGCAGGCCAGACACAGAGTGCCTAATGACACTGAAATTTCCTCCTTTCAGAGGCACTGACGGGGATGGCTTTAAGAAAGGATTCGTCAAATTCATGGAGGGTTAGACCATGTTGCACCTCCAGCCGCAGAGGTAGTCTACCTCTGCCTACCCGTTGCGGGTGTCCCCAGTGGGGAGAGTGGGGCTGCATTTGGAGTCTGCTTGGGGTTTCCCTTGGACATCTGCTGGGCTGCTGAGAGCTGGACTAGATGGGCCTTGGTCTGATCCTGCAGGGCTGTGACAATAAGAGCCTGGAGTATGGCTGCTTCGCGAGCAATTCAGGGAACAGTAGTGCAGAGTTGCATCTCCCTGGGAAGGGGCACGTGCTCAGCAAAGCTGTCTCTTGCTTCTGGTCCTAAGAGTTGGGGTGGGGACATGGAGGAAAGGGGTGCAGCCTTCTGTAGAGGCCGGAGTCTCTCCCCTGCCTCTCTCTGCCACCTCTGAGGTGCCCGAAAAGGCAGATAGCAGAGGAAGCGAACCAATAGTCACGTTCATCTGTACTGGCTCAGTATGCCCTATTCTGACAGATGCTGCCTTTCATAGTCACGCCCAAGAGCCTTTCCGCTCCAGAGATCTGGGGCTGAACCCGGGATCTGCATGCCAAGGCTGGAGTAAGAAAGAGCCCTTGCCAGCTGGCCATGTTGGGCGCCTGCCTGGAGAATGGAAGCCGGGGGTTGGAGGGACATTGTGCTGCTCCTGGCAACCCCCACCCAACCCGACGTCCTCCTCTGCCTGAATCTCGCTTCCCCTGGGACGCACTTCCCATCCTGGAGCGGCTGGGGTGGGAGCGCTCCCCACCCCCCTTTCCAGACTCTCCTCATTCTTCTTCTTCATGCCTCGGGTGTTTTCCTGAGTGTATCTTCAGAACAACCCTCTGTGAGGGAGGCTAAGCTGGCCGAAGGACTGGCCCAAGGTAGCTCAGCCAAGTTGCCAAGGCCAGCATTTAAGACCACGCACCCTTTCCCCTCAGATGAGAAAGCCGGGATGAGTCATGCTAGCAGCCTGTGGCCTTGATGGGCTTTGAGGCAGCCCAGCCCCCTTCTCTGCAAGCAGGCTGCCTCCGGGGAGGACCAGCACTTTTCTGAGGGGACAGAAGCGCACGACTTCCCCCTCCCACTTGCCACCCGCCCCAGTCTTTCTCCGGCGGCTCAGTTTAGCGGCTCATCCCAGGTGGAAATTCGGGTGACTGCTGCTTGCAGAAGGAGAAGTGGCTGGCACTAGCGGACACTCCCATTGTTCTTCTCAGGTAGGACTTCCGGGATCCAGATGAACATTTTACCAAAAAGTATGGCTTGACTACTGATTTCCCATTTAAAGGATGGCAAAAAGACCGAAGTTTGGAGGACAGGTGAAAAAACCCACAATTTAATTTAAAGTTCTGCGAGATGCAAAGGAAAGCTTGTGTTTTAAACTTGCATTTTACAGCTTGTTGCTTGGTGCGGTTAACGGAATGGGGGATATTGACAAAGAAGAGACTTGGAATTAGAAGGTTAGAATTTCAGGGTTAGATGGCTTGGATATTTGTGGTAGATCAAAACAAAAAAAAATTCCTTCCAGTAGCACCTTAAAGACCAACTAAGTTAGTTCTTGGTATGAGCTTTCGTGTGCATGCACACTTCTTCAGAGGAGGAGGAGGGGGGAGAGACAGGGGGGAAGAAGTGGGGGAGGAGGAAGAAGAAACAGAGAGTAAAACCACCCGAATTTGAATCGACAAAAACCCAAATCGGTAAATTTGTTAGTAAAATTTGAAAACAATAGTGTTAGTAAAATTTGAAAACAATAGGACGATACTTTTGGGAGATCTCAATGCAGTGCCTATACCAGAAATCGACAGACAAACAGAAAAGAAAAAACGAAATCAAGGAAAATTACCAAAAGCATTCCAGGACTTGGAAGAAAACATGGACTTGATAGATATTTGGAGACATAAGCACCCAACAGAAAAGCAGTTTACCTTTTTCTCAGAGGTACATAAAAGCTGGGGCAGAATAGATCAAATTTGGACTTCGAGGGAATTTACCTTAAGAACCACAAAATGCGAAATCCAACCGAGAACCCTCTCCGACCATAATTCAATAACATTGGAAATAAAAGGTGCAACGCAGGGGGGCTATAGATGGAGACTGAATGAATATTTATTGGATAATGATGAGGTTACTGAAAAAGCTAAAGCCACTCTAAAAGAGTACTTTGAATTGAATCTTAACACAGGAACAAATATAGATGTGGTATGGGACGCCAGTAAGGCGGTCCTAAGAGGTCTTTTCATTCAACAAAACAATTACAAGAAGAAAATAAGACAGCAGAAGAAGGAAGAAATTCTCAGACAGCTAAGAGAGTATGAGAAAAAATTAATAGAGCACCCGAAAGATGAGCAAAGTATACAAACAATAAAAATATTACAAACACAATACTCGATGTTAACAAACCAAGAAATTGAATGGAAAATTAAACGGGAAAATTCTTAGCTTGGCAACTGAGAAAAAGACAAAAACAAAATGTGATAAATAAAATAATGGTAGAGGAAGAACTGATAGTAGACCCAAAAAAAATACAAAAAAACTTCCTTAAATTCTATGAGGAGTTATATAAGAAAGGAGAAGAAGACCCAACCCAAATAGAAAAATACTTAGAGAATTGCAAAGGGAAGATCGTAACAGAAGAAGAAAGACTTCAATTAAACAGACCCATAAACATAGAAGAGATTCAAAATGCGATAAAAAAAATGAAATCGGGAAAGGCACCAGGGCCGGATGGCTTATCAGCTAAGTACTATAAGGCTCTGGAAAATCAACTGTCACCAGCGCTTTGCGACACCATGAATAATATCCTGGACGCAGGATTTATATTCACACGAACACCCAGCACCTACCGAATCCTTTTTTTATTCCAGCAGGTCTTTTTAACGGAAGTCTGATGTCATCCATGTTAACTTTTTCTGCAATGTATTTCTCGTATGTCACTTCAGAGATGATTATAGTCAAGTGGTGTATAAGCTGTTTAAATAGTAAATAGTTGAATGCAATTTTAAAAATAATAATTGTATAACAAGGGGGAAAGCATACTTGTATCTGACCATATTTTAATGGACACAGACTTTGATAAATAGCATCCTAGCCATAGGCTAATTTTGTGGAGTTTAAAGCTAAGCATACAAGTTCTCAAAGCATGCTTTGAAATCCATATGAACTCTAGTATGCTGTTGGGGGAAGAGGAAGGATGTGGTTGGCTGAAATGAAGTCCGATCCTGTACAGATAAATCACTAGTGGAAGCGCCAACAGAAACGTGTACAGATTCCACACGATCATGAGGAAGCCTGAATCTGGGCAGGACCTTGTCTCTTTGCCTGTCATTTGTGGCTGCTCCACCCAGGTCTGAGACGCCTTCCGGAGTGAAACAGTGATCGGGGGGCGGGGGAGGCAAGAGGATGGAGCCGTCTAAACCCCTCCGCGGGTACTTTGAAAACAGACTCCTTTTGTCTGGATCTTTCCCGCGCAAAGATGGGTCAGTATGCATTTTGAGCAGAGGAGGAGGGTCTGTGGAACTGTCCACCACTGTGGTGTACTGTTCCCAGGATATTAAAATATATATATATATTCAAAGTTATAACAAGACATATTATCCAAAAACATATCCTTATCCCCCCCCCATTTTTCCTCCCTCCCCCCTCCCCCCCAGAACCCCCCACCCCACCTCCCGACTTCCCTCAGTTCCAGTCTTTGGTTTCTCTAATATTGCTATTTTCTGCATGTTACAAAGTTGTATAGATCCTCAAACTGTTTAGCTGATTATTATCAGTAAAAAAAAATTGTGGATGTTTATTCAAAACCTGCCAAGGAGTCCAATTCACTTTGTTGCCTCTTCAGAGACTTTGTGAAAGGTTCCCATTCGTCCTTAAAGTCATACTTATCCTTGTCCTGTAGCTTATATGTCAATTTTGCCAGTTCTGCATAGTCCATCAACTTTTCTTGCCATGATTCTTTAGTTGGGGTTTCTTCAGTCTTCCATCCTTGCGCAACCAGAACTCTCTCGGCTGTTGTCGCATACATGAAGATGTTTTTCAACTTTTTTTGGCAGATCTTTCCCTACAATCCCCAACAAAAATGCCTCGGGTTTTTAAACAAATGATAAATGGGACATTTTCTTCAATTCATTGTATATCATTTCCCCAAATGTTTTAATTACCTTACACTCCCACCACATATGATAAAATATTCCCTCCTTTTCCTTACACTTCCAACATATATTTGAACTAGTTTTGTACATTTTCCCTAACTGCACTGGTGTTGTATACCATCTGTACATCATCTTCATGTAGTTCTTCATGTACTGTTCCCAGGATAGGTAAAGATCATTCAACAGTTTTCAAATTGAAAACTGGTGTTTCATTTAGAGACACTTTGTAACACCATCCAGTTCGTTTAACCACAACCTACGACCCTTGAGATTTTTACTGAAGCAAAAGGATTGATTCCATCCCTGCATCAAACAGCTGTGATTTGAGGATCGTCTGTTTCATAGCAGCTCCTGTGCCCCTTCCCTCCGCTGCATTTGGCATGAAATTGCCGGTGATATCCCCAGGAGTAAAAAGGCCTACCTACTCTGAGCTTATTCTTGGGAATTACTTTGCAACAAAGAAGAAAGCTTTTCGTCTTCTGTTTCTTTTCATTTTTATGTTTTCAAAATGCTTGATATCTGACACTGATTTCTGTATATTATGTTTTTTTTTTGTTTTTCAAGCTTTCATAAAAAATAGCCTTTGAAAGTAGCTGGTACAGTGGTCAGAAGACTTGCCTTCGTGTCCACAGAATGGAGAAGAAAAGTTCGCCCAACGAATCCCTGGGTGCGACCAAAGAGACCTCCGGCTCCCACCTGGCTGAGCCTTCTCATTGCCAGCTCACTTTGATGCCCTCTGTTCCCATAGATACCACTGGAAAAGCTGCTTCCCTTAGCCAGCAGCCTTCCCAGCAGGCCTCCCACATTTCCTCCTCCTTGGGCAGTGCTCCATTGCAGGTCCCCGAGCAGCTTTCCAAAGAAAGGCCCCATGGCACTGGTCAAAGTGCCTCCCTCCCATCTCTGGATGAGGTTTCTTCTTGCCGGTGCACCACCCAGGGAATGGGTCACCAGCTTGCAGCGACGTTCTCTAGCCTACAGTCTGGGAGTAGGAAAAGTATGATCAGCTTTGAGGGCATCTCCTTTGAGAGTGCTCGCCAGGGGATCCAGGCTGTTTCCTCTACCTCTAAGTCTCCAGAGGGGTCTGTCCCAGCTCCGAGCACAGCTGATCTGGCTAAAGGCAGCCAGGGGCAAGGCCAGGTAAGTCCAGATTGAGAGGTAGGGAAAGGGCTTTGAGGCTGCAATGCCCTCCTTGAGTCTCTCCAGCTGCTTTGGACAACTGCCCCCATCCCTGACCCCTGGCCATACCGCCTGGGCCTGGTGAGAGATGGAGCCCCAGAACACCTGGAGTGCACCAGGCTGGGATGTCGTGAGGTGGAAGGCAAAAGGAAGGCAGACAGCCCATCCCGGGGTCGGTCCTTTTCCTCCTGCGTGCCACATTTCCGAAAGGCAGCTTCTAGCTTAATGGCTCACATGAGCCGCCATCCTTTAAACTGGGGAAGCAGCAGCGGCTCATCAGAACTCACAAGTTAGGAAGTCCTATGTTATAGTCCCCATCTTCTTGTTATGTCCTGTTGGTGGGGAGGATCGTGCCGTTTTCCTGTGGGTGGGCAGCCAGCCAGCAGCAGGCTGGCAGGTGGGCCCAGGGAAATGGCTTTGTTGGGGGAGCCTCAGAACTCGTCCTCTGCATGTTTGTTCCCTGTTGCCCCAAAGTGGGAACTGTCTTGCAATTCAGGCTTGTGGCACACAGGTAGAGAAGGGGAGCCGTTTGTCTCTTCAGATGCCTGGGAGAAGAGAGCAGTGGGTGGGGGCAGCCTCTACTCCCCCTTCTAGAAAGGAGGCCTTTGCCAACATGGGTGCAATTCTGGTCCATGTGGGGAAAGTGTTTATCCATCATGGATTTGGGGGGATGCTGCTGCCAGCCAATATGGGCTTTGAAGGATATTTTTTTACTGTAGGCCTGTTTATTCTGCTGCATTTCAATGTTTGGCTATTTTAGGATATTTCCGTTCCACCTTAAGAGAGAGCAGGCTTGTGAGTCACTGAGTCTGCGTATTTCCTGTTCTCAGGATGTTTATGTTTGCTATTGCTTTCGTTTTCTCTCTCTGCGCCAGAACACGCTAGCAGGCAGTCAAGTTTGTTCTTTGTTCTGACCAACGCTGAATAAACATTCTAAATGATACCCTCCTGAGTGCAACTTTTGCTGTGTGAATTCTGCTGACAGAGTGTGCACCAGCCCAAGAATGTGGCAAGCTATTTCTTAGGCTTCGTGTCGCTAATTGCTGATACTGTATCTACGGGAGGTCGATGGATCGTCCGGCAGCCGGCTTGGGGGCTCAGATGGACTTTATCTCCCTGGCAGTATCCCAACAACAGGTTTCAGGCCCAGATTCACGGCACTTACAGGAGGGTAAGACTGCGACAGACTGCTGAGGTATGTGGAAAAGCGAAAGAGGAGGCTTTTCTGTTGGGCTGCGGCAAAAAGCCTTTGATGTCTGGCAGGGCTTAATTGGCCTGGGAGCTGAGCCAGAAGGCTTTGTGATTAATGAGCTGCCGAGATAAGGACTCTTTGAGGTAAAGACCTGAAATGGAGTTTTTCCAAGTGTCTGAATGCCCAAAGTTAAATGGGAAAAATTATCAGACCTGGGCAAAATGGTGTGAGAGTTTGCTGCGTCAGTATGGAGTGTGGCATACCGTGTCTCAAGCCCCTCCAGTTCCTCTGACAGATAGATGGAGGTCCCAGGATTCGAGGGCCATTGATGTAATCGTCTTATCCGTCTCTCTGGAGGAAATAAAAACGCTAGCTGGAAACACGACTGCACGTAAGATGTGGAATGCTTTGAAGAGAGCTCATCTGCAAGTCATCCCAGCTCAGAGTCTGAATGCCCAGAGTGCGAATGCATCGGAGGTCCTGGCTGTTTCCCAGAATGCGAGTGAATGCAGGGATGCTGAGGGCACCGGTTCCAAGCTGCAGGGGGAGCAGACTGTGATGTCAGCCCAGGCAGCATTCCAGCCTCCAGGGGGAGCCAAGGAGTCAGCAGCTGAGAGCTCTGTTTCTCATGGGAATCAAGGTCATCGCCTTTGCAGAGGCCGGAAGGCCAGAGGTAAACAGAGCAAGATGCCTGCAGATGGCCAGGAGCGGGGGGGGGGGGGAGCAGCAAAAGCCCATGCCAGGGAAAAACAAAGCTTTGTTCGCTGGCACTGCTTCACCAAAGGCTAAAGGCAAGTCTGATGGCCAGGAGCAGGGGGGCAAGCTGCAAAAGCCCACACCGGTGGAAAACAAGGTTTTGCTTGCCAGAAAGACTGCTCCAAAGGCTAAAACCAGGTTTATTGTGGACTCAGGTGCGAGCCGCCATTTATCGAAGGATAAGCACCTGTTTATCTCCTTCAAACCTCAAGACGGAGAGATCCACCTGGCTGATGGAAGGACGTTGCAAATTGCAGGAGAAGGGACTGTTAAACTTGCAAGTTTGCATACAACCATCAGTAATGTACTTTATGTTCCAGGAGCTGCAGACAATTTGCTCAGTGTCCCACAGCTGACTGGGCGTGGTTTTGAGATTTCCTTCAAGAGGAGCGTCTGTGTCATCAGGAAAGGCAAAGAGGACATTTTGCATGCAAAGTTTATGGATGGTTTATTCTGTATAACTTATGATGACAATGCTGTTATGTCTAGTGTTGATTCTTGTTGTGTTGCACAAACTAACAAGGTTCTTCATGCAGGATGTATTCATGAAGCACATCGAAGATTTTGTCACATGTCTTGGCAAGCGCTAGCCAAGATGCCAGAGTTGGTTGAAGGTTTGAACATCAAACCTTGTAAATATCACATGAAATGTGTATCTTGTGCTGAGAACAAGGTGAAGGTTGCTCCAAAAGGCAAGGAGTCTAGCAGGCAGGCTTCCAAACCCTACCAGCTAGTGCACGCAGACCTGGTTGGGCCACTTGCGCCCTCTTTGGGAGGAGCAAGGTACTTCATGGTTCTAATTGATTCTTTTTCTAGGTACATTCATGTGTTTATGCTTGAGCAGAAATCGCAAGCATTTCCTAAGTTCAAGGCATTCTGTGCTTGGTTGGAAAATGTTCGTGGTAAACGTATCGGCTGCCTCTTTACCGATCGGGGCGGGGAGTTCACTTCTCAGCAGTTTGAAGCTTTCCTGACTGAGAAGGGAATCCAGCATGATTTGTCAACGCCTAGATCGTCATGGATGAATGGACTTGCGGAGCGAGCAAACCAAACTTTGCTTCAAGGCCTAAAAACCTTGTTGCATGATGCCAACCTCCCTGAAAAGTTTTGGGGGGAAGCTCTGTCAACGGTTGTTTATACCGTTAATCGCAGACTGTCATCACCTATTGGTTGTACTCCGTACGAGAAGATGTTTGGTAAAAAACCGAACGTCAAGCACATGAGAATCTTTGGTTCTGACATTTGGGTACACTCCCCACAAAGCAACAAGCTTGGGAAGCGTGGGGCGCATGGTTTGTTCATGGGGTACGAAAAAGGTGCATACAGAGTGTGGATGACTAACTCTAAGTCCATTAAGTTCACCAAGAGTGTTGAGTACAATCCTAAGTGGGGGGGAAATGTGGGAATTTTCCAGAGTTACCCAGAGGAGGATAAAGGTGATGTGAAAAAGGCAGATGATGTTGAGGAAGCTGAGGATGAGGATGATGATTATGATGATCAGAGTTCGGATTCCAGTTCAGTTGGTGGCCCTGCTGCTAGTGTCAGTGACAGTGATGACACAGCAGACTACAAGAGCGCAAAGGCCTCAGTCAGACCATCTGATGCGTCTGACAATGTACTGGAAGAACCACTGTTCACCATTGGTCAATTTTCTCCTAAGAAGGAGGAGATGAGTCCAGAAGACTTACGTCTAGTACGCAGGTCTGAAAGGGTGACCAAAGGCAGACCTCCAAAGAGATTTGCTGATGAGTTTGCTAAGACGGCAACTGCTGTTCTTAGTAGCTCAGAGAAGGTGTGGGAACCTTCAAACTTCAAAGAGGTTCAGGAGTTAACCTCTAAAGATGCTGAGCCTTGGCTAAATGCCATGAAGGCTGAAGTTGATTCCTTGAACAGGAACCAAACTTGGGAGCTGGTACCGGTAGTCCCAGGAATGAGACTGGTTGGCAGCAAATGGGTCTTCAAGGCCAAGACAGACCAGAATGGCAAGGTTGTCAGACACAAAGCCAGATTGGTTTCTAGAGGTTTTTCACAGGTACCAGGACAGGATTACCACGAGACCTACTCGCCCACCGTCAGATATGAGAGCATTCGACTGATGCTCAAGATCACTGCAGAGGAGAAACTGCATGTTTCCCATCATGACATTAATACAGCTTTTTTGTACGGGATTTTGGACGAGCAGCTGTACATGCTTCCACCTGATGGAATGCAGATACAGAAGGGAATGGTCTGTAAACTGCGGAAATCCTTATATGGTCTTAAGCAGAGTGCCAGGTGTTGGAACACAAAACTCACTGAGACATTGCTTTCTCTAGGTTTTCACCAGGGCAAAGCTGATCCGTGCATGTTTGTCAAGGAGGAGGGGCAAAACAAACTGTATTGTTTATGTTTTGTTGATCTTCTGATGTTTTGGAAGAATCAGGCTTTTTACAAAAGCACCCTAGCTCAACTGAAGGAGCACTTTGACATGAAGGATCTTGGTGAGGTATCCAACTATCTTTCTCTGCAGGTGGAGAGGGACCAAGCAGGTAATTTTCTGGTACACCAAACACAGAAAATTGCTGATGTATTAACCAGGTTGAATTTGGTTGATCCAAACCCAGCAGACACACCGATGGTGCCAGGTTACCAGGTGGACAGTACTGCTGAAGCGTTTTCTGACACTACGCTGTACAGATGCATTCTAGGCAAGTTGAATTTCATTGCTAGATGCTGAAGACCTGAAATAGCTGTAAGCACTAACCTGCTTAGCAGACATGCTAACAATCCTACTGTTCAGGATTGGAAAGCTCTGAAGCGCATAGCCCGCTATTTGAAAGGGACTATGCACTACAGGCTGAGGTTCACCAGTCAGAAGACTGGAGGTCTTGAAATCTTTGCAGATGCTAGTTTTGGAAGTGACACCACGGATGGTACAAGCACTTCTGGAGTATGCTACATCTACAACCACTGGCTGTTTGACTGGCTGTGCAAAAAGCAGACGACAGTGAGCCTAAATTCCTGTGAAGCAGAATTCAATGCTCTGTCATTTTCACTCATGGATTGTGAATGGTTGATGCAACTGTTTAAGGACATTGGGGTTTCTGTGAAATGTGTTGGTTTCTGCTTCCTTCACTGAGCAGCGAAGTGCTTGTCACAAGACAATGTTTACATTCCACAGTCAAGTGCTGTTGGGTTTTCTCACGGGAAAGGAGACTGGATGTGACGTACACTGGTTTCCTGTTTTTCACTGTTCTTTGCAGTTCAGTGTGTTGTTCTCTCCGTGCTTTAGAGGAGAGAGGATGCTTTTCTCTGCTCCGGCAGAGGCAAGATGTTTTTCTGTAATCTACCAGCTTTGAAGTGTAAATAAAGCAATATAGAGTATGTGGCACGTACTCCTCATCCTTCCGCTGTGCACGGGACACTGCTCATCAACCAACACTTGGTTATGGGCCCAGAAGTCGAATCGGAGTGCCGGCAAAGGATCGGAATGCAGAGGGACAGATCGGAACGGAATCTGCTCTGCGCGTCAAGATGATTGATGAGGTATGTGCTACTGCTCCGGGCAGCCTGCCAGCTTCTAATTAATGGCTTTATGGCTGGACTTTGAACTTTTAAGGCCGTTTTGCCGGGCTCAAAGGAACAAGCTCCTATGCTGGGGAAATCGAAAGTAACTTTTAAAAGTGCTTTTGGAATAAAGCAGCTGCAGCAGTCACGCAGCATGATTTAAAGCAGCAGAGATGACGCAGAAGGCTAATGCCAGAGTCATGATGGCCCTTCAGGATGCTTGTGGGATTCCTAAGCTCAATAAGAAAAACTATGCGGACTGGGTTCTCTATGCAGAGGCTATTCTGCGGAAAGAGGGTCTGTTTGAAGTTATTACAGACACCCCCCCAGCTCCAGTTACAGATGCATGGGAAGCTAAAGATTCCAAAGCAAGGGGAACTCTTACATTGATAGTATCCCCAGAAGAGCTCTGTC
The DNA here is from genome assembly GCF_964106915.1 of Podarcis gaigeae. NCBI lineage: Eukaryota > Metazoa > Chordata > Lepidosauria > Squamata > Lacertidae > Podarcis > Podarcis gaigeae. The sequence continues at coordinate 23,058,630 of NC_139695.1, forward strand.
TATTGCGTGATAAGACCTCAGCCAGACAAATTTGGGACGCTTTGAGAGAGGCTCACTTGAGGACAGAAGCTGGATCCACTATGTTTTACTTTAACAAGCTGCATAATATGGCTCTTGCTGAAGGTGGAGATGTTCGTATACATCTGATGGAGATGCAGAATCTGAGACATGAGCTGCAACAGAGAGGACTCAACTTTCCAGAGGTTGTGTATTCCTTCATGATACTACAATCTTTGGGTTCAGGTTGGGAGTCTGTTGCGACTCAGATTGCTGTACAACCAACTGCTCAGCTGACAGTGGACCATGTTACTGCCGTGATTCTGAATGAAGCAGATCGCCGGGGTGCTAGCTGCATGGGCAAGGGGGAGACTTCACAGACGTCATCCCATAGTGCAGTGGAACCACCAGATGGCGCCAAAGCTTTGAAGGCAGTGAAATGCTACTCGTGTGGACGTCTAGGCCATATGAAGAGGGAATGCAGAAATCCCAGGGCCAAGACAGAGCAGCGCAGCGAAAGCTCATCGCGTGGAAAAGGCCGAGGCAAAGGCAAAGGTCCGGTGTCCAGGACAACGCAGCACAAGGCAATGGTCTCACGCTTCACTCCAAAAGTTGCAGAGGTCCAGAAGACGTCTAGATCTTTCTTCGTTGTTGATTCAGCGGCGACCCACCACATGTGCAACGATAAGCGACTGTTCGTGTCTTTTACACCGCAGGAAGGTGCGATTCACCAGGCGGATGACCACACAATCCCCAGTAAAGGCTACGGAACTGTTGTTCTTCACAGTTTGGACTTATCGATACAGGATGTGCTTTATGTGCCAGATGCCAAGCATAATCTGCTCAGCGTTGGACAGCTGAATGAGCGGAAAATTGACGTTTCCTTTAAGAACAAAAGGTGCATCATCACAAAGAAAAATGATTATGTATTGCATGCTGAATATGTTGATCGTTTGTATGTTTTGTATTTTGATGATGTTGTGCAGGATGACACTTGTTGCATTGCAGGTTCTAACAAAAGTTTGCATGCAGAATGTATTCACGATTTTCATCGAAAATTTGGTCATTTGCATTTTGAGGCAGTATCTAAAATGCCTGCCTTGGTTGAAGGTATGACTATTAAACCCTGCAGGTACCACATGAAGTGCAAGGCATGCGCAGCAAACAAGGTAAAAATGGCTGCGAAAGGTAAGGTGTCTAGTAGGCAAGCTACAGAACCATACCAGGTTGTTCATGCTGATTTGGTTGGACCACTAGCGCCCTCTTTGGGTGGAAACAGGTACTTCATGGTTCTCATTGATGCATTTTCCAGGTATATTTATGTGTACAATCTCAAGCAGAAATCAGAGGCTTTTCCAAGGTTCAAGGAATTCTGTGCTTGGTTGGAAAATGTGCATGGTAAGAAGATAAAAATTCTTTTCACTGATCGCGGGGGAGAATTCACTTTTCAGCAGTTTGAAGCTTTTCTGACTGAGAAAGGAATTCAACATGATTTGTCTAGTCCTCGCTCGCCATGGCAGAATGGACTTGCGGAACGAGCAAATCAGACATTGCTTCAAGGGTTAAAAACCTTGCTGCATGATGCCAATCTTCCAGAGAGTTATTGGGCCGAATCTCTCTCGTGTTTTGTTTACAGTTATAATCGCAGGTTATCTTCAGCGATTGGTTGTACCCCCTATGAGAAGATGTTTGGCAAGAAGCCATACATCAAACACATGAAAATTTTTGGTTCTGACATGTGGGTTCACTCACCACAAAGCTCCAAGTTAGACAAGCGTGGATTGCATGGTATCTTTCTAGGTTATCAGAAAGGGTCTTACAGAATAATGATGACTGACTCTAAGGCAATTAAGCTCACAAGAAGTGTTGAGTACAATGCCAAGTGGGGGGAGAATGTGGGAATTTTCCAATGTTATCCTGATGACAGTGATGAGACTGAGGATAGTCAAAAGCAACCACAACAACCCACACCCACTGATGAAGGTTCTGATTCTGAGTCTGAAACTGAATCGGGTGATTCAGAGGATTTCAAGAGTGCGAAAGCCTCTATGCGACCCTCTGAAAGCTCTGATCAAGAATTAGAGGAACCATTGTTCACAATAGGTCACTTTTCTCCTAAGAAGGAAGAGGAGAGTATTGAAGACTTAAGGCTAATTCGTAGGTCACAGAGAGCCACAAAAGGCAGACCTCCAAAGAGATTTGCTGATGAGTTTGCTAAGATAGCAGTAACAGCTGTTAAAAGCTCCAAGAAGGTGTTTGAACCTTCAAGTTTCCAAGAAATCCAGGATTTGGATTCAAAGGAAGCTGAGCCATGGTTAAATGCCATGAAGGCTGAGCTTGATTCCTTGGAAAGGAACAAAACATGGGACCTTGTTCCAGTAGTTCCAGGAATGAAACTGCTTGGAAGCAAATGGGTCTTCAAAGCGAAGACAGATCAAAATGGCAAGATAGTCAGACACAAAGCCAGATTGGTAGCCAGAGGTTTTGCACAGGTACCAGGTGAAGACTATCACGAGACCTACTCACCCACCGTGAGGTATGAGAGCATTAGGCTTATGCTCAAGCTAGCTGCAGAAGAGAATCTACACATTAGTCACCATGATGTGAATACAGCTTTTCTGTACGGATCTCTAGATGAATCACTTTATATGCTTCCACCTGATGGCGTACAGGTAAAACAGGGATTTGTTTGTGCTCTGAAGAAGTCCCTTTATGGTCTCAAACAAAGTGCACGGTGTTGGCACACAAAACTCACTGAAGTATTGTTTTCTCTAGGTTTTAAGCAAGGGAAAGCTGATCCATGTGTATTTGTCAAAGAGGAGGGGCAAAAGAAACTGTATTGTTTGTTTTATGTTGATGATCTTTTATTCTTTTGGAAGGATGTCACAATGTACAATAACGCCCTAGCTCAATTGAAAGAGCACTTTGACATGAAAGATCTTGGTGAGGTAAACAACTACCTATCTCTGGAAATAGAGAGAGATCAAGATGGTAACATTCTAGTACACCAGTCACGTAAAATTGCTGATGTGTTAAGCAAACTAAACCTGATGGATGCTAACCCTGTAGACACATCGATGATAACAGGTTATCAGGTAGATGACACTGAAGAAGCATTTTCTGACACTACACTGTACAGAAGTGTGCTAGGCAAGCTAAACTTCATTGCCAGATGTTCAAGACCAGACATTGCTGTTAGCTGTAATTTGCTAAGCAGACAAGTCAACAATCCTACTGTTAAGGATTGGAAAGCTCTGAAACGCATAGCGCGGTATTTGAAAGGCACTATGCATTACAGACTGAGATTTAACAATCAGAAGTCTGGTGGTCTTGAGATATTTGCAGATGCAAGTTTTGGAAATGACACTACAGACAGGAAAAGTACGTCTGGAGTTTGCTATAAGTACAATCAGGGTCTTTTTGATTGGTCATGCAAGAAGCAAACAACAGTTAGCTTAAGTACTTGTGAAGCTGAACTGAATGCACTGTCTTATTCACTTAAGGATTGTGAATGGTTGTTACAATTGTGCAAAGACATGAAAATTCCTGTCAAATGTCCAATCCAGGTTTACCAGGACAACAAAGCATGTTTGGCTTTGCTGAATTCTGAAGGTTGTAAGCAAAGCACGAAGCACTTGCAATTGAAGTTGCAACATGCTAGGGAACGTATTCAGAAGGGACTCGTAACCGTGTCCTATATGCCAGGTAATGAAATTCCTGCTGATGTATTGTCCAAGATTGTATCAAGGGATCAACACTGTACCTATGTGCAGAAGTTGGGTTTGTACTGATATTGTACGAACACGCTGCCCAGTGATGTTCACAGAAAGGGGGAGGATGTTGGTTTCTGCTTCCTTCACTGAGCAGCGAAGTGCTTGTCACAAGACAATGTTTACATTCCACAGTCAAGTGCTGTTGGGTTTTCTCACGGGAAAGGAGACTGGATGTGACGTACACTGGTTTCCTGTTTTTCACTGTTCTTTGCAGTTCAGTGTGTTGTTCTCTCCGTGCTTTAGAGGAGAGAGGATGCTTTTCTCTGCTCCGGCAGAGGCAAGATGTTTTTCTGTAATCTACCAGCTTTGAAGTGTAAATAAAGCAATATAGAGTATGTGGCACGTACTCCTCATCCTTCCGCTGTGCACGGGACACTGCTCATCAACCAACAAAATGTCCTATACAAGTGTATCAAGACAATAGATCCTGTTTGGCTTTGCTGAACTCAGAGAGTTGCAAGCAAAGAACCAAGTACTTGCAGATTAAGCTACATCGTGCAAGAGAGTGTATTCAGAAAGGACTGATTCAGGTGTCCTACATGCCAGGAAATGAAATTCCTGCTGATCTGTTGTCTAAGGTTGTTAACAGAGAACAACTTAAGGTTTACGTACAGAAGTTGCAATTGGGTTGAACCACAGGTACTACAGGTTACACGGAAAGGGGGAGGATGTTAGGATATTTCCGTTCCACCTTAAGAGAGAGCAGGCTTGTGAGTCACTGAGTCTGCGTATTTCCTGTTCTCAGGATGTTTATGTTTGCTATTGCTTTCGTTTTCTCTCTCTGCACCAGAACACGCTAGCAGGCAGTCACGTTTGTTCTTTGTTCTGACCAACGCTGAATAAACATTCTAAATGATACCCTCCTGAGTGCAACTTTTGCTGTGTGAATTCTGCTGACAGAGTGTGCACCAGCCCAAGAATGTGGCAAGCTATTTCTTAGGCTTCGTGTCGCTAATTGCTGATACTGTATCTACGGGAGGTCGATGGATCATCCGGCAGCCGGCTTGGGGGCTCAGATGGTCTTTATCTCCCTGGCAGTATCCCAACAGCTGCTGCCAGCCAATATGGGCTTTGAAGGATATTTTTTTACTGTAGGCCTGTTTATTCTGCTGCATTTCATTGAAATTGCAGAGTTATGAGAAATTGAAAGATAAAGTGCGAGACTGGCTCCATTACTACCAAATAGTGGAGACTTACAAGCTAGATAGGAAAATAGGCTTCCAGGTGGAAAAATCAAAATTGGAAACAGAATTGTTAGAACCCAGAACTAAGAATTTGTCGAAAATGTATAATCTGCTGTTGGAATGGAATACACAGGATGAAACAGTTAAATCAGCTATGATCAAGTGGGCGCAAGACGTGGGTCATAACATTATGTTTTAGGACTGGGAATGGTTGTGGACCACCGGTATTAAATTTACGGCATGTAATGCCCTAAAAGAAAATATTATGAAAATGATTTACAGGTGGTACATGACCCCAGTCAAGCTTGCAAAAATTTACCACTTGCCTGATAATAAATGTTGGAAATGTAAAGAGAATGAAGGTACATTCTTTCACCTTTGGTGGACATGCCCAAGGATTAAGGTCTTCTGGGAAATGATTTATAATGAAATAAAAAAGGTACTTAAATATACCTTTCTGAAGAAACCAGAGGCCTTTCTCCTGGGCATGTTAGACCAATCGGTGTTAAAGAAGGACAGAACATTTTTAATGTATGCCACAACAGCAGCAAGAATACTTATCGCAAAGTATTGGAAGACACAAGAATTACCCACCGTGGAAGAATGGCAGATGAAGGTTATAGACTATATGGGACTGGCAGAAATGACCGGCAGAATCTGTGACCAGGGAAAAGAGACGGCGGAAGAAGACTGGAAGAAATTTAAGTACTATCTTAAGAAACATTGCAAGATTATTGAATGTTAGAACGATGACTTAGAAATTAAGGGGTTTCTAGCTGTAATGATTATGTAATTAAGAAAAGAAAGATTAAAAATTAAATCATAAATTAGGGGAAGGATTTGCTGAATTGGCTTGATTAGAGATTGGAATACAGAGAGGGGAGGTATGAGGAGGTCGGGAAAGTAAGTTATACGACCATAAGGGAATGAAATTATACCTTTTTTTTGTGTATGTATGTTTATCATATTGTTATTTCTGTTTTCTTTTTGTTTCTCTTTTTTGGTTGTTTTTATGTTATATAATTTTTTGAAAACTTCAATAAATATTCTTTAAAAATATATATATTCTGCTGCATTTCAATGTTTGGCTACTTTCGGACCTAGTTGTAAAGTACCTTGAGATTCCCACATAATAGGTTGCAGGTAAATACTCTAAAAATAAGAACTCCCCCCCCATCATGTCACAAAGTCAATTGACACAGAGCCTAAAATAATGCCAACGAGCTCTTCTACCTGGAAGTGCAACATCAGCCCTTAAACACATCAGCATGATGTGCAGTTGTCACACGGCTACGACTCATAAGCCATGAATGCAGGTCTGAATAGTGCCCCTTTGGAAACCCCCACCCTCCATGCAGAAAAAAGAGCATCTGCCCCTGAAATCCTTTCAGTATAAAGTGTATGAATGACAGGCAGCTAAAAAACTGTCTCCTCGGCTATTTGGCTCATGTGTCTCATTGAACACTTTGTGGGAGAGCTTGCTTGCAGATAGGGATAGCGCACGGTTGGAGATCCTTTTATTTGTAATTGCTCTGGTTGCTTAGAAGGGTAGTTGGCGGATGAAGTTAATCAAGTCAACTTTAATTGTTTAACCTGCCAGAAAAAGGGCCAGTTTAAAACAGCGGCTGTCTAGTTCACAGAGTTCCTAAACAAGCATGCATGGAAACACCGGTTTCTAGAATAACTGAAATGTGCTTCATTTGCAACTAAGTAGAGCCTCTCTGCTAATGCAGAGCACAATCCACAGCTTCAGGCAAGGCCATTTATATACCCAGAATCCAGAGCAGCCTTTTCTCATACGCCTCTGAAGTACCACCACTGCAACACCAGCGCTTGGCCTTCTGGCACCTGCAGGCTAGGGAAAGAGCTCTTTAGCACCCTGGGGTGGAGCTCCTTCTCAGCAATAGCACTGTCTGCTCATTCCCAACTTCTTCAACCAGTGCCTCTGTGCCTTCTGTAAATGTCTGGAGTAAATGTCTAGCAGGAAGTGTCTGTCTTCTCCAGGACGTTGAAATACTGAAGAAGGCGCCCAATAGCCCTAAGACGGGGGCGGAAACAGTACTTAAGGATGATCAAGCATTGCCTATGAAGGTCCAGGAGCTTGAAGAAAAACTCCAGCCATTGCCTGCAATACTCCAGGAGCCGCAAGGAAGAGGTATTTTTGAGAATCCTGTCTTCACAAATTCCGGGGACATGGCCATCCCAGTGTTAAGGTGGGGAGGTGGGGTTGGGAGTTTGCAGATAAGAGTCCAAAGTTAAAAATGTAAAGGCTAATGGAATTCTATTTAAAAATCAAAAGTCGCTGTGGTGATTCAACTTATAGTGTGAGACAAAAGACAAGATGGAAAAGAAAAGATAAGGAAGAGAGAAAAGAGATAGAGAGAAAAAGAAGAAAGAAACACAAAAAATCCTATTGAAAATGGTTTGTCTGTTTGTTCAGAAAAGAGAAGGAAAAGAAAAAAAAACATTGTAATAAGTAAATAGAAAAAGGGGGGAGTGGGGATGGAAAAGTAGATATATATATATAGAATTCTTGAATGAGAAATTTAAAAAAAAACTTTTTTAAAAAAAGAGAAAAATGAGTAATAATAATGAAAATGAGTAAATGAGTAAGAAGTGAATAGAAATGGATGAATAATGAGTAATAATGTATTAATAAAAAAGGGAGGGTTGTATGTATAAATAAAGGAGGAGGAGGAGGAGGAGGAGGAGGAGGAGGAGGAGGAGGAGGAGAGAGAGAGAGAGAGAGAGAGAGAGAGAGAGAGAGAGAGAGAGAGAAGGGAACAAGTAAAAGGGGCAGTTTGAATTCTCCCGTGGGACCCCCAGGGCTTGGTGTCGGGTCCCTAGATTGGGGCTGAGGCGGCGGTTCCAGGAAATGGGCTCCAGTGGTTCAGGCCGCCTACCTGGGTTCATAGGGTTCTAAAATATTGATAAGAAATGGACTGAAAATAAACTAAATAATATAAAGCATGGTTTTTGCTGTGCCCCCCTGCACTGGCAGGGGAGGGTCCACGCCGCGTAATATATTGATTATTGATCAGTAATATATTGATTACTGATAACTGATTATATGGATAGCATAGGGGTAGCCCTTCTTCCTTGCCTCATTGGGTCACTCAGAGTGGTGATCGGGCCCCACGTTGGGCGCCAATATATTCAATATATATCCATATATGTTCGCACATAATCAAGGCTTACAGTATTTTATAATCCATTTTGAATCAAAGGGAAGCTGTGCCTTAGCTAATTGCAAACTGCTTGAAACAGCAAAGTTAGGAGCCGACCTTTCCCCTACAAACATCCGTGTACCCTGGACAAGGGGAAGACGTGAATCAGAGATTCTGGTACAAAATCCCCTCAGATACAGGCTAAATTATTCCACAGTACAGGAAGAGCAAAACCGCAAAATGTCCAAGCTCCCTGTCCTGTCATAACTAGGGGAAAGGTTAGACAGAGCGTCACTGCAAGCATCGGAAAGCAGAACTAGAACCCTGTGCTTGACCAGTGCTTGACCAGGGTTGGGTAGCGTGACAAGAGCTTGCTGATTGGCTGATTCTCGCTGACAATATTGTGAGTCCCTCCTGATTGTCTCGTGATCTATGATTTGCTGTGATCTGCTCAGGTATAAGACCTCTGGATTTCTGTCAATCGGGGTCCCAGTTCCTTTTGGAAGAGATTCCAAACTGGGTCCTTATTGCCTGGCAATAAACTTCACCTTCTTATTCTCAATTGCTGAGTCTGCCTGATCCTTATTTTGACACCAAGCGAGTACCCACTTGCGTTCACTTGCATCATTTGGTGCCGTGCTCGGATCATACAGGCCAGTAGGGTATTTTTTTTACCCAAAAAGAGCCTGCCCAGTTCTTGGGTGGGGGAACGCGTCGGGGGACCTTGTTTCGCTCCAGGCGCCAATCGGACATCATTTCCGAAGGAGGGGGGCAATCGCCTTCGGCGCGGACTCCCGGCAAGACGGAGGCAAGGACCGAGGGAGAATCTGAACGTGAGCCAACAGGAAAGGCGCGCCACGAAAGGAACTCACGGTGAGTTGAGATAATAATGAGTGCTTGATCACTACTCTGAGCGACCCACTAGTAACCTCCCGTTAAAGGGAAAAGGATTGCCAAAAGGGAAAGGGAGGAGAAGCTGGGTGAGCCAAAGGGAGGAAAAAGGTTCTGCAGGAAAAGGTTAAGAAAAAAAAAACACAAAACAGCTGTGTGTGTGTTTCTCTGCCAAAGTTGTTTCGCCGCAGGCAAAGGGGGGCGAAAAGGGCTGTGTGTGTATGATCGAATGAAAGAGTGTCCCGGGACTTGTGGTTGAATGAGTAAGGACTGTGTTAAATAGGAAGAGTGTTCGGGGAAAAAAAAGAAGGATTGTGAGTAAGCGGAGAAGGACTTTAGGAAAGTGAAGGGGCGGACTTCCGGTTTGGGTCGCGGACAGTGAGGAAGCGCAGAAAGTCCCGCTTGGGCTTTTTGAACAACGCGGAAGCTTGGGGGAGTCGCAAGGGCACTGCGCACCCCAAAAATCCCAAGGGGGAGACCCTTGGGGGATAGGCCACCCAGCAGCGTGGGAGCGGTTTCGCCGTCTCTTCGGGTTGTTTCTATGGGAGAGGACTCGAGGACGACGAGACCGTGAGCACAAACGGGAGAGCACCGACTCCGCGTTGTGATGCCTCTAGCTTCAGCTGAAAAAAGTGACGAATTTCCATAAAGATAAGAATGGATTCTTCAGTGTGTCTAGCTTCTTTTTAAAAGCGAAGGATTTGGAATTGATCTGGGAGAACCCTGGATGTCTTTGGATTCTTATTTGGAGTCCATCGGGCGGAGGATTTAAAATGGCGCAGGATACAAAGTCGCAGGAATGAAGAAGGGAGTTTCTGTCAGTCTGACTGAGTGAGTACAGACCGAGAACCCACAGCAACAGAGCTGAGGGCAATTTTATGGCGATACTGTAAAGCGCAAGTAATAAAGAAGATGCCAATTGGAAGTTTCTTTTTCTAGTTAACCTCGCTTATGCTGTTTCTCCTGCCCTCTTCTTGTGTTTCTTGCCCTCCATTTAAGAAAAGCTTACAGTTTGTGAAGAACTGACGGCAAAAAACTTTAGGACAGACATTTTAGAAGTGGAGGCAGAGTGAATGGTGTGTACAGACCCCCGAAAGACTTCTTAAAGAGACTTATTCCTTGCATATATTACTTATTTGCTCCTTTTTTTTCCTTTTCTCCTCCTTCACTACGCCAAGACCTGGACTATTAAGCTCATGAACTCCCCCCCAATACGGATTGCTAAGCTTATTCCAAGCTTCTCCTCTTTGTCTTTTGGATATTTGGACATCTTTTTTTTTCTTCAGTTTCCCTTTTTGGGGTTTTTCTCAATAGAGCAGTATTAAAACAAACGGTACGTCGCCAGAGTTCTTCTGCGGGTCTATATCTTTTCCTTTCTTTTGGATGTTGGATTGAGCCGACAAGCGGCTGAAGAGAACAGAATTGTTGAGGCTCAGATGGAAAGACCCTGGTGGAGCCCAATTTCTGAATCCTCCTCTTTTTCTTTCTCTCTTTTTTCTCTTTTTGCCCCTTTTTCTTTTTTCTTTTCCTTTTTGGATATATTGTTGGCTATAACTACAATTATTTAGGCATAACTATTTGGTTTATTTGGTCATAATTGAGTATAACTTTGGGGGGAAATTAATATTGTTACCAAAATATTCTCACAGTCTCTGGGACAATTTTTAGAATTAATTAGATATAGCAGGGTTACTTGACTATTTAACTATTTGTTTAGCTGTTTCTACAGTGGGATATCCAAAGCCACCAATTGGTGGTAATTGGTGGCAATAGTTTAAAATCTGCTGTCGGGCTCTGAGATTGGAAGGATTAATGGGAATTTTTGTCTGCTCTCTCCCTCTCATAGGTATATATGTAGAGCAATTGAATTAAGTTAGGTGATAGTATTGGTATAGCAGAAGACTCTAGGCCAAGACCCCGGTTTTTTTCTCTAAGTGTGTTTGGAAATTGATCTCAAAGTTGGGTAAAAGGAACCATCTGAAGTTTACAAAAAATAATCTTCATTTCCTGTTTTGGGGATTCAAGAAAAAAGATTGTGAGCCCTTTAAGGGAGAGACCTGTCTGGAAATGTCGGGGAGAGATGGGAAAAAAGGGGGAGGGACCCCAGGGGAAAGGAAGTCATCCCGCCAAGAAGAAACTAAAGAAATTAAAGATTTAGACATTCTATGGTTAAAAATAAAAGAGGAATTTTTTTAAAAAAATATTTATTAAGAATTTTTATAAGAAAAAAACATAAATAACAAACAACATTGCTTATGTCATACACAAAATTTCATAACTCGTTTGGACTTCCTCGCGTCTCCCGCTCCCATTTACATTGTTAAAAATTTTTTTCAAGCAAATTATCATCTTGTTTACAATCTTATATCCACTCGTTTCAATATAATCTGATAGTTCTCCCAAAGGATTTGTCTTTTCCTTAATCTCACTTATCATCTAATTTCAATCTAGTTTTGTGGTGGCCAATTATTTATGATCAAGCATCCTTCTTAACATTCAATCAAATTACAATATTTTTGTAAATAAGTTTTAAATTTCTTCCAATCTTCTTCCATCCTTTCTTCTCCCAGGTCTCGGATTCTGCCGGTCATCTCTGCCAGTTGCATATAGTCTATCAGCTGCATCTGCCATTCTTCCAGTGTGGGTAGATCTTGAGTCTTCCAATTCTTGGCAATGAGTATCCTTGCTGCTGTTGTTGCATACATAAAAAATGTTCGGTCCTTCTTTAACACCCCCTGGCCGACAATACCCAAGAGGAAGGCCTCTGGTTTCTTGGTGAAGGTATACTTAAATACCTTTTTCAGCTCATTATATATCATTTCCCAGAAGGCCTTCACTTTAGGGCAGGTCCACCAGAGGTGAAAGAATGTTCCTTCATTTTCCTTACATTTCCAACATTTATTATCAGACGAATGGTATATTTTGGCAAATTTAACTGGGGTCATGTACCATCTATATATCATTTTCATTACATTTTTCTTCAAAGCATTACATGCAGTGAAGTTCAGCCCAGTGGTCCACAACCTTTCCCAGTCCTCAAACATAATGTTATGCCCAATATCCTGTGCCCACTTTATCATAGCAGATTTAACCAGTTTGTCTTGTGTATTCCATTTTAACAGCAAGTTATACATTCTTGATAGTACCTTAGTCTTTGGTTCTAACAGTTCTGTCTCCAACTTCGATTTCTCCACCTGGAACCCTAATTTTTTGTCATTTTTAAAAACTTCTTTGATCTGGGCGTAATGTAACCAGTCTCGCACTTTACCCTCCATTTTCTCCAAACTCTGCAATTTCCAATTGTCACCGTCTTTTTCTAATATTTCCCAATATTTTGGCCATTTGGCCTCCATATTGGGTCTTTTTCGGGCCTTGGCTTCCAGAGGGGACAGCCACCTCGGAGTTTTGTTTTCCAATAAGTCTTTATATTTTGTCCAGACATTAAATACTGCTTTCCTGACAATATGGTTCTTAAAGGCCTTATTGATCCCAACTTTATCATACCATAAATATGCATGCCAGCCAAAAGCATTGTTAAAACCTTCCAAATCCAACACATCAGTGTCTTCAAGAAGTAGCCAGTCTTTTAGCCAGCAGAAAGCTGCGGCTTCATAGTACAGTTTTAAGTCTGGCAGGGCGAAGCCCCCTCTTTCTTTCGCATCAGTTAATATCTTAAACTTAATTCTGGGCTTTTTGCCCTGCCAGACAAATTTAGAAATATCTCTCTGCCACTTCCGGAAACACTCCGTCTTGTCCACAATTTGCAATGTTTGAAACAAAAACAACATCTTTGGCAATACATTCATCTTAATAGCAGCAATTCGGCCTAACAAAGAAAGCTTCAATTTTGACCAACTGTCCAAGTCTCTCTTAATTTCAGACCAACATTTTTTATAATTATCCTTAAATAGACTCAGATTTTTTGCTGTTATGTTTACCCCTAGGTACTTTACTTTTTTAACCACAGTTAGTTCTGTTTCTCTCTGAAACCGTTCTGACTCTGTATCTGTTAAGTTTTTCCCCAACACCTTGGTTTTCTGTTTATTTAGTTTAAATCCCGCCACCCGACCAAAGTCTTGAATCAGTTGTAATACTCTTTTTGTACTAGATTCTGGCTCCTGCAAAGTCAGGACTAGGTCATCTGCAAAAGCTTTAAGTTTATATTGTTTCGCTCCGACCTGAATCCCTTGCACCAACCGGTCCCCTCTAATCCTATTCAAGAGCACCTCCAGGACCGAAATGAATAACAAAGGGGAAATCGGGCAGCCTTGTCGTGTACCTTTTTCAATTTTAAACTCTTCTGTAACCACATTGTTAACTATCAATTTTGCCTTCTGCTCTGAGTATATTGCATCAATCCCATTCTCAAAACCCCGTCCCACTCCCATTTCTTTTAAATTTCCCTTCATAAATTTCCAAGAGATATTATCGAAGGCCTTCTCCGCATCTATAAAAATTAACACTGCTTTTGTATTTATGTTTGTTTGCAAAAGTTCCAAAATGTCAATGATGTTCCTTGTGTTGGCAAACATATGTCTACCTGGGAGAAAGCCTGCCTGATCTTTATGAATTACTTCATTTAAGACTCTTTTAAGTCTGCTTGCCAAAATATCTGCAAATATTTTATAATCCACATTTAAAAGGGAGATGGGACGGTAATTCATAAGTTGTGTCTTCTCAGTTTCCGTTTTTGGTATCAATGTGATGAAAGCTTCCTTCCACGATTCCGGCGCCTTCTTTCCCTCCATAATTTCGTTGCTGACCTCCATCAATGGTTGTATCAAATAATCTTTTAATGTCTTATAATACTTGGAGGTCAAGCCGTCTGGCCCTGGAGATTCGCCCAATTTCATGTTCTGAATGGCTTGTTCAATCTCTTGTCGTGTTATTTTGCTGTTCAGGAGTGATCTATTTTCTTGTGAAAGCTTTTTAAGTCCATTTTTTTCCAAAAATTGTTTAATCTCAGCCTCATTCTGCGGCCCTTGAGTATAAAGTTTTTTGAAATATTTCTGAAAACACTTTCTAATCTCCACGGGGTTCTGAATGTTTCTTCCTTCAATTTCCAAATTTGTGACTACATTTAACTTTTGTCTCTTCTTCAACTGCCAAGCCAGCAGTTTCCCACATTTATTTGCTGATTCGAAAGTTTTTTGTCTCATTAATTTGATCTTCCATTCTATTTCCTGGTTCATCAGTTTAGAATATTGTGCCTGATGGAGTTTAATTTCTCTCAGAATCGGCTGTGACTTCGGATTTGATCTTAACTTCTTCTCTAACTCTTTAATTTTCTCCAAAATCTTGTCTTTCCTCTCATTTTGTGTTCTTTTTTTAACAGCATTCTGTTGTATCAAGAACCCCCTCATCACAGCCTTGCTTGCGTCCCAAATGATTCTTTTTTCCACCGTAGTGCTCATGTTTATCTCAAAATAGTCCTTCAAAACTTTTTGGGCCTTCTTGATAATCTCCTGATCTCTAAACAAATTGTCATTCATCTTCCATCTAAAGGAACCGGTTGGTAGAAATGTCATGTCCATTTTCAGTGCATTATGGTCGGAGCAGGTCTTTGGGCAGATTTCCACTTTCCTGACCTTGGGTGCCAGACCTCTAGTTATCCATATTTGGTCGATTCTTGTCCAAGTCAGCTGGGCTTCAGAGAAGAATGTTCCTTCTTTTCCCAAGGGGTTCTTCGTTCTCCAAATGTCAATCCAATCCATATTGTCTGTCATTTCAAAAAATGTCTTTGGTAGTCTGCCATCTTTTGTAACATTTTGGCTTTGTGACTTATCCATGTAAGTTGATACGACTCCATTCATGTCTCCCATCATAATGATGTTGTCATAGTCCAGATACTCCAGCATAGTCTCATGCAACTTCTTATAAAATTCCGATTTTCCTTCATTTGGTGCATAAATTCCTAATAGCAGAATCTTCTCTCCTTGGTGTTGTATTTCGATTGCCAAAATTCTTCCATGTTCATCTTTAAATAGAAATTTAGGTGACAGGCTCTCTTTTGCATAAATCACCACACCTCTCTTCTTTACTGTGTCTGAAGATATAAATTCCTGACCAAGTCTTTTATTTATTAACACTTTTCTATGGAGCCTAGTCACATGTGTTTCTTGTAGGCAAATAATGTCCAATTGTTCCTTTTTTAATATATGAAAAATTTTCCTCCTTTTTTCCGGAATATTGCAGCCATTTATGTTCCAACTCAACAGTTGCAGAGACATCCTGAATAAATCTGGTTATTTTTCTGGGGGTGGTACCTTGTTGGCTGGGTCTTCAGAATCCGAGGGTGCCGGTGCCTCTGGTGCTCCAGGCCCTGAAGGTAATTCAAGTCCTTTTTGAAGGTCCTCTCCGTACACGTTTAGAAATTTGTCTCTATCTTCCAATGTTCTAATTTTAATCTTCTTCCCTCTGAAAGTAAAAGATAGTCCTTGAGGAAAGTCCCACCTAAAGATGATTACGTTGCTCCTCAGCAGTCTTGCTAGTTCCAAGTACTCAGATCTAAGATCCAAAAGTTGTTTAGGAATGTCCTTGTAAATTTCAATTCTTTTGTCCAAAATGACCAGTGACTTTCCGTAATGCAGGCCCAGGATCTTGTCCCTTTCCTCCTTTGATCTCAATGTTATCAAACAGTCTCTGGGTTTGTCTTTCTTTGTAAGTCTTCCAAGTCTGAAAGCTGATACAATTTTAAAGTCTTTTTCTTCTAAGTTCCAAAACTTGGAAAATATTTTGGTCAGAAACTCAGCTAAGTTGTCTTCTTCCACTTCTGGGACCGACCTTATCCTAAAATTAGTCTCCCTGTTCCGTAATTCAATCATAGAAAGGTAGGTCTGGTGTTCTCCTACTTGTTTACTGAGTGGTCTCACCTCTTTTTCTAACTTTCCAAGTCTTTGGCTGGTATCTTCAGCCAATTTCCGATTTTCACCTGTAGCCTCCTTCAATTCTCCAATTGCTTGTGCATTCTGTGCCACTTGTCCAGTTAATCTATTTAGACATTCTGTGTTTTGATCGATTTTAAATGTTTGCTCATCAGCTTTTTTATCCAAGGATTCAACTCTCTTGTCCAAAGATTCCAATTTTTCATAGATTTTCTCTAAAATAGAAACAGTTGTTCCAGAGGCCATATCTTCCAATTGTAATTCCTCAGTTTCTCCTTCTCCTGCCCTTGGCAAGGATGCAGCTTCTTCCTCAGAAAGTAAAATAGGCACAGACGATCTACGTGGCTGTAAGGCTGTGGCTAAGGTTGTTTGTCTAGTTCTTACTCTATGTTCCTTTTCTTTGGACTCCTTTTCTTTAGGCTCCTTTTTTCTTGCACCACTCATTCCAAAGTTATCTAAAAGTCAAGGTCAGGCTGAGTTGTTTCCCATGAGAAAGAGACGGCCCAGATGGTAACAGTCAAACAGGAGGCCGGGAAAAAGAAAGTAAAACAATTCCACTGCTGTAAATTCCAAAACCTCTAGGGGGAGCTTAAAAAGTCTTTCGGGAAGAGATCAATTCCAATAAAGTTCATAAAATCAAGATTAATGTCCAGGAACCTTCAAGTAATAAATTTTAGCAGAGTTGGTATTAAATAAATACAATGTCTCAAATAGTGCTTGCTGGTATTCCAAATGATGCCTCAAAGTAGCAATTCCAGACCCCTCAGATTGTTTCCAAGTTTAAATTCAAAGTATCCAAATCTGCAAGCTGACTGCTACAGTTACTCAGGCAGTTCCAGCACCTGGGTTTTTAACTTAAGTTGTAATTCCAATAGGAGAAGATGTCACAGTCCAAATTAGCAACACAAAATCCAATGCTTACAGTCCTATTCTGCTTCAAAGGAGGTTCAATGGATGCTCAGATCCATTAGGTTAAAAGTTCACTCTCTGCCTCCACACCTCCTGCTCTTTGCTTTGAAGTTCAGTAGCAGCGGAAGACGGACTTCCTTTTTTTCGTCAATCCGCTTTCAGCCAAATTCCGTTGCTTTTTAGAGCTTTAAAAATTTTTGAAAGTCCTTATTACTCACAGATTGTTGCTTTCCGAAACGTAGATTCAGGAAGAAAGGTCAGCGCTCACCGGCAACAGCTTCGCGGCTTCACTCCGTTGACTGCGGAGCGACCCTCAGCGCCGCTACCCCCTCCGCGATCCGGAGCCCCTTACGGGGTTCCTTCAACGTTTTGGGGGCAGCTCCTGGCGCCCACCGGGTCCCAAGACCGCAGGCTTCTGCCGCCTGTGGTTTTCCGATGTGGGTCTCCGCTTCGCCGTAGCGGACGACCCGTTTCAACGGAGCTTCCCTCTCCTGTTTAGAAGAGGGCAGCCATTACCGTTCGCGCCACCTCCGGAAGTGAAAATAAAAGAGGAATTTAAACAAAACGAAATACACATGGAAAGCAAATTGGGAGAAGTGCAGGAGATGATTGATAAAAAGATAGAGGGGGCAGTTGGAGAACTTTCAATTAAGATCCAAGAACTGTCAGCCAAATCTAAAATAATTGAGGAATCTAACAAAAAAATGCAGAGAGAGATGAGAGAACAGAAAAAGAGACAATAAAAATTAAAGAGGAAATGAGAGAGGTAAGCAAAACGCAAGACAGGATTTGGGACAACTTAGCTATGACAGAAATGCGACAGAAACAGCTCCATTTAAAATTCAGGGGAGTTGGTGAGGAAATGAATGAAGACATAAAAGGAAAAATGACCAAGGAATTATCCAAGTGGTTGGGAATAAAGGAAGAAGAGGTGGCCTTCTCTATAGAGAATGCGTTTAGAATAAAGATGAGACCGCAACAAATAAAGTCAAAGAAACTCCTTGGAGACTGTCTAGTGATTTTCAACTCAATAGAGATGAAAAATTTAATTCTGAAAACGAGCTACCAAAAAAAAAAAATAATCGATGGTAGGCCCATTATTATCTATAAAGAAATACCAGTAAGATTGTTACGCAAAAGAGAAGGGTACAGACAAGTGGTAGGCGTTTTAAAAAGAAATGATATACAATACAGATGGGAGTTCCCTGAAGGGATCGCCTTTTTCTATAAAGACAAAAAATTTAAGTTGATGGATACTCAAGAGGTGGAGAAATTTCTGAGAAGGTTTGAGAAGGAGCTTGGTAAGGCAGAGATTAGGCTGAGGGACAGGGAGGGAGGTAAGGAGGAGAGAGAGAGAGGGAAGGAGAGGGGATGGGAGAAAGATGGGAAGGAAGAGTATGAAGAAGTTGAAGAGGAAGAAGCCGTGGTGGGAGAAGATGCGGCAGAAGAGGAGGAGCTCTCAGGGAGCAGAGGTTCTAGATTATAAGTTTGGTAACCCGACTAGAGATATATAAAAGCTAAAAGCTAAAAATAGCACCATCGTTGAAATTTCTGTCCTGGAATGTGAATGGGCTAAATGAAAAACTTAAAAGGAATAAAATTGAGAAGGCTTTGAAAAATAAGAACTATGACGTGATCTGTTTTGAAGAGACACATATAGCCAAAAAACACAAACATATTTTGATAAACAAAAGATTAGGGGTGGAGTTTATTAATTCAGAAGTAAATAAAAAAAAGGAGTAGTTGTTTACGCCAAGGAAAAATGGGACCCCATATTAATTTGTAAAGATGATGAGGGAAAAATATTGGGAATACAACTCAACCCTCAAGGGGGGAAAATCAATGTGGTAACGGTTTATGCCCCAAATACAAATAAAGCAGAGTTTTTTTGAAAAATTGGAACAAATTTTGTTAGAATTAGAAAATCACAAATTAATCCTGCTTGGAGACATGTACGGTGTACCATTGCCAGAAATCGACAGAAGTGGAAAGAAGGGGAAATTGAATCAAGGGAAGCTCCCGAGATCATTTAACAATCTTGAGGAGAATTTAGATTTAATTGATATATGGAGGCATAAAAACCCTTTAACAAAGCAGTTTACACACTTTTCAGAACCCTACCAGAGTTGGGGCAGAATTGATCAGATTTGGGTATCAAGAGTACTATCGACAAGAATAACGAAATGCGAAATACAGCCTAGAACCCTATCTGACCACTGCCCAATAGTTTTGGAAATAAAACGTGAAACATCGGGTCCATATAGGTGGAGGATGAATGAATATCTATTTGAAATTGAGGAGGTGACTGAAAAGGCTAAAAGTACCCTGAAAAGCTATTTTGACTTAAATTTGAACAAAGATACACCAATTAATATAGTTTGGGATGCTAGCAAGGCAGTACTAAGGGGTTTTTTAATACAACAAAATAACTACAGAAGGAAATTAAAAGAACATAAGAAAGAAGAAATTATTACTCAGCTAAGAGATTGTGAGAAAAAAATAATAAACCCGGGAGATGAAAGGATTAAACAAACATGTAAAATGTTGCAATCACAATATTCAGCATTACTAAACCAAGAAGTAGAATGGAGAATTAAATCCATGAAGCAAAAATATTTTGAATCAGCAAACAAAACGGGGAGGCTATTGGCGTGGCAATTAAGAAAAAGCAAAAAGCAAAATGTGATTAATGAAATAATATTGGAAGATACGATAATAGAAGACCCAGATGAAATAGGAAAAAAGTTTCTCCAATTTTATGAAAATATGAAAAGTTGTATGAAAAAGGAGACGAAGATAATTCAGAAATAGAAAAATACTTGGAAGAGTGCAGAGGGGAATACTTAACTGACGAAGAAAGAGCTCAATTAAATAAGAGGATTACAACGGATGAGATTAAAGAGGCTATTAAGAAGATGAAACCTGGGAAAGCACCTGGACCGGATGGATTGTCGTCAAAGTACTATAAGATATTGGGAGAATATCTTGCTCCGGTGCTTAGTGAAGTTACTAATGATATTTTACAAGGAGGGAAGATCCCCGATTCATGGAAAGAGGCACACATTACACTAATACCAAAAACGGATACCGAAAAAACGGATATAAGAAATTATAGGCCGATATCGCTGCTCAACAGTGATTATAAAATCTTCGCAGATATTTTAGCGAACAGACTCAAGAAGTACTTAACGAAATCAATTCATAAAGATCAAGCGGGATTCCTCCCTAACAGGCAATTAAAAGATAATGTACAGCATATATTAAACATTATTGAGTATTTAGATCTTAAGATAGACACTCCTGCGGCGCTAATTTTTATCGATGCGGAAAAGGCTTTTGATAATGTTTCTTGGAAGTTTTTATTACAATGTATGAAAACAGTAGGAATAGAAGGACCTTTTTTGGAAGGCATAAAAGCAATATATTCAGGCCAAAGGGCTAAGCTGATTATTAACAACAATCTTTCCAGTTCTTTTACTATTGCGAAAGGCACAAGACAGGGATGTCCGTTGTCTCCCCTTTTATTTATTATGGTTTTGGAAATAATCGCAAATAAAATAAGGAAAACATCCAAAATAAGAGGTATAAGAATTGGAGAAAAAGAATACAAATTAAAGGCTTATGCCGACGATTTGGTACTGTCATTAGAGGACCCAATAGAAAGCGCCAGTAATGCTTTAGAGCTGTTAGAGGAATTCGGTAAACTGTCTGGGTTTAAGTTAAATAAAAAAAACACTAAAATCTTAACAAAGAATCTGGCCGAAGATGTAAAAAACCAGCTGGAGCAAAAAACAGGTATTAAAGTGACGAAAAGGGTAAAATACCTGGGAATATGGATCTCCCCGAAAAACATAAATTTAGTAGAAGATAACTACACTAAGGTCTGGAAAGAAATTAAGAAAGACCTAGATATTTGGAACAGGTTGAAACTATCCTGGACTGGAAGGATGGCCGCGATTAAGATGAGTATTCTTCCAAGATTATTGTTTTTATTCCAGAACATCCCGGTAATTAGAGGTACGGCATGCTTTAAGAATTGGCAAAAAATCTTAGCTAAATTTATATGGCAAGGGAAAAGGGCAAGAATTAAATTTAAACTCCTCACGGATCTAAGAGAAAGAGGGGGTTTTGCAGTTCCGAACTTAAAGCTTTATTATGAAGCTGCCTGCCTCTGTTGGATAAAGGAATGGGCCATTTTAAAAAACACAGATTTACTAGACCTAGAGGGCTTCAACCATAGGCGCCGACTCCATGGGGCCTGAGGGGGCCCGAGCCCCCTCAAAAATTCGTTTGGGGGGGCTCTGCCCCCCCAATAATTTAAGAAAATTATTACCGTAAATTTCGCTCTATAACACGCAGATTTTTTCTCCTAAAAAGTAAGGGGAAATGTCTGTGCGTGTTATTGATCGAATGTGTGGTCCCTGGAGCTGACTCGCCGGAGCGCAGGAGCAAAAATAGGCAAAAATCAGGCAAAAATAAGATCGGGCGGGCGGGCGGAGGGAAGGCGGAAGCTGCTGCTTTCCTGCATTCTGCCTCAGGGTCTTACTGCCCACCCGCTTCTGTTGCTGCGTTTGCTCAAACTCAACAAAGAGCAGGGAATCCCCTGCCCTCTTGGCAAGCAGAGGGTTAAGGAAAGGATCGAGTCCTTCCTTCTAATTCTTTCCTAGTCACACTGCGTGCAGGCTCCAGCCCACCACCTCCTCCTCTCCGTGCTCTAGGGACTCGCAGGTGGGAGAGAGAGAGAGAGGGCTGGCTTGGGGGGGGGGGACTTTTGCCTTCCTTTCCTCCCCCCCACCCCGTTAAACTCCTCCCCTGCATTCTTAGCCAGCTGCTTCTCCGCACACCCCTCTTGTGCTTCTTGTCCCTTCTGTGTTTTTCCTTCCCTCCCCATTTAAAATGTGGTGACAAAGCACGGATCCACATGGATCCTCAGGATTTTTGCATTGGGTCACTCCAAATTCACCATCAGATCACATTACATGTCCATGGCTACATCTTGCACCAAAAAAATCACGCACCCACTGTTGCCTGGGGCTGCAATGGTGCAAAAACGTGGTTACAAAGCACGGATCCACATGGATCCTCAGGATTTTTGCATTGGGTCACCCCAAATTCACCATCAGATCACATAGCATGTTCATGGCTACATCTTGCACCAAAAAAATCACGCACCCACTGTTGCCTAGGGTCACAGTGGTGCAAAAACGTGGTTACAAAGCACGGATCCACATGGATCCTCAGGATTTTTGCATTGGGCTACTCCAAACTCACTGTCAGATATTAAAAATCTTTATAAAATAGAGAATTAAATACATACAGAATGTTAAATTTTCAGTTTTGAAATATTAGTACTAGTTTAGTACTGTATTTCTATATTACTATAGTACTGTATTAGTTATTTTCAAATACTTAAATATTTTTAGGGTGTAAGACCCAATTAAAGCCCGTTATTTACATACAGTATTACAGTATTTACATACAGTATTAGGCATACTGTATTAACTTTATTAACTGTATTAAAGCATTAACTTTGAGATATTATTTTTATTTAATGAACCCTCAGCCTTATTCAAAGTAAGCTTAAATTAGCTATTTCACTTATTAATCAAAGTGCTATTACTGTGCGACAGCAATATTTTATGTTTTATTCTTTTAATGATAGCTTAGGATTTATTTAAATATCATTTCAGTCTTTTCAGAGCTATATATTCACTGCTCTGTAATAGTCTATAAGCATAATTGTTACTGTAAATTAAATTAGCTTTTTACGAAAATACCATGCGTGTTTATGTTTTGTTTCTTTTTTCAAAGCCAAAAAGTGTTTCAGGCTTGTCGAGTTTCCCGGAGTGTGGAGTTATAGAGAGTCGAGTTTTCGGGGTTCTAATGTTGATCATATGACTCTAAAATACTTTTTAAAAACTTTAAAACTCACTAATTTTCATCTAAAATTTAGAAAACTTCCCGGGGCAGGACCCCGGTATGGGCCCCCCCAATATTTTTTATAAGTCGGCGCCCCTGGCTTCAACATCAGATTTGGCTGGCATGCCTATCTGTGGCATGACAAAGAAAAAGTCCACAAAGGCTTCTCTAACCATATCATTAGAGGTTCGCTACTTGAAGTCTGGAACAGGAATAAAAAGCTTATTGAAAAAGATACCCCCTGGTGGCTCTCACCAATCGATATCTTAACAACTAAAAAATTAAATTTGGAATGTGAAAGATGGACGTACGAAGATCTCCTAGTTAAATCAGAAAGGGGATGGAAAATTAGACCATATGAAGAGTTGAAAGATAAAGTAGCTGGATGGATACAATTTCATCAAATTAATGCGCTGTGGTATGACCATAAAAAAACAGGGATGAGTGAAAAAAAGTCCAGATACCAGGTGGAAATCTTAGAAAGTAATACTAAACTTCTATCCAAAATGTATAACCAACTGCTAGACTAGGAAACTAAAGATGAAGAGGTGAAAGGAGTCATGGTCAAATGGGCCAGAGACCTTGGATATAACCTGGAATATGACAGATGGGTAAAACTTTGGAAGAGAGGTATGAAGTTCACAGCATGTGCTGCCCTCCGAGAAAATATGGAGAAAATGATGTATCGTTGGTACATCACCCCGGCAAGACTGGGGAAGATGTACAAAACCGGAGACAGCACATGCTGGAGATGTAAAACTAAAGAAGGAATTTTTTTTCCACATGTGGTGGACATGTGACGAGGTGAAAAGATTTTGGGGACAAATTTATGATGAGTTAAAGAAAATACTGAAATACACCTTCCCCCAAAAACCTGAAGCGTTCCTCTTAGGTATGATCGGAGAGGAGATCAAAAATGAAGACCAAACTTTCTTTCAATACGCAACGGTGGCGGCCAGGATTTTATTAGCGCAAAACTGGAAAACCTCTAACACCCCCACCGTTAGAGAATGGCAAATGAGACTATTTGAGTATATAGAGTTAGCGAGAATGACACAAAGAATCAGGCATCAAAAAAATGTAAAGTTAAAGAACGATTGGAATAAATTTTTAAGTTATATTGAAGTTAATTTGGGAATTACCAAAATCACAGTGGACGGAATCTAAAACCTGCAATGTATAGAGTTAATACAATACAACTGCAGAAAGGTTATAAGATTACTTAACCTAAACTGAGATGGAAGGAAGTCAAATGTCTGTAAGTTTGTCTGCTTTATGTTGATATGTGTTATTTCGATCTTTTTTCCCCCATTTTGTTTCTTTTCTTTCTTGCTTTTCTATTTCTATCTCTTAAATGTTTGTATGCTTTTTGTTTTTCGATGTAGTTTTCAAGAACTCAATAAAAAGAATTGTTTTTTAAAAAAAGGAAAGTGAAGGGGAAGTGTGCTGTGGTTTTTCTTGTCCTATTTTTGAAAGCTGCCTAGCTGAAAGTGTTTTGCCTGGTGAAAAGGGAAAGCTTGTGCCAAAGAACAATGGGGGGAAAATGTTCAAAAAACGTACAAGCCTGTACACCCCTAGAATGTATGATAGAGAATTTTAAAAGAGTTTTTCCAGAAGAACCAGGAGAGGTCAGACCGAGTAAGGAGATTTTAAAGAAATATTGTCAACAGAATTGGCCCCCGCAGGTTAAAATTTGGCCACGAGAGGGAACCTTCAAAATCGAATTATGTCGAGCAGTTATGGACTCAATAATGCAAAGACCGGATCTATATAAGGAGCAGTATTATTATATCAATAAATGGACTGCTATATGTTTAAAAAATCCGGACTGGCTCAGGATAAAAAAAAGGAAGTAGTAGCAGCTGTGAGATTTTCGCTGTAAGGCAGGAAGCCAGGAAACCCACAAATTCTTCTGCAACTGACAGGAAAATTTACGCTGAACCTGTTACCATAAAGCACCAATGCAGCAGCAAGCAAAGGCTCTAGCAGCTAAGTCAGCTGCTTGTGGCTGGAAAGCCAGACAGGATGTTTGTGACTGTTGCCATGGGAACAAAGGGGCAGTCCATTCTGTACTGAGCACCGGATGTTAGCTCAGTGTGTGTGTCATATGACCCGTACTGGAAGTACATGGGTGGAGTTTATTCTTACTGCTGTTGAGTGCAGACATGTTTCTCTGTACTGCTGTAAGAGACAGAAATAAAGGATGTAAATAGATTTCTGTCTGCTTCTTTCCCCTCCCTGAGGATACCAAAGGGGGGAGAGAAGAAACGGTGTGTTCTTCTCACATCTGGGAAGAATCGCCGAGGCCTCGCCTGCTTATCTGCCGGGAGTAGCAGCGGGGAGGTCGACAAGGAATATCTGCCGGTGCCTACGTTGTGGCACATTCCTCTGACCCAGGCAGAATTGCAACAGTGGTAGCAGAGCTGCTGGTTTCTTCGATCCATGGAAGTCTGCAACAATAGTAGCAGAGCTGCTGTTTTCATCGCTCCATGGAAGTCTGCAATGAGAGGTTGATCCTCTGCACCTACGGAAAAAAGATAACGTCTGCCTACAGCCAGAAGCTGACCAGACGAAGTGACAGCCAAGCCACGGAGCCCAAGGTATGAGAAATTTTGGGCTTAAAAGAGTGAACGCAGATTGAGTTATTCTCTGGTTCACGGGAGCAGCGTTTGGGGAAAACAGCTCCGAGTGGGAAGAGGCTTGCATTCCAGAGATTCTTGTGGTTTCCTGTACAAGAAAGGAATGCACTGTTGCTAAGCAACGCTCGTCAGTGAAGTGAAAAATTACAGTAAGGGCTGGACAGTAAGGCTGTGCATGAGAGAGGAGCGAAAACAATGGAATGTTTTGGCTACAGTATCTCATGAACTGTTGGAAAGGGACTTTCCAGAGCAGCTAGCGTTCAGAGCTGCCAGGTGGCAAGAGCATAAACAACCAGCTATTGGATTTTAGCAGGTTTGAGAGTGAGATTTAGTGCAAGGACTCAAAATGGATGCCAAGAAAGGGGGAGCCCTGCCTAGCCCACCTCTTTTAACTAATGACAATTATTCATCTTGGTCTATTAAGATGAAGGCCCTGTTGCAGAATCAGAGACTGTTTGAGGTGATTGAGAACCCCATCCCTGCAGCACCAACACGTGCTTGGGAGTCACAGAAGGTGAGAGCCAGGACGGCTATAATTCTGTGTGTTTCAGATTCCCAGCTTGTGCATATTCAGGATTTACAATACGCACGAGAGGTTTGGGACACTTTGCGAAGGACACATCAGAGAGATGCAGGTTCTTCAGCGTTGCTGTATTTTGAAAAGCTGACCAATCTGAGGCTTGCGCCTGATGGAGATGTTCAAGCGCACCTGACGGAAATGAAATATCTGCGGCAACAGATGGTGGGACGCAATTTCCGTTTGCAGGAGGAAGTGTTTTGCTTCATGGTGATAAACAGCCTGAATCGGACTTACAAAACGGTTGCCAGTCAGCTTGGTTCCCTTCCAGTGAACGATTTGACCTCTGAGAGGGTGTGTGCCGTGATTCTGAATGAACATGACAGACTTGCTGCACTGGAAGTGAAAGACAGGGGGAGGGAAGAATGGAGTTCTGACACCCCCACTGCTGTTGCTACTGGAGAAAATGCAGTAGCTTTAAACGTTGTCCGATGTTACAATTGTGGACAGACTGGGCATCTTCAGCGGTACTGTAAGAAGCCACGTTAGCAGAAAGGAGCCAAGGTGAGCTCCACAAAGCCTGAGGCGTCAGGCAAAAGTCATACCATCTCAAAGGCGAAGACTGCAAAGGTTTTGATGTCGCTAAAAGGCACACCAGAAGTGGGAAACTTCTTTGTCCTAGACACGGGGTGTACACAGCATATGTGTCGACACAGACAGCTATTTTCGACGTTTAAGAAGCAAAGCTTCGCTGTGCAACAAGCCAACGGTCAGAAGCTGGAAGCAACCGGGATTGGAACTGTGTATCTTGAAAGTCTGAACTTGACTATAAACAATGTTTACTTGGTTCCAGAGTTGAAGTTCAATCTGCTAAGCGTTTCGCAGATTGCTAAGAAGGGACTAAAACTGTCCTATGATGCTGAAAGCTGCGAGATCTACAAAGATGGAGAGTTGTATCTTTCTGCCAAAGAGAAAGATGGACTGTATTTATTGACTTTTGATCAAAGTGATTACATGGAATGTAATTCTTGTGATTCTAACATAATCTCTTTTGCAGGTCTGACCAAGAAGAACACCAAGAAGGTGACCTCGAGGGTCGACAGAGCATTTCAGCGGGTGTATGCTGATGTGATTGGTCCTTTAGCACCATCTAGAGGCAATGCAAAATATTACCTTGTGTGTGTGGATTCTTTCACAAATTATGTCTGGATTTATGTTTTGGAGAAACCAAAAGAAGCCTTAGAAAGGTTTAAAGAGTTTTGTGACGAGGTTAAAAATATGCATGATGCTAATATTGCTTGTCTTTGTACAGATGAGATGCCGATTTTTCTTTCACGGGATTTCCAGAGGTTCCTGCAGGAGAAAGGGATAAGACACAAAATTGCTAGTTCCGAAGAAGCATGGAAGAGATGTGTCTGTGTTAGGGTGAACAAAGAATTGCAAAAGGGAATTATGATGGGATAATGAGCTGCTTGTGCGTAAAAGCTTGATCCCTCTGGGGTTTGGCTGGTCACCCAAACCTAGGCACTAACGGAGCCCCCAAAGCATGACTCCGTCAGTCGCTGGTAGAATCCGACAGTGGGCGTCTACGGAACTTACTCCAACATAAAAGCTCAGTGTGTGTGTCATATGACCCATACTGGAAGTACATGGGTGGAGTTTATTCTTACTGCTGTTGAGTGCAGACATGTTTCTCTGTACTGCTGTAAGAGACAGAAATAAAGGATGTAAATAGATTTCTGTCTGCTTCTTTCCCCTCCCTGGGGATACCAAAGGGGGGAGAGAAGAAACGGTGTGTTCTTCTCACATCTGGGAAGAATCGCCGAGGCCTCGCCTGCTTATCTGCCGGGAGTAGCAGCGGGGAGGTCGACAAGGAATATCTGCCGGTGCCTACGTTGTGGCACATTCCTCTGACCCAGGCAGAATTCCAACAGAACCTACAGAGGAGGAGGGAATCCTTCCCCCGCCATATAATTATAGCAACAGAAATCAAGCGATACAGCCGCCTTCAGGGCAAGTAATGCCAAGTCAAAATATACGGGCGGGACAAACCCAACAGATCCCTATGCCCAGCCAATCTCAGCCGGCTATAAATAACTCTCTGCAAGCCACAAATGGTGCTTTACAGGCTGCCCCACCTTCTCAAGCATCGCTGGTTGTGCCTAGCCTTCCAGAGTTACCTTCCCAGCCAAAACAAACTGCAGCTTTAGATCAAAGCACGTTGCCCTCCCCTCCCGAGGAAAAATTTAACCAGGACATGTCAGCCTGGCAGACACAGACAGAGGGAGCGGAAGGAGGAACCAGCACATTTCAAATGTCTGGAGCATGGGGAGAACAATTTAATTCATTGAAAACCCCAGAAAGCCGTGACAGTTCAAAATTATGGGAATTGATGGATGCTATTACAGATTCTGGACAGAAATGGGTCCTGAAAATGAGAGAAACTGATTTGCCTAGCACATCTCAAAGTCCGGCCTCGCCTAGGTTTTCTAAGGGAGGCTATTATTTACGAAATAACAAGGGAGCACCAGCGCCAATGCTTCCCCTAAGAGCAGTCTTAGGGCCCCAAGATCCGCGGCCTGTAGATGCAAATGGCAGACCAACTGGGCCGTGGCCTGTGAGATCAGTCACACTCCAATATGTCCCGTTTACAACAACAGATTTATTGAATTGGAAAACACATACGGTACCCTTTTCAGAAAAACCTCAGGCCATGCTGGATTTAGTTGCTTCCATTATGGTAACCCATCTGCCTACATGGCAAGATTGCAGGCATCTTTTGATGACCCTCTTCACCTCTGAGGAAAGGAGAAGAATAGATACCACTGCAGACAACAATCTCAAAGCCCAGGTGCCAAATTCTGAAAATAATCCGGATGTTTGGGTTCGTGCCAGATATCCACTTTCAGATCCAGGGTGGGACCCTGAAAGGGATAAGGACGCTTTGGACAATTATCTGCAGGAAGTTTTAAAGGCTATAAAGGGTGCTGCCAGGAAACCTACAAATATTTCTAAGGTCGCTGAAATTGTTCAACTCAGTGATGAATCCCCCTCCAATTTTTTGGAACGCTTAATGGAGGCATATAGGATTTATACCCCCTTTGATCCAGAAGCCCCAGAAAGTAAGCAAATGGTAAATGCGGCGTTTGTGGCTCAGAGTGCTTCGGACATAAAGAGGAAATTACAAAAGTTAGACACCTTTGAAACATTGCAAATGGACCAGCTCCTAGCAATCGCTCAAAAGGTTTTCTTGAACAGGGAAAATGAGGTTAAGAAGGACAGAGTTCGGGAAATGAAGCAAAAGGCAGTGTTTCTGGCTGCAGCCATCAGCCAAGGCTCAGCATTTGATGCAGGTGCCCAAGGGAGAGGTTCAAGTAGGGCACGTGGAAGAGGAAGAGGAAGGGGACTGCCGTTGGGAAGGAATCAGTGTGCAATTTGCAGGAAGGAAGGTCATTGGAAACAGGAGTGCCCTGAAGCAAGGGAAACAGAGGGAGAAGGTGGATTCAGGGAACAGAGGGAACGTGGACATGGTTGGGGATCGCAGCGAGGAAGGATGCAAGCAGGAAGATATGTGAGAAACAGAGGAAGTAGCAGAGATTTTGTTGGATTAGCGCAATTGGAGGAATATGAGAATGAGAATGCATAGGACAGACCGGGCTCAACTCTTTCTTTAGGCTCCCAAGACCCCATGGTCTCAGTCAAACTGGGGAGCCGCTTAGTCAATTTCATGATTGACACTGGAGCGCAATTTTCAGTGCTCACAAAGCCGTTAAAAGCAAAAAGCAACCAAGCAGTGACAATTGTGGGGGCCACGGGCAACAGGGTCCTTAAACCGTTTTTGCAACCTCAAGAATGCCAGATTGGAGGGAAAACCCTTACACATCAATTTCTGTATGTGCCTGAATGCCCCATTCCCTTGCTGGGACGTGACTTTCTGTCAAAGGTACAAGCCCAAATTACCTTCACACCAAAAGGGGCAGAAATGAAATTACCCCAGGCTGCTACAGGGATTGTTACAGTAGAGGTGCCTAGGGAACAGGCCTGGAAAATGATGGTGGCTTTATCAAGTAAGGACTCCCAAAAGGAAAATTCACAGATTCCTAAAAATCTGAGAGCCCCACCTGGAGTATGGGCAGAGGACAACCCACCAGGCATGGCAAAGAACATAGCCCCATTCATAATAAGCCTAAAGCCAGGGGCAAAGCCCATAGCAACTCGGCAATACCCTATTCCAAGACAAGCAGCAGAGGGAATGCAGTTGCACATAGACAAGTTTTTGCAATATGGACTTTTGGTAAAGTGCCAGTCCAGCTGGAATTCTCCACTTTTTCCAGTACGTAAGCCTAATTCTAATCAGTTTCGCCCAGTCCAAGATCTGAAAAGGATTAATAATTTAATACAGACATTGCATCCCTGTTTGCCCAATCCTTATAATCTCCTAGGATTGATTCCATCAGAGGCAACTGTGTTTACAGTGTTGGACTTAAAGGATGCATTTTTCTGTTGCCATGTTGCATCTCAGAGCCAGCCAATATTTGCATTTCAATGGGAGGATACTTACAAGGGGACAAAAACCCAATTAACGTGGACCAGGTTACCTCAGGGCTTCAAGAATTCTCCAACACTTTTTGGAACAGCCCTAGCCCAGGATTTGTCTAAATTTCCTTCAGTGCCTGGGAAAACGATTCTTCTGCAATTTCTGGATGATTTATTGCTTGGGTGTGATAGCTATGAGACTTGTAAAAAGGCCACAGAGGATTTGCTTTATCTCCTTTGGGAAGCAGGATACAAGGTGTCTCGGAAAAAGGCTCAAATCTGCCAAGAGACAGTAAAATATTTGGGTTTTCACATTTCTCACCAGCAGAGGGCGTTGGGATCCGAAAGGAAGGAAGCCATATGTGT
This sequence comes from Podarcis gaigeae, assembly GCF_964106915.1. NCBI lineage: Eukaryota > Metazoa > Chordata > Lepidosauria > Squamata > Lacertidae > Podarcis > Podarcis gaigeae. The sequence goes on from NC_139695.1 coordinate 23,089,412, forward strand.
CATTAAGGAACCCACAAGCCGCAGGCAATTGCGAGGGTTTTTGGGGGCAGCAAGCTTTTGCCGTATTTGGATCCCTGATTTTAGCACCCTAGCAAAGCCTCTTTATGAAAGCACAAAAGGCAGAGAGAATGCTCATTTCGAATGGCATGCAGAACAAAGGAAAGCTTTCAATACGTTAAAGTCAAAACTGATGCAGGCGCCAGCCTTAGCCTTGCCAAATCCAGATAAAGCCTTCCATCTTTACGTTCATGAGAGGTCTGGGGTTGCAGCAGGGGTCTTGACTCAAGTATTGGGAAGTTGGAAAAGACCTGTAGCTTATTTGTCAGAACAACTGGACGCAGTGGCAAAAGGATGGCCACCTTGTATGAGATCAGTAGCTGCAACAGCCCTATTGGTCAAAAAGGCATTTAAATTCACCTTTGGACAGGAAATTTATGTGAATGTGCCTCATGCTGTTTTAACATTAATGGAATACTAAGGAAGTTATTGGCTTTCCAATGAGCGCATGGCAAATTACCAAGGGCTTTTATGTGGTAACCCACAAGTGCATTTGCAAGTTGTGAACACCCTGAACCCCGCTTCTTTGTTACCTCTTCCCGAGTCAGTGGATCATGAACCTCATGATTGCATTCAAGTAATGGACGCAATTTATTCTAGCCGTCCAGATTTGCAGGATGAGCCTTTAAAAGACCCAGATGTGGAATATTTCACAGATGGATGCAGCTTCATAAAGGAAGGGCAAAGGAGAGCTGGTTATTCTGTGGTTACTCAAACTGATGTCATTGAAGCACAGCCTCTGCCAATTTCATCCTCAGCGCAGAAAGCAGAACTTGTGGCTTTAACCAGAGCTCTTCAGCTAGCAGCTGGTTGTAGCGTAAACCAGTGTTTCCCAACCTTGTGCCTCCAGCTGTTTTTGGACTACAATTCCCATCATCCCTTGCCACTGGTCTTGCTAGTCAGGGATGATGGGAGTTGTAGTTCAAAAACAGCTGGAGGCACAAGGTTGGGAAACACTGGCGTAAACATCTACACAGATTCAAAGTGTGCTTTTTTAACTTTACATGCCCACGGAGCCTTGTGGAGAGAAAGGGGGCTCATTGGGGCAGAAGGGAAAGCGCTGAAATATGGCCCGGAATTAGAAGCGCTTTTGGAAGCTGTGTGGGCTCCAAGAAAGGTTGCGGACATACATTGCCAAGGCCACAGCAAGGAAACCACAAAAACAGCAAAGGGAAATCAATTTGCAGATTTGGCTGCAAAACGGGCTGCTTTACTACCACCGCCACCTGCCTCTATAACAGCATCTCTTTTTCCTACAGCAGTTGATATAGAGCAAATAAAGCCCATCTACACAGAAGCAGAAAAGAAATGGGCTCAACAGGAAGGGGGGTACAGAATGCCACCACAGGATGGATGGTTTATTCTTCCAGACCAGCGAGTATTTGTCCCAGAAGCCTTAGGCAGGGACATAGTAAAACAATATCATGAGTCCACTCATTATTGGGGCCACAGCATTGCGGGAAAGCCTGAATAGACAATTTTACATAACTAGGATATCCCAGCTGGCTGAAGCAGTATCACGTGCATGCCTTCTGTGTGCAAAAAACAACCCCAAGCAAGGCCCAGTACCTCCACCAGGAATACAGCAAACAGGCTTAATGCCAATGGAGAATTTAATAGTGGATTTCACGGAAATGCCAAAGGCAAAAGGGTTTAAGGCGCTTTTGGTCTTCACATGCTCTCTCACGGGCTGGCCTGAAATTTATCCCGCTAGAACAGAAAAAGCCCAGGAAGTTGTAAAACGCCTCCTAACAGAAATCATTCCAAGGTTTGGTCTACCAAGATGTATAGGCAGTGACAATGGTCCAGCTTTCAATGCATCAATAGTGGATGGTGTATGCAAAGCCTTGCAAATACAATGGAAACTACATGCGGCCTATAGACCTCAAAGCTCAGGGAAAACAGAAAGGATGAATCGGACTCTCAAAACACAGTTAGCAAAATTGTGCCAGGAAACTCATTGTAAATGGGTAGACTTGTTGCCTATAGCTTTGTTCAGGATCAGATGTTCACCAACAAAGAGACTGAAACTTTCCCCGTTTGAACTTTTGTATGGGAGACCTCCTCCAATAGCCAGGGGAAAAACAGCGGACTTAACTCAGGTGGGGGGGGGGGGGCAAATAACAGCAGAACAAATCCAGACTCTTTGTCGTATTTCTCTTGATTTAAACAGGTGGTGTCTCGAACGCACTCCCATCAGCTTAGCCGATCCAGTCCATCCTTTTCAGCCGGGAGACCGAGTTTGGGTGCGAGAGTGGAAAAGCGAACCACTGACGGCTCGGTGGAGAGGTCCCTATACAGTTCTGCTGGCCACGCCTACAGCGGTAAAGGTAGCGGAAGTAACCCCGTGGATTCATCATTCTCGTCTGAAGCGGTCTGAGGGTCATTGGAACTGTGAACTGAACCCGTCAGACCCTTTGAAGTTGAAGCTCACCGAGACAATTGGAAATTGCAGAGTTTGGAGAAAATGAAGGATAAAGTGCGAGACTGGTTACATTACACTCAGATTAAAGAAGTTTTTAAAAATGACAAAAGTTAGGGTTCCAGGTGGAGAAATCAAAGTTGGAAACAGAATTGTTAGAACCAAAGACTAAGGTACTATCAAGAATGTATAACTTGCTGTTAAAATGGAACACACAAGACGAAATGGTTAAATCTGCTATGATAAAGTGGGCACAGGATATTGGGCATAACATTATGTTTGAGGACTGGGAAAGGTTGTGGACCACTGGGCTGAACTTCACTGCATGTAATGCGTTGAAGGAAAATGTAATGAAAATGATATACAGATGGTACATGACCCCAGTTAAACTTGCCAAAATATACCATTTGTCTGATAATAAATGTTGGAAATGTAAAGGAAATGAAGGAACATTCTTTCACCTCTGGTGGACTTGCCCTAAAGTGAAGGCCTTCTGGGAAATGATATATAATGAGTTGAAAAAGGTATTTAAGTATACCTTCACTAAGAAACCAGAGGCTTTCCTCCTGGGTATTGTCGACCAGAAGGTGTTAAAGAAGGACCGAACATTTTTTATGTATGCAACAACGGCAGCAAGGATACTCATCGCTAAGAATTGGAAAACACAAGATCTACCCACACTGGAAGAGTGGCAGATGCAGCTGATGGACTATATGCAATTGGCGGAGATGACTGGCAGAATCCGAGACCTGGGAGAAGAAAGGATTGAAGAAGATTGGAAGAAATTTAAGATTTATTTACAAAAATATTGTAATTTGGTTGAATGTTAAGAAGGATGCTTGATCATAAATAATTGGCCACCACTAAACTAGACTGGAATTTGATGATAAGTGAGATTAAGGAAAACATAAACCTTTTGGAGAATTGCTAGACTATACTTAAATGAGTGGATATAAGATTGTAAACAAGATGATAATTTGCTTGAAAAAAACTTTTTAATGATGTAAGTGGGAGCAGGAGACGTGAGGAAGTCCAAACAAGTTATGAAATTTTGTTATGATATAAGTAATGTTGTTTATTATCTATGTATTTCTTTTATAAAAAAACCTTAATAAATATTTATAAAAAATAAAAAAAATGAAGTTGAAGCTCACCAGGAACCCCTGCACCTAGCCCCTCCGGAAGCGGGCAGGAGCACGGGCAATGGGACTACAGGTCTGCTCTCACTGCACCTGGAAGCCAGTGAGTCTACGCACACCGGAAGATTTGGGAGCTGCACCAGCGTATGGGAGGACCCCTACCAGTTAAAATTTCAGTCAATCCCAGATTTCAGCCAGACTTTGCATATAAACCCTTATTACAAATAACAATAACAAGGGTAGACAAAAGGTGGGACATTCGTGACAAGTGGGTGGATTGGGTAACTGCATACGGTTGTTACATCCCTTTCTTTCTTTGGGAATTCTACATACCGGATTGGGCACAAGCAGGTCCAAAACAATAGTTCACATACAAGGGGAAGAGTACATGCCAGGGGAGCCAAGGAGAGCCTTACGCAGCTTGTCCTACCCACCTCCCCAAAGGGTATTTCCCTGTGCTATATTGGTCACTGTAACTGTTTTCCCTCCACCACCCACAGGTCCCTACAGGGTAGCAGTTGCAGCGTGTATACAGTGTGAGTTGACCTCACCAGCTCGACCAGAACCTGGGGACCACTAATAAGTCCACTGGGTGCGGCCGAGCGGGAGGCTATATCTCACCAAAGGGTATGTTCTGGTACCTGCTACCTTATATAATTGTTGCAACTTCACTCCTGCTGGTCCTGATCATTCTGTTCTGTATATATAAGAAGGATCACAGTATTGACATCAACCTAGAGCCAGAACTTGAGGGCTTACGGGGGGGAAATGAAAATGAAGATTCTGTTGATCTTGATGTGCTTGTGGCTCCAGAGAGGCCCAATGGTAGTGGGTAATGCCTTTATAGAGCATGCTGAACACATGTTCCAAATATATGGGGAGAATGCTACCCTATATTATGAACACCCAAGGAAGGTAGCAGACATGTCCCTTATACCAGGATTAATCAAGGATCCTGATGTTGTTTTGGCAGGCCTGCTTTACAATCAGAGTGGCCTCTTTGCAGCCCCACCTTCTGAAATGAATGACATCCCCTACCGATATATCAGATATACCAGAACCACCAAAGGTTTATGTTTTTGTTGTCATTCCACTGGAGTATGGAATTCCAAATGGAAGTATTGGCCCCAAGTTAAGTACCACATTGACAAAGGATGGCTGGGAAATTATACCCAATGCACTGAGAAATTTTGGCTTTGGGGTTCCCACAATGCCTCCTACCAGGGCAATACTACCTCTTCAGATTTGTACCCATACTTTCCTCAGTATTCGGTTAATTTCACTGTACAAGGGTCCATTTGTTCTGGCTGGATGATTAAAGATCCTAACCTTTGGTTTCTATATGATGGATTGGCAACAAATTTCCACCCAGGAAATTTCCAGTGTGTCGGCGTGGGGGCATTTACCTTTCCGGTTACGGTGGAGGTCAATCGCCAGGTACCCCACCTTGCAAGCAGACGGAACAGGGCAGCCCTAGGCGAACACTGTGAAGATGAATTTTTTCTGTCAAATTCTGTAGGGAGCGTTGGGGGAGGATTTATAGGTTTACTCTCAATGGGAATTTACCCAGGAATAGTTTCTGAGCAAAATAGAGAGGCACTGTTTGCTCTCACATGCAGGCTGGAGAAAACTATCAATGCCACTACCCGTGTCTTACGCTCCCTGCAGGCAGAGGTTGAGGATCTGAACCAACTGACTATGACCCATAGATTGGTTTTGGACTACCTCCTTGCACGATCAGGCGGTTTTTGTAAAATTGTCCCAAAAGGTCAATGCCGGGTTAAATTCCACGACCCTAACAAGACAATCGAAGACGAACTGCAAAAACTGCAGTCTCTGGTAGTTGACAACACACCTGCTCGAAATCCCTGGGAAAAGATGTGGTCATGGATCCCAGGAGAGGGGTGGGTGCATAGCCTTCTGACTGCCTTAGCTATAGGAGGATTTATTTTTCTGTTGCTTCTTTCTGTAATCCCTTGTTGTCTGTCTTTGCTTAGGGGAATGATAGCCCGCAATGTTAAGCATCTCACTGACCCTCAGATTCTGGCAATATACGGAGATTTGCCCCCAGTGCCAGATGAGCCAGAAGAAGACGATGGTTACGAGCGAATGCATAGGGAACCAGTCCCAGTGCAGGAACAGGTCCCCTCGCAGGAAACAATGGTTTATTCTGATGTCCTGAGTGGTGTTCAAGCTCAGGAGTCAGATGAATCTTCTCTCTGAGCTTGAAAAGGGGGGAATGAGGCAAGGAAGAAGGGCTACCCCTATGCTATCCATATAATCAGTTATCAGTAATCAATATATTCAATATATATCCATATATGTTCGCACATAATCAAGGCTTGCAGTATTTTATAATCCATTTTGAATCAAAGGGAAGCTGTGCCTTAGCTAATTGCAAACTGCTTGAAACAGCAAAGTTAGGAGCCGACCTTGCCCCTACAAAGATCCGTGTACCCTGGACAAGGGGAAGACGTGAATCAGAGATTCTGGTACAAAATCCCCTCAGATACAGGCTAAATTAATCCACAGAACAGGAAGAGCAAAACCGCAAAATGTCCAAGCTCCCTGTCCTGTCATAACTAGGGGAAAGGTTAGACAGAGCGTCACTGCAAGCATCGGAAAGCAGAACTAGAACCTTGTGCTTGACCAGTGCTTGACCAGGGTTGGGTAGCGTGACAAGAGCTTGCTGATTGGCTGATTCTCGCTGACAATATTGTGAGTCCCTCCTGATTGTCTCATGATCTATGATTTGCTGGGATCTGCTCAGGTATAAGACCTCTGGATTTCTGTCAATCGGGGTCCCAGTTCCTTTTGGAAGAGATTCCAAACTGGGTCCCTATTGCCTGGCAATAAACTTCACCTTCTTATTCTCCATTGCTGAGTCTGCCTGATCCTTATTTTGACACCAAGCGAGTACCCACTTGCGTTCACTTGCATCACCACTGTAGTTGAAATGCCTGACTTGTTCAATGGCCTGTCCATTTAGGAGCCATTTCTGCTTCCTGGGCTGTGCCCCCAATACTATGGCTTTTGTCTTGGAATAATTTGTATTCAAATCTTTGTTACGACACAGTCTCCAAAAGTTGGGGGGTGGGGGGTGGCGGCAGCTGTGGTTGTAAGACTCCCTTAAAACTGATTTACAGTGCTGGCTCTTGGGGATTGAAAGGGCACATAAAAAGGCCTTGCCCCAAATTAAAGAAAAACCAACAAACAACCCCAGTCAAACAATTAAAAAAACCAGCTTGTGGAGCTCAGATGAACAAGTCCCACTTTGGTGCAACTTGACCGGAATGACATGCACAGATGCTCCCTTCTTTTTCTGAGTTAAAGCAGTGATTTTGGCTGAGGTGTGGCATGCAGCTGAAACAGTATTTAAGGAAGCTGAAGTATTCCGTGTGAAGCTCCAGGAGCTTGAAGAGAAACTCCAGGCGTTGCCAGCAACACTCCAGGAGCCGCAAGCAAGAGGTATTTTTGAGAATCCTGTCTTCACATGGCCCTCCCTCCCAATGGGTTTCAAGTCCCATCATCCCTGATGTTGGCTGGGGCTTAGGGGAGTCCCACCACAGTCTGGAGCCCAGTTCAGTGCGCCTTTGTGGGCAGCTGGTAGCCATGCCAGGGTCGCCTTCGCTGCGTGGAAGGGGTGGCCTCCCCCCCCCCACCCCCACCCCATGCGCAGGAGACCAGAGGCCAGTAGCAGACTCCGCATGTGCCTCTGAAGGGCACAAAGGTTTGCTGCCTCCTTGTGTGCCCATTTTCTTGCTTGGCATCGGTCGCTGTGATGTTCGGGCTGAAGAAAGCTTATGAAGCTCCCAAACAATCAGCCAGGAGGGAGGGAACATGCCAGTCGGGCACGTGTCTCTGCCAGGGTGCTACTCGAGTGTAGGCTGAACTCCTGGCAGAAACTACGGAAGGGGAGGTTTTAGTCATGGGGATTTCACCATGCTCTGAAAAGGAAAACATTGATTTCAACAGCAGGCCTGCACAGCAGCAATCTACTTGCCTGCGAGTCTCATCATGATCAGTGGGACTTCTTCCCGAGCCGGCGGTGCATAAGATGGGCTGCACCCCTTGCACCCAACTTGTACCTAAAACTCTGCACAAGCCTGCACCAGAGAAGAGTGGAGCTGGAAGGGACCCCTGAGGGTCATCAAGCCAACCCCCTGGGGCAATGCAGGAATCTCAAGTAGACTATCCCTGACCGATGGCCCCCCGTCTTCTGTTTTTCCTCTCAGCCAGGACACACAACAACGGAGACTGGAGGTGGGGGGAAAGATAAATTTTGACGAGGGAAAGGCAATGGGGCCGATTTGTCAGGCGCACACAGGTACAGCTTGAAGACTTTACACAGAGAGGAACCCCACACGGGAGACACAGATACACAAGCACACAGAAGTCAATAACCCAAGAGTGGCTTCTAAGTGGGGGGTTGGCTGAGGACAAGGTGGGGCGGAAACATGTGGAGCTTTGCAAAGGGGAGGCAGAAAGCGTTTGTCAGAGGGAAACTCACTTTCCCTTTTTAGAAACCGGTCAAGATCCCTTCTGCATTTGCAGCGCTGCCCCCAAAGTGACCCTTTCAATCCACTTGGTAGTCCAGCTGTAGGCGCTGGTCTTCCAGGCAGAATGAAAGGCGCACCCACCGATCCCGCTTCCTTCCTCTCCCCTTCCTGCCCCCCTCCGTTCTTTGCTCACCTGCCTCCTTCCCGTCCTCTCCCCTGCCTGCCTCCTCCAGCCGGAGGAAATTCGCTAGGGATCTCGATCTCGCCTTCCCCAGAAACCCCTCCACATACCTAGGGCGCGAGACAATGAGCTCGAGAAAGCCCTTTCCTTCCCCTGTTGCACCAAGCACCACATCTTTTTTATGAATAAAAGACCCTGCTTCCCTCTTTCTGGTATGAAACCGTATCAATATGAACGGGGACTTGGGCATGAACTCTGTATTTACATACTGCTGCGTATAGCCCAATCAAAAGCATCGGATTTGGACAGCTAGCCAATAGCGGATAGCGGCCTCTAGTGGACAGAATCTTTCTTGTACCGCTGCCTGTTTCTGTTCTGCAGAGCAGCGGAGCTTCGCCAGCTTGACTGAGCTCCTGAGTGGCCGCCAGCTGAGAGAACAATGGACTCAGTCCATCAAAAGCCCATTAACTGGTTTCTATTGCGAAAAGTGATCCTTTGTTGCAAGAAATCTGTCAAGCCACTTCCCCTATGGACTGCCAGCTTAGGAAAAGCCCCTCACTTCAGAAAATCCACCCCTGCATGAATTTCCTCCATTCCAACGCCATTCTTGCCCTTAAGGAAAGGACTCTTTCCCCCTCTATCTCCCGCCATAATCCCTCAAGCGTGAGGACACGTGTACACCCAGGGAAGTGCCCAAAGGTGACAATTACTGAGCAGTTAGTTGGCCAAAGAAACCAAGAGCCCATCCCCAGACTTGCCCCAGGGTATGGATGTGCAGGAGGGACGCGGGTGGCACTGCGGTCTAAACCATAGAGCCTAGGGCTTGAGGATCAGAAGGTTGGCAGTTCGAATCCCCGTGACGGGCTGAGCTCCCGTTGCTCGGTCCCTGCTCCTGCCAACCTAGCAGTTCGAAAGCATGTCAAAGTGCAAGTAGATCAATAAGTGCCGCTCCGGCGGGAAGGTAAACTGCGTTTCCGTGCGCAGCTCTGGTTCGCCAGAAGCGGCTTAGTCATGCTGGCCACATGACCCGGAAGCTGCACGCCGGCTCCCTCGGCCAATAAAGCGAGATGAGCGCTGCAACCCCGAGTCGGTCACGACTGGACCTAATGGTCAGGGCTCCCTTTACCTTTAGCTTTACTTAAGAGGTGCCTGGACATGTTTGCCTGTGTTAAGCTTGTACTGAGTGAGAAGTCTGGACATGTTTGCCTATGGCCTGTCCACCGTCCCTCAGACCTGTGGGAATGTTCAGGATGCAGAAGAGGATATATTATCTGATTATATCCTTATCCAACTTGTCTTAACAAGTTCCACAATTTAGCAGAGTAACATTCCCCTCTTCTAAAATTGGCAGCGGATGCGTTTGCTCAGGCTCGCTAAAGCCTCTATAATAACTATTCTGGTATTTCCCCCTTATTCCCCCATAAAAGATAAGACATGACATAGTCTTCTATAAAAGTATAAAAAGAGTTTTCTCACATTCTGTTCACAATCGGATCCCAGAAGGCAGACTTAGCTTAGAAAAGTAACATACACTTGAAAACTATTCCATAAGAAGACAGTCCCTTTGTCCTCTCTTGGCTGGAGGCCAAGAGGGCATCATTGGCTAAGCAGATGTTGCTTCTTCGATGCATGTGGTGAAAGAGAGAGAGAGATGGCTGCCCTGCCCTGTGCTTTTGTCCTTACCTGCACAGGTGAGGCCACACCCACCTTTAGTCACATGTAAAGGAAGTTTGTCCCAGCCCAGATTCCTATGCCCCACAAATAACCCAGAGATGCATTTTGAGTCAGAGGATACATTCTACTCATGTTAAAACACGCTGATTCCTGGACCATCCGCAGGCTGGATTGAGAAGGCGATTGGGTCTGTATGCAATGTATTCTGGGTGACCGTGGGAAGTTTTAAAAGTCAATGTCACCCCATGTTCGGGGTTCTTACTCCTGTGGGAACCTGTTGCGCAACAAAAAAGGATCTTGGTCTACTGACCGCTGTTTTGCTCCAATTTGTGGCTGGAATCTCCTTCATTTCTGACCGCAAGTACCTTCTGCCCGACGAGCTGGGCTGTTGAGTAGCCTCATACCCCGGAATTTTCCTCATCAATGCCAACTCACCCATAGAGGCAGAATAGGAAGCCAGCCCTCCAGGACTTGCTCCTCTGCTGTAAACATAGTTAAAGTTGAGCTGCAGCTAGTAAGACCAAGCACTGGGCGCCTCTCACAGAATCTGTTGGGTGTAGTGAAGGGTTAACTTTCTGTGCCTCGAGCCTGAGAGGAGGCGCGTATAAGGGAAGTATGCCAGGATGTGACGAAAGCAGCTTGGAATGCTGTGAGCTGAGTGAAAAGTGAAACCAGCTTTGTTGCGTAGCTGCAAACAGAGGGAGAAGATGCAGCTTAAATCAGATGGAAGTTCTTGTTTGTAAATATGCTACTCTTGAGCAAATAAAGTGATATTAGGACAGAAGAAACGTGTGGGACTTGTTCACTGCTCTTTCGACACACACAACCGCTGTGCAACTTTGCTATCTGCTAATTGCTTTACGACCTGCAGAGGCTCGCAGGGGGAAGCGTGCTGGACGCCGAACAATAAAGCAATAAATCTACTCCGAAAAGGTTATGGGGCGACACAAAGCGTGTGAGAAAGGGCTTTGGAAGACTTCAAAAGGCTGAACGTCAGCTTGAGCGACTGCCAAGGCTTCAGAGAGAGCAGAGGGCAGATCGGAGGAGGCTGACGGAGAGGGAGCTGAGAGCCACGTCGTTCGGAGTGCCCGGTTTGGCTGCTGAGTGAGTACTCTTGCAAAAGGCCAACAGAAGGGAGTCAATGGCTCAGCCCCGAGAACATGGCTTTGAGCTTAAGCTGCCATGTCAGAAACTGAGTAGCCAAAATTGGCTGCAGTGGAGCTTTCAAGCAGAGCTGTTGCTGGTGGGGGAGCAGCTGTGGGACGTAGTTCACCCCCCACAGAAGGCAGCTGGGAAAGCAGAGGCTGAAAGGGCTGCAGAGCAAAGTGAAGTGCAGAAGCGTGTGCTTGCTTTTTTGGCAGAAAATGTGAATGCTCATCTAGTGTCTGTTGTCCTGGATGCTAAAAGGCCAGAGGCCGCTTGGCTAGCACTCCGAGAAGCTTGTGGAGCTGGGGTGGGAAGCAAGGGCCGAGATGTGGTTGCATCCGAAGGGGAGAGGCAAGATGGCGCCGGCCACATTCTTGAGAGCCGACACACAGCTGGGAGGAGCTGGGAGCCCCCAAGGGGGGGGGGCGAAGGGACTGTTGCTGGCAATGCTGCTGGTGCTTTTGCTGAGCCTGGGAGCTGTATGGATGCTGCAACGTGTCTGTGTGAGGAGCCAGGAGAGAGGCCAAGAGTTGGGAGCCCTTTACCCATCAGAGGGGGTGCAGGGAAACGTCCTGGGAGCCCCATGAGCAGTGGGGGGGGGCAGTGAGCAGTGAAAGCTCAGAGAAGCCTCTTTCTCCAAAAGCTGCCAAAAGTTGTTTACGCCATGAGCTGAAGCCTAGCCGTGCTGGAGGCTTCAAGGCCGGCCACCTGCAGCAAGTAGAGATAAGAGCTATGGAGTTGTGTGGGAACACTGAGACAAGTCCGGTCTCCAAGGCAACTGAAAGAGTTGCATCTACGGAAGCTGTGAAGGTCGTTGGCAAGTCTTCCTGCTGGGGGGAGTCTGTTGCCGTGACAACCAGAGAGGACATCTGCAGAAGCCCCAAGGAGGGGGGTAGCGAGAAGATTGTTGCCATGACGACCGAGGAATGTAAACAATAAGACTTTCTCACTGTAATAATCGACAGTGGAGCCACCAACTCGCTGGTGCCATCTCCTGGTCTTTTGAGAAATTGCAGGACAGTAGAAACTGAGAAATATGTGACAATTGCTGATGGAAGCAGAAAAAGGCTGACTGAGACAGGTTTTTTCTTCTGTCCTTTCCTTAAGCATGAAGTCAAAGCTTATGCAGTGCCCGGTTTAACCAACTGTTTGTTAAGTGTGCATGATCTACTTATCGATGGTTTTCATGTTTCTTTTGCAGGTGACAAGTGTGAGTTTTCCAAGGATGGGAAACACGTGTACACAGTACAGTCTAAAGATAATTTGTTTGCTGTAAATGTGCCTTTTTCTACAGGAGAGGATGACACCGAAGATGCGAAGGGCCAATGTGTGAATGTAGCACCCCACCATGGTTGTTCACATATTTGGCACCGACGCTTCGCCCATTTGAATTGGAAATATCTCCAGAAAGCACCAGAGCTGACACAAGGGTGCAAATTTAATGTTTGTGACAAATTTTTAGATTGCAATGCATGTAAACAGGCGGAAGTTGTGACATGCTCATATCCAAAGTCAGAGAGGCAGACCACACAACCCTTTGAATTAATTCATGCAGATTTGTGTGGACCCATGTCTGTTGAGTCACTGGGAGGGTCGAAGTATTCTCTGCTTTTTTTTAAATATTTATTAGGTTTTATTTAACAATAAAGAGCACATAATAACATAACATTTTCCAATATCCACATTTCATACACTTCCTTGGACTTCCTCGCACCTCTTGTTCCTGCTTTCTAAACTCATAAATTTTGACAGCAAATTAATAACTTAATTTAGTTTATATAGTAAAATTTCCCAGTGTTAAAATCTCAAATTTTGAAATTTAACAACTCTTTTGTTAAAACTTAATTATAAAATATTGTTTATCCAAAATTTGTCTTTTCTTTCAATTACATTCAAATTTGTAATTCTTATTACTAATTTATTGGGGCCATGTTATTACCAATCTTACATCTTTCTTAGCATTCATACAATTTACAATGTTTTTGTAAATAATCCTTAAATTTCTTCCAGTCCTCCTCCACCAGTTCTTCTCCCAGGTCTCGGATTCTGCCAGTCATCTCAGCCAGTTCCATATAGTCCATCAGTTGCATCTGCCACTCTTCCAGTGTGGGCAAATCTTGAGTTTTCCAGCATTTGGCAATGAGTATCCTTGCTGCTGTTGTAGCATACATAAAAAAGGTTCGATCCTTCTTTTGCACACTCTGGCCGACAATGCCTAAAAGAAAGGCTTCTGGTTTCTTAGGGAAGGTATACTTAAATACATTTTTCAGCTCATTATATAACATTTCCCAGAAAGCCTTCACTCTAGGGCAAGTCCACCAGAGGTGAAAGAATGTTCCTTCAGCTTCTTTACACTTCCAACATTTATTGCCAGACAAATGGTATATCTTTGCAAGCTTGACTGGAGTCATGTACCACCTATATATCATTTTCATAATATTTTCTTTCAAGGCATTACATGCCGTAAATCTCAAACCTGTGGTCCATAACTTTTCCCAGTCAGCAAACATGATGTTGTACCCAATGTCCTGTGCCCATTTTATCATAGCTGATTTGACCGTTTCATCCTGTGTGTTCCACTTTAGCAGCAAGTTATACATTCTTGAAAGTATCTTAAAGCTGGGTTCTAACAGTTCTGTTTCTAGTTTTGATTTTTCCACCTGGAATCCTAATTTTTTATCTGACTTAAAAACTTATTTAATCTGAGCATAATGTAACCAATCTCGCACTTTCCCCTTTAGTTTCTCCATACTCTGCAGCCTCCAATTGTCTCCATCTTTTTCTATTATTTCCCAATATTTCGGCGAAGTATTCTCTGCTTTTGATTGATGATTTTTTGAGGTCTGCTTGGACCTTCTCTCTGAAAACGAAAGGGGAGGCGGCTAAAATGATCAGGGATTGGATCACCGCAGTTGAGGTAACCTTTTCCACTAAAGTTCGTGGTTTTCAAAGTGACAAAGGTTCTGAATTCACTGGTTCTGCTTTGCAGGATTTCTTTAGGGAGAAGGGGATTAGCCACAAACTGACCGCTCCTTACTCTCCGCAACAGAATGGGGTCGCAGAGAGACGGAACAGGACGGTGTAGGAAGCTGTGTCTGCGATCCTGTGGGACGCAGGGCTACCCCAGAAATATTGGTCTGAGGCCTGGCGCTATGTGGTCCATACAGACAATAGAGTATACAACTCTAGTGTAAGAAATACCCCGTATTGTTTATCCAAAAATTTTACCCCGTATTTCTTACTGCATGGAAAGAAGCCTAAGGTACACTACCTTCGTGTGTTTGGTTGTGAGGCTTGGGTGCTTATTCCAAAGGCTCTACGCAAGAAAGGTGAGCCAAGATCTAAAATAATGATCTTTGTAGGGTATGAGCCTGGCTTAAAGGCCTGGCAGTTTGCGTACCCAAGTGGAAACCAGTCAAGGTTGGTTATCAGCAATAGCGCTGAGTTCTGTGAGCAAGCTGGTTGGAAGCGTCTGTACGCTAATCCAGACATGATTCCACAGCCGTTCTATGACTCAGACGTTGAGGAGGAAAAGGAACTTGTTGCTGGGGACCATGGTCCAGAGCAACAGAGTCCAAGGCAGGGACAGCTCAGGATCCCTCAGAGGGGGGAACCTAGAACACCTCCTCAGGCAAGTGTCAAGTTTGAGCCAAAGAGTGAGCCTTCTTCACCTGCTGGACCAGCTGTAAGGCCCAAGAGGCGCAGCAGGTCAGAGGGGGAAGACATTGAAGTTGAGGATGATTTAGTTGGACCCAGTGAAGCAGCAGGGTCACCAGGATTCACACTGAGGAGATCAGCGAGGACAAGGAGGCCTCCTGATCGGTACGACGCTTCAAGCGTCTGGGTAGGTTCAGCCAGATGTGAACCTGAATCCTTCGAGGATATTCAGAGTTTACTTGAGGAAGAAGCAGATAAGTGGCACAGGGCAATGGACAAAGAGATGAAGTCCATGGAAGACCTAGGTGTGTTCTCACTCACAGAGTTGCCACCAGGAAAGCAGGCTGTGACTTGCAGGTGGGTTTACCGCTTGAAACCCACTGACGCTGGAGAGCCACAGTATAAAGCCAGGTTAGTTGCTCGAGGATTCACTCAGAGAAGGGGAATACACTTCACAGAGGTGTATTCGCCAACGTCACGAGCGGAGACTCTGAGAACGCTTTTAGCTTGTGCAGCACAGAGAGGCTGGAAGGTAAACCACTTTGATGTGGATGTTGCCTACCTAAACTCAGATCTCCAGGAGGAGCTATACATAATTCCTCCTCCGGGGTTTGAGAACTTGAGACAGGATGTTGTGTGGAGATTGCACAAATCCATCTATGGATTACGTCAATCTGCTAGAAACTGGAACATGTGCCTGCATGAAGCCTTAGAAGAACTAGGTTTCAGGAGAAGTGTTGCGGATAGTTGCTTTTATTTGAGAGGTTCAGGTGCAACACAATGAGTATTTGCAGATTTGGGTGGATGACTTGTTATTCTTTTCAGAGACGGATGAACAGGCAGAGAAGTTTGCCAAAGAGCTAGGTAAACGGTTCAAGCTTAAACAGCGTGGTGCTGTCAAAACCTATCTAGGTGTCAGTGTCGAGCGTGCACAGGATGGAAGTTTCTTGCTGAGCCAGAAAGGCAAAATCGAGCAATTGCTTCAGAAAATGAGGATGAGAAAATGAGGATGAGTCCTATGGAGACTAGTTTTGTGAAGGACAGCCAGCAAGTAGAACGCGCTGCGTTCGAAAATACTGAAGTGTTTCAGTCAGCCCTAGGGAGTTTGTTGTACTTGTCCAAGTGGAGCAGACCTGATATAGCTTTTGCTGTCAATCTGCTCAGCAGGGAAGCTTCAAACCCTAGTGTGCAAGCCTGGAATGGCATCAAGAGAGTTCTGAGGTATTTGCAGGAAACCAAAGACTTGGATGGAGGTCCAAGAAGCAAAGTCTTATAGCGCTCTCATCCACTGAAGCTGAGTTCAGTGCTCTTTCATAGGTGTGCAGAGAAGTAGAGTTCTATGCTTGCTTGGTGCACGAACTCTGCGGAGTGGATTGTCAACCGATACGTGTGTTCGAGGACAATCAACCATGCCTACGTTTGGCAGAGTCAGGTCAGTTCAAGGCGAGAACTAAACACCTAGACATTCGCTTTCGGAATGTGTGCCAGAGTGTTCAGGAGGGATTAGTTGCGCTGAAGTATTGTCCCTCTGCCAAGAACCTCGCTGATGGGTTCACGAAGCCACTCACCTTCCAAAGACATGGGGAGTTTTGCGAAGGTCTGGGTTTGGGACGACCAAGGGTCGATTCTCCCCTCAGGCGCGAGACAAAAGGCTAAAATTGGGTCGAGTGCTTCTCTCCAGAATCTCTTTGCAGGATTATGGCTTCACATGCCTCCTTCTAATAGCAAATTCATCTGGGGAGACCCGACAGTCGGCGGCCAAACACACGGAAAGCACATTTGGTAGTGGGGAACAAGAGGGTGCTGCTCCACAAACCTTAAAAAGCACCCTCTCCAATGGCATGGCACTTGGATGACCCTGTGGTTCTACCCCTGGGGCTGAGGGTGATGAAACAATTCCTGAGACAGCTAAAGTGCTGGTGGTGAAAACCCCACTTCAAATGAGACCAAACACGGGTTAGAGCTCAACGCCGAGCCTACCAAGTGGCGATAGCGACGGTGAGGAGGACCATTGTTGCTGGATCTGTTGGTGAAAACAGTACCAGGAGACTCTTTCAGGTGGTTCATAGTCTAACAGAACCACCTTTGCCATCAGGGTCTGATACAGAGTCCAAGATCTCCTGTAATGACTCCTGTCATGAGTTTTTCTGCAGATAAAAAGAGGTAGACTCCACCAAGGTAGGAGGGTGCCAGAGCTCTGCCTAGTCAGAGACATAGGATGGCTTGCCAGTTCCCGGGGCCACGTGGAGGAGGGGGTAGGAGGGAGGGAAACAGACGGAGTATGCATGCGCATTCGACTGCCTAATGGCATCCACATCACCCAGGGGATCACAGCCACAGAGATAAGAAAAGAAGAGCCACCCCATTGTCTGGAGAGGTCACTTACCTGATCGCATGGACAAGCCGTTGTCATCGGACCCCAGTGATGAAAGCGTGCAGCTGTATTGAGGCAGCACCAGGTGCTGAAATTGTGCACCTCTAACAATTTTGTGCCTGGGGCAACTGCTCCTGTGCCCCGCAGCCCACTACGCCACTGGGTCTAGTCAAGTAAAGTGAAGTTGATCCTCCACTGTGGGTTACTTTTGTTCAAAGCAAGATTCCTCAGGAGGGAGAGGATGTTGCAAAGTAAGTCAGAGGCAAAGCAGCCCCAAGCCAGGTTCTGTGTTTGCACACATGATTTGCAGTGAGCCAAGGGCTGAATTGCTGCTCTTGTTTCATAGCCCAGAACAGCAGGTGTAGGCAAAAGCTCTAAAGTTAGACAACCAGGTCTTGGTCAAGGCATCCGCTGACCAGCAGGCCATAGAGAAGAGGAACGTCAGCATTTCAACTCTGAGCCAAAAGTTTGGCTTTTGCTATTTTTGGACACCCTTGGTCATGAGCCAAGTGTGATTCTCGAACTCTGAATGCTGACTTTGCCAAATCTATACAGGCCCTTTTCATCTCTCATGCTCAGCAAGTAGCAGCCACAGCTCAGGAGAGGATTTTTCATTTGCTCCTTTTCCACGGGGTGGGGAAAACACAACACTTTTAATCTTGTCTTCTTTTTATGCAAATTGGGTGGTCCAAAAGAAGGAGACTTATATCTGCACCCTCTCTTTAGCACAGATGGCCTGCAGGAGAATTTCCTGTCCTTAAAAGTACAACTGAACTTTTTTGGCAGTGCAACTGCAGGGAAGGCATTGTCTGCCACGTTTGCATTGAAGGCAGAGCTTGGGGGGGGGGCAGGAATGTTCAGCAGAGGGAACCAAAATTATCAAGGGGCTGGAGCAACTCCCAGATGAGAAGCTAAAACATTTGGGGCTTTCTAGTTTAGGGGGGAAATGAGTAAGGGAGGACACGGTCAGCGGTACACGCCTGGTGTAGAGAAAGTGGAATGCGATAAGTTTTTCATCCCTCCATAATTCCAGAACCCAATGGGGCCATCCAGTTGTGGGTTACTGGGTGGTTGTTGTTTTTATTTTGATTACAGTCGTACCTTAGAAGTTGAATGGAATCAGTTCCGGGAGCCAAAACGTTCAAGAACTAAGCTGTTTGAAAACGAGGGTACAAGAGCAAAAAAAGAGGACAGCCTGAGGCACTGCCAGCCCGAGCTGGGAAAAGAGGTGGGCGGGGTCGCCACTGCCATGCCCCTTTCCCCAGCTCGGGCTGGCAGGGGCCATGACGGGCAAAGCAGCCCACTCCCGAGACACCTGAGCCCGAGACCCCAACAACTCCCCCTCAACCTGGACATTTCCTTTAAAATGTAAAAAATTGCCCAGATAGGCATGTTGGTCCCCCAAAAGAGGAAATGTCCGGGTTTCCCCAGTCATATGGCAACCCTAAATTGTGGTGGAAGATGACCCTGAAAATACTGGCAAAGCCTTGTATGGTACGGCTTGGAAAGGGGAACTAGAATAAAGGACTGAAGGGACTGCATTAGTGAGGTTGTTAGAGCAAGTTTCCTTGGAATGAGGCTCAGCGGAGACTGTGGTGTCTTTATGATATATGGTTTATTCACACACATATACAACCTGAGCCGAAGATGGAGAGGCTCACAGCATTAACGCCCCAGAAGGTCTTGCTTCTTCCAATTACAGCCTTCGAATCAAGAAGAAATCAGGCATGACTCTCTCTCTGTGACTTCTGCCAACTTCCAGCCCAGCTCTCTCACACAACTCTGACCTTTTCCTTTCTCATTCCCAGCCAGGCGAGGGAGGAGGCCCACCCTCATTTGCCCTCTGGCACAGAGCAACCACAAGGTACATAGTGGCAACTATGACCCTTGCTTGGTTAATTCAACAATGGAATCCTCCATTAGATTTTCACCCTTGCAGACTAGCTCCCAAACTCACAAGGCTGAGGGACTAGGCAAGACCAAGGCTATTTCAAAACCAGTTTTTAGGTGCATGTAGCTTTGTGTCCTATAGCTTTTAGCCCAATATTGATTGGTGGGGAATGTGTGGGAATGTTCTGGGGTGCAGGAGAGGATATCTTGTGAGATTATATCCTAATCCAACTTGTGCTAACAAGTTCCCAAAATATCAGCAGAGTTTATAACATTCCCCCTTTTAAGTTTGCAACGGTAACATCTGCACAGGTTCGCTAGAACCTCTATAATAATTACTCTGGTAATTTCCCCCTTTTGATCCCTCTTAAAATACAAGACACGACACAGTCTTTATAAAAGTATAAAAGAGTTTACTCACGTTCTGTTCACAATATGATCCCAGAAGGCAGACACGCTTAAAAAGGTAACATACATTCAGAATCTATCTTATAGGAAGATAGTCCTTTCCTCCTCTCTTGGCTGAGAGCCAAGAGGGCATCCTGCTTCTTTGAAAGATGAAGATGAGAGAGGCAAGAGAGAGAGATGGCTGCCTGCCCTGTGCTTTTATCATTTACCTGCACAGGTGAGGCCACACACACCTCTGGTCACATGCGGAGGAAGTCCGTCCCCAGGAAGTTTACCTGCTTGCTGGACAGACATCCCTCCCCATGTTCTAACATGTACACTCTAGGAATGTTGTTATTGACTGCTCCTGTGTTTTACATCCCACAGAATGGAGGCTTATTTTGGGATGGTTTGTGGTGCACAGCTCTGTCTTGTCTTGTCCGTGTGTGTATGTGTGTGTGTGTGTGTTTTTCCAAGGGCTTTTTGCTTGTTCACCGGGATCCTTCAGAAGGAAGAGACAAAAGAGGAGTAGTGACATTTTCCTGCAGTTACCATCTTATCGGGGGTCCCTTCTCTGCTATCTTTTCAATGCCTACTTCCTCTTCCTCTTTCAAGAAGCCTTCTAAGGAGAGATTTTTCTTAGTCTGCTTCTGTGTAGGAACTGTTTTTGGATGTTTTGGTTGTTTAACTGTTGTGTCTTTGCTGCCCTGGACTCCTTTGGGAGGAAGGGTGGGATATAATGATGCCGAGTAGTGCCTCCTGCCCATACCTGAAGGTTTTGTGGAGGCGCCATAGCCTCAGTGTGTCAGCACCTGCATTGCATGCAGAAGGTCCCAGGTGCAGTCCCTAGCACCTGCAGTTAGAAGCTCAATGTAGGTAGGAGCCTCTCTCTGCCCAAGACCTTGGAGAGCTTCTGCCACTCAGGCCAGAAGTGGGCAATACTGGGCTAAATGGATCAATCAGGTTTAGGATCAGGGACTTGCTTCTCTTAAATGAGCTACCTTCCCAGGTGGATGAGCCCCACTGCTCGTCACTTCCCTCTACAGCACGGGCAGAAACCACCTTCTTGACTGTTGGACCCCCTAGTGGTCTCATCTGCTCAATTGTCCGGAGCCTGGCTGTCAGGGCTGATTCAGCTGCAGTTCAGCATCAAAACTCAGAGATGAGCAGTAAGGTGGACTCGTTCTTCAGAGAGACAAAACCCGACAGAGAAACTCCACAGGCAGGACTAGCCCCAGTTGCCAGAACGGAGGATTTAGCCTCCTCCTAAGGTAGGGCTATCAGACATCAACAGCTTCTGGGTCTTCCTTTAAGAAGCTCAACAATGTGGGGGGTCTTCCTAAAAATAGCTCTACAGCTTTAGGGGTGTCTTGGTTTCTACTTTTAGAAATATGGCATCCCTAGCCTAAGGCTCCTCCTCAGTCGGCTGACTTCCCAACAGTCGTGGAGGGGCTCTCTGTGCCTTTTGTTCTGCTCCATGTAATGCCTCCCTTGTTCCTGGGGACAGAGGAGGAGGGGAGAAGGGAACAGTGGACATGACAGGTGCCTGGGGATCTGTTGCAGCCTCAGCCGCCACCACCTCCTCCTCAGCTGCCTCAGTCTCACTTAAACCTGTTGCTTGTTTAGCCTCCAAGCCATTTGCTCCCCCTTCTTCTTCTTCTTCTTGTGGATGTTTTCAGAACTCACAGGGTTAAAGAGTTCTGTGTGACGTCCCTCAATTCCTGACGTGTGATTTGGAAGGAGGGAGGAGTTTTTCCTCACTGTCTCTTTGTTTCTGAAAGAGACGGCAGCCATGAATGCTAGCAGCCCAGGAGAATCTGAGAAATGTTGATTTGTTATTTTCTGCTGTAATAAAAGACTGATAAATAAACACACAAATGCCTGGTGTGTTTGCATGGATCTAAATCACCGAGAAGCAACAGTTTTCCGCTGTGTTTACTCTGCATGTCGTGACGAAAGCAGAAGGATCGGCGCAGCTTGAGGGAAACGTGCCGGACCCGGAGATCGCTGTAAGCTGGGCTAATTGGGGTCGTAAACCAATTAGCGACGAAACGCCAATTATCCAACAGGTTATGGGACTAATTACTGCTATAAAGCTGTTGCGAAGTGTGCTCTGGAGCCAGCTGGGAAGACGCAGAGTCCTGCCTGACGCTGAGAGGCAGAGCAGCTGGCTGGAAGCAGCTGAACAGGAGCTGAGAGCTGAGAGCTGAGAGCGGCCGAAAACCGGGTGCTGGAAGAGCTGACTGGCTACGTGAGTACAGCTGGGGCCCCGGGAAGAAAAATGACGCAGTCCCAAAAGCATGGCTTTGAACTTAAGCTACCACGTGAGAAGCTGACGTGTGAAAGCTGGTGGGAATGGAGCTTTCACGTAGAACTTTTCCTGGTCAGAGAAAACCTTTGGGAAGCAGTCCAGCCCCAACAGAAAGTGGCTGGGGCAGCTAAAAAGGCTGCAGAGCTGAGTGAAGCTGAAAAGCGTGTGCTTGCTTTCCTGGCAGAGAATGTGCATGCTGCTCTGAAGCCAGTTGTCCTGGATGCTGAGAGGCCTGAGGCTGCTTGGCTGGCACTCCGTGAGGCTTGTGAAGCAGGAGTGGAAAGCAAAAGCCAAGACGTGGCTGCATCCGAAGGGGAGAGGCAAGATGGCGCTGGGCACATTCTTGAGAGCCAACACACAGCTGAGGGAAGCTGTGAGCCCCCAGAGGGGGACGAAGGGACTATCACTGGCAGCTGTATGAATGCTGCACCGTACCTGTGTGAGGAGCCAGGACAGAGGCCAAGCGTTGGGAGCCCTTTACCCACCAGAGGGGGTGCAGGAAAACGTCCTGGGAGCCCTGAGAGCAGTGGGGGGGCAGTGAGCGGTGGAAGCTCAGAAACGGCTTGTTTTCCAAAGGCAGCCAAGAGTTGTTTTCGTCGTCAGCTGGGTTCTTTGAAGCTGCGGAGAGCTAGACGCGTCAAGGTCGCTTCTCATGGGAACCAGCCAGGTTTCCATGGTAACCAGCCCGGCAAGGGAGCCAGGCGTGGGAACGCGCAAAGCGGATGTGCTAGAGACAATGAGGATGCTTATCAGCTGACAGCCAGTCTTGCAATGTTTGAAACCAGCTCTAAGAGAGACACTGAACTTTGTTTTATAATTGACTCCGGGGCAAACAGAAACCTGATTCCTGAGACCCCTGCTGTCGAGATGTGGAATTGCAAGGCAATTCCAGCTGGAAAAACTGTTCAGTTTGCAAATGGGGAAAAGAAAAATGTAACTAACATTGCAAATGTCTATCTTTCTGTTTTGCAGGAGCAGGTGGAGGTTTGCACTGTACCTGGGATGCGTCACTGTCTTTTATCTGTCCCTTACTTGTTGCAGAAGGGGTTTAAGGTTTGCTTTGAACATGATGCTTGTACAATCTCCAAGGGAGAGAAACAGCTGGTCAAAGTTGAAAAGGGGCAGAATGATTTCTTTGTTCTTAAAACGCTTCTGGAGGGTGAGGGGAAGGTTGAGAGGGCACAAGCTATGCGTGCTACAGTTCCCACTCATGTTTCATGTGCATGTGCATGGCACAAGAAGACAGCTCATAGTTCTCTTGAAGAACTCCAGGTGTTACCAGAGTACACCAAAGGTTGTAAAATTAGGGAATGTGGAAAGACCCTAAGTTGTAAGGCTTGCAGAAAGGCAAAGGTAAAAGGGTGCAGTTACCCCAGGGTGGACAGGGTAACCACAAAACCTTTTGAGCTTGTTCACATAGATCTGTTGGGTCCCATGGAAGAGCCAAGTCTGGGAGGAGCCAGGTATCTGCTAACGATGCAGGATGATTTTAGCCAGAATTCCTGGACTCATGCTCTGAAATCCAAGGGAGATGCAGCGCAACTGATTAAAAGTTGGGTTGAGGAGGTGGAACTAAGGTTCTCCACCAAGGTGCAAGCAGTCACTAGTGACCGAGGTGCAGAGTTTACTGGGTCTGCTTTGCAGAAGTTCTTTCACCAGAAAGGGATACGTCACAAGGTGACTTCTCCTCAAGAGAGGGGGGTGGCAGAGCTCAGGAGTGAAGCTCTGGTTAAGGCTACACAGGTGATGCTGTCAGACTCTGGGTTACCTCCAAGTTTTTGGATGGAGGCAATTAAGAATGTGAATTTCACCTGGAATCGGTCCTACAATTCAGTGGTAGGTGACACGCCGTTTTTCATGCTTCACGGAAGGAAACCCCAGATTCATTTTCTCCGTCTTTTCGGGTCAGCCGCATCTGTGCCGATGCCAAAGGCTTTGCAAAAGCCAGGTGGACCCAAGTTCCAGAAAATGATTTTTTGTGGGTATGAACCAGCCAATAAAGGCTGGAGGTTTGCATATCCAGAAGGTGATCAGAGTAAGCTTCTGGTCAGTAAACATGCTGAGTTCTATGAGCAGGATGGTTGGTCAAAGACTCCTGCAAGGCGTGACGTTCTCTCAGAATGCCTGTCTGATTCTGATGAGGATGAGGGAGAGCCAGGGGCTGAACCTGTTGATGAAGACCAGGTCGATGACCAGGGTCAAGTACAGGATGGGGCGTCTCCACAGGTTGTCAAAAGAGAGCCCAAGAGTGAGCCTAGGTCTCCTGTTAGCGTAATGCAGAGAATTCGAAGACGCTTTAAGTCAGAGGGGGAATCCCGTGATGCAGAGGACACACCTGCTGACAACAGTGAGTCAGAGGAAATGCCTGAGTTTGTGCCCAGGCGGTCTAGTCGCACAACGAAGGGCATTCCACCTGAGAGGTATCAGGCCACAGGGATGTGGATTGGTTTCGCACAGTGCGAACCTGAGAGTTGTGAGGAGGTTTCACTGGTACCTGACAAGAATGCCAGGAGGGGGCACAAAAGGTCTGTAAAGGTAAATGCCCATGTCACCTCAGGAATGGAGGGAAGAGGGGGTGTGGATGTTTTCAGAACTCACAGGGTTAAAGAGTTCTGTGTGACGTCCCTCAATTCCTGACGTGTGATTTGGAAGGAGGGAGGAGTTTTTCCTCACTGTCTCTTTGTTTCTGAAAGAGACGGCAGCCATGAATGCTAGCAGCCCAGGAGAATCTGAGAAATGTTGATTTGTTATTTTCTGCTGTAATAAAAGACTGATAAATAAACACACAAATGCCTGGTGTGTTTGCATGGATCTAAATCACCGAGAAGCAACAGTTTTCCGCTGTGTTTACTCTGCATGTCGTGACGAAAGCAGAAGGATC
This sequence comes from Podarcis gaigeae, assembly GCF_964106915.1. Lineage (NCBI taxonomy): Eukaryota > Metazoa > Chordata > Lepidosauria > Squamata > Lacertidae > Podarcis > Podarcis gaigeae. The sequence goes on from NC_139695.1 coordinate 23,114,030, forward strand.
GGTGCAGCTTGAGGGAAACGTGCCGGACCCGGAGATCGCTGTAAGCTGGGCTAATTGGGGTCGTAAACCAATTAGCGACGAAACGCCAATTATCCAACACTTCTGACCTGTCTCCTGCATCCCACCAGCAGTCTCCTGGCTTGGAGCCTTCCCACTTTGATGCTTCCCTGGGGGGTTCCCTGGCTGTAGCCTCCCACCATTCCTCCTCCTCTAGCCAGTACCCGACACTAGCTTTGCATGCAGGGGAAGCCCCTAACTCACTGAGGGTTTGAGACCCATCAGCTCCCCTCACCTGGTTAGCCTGCCAGTTGAAGCCATTCCTGGGGTGTGGCTGCTGCTGCAGGCTGACAGTTTCTAAGAGGCGCAGGTGAGAGCTGTAGTGACCAAAGGTGGACAAACTACACCAGAAGGAGCACAATGTGCCCCCCACCAGAGGTACTACCTGTCACGGCTAAAATGGCCGCTGTTTCTTTAATGCGAATAAAGCTGGGTCAGCATGACTCAGCGGCCTGCACCGAGTTGTATATATAGATTGAGAAATGTTAGTTTGTTTTTTTAAAAAATGATATTTATTGAAATTTTACAGACAAAACGAAGTTACAAAATAAGAAAAGAAAAAATAAGAATAAAAAGGTACAAAAATACAAAGAAAAAATACAAAATACATAAAAAATAATAAAAACACTTAAAAACAAATCAATCTTTTCATGTCTTATATTTCATTTACTTGTTTCTTGACCTCCTCACACCTCCCTTTTTTGTATTCCAGTTCACATGGTTAATTCAGCAAATCCTTTCCCTCTTTGTTTTTATCTTAATTCTATATCTTAACATATTAAAACTTCGTATCTTCATCTGATTATCAATCCATTTTTACATATTCTTTTTAGCCTTGTTGCTAAAGCCGTTTCATTTCAATCCAACGTCATTTTAACATTCATTAATTTTACAATGTTTCTGCAAATAGTCTTTGAATTTCTTCCAATCTTCTTCCACCAACTCTTCTCCCTGATCTCGGATTCTGCCAGTCATTTCCGCCAATTCCATATAGTCCGTCACTTTCATCTGCCATTCTTCCAAGGTGGGTAGATCTTGTGTCTTCCAATACTTTGCGACGAGTATTCTTGCTGCTGTTGCTGCATACATAAAGAAAGTTCTATCCTTCTTTGGCACCAATTGGTCGACCATGCCCAGGAGAAAGGCCTCTGGTTTCTTCAGAAAGGTATATTTAAATACCTTTTTCAATTCATTATAGATCATCTCCCAGAAGGCCTTAATCCTTGGGCACATCCACCAAAGGTGAAAGAATGTACCTTCAGTCTCTTTACATTTCCAACACTTATTGTCAGGCAAATGATATATTTTTGCAAGCTTGACTGGTGTCATGTACCACCTGTATATTATTTTCATAATATTCTCTCTTAAGGTATTACATGCCGTAAATTTCATACCTGTGGTCCACAACTGTTCCCAGTCAGCAAACATTATGTTATGTCCAACATCTTGTGCCCATTTAATCATAGCAGATTTAACCGTTTCATCCTGAGTATTCCATTTCAACAGCAAGTTATACATTCTTGATAGTATCTTAGTTTTTGGATCTAACAGTTCTGTTTCCAATTTTGATTTTTCCACCTGGAAACCAATTTTCTTGTCCAAATTGTAAGCCTCCCTTATTTGATAATAATGAAGCCAATCTCGCACTTTATCTTTTAGTTTCTCAAAACTCTGCAATTTCAGTTTGTCACCCTCCTGTTCCAAAATCTCTCAATATTTTGGCCATTTGGCCTCCATATTGAGCTTTTTCTGAGCCTTCGCTTCCATCGGTGATAGCCACTATGATGGGATAATGAGCTGCTTGTGCTTAAAAGCTTGGTCCCTCAGAGTTTGCTCAGCGTAGCAAAGCTCTGCCTTGAACGGAGCCCTTTGGCATGGCTCCGTCAGTCGCTGGTAGAATCCGACAGTGGGCATCTGCGGAAGCGTTTCCAACATAAAAGCTGCTTAACGGAAACGCGTCTCCTGGATTCTCTGCGTGACAGTTTCCGGCGAGGGGTGGGGGTCCCTAAAGGGGGCCTTGATACCTCCTCACTGTTCTCACTGGAAGTATCCCAGAGCCTCCCCTCCGACTCCCTTTCCCTTGGAGCTCCTGCTCCCCCCCTACTGGTTCCATCTTCTGCTGCAGAGTCTCTCCTATTCTCCTGGAGCCTTTCCACCGCCTGTTCTTCCGATGGCAGTTCCCTGACATCCACCTCCCCCCCAGGGCCCCCTTCACCCCCTCCCGCCTCCTCTCCTACTGGCGGTGAGGATGGAAAGCCCCGGAAGGAACTCTCCTCGTCATCAGAGGATTCAAACACTTCTAGCCACGGCTTTCCGTCTCTTTCCCCGTCTTCCTCTTCTTCTTCGGAGTCTGCTTCCTCCTCCACCCCTGACTCTGGGAACCCTTCAAACTCCCCTTCCTCATCGGTAGTCCCGAAGTGTTCCCTCCTAAATCGTGCCACGGGCTGCGGTTTTCTTGGGAAACGCCGATGAAACGTTTCTATTAAAACCTCGTCATTGACTTCCTCTGCCGGTACCCATGTATTTTCTGACTCTTCCTCCCCCTCCCATTCTACCAAGTATTCCACCTGATTCCCCTTCCACCTGGAATCAATGATTCCTGCCACGTCCATGTTGCGTTCTCTCTCTTCTATGATGGGTGTCTGGGTGACCTCCCTCTCACGTTCCCCCCACTCACGTCCCTCTCGGTACGGCGACAGTAAAGACCTGTGAAATACTGGGTGCAATTTCATGTGACTGGGCAATCTGAGTTTGAATGCTACTGGGTTGACCTGTTGTATGACTTCAAAGGGTCCCAACCGTTTGGGTCTCAATTTCTTACACCCTCCCTTGAACGGCAGTCCTTGGGTGGATAGCCACACCCGGTCTCCCACCCTTATGGTGTCACCCTCCCTCCTATTTCTGTCTGCTTGCTTCTTATATTCTTCTTTGGCTTTCTCTAAGTTGAGTTGGAGCTGACGGTGGATCGCTTCCATCTCTTCAACAAAATGTTCCGCCGCCGGTACACTCCACCTCTCCCCTCCTTCTCCTGGAAATGCCCGGGGATGACACCCATAATTTGCCAGAAAGGGACTCATCCCTGTGGACACGTTCTCCACATTGTTGTAGGCAAATTCTGCCAGAGGTAACTTATCTACCCAATCATTTTCTCTGTCCTTTACATAACACCTCAGGTATTGTTGCAAAACCCCGTTTGCCCTTTCTGCCTGCCCATTTGTTTCTGGGTGTCTGGTGGTGGAAAAATTTACCTCCACGTGCAGCAAGCTCATTAGCTTCCTCCAGAACCTGGAAGTAAATTGTTTCCCTCTGTCGCTGACCACCCTCAAGGGGGCGCCATGCAACCTGAAAATATGCTTTATAAACAACTTTGCGGTTTCTTCCGCTGTGACTGCATGTGAACAGGCTATAAAATGGCACATCTTAGTTAATAGATCTACCACCACCATGACAGCTGTTTTTCCTTTGGATTTTGGCAGATCTGTCATAAAATCTATGGATACCATCTCCCATGGTCTTTCTGGTGTGGGTAAGGGTTCTAATAGCCCCGCTGGTGCCAGCCTCTCTCCTTTTGCTCTCTGGCACCTGTCGCATCCCCTGACATACTCCCGCACGTCTTCCCTCACCTTGGGCCACCAAAACTCCCTGGTAACCAACCACATGGTTTTGTGCTGCCCGAAGTGCCCCGCCGTGGGGCTGTCGTGTAACTGTTTGAGCACTCGGCCTCTTAGTTCCCCATCTGGTATGTAGAGTGCCCCTTTGTAATACAACTTTCCGTTCTTTTCCTCAAAACCCCCTGTGTTCTCCCCTGTTCCTCTGAGTTCCCTGGGCTTTTCTTGGGCGTATTCATCGTTCTCGGTACCCTCCACCAGTTCTCTTTGCCCCACCAAAGCCGCCCCACAAACCCAGTGGTCCTCGGGGATGATATGTCTTTCCTCCGCCGCTCCCTCCCCCTCCAAGTACTCAGGTTTTCGGGAGAGAGCGTCCGCCCTGACGTTCTCTGGCCCTGGCACGTAGCAAATTTCAAAATTGAACTTGGAGAACTCTTGCGCCCATCTTACTTGTCTCTGGTTCAGTACTCAGGCCGTTCTCCAGTATTCTAGATTTTTGTGGTCTGTCCGCACTTGGACCTTGTGTTGCGCCCCAATCAACAGGTGTCGCCATCTCCGGAACGCTTCATGGATGGCGAGTAATTCTCTGTCATACACGGTATAGTTCCTCTCGGATTTGTTCAACTTCCGCGAGAAGAAGGCACACGGTCTCCATTCTGACGTATCCTCTCCCGGTTGTAGGAGCACCGCACCCACCGCTCTGTCTGACGCGTCGGTCTCCACTCTCATCGGCTGCTGCAGATCCACGTGTAAGAGTTGTTCTTCCGAAGCAAACGCCTTCTTTAACCTTTCGAACGCTCGCTGCGCTTCTTCCGTCCAGACAAATTTCTTCTTGCTGCTGAGACAATCCGTGATGGGGGCCGTTAAGTGGGCAAAGTTCTTGATGAACTTCCGATAGAAGTTTCCGAAACCCAAGAACCTTTGCACGTCTTTCTTAGTTTTCGGTGGTTTCCATTCCAGTACCGCTTGAACCTTGCTAGGATCCATGGCCAACCCCTTGTCTGACAACCGGTACCCCAGGAATTCCACTTCTCTGGTGTGAAACTGACACTTCTCCAGTTTCACCCACAGCTGGTTTTCTTGCAGTTTGCTCAGTACCTCTCGTACATCTCGCACATGCTGCTCCTCATGCTCTGAGTACACTAGTACGTCATCTAATAACGCTGCGCAGTTCTTGTAAAGCAATGGTCCTAGGACGTAATTCATGAACGATTGAAAAACGGCCGACCCCCCCTGGAGGCCGAAGGGCATAACGAGGTATTCAAATGCCCCTAAAGGGGTGAACATAGTGGTTTTCCACTCGTCTCCCTTTCTCATACGTATCAGATTGTACGCCCCCCTTAGGTCCAGCTTGGTAAAAATTTTCCCTTTCCTCACCCGGATCAGAATGTCATCGATTCTGGGCATGGGGAAAGCCACTGGTTCGGACACGGCATTTAGGGCCCTGAAGTCTACTACCAATCTCGGTTTATCTGTATTTTTTTTGTCCACAAAGAACACTGGGCTACCCCCCACCGCTCGTGACTCTCTGATGAACCCACGCTTGAGGTTCTTGTCTATAAACTCCCTTAACTCCTGCATCTCACTGTCTGACATTGCATACAGCTTGCCCACTGGCAATTGTGCTCCTGGGAGTAAATTGATTTGACAGTCAAAGGGTCTGTGCGGGGGTAGTTTATCTGCTTCCCTTTCGCTGAAGACGTTAGCCAAGTCGGCGTACTGTCGTGGTACCCTCCCTTGGTCTGTTACTTCCATCCTTGCTAGCGTGGCCTGGGTGCCCAATTGGCTCTCCCTCTCCGTGCAATGTGCCATGCAATGCGCTGACCCAAAGGAAACCACTCTCTGGTGCCATCCCACTAGCGGATCATGCAGCGCTAGCCAGCTCATCCCCAAAATAATGGGCGCTCCCCCCAAGGTGGCTATATTAAACGCTATCAGTTCTGTGTGCCTTGCCACCCTCATTACCATGGGGACAGTCTGCTGGTTAACTTCTCCTCCCAACAGCGCCCTCCCATCAATCGTGGTCACCTGCAGAGGGTTATTTAAGGGGATAGTCTGTATCTGGTGTTCGGCTGCAAACTCCTTACTCATAAAGTTGCAGGAGCTGCCTGAGTCCAATAGCGCTTTAACCTTTAGTGGGTGTCCGTTTGCCAGCTCTAGCAACACCTCTATTACAAGAGCTGGTCTTGGTGGTTCCGGCGTGGGCACATTCACTGTTCCTTGGCCTGGCTGCTGTGCCCCGATGGTGGCAGCCAGGCGTTGGCTTTTACTTGCTCCTTAGCTCCCTCCACCTCCTCCCCAACAGCTCCCGCCATCCCTTGCCATTCCTTTCTTTGCGGACAAACTCTGGCAAAGTGACCTGGCTGTTGGCAGAGAAAACATTTCTTGGCGCCTTTTCCCTCCTTCTTCCGCCCTTCACTGGGGTTTGAAACTGCGCGCGCACGCGCTGTTCCAATTTCCATCGGCTCTGCTGGCAGGGAAGGCTGCTCTGGAATCTCTGGAATGCGGAAATCCCTCCAACGCTCCCCTTTCCCTTCCCGCTTCTCCAAGGCTCTAGCCTCCTGGCGTGCTCCTATGGCCAGCGCGGATTTAGTCAGCTGGTCCATAGACTCCGCCCTGGGCGCCCGGGAAAGTTCGTCTTTCACTGCCGAAGATAATCCTTCTTCGAACAGCATTTGTATCGGTTCCGCTGACAAATCCCAACTTAATTTATGGATCAACATGGTGAACTCAGTCCAGTACTCACGGACAGATCGGCTCCCTTGTTTACACGCCATTAACTGTCTGCGCGCCACTCCCTGCTCAATTTCGCTGGAGAACATCAGATCCATGGCGCGAAAAAACTTCCTTGTGTCCTTTAGGACCTCATTATTGGCTGCCATTAGGGGTCTCACCCAGTGTTTCGCCCCCCCTTCGAGATGGCCAATCACAAACGCGACCCTCGATTCCTCATCAGAAAAATCATCAAACTGCAGATTGAGTGCATATTGCATCTCTGTCCTAAAGGCTTGATAGTTCCTGGGATCACCCCCAAACTTCTGCACCAGTCCTGGCACCTTCCTTGAGAGTTGGGTGGCTTTTCCCTTTTCTGCATCGTGAGCCCTCCTCTCCTCAAGCCTAGCCGTTTGCAGAGCTAACTGGACCTCCAACATCCTGTACCTTTCTTCCAGGCTTGGACCGGCTGCAGCTGCTCCCCCTTCTCCGGCTCCGGCTGGGTTGCTCATGATGCCTCTCCTTGCACAAGCTGCTTTCAGGGACTGTCGGATTGCTATGATGGGATAATGAGCTGCTTGTGCTTAAAAGCTTGGTCCCTCAGAGTTTGCTCAGCGTAGCAAAGCTCTGCCTTGAATGGAGCCCTTTGGCATGGCTCCGTCAGTCGCTGGTAGAATCCGACAGTGGGCGTCTGCGGAAGCGTTTCCAACATAAAAGCTGCTTAACGGAAACGCGTCTCCTGGATTCTCTGCGTGACAGTTTCCAGCGAGGGGTGGGGGTCCCTAAAGGGGGCCTTGATACCTCCTCACTGTTCTCACTGGAAGTATCCCAGAGCCTCCCCTCCGACTCCCTTTCCCTTGGAGCTCCTGCTCCCCCCCTACTGGTTCCCTCTTCTGCTGCAGAGTCTCTCCTATTCTCCTGGAGCCTTTCCACCGCCTGTTCTTCCGATGGCAGTTCCCTGACAGCCACCTTGGGGTTTTATTTTCAAGTAAGTCTTTATATCTTGTCCAGACATTAAACAATGCTCTTCTGACAATATGGTTTTTAAATGCTTTGTGTGCTTTAACCTTGTCATACCACAGATATGCATGCCACCCAAAAACGTTATTGAAACCTTCTAAATCCAAAATGTCTGTGTTCTCAAGAAGCAGCCATTCTTTCAACCAGCAAAATGCTGCTGATTCATAATAGAGTTTAAGGTCTGGCAGGGCAAATCCACCTCTATCCTTTGCATCAGTAAATATTTTAAATTTTATTCTGGGCTTCTTGCCCTGCCAGACAAATCTAGAAATGTCTCTCTGCCACTTCTTGAAACAGCCCATTTTGTCCAAAATTTGCAATGATTGAAATAGAAATAACATTCTTGGCAATACATTCATCTTTATAACAGCAATTCGACCAAACAAGGAAAGCTTCAAGTTTGACCATATTTCAAAATCCTTTTTCACTTCTGACCAACATTTCTCGTAGTTATCTTTGAATAAATTTAAGTTCTTAGTGGTCATGTTAACCCCCAGGTATTTTACTTTCTTAACCAGTGTTAAACCCGTCTCCTTCTGAAACCTCTTTTTCTCAATCGGTGTTAATTTTTTTTCAAGAACCTTAGTCTTTAATTTGTTCAACTTAAATCCTGCCACTTGACCAAATTCCTGAATCCATTCTAATACTCTTTTAGTACTAGATTCTGGCTCCTGTAATGTCAATACTAAATCATCTGCAAACGCTTCAAGTTTGTACTGTTTAGCTCCGACCTGAATACCTTTGATCAGATGGTCCCTTCTAATCATGTTTAGCAAAACCTCTAGGACTGAAATGAAAAGCAATGGGGAAATTGGGCAGCCTTGTCGTGTCCCTTTCTCCATCTTAAATTCTTTTGTCACCACGTTGTTAACTATCAATTTAGCCTTTTGTTCTGAGTAAATTGCACCTATACCATTTTCAAAACCTTGACCAACCCCCATCCCATGAAGATTTTTCTTCATAAAACTCCAAGAAATATTATCAAAAGCTTTCTCCACATCAACAAATATCAAAACTGCTTTAGTATTAATGTTCACTTGCAGCTTCTCTAAAATGTTAATTATATTTCTCGTGTTGTCAGACAAGTGTCTACCCGGGAGAAAGCCAGCTTGGTCTTTGTGTATCTCCTCAGCTAGTACTTTTTTCAATCTTTTAGCCAGAATATCTGCAAAAATTTTGTAATCCACGTTAAGTAGGGATATGGGGCGGTAGTTCTTAAGTTGTGTTTTTTCAGATTCAGTTTTCGGTATAAGTGTAATATAAGCTTCCTTCCACTACTCTGGCGCTTTTCCCCCCTCCAAAATTTCATTACAAACCTCCTTTAGTGGTTGAATTAACCAGTCTTTCAGAGATTTATAATATTTTGAGGTTAAACCGTCCGGCCCTGGAGATTTGCCCAACTACATATTCTGGATGGCACCTTCCACCTCCTGTTCTGTTATTTTATTGTAAAGGGAATTGGGGTTGCTCGTGCGTAAGTGGCCGCTGCTCTAGGCAACGTTGTCTGGCTAAACCTTTCCCTGGCTGGACAGCCCTTTCTCCGTGGCTGTGTCAGTCACTGGCAGAATCCGTCAGTGGGCGTTTCCTGAACTTCTTCCAGCATAAAAGCTCTTTGACACCAAGTCTCCGCCTAGCCTCCCTGCGCGGAAGTTTTCTGCGCAGAGTGGGTGTGGCCAGCGGAGGTCCTGGGCTCTCCCCGCTGGTCTCTGTGGAAGAGTCTTGGAGCCATCTCTCCGAAGTCCTTCCCTGCTCCCCTTTCTTCCTGGTGTCACATTGATTTCCTTCCTCAGAGGAAGTGTTCCCTCTCTCCCTGCTGGGCCCTTCTCCTGCATCGCTAGGGAGCCTTACCTCCACTCTTGGCTCCGATGGCAGTTCCCTGACATTTATAATTCAGCATTAACTTATTTTCTTGAGAGATTTTTTGTAATCCATTTGTTCTTAAGAACTGGTCTATATCAGTCTCTTTCTGTGGCCCTTGTGTATATAGTTGTTTGAAGTATCTGTGGAAGCACTTTCTAATCTCCACTGGATTCTGTATATTCTTTCCTTCCACTTCCAAATTTGAAATGGTATTAAGTTTTTGTCTTTTTTTCATCTGCCAGGCCAGCAGTTTCCCACATTTATTAGCCGATTCAAATGTCTTTTGTCTCATCTGCTTAATTTTCCATTCTATTTCCTGATTTATCATTTTCATGTATTGTACTTGATATAGCTTTATTTCTCTCAGAATCTCTTGCGACTTTGGTTTCGCTCTTAATTTCTTTTCACCTTCTTTTATTTTCTCCAAAAATTTTGTCTTTTTTCTCATTTTGAGTTCTCTTCTTTATTGCATTCTGTTGAATCAGAAACCCTCTCATAACCGCTTTGCTTGCGTCCCAGATTACTCTTTTTTCAAACGTAGTATTCATGTTTGTCTCAAAATAGTCTCTCAAGGTTTTTTGGCCCTTCTTGGTGACTTCTGCGTCTCTAAACAAGGTGTCATTCATCCTCCATCTAAAGGAACCAATTGGTGTTAATTTCATCTCCATTCTCACAGCATTATGGTCGGAGCAAGTTTTAGGACAAATTTCCATTTTTCGAATTTTAGGAGCCAATCCTCTAGTTATCCAAATTTGGTCAATTCTTGTCCATGTCATTTTGGCTTCAGAGAAGAAAGTTCCCTCTCTACCCAAGGGGTTCTTAGTTCTCCAAATATCAATTAAGTCCATGTTGTCAGTCATGTCAAAAAAGGTTTTTGGCAGTCTGCCATCTTTAGTGACTTATCCATATTTGTGGACACCACTCCGTTCATATCTGTCAGGACTGCCGCTAGGTCCCAGCTCACAGAGGACCAACGCCCAGTGGATGTTATATACAAAAGTCTTTATTGAAGTTTAGTTTCCATTTCCAAGTTCTGGGTGCGCAGACCCACGTCTTGACGCTAGACCGGCTAAGTCCCCTCTGACTCACTGCTCCACCCACACCAGTTTAAGATTCTAGCCCGGCTCCACCTCCTACGCTGTTCTTTCCTTCGCTGGGTCCTTCTGCCCTCTGGGGTTTCCTCCTTCCTGGACTCCTCTGACGCTGAGCCTCCTGAGTCTTGCCCCTCCCTCCGGCGGGCTTTAGGACCTGGCTCCCTTCCCGAGCTCCCCGCTGTGCCGCGCTCCTGTACATTTGAACTTGGCGCGCGCGCCCAGCTGGTGACTTTCCTTCTGACCGTTTCCCCGCTTCCTGATGTGGGCGTTGCCAAACCTGACTCCTCTCCTCCCTCTGGTGGTGAGGACACTGGTCCCGACTCCTGGGACTCCCCCTCCCCACTGCGCTCTGGTGGAGAAGCTGGTCCTGATTTCCAACTGCTGCTCAGGGACTCCCCGCTGGCCCCTTCCTCCTGGGGCTTCCCCCCTGGAACCCCCCTCGCTCTGGCCACCGGCGCTCCCTTCTGTGAGTCCTCCAATTCGCTAGAGAGGCTTGTGGAATAACTCTGGCCACTGTCACTGCCTGCGCCCCCCTCGTACTCCTCCTCCTCACTCTCCATTTGCTCCCCCTCCTGTGTCTCTCCTTCTGAACCCCTGACATCCATCCCCCCCTCGAAGCCCCCCCTTCCCCCCTCCCCCTCTTCAGGTGCGGGTTCCGGGTGCTCTAGAGTTGTCGGGGTGAGTTCAGGATACAGTTCGTCCCCCGAGGCGTGCAGCCATCGTGATAAGTCCGGAAAGTCCTCCATGGGCTCGTCGACTGCGATTCCCTCCGCTTCCATCTCCTGGGCGGTATGTTCGAAATCTGAGGCCGCCCCCAAATCACTCAAAACCCCTTCTCCCCCTGTCGCCTGAGGTGACGCCACTTCCCAGGGTCCCTCCGGCATGTCTCTGCGCCATCCCACTTTGGGTTGGTCCTCCCACCAATAAGATCCCCCCGTGCCAAAACCTGAGAGTGAGCCCTCTGGGGAGCTGCCTCCCGGAGCCGAGTCCTCCGCTGACGAGAAACCCCGGAAAGTGCTGGCCGAGAGTGTGGGTGTGAACAGACAATCGTCGAAAAAGCCCGCCGGCATAGGCTTGTGCGGGAAAAGTGTATGGAATTCTTCCTTGAGCAACTGCTCCTCCAATGCGTAATCCGGCACCCACCTGTTGGCGCTGGCTGGGGTGTCCTCTGTGGCGAGAAGATATTCAATCCCGTCCTCCCCCCACCTTGAGTCTAAAATCTCCGTGGCTTCGTTGAGTGGCCCCCTTCTCGGCGACCCCCCCTTTTTGGACGCTTCCCTGAGCGGGTCTGGCGCTGTCCCTGGTGCCTGAAACCTGTGGGGCTCTTTGTAGGGTGTGAGCACTGATCTATGAAAGACCGGGTGCATTCTGGACCCCTCCGGGAGTGTTAACCGGAAGGCCACTGGGTTGATCTGCGCCTCTACTTGTTAAGGCCCTAGCTGCTTGTGCCCGAGCTTCTTCTTGGCCAACGATCTGGCCGGAACTGCCTGGGCTGCTAACCAGACCCAGTCTCCTACCCGGATGTCTTCCCCAACCCTCCTGTGTCGGTCTGCCTGCACTTTGTAAGCCTGTTTCGCCATCTCTAACTGCCTCCTGAGCTGCTCGTGGATCTCCTGCAACTCCGCTGCCACGGCCTCTGCTCCCTGCGGCTCCCCCTCCCTCACTTTCTCTAAACCCGGGAAGGTTCTGGGATGCCGCCCATTGTTGGCGAAAAACGGTGTCACCCCCGTGGACACGTGTTTCGTGTTGTTGTAGGCAAACTCGGCTAGCGGTAGGTAGTCCACCCAGGTCGAGGGCTGCTGGTTCGCGTAGCATCTCAGGTACTGCTGCATGATGGCGTTGACTCTCTCCGCCTGTCCGTTAGTCTGCGGGTGTCGCGCCGACGCCAGGCTGACCTTGACGTTCAGGAAACCCATCAGCTTTTGCCAGAAGTTGGATATGAACTGGCGCCCCCTGTCGGACAGGATGGACCGTGGTAGGCCGTGCACCTTGAACACGTGGTCTATAAACAGCTTGGCGGTCTGCTCGGCTGTGGCCACCTTCGCGCAAGGAATGAAGTGGGCCATCTTGGTGAACAAGTCTACTACCACGAGTACTGCCGTCTTGCCTCTCGAGCTGGGCAGATCCGTGACAAAGTCCAGGGCCACCCTCTCCCACGGTTCGAACGGTGTCTGTAGCGGTTCCAACAGGCCCGCCGGCGGCTGGCGTACTGGTTTGGCCCTTTGGCAGGTGTCGCACCTCCTGACGTATTCCGTGACATCCCCCCTCATCTTGGGCCACCAAAAGTCTCTGGCTACTAGGTCCACCGTCTTCTCCTTGCCGAAGTGTCCCGCGCTGGGCGCGTCGTGCAGCTGTTGCAGGACCCTCGCGCGGAGGTTGTCTCCCGGCACGTAGAGGGCTCCTTTGCGGATGAGCAGGCTGTCGCGTATTTGGAAGTCGTCGTCCCTCGTCGTGCCGCTACGCACCTCCTCCATCTTGGCTCGCGCGAATGAGTCCGTCTGCAGCGCGCGACGCACCGCGTCCAGGTCCACCGTGGCTGACGCGCATGCCCACGCCTTTGGTGCGAAAATATGCTTGGCCGGCGCCGGCGCCTCTTCTTCAAGATACTGCGGTTTCCTGGACAGCGCGTCCGCCATGATGTTGTTGTTTCCAGGGATGTATTCTATTCTGAAGTCGAAATCTGCAAAGAACTCCGCCCAGTGGATGTGTCTCTGGTTCAGGAACCTCGCCGTGCGCCAGTACTCCAAGTTCTTATGGTCTGTACGGACCTGCACCGTGTGTTTGGCCCCGACGAGGAAATGCCGCCACGCCTTGAAGGCTGCATGTATGGCCAGTAACTCCCTGTCCCAGATGGTGTAGTTCTGCTCCGACTTGCTGAGTTTCCTGGAGTAGAAAGCGCACGGCCTCCAGTCCCCCTGGTGGTCTTGCTGCAACAGGACGGCCCCCACGGCCCTGTCTGACACGTCCGTCTCCACTCTCATGGGCCTGCTGGGGTTCACGTGTAGCAGGTGTTCCTCGGACGCGAAGAGGTGCTTGAGCTTCTGAGAGGACTGCTCTGCCTGCTCCGTCCAAATGAACTTCTTCTTCTTGGAACTGAGGGTGTCAGTGATGGCCGCTGTCTGCATGGCGAAACCTTTGATGAACTTGCGATAAAAGTTGGCAAAGCCGACAAACCTCTGGACTTCCTTTCGATTGCGTGGGCTCTTCCAGTCCAGCACTGCACGTACCTTGGTACTGTCCATGGCGAGTCCCTTGTCGGACAGTTTGTAGCCCAGGAAGTCCACCTCCGTCTTGTCGAACTGGCACTTCTCCAGCTTGGCGTAAAGCCGGTGCTCCCGCAGCCGCTGCAGTACTTCCCTGACATCTCTCTCGTGAGCCTCCGGCGACTCCGAGAAGATGAGGATGTCGTCCAGGAAGCAGACGCACTTCTTGTAGAGAAGACCCGCCAAGACATGATGCATGAATGCTTGAAAACAGTGGGAGCCATTTTGTAATCCAAAAGGCATAACTCTATATTCATAGGTGCCCAGCGGCGTAAACATGGCCGTCTTCCACTCGTCACCCTCCCTCACGCGTATGAGATTGTACGCTCCGCATAGATCCAACTTGGTAAAGATGCGCCCCTTCCGCACCGTCGCCAGCAGGTCATCGATCTTGGGCATGGGGAAGGCTGTGGGCTTGGTTTTTGAATTCAAAATTCTGAAATCAACTACAAGCCTCTTTTGGGGCGTGTCCCGCTTCTTCACAAAAAACACGGGACTGCCCCCCACTGCTTTGGATTCTCGGATGAACCCCCGCTTCAAGTTGTGATCTATGAACTCCCTGAGTTCCTGCAGTTCATCCTCAGACATGGAATACAGTTTCCCCGTTGGCAGCGTCGCCCCCGGCAGGAGGTCAATCTTGCAGTCGTAGGGTCTGTGGGGAGGCAGCTTGTCCGCTTCCTTCTCGCAGAAGACCTCCAAAAACTCTTTGTACTTGTTGGGTACCGCTTGCAACATGCCTAAGTGCAGCTGTGGTCCGTCTTCGTGCCCCTCATCTTCTTGGTTAGCGAGGATGCAGTGTTCTGCGCAGTAGGAGGAGCAGAAGGTCAGTTGACGCTGGTACCATGCCAATGCCGGGCTGTGCCTGTCCAGCCAACTCATGCCCAACACAATGGGCGTGTCTGACAGGCGGGTGACGTTGAAACTGATGACTTCGCGGTGATTACCAATGCGCATCACCATTGGCGGCGTCTGCTGCAGCACTTGCCCTCCCAGTAGCTCCCTGCCGTCCACCGTGACGACGTTCAGAGGTACCGTCGCTGGCAGAAGGGCTATGCCATGTTGCTGGATGAACTCCATGCCTATAAAATCTGCATTGCTCCCAGAGTCAATGGTAATGGGGATTTCCACAGTGAGCCCATTGGGAAGTTGAAGGGATGCGGTGAGCTGCACTACTGGTTTGGGTGGGAGGGGGTCTGTGGGCTGTAACATTACTGGGGATTGCTTCACTGACTTGTCTGGCTGGCCCCCAGTGACTCCATTTCCAGCCAGACAGTGGAGTTTTCCTGCTGTGATTCACTCTGCTGAACTGCTTCTGTTACTGTCGCTGCGGCTGCAGTGTGCTTGTGAAACCGCTGGGGACACTCTTTCGCCATGTGCTGAGCACTGTCGCAGATGTAGCACTTCCTGGTCCCTCTAGGAGGCTTCATTTTGACTGCTCCCGGCGTTAGGGCTCCGGCTGTGGACTGAGCCTTAGCACCACCTATCTCCATTGGCTCCTCTCCTCCTCCCAGCGGAGGCATGGATCGAGCGCGCGCCGCTTCCTTGGGAAAGGGGGGTGGTGCTTTCGTTGGCGTGCGTCCCCAATGCTCTTCCTCCTTATCCCAAGGGCGTCCTTCCAGCCTAACCCCAATGGTGAGTGCCCTCTCCACAATGTCCTTGGTGGTTTGGGGTCTCTCCCCCCTTGCAATTTCGTCTTTCACAGCTCCGTTCAGCCCCTCCCAGAACAGATCTCTGACGGCAGACGATTCTCTCTCCCAGCCCAATACATTCACCAATGCGAAAAAGCGTGAATGATATTGCCTTACAGTGGCTCTACCTTGTCTTAGTCCGTGAATCTGTTTCCTAGCGATATCCACATCAATCTCCGACAAAAAACAAGCATCCATCACTTTAATGAAGGCCACCGCATTTTGGAGGGCTGGATCCTTATCTCTCCAGAGATTGCGCAGCCATGATTTCGCCTCTCCCCGTAAATGCGAAACAATAAATCCCACTCTTTCTTCCTCATTTTTAAAGTCCTTGTCAAGCAGCTGCAGTGCATATATTACATCTGCTCTGAAGTTAGGATACTCCTGCAGGTCCCCATTGAAGTGAGACACAAGGCTCCCTCCTCTGTTCCCCAGCCCAATCCCTTCTGGTCTGGTGGCCGGTAGCCTCTGTGTAGTTAGCACTTCTAACCTGGCTCGCAGATCCTGGCAGGTAACAGCTGCTTCCTGCTCCTTCTTTCTGGACGCCGCAATTTCTGCAGTCAGCTGCGTCACTGCTTTTTGCAGACTCGCTATCTTCTCTTCGGTAGTCATTTCCCTGGTTTTCGTGAGCTCGCGAAGCACCAATCTTCACCCCTCGCTGCTTTCCCACACTCCACGAGGTTGTAAAATTGGTGGAAAATGAGAGAGGGGACTTACTGTCAGGACTGCCGCTAGGTCCCAGCTCACAGAGGACCAACGCCCAGTGGATGTTATATACAAAAGTCTTTATTGAAGTTTAGTTTCCATTTCCAAGCTCTGGGCGCGCAGACCCACGTCTTGACGCTAGACCGGCTAAGTCCCCTCTGACTCACTGCTCCACCCACACCAGTTTAAGATTCTAGCCCGGCTCCACCTCCTACGCTGTTCTTTCCTTCACTGGGTCCTTCTGCCCTCTGGGGTTTCCTCCTTCCTGGACTCCTCTGACGCTGAGCCTCCTGAGTCTTGCCCCTCCCTCCGGCGGGCTTTAGGACCTGGCTCCCTTCCCGGGCTCCCCGCTGTGCCGCGCTCCTGTACATTTGAACTTGGCGCGCGCGCCCAGCCGGTGACTTTCCTTCTGACCGTTTTCCCGCTTCCTGATGTGGGCGTAGCCAAACCTGACTCCTCTCCTCCCTCTGGTGGTGAGGACACTGGTCCCGACTCCTGGGACTCCCCCTCCCCACTGCGCTCTGGTGGAGAAGCTGGTCCTGATTTCCAACTGCTGCTCAGGGACTCCCCGCTGGCCCCTTCCTCCTGGGGCTTCCCCCCTGGAACCCCCCTCGCTCTGGCCACCGGCGCTCCCTTCTGTGAGTCCTCCAATTCGCTAGAGAGGCTTGTGGAATAACTCTGGCCACTGTCACTGCCTGCGCCCCCCTCGTACTCCTCCTCCTCACTCTCCATTTGCTCCCCCTCCTGTGTCTCTCCTTCTGAACCCCTGACAATATCTCCCATCATAATAATGTTATACTCCATATAGTCCAACAATGTCTCATGCAACTTCTTAAAAAATTCAGATTTCCCCTCATTTGGTGCATAAACTCCTACTATCAAGAATTTCTCTCCTTGAATTTGAATTTCAATTGCCACAAATCTTCCTTGGTCATCTTTAAAAATAAATTTCGGTGATAGGCTCTCTTTAGCATAGATTACAACTCCTCTCTTTTTTTTTTTTTTGCAGATGTTGACAGTTTATTTATTTTTTAAAAAAACATTTTTATTGCATTTTCAGTTTACAGAAGAAAAAAGAAAAAAGAATAATACTCCAACTTTTAAAATACATTTTTAAGTTGTTAGCTGGACTTCCCCACACCTCCCTCCCCCTGCGTTCTTTACAATAAAACATATCAGCAAATTATTACCTTGTTTCGTATCTTATTTATATCTTTCAAAATATTTTACTTCTGAATTTAAAGTACCTTTTATCCAGTGTTTATGCCTTAACATAAAGAATATAGTAACCTTAAATTTCAACTTTTTCTTAATTATAACTTGTCTTCCTATTTTCCCGATCTAGTTGCAGGAGCTAAATTCCAAAACATGCAGATTCTTAACATTCATACAACTTATATTGTTTTTGCAAATAGTCCTTAAATTTTTTCCAATCTTCTTCCGTTGTCTCTTCACCCAAATCTCGGATTCTGCCAGTCATTTCAGCCAGTTCCATATAGTCCATCAACTGCGTCTGCCACTCTTCCAGCGTGGGAAGATCTTGTGTCTTCCAATATTTTGCTAAAAGTATTCTTGCTGCTGTAGATGCATACATAAAAAATGTTTTATCCTTCTTTATCACCCTTTGGTCCACAATGCCCAGGAGGAAGGCCTCTGGTTTCTTGGGAAAGGTGTACCTGAACACCTTTTTTAATTCATTATAGATCATTTCCCAGAAGGCCTTCACTTTTGGACAAGTCCACCAAAGGTGAAAAAATGTCCCTTCAGCCTCCTTACATTTCCAACATTTATTATCAGACCAATGGTAAATTTTTGCAAGTTTGACTGGGGTCATGTACCACCTATATATCATTTTCATAATATTATCTTTCAAGGCATTACATGCCGTAAATCTCATTCCAGTGGTCCATAACCTTTCCCAGTCTTCGAACATAATGTTGTACCCAATATCCTGAGCCCATTTTATCATGGCTGATTTAACTATCTCATCCTGGGTATTCCATTTAAGCAGCAAGTTATACATTCTCGAAAGTACCTTGGTCTTAGATTCTAACAGTTCTGTCTCTAGTTTCGATTTTTCCACCTGGAATCCTATTTTTTTGTCCGACTTAAAAACTTCTTGAATTTGAGCATAGTGAAACCAATCTTGCACCCTATTCTTTAATTTTTCAAAGCTCTGCAGTCTCCTATTGTCTCCAGTTTTTTCTATCATTTCCCAATATTTTGGCCATCCGACCTCCATATTGAGTCTTTTTCTGGCCTTGGCCTCCGCTGGTGATAACCACCTCGGGGTCTTACCTTCTAGTAAGTCTTTGTATTTTGTCCAGACCATGAATATAGCTTTCCTGACAATATGGTTTTTGAACATTTTATGAACCTTTACCTTGTCATACCACAAATATGCATGCCATCCAAAAGCATTGTCATGCCCTTCCAGATCTAGGACATCAGTGTTCTCAAGAAGTAACCAATCTTTCATCCAGCAGAAAGCCGCAGCTTCATAATATAACCTTAAGTCTGGCAGGGCAAATCCCCCTCTCTCTTTGGCATCAGTTAGTATTTTAAATTTTATTCGGGGCTTTTTGCCCTGCCAGACAAACCTAGAAATATCTTTCTGCCACTTCCCAAAACACTCCACTCTGTCTACTATCTGTAGGGTCTGAAACAAAAATAACATCTTCGGCAATACATTCATCTTTATAGCTGCAATTCGGCCCATCAAGGAAAGTTTCAATCTTGACCAAATCTCTAAATCTTTCTTAATTTCTGACCAACATTTTTCATAATTATCTTTAAACAGATTCAAATTTTTGGCAGACAAATTTACCCCTAGGTATTTTACCTTTTTAACAACATTTAATTCTGTCTCTTTCTGAAACCCATCTATTTCCAAAGGTGTCAAGTTTTTCTCCAAAACCTTAGTTTTTTGCTTGTTCAATTTAAACCCCGCTACCCGACCAAATTCATGAATTAGTTCCAACACTCTCTTCGTACTAGATTCTGGCTCCTGTAATGTTAAAACCAAATCATCTGCAAAAGCTTTCAGTTTAAATTGTTTCACTCCGACCTGTATTCCTTGTACCAACCGGTCTTCCCTGATCATTTTCAAAAGCACCTACAGAACAGAAATAAATAACAGAGGGGATAGGGGGCACCCTTGTCGTGTTCCTTTTTCAATTTTAAATTCTTCTGTCACCACATTGTTTACAATCAATTTCGCTTTCTGCTCTGAATAAATTGCTTCTATTCCATTTTCAAACCCCCGTCCCACTCCCATCCCTTCCAAATTTTTCTTCATAAAACTCCAAGAGATGTTGTCAAAGGCCTTCTCCGCATCAACAAAAATTAACACTGATTTTGTATTGATGTTGGTTTGCAAAAGTTCCAAAATGTCAATAATATTCCTAGTATTGTCAGACAAATGTCTTCCTGGGAGAAAGCCTGCCTGGTCTTTATGGATTACTTCATTTAATACTTTTTTAAGTCTACTCGCCAAAATGTCTGCAAAGATTTTATAATCCACATTTAGGAGTGAGATGGGACGGTAGTTCTTTAGTTGAGTCTTTTCAGTTTCCACTTTAGGGATCAATGTGATGAAAGCTTCTTTCCACGATTCCGGTGCCCTCTTCCCCTCCAAAATCTGGTTGCATACCTCCATTAGTGGTTGTATCAAATAGTCTTTCAATGTCTTATAATACTTGGAGGTAAGCCCATCCGGACCTGGAGATTTGCCTAGTTGCATATTCTGAATGGCACTCTCTATTTCTTGTTGTGTTATTTTATGATTCAGGATTGTTCTCTTTTCCTGAACAAGTTTTGGTAGACCATTTGTTTTCAAAAATTGGTCTATCTCCTTCTCCTCTTGTGGCCCTTGAGTGTAAAGCTTTTTAAAGTATCTCTGGAAACACTTCCTAATTTCTTCTGGTTTCTGGATATTTCTCCCTTCAATCTCTAGATTGGTGACTGTGTTCAATTTTTGTCTCTTTTTCAGTTGCCATGCTAAAAGTTTCCCACACTTATTAGCTGATTCGAATGATCTTTGTTTCATTTGTTTAATTTTCCACTCAACTTCTTGATTTATCAATTTCGCATACTGTGCTTGATACAATTTAATTTCTCTCAAGATCTCCTTTGATTTTGGTTTAGATCTCAACTTTTTCTCTCCATCTCTTATCTTCTCTAAGATCTTGTCTTTTTTCCCATTCCAGAGCCTTTTCTTTATCGTATTCTGTTGTATCAGAAACCCTCTCATAACTGCTTTACTTGCGTCCCAGATTGTTCTTTTTTCCACCATGGTACTCAAATTAATTTCAAAATAGTCTTTCAAAGTTTTTTGGGCCTTCTTCACAATCTCCTGATCTCTTAATAGGGTGTCATTCATTTTCCATCTGAAGGAACCGGTTGGAGTAAGTCTTAATTCCATTTTCATAGCATTATGGTCGGAGCAAGTTTTTGGGCAGATTTCCACTTTTCTAGTCATCGGTGCCAGCCTCCTAGTTATCCATATTTGGTCTATTCTTGTCCATGACAGATGGGCCTCAGAAAAGAAGGTTCCTTCTTTACCTAGGGGGTTTTTTGTCCTCCAGATATCAATTAAGTCCATATTGTCGGTTAGTTCAAAAAAAGTTTTGGGTAGTCTGCCGTCTTTTGATAAGCTTTGATCTTGTGACTTGTCCATATTTGTGGAGACCACTCCGTTCATATCTCCCATCAAAATGATGTTAGTGTAGTCTAAATAGTCCAGGATTGTCTCATGCAGTTTCTTGTAAAATTCTGATTTCCCCTCATTCGGTGCATAAATTCCTAATAACAAAAATTTTTCTCCTTGAGTCTGTATTTCAATAGCCAAAATTCTTCCTTGCTCATCTTTAAATAAAAATTTTGGTGACAGGCTCTCCTTTGCGTAGATCACCACTCCTCTTTTCTTAACTTTGTCCGATGAAATAAATTCTTGGCCTAATCTTTTGTTAATCAGAACTTTTCTATGGAGCCTGGTCACGTGTGTTTCCTGCAAGCAAATAATATCCAATTGTTCTTTTTTCAATATATGAAAGATTCTTCTTCTTTTCTCTGGGGAATTTCCGCCATTTATGTTCCAACTAAGCAACTGCAGAGACATCCTGGATCAAACTATTTGTCCTGTGGTGGCGTCCCTTTCTTTTGGTCCTCTGGTCCCGAGGGTATAGGTGCTGGTACAGGTGTAGGTAGTGGTGGTGGCCAGGCTCCTGTTGTCCCTTTCTGTAGGTCCTCTTCGTAATCGTTCAAAAACTTTTGTTGGTCTTCTGCTGATCTGATTTTAACTTTCTTTCCTTTAAAATTAAAAGATAGTCCTTGAGGGAACTCCCACCTGTAAGGAATTGAGTTGCCTCTCAGTAATTTTACAAGTTCCGTATAAGTCCCTCTAAGATCCAAAAGCTGTTTAGGTATGTCTCTATAAATTTCAGCTCTGTTGCCCTGAATGACAAGCGATTTTCCAAAGTGGAGGCCTAATATTTTATCTCTCTCTTGCTTAGATCTTAAAACAATCAAACAGTCTCTAGGTTTATCCTTCCTCGTCACTCTTCCCAATCTGAAAGCAGTCACAATTTTAAAATCTTTATCCTCTTCAATACCCCAGAACTTTGAAGTTTCTGATGTCAAGTAGCCGATCAAGTCCTCCTGTTCTAGTTCTGGAATAGCTCTAAGTCTCAGATTGCTTTCTCTATTTCTCAGTTCAGTCATCGACCAGTAGGCCTGCTGGTCATTTATCTGTTTGTGTAACGGCTTCACCTCCACCTTTAATGCCTCAACTTTCAAGTTGGCTTCCTCTGCTTTTTGTTTGGCTTCCTCAGCCAGTTTGTGGTTCTCTACTGTTGCTTCTTGAAGGTTCCCAATTGCTTGTGTATGTTGTGCCACCTGGTCAGACAATTTATTTATTGAGGATGTGGCTTGATCAATTTTAGTCGAATGTTCATCCGCCTTTTTATTTAGAATTGCCAGTTGTTCTAGAATCTGATTCAAAACTTTTTCAGACCCTCCTGAAGCCATATCCCCTGTAGGTGTCAGCTCATCCACCTCTTTTGGTGTTTCTAGAACAGTTGGGACCGATGATCTGCGTGGTTGGGAAGTCAAAGTTGTTTGTACCAATTGTTTTGCCTTTGTTTTAGCCAACCTTGTTTTCGCTGCCTCGCTCATTCCAATCCCTTCTGTATATCAAGGTCAAACTGTAAGTGTTCCCATGAGAGAGACAATTCCAAAATGTAAACAACCAGGCAACAGAGAGTCAAAACAAAATGTAGTTCCCAAGGAATTATAAATCCGAAATCCTCTAGGGGGAGTAATAAAGTTCAACCAAAGGAAAGAATTTTTTCCTTCTTTGCAGACCCAACAATCCACAAAGGAACAACAATCCAAAGTGAAACAACTGAGGTTCCAAGCAGACTTTTAGTTTCTTTTTAGCATTGAGCTTTTCCCAACTTAAAACAATGTCTCAGAAGTGGTGCAAGAAACAGTTTCTCTATATCTTCAATATTGTAGCCTTAATATGTAACACTTTCAACATTAAGAATAGTATCCACAATTTAGCAGTTTGACAGTTCTTCTTTACACTGGCAGACCTCAGATTGGCTTCTTCTATTACTTATAAATCCCAAAGGAAGAAGCAAAGTCCAGTCAGAAAATCAGCATAAAAACTCCACAATTAACTCCTTTAGTCCCAACCGATAGTTCTAACATCTGCACGAAATCCAAACTTTACAGTTCTTTCACAGCGCTTCCCGCTTTTTGAAACTTTACTTTGATCTCTTAAGCACGGTGGGGAGACGGACTTCCTGGTTACATCTCCCGTTTTCAGCCAAATTAAAGTATTTTAGTCCCGCTAATTTTAGGTCCCCTTACTCACGGGTTGTGGTTGTAGATCTAATGTTCCAAGAAGAAAGGTTGGCGCTCATCAGCAGCAGCCGCGCGGCTTTGCTTCCCGCAGAAAGAGCGATGAACTCACAGCGCCACTCCCCCTTTCACGTTCCGGAGCCCCTTACGAGGTCCCTTCTTCGTTTCTGGGGGGGCTTCTGGCGCCCGCCGAGTCCCACGGCCACGAGCTCGCTCTGCTCGTGGTTTTTCTGGATGGGTCGCCGCTATGCCGCAGCGAACAACCCTTTCCTGCGGAGCCCCTCTTCAGAGCGCAAAGAGGACCGCCATTGCTGTTTCGCGCCGCCTCCGGAAGTGCTACAACTCCTCTCTTTTTAACCTTGTCTGACGAAATAAACTCTTGGCCCAATCTTTCGTTAATCAGTACTTTCCTGTGTAGCCTTATCACATGAGTTTCCTGTAAGCAAATCAAGTCCAATTGTTCCTTTTTCAATAAATGAAAGACTTTTTTCCTTTTCTCCGGGGAGTTAAAACCGTGAATGTTCCAGCTTAATAGTTGCAGAGACATGGTGTAGTTATTTTGCTTTTCCTCCGACTGCTCCAAGTAGTTGTTCTTCTTCTGTCGGTGGTGTCACCTTCTCTAATTTATCCAGTCCCAAAGGTAGTGATGCTATGTCTAGTGTTCCTGGTTTTAGTGCTCTTGGCTCTTCTTCTTCAGCTTCTTTTTGTAGGTTTTCTCCGTGCTCTCTCAGAAATTTTTCTTTGTCTTCCACTGATCTTATTTTAATTTTTTTCCCTTTAAAGGTAAAAGAAAGGCCTTGGGGAAACTCCCACCTGAAAACAATTCTGTTTCCTCTCAACAGGGCCACCAGCTCTCCGTAATTAGCCCTAAGATCCAATAAATATTTCGGAATGTCCTTAAAAATCTCTATTCTTGATTCTTGTATCTCCAAAGTCTGCTGGAAATGCAGACTCAATATTTTATCTCTCTCTTCTTTCATTCGGAGGGTAATCAAACAGTCTCTCACCCTGTTCTTTCTCCCTCCTCTTCCAAGTCTAAAAGCACTTACTATCTTAAAGTCTTGCTTATCATCCAGGTTCCAAAAGTCTGCAAATTCCTGTGTAAGAAAGTCACTTAAGCTGCCTTTTTCAAGTTCAGGTACCGCCCTGATCCTCAAATTAGTCTGTTTTTCCTTGAGTTCAATCATGGACAAAAGCGACCGGTGGTCCTCGAGCTGTTTACATATCGGTGTTATCTTTTCCTCTACAGCCGATGCTTTTTCCTTTGCTTCCTCAGCTGCCTTTTGATTCGAAGTAGATTCTTGCAGCAGTCTTTCAATGGATTCTGTGTTTGAATTCACCTTCTGCCCCAAGTTGTTAATGCTAGTAGTATTTTGGTCAATTTTAGTTGTTGCTTCAGTAACTTGTTTGCTTAATTTTTCCAAGGTTTCATAAATTTTACTTAATACTGAAGTAAATCCCTCTTCAGATGCCATTCCTTTAGACCCAGCTTGTGCAGGGTCTTCTCCTTGTGGTGCACAGGGGCCGGATGCAGATGCTCTGCGCTGCTGCAATGCTGCACTGCTCTGCTGCAGTCTAACCTTGCCCGATCTTGTTGTTTTTTCCTGAGGCAAGTTCTTTTCCTGAGGCAAGTTTGCCATAACACTTTATCTGAGGATCAAGGTCAGTCCCACGGCCAGAGCTTGTTTTGCAGTGGAAATTTCCCTGGCCAGTTAGAAGTGGAAAATTCCCCAACTAGTTGTAGCAGTTTCAGTATTCCTCTAGGGGGAGACAGTAACAGTCAATGGTATTACAATAAAGTATCTTTTCCAACTTTCCAATGTCCCCCTTCAACAAAGTAAACAACAGTTTCAATCCAAAGAAGCCCTTCAGAATAAAAGTATCTCTCTTGCAGAGTTGGCTGTCAAAAAGTTACATTGTCCATAAACAGTGCGTCTCTCAGTACAGCAGTTCTATTAATCCTGGCAGTCCGTTCCCAAGGATTAAGTGGTGGTCTTTATTCCCTTTTCTCTCCTTTTTTTGCAGGCAGAAAGTACTTTCCCCTCTTCCCTCCCCTCTCCTGCAGTTCAGGGAGGGAGTTCTTTTAATCTGACGTTAGGATTTAAGTCCTTTTAACGCAACTCTCCAGGTCTTAGCTTAAACAGTCTTTGCTTTGATCTGTGTACAGAAAACGGAAGGCGGACTTCCTGTTTACGCCTTCCCGCTTCAGTGCCAAATTAATCCTTTTCCCTCCTTAAATTCCCCGATCTTTAAACTTGACCTACTCATGGGTAGTTGTTTAGTAGCCGAATTGTCACAGGAAAAAGGTCAGCGCTCTCCGGCAACAGCTGTGCGGCTTCACTCCACGGAAGAAGCAATTGACTCTCAGCACCGCGCCAGACTCCCTGTTTCGCTCTGGAGCCCCTTGCGGGGTTCCCTCGCAGATTGGGGGGGCGCTAATGGTGCCCGCCGAGTCCCACGGTCACAGGCTTCTTCCGCCTGTGATTTTCGAAGGGGTCCCCGCTTCGCCGTAGCGGCAAGACCCGATTTCCGCGGAGCTACTCCCTCAGAACTAGAGGGAATCCGCCATTGCCGATGGCGCTGCCTCCGGAAGTGAGAGAGAAATGTTAGTTTGGTTGCTGGAGGTTGAGGTTGGGTTGGTTGGTTAGTGCTGGTGTGTATAGTTATTCAGTCGTGTTTTGCACAAAGACTTTTAAGAATAAAACTCTGCAAGGATATTCTCGTGGACTCTTTTATGCAGACAAGGGTCCTCGGACCAGGCTGAGGAGACAAAGGGAGGTCAGAACCCTTTCCTTCTTTTTTTTTTGCTTTTTACAAACACTGACAGGTTATGGGCCCAGTGTTTCTGAGCATGTGCAGAGTGCAAAACAACTGACAGCATCTCAGCAGGGAGCCGGTGAGTCCTGGTGGTGCCTGGAGCCAGTGGCTGTGCGTTGGAGCAGTTGGTGGCAAGCTGTAGCTGTCTGCAGTGACGCTGGAGCGGCTAGGATCTGAGGATCAGGAAAGCACTCAGCATCGGCTACTGGAACAGTTTGAACTACTAGAGGACCACAGTAGGTGACTCACAGAGCGGCTACACCAGTTGCAGAGCCAGGCGGGACCTGAGGGTCAACAGAGGCAGCAGCTAGAAGCCGGTCAGTGCCAGCCAGGACTGTCCAGTCGGACTCTAAAAAGAGAGTCAGGAGAGATTGCTGGAGACCCCACAGAAGGGGCTCAGCAACCGCCAGCAGAGATGCCAGATTTCCAGTCTTCCCAAGTTGTAAATATTGGGGGAGGCATCCCTTTTGAACTTTTCTCAGAAAGCAAGTGGCAGAGTTGGTCAATTAAAATGCAGCAGTTGTTAAGGAGAGATGGACTATGGGACTGTGTTGAAACTGAGGTTTTGAGACGGGACTTTGCTGAGAAAAAACGGCTAGATGAAAGGGCTCGTGCCCAAATTATGCTGTGTTTGAGCAACTCTCAATTATTGCATGTAGCAAATGCCAGCACAGCGTTTGAGTGCTGGAATTTATTAAGGGCAATGCATGTCAGAAAAACTGCTGGAACTATAATTTCTCTTTTTTAAAAAAAAGATTTTTATTGAAGTTTCAAAGATTTATATAAAAACAAAACAAAAGTACAAACAAACAAAAATAACAAAAAAACAGGTATAATTTCAATCCCTTATTTTCTTATAACTTACTTTCCCGACTTCCTCATACCTCCCCTTTCTGTATTCCAATTTCTAATTTATTAATTCAGCAAATCCTTTCCCTTGTTTTTCATTTAATTTTTAACCTTTCTTTTCATTTTACTTATCCATTACAGCTGGAAACCACGTACTTTCTAAACCAACGTCATTCTAACATTCATTAATTTTACAATGTTTCTTAAGATAGTCCTTAAATTTCTTCCAATCTTCTTCCGCTGTCTCTCTCCTCTGATCTCGGATTCTGCCAGTCATTTCTGCCAGTCCCATATAGTCTATCACCTTCATCTGCCATTCTTCCAAGGTGGGTAGATCTTGTGTCTTCCAATACTTTGTGATGAGTATTCTTGCTGCTGTTGTAGCATACATAAAAAATGTTCTATCCTTCTTTGGCACCAATTGGCCGACAATACCCAAGAGAAAGGCCTCTGGTTTCTTCAGAAAGGTATATTTAAATACCTTTTTCAGTTCATTATATATCATTTCCCAGAACGCCTTAATCTTTGGGCACGTCCACCAAAGGTGAAAGAATGTACCTTCATTTTCTTTACATTTCCAACATTTATTATCAGGCAAGTGGTAAATTTTTGCAAGCTTGACTGGGGTCATGTACCACCTATAAATCATTTTCATAATATTCTCTCTTAGGGCATTACATGCCGTAAATTTCATACCGGTGGTCCACAACTTTTCCCAGTCCACAAACATAATGTTATGACCAATATCTTGTGCCCACTTAATCATGGCTGATTTCACCGTTTCATCCTGCGTATTCCATTTCAACAGCAAGTTATACATTTTTTTACAAATTTTTAGTATTGGAGTCTAACAATTCTGTTTCCAATTTTGATTTTTCCACCTGGAAGCCAATTTTCCTGTCCAACTTGTAAGCCTCCATTATTTGATAATAATGAAGCCAGTCTCGCACTTTATCTTTTAATTTCTCAAAGCTCTGCAATTTCAGTTTGTCCCCTGCTTGTTCCAAAATTTCCCAATATTTCGGCCATTTGGACTCCATATTGAACCTTTTCACAGCCTTTGCCTCCATTGGCGACAACCACCTTGGGGTTTTATTTTCCAACAAGTCTTTATATCTAGTCCAGACATTATATATTGCTTTCCTGATAATATGATTTTTAAAGGCTTTGTGAGCTTTAACCTTGTCATACCACAAATATGCATGCCACCCAAAAGTATTATTAAAACCTTCTAAGTCCAAAATGTCTGTGTTCTCAAGAAGCAGCCAGTCCTTCAACTAGCAGAAAGCTGCCGATTCATAGTATAGTTTAAAGTCTGGCAGGGCAAATCCCCCCCTTTCCTTTGCATCAGTTAAAATCTTAAATTTTATTCTGGGCTTCTTGCCCTGCCAGACAAATTTCGAAATATCTTTCTGCCACTTCTTGAAACAGTCCATCTTGTCCACAATTTGCAATGTTTGGAACAAAAACAACATTCTGGGCAATACATTCATCTTTATAGCTGCAATTCGACCAGACAAGGAAAGCTTCAAATTTGACCAGATTTCTAAATCTTTTTTCACTTCTGTCCAACATTTCTCATAATTATCTTTAAATAGATTCACATTTTTGGCTGTCATATTAATCCCCAAATATTTCACCTTCTTAACCACAGTTAATCCTGTCTCATTCTGAAACCTCTCTTTTCCAATAGCTGTTAAGTTTTTCTCCAGTACCTTAGTTTTTAACTTGTTCAGTTTAAACCCTGCTACTTGACCAAACTCTTGAATTAATTCTAAGACCCTTTTAGTACTAGATTCAGGCTCTTGTAATGTAAGTACCAGATCATCTGCAAATGCTCTCAATTTGTACTGTTTGGCTCTGACCTGTACCCCTTTAATCAGCTGATCCCTTCTAATCATGTTCAGCAAAACCTCCAGGACTGATATAAAAAGTAATGGAGAGATTGGGCACCCCTGACGTGTCCCTTTTTCTATCTTAAATTCTTCCGTAACCACATTGTTTACAATTAACTTTGCTTTTTGTTCAGAGTATATTGCACCTATACCATTTTCAAACCCTTGGCCTACCCCCATCCCCCAGAGATTCTTTCTCATAAAACTCCAAGAAATGTTGTCAAAGGCTTTCTCCGCGTCCACGAATATCAAAACTGCTTTAGTGTTTATATTCACTTCTAGTTTTTCCAAAATGTCAATTATATTCCTTACATTATCAGACAAGTGTCTTCTTGGGAGAAAGCCCGCTTGATCTCTGTGAATCTCCTCCATCAAAACTTTTTTCAATCTCTTAGCCAAGATGTCAGCAAAGATTTTGTAATCCACATTTAGTAAAGAAATAGGGCGGTAGTTCTTAAGTTGAGTCTTTTCAGTCTCTGTCTTCGGTATAAGTGTAATAAAAGCCTCTTTCCACGATTCTGGCGCCCTTTTCCCCTCCAAAATTTCATTGCAGACTTCCTTCAAAGGTTGTAATAACCACTCCTTCAAAGCTTTATAGTATCTGGAAGTCAGCCCATCCGGTCCCGGAGATTTACCCAGTTGCATGTTTTGAATGGCACCTTCTATTTCCTGTTCAGTTATTTTCTGGTTCAAAGCTATTTTGCTTTCATGAGAGATTTTTTTTAATCCATTTTTCTCAAGAAATTGTTCTATGTCCAGTTCTTTCTGCGGCCCTTGTGAATATAGTTGTTTAAAATATCTCTGGAAGCAGTTTCTAATCTCAATTGGGTTGTAAATGTTCTTTCCTTCCACTTCTAAATTTGTAACCGTATTCACTTTTTGTCTTTTCCTCATTTGCCAAGCCAATAATTTACCACATTTATCTGCTGATCTATAAGTCTTTTGTCTCATTTGTTTAATTTTCCATTCTATTTCTTGATTCATCAATTCCATGTATTGTGTTTGATATAACTTAATTTCTCTCAAGATCTCATGAGACTTTGGTTTTGATCTTAATTTCCTTTCCCCTTCTTTTATCTTCTCCAAAATCTTGTCTTTCTTCTCATTTTGGCTTCTCTTCTTTATTGCATTTTGTTGTATCAAGAATCCTCGCATAACGGCTTTACTTGCGTCCCAGATTACTCTTTTTTCAACATTGGTGTTCATGTTTATTTCAAAATAGTCTCTCAAAGTTTTTTGGGCCTTTTTGTATACTTCTTCATCTCTAAATAGGGTGTCATTCATCCTCCATCTGAAGGAGCCAGCTGTTAGGGTTGGCAAATGAAGAAAAGACAAAAACTGAATACGGTTACAAACTTAGAAGTGGAAGGAAAGAACATCTATAACCCAATTAAGATCAAAAACTGCTTCCAGAGATATTTTAAACAACTATATTCACAAGGGCCGCAGAAAGAATCGGACATAGAACAATTTCTTGAGAAAAATGGTTTAGAAAAAATCTTTCATGAAAGTAAAATAGTTTTAAATCAGAAAATAAGTGAACAGGAAATAGAAGGTGCCATTCAAAACATGCAATTGGGTAAATCTCCGGGACTGGATGGGCTGACTTCCAGATACTATAAAGCTTTGAAGGAGTGGCTATTACAACCTTTGAAGGAAGTCTGCAATGAAATTTTGGAGGGGAAAAGGGCGCCAGAATCGTGTAAAGAGGCTTTTATTACACTTATACCGAAGACAGAGACTGAAAAGACTCAACTTAAGAACTACCGCCCTATTTCGTTACTAAATGTGGATTACAAAATCTTTGCTGACATTTTGGCTAAGAGATTGAAAAAAGTTTTGATGGAGGAGATTCATAGAGACCAAGCGGGCTTTCTCCCGAGAAGACATCTGTCAGACAATGTAAGGAATTTAATTGACATTTTGGAAAAGTTAGAAGTGAATATAAATACCAAAGCAGTTTTGATATTTGTGGACATGGAGAAAGCCTTTGACAATATTTCTTGGAGTTTTACGAAGAAGAATCTCCAGGGGATGGGGGTAGGCCAAGGATTTGAAAACGGTATAGGTGCAATATATTCAGAGCAAAAAGCAAAGCTAATTGTAAATAATGTGGTTACGGAAAAATTCAAGATAGAAAAAGGGACACGTCAGGGGTGCCCAATCTCTCCATTACTTTTTATATCAGTCCTGGAGGTTTTGCTGAACATGATTAGAAGGGATCAGCTGGTTAAAGGGGTACAGGTCGGAGTTAAACAATACAAATTGAGAGCATTTGCAGATGATTTGGTACTTACATTAGAAGAGCCTGAATCTAGTACTAAAAGGGTTCTAGAATTAATTCAAGAGTTTGGTCAAGTTGCAGGATTTAAATTGAACAAATTAAAAACTAAGGTATTAGAGAAAAATTTAACACCTATAGAAAGGGAGAGGTTTCAGAATGAGACAGGGTTAAATGTGGTTAAGAAAGTGAAATATTTGGGGATTAATATGACAGCTAAAAATGTGAATTTGTTTAAAGATAATTATTAGAAATGTTGGACAGAAGTGAAAAAAGATTTAGAAATTTGGACAAACTTGAAGCTTTTCTTGTTGGGCAGAATTGCAGCTATAAAGATGAATGTATTGCCTAGAATGTTATTTTTGTTTCAAACATTGCAAATTGTTGACAAGATGGACTGTTTCAAGAAGTGGCAGAAAGACATTTCGAAATTTGTCTGGCAGGGCAAGAAGCCCAGAATAAAATTTAAGATATTAACTGATGCAAAGGAAAGGGGTGGATTTGCCCTGCCAGACCTTAAACTATATTATGAATCAGCAGCTTTCTGCTGGTTGAAAGACTGGCTGCTTCTGGAGAATACAGACATTTTGGACTTAGAAGGTTTTAACAATATCTTTGGGTGGTATGCGTATCTGTGGTACGACAAGGTCAAAGCTCATAAAGCTTTCAAAAATCATATTGTCAGGAAAGCATTGTACAATGTCTGGATTAAGTATAAAGATTTGCTGGAAAACAAAACTCCAAGGTGGTTGTCGCCAATGGAGGCAAAGGCTGTAAAAAAACTTAATATGGAGTAAAAATGGCTGAGATACTGGGAAATTTTGGAACAAGAAGGGGATAAATTGAAATTGCAGAGTTTTGAGAAATTAAAAGATAAAGTGTGAGATTGGCTCCATTATTATCAAATAATGGAGATTTACAAGATAGACAGGAAAATTGGCTTCCAGGTGGAAAAATCAAAATTGGAAACAGAATTGTTAGAACCCAAAACTAAGAATTTGTCAAGAATGTATAACTTGCTGTTGAAATGGAATACACAGGATGAAATGGTTAAATCAGCTATGATCAAGTGGGCACAAGATATTGGTCATAACATTATGTTTGCTGACTGGGAACAGTTGTGGACCACCGGTATGAAATTTACGGCATGTAATGCCCTAAGAGAGAATATTATGAAAATGGTGGTACAAGAAAATGAAGGTACATTCTTTCATCTTTGGTGGACGTGCCCAAAGATTAAGGCGTTCTGGGAAATGATATATAATGAACTGAAAAAGGTATTTAAATATACCTTTTTGAAGAAACCAGAGGCCTTTCTCTTGGGTATTGTCGGCCAATTGGTGTCAAAGAAGGACAGAACATTCTTTATGTACGCTACAACAGCAGCAAGAATACTCATCGCAAAGTATTGGAAGACACAAGAATTACCCACCTTGGAAGAATGGCAGATGAAGGTGATAGACTATATGGGATTGGCAGAAATGACCGGCAGAATCCGAGACCAGGGGAGAGAGACAGCGGAAGAAGATTGGAAGAAATTTAAGGACCATCTTAAGAAACATTGCAAAATTAATGAATGTTAGAACGATGTTGGTTTAGAAATTAAGTGGTTTCTAGCTGTAATGATTTATAATTAAGAAAAGAAAAGTTGAAAATCAATAGAAATTATGGGAGGGATTTGCTGAATTAAATAATTAGAAATTGGAATACAGAAAGGGGAGGTATGAAGAGGTCGGGAAAGTAAGGTATAAGAAAATAAGGGATTGAAATTATACTTGTTGTGGTATGTGTTTTGTTTGTATTTTTGTTATTTTTTATTTTTATATAACTTTTTGGAAACTTCAATAAATATCTTTTTTTTAAAAAAATGAAGGAGCCAGCTGTTATTTGCTTCATCTCCATCTTTACGGCATTATGGTCGGAGCAAGTTTTTGGGCAGATTTCGACTTTTTTATCTTTGGAGCCATTCCTCTAGTAACCCATATTTGGTCAATTCTAGTCCATGTCATTTTGGCTTCAGAGAAGAAGGTTCCCTCTCTCTCAAGAGGTTTTTTTGTTCTCCAAATATCAACCAAGTCCATATTGTCAGTCATTTCAAAGAAAGTTTTTGGTAGTCTTCCATCTTTTGTAACTACCTGTCTTTGTGCTTTGTCCATATTTGTAGATACTACTCCATTCATATCTCCCATCAAAATTAAGTTATACTCCAGATAGTCCAACAAGATCTCATGCAACTTCTTGAAAAATTCAGATTTCCCCTCATTCGGTGCATAAATTCCTACAATCAAAAATTTGTCTCCTTGAACTTGAATTTCAATTGCCAAAAATCTTCCTTGGTCATCTTTAAAGATTAATTTTGGCAGCAATCTTTCTTTTGCATATATCACCACTCCTCTTTTTTTAACTCTGTCAGATGAAATGAATTCTTGTCCCAATCTTTTATTAATAAGTATTTTCCTATGTGACCTCATCACATGTGTCTCTTGTAAGCAAATCAAGTCCAATTGTTCTTTCTTTAAAATATGAAAAACACTTTTTCTCTTCCGGGGTATATTCAGACCATTACAATTCCAACTTAGAAGTTGCAGAGCCATGATGGGATTATTTACTTTTCCCTCTAAGTAATTGTTCTTCTTCTGTCGGTGGTTGCAGTCCAAATGATAAATTTGCTATGTCCAGTATTCCTTTTCCTACTGAGATTGGCTCCTCTCTAGATTCCGCCTCTTTCTGAAGATCCTCTTCGTGGTCTCTCAAAAACTTGTCTTTATCGCTCACTGTCCTTATTCTTATTTTCCTTCCTTTATATTTAAAGGATAGGCCTTGAGGGAATTCCCACCTGAAGAGTATGCTGTTTCTTTTCAGTAGAACAACCAGATCTCTGTAGTAGGTTCTTACATCCAAAATGTGTTTCAGTATATCTTTAAAGATCTCCACATAAGAATCTTCAATTTCCAATGTTTTTTGGTAGTGCAAATTCAGAATTTTGTCTCTTTCTTCTTTTGATCTTAGTTATCAGACAGTCTCTTGCCTTGTTCCTTCTTAGTCTTGTGCCAAGTCTAAATGCACTCACTATCTTGAATTCTTCCTTCTCTAGGCCCTGTTGCCAAAAGTCCAGAAATTCTTTTGTAAGAAAGTCCACCAAATTATCCTTTTCACTTTCAGGTACTGCTCTAATTCTTAAATTTCTCTCTTTTCTTTGCAAATCAATCATGGACAGTGTCAGATCATGGTCCTCCAATTTCTTAAAGACCGGTGGAATTTTCTCCTGGGTAGTAATTGCCTCCTCTGCAATCTTTCGAGTTGTGGCTGATTCCTCTAGAAGTTTTTCAATAGTCTGTGTGTTAGAATTCACCTTCTTTCCGAGTTCATTTATGCTTGTGGTATTTAAGTCAATTTTTGCTGAGACCTCAGCTACTTGCTTATTAGTTTCTAGTATTTGCTTGTTAGTTTCTGCAACTTGTTTACTTGTCTCTGCCCCTTGTTTGGTTAAATATTCCAAAGATTCATTAATTTTGCCAAGTGCCTTTGCCAGTGCGTCTTCAGATGACATAGTTTTAGATTTTATTTGCGAGGCCGCAGCTGCTCCTGTGCCTCCGGATGTTGAGGCCCTTCTTTGTTGTAAAATATCAGGCTTGTATTGTCTGCCGGATCTAAGACCTTTTTCCTGTGGCTCTACTTTCCCTTTACCATCTGCCATAACACTCTCATGCCAAGCCAAGGTCAGTCTCACGCCTGTAAAGAGAGCCAGTGTGGTGTAGTGGTTAAGAGCGGTAGTCTCGTAATCTGGGGAACCAGGTTCGATTCCCCGCTCCTCCACATGCAGCTGCTGGGTGACCTTGGGCCAGTCACACTTCTCTGAAGTCTCTCAGCCCCACTCACCTCACAGGGTGTTTGTTGTGGGGGAGGAAGGGAAAGGAGAATGTTAGCCGCTTTGGGACTCCTTAAAGGTAGTGAAAGGCGGGATATCAAATCCAAACTCTTCTTCTTCTTCTTCTTCTTTTGAATAGGAATTTTCCAATGGCTCAGCAGCTAGTGGCTCAGTTATTATTGTTGCAACAAAGTCTCCTCTAGGGGGAGAGATCTCCAACTTCACTTTACAATTTTTGAAACAAAAGTGTCCTTTAAAGATTCCCCATGCCTCCTAAAAAGCCACAGTATCAATTATCTTCAGAGTTATTTTAAATGCAACACAGTCCAAAGACAATCCAGGGACACTGTATCCTTTCACAGAGTTAGTTCAAAAGTTAGCTCAAAAGTTACTTCTTTATCTTAACGTGCTGACAGCCCACAGCCGGCTTCCCTGTCCAGGCAGTCCGTCCCCAGGGTTTTAAAACAGCGGGTAAATTTCTATTCTCTTCTTTTCATGCAGGTATATAAAGTACAATTTCCTCCCCCACCGCTCCTGCAAACGGAAGGAGGGCTACTTTTTTAACGGTGGATTTGCTCTTATCCAAAGAGAAATTTTCCAAAAGTTACAGCTTATCAGTCTCTTTGCTTTAGTCTATCTGCAGAAGGGAAAAGCAGACTTCCTTTTTATGCCTTTCCCGTCTCGGTACCGAAATTCATCAAAATTTTGCTTCAATTAATCCTTTAATCCTACTCACGAGTAGTTGCTTTTTGGGTCCAATTCTCAGGAAGAAATCAGCGCTCTCCGATAATGGCGATGCGGCTTCACTCCACAGGCTGGGTAAACAACTCTCAGCACCGCGCCACTCACTCGCTGCTGTTCCGAAGCCTTTAAAAAGGCTCCTTCACAGTTTGGGGGGGCGCAAAAGGTGCCCGCCGAGTCTCCTCGTTCACAGGCTTCACCACCTGTGATTTTGGGGGGGTCCCCACTTCACCGTAGCGGCAGGACCCGAACCCGCGGAGCAGACTCCCTCCGGAGCTCAGAGGGAAATCCGCCATTAATCGCTGGTGCTGACCGGAAGTCCTGGAACTATAATTTCTCTGACCAGAAGGCTGTTCAGGACTGTTATGAAAGAAGGTGAGAGTTTGGCAACTCATCTTCAAACGCTGAAATCTCTGTTTCTTCAACTACAGCAGAGAGGTAAGCATTATGATGAGATTGACCAAACATACATTATCCTTTCAAGTTTGCCTGAAAGCTGGTTACCCGTGATTAACAGCATGGAGAGTATGCGTCCCCGAGATATGACCCTTGAATATGTGGTTGGAAGATTGACCAAAGAAGCAGAAAGAAGGTCAGATAGACAGGCTGAACTCCAAGAGCGGAGGAGTTACAGCCGAGGGGGCCAGCAGCAGAATCTGCCAATGGAGCAACGCCAAGGTTTGGACTTGGCCATGGCGGTGAGGAGGTGCTATAGATGCAACCAACCCGGGCATCTCCAACATCAATGCAGGGCTAGGCTTCCAGGAGACGACATGGAGCAGAGACAGCAATCGACGCAGAAACATAAGCAGAAGGGGTTCTCTTCAGGGAAGAAGAACACATGTTCTGCTCAGTTTGTGTCTGCATTTTCTCGGGAGGAGAGGAAGATACCTCGAGGAACATGGTTGCTGGACTCTGGGAGCAGCAGGATTATCTGCAACCGTCGGGAGGACTTTAAGACCCTGGGGAAGCCAGCTAATGGAAAAGACTCAATCTATCTTGCTGATGGTCGTAGAAGCAACATTGATGGCCAGGGAACATGTTTCCTGCAGTGCTTGAACACTACTCTACCAGAGACTCTGTTTGTCAGCAGTTTGGACTATTGTTTACTGTCTGTAAGCTGTTTGATTAATGCAAGGTATAGTGTTAACTTCACACAGGATGGTTGCCTGATAAAGAATGGAACTCAGGTATGTGGCCATGCAAAGTTCGAAAATGAGTTATACGTAATGCAGGACAAGCCTGTTAAAGCAGCCCAGGTGGTTCAGGATAATTTGCCAGTTCATAAGGGGTGTATACATGAACTGCACAGAAAACTGGGTCACGCCAATTTCCGTGTGCTTTCAGAGGTGCAAAAGGTGTGCAAGAACCTAAAAGTAAATAGCTGTAACTGTTTCCTAGATTGCAATGTATGTAAAATGGCCAAATCTAAGAGGAAGCCTGTGGCTTCTAAAAGTGACAGAGTATCTAAAGAGGTTTTAGAACTTGTCCATTGTGATGTGATAGGTCCTTCCCCACAGAAGACTGAAGGTGGCGCCAGATATGCTTTTCTGGTAATAGATGATAAATCACGTTTTAGTTGGTTGTTTTTGTTAAAGCAGAAATCTGAGTGTTTCCCCACATTCAGAGAATGGGTTGCCCAAGCTGAAAAGCTCTTTGCTCGGCCTGTTGTGCAGTTGCAAACAGATAGGGGTGGATAATTTCTGAACAAACAATTTGGGGCATGGTTGCGACGTAAGGGGATCACCCATCATTTGACTAACCCTTATAGCCCTGCTGAAAATGGTCTGTGTGAAAGACGTGGGGCTGTAATACAGTCAGTAAAGGACTGCCTGCTAGTGGATGCAGGATTGAGCCACAACCATAGGCTGTGGGGCGAGGCTTTTCTTACCGCGAATTTTTTGATTAATAGAACCTGGTCTAGCTCTATAAAAGATATTCCTTATCGTGTGTTGTTTGGGAAAGAACCAGAGTGGACAATGCTCCATAACTGGAGTTCTTTTTTATAATATTTTTTATTGATTTTTTAACATAAATAAACAATTTTAATCCAAATTTTCACAAATTCCATACTTTTGGACTTCCTTCAACTTCTCTGACAATCATCCATATTTAACTCTTGCTTACACATTTCTTCTGTTCTCTATTGCCATTAGTCCCCCCTCCAATCATCCATTTTTCATTTAACAATATACCTCAGTTTTTACAGTGCTTCTTTAAACCCCACTAGCGTTGTTTGTACTTCACATGTGTTTTTCAGATATTCCACAAATTTTCCCCAGTTCTCGATGAACTTTTGGTCTCGAAGATATCTAACTTTCCCTGTTAACTTGTCCAGTTCTGCATAGTCTGTTAGTTTCATCCTCCATTCCTCGTCGGTATTTCCTCTTGTTTCCACTTCTGAGCCAGTAGAATTCTTGCTGCTGTAACTGCGTATTGAAAAAGTTTGTAATCCTTCCGTCTTATTACCTTTCCTGTAATGCCTAAAAGTAGGGCTTCTGGTTTTTTAACAAATGTATACTTCAACATTTTTTTCATCTCATTATATATCATCTCCCAGAAGCCCTTCACTTTCTTACATTCCCACCACATATGATAAAACGTTCCTTCTTTTTCTTTACATTTCCAACATTTATTACAGGTTTTATACATTTTTGCTAATTTTACCGGTGTGATATACCATCTGTAAAACATTTTCATAACGTTTTCTTTTAACGCGGTACAAGCAGTAAATCTTAAATTTTCCTTCCAAATTTTTTTCCCAATCATCAAATTGTATATTGTATCCAAAATCTCTGGCCCATTGTATCATTACCATTTTAACTTCTTCATCTTTCGTATACCAATCTAACAATATCTTATACATTTTTGACAAAATTTTACAATCATTATTTATTATATCTGTTTGAAACTTTGAATCTTTTTCAGTGTAACCACTTTCTTTGATATCTTTTTTAAACATTTCATTAACTTGAAAATAATGCAACCAATCATAAACATGTTCCTTAACTTGTTCATATGGTTTTATCTTCCATTTACCTCCTTCTTTAATTATTAAGTCTCCATATGTAATCCAATTGCTTCTCATGTTTACCTTCTTCACCGGCATAATCTCTAACGGAGATAACCAATGCGGAACTCTTGGTTCTAATAGGTTTTTATACCTATCCCATACTTCTATTAGTGGACCTCGGAATATGTGGCTCCCTAACCCTTTATGTATTTTCTTCTTCTCACCCCCTAAGTACGCGTGCCATCCAAATCTATTATCAAAACCTTCAAGGTCTAATAATTCCTTACTTTCTAATTTTATCCATTCTTTCAACCAACAGAGACAGGCTGCTTCATAGTACAGTTTCAAATCTGGCAGGGCGAAGCCTCCTCTTTCCTTCACATCTGTTAATAACTTAGATTTAATTCTCGGCTTCTTGCCCTGCCAGATATACCTTGATATCACTCTTTGCCACTCTGTAAAGATTGATACCCCCTTTATTATAGGGATAGTCTGAAACAAGAATAGCATCTTAGGAAGGACGCTCATCTTTATAGAAGAAATTCTACCCCAAAAGGATAGTTTCAGTCTGCCCCATACTTCCAGGTCTTTCCTTATTTCGTTCCACACCGGAATATAGTTGTTTTGA
This sequence comes from Podarcis gaigeae, assembly GCF_964106915.1. Classification (NCBI taxonomy): domain Eukaryota; kingdom Metazoa; phylum Chordata; class Lepidosauria; order Squamata; family Lacertidae; genus Podarcis; species Podarcis gaigeae. Next base: position 23,152,996 of record NC_139695.1, read on the forward strand.
AATAAATCAATATTTTTGGGAGTTAGCCAGATTCCCAAATATTTTACCTTTTTCACCACATCTATCTCTGTTTTTTGTTGCATTATTTCTATCATACTTTGGTCCATATTTTTCGCTATTATTTTGGTTTTCTTTTTATTTAATCTAAACCCTGCTACAATTCCAAATTGTTCCATCTCCTTCAGTACTTCTATTACACCTTCTGTTGGTTCTTCAATTGTTATTACCAGATCATCTGCAAAGGCTTTCACTTTATATTCATTCTGACCAACTGTCACCCCTTTTATTAAATCATTTTGTCTAATCGCCCTCAGCAGGACCTCCAGGACCGTTATAAATAACAATGGTGAAAGTGGACATCCCTGTCTAGTTCTTTTTGTTATTTGTATATCTTCCGTAACAACATTGTTGACGATCAATTTTGCTTTTTGCTCTGTATATATAGCTTTTATCCCATTAAAGAATTCTTCCCCCACATCCATACATTCTAAATTCTTGAGCATAAAATCCCAAACAATGTTATCAAAGGCCTTCTCTGCATCCACAAACATTAGGATAGCTTGTTTTTCATTCCTGGCAGTCAGATATTCCAAAATGTTTATTATATTTCTTATGTTATTTCTCAACTGTCTGCCAGGAAGAAAACCTGCTTGATCTTCGTGTATAATTTCTTGTAGAATTTTTTTCATTCTATTTGCTAAAATCCCTGCATATATCTTATAATCTGTGTTCAATAGTGAGATAGGCCTATAATTCTTAACTTGTGTTAAGTCCGAATCCTGTTTGGGGATAAATGTAATAAATGCTTCTTTCCAGGTTTCCGGGATGTCTCTTTCTTTTAAGATATTATTCATGACTTCTTTCAGTGGTATCATCAACACATCTCTCAATTCTTTGTAATATCTTGATGTGAATCCATCTGGTCCTGGGACTTTCCCCCTCTTCAATTCTTTTCTTGCCTCCTTTATTTCATCACTGCTTATTGGGGTGTTCAGTTGTCCTTTTCTTTCCGTTGGGATCTTTTGCACCTTTCTTTCTTTCAAAAATCGTTCTATTTTCCTCATATTGTTCCTCTCTTTGTTCTTGTATAGTTGCCTATAAAAGTCTAGAAATCCTTTTCTAATACCTTTTGGATTATCGATTTCTTCACCATTAACATTGATCTTATTAACTGTATTCTGTTCCTTTCTTTTTTAAATTTGCCACACAAGCCATTTTCCTGATTTGTTCGCGGATTCGAAATTTTTCTGTCTTAACATTTTGATATTTATTTCGACTTCTTTATTTATTATCATTGCAAATTGGGTTTGCAAAGTCTTAATTTCTTGTCTTTTTTATTATTTGGGTTTTTAATCGGTTTTTGTTCATTGTCCATTATCTGCTTTAAAATTTCTTTTTTACTTTTTTCTCTTTTTTTGTTCTTCAATGAGTTCTGTTGGATAAAGAAGGCTCTCATCACAGCTTTGCTTGCGTCCCAAACAATACTCATTTTTGTACCTTTGTTACTGTTATCAACAAAATACTCAGTTAATTTCTTTTGTGCTTTTTCTATAACTTTTTGATCATCCAATAGGTAATCATTGATTCTCCATCTAAAGGTTCTTTCTTCAAATCCTTTTATTTCCATTTTTATTGGATTGTGGTCTGAAGTTACTTTTGGTTGGATCTCAATTTGTGATATTCTTGGAGTCAATTCATTTGAGACCCATATTTGATCTATTCTCGACATTGACTGATTTGGTTCCGAGAAGAAAGTAAATTGTTTCTCCAGTGGATGTCTCAATCGCCAAATATCTATCAAATTACAGTTCTTAACCATTGAGAAGAAAGTCTTAGGTAATTTCCCCTCTTTACTTAGTCCATCTCTTAGCCTGTCCATCACCAATGAGACCACTCCGTTCATGTCACCCATTATTATAATTTTCTGATCCATATATTCGAATAATTTTTCTTCTAGAGTTTTATAGAAGTTTGTCTTATTTCCATTAGGTGTGTAGATCCCGACAATTATCAGATTTTCGCCTTGCCATCTGATCCGGACTGCTATGATTCTTCCTTCTTCGTCTTTGAATATTTGTTGTGATTCAATTTTACTGTTGATGTATAAAACGGCCCCTCTTTTTTTCTCTTTGTCTGAAGATACAAATTCATTTCCCAATCTTTTATTAATCAATATTTTTCTATGTTTTCTTGTGACGTGTGTTTCTTGTAAACATATAATGTCCAAATTTTTCTTCTTTAAAAATTGTTCAATTTTATTCCTTTTTTTCCCCTCGTTCATCCCATTAATATTCCAATTCCATAATTTTAGTGACATGGTGATTTCCAATTAAATAATTTTATACTATTTTATGTTATTTTAGTTTTTATGATCTAATTGTTTCTTCTCCTTTTTCCTCTTCTTCCTTCTTCTCCTGATCTTCTTCTTCATCTATTTCTGATTCATCCTTAGCTCCAGCTCCTTCATCTTCTCCTTCTTCTCCATCTCCTACTTTTAGGTCCTTATACCTTCTCAGGAATTTTCCTGTTTCCTCTGGGTTCAGCAATCTGTGCTTTTTACTTTTGTAGAAAAAAGAAATTCCTTCTGGAAATTCCCATTTGAAATCAATGTTATTTTTCTTCAAAATCTGCACCAATGGCTTGTATGGCTCTCTTCGTTTCAACAATCTTATCGGTATATCTTTGAAAATGATATAGGCTGTGGGGCGAGGCTTTTCTTACCGCAATTTTTTTGATTAATAGAACCTGGTCTAGCTCTATAAAAGATATTCCTTATCGTGTGTTGTTTGGGAAAGAACCAGAGTGGACAATGCTCCATAACTGGGGTTCTTGGGCACATGTAAACATTCCCAAAGCTCAGCGCCAGAAAGGGGGCGCTAGAGTGCAGAAACTGCGGTTTGTGGGATATCAGTCCTATGGCAAAGGGTGGCGATTCAATTTACACCCAGGACGCGTGGTTCTGTCACGAAGTGCAGACTTCGCTGACCAGGACAGATGGACTGCGATCCATGCCAACCCAGATTGCCTACTGCCCCTGCAAGTAAGAGAAGAGGCTTCTTCTCAGCCATTGGCAACACAGGAGCAGGATGAGGAGGAGGCACAGATTTCCCCCAAAGATGTGGCAATAGATAATACTTCTCTAGAGGAAGGGGGGAAGAAGTAGTTGTGCCTAGACGCTCCCAGCGTTCAAACAAGGGTGTACCTCCTCAGCGTTTGACCCTAGGAGGAGTGAGAGTATGCAATGTGAGTTGCGTGGAACCACAAAGTTATAATGAAGTCTTAGACTTACCCCCTGGAGAACGTGCTTTGTGGGAACAAGCCCTGAAAGAAGAAATTGACTCTTTTAAACGTAACAAAGTGTTTAAGGTCATAATCCTGCCACCTGGTGGCAGAGTGGTGTCATGCAAGTGGGTTTACAAAAGAGAAAAACCCTTGCATCTGGAGAACCACGTTTTCGAGCCAGATTAGTAGCCAGAGGGTTCACTCAGATTAAAGGGGAGAGTTATGATGAAGTGTTTTCTCCCACTGTAAAGAGTGAAATTTTTCGTTTAATCCTTTCCATTGCTGCTGTAAGAAAACTAGCAGTTTTTATGTTGATGCTGCATATCTGCATGCAAATTTAGACCATGAATAATAATAATAATAATAATAATAATAATAATAATAATAATAATAATAATTTATTTGTACCCCGCCCATCTGGCTGGGTTTCCCCAGCCACTCTGGGCGGCTTCCATAGAAACCAAAAATACACTAAAATATCACAGATTAAAAACTTCCCTGAACAGGGCTGCCTTAAGACGTCTTCTGAATGTCAGGTAGTTATTTATCGCTTTGACATCTGATGGGAGGGCGTTCCACAGGGCAGGCGCCACTACCGAGAAGGCCCTCTGCCTGGTACCCTGTAGCTTTGCTTCTCGCAATGAGGGAACCGCCAGAAGGCCCTCAGCGCTGGACCTCAGCGTCCGGGCAGAACGACGGGGGTGGAGACGCTCCTTCAGGTATACTGGGCCGAGGCCGTTTAGGGCTTTAAAGGTCAACACCAGCACTTTGAATTGTGCTCGGAAACGTACTGGGAGCCAATGTAGGTCTTTCAAGACCGGTGTTATGTGGTCTTGGCGGCCGCCCCCAGTCACCAGTCTAGCTGCCGCATTCTGGATTAGTTGTAGTTTCCGAGTCACCTTCAAAGTTAGCCCCACGTAGAGCGCATTGCAGTAGTCCAAGCGGGAGATAACCAGAGCATGCACCACTCTGGCGAGACAGTCCGCGGGCAGGTAGCGTCTCCAGGTGGAGTTGGTAGACAGCTGCCCTGGATACAGAATTGACCTGCGCCTACATGGACAGCTGTGAGTCCAAAATGACTCCCAGGCTGCACACCTGGTCCTTCAGGGGCACAGTTACCCTATTCAGAACCAGGGAGTCCTCCACACCAGCCCGCCCCGTCCCCCAAAAACAGTACTTCTGTCTTGTCAGGATTCAACCTCAATCCATTAGCCACCATCCATCCTCCAACTGCCTCCAGGCACTCACACAGGACCTTCACCGCCTTCACTGGTTCTGATTTGAAAGAGAGGTAGACCTGGGTATCATCTGCATATTGATGGACACCCAGTCCAAACCCCCTGATGATCTCTCCCAGCAGCTTCATATAGATGTTAAAAAGCATGGGGGAGAGGACGGAACCCTGAGGCACCCCACAAGTGAGGGCCCAGGGGTCTGAACACTCATCCCCCACCACCACTTTCTGAACCCGGCCCAGGAGGAAGGAGCGAAACCACTGCATAACAGTGCCCGCAGCTCCCAGCCCCTCTAGACGGTCCAGAAGGATGTTATGGTTGATTGTATCAAAGGCCGCTGAGAGATCCAGCAGAACTAGGAAACAACTCTCACCTTTGTCCCTAGCTCACCGGAGATCATCAACCAGCGCGACCAAGGCAGTTTCAGTCCCATGATGAGGCCTGAATCCCGATTGGAAGGGATCCAAATGGTCCGCATCCTCCAGGCGTGCCTGGAGTTGTTCAGCAACCACGCGCTCAATTACTTTGCCCAAGAATGGAAGATTTGAGACTGGGCGATAGTTGGCCATACTGGCCGGGTCTAAAGATGGTTTTTTAAGAAGCGGTTTAATGACCGCCTCTTTCAGCGGATCTGGGAATGTTCCCTCACAGAGGGAAGCATTCACCACCCGCAGAGCCCATCGCCTAGCCCTTCCCGGCTTGCTTTTATTAGCCAGGATGGGCAAGGATCAAGGAAACAGGTGGTTGGTTTCACGCGTCCAAGCAGCCTGTCCACATCCTCGGGGGTAACGGATTGAAATTGATTCCATGCAACTTGACCAGACAGAGCTCTAGCACTCTCCCGCCCCAGCCCTGCTCCCACGGTGGTGTCTAGCTCCTTCCGAATATGAGTGATTTTATCTGCAAAAAACTTTGCAAAATCGTTGCAGGAGATCTTGGGGTCTTTACAAGGTGGTTCCGTTAAATTGTGAACCACCTGAAAGAGTCTCCTGCTACTATTTTCTGCAAATGCAATAGAGGGGGAGAAGAAAGTCTTATTCGCCGTCGCTATCGCCACTTGGTAGGCTCGACGTTGAGCTCTAACCTGTGTCCGGTCAGATTCGGAGTGAGTTTTTTGCCACCGATGCTCTAGCCGCCTCAGTGATTGTTTCATCGCCCTCAGCTCCGAAGAAAACCATGGGGCTGTCCGGGCTCCATGCAATCGGAGAGGGCGCTTCGGAGCCAGACAGTCAATAGCCCTGGTTAACTCCGCATTCCAGCGGGCCACCAGGGAATCAGCTGAAAGGCCATCAACATGGGATAAAGCATCCCCTACCACTCTCTGGAAACCATTTGGATCCATTAAGTGGTGGGGCGGACCATCCGAATTGGTCCCACCTCCCTGCAGAGGGGAAGGGTCGCGGAGAAGTCCAGTTGCACCAGGAAGTGATCTGACCATGGCACTTCTTTTGTTTCACTTTTACTTAGTGTCAGATCACCCACGTCACTAGAGGTGAACACCAGGTCTAAGGCATGTCCATGACTATGAGTTGGGCCAAACCTACTCAGGGACAGCCCCATGGAGGCCATGCTTTCCACGAAGTCCCCTTGTAAGGTCGTGTCGGCATGGATGTTAAAATCCCCTAGGACAACCAAACTAGGTGTCTCCAGGAGAAAATCCGCCACAACCTGAAGCAGCTCAGACAGGGAATCCTTGGTGCAGCGGGGAGGTTGGTACACCAAAAGGAATCCTGTACTGCCCCTATTGCCCAACTTCCAGAACATGCACTCAGAGAACCGGATCTTCCCAGTAGGACGCCTGGTGCAAGCTAGTGACTTCCTAAAAATCACTGCAACCCCCCCTCCCCGCCCACATGACCTGGGTTGCTGTGCATAAGAGAAACCTGGTGGGCAAGCAGCGGCAAGGACAGGCCCATCTGCTTCCTCCAACCAGGTCTCTATCACACATGCCAGGTCAAATCCTCCATCCACAATCAGGTCGTGGATGGCAGTGGTTTTATTCATCATTGACCTGGCATTACACAGCAACACCTTCAGGTCATGTAGGTTTCCCCTGTTGATTCCAGTATCCATCCGGTCAAGGCCAGACCCGGAGGCAGGGATAGTCTTCAAACAACGACTAAACCTGCCTCCTCGGTAATGTCACAGTCTGGTCTTAGCGTAACTCCGCCTCCTGCCCATGATCACCGAGATCGGATGTCCCAGTGCTTCCCCCCCTGTGGAACTTGTCCCAGCCATCATGTTGGCTGGGGCCCCACTCCCAGGCAGCCCTGATCCCGCCCCTTAAAAACAAAACGCAAACTATACAGAACCAATAAAACAACAACAAAAAAGGAACAGAACAATTATACTAAAATTAATCCCCAACCAAATATCCATCCCACCCACCCCCAACAAAGGAAAAAAGGGAAAAAAGAAATAAAAATTTAAATTGCCACCAACTGCTTGAGGACATTTTAAAGCACATTAACCACCTGGAACAGGGAAGCAATGGCAAAACACTTCCCACCCTTCCCAAAAAGTTTGTTCCAAATAAGGGCCTGGGCCACGCCCCCTGGGCCAGTTGGAAAAGGCCCTGGAATGGAGCAGGCCCTGCAGTCCTCACCCAGCCGATGGTCCGAGGCCTCACTGCAGCAGGAGTCCCTTTATAGCTGGGAGAGAGGGCCTGGGCCACGCCCCCTGGGCCAGTTGAAAAAGGCCCTGGAAGGGAGCAGGCCCTGCAGTCCTCACCCAGCCGATGGTGGGTGTGTTAATGAGACAACCCCCTGGGTTTGAAGAGGAGAATGGTGCAGTCTGGCGTTTGAAAAAAGCTGTTTTCGGTCTCAAACAAAGTGGAAGGTGTTGGAACCAGTGTTTAAATGAAGCCCTTGTAAAACTTGGTTTTAAAAGGAGTGTGGCTGATCCATGCCTGTACACCAAGGGGACAGGCAACAAATAGCTAATGCTCTTAGTCTTTGTTGATGATTTGCTTGTAGCAGGGAGTAACACAGATGAGATCCAGAAGCTCACAAGCCAACTGGAAAAGAGGCTTAAGCTTAAAGCCTTAGGGTGTGGGAGTCATACAGCTAAGGCAGAGGCTTGTAAATACTGCAGGGGCCCCCTGACATTCCTCTGGGCAATGATTACCTTATACGGAGAGGGGAGTGTCAAGCCTTGACCGGATGAGGTAACAGGAGACTTTGAAAAAACGGCCATGCGGCTGGGAGAACAAAGGAGATAATAAAAAGTTGCCGGAGGAGAAAGGCTGGAAGGAGCAGCTCTCCAGCATTATGAAAATACACGCTGCCTCATTGTGTCTTTTTTCTATGCTATGCTAAGCACCACCTGACTGGCTGGCTCCAACAAGTGGTGCCCCGTGTGAGGCTCAATTAAAAGAAGAGGAAAACTTAAAAGAAAGGAGGCTGACTGAAGAAAGCAGTTGAGACGGACTTCAAAGGCTAAAGAAAGGAAGCAGTGGGACGCTGACTTCAAACTTCAAAGGAAACCATAAGAGGCTTCTCGATCATCGACTCACCCCGCCCGGAAAGGGCTAATCAGCGCTGAATTCATCTACGGATCCCTGGTGAGTCGATCCCTATTATATTAATTTTAGAAATATGGGCAATTCCCTGTCATCTCCGCAACAGAAATTTTTAAAAGACTTACAATTTCTCCTGTCCTCCAACCAATTGGAAGTTCCTGAGGGTGATTTGATACAGCTCATTCTAGCCATTGATGAGCATTGTCCTTGGTTTCCAGCAGAGGGCACATGGGAGCTAACACAATGGGATAAGATTGGAGCACATTTTCATGGACATCCCAGTTTTGGTGTTCGAATTTTAAATGCTTGGTGTAAAATTCGTTATGCTATGGGCTCTCTATCACCAAAAAATATCTCCATGGCTACATTGCCAAAACAACCTTCAGCTTCATTAATTCAGCATGCTGCTATGCCATGTGTTCCAGCAATTGTTTTGCCAGCAGCCCCAGACCCCAAACCTCCAGATTACAGTGCCTCACCAGAGGACCCAATCCTGCAAAAACACAGTGGTCTGGCTGGAAATGACCCTGCTCTTTCAGCAGCAGAACAAGCTACCCCTTTTCAACGTGCAGTACTTGCCTGTTCCTTATCACAGGATACCATGGCATTCCCTGTTATTGTGCCCCCTACTGGTGCTCCAGCAGGAACTCAAGCCCAGCACCAACCTTTTGACTTTAAAATCTTGAAAGAGCTTCAATTGTCAGTTAGGACAAATGGACTGCAAGCTCCATTTACACAAGCTCTTTTGGAAGCCACATTAGCCCAGCTATTGGTTCCAGATGACATCAAGCTTTTGGCACGTACGGTTTTACCCCCATCAGCAGGTGTATTGTTTGCCCATGAATGGGAAATCGCCTGTCGTGCTTATGCTCCTGCTTTACTGCAACAAGCAAGAGGGAATAATCCTAATCTTACCCTCGCAGATGTAATGGATGCTATGATGGGGCGTGGTCCCTTTGATCAGGCTTCAGTGCAAGCCACACTGCTGCAAATCCTGTTGAGGGATACTGCTCTTGCTGCTCAACAAGCAATGAGAAAAATCCCGGAACCCTCCAGTGTTCAGTCTAGGTGGGGTTCAATCAGCCAAGAACCTAGAGAATCATATTCTTCCTTTATGGACAGGCTGCTTACAGCAGTGAATAGACAAATTGAAAATCCTGAAGCCAAACAAATAATTATCAAACAATTGGCCTTCGAAAATGCAAATGAGGATTGTAAGGTTGCGTTGCGCCCGATAATACGCAATCCTGCCACAGACACAGCAGCTATGCTTCGCATTTGTCAGTCTGTAGGTACAGCCACCCACAAGGCCCATCTGCTGGCGGCAGCGCAAAATAAAAACCAGCCTGTAGCCACCGATACAACGTTTCCAGCGTGGCAAACCAAGATCATTGATACCTCAGTGTGGATAGAACAGTGGCCTCCACCAAAAGAAAAATCCGCAGCAATGGCACCATCTCGTTTCTGAACAGCTTATTTCTGAACAATTGACTTTTGGCCACATTGAACTGTCTTCATCCCACTGGCTCCAGCAGACAGGAACGGTTTGCTTTTACATTGCCAGTTTATAACAATTTGCAGCCCACCCAGCAATATCAGTGGGTTGTCCTGCCTCACAGTATGCGGAACTCCCCTACACTTTGTCAACATTTTGTGGATGAAGCATCGAAACCTTTCCGCATGCGCCACCTAAAGGTGCTACACACGAACTGCATCTGGCAGTGTTTGCCTTCCTCATCATTTGCCTTGCCATCCTTTTCTGCACCATTATACAAGGAAGAGAAGCAGACGACCCAGTCCAGTTGAAACCACCATATTTCACCTTATCAGCTGGCAAGCCGCAGTCGTCAGAATCCTACTCTGGCTGGCAGCATCCATGGCTCAGCCACTCTCGAACTATAAGAACTGTGTTGTTGAATAAGACTTTTAGGGGAGAAAATTATCATAAGATATGGAGGAATAATATTTTTGTGCAAGATATGATTAAGTTTACTAATTTATTGCATGCTTCTAAATGTTGGTTATGTATGCACATGCCCCCTTTTGCCAGCCATTCAGGCATAATGCTTCATGGTGTGCCTGTCAATAGATCTTTTCGATTTACAAATATTATATCCCCTAAGCAAACTTTTTGGCCTCCAGTACAATTGACCCTCCATGAGCCTGCCCCCGTTTGTTTTCAAATTAGAGAGGGGAAAGAATCATGGGGCATATATCCAAACTGTCAATATACATTGAAATTCATGTTTAATAGCTCTTGCTCTCTTACAGGAACATACAGTGACCAATCTCAGTGCTGTAGAAGCAACACCAGTGCATGGCTAAAAAATTAGCAAAGGAAGCCTACCATGCAGCTTGGAATCAGAATTCTTATATTCTTGGCTTCCAGATGGAAGTTGGCTTCGACATTTATTAATTTTAGTGATCATTATAGTAGTTATTTGCATTATTTTGTGTTGATGTATTCAATGTATTCCTTCCTTAATTTCTATGTGTACTGCATAGCTGTCCAGTCCGCGGCCCGCTCCCGCCCTTACAAGAGTCGCTTATCGCACTCGATATAATAAAATAAAGAAAGAGGGCATGTGGGAGTCATACAGCTAAGGCAGAGGCTTGTAAATACTGCAGGGGCCCCCTGACATTCCTCTGGGCAATGATTACCTTATACGGAGAGGGGAGTGTCAAGCCTTGACCGGATGAGGTAACAGGAGACTTTGAAAAAACAGCCATGCGGCTGGGAGAACAAAGGAGATAATAAAAAGTTGCCGGAGGAGAAAGGCTGGAAGGAGCAGCTCTCCAGCATTATGAAAATACACGCTGCCTCATTGTGTCTTTTTTCTATGCTATGCTAAGCACCACCTGACTGGCTGGCTCCAACATTAGGGCCTGTAAGCAATTACTTGGGAGTAGAAGTAAGGCAGGAAGCAGATGGAAGCTTCCTATTGAGCCAGAAAGAGAAAATTCTTCATTTGATAGAGCAGTTTGGCATGGAAAGCTGCAAGCCAGTTCAGACTCCCATGACACCAGATTTCCCAAAGACAGTGTGTGATGATTAATTTGATCAGCCTGAGTTGTATCACTCAAAAATAGGATCACTGTTGTACTTAAGCCAGTGGTCAAGGCCAGACATTGCATGTGCTACAAATGTTCTGAGCCAACGTGTATCTAAACCCAGTACTGCCGATTGGTGTGCTTTGAAAAGGCTTATCAGATATCTAAAGGGGACATTAAATGTATGTTTAAAGATATCTAGTACACAAGATGAAAAACTAGAAGTGTTTATTGATGCGGACTGGGGAAGCTGTGTATCTACCAGAAAATCTACAAGTGGATGTCGGTTTGCAAGCCCCCTCCATAGAGGCTGGCCCCTCTCACTGTCCTCGGAGCTTGCTTACCGGTAACCTCCTCTGGCTGATATCTCGGACAGACCAGGGAGATTTTGATAGGCGACTTTTTCCCAAGCGTGGGCAAAATGCACAACCCCTCCCTCCTGCTTCCGCAGGGGAAAGAAAATAAGTCAGAAATCTATTTACATGATGTTTATTTCTAACATTACAGCACTAGAGAAAAACACGTTCTTTCAGTTCAGTTCTTCCAGCAAGTCAGACTAACTTCCTGAACATGCGCAGTCAGAAGGTTTCAAGTTACACTCTTCACAAAGACTTATCCAGCCTGTGAACGTCCTGGGAAATTCTTCTTTCCCACAGATAAGCGCATCATGTGATGTCAACAAACTGTCTGCAGCGGGAGACTTCCGGAGGCGGCGCCTCCGACAATGGCGGATTCTCCCTGATTCAGGGGGAGACAGCTCCACAGAAACCGGGTCTTACCGCTGCAGCGAAGCGGGGACCCTTTCAAAAATCGCAGACGGAAGAAGCCTGCGACCGTGGGACTCGGCGGGCACTGTTTGCACCCCTCTGTTTGGCAAAGGAGCTCTACAAAGGGCTCCGGAGTGAGACGGGGGTTGGCGTGGTGCTGAGAGTCAATCGCTACTTCTGTGGAGTGAAGCTGCACAGCCAAAGTCGGAGAGCGCTGTCCTTTTTCCTATGCTAATTCGGATTTCAAACAACAACCCGTGAGTAGGACAATTGTAACTTGTAGATCAAAATTATACCGTTGAATTAGAGCCGAGACGGGAAGGTGTAAAAATAGGAAGTCCGCCTTCTGTTCTTTGTAGAAAGATCAAAGCAAAGACTTTATAAGCTAAAAGCCGTAAATTGACAGCCTGGAATTTCCTGCTCTTTTAACTACCAAATCCCCCCCTAGACAGCAGGAGGATAGGGGGAAAACAAATCGTGACTTTGCAAATCCTGCAGAGAGTAATTTAAGAAAATAAGTCTTCACTGTTCCTAACCTGGGGACGGAATGAAAGGAAAGAAATTGTCGGTGGTGCCTATAACAGGAATATAAGAAAACTGACAGATAGAGTTGGAAGGAAAATAAGTCCTATGCTGCCTTCTGCCTGTTTGCTTTAGATTGAAAGGAAACAAAATATCTGAAAATCGGAAGTAACTTTTATTTTCCCTTGCTGGATACACTGTAAAAATGGAGGCTAAAAAGTAACTACCCCTCCTAGAGGAGATCTACCAGTGCTTTTGTTTTATTTTACAAAGAGAACATAGCAGCTGAGAAAATCAGACCGTGGGACCAGCTTTCTGACCTTGACAGAATGATGAGAGAGGAAGTTTTATCTGCCCTGGACAAAATATATGATGTGCTGCAACAGATGGATGAGAAAGTGTCTCTTATGAATCAAGAGACGGCATACATTTTAGCTGCAGTTAACAAGGAGGTGCCAATGGAACGTACAGTTACAGAAACTGCACAACAATCTACCCAGGATATTGACTTAGGGCAAGTGCATGAGGTTATGAATGTATCTCATAAGACACAGAGTCTCCAAGTTTTACAGGATCAGAAGCTGCAACATTGGGAGATGGAATTCGTAGGACACTGGTTAAATTGTGGACCTAAGAGAGTTATTATCTTGGGTGGGAGTGTGAAACGAGTGGAAGATTATCTTTGGAATGACTACCCTTTGGATTACAAACTAAACATTGGGGAGTGCAACACTGGGGAATGGGACAATTGGATAAAAGGAGATGAAGAATTTTACTACATAGAGTCCTCCAGAGCCTGGCTCCCCAAAGAGAAAGAGAAGAAAATGTGAAAGAATACAACAGGGAACAAGGATTTATGTAACTACAAACAGAAACAAGAAAACTCGCAGAGGGGGCTTGGAAGTGACTTGAGGGCCTCAGATATTAGAAGACCGGATTGACAAGGGTTAAAGACTTAAGGACTGATATTATCCGGAACCAGGAAAAGGGACGCTGGAGAAACTTAAAATGAGAAATGTTTTTGTAATAAATTTTTATTTGTGGAATTAGTGTAATTCTAATGAAATATTAAGAGATGCTGGAAAGGAAGTAATTGGCTTTAGTAATGGTTTAAATCTAAGAACTTTAAAGATTTGAGGATAAGATAAATAAGGGTAAGACAAGTGGTATGAATTTGCTGAATTAATTTTAAAATGGAATACAAGGAGGGAGGTGAGAGGAAGTCAGGAAAATAAGTAAAAGAATGCTGAGAATTTGAAAGGAGAGATTTTTATTTTTTTATTTTTCTTATTCTTTTGTTTTTTGTGTGGAATTTTTGATTTTTGATTGTTGTAATTTTTCTTTTTTTTGTCTTTGATGTTTACTTTTTGTTATCTTTGTGGTCTTTTTTTCTTGAGAAAACCTAATAAATATTATTATTTAAAAAAACACAACTGTCTGCAGCGGTGATGTTTCCATATACTGACATCCTCCCCCATATGAATCATCGTTATCTGTGGACAAAGCTTGATCCAAAGAAAACAAACAGTTGTTATACATATAACAATCTCCTGTTGTTTCAGTTCCACCCTTGGAACTACCCGCCACTGGTTTCACCAATGTAACTCTCTGGCTGTCTGTTTTCCAAGGAATGAGTGCTTCTGCATTACCTTGGCTAGGAAATGTTGTGTTACGCTTAGCAACTCCATGTTGTGTCTTTGTCTCTGACTTAGACATACCTTTAACCTGTCTTGAGTTGTCAACAATAGTAATACATGCAACAGCTGAACTAGCAAACTCTTGAGAATACCTCTTTGGTGGTACGCCCTTTGTTATTCTCTCAGACCTGCGTATGAGGTGCTGATCCTCTTTGCTGACTGGTTCAGTCTCAGGACTATTCGGAGAACCAGTTCCAATAGTAAACAGTGGTTCATCCTTAACCTGTGAAGATCTAGCTTTTGTGTGTGAATCTTTCTCAATGACTGTGTCAACAGAACTCTCTGAGCTTTCTGTGTCACTTTCAGTATCACTATAATCAGAATAATCAAATTCATCATCTGAATCATCAGCAGTGGGATATGTGTGAAAAATTACTCTCTCCTGTCCAGGAGCACTCTCTAGAAATTTTGTGAGAATCACCTGACCAGATTCAGACAAAATTACTCTGTAGAGACCCTTTTCATAACCCACAAAAATGCCTCTGGCATTCTTCACCCCATCTGGAGTTTCAGTTCGGATTTGAGATCCAAAAACCTTAAAATGTGAGACAGAAGGTTTTCTGTGAAACAGCTTTTCAAAAGGAGAACATTCCATACCTTTTGAAACCTTTCTCACCCAAGAGTAACAAAAACATGATAAAGATTCAGCCCAAAACTCATGTGGCAAGTTTGAACTCAGCAATTGTGCCTTCATGCCATTTTGCAACTCTTTGTTCACTTTTACACAGACAGTTTTGTTCCATGCAGCTTCAGAAACAGCAACCTTGTGCTCTATCCCTTGCTTCTCCAGGAAATCCTGAAAATCCTGTGAAAGAAAAATTGGCTTCTCATCTGTGAAAAGAAAATCAATATTAGCATCATGAATATTCTTAACCTTATCACAAAACTCCTTAAACCTTTCTAAGGTTTCTCTGGGAGATCTCAATGTGTAAATCCATACATATTGAGAAAAATGATCAACAAATACAAGATAGTATTTTGCATTGCCTCTAGAAGATGCTAAAGGACCAATTACATCAGCATACACTTGCTGAAAAACACTGTTAATCTTTGTTGCCTTTCCTCTCTGGTCTTCTTTCGAGATACCTGCAAGAGAAAGCATTTTAGATTCACATGCTGTACACATTTTATAGTCCGATTCCTCAAATGTCAGCAGATACAGTCCGTCTTTCTCTCTCGCAAAAAGATACAGCTCTCCATCTTTGTAGATTTTGCAGCTTTCCTCATCATAGGATAACACCAGTTTCTTCTTAGTTATTTGAGAAACACTCAGCAAATTGTACTTTAAATCTGGAACAAAATAAACATTGTTTATAGTCAAGTTCAGGCTTTCTAGATACACAGTTCCGATCCCGGTTGCTTCCATTTCCTGACCATTGGCCAGTTTCACAGTGAAGCGTTGCTTCTCGAACGTTGAAAAACAGTTCCTGGCGTGATGCCATGTGTTGCGTGCATCCTGTGTCTACAATAAATGAGTTCACCACGGATGATGTGGCTTTTAGTGACATCAAAGCCATATCTGGTTTTGCCTGGGACTGGGTACGACCGTTGCTTGAAGTCTGAGGCTTTACAGAGCTCCTTCTAGCTCCTTTCTCCTGATGTGGTGTCTCCTGACGAACAGCGTTCTGAGCTACAGCTTTCTCCTCTGTAGCAATTGTAGTGGGGGTGTTTGATTTCCGAACTTCACTCCCCCCATCAGCAACAGCCATTGCAGCAGTGCTAGGATCATCAGCAGCAACAGCAGCAACAGTTCCTTCACTTCCTTGTTGTGGCTCAAAGCTCCTCCCAGCTTTCGATGAGCTCTCAAGAATTTGGCTAGCTTCATCTTGGCTCTCCCCCTTTGGTGCAACCAATTCTCGGTCCTTGCTTCCCACCCCAGCTTCACAAGCTTTGCGTAGTGACTCCCAAGCGACCCTTGGTTCTTCTGCACCCTTTAGGACTGGCGCAAGATGAGCGTCCACATTTTCCGCCAAAATTCTCAGGACACGCTGCTTCAATTCACTTTGAACTGCAGCCTTCTTCCCCTGTGCTTGTACAGCAACAGGCTGTGGAGTTTGGACTAAGTCCCATAATTGCTGTCCCACCAGCAAGAATTCCATTGCAAATGACCATTCTAGCCAGTTTTGGCTATTCAGTTTCTGAGAGAACAGAGCCATCTTTAATCCCAAGCTGCAGCTTCAGCTACAAGCTGGAAAACCCAATAGTCTATTGGGCTGTTTACAAGCTGCTTGCACTTGGCAGTCAGCCCAGCTGCCTGGAATTTTCCCTTTCCGAGAATCTGTAAACAATAAGCCTTCGCTGCAATCCAACAGCTATCAGCAAGCTGCACTCTGCTTTGGAAAGTCACCTTTCCAACAGTTTGTTTACAACAAGCGTCGCTGAAAAACACAGCCTTGCTTTCACTTTTGAAGCATCTTTTCTCTCTATGCTTTTTAAAGTTAACCAGCCCATAAATTTAGCTCAAAAAGTACTCACGATCTTGTCGCTTAGCAATGGAACTTCATATCAGCTCCGGAATGCGAAGTATGTGGCTGCTCTCCGCTCTGTTTTATCCAAAACAGGAGCCTTTTTCTCAGGGAACTGAAGACTTTTCAATTTGCGTTCACCATCCAGCCATAAATCAGCATCTCTCTCTTTTTTTAAAAAAAAAAATATTTATTAAGGTTTTAAGGGTTACAAAAAGAAAAAGTAAAAACATCATATTAAACAACAACAAAAACAACACATCGTAATATGAAAAAAAGAAAAAAAGAAAAAGAAAATACGAAAACAGAAAAATAAAATCCATTTAAAAAAAACAACACATCGAATCTTCCCATAACTTACCTTTCGTTAGCTTGTTTCCTTGACCTCCTCACACCTCCCTTTTTTGTATTCTAGTTCGGTTAACTATTTCAGCAAATCCTTTCCATCTTTTCCAATTTTTGTCCTGTAATTTATCTTAATATAATATAACTTTACTTTCCCTCGTTTCACCAATTAACAATCTATTTTTTCCTGATCCTTTATAACATTTCTGCTAAAACCACATAAGTTCATTCCAACATCTTTCTAACATTCATTAATTTTACAATGTTTCTGTAAGTAGTCTTTAAATTTCTTCCAATCTTTCTCCACCGACTCTTCTCCCTGGTCTCGGATTCTGCCAGTCATTTCTGCCAGTTCCATATAGTCCATCAACTTCATCTGCCATTCTTCCCTGGTGGGTAGATCTTGTGTCTTCCAGTACTTTGCGATGAGTATTCTTGCTGCTGTTGTAGCATACATAAAGAAAATTCTATCCTTCTTTGGTACCGATTGGCCGACCATGCCCAGGAGAAAGGCCTCTGGTTTCTTCAGAAAGGTATATTTAAATACCTTATTCATTTCATTATAGATCATCTCCCAGAAAGTCTTAATCCTTGGGCACATCCAGCAAAGGTGAAAGAATGTACCTTCAGTCTCTTTACATTTCCAACACCTATTATCGGGCAAATGATAAATTTTTGCAAGCTTGACTGGTGTCATGTACCACCTGTAAATCATTTTCATAATATTCTCTCTTAAGGAATTACATGCCGTAAACCTCATACCTGTGGTCCATAACTGCTCCCAGTCAGCCATCATAATGTTATGTCCAACATCTTGTGCCCATTTAATCATAGCAGATTTCACCGTTTCATCCTGTGTATTCCATTTCAACAGCAAGTTATACATTCTTGACAGATTCTTAATTTTAGGATCTAACAATTCTGTTTCCAATTTTGATTTTTCCACCTGGAAGCCAATTTTTTTGTCCAAATTATATGCCTCCATTATCTGATAATAATGAAACCAATCTCGCACTCTATTTTTTAGTTTTTCGAAACTCTGTAGTTTTAATCTGCGTCCCTCTTGTTCCAAGATTTCCCAATATTTCGGCCATTTGGCCTCCATATCGAGCTTTTTCTGAGCCTTCGCTTCCATTGGTGACAGCCACCTTGGGGTTTTATTTTCAAGCAGATCCTTGTATCTTATCCAAACATTAAACAGTGCTTTTCTGACAATATGGTTTTTAAACGCTTTATGTGCATTGACCTTGTCATACCACAAATATGCATGCCACCCAAATACATTGTATAAACCTTCTAAATCCAGCACGTCAGTGTTTTCAAGAAGCAGCCATTCTCTCAGCCAGCAAAAAGCAGCTTATTCATAATAAAGTTTTAAGTCTGGCAGGGCAAATCCACCTCTATCTTTAGCATCAGTTAGTATCTTAAATTTTATTCGAGGCTTCTTGCCCTGCCAGACGAATTTAGAAATATCTCTCTGCCACTTCTTGAAACACTCCATTTTATCCACAATTTGCAATGTTTGAAACAAAAACAACATCCTTGGCAAAACATTCATTTTTATCACAGCAATTCGGCCTAGCAATGATAACTTCAAATTTGACCATATTTCTAAATCCTTTTTCACTTCCATCCAACATTTTTCATAATTATCTTTGAATAAATTCACATTCGTGGCAGTTATGTTAACCCCTAGGTATTTCACTTTCTTAACCAGTGTTAATCCTGTCTCCTTCTGAAACCTTTCTCTCTCAATCCCTGTTAGATTTTTCTCTAAAACCTTAGTTTTCATCTTGTTCAACTTGAATCCCGCTACCTGACCAAATTCTTGAATCAGTTCCAATACTCTTTTAGTACTAGATTCTGGCTCCTGTAATGTCAAAACCAGATCATCGGCAAATGCTTTCAATTTGTACTGTTTAGCTCCGACTTGTATACCTTTAACCAATTGGTCCCTTCTAATCATATTTAAGAGAACCTCCAGGACCGATATAAAAAGCAATGGAGAGATTGGGCAACCTTGTCGTGTTCCTTTCTCTATCTTAAATTCTTCCGTCACAACATTATTCACAATTAATTTAGCCTTTTGCTCTGAGTAAATTGCACCTATACCGTTCCCAAAACCTTGACCAACCCCCACCCCCTGTAGATTCTTCTTCATAAAGCTCCAGGAAATATTGTCAAAGGCTTTCTCCGCGTCCACAAATATTAAAACTGCTTTAGTATTTATATTCACTTGTAGTTTTTCTAAAATATTAATTATATTCCTCGTATTGTCAGACAAATGTCTACCCGGGAGAAAGCCCGCTTGATCTTTATGGATTTCTTCTATTAATATATATATATATATATATAATATATATATATATTATATATATATTGGGACGCGGGTGGCGCTGTGGGTAAAAGCCTCAGCACCTAGGACTTGCTGATCGAAAGGTCGGCAGTTCGAATCCCCGCGGCGGGGTGCGCTCTCGTCGTTCGGTCCCAGCGCCTGCCAACCTAGCAGTTCGAAAGCACCCCCGGGTGCAAGTAGATAAATAGGGACTGCTTACTAGCGGGAAGGTAAACGGCGTTCCGTGTGCTGCGCTGGCTCGCCAGATTCAGCTTGTCACGCTGGCCACGTGACCTGGAAGTGTCTGCGGACAGCACTGGCTCCCGGCCTATAGAGTGAGATGAGCGCACAACCCTAGAGTCTGGCAAGACTGGCCCGTACGGGCAGGGGTACCTTTACCTTTACTTATTATATATATAATATAATATATATTAATATCAGCCAAAATAGCAAAAATTTTGTAATCCACATTAAGCAAAGATATGGGGCGGTAGTTCTTAAGCTGTGTCTTCTCAGACTCTGTTTTCAGTATAAGTGTAATATAAACCTCCTTCCACGACTTTTCCGCTTCCAAAATTTCATTACAGACTTGCTTTAAAGGTTGTACTAACCATACTTTCAGGAATCTATAATAGCTTGAAGTCAAACCATCAGGTCCTGGCGATTTGACTAATTGCATGCTCTGAATGGCCCTTTCTACCTCCTGCTCCGTTATTTTGTAATTCAACATTAGCTTATTTTCTTGGGAGATTTTTTTTAATCCATTTGTTTTCAAAAATCAATCAATGTCCATCTCTTTCTGCGTCTCTTGTGTATATAATTGTTTAAAGTACCTCTGGAAACACTTTCTAATCTCCACTGGATTCTGAATATTCTTTCCTTCCACTTCCAAGTTTGTAATGATATTTACAAATCAGAATCTCAGAGGTACGTGGATCACTGCTTATCAGCAAAAAAACTCCCACCTGGTGCTCAGACGTCTTGTTGTTGCAACCATCGAGGCTCTGCTACCAATTGTTGGTTTGCAAGGCCCCCTCCATAGAGGCTGGCCCCTCTCACTGTCCTCGGAGCTTGCTTACCGGTAACAGTGGAATGGTCATGATGTTTGCCAATTCCATAGTTGGGTGGAGGTCAAAGAAACAAGGATTTGTTGTGACCTTATCCTGTGAGGCAGAATATGGGAGCCTATCGCTAGCATGCAACGGAATCCTGTGGTTTATACAGATACTAAAAGATCTAGATTGTTAAGTAGATTTGCCTATCCAAGTATATGAAGATAGCCAATCATGCATTGCATTAGCGGGCTCAGAAATAATGAAATCTGCATCAAAACACATTGCTATCCGTCATGCGAATGTTAGAGATTGTGTACAGAATGGGGTAATCAAACTGGAGTATTGTCAATCACAAGATAATATTGCTGATTTGTTTACCAAGCCTTTGCCAGCAACATGCCATAATGAATTGATGACAAAACTGGGTTTATGTATATGATGTATTCTGTTTCTGTTTCAACAGAAACAACAGATTGTTTCTGTTGGGGTTTTTTGCATTTAAGAAACAGAAGGGGTGTCACGGCTAAAATGGCTGCTGTTTCTTTAATGCAAATAAAGCTGGGTCAGCATGACTCAGCGGCCTGCACCAAGTTGTATATATAGAGTGAGAAATGTTAGTTTGGTTGCTGGAGGTTGAGGTTGGGTTGGTTAGTTAGTTAGTGCTGCTGTGTATAGTTATTCAGTTGTGTTTTGCACAAAGACTTTTAAGAATAAAACTCTGCAAGGATATTCTCGTGGACTCTTTTATGCAGAAAAGGGTCCGAGGACCAGGCTGAGGAGACAAAGGGAGGTCAGAACCCTTTCCTTCTTTTTTTTGCTTTTTACAAACACTGACACTACCCCTCCCCTCGCAACCTTGAGTCATGAAGGACAGAGAGTGGAGAGTTGAATGTGTGTAGAAACCAGCCTCCCTTAGGAAACCAAAGTTTACATTCATCACTCCACCAACTTTCACCTGTGGCCCCTTCCGCCACAGGCACACGGCCCCTGGAAGGTTTCCCAGAGGAGAATATGGCCCTTAAGACTGAAAAAGAGTCCCCAACTCCGAACTAGTAACAAACTGCCATTGATGGCTCCAGCTGGATGTTGAAATCTGAGGAGATTTCACCCCTCCCATACCCAAGAATCTCCTGACCATCTCCTGAGGTCTCTGCTGACTCTACAGAGAGGAGGAGCAATGTACTGCTCTCTACTTAATTAGTCAAGTGAGTGAATGTGTGTGTGAGAGAGTCAGTCAGTGTGTCGGAGAGAGAGTGCAAGAGATCATGTTTATAGATAAGATTGCTGCTAAGAGCAGCTGCAAGCACTCAGAGTATAGCATTGATTTATGCTCAGAATATTTAGCTCTGTATATAGTTTTGTATTATAGCTGTAGTTATAGAATAAAGGAGGATATTTTACAGAGCTGCTCTCCGAGTGGTTTATACTCTGCAAGACTCTGCAAAATGCTGCTGCGCAACGGCTGTATTATTGAGACAGTGAATCCAGTGCTCTCAGCTCCAAGCTGTGAGTCCACAGCACTGTGACCTGTTCCTGTGGGAAAGGAGGTCTCTGGCAGTGCTACCCAGCTCGCCTACCCCAGTTGGGGCTGTAGTGCATGAGTCCAGTTGGTACACTGGCTCAAGGGCGATGCTGACATCGGTTATGGGCCCAGTCGTCTGACCAGTCGTTGTTCCAGTCATCCTAGTCGTTCCAGTCGCCAGAGTTGTTTGTTGCTGATCGCTGGACGGCGGAACGGAGGCTGCATGCTGGACTGATTTGTGGTGCCTAGAAGCAGAGCTGTGTTGGAGCAGAGTGCTCAAGCTGCCGCTGTTGCTGTTGCTGCTGCTTGAGGTATGTTGCTGACTGCCAAAGAAAGAAGATAGCATCCCTGTTTGCCTGTTAATTGCGCTCTGAGTGGGAGAGAGAGTGGCTGAAGAAGTCCAAGGCTTTATCTGTGTTTGCACGAGGGAAGTGTCTTGCTCTAAGTAATAGCAGACATGGCCTGTGCACATTCTGGCCAGATGGCTATGTCCTTTCCTCTCCTCACGCCTGAAAACTATGCAGTTTGGCAAGTTAAGATGAAAGCGCTTTTACAGAGGGAAAAGCTATTTCACACGATAGAAGATGACCCTCCAGATAAAGATGATGATGATTGGGCTGAGTGGCATGCTGCAGATATGAAAGCCTGAGGGACAATTGTTTTGAGTGTTTCAGACCACTTGCTGGTAAACTTAGAGGGTCAAGAGACTGCACAAGCTGTTTGGCATAAGTTGAGAGATATGCATCTGAGACAAAATGCTGGTTCCAGTGTGATTTTCTTCAAGAAGCTGTGCAGGTTACAGTTGCAGAAAGGTGGTGATTTGCCTAGCCATCTATCTCAGTTAAAGCGTCTCAGACAGGACCTTGTTCAGCAAGACCTGGCTATTTCAGAGGCTGTGTTTGCAATGCTGATGATAAATAGCCTAGATGATTCTTACGATGGAGTAGCTGCCCAGATTTCTACAATGCCTTCTGACCGGCTAACAGAAGATTATGTGTCTAGCGTGCTCTTGAATGAGTGGGATCGCAGACAGGCTGTCAAAGAAAGCCGGGACTGTGCTGCTAAAAATGTGCTTGAAAATGTGCCTGAGTCTTCAGCAGGGGAAAGTGAAAGTGAAACTGCTGCTGTTAAAGCACTAAAGTTGAAGCGGTGCTTTTCATGTGGAGCACAAGGCCATTTGAGTTTCCAGTGCTGCAAGAAATCTTCAAAGAAAAAGGGAAACGTCAGAGGCAGAGGGGGAGGAGGACGAAATCCCCAAGCACCTGCTACTTCAAAAGCCTTGATCTCTCGCTGCTCTAGTCATCGTGAGCGGAGTTTCTTCGTGATCGACTCTGGCTGTACCAACCACGTAGCCAAAGATAAGGATCTCTTTGTTCAGCTTGAGAAGCAAGAGAAAGAAATTCATCAAGCAGATGGGACAGTTCTCACGAGTGAGGCTAAGGGAACTGTGTTCTTAAAGAGCCTGAATGCAACTATTAAGAATGTCCTGTATGCGCCTGATATTCAGGACAATTTGTTGAGTGTTTCCCAGCTTGATCATCAGGGTTTTAAGGTGGTGTTTGCTAAATCTCGCTGTGAAATTCGTCGAGATGGCAAGCTCATTTTATATGCAAAATGTGTAAATGGTCTGTATCAATTGCCTTTTGTTTCAGGTACAGGTACTGCAGAAGCAACTGAGAAAGAGTGTTGCAATTTGTCTATTGATAAGAATGAGAAGTTGCATGATCAATGTATTCATTATTACCACCGTGTTTATGGTCATTTGAATTTCCAGGCTGTGGCAAAAATGCCTGATATGGTTCAGGGTATGAAGCTGAAAGAATGTCCCTACCACATGAAATGTGTTTCTTGTGCTGAGAGTAAGGCAAGGCAAGCTCCCAAAGGTACAGAGTCTGGGAGAGAGGCCAAGAAACCATACGAAGTCATTCATGCAGACTTAGTGGGGCCTCTAGCGCTCTCTAGAGGCAATTCAAGGTTTTTCATGGTTTTGATAGACTCCTACTCTAAATATGCATGGGTCTATATACTACAGAAAAAGTCTGAAGCCTTTACCAAGTTTCGTCAGTTTTGTAAATGGCTCAGGAATGTACATAATGAGAATGTACATTATCTTTTCACTGACAGGGGTGGAGAGTTTTGTTCAGAAGAGTTTGAGGCTTTTCTTTCTGAACAGGGCATTGAGCATAGGACCACCACGCCCAGATCGCCCTGGCAGAATGGTTTATGTGAGAGAATGAACCAGACCCTGCAGCAAGGAATCAGAACACTGTTACATGATTCGGGGCTGCCCAATCCTTTTTGGGCCGAAGCTCTTTCGTTTTTCTGTTACGTGTATAACAGGAGGTACCAGTCTAGTGTAAATTGCACCCCATATGAGATGCTTCACGGAAGGAAGCCATGTGTGAAGCACTTAAAAAATTTTGGTTCGGAGGTTTGGGTGCACACCTCGCAGGGTGACAAACTGAGTAAGCGTGGAGAACATGGTGTTTTCCTAGGATATGAGAAAGGGTCTTATCGTGTCCTGATCACAGACACGAAAACCATAAGGCTGACCAGGAGCATTGACAACAATCCACAATGGGACAGAGTTGGCGTTTTTCAGTGCCATCCCATTTGTGATGATGGTGCAAGAGGGGCAAAGAAAGTTAAGAGGGAGGCAAGTTCTGATGTGATTGATAATCCTGATGCCAATGTAGATCCAGATGATGGCACAGATTATCAGAGCCCAAAAGCCTCAGGTGAGTCTGACGCTGATTCAGACTTAGCAGCTTCATATACTTTAGCTCCCCATTCTCCCAAAGAGGAGGAAGCACCAGAACAAGAGGATCAAAAGGTTTTGCGCAGATTTGAGAGAACAACCAAGGGGGTACCACCGAAAAGGTTTTCTGAAGAGTTTGCAAAGGCTGCGGTCACATGCAACTCTGGTGGGATTTTTAAACCTAGCATGAAGTGTGCTGAGAGTAGTGGCACAAAACGCTACATTTATTTCCTTACCTGACATTTGAAGGATCAGGATTGAAGGAGCAAGCATGTGTTTAAAGTGGTTTGTTCAAATCTGCCTAATTAGCAATGTCAATTTGTATTTGAGGAAGAAATGTGTGTGAAGATTTTTCCAGAAGCTGCTTATTTATTTGTGTGTTCACAATGTGTATTTTGTGTAAACTACAGGTTGAGATTTATGCTTTAACTCTTTCCTAATAGACACAGAGTGGTTGTAGTAACTATTAAATGATGTGATAAAGTGTCTTAGATAAGGGGGGAGAGAGATACCTGCAAATATGTTACCAAGGTTGTAAGCAGAGAACAACTTTTGGAGTGTGTGTGCAAATTGCAGTTATGTTAAAGATTCTTGAATGGTCGGATGAAATGGGGGAGGATGAGGAGATTTCACCCCTCCCATGCCCAAGAATCTCCTGACCATCTCCTGAGGTCTCTGCTGACTCTACAGAGAGGAGGAGCAATGTACTGCTCTCTACTTAATTAGTCAAGTGAGTGAATGTGTGTGTGAGAGAGTCAGTCAGTGTGTCGGAGAGAGAGTGCAAGAGATCGTGTTTATAGGTAAGATTGCTGCTAAGAGCAGCTGCAGGCACTCAGAGTATAGCATTGATTTATGCTCAGAATATTTAGCTCTGTATATAGTTTTGTATTATAGCTGTAGTTATAGAATAAAGGAGGATATTTTACAGAGCTGCTCTCCGAGTGGTTTATACTCTGCAAGACTCTGCAAAACGCTGCTGCGCAACGGCTGTATTATTGAGACAGTGAATCCGGTGCTCTCAGCTCCAAGCTGTGAGTCCACAGCACTGTGACCTGTTCCTGTGGGAAAGGAGGTCTCTGGCAGTGCTACCCAGCTCGCCTAGCCCAGTTGGGGCTGTAGTGCATGAGTCCAGTTGGTACACTGGCTCAAGGGCGATGCTGACAAAATCTCCCTCTAAGCTCCTTCTCAGATCCATGTTCCCTTTCAACAACTGGCTTCCTCCTGCAGGTCAAACAGTCCCCTCAGTACAAGGACCCATTGTTTCTCCATGTGCATTTTCAGCAGCCTCCCATGTGACTGCCAGTGATATCATTTTTCCCATCTTCAGATGTTGCCCCACCCCCGGCAGCCTAAAATTCTCATTAGCTTATATCTAAAAAGGAAATAAGACAGCTCCAGCTGAGCAAGACCTGGTATTTTCCCCTCTTCAGATAGCTCTGGATCTTCAGCTGTGGAGGAGAATTGCCCACGGTCCTTTCAAAATTTCCAATGTATTCGTAGGAACGTCACCTGTCTTGGCAAAAAGGAAGGAACAAATGTCTCAGATGCAAGCCCTTTAATCTGGAATTGCTATTCTTAACTCCATGTGGCTGGGGTGTTCTGGGGCTTCTGTACCTTGAACTAATACTTTCTTGTTTGCATGTTCTACCCCAGCTGCTGCTCCCTGTTCAGTTCAGCTGATGGATTAATTATGCCTTGTCAGTTGATTTGTCAGGGTCTGTTCCATACATGCCGGGTGGATAAAACGACTAATTCATGTCATGTCTAACTGGTTTGAGCGAAAGGCTTCTCAGAAGCTAGGGCATGTCATAAAATACGGCAATGTACAAAAGCGGGTGGAGGGTGGACATTAAAATCAGTCCAAAGAATTCAAATGTCTGGGTGCTCATTAAATGTTTAAATGATAGCACAGAGCTGTTGGCATAGAAAAGGTCTTCAAGAGATGCCTGAAAGTCAGCATTTCATTACAGATCAGCCTTCTCACGGATTCAGTCACTTGTGCAGACAGCTCAACTTCTGCAACCAATGACCTCCTGCAGAGTGTAGCCACCAAAGAGAGTTTTGGGAGGACTGGAGGACAGGCATGCAGTTCATTCAGGGCAGAAGCAATGGGAGAAGGGCCATAGCTTAGTGGTAAAGCAGCTGCTTACATGCAGAAGCTCTCCGGTTCAATCTGTTGTATCTCCAGCTAGAATGTCCTATGTCTGGACTTCTGGGTTAGCGCCATCTGCAATGGCGGATTTCCTCTGACTCAGAGAAACCTGCTCCGCAAAAATCGGGTCTTGCCGCCGCGGCGAAGGCGGAGACCCTTTAAAAATCCCAGGCGGAGGAAGCCTGGGAATGTGGGATCCACGGCGGAAGAAGATTGGAGGAAATTCAGAGATTATCTACAGAAATATTGTAAAATTAATGAATGTTAGAATGATGTTGGATTGAAATTAAATGGTTATCAGCTGTAATGTAAAGGTGGAATAATAATTTAAAAATAAGCTATACTAAGTCGTAATAAGGATTTGCTGAATTAAGAATTTGAACTGGAATACAAAAGGGGGAGGTGAGAGGAGGTCCGGGACATAAGGTAATGGAAATAAGAAATGGGAATTATATTTGTTTTGTTTTGTTTTAATTGTGTATTTGTTTGTTGTTTTTTTCTTTTTGTATTAAATTGGAAAACTGTAATAAATATTTATTTTTTTTAAAAAAGGAATGTGGGATTCGGCTGACACCAGGAGCGCCCCCCCCACTACTCACAGGGAAACCCCTTTTCGGGGCTTCCGAAGTGATGCGGGGTGAGTGGCGTGGTGTTTCGAATCGACTGCTATTTTCGCGGAGTGAAGCCGCACAGCCATTGCCGGAGAGCGCTGACTTTTTTCTGTGGACATTTGGATTTCAAACAACAACCCGTGAGTAGTACGGAAATTGGATTCTTAAAATATCTTTAAATTTGGCACCGATCGGGGAAGGTCCAAACAGGAAGTCCGCCTCCCCTTTCTGTAAATAATCTAAAGCAAAGAACCTGTCAACTAAGGTCGTGGAGATGTTTTTTTTTTTTTTTTTTTTTTTTTGTAAAGGACTTTAATTCTACTGATTGAGACTATCAGAAAATTTTCTTGGAAGCAGGGGAGCCTGCAGGGGAAGAATAAAATTTGGGATTTGATGTGCCACCCGCCCCCGCCCCCCGGACCCGGGAGTGGTCCGTGAGAGCCCGCTGATGAGGAATAGAACAATTTGACAGCTGTCAAGTTAGCTGTCAAGATACAAAAAGAGGACTTTGTTTCTATTGTCTACATTTGCTACAAGCTTGTATTTTAAATGAAGGAAGGACTGTTACAATTTAACATGTGGGACCTTTGGGTCTGTGATGAAAGGATTGAAAAGAAACTTAAGTTTCCCTAGAGGGAGCTTTGGGATATTGCATCAAGGACCAGCTGAGAAGTTGTTTTTCGACCCTGGGCTGTTTAAGAATGGCTGTCGGGAAGGAAATTCAGTTTGAATTGAATAGGACATTCTTTCTCTTGGGAAAGTTGCAAGGTCAGATAAATGTTTTGACTACAAATGTTACAACTTTGGGAACAAGAGTGAGTACTAATAATGAACTTGATAAGAACTCGGCACAGGAATTTTATTCAACTGAACAAACAGGGAAATTAGAGAAGGAGAATTATGTTGTCTCCGAAGCGAAGAAAGGGGGAGCCGTAACCCTGCAAATGCAAAAGGCGAGTTACAACTTGAAGCCTGACATGATGGTAACAAGGAGAAATAAATTTTTGAAGATGGAAGCCTGGCCTGAATTGGAAAGTGAAAAATGGAGAGATCCCCTTATGTGGAGACCAGATGACCTTTGGATTACAAATCTGATCCAGGTGGAAGTTGGAACTTTGGGGACCTTTGGATCTGAAAGGAGAATGAAACAAGATTTGGAATATTTTATAGGCCCTATTTTCAATTATGGAGGTTTGGCTGGAAGGAATGTGGATGCTGTTGGGTTGGAGCTTCCCCGAGATTTGGCTTTTAATACTAAAAATCATCAAAAAGACTGGCAGAGGGGACATGAAAGAGATTTAAGAGCCTCGGATTTGAGATCTCCGGGCTGATGGCTTTCTGAGATTGATGGACTTCTGCTGGGGACTGAAACCGGGAAGGGGTTTGGGTGGATTGGAAATTGGGAACTCAATATGTATATAATATAATTTCCTTTTTTTTTTTTTTTAATGAGAGTAGGGAAATTCGTGGAATGGAATCTTTTTCGACCCTAGGGAAACGTACTAAGAATAAGTATTTAAAGTATACCTTTAAAAATATCGTAAAATTAAGGATTGTTAGAAAGATGTTGGAAAAAGAAAACTAGGTGGTTTTGGTAGAAATGATATAAAGGATTAAGTAAAAATGAACTGATGAAATTGATGAAAGAGAGAGCGTAAAACTACAATATATTAAAATAAATTATTAAGATAAAAACAAGGTTGGAAGGATTTGCTGAAATAAAAATTTCTGAACTAGAATACAAAAATGGGAGGTGTGAGGAGGTCAAGGAAATAAGTAAAAGAAGAAAGTTATGTAAAGGTTTAACTTGTTTTTCTTTTCTTTTTTCCCCTTTTCTAAATGATTTTTGTACTTTTTCTGTCTTTTGTATTTCTTTTTTCTTTTTTTGTAATCTTCAAACTCTGAATAAATATTATAAAAAAAAAAAAGAATGTCCTCTGTCTGAAACCCTGGAGAGTTTTTGCCATCCATTGTGGACAAGACTGAGCTAGATAGAGCCATAGTGGGACTCAGTATAAGGCAGCCTCCTATTGTCCCAGCAACAAGCCTTTGCCACGCACAGAGGACTCCTTTCAGACATGAAATAAATAAAGCTGCCCTGGAAAGGGATGCTGAAAATTAGAAAGCCTTGGGACAACAAAACACTCGGACACAGTGCCTTTAAAGCACGGACCTGGGCCTAGGAAGCATGGGGCACCAGGAACCTGTGGCTGAGCCTTGAGAGACTGCTGTCCAAGGTGCTGAAGGGATTGAATACAAAGGTGCAACTGTTAGCATGTCAAGGGGCATGATGGTGCTTTGAATGCATAAAGCAGATGCGGCCTAATTTACACAGTTGCAGAATGAACTGAATTGAGCTGGAAGAAGCAGGACTATATGGGATGTAGAACGCTATACAGGAAATGGCTCGGGGTGGCCCACTGGAGAGCAGCTGCTGGCTGTGGCAGACCATACAGAACTAGATGGCCCAGTGGTCTCACTGGCTTTTCAAGCCAGAACACAGCTTCAGCGCCCCCAGGACAAACCAATTTTTAATTCCCCAAACTCTTACTAATCAGAGTTTCCTTTTTAAAGCAACAGTAGTTCAAAGCATTGACCAGGGGCTTTTCAATGTTCAAAGGCACTTTGGATGCCTTGACTTGCAATCCTTACAACAACCCTGCAGAGCAGTTCAGTGTTATCTCGAGTTGCAGAATAGCGAGGCGCGATGCCAAGGCGGACGCAGGGTGGCCCACCTAAGGAGTTCATGGTAGGGGGACCTAATGAGGCCAAACTCCGTCTTTTGCTCTTATTTCAGCTGTGTCTTGGCTCTGTGCTCGCAAGTGTTCTAGTGACTTTCAGGTAACTTGGAAAGCATGGTAATGATGTCTTGGTTCTGAAGAATGATATTTCCCCCAGTCTGACTTAGTTATCCTGGTGATGATTCAGCTAGATGTTGTACACGCTGACCATATTCCAGAAGGGGTTTGTTGTCTTGGCCTTGCTTTGGCTTACTGAGATCTGTCTTCTCCCTATAGGTGCTCATTCTGAAACGGATAATTCTAATGTTTGACTTCATTGATCAGAAGGAAAATATGAATGCTCTCTATGGTTTCTTCTTCCGCTTCTTACAATATGAGAAATTGGTAAGATAAAAAGGAATGTGTTATTTTGAAGGAACTTGCTTTTATTCTGACATTAACCCAAATCAAACAATAAAGAGTACTTTCCGACCACACAACAGGACACCATGTGAAAAGTGGGGCCTTAAAAATACCTCTCCCTTTTCCTTCCTTTTCCTGTCTTGTTCCTTCCCAATGGGCGCCAGTCGCAGCGCCCCCGGGGGCACGGCATGTTCAGGCAGACAGGCAGGCAGGCAGCTATCGGATGTCGATCCCGCCCATTCCTCCCTCCACCCCCCTCAAAGACAGCCGCGCAGGCAGCTATCCGATGGAGGGAGGGGGGAAAATTCCTGTTCTGCAGAGCTATCAATTCGGGTGTGATAGTCTTAGGTTTGCATACTTATGGGAAAATAAAACTAATTTATTTTAGAGCTTGTATTTGTGTGTATTCATGGTATCATTTGTAGACCCAGTAGATGGCAGTGTGGTGTGGAGAGTGTTTTTGGCAGCTCATGAAAGGATAGAGGGTGGAACTTTGACCGTTCAAAGGCACTATAAGCAATATATATATCTCGCCACATTTTCCTAGCTACGTTTTCCCATAAAAGTATACACTCGAATACATTTATATCAAATACATTTGGAACAATTGATTGTTACTGTCAGGGAACTGACATCGGAGCCGAGAGGAGAGGTAAGGCTCCCTAATGATGCCGGAGAGGGAACCAGCAAGGAGAGAGAGAGAGCTTCTGCTGGGGAAGGAAACCAAAGTGACACCAGGAAGAAAGGAGAGGCTGAGAGTACTTCGGAGGGGAGGCTCCGAGACTCTTCCAGTGAGGTCAGTGAGGAGAGTGCAGGACCACCGCTTGGCACGCCCACTCTGCGCAGAAGGCTTCCGCGCAGACAAGCGAGGAGGAGATTGGCTGTTAAGGAATTCTTATGTTGGAAGAAGTTTAGGAAACACCCACTGACGGATTCTGCCAGTGACTGAGACAGTCGCGTTTTTAGGGCTGTCAAACCGGGGAAAGGTCCAGCTATACAACCAGCTCGGAGCAGTTTGGAATTTACGCACAAGCAACCCCAATTCCCATTACAGCAATCTGTCAGTCCTCTAAGTTGCGTGTGCGCAGAGCAGCAGAGGCAGCATCATGAGTCAAACCGGAGGAGCCGGCGCCGGAGAGGGGGCCAGAGGAGGACCAACTCTGGAGGAGAGAAACAGAGATTTGGAACAGCAACTGGCTCTACTAGCGGCGCGGCTGGATGAAAGGCGGACTCAGGATGCCCAGGGGAAGCCCACCCCCATCGCAAGGAAGGTACCAGGACTAGTGCAGAAGTTTGGGGGCAATCCCCGAGATTATAATGCATTTAAGACAGAAGTGCAGTACGCGCTGGACCTGCAGTATGATGACTTTGTAGACGATGGGGGAAGAGTCGCTTTTGTGGTGGGGCACCTGGAAGGGAGGGCCAGAGATTGGGTCAAACCCTTAATGGCGGCGGAGAATGCTGCCTTGAAGGATTTGAGAAAGTTTTTTAGCGCCATGGATCACATGTTCTCGAGTGATGTGGAGCAAAGCGTGACTCGCAAAGAACTAATGGAGTGCAAACAAGGGAACCAGTCAGTGAGAGAGTACTGGTCGCGATTTGCGATGCTGATCCATTAACTTGGGTGGGAACTGAGTTCAGAACCAGTGCAAATATTATTTGAGGAAGGCTTATCCCCTTGGGTGAGAGATGAACTTTCCCGCTCACCCCGTCCGGAATCGATGGACCAGCTGACCAAGTTGGCGCTTGCTGTGGGAGTAAGGCAAGAGACGCATGCTCTGGAAAGGCGGAAGGGAGAGCAGAGCGTTGGTATGACAACCGCATTCTGGACGTGCCGGAGCCAACTGCGCCGCCCGCGGAACCAATGGAGATTGGAGGAGCACGCGCGCGCGGGGTTTCAAACTCCAGCGAGGTTCGTAAGAAGGAGGGGAAAGCAAATAAGTGTTTCCTCTGCCAGCAGCCGGGACATTTTGCCAGAGTCTGCCCTCAGAAAAAGGCGTGGCAAGGAATGGTGGGGGCAGTTGGGAGTGAGGAGGAAAGAGATAAGGAGCAGGGAAACGGCAATGCTTGGCTGCAGGAAAACGGGCACAGCAGCCAGGCGAGCAACCAGTAGAAGTGCCCAAACCAGACCCTCCCCGAGCAGCCATAGCCATAGAGGTGGTGCTAGAACTCCCCAACGGACACCCAATCAAGGTGAAGGCGCTGCTGGATTCAGGCAGCTCTTGCAACTTCTTTAGCAAGGATTTTGCGCTGGAACACCAGCTCCATGTGGTGCCTCTAGAATATCCCTTGCAAGTAACAACTATTGATGGGAGAGAACTCTTGGGGGGGGGGGAGTTACCCACCAGACCCCGCCCATGAAAATGATGGTCTCCAGACACACAGAGACAATTGCCTTTCACGTAGCCACATTAGCAGGACCACCTATCATACTGGGAATGAGTTGGCTAGCACTGCACGACCCAGTAGTAGGGTGGCACCAGCGGACAGTCACCTTTGGGTCGGCCCACTGCGTAGAGCACTGCCATGTGGGGGAAAACCCGAGGATGGCAGTAGCCAGGGTGGCAGGGATGGCGGTAGGGGGAAAGGGGAAGGTACCACCTCAGTACGCTGACTTGGAAGAAGTCTTCAGCGAGAAGGAGGCGGATAGGCTACCCCCTCACAGGCCCTTTGACTGTCAGATCAACCTACTCCCAGGGGCTCAGCTGCCAGTGGGTAAGCTGTACGCCATGTCAGATAGGGAGATGCAGGAATTGCGGAAGTTTATTGACAAGAACCTGAAGAGAGGTTTCATACGGGAATCTAGGGCGGTGGGGGGTAGTCCAGTGTTCTTTGTGGACAAGAGAGACTCCAAGGAGCCCAGGCTCGTCGTAGATTTTAGGGGGGTCAACCGGGTGTCGGAACCAGTGACCTTCCCAATGCCCAGAATTGATGACATTTTGACCAGGGTAAGGAAGGGGAAGATTTTTACCAAGCTGGACCTTCGGGGGGCGTACAATTTGATAAGAATGAGGGAAGGGGATGAATGGAAAACCACCATGTTCACTCCTCTGGGGGCCTTTGAGTACTTAGTTATGCCCTTCGGATTACAATCCGGCTCAAGCACGTTTCAAGCTTTCATGCACCACGTGCTAGGGTCCCTGCTGTACAAGAATTGCGTGGCTTTCTTGGACGACGTGCTAATCTACTCGGAGAACGAAGAGCAGCATGTAAAAGACGTCAGGGAAGTGCTGAAAAGTCTGCAGGAGCACCAGCTGTGGGTCAAACTGGAGAAGTGCCAATTCCACGCTCGAGAGGTTGAGTTCCTGGGTTACAGGTTGTCGGACAAAGGCTTAGCCATGGACCCAGGCAAGGTGCAGGCAGTGCTAGAATGGAAGCCTCCCAACAACCGGAAAGACGTACAGAGGTTCCTGGGGTTTGGAAACTTCTATAGGAAGTTCATCAAGAACTTCGCCCATTTAATGGCACCCATAACCGATTGTCTCAGCAGTAGGAAGAAGTTTGAATGGACAGAAGAGGCCCAGCGGTCCTTTGAAAAGCTAAAGAGGGCGTTCGCATCGGAAGAGCAACTCCTACACGTGGATCTGCAGAAGCCGATGAGGCTGGAGACGGACGCGTCAGACAGAGCGGTGGGAGCCATATTGCTCCAGCTGGGAGATCCGGGAGTCTGGAAGCCGTGCGCCTTTTTCTCAAGGAAGCTGAACAAGTCAGAACAAAACTACACAGTGTATGATCGGGAGCTGCTGGCAATTCACGAGGCTTTTCGCCGCTGGAGACATTTTCTAATAGGTGCACAGCACAAGATCCAGGTGTGTACGGACCATAAGAACCTGGAATATTGGAGGACTGCGCGAGTCCTGAACCAAAGACAGGTGCGGTGGGCACAGGAGTTTTCCAAGTTTTATTTTGAGATTAGGTACGTGCCTGGGAAGGAAAACGTCAGAGCAGACGCTCTCTCCCGCAAACCCGAGTACTTGGAAGGGGAGGGAGTGCCGGAAGTACGTCATGTCATACCCGAGGACCGATGGGTGTGTGGGGGAGTGTTGGTAGGGAGACAAGAACTAGCCGGGTTGACGAGGGAGGACCAGTACGCCCAAACCAAGATCAGGGAGATCCGAAATGCAGAAGAAAATCAGGGGGGGTTGAGGTAAAGGAGGGGACTTTGTACTATAAGGGTGCGTTGTACATACCCGAGGGGGACTTGAGGAGAAGAATACTGAAACAACTTCATGACAACCCCACAGCGGGACATTTCGGTCAACACAAAACAATGCTACTTGTCACCAGGGAGTTCTGGTGGCCAAGGTTGAGGGATGATGTGAAGGAATACGTAGGGGGGTGCGAGCGCTGCCAGCGAGCTAAGGGGGAGAGGGCAGCACCCACGGGGTTACTGGAGCCTTTACCCACACCAGAGAAACCATGGGAGGTGGTATCAATTGATTTTATGACCGATTTACCCAAGACCAGGGGGGAAACGGCAGTAATGGTGGTAGCTGACTTGATGACCAAAATGTGCCATTTTATTGCTTGCTCGCATGCAGTGACAGCAGAGGAAACAGCTAGGCTGTTTGTAGAGCATGTTTTCAGGTTGCATGGCGCCCCCTTGAGGGTTTTGTCCGACAGAGGCAGGCAATTTACTTCCAGATTCTGGAGGAAGCTGATGAGCCTGCTGGACGTCGAGGTGAGCTTCTCGACGGCCAGACACCCAGAGACCAACGGACAAGCAGAAAGAGCTAATAGCATACTTCAACAGTACCTACGCTGCTACGTCAACGAAAGAGAGAACGATTGGGTGGACAAACTAGTGCTGGCTGAATTTGCATACAATAATGCGGAACATGTGTCCACGGGGATGAATCCATTCATGGCCAATTACGGGTGTCATCCCAGGGCCTTCCCAGGGGAGGGGGAGGGAAGGTGGAGTGTACCGGCGGCCGAACAATTTGTGGAAGAAATGGAGGCTTTACACCAACAACTTAAGATTAACCTGGAAAGGGCAAAAGAAGCGTACAAAAGGCAGGCTGACAAGCACCGCAGAGAAGGGGAAACTATAAGAGTGGGGGACCAGGTGTGGTTGTCTACCCAAGGGTTACCGTTCAAAGGGGGGTGTAAGAAATTACGGCCAAGGCGATTGGGACCTTTCGAGGTAACCCAACAGGTGAATCCTGTGACCTTTAGACTCAAATTGCCCTCCAACATGAAACTGCACCCGGTGTTCCACAGGTCCTTACTCTCACCGTTCAGGGAGGGGAGGGAATTTCTGGGTCAACAAGGAGAAACACCCCTGCATCCACAGATGGAGGAAAGGGAACTCAGTGGTCATGCAGCTGAAATTCTCGATTCAAGGTGGAGAGGGAGGCGAGTGGAATATTAGGTGGCTTGGGAGGGGGAGTCAGAATCGGAAAACACATGGGTTCCAGCAGAAGAGATTAGGGATGAGTATCTGCAGGAGGAGTTTCATCGCAGGTTCCCTAGGAAGCCGAAACCACTAGGGAGGTTCTGGGTGGAGCAATTTGGTCCCACGGATGATGAAGAAGAGTTTGTGGGATTTCCCGCCTCCGAAGAGGAGGAAGGGGAGTTATCCGAGGGAGAGGAATCCGACTGGGGAGATTGGGGAGCGGGAAGAGACAGCAGCAGGTGGAGAGCGGTGTTTGAATCATCAGAGGGAGGGGATAGCTCCTTCCAGGGGTTCCCTGTGTCACCGTCCAAGGAACGGACGGGGGAGGGGGAGGGCCCTGAGAGCGAGGTGGATGTCAGGGAACTGACATCGGAGCCGAGTGGAGAGGTAAGGCTAGCTAATGATGCCGGAGAGGGAACCAGCAAGGAGAGAGAGAGAGCTTCCGCTGGGGAAGGAAACCAAGGTGACACCAGGAAGAAAGGAGAGGCTGAGAGTACTTCGGAGGGGAGGCTCCGAGACTCTTCCAGTGAGATCAGTGAGGAGAGTGCAGGACCACCGCTTGGCACGCCCACTCTGCACAGAAGGCTTCTGCGCAGAGAAGCAAGGCGGAGACTTGCTGTTAAGGAATTCTTATGTTGGAAGAAGTTTAGGAAACGCCCACTGACGGATTCTGTCAGTGACTGAGACAGTCGCGCTGTTAGGGCTGTCAAACTGGGGAAAGGTCCAGCTATACAACCAGCTCGGAGCAGTTTGGAATTTACGCACAAGCAACCCCAATTCGCATTACACATATGCTATAATTTTATTGTCTTAGTTAAATACGTTATTTAAAATGTTATTAAGGAAATGATTATTTTTCTCCTTCAGCTGTCCACGGAGGCGCAGGTCAATTCTGTGTCCAGGGCAGCTGTTTACCAGCTCCATCTGGTACGCAGGATGAGACCCTCCCTGCCTGCAGACTGTCTCGCCAGAGTGGTGCATGCTCTAGTTATCTCCCGCTTGGACTACTGCCATGTGCTCTACATGGGGCTACCTTTGAAGGTGACTCGGAAACTGCAATTAATCCAGAACACGGCAGCTAGGCTGGTGACTGGGAGCAGCTGCCGAGACCACATAACACTGGTCTTGAAAGACCTACATTGGCTCCCAGTACATTTCCGAGCACAATTCAAAGTGTTGATGCTGACCTTTAAAGCCCTAAACGGTCTCGGTCCAGTATACCTGAAGGAGCGTCTCCACCCCCATTGTTCTGCCCGGACACCTGGGTCCATCTCCAAGGGCCTTCTGGAGGTTCCCTCGCTGCGAGAAGCCAAGTTACAGGGAACCAGGCAGAGGGCCTTCTCGGTGGTGGCACCTGCCCTGTGGAACACCCTCCCACCAGATGTCCAAGAGAACAACAACTACCAGACTTTTAGAAGACATCTGAAGGCGGCCCTGTTTAGGGAAGCTTTTAATGTTTGATGGATTACTGTATTTTCATATTTTGTTGGAAGCCGCCCAGAGTGGCTGGGGTAGCCCAGCCAGATGGGCGGGGTATAAATAATAAATCATTGTTGTTGTTGTTGTTATCAGGGAGAGCATTGGTGCCAAAATGAGTTTGGCAAAGAATGGATTATTAAGGGAGTATTTCTAGTGAGCACAGTGCACTGGTGAGGCTGCACAGAAGCAGTGTCAAATGCTGAGGCAAACTTTGAAAAGAACAAAAAGTTGCATGATCCCTCCATAGCTTCTCGTTTGCCCAAGGCGGCAGTGCACTGTTGTGCATCTCGATGGGGCTCACAGTCAAAGCGACTGCACAGAAGCAGCATCAATATTGTCCACCTCTTTTCCAAAGACTTTAAGTAAAACAAACTTACCCAGTAGCTTCTTTGGAAGCCGCCCTCGGACCTACAGCAGGAGGAGAGACACAAAAAGGAGTTAGATCTCCAGTATGGCCCATGCTCAAACATCCAAGGAAGCATCCTGGCTCTTTTACTGCAGCTGCATAAGCATTGCTGGGGTCTAGCATGGGCAAAAGTGCACAGATTGAGAGACTGTTGTATCCTTGCAAAATCTTTTCCTGTGGCTTTTTGCCAGTTCCTCTGACAGGTAGTGGCAAGAGTGTTGAACTAAGACTGGGCAGACCAGGGTCCAAATCCACACTAGGCGTGAAGCTCACTGAAAGCCCAGTCCCTGCCTCTCAGCGTGGCTGTGGGACTAAGTGGGAAGGAGGAGAACTCTGTACCGCCCCTTGAGGACTTGGCAGAGCAATGGTTCCACAGTAGCTTCACTTCTCTCGATCACATCAAAGTCGATGCATCGCCACAAATTGGCCAAAGACCTGCCTGACTCTGAACTGGTGAAGAGCAGCAAGGATGGGACACTTTAGCTGCATGCTCCTGTCCCAAGAACCCAGAAGATGGCTAAGCGCTTAAGGACAGGGCTGAGGTTTTGTCAGGAGACAAAGGTTCTTGAGAGCAGAAGCAGGTCAGGCCTAGGCAGCGCGGCCTACGAGGGCTACACAAATCTGTCAAGCCTAAGTGTTAGCAGTCAAATGCTGGGTCACTGTGACTCGGGACTCATCTTGGGTTCCCTACAAATGTAACCAGCCATCTCTGTGGGCCTCAGTCTGTGTGTACAGTGTGTGTGTCTCAGCCAGGATGTTGTGTTGTTGCAGACGGAGCGGCTCCAGGACTCCAGTTAATCAGTAACTAAGAGCTGTGCCTCTGGGAAGACGAAGAAGGCTGCTAGGAGCACTCGGTGTATGCTCTTTGACTATGCTGTTTCTGAACAAGTTTATTTTCTTCAGTAAAAGGTAGTGCTAAGAGTGTTGAGCTAAGACTGGGCAGACCAGGGTCCAAATCCACAGCAGGCCATGAAGCTCACTGAGTGACCATGGGCCAGGCACTACCTCTCAGGGCCATAAGCATTATATCAAGTCAATATTGCGAGGAACAACTGCATAGCTGAATTGAAAACCCCTAGACCAATTAAGGGATCAATATTAAGACCACAACGTATCACTTATAGATCAAGCAAACCTGTGGCTGATTAATTTTAATTTATTCATTTTGAAGTGTTCTACTCTCCTTTCCGGTTGAGAGAGTAGCTCTGTGTATGTTACAATAGACTTACCATAAGCGAACAAGCGGCACACAGACAATCCAGCACTCTTTGGGCTGGTGGACAGCGTGCTAACCACTTGGGTTAAAGTGGTTATTCTTTTAGGTTAAAGAATATGGAAGTGATTGGCTGCACTACTGCCAAGTCAATGAAATGTTTAAACAGGATTTGAGGGGAAAAGGATTTGATGATAACAAATCAAAATTTGAAATTGATGTATTGAATAATAAATAAAAAAAATTGTCTAAAATGTATAAATTGCTGCTTGAATGGCATTTAAAAGATGAAGAGGTAAAGTCGGTTATGATACACTGGGCCAAAGATTTGGGGTATAATATACAGTTAAAAGATTGGGGGAAACTGTGGAAGGAAGGATTACAATTTACTGCATGCAATGCTTTGAAAGAAAATGTGATGAAAATGATGTATAGGTGTTATATCACCCCAGTAAAATTAGCTAAAATGTATAAAATAAGTAATGAATGTTGGAAATGTAAAGAAAAGGAAGGACCTTTTTATCACATGTGGTGGGAATGTAAAAAAGTGAAAAGCTTCCGGGAAATGATATATAATGAGATGAAAAAGATGTTGAAACAGACATCGATTAAGAAACCAGAAGCATTTTTACTTGGCATTGTAGGAGATGATATTAATAGACAGGATTGTAAGTTGTTGTTATATGCAATGACTGCA
This sequence comes from Podarcis gaigeae, assembly GCF_964106915.1. Classification (NCBI taxonomy): domain Eukaryota; kingdom Metazoa; phylum Chordata; class Lepidosauria; order Squamata; family Lacertidae; genus Podarcis; species Podarcis gaigeae. The sequence goes on from NC_139695.1 coordinate 23,192,649, forward strand.
GCAAGAATATTATTGGCACAAAAATGGAAGCAAGAAGAACTACCAACGAAAGAAGAATGGAGGGTGAAGTTGATGGACTATGCAGAATTAGATAAATTAACAGGAAGGATTCAAAACCTGCGGGATCAGAGATTCGTAGAAGACTGGAGTAAATATATGAACTATTTGAAAAGTAATTGTGTTGAACAGATTACGCTAGTAGGACTGCAAGAAGTTTCGTAAGGTGGATAGTTTGAAATACTGCAAGAAAGCCTACGAAAAGCATTATTAGTTAAGGATAATTAAATGTAATCTAGAAATTAAGAAATGCAGAATAAGTGATGAAGAATGGGAAATCATCAGTGGTGCTGATGGAAGTCTAAAATATTGTATAAGATGAGAAGATCTGTTGTATGACTGTTGGAACTGATATGTTTTTATAGATATAAGATATTTTTTAAAAAATGATGGATGGCATTGAGAAAGCAGGTAGGGAAAAGTCCTTCTCCTGCTCTCAAAGAATCATCGAACTGCAGGCTCTCACCAAACTCTCTCTGTGTCCCGTAATGTCCGTGGCTCTGCTCTGAGTAAGATCAGGTCGGCCCCCACGTTCAGCTCTCTAACCGCCACACCACACTGCCTTCCCTTTGCACGCTCGGGAGCTGTCTTTGGCTCCTTGCTGCCTATACCCTCAGAAGACGAATCCCCGCCCCTCGCTTTCGGAGGGAGCCGCTGCTGCCATCTGTGCCTGGCGTGCACGGGTGGCTCACACCTCTTGCGCGCTTGCTCTTGTATCATGTCCTGCTGCAGCCTCGGAGGGCAAGCGCCTCTTCCCTGCCTTGCCCGCTTCCCCTGAGAAAGCCTGTGGGAACCACACTTTCTCCCTGGCTGCAGGTCTCGTCTCTCGCCCACTGCACGCAACTTCACATTCACACACGCACAGCTATACACGGGTCTGCCGCCCTTTGGGCACGCACCTTGCCTCCTTGCCGTGCTGGCAGTTCTCTCAAGCAACAGGTGTAATAAGAACAACACTTTCCTGGCGATTTTCCTGCAAGAAACAGGCAGACGCAACATTTCACCCCCTCCCCTAAATGTCTACTCAGAAGTAAGTGCATTGAGTCAGATCGGGCCAACTAGTCCCAGGTAAGTGCGTACACACTTACTTTGGAGTAAGCGACAGCAGGCGCTGCAGCCTCCGTGCCCTTCTCGGGAGTCCGCCGTGAGCCCCACGGCGGGAAGCTCTGCTGCTCACGACGAGGCCAGGTCCCTGCCAGGTGCATGCGCGAGCGACCAGCTCCTGCTCTCCCATCTGTGCAATAGTTTCAAGGAGCTTCCCCAAAGAAATCTGGAAGCAGATTTTAAAGGCTGCGATTCCCAAATTTCATTCCCATCCTTGGGAATCGTTTGTGTGCCATATCTTTTTCAGGGGTTCCATTGATAACCTACATGAAGCAATAGAGAGTATACCGTATTTTTCGCTCTATAACACGCACCTGACCATAACACGCACATCGTTTTTAGAGGAGGAAAACAAGGGAAAAAACATTCTGAATGAAACAGTGGATGTATCATTTTTGTGCTTCATGCTGTGGCCACAGACATGTGATCTGATGGTGAATTTGGGGTGACCCAATGCAAAAATCCTGAGAATCCCTGTGGATCCATGCTTTGTAACCACGATTTTGCACCATTGCAGCCCCAGGCAACAGTGGGTGCGTGATTTTGGGGGGGCAGGCTGTAGCCATGGACATGCTATGTGCTCTGATGGTGAATTTGGGCTGACCCAATGCAAAGATCCTGAGGATCCATGTGGATCCATGCTTTTTAACCACATTTTTGCACCATTGCAGCCCCAGGCAACAGTGGGTGCGTGATTTTTGGGGGGCAGGCTGTAGCCATAGACATGCTATGTGATCTGATGGTGAATTTGGGGTGACCCAACGCAAAGATCCTGAGGATCCATGTGGATCCATGCTTTTTAACCACATTTTAAGTGGGGAGGGAAGGAAAAACACAGAACGGACAAGGAGCACGAGAGGGGTGTGCAGAGAACCAGCTGGCTAAGAATGCAGGAGAGGGGTATAAGGGAAGGGAGGAAAGGAAGGCAAAAGTTTCCCCTCACCTACCCACCCAAGCCAGCCAGCTCGTGCTCTCTCTCTCTCTCTCCCTCCTGCATGTTTTCAGCAGCACACAGAGACGACACTCTGCTTTCCCCTCTGCTTGCCTGGAGGGGAGGGTCTTTCCCTGCTCTTTGTTCCGTTTGAGCAAACACAGCAAGGAAACAGAGGAGGGTGGGCAGTAAGACCCTGAGGCAGAATGCAGGAAAGCAGCTGCTTCCTCTTTTCAGGTTTCCCTTCTCCGAGACGCGCGATTTGATTTTTGCCTGCTTTTTTTTGCCTCCACTCGTGCCATTTGGCTCCAGGGACCACACATTCGCTCAATAACACGCACAGACATTTCCCCTTCCTTTTTAGGAGAAAAAATCTGCGTGTTATAGAGGGAAAAATACGGGTAATTGAGAATCTAATCCTCCCCCCTCTCTCTCTATCCATTGCAATTTTCCAATTTGGTTCAGGGTGACTGTTTTTCTCACCCTCTCCAGTTGCACATCCAGACTCAGGCATGCTCATGGGTGAGCTGTGTGATAAGCCGGTGGAGACAGGGTTTTCATGTATGGGGGGGTACTTTGTACATGCTCAGAAGCACCCTCTACACATATCCCAAGGCAAGTGGATGAAAGCAGGCAGTGCCAAGAAGGCGTGTCTGTATGGGCACTAGGGGTATGACTTGTGGACTTTTCTTTTCTTCCCCCAAAAGAGTTTCCTGTATCATAAAGAGATGCACTTTTGCTTAGAAACACTGGGAAAGGGACTAAGTATTCTCAGTTATGGAAAAAGGTCGCCCCAAAATGAAAAGTTGGAAACATCGTATATGTAACGTTACTACTCATAACTACGAGCACTTTTTAAAACTTCATGGAACTGTTTATAACTTTTACAGCTGCCTGGAACTTCCTCAAACTGTGGAGAATGTTCAAGAAGAATCCAAATATTGGTCTATAGGGAAGGATTTGTGGGCAAACAACTAAACTTCTTAATTTTTAATACTTCTTTCTGTGGCAATATACAATTGTGGTTGGAGAATCCCAGCTGGGTGGACGGGGTCTAAATATAATCAGAATCAGAATCATTACAATGTCACACAAGATCCTCAATTTATTCTCAGCAATAAGAAGTGATGACCCATGTGTATTAGAAAATTTGCAAGCTCTATTTTTCCTGGATACATGCTATGCATATTACATACTACATTGTTTATTTATTTTTTGTTTAAATCGGGTGCTCAGCTTCTTCTACCATTGCAAGGAAATAGCCTCCTATCCTGAGCAGTACTGAGTGTCCAGCCAAGCAGTGGACTGGGATGCGGGCCTCACTGGAGTCCCTTGGGCACGCCCATTGTGCAGAACCTGGCTGGCCGGAGCCCCTTCTGACAGCAGGCACCATGGGGGGGGAGAGAGAGATCTGCTTGGTGGTGAAGTGCCCCCACTTTGCATGCCAAAGGCTCCAGGTTCAATCCCTGGCACCCCCACCCCCCCTTAAAAGGACCCTTGGCCGGAGAGCTGGTGCCAGCACAGCAGACAATACTGGTGGGTTAGATGGACACCTTGGGCCTCACCCCGGAGGTTTCTGAGCTACAATTCCCCTCAGCCCCAGCTGATGGTGGTTGATGGGAGTTGTAGTCCAAAATATTTCTTTGTTTGCATTTGTATCCCACCTCGTTCTCCAAGGAGCTTAAGGTGGCAGAGGTACAGGGTTCTCCCTTCCCGATTGAATCCCATCGCAACACTCTCTAGCAATACCACTGCAGTGCCTTTGAGTGCATGCAGAGTGCCCATACCCTGTGATGCCTTGCGACTGGCCTTCGCATGGCTTTATCCACCAGCGGTTGCCGCGAGGGGCGGAGAAGGGCTATAGTTCAGAAGGTCCCAGGCTTAGTCCCCAGGGACATTTCCAGCAAGCAGGGCTGGGAGAAGACTATGAGGAGATGCTGCCAGTCAGTGGAGACAATTCCGAGCTCTATAGACCAGGAGTCTCTGTGGAGGATGAATGACACCTTATTTAGAGATGAAGAAGTGTATAAAAAGGCCCAAAAAACTTTGAGAGACTATTTTGAAATAAACATGAACACCAATGTTGAAAAAAGAATAATCTGGGACGCAAGAAAAGCTGTTATGAGAAGGTTTTTGATACAACAGAATGCAATAAAGAAGAGAAGCCAAAATGAGAAAAAAGATAAAATTTTGGAGAAAATAAAAGAAGGGGAGAAGAAATTGAGAGCAAAACCAAAGTCGCAGGAAATCCTGAGAGAAATAAAACTATATCAAGTACAATACATGGAATTGATGAATCAGGAAATAGAATGGAAAATTAAACAAATGAGACAAAAGACATTTGAATCAGCGAATAAATGTGGGAAACTGCTGGATTGGTAAATGAAAAAAAGACAAAAATTAAACACCATTACAAATTTAGAAGTGGAAGGAAAGAACATACATAATCCAATTGAGATTAGAAATTGCTTCCAGAGGTACTTTAAACAATTATATTCACAAGGGCCACAGAAAGAAATGGATATAGACCAATTTCTAAAGACAAATGGATTACAAAAAATCTCTCAAGAAAGTAAAATAATGCTGAATTATAAAATATCTGAACAGGAAGTAGAAGGTGCCATCCAAAATATGCAACTAGGCAAGTCTCCAGGACCGGGCGGGCTGACTTCCAGATACTATAGATCTTTGAAGGAGTGGTTATTACAACCCTTGAAGGAAGTCTTCAATGAAATTTTGGAAGGGAAAAGGGCACCAGAGTCGTGGAAAGAGGCGTATATCACACTTATACCGAAAACAGAGACTGAAAAGACTCAATTTAAGAACTACCACCCCATATCGTTATTAAATGTGGATTACAAAATTTTTGCTGACATTTTGGCCAAGAGATTGAAAAAAGTATTGATGGAGGAGATTCACAAGGACCAAGTGGGCTTTCTCCCGGGAAGACACTTGTCTGACAACTTGAGGAACATAATTGACATTTTGGAAAAGCTAGAAGTGAATATAAACACTAAAACAGTTCTGATATTTGTAGATGCAGAGAAAGCTTTTGACAACATCTCTTGGAGTTTTATGAAAAAGAACCTACAGGGGATGGGGGTAGGCCAAGGTTTTGAAAACGGTATAGGTGCAATATACTCTGAACAAAAGGCCAAACTAATTGTAAATAATGTGGTTACGGAAGAATTCAAGATAGAAAAAGGGACACGACAGGGGTGCCCAATTTCCCCTTTGCTTTTTATTTCGGTCCTGGAGGTTTTGCTGAACATGATTAGAAGGGACCGGTTGGTTAAAGGTATACAGGTCGGAGCTAAACAGTACAAATTAAGAGCATTTGCAGATGACTTAGTATTGACGTTACAGGAGCCAGAATCTAGTACTAAAAGGGTTTTAGAACTAATTTACGAATTTGGTCAAGTGGCAGGATTTAAATTGAACAAGTTAAAAACTAAGGTTTTAGAGAAAAATTTAACATCAATTGAAAGAGAGAGGTTTCAGAATGAGACGGGTTTGACCATGGTTAAGAAAGTGAAATACCTGGGGATAAATATGACAGCTAAACCTCCATTAATGGATACATCAAATAGTCTTTCAATGTCTTATAATATTTGGAGGTAAGCCCATCTGGCCCTGGAGACTTGCCCAGTTGCATCTTCTGAATGGCCTCCTCAATTTCTAATTGTGTTATTTTATAATTCAGGATTGTTCTGTTCTTGAGAGACAACTTTGGTAAGCCATTCTTCTTTAAGAACTGTTCTATCTCTGATTCATTTTGCGGCCCCTGTGTATATAGTTGTTTGAAGTATCTCTGGAAGCACTTTCTGATTTCCACCAGGTTCTGAATATTTCTTCCCTCAATTTCCAAGTTTGTTACTGTGTTCAATTTTTGTCTCTTTTTCAGCTGCCATGCTAGCAGCTTTCCACATTTATTTGCCGATTCAAAGGATCTTTGTTTCATTAACTTAATTTTCCATTCCACTTCTTGATTTATCAATTTTGAATATTGTGCTTGATAATGTTTAATTTCTCTTAAACATGTGTGGTGTAGTGGTTAAGAGCAGTAGTCTCGTAATCTGGGGAACCGGGTTCGCGTCTCCACTCCTCCACATGCAGCTGCTGGGTGACCTTGGGCCAGTCACACTTCTTTGAAGTCTCTCAGCCCCACTCACCTCACAGAGTGTTTGTTGTGGGGGAGGAAGGGAAAGGAGAATGTTAGCCGCTTTGAGACTCCTTAAAGGGAGTGAAAGGCGGGATATCAAATCCAAACTCTTCTTCTTCTTCTTCTTCTCTTAAAATCTCCTTTGATTTCGGTCTCGATCTTAACTTCTTCTCACCTTCTTTAATTTTCTCCAAAATCTTATTTTTCTTGTCATTCTGTATTTTTTTCTTAATTGTATTCTGTTGTATCAGAAACCCTCTCATCACCGCCTTACTTGCATCCCAGACAGTTCTTTTTTCCACCGTAGTGTTCAGGTTTATCTCAAAATAGTCCTTCAAAATTTTTGGGCCTTTTTGATAATATCCTGATCTCTAAACAAATTGTCATTCATCCTCCATCTAAAGGAGCCGGTTGGAGTTAATCTCATGTCCATCTTAACGGCATTATGGTCGGAGCAGGTATTTGGGCAGATTTCCCCTTTTTTTATCTTGGGGGCCAGGCCTCTAGTTGTCCAGATTTGGTCGATTCTTGTCCATGTCAGTTGGGCTTCAGAAAAGAATGTTCCTTCTCTTCCTAGGGGGTTCTTTGTTCTCCCGATGTCAATCAAGTCCATATTGTCAGTCATTTCAGAGAATGTTTTAGGTAGTCTGCCGTCTTTTGTCACATTTTGATTGTATGACTTATCCATGTTAGTTGATACCACTCCATTCATATCTCCCATCATAATGATGTTATCATAGTTCAGATAGTCCAGCATGATCTCATGCAGCTTCTTATAAAATTCCGATTTTCCCTCATTTGGCGCATAAATTCCTAATAATAAAAACTTTTCACCTTGGGTCTGAATCTCAATTGCCAGAATTCGTCCATGTTCATCCTTGAATAAAAATTTTGGTGACAGGCTCTCTTTTGCATATATCACCACACCTCTTTTCTTTACTCGATCCGAAGAAATAAATTCTTGGCCTAGTCTTTTATTTATTAACACTTTTCTATGTAGCCTAGTCACGTGTGTTTCTTGCAAACAAATAACGTCCAATTGCTCTTTTTTCAAAATATGAAATATCCTTCTCCTTTTCTCCGGGATGTTAGCGCCATTTATGTTCCAACTTAGAAGTTGCAGAGACATCCTGGTCAAATCTGTTATTGTTCTGGTGGTGGTATCTTTTTATCCTGGTCTACAGACCCCGCCGGTGTAGGTGTAGGTGCACACTGTGGTCCAGCCCCTGAGGGTCTTTCAATCCCTTTCTGAAGGTCCTCTCCGTAGGTATTCAAAAATTTGTCTCTGTCTTCAGCTGTTTTGATTTTCACCTTCTTCCCCCTAAACGTAAAAGATAGTCCTTGTGGGAATTCCCACCTGAAAATAATTAAGTTGCTCCTCAACAACTTCACTAGTTCAAGGTATGTGGATCTAAGATCCAAAAGTTGTTTAGGAATGTCCTTGTAAACCTCTGCTCTTTTGTCCAAAATTTCAAGTGACTTTCCGTAGTGTAGTCCTAATATTTTGTCCCTTTCCTCCTTGGATCTTAAAGTAATCAAACAGTCTCTAGGTTTATCTTTCCTTGTAAATTTTCCAAGCCTAAAAGCAGTCACAATTTTAAAGTCCTTTTCCTCCTCCAAATTCCACCACTTGGAAAATTCTTTTGTTAGATACTCAGTTAGATTCCCTTGTTCATGTTCAAGTTCTGGTATAAACCTCAGTTTCAGGTTGTTTTCCCGTGCCCGAAGTTCAATCATAGACAGATAGGCTTGTTTTTCCCCGACCTGCTTATGCAGTGGTCTCACCTCCTGCTCCAGTGCTTCAGTTTTCTGAATGGCTTCCTCTGCCAGCTTCCGATTTTCTACAGTGGATTCAGATAAGTTCCTGATTGCTTGAGCGTTCGAAGTAACTTGTTCTGTTAACTTGTTGACACAATCTCTAGTCTGGTCAATCTTTATCGTTTGTTCGTCCACCTTTTTATCTAGGCCTTCCAATTTTTCAAGTATTTTGTCTAATACTGATGCAGTTCCACCTGCTGCCATATCTTCTCCCAGCAACTGCACACTTTCCTTTAATTCCAAAACATCAGGGACCGATGATCTACGCGGCTGGGAAAGTAGAGTCAAAGTTGTTTGCCTTTTTCCTCTAGCCGATCTTGTTTGTCTCCCAGTACCGCTCATTCCACTTCTATCTGCTAGTCAAGGTCAAACTGGATATGTTCTCATGAGAATCCACAAGCCCATAAGATAAACAACCAAATCGGAGGAAAGGAAACCAAAAGGAAGTCACATTTAGTTGTAATCCAAAGATCCTCTAGGGGGAGCCCAGTTCTATTATAGGGAAGAAGTCTAATTATTAATATCAGTTATTAAAATTTTTCCAAACTTCAGTATTTAACAGCAATGTCCAAACAGCCTTTAATTTCTTGAAAACCTTCAGCAGTTCTATTTAGCAGAGTTGGTCTCAAAGTATAACAATGTCTCAGTAAGTGCAGGATGTAACAATTCAAAGCAACAGTTCCAGTTGAGCTCAGCCAATGCTGGTTCCAGCAACAAAGTATCCAAGTCTTGCAAACTGACAGTTCTCTTATCTAGGCAGCCCGACTGCCTGGGATACTTTATCAATCTGTAAATCCAACAGTGCAGGTATCACACAATTCATGTATTAAGTAAAACTCTTAGAAAGTTAAGTCCTAAAATAGCTTAAACAGATGTGAGAGTTGATTGCCTTTTGACACCTCTTCAAGGGCTCTAAAGATCAAAGTATTTGCTTTAAGTCTTAAGCAGTGGCAAGATACGGACTTCCTGGTTACGTCTCTCGCTTTTAGCCGAATTTGCAAGAAATTTGTATTCCAAACCTTATCTTTTCTGATCTTACTCACGAGTTGTTGGTTTCACGCCGAATTTTCCCAAGAAAAGAGGACAGCGCTCACCGACAGCAGCTTCGCGGCTTCACTCCGCAGAAAGAGCGATTGACTCACAGCACCGCGCCAGCCCTTCCACGTTCCGGGACCTCTTACGAGGTCCCTTCTGCGTTTCGGGGGGCGCTCCAGGTGCCCGCCGAGTCCCACGGCCACGGGCTTACGCTACCTGTGGTTACCCGTATTTGATGTATCCATTAATGGAGGTTTGCAATGAAATTATGGAGGGGAGGAAGGCACCGGAGTCGTGGAAAGAAGCTTTCATCACATTGATACCCAAATTAGAATCTGAAAAGACGCAACTTAGGAATTACCGCCCCATCTCCCTCTTAAACGTGGATTACAAAATATTTGCAGACATTTTAGCAAGAAGACTCAAAAAAGTCCTTAATGAAGTAATCCATAAGGACCAAGCAGGCTTTCTCCCAGGTAGACACTTGTTTGCTAACACAAGGAATATTATTGACATTTTGGAACTTCTGCAAACAAATATCAATACAAAAGCTGTGTTAATTTTCATAGATGCGGAGAAGGCCTTTGACAACATCTCTTGGAAGTTTATGAAGAAAAATTTGGAAGGAATGGGAGTGGGGCGGGGGTTTCACAATGGGATAGAGGCAATTTACTCAGAGCAAAAAGCAAAATTGATAGTCAACAATGTGGTGACAGAAGAGTTTAGAATTGAGAAAGGAACAAGACAAGGTTGCCCTATATCCCCTTTGTTATTTATATCGGTCCTGGAAGTGCTCTTGAATATGATTAGAGGAGACCGGTTGGTGGAAGGTATTCAGGTCGGAGCGAAACAATACAAACTGAAAGCATTTGCAGATGACCTAGTTTTGACCCTACAGGAGCCAAAGCCTAGTACTAAAAGGGTATTGCAATTGATTCATGAGTTTGGTCGAGTGGCGGGATTTAAACTTAACAAGCAAAAAACTAAGGTTTTGGGGAAAAACTTGACTCCTTTAGAGTCAGAAAGGTTTCAGAAAGAGACAGAATTAAATGTGGTCAAAAAAGTAAGATACCTAGGGATAAACATAACAGCGAAGAACAGGAATCTATTTAAAGACAATTATGAAAAATGTTGGTCTGAAATTAAAAGAGATCTAGATGTATGGTCAAGACTGAAACTTTCCTTGTCAGGACGTATTGCTGTTATTAAGATGAATGTATTGCCAAAAATGTTGTTTTCGTTTCAAACTTTGCAGATAGTGGATAAAATGGAGTGTTTTGGGAGGTGGCAGCGAGATATTTCTAAATTTGTCTGGCAGGGCAAAAAGCCCAGAATCAAGTTTAAGATATTAACTGATGCTAAAGAAAGAGGGGGCTTTGCCCTGCCAGACTTAAAGCTGTACTATGAATCAGCAGCTTTCTGCTGGTTGAAAGATTGGCTACTTCTTGAAAACACTGATGTTTTAGATTTGGAAGGATTCAATAATGCGTTTGGTTGGCATGCATATCTGTGGTATGACAGGGTTAAAATACACAAGGCTTTCAAGAATCATGTTGTCAGAAAAGCAGTGTTTAATGTCTGGTCAAAATATAAGGACTTATTGGAAAATAAGACCCCAAGGTGGCTATCACCAATGGAGGCTAAGGCCCCGAAAAGACTCGATATGGAGGCCAAATGGCCGAAATATTGGGAAATAATAGAAAAAGATGGAGACAACTGGAAGTTGCAGAGTATGGAGAAACTAAAGGGGAAAGTGCGAGATTGGTTACATTATGCTCAGATCAAAGAAGCTTTTAAGTCAGATAAAAAATTAGGATTCCAGGTGGAAAAATCAAAATTAGAAACAGAACTGTTAGAACCCAGCTCTAAGATACTTTCAAGAATGTATAACTTGCTGCTAAAGTGGAATACACAGGATGAAACGGTCAAATCAGCTATGATAAAATGGGCACAGGACATTGGGTACAACATCATGTTTGCTGACTGGGAAAAGTTATGGACCACAGGTTTAAGATTTACGGCATGTAATGCCTTGAAAGAAAATATTATGAAAATGATATATAGGTGGTACATGACTCCAGTCAAGCTCGCAAAGATATACCATTTGTCTGACAATAAATGTTGGAAGTGTAAAGAAGCTGAAGGAACATTCTTTCACCTCTGGTGGACTTGCCCTAGAGTGAAGGCTTTCTGGGAAATGATATATAATGAGATGAAAAAGGTATTCAAGTATACCTTCCCTAAGAAACCAGAGGCCTTTCTCTTGGGCATTGTCAGCCAGAGTGTGCAAAAGAAGGATCGAATCTTTTTTATGTATGCTACAACAGCAGCAAGGATACTCATTGCTAAATGCTGGAAAACTCAAGACTTGCCCACACTGGAAGAGTGGCAGATGCAACTGATGGACTATATGGAACTGGCTGAGATGACTGGCAGAATCCGAGACCTGGGAGAAGAACTGGTGGAGGAGGACTGGAAGAAATTTAAGGACTATTTGCAAAAATATTGTAAATTGTATGAATGCTAAGAAAGATGTAAGATTTGTAATAACATGGCCCCAATAAATTAGTAATAAGGAATACAAATTTGAATGTAATTGAAAGAAAAGACAAATTTTGGATAAACAATATTTAACAATTAAGTCTTAACAAAAGAGTTGCTAAATTTCAAAATTTGAGATTTTAATAGTAGGAAATTTTATTATATAAACTAAATTAAGTTAATAATTTGCTGTCAAAATTTATGAGTTTAGAAAGCAGGAACAAGAGGTGCGAGGAAGTCCAAGGAAGTGTATGAAATGTGGATATTGGAAAATGTTATGTTATTATGTGTTCTCTATTGCTAAACAAAAACCTAATAAACATTATTTAAAAAATAAATAAATATGACAGCTAAAAAGGTGAACTTATTTAAAGAGAACTATGAAAAATGCTGGACGGAAGAGAAAAAAGATTTAGAAATCTGGTCAAATTTAAAGCTTTCCTTGTTGGGTCGAATTGCAGCTATAAAAATGAATGTATTGCCTAGAATGTTGTTTTTGTTTCAAACGTTACAAATTGTGGACAAGATGGATTGTTTCAAGAAGTGGCAGAAAGATATTTCTAGATTTGTCTGGCAGGGCAAGAAGCCCAGAATAAAATTCAAGATATTAACTGATGTAAAGGAAAGGGGTGGATTTGCCCTGCCAGACTTTAAACTTTACTATGAATCAGCAGCATTCTGGTGGTTGAAAGACTGGCTGCTTCTTGAGAACACAGACATTTTGGACTTAGAAGGTTTTAACAATGTTTTTGGATGGCATGCATATTTGTGGTACGACAAGGTTAAAGCACATAAAGCATTTAAAAACCATATTGTCAGGAAAGCATTGTTTAATGTTTGGATAAGATATAAGGATTTATTGGAAAATAAAACCCCAAGGTGGTTGTCACCAATGGAAGCAAAAGCTCAGAAAAAGCTCAATATGGAGGCCAAATGGCCGAAATATTGGGAAATTTTGGAACAAGAAGGAGATAGACTGAAACTGCAGAGTTTTGAGAAATTAAAAAACAAAGTGCGAGATTGGCTTCATTATTACCAGATAATGGAGGCATATAATTTGGACAAGAAAATTGGCTTCCAGGTGGAAAAATCAAAATTAGAAACAGAACTGTTAGAACCCAAATGATTTACAGGTGGTACATGACCCCAGTCAAGCTAGCAAAAATCTATCATTTGCCCGATAATAAATGTAAACTGAGGGTACATTCTTTCACCTTTGGTGGACGTGCCCAAGGATTAAGGCTTTCTGGGAAATGATCTATAATGAAATGAAAAAGGTATTTAAATATACCTTCTTGAAGAAACCAGAGGCCTTTCTCCTGGGCATGGTCGGCCAATTGGTGCAAAAGAAGGACAGAACTTTTTTTATTTACGCTACAACAGCAGCAAGAATACTCATCGCAAAGCATTGGAAGACACAAGATCTACCCACTCTGGAAGAATGGCAGGTGAAGGTGATGGACTATATGGGATTGGCAGAAATGACTGGCAGAATCCGAGACCAGGGAGAAGAGTCGGCGGAAGAAGATTGGAAGAAATTTAAAGACTATTTACAGATATATTGCAAAATTAATGAAGACTATTTACAGATATATTGCATAATTAATGAATGTTAGAATGATGTCGGATAGAAATTAAGTGGTTTCCAGCTGTAATGCTTTAAGAGAATATGGAAAGAAAGGTTTAGAAATAGGTTAAAATTTATTGATAAGGATTTGCTGAACTAACAATTTGAATTGGAATACAAAAAAGGGAGGTACGAGGAGGTCTGGGAAATAAGTTAATGGAAAATAAGTAATGGAAACTTTGTGTGTTTTTAATTATTTTCATTTTTGTATTTTTGTTATTTTTTTCTTTTTTCTTTTTGTTTTTTTATTGTATTCTTATTGAAAACTTTTATAAATATTCTTTTTTTATAAAAAAAAAAAAAAAGACCAGGAGTCTCTGACTTGGCAAAAGGCAACTGCCCCACGTTCTTCTGTTCTTCTATTATTCTGCGTGGAGCAAATGGGCGCACGAAAAAGGGAGCGAAAGAGGAGGGGAACACATTTCAACACGACACCCTGGTTGGGTGCTATTTATTCATCCATTCAGTGCATTTATATCCCCTCTTTTCCTCGGAGGAGCTCAATGTGACATCCACATGGCGTCCAGAGTGGTGCAATCTAATCCCAATGACAACCCTGTGAGGTAGGCTAGAGTGACAAGCAGTGACTGGCCCGGGGGTGGGGGGTGGGCAACTTGTATGAAATAGCTGCCTGTCATTCATACACTTTATACTGAAAGAATTTCAGGGGCCTAGCCAATTGATTTGAACAGCTATAATTCTCCCTTCTTCATCTTTGAAAAGTTGGTGGGATTCAATTTTATTTTTGATGTATAAAACAACACCCCTTTTTTTCTCTTTGTCCGAAGATATAAATTTGTTCCCTAAAATTAATCAGAATTTTCCTGTGTCTCTTTGCCACATGAGTTTCTTGTAGGCATATTGTCAGGACTGCCGCTAGGTCCCAGCTCACAGAGGACCAACGCCCAGTGGATGTTATATACAAAAGTCTTTATTAAAGTTTAGTTTCCATTTCCAAGCTCTGGGCGCGCAGACCCACGTCTTGACGCTAGACCGGCTAAGTCCCCTCTGACTCACCGCTCCACCCACACCAGTTTAAGATTCTAGCCCGGCTCCACCTCTTACGCTGTTCTTTCCTTCGCTGGGTCCTTCTGCCCTCTGGGGTTTCCTCCTTCCTGGACTCCTCTGACGCTGAACCTCCTGAGTCTTGCCCCTCCCTCCGGCGGGCTTTAGGACCTGGCTCCCTTCCCGGGCTCCCCGCTGTGCCGCGCTCCTGTACATTTGAACTTGGCGCGCGCGTTTCCCCGCTTCCTGATGTGGGCGTAGCCAAACCTGACTCCTCTCCTCCCTCTGGTGGTGAGGACACTGGTCCCGACTCCTGGGACTCCCCCTCCCCACTGCGCTCTGGTGGAGAAGCTGGTCCTGATTTCCAACTGCTGCTCAGGGACTCCCCGCTAGCCCCTTCCTCCTGGGGCTTCCCCCCTGGAGCCCCCCTCGCTCTGGCCACCGGCGCTCCCTTCTGTGAGTCCTCCGATTCGCTAGAGAGGCTTGTGGAATAACTCTGGCCACTGTCACTGCCTGCGCCCCCCTCGTACTCCTCCTCCTCACTCTCCATTTGCTCCCCCTCCTGTGTCTCTCCTTCTGAACCCCTGACACATATGATGTCTAATTTCTACTTTTTCAAAAATTGTTCAATTTGATAATTGATAATTGTCGGGATCTACGCACCAAATGGAAATAAGACTGATTTTTATAGATCATTGGAGGAAAAACTATTTGAATACATGGATCAAAAAATTATAATAATGGGAGACATGAATGGAGTTGTTTCATTGGAAATGGATAGGTTAAGAGAAGTTGTTTCATTGGAAATGGATAGGTTAAGAGAAGTAAAAAACAAAGAAGGGAAATTGCCTAAGACATTTTTCACGATGATGAAGAATTGTAATCTGATAGACATTTGGAGACTCAGGCACCCATTGGAGAAGCAATTCACACACTATTCAGAACCGAATCAGTCAATGTCAAGAATAGATCAAATATGGGTATCGAATGATCTGACCCCAAGAATCCAACAAATTGAAATACAAGCGAAAGTGATTTCAGATCATAATCCTATAGAACTGGAATTAAAAGGATTTGAGGAAAGAACTTTCAGATGGAGACTGAATGACAATCTGTGGGACGATCAGAAGATAGTTGAAAAATCACAAAAGAAATTATCAGAATATTTCATGGACAACGTTAACAAAGGTACAAAAATGAGCATTGTTTGGGACGCAAGCAAAGCAGTAATGAAAGGCTATCTTATTCAGCAAAACTCACTGAAGAAAAATAATAAGGAAAAAAGGACAAAAGAGATTTTAAGACAGATTATGGACAATGAACAAAAATTGATTAAAAAACCTAACAATGTGAAAATAAAGCAGGAAATTAAGATTCTCCAAACTCAGTTTGCAATGATAATAAACAAAGAAGTGGAGTGGAACATCAAAAGACTAAGACAAAAAAACTTTGAGTTTGCAAACAAATCAGGAAAATGGCTTGCGTGGCAACTTAAAAAGAGAAAGGAACAGAGTACAATTAACAAAATTAAAATAAACGGAGAAGAGACAGTGTGTGATGGTCTGGGATTCCGATTCAGAGGCTGAACCAGAGGAATCCCAGCCTGCACAGGAGTCCCCGCCTCCAGGGCCGGCTGAACTGGGGCAAGGCCTAGATTCTGAGGAGCCTGCACCTGTGTCAGATCCTCAGGAGCAGGCACCAGGTGAAACCATTCTGGCCCCAGAGGTGCTTGAGGACTCAGT
Organism: Podarcis gaigeae; assembly: GCF_964106915.1. Taxonomy (NCBI): domain Eukaryota; kingdom Metazoa; phylum Chordata; class Lepidosauria; order Squamata; family Lacertidae; genus Podarcis; species Podarcis gaigeae. The sequence goes on from NC_139695.1 coordinate 23,208,671, forward strand.
GTCTACAGGTGAGCCTCCTCCGGGGCCCAGTAACCCTTCGGCCTCTCCTGAACTGCAGAGGCTTAGGGCAGAGAGGCGAAGAGAACTGGTTGCTCCCAGGAGGAGTGCTCGCCTTAAGGCCAGGGGAGGCGGGGCTCCTGGGGGCCGGGACCGCCCCTGGCCTTAGAAGAAGATAAAGGTCAGTCAGCCCGGTCCCAGGTTGCGGCAGCAACGTCGTTGTTGGCTTCAGACCTTCCAGTGTTCCTGTTCCCTGCCCGGCCTCCTGCTCCTGACCTTCCAGCGTTCCTGTTCCCTGCCCGGCCTCCTGCTCCTGACCTTCCAGTGTTCCTGCACCCTGCCCGGCCTCCTGCTCCTGACCTTCCAGTGTTCCTGCACCCTGCCCGGCCTCCTGCTCCTGACCTTCCAGTGTTCCTGCTCCCTGCCCGGCCTCCTGCTTCTGACCTTCCAGCGTTCCTGTTCCCCGCCCGGCTCCCTGTTTCGGACCTCGCCTCTTGTCTTGTGAACTCGGACTTCGGTAATGGTACCTTCCCCCCGGGACCAGCACACAGTGGATCCAAAAGAAATAAGGAAAGGATTCTTGGACTTTTATACGCAACTATACAAAAATAAGGAAAGGAACAATAAGAAGAAAATAGAAAGATATCTAAGAGAGAAAATGGTGCGAAAGATCCCGACAGACCAAAAAGCCCAACTGAATGCCCCAATAGAAAAAGAAGAAGTAAAAGAAGTGATAAAGGAATTGAAGAGAGGGAAAGCTCTGGGTCCAGATGGGTTTACATCTAGCTACTATAAAGAAATGAAAGATGTACTGGTGACCCCGTTGACTGAAGTTATGAATAACATTCTGAAAGGAAGAGACATTCCAGAAACATGGAAAGAAGCATATATTACATTAATCCCAAAACAAGATTCGGATTTAACACAAGTGAAGAATTATAGGCCTATTTCATTATTGAATACGGATTATAAGATTTTTGCTGGAATCCTAGCGAAGAGATTGAAAAAGATACTAACAAGACTTATACATAAAGATCAAGCAGGCTTCCTACCAGGCAGACAAATGAGAGATAACATAAGAAATATAATTAACGTTATAGAATATCTGTCTGGTAGGGGCGATAAATAAGCAGTTTTAATGTTTGTGGATGCAGAAAAGGCCTTTGATAACGTAATTTGGGAGTTCATGTTGAAAAACCTAGAATATATGGAGGTGGGACAAGAGTTTTTCAATGGCATAAAGGCAATCTATACTGAGCAGAGAGCAAAATTGATAGTAAATAATGTGATTACTGAAGATATAAAAATATCTAAAGGAACAAGACAAGGTTGCCCACTATCGCCATTGTTATTTATAACGGTTCTGGAAGTCTTCTTAAATGCAATTAGACATAATAATCAAATAAAAGGGGTAACAGTTGGGCTAAATGAGTATAAAGTTAAAGCCTTTGCCGATGATTTGGTAGTGACTATGGAAGAACCAATAGAAAGTGTAAAGGAGGTACTGGAAGAGATGGAACAATTTGGAAAGGTGGCAGGATTCAGATTGAATAAGAAAAAGACGAAAATGATGGTAAAAAATATGGAACAAAATATGATTGAATTAATGCAGCAACAAACTGAGATATAGGTCGTGAAAAAGGTTAAATACTTGGGAATTTGGTTATCACCTAAGAATATTGATTTGTATCAAAACAATTACCGTATTTTTCGCTCTATAACACGCACCCGACCATAACACGCACATAGTTTTTAGAGGAGGAAAATCCATAGGCATGCCACCCGTAGGCATACCCTCCATAACACGCACAGACATTTCCCCTTACTTTCTAGGAGGAAAAAAGTGAGTGTTATGGTGCAAAAAATACGGTATATCCTGGTTTGGAAGGGAATAAAGAAGGATCTGGAGGTCTGGGGAAGAATATCTACGGTAAAAATGACGGTGCTAACAAAGATGTTATTTTTATTTCAGACCATACCCATATTAATGGGTATAGGAATTTTCAAAGAGTGGCAAAAAGTGATTTCAAGGTATATTTGGCAGAGAAAGAAGCCTAGAATAAAATTTAAGTTATTGACAGATGTTAAAGAAAGAGGAGGCTTCGCCCTGCCAGATATGAGATTGTACTACGAGGCAGCATGTCTATGCTGGGTAAAAGAATGGATAAAGTTAGAAAACAATGAATTATTGGATCTTGAAGGTTTTGATAACAGATTTGGATGGCACGCGTATCTTTGGTGTGAAAAAAAGAGGGTTCACAAAGGATTTGGAAATCACATCTTCAGGGGTTCTTTAATAGAGGTGTGGGAAAGGTATAAAAATATATTGGAACCAAAAGTCCCGCACTGGTTGTCCCCGTTGGAGGTAATGAGTGTTAAGAAAATTAATATGAGAAAAAAATGGGGTACATACGCTGATCTGGTGAATAATGAAGGAGGGAAATGGAGACTGAAGCCATATGAACAAGTTAAAGAGTATATATATGATTGGCTGCATTACCGTCAGGTAAATGAAATAATTAAAAAAGATTTGAAGGGAAAAGGTTTTGTAGAAAAGGAATCAACTTTCCAAAAAGACATAATAAACAATGAATATAAAACTCTGTCAAAAATGTATAAGATATTGCTGGAGTGGCATACTAAGGATGAAGAGGTCAAATCGGTAATGATACAGTGGGCAAAGGATTTTGGGTATAATATTCAATTTGAGGAATGGGAAAAATTGTGGAAAGAGAATATAAAATTTACGGCATGTACGTTACTGAAAGAGAACGTAATGAAAATGTTTTATAGATGATATATGATTCCTGTAAAACTAGCAAAGATGTATAAGGTTGATAACAAATGTTGGAAATGCAAAGATAAAGAAGGGACGTTCTTTCATCAGTGGTGGGAATGTAAGAAAGTAAAAAGTTTCTGGGAAATGATATACAATGAGATGAATAAAATGTTAAGATATACTTTTGTGAAAAAAACAGAAGCTTTTCTTTTAGGGAATGGTAGGAAAGGACATAAGAAGAAAGGACTTTAAACTTTTCCAATATGCTGTAACGGCAGCCAGAATCCTGTTGGCCCAGAAGTGGAAACAAGAGGAGATACCGACGATAGAAGAATGGAGATTAAAATTGATAGACTATGCGGAACTGGACAAATTAACTGGGAAAATCAGATATACTAAAGACCAAAAGTTCATCGAGGACTGGGGAAAATTGGTGGACTATCTGAAAAACATATGTGGTATAAATACAACATTAGTGGGATTTCAAGAGGCACTGTAAAAAAACAAAGAAGTATTGTTTATTAAAAATAATGGGAGTAAGGAGGAATAATGGCAATATGAAAAAAGGGAATGTGTATCAAAGATATAAAAATGGATGACTGTCAGAGATGCTGAAGGAAGTTCAAAACAGAGATAATTTGTTGTATTTGAGATAAAATGTATAACTGGATGAAAATTAATAAAATTTATTAAAAAAAGAAAGAAAGAATTTCAGGGGCAGATGCTCTTTTTTCTGCATGGAGGGTGGGGGTTTCCAAAGGGGCACTATTCGGACCTGCATTCATGGCTTATGAGTCGTAGCCGTGTGACAACTGCACATCATGCTGATGTGTTGAAGGGCTGATGTTGCACTTCCAGGTAGAAGAGCTTGTTGGCATTATTTTAGGCTCTGTGTCAACTGACTTTGTGACATGATGGGGGGGGAGTTCTTATTTTTAGAGTATTTACCTGCAACCTATTATGTGGGAATCTGAAGGTACTTTACAACTAGGTCCGAAAATAGGCAAACATTGAAATGCAGCAGAATAAACAGGCCTACAGTAAAAAAATATCCTTCAAAGCCCATATTGGCTGGCAGCAGCATCCCCCCAAGTCCATGATGGATAAACACTTTCCCCACATGGAGCAGAATTGCACCCATGTTGGCAAAGGCCTCCTTTCTAGAAGGGGGAGCAGAGGCTGCCCCCACCCACTGCTCTCTTCTCCCAGGCATCTGAAGAGACAAACGGCTCCCCTTCTCTACCTGTGTGCCACAAGCCTGAATTGCAAGACAGTTCCCACTTTGGGGCAACAGGGAACAAACATGCAGAGGACGAGTTCTGAGGCTCCCCCAACAAAGCCATTTCGCTGGGCCCACCTGCCAGCCTGCTGCTGGCTGGCTGCCCACCCACAGGAAAACGGCACGATTCTCCCCACCAACAGGACATAACAAGAAGATGGGGACTATAGCATAGGACTTCCTAACTTGTGAGTTCTGATGAGCCGCTGCTGCTTCCCCAGTTTAAAGGATAGCGGCTCAGGTGAGCCATTAAGCTAGAAGGAGGAAAAGGACCGACCCCGGGATGGGCTGTCTGCCTTCCTTTTGCCTTCCACCTCACAACATCCCCAGCCTGGTGCACTCCAGGTGTTCTGGGGCTCCATCTCTCACCAGGCCCAGGCGGTATGGCCAGGGGTCAGGGATGGGGGCAGTTGTCCAAAGCAGCTGGAGAGACTCAAGGAGGGCATTGCAGCCTCAAAGCCCTTTCCCTACCTCTCAATCTGGACTTACCTGGCCTTGCCCCTGGCCGCCTTTAGCCAGATCAGCTGTGCTTGGAGCTGGGACAGACCCCTCTGGAGACTTAGAGGCAGAGGAAACAGCCTGGATCCCTCAAAGCTGATCATACTTTTCCTACTCCCAGACTGCAGGCTAGAGAACGTCGCTGCACGCTGGTGACCCATTCCCTGGGTGGTGCACTGGCAAGAAGAAACCTCATCCAGAGATGGGAGGGAAGCACTTTGGCCAGTGCCATGGGGCCTTTCTTCGGAAAGCTGCTCGGGGACCTGCAATGGAGCACTGCCCAAGGAGGAGGAAATGTGGGAGGCCTGCTGGGAAGGCTGCTGGGATCCCGACGCTTCCTGGCTAAGGGAAGCAGCTCTTCCAGTGGTATCTCTGGGAACAGAGGGCATCAAAGTGAGCTGGCAATGAGAAGGCTCAGCCAGGTGGGAGCCGGAGGTCTCTTTGGTCGGACCCAGGGATTCGTTGGGCGAACTTTTCTTCTGCATTCTGTGGACACGAAGGCAAGTCTTCTGACCACTGTACCAGCTGGTTTCAAAGGCTATTTTTTATGAAAGCTTGAAAAACAAAGAAAACACAATATACAGAAATCAGTGTCAGATATCAAGCATTTTGAAAACATAAAAATGAAAAGAAACAGAAGACGAAAAGACTTCTGATTCTTTGTCTATCAGCTTTAAAAACTTATGCAAAACTCTTACTTCATATTAACATCCAATTCTTCTACTTTCCATAAACCAACCTCCCCCCCCGCCTCAGTCTTCGAGCCCAGATTATCTCATCCAAATTGCAATGGCAGAAACACACGCAGCCTCCTGGTGTTAAATATCAACAATATGTATGGAATAGTGATTTATCTGTACAGAATCGGACTTCATTTCAGCCAACAACATCCTTCCTCTTCCCCCTCCCTCTTAGCTTTAAACTTCACAAAATTAGCCTATGGCTAGGATGCTATTTATCAAAGTCTGTGTCCATTAAAATATGGTCAGATACAAGTATGCTTTCCCCCTTGTTATACAATTATTATTTTTAAAATTGCATTCAACCATTTACTATTTAAACAGCTTATACACCACTTGACTATAATCATCTCTGAAGTGACACACGAGAAATACATTGCAGAAAAAATTAACATGGATGACATCAGACTTCCGTTAAAAAGACCTGCTGGAATAAAAAAAGGATTCGGTAGGTGCTGGGTGCTCTGCCTGATGCTCTCAACTGACAAGATGTAGGTGTGGTTGAATCAAATGGGAACAGTGACCACAGTGCTATCAAATTCAACATACACAGTATGGAAGTGGACAATTGCTAAGGAAATCCAGAACAGTCACATTTGACTTCAAAAGAGGAGACTTCCTCAAAATGAGGGATTGGGTAAAAAGGCAGTTGAAGGGGGAAAGTCAAGGATGGTGAGCTCTTCTGTGCTCCAGAGGGCCTGGGTGGCCTCATTCCCCTCTTGTTCTGAGCACTGCAGAGGGAGGCAAACATGTCCTTCCTGGGGGCTGGTCCCTCCCCGCCCTGTTCCTGGGGGCAGCAGGAGGAGGGGGCTGCTGCAGCTGCCTCCTTTGGGGGCATGGCTCACCTTGCCTGCTCCTGCCCTCCTCCAACACACACAACCTTACCTGCCTCAGCCATCCATGGGGGCTTGAGAGTGTGTGAGCAGACTTTGTCATGGGAGGAGGCAGGCCTTGCAGAGGAGGAATGCTGGGGGCAGGCATTCAAACTCAGCCCTGAAGCTCACTGGGTGACCCTGGGCCAGGCACTCACGCTCAGCCTAACCTACCTCAAAGGGTTGTTGTGAGGATATTTTTTTTAAAAAAATAATATTTATTGAACATTTTCTTTTTTTGTGAATTCTTTTTATTAATTTTTGCTTAAATGATCAAAAAGAAAAACAATGACAGCACGAAAAAACAAAAACACGAAAAGAAAAACGGTTACAGCCATTACCTCAAAATAAAATAAAACAGATTTCTAAACATAATGACTATTTCCTTTTACACTTCTTTGCTTGTTCAATTGTCTCTTTATATCTCTAGATACTTTAATCCTTCCTTTGTACACCTATTGACTTCCATCCCTACTGGTTTCAGGCTTTTTACATTAAATAATTTATTTCTCTTGCAGTTACTAATTATAATAGACTTGTACATCATAAGATCTAAATCAATCCTGCTGTGGTTTTTATGTTCTTATAGTTCTCTTCAATGTAGGTCATGAATTTTTTCCAGTCATTCGTAAACTTTGTATTTTTTTGGTTTCTAATTTTTTGTGTCATTTTTGCAAGTTGTACAAATTCAAATAACTTTGTTTGCCAATCTCTAATTTCTGGGATACTTTGGCTTTTCCAATTTTGGGCAATTAATAATCTAGCAGCAGCTGTGGCATATTGAAATAATGTTTTATCTTCTTTTTTAATTTCGTCCCCAATTATACCCAATAGGAAGGCTTCCGGCTTTTTAATAAAGGTATATTTAAATATTTTTTTTAGTTCATTATAAATGCCTTCCCAATATTTCTTCATTACTTCGCATGTCCACCACATGTGGAAAAAATTACCTTCTCTAGTTTTACATTTCCAACAAGACTTACTAGCTGTTTTGTACATCTTCCCCAGTTTTGCCGGGGTGATGTACCACCTGTACATCATCTTTTCTAGGTTTTCCCTTAGTGTTGCACATGCTGTGAATTTCATTCCGTTAGTCCATAAATTCCGCCACTTATCATAGTCTATGTTATATCCCAGATCCATTGCCCATCTAGTCATAACTTCCTTTATTTCTTCGTCTTTCGTATCCCACTCCAATAATAAGTCGTACATTTTAGATAGTAACTTACAATTACCCTCAATTATTTCTGTCTGGAATTTGGATTTCTTCTCGTTCATCCCTACTTTTTTGTGATCTGTCCATATTGCATTTATTTCGTGGAATTGTAGCCAACTTGTTAAATTACCTTTCAGCTCTTCATATGTTCTCATCTTCCATCTGTTTTCTGATCTTATTAATAAATCTTCATAGGTAAGTCTTTTTCCTTCCATATTTACTTTTTTAATCGTTGAGATATCAACTGGCGAAAGCCACCAGGGTGTTTTTTCCTCTAGGAGCTTTTTGTTTTTCTCCCAGACTTCATAGAGAGAGCCCCTAACGATGTGACTTGTGAATCCTTTATGTGATTTTCCTTTATTTTGCCATAAATAAAAATGCCAGCTAAACCTATTGTCAAACCCCTCAAGATCCAACAAGTCGGAGTTTTCCAAATTAATCCAATCCCTAATCCAACAAAGACAGGCTGCCTCAAAATATAATTTCAAGTTGGGTACCGAAAAACCCCCTCTCTCTTTCCGGTCTGTCAAAAGTTTGAACCTAATTCTTGGCCTTTTTCCTTGCCATATAAATTTTGAGATAGTTCTTTGCCATTCTGTGAAAAGTTTGGATCCTCTAATCACTGGTATGTTTTGAAAGAGATACAGCATTCTTGGAAGTAAGTTCATTTTTATTGCGGCCATCCTTCCCGTCCATGAAAGTTTCACTCTACTCCAGGTATCCAGGTCTTTCTTTATTTGTTTCCATGTCGTAAGATAGTTATCTTGTATCAGATTTATATTTTTATTAGTTAGCCAAATTCCTAAATATTTTATTTTTTTGCCACTTTAATTCCATATTGTGATTCTAATTTTTCACTTTCCTCTTTGCCCAAATTCTTCGTCAGCATTTTAGTCTTCCCTTTATTTAATTTAAAGCCAGATACCTTGCCAAATTCTTCTAGCATCTCCAAGGCCTTACCCACACTTTCTTGTGGACTTTCCAGTGACAGCATCAGGTCGTCCGCGTACGCTTTTAGCTTATACTCTTTTGTTCCTAGTTTAATCCCTTGGATCTCTGATGTAGCTCTTATTTTATTTGTAATTGCCTCTAGCGCCATAATAAATAAGAGCGGGGATAGAGGGCATCCTTGTCTAGTTCCTTTTTCTATTTTAAATGAGTTTGTTAGGTTGTTATTTATTATTAGTTTCGCCGATTGTTTCGAATATATCGCTTTTATTCCGTTCATGAACTCGCCCTCTAGCCCCGCTTTTTCCATGCTCTTCTGTAGGAACTGCCAAGAGACATTATCAAATGCCTTTTCAGCATCAACAAAGATCAGCGCTGCGGGTATCTCGCTTTTTCGTTCCAAGTACTCAATTATATTTATGGCATGCCTTACGTTATCTCTAAGTTGCCTGTTTGGAAGAAATCCTACCTGATCTTTATGTATTAATTTCACTAGGCATTTCTTGAGCCTATTTGCCAACACCTCCGCAAATATTTTATAATCATTATTTAATAATGAAATGGGTCTGTAATTCTTAAGGTTCAGTTTGTCCATATCTGGTTTGGGGATCATCGTTATATAGGCCTCTCTCCAAGACTCTGGTATTTTCCCTTCTTTTAATATCTTATTCATGATGTCACAGAGGACTGGGGTTAATTGGTTCTCTAATGCTTTATAATATTTCACTGATAATCCATCCGGTCCCGGCGCTTTCCCTGGTTTCATCTTCTTTATTGCTTCTTGAATCTCTTCTATTTTTATAGGGTTATTTAATTGAATTTTTTCTTCCTCCGTTATGGTCTTCCCGCTATAATCTTCTAGATATTTTTCTATTTGAGTTATTTCCTCATCTTCTTTTTTATACAACTTCTCATAATATTTCAGAAAGTTCTCCTTTATCTCTTTTGGGTCTTCAATTAGATGTTCTTCAACTTTTATCTTGTTTATTACTCTTTGCTCTTGCCTCCTTCTCAGCTGCCATGCTAGTAATTTACCCGTTTTGTTAGCTGACTCAAAATATTTTTGCTTCATTGCTTTAATTTTCCATTCTATTTCCTGGTTTGTTAACATTGAGTATTGCGATTGTAGCAGTTTAATTGTTTGCCTATTTTGTTCGTCCTTCGGGTTTACTATTAATTTTTTCTCGCATTCTTTTAACTGGTTAAGAGTTTCTTCTTTCTTTTGTTCCCTTACTTTCTTCCTATAGCTGTTTTGCTGTATAAAAAACATTTTCAAATATAACAGAAAAAAGAAAAGAAATAAAACATCCATTTTATAACCTTATTTTCATTAGCATCTTTCCAGGACTTCCCCACCCCACCCCCTCTTGTATTCCAATTCCTTCAAATAGATTCAGCAAGTTCTTACCCCAAATTTTAAACTTTTTATATTTAACCCAATGTTAAAAATGTTTTTCCATCCCCTAAAATCGACCCAGCTCCCTTCCACGAGTTCCCCTCTTTAATATGCAGAACAGATTAAAATAAAAGAAAATAGAAAAATGAATAAAGTATAATTTAACACCCTTTGGATTCCAAATTTCCCTCCCCCCTTTCCCGGTTGCGTTCCCCAATGTCCATCAGTGCCTGTTGTCATCCTGGAGATCCCACATCTAGGCCGAAATCCTTCACAAGTCCACTTTGCCGTCTTTTTAATAGTCTTTGCCGTCTTTTTGATCATCTTTAGTTTCGAGCGTCCAATCTTAGAAAAACTCTATCTCAAAAAGGTCCATTTTTTCCATCCAGATCTCTGTATTTAAGAGTAAAAACTCCAATTTTGTTTCTTTAGACCTTTCCAATCTGGATGTCCCAAATGTTCCCACTTCCAACTTTGTCCAATTCTTGTTGTTCATGTTGTTCTTATTATTCTCTCTCCTCACTTTCCTCTAGTTTCTTTTCCTGCTCTCCTGCAAAAATGTTCCAATTCCAAAAGCTTCTAAATCCCCTACAGAGGCTTTGTTATTCAGGAACAAAACTTTACGTCAAGTCCCTTCCATTCTTCAATAGATAAGTCTATTGTCTCCTTTAGTGTAGAGACCTCTGTAGACAAAATAGTGTTCCATTTCTGCAGTTTCCCAGGAGATAAAAAGTCCAATTCAAATTCCATGCCAGCAATACTTGTAGTGTCCCACAGCCCCTCTAGAGGGATTATAGTAACTCAGTTTCCTTCCAGATTGCACCCAACAGTCAAAATAACTTGTTATTCCTTGTTTTAATCAATTTATATCTAATTTGTAACAAATGTAACCGGCAAAGTCCTCATAACAAAGTTCTCTTTTTATTCTTCAGCTTTGACAGCTCCTTTGACAGCTGTCAAAGCCTCTGTTTCTCCTCTCCCGGCGCTCTCGCGGATCACTCCCGGTTCCCGGGGGGGGGGGGGTTGCATTTTAGCTCACGTTCTACTTTTCTCCTCCAGCCCAGTCTTATAATTTTCCATCGTGAAATTAGTAACTTTATCAAACTTAGGTAGCACTCGATCTTAGTTTTTAAATCCTTTGCTTTAAATCCTCTACGACAGGGGGGAGGCTGACTTCCTTTTTGCACCTCCCCCGCTCGCTCCAAATTTAAAATTTAATTTTTTTTCCCTTTTTAAGTTCAGTTTCCAATTACTCACGGGTTGTTCTTTTAATCTGAATTTTCAATGGAAGAAGTCAGCGCTCTCCGCCAAATGGAATGCGGCTTAGCTCGGCAGGGGAAGCGGAAGACTCATAGCACCACACCACACCCCCGGCACCCGCTCCGTAGCCTTTAAAAAGGCTCCTTCGCGGGTCGGGGGGCGCAAACGGTGCCCGCCGAGTCACCATGCCCATGGGTTTCAGCGCCCATGGTTTTTGAGGGTCCCCGCGACACCGACGCGGTAGAACCCAGCCCCTGCCGAGCAGGCTCCCTCCGGAGCTCGGAGGGAGTCCGCCATTCGGCGATGGCGCCAACCCGGAAGTCGGGTTGTTGTGAGGATAAAATGGGGGGGGGGAGAACTCTGCACACCAACTGGACCTCCTTGCAGGAAATGGGGGCTATAAATGTAATTGTGTTATTTGTACCCCACCCACCTCACTGGGTTTCCCCAGCCTCTCTGGGGGGCTTCCAACACATATTAAAACAACAAACATTCAAAGCCTCTCTATAAAGGGCTGCCTTCCAGAGGTTTGATAGTTGCTCATCTCCTTGTCACCTGTAGGGAGGGCGTTCCACAGAGAGGCTGCCACCACCGAGAAGGCCCTCCCTCTGCCTGGTTCCCTGCAACCTCGCTTCTCACGGGGAGGGACCCACCAGAAGACCCTCGGAGGAGGACCTCCGGGCTAAAGGATGGGGGTGGAGATGCTCCTTCAGGTATACTGAATATTCTCTCTTAAGGCATTACATGCCGTAAATTTCATACCTGTGGTCCACAACTGTTCCCAGTCAGCAAACATTATGTTATGTCCAACATCTTGTGCCCATTTAATCATAGCAGATTTAACCGTTTCATCCTGAGTGTTCCATTTCAACAGCAAGTTATACATCTTTGACAAAATCTTAGTTTTGGGTTCTAACAGTTCTGTTTCTAATTTTGATTTTTCCACCTGGAAGCCAATTTTCTTGTCCAAATTATATGCCTCCATTATCTGATAATAATGAAGCCAATCTCGCACTTTGTTTTTTAGTTTTTCAAAACTCTGCAGTTTCAGTCTATCTCCCTCTTGTTCCAAAATTTCCCAATATTTCGGCCATTTGGCCTCCATATTGAGCTCCATATTGAGCTTTTTCTGGGCTTTTGCTTCCATTGGTGACAGCCACCTTGGGGTTTTATTTTCCAATAAGTCCTTGTATCTTATCCAGACATTAAACAATGCTTTCCTAACAATATGATTTTTAAATGCTTTATGTGCTTTCACCTTGTCATACCATAAATATGCATGCCACCCAAAAACATTATTAAAACCTTCTAGATCCAAAATGTCTGTGTTCTCAAGAAGCAGCCAGTCTTTCAACCAGCAGAACGCTGCTGATTCATAGTAAAGTTTAAGGTCTGGCAGGGCAAATCCACCCCTTTCCTTTGCATCAGTTAATATCTTGAATTTTATTCTGGGCTTCTTGCCCTGCCAGACAAATCTAGAAATATCTTTCTGCCACTTCTTGAAACAGCATTCTAGGCAATACATTCATTTTTATCACAGCAATATGACCCAAGAATGAAAGCTTCAAGTTTGACCAAATTTCTAAATCTTTTTTCACTTCCGTCCAACATTTTTCATAATTATCTTTAAATAAGTTCCCATTTTTAGCTGTCATATTAATCCCCAGGTATTTCACTTTCTTAACCACAATCAGACCTGTCTCATTCTGAAACCTCTCTCTTTCAATCGGTTTTAAGTTTTTCTCTAAAACTTTACTTTTTAACTTGTTCAGTTTAAATCCTGCCACTTGACCAAATTCTTGAATTAGTTCTAAAACTCTTTTAGTACTAGATTCTGGCTCCTGTAACGTCAATACTAAATCATCTGCAAATGCTCTCAGTTTGTACTGTTTGGCTCCGACCTGTATACCTTTAACCCTTCTAATCATATTCAGCAGAACCTCCAGGACCAATATAAAAAGCAATGGGGACTTCCGGTCGGCGCCAGCGATTAATGGCTGACTTCTCCCGGAGCTCCGAGAGAAGTCTGCTCCACGGGTTCGGGTCCTGCCGCTACGGCGAAGTGGGGACCCTCAAAAATTACAGGAGGTGAAGCCTGTAAACAAGGAGGCTCGGCGGGTGCCAGTGCGGTCTCCCCGAACTGCCAAAGAGCCTTTTTAAAGGCTCCGGAACGGTGTCGGGGGGAGCGCGGCACTGAGAGCTGCAACCCAGCCTGTGGAGTGAAGCCGCATCGCCATTATCGGAGAGCGCTGATTTCTTCCGGCAAATTGGAACGGAAAGCAACTACTCGTGAGTAGGAATAAAAGCTTAAATTGGACTACAAATTTTAAAGATTCACCCCCACGGGAAAGGTATAAAAAGGAAGTCTGCCTTCCCGCGTTTGTAAACAGAACAAAGTAAAGAGACTGTTAAACTGAAGCCTTTGAAGATAGTACCTGAATAAGAGTTAATCCATTGCTCAAAAGAAAGACTTAATCCCCCCCACTTAGCGGGCAGGAGCGTTGGGGGAGAACTGTCACTGAATTACGTAGCCTGCATGAAAGGAGAGGAGGAAATTCTATCCACTGTCTTTTGTATCCTGGGGTCGGACTGCCATGCAAGGGAAAGAAAGAGATCTGTGAAGTGCTAAATAGAGTGAGCCTGAAAGTAACTTTGGGAACTCTGCTAAAGGATACAATTTTAAGGATTACTTTCCAGACTGTTACATATTTGTAACTATTTCAGAAAAAGAGCCGGAACTGGGGTTTCCTCCTTTTGAAAAGTAGGGGGGGGGGGGATTTTGAAACAATATAACTGATCTAAAAGCCAAGTTGGGAATTCCCCCCTCTAGAGGAGACTTTGTTACTTTTTTGGAAACAGCTAAGCTACTAGAGCTGAGCCAGTGGAATTCTACTAGCAAAAACAAGCTGTTAAGTGTGAGACTGACCTTGGCTTGGCATGATAGTGGCATGGCAGATGGCAAAAAAAAGATAGAGTCGGTTCAGGAGAGAAACCTCAGATCTGGCAAAACGTACAAGGTTGATACTACACAACAAAGAAGGGCCTCGTTGACAGGAGCAGCTGCGGCCTCGCAAATAAAATCTAAAATAATGACTTCAGAGGATGCTTTGTCTAAAGCCCTTGGAAAAATAAATGAATCTTTGGAGCTTCTAACGAGACAAGGAAATGATACAAGCAAACAAGTAGCTGAGATCTCAAAAAAACTTGACTTGAACACTTCAACTTTAAAAGAATTGGGAACACAAGTGAATGTTAATGCTCAGAACATTGGGAAACTTCTAGAAGAATCAGCTACTACTCGAAAGATTGCAGAGGAGGCAAAGGAGATTGCAACTGAAACGCAGGAAAAAATACCACCGGTTGTAAAGAAACTGGCGGACTTTGATTTGTCCTTTGCTATGATAGATCTACAAAGGAGGGAACGCAACTTAAGATTGAGATTCGTACCAGAAAGTGAACAGGATAACTTGGTGGACTTTCTCACAAAAGAGTTTACTGAATTTTGGCAAGAGGGCCTGGAGGGGGGGGGGGAGATCAAGATTGTGAGTGCATTCAGACTTGGAATAAGAAAAAAAAAGAACAAGGTAAGAGACTGTTTGATTACCTTGGGTTCAAAGGAAGAAAGAGACAAGATTTTAAACTTGCACTACCAAAATACACTGCAAATTGAAGATTCTCTCGTCGAGATCTTCAAAGATATACCTAAGCCCATTCTAGACGCGAGAGGGGACTATAAAGACCTGGTCTTACTATTGAAAAAAAGTAGAATCTTCTTCAGGTGGGAATTCCCCCAAGGCCTATCTTTTAAATACAGAGGGGAAAAGATTAGAATAAAGACAGTGAGTGATAAAGACAACTTTTTGAGAATCCACGAAGAAGACTTGGTGAAGGAAGCGGAAACCGGTGAGGAACCACCACCACTGGGAAAAGGAATACTGGACATAGCAAATTTGTCATTTGGACTACTGCCACCAACAGACGAAGAGCAACAACTGGGAGCAGTAGGAGGAGTAAGTAAATAACCCCATCATGGCTTTACGACTATTAAGTTGGAACTGCAATGGCTTGAACATGCCTTGAAAGAGGAAGAATGTCTTTCATATATTAAAGAAACAACAATTGGACCTGATTTGTTTATAAGAGACACATGTGATAAGATCACATAGAAAATTACTTATTAATAAAAAATTAGGATAAGAATTTATTTCATCGGACAAAGTGAAGAAAAGAGGTGTGGTTATATATGCAAAGGAAAGATTGATGCCGAAGTTGATATTTAAAGATGAACGAGGAAGATATTTGGCAATAGAAATACAAGTTCAAGGACAGAAATTTTTGATCGTAGGAATCTACGCACCAAATGAGGGCAAATCTGAATTCTTTAAGAAGCTGCATGAGACACTGCTGGATTATCTGGACTTTAACGTAATCATGATGGGAGACATGAATGGAGTAGTTTCCACAAACATGGATAAAGCACAGAGACAAGTGATTTCCAAAGATGGAAGATTACCAAAAACCTTCTTTGAAATGACAGACAATATGGACTTGGTTGATATTTGGAGAATAAAAAATCCTCTTGAAAGAGAGGGAACCTTGTTTTCTGAAGCTAAAATGACCTGGACTAGAATTGACCAAATATGGGTTACTAGAGGACTGGCTCCAAAGATAAAGAAAGTGGAAATCTGCCCAAAAACATGTTCCGACCATAACGCCGTGAAGATGGAGATGAATCAAACAACAGCTGGCACCTTTAGATGGAGGATGAATGACACCTTATTCAGAGATAAAGAATTCTGCAAAAAGGCCCAAAAAACATTAAGAGACTATTTCGAGATTAATATGAGGACCAATGTGGAAAAAAGAGTAATCTGGGATGCAAGCAAAGCGGTTATGAGAGGTTTCTTGATACAACAAAATGCAATAAAAAAGAGAAGCCAAAATGCGAAAAAGGACAAGATTTTGGAAAAAATAAAGGAAGGAGAAAAGAAATTAAGATCAAAACCAAAGTCTCAGGAGATCTTGAGAGAAATTAAACTATAGCAAATCCAATATATGGAACTGATGAATCAAGAAATAGAATGGAAAATTAAACAAATGAGACAGAAAACTTTTGAATCTGCAGATAAATGTGGTAAATTTTTGGCTTGGCAACTGAAGAAGAGACAAAAATTAAATACAGTGACAAGTTTAGAAGTGGATGGAAAGAACATTATAAACCCAGCTGAGATTAGAAGTTGCTTCCAGAGATACTTTAAACAATTATATGCACAAGGGCCACAAAAAGACACGGATATAGAACAATTCTTGGAGAAAAATGGGATGAAGGAAATTTTGAGGGAAGGGAAAGTTCTTTTGAATCAGAAAATAACTGAACAAGAAATAGAAGGTGCCATTCAAAATATGCAACTGGGCAAATCTCCGGGGCCTGATGGACTGACTTCCAAATACTATAAAATTTTAAAAGAATGGTTAATACAACCTTTGAAGGAAGTCTGTAATGAAATCCTTGAGGGGAAAGAAGCACCTGAAACGTGGAAAGAGGCCTATATCACGCTTATACCGAAGACAGAGACTGAAAAGACTCAACTTAAGAACTACCGCCCAATCTTGTTACTAAATGTGGATTACAAAATTTTTGCTGACATTTTGGCTAAGAGACTGAAAAAAGTTTTGATGGAGGAGATTCATAGGGATCAAGCGGGCTTTCTCCTGAGAAGACACTTGTCAGACAATGTAAGGAATATAATAGACATTTTGGAAATGTTAGAAGCGAATATAAACACAAAAGTTAATTGTAAATAACATGGTTACAGAAGAAATTAAGATAGAAAAAGGGACACGTCAGGGGTGCCCAATTTCCCCACTACTTTTTATCTCGGTCCTGGAGTATGATGGGATAATGAGCTGCTTGTGCTTAAAAGCTTGGTCCCTCAGAGTTTGCTCAGCGTAGCAAAGCTCTGCCTTGAACGGAGCCCTTTGGCATGGCTCCGTCAGTCGCTGGTAGAATCCGACAGTGGGCGTCTGCGGAAGCGTTTCCAACATAAAAGCTGCTTAACGGAAACGCGTCTCCTGGATTCTCTGCGTGACAGTTTCCGGCGAGGGGTGGGGGTCCCTAAAGGGGGCCTTGATACCTCCTCACTGTTCTCACTGGAAGTATCCCAGAGCCTCCCCTCCGACTCCCTTTCCCTTGGAGCTCCTGCTCCCCCCCTACTGGTTCCCTCTTCTGCTGCAGAGTCTCTCCTATTCTCCTGGAGCCTTTCCCCCGCCTGTTCTTCCGATGGCAGTTCCCTGACATCCACCTCCCCCCCAGGGCCCCTTTCACCCCCTCCCGCCTCCTCTCCTACTGGCGGTGAGGATGGAAAGCCCCGGAAGGAACTCTCCTCGTCATCAGAGGATTCAAACACTTCTAGCCACGGCTTTCCGTCTCTTTCCCCGTCTTCCTCTTCTTCTTCGGAGTCTGCTTCCTCCTCCACCCCTGACTCTGGGAACCCTTCAAACTCCCCTTCCTCATCGGTAGTCCCGAAGTGTTCCCTCCTAAATCGTGCCACGGGCTGCGGTTTTCTTGGGAAACGCCGATGAAACGTTTCTATTAAAACCTCGTCATTGACTTCCTCTGCCGGTACCCATGTATTTTCTGACTCTTCCTCCCCCTCCCATTCTACCAAGTATTCCACCTGATTCCCCTTCCACCTGGAATCAATGATTCCTGCCACGTCCATGTTGCGTTCTCTCTCTTCTATGATGGGTGTCTGGGTGACCTCCCTCTCACGTTCCCCCCACTCACGTCCCTCTCGGTACGGCGACAGTAAAGACCTGTGAAATACGGGGTGCAATTTCATGTGACTGGGCAATCTGAGTTTGAATGCTACTGGGTTGACCTGTTGTATGACCTCAAAGGGTCCCAACCGTTTGGGTCTCAATTTCTTACACCCTCCCTTGAACGGCAGTCCTTGGGTGGATAGCCACACCCGGTCTCCCACCCTTATGGTTTCACCCTCCCTCCTATTTCTGTCTGCTTGCTTCTTATATTCTTCTTTGGCTTTCTCTAAGTTGAGTTGGAGCTGACGGTGGATCGCTTCCATCTCTTCATCAAAATGTTCTGCCGCCGGTACACTCCACCTCTCCCCTCCTTCTCCTGGAAATGCCCGGGGATGACACCCATAATTTGCCAGAAAGGGACTCATCCCTGTGGACACGTTCTCCGCGTTGTTGTAGGCAAATTCTGCCAGAGGTAACTTATCTACCCAATCATTTTCTCTGTCCTTTACATAACACCTCAGGTATTGTTGCAAAACCCCGTTTGCCCTTTCTGCCTGCCCATTTGTTTCTGGGTGTCTGGTGGTGGAAAAATTTACCTCCACGTGCAGCAAGCTCATTAGCTTCCTCCAGAACCTGGAAGTAAATTGTTTCCCTCTGTCGCTGACCACCCTCAAGGGGGCGCCATGCAACCTGAAAATATGCTTTATAAACAACTTTGCGGTTTCTTCCGCTGTGACTGCATGTGAACAGGCTATAAAATGGCACATCTTAGTTAATAGATCTACCACCACCATGACAGCTGTTTTTCCTTTGGATTTTGGCAGATCTGTCATAAAATCTATGGATACCATCTCCCATGGTCTTTCTGGTGTGGGTAAGGGTTCTAATAGCCCCGCTGGTGCCAGCCTCTCTCCTTTTGCTCTCTGGCACCTGTCGCATCCCCTGACATACTCCCGCACGTCTTCCCTCACCTTGGGCCACCAAAACTCCCTGGTAACCAACCACATGGTTTTGTGCTGCCCGAAGTGCCCCGCCGTGGGGCTGTCGTGTAACTGTTTGAGCACTCGGCCTCTTAGTTCTCCATCTGGTATGTAGAGTGCCCCTTTGTAATACAACTTTCCGTTCTTTTCCTCAAAACCCCCTTTGTTCTCCCCTGTTTCCCTGAGTTCCCTGAGCTTTTCTTGGGCGTATTCATCGTTCTCGGTACCCTCCACCAGTTCTCTTTGCCCCACCAAAGCCGCCCCACAAACCCAGTGGTCCTCGGGGATGATATGTCTTTCCTCCGCCGCTCCCTCCCCCTCCAAGTACTCAGGTTTTCGGGAGAGAGCGTCCGCCCTGACGTTCTCTGGCCCTGGCACGTAGCGAATTTCAAAATTGAACTTGGAGAACTCTTGCGCCCATCTTACTTGTCTCTGGTTCAGTACTCGGGCCGTTCTCCAGTATTCTAGATTTTTGTGGTCTGTCCGCACTTGGACCTTGTGTTGCGCCCCAATCAACAGGTGTCGCCATCTCCGGAACGCTTCATGGATGGCGAGTAATTCTCTGTCGTACACGGTATAGTTCCTCTCGGATTTGTTCAACTTCCGCGAGAAGAAGGCACACGGTCTCCATTCTGACGTATCCTCTCCCGGCTGTTGGAGCACCGCACCCACCGCTCTGTCTGACGCGTCGGTCTCCACTCTCATCGGCTGCTGCAGATCCACGTGTAAGAGTTGTTCTTCCGAAGCAAACGCCTTCTTTAACCTTTCGAACGCTCGCTGCGCTTCTTCCGTCCAGACAAATTTCTTCTTGCTGCTGAGACAATCCGTGATGGGGGCCGTTAAGTGGGCAAAGTTCTTGATGAACTTCCGATAGAAGTTTCCGAAACCCAAGAACCTTTGCACGTCTTTCTTAGTTTTCGGTGGTTTCCATTCCAGTACCGCTTGAACCTTGCTAGGATCCATGGCCAACCCCTTGTCTGACAACCGGTACCCCAGGAATTCCACCTCTCTGGTGTGAAACTGACACTTCTCCAGTTTCACCCACAGCTGGTTTTCTTGCAGTTTGCTCAGTACCTCTCGTACATCTCGCACATGCTGCTCCTCATGCTCTGAGTACACTAGTACGTCATCTAATAACGCTGCGCAGTTCTTGTAAAGCAATGGTCCTAGGACGTGATTCATGAACGATTGAAAAACGGCCGACCCCCCCTGGAGGCCGAAGGGCATAACGAGGTATTCAAATGCCCCTAAAGGGGTGAACATAGTGGTTTTCCACTCGTCTCCCTTTCTCATACGTATCAGATTGTACGCCCCCCTTAGGTCCAGCTTGGTAAAAAATTTCCCTTTCCTCACCCGGGTCAGAATGTCATCGATTCTGGGCATGGGGAAAGCCACTGGTTCGGACACGGCATTTAGGGCCCTGAAGTCTACGACCAATCTCGGTTTATCTGTATTTTTTTTGTCCACAAAGAACACTGGGCTACCCCCCACCGCTCGTGACTCTCTGATGAACCCACGCTTGAGGTTCTTGTCTATAAACTCCCTTAACTCCTGCATCTCACTGTCTGACATTGCATACAGCTTGCCCACTGGCAATTGTGCTCCTGGGAGTAAATTGATTTGACAGTCAAAGGGTCTGTGCGGGGGTAGTTTATCTGCTTCCCTTTCGCTGAAGACGTTAGCCAAGTCGGCGTACTGTCGTGGTACCCTCCCTTGGTCTGTTACTTCCATCCTTGCTAGCGTGGCCTGGGTGCCCAATTGGCTCTCCCTCTCCGTGCAATGTGCCATGCAATGCGCTGACCCAAAGGAAACCACTCTCTGGTGCCATCCCACTAGCGGATCATGCAGCGCTAGCCAGCTCATCCCCAAAATAATGGGCGCTCCCCCCAAGGTGGCTATATTAAACGCTATCAGTTCTGTGTGCCTTGTCACCCTCATTACCATGGGGACAGTCTACTGGTTAACTTCTCCTCCCAACAGCGCCCTCCCATCAATCGTGGTCACCTGCAGAGGGTTATTTCAGGGGGTAGTCTGTATCTGGTGTTCGGCTGCAAACTCCTTACTCATAAAGTTGCAGGAGCTGCCTGAGTCCAATAGCGCTTTAACCTTTAGTGGGTGTCCGTTTGCCAGCTCTAGCAACACCTCTATTACAAGAGCTGGTCTTGGTGGTTCCGGCGTGGGCACATTCACTGTTCCTTGGCCTGGCTGCTGTGCCCCGATGGTGGCAGCCAGGCGTTGGCTTTTACTTGCTCCTTAACTCCCTCCACCTCCTCCCCAACAGCTCCCTCCATCCCTTGCCATTCCTTTCTTTGCGGACAAACTCTGGCAAAGTGACCTGGCTGTTGGCACAGAAAACATTTCTTGGCGCCTTTTCCCTCCTTCTTCTGCCCTTCACTGGGGTTTGAAACTGCGCGCGCGCGCTGTTCCAATTTCCATCGGCTCTGCTGGTGGGGAAGGCTGCTCTGGAATCTCTGGAATGCGGAAATCCCTCCAACGCTCCCCTTTCCCTTCCCGCTTCTCCAAGGCTCTGGCCTCCTGGCGTGCTCCTATGGCCAGCGCGGATTTAGTCAGCTGGTCCATAGACTCCGCCCTGGGCGTCCGGGAAAGTTCGTCTTTCACTGCCGAAGATAATCCTTCTTCGAACAGCATTTGTATTGGTTCCGCTGACAAATCCCAACTTAATTTATGGATCAACATGGTGAACTCAGTCCAGTACTCACGGACAGATCGGCTCCCTTGTTTACACGCCATTAACTGTCTGCGCGCCACTCCCTGCTCAATTTCGCTGGAGAACATCAGATCCATGGCGCGAAAAAACTTCCTTGTGTCCTTTAGGACCTCATTATTGGCTGCCATTAGGGGTCTCACCCAGTGTTTCGCCCCCCCTTCGAGATGGCCAATCACAAACGCGACCCTCGATTCCTCATCAGAAAAATCATGAAACTGCAGATTGAGTGCATATTGCATCTCTGTCCTAAAGGCTTGATAGTTCCTGGGATCACCCCCAAACTTCTGCACCAGTCCTGGCACCTTCCTTGAGAGTTGGGTGGCTTTTCCCTTTTCTGCATTGTGAGCCCTCCTCTCCTCAAGCCTAGCCGTTTGCAGAGCTAACTGGACCTCCAACATCCTGTACCTTTCTTCCAGGCTTGGACCGGCTGCAGCTGCTCCCTCTTCTCCGGCTCCGGCTGGGTTGCTCATGATGCCTCTCCTTGCACAAGCTGCTTTCAGGGACTGTCGGATTGCTATGATGGGATAATGAGCTGCTTGTGCTTAAAAGCTTGGTCCCTCAGAGTTTGCTCAGCGTAGCAAAGCTCTGCCTTGAACGGAGCCCTTTGGCATGGCTCCGTCAGTCGCTGGTATAATCCGACAGTGGGCGTCTGTGGAAGCGTTTCCAACATAAAAGCTGCTTAACGGAAACGCGTCTCCTGGATTCTCTGCGTGACAGTTTCCGGCGAGGGGTGGGGGTCCCTAAAGGGGGCCTTGATACCTCCTCACTGTTCTCACTGGAAGTATCCCAGAGCCTCCCCTCTGACTCCCTTTCCCTTGGAGCTCCTGCTCCCCCCCTACTGGTTCCCTCTTCTGCTGCAGAGTCTCTCCTATTCTCCTGGAGCCTTTCCCCCGCCTGTTCTTCCGATGGCAGTTCCCTGACATGGAGGTTTTGCTGAATATGATAAGGAAAGACCAGCTGGTTAAAGGGGTTCAGGTCGGAGCGAAACAATATAAGTTGAGAGCATTTGCAGATGACTTGGTACTTACATGACAAGAGCCAGGTGCTAGTACTAGAAGGGTCTTGGAACTAATTCAAGAGTTTGGTCAAGTGGCAGGATTTAAATTAAATAAATTAAAGACTAAGGTATTAGAGAAAAACTTAACAGTAATGGTGAAGGAGAAGTTCCAGAATGAAACTGGTTTAACTGTGGTTAAGCGTGTAAAATATTTGGGGATTAATATGACAGCTAAAAACATGAATCTATTTAAAGATAACTATGAGAAATGTTGGAACCAAGTGAAAAAAGATCTGGAAATTTGGTCAAACTTGAAGCTTTTCTTGTCAGGTCGAATTGCAGCTATTAAGATGAATGTATTGCCTAGAATGTTATTTTTATTCCAAACACTGCAAATTGTTGATAAGATGGAGTGTTTCAAGGGATGGCAGCGTGATATTTCTAAATTTATTTGGCAGGGCAAAAAACCCAGAATAAAATTTAAGATTTTGACTGATGCAAAGGAAAGAGGGGGATTTGCCCTGCCAGACTTGAAACTTTATTATGAATCAGCAGCTTTCTGCTGGTTGAAGGAATGGCTGCGTCTTGAGAACACAGACATTTTGGATTTGGAAGGTTTTAATAATGTTTTTGGGTGGCATGCATATTTGTGGTATGACAAGGTTAAAGCTCATAAAGGCTTTAAAAATCATATTGTTAGAAAAGCACTGTATAATGTTTGGATTAGATATAAAGATCTACTGGAAAATAAAACCCCAAGGTGGCTTTCGCCTATGGAGGCCAAAGCAGTGAAAAAGCTTAATATGGAATGTACATGGCCGAAATATTGGGAAATTTTAGAACAGGAGGGTAATAAACTGAAGCTGCAGAGTTTTGAGAAGTTAAAAGGTAAGGTCCGAGACTGGCTTCACTATTATCAAATGTTGGAAGTCTATAAGTTGGATAGGAAAATTGGCTTCCAGGTGGAAAAATCAAAGTTAGAGACTGAACTGTTAGAATCCAATACTAAGAATTTGTCAAGAATGTATAATTTGCTGTTGAAATGGAATACACAAGATGAAACGGTTAAATCTGCAATGATTAAGTGGGCACAGGATATTGGTCACAACATTTTGTTTGCTGACTGGGAAAAGTTATGGACCACTGGGATGAAATTTACGGCATGCAATGCCTTAAGAGAAAATATTATGAAAATGATTTACAGGTGGTACATGACCCCAGCCAAACTGGCAAAAATCTATCATTTGCCCGATAATAAATGTTGGAAATGCAGAGAAACTGAAGGAACATTCTTTCACCTTTGGTGGACGTGCCCAAAGATTAAGGCTTTCTGGGAAATGATATATAATGAAATGAAAAAGGTATTTAAATATACCTTCTTGAAGAAACCAGAGGCCTTTCTCCTGGGCATGGTTAGCCATGTGGTGTTAAAGAAGGACAGAACTTTGTTTATGTATGCCACAACAGCAGCAAGGATTCTTATTGCAAAGTATTGGAAGACACCAGAGCTACCCACCTTGGAAGAATGGCAGATGAAAATGACAGACTATATGGGACTGGCAGAGATGACGGGCAGAATCCGAGACCAGGAGAAAGAGACAGTGGAAGAAGATTGGAAGAAATTTAAAGATTATCTAAACAAATACTATAAAATTAATGAAGGCTAAAATGACATGGGTTGGAAAATAATATGGTGTTCAGAGATGTAGATTAAGAAAAGGAATGGAATTGTCAAAAAACTTTGGGAAATAAGGGAATGGATTTACTGACTGGATAATGAAATTAGAATACAGAACGGGGAAGTATGAGGGAGTCGGGGAAAGTAGGTTGAGAAAATAAGGTTTGAAACTATACTTGTTGTTTTTGTTTATGTTTGTTTTTTATTGTTGTTGTTTTGTTTGTATATGTTCTTAATGGAAATCTCAATAAATATCATTTTTTTAAAAAAAAACAATATAAAAAGCAATGGGGAAATTGGGCACCCCTGTCGTGTCCCTTTTTCTATCTTAAATTCTTCCGTCACCACATTATTTACAATTAATTTAGCCTTTTGCTCAGAGTATATTGCACCTATACCATTTTCAAAACCTTGGCCTACCCCCATCCCCTGTAGGTTCTTTTTCATAAAACTCCAAGAGATGTTGTCAAAAGCTTTCTCCGCGTCCACAAATATCAGAACTGCTTTAGTGTTTATATTCACTTCTAGTTTTTCCAAGATATCGATTATGTTCCTCAAATTATCAGACAAGTGTCTTCCCGGGAGAAAGCCCGCTTGGTCTTTATGAATCTCTTCCATCAAAACTTTTTTCAATCTCTTGGCCAAAATGTCAGCAAAAATTTTGTAATCCACATTAAGTAATGATATAGGGCGGTAGTTCTTAAGGTGAGTCTTTTCAGTCTCTATTTTCGGTAATATACGCCTCTTTCCACGACTCTGGTGCCCTTTTCCCTTCCAGAATTTCATTGCAGACTTCCTTCAAAGGTTGTAATAACCACTCTTTCAAAGTTCTATAATATCTACAAGTCAGCCTGTCCGGTCCTGGAGATTTGCCCAATTGCATATTTTGAATGGCACCTTCTACTTCCTGTTCAGATATTTTATAGTTCAACATTAATTTGTCCATTTCTTTCTGTGGCCCTTGTGAGTATCATTGTTTAAAATACCTCTGGAAACAGTTTCTAATCTCAATTGGTTTATGTATGTTCTTTCCTTCCACTTCTAAATTTGTAATAGTATTTAATTTTTGTCTTTTTTTCATTTGCCAAGCCAGCAATTTCCCACATTTATTAGCTGATTCAAATGTTTTTTGTCTCATTTGTTTAATTTTCCATTCTATTTCCTGATTCATCATTTCCATATATTGTACTTGATAGAGTTTTATTTCTCTCAGGGTTTCCTGCGACTTTGGTTTTGCTCTCAATTTCTTCTCACTTTCTTTTATTTTCTCCAAAATTTTATCTGTCTTCTCATTTTGACTTCTCTTCTTTATTGCATTCTGTTGCATCAAAAACCCTCTCATAACAGCTTTGCTTGCGTCCCAGATTACTCTTTTTTCTACATTGGTGTTCATATTTATTTCAAAATAGTCTCTCAAAGTTTTTTGGGCCTTTTTATACACTTCTTCATCTCTAAATAAGGTGTCATTCATCCTCCATCTGAAGGAGCCAGTTGATATTTGTTTCATCTCCATCCTTACAGCGTTATGGTCGGAGCAAGTTTTTGGGCAGATATCCACTTTCTTTATCTTTGGTGCCATACCTCTAGTTACCCATATTTGGTCAATTCTAATCCATGTCATCTTGGCTTCAGAAAAGAAGGTTCCCGCTCTTCCCAAGGGGTTCTTTGTTCTCCATATGTCCACTAAGTCCATATTGTCTATTATTATTTTAATTTCTCTATTGCTGCGTTGAATATTTCATTCCAGCTAAGCGTTAACCACAAGCAGGGTGCTACACTTCTGCAAGCAGCGTCACCCGAATTCCCACCTGGGATGAGCCGCTTGGCGCACTAAACTGAGCCGCCGGAGAAAGACTGGGGCGGGCGGCGAGTGGGAGGGGGAAGTCGTGCGCTTCTGTCCCGTCAGAAAAGTGCTGGTCCTCCCCGGAGGCAGCCTGCTTGCAGACAAGGAGGCTGGGCTGCCTCAAAGCCCATCAAGGCCACAGGCTGCTAGCATGACTCATCCCGGCTTTCTCATCTGAGGGGAAAGGGTGTGTGGTCTTAAATGCTGGCCTTGGCAACTTGGCTGAGCTACTTTGGGCAAGGCCTTGGGCCAGCTTAGCCTCCCTCACAGAGGGTTGTTCTGAAGATACACTCAGGAAAACACCCGAGGCATGAAGAAGAAGAAGAACGAGGAGAGTCTGGAAAGGAGGATGGGGAGCGCTCCCACCCCAGCCGCTCCAGGATGGGAAGTGCGTCCCGGGGGAAGCGGGATTCAGGCGGAGGAGGACGTCGGGTTGGGTGGGGGTTGCCAGGAGCAGCGCGATGTCCCTCCAACCCCCGGCTTCCACTCTCCAGGCAGGCGCCCAACGTGGCCAGCTGGCAAGGACTCTTTCTTACTCCAGCCTTGGCATGCAGATCCCAGGTTCAGCCCCAGATCTCTAGAGCGGAAAGGCTCTTGGGCGTGAATATGAAAGGCAGCATCTGTCAGAATAGGGCATACTGAGCCAGTACAGATGAACGTGACTATTGGTTCGCTTCCTCTGCTATCTGCCTTTTCGGGCACCTCAGAGGTGGCAGAGAGAGGCAGGGGAGAGACTCCGGCCTCTACAGAAGGCTGCACCCCTTTCCTGCATGTCCCCACCCCAACTCTTAGGACCAGAAGCAAGAGACAGCTTTGCTGAGCACGTGCCCCTTCCCAGGGAGATGCAACTCTGCACTACTGTTCCCTGAATTGCTCGCGAAGCAGCCATACTCCAGGCTCTTATTGTCACAGCCCTGCAGGATCAGAACAAGGCCCATCTAGTCCAGCTCTCAGCAGCCCAGCAGATGTCCAAGGGAAGCCCCAAGCAGACTCCAAATGCAGCCCTACTCTCCCCACTGGGGACACCCGCAACGGGTAGGCAGAGGTAGACTGCCTCTGCAGCTGGAGGTGCAACATGGTCTAACCCTCCATGAATTTGACGAATCCTTTCTTAAAGCCATCCCCGTCAGTGCCTCTGGAAGGAGGAAATTTCAGTGTCATTAGGCACTCTGTTTCTGGCCTGAATCTGCCATCATTCCGCTTTCTTAAAGAGATCCAGGTTCTGATATTATGAGGAGGAAACATCGCTCTGCACCTTTCCCACATCATGCATACTTCTATGATGTCCCCACTTTCCCCCCTCTCGCAAAGCCCCAAAGCCTCCTACACTGTAAGTCTTCCTTACAGGGGAATCATCAGAACCACCTGTGCTGCAGAGCTTCTGGCTGAAAGGCGACTCATGGAGATTTGCATTGACTGCTGCAATGCACCCCTAATGATTCAGATTGTATCATTATAGCGTCATTGTGTTGATTTGTTATTGATATATTAAAGGGGCCTGGGACTTGCCTGTCCATTCCCAACAGCAAGGGCCCCTCGCCAGTTTGCTTGCTTACTCTGAGGCCACCTCAGCTCCTGGCAGCCCACACCCCCTGGCCAGCCCCAGAGGCACCATTCTCTGGGGGAGAACAGCTGGGCAAGCCTTGGGGAGGCAGAGATGGCATCCGAGGAGGGAGGGAAGGAAAGAGGGACAGAGGCCAGTGTCTCCCGCGGCACCCCTGACCATCATTCAAAGCACCCCAGCTGCCACAGCACACTGCTTGAAAACCACTGCAGAACTGGGATGGGAAAGGTTTCTAGTCCAACTAACTGGTCTGGAGAAGAGGAAAGGCAGCCATGCTTGCTCCTTTGTCTTCTCCGAGGAGACTTCCAGCCTGACTTCTCATTTTGAGGCCCCAGGGAGAAGTGGGAAGAGGAGGAGGAGGAGGAGGAAGCATCCCCAGAAGAAGTGTGCTCCCCACCAGTAGGTGCTTCCACCCCCCACTCCTAAATCTGCTTCCAACAGATACTTGGGGGGGGGGCATCCTGCACCATCTAGTCAATTCCTGGTGTTAGGAGAATTAGAAGGTCTAGGATATAAACACATATGTCAGAGCTGCCTGAGGTCCCAGCTCACAAAGGACCAACGCCAATTCGTTGTTATATACAAAAGTCTTTATTGAAGTTCAGTTTCGATTTCAAAGCCGCGGCGCGCAGCTCTACGTCTCAAACTCTAGACCGCTGAAGCTCCGTCTGAATCTCCTCCCCCAGACACCAGTTTAAGACTCTAGCCTTGCTCCACCTCTTCCTTTGCTCTTTCCTCCTCTGGGTCCGCCTGTCCGCTGGGGTCTTGCCCTTTCTAGACTCTTCTGACGCTGAGTCCCCTGAGTCTTCCCCCTGCCTCCGGCGGGCTTTAGGACCTGGTTCCCAATCCGGGTTTTCTGCTGTCCCGCGCGCCTGTACATTCAAACTTGGCGCGCGCGCCCAGCCGGCAACCTTTCTCCTGACCGTTACACTGCTCCTGTCACTGCTTCCCCCTTTGGGGAGGCTAGCTGGACCTGACTTCCCCTCCGTTCCCTCACTCTCCGATAGAGGCGTGGTCAGCCCTGACTCATCTTCTCTCCCTGCTGGAGGAGACGCTGGCCCTGATACATGGGACTCTTCCCCCCCACTACGCTCTGGTGGGGGAGCTGGTCCTGATCTCCCGCTGCTGCTTTGGGAGTCCCCGCTGGCCCCTTCCTTCTGGTGCATCCCCCCTGGGACCCCCCTTGCCCTGGCTCTCGGCGCCCCCCTCTGGGAATCTTCTGATTCGCTGGAGAAGCTCATGGAATCTCTCGGGCCACTGTCATACTCCCCTACGCTGCCCTCAGATTCTTCCCCTTCGCTCTCCATTTCCTCTCTCCCCTGTGCCTCTGCTCCTGAGCCCCTGACAACATACATAAATACCGTAAGTAGTTGTCATCACAAAAGAATATGCAGGTAAACCCATGGACAGCCAGGTAAACCCATCAACAGGTTTCCTGCCAGACAGGAGTCTGTTGTAGGCCGCCCCTTCTGTGATGTATGTATTGTTTTTCGCTGTATCGAATCGTATCCTTTTTGCTGTATCTTTCTCATTGACTTTAAGAATGGATCTGAATGTATTTTTCCTCAAAATGCTGTACTTTTCTAAATGTATCCAAATGTATCCGAATGGGTTTTTGTATTTCCCCCCAATCTCATCGCCTAGAGAATGTTTCTTAAATGTAACAATCACTTGTTCCAAATGTATTTGATTCAAATATATTTAAGGCCCCACTTTTCACATGGTGTCCTGTTGTGTGGTCGGAAAGTACTCTTTATTGTTTGATTTGGGTTAATGTCAGAATAAAAGCAAGTTCCTTCAAAATAACACATTCCTTTTTATCTTACCAATTTCTCATATTGTAAGAAGCGGAAGAAGAAACCATAGAGAGCATTCATATTTTCCTTCTGATCAATGAAGTCAAACATTAGAATTATCCGTTTCAGAATGAGCACCTATAGGGAGAAGACAGATCTCAGTAAGCCAAAGCAAGGCCAAGACAACAAACCCCTTCTGGAATATGGTCAGCGTGTACAACATCTAGCTGAATCATCACCAGGATAACTAAGTCAGACTGGGGGAAATATCATTCTTCAGAACCAAGACATCATTACCATGCTTTCCAAGTTACCTGAAAGTCACTAGAACACTTGCAAGCACAGAGCCAAGACACAGCTGAAATAAGAGAATCCTCTGTTATTACGGAAATGGGAATCAGAGTCTTCAGTAGCCTAGTGCTTATCACTGTGCCTGCAAGACATTGAAAGACACTGCTTAACATTCTGAACATCTTCACTCTTGATAATTTCTCACAAGCTCGAAGAAGCCCCGGTTCTTGTTAAGGGAGAAGGCAGGGCAATGCAGCTCCGTTGACATACTTTGCTGCCAAGGGGAAAAAGAAGCCAAAACATGTTTTCTTTACCAAGCTTGGCACTGAGTGCGATGTTCAGCAAGTTCTGAATTTCTTCTGGTGCCAAGCCTCTCTCTTGCGCAATCTTTTCCACCGTCTCCAAAGGACTCTGCGAAGCTCCCTGCTTCCATGAGGCACTATCTTGAATTAGAAAAAGACTTCCGGGTTGGCGCCTGCGGTAATGGCGGAATTCCTCTGATCGTGAGGAATTTGCTTCGTGGAAATTAGGGTCTGGCCGCCACGGCGAAGGCGGAGACCCACTAAAAATCACAGGCGGGAGAAGCCTGTGAACGTGGGATTCGGCTGGCACCTTTTGCGCCTCCCCTACTCGCGGGGATACCCGGTTTCGGGGATCCGGAGTGACGTGGGGTGAGCGGCGCGGTGCTTCGAATTGACTCCTTCTTTCACGGAGCGAAGCCGCATTGCTGTTGCTGGAGAGCGCTGACTTTTTCCTGTGGACAATTTGATTTTAAAACAACTACCCGTGAGTAGAGCAGAGAATTGGATTTTTAAACGTCTTAATTTGGCACCGAAACGGGGAGGTTTAAAACAGGAAGTCCGCCTTCCCCTTTTGTAAATAGACTGAAGCAAAGAGGCTGCAAGCTAAAGTCTTGGAAAGTCTTCTGTAAAGGATTAAATTTCCATCGGCTAAAATCATTAAACCCCCCTTGGAAGCAGGAGAAGAGGGGGGAGGTTTTGGACTGTGTAAGCCTGCAGGAGAGAGTGAAGAAAGTCAAAATACCACCGCTCTGAACCTGGAAACGGGCTGCTAGTAAGACTGACGTTTTTGGAATGTTCATTGACTGTGAATAGAACGTTCGCTGACAGCTACTTAAATAAGAGAAATACATTGTTTCCATTGTCTCCGTCTGCGCTTAAAAAGGAGTAAAAGTAACTGAAAATTGAAACTAACTTTATCGTTTGAACTGTGTTTAAACGGATTAATACAAATAGAAACAGTTTCCCTCTAGAGGAAGCCTTTGGAACTGTTACAAGAGCTGAGCTGGGGGAATTTCCAGCTGCAAGATAAAAAGCTGTGAGATTCTGGGACTGACCTTGAACTGGTCAAGAATGTCGACAGAAGAGGCCTTAGTGGCTGCATTAAGTAAGATAAATGACTCACTGGAACAGCTTAACAAGAAGGTGGATGTGGTAACTACCAAAATTGATAATTTGGGACAAAAAGTGAACATTAATACAGATACTATACAGAAATTGATACAGGAATCTACTTTGACATGGCAAACTGCGGAGAAGGCTAGGGAGAAAGTTGTTGCCGTTGAACCTAAAGTAACACAATTGGAGAGAGAGAGAGTCCCAGCCTTACAGATGCAATTTGAGGAACATAAGTTGATGCCTTCTATGATTGAATTTAAAGAAAATCAGATTTTGAGGATCAGAGCCCTACCTGAACTGGAGAAGGAAAGTTTGATAGATTTCCTCACACAGGAATTTGCTGTTTTTTGGGATCTGGACTTGGGTCAAGAAGAGATTAAAATTGTGAGGGCCTTCAGACTTGGAAGAGGAGGGAAAGGGGAGAGGAACGAAATAAGAGACTGCTGGAACTATCAGAAGAATCTAAAAGAACAACAGTCAAGAGAAAAAATTCTGGAAGACGTCCTGAAGTGTCTTTTGGATCTTGGCTTTAACTATGGAGACTTGGTTGCCCTGTCGAGAAGGAATAAAATCATCTCTAGGTGGGAGTTTCCCTGAGATCTACTCTTCAGCCTCAAAGGAAGGAAAATAAAAATAAGATCAGTAGAAGACAAAGTAAAGTGCATGTTTAACTACGAAGAAGACTTGCAGAAGGGACTTGGGAAAGAGTTAAGAGCATCGGACAGAAGATCACCAGGTTGATGGACTATATGGAATTAGTGGAAATGACTGGCAGAATCTGAGACCAGGGAGAAGAGATGGTGGAAGAAGATTGGAAAAAGTTTAAAGACTATTTATAGAAATATTGTAAAATTAATGAGTGTTAGAAAAATGTTGGAATGAAGTTATATGGCTTTAGTAGAAATGTTATAAGGAATTAAGTACAAATAGATTATTAAAGTATTAAAGGGAAAATAAGGTTAAAATATGTTAAGACAACTATATGACAGAAAATAGAGGAAGATGGAAAGGAATTGCTGAAACAATTATTAGAAGTGGAATACAAAAAGGGAGGTGTGAGGAGGTCGCTGAAACAAGGGAATGAAAGATAAGATTTTGAAATGGTATGATGTGTTTTAAATTGTGTGTTTTATATTGTTTTTGCTTTGTTTGGTTTAGTTTGTTGTGTTAATGTTGTGTTGTGTAATGTTTATATATTGTATTGTATTGTTTTTTTCACTTCTCTTCTTTTTTCTTTTTTCTATGTAGTGTTTAAAAGCAATAAATATTATTTTAAAAAATATATATCTTGAATTAGAAAAAACTCCAAGTGTGATTCAAATCCATTCGAAAAACCGTCCTCATGCATGATGGCCTGTCCAATGGCTTGCTTTACCATCAATTGGCAAGGGAGCCCCATTGAGATGCCATGGCATTTGGAAAACTCTGGAATGCTGAACTTGCCTTTTGCTTTCTTGCTCCTTTGTTCAGTGGGTAGGTAGGTGTAGGTAGGGGCAAGTCGAAAGCTTCCTTGAAATTCCTCAGCCCCAGCCAGCATTGCCAATGGGCAGGATGATGAGACTTGTAGTTCAGCAACGTCTGGAGGGCCAGAGGTTACCCTCACCTGTTTTATCGATTAGTGTGCTAAGATCTGGGCACAAGCCCAATTCAGCTGACGGTACTTAACAAGGGCTTGCTTTACACAAAACATGAGAGCTAATACAATATTCTGCTCCAATATACAAAACAGCCCCTTCTCTAGAGAAAGCTCAAGAAAATACAGACTTCGGGGTTTGTAGATGGTTGTAAAGGTTTCCATTTCACTAGTTGGAAACAGCTTCCAGGCTAGGCAGGACCAAGGTTGATTTGTAACTGTTCCTGTCTGCCTGCTTGCCATCGTGCATATTTGTAAACCATTTCTGCCAATATATATACATCTGCAATAGTAGTTTCTGGAAGCAGACCCTGCAGTAGTGCACACTCCTTGAATTCCATATGAAGAGTGTTACGGAATGGAGGGGGGGGCATATGAACGAAGTCTTACTCCCGAGTAAGAGACGTAGAGCCTGAGGCGATAACCCTGCCACACTAGGACTCCCCTCGCCCCGTCACAACGTTGCACCAAGCACCGCACAAAAGTCCAAAACCCCGAGAAGAAAGCGCAGTTTCTGACCCCGTATCCTGATGCTATACACAATCGATGTATTTTATGAATGAACAATGTATTTGCATGAGGATGCGCTCTAGCCAATCAGATGGCGTTGAATGTAGCCCTTCAGCCAATCGCAGCAATGCCATGGCTCTGCAGAGGCAGCTCAGCTCCAGCTGTTTTGCACGCTCCACTGAGCGCTGACAAGGTGATGACAGTTCCCGCTGCGAGAACAATGGACTGAGTCAATCGAAACCTCGTTACCCTGTTAATCCAATCAAAACTAGATGCTCAAACTCATGCTGGTAGCTTCGAGAACACTGTCCAAGCATCTCGTCCTCTGCCGTCCCCTTCTCCTTGCGCCCTCCATCTTTGCCAACATCAGGGTCTTTTCCAGGGAGTCTTCTCTTCTCTTGATGTGGCCAAAGTCTTGGAGCCTCAGCTTCAGGATCTGTCCTTCCAGTGAGCACTCAGGGCTGATTTCCTTCAGAATGGATAGGTTTGATCTTCTTGCAGTCCATGGGACTCTCAAGAGTCTCCTCCAGCAGAATTCAAAAGCATCAATTCTTCGGCGAATGTGAGCGGTATTGGCTTAGGCATTGATTGGACCTGACTATATCTGACTCCTGCCCATTGTGCAGGAAGTCCCAGTAGGGGGAGTCCTGTCGATGCAAACCAACTCAAGCTCCCCCTGGTGCTCCCGTCGGGGTCATGTTAAGGCCTTAGCCCCCCAGCTGGGCTTCAGACTAGATCAACACCCCCAGATTCCTTTAACGGAATACCCTTAAGCATGGAGGGGCAGGTGATGGCCACACCTCCCCTCCCCCACACAAGGTCAAACAATGCCTAACCGCAACCCTAACAAAGTTGTGATGATTGCTACGAGGTAGGCAAAAACCAAGTGTCCAGTGCCAATTTGCCAAGTGGTAAAATTCCTACCAGGCCCCTTGGACAACCAAGGCGACCAACCGTAGTCCATAGCAAGGCCATTGCCTAACCTGCAAAATAGGGAGGGAGGGCGGGTGATTGAGGAAGCGAGCCAAAGAGGAAGTTCACTGGGGGTTGGCTGGCCGGGCTCTGACGTGGCCAGGATCCCATAGGCAACGGGGGACAGAGTCCCTGCCCCTGGTGGGGGGTGTGTGGCCACGTGGTCCACCGCAACTCCTCCCCACTGGGAAGTGGAGCGGATTTCCCGAGACATATCCTGTATTTGCATGTTACCCCAACACATTCCTCCTATGTTAACCATGTATAACCCTCCCCTTTTCTGATGGAGTGGTGATGTTTAGCGAACTGTCTGCTGGGATAAGATAGGAACTTTTAAAAGTCCTTGTCACCCCGTTCTCAGGGTTCAATTCCTCTCTGAACCTGTTGCGCGATAAACTTTGGTCTCCGCTATTTGCTCCAGTTGGTGGCTGGTCTCCTTATTTGTTCCACAGGGACCCATGGGCTCTGAGCAGCCTCCCACCTGGATTTTTCCGTAACAACAGAAACTCGACTAACCCTCTTGAGAGAAAAAAGGTGGCTTTTGCTCCTGCTGCAATGTTGTAATCTAAATAAGCACATATTCCTACAAGTGAATAGTAGCCACCTATCTGTGGGGAAAGAAAGTGGTATGCTGAGAGACATGGTTACGGTGGAGAGCAAATCTGTGTTCCACAATCTTTTTTCCCCCCAAGAATATTTATTAAAGTTTTCAATAATAATACAATAAAGATCAAGGAAAAAATTTTTAAAAAATACAAAAATAAAAATAATTAAAAACACATAAAGTTTCCATTACTTATTTTTCATTAACTTATTTCCCAGACCTCCTCATACCTCCGTTTTTTGTATTCCAATTCAAATTGTTAGTTCAGCAAATCCTTATCAATAAGTTTTAACCAATTTCTAAACCTTTTTTTCCATATTCTCTTAAAGCATTACAGCTGGAAACCACTTAATTTCCGTCCGACATCATTCTAACATTCATTAATTTTGCAATATTTCTGTAAATAGTCTTTAAATTTCCTCCAATCTTCTTCCGCCGACTCTTCTCCCTGGTCTCGGATTCTGCCAGTCATTTCTGCCAATCCCATATAATCCATCACCTTCATCTGCCATTCTTCCAGAGTGGGTAGATCCTGTGTCTTCCAGTACTTTGCAATGAGTATTCTTGCTGCTGTTGTAGCATACATAAAGAAAGTTCTATCCTTCTTTGACACCAACTGGCCGACCATGCCCAGGAGAAAGGCCTCTGGTTTCTTCTGTGTTCCACAATCCGGACATCCCGAGAGAAACCAGATGGCAGTTTTTTTTTACTGTGTCCACAGAACTCAATGAAAGCCTGGGCTTCCGGAGGCGGCGCCAGCGATGATGGCGGCTTCTCTCTGAACGGGGAGAGGAGCTCCGCGGAAATCGGGTCCTGTCGCTACAACGAAGTGGGGACCCCCAAGAAAAATCCAGAGCAGAGGGGCACTGGAGCGTGGGGCTCAGCGGACACCGTTGGCGCCCCCCCCAAACGTAACGGGGTTCAGTAATAGAGCTCTGGAGCGTGGCGGGGCTGTTGGCGCGGTGTTGTGAGCAGATTTCTACTTTCGCGGAGCGAAGCTGCTAAGCTGTCATCGGAGAGTGCTGTCCTCTTTTCCTGTGAAAATCTGGTCATCAATCAACTACCCGTGAGTAGGATTACTTAAGAAAATTGGGACTGAGGAACAAAAAAGCTTAAATTAGACACCGAACCAGGAAAGTGTAAACAGGAAGCCCACTTCCCGGACTTGTTTAAAACATCAAAGCAAAGGTATTCAAAGCTAATGCTTTGGAGAGGGATTGTTTAAATTTGGATCGGAACATCAAGAGACGACCTCCCCCCCCCCCAAGTAAAGAGAGGGGGGAAGGCAAATTGATCTTCTGTTGAACTTTTGTTTGTTGAGCTTTTAGCAACGGACTGCCAGGCTGTTAAGAAAATTGCTATACTGTTACATTGAAACTTGCACTACTGAGAGACATTGTAATTCTGCTAAGTTAAACTCTGCAAAAGAAGACGTTTTCTTTTTGGAGGATCTTCTTAGGATCTGAAACTGTTGCTAATTTTTAAGGGACGTTTTGGAAGTTGGAGAATGTTTTTCTAAACTTTAATTTTAATGTCGGATACAGAGTCCCTCTAGAGGACTATTGAGACTGTGCAACCACTGGGGGAATTTTCCATTTTTACTCCTGGCTTTGGGGACTTTCCACTGGAAGATTTAACCGTGGGACTGACATTGATTCTCAGACAGAAGTGGGATGACTGGCAGGACAAGATCAGCTAAGATAAAAGCACTACAGCCTGGCATAAGTTCTCAACACCGCAGATCATCGGTTCCTGACCTCCCAGTGACACAGGAGGGAGACTCAGATCAAAGTAGGCCCAGAGGAATGGCATCAGGAGAGGATTTTACTTCAGTGCTAAATAAAATCTATGAAAAATTGGATGGCTTAAGCAAGCAAGTTACTGACCAATCAACTAAAATTGACCAAAATACTGCCAGTTTAAATAAGTTAAGCCAGCAAGTGAATTCCAACGCACAATCTATTGGAGAACTATTGGAAACATCTGCGTCAAACTGGAAAATTGCTGAGGAGGCGAAGGAAAAAGTGGAGGCTGTACAAGAAGAAATAAAACCGATGCGCAAACTGATTGGGGAAAGTCAAGCACTACTGTCTATGATTGAGTTGAAGGAAAAACAGAATAATCTGAGGATCAGGGCAGTTCCAGAAATTGAAAAGGAGAATTTAAGTGAATATCTTACAAAGGAATTTGAAAAATTTTGGGCACTAAAAGAAGATAAGGACTTTAAAATAGTAAGTGCGTTCAGACTTGGAAAGGGAGGGAGAAAGAACAGATCGAGAGACTGTCTAATCTCCCTCAGAACGAAGGAAGAGAGAGACAAGATATTGAGTGCGCACTTCAAGAACGCTCTGGAGGTTCAAGAATCAAAAGTGGAACTTCCGGAGGCGGCGCGAAACAGCAATAGCGGCCCTCTTCGCGCTGTGAAGAGGGGCTCCGCGAAAAAGGGTCGTCCGCTACGGCAAAGCGGAGACCCATCAAGAAAAACCGCAGGCAGAGCGAGCCTGCGGCCGTGGGACTCGGCGGGCGCCTTGAGCCCCCCCAGAAGCGGAGAAGGAGCCTCGTAAGAGGCTCCGGAACGTGAAAGGGGGAGCGGCGCTGTGAGTTCATCGCTCTTTTCGTGGATGCAAAGCCGCGCTGCTGCTGCTGATGAGCGCCGACCTTTCTTCTTGAAAACATCGGAATTGGAGCAACATACCCGTGAGTAAAGGGTTTAAATCTTTAACCAAATTGGAGAAATTCGGCTGAAAACGGGAGGCGAGTAACAGGAAGTCCGCCTCCCGACTCTGCTAATTAGACCAAAGCAAGGGCTCTGAAGCGAGCTGAAGTGTTTAAAAGGGATTGTAAAAGTGGAAGAAAGAGTGCATTGATAGACTGTGTATCTTTGAGGAGAAAAGGGAAAGAATTGTGAAATTTATGGACTTTTGTCTTTTGGAACTGTCCCCCTATTTTTGAGCTAAACGGAATTAAAAGGGGTAACCCCGTCATCGGGCTGCCAGTGTATGGAAGAGAACTGTCAAACTGCTGTCAAACTGACGACATTGTAGCAGAGACTTAAACTGTTGCATGGACTGAGATATTAATGTTTAACATTGTTGCTGAGACCTCCTTTGACACCTTGTGGCTGGAGTTTAAGAAATTGGAAGCTCTGGAAACCTTCCTTTTGTGCATTGGATTTACAAAAATTTAACATGGGGAATATAGGAACTTCAATGGCAGAAAATAGTTCCTTCCTTCTTTGAAATTTTGAAATACTCCCCCTAGAGGATTGTGGAAGTATAGTGGCCTGGGAACTGAACTTTATTGAAATTCTCTGTGGTTTAATTGTTTATACTTTGGACTTGTCTTTCTCATGGGACAAAAGATCATTTGACCTTGAACAGAGGCAGGTGTGGAATGAGCGGCTCAGGGAGAACAAGAGCAGCTAAAGCTAAAGATAAAGAAAAAGAGAAAAAATCTGGGCAACTTACGCAAACAACTTTAACTCATCATCGTAGATCATCCGTCCCAACTGTGCTGACAGCACAGGAGGTGGAATTTGTACAGCCTGCTACAGAAGATATGGCAACTGGAGGATCTGAAACAGTTTTGAAACAAAATTTGGAACAACTGGCAGTTTTAAATCAAAAAGTGGACAATCAAACATCAAAAATTGACCAAGCTACATCCTCTATTGGCAGATTAACTGAACAGGTTTCGCAGCACACCCAGGTGATTGAAAAACTGCAAGGAGCTACGGCTGAAAATTACAAATTAGCTGTGGAAGCCAACCAAAAAGCAGAACAGGCGAATATAAAGGTTGATGAAGTTAAAGGGGAAGTAAGGCCTTTGAAAAGACAGGTAGGGGAACAACAAGCCTACCTGTCATTGGTTGAACTGAAAAGTAATGAAAACAATCTCAGGATAAGGGCTATCCCGGAACTGGAGAAAGACAATTTAGAGGGATTTCTGACACTTTTGTTCTCCAAATTCTGGGGAATTGAGGAAGAAAAGGACTTTAAAATTGTGACAGCCTTTAGACTGGGAAAATCTGTAAAGAAAGACAAGTCCAGAGACTGCTTAGTTATTCTGAGATCAAGAGAAGAGAGGGATAAGATATTAGGCCTACATTTCAAGAAATCTTTGGAGATAGAAGGCAAAAGGGCCGAAATTTACAGAGATATACCCAAATATCTCTTGGAACTTAGGACTACCTATATAGACCTGACTAAATTGTTGAGACACAACGGAATTCCTTATAGGTGGGAGTTTCCACAAGGACTTTCATTTACTTACAAAGGAAGGAAAATAAAAATTAAATCACCTGAAGACCAGCAGAAGTTCCTACACGACCACGAGGAGGACCTGCAAAAAGGAGCTGCAGCTTCTTGGCCTCCACCACCACCGGGACCACCTTCAAGAGTCATACCACCTGGATCTGGACCAGCACTACCTCCTCCGGGATCGGAGGGAAGCTTAGATACCCCATTGTAGGACCCGTCAATTGATTCAGGATGTCTCTGCAGCTTCTCAGTTGGAACATAAATGGCGGAAATTCCCCGGAAAAAAGAAGGAAAGTTTTTCACATTTTGAAAAAGGAACAATTGGATGTTATCTGCCTACAAGAAACACATGTGACAAGGCTCCACAGAAAAGTGCTAATTAATAAAAGACTAGGCCAAGAATTTATTTCTTCGGATAAAGTTAAGAAAAGAGGAGTGGTGATATATGCAAAGGAGAGCCTGTCACCAAAATTCTTATTTAAAGATGAACATGGCCGAATTTTGGCGATTGAAATACAGACACAAGGAGAAAAATTTTTGATATTAGGAATATATGCTCCAAATGAGGGAAAATCGGAATTTTTCAGGAAGCTGCATGAGACTATGCTGGATTACTTGGACTATAATAACATCATTATGTTGGGTGATATGAATGGGGTTGTGTCTGTAAACATGGATAAGTCACAAAGTGCCAACATATCGAAAGATGGCAGACTACCTAAAACCTTTTTTGAAATGACTGACAATATGGACTTAATTGACATATGGAGGGTTAAGAATCCTCTAGGGAAAGAAGGGACTTTCTTTTCTGAAGCTCATCTGACATGGACACGAATCGACCAAATATGGACAACTAGAGGACTGGCACCTAAGACTAGAAAAGTGGAAATCTGCCCAAAAACCTGCTCCGACCATAATGCTTTGAAAGTGGAATTGAGACTAAATACAACCGGATCCTTCAGATGGAAAATGAATGACACTATATTAAGAGATCAGGAGATTGTTAAGAAGGCCCAAAAAACTTTAAAGGACTATTTTGAGATAAATTTGAATACCACCGTGGAAAAAAGAATAATCTGGGACGCAAGTAAGGCAGTTATGAGAGGGTTTCTAATACAACAAAACACGATTAAGAAAAGGCTCTGGAATGAAAAGAAGGAGAAGATATTGGAGAAAATAAGAGAAGGAGAGAAAAAATTAAGATCTAGGCCTAAGTCGAAGGATGTGTTAAGAGAAGTGAAATTTTTCCAGGCGCAATATTCAAAATTGATAAATCAAGAGGTGGAATGGAAAATTAAACAAATGAAACAAAGATTCTTCGAATCAGCGAATAAGTGTGGGAAACTGCTAGCCTGGCAGTTGAAAAAGAGACAAAAGCTTAATACAGTTACAAATCTAGAGATTGAAGGGAGAATGGTTCAGAAACCCGAGGAAATTAGAAAGTGTTTCCAGAGATACTTCAAAGAACTCTACTCACAAGGGCCGCAAAAAGCTTCCGAGGTGGATCAATTTCTTAAAATTAATGGATTACAAAAAATACCCCCGGAAATGAGAACAAACCTGAACTGTAACATCACACAGCAAGAAATTGAAAGTGCCATTCAGAATCTTCAATTGGGCAAGTCTCCAGGCCCTGATGGTCTAACCTCCAAATATTATAAAGTTTTAAAGGATTATTTGATACAACCTTTGATGGAGGTTTGCAACCAGATTATGGAGGGAAGGAAGGCACCGGATACGTGGAAAGAAGCTTTCATCACATTGATACCTAAACTAGAAACTGAAAAGACTCAACTTAAGAATTACCGCCCCATCTCACTCCTAAACGTGGATTACAAAATTTTTGCAGATATTCTGGCAAGTAGATTTAAAAAAGTATTAAATGAAGTGATCCATAAGGACCAGGCTGGCTTTCTCCCTGGTAGGCATTTGTTTGACAACACAAGAAATATTATTGACATTTTGGAACTTCTACAAACAAATCTTAACACTAGAGCGGCCTTAATTTTTATTGATGCAGAGAAGGCCTTTGATAATATTTCTTGGATGTTCATGAAGAAAAATTTGGAAGGGATGGGAGTGGGGCGGGGGTTTGAAAATGGTATAGAAGCAATCTATACAGAACAAAAAGCTAAATTGATAGTAAACAATGTGGTGACAGAGGAGTTTAAAATTGAAAAAGGGACACGTCAGGGGTGCCCCCTATCCCCCCTATTGTTCATCTCAGTTCTGGAGGTGTTGCTAAACATGATTAGAAAGGACCGGTTGGTCCAAGGAATCGAGGTCGGAGTGAAACAATATAAATTGAAAGCATTTGCAGACGACTTGGTATTAACATTACAGGAACCAGTCTCCAGTACTAAAAGAGTGTTAGAATTAATTTCTGACTTTGGTCGGGTGGCGGGGTTTAAGTTAAATAAGCAAAAAACCAAGCTTTTAGCAAAAAATTTGACAGTCACAGAAACAGATGAGTTCTCTAAAGAAACGGAGTTGAATGTGGTTAAAAAAGTAAAATACCTAGGGGTGTACCTGACCTCCAAAAATTTGAATTTGTTTAAAGATAACTATGAGAAATGTTGGTCAGAAATCAAAAGAGATTTGGAAACATGGTCAAGATTGAAACTTTCCTTGTTAGGCCGAATAGCTGCTGTAAAGATGAATGTATTGCCGAAAATGTTATTTTTGTTTCAGGCCCTACAGATCGTGGACAAGGTGGAATGTTTTGGAAAGTGGCAGAAGGATATTTCTAAGTTTGTTTGGCAGGGCAAAAAGCCCCGAATAAAGTTTAAAATATTAACTGATGCGAAAGAAAGAGGGGGATTTGCCCTGCCAGACTTGAGGTTATATTATGAATCTGCAGCCTTCTGCTGGTTGAAAGATTGGATTTTACTGGAGAACACTGACGTCCTAGATCTGGAAGGGTTTGACAATGCGTTTGGGTGGCATGCATATTTGTGGTATGACAAGGTTAAAGTGCACAAATTGTTTAAAAATCATATTGTCAGAAGAGCAATTTTGATGGTCTGGACAAAATATAAAGACTTATTGGAGAGTAAGACTCCGAGGTGGCTCTCACCGGTGGAGGCCAAGGCACGTAAGAGACTTAACATGGAGGCCCATTGGCCTAAATACTGGGAAATAATTGAAAAAATTGGAGACAATTGGAGGTTGCTGAGCTTGGAAAAACTGAAAACTAAGGTGCGAGACTGGCTGCACTACGCGCAAATTCAGGAGGTCTTTAAAATAGATAAAAAGGTTGGATTCCAGGTGGAAAAATCGAAACTAGAGACTGAATTGTTAGAGCCAAAAAGTAAACTACTTTCGAGAATGTATAACTTGCTGCTTAAGTGGAATACACAGGACGAGACAGTCAAATCCGCCATGATAAAATGGGCGCAGGACGTGGGGCACAACATTATGTTTGTAGACTGGGAAAGGTTATGGAACACCGG
Source organism: Podarcis gaigeae (assembly GCF_964106915.1). Taxonomy (NCBI): domain Eukaryota; kingdom Metazoa; phylum Chordata; class Lepidosauria; order Squamata; family Lacertidae; genus Podarcis; species Podarcis gaigeae. The sequence goes on from NC_139695.1 coordinate 23,251,143, forward strand.
TTTGAAATTTACGGCATGCACTGCCTTGAAGGAAAATATTATGAAAATGGTATACCGGTGGTACATGACCCCAGTCAAGCTAGCTAAGATATACCATCTGTCTGACAATAAATGTTGGAAATGTAGAGAGGCGGAAGGGACATTCTTTCATCTCTGGTGGACCTGCCCGAAAGTGAAGGCCTTCTGGGAAATGATCCATAATGAACTAAAAAAGGTACTGAGATTTACTTTACCTAAGAAACCAGAGGCCTTCCTTCTGGGCATGGTAGACCAGAGAGTGCTTAAGAAGGACAGAACCTTTTTCATGTACGCTACCACAGCAGCAAGGATCCTGATTGCAAAATATTGGAAGACACAAGATTTACCCACGCTGGAGGAATGGCAATCACAGTTGATGGACTATATGGAATTGGCTGAAATGACTGGCAGAATCCGAGACTTGGGAGAAGAAACAATTGAGGAGGACTGGAAAAAGTTTAAGGACTATTTGAAAAAACACTATAAGCTGTATGAATGTTAAAAAAATGCACCTTTCAGGAAACTCTAGCTTCAGCAAATGTAAGTTAATGAAATGAAAATTAAGACACAAGAATTTAGAGGTAAAATAATGAAATAACTTTATTGTGTTTAATACAAAGCATACAAGAATTGGGTTATAGTAAAATTGAAATCAGGGAACATGATAAAATGGAAGATACAATAAGTTTTGAAATAAGTTAACAAATTGCTGATGTTTTATATGACAGAGAACGCAGGGTTTGGAGGATGTGGGGAAGTCCTTTAGATTGGATGGAAAAAGAACATGGAAATTTGTTACTCTTCTATTCTATTTTCTTATAACTATCCTTTATTCTTTTTTCTGTATTTCTTAAAATTAATAAAAATATTTAAAAAAAAAAACAAGAATCAAAAGTGGAAATTTATAAAGATATTCCTAAACTTATACTGGATCTCAGAGCTAACTACGGAGATTTAGTGGCCCTGTTGAGAAGTAACAAGATTATCTTCAGATGGGAATTCCCCCAGGGGCTTTCCTTTACTTATAGAGGGAAAAAGGTTAAAATAAGATCAGTCGAAGACAAGGAGAAATTTTTGAGTTATCACGAGGAGAACCTTCAAAAAGGACCTGTGGAAGAACTTAGAGCCTTAAGAGCTGGTTTAGCAGGTCTAGCATCGACCCCCTTGGGATTTGACAAAACAGGGAGAGAGATACCACCGCCTAAGGGAGAAGAACTTTTGGGAGCAGTAGGAGGAATATAAAAACAGCACAACATGTCTCTGCAACTATTAAGTTGGAACATTCATGGTCTAAACTCCCCAGAAAAAAGGAGGAAAGTTTTTCATCTATTAAAAAAGGAGCAATTGGACTTAATTTGCCTTCAGGAAACACATGTGATTAGGCTTCACAGGAAAGTACTGATTAATAAAAGACTAGGTCAAGAATTTATTTCATTGGACAAAGTCAAGAAGAGGGGAGTGGTTATTTATGCAAAAGAATGCTTATCACCAAAATTTGTTTTTAAAGATGAACAAGGCAGAATTTTAGCAATTGAAATCCAATCCCAAGGAATTTATGCACTGAATGAGGGGAAAGTGGAGTTTTACAAGAAACTACATGAGACATTGTTGGACTATATGGAATACAACATTATCATGATGGGAGATATGAATGGGGTGGTATCTACGAATATGGACAAGGCACAGAGAGAGTTGATTACTAAAGATGGCAGACTACCGAAAACTTTCTTTGAATTGACTGACAATATGGATTTGATCGATACTTGGAGAACTAAGAACCCCCTAGGAAGAGAGGGCACATTCTTTTCTGAGGCCAAAATGACATGGACTAGAATTGACCAAATTTGGACAACTAGAGGACTGGCACCGAAGATAAAAAAGGTAGAAATTTGCCCAAAAACCTGCTCCGACCATAACGCTGTAAAGATGGAAATGAAACTAACACCAGTCGGTTCCTTCAGATGGAGGATGAATGACACCTTACTAAGAGACCATAATGTTATTAAGAAGGCCCAAAAGACTTTGAGAGACTATTTTGAAGTAAATTTGAAAACCACGATTGAAAAAAGAGTAATCTGGGACCCAAGTAAGGTGGTTATGAGAGGGTTTTTAATTCAGCAGAATGCAATAAAAAAGAGAACTCAAAATGAGAAGAAGGATAAAATTCTGGAGAAAATAAAATAAGGTGAGACTAAACTAAGATCTAAACCCAAATCACAAGAGATTCTGAGAGAAATTAAGCTGTATCAAGTACAGTATATGAAAATGATAAATCAAGAAGTGGAATGGAAAATTAAACAGATGAGGCAAAAGACTTTTGAATCGGCCAATAAATGTGGTAAACTGCTAGCTTGGCAGTTGAAAAAGAGACAGAAATTAAATACTATCACAAATTTGGAGATAGAAGGAAGGGACGTTCAGAATCCAGCCGAGATCAGAAGGTGCTTCCAGAGATACTTCAAACAACTTTATACACAAGGGCCACAGAAAGAGACGGATATAGACCAATTTATAAGAATTAATGGACTACAAAAAATCTCTCAAGAAAAAAAGACAATGTTGAACCATCAAATTACAGAACAGGAGATTGAAGGTGCCATTCAGAATATGCAGTTGGGAAAATCTCCAGGGCCAGATGGGTTGACTGCAAAATATTACAAAATTTTGAAAGAATGGTTAGTTCAACCATTAAAGCAAGTTTGTAATGAGATTCTGGAAGGGAAGAAGGCACCTGAATCGTGGAAAGAAGCTTTTATTATACTTATACCAAAAACTGAGGCTGAAAAGACACAACTCAAGAACTACCGCCCCATATCCTTGTTGAATGTGGATTACAAAATTTTTGCTAATATTTTGGCAAATAGGCTGAAGAAGGTTTTGGTTGAGGAGATACATCGAGACCAAGCCGGCTTTCTCCCTGGCAGACATTTGTCTGATAATACAAGAAATATAATTAATATTTTGGAAAAATTACAAGTAAATATTAACACTAAAGCAGTTTTAATTTTTATAGATGCGGAGAAGGCCTTTGACAATATTTCCTGGAATTTTATGAAGAAAAATCTTCAGGGTATGGGGGTGGGCCAAGGGTTCGAAAACGGTATAAGTGCAATTTATTCAGAGCAGAAAGCTAAATTGATAGTTAATAATGTGGTGACAGAAGAATTTAAGATAGAAAAAGGAACACGACAGGGTTGTCCTATCTCCCCGTTACTTTTCATCTCAGTCCTGGAGGTTCTGCTGAACATGATTAGAAGGGACCGTTTGATAGAAGGTATTCGGGTTGGAGCTAAACAATATAAATTGAAAGCGTTTGCAGATGACTTGGTTTTAACACTACAGGAGCCAGAATCTAGTACGAAAAGGGTATTAGAACTGATACAGGAATTTGGTCATGTGGCAAGATTTAGGTTAAACAAGTTAAAAACTAAGGTACTGGAGAAGAATTTAACTCTAATTGAGAAGGAGAGGTTTCAGAAAGATACAGGGTTAACGTTGGCTAAGAAGGTAAAATACTTGGGGGTTCATCTGACTGCTAAAAATCTGAATTTATTTAAAGATAACTATGAGAAATGTTGGTTGGAGGTAAAAAAAGATCTGGAGATCTGGTCAAATTTGAAGCTTTCCTTGTTGGGTAGAATCGCGGTTATAAAAATGAATGTATTGCCAAAAATGTTGTTTTTGTTTCAAACATTACAAATTGTGGACAAGATGGATTGTTTCAAGAGGTGGCAGAAAGATATTTCTAGATTTGTCTGGCAGGGCAAAAAGCCCAGAATAAAATTTAAAATATTAACCGACGCTAAGGAAAGAGGTGGGTTTGCCCTGCCAGACCTCAAACTTTATTATGAATCAGCAGCATTCTGCTGGTTGAAAGACTGGCTGCTTCTTGAGAACACAGACATATTAGACTTAGAAGGGTTTAATAATGCATTTGGATGGAATGCATACTTGTGGTATGACAAGGTAAAAGCTCATAAAGCATTCAAAAACCATATTGTCAGGAAAGCGTTGTTTAATGTCTGGACAAGATATAAAGACCTATTGGAAAATAAGACCCCAAGGTGGTTGTCACCAATGGAGGCAAAGGCTGTGAAAAAACTCAATATGGAGGCCAGTTGGGAAATTTTAGAGCAAGAAGGAGACAAATTAAAATTGCAGAGTTACGAGAAATTAAAAGATAAAGTGCAAGACTGGTTACATTATTTTCAAATAAGAGAGACTTATAATCTGGATAAAAAAATTGGCTTCCAGGTGGAGAAATCAAAATTGGAAACGGAACTGCTAGATCCAAAAGCTAAAATATTATCAAGAATGTATAACTTGCTGTTAGAATGGAACACGCAGGATGAAATGGTTAAGTCAGCTATGATAAAATGGGCACAAGACATTGGACATAACATTATGGCGACGGACTGGGAGCAGTTGTGGACCACAGGTATGAAATTTACGGCATGTAACGCCCTAAGAGAGAATATTATGAAAATGGTATACAGGTGGTACATGACCCCAGTCAAGCTTGCAAAAATCTATCATCTGCCCGATAACAAATGTTGGAAATGTAAAGAGACTGAAGGTACTTTCTTTCACCTTTGGTGGACATGCCCAAGGATTAAGGCCTTTTGGGAAATGATATATAATGAAATGAAGAAGGTATTTAAATATACTTTTTTGAAGAAACCAGAGGCCTTTCTCCTGGGCATAGTCGGCCAATCGGTGTTAAAAGAGGATAGAACCTTTTTTATGTATGCAACAGCAGCAGCAAGAATACTTATCGCAAAGCATTGGAAGACGCAATATCTACCCACCGTGGAAGAATGGCAGATGCAAGTAATTGACTATATGGAGATGGCAGAAATGACTGGCAGAATCCGAGACCAGGGAGAAGACTTGCTGGAAAAGGACTGGAAGAAATTTAAAGACTACCTGCAGACACATTGTAAAATCCATGAATGTTAAAATGATGTGAGATATAAAATAATATGGCATTAGTGAATAAGTGATGATTATGCAATAAGGAATGTAATAGGGATGAAAATATGGAAATAAGACTTACTTAAATATCTTAACAGATAATGAGATTTGAAAGAGGATAGGGATTTGCTGAATCTGATGGTAAACAGGAACACAAGGAAGGGAGGTTTGGGGAAGCCAAGAAACAGGGTTAAGAAACTCAGAACCTTAAAGGGAAAAATGCTTATTCTTTATTTTTTATGTATTCTTTATTTTCTTTGTTTTATGTTTTGTATTGTTCTATTTCTTATATGTTCTTATGTAGTTCTCTTAAAAAAATTAATAAATATCTTATATTAAAAAAAGAACTCAATGAAAGCCTGTGGGATGTAAACACAGGAGCAGTCAATGACAACATTCCTAGAGTGTACATGTTAGAACATGGCAAGCAGGTAAACTTCCTGGGGACGGACTTCCTCCGCATGTGACCAGAGGTGTGTGTGGCCTTACCTGTGCAGGTAAATGATAAAAGCACAGGGCAGGCAGCCATCTCTCTCACTTGCCTCTTGCCTCTCTCATCTTCATCTGCCTGTCTGCCTTCTGGGATCATATTGTGAACAGAACATGAGTAAACTCTTTTATACTTTTATAAAGACTGTGTCGTGTCTTGTATTTTAAGAGGGATCAAAAGGGGGAAATTACCAGAGTAATTATTATAGGGGTTCTAGCGAACCTGTGCAGATGTTACCATTGCGAACTTAAAAGGGGGAATGTTATAAACTCTGCTGATATTTTGGGAACTTGTTAGCACAAGTTGGACTAGGATATAATCTCACAATATATCCTCTCCTGCATCCCTGAACATTCCCACAAAGCCAACCAATGGTTTTGCGGTTGCTATCCATGGACATTTTGCAACCAAGCACAGAATTCCTTGAACCTCGGAAACGCTTCTGATTTCTGCTTGAGCATGAACACATGAATGTACCTGGAAAAAGCATCAATCAATACCATGAAGTACTTTGCAAGTGGACCAACAAGGTCTGCGTGGACAGTCTGGTAGGCTTTAGATGCCCACCTGCCAGAAACCTTGCCCTATTGAACTGTGTGTCATCATGATGGCCTTGCCCGGTTGTGAGTTGTGAAGGCCGCTTCCTGCAAGGCCCTTTCCACCTGGCCTGGGGGGCAGGGCCCAGACACCAGCTCTACTAAAGAGGCTCCTGGTGAGACCAGAGGGACTTCGCTCGGCCTGACAAGAAACCCAAACTATTGGATTCTTTTGCCCCATCTTTTTGTGCCTGCTAAACAGCCGTGTCATGCTTATGATCATATTTTATTCTCTTGGGAATTCTGCTGTTTTAAATGTGCATTTTATATTTGACTTTACTAAGCAATGTTGGTTTTGGGGGGGAATGCTTAAGTTTTTTGTTTTGTTTTTGTTAACTTTGTGTTAAATATGTATTCATTCTGTAGTTGACTTCCTTTGTAATGTTTTATTTTGAAATCTTTAATATTTCAGGTTTTTGTTAACTATGTTGCTTTAACTGTATACTCTATATTTGACATTCTTCAGATTGTTTTATTTATGTTTTAATATGCTGTAAACTGCTTTGAGATTTTTCATGCCTTGAGCATGAAAATAGAAAGGCAGGATACAAACCTAATCTAATAAAGAGCACCCCTCCTCCTCCTCCTCCTGAGCCTGGGGCAGGACCGTAGCCTGAGAGAGAGAGGGTTGCACAGTTCCCCGATTATTTTGGAGGAATTCCACGCCACACATTTAAAGCTCTTACACCACTTGAAAGAGTCCAGGCTTTCCCTCAAGAATCCTGGGAACTGTAGTTTGCCAAGGGTGCTGAGAGATGTTAGATCTGTAGCAAACAGAGGTTCCCAGGATGTGTTGGGTGAATCTGTGACTCTTAGTGCAATGCTTCTTGAAATGTGTGGTTGTGACCATTGACCTCATAACAGCACTGGGGTTCGGATTGCAGTGTGTGTGTGTGTGTGTGTGTGTGTGTTGCAGAATGGTTTAATTAGCTCATTCTCCTCCTAGCACATCGACTTCATTCAACTCTGGCTGTTGAATGAATGCTTTCTTATAATCATTCTTATGTTTAAGTGGGCTTTGGTCTCCTTCCAGACAGCAGCTTGAAAGGGAAGCAGAGGAAAAATCGGATCCTCTTGAGATGGTTGAAGTTTGAAAAACGGAGACTTCCGGTTCCGGACGCTGACAGTGAGGGAGCGCAGAAAGCTCCGTCTCGGCTTTCTGTGCGTTGTAGAGGCTGGGGGAACGCGCAAAGGCTCAGCGCACCCCCGAAACTCCAAGGGGGGGACCCTTGGGGGATAAGGCTTCGGCAGCGTGGGAGTGGTTCCTTCGTTTCCTCCAGACCGTCAGGACGCGAGGGTGAAGGGACCGCGAGCGCGAACGAGGAAACACCGACTCTACAGCGCGATGCCTCGAGCTTCCGCTGGGTACGCGACGAGCTTCCTTAAAGTTTGAATGGGAGCCTCAGTGTTCGGCGGTTTTGTTTTAGCGCTTGATAAAGCGTTATTTTTGGTGAGAACTTTGATTTAAAGCTGAGGGTTACCTGGATGCTTAAGGATTATATTGCGGAGTCCACTTAGTGGAGGAGTTAAGATGGCGCAGATGAGAAGTCGTAAGAATGAGGAAGTTTTTGTTTATCAATCTGACTGAGTGAGTATGGACTGAGTTAGAACTGAGAACTCACGATAAACTCGTTGAGGGGATTGTAAAGATCTTGTTTTAGCCATAATTAACAATAAGGTCGCTAGCAGGGTTTATTTTATTACTGTTGTTTAATCAAGCTAAAACGGACCCTGCCTGCAGGGTTTTCGACGCCCACGCTCGTGTTTATGCCGCCCACCCCATTTTTGTGTTTTATACGCTACTTCCTTGAGACGTTCTGAGGCGTTCGCAGCTCTCCCCCTCTTACCCTGCCCGGGAATAAAGGCTACAAGTGGAAAGGATTGGCTGGAGGAGGCGGAAAGAGGAGCAGCAAGGGGAGAAGGAGAGAAGATTGGCGTGGAAAACTTCATGTTGCAAGGACTGTAAGGACTCTAAGGTTCGACTAAGGACGGAGGGATATAGCGGGGGCTTCCCAACTACCCTTACACGTCTCCATGGACTTTTGTGAGTGAACTATTGAACTATTGAACGGAGTCTATTGGCGAGATTACTGGAGGGCTGATTCGGACTATACAGGACAATACCCCATTTGGACTATACAGGACAATACCCCATTAAGGTCTGATCCGGGATCAATAATACTCTCCAGCACCACTACTTGGGTTTGATTTTGGCTTGAGGAGGGGAAAGTGTGTGAGAGTCCCTCAGGACCCAGGGTAAAATTAATCGGCGCTCCTCCTCTGGAATCTTTCTCAGGGACTACCTGGGGACGACCAATTTTTTTTTTTTTTTTTTTTTTTTTAAGACCAGGGGCTTGGGGAGGGGGGAGAAGTTTGTGAAACCCGTGAATCAGCTGAGGGAGAGAGTTAGTAAGGATGTGGAAGGACGGGAGAGAAGTGAAAAGAGGAGGTGGCACTCCAGGGGATAGGAAATCATCCCGCCAGGAAGAAATTAAAGACTTAGATAACTTATGGGCAAGAATAAAGGAGGAATTTAAGCAAAATGAGTTATATATGGAAAACAAACTGGGAGAAGTGCAGGAGATGATTGATAAGAAGATCGAAGGTGTGGTTGGAGAACTCTCAACCAAGATTCAAGAGTTATCTGCTAAATCCAAAATAATTGAGGAATCTAATAAAAGATTGCAGAAAGAGGTGAGAGAACAGAAAAAGGAATCAGTTAGGATGAAAGAGGAGCTAAGAGAAATAAATATATCACAAGATAAGATTTGGGACAACCTGGCCATGGCAGAAATGCGACAAAAACAGCTCCACCTCAAATTTAGGGGGGTAGCCGAGGAAAGAAATGAGGATATTAAAGGGAAAATGATTAAGGAACTATCCAGGTGGTTGGGTTTAAAAGAGGAAGAGGTGGCCCTGGCGGTAGAGAATATATTTAGACTGACAAAACCCCCACACTTAAAAGTTAATAGATTCTTGGGGGATTGCTTAGTGATCCTTAACTCATTGGAGATGAAAAATCTGATTTTAAGAACGAGCTACCATAATAAATTAAGAATTGACGGCAGGCCTATTGTTATTTACAAAGAAATACCAGTTAGGCTGTTACGTAAAAGAGAAGGGTATAAACGGCTGGTGGCAGTCTTGAAGAGGAATGGTATCCAATTTAGATGGGAATTCCCAGAGGGGATCACCTTTTTCTACAAAGATAAAAAATTTAGATTGATGGACCTACAGGAGGTGGAGAAGTTCATGAGAAGGTACGAGAAAGATCTTGGGAAGGTAGAGAACAGAAGGAGGGTTAGAGAGGTCGGAGAGGAGGAAGAGAGAGAGAGAGGCCAGGAGAGAGGGCAGGGGAAAGAGGAGAAGGGGGAGGAATCAGGAGAAGATGAAGATGAGGCCGTGGTGGGAGAAGAGGCGGCAGGAGAGGAGGAGTCTCCAGGAAACAAAGGCGCCAGCTTATAATTTGTGAGCTTGACCAGAGGGTTTTTAATAGTTAAAGGTAGATTATAGCTGATACATTAAAATTTTTGTCTTGGAATGTGAATGGGCTGAATGAAAAGGTTAAGAGGAATAAAATTGAGAAAGCTTTGAAAAATAAGAAATATGATGTGATTTGTTTTCAGGAAACCCATATTGCTAAGAAGCATAAGCATATTCTGGTGAACAAAAGATTGGGAGTAGAATTTGTTAACTCGGAGATAAATAAGAAAAAAAGGGGTGGTGATATATGTTAAAGAAAAGTGGGCCCCAGTATTAATTTGTAAAGATGATGAAGGAAGAATATTGGGAATTCAATTAAATTATCGGGGGGAAAAGATTAACGTTGTAACGGTTTATGCACCGAACACAAATAGAATGGAGTTTTTTGAGAAATTAGAACGTATCTTATTAGAATTGGAAGATCATAAATTAATTTTGTTGGGGGACATGAACGGGGTACCGGTACCAGAAATGGATAGAAGCGAAAAGAAGGGGAGGTCAGACCGAGGGAAACTTCCGAAATCTTTCAGTGATATGGTAGAGAATTTAGCATTAATTGATATATGGAGGTATAAAAACCCGAATAGTAAGCAGTTCACCCATTACTCTGAGCCCCACAAGAGCTGGGGCAGAATTGATCAGATCTGGGCATCGACCGCAATTTCGTTGAATGCAATAAAATGTGAAATTCAACCTAGGACCCTTTCAGATCACTGCCCCTTGGCCTTGGAAATAAAAAATGTAGTAAAAGGACAGTATAGGTGGAGGATGAATGATTATTTATTTGAAATTGACGAGGTAACGGAGAAGGCTAAAAGTACCCTGAAAGATTATTTTGACTTAAATTTGAACGGAGACACCCCTATAGATATAGCTTGGGACGCTGGGAAGGCGGTCCTAAGGGGCTTTTTAATACAACAAAATAGCTATAGAAGGAAACTCAGGGAACAAAAGAAAGAACAAATCCTCACCCAATTAAGAGACTGTGAGAGGAAATTAATTACAAATCCGGGAGATGAAGAGAGTATTCAAGTGTCTAAAGTACTACAGTCTCAATATTCGGCCCTATTAAATCAGGAGGTAGAACGGAAAATTAAATATACGAGGCAGAAATATTTTGAGTCGGCAAATAAGATGGGAAAATTACTAGCATGGCAGTTAAGAAAAAGGAATAAACAAAAGGTGATTAATAAGCTTACAACGGAGGATAATACGACCGAAGACCCAGATGAGATAGAAAGAAAGTTTATCCAATATTTTGAGAAGCTGTACGAAAAAGGAGAGGAAGCCAGTATTGAAATAAGAAATTATTTGGACCAAGGTGGGGGTAGATATCTAACAGAAGATGATAGTCTGCAACTTAATAAGAATATTACAATAGAGGAGGTGAAGGAGGCTATTAATAGGATGAAGCCCGGTAAGGCTCCGGGGCCGGACGGCTTGTCATCGAAGTATTATAAAACGTTAGGGGAATATCTAGCGCCGGTGCTTACGGACGTTATTAATAATATCCTTCAAGGAGGAAGGGCCCCCGATTCCTGGAAGGAGGCATTCATTACTTTAATACCAAAAACGGAAAAGGAAAAAGCAGATATAAGAAATTATAGGCCAATCTCATTGCTCAATAGTGACTATAAGATCTTCGCTGATATCATGGCTAATAGATTAAAGAAACATCTAAAGAAATACATTCATAAAGATCAAGCGGGATTTTTACCAAATAGGCAGCAGAAAGATAATGTCCGCCATATATTGAATATCATTGAATATCTAGATATGAGGACAGACATCCCTGCAGCCTTGATGTTTATTGATGCCGAGAAGGCCTTCGATAACGTTTCGTGGGAATTTTTATTACAATGTATGAAAACAGCGGGAATAGAAGGTCCCTATATGGAAGGCATCAAGGCCATATATTCAGGGCAACGGGCCAGGCTGATTATTAATAGTAATCTATCTAAGCCCTTCCCGATTATGAAGGGGACAAGACAGGGCTGTCCCCTGTCACCCCTGTTATTTATTATGGTTTTGGAGGTTATAGCAAATAAATTGAGGGAAACGTTAAATGTAAGAGGGATAAGAATTGGGCAAAAGGAATTTAAGTTAAAGGCGTACGCCGATGATCTGGTTTTGTCGATAGAGAATCCCCTGGACAGTGCTAGTTGTGCAATAGACTTGTTAGAGGATTTTGGCAAGCTGTCTGGATTTAAACTTAACAGGAAAAAAACTAAAATCTTAACAAAAAATTTGGACGCACAGGCAAAAATTAGGTTGGAGCAAAAGACAGGAATCCAGGTCGTGAATAGGGTAAAATACTTGGGAATCTGGTTATCACCGAAAAATATAAACTTAGTGGAAGATAACTATAATAAGATATGGCAGGAAATTAAGAAGGATTTAGATACTTGGCACAGGCTGAAGCTATCATGGACAGGAAGGATGGCTGCGATAAAGATGTGTGTTCTCCCGAAGTTATTGTTCCTATTTCAGAATATCCCAGTAATTAAGGGTACCACCTGCTTTAAGAGTTGGCAAAAAATCTTGGCTAAGTTTATATGGCAGGGAAAAAGAGCCAGAGTGAAGTTTAAATATCTTACGGACTCGAGAGATAGAGGCGGATTTGCAGTCCCGAATATAAAGCTTTATTATGAGGCAGTCTGCCTTTGTTGGATAAAGGAATGGGCTATTTTGAAGAATGCAGATTTGCTGGATTTAGAGGGCTTCGATATAAGATTTGGTTGGCATGCCTACTTGTGGCAGGAGAAAGGGAAGGTGCACAGGGGCTTTTCCAACCATATTATCAGAGGTCCGCTACTTGAAGTCTGGAATAGATATAAGAACGTGATTGAAAGGGGTACACCCTGGTGGCTCTCCCCGTCTGATATTGTTAAAATTAAAAAATTAAATATGACAGATGAAAGGTGGACATATGAGGATTTATTAGTTAAATCGGAAGAGGGATGGAAAATTAAGCCTTATGAGGCGTTAAAGGATAAAATTAAGGAGTGGTTACACTTTCACCAAATCAATGCATTGTGGGGAGATCACAAAAAATTAGGGATGAGTGAAAAAAAATCGAAATATCAAGTGGAAATTCTGGAAGGCAACAATAAACTCCTCTCTAAAATGTACAAACAATTACTGGAATGGGACACTAAAGGGGACGTAGTGAAAGGTGCGATGGTAAAATGGGATAGGGATCTTGGGCACAAGGTGGATTATAATAAATGGCAGATACTGTGGAAAAAGGGTGTGAAATTCACGGCTTGTGCAACCCTCCGAGAAAATTTAGAAAAAATGATATATCGCTGGTATTTGACTCCGGCTAAGTTAGGAAAGATGTACAGGAATGCTGATAATCTATGTTGGAGATGTAGGGATAAGGTGGGAACTTTTTTTCATGTTTGGTGGACTTGTGATGTGGTTAAGAGATTCTGGGGGCAAATCTATGACGAGTTGAAGAAGATCTTGAAATATAACTTTCCTAAATCCCCCGAGGTGTTCCTGTTGGGTATGATTGAGGAGGAAATAAAAAACGCAGACCAAACCTTCTTTCAATATGCCATTACAGCGGCAAGGATCTTAATTGCACAGAAGTGGAAATCTCCTGAAATACCTTCGGTCAGAGACTGGCAAGTGAAACTGTTTCAATATATAGAATTAGCAAATTTAACTCAAAGAATTAGGCACCATAATATGGCTAAAGTTAAAAGTGACTGGAACAAATTTTTAAATTATATTAAGATTAATCTGGGAATTAACAATATAGCAGTAGATATTAGTTAACACTTACGGCATTCTGAGTAATTACTATAACAACTGCAGAAATTGTATAGGATTATGTAACCCTAAGCTGAAGTGGTTGGAGGTCTAACTCATATGTATTTTTTATATTCTATGATATGTATCTTAGTTATACTGATACTACGTATCTGTATCTGTACATATTTTTGAAGGATTTCTGTTCTTTTTTAAAATTGTGATCAATAAAGATTTATAAAAAAAGAAAGAAAGAAAGAAAGAAAGGGAAGCAGAGGAAAGTTCAAATGATGACAGAAGGCAGGGGCATCCAACAACCAAGAGTTTTGGTTTGGATGTGACACTTTTATTTATTTATTTATTTTAAATAATATTTATTGAAATCTCCAAAAAAATACAAAATATAAAAGAAAAAAAAGAAAAATAAAGAAAAATAAAGAAAAAGAAAACATTTGCATTTAGGCCTTACTTTCATTAACATCTTCCCAGGACTTCCCCACCCCACTCCCTCTTGTATTCCATTTCCATCAAATTAATTCCACAAGTTCTTACCCCAAATTTTAAGCTTATTATCGTTATTATCATTGACTCAATGTTCAATTTAATTCATCTTATATAACCACTTTCCCTATATATTCCACCGTCCTTCCACTTAAAAATATTTTTTCCCCTAAGATCGACCCCTGTTCCCTTCCACGAATTCCCCTCTTTAATACACAGAACAGAATGAAATAACCAAGTAAAGAACAAAATATAATTTTACACCCTTTGGATTCCGAATTTCCCTCCCCCCTTTCCCGGTTTCGATCCCCAATATCCATCAATCTATCTGTTGTCAGCCTGGAGACCCCACATCCATGTCCAAATCTCGCTCAGCTCCACTTTGCCGTCTTTTTAGTAGTCTGTGCTGGTCCCGGGGGGAAGGTACCGTTATCGTAGTCAGAGTTCACAAGATGAGAGGCGAGGTCCGAAGCTGGGAGCCGGGCGGGAACAGGAATGCTGGAAGGTCAGGAGCAGGAGGCCGGGCAGGGAACAGGAACGCTGGAAGGTCAGGAGCAGGAGGCCGGGCAGGGAACAGGAACGCTGGAAGGTCAGGAGCAGGAGGCCGGGCAGGGAACAGGAACACTGGAAGGTCTGAAGCCAACAACAACGTTGCTCCCGCAACCTGGGACTGGGCTGACTGACCTTTATCTTATTCTAAGGCCAGGGGCGGTCCCGGCCCCCAGGAGCCCCGCCTCCCTTGGCCTTAAGGCGAGCACTCCTCCTGGGAGCAATCAGTTCTCTTCGCCTCTCTACCCTAAGCCTCTGCAGTTCAGGAGAGGCCGAAGGGTTACTGGGCCCCGGAGGAGGCTCACCTGTAGACACTGAGTCCTCAAGCACCTCTGGGGCCAGAATGGTTTCACCTGGTGCCTGCTCCTGAGGATCTGACACAGGTGCAGGCTCCTCAGAATCTAGGCCTTGCCCCAGTTCAGCCGGCCCTGGAGGCGGGGACTCCTGTGCAGGCTGGGATTCCTCTGGTTCAGCCTCTGAATCGGAATCCCAGGCCATCACATAGTCTGCCATCTTTTTAGTACTTTAGTTTCAAACACCCAGTCTTGGAAAAGCTCTATCTCAAGAAGGTCCATTTTTTCTTACATCCGGATCTCTATATTTAAGAGTAAAACGCAAATTTTGTTTCTTAGACCTTTTTAAATCTGAATGTCCCAAATACTCCCAGTTCCAGCTTTATCCAATTCTTGTTTTTCTTTTTCCTCACTTTCCTCACGTTTCTTTTCCTGTTCCACTGCAAAAACATTCTAGTTCCAAAACCTCTAGTTCCACTACAGAGGCTCTATTTATTCAGGAACAAAAACTTACGTCCAGTCCCTTCCGTTCTTCAATAGATATATCTATTGTCTCCTTTAGTGTCAAGACCTCTGTAGACAAAATAGTGTTTCATTTTTGCAGCTTTCCCAGGAGATAAAAAGTCCTGTTCAAATCCATGAGTATTTTTCCACTTACAGCGATTCTTGTAGTGTCCCAAAGCCCCCTCTAGAGGGATTATGGTAACTTTGTTTCCTTCCAGATCACACCCAAAAGTCAGACTAAGTTGTTATCCCTTGTTTTCAACAATTTATATCCAAATTGTAACGAATCTAACCGGCAAAGTCATCGTAACAAAGTTCTTTTTTTGTTCTCCAACTTTGACAGTTACTTTGACAGCTGTCAAAATCTTTATATCTCCTCACCAGGCTCTCTCCCGGATCACTCCCGGTTCCCGGGGGGGGGGGGTTGTACTTTATCTCACACGATCCACTTTTCTCCTTCAGCACTATCTTGTAATTTTCCATCGTGAAATTAATAACTTTTATCGATAAAAAACAGACCCTTCTCTCGATCTTAGTTGTCAGATCCTTGCTTTAAATCCTCTACAACAGGGGGGAGACGGACTTCCTTTTTGCACCTCCCCCGCTCGTTCCGAATTTAAAATTTTTTCCTTTTAAGTCCAATTTCCCAATTACTCACGGGTTGTTGTTTTTAGTCCAAATTTTCAATGGAAGAAGTCAGCGCTCTCCGCCAAATGGCATGCGGCTTCGCTCGGCAGGGGAAGCGGAGGACTCAGAGCACCACACCACCCCCCATCCCCCGCTCCGAAGCCTTTAAAAAGGCTCCTTCGCGGGTCGGGGGGCGCAAACGGTGCCTGCCGGGTCACCAGGTCCATGGGCATCTGCGCCCATGGTTTTTGAGGGTCCCCGCGTCGCCAGCGCGGCGGGACCCAGCCCCTGCCGAGCAGGCTCCCTCCGGAGCTCGGAGGGAGTCCGCCATTCGGCGATGGCGCCAACCCGGAAGTCCCGGATGTGACACTTTTAGACTTCCCCAAGCCATCCCGAAGCCCCCATTTCACTCGGCTCCATTTCACTCTGGTCCATCTGAGTATCTCCTTTCCACCTATGCCTCCCCTCCCACCCAAATATTCACAATTAAGAAATCAGAAAACAACCCCCACCTCTCTTTCGACAGAACTAGATGGAATGATCAGGCATAGCAACTCCTGCAGAGAGGATAAAACCAAAATGTTTCCAAGGGACACATTTATCAAACAAGATATCTGCCCATAGCTCAGTCAGTAGAGTGTGAGACTCTTCATCTCAGGGTCGTGGGTTGGAGCCCCACGTTGGGCAAAATATTCCTGCACTGCAGGGGGTGGACTAGATGACTCGTGCGGTCCCTTCCAACTCTACAATTCCATGATATCCTGTGAGGAGTCGTCTGAAGTGAAGGCACAAGACAGGAGTTGATCATCATGTGAGCTGCGCACAGGTGGGCTGAAGCGAGCTGCTGACCAGTCCTGTGGAGCCTCCTTTTATTGAGACAAAAATGCAAGCTAGGCAGATACATTTTGGGCCGTGACCTTTACACACCTTTGGTCCCGAGATCGTGGGATGGTACAAAGTTATTTTGGCACCTGTTTCCACCGTGTCATTTTCCCCTTGCACAGTGTATGACGAAGGAGACAAAAGGTCTCAGGGACAAAGGTTACAGATGGGACACCGCAGACTGCTGAGACCGCAAAAGGTCAGACAGAGGGAACGAAGTTCCAGACAGCCATGACTTTGTCTGTGAGGGGGAGTATGCTACGCACCCCAGGGTCACGCGTGCAGGCAGACTGTGGCTGCCTGCTGGTGGGGAGTGTGCTCCCTCCGGACCCCACTGCCCACTCCGCGATTATCCCTACAGTAGTCAACTCAGTTTTACTCAGAAGAGATGCATCAAAATCAACACAGCCACGTAATTTGTGCCCATCTGTGGAAAGGACTGATGTTGACTACAACCCTGATGTTTTCTGATTATTTTATAGAGCGTTTCCCTCAATACCAAAAAATGGAGGCAGAGACAATTTACTGAATTTCAAAACCACCGAAGCTTTATTGAATGAACGAATCAATTTATTACAGCCACAAACCAGAATATGGACTTATACAGAGATAGAGAACATGTAGAAGAAGAAGAAGAAGAGTTTGGATTTGATATCCCGCCTTTCACTTCCTTTTTAAGGAGTCTCAAAGCGGCTAACATTCTCCTTTCCCTCCCTCCCCCAACAAACACTCTGTGAGGTGAGTGGGGCTGAGAGACTTCAGAGAAGTGTGACTGGCCCAAGGTCACCCAGTAGCTGCATGTGGAGGAGCAGAGACGCAAACCCGGTTCCCCAGATTACGAGACTACCGCTCTTAATCACTACACCACACTGGCTCTCATATATATGTAGGTTAAAATCAAAATCTATAAGCTAGAACACAGTAAAGAATACAGATGTGAAACTATTAAAATGTGTAGTTTAAGACCTTAACCACTAATTTAAAATAGGCATGTCAATGCTTTATTATAATTAAGGCAGGTAAAATAATTATTACTCTTAATAGTATTCATTGCTATGAGGCTTCTTGAAGCAATTCAGAATACAATCAACATTAGCAGAACACTTTCCTTTACAAGGACAACTTAAAAAGCAACAATTTAAAAGCAATAAAAAAGTAATATTGCATAGGAAAGAATTCTAAAACAACAGCAATGATCACAATTAGCAACAAGACACAAAGAAACAGCAAGCAAAACTTGCCACTCCATCATCGCTGAGCCTTGAAACTTGTGTCTTCTCCCCATAATCGAAACTGACATCAAGTCTTATGTCATCTGGAAGAGAATGAAGGAGAAGAGAGATGAATTTCTGCCACATTTACTGATTCACCAAATTGACCTGCCCCCCATTCCACCCTATTTACAAGGAGGCTTCGAGGGCTGGGGTTCTATTTATGCTGATACGGAAAGAGGGGGGGTACCTTCCCTCATCCCTCCGCTGGTCACCAGAGGGTCCTAGGCGATGACCTCGACGGCACCCAGCTTTGCCCTGACCCCTCAGCCCCCACACCGTTACACAAGCACCACACTATACCCCTGGCCTCATAAATAAAGTGGTTTCCCCCTCTCTATACGGGCGAAATAAGCCCCCCTCTTTTCCTTAAGCCTCCCTCTCGCTCCATCTCTAATGTGGGTAGACCGTATCGAATTGTGTCCTCCGTTTGCGACAATGGCCGCGCTTTACCCAATCAGAACCATGCATTCGTCTTGCAGAGCTAGCTCAGTGAGCTCCTGCACGCCTCTTGACAAGCTGCTGACCTCTTGACAAGCTGCTGACGGCTCCCTGCTGGGAGAACAATGGAACTGAAACTCGTGAACTCCTAAAAGTGTCAAATCTCGCAACAATGTATCTATTTTGTTTCCGACTTCAATTATCAATATGAGAATGGACCGAAATGGACTAAAACTTCTGAAATTCGTATAAATCAACCATAGCCCCGATTTCCTTCGTTTTGGTGCCAATCGACTCAGTTTCCTCAGGACTTTATGACACCTCCTCTGCCTCCATAATCCCTCAAGCGGAGAGTCACGTACACAGGAAGACCCTAATCCGGTCAAATCACTCTGCCCAACCTTTCCTCCGGGCAATGCCAAGTGATAGACTTTACATACTTGGACTATTGTCTTCCCATCACCGGTACTCAGGAAGCGCTTATCCGCGCATATCTTCAACTCTGCATATTTCCCCCTCCCTCCTCCATATGTTAATCTGTGTAACCCAACCTCTCCTTAAAATATTCATGATGTAATCCGTGGGCGATAGCTGGCTTTCAACACGGTGATATATCACTAGCTAAACATTGCAATACACCAATATATCACAATGTCTGAAACACGATGGAGCTATGTAGAGGCATTGGCTGGCTTCACAGTTTCCCCCCACATGGTTTTTTTTGCATAGTACACACACACATCATAATTCGCAATATATTGCCAGGTCAGAAATTATGAAACCAGTCTCACTATCTAGACTTCAAGCTGATTTGAAAATATATCTATATTGACGTATTGCCCGGCCCTAGCCACAGCAAGCATCTCGAGTGGGGAAACAAAAAACAAATTGCTTGCACCCCAAATCCAAGCTCCCCCTCCCCCTATTAATATGCAGCTTGTAATCCTCCCACTCTGGATGTGCAGTTCACCCAAAAGCTTACTAAATATGCAGCTGTGGACATGGGGTTTGGCTAGAGAGCCAGTGCGGTGTAGTGGTTAAGAGCGGTAGTCTCGTAATCTGGGGAACCGGGTTCGCGTCTCCGTTCCTCCACATGCAGCTGCCGGGTGATCTTGGGCCAGTCACACTTCTCTGAAGTCTCTCAGCCCCACTCGCCTCACAGAGTGTTTGTTGGGGAGGAAGGTAAAGGAGAACGTTAGCCGCTTTGAGACTCCTTCGGGTAGTGGTAAAGCGGGATATCAAATCCAAACTTCTCTTCTTCTAACATTTTATTTAAATTGTTGGAACCTGCCCTGGGACCTTAGGGTGAAGGGCAGGAAATAAGTAAGAAAAACAGCAACAGAACATGGATGGGTCTTCATAGGTTGATGGGCTGCAGCCCCAGCCAGCATGATGAGATGATGGGGTCACATGTTCACCACCCCTTGTCTAGAGCATGTTGCAGAGGCAGTGGTAGAAACTGAGCAACAGCTGGAGCCCCAGCCCACGACTTTGTCTTGGCAATGCAGCACACAGCAGCTGGTGAACCATGCCTCCTGCATCCTTCCCATCTTCCTCTCCAGAAATGTTCAGGGTGGTTAGTTCTATCTCAAGCTACCACATTCAAGAGAAAGAGAAAGAGAAAAAAGGGGTGTTGTGTTATATATCAAAAGCAAAATTGAAGCCAAACAAATTTTCAAAGATGCAGAAGGAAGAATTATAGCTACCCAGATCAAATGGCAAGGCAAAAACTTAATAATTGTCAGGATCTATGCACCTAATGGAAATAATACTGATTTTTACAAAGCTTTGGAAGAAAAAGTATTTGAATACATGGATCAGAAAATTATAATAATGGGAGATGTCAGGACTGCCGCTAGGTCCCAGCTCACAGAGGACCAACGCCCAGTGGATGTTATATACAAAAGTCTTTATTAAAGTTCAGTTTCCATTTCCAAGCTCTGGGCGCGCAGACCCACGTCTTGACGCTAGACCGGCTAAGTCCCCTCTGACTCACCGCTCCACCCACACCAGTTTAAGATTCTAGCCCGGCTCCACCTCTTACGCTGTTCTTTCCTTCGCTGGGTCCTTCTGCCCTCTGGGGTTTCCTCCTTCCTGGACTCCTCTGACGCTGAACCTCCTGAGTCTTGCCCCTCCCTCCGGCGGGCTTTAGGACCTGGCTCCCTTCCCGGGCTCCCCGCTGTGCCGCGCTCCTGTACATTTGAACTTGGCGCGCGCGCCCAGCCGGTGACTTTCCTTCTGACCGTTTCCCCGCTTCCTGATGTGGGCGTTGCCAAACCTGACTCCTCTCCTCCCTCTGGTGGTGAGGACACTGGTCCCGACTCCTGGGACTCCCCCTCCCCACTGCGCTCTGGTGGAGAAGCTGGTCCTGATTTCCAACTGCTACTCAGGGACTCCCCGCTAGCCCCTTCCTCCTGGGGCTTCCCCCCTGGAGCCCCCCTCGCTCTGGCCACCGGCGCTCCCTTCTGTGAGTCCTCCGATTTGCTAGAGAGGCTTGTGGAATAACTCTGGCCACTGTCACTGCCTGCGCCCCCCTCGTACTCCTCCTCCTCACTCTCCATTTGCTCCCCCTCCTGTGTCTCTCCTTCTGAACCCCTGACATCCATCCCCCCCTCGAAGCCCCCCCTTCCCCCCTCCCCCTCTTCAGGTGCGGGTTCCGGGTGCTCTAGAGTTGTCGGGGTGAGTTCAGGATACAGTTCGTCCCCCGAGTCGTGCAGCCATCGTGATAAGTCCGGAAAGTCCTCCATGGGCTCGTCGACTGCGATTCCCTCCGCTTCCATCTCCTGGGCGGTGTGTTCGAAATCTGAGGCCGCCCCCAAATCACTCAAAACCCCTTCTCCCCCTGTTGCCTGAGGTGACGCCACTTCCCAGGGTCCCTCCGGCCTGTCTCTGCGCCATCCCACTTCGGGTTGGTCCTCCCACCAATAAGATCCCCCCGTGCCAAAACCTGAGAGCGATCCCTCTGGGGAGCTGCCTCCCGGAGCCGAGTCCTCCGCTGACGAGAAACCCCGGAAGGTGCTGGCCGAGAGTGTGGGTGTGAACAGACAATCATCGAAAAAGCCCGCCGGCATAGGCTTGTGCGGGAAAAGTGTATGGAATTCTTCCTTGAGCAACTGCTCCTCCAATGCGTAATCCGGCACCCACCTGTTGGCGCTGGCCGGGGTGTCCTCTGTGGCGAGAAGATATTCAATCCCGTCCTCCCCCCACCTTGAGTCTAAAATCTCTGTGGCTTCGTTGAGTGGCCCCCTTCTCGGCGACCCCCCCTTTTTGGGCGCTTCCCTGAGCGGGTCTGGCGCCGTCCCTGGTGCCTGAAACCTGTGGGGCTCTTTGTAGGGTGTGAGCACTGATCTATGAAAGACCGGGTGCATTCTGGACCCCTCCGGTAGTGTTAACCGGAAGGCCACTGGGTTGATCTGCGCCTCTACTTGGTAAGGCCCTAGCTGCTTGTGCCCGAGCTTCTTCTTGGCCAACGATCTGGCCGGAACTGCCTGGGCTGCTAACCAGACCCAGTCTCCTACCCGTATGTCTTCCCCAACCCTCCTGTGTCGGTCTGCCTGCACTTTGTAAGCCTGTTTCGCCATCTCTAACTGCCTCCTGAGCTGCTCGTGGATCTCCTGCAACTCCGCTGCCACGGCCTCTGCTCCCTGCGGCTCCCCCTCCCTCACTTTCTCTAAACCCAGGAAGGTTCTGGGATGCCGCCCATTGTTGGCGAAAAACGGTGTCACCCCCGTGGACACGTGTTTCGTGTTGTTGTAGGCAAACTCGGCTAGCGGTAGGTAGTCCACCCAGGTCGAGGGCTGCTGGTTCGCGTAGCATCTCAGGTACTGCTGCATGATGGCGTTGACTCTCTCCGCCTGTCTGTTAGTCTGCGGGTGTCGCGCCGACGCCAGGCTGACCTTGACGTTCAGGAAACCCATCAGCTTTTGCCAGAAGTTGGAAATGAACTGGCGCCCCCTGTCGGACAGGATGGACGGTGGTAGGCCGTGCACCTTGAACACGTGGTCTATAAACAGCTTGGCGGTCTGCTCGGCTGTGGCCACCTTCGCGCAAGGAATGAAGTGGGTCATCTTGGTGAACAAGTCTACTACCACGAGTACTGCCGTCTTGCCTCTCGAGCTGGGCAGATCCGTGACAAAGTCCAGGGCCACCCTCTCCCACGGTTCGAACGGTGTCTGTAGCGGTTCCAACAGGCCCGCCGGCGGCTGGTGTACTGGTTTGGCCCTTTGGCAGGTGTCGCACCTCTTGACGTATTCCGCGACATCCCCCCTCATCTTGGGCCACCAAAAGTCTCTGGCTACTAGGTCCACCGTCTTCTCCTTGCCGAAGTGTCCCGCGCTGGGCGCGTCGTGCAGCTGTTGCAGGACCCTCGCGCGGAGGTTGTCTCCCGGCACGTAGAGGGCTCCTTTGCGGATGAGCAGGCCGTCGCGTATTTGGAAGTCGTCGTCCCTCGCCGTGCCGCTACGCACCTCCTCCATCTTGGCTCGCACGAATGAGTCCGTCTGCAGCGCGCGACGCACCGCGTCCAGGTCCACCGTGGCTGACGCGCATGCCCACACCTTTGGTGCGAAAATATGCTTGGCCGCCGCCGGCGCCTCTTCTTCAAGATACTGCGGTTTCCTGGACAGCGCGTCCGCCATGATGTTGTTGTTTCCAGGGATGTATTCTATTCTGAAGTCGAAATCTGCAAAGAACTCCGCCCAGCGGATGTGTCTCTGGTTCAGGAACCTCGCCGTGCGCCAGTACTCCAAGTTCTTATGGTCTGTACGGACCTGCACCGTGTGTTTGGCCCCGACGAGGAAATGCCGCCACGCCTTGAAGGCTGCATGTATGGCCAGTAACTCCCTGTCCCAGATGGTGTAGTTCTGCTCTGACTTGCTGAGTTTCCTGGAGTAGAAAGCGCACGGCCTCCAGTCCCCCTGGTGGTCTTGCTGCAACAGGACGGCCCCCACGGCCCTGTCTGACGCGTCCGTCTCCACTCTCATGGGCCTGCTGGGGTTCACGTGTAGCAGGTGTTCCTCGGACGCGAAGAGGTGCTTGAGCGTCTGAAAGGACTGCTCTGCCTGCTCCGTCCAGATGAACTTCTTCTTCTTGGAACTGAGGGTGTCAGTGATGGCCGCTGTCTGCATGGCGAAACCTTTGATGAACTTGCGATAAAAGTTGGCAAAGCTGACAAATCTCTGGACTTCCTTTCGATTGCGTGGGCTCTTCCAGTCCAGTACTGCCCGTACCTTGGTACTGTCCATGGCGAGTCCCTTGTCGGACAGTTTGTAGCCCAGGAAATCCACCTCCGTCTTGTCGAACTGGCACTTCTCCAGCTTGGCGTAAAGCCGGTGCTCCCGCAGCCGCTGCAGGACTTCCCTGACATCTCTCTCGTGAGCCTCCGGCGACTCCGAGAAGATGAGGATGTCGTCCAGGAAGCAGACGCACTTCTTGTAGAGAAGGCCCGCCAAGACATGATGCATGAATGCTTGAAAACAGTGGGAGCCATTTTGTAATCCAAAAGGCATAACTCTATATTCATAGGTGCCCAGCGGCGTAAACATGGCCGTTTTCCACTCGTCACCTTCCCTCACGCGAATGAGATTGTACGCTCCGCGCAGATCCAACTTGGTAAAGATGCGACCCTTCCTCACCGTCGCCAGCAGGTCATCGATCTTGGGCATAGGGAAGGCTGAGGGCTTGGTTTTCGCATTTAAGACACGGTAATCAACTACAAGCCTCTTTTGGGGCGTGTCCCGCTTCTTTACAAAGAATACAGGGCTGCCCCCCACCGCCTTGGACTCTCGGATGAATCCCCGCTTCAAGTTGTGATCTATGAACTCCCTGAGCTCCTGCAATTCATCCTCAGACATGGAATACAGCTTCCCCGTCGGGAGCGTCGCCCCCGGCAGGAGGTCAATCTTGCAGTCGTAGGGTCTGTGGGGAGGCAGCTTGTCCGCTTCTTTCTCGCAGAAGACCTCCAAAAACTCTTTGTACTTGTTAGGTACCGCTTGCAACATGCCCAAGTTCAGCTGTGGTCCATCCTCGTGCCCCTCATCGTCCAAGTCAGCCAGGATGCAGTGTTCTGCGCAGTAGGAGGAGCCGAAGGTCAGTTGCCGCTGGTACCAAGCTAATGCCGGGCTGTGCCTATCCAGCCAACTCATTCCCAACACTATGGGCGTGTCTGACAGGCGGGTGACGTTGAAGCTGATGACTTCGCGGTGATTACCAATGCGCATCACCATTGGCGGCGTCTGCTGTAGCACTTGCCCCCCCAGTAGCTCCCTGCCGTCCACCGTGACGACGTTCAGAGGTACCGTCGCTGGCAGAAGGGCTATGCCATGTTGCTGGATGAAGTCCATGCCTATAAAATCTGCATTGCTCCCAGAGTCAATCGTAATGGGGATTTCCACAGTGAGCCCATTGGGAAGTTGAAGGGATGCGGTGAGCTGCACTACTGGTTTGGGTGGGAGGGGGTCTGTGGGCTGTAACATTACTGGGGATTGCTTCACTGACTTGCCTGGCTGGCCCCCAGTGGCTCCATTTCCAGCCAGACAGTGGAGTTTCCCTGCTGTGATTCACTCTGCTGAACTGCTTCTGTTACTGTCGCTGCGGCTGCAGTGTGCTTGTGAAACCGCTGGGGACACTCTTTCGCCATGTGCTGAGCACTGTCGCAGATGTAGCACTTCCTGGTCCCTCTAGGAGGCTTCATTTTGACTGCTCCCGGCGTTAGAGCTCCGGCTGTGGACTGAGCCTTAGCACCACCTATCTCCATCGGCTCCTCTCCTCCTCCCAGCGGAGGCATGGATCGAGCGCGCGCCGCTTCCTTGGGAAAGGGGGGTGGTGCTTTCGTTGGCGTGCGGCCCCAATGCCCTTCCTCCTTGTCCCAAGGGCGTCCTTCCAGCCTACCCCCAATGGTGAGTGCCCTCTCCACAATGTCCTTGGTGGTTTGGGGTCTCTCCCCCCTTGCAATTTCGTCTTTCACAGCTCCGTTCAGCCCCTCCCAGAACAGATCTCTGACGGCAGACGATTCTCTCTCCCAGCCCAATACATTCACCAATGCGAAAAAACGTGAATGATATTGCCTTACAGTGGCTCTACCTTGTCTTAGTCCGTGAATCTGTTTCCTAGCGATATCCACATCAATCTCAGACAAAAAACACGCATCCATCACTTTAAGGAAGGCACCCGCATTTTGGAGGGCTGGATCCTTATCTCTCCAGAGATTGCGCAGCCACGTTTTCGCCTCTCCCCGTAAATGCGAAACAATAAATCCCACTCTTTCTTCCTCATTTTTAAAGTCCTTGTCAAGCAGCTGCAGTGCATATAGTACATCTGCTCTGAAGTTAGGATACTCCTGCAGGTCCCCATTGAAGTGAGACACAAGGCTCCCTCCTCTGTTCCCCAGCCCAATCCCTTCTGGTCTGGTGGCCGGTAGCCTCTGTGTAGTTAGCACTTCTAACCTGGCTCGCAGATCCTGGCAGGTAACAGCTGCTTCCTGCTCCTTCTTTCTGGACGCCGCAATTTCTGCAGTTTAAGATTCTAGCCCGGCTCCACCTCTTACGCTGTTCTTTCCTTCGCTGGGTCCTTCTGCCCTCTGGGGTTTCCTCCTTCCTGGACTCCTCTGACGCTGAACCTCCTGAGTCTTGCCCCTCCCTCCGGCGGGCTTTAGGACCTGGCTCCCTTCCCGGGCTCCCCGCTGTCCCGTGCTCCTGTACATTTGAACTTGGTGCGCGCGCCCAGCCGGTGACTTTCCTTCTGACCGTTTCCCCGCTTCCTGATGTGGGCGTTGCCAAACCTGACTCCTCTCCTCCCTCTGGTGGTGAGGACACTGGTCCCGACTCCTGGGACTCCCCCTCCCCACTGCGCTCTGGTGGAGAAGCTGGTCCTGATTTCCAACTGCTGCTCAGGGACTCCCCGCTAGCCCCTTCCTCCTGGGGCTTCCCCCCTGGAGCCCCCCTCGCTCTGGCCACCGGCGCTCCCTTCTGCGAGTCCTCCGATTCGCTAGAGAGGCTTGTGGAATAACTCTGGCCACTGTCACTGCCTGCGCCCCCCTCGTACTCCTCCTCCTCACTCTCCATTTGCTCCCCCTCCTGTGTCTCTCCTTCTGAACCCCTGACAGGAGATATGAATGGGGTGGTATCATTGGAAATGGACAGATTAAGACAAGGACTAAATAAAGAAGGGAAACTACCTAAGACTTTTTTTTTCGATGACTAAGAACTGCAACTTGGTTGACATCCAGAGACTTAGACACCCATTAGAGAAGCAATTTATTTATTACTCAGAACTGAATCAGTCAATGTCAAGAATCGATCAAATTCGGGTCTCAAATGAACTGACTCCAAGAATCCAACAAGTAGAAATACAACCTAAAGTAATTTCAGACCATAACCCAATAAAATTAGAAATAAAAGGTTACGAAGAAAGATCGTTTAGATGGAGAATCAACGATTATCTGTTGGAGGATCAGAACATCATAGACAAAGCACAAAAGAAATTGTCAGAATATTTTATAGATAACATCAACAAAGGAACAAAGATGAATATTGTATGGGACGCAAGTAAAGCAGTTATGAGAGGATTTTTTTATACAACAGAATTCATTGAAGAACAAGTACAGGGGAAAAGGGAAAAAGGAAATCCTGAAGCAGATTATGGACAACGAGCAGAAACTAATCAAAAAGCCAAATAATGCGAAAATCAAAGAAGAAATTAAGACTTTACAAACCCAATTTGCAATGATGATAAACCAAGAAGTTGAATGGAATATAAAGAGACTTCGACAGAGAAACTTTGAGTTCGCCAACTAATAAAACTACTTGCTTGGCAAATTAAAAAAAGAAAAGAACAGAACACGATTGTCAGAGCTGCCCCAAGGTCCCAGCTCACAGAGGACCAACGCCAGATCGTCGTTATATACAAAAGTCTTTATTGAAGTTCAGTTTCCATTTCAAAGCCGTAGCGCGCAGCTCTACGTCTTAAACCCTAGACCGCCGAAGCTCCGTCTGAATCTCCTCCCCCCAGACACCAGTTTAAGACTCTAGCCTTGCTCCACCTCTTCCTTAGCTCCTTCCTCCTCTGGGCCCTCCTGCCCGCTGGGGTCTCACCCTTTCTGGACTCTTCTGACGCCGAGTCCCTGGATTCACTCCCCACCTTCCGGCGGGCTTTAGGACCTGGTTCCCTATCTGGGCTACCTGCTGTGCCGCTCGCCTGTACATTTGAACTTGGCTCGCGCGCCCAGTTGGCAACCTTCCTTTTGACCGTTCCCTCGCTCCCCGATGGAGGCGTGGTCAGCCCTAACTCATCTTCTCTCCCTCCTGGAGGAGACGCTGGCCCTGATACCTGGGATTCTTCCCCCCCACTACGCTCTGGTGGGGAAGCTGGTCCTGATCTCCAGCCGCTGCTCTTGGAGTCACCGCTGGCCCCTTGCTCCTGGCGCATCCCCCCTGGGACCCCCCTTGCCCTGGCCATCGGCGCCCCCTTCTGTGAATCTTCCGATTCGCTGGAGAGGCTCATGGAATCTCTCGGGCCACTGTCGTCTTCTCCTATGCTGCCCTCAGATTCTTCCCCTTCGCTCTCCATTTCCTGTGCTTCTGCTCCTGAGCCCCTGACATCCACCCCCCCCTCGAAGCCCCCCCTTCCCCCCTCTCCCTCTTCTGGTGTGGGTTCCGGGTGCTCCAGTGTTGTGGGGGTGAGTGCAGGATACAGTTCATCCCCCCTGGTGTGCAGCCAGCTGGCTGGATCCTGCCAGGCCGTGACGGGCTCGTCAACATCAATCTCCTCTGCTTCCATTTCTCTGCAGGTGTGCTCGAACCCAGGATCCTCCCCCAACACGTCCATGTCCGTCTCTCCCCCTGTTGCCTCGTGTGACGTTGCGTGCAAGGGCCCTCCCGGCAGTTCCCTGCTCCACCCCACCTCTGGTTGATTGTCCCACCAATAAGAGCAGTCTGTGCCAAACCCTGAGATTGATCCCTCTGGGGAGGTAGTCTCTGGCGCCGTTTCCTCAGCTGATGAGAACCCCTGGAACGTGCTGGCTGAGAGTGTGGGTGTGAAAAGATATTCATCGAAATAATCTGCCGGCATGGATCTGTGTGGGAAGAGTGCATGAAACTCGTCTTTGAGGTAGTGCTCCTCCACCGCATAGTAAGGAACCCACCTGTTGTCGCTTGCCGGGGTACCTTCCCTGGCTAGTAGATATTCAACCCCCTCTTCCCCCATCTCGAGTCTAAAATCTCTGTGACCTCGTTGAGTGGCTCTGCTCTCGGTGACCCCCCCTTCGTGGGCGCCTCGCTGAGTGGGTCCGGTGCGTTCCCTGGCGCCTGAAACCTGTGGGGTGCCTTGTAGGGTGTGAGCACTGATCTATGAAAGACCGGATGCATTCTGGAACTCTCCGGGAGTGTCAACCAGAAGGCTACTGGATTGATCTGTGCCTCGACTCGATAAGGCCCTAGCTGCTTGTGTCCGAGCTTCTTCTTAGGTAACGATCTGGCCGGCACTGCCTGGGCTGCTAACCAGACCCAGTCCCCCACCTGGATGTCTTCCCCAACTCTCCTGTGTTTGTCTGCCTGCATTTTGTAGGCGTGTTTTGCTAGCTCCAACTGCCGTCGGAGTTGCTCGTGGACCTCCTGTAGCTCCGCTGCCAAGGCCTCTGCTCCCTGTGGCTCCCCTTCCCCCACTCTTTCTAATCCCGGGAAGGTTCTGGGATGCCGCCCATTATTGGCGAAGAACGGTGTCACCCCCGTGGACACGTGCTTCGTGTTGTTGTAGGCAAACTCGGCCAGCGGTAGGTAGTCCACCCAGGTCGAGGGCTGTTGATTCGCGTAGCATCTCAGGTACTGCTGCATGATGGCGTTGACCCTCTCCACTTGTCCGTTGGTCTGCGGGTGTCGTGCCGACGCTAAGTTGATCTTGATGTTCAGGATGCCCAGCAGCTTCTGCCAGAAGTTCGAGATGAACTGGCGACCCCGGTCGGACAGGATGGACCGCGGTAAGCCGTGCACTTTGAATACGTGGTCTATGAACAGTTTGGCGGTCTGCTCCGCCGTGGCCACCTTCGCGCAAGGAATGAAGTGCGCCATCTTGGTGAACATGTCTACAACCACGAGTACCGCCGTTTTGCCCCGCGAGCTGGGCAGATCTGTGACAAAGTCCAGGGCCACTCTCTCCCACGGTTCGAGCGGCGTCTGTAGCGGTTCCAGCAGTCCTGCCGGCAGCCTGTGTACTGGCTTGGCCCTTTGGCATGTGTCACACCTAGTAACGTACTCTGCGACTTCTCCCCTCATCTTGGGCCACCAAAAATCTCTGGCTACTACTTCCGCCGTCTTGTCCTTGCCGAAGTGCCCGGCGCTGGGCGCGTCGTGTAACTGCTGCAGTACTTTCGCGTGGAGTTCGTCTCCCGGCACGTAGAGGGCCCCTTTGCGGCTGAGCAGTCCGTCGCGTATCTGAAACTCGTCGTCCTTCGCTGTGCCTCTTCGCACCTCCTCCATCTTGGATTGTGCGAAGGAATCCTCCTGCAGCGCGCGACGTACCACGTCCAGGTCCACGGTGGGTGAAGCGCATGCCCACGCTTTCGGTGCGAAAATGTGTTTGGCCGCCACCGGTGCCGCTTCCTCGAGATACTGCGGCTTCCTGGATAGCGCATCCGCCATGACGTTGTTGTCTCCCGGGATGTATTCTATCCTGAACTCGAAATCCGCAAAGAACTCCGCCCAGCGGATGTGTCTCTGGTTCAGGAACTGCGCTGTGCGCCAGTACTCCAGGTTCTTATGGTCCGTGCGGACCTGCACTGTGTGTTTGGCTCCGATGAGGAAGTGCCGCCACGCCTTGAAGGCTACATGAATGGCCAGCAACTCCCTGTCCCAGATGGTGTAGTTCTGCTCCGACTTGCTGAGTTTCCTGGAGTAGAAAGCACACGGCCTCCAGTCCCCTTGCTGATCTTGCTGCAACAGGACCGCCCCCACGGCTCTGTCCTAGGCGTCCGTTTCAACCCTCATTGGTCGGCTGGGGTTGACGTGTAGCAGCTGTTCTTCGGACGCGAAGAGACGCTTGAGTCTCTGAAAGGACTGCTCCGCTTGGTCCGTCCAGACGAATTTCTTCTTCTTGGAGCTGAGGGTGTCCGTGATGGCCGCCGTCTGCATCGCGAACCCCTTGATGAACTTGCGATAAAAGTTGGCGAAGCCTACGAACCTCTGGACCTCCTTCCGATTGCGCGGGCTCTTCCAGTCCAACACTGAGCGGACCTTGGTGCTGTCCATGGCGAGTCCCTTGTCGGACAGCTTGTAGCCCAGGAAATCCACCTCCGTCATGTCGAACTGGCACTTCTCCAGTTTGGCGTAAAGTCTGTGCTCCCGTAGTCTCTGCAGGATCTCCTTGACGTCCTTCTCGTGAGCCTCCTGCGATTCCGAGAAGATCAGAATGTCGTCCAGGAAGCAGACGCACTTCTTGTAGAGAAGACCCGCTAACACGTGGTGCATGAAGGCTTGGAAACAGTGGGAGCCATTTTGCAAGCCAAACGGCATAACTCTGTATTCATAGGTGCCCAACGGTGTAAACATGGCTGTTTTCCACTCATCGCCCTCCCTCATGCGTATAAGGTTGTACGCCCCTCGCAGATCCAACTTGGTGAAGATGCGACCCTTCCTCACCGTCGCCAGCAGGTCGTCGATCTTGGGCATGGGGAATGCCGTGGGCTTCGTCCTCGAATTTATGACCCGGTAATCAACTACAAGCCTCTTTTGGGGCGTGTCTTTTTTCTTCACAAAAAACACTGGACTGCCCCCCACTGCTTTGGATTCTTGGATGAATCCCCGCTTCAAGTTGTGATCTATGAACTCCCTGAGCTCTTGCAGTTCGTCTTCAGACATGGAATACAGTTTTCCAGTCGGCAGCGTCGCCCCCGGCAGGAGGTCAATCTTGCAGTCGTAGGGCCTGTGGGGAGGCAGCTTGTCCGCTTCCTTCTCGCAGAAGACCTCCAAAAACGCCTTGTACTTGTCGGGCACCGCTTGCAGCATGCCCAAGTGTAGCTGTGGTTCATTCTCTCGCCCCTCATCTTCCTGGCTAGTCAGGATGCAGCGTTCTGCGCAGTAGGAGGAGCAGAAGGTCAATTGACGCTGGTACCATGCTAATGCCGGGCTGTGCCTGTCCAGCCAACTCATGCCCAATACTATGGGCGTGTCCGACAGGTGGGTGACATTGAAGCTGATGACTTCGCGGTGATTTCCAATTTGCATCACCATTGGCGGTGTTTGCTGTACCACCTGTCCTCCCAGTAGCTCTCTGCCATCGACTGTGACGACGTTCAGGGGCATTGTGGCTGGTAAGAGTGCTATGCGATGTTGTCAATGGTAATAGGGACTTCCATGGTGCGTCCCTTGGGGAGCTGGAGCGATGCGGTGAGTTGCACCACTGGTTTGGGCGGGAGGGGGTCTGTGGGCTGTAAAATCCCTGGGGACTGCTTCACTGACTCCCCTGGCTGGGCCCCAGTGCCTTTGTCTCCAGCCAGACTCCGTCGTTTCCCTGCAGCTGTTCCCCCTGCTGAGCTGCTCCTTTTACTGTTGCTGAGGCTGCAGTGTGCTTGTGGAGCCTCTGGGGACACTCTTTCGCCATGTGCTGAGCACTGTCGCAGATGTAACACTTCCTGCTCCCTCTAGGAGGCTTCGCCTTGACTGCTCCTGGTGTTTGGGCTCTGGTTGCTGTCTGAGCCCTGGCACCACCTATCTCCATCGGCTCTTCTCCCCCTCCCAGTGGAGGCGTGGACTGGGCGCACGCTGTCTCTCTGGGAAAGAAAGGAGGTGATCTGACTGGTGTGCGTCCCCAACGTCCTTCATCCTTGCTCCAAGGGCGTTCTTCCAGACGCACCCCAATCGCCAGCGCTCTTTGGACGACTTCCTTAGTGCTCTGGGGTCTCTCCCCCCTCGCAATTTCATCTTTCACAGCTCCATTCAGCCCCTCCCAGAACAGGTCTCGGACGGCAGCTGAGTCCTTTTCCCATCCCAGCGCATTAACCAACGCAAAAAAGCGGGAGTGATATTGTCTCACAGTGGCTTTGCCCTGTTTCAGTCCATGCATTTCCCTCCTGGCAACGTCCACATCCACTGCAGATTGAAAACAAGCGTCCATAGCCTTAATAAAGGCATCAGAGTTTTGGAGGGCGAGATCATTGTCGCGCCAAAGATTGTGCAGCCACGCTTTAGCTTCCCCATGCAGATGAGTTAGTATGAAGCCTACTTTCTCCTCCTCATCTCTAAAGTCTTTCTGAAGCAACTTGAGCGCAAACACTACGTCTGCTCTGAAGTTAGGATACTGCTGCAGGCTCCCATCGAAATGAGACACGAGGCTGCCCCCCCTCTTTCCGAGGCCAATCCCCTCCAGCTTGGCACCTGGCCGCCCCTCCTTGCTCAAAATTTCCAACCTGGTTTGCAGATCCTGGCAGAACGCGGCTGCTTCCTCCTCTCTCTTTCTGTATGCTGCTACTTCCATGAAAAGCCTCGTGACTGCTTCTTGCAGGGCTGTCATTTTCTCCTCTGTACCCATCCTTCCCGATCTTCGTGAGCTCGCAAAACACCAAGCTTTGCCCCTCGCTGCGTCAACTCATGCTGCGAAGGTTTTTTGGGGGGACGGAGCTTACTGT
The DNA here is from genome assembly GCF_964106915.1 of Podarcis gaigeae. Lineage (NCBI taxonomy): Eukaryota > Metazoa > Chordata > Lepidosauria > Squamata > Lacertidae > Podarcis > Podarcis gaigeae. The sequence goes on from NC_139695.1 coordinate 23,284,142, forward strand.
CAGAGCTGCCCCAAGGTCCCAGCTCACAGAGGACCGACGCCAGATCGTCGTTATATACAAAAGTCTTTATTGAAGTTCAGTTTCCATTTCAAAGCCGTAGCGCGCAGCTCTACGTCTTAAACCCTAGACCGCCGAAGCTCCGTCTGAATCTCCTCCCCCCAGACACCAGTTTAAGACTCTAGCCTTGCTCCACCTCTTCCTTAGCTCCTTCCTCCTCTGGGCCCTCCTGCCCGCTGGGGTCTCACCCTTTCTGGACTCTTCTGACGCTGAGTCCCCGGATTCACTCCCCACCTTCCGGCGGGCTTTAGGACCTGGTTCCCTATCCGGGCTACCTGCTGTGCCGCTCGCCTGTACATTTGAACTTGGCGTGCACGCCCAGTCGGCAACCTTCCTTTTGACCGTTCCCTCGCTCCCCGATGGAGGCGTGGTCAGCCCTAACTCATCTTCTCTCCCTCCTGGAGGAGACGCTGGCCCTGATAACTGGGATTCTTCCCCCCCACTACGCTCTGGTGGGGAAGCTGGTCCTGATCTCCAGCCGCTGCTCTGGGAGTCACCGCTGGCCCCTTGCTCCTGGAGCATCCCCCCTGGGACCCCCCTTGCCCTGGCCATCGGCTCCCCCTTCTGTGAATCTTCCGATTCGCTGGAGAGGCTCATGGAATCTCTCGGGCCACTGTCGTCTTCTCCTATGCTGCCCTCAGATTCTTCCCCTTCGCTCTCCATTTCCTGTGCTTCTGCTCCTGAGCCCCTGACAACGATCAACAAAATTATTGTAGATGGCAAAGAGATTGTCAAACCGAAAGAAATTAGGAAAGGATTCTTGGACTTTTATAGGCAATTATATAAAAATAAAGAGAGAAATAATTTGAAGAAAATAGAAAAAAATTTAAAAGACAAAAAGGTGCAGAAGATCCCGACAGAACAAAAAGACCAGCTGAATACCCCAATAGAAGTGGAAGAGATCAAAGAGACGATAAAAGAATTGAAGAGAGGCAAAGCCCTAGGCCCAGATGGATTTACTTCAGGATACTATAAAGAGATGAGAGATGTCTTGCTATTTCCATTGAAAGAAGTTATGAGTAACATCTTAAAAGTAAGAGAAATCCCAGAAACGTGGAAGGAAGCAATTATTACTCTGATTCCAAAACAAGATGCAGATTTGACACAAGTTAAAAACTATAGGCCTATTTCTTTATTGAATACGGACTACAAAATATTTGCAGGAATTCTGGCAAAGAGACTGAAAAAGATTTTGATAAATATTATCCACAGAGATCAAGCAGGGTTCTTGCCAGGCAGACAAATGAAAGATAATGTAAGGAATATAATCAACATTTTAGAATATTTGACTGCCAAGCAATATTGATGTTTGTGGATGCTGAAAAAGCCCTTGATAATATTACATGGGATTTTATGCTGAAAAATTTAGAGTATATGGAAGTGGGAAAAGATTTTTTTAATGGAATCAAGGCAATATACACAGAACAGAAAGCAAAACTGATAGTTAATAATGTGGTTACAGAAGATATAAAAATATCTAAAGGAACAAGGCAGGGCTGTCCGCTCTCGCCACTGCTATTTATAATGGTCCTGGAGGTTTTGTTAAATATGATTAGACAAAACAATTTAATTAAAGGGGTGACAGTGGGTCGAAACGAGTATAAAGTAAAAGCCTTTGCCGACTATCTGGTTATAACGATGGAAGAACCAGGGGAGAGTGTTAAAGAAGTGCTAGAGGAGATTGAACAATTTGGAAAAGTGGCCGGTTTTAGGTTAAATAAGAAAAAAACTAAAATAATGGTGAAAAACATGGAGCCTAATAAGATAGAAATAATGCAACAACAGACAGAGATAGAAGTGGTAAAGAAAGTAAAATATTTAGGAATTTGGTCAACCCCTAAAAATATTGACCTGTTCCAAAATAACTATGTTCAGATGTGGAAAGGAATTAAGAACGATCTAGAGGTGTGGGGTAGAATGAAACTGTCCTTTTGGGGCAGAATATCTACGATAAAAATGAATGTGCTTCCAAGGATGTTATTTTTATTTCAGACTATTCCTGTTATTAAAGGGGTAGGGATATTTAAGGATTGGCAAAGAATGATTTCAAGGTATATCTGGCAGGGCAAAAAGCCAAGAATAAAATATAAATTACTAACAGATGTGAAGGAGAGAGGAGGCTTCGCCCTGCCAGATATGAAATTATATTATGAGGCAGCGTGTCTTTGCTGGTTAAAGGAATGGATAAAATTAGATAACAAGGAATTATTGGATTTGGAAGGCTTTGATAACAGATTTGGGTGGCACGCTTACCTATGGTGCGATAAGAAGAAAGTTCACAAAGGATTTGGGAACCACATCTTCAGGGGTTCATTAATAGAAGTATGGGACAGATACAAAAACCTTTTGGAGCCAAGAGTTCCACATTGGTTATCTCCATTAGAGGTTATAAGTGTTAAGAAAATAAATATGAGAGGGAAATGGGCCACATACGGAGAATTAACAACTAAAGAAGAAGGAAAATGGAAACTAAAACCATACGAGGACGTAAAAGACTATGTGTATGATTGGTTGCATTATTTCCAAGTAAATGAAATGTTCAAAAAGGATATAAAGGAAAGTGGAGTTGCAGAAAAAGGTTCAAAGTTCCAAACAGAGATAATAAATAATGAATACAAAACTCTGTCAAAAATGTATAAGATATTGTTAGAATGGTATACGAAAGATGAAGAGGTGAAATCGGTAATGATACAGTGGGCCAAAGATTTTGGATATAATATTCAATTTGAAGACTGGGAAAAACTTTGGAAAGAAAATCTAAAATTTACTGCATGTGTGGGGTTGAAGGAAAATGTAATGAAAATGTTTTACAGGTGGTATATCACACAGGCAAAATTGGCAAAAATGTATAAAACATGTAATACGTGCTGGAAATGTAAAGAAAAGGAGGGTTCATTCTACCACATGTGGTGGGAGTGTAAAAAAGCAAAGAGCTTCTGGGAGGCAATATATAATGAATTGAAAAAGATGTTAAGATATACCTTTGTTAAGAAACCAGAAGCTTTCCTTTTAGGGATCACAGGAAAAGAAATAAGAAGAAAAGACTGTAAACTTTTCCAGTACGCAGTTACAGCAGCAAGAATTTTAGTGGCCCAAAAATGGAAACAAGAGGAAATACTGACAATTCAAGAATGGAGAATGAAACTAACGGACTACTCGGAACTTGACAAACTGACCGGGAAAATAAGATATACTCGAAACCAAAAGTTCATCAAAGATTGGGGGAAATTTGTAGAATATCTGAAAATATATGTGAGGTGCAAACAACGCTAGTGGGGTTTCAAGAAGCACTGTAAAACTCTATTTATTTATTTTTTGTGGAATATTTATTAAGATTTTTAGTAATAATACAATAAAAGTAAAAAGAAAAAATAACAAAAATACAAAAATAAAAATAATTAAAAACACACAAATTTTCCATTGCTTATTTTCCTTTAGCTTGTTTCCCGGACCTCCTCATACCTCCCTTTTTTGTATTCCAATTCAGATTGTTAGTTCAGCAAATCCTTACCATTAAATTTTTACCTGTTTCTACAGCTGGAAACCACTTAATTTCTATCCAACATCATTCTAACATTCATTAATTTTACAATATTTCTGTAGGTAGTTGTGATGGGATAATGAGCTGCTTGTGCGTAAAGCTTGATCCCTCCGGGTTTTGGCTGGTCAGCCAACCTGAGTCTCTAACGGAGCCCCCAAAGCATGACTCCGTCAGTCGCTGGTAGAATCCGACAGTGGGTGTCTACGGAGCTTACTCCAACATAAAAGCTGTTTGACGGACATGCGCCTCCTGGACTCTCTGCGTGACAGCTTCCGGCGAGGGGTGGGGGTTCCTAAAGGGGGTCTTGTTACCTCCTCACTGTTCTCACTGGAAGTATCCCAGAGCCTCCCCTCCGACTCCCTTTCCCTTTGAGCTCCTGCTCTCCCCCTACTGGTTCCCTCTTCTGCTGCAGAGTCTCTCCTATTCTCCTGGAGCCTTTCTACCACCTGTTCTTCCGATGGCAGTTCCCTGACATCCACCTCCCCCCCAGGGCCCCCTTCACCCCCTCCCGCCTCCTCTCCCACTGGCGGTGAGGGTGGAAAGCCCCTGAAGGAACTCTCCTCGTCGTCCGTGGATTCAAACACTTCTTGCCACGGCTTACCGTCTCTTGCCCCGTCTTCCTCTTCTTCGTCGGAGTCTGCTTCCTCATCCACCCCTGACTCTGGGAACCCTTCAAACTCCCCTTCCTCATCGGTGGTCCCGAAATGTTCCTTTCTAAATCATGCCACGGGCTGCGGTTTCCCTGGGAAACGCCTATGAAACGTTTCTATTAAAATCTCGTCATTGACTGCCTCTGCTGGTACCCATGTGTTTTCTGACTCTACTTCCCCCTCCCATTCTACCAAATATTCCACCTGATTCCCCTTCCACCTGGAATCAATGATTCCTGCCACGTTCATGTCGCGTTCTCTCTCTTCTATCACGGGCGTTTGGGTGACCTCCCTCTCACGTTCCCCCCACTCACGTCCCTCTCGGTACGGCGACAGTAATGATCTGTGAAATACTGGGTGCAATTTCATGTGACTGGGCAATCTGAGTTTGAATGCTACTGGGTTGACCTGCTGTATGACCTCAAAGGGTCCCAATCTTTTGGGTCTCAATTTCTTACTCCCTCCCTTGAACGGTAGTCCTTGGGTGGATAGCCACACCCGGTTTCCCACCCTTATAGTTTCACCTTCCCTCCTAGTTCTGTCTGCTTGCTTCTTATATTCTTCCTTGGCTTTCTCTAAGTTGAGTTGGAGCTGACGGTGGATCGCTTCCATCTCTTCAACAAAATGTTCCGCCACCGGCACGCTCCACCTCTCCCCTCCCTCTCCTGGAAAAGTCCGGGGATGACACCCATAATTTGCCAGAAAGGGACTCATCCCTGTGGACACGTTCTCCGCGTTGTTGTAGGCAAATTCTGCCAGAGGTAACTTATCTACCCAATCATTTTCTCTGTCCTGAACATAACACCTCAGGTATTGTTGTAAAATCCCGTTTGCCCTCTCCGCTTGCCCATTTGTTTCTGGGTGCCGGGCAGTTGAAAAATTGATTTCCACGTGCAGTAAGCTCATGAGTTTCCTCCAGAACCTAGAAGTAAACTGTTTCCCTCTGTCGCTGACCACCCTCAAGGGGGCGCCATGCAACCTGAAAATATGCTCTACAAACAACTTGGCGGTTTCCTCCGCTGTGACCGCATGTGAACAGGCTATAAAATGACTCATCTTAGTTAATAGATCTACCACCACCATGACCGCTGTCTTGCCTTTGGATTTTGGCAGGTCCGTCATAAAATCTATGGATACTGCCTCCCATGGCCGTTCTGGTGTGGGTAAGGGTTCTAATAGCCCCACCGGTGCCAGCCTCTCCCCTTTCGCTCGCTGGCACCTGTCGCACCCCCTGACATATTCCCGTACGTCCTCCCTCACCTTGGGCCACCAAAACTCCCTGGTAACCAACCACATGGTCTTGTGCTGCCCGAAGTGCCCCGCTGTGGGGCTGTCGTGCAACTGCTTGAGTACTCTGCCCCTCAGTTCCCCATCGGGTATGTACAGTGCCCCTTTGTAATACAACGCCCCGTTCTTTTCTTCAAACCCCCCTGTGTTCTCCTCTGTCCTCCTGAGTTCTCTTAGTTTCTCTTGGGCGTATTCATTGTTCTCAGTACACGCTATCAATTCCCTCTGCTTCACCAAAGCCGCCCCACACACCCAGCGGTCCTCAGGGATTACATGCCTTTCCTCAGGCGCTCCCTCCCCCTCTAAGTACTCAGGTTTCCTGGAAAGAGCGTCCGCCCTTACGTTCTCGGAGCCTGGCACGTAACGAATTTCAAAGTGGAATTTGGAGAACTCCTGGGCCCATCTCACTTGTCTCTGGTTCAGCACTCGGGCTGTTCTCCAGTATTCCAGATTTTTGTGATCAGTTCTGACTTGAACCTTGTGCTGCGCCCCAATCAGCAAGTGCCGCCATTTCCGGAATGCTTCATGAATAGCGAGCAGTTCTCGGTCGTATACTGTGTAGTTCCTCTCGGATTTGTTCAACTTCCGCGAGAAGAATGCACACGGTCTCCATTCAGACGTATCTTTTCCCGGCTGGAGAAGCACGGCCCCCACCGCTCGGTCTGACGCATCAGTCTCCACTCTCATTGGTTGTTGTAGATCCACGTGCAAAAGTTGCTCTTCCGACGCAAACGCCTGCTTTAAGCGTTCGAACGCCCGCTGCGCTTCTTCCGTCCAAACAAATTTCTTCTTGCTGCTAAGACAATCCGTGATGGGCGCTGTTAAATGGGCAAAGTTTTTGATGAACTTCCTATAGAAGTTTCCGAAGCCCAGGAACCTTTGCACGTCCTTCTTGGTCTTTGGTGTTTTCCATTCCAGTACCGCTTGAACCTTGCTGGGATCCATGGCCAATCCCTTGTCAGACAACCGGTACCCCAGGAATTCCACCTCCCTGGTATGAAACTGACACTTCTCCAGTTTCACCCACAGCCGGTTTTCTCGCAGTTTGCTCAGTACCTCTCTTACATCTCGCACATGCTGCTCCTCATTTTCAGAGTACACCAGGACGTCATCTAAGAACGCTGCGCAGTTCTTGTAGAGCAATGGCCCCAGGACGTGATTCATGAATGATTGAAAACAGGCTGAGCCCCCTTGTAATCCGAAAGGCATAACCAGGTACTCAAAAGCCCCCAAGGGGGTGAACATAGTGGTCTTCCACTCATCCCCCTTTCTCACACGTATCAAGTTATATGCCCCCCTAAGGTCCAGCTTGGTAAAAAATTTTCCCTTTTCTCACCCGTGTCAGAATGTCATCAATTCTAGGCATAGGGAAAGTCACTGGTTCTGACACTGCATTTAGGGCCCTGAAATCACATACAAGCCTGGGTTTACCCGTGTTTTTTTTGTCCACAAAGAACACTGGGCTGCCCCCCACCGCTCGTGACTCTCTGATGAAACCTCGCTTGAGATTCTTGTCAATGAACTCCCTTAACTCCTGCATCTCACTGTCTGACATCGCATACAGCTTGCCCACTGGCAATTGTGCTCCTGGGAGTAAGGTAATTTGACAGTCAAAGGGTCTGTGCGGGGGCAGTTTATCTGCTTCCTTTTCGCTGAATACGTCAATCAAGTCAGCGTATTGTCGTGGCACCCTCCCCTTGTCCATCACTTCCATCCCTGCTAGAGTGGCCCTGGCCCCTGCCTGAGCCTCTCCCTCCTTGCAGTGTTCTAGGCAATGTGCTGATCCAAAGGAAACCACCCTCTGATGCCAGCCTACTAGCGGATCATGTAGTGCCTGCCAGCTCATCCCCAAAATAATAGGAGCTCCTCCCAAGGTGGCTACGTTAAACGCTATCAGTTCTGTGTGTCTTGCCACCCTCATTATCATTGGCACAGTCTGTTGGCTCACTTCTCCTCCCAACAGTTCCCTCCCATCAATCGTGGTAACCTGCAAAGGCTTACTTAATGGGATAGTCTGTATCTGGTGTTCAGCTGCAAACTCCTTACTCATGAAATTACAGGAGCTGCCTGAATCCAATAGCGCTTTTATCTTTAGTGGGTGTCCGTTTGACAGTTCCAGCAACACCTCTATCACAAGCGCTGGTCTTGGAGGTTCCGGCGTGGGCACATTCACTACTCCTTGGCCTGGCTGCTGTGCCCTGATGTTGGCAGCCAGGCGTTGGCTTTTACTTGCTCCTTGATTTCTTCTTCCTCCTTCCCCCCAACAGTTCCCGCCATCCCTTGCCATTCCTTCCTTTGCGGACAGACTCTGGCAAAGTGACCTGGCTGTTGGCAGAGATAACATTTCTTGGCACTCTTTCCCTCCTTCCTCCGCCCTTCACTGGTGTTTGAAACTGTGTGCGCGCGCGCTGTTCCAAGTTCCATCGGCTCTGCTGGCGGGAAAGGCTGCTCCGGAATCTCTGGAATGCGGAAGTCCTTCCAACATTCCCCCTTTCCTTCCCGCTTTTCCAAAGCTCTTGCCTCCTGGCGCACTCCTATGGACAGTGCAGATTTAGTCAGCTGGTCCATAGACTCCGCCCTAGGCGCCCGGGAAAGTTCATCTTTCACTGCCGGAGAGAGCCCTTCTTCAAACAGCATTTGAATAGGTTCACTCGCTAGGTCCCACCCCAGTCTATGTATCAACATGGTGAACTCAGTCCAGTACTCACGTACAGATCGGCTCCCCTGTTTACACGCCATTAACTGCCTGCGCACCACTCCCTGCTCAATCTCGCTGGAAAACATCAGGTCCATGGCGTGGAAAAACTTCCTCGTGTCCTTTAAGATTTCATTGTTGGCTGCCATCAGGGGTCTAACCCAGTCCTTCGTCCCTCCCTCTAGATGGCCAATAACGTACGCCACTCTAGAGTTCTCATCGGGGAAGTCATCAAACAGTAGATTGAGAGCATATTGCATCTCTGTTCTAAAGGCTTGATAGTTCCTGGGATCCCCCCCAAATTTCTGCACCAATCCAGGCACCTTTCTGGCAAGTGGGGTGGTTTTCCCCTTATCCGCATCTTGAGCCCTCCTCTCCTCGAGCCTCGCCGTTTGCAGCGCGAGCTGGACCTCCAACGCCCTGTACCTTTCTTCCAGGCTTGGACCCGCTCCAGCTCCAGCTCCTGCTCCTCCGGTTCCGGCTGGTTCGCTCATGATGCCCTCTGCTTGCACAAGCTGCTTTCAAAGACTGTCGGATTGCTGTGATGGAATAATGAGCTGCTTGTGCGTAAAGCTTGATCCCTCCGGGTTTTGGCTGGTCAGCCAACCTGAGTCTCTAACGGAGCCCCCAAAGCATGACTCCGTCAGTCACTGGTAGAATCTGACAGTGGGCGTCTACGGAGCTTACTCCAACATAAAAGCTGTTTGACGGACATGCGCCTCCTGGACTCTCTGCGTGACAGCTTCCGGCGAGGGGTGGGGGTTCCTAAAGGGGGTCTTGTTACCTCCTCACTGTTCTCACTGGAAGTATCCCAGAGCCTCCCCTCCGACTCCCTTTCCCTTTGAGCTCCTGCTCTCCCCCTACTGGTTCCCTCTTCTGCTGCAGAGTCTCTCCTATTCTCCTGGAGCCTTTCTACCACCTGTTCTTCCGATGGCAGTTCCCTGACAGTAGTCTTTAAATTTCTTCCAATCTTCTTCCGCCGACTCTTCTCCCTGGTCTCGGATTCTGCCAGTCATTTCTGCCAATCCCATATAGTCCATCACCTTCATCTGCCATTCTTCCAGAGTGGGTAGGTCTTGTGTCTTCCAGTACTTTGCAATAAGTATTCTTGCTGCTGTTGTAGCATACATAAAGAAAGTTCTATCCTTCTTTGACACCAATTGGCCGACCATGCCCAGGAGAAAGGCCTCTGGTTTCTTCAGGAAGGTATATTTAAATACCTTTTTCATTTCGTTATAGATCATTTCCCAGAAAGCCTTAATCCTTGGGCACGTCCACCAAAGGTGAAAGAATGTACCTTCATTTTCTTTACATTTCCAACATTTATTATAGGGCAAATGATAATTTTTTGCGAGCTTGACTGGGGTCATGTACTGTTGGAATTCTTCCTGGGTCAGAGGAATGTGCCACAGCGTAGGCACCGGCAGATATTCCTTGGCGACCTCCCCGCTGCTACTCCCGGCAGATAAGCAGGCGAGGTCTCGGCGATTCTTCCCAGATATGTGAGAAGAACACACCGTTCCTTCTCTCTCCCCTTTGGTGTCCCCCAGGGAGGGGAAAGAAGCAGACAGAAATCTATTTACATCCTTTATTTCTGTCTCTTACATCAGTACAGAGAAACATGTCTGCACTCAACAGCAGTAAGAATAAACTCCACCCATGTACTTCCAGTATGGGTCATATGACACACACACTGAGCTAACATCCGGTGCTCAGTACAGAATGGACTGCCCCTTTGTTCCCATGGCAACAGTCACAAACATCCTGTCTGGCTTTCCAGCCACAAGCAGCTGACTTGGCTGCTAGAGCCTTTGCTTGCTGCTGCATTGGTGCTTTATGATAACATACTCCCCCTAAAGTATCAATGCAGCAAAGTGTCATCCAGAGAAGAAAACAAACAGTTGTTATACTTATAACATTTCCCTGTTGTTTCAGTTCCACCCTTGGAACTACCCGCCACTGGTTTAACCAATGTACCTCTCTGGTTGTGTGACTTCCAAGGAATGAGTGCATTTGCATTACCTTGGTTAACAACTCTCTGTTGTGCTTTTGTCTCTGACTCAGACACAGCTTCAATTTCTCCTTGGTTGTTTACAACAGCAACACATGCAATAGCTAGGTTTGCAAACTCCTTTGAATGCCTCTTTGGTGGTACACCCTTCGTTGCTCTCTCAGACCTACGTAAGAGGTGCTGCTCTTCTTTGCTTTCTGGTTCAGCCTCTGAACTCTCTGGAGAACCAGTACTAAGCTTAATCAGTGGTTCATCCTCCTCTTCTGAGGGTCTAGTCATTATGTGAGATTTCCTCTCAATGACTGTTACAACTGAGCTCCCTGAGCTATTGCTGTCATCATCAGTACTACTGAACTCAATAAGATCAAACTCATCATCATCATCAGAATCATCTCCAGTGGGAAATGTGTGAACAATCACTCTCTCCTGTTCAGGAGCACTCTCTAGAAATTTTGTGAGAATCACCTGACCAGATTCAGACAAAATTACTCTGTAGAGACCCTTTTCATAACCCACAAAAATGCCTCTGCCATTCTTTACCCCACCTGGAGTTTCTGTTCTCACTTGAGACCCAAAAACCTTGAAATGGGCAACTGAAGATTTTCTCTGGAACAGTTTCTCAAAAGGAGAATATCCCAACTCTTTTGAAACCTTCCTCAACCACGTATAACAAAATGACATCAGCGACTCCGCCCAGTATTCATTTGGCAGATGCGAACTAAGCAATTGAGCATGCATTCCCTTTTGCAATTCTTTGTTCACCCTAACACAGACACATCTCTTCCATGCTTCTTCGGTACTAGCAATTTTGTGTTTTATCCCTTTCTCCTGCAGGAACCTCTGGAAATCCTGTGAAAGAAACAGTGGCATCTCATCTGTACAAAGACAAGCAATGTTAGCATCATGCATGTTTTTAACCTTGTCACAAAACTCTTTAAACCTTTCTAAGGCTTCTTTTGGTTTCTCCAAAACATAAATCCAGACATAATTTGTGAAAAAATCCACACACACAAGGTAATATTTTGCATTGCCTCTAGATGGTGCTAGAGGACCAATCACATCAGCATACACCCGCTGAAATGCTCTGTCGACCCTTGAGGTCACCTTCTTGGCGTCCTTCTTGGTCAGACCTGCAAAAGAAATCACGTTAGAATCACAAGAATTACATTCCATGTAATCACTTTGATCAAAAGTCAACAAATACAGTCCATCTTTCTCTTTGGCAGAAAGATACAACTCTCCAACTTTGTAGATCTCGCAGCTATCAGCATCATAGGACAGTTTTAGTCCCTTCTTAGCAATCTGCGAAACGCTGAGCAGATTGAACTTCAACTCTGGAACCAAGTAAACATTGCTTATAGTCAAGTTCAGACTTTCAAGATACACAGTTCCAATCCCGGTCTCTTCCAACTCCTGACCGTTGGCTTGTTGCACAGCGAAGCTTTGCTTCTTAAACGTCGAAAATAGATCCCTGCGTCCTGTCATGTGAACTGTGGCTCCAGTGTCTAGGACAAAGAAGTTCCCCGCTTCTGGTGTGGCTTTTAGCGACATCAAAGCCTTTGCAGTCTTTGCCTTTGAGATGGTATGACTTTTGCCTGATGCCTCAGACTTTGTGGAGCTCGCCTTGGCTCCTTTCTGCTGACGTGGCTTCTTACAGTACCGCTGCAGATGCCCAGTTTGTCCACAATTGTAACATCGGACAACGTTTAATGCTACAGCATTTTCTCCAGTAGCAACAGCAGTGGGGGTATTAGAACTCCGTTCTTCCCTCCCCCTGTCTTTCACTTCCAGTGCGGCAAGTCTGTCCTGTTCATTCAGAATAACCGCATACACCCTCTCCGAAGTGAGATCGTTCGCTGGAAGGGAACCAAGCTGACTGGCAACCGTTTTGTAAGTCCGATTCAGGCTGTTTATCACCATGAAGCAAAACACTTCCTCCTGCAAACGGAAATTACGTTCCACCATCTGTTGCCGCAGATATTTCATTTCCGTCAGGTGCGCTTGAACATCTCCATCAGGCGCAAGCCTCAGATTGGTCAGCTTCTCAAAATACAGCAACGCTGAAGAACCAGCATCTCTCTGAGGTATTGTTTAAAGGAAATAGAAAAAAGGAGGGAAGATAAATGGCAATACAACGAAAGAAATGTGTATTGAATGGTAAAAATGGATGATTACCAGAGAAGCTGAAGGAAGACCAAAATTTGAATTTTGTTAAAATTAGGTAAAATTTGGATAATATTGCATGATTGTATTGTATTGAAAATTAATAAAAAATATTTTTTTAAAAAGAGAGAAAGAGAGGAGAGGGGAGCAAGAGAGCTTTAGGAGCACAGCAATGGCAAGCAGCCCATCACTAAAAGGAGTTGGCAAGGATGGAGAATTTGATCCCCTCATCCCCAGGGCAGCTGTTGATTAGGACCCAGTTCATCCCCCCTCCCCTCCCCCCCCGCCGCCAATACTCCCCGCCCCTGTCGAGAGAGAGAGAGAGAGAGAGAGGGTGGGGTGTATTGGTGTGGGGAATGACACATGCTGTATCAGAGTCTTAGTGCAAGAGTAGCTGGTGCATGCTAAAGAACACAGGAGCCTTGCTGGGTTAGATCAGCATTTTGTCATAGCTGTCAGCTTACAGATTTGAAAATAAGGGACCAGCAGTCTTGAAAATAAGGGACCAGCAGCCAAAATAAGGGACCTGCAGCCTCACCTGTTCCAGGCACTCTAGTCTTCCTGTCCTCCTGCAGTCTGGTCAAACTCACGCTGGTAGCTTCGAGAACACTGTCCAATCAACTTTGTAACCAGAGGTTCAACTGAAGAGAATCTGAATCACATGCACCACAAGGCCTATGCAGCCTCAACTTAAGATGGCTCCCCGGCCTGGCTTTGCACTGCAAAGTTTGCAGCAGCACGTGCAACAAAATGGCGTCCAGCATTCAAAAACCCCCTCAGCTTGCATTAACTAGCCACACACAAGGCATGCAAGCTCCACCCCCCCAGTCGTTCTTAGGCAACACAGCCAAGCAACACAGTTGGAGCCTCCCTCCTCCCTGGCCGGCAGGGAGGGAGGGAGAGGAGCTGCTTCCTTTGAAATTTAAGGGACATCATTTAAGGGACATTTAAGGAACATCCATCAATAAGGGACAGCAGCGGGACATGGCGCTGGAATAAGGGACTGTCCCTTCAAATAAGGGACACTTGACAGCTATGCATTTTGTTCCCACAATGGCCAACCACATGCCCTTGGGAGTCCATAGGGACACGGGGACAAGAGCACTCTGTCCATCATGTTCCCCAGAAACTGGTAATCAAAAGCATGTGGTTTGTGATAATAGTGGCAAGAAATAGCCCTGACCGGTAGCCACTGATCAACATATCCTCCATGATTCTTTTTTTTTTTATAAATCTTTTTTATTAAGTTTCATTTTCAATACAACACAAAACCAAAACAATCCAACAAAGAAAACTCCAAAAAGGAACAGAAAAATAAAAAAGAAAAAAAAAGAGAAAAAAACAAAAAAAAAAAGAAAAGAAAACAGACTATTACAACAAAATACACCGACTGACTTCCTTCCCTACTGATTTCGGATTTCTAATTTTAAATAAACCTTCATTTTTAACGGCTGGTATTGGTTATTAGTTTATACATCGAAAGATTTATAACATACCTGCTATGGTTGGTAAGTTTCTATAAATGCCTTCAATATAGATCATAAATTTACTCCAATCATTCTTTAACTTTGTATTTTTCTGATTTCTAATTCTCTGCGTCAATTTTGCCAACTCGACACATTCAAATAATTTAGTTTGCCAGTCCCTCACTGTTGGTATATTTGTACTTTTCCAACTTTGCGCGAGTAACATTCTGGCCGCTGCTGTTGCATATTGGAATAGAGTTTTATCTTCTTTTTTAATTTCTTCTCCGATAATACCTAATAAGAAGGCTTCTGGTTTTTTGGGGAATGTGTATCTAAGAATTTTTTTTAATTCGTTGTAAATCAGATTCCAAATTTTTTTGACTTCCTCACATCCCCACCACATATGTATGAAATTGCCTTCTTTTAATCTGCATTTCCAGCAGGCCTTATTTCCAGTCTTATACATCTTACTTAGTTTTTCTGGTGTAATATACCACCTGTATATCATCTTCGCTAGGTTTTCTCTAATTGCGGCGCTTGCTGTAAAGTTTAATCCCTCCTTCCATAGTTTTAACCATTTTTCATATTCTATATTATGCCCCAGATCAATCGCCCACTTAACCATAACCTCTTTAATTTCCTCGTCTTTTGTATCCCATTCCAATAAAATGTCGTACATTTTAGATAGTAACTTAGTTTTACTTTCGATTATTTCGATCTGGAACTTAGATTTCTTTTCATTCATTCCGATTTTTTTATCTCTTGTCCATATTGAATTTATTTGATGGTATTGGATCCAACCTGTTAATCTTCCTCTCAGCTCCTCATACGGTCTTAGTTTCCAGCTATCTTCAGATCCTCCATGATTCTAAATGTCTACAGCTGTCCAAATTGACAGTCACCATGGTCTCCTTGTGGCTATGATAATACACCCAAGTCGATCTGATTTAGAGAGGAGTGACATTTCCCTGAGCCACCCCAAAGCAGCCACTACCGCTTCCCAAATGCCAGTGCTCAGGTGGTAAGAGTAAGCCAGAGTGGCATAGCCTGTGCAGCAGTTGCTGAGCACAGAGACAAGGAGAAAACTGGCTCTTGGGGCCAGAGGGGGCTGGCGCCTGCATCATCAAACTGGGCTTTCTGCCTCCCGTGCTGTCAATCGCAAGCGGACCCAGAGTCAAGCAGCGCAAAATCAGTGACAAGCAGTGATGGCAAATTCTGGTTTCGTCTCCGTTCTCCTCTGCCGAGTTCTACAAGGGCCACGTTGAGACTAGGGAAGAGAAAAACGCAGAGAGCTAGAGCCACCACCTGGACTGGATTTGAGTCAGAAGGCAGGCAGGTGCGGGTTGCCTGATAGGAAAGTCCGGTTGGTGGGGTAGTGCCTGGTTTGCCCTAAGGGACCAGCTGCCACTGCATGGAGCAGCTGCTGATCGTTGACAAGGGCAACTCCATTTACGTGCCTTCGAGGCACATGCACACTGGCGCAAAGCTGGAAGGGGCACTTGAAGGGGCAAAAATGTCCCCCCCCCCCAAGAGCACAAAAGCGGCAAAGTGGCATGGAAACAGCATCTCGACTCCCTCCCAGGAGCTTTGGCACCGACCTTTCAGGCCTGTGGAGAGTTGGAGCAAGGAGTTTTGCAGGGAGGCTGCTGGTTTTCAAAAGGCCTTTCAAAAGGGCTTCCGGAAGTTTAGAGGATGTTTGCAGGCTTTTCCAATGCTGTCCCCAATATACGCAATTTCATTTAAACGCTCGGAACGCAACCCCCGTGTAAACCTGATTTGAGCCCGCTACAAGAACATCTAGAGGATAGCAAACCAACTGTTACCTTTTCTAGGAAGCTGTCTTCTCCCTGAGATCAGAGGAGGAAGGCAAGAGCAAAAGACAACCAAGGGTGTTAATGGCACAGGCCCTGAGAAGAGAAAGAAACAGCCCGTTGGCTGAACAGTATCAGTGGCCCTGCGAAAGGGCAGGTGGGAGGACCAGAACCTGGGATGACTCAGTCAAGGCAAACAAAGGGCATGAACAGCACACAGGAAGCGGATGCACAGCTACAGAAGCTGAAGCTGAATGCAGCGGAGGACCCCCGGCCCCCACATTGCTGAGTGGAAGAGCAGCTGTTTTTCAAGCAGGCAAGCAGAGTGGGAAGGGTGGGAAGGGTAGACATCCAGTGTTGGTTTCTGCTTCCTTCACTGTGCAGGGAAGTGCTTGTCACAAGACAGGTGTTTACATTCCACAGTCAGCGTACTGTTGGGCTTCCCACGGGAAAGGGAGACTGGATGTGACGTACACTGGTTTCCTGTTTTTCTCAGTTCTCTCTGTGTTTCCGAAGAGAGAGGATGCTTCTCTGCTCGCAGCAGAAGCAAGATGCATGTATGTAATCTCTCAGCTTTGAAGTGTAAAATAAAGTAATGTAGAGTATGTGGCACGTACTGCTCATTATTCCACTGCGTAAAAGACTCTGCAAAAACAACATTTTTGGTTCCGGGCCCAGAAAAACGCAGTCATTTGGTTATGGACTCCAGAAGTCGAATCGGAACAGCGGCAGAGGGACGGATCATGTTACCTGCTCTGCGCATCAAGATGATTGATGAGAGGTATGTGCTAATGCTCCGGGCAGCCTGCCAGCTCCTAATTAATGGCTTTATGGCTGGACTTTGAACTTTTAAAGCCGTTTGCCACGGCACAAGCGTAGAGGCTTGGGGGAAACCGAAAGTATTTTTGAACTTGCCTTTGGAATGAGGTTCGAAGCAGCAGTGACGCAGCTTGATTTAACGCAGCAGAAATGGCGAATGCAAAGTTAGCTGATGCTTTTGGGATTCCTAAGCTCAATAAGAAAAACTACGCGGACTGGGTTCTCTATGCAGAGGCTATTCTGCGGAAAGAGGGTCTGTTTGAGGTGATTACAGACACCCCCCCAGCTCCAATTACAGATGCATGGAAAGCTATGGATTCCAAAGCGAGGGGAACTCTTACATTGATAGTATCCCCAGAAGAGCTCTGTCTGTTGCGTGATAAGACCTCAGCCAGAGAAATTTGGGACGCTTTGAGAGAAGCTCACTTGAGGACAGAAGCTGGGTCCACTATGTTTTACTATACTAGGCTGCATAGTATGGCTCTTGCTGAAGGTGGAGATGTGCATACACATCTGATGGAGATGCAGAATCTGAGACATGAGCTGCAACAGAGAGGACTCACCTTTCCAGAGGCTGTGTATTCCTTCATGATACTACATTCTTTGGGTTCAAGTTGGGAGTCTGTTGCCACTCAGATTGCTGTACAGCCAACTGCTCAGCTGACAGCGGACTATGTTACTGCCGTGATTCTGAATGAAGCAGACCGCCGGGGTGCTAGCTGCATGGGTAAGGGGGAGTCTTCACAGACGTCGTCCCAGAGTGCAGTGGAACCACCAGATGGCGCCAAAGCTTTGAAGGCAGTGAAATGCTACTCATGTGGACGTCTAGGCCATATGAAGAGGGAATGCAAATATCCCAGGGCCAAGACAGAGCAGCACAGCGAAAGCTCATCGCGTGGAAAAGGCCGAGGCAAAGGCAAAGGTCCGGTGTCCAGGACAACGCAGCACAAGGCAATGGTCTCACGCTTCACTCCAAAGGTTGCAAAGGTCCAGAAGACGTCTAGATCTTTCTTCGTTGTTGATTCAGCTGCAACGCACCACATGTGCAACGATAAGCGACTGTTCGTGTCTTTTACACCGCAGGAAGGTGCGATTCACCAGGCGGATGACCACACAATCCCCAGTAAAGGCTACGGTACTGTTGTTCTTCACAGTTTGGACTTATCGATAAAAGATGTACTTTATGTACCAGATGCCAAACATAATCTACTCAGCGTTGCGCAGCTGAATGAACGGAACATTGACGTTTCCTTCAAGAACAAGAAATGCATCATCACAAAGAAAAACGATTATGTATTGCATGCTGAATATGTTGATCGTTTGTTTGTTTTGTATTTTGATGATGTTGTGCAGGATGAAACTTGTTGCATTGCAGGTTCTAACAAAAGTTTGCATGCAGGATGTATTCGTGATTTTACCAGAAATTTGGTCATTTGCATTTTGAGGCAGTATCTAAAATGCCTGCCTTGGTAGAAGGTATGACTATTAAACCCTGCAGGTACCACATGAAGTGCAAGGCATGTGCAGCAAACAAGGTGAAAATGGCTGCGAAAGGTAAGGTGTCTAGTAGGCAAACTACAGAACCATACCAGGTTGTTCATGCTGATTTGGTTGGTCCACTAGCGCCCTCTTTTGGTGGAAACAGGTACTTCATGGTTCTCATTGATGCATTTTCCAGGTATATTTATGTGTACAATCTCAAGCGGAAATCAGAGGCTTTTCCAAGGTTCAAGGAATTCTGTGCTTGGTTGGAAAATGTGCATGGTAAGAAGATAAAGACTCTTTTCACTGATTGCGGGGGGGAATTCACTTCTCAGCAGTTTGAAGCTTTTCTGACTGAGAAAGGAATTCAACACGATTTGTCTAGTCCTCGCTCGCCATGGCAGAATGGACTTTGCGAGAGGGCAAATCAGACATTGCTTCAAGGGTTAAAAACCTTGCTGCATGATGCCAATCTTCCAGAGAGTTATTGGGCCGAATCTTTGGCCTGTTTTGTTTACAGTTATAATCGCAGGTTATCTTCAGCGATTGGTTGTACCCCCTATGAGAAGATGTTTGGCAAGAAGCCATACATCAAACACATGAAAATTTTTGGTTCTGACATGTGGGTTCACTCACCACAAAGCTCCAAGTTAGACAAGCGTGGATTGCATGGTATCTTTCTAGGTTATCAGAAAGGGTCTTACAGAATAATGATGACTGACTCTAAGACAATTAAGCTCACAAGAAGTGTTGAGTACAATGCAAAGTGGGGGGAGAATGTGGGAATTTTCCAATGTTATCCTGATGACAGTGATGAGACTGAGGATAGTCAAAAGCAGCCGCAACAACCCACACCCACTGATGAAGGTTCTGATTCTGAGTCTGAAACTGAATCGGATGATTCAGAGGATTTCAAGAGTGCGAAAGCCTCTATGCGACCTTCTGAAAGCTCTGATCAAGAATTGGAGGAACCATTGTTCACAATAGGTAACTTTTCTCCCAAAAAGGAAGAGGAGAGTGTTGAAGACTTAAGGCTAATTCGTAGGTCACAAAGAGCCACAAAAGGCAGACCTCCAAAGAGATTTGCTGATGAATTTGCTAAGATAGCAATAACAGCTGTTAAAAGCTCCAAGAAGGTATTTGAACCTTCAAGTTTCCAAGAAATCCAGGCTTTGGATTCAAATGAAGCTGAGCCATGGTTAAATGCCATGAAGGCTGAGCTTGATTCCTTAGAAAGGAACAAAACATGGGAGCTTGTTCCAGTAGTTCCAGGAATGAAACTGCTTGGAAGCAAATGGGTCTTCAAAGCGAAGACTGATCAAAATGGCAAGATAGTCAGACACAAAGCCAGACTGGTAGCCAGAGGTTTTGCACAGGTACCAGGTGAAGACTATCACGAGACCTACTCACCCACAGTGAGGTATGAGAGCATTAGGCTTATGCTCAAGCTAGCTGCAGAGGAGAATCTACACATTAGTCACCATGATGTGAATACAGCTTTTCTGTACGGATCTCTAGGTGAATCACTTTATATGCTTCCACCTGATGGCGTACAGGTAAAACAGGGATATGTTTGTGCTCTGAAGAAGTCCCTTTATGGTCTCAAACAAAGTGCACGGTGTTGGCACACAAAACTCACTGAAGTATTGTTTTCTCTAGGTTTTCAGCAAGGGAAAGCTGATCCATGTGTATTTGTCAAAGAGGAGGGGCAAAAGAAGCTGTATTGTTTGTTTTATGTTGATGATATTCTTTTCTTTTGGGAAGATGTCACAATGTACAATAACGCCCTAGCTCAACTGAAAGAGCACTTTGACATGAAAGATCTTGGTGAGGTAAACAACTACCTATCTCTGGAAATAGAGAGAGATCAAGATGGTAACATTCTAGTACACCAGTCACGGAAAATTGCTGATGTGTTAAGCAAACTAAACCTGATGGATGCTAACCCTGTAGACACACCGATGACAACAGGTTATCAGGTAGATGACACTGAAGAAGCATTTTCTGACACTACACTATACAGAAGTGTGCTAGGCAAGCTAAACTTCATTGCCAGATGTTCAAGACCAGACATTGCTGTTAGCTGTAATTTGCTAAGCAGACAAGTCAACAATCCTACTGTTAAGGATTGGAAAGCTCTGAAACGCATAGCGCGGTATTTGAAAGGCACTATGCATTACAGACTGAGATCTAACAATCAGAAGTCTGGTGGTCTTGAGATATTTGCAGATGCAAGTTTTGGAAGTGACACTACAGACAGGAAAAGTACGTCTGGAGTTTGCTATATGTACAATCAGGGTCTATTTGATTGGTCATGCAAGAAGCAAACAACAGTTAGCTTAAGTACTTGTGAAGCTGAACTGAATGCACTGTCTTATTCACTTAAGGATTGTGAATGGTTGTTACAATTGTGCAAAGACATGAAAATTCCTGTCAAATGTCCAATCCAGGTTTACCAGGACAACAAAGCATGTTTGGCTTTGCTGAATTCTGAAGGTTGTAAGCAAAGCACGAAGCACTTGCAATTAAAGTTGCAACATGCTAGGGAACGTATTCAGAAGGGACTCGTAACGGTGTCCTACATACCAGGTAATGAAATTCCTGCTGATGTATTATCCAAGATTGTGTCAAGGGATCAACACTGTACCTATGTGCAGAAGTTGGGTTTGTACTTATATTGTACGAACACGCTGCCCAGTGATGTTCACAGAAAGGGGGAGGATGTTGGTTTCTGCTTCCTTCACTGTGCAGCGAAGTGCTTGTCACGAGACAGGTGTTTACATTCCACAGTCAGCGTACTGTTGGGCTTCCCACGGGAAAGGGAGACTGGATGTGACGTACACTGGTTTCCTGTTTTTCTCAGTTCTCTCTGTGTTTCCGAAGAGAGAGGATGCTTCTCTGCTCGCAGCAGAAGCAAGATGCATGTATGTAATCTCTCAGCTTTGAAGTGTAAAATAAAGTAATGTAGAGTATGTGGCACGTACTGCTCATTATTCCACTGCGTAAAAGACTCTGCAAAAACAACATCCAGCACATGAACCTGCCAGGTAAATCAACCCCTTTCCCTACCAGGTCAATAAGTCTGGTGACGGGAACTTCGCCAAGCGGCTGCCTCATCCAGCACAAGGCTTCCAAGGAGGTCCCGAAGCAGCTTGGTAGTGTGATGGCCTGGGATTCCGATTCTGAGAGTGAGCCGGAGGAATCCCAGCTGGCACAGGAGTCCCCGCCTCCAGGGCCGGCTGAACTGGGGCAGGGCCTTGATTCTGAGGAGCCTGCACCTGGGCCGGATCCTCAGGAGCAGGCACCAGGTGAATCCATTCTGGTCCCAGAGGTGGTTGAGGACTCAGTGCCTGCAGGTGAGTCTCCCCCGGGGCCCAGTAACCCTTCAGCCTCTCCTGAACTGCAGAGGCTTAGGGCAGAGAGGCGAAGGGAACTGGTTTCTCCCAGGAGGAGTGCTCGCCTTAAGGCCAGGGGAGGTGAGGCTCCTGGGGGCCGGGACCGCCCCTGGCCTCAGAGAAGATAAAGGCCAGTCAGCCCGGTCCCCGGTTGCGGGAGCAACGTCGTCATTGAAGAGCTGTTTCAGCCAGCATCCAGTCCTGTTCCTCCAGTGTTCCTGTTCCCCGCCCGGCTTCCTGCTTCTGATCTTCGAGCGTTCCTGTCCCCGCCCGGCTCCCT
Source organism: Podarcis gaigeae (assembly GCF_964106915.1). Classification (NCBI taxonomy): domain Eukaryota; kingdom Metazoa; phylum Chordata; class Lepidosauria; order Squamata; family Lacertidae; genus Podarcis; species Podarcis gaigeae. Next base: position 23,305,799 of record NC_139695.1, read on the forward strand.
GCTTCGGACCTCGCCTCGCACCTTGTGGACTAATACCAGGCTAGTGACTCAGGACTGAACTTTGACTACGGTAACAGTAACCTTCCCCCCCGGGACCAGCACAGGTAGGTAGCTCCCACTGATGGTGAGGAAATAGTCCTTGCCAGGGTCAAGGTGAAGGACAAAGATAGCCTCAGTCTGATCTTCCTTGCTGACGTACACATCCAGGGAAATGTCCACTGTCTCACCTAAAAGGGGAGGAGGTCAGGTAGATACACTCTTTGGCACAGCCAAGTTGGCTTGTCTGTAAATTAAAAGTGAAGACAGTGAAGAATTGAACAAAAGGACACAATGCAAGCCTGCTGGATCAGACCAATGGCCCATCTAGTACAGCATCCTGTTCTCACAGGTGTATGGGGGAAACCTTAACTTCAAGAATTAGGAGAAGAAGCGACTCAGTTCCCGCCCCACTTTCCTCTCTAGTCCTCCAAAGCAGCAGCTGCACAGAAGATGGTGACAGGATACTGGGGGGTGAGAGAAAGTGATCCTAACAAAAGAATATAAAAAGGGAAAGGATTTTTGCACCCCCAATGTAACTTTCTTTTTTAGTTTACATTTCATTGAGTTTTTAAAAGTTTGGCTAGTTCTATATGATCCCCAAGATATTTTTGTGCCTCCACAACATAAAAATACGCATTTTTTAAAAAAAGTAATTTTTGGACGGACTGCTCTCACTGGTTCCCTGCGATGCCAAAAGGTGTCAAGGAGATAAGTATCTATACAGCCTTTAGGGAAGTTTTTAATGTTTTATGATGGTTTTGCATATGTTGGAAGTCTGAGGCTGCACCCCCCCTTGCCTTCCTTGCAGCATCCTTCTCAAAGGGCTAAGGCATGACTACGCTCACAGAGTTTAAATCCACCGTAAGGTGCAGCAATCAGGCCTCTGTTTCAACACAAAATACCAATGATCCTTATGCCAAGTGGGAGAAAGGTCGTCAACATGATGAACACACAAACCTTGGAGAGAAAAATGTAAAACAAAAAGCATCAGCAATTTAATTGGACTTAATGGAAGTATCTGCTGATAGGAACGTGTGAGCAACGCAGATTTTCCAGACAGATGCAAAACCTAGAGCAGGAAACCTTACACCTTTAGATATTGCTGGACAGCAGCTATGCTGGAGCTGATGGGAGTCCAACAACATCTGGAGCGTGTGCTGAGCTAGGAAAGCCCTCTAACTGGGAAACTGCAGAGCACTCCTACTTATTCCAAGGCAACCCTCCAACTTAATTGGGACTTGCTTCTAATTCAGGTTGCACAAACCTGCAACCTTAAAAAGCATTTGTAGAAGTCGCAGTCATCCTATGTTATAGCTACACTTTGCTCCTAACTGCCTGAAAGTGGTTTCTCTAGCCTAGGCTGGGGTATCCCAGACAAAGGAAATAAACAGGGCAATATCCTAAACCACCACATATAACACAAAGATGTCTCTCACCTGGTCGTAGGTCAGAAGTCTCTGAAGCTCATTTTTAGTGATCAGATGACAATGCTGGAAAAAAGCAAAGCAACCACAGCTACAGGCTAGCTCACGGGGTCGGGGGGCGGGGGGCAGCCTGCTGCCACTTCCTGCAATATGTAGTAAGACTGATAACTAGGATTGGGCAGTATGATCATATTAGGCTAGTGCTCTGTGAACTAGACTGGCTCTTGAACTGCTTCCAGGCCCAATTCAGAGCATCCCATTTGGCCTTTCAAGTGTTTCAAGGTTTGGGAAAAGGGTACCAGAAGAAGGCCCACTCATGTTTGCACTGCCTCTCCACTGACTAGAATCCCTTTCCCAGGGAACTCCTGCTCTTTCAAGCATGGCAGGGCCTTTTCAGTCATGGCACCCGACCTTTCAGAATAATCTCCCAAAGAGGTTCACCTGGCCCCTGCTTTGATGTCCTTTCAGCAAAGACTTTTAGAATTTCCCCTGGTTCTTGAATTCATGGGCAGGGCGCTTGTGGCCCTCCAAACCCTGCTGTAGTACACAGGAACATAGGAAGCGACCTTATATTGAGGCAGACCATTGACCCATCAAGCTCAGGACGGACTACATGGACTGGCAGCAGCTTTCAGGCAGAGATCATGCCCAGCCTGATCTGCACACACTGGTGACTGAGCCGGGAACCTTCTCCATGCAAAATGGCCGCTCTGCTTTCGCGTTACTGCCCTTAACAAACTGCAACTCCCAACCCGATCAATTCAATTTATTCAATTCAATTTATTTATATGGCTATTAGCCCATGAAGTATGTACGAACATAAAAGCACAGAAGCATAAAGACCAATATATCTAACAACAGAAGGTGAACACCACGATGCAAGGGTGGGTCATTGAGCAGTGACAAATGACAGCTTGGGGCCCGGAAAGATCCAAGGGACGGTTCACAGAAAAAGGAAAACTGGAGACGAGATCCGTCATGCACTCTCATCATAACTGTCCGATTAATTTTTGATGTTGTTGTTGTTTTTTGGTGGTTTTTGTGTGTGAGATAACTGCATTCAGGAATCTCGCCACCTGCAGAGTTACAGAAGGATCTGTATCCTGCAAAAGCAGTGCGGCATGTGACTCAACAGGCCTGCCAACCAAGCGCAGTAAAGCAGGACCCAGGAATTTAGTCCTGGCTATGCTATGTAGGGGACAGTTGAACATTATATGTGGAAGAGATTCAACTGTTTTCCCGTCACACTTGCATAGCGGAGACACCAAACCCTTGGAAAATCTGTGGCTCAGCAGGTTCGATGGAAAAACATTGAACCTTGCACGAATAAATGCAAGTCGGTGTGGAACAGATGAAAGAGATGACATGTATGATGGAAGGCCAAGTGGTGGGGTTATTCCGTGATACCTGGGGGAGCAGACACCCCCACCCCTGGAGAGGTTGTGTTGATTTTCAATGTCTGCTAATCTTTGCTCGATAAGGCTTTTGGCTGAGCGTAGATTCATCTTTAAGGAGTCCGCTGCGGAAATTCCGATGCTCAGAAGTTTGGCATGGATTTTTCCTACCCACGGATTAACAAAGTCATCCCGCCAGAGGCACTGAAAGAGGTAATGGTCGGGAAGCCTATGCCAGCTGGACAGCGAATAGCCAAAGACTCGCTTCCAGATGACAGTCTCCAATGATGCAATCCTTAACTCCAGACATATGGCTGCGTTGCTCACACACATGGGGAGTTTCAGGAGGCGACGGAGAAACTGATTCTGCAATGTCCCCAGCGATGTTAAATTGGACCCTGGGGCCCAGAGCGGGGCAGCATAACAGAGGGTGGAAACCACTTTTGCGTGGTACACCTTCAATGCAGAAGGGATGTGGGAGGCTCCGTCGACCGCAAAAAATTGGAGTAGAGTATAAAGTATTGTTTTCCCTTTGTTTAGTAAATACTGTATCTGTGGCTTCCAGCTTAGGTTGTAGTGAAAAAAGACTCCCAGGTATTTAAATTTGAAAACCTGTTCTAATTGGACTCCATCTAACTTCCAGCTGTAAGTTTTCTGAGACCTGGTAAAGACCAGGACTTTAGATTTCCCATGATTAATTGTCAGATAGTTGAGTTTGCAATAAGCCGCAAAAATCTTTAGAGCTCTGCATAAACCGACTCTAGAGTAGGAAAGGATTGCTGCATCGTCAAATCAGTTAGGCGATCACTGGAGAAGTTGCCCACATTTGCTATAATCTCTTTTTTAAAAAAAATGAATTTTTATTAATTTACATCAAAAGAAAAAACAAACAAAAAACATATTAGTTTCACATCAAAATTTCACAACATATTCCTTTTCAGGACTTCCTCCAGCTTATCCGTAAATCATCCGTAGTTATAATTTAAGTTGCGCATTTCTTAATTTTGTATTGACATTGTTTATATCTTTCTTTCTATTCCCTTTAGACAATTCTTTCTTAGTCTTTCACAGTGCTTCTTTAAATCCCGTTAGCGTGCAGAGTATGGAGAAACTAAAGGGGAAAGTGCGAGATTGGTTACATTATGCTCAGATCAGAGAAGTTTTTAAGCTAGATAAAAAACTAGGATTCCAGGTGGAAAAATCAAAATTAGAAACAGAACTGTTAGAACCCAGCTCTAAGATACTTTCAAGAATGTATAACTTGCTGTTAAAATGGAATACACAGGATGAAACGGTCAAATCAGCTATGATAAAATGGGCACAGGACATTGGGTACAACATCATGTTTGCGGACTGGGAAAAGTTATGGACCACAGGTTTGAGATTTACGGCATGTAATGCCTTGAAAGAAAATTTTATGAAAATGATATATAGGTGGTACATGACTCCAGTCAAGCTTGCAAAGATATATCATGTGTCTGACAATAAATGTTGGAAGTGTAAAGAAGCTGAAGGAACATTCTTTCACCTCTGGTGGACTTGCCCCAGAGTGAAGGCTTTCTGGGAAATGATATATAATGAGCTGAAAAAGGTATTTAAGTATACCTTCCCTAAGAAACCAGAGGCCTTTCTTTTGGGCATTGTCGGCCAGAGTGTGCAAAAGAAGGATCGAATCTTTTTTATGTATGCTACAACAGCAGCAAGGATACTCATCGCTAAAGGCTGGAAAACTCAAGATTTGCCCACACTGGAAGAGTGGCAGATGCAACTGATGGACTATATGGAACTGGCTGAGATGACTGGCAGAATCCGAGACCTGGGAGAAGAACTGGTGGAGGAGAACTGGAAGAAATTTAAGGACTATTTACAAAAACATTGCAAATTGTATGAATGTTAAGAAAGATGTAAGATTTATATTAACATGGCTCCAATAAATTAGTAATAAGCAATATAAATTTGACTGTAAATGAAAGAAAGGATAAATTTTGGATTAACAATATTTTATAATTAAGCTCTAATAAGAGAGTGGCTAAATTTTAAATTTTGAGACCTTAATATTGGAAAACTTTATTATATAAATTAAAATAAGTTAATAATTTGCTGTTAAAATTTTTGAGTTTAGAAAGCAGGAACAAGAGGTGTGAGGAAGTCCAAGGAAGTGTATGAAATATGGATACTGGAAAATGTTATGTTATTATGTGTTCTTTATTGTTAAACAGAAACCTAATAAAAATAATTTTAAAAAAAATATTAAAAAAATAAATAAATCCCGTTAGCGTTATCTGTCCCTCACTTATATGTTCCAGATATTCCACAAATTTCCCCCAGTCCTCGATGAACTTTTGGTCTCTTAAGTATCTAATCTTTCCTGTCAATTTGTCCAGCTCCGCATAGTCCAACAACTTCATTCTCCATTCTTCCACAGTCGGTATTTCTTGCTGTTTCCATTTCTGGGCCAGTAACACTCTTGCTGCTGTTACTGCATATTGAAAAAAATTTACAATCTTTTCTTTTTATCTCGTTTCCTAATATCCCTAAAAGAAAGACTTCTGGTTTCTTTATAAATGTATATTTTAGAATCTTCTTCAATTCATTATATATTTTTTCCCAGAAGTCTTTCACTTTCTTACATTCCCAACACATATGATAAAAAGAACCTTCTTTATCTTTGCACTTCCAACACTTATTACATGTCTTATACATTTTTGCTAATTTTACGGGTGTCATATACCATCTATAAAACATTTTCATAACATTTTCTTTTAACGTCATACATGCAGTAAATTTTAAGCCTTCCTTCCATAGTTTTTCCCAATCCTGTGTATTGGCCAAAGCGGGAAAGAGTCCCCTTGTCTCCCCTGCCACCTTTTCCCGTCTAATGACTGAGTGGGGCGCCCACAACCCCTACAATAGGTGGTTACAAATGGCTGAGATGGTAGCCCATTCTGCCAATAAGTCAGAATGTCTGGTATGCACCTTGACCCCAAAAGATGCCACGAGTGGACTACCACTTCTCCCACTGCCACTTAACCGTTCCACCATTCACAAACGAGCACTGATCAATGTCCCAGCACGTACCCACATCCTGGCTCTCTATGATGTGGTACCTATAGATCCATCAAAACGAAAATGGAGACCGTAACCGGTCGGCATTTTCGTGATGGAAAGGGGGGAATGAAGGAGTGGAGACCAGAGGTCCACTTTGGAGAGCCAGGCTGGAGCCATTTTATAAGCTGAAAGCCATCTTAGAGAGCAAACTAAAAGCCAAAAGACATTTCTCTCTCCCCTGCTTGCCCCTGCTTGCAAAGACAATATTTTTGCAACGCAGCAAGTGTGGTCAGAGCACTTCACTCCTGCAAAGCTAGCCGTTGACCCAATTCCAGTAAAACACCGAGAAGAGGAAGCTCTAGCTCACCACAAGACTAACTGTGAAAACCACAAACTGCCTTGCTATCTTTACCAGCATGCAGGTGTTCAGAAATGGTTTTACTAGGAATTGTGAGTAGCTATCTTTACATGCATGCGGTCAGAAGTGGTTTTCCTAGGAATTGTAAGAAGGTCAGATAATTTATAAGCTCGCAGCACCACCTAGTGGATAACGCAGTTTGGAACCAAAGGCCACCACCAATTTTCCTATTGGTAGAGCTTTTAATGAATATGTATAAAGGGGAATGTGTAAGGGGTGGGTCAAGGGTTGAACTATTGCTTTGCCTAAAGGTATAAAAAGTATCTGCATCTGATTGACAGGGGGCATTCTCTCATTTTTGCTGAATGCACCCCTTTGCTTTGCTTGTCTGACAAATAAACCAAAGTCAATAAAAACCTTTTCTGTAAAATATTGCTGCCTGGATTTTTCCATTCTGGTCTGGACTCTGAAAGTCTCTAACATTTCTGGTGCCTGCGTGACTCGGATAAGGGACCTTAAGTCCTAAAAGACCAGAAGGCAGCTCCCTTGTCCTTTTCTAGGCAGGGCACAGGGGAAGGGGCAACCGGCCGCTTATCCTGGCGCGCACCGAGGCTTTTCTTCGGAGGAGGGCGAAGCCAATTTGACCCTTCTGCTGGATCCTGTGAGAGGAGACAACGGATTGAAGGACCGAGGTTGACAGGACAGGACAGAGTCCAGCCGGCTGGGGTGAGTAGATGAAAACAAGTCCTGTGGGGAATAGGAAGCCTCCTTTTTTAAGGAGAAGGGACATCCTGATCACATGTCCAGCTTGTGGTGGCAGTAAGGGAAGAATTGACCCCTGACAACCACCCAAGCTTAAGTATTAGGAAGAAGGAAACGGGGCAGAGGTAACTGGTGTGTTTTGTGTGCTGTGTGACGATACTCCAGTGAGTGAATTGTGAATGAGCGGTCAGGGTTTAGCATCCCTTTGGCCAAGCGAGTGCAGGGTTGTGCATTTCTTGACAGCGAGAGCTCGTTCAAGTCACAACCTGAAGTGTGTGGAGAGTGGAAGGAATTTTGAAACCCGGTTAGGAGCAGAGTATCTGAAAAAATGGGGTCTGAAGCAAGCCAATGTAGTCCTTTTGAATGCTTTTGATTTGGCCCAAATTATTTACAATCAGAAAGAGGAGGCCTCAAAGGAATAACCACCCCCAAGCTTTTCTGATGCCTGTTCCTCAGTCATCAGGCATCAAATCTTTCAGAAACATAGCGGCCCTAGTTGGGACAGGGCAGCAAGGAGTATCTCTTTGAGGCTGGGGACCTAATTAGAGAAGAGTTTCAGACTCAGATTCAGCTTTGGGAGCGATGGAGGGGATCGCTCGAGAGATCCCTTATGTTATTCAAGTTGGTATATTGCACTAAGAATGCATACAAACCTTTCAGATCTCTGGACCTCAATGAAGGCAAGAGTTCGGCTAGGCAAAGCTGGAGGACTCTCTCCTGAGTTGTGGCTTTGGTAGTAAGGCAAGCCTCCTAGTTTTTCCATAGCCCAGCACTGAACTGGGAAGCACATGAGCCTTGCAGACCTCCAATAGTTTTGATCCCTATAGTAACTACAGCTTGACCAGGGAGGCCAACCTAAATTCCAGAACTTAGTTAGGGGAGAACTGGGTATCTCTGTGACCAGCGGCAGTTTGGAACACATCAGGGAAACCACCAGCAGCCCCCTAGCTTCTCTGATGACCAGTGAGAAGTGGTCTATGGCTAGGAACTACGAAATACTTTCAGACCTATAGCAGTTACAGTTGAGACAGGGAGGGCAATTTAATTGGTGTCCTTAACCAGGCACCAGCTGGATGGCTCAGTGCTCAGGTGTGTCTCAGAGAACACTGCAGCAGACCCCTAGTTTGAGGCTCAGGCAGAGGAGCCTCAAGAGAAGACCTGCATCTTGGTGGCCACCACAGTTGACAAGTTAGTTGCCACAGAAAAGGATGAAAGAAGAGATGAAGAAACAAGCCGGACACCTGAAGCTGACACAGGGTGTGAGCAGCCAGTGGCAGGTGTCTGTTGGGAGAAATACTAGAAGTTTTTTTTGTTTGTTTTTTTTAAAAAAACTGCATAAAACTAAAAGACGAAGAAGAACTTTCTCCATTTAACTTGGATGAGTTTGTGAACATGGATGAAGTTCTAGAGGTTCACGTGATAATAGAGAACCCCCCCCCCCTTGGCTGAAGAAATGTAAGACTGATCAATGCAAAATTATGGCCCCCTTGGGAGGACAAGGACAGCCCCATATCCCCAAAGCTCCACCGCTGCCCCGATATGCGGCCCCAGGAGCCAAAGCAGGAAAGGGGGGGCTGCCAGACACCCCAGAAGTAGATAAGGCAGAGCCCAGCGACCAGACCCTGGATGTAATATAACCCAAAGTTAAAGAATTGAGGGAAAGGATGAACAAATACAGAAGTTCGACCACTATGTATTGAGAAGCTGAAAAAGCTTATCGTAATGGTCAAGCCAAAGTATTGGGGAAATACATAAAACAGTCCAGGTCCAACCAGTCCAGGTCCACCGCAGAGGCAGGAGCAGCAGTCCTGACACCCCCCCCCCTTCGTGTAGTTCGGGACAACCCGCCCAAAAGGTGTTTGAACAAAGGGGAGATGTTGAGAAGAGGGAGAAGAAGCAGTGGAGGAAAGAAAAGGCAGCAGTGTTAGGCACGGCAATGGCTCACAGCCCAGGGATCCGAGGGGTCCGCCGTAGCCATTCAGAGACCCGCGGCCGAGGGGGAGGAAGATGCCTGCTCAGCAACAGCAAGGCCATGAGAGTTACCCTTGTGAAAGGCTGCATGGAGCCAATTGGGAAGCCTGGTCAAAACGCATGTACTACTGGCTGGCAGAAAAGCAGCTATGGGAAAGTACACAGGCTGAAACAGGCTTTGCCCAGCCCCTTGAGAAGTCTGCAGGCGCAGCGGAGGCTTGTGAAGCAGATGTGGCTGATGCTCTAGAGAAGCCCTGGGTTGCGTGGCAGGGACTGAAGACGGCATGTCAGGCTGCAGTAGAAGCCAGACCAGAGGGACCTGGAAGCCCAGAGGGACCTAGAGGATGCCCAGAAAGAGTACCAAGCCCAGAGGGGGCTGAGTACCAAGCCCAGAGGGGGCTGAGGCTGCTTTGGGAAGTTGTTTCTACGGTTCACCGCATCTGTATGATGGACTGTGTGTTGGAGAAAGGCTGAGGCCAGGCAAGCCGTTCCAAGAGTTCTGAGAAGGCCAAAGTCTCCAAGAGTTATTTGTCCTCTGAGGTGAAGTCCAACAGCGAAAGGCATTGCCCTGCAATTGGCAGCTAGATGCAAGGCTAACATCTATACTGATTCTAAATATGCCTTCTTAACCCTGCATGCGCATGGCGCCCTATGGAAAGAGCGGGGCTTGATTGGAGCCCACGGGAAAGCTCTGAAATACGGTCCAGAAGTTGAGACGTTACTAGAAGCTGTATGGGCCCCCGAAGAGATTGCTGTGATGCACTGCAAAGGCCATGGTAGAGGTCGGGACATGGTCACTAGAGGCAACCGGAAAGCAGATAATGCAGCTTGTGAGGCAGCTCTGAAACCTCCACCAGTGGTCACCACCGCCCTCAACCCAGCTACCCTGTTGCCGGTAGAAGAAGGTGAGGAGCAGACGCACGATTGCATTGAGGTTATGGACACAAGACTGGACCAGGAGAAGTGGCCAGAGGAAATCGATTGGCAGACAGAGTGGCCAAGGAAGCAGCCCGGGAACCGGCCCCCGCCTCAGTTATTGGAGCAGTGGTCCCAGAAGGGATCTTAAGCACTGCTGACAAACCAGCCCATACGAAGCAGGAAAGGGACACTGCAGATGCTCAGGAGTTGACATTGTCCAAACAAGGATGGTACCTTACCCCTGATGATAGGATATAGATCCCAGAGTCCCTTTCCCAGCAGATAATTCAGAGATACCATAAGTCCACCCACATGGGGCCAGATGCCACAACCAAGCAGCTGGAGAAGTATGTCTATATAGCCAACCTTTATCAACTGGCAGCCCAGATTTCCAGGAAATGCCTGCTATGCCAAAAGAATAATCCCAGAACTCACTCCAGATGATGTGGAACCACGTTACACCCTCGATGAACATCAGTGGGCATGTCAAGAAGGAGCAACGCTCCAGGAAGGACCAGACAGCCGTGTTTTTGGTGCCCCAGCATCTGGCCAGCGTGATTGTGAAGAATTGCCACGAATCCACCCATTTGGCAAGCCCAGCTGCTAAAGCACACCTTGGAAGAATACTCTACATCCCCAACCTATCTCAACTAACTGCTGCTATAACTAACTGCTGCTACATCCCAAAACTGTGTCCTGTGCGCCAACCAAGAGACTGAGACTATCACCCTTTAAACTTTTGTATGGCAGGCCACCCCCTTTCGTCCGAGACACCCCCGCCAGTTTGGGGCGGATGGGAGATCACATCACCCAAGGACAAGTGCAATCCCTGTGTTTGTCGTGTGTGTGTGCTTCCTTTCCAGGTATTCCCTCGAGCGTACACCGTGCAGTCCCGCGGCAGTCTCACTGAGCCGGTTCACCAATTCCAACTGGGTGACAACGTCTGGCGACCCCCTCATCCTCAACTGCAGTGAAAGTAGCCGACGTGATCCCTTGGGTGCATCACACGTGCCTGAAGAAGTCGGAGGGTGTCTGGACTTGCAAGAGAAATCCTGTTGACCCTCTGACTCACTGATCATCACCTTGTGTCTGACGCTACCGGGAATGCGCGTTGGGCCACGGGCAACGAGATCCTGCAGCTGATCATCACAAGGACAGTCACAAAGACTTTCTCTTTTCTCTCTTATTTTCTTTATTGACTTGCTCTATGTCTTATTGCCCTGACCCTACCGAGCCATACCAACCCTATTGGCCTGCTGACCTCTGCTATGACTGGTTCGTCTTGCCGGTGGTAAGAGACGGCATACTCGTTGGCTCTTGGGAACGAGGGTTCAATAGGGCGGCCGCAGTACAACATCCCACTCTCCCACTGTGGCTCTTTATTCACTGCATTGCCCAGCGCACTTGGATGTGGCTCCTCCGGGGAGCTGCAGGATCGGTCGAAATCTATCGAGTTCTAGACCGCTCTTGTGGTTGTGGGGAATAGCCCGCTGGTTGCAAGGTAGAGCAGTGTACCAACCCCATTTGATAAACCAGGCCCAAATCTTACTCCAGGTGTTACAGGGGAGGGAGCCTGAACCAGGTGGAGCCTGAACCAGGTGTGCATTAGAATTACTGAACAGGTGCCTGTAAATCCTGCCGCCCCACCTGTGGTTGTCGTGGTGGCTCAAGCCTCCCAAAATCCCAGAATACTACCGGAACTACTGGGCCTGGTAACTCCATACCTTGAATGTGGCAGGGTATTCTTGTGGCTGCATAAGAGTTGCCACCCAGTAGACAGATAGGGCACCTAGTTCCGGAAGAATTGGATGGGAGGGGTGCCCGCGGGCAGCATCCCCAACGTAGAAACTTGCTCTCCAGCAAATTTACAGGCACCACTAGGACTTTTGGTATTGGGACCAGAACCCCTTGATATAGTCACCCCGTGTGTCAGGCCGTTGCAGGGGTGGATATATTCTTGTGGGTGCAACATCATTTACGTGGAAGAAGGGGCCCCTTTTGGATATGGTACTCTCCCAGGAAACCACAGGGGTCTCCACCCACCGGGAATAGTTGGGAAATTGATCCAAGTGGTAGGAGCTTCTGAAATAAGGTGGAGAGTCACCCCTGAGGCCCAGCGAATAATTGAATACGAATATCAGTGGGCCCTTCAGCGGTAAAAGAATATTAGGAATGGCCCCCGAGTATTGGTGGGAGGAACTATGGAAATATTGGGGTTGGTGGGTAGGAGTAGTATGTACTGCCCTACTTCTTTGGATGCTCCTGTATTCTTGCTGGCATGAACAATATCGTATCTGGTTGGAGAACCTACCTGTGTATTGGCCAAAGCGGGAAAGAGTCCCCTTGTCTCCCCTGCCACCTTTTCCCGTCTAATGACTGAGTGGGGCGCCCACAACCCCTACAATAGGTGGTTACAAATGGCTGAGATGGTAGCCCATTCTGCCAATAAGTCAGAATGTCTGGTATGCACCTTGACCCCAAAAGATGCCACGAGTGGACTATCACTTCTCCCACTGCCACTTAACCGTTCCACCATTCACAAACGAGCACTGATCAATGTCCCAGCACGTACCCACATCCTGGCTCTCTATGATGTGGTACCTATAGATCCATCAAAACGAAAATGGAGACCGTAACCGGTCGGCATTTTCGTGATGGAAAGGGGGGAATGAAGGAATGGAGACCAGAGGTCCACTTTGGAGAGCCAGGCTGGAGCCATTTTATAAGCTGAAAGCCATCTTAGAGAGCAAACTAAAAGCCAAAAGACATTTCTCTCTCCCCTGCTTGCCCCTGCTTGCAAAGACAATATTTTTGCAACGCAGCAAGTGTGGTCAGAGCACTTCACTCCTGCAAAGCTAGCCGTTGACCCAATTCCAGTAAAACACCGAGAAGAGGAAGCTCTAGCTCACCACAAGACTAACTGTGAAAACCACAAACTGCCTTGCTATCTTTACCAGCATGCAGGTGTTCAGAAATGGTTTTACTAGGAATTGTGAGTAGCTATCTTTACATGCATGCGGTCAGAAGTGGTTTTCCTAGGAATTGTAAGAAGGTCAGATAATTTATAAGCTCGCAGCACCACCTAGTGGATAACGCAGTTTGGAACCAAAGGCCACCACCAATTTTCCTATTGGTAGAGCTTTTAATGAATATGTATAAAGGGGAATGTGTAAGGGGTGGGTCAAGGGTTGAACTATTGCTTTGCCTAAAGGTATAAAAAGTATCTGCATCTGATTGACAGGGGGCATTCTCTCATTTTTGCTGAATGCACCCCTTTGCTTTGCTTGTCTGACAAATAAACCAAAGTCAATAAAAACCTTTTCTGTAAAATATTGCTGCCTGGATTTTTCCATTCTGGTCTGGATTCTGAAGTCTCTAACAATAGCTCCAGTTTTCTTGAACAGATCTCTGGTTCTTCCCATTCTGTTGTTTTCCTCTATTTCTTTGCATTGCTCGTTTAAGAAGGCCCTCTTGTCTCTCCTTGCTATTTTTTGGAAATCTGCATTCAATTTCCTGTATCTTTCACTATCTCCCTCGCATTTTGCTTGCCTTCTCCAAGTCCACCTTTCCTTTTGAAGCAAAATGTCCTTGAAATGGGGGAGAAATGCCCTGCATGAAGTCTTGGGTTTGCAATTTGGGGAGAGGGAAGACTGTCTGCGGCGCTGGGGAGCAGGCAGGCTGGCGAGGCCCCCTAGATCTAGAGGCCCTAGGCTTCTGCCTACTTAGCCTATACATAAATCCGGCCCTGCCTATGTCACAGTGAGCACAGGCCCATCGATCACGTGCAAGGCATTCTGCATGTTGGGAAGGAGCCTCCTGTTCTGGGCCAGGTGGAAGAGTGACACCAGCAGAAGACTGGGTGGTGGGGTCGAAGCTGATCCCGGGGAGCACCTGAGGAGTCAAGGCTTCCTGCATGAAGGCCTCGCTTCCCCTAGAAGTCCCTGCCTCCTGGTCTGTGTTCGCTTTCTTCTTCAGGTACAGCGCCAGCATGTTCTGGATGGTGCACCTGCTTTCGGGGGAGAGCTTGTAGAACTGGTCCACACTAGAAGAATAGCCATGAGACAGGTGAGACTCCTGCAAGGCGTCCCCAAAGTCAGGGGAACATAAGCGCATTTGAAGAGCCTTGCTGGGTCAGGCCAAGGCCCATTCAGTCCGACATCCTGTTGGCATGTAGTTGGTCCACCACAATTGCAAGATTATTGCATCCTTCAGGAATGGTGTGTCCAGCTCCATCTGAGTCATCATCCAGGCACGCTGTGGAGCTGCATGGATGAGAGATGGGCATCTTCGGCCAGTCAGGGCGGAAGAGCTGGCAAGATCCCCCCCCCCCCCCGTACTGAGCAGGAAAGCAAACTCTTTGGCCTCCGAGATCTCTCCCAACTCTCAGCAGCCCTCACTGTGAGCCGTACTAGAGGAATTTTGTCCTGCTTTTGCTGAGCTACAACACAGGAGCGCACCCCCAGCGGGCCATGATGTGGTAACCCTGGCGAAGCATTGCAGAGCAACTGAGAAAGCAGAATGATGTTTGCGTGGACAGTCCATTAGAAAGCTGCACTATTATTGCATCGATCGCACATTGCAGAATACGGCCCCCCTCCAGGCAAAAACATCCGTCTGGAGGCACAGTAGCTTTCATTTCGTAGGTTATGGTTTTACATCATCTTATTTATTTATTTATTTATTTGAATTTATTTATTTATTTCATAACATTTATACACACCAGATGGTAAGAAACATCAAAGCCGTTTACAGAAAGATAAAACCATAAAATCAGGAAAAACCTACAGTACATTAAATGCTGAAGAAGTGAATACCAGAATAGATCAGAACTCACTCCCAAGGTAAGGGGAAGAGACATGGCTAAGATGGCAGGACAGCTTACTCTATGGTGTTAACCCCTTCATGCACTAATTAGACTGAAGCATGTTGGTTATATGAGACTGGTTATCCCGCACAACATGCTCTCACGCAACCCATACCCTCCAACTGAAAACCCATTTCCTGGACAATATCAACATTGTGTTTTGTGCCTGTGAACTGCACAGTGAATATTTTTATTAGAAAAGAAAACAGCCTGGTGTTTCAGCTTCTCAGAGTTGTTTTATTCAGTGCGCTGCTACAGCTTGTCACACCCAAATCATCCAAAGGAATCTGCCAAAGTGCTTTTCCAGGCAAAAGGGGGCAGAAGGAGAGAAACCAAGAACCTCAAATTCACTAGACCAGGGATGGGGATTTCGGTGGCCCTCTAGATGTTGTTGGATTCCATCACCCCTGACCGTCGGCCATGCTGGCTGAGGCAGAAGGCCATTGGATCTGGCAATATCTGGGAGCCCACAAGATTCCTAGCCTCCGCCCTACACAAACAACCAGGCACTCATCTGTGCGGCACACCTCTTACCGGAGGGAGGGTCACTCCAGAGGCAGCTGTGGCATGAGGGTGCTGGTTCATGCCTTTGTGGGCACATTTGAGGATTAAAGAGGACCTCCTAGGAAGCGTGCTTGGAGATCTTCCTTACCACGTGGCTTTCTGGCAAAAACACAACAGTACTAACGGCCATATGGAACCACACCTCAAAGCTGGATCAGACTTCCCAGATCCTGTAGCCTACATCAGGAGGAAGACTGGGGCAGAGGGGCCTAGAGTGGGAGTCAGAGCTGCTCTTAGGGCTGCATGTCTGAAGCATGGGCAGAAATCTTTGGGTGTGAGGTTGCATGGGGCTTTCTCTTTGTGTTTTGGTGATGCCCAGCCGCCAGCCAGCCAGAGGCAGGCAGCCAACTGGGTTCAGGGGCAAGCTCCTTTGCAAAGCCAGTCTGACTTCACCAAATGCAATGACAGAGTGACCATTGGGCCCGTGTTCTGCTTCGCTGTGAAATGGCGTGTGTTCCTCAACCCAGAGAACCTCTCGTTCGACATCAAGCTGGTCTAAGGAAGAAAAGCATAAGAGTTAGTCTTGAATCCCCACACACATGTGCTGTGAGATGCCTGCACACCGCACACGTAAAGCACATCTCCTCCCACCCACACCCAAAAAGTCCTGGGAACAATGGTTTGTTAAGGGTGCTGGGAATTGTAGCACTGTGAAAGGAAAACTAAGGTTCTTAGGATTCTTTGGAGGGGGTTGAATGGTAAATACACAGCGGCCACATGGACGGACACAAACACACACACACCAGCATAGCTTTAACTTTTAGCACAAAAAGTCTTCAGCCAGATGTCATGCAACCCTTGGGCAAGGGCAACTTATCATTTTATTGATTTTCCATAACAAACAATTAAAAAGGCGGACAATCTTGCAAAGGAGTGTTGCCATTTAAACTGCCGGTGTGACATAGGAACCCAGAGTCTGCATCCGATTGCCCTTCTTCTCCACCTCCCTCTATCCTAATCAGCTGCAAACAAGAGTTCAGATTTGAAAGCCTTGTTATCGCCTCATTCCCTTCAATTAGCCAGCTGCTCTGGC
The DNA here is from genome assembly GCF_964106915.1 of Podarcis gaigeae. Taxonomy (NCBI): domain Eukaryota; kingdom Metazoa; phylum Chordata; class Lepidosauria; order Squamata; family Lacertidae; genus Podarcis; species Podarcis gaigeae. The sequence continues at coordinate 23,322,174 of NC_139695.1, forward strand.
AGATGACACCAGTTCCTTCCCGCTCCCAATATTCCTGCTCCTAACCTGGTTAGCCATAGCCCGGATGCTGAATCTCAGGGGAACGCCTTTGGGCTGGGAAGGGCTCATCTTTTCTGGGCCTCTTCTCCCCCTCCGGAAGGGGTGCTTGGCTCCTGGCCTGTGAAATGCGCTCAAAATGTAAAGATGCCTTCTTTCCAGGGAGCCAAGGAAGAAGGGTGGAATTTAAAATACCTCCAAACCTTCCCACGTCAGAGATGCAGGAGTTGCGTCACCTCCAACTTCCTCAGGGATGAAGCAGCTACGAAAAACGAAACATCCCACCTGGGCACGGTTTCTGAGAGAGCAACAGCAGAAGACCCAGACTCTGGCAAGATGAGCATTTGCCCAGTGGATTCTGGCGGCTCCATGAGGGCAGACAGGGGATGGCTGCGATGGCCGCCAGCCCCTTCCCACTCCATCTCAGATACAGAACACATTGGCTCTGCCACTCCTTGGCTCTGGCGCCACCTACTGTTGGCCTCCTTGCATTCCACCCTCCCAGTCCCAATGAGCACCATCCACCCCTGGTCCAGAGGCGCAGAGCAGTAGTTAGGTGATCTTGCGCCCTGGCAGAACCGTCCAGATTGCGCCCCCTAGCCACGGACAAGCTAGCTCTTCTATCCTCTGCTTGTCCAACCCCCCCCCCCTCCACCCATTCAATTCACCCTGGAAGTACAAGTATCGAAAAGTAAAATGTTAGAGGTTCCCCCCCCCCACCCCATAGCAATATAATTGGATTCAGCTAGCTGGTCAGTCTACTTTCGGTTTCACTCCTGGCTCCTTGTTAAATTAATACTGCATCAGAAACCTCCCAAGCAGATATCCAAAGTTCTTTGGCATTTCTCCAGTTGTTAATGAGATGTCTCTTCTAGTCCAGGGGAGTCTTTTGATCTTCTTCCAGGAAACCAAGAGTTAAAAACCTTGATTTTCCTTCTTTCCCTTTTTCCAGTCATTTCCACACAGTCATTATTAGCGTTATTAAAACCTTATTATATCAACAAATGCAAAAATTTTAGTCTCCCTTGCTTTCCTGCTGACCTTCAGCTTAAACACAAACTGCTCTGGAGTGAGAAAAACCCATCACACTCGAAAAGCCCAGCTGGAGGGACCTGGAAGTGTGCGGGGAAGAGCAATTTTGTAGTGGCTTTGTGGCACAGGAGCACCAAGTTCACTAACTGGCTGATTCAGATTGAATCCCATGCAAAAAGAGTGCAATGGTGTGTGTTTCAGCCAGCCATCCGGCTGCTGCAACTATTCCCTGGGTGCCACCACACTGTCCTGTCTGTGTGTTTGGAAGGGAGTGGGAGCTATGCTCCCCCCGGAGACACGCCACTCCTTCTTCCTTAGCTGTGCTGCTCAACATTTGAGGCAACCTTCACAGTTCTGGGATGCTGAGGAAGCAAACCAATAGTCACGTTCATCTGTACTGGCTCAGTATGCCCTATTCTGACAGATGCTGCCTTTCATATTTCCACTCAACGCCCAAGAGCCTTTCCGCTCGAGAGATCTGGGACTGAACCCGGGATCTGCACGCCAAGGCTGGAGTAAGAAAGAGCCCTTGCCAGCTGGCCACGTTGGGCGCCTGCCTGGAGAGTGGAAGCCGGGGGTTGGAGGGACATCGTGCTGCTCCTGGCAACCCCCACCCAACCCGACGTCCTCCTCCGCCTGAATCCCGCTTCCCCCGGATGCACTTCCCATCCTGGAGCGGCTGGGGTGGGAGGTTAAGCTGGCCCAAGGACTGGCCCAAGGTAGCTCAGCCAAGTTGCCTAGGCCAGCATCTAAGACCACGCATCCTTTCCCCTCAGATGAGAAAGCTGGGATGAGTCATGCTAGCAGCCCGTGGCCTTGATGGGCTTTGTGGCAGCCCAGCCCAGCTGCTATAGTCCACCTCTGAACCGAGGAAGCGCAACTGGAGAGACAGATCCCAGCACTTTTCTCACGGGACAGAAGCGCACGACTTCCCCCTCCCACTTGCCGCCCGCCCCAGTCTTTCTCCGGCGGCTCAGTTTAGTGCGCCAAGCGGCTCATCCCAGGTGGGAATTCGGGTGGCGCTGCTTGCAGAAGGAGAAGCGGCTGGCGTGGCGGAAACTCCCATTGTTCTTCTCAGGTAGGACTTCCAGGATCCAGACGAACGTTTTACCAAAAAGTATGGCTTGACTACTGATTTCCCATTTAAAGGAAGGCAAACCGACCCAAGTTTGGCGGACAGGTGAAAAAAACCACGAATTACATTTAAAGTTCTGTGAGATGCAAAGGAAAGCTTGCGTTTTAAATTTGTATTTTACAGCTTGTTGCTTGGTGCGGTTAACGGAATGGGGATATTGAGAAAGAAGAGACTTGGAATCAGAAGGTTAGGATTTAAGGTAAGGTTACCAGATTTTTTTCAAAGAATCTGGGGACACTTTTTTTCCCCAAAAGAGAAACAAATGTTATTTTTTAAAAAAATCATTTTTTTAAAAAAATAAGAAGTAATACCTTCTCTTCTGGGTCTCCTCTGTCGCGTGGCCTTCCTCTGGGCCCCAGCCTGATCTCTTGGAGTGCTATCTGCCCTGGAGTAGGCTCGGGTCGGGCCTGGGCTCGGCCCCGTGTCCTTGCCCTCCTGGTGCTCTCCTACCTCTCTTCCTCAGCGGCCGCAAGGTTGGGGCTCCCCTCTTTTTTCTCCTTCCTCTTTCTCTCTCTTCCTTCTCCCTGGGTTGGCTCCGGGGTTTTTACTGGCCCTGGAGCGCAGCTGGGCAGTCGGCCACGTGGCCGGGCGCTCTCGCTCCCGCCTCGATTTGGGTCCTGGGGGGAGTGTGTCAGCGGTTCCCCCAGTTGACGCGCCGGGCATCCCTGGTTCCCCCTCGGCAGTGGCAGCGCAGGCGGCAGTCTCAGCAGCCCGGAGCCAGCCTGGTAGTGCACTTGGCTCTGGCTGGCTTCAGGAGCTGCTCATTGCCGTGGCACCCGCCATTTTGCCTCGCCGGATGTCTCCATATGATGTGTCTTGGGCCGTCGAACCAATCACGCAACATTCCTTCCCTACTAATAAATCTACAACACTTAAAATATAAATCTGGGGGCCTTATATGAAACCCGGGGACATTCCGGGGGCGGATTTTGTTGGGGACAGATTTGTAAATCCGGGGACTGTCCCCGGGAGACGGGGACATCTGGTAATCATCCTGCCTTTGCCAGTATGTCAGCCTTCTCAGCCTCTTAAAGAGGGCGTTCAGGAGCACTTGTACGTCTGGCCATATGGGATTGTGAGTGGAGAAGGTGGCGCAGTCTGGATGAGTCCCTCTGTCTTGCTCTTTGGTCACTGTGACTGAGCACCATTTTGGGCCGATCAGGATCTATGGGGAAGGGGATCCACCCAGAAGTTGTGGAGGGAACGGGAAGAGAAGCTTGGTCAAGAGACTGGCTCATGTCAGAAGGTGTGGGAGTCATAAAGCCAGAGGCAGAGGTTTGTAAATACTGCAGGGTGCCCCCTGACATTCCTCTGGGCAATGATTACCTTATATGGTAAAGGGGCAATAAAAGCTTGAGCGGCTGAGGTAACATGAGATTGGCAAACGGCCATGCGGCTGGACAGAACAAAGCACAATAAAAAGTTACCGGAGAGGAGAAGAAGTCTGAACGAGCTGCTCTCTCATATCATGGAAATGTTGCTAGCTTTCTGCGTCTTTATTTTACCCTAAAGAAGTGCCACTTGTAACGGCAGGCTCCAACAAGTGGTGCCCTCTCTGAGGCTCAATTAAAAGAAGAGGAAAACTTAAAAGAAAGCAGTGTGAGACAGACTTCAAAGAGAACCGTGAGAAGCAACTTAAAGGAAACAGTCTGAGGCAGACTAAGAGGATTTTAAAAGACACTGTGAGAGGACTTTCGATCCAAGCAGTGGATATCATCGGCTCACCACGTCCGGCAAGGATTTCAAAGCGCTTATACATCTTTAAAAAAAGATCCCTGGTGAGTTTGATCCCTTTTATATTGATTTTAGAAACATGGGCAGTCCCCTGTCATTTCCGCAACAGAAATTTTTAAAGGACTTAAAATTTCTCCTCTCCTCCAACAAATTGGAAGTCCCTGATGGCGATTTGATACAGCTCATTCAAGCCATCGATGAGCACTGCCCCTGGCTTGCTGCAAATGGGACATGGGAACTAAAACAATGCGATAAGATTGGAGCACATTTTCATGGACACCCCAGTTTCAGTGTTCGAATTTTAAATGCTTGGTGTAAGATTCGTTATGCTATGGGCTCTTTATCACCAAAAAAATATCTCCATGGCTGCATTGCCAAAACAACCTTCAACTTCTTTAATTCAGCATGCTGTTCTGCCATGTGTTCCAGCACTTGCTTTGCCAGCAGCCCCAGACCCCAAGCCTCCAGACTACAGTTCCTCACCAGAGGACCCAATCCTGCAAAAATACAGTGGTCTGGCTGGAAATGACCCTGCTCTTTCAGCAGCAGAATCAGCTACCCCTTTTCAACGTGCAGTACTTGCCTGCTCCTTATCTCAGGATACCATGGCATTCCCTGTTATTGTGCCCCCTGTTGGTGCTCCAGCAGGAACTCAAGCCCAGCACCAACCTTTTGACTTTAAAATCTTGAAAGAGCTGCAGCAGTCAGTAAAAGTCAAGGAACAAATACAGCAAATGGGAACTTTACAACCTGGCATGGCAAATCCAAATATGCTCCCACGAGAATATCAGTTGACAGTGATTGATTTAAAGGACTGTTTCTTCTCTATCCCACTGGATCCAGAAGTCAGGGAAAAGTTTGCTTTTACATTGCCAGTATATAACAATTCGCAGCCCACCCAGCGATATCAGTGGGTTGTTCTGCCACAAGGCATGCGGAACTCCCCTACACTTTGTCAACATTTTGTGGATGAAGCATTGAAACCTTTCCGCATGCGCCACCTAGAGGACAAGCCTTTGTGGGTTCCAGCTCGATGCGTGTAGCCATGGCGAGTCCCTTCAATTGCGGAAGTGCCTTCCCCACCATCTGCCTTGCCATCCTTTGCTGCACCGTTATACAAGGAAGAGGAGCAGACGACACAGTCCAGTTGAAACCACCATATTTCACCTTATCAGCTGGCAAACCGCAGTCGTCAGAATCCTACTCTGGCTGGCAGCATCCACGGCTCAGCCACTATCGAACTATAAGAACAGCTTTGTTGAATAAGACTTTTAGGGGAGAAAATCATAAAATATGGAGGGATAATATTTTTGTGCAAGATATGATTAAGTTTACTAGTTTATTGCATGCTTCTAAATGTTGGTTATGTATGCACATGCCCCCTTTTGCCAGCCATTCAGGCATAATGTTTCATGGTGTGCCTGTCAATGGATCTTTTCAATTTACAAATATTATATCCCCTAAGCAAACCTTTTGGCCTCCAGTACAATTGACCCTCCATGAGCCTGCCCCCGTTTGTTTTCAAATTAGAGAGGGGAAAGAATCATGGGGCATATATCCAAACTGTCAATATACATTGAAATTCACTTTTAATAGCTCTTGTTCTCTTACAGGAACATACAGTGACCAATCTCAGTGCTATAGGAGTGACAGTGCATGGCTATAAACTGAAAAGGAAGCCTACCATGCAGCTTGGAATCATAATTCTTATATTCTTGGCTTCCGGATGGAAGTTGGCTTCGACATTTATTGATTTTAGTGACTATTATAGTAGTTATTTGCATTATTTTGTGTTGCTATATACAATGTATTCCTTCTTTAATTTCTATGTGTACTGCATGGTTCTCCAGTCCGCGGCCCGCATCCGGTCTCACAAGAGTCGCTTATCGCACTCGATATAATCCTATTGGAACGGAAATATATGCCTCTGATTAAAAAATAAAGAAAGAGGGCATGTGGGAGTCATAAAGCCAGAGGCAGAGGTTTGTAAATACTGCAGGGTGCCCCCTGACATTCCTCTGGGCAATGATTACCTTATATGGTAAAGGGGCAATAAAAGCTTGAGCGGCTGAGGTAACATGAGATTGGCAAACGGCCATGCGGCTGGACAGAACAAAGCACAATAAAAAGTTACCGGAGAGGAGAAGAAGTCTGAACGAGCTGCTCTCTCATATCATGGAAATGTTGCTAGCTTTCTGCGTCTTTATTTTACCCTAAAGAAGTGTAGCACCCTGCTTGTGGTTAACGCTTAGCTGGAATGAAATATTCAACGCAGCAATAGAGAAATTAAAATAATAATTTATTTGTCAGACAAATAAATGAGAGGCTCAGTGGTATATGGTTACCAAGCTCTGGCCTGGCCTCTTGCCATCCTGGCCAGCACTTATATTCCCTTAATCCAGCCCCCTTTGCTCCTCCTGTGGCTGCCTCTGTCCAATCAGCCTGGTTGAAATTCCTATTGGCTGTTTGGTAGAACCAATCACAAAAGATACACCCACAAAAGATACACCCACTTCCTTGCCCTTATAAGGGAGACAAAGAGCTATATATAAATGACAAATAAGTAATAATATATCTTACATGGAATCTTAATTACCAGCTCACCTCTTGCCCTCCTTGCCCTATTGCCTTCTAAAACAAATGTTTAATCTTACATTTTTATGTTCAACAGATGTCAAGGATCTTGAGTTTCACATCAATATTGAAAGATTTCCTTCATTTGAAAGTTTCTAAACAAATGCCTGACAACCATATATATCAAGAGTGCTTGGATGGCGTCTTCTGTCTAGCAGGGGGGCTAGGCTGGTGGCTGACTTAATTTCAGGATAAATACAACTCTTACAACCATATGAAATAAGAATCTAGCATTCCTTAAATCCTTTGCATAATTACATTTAAGCCAATATATTTAAGCTAATATATTTCATTCACTTATCATAGGTAGCCTTTTAAAAGAATAAAGCCTTTGTAAAGTAAAAAGGAACTCAGTAAAAAACAGCTTTTAAAAGGAAGCCTCTTCAGTTTACACCTCCCCCCTTTCCCCCTCCTTTCCCAGCCAGCTAGATGCTTCTCCCATTAGCTCTTCCAAACAGCTTTAGAAAATTTCCCAAAAATGCTCTCTTTTCTTCTAGCCAAGCCAGTTGCCTTTTTCACTGCTCTTGGCCTTTCAACCTTGGAAAGAAGATCTGGCTCATTTTACTGAGAGGCACATTGGTATTATTTTACTATTTACCCTTGCCTTTAATTGTGTTTTTTCAGCCTTGGGGCAGCATATGTAATTCTCCCTTTTTTATGACTTTGAGAATTGTTTTTCTACTATAAATCAATGGGGCCCCCTTGTCTTAGGAGAAAAACCTCTTGCCAAGGTTCTTTCTGCCTGGCATGAAACATTTGAAAATCCTTTTTTTTTTAAGCTCATTTTTAAATACAAGCCTTGATAAAATATAGAAGCTCTGATAAAAAATGCAGGCTTATGATTAGATGCCTCATTCCCCCCTTTCAAGCTCAAGGACCTTCATCCCAAGTGTCCTTGATAGCTTGACCTTCATCATATTCCTGAGGTAAAGCTCTGTATAGGGCCATGATATGAGGTAGAGTTTCATTTGAAACCATCTTGCTAATTGTACTTCTAAAACATGAAATGATACATGGCATCATACATAAAACCATTACCACTACTGTCAAGAAAAACAAGCAAGACAATAGTATCCCTTTGAGTCCTGCGACATTAGGTAACCAATTGGTGAGCCATCCCATATCCCATCCTTCCCATGTTTGTACTGGGACATGTGCTATATTCTCCATCTTTGTGGCCAACACACGGATTGCCTCACCATTATCAGAAATGTTAAAGCAACAGGCATTCCCTGTCAAGTTCAAGACTCCACATAGGCCTCCCTGCCTGGCAAGTACATAATCCATTCCCATTTTCAGCTGCAAAATGGCGGCTCTACTTTCATCCAACTGTTGTGCAATAAGTCTCAAACTCTGGGCCGTTGCATTGGTTACAAGTTCCACTACTGCTTGCAATCGAATTATTCTGTTTAGATTATAAATAGGATCCCGTGCCCCTTGTATGAGCTCACCAGGATTCCAGGAGGCAGGATCATAATAGGCTATAATGCGCTCTGGCGGCCAATCATCAGTACCGCTCCAACTTTGGGTACTTCCTCCTGCTATATGAGAAATATCAGCATTCCTTCGTGTTCGCCTGGCCGAACTAGTGGGCATAATCCACATTGGTGGTAATACCCAACCCAAGAAACAAGTCCCACTCCATTTGGAAGGGAGCTTTTTGTATGCCCATTCTCCACATATCCACCACAACCATCGGGTCTGAGGTTTTTGGTACGTGGAGTACAGAAGGCGAAATACCAAAAGAGGTAGAGAGTTCACAGTGCAGTATGTTAGATTGCCTTTTTCTGTCACAGTTATGTTCCACACCACTTTCCATGCGTGAATAAAAGGAGGTGCACAGGGCAAGGTATTCCGAGTTCGATAGGTAGTACCGTGTGCCCAGGTATGACTATTCTTAATATAATCCCAAGTATAGTGACAATGAGAAGAGCCTATCATGGGAGAATCAGCTGCATCTGATGATTTATGTACACAGAATTCCCCTTGTACAGGTATAACTCGTAATGGTTTAGTTGAGTTCCATCCGGGGAAATTCTGTATTTCTGTTTGGTGTGGCATTTCGCTTACCATACCAATGGCATCTAATGGTATCGGTAATAAGGGCATACCTCCCTCTGAATCATCTGGCCCAAGAGAGCAAACAAGGCAATTGGTCCTATTTGCAACATTGGCTACCATCTCAGCTAAGCCTACCCACATATTGTGGTCATGGCTGAATCCATATTTAGCCAATTTGGTCAGATTCAAGGACCCTTCCCCTTCCCAAGGGATCAGGATTAATAATAAAATCATGTTGATGTCTAGCATATGCATTCCTTCCACAAAAGATTACCTTATTGTGATAGCAAATAATTATTAGCCCCAATATAATTCCCCCAGTGACAGAAATGGGGAACCACCAAGACCAAAACATATATCCCGAGGATCCCCAATGAGTAATATCTCTGATAATTGTTCCACAAAGGGGCAGTCAATCAATTGTATTAGAGAATCTTTCCGTTCACAGTCGCTGGTTCAGACGCTCCTCAAGCTTCAGGCGTGCGCAGGTCAGCCAGCTTCCAGGTTGTGGCTGCAGCAGGCCGGTCGTCAAATGTTGCCCGTGACCTAGCCCGTTCCCGGTAGGGCTAGATACAGGGGTTTTTGGAGAGAGTTAGTTTTAAAGGATTAGAGGGGTCACCTTTGCACGTCCAACTGCCTTCGGACTTCTTCAAACGAGAGTGATGAATCCAGGGGGTCACCTCAGCTACCTTCACCGCTGTTGGAGTAGAGAGCAAGACGGTGTAAGGTCCACGCCATTTAGGTGCAAGTGGATCGCGTTTCCACTCTTTCACCCATACGCTATCGCCAGCCTGGAACTGATGAATCGGCTCGGCAATGCTGCACGGCGTGCGTTCGAGGGCCCACCTGTTAAGAGAAACAAAAACACGGGAGAGAGATTGCACTTGTCCCTGTGTCACATGATCTCCTATTTGTTTAAGGTCAGCTGGAATATCCTGAACAAAGGAGGGCGGTCTCCCATACAGGAGCTCAAAAGGTGACAACTTAAGTCTTTTTGTGGGTGCACACCGAACACGAAACAGTGTTATGGGTAACACATCTACCCATCCCAATCCCGTTTCCTGGGTTAATTTTGCCAATTGGGTTTTCAGAGTCCGATTCATTCTTTCAGTTTTCCCTGAACTCTGAGGCCTATATGCTGCATGCAGTCTCCATTTTACTTGTAGGACTCGACATACATCTTGTACTGCGTGCAATGGCCATAATTTGGCTCATCAGCATCCCTTCCCATCCTTCTGATTTCTGAATTTTCTTACGAATATCAGAAGCGCACTGGGCCACAAATGTAGCAGTAATCATTCTGCTGTTTTCAGGGGCTTCAGGGTCAAAAGGAGTCCATATACGATAGGCTTCTTGCAGCCTCTCTAAAAAGTCTCCCGGACTCTCATTTGGTTTCTGTTCTACTTCTGAGACTTTAGACATATTAGTGGGCTTCTGGCATGCCCTGCGGATACCTTGCACAAGTGTCTGGCGGTAGGTGGTAAGTCTGGCCAGGTGAATTCCATTGTTTGGATCCCAATTAGGATCTTCCAAGGGAAAGTTGTATTGGAGATGACGGTCAATATTAAAAATATTTCCCACTCTGGCCTGCTCACGCAAATATATCTGTGCCTTTTCAATTATGTCTCTCCTTTCCTCAGTGGTGAAAAGAGTATTTAGGAGCTGGCGACAATCTGTCCAAGTAGGGCTATGAGTATTTACTATTGAAGTCACCAAGTCCATCATAGCCTGAGGTTTTTCTGCAAAAGATGGGGTGTGTGTTTTCCAATTCATCAAATCTGTAGTTGTGAATGGAATATATTGCAGGGTCGAAGTTCGAGGTGGCCGTGGTCCGGGTTGCCCGTTAACCAGCGCAGGCTCCTCAAGTGCATCAAATACTCTTCTAAGAGGGGCTACTACGTGACCTTTCTCTTCGCTTTGCTCTAGGGGCCTCAAATCATAGGGGATGGTATTTGTCCCAAGGCGTTCTTTTAGCAGCTTTATACGCCTGGCTGTATTGCTTGCTGACCGATCAAGGTCTCCCTGTAACTTCTGTAATAATTCTCTAGGACTTGGATGTACAGGGGTTTGGGGTGGGCAATCAGTTGTTCCACTAAAGGAGACTGTAGATGCAGGTCTATTAGGAGTCACAGGTGGAATAACCACTTCTGCTTGGGCTTTATTATAGGACTCCAATGCCTCCTGAAGATATTTATCATAATCTATCAAGGAATCAAGCTCTGTGACTCCACTCCCATTATTCATTCCACTTTCTTGCCTTGGGGTTACAACTGGCGGAGTGTTTGAATTAAGCTCCCTTCGATGTGGAGCATAGGGTGGAGGTGGAAGCACCTCTTCCTCTGGTCCCTCAAAAATGGGTTTGAGTTTATTTGGCAAGATTCCTTTCCTAGCTTCAGCTTTTACAGCCAATAATTTGCATCGTTTGACTTTGCATTCCCTTATCCATGGAGGATTTTTATTTAATGTGCTCAGCCAGGAATCTATATATGGAAATTGTTCTGGGCACCCTCCAGTTTCTTTGGCGATGTTAGACCAAAGTTTGCTTACTAAATTTATATCAAAAGTTCCCTGAGATGGCCATTCAGTATTTTGTTTCGGCCATTCTAGTTCACATAACGTTCTCAAGCGCTCTGGCGTCATTTTGACTCCATATGCCCCTGAGAAGGCTTTCTTAAAATTATTTAACATACACTCAAGAGGTGTATTTTCCCCCTTTGAACCCCCAACTCCCATTGTATGGCCCTGTGAAGTATCCACTCAGTCACTCACACTCAGGTCAGCTACAGATTGCTCTGTACTTTCTCACACATACAATGCGCTAGATACTTTACCACACTCTACCTCCCAATTTTCCCTTTTCCTCCACCAGACCAACATCTGATGTACCCAACCACCTAGCGTACTCAGTTTCCCCTTACTGAGACGCAGAAGTTTGATCAAGACTTCTCTTCCTCCCAATTAATTGGAGGGCCAAAAATCCCTTTGTGCACTTACCCTTGGTTGGTTCCCTGTTTCCCCCGGTCCGTCGCCGCCAGTGAGCAGGGTATCAGACAGACGAGTCTTCTGCGTTCCCCCTGGAAAAATTTACCAGTGCGCGCTGGGTAAGCAGTGGTCCTCTCTCTTGTACCCTGCCCAGTAGGGCGAAGGGGCTGCGTTCCAGCAGACCACTTATCCGAGTCACAGTGGCACCATAAAATGTAGCACCCTGCTTGTGGTTAACGCTTAGCTGGAATGAAATATTCAACGCAGCAATAGAGAAATTAAAATAATAATTTATTTGTCAGACAAATAAATGAGAGGCTCAGTGGTATATGGTTACCAAGCTCTGGCCTGGCCTCTTGCCATCCTGGCCAGCACTTATATTCCCTTAATCCAGCCCCCTTTGCTCCTCCTGTGGCTGCCTCTGTCCAATCAGCCTGGTTGAAATTCCTATTGGCTGTTTGGTAGAACCAATCACAAAAGATACACCCACAAAAGATACACCCACTTCCTTGCCCTTATAAGGGAGACAAAGAGCTATATATAAATGACAAATAAGTAATAATATATCTTACATGGAATCTTAATTACCAGCTCACCTCTTGCCCTCCTTGCCCTATTGCCTTCTAAAACAAATGTTTAATCTTACATTTTTATGTTCAACAGATGTCAAGGATCTTGAGTTTCACATCAATATTGAAAGATTTCCTTCATTTGAAAGTTTCTAAACAAATGCCTGACAACCATATATATCAAGAGTGCTTGGATGGCGTCTTCTGTCTAGCAGGGGGGCTAGGCTGGTGGCTGACTTAATTTCAGGATAAATACAACTCTTACAACCATATGAAATAAGAATCTAGCATTCCTTAAATCCTTTGCATAATTACATTTAAGCCAATATATTTAAGCTAATATATTTCATTCACTTATCATAGGTAGCCTTTTAAAAGAATAAAGCCTTTGTAAAGTAAAAAGGAACTCAGTAAAAAACAGCTTTTAAAAGGAAGCCTCTTCAGTTTACACCTCCCCCCTTTCCCCCTCCTTTCCCAGCCAGCTAGATGCTTCTCCCATTAGCTCTTCCAAACAGCTTTAGAAAATTTCCCAAAAATGCTCTCTTTTCTTCTAGCCAAGCCAGTTGCCTTTTTCACTGCTCTTGGCCTTTCAACCTTGGAAAGAAGATCTGGCTCATTTTACTGAGAGGCACATTGGTATTATTTTACTATTTACCCTTGCCTTTAATTGTGTTTTTTCAGCCTTGGGGCAGCATATGTAATTCTCCCTTTTTTATGACTTTGAGAATTGTTTTTCTACTATAAATCAATGGGGCCCCCTTGTCTTAGGAGAAAAACCTCTTGCCAAGGTTCTTTCTGCCTGGCATGAAACATTTGAAAATCCTTTTTTTTTTAAGCTCATTTTTAAATACAAGCCTTGATAAAATATAGAAGCTCTGATAAAAAATGCAGGCTTATGATTAGATGCCTCAGAAGTGCCACTTGTAACGGCAGGCTCCAACAAGAAGGAGGCCTGACTGCATCCTTGGCGAAGCCCAGGGCAGGGCAGGAAGGCAGCATTGCCCAGCGGGAAGGCATTCGGAGGCAAATCATCAGCAAGGAGCAGAAAATCCCCTCCCCTTCCATCAAGAAGACTGAAGAATCTCTAGTCGGCCTTCAGGTGAGTTCAGCATCCCAGGTCTCTGGGGTGTTCCTGTCCATTACAAAGCTGACTCGAGGCTCCATCAACTGAGCCCCTACACTCCTTGCGTACATGGAAGGGGCACAGAAAGGATGGGAGGCAGCCTTTTCCTGGAGCCGTCTTTCCTGCAGCAGTTCACTCGCTGGCTGCTGACCCTTTTCCTCCATCACCTGGATGATCCTCTCAAGAGAGGAGAGTTTCCTGCAGAGTCTGGCCAGCTGCTCATCCCTTCTCCCTGCAATCTCCTTCTCCACCTCTTCCACATGATTCAGCAGACGCTTTTCTTCTTCTTCTTCCAGGAACTGGCGCAGTTGTCTGAACTTCTCCACAGTCTTCAGCCTCTCCGGTTCTGAGGAGGTCTGAGTGAGGAAGATGGTCAGCCTTCAAAACATCAGCAAGAGAATTAGGATTTGAATTGAACTGCTTCCACCCTCTCAGCTCACAAGTCCTCAGACTTCTCCTTGACTGCTTTTCACATAATAAACAACAATGGGAAATAAACTCCATTCAGCTGCATTCAAAGGCGAACTTACCTAATTCGCAATTCTTGGAAAAATATGGAGACCAAAACAGCAGTCTTTTGAAATTCACACCTCTGAATTTCTCAAGGTTGACTCAGCCAGGTAATGTTCACAAAAAATGTACTGTATTTATGAGGGTAAAGCACGTATCAAAATCTTTATACGAGAAGCTAGCCACCCTAGCATTTGATTCATTTTCAGAATAATAAATAAATAACAAACCGATATGGAAAAAGGAGAAATGGGGAGAAGTTGAAATGGGCAGATTTCCCCCTCCCTCCTCAGTCCGGACTTGCTTCTTGAAGTGCTTGTTCCCTCACTAGTAACAAGAGGGACACTTCCAAGGAGGTCTTTGCTTTCCTTGTCCAGGTCTGCTTGATAGGCCAGAATTTCCCCTCTCTCTTTCCTCCGAATCTCCAGGCGGCGACAAAGAGAGGAGATGAATATTATACTGGCTTCTTGGTTCCAGTGGCCTTGCTATAATAGCAAAGGAATTGACTGGAGGAAATAAAAGTACAGAACACATACATAAATACCGTAAGTAGTTCTCATCACAAAAGAATATGCAGGTAAACCCATGAACAGCCAGGTAAACCCATCAACAGGTTTCCTGCCAGACAGGAATCTGTTGTAGGCCGCCTCTTCTGTGATGTATGTATGATGTATGGAGGGGTGGTCTTGGGCTCCAGGGTGGGCAATTTCAAATGTCTTCAAATAAGGACTTGGTTCGGGGTCTCCTCCTCCCTCCTGCGTGGGGGGGGGGATGAGCACCCTGTTGCAACAGGTAATAAAGATCTGGCTTACTAGCTGCTTTGCTTCTCAGTATTCTCTCTTTTTTTAAAAAAAATAATATTTATTAAGTTTTCCACAAAATTACAAATATGAAAAAAGACAAAACAAAAGAAAAAAACACACAAAAAGGATAGAAAATACAAAAAAGAATAAAAAGACAATTAAAAACATTTCAATCTTTCCATATCCTGTCTTTCATTTACTTATTTCTGTGACCTCCTCACGCCTCCCATTTTTGTATTCTAATTCAATTAAATATTCCAGCAAATCCTTCCAACTTTGTTTTTATCCAAATAATTTATCTTAACATATTATAATTTTACCTTCTCTCTTTATTCACATTATTCACAATTAATTTAGCTTTTTGTTCTGAGTAAATTGCACCTATACCGTTTTCAAAACCTTGGCCTACCCCCATTCATGAAGCTCCAAGAAATGTTGCTTCTCAGTATTCTCTGGTTGGCCTCTGTTATTTTCTCCTACCGATAGAGAAGCTACCAAAGGACTCTATATGGGCTCTGAGGTACCCCAGAAGGGAAAAGGAGCCGTTTCTTCCTTATAACACTGGCCACCAGTCCCCACCCCCTTGCAGCTGACCCCTTGCTGCTATCTGCTTCGCAGGGTATTGAGGAGGCATCCTGCTAGCCAAAGGAGACATGTGCAATTCACATTTGTAGTGTGCTAAATATGTACAAAGCAACCTTGCTGGGGGATGTGGATGAGGTTAACCCTTTCTACCCCTGCCATAGTCCCAACCCAAATCTTTGAAGCTGCTGTATTTCAAGGGAAGATCCCTTGGCCCCCCTGGCAGAGAGAAAGACTTTGACTCCCTCCTCCTAGCCATCCCAGCAGCCCTCAGGCTTCCCCTTGGCCGCTTCTAAGGTAATAAACAACCACCAATGAATACCATGCCTACTCTGGATCTGAGAATTAAGAAGATCACCTGCCAAGAAGAATACACAGCTATTTCTCCCCCTCAAGGTACCTTGTATTCCTCAACAGCCTCTCCCAGAGGAATCACCTTGTGGTGTTTGTGCTTCTTGGATCTGCCCCAAACCACACGGATGGGGGCTTCATCCTCCTTGCAAAAGAGTTTCAGGGGCTCCTGGTGCTTCTCACAGACTCCTCCTTTCCCTCTGGAAGACTGAGAGTCTTGGCTACTTCGACAAAGGTAGCCAATTGCCGATTGCAGACGAGGCTCCTTCTCTGGACTCCAACTCGGCCTTGAGGACAGGAAGCCAGCCTCCTTTTTGCCCCGCTGCACTGGATCAGGCCGGACTGGCAGAAGTTGTGTCCACACTTTGGGATGGTCCCTGTGTCGTAAGAGAGTCAGGGTCAGAGAGGGGAATGAAGGAGAAGGACCCTACCAATATCAAACAGATCGTATTCTGCCTTCACACCCTACAAGAAGGTCAACGGTGCCTTGGGGAATGGATCCTTTTTTGCTGTATCTTTCTCATTGACTTTAAGAATGGATCTGAATGTATTTTTCGACTCAAATGTATTTTTCCTCAAAATGCTGTACTTTTCTAAATGTATCCAAATGTATCCGAATGGGTTTTTGTATTTCCCCCCAATCTCATCGCCTAGAGAATGTTCCCTAAATGTAACAATCACTTGTTCCAAATGTACTTGATTCAAATGTATTTGAGTGTATACTTTTATGGGGAAACGTAGCTAGGAAAATGTGGCGATATATATATATATATATATATATATATATATATATATATATATATATATTTGCTTTCGTAGATTTTCACGGGTACAGGAATGCAGGTTTTGGTGTCCTCGGGTGTCTTCCCGTGTAAAAGTTGGGGTGTCTAGGCGACGTTTCGACGAGGTCTCCATCGAGATAGAGAAACACCCTCACAACATGAACAAGCGTGACGACACATCCCGCTTGCCAGACATCTGGAAATTAGCCCTCCCCACAAAAACTGACACCAGATCCAGAGGCACACAGAACGCCAACACCAATCAACCACACCAGACCCAAACCCAGACCCTCTCCACAGATGAATTACTGACACCATCCAGTAGCCAATCCATGGTGGCACCTCCGGATGCTGCACCCCCCTGCAATCCCTACACAGATCTGGCTGACACAAGCCACAAAACCACAGCTCGCCCCTATACACGAAGCCAAGCCAAAGCACAACTAAGTGCAATACAGCCATCTTCTCAGGAAAACTCTTCACAAAGTTCAAGAGGTCAAGACACAAAGACTTTAGCAACTAATCCACACCTAATGACCCACCTAAGTGGTACTCAGGATATCACTCAAGAAATCACTCAAGGTATCTCTCAAGTAATTAAGGAACAAAAGAAGAAAAGGCACACTAGCCTGGGAACTTCCTCTCTGCCCAGAACATTGGAGGCTAGACACCACACCCCCTCTACAGTATTTATAGGAACTCAAACATTGAGATCCCGCTCTGTTCCAGTAACAAGAAGCCGAAAGCACCAGCCTGAAGATGACGAGTGAGACCTCGTCGAAACGTCACCTAGACACCCCAACTTTTACACGGGAAGACACCCGAGGACACCAAAACCTGCATATATATATATATATATATATATTATAGTGCCTTTGAACGGTCAACGTTCCACCCTCTATCCTTTCAGGAGCTGCCAAAAACACTCTCCACACCACACTGCCATCTACTGGGTCTACAAATAATACCATGAATACACACAAATACAAGCTCTAAAATAAATTAGTTTTATTTTCCCATAAGTATGCAAACATAAGACTATCACACCCAAATTGATAGCTATGCAGAACAGGATTCCCCCCCTCCCTCCATCGGATAGCTGCCTGCGCGTCTTTGAGGGGGGTGGAGGGAGGAACGGGCAGGATCAACATCCGATAGCTGCCTGCCTGCCTGCCTGCCTGAAGATGCCGTGCCCCCGGGGGGCGCTGCGACTGGCGCCCATTGGGAAGGAACAAGACAGGAAAAGGAAGGAAATGGGAGAGGGATTTGTAAGGTCCCACTTTTCACATGGTGTCCTGTTGTGTGGTCGGAAAGTACTCTTTATTGTTTGATTTGGGTTAATGTCAGAATAAAATCAAGTTCCTTCAAAATAACACATTCCTTTTTATCTTACCAATTTCTCATATTGTAAGAAGCGGAAGAAGAAACCATAGAGAGCATTCATATTTTCCTTCTGATCAATGAAGTCAAACATTAGAATTATCCGTTTCAGAATGAGCACCTATAGGGAGAAGACAGATCTCAGTAAGCCAAAGCAAGGCCAAGACAACAACCCCTTCTGGAATATGGTCAGCGTGTACAACATCTAGCTGAATCATCACCAGGATAACTAAGTCAGACTGGGGGAAATATCATTCTTCAGAACCAAGACATCATTACCATGCTTTCCAGGTTACCTGAAAGTCACTAGAACACTTGCGAGCACAGAGCCAAGACACAGCTGAAATAAGAGCAAAAGACGGAGTTTGGCCTCATTAGGTCCCCCTACCATGAACTCCTTAGGTGGGCCACCCTGCGTCCGCCTCGGCATCGCGCCTCACTATTCTACAACTCAAGATAACACTGAACTGCTCTGCAGGGTTGTTGTAAGGATTGCAAGTCAAGGCATCCGAAGTGCCTTTGAACATTGAAAAGCCCCTAGTCAATGCTTTGAACTGCTGTCGCTTTAAAAAGGAAACTCTGATTAGTAAGAGTTTGGGGAATTAAAAATTGGTTTGTCCTGGGGGCGCTGAAGCTGTGTTCTGGCTTGAAAAGCCAGTGAGACCACTGGGCCATCTAGTTCTGTATGGTCTGCCACAGCCAGCAGCTGCTCTCCAGGATTTCAGAGCTCTCTTTCCCATGAATGGGTTGAAACTGCCGCTTTTTGCATCATGTGCCTCTCCCAGTGGGCCACCCCGAGCCATTTCCTGTATAGCATTCTACATCCCATGTAGTCCTGCTTCTTCTAGCTCAATTCAGTTCATTCTGCAACTGTGCAAGTTAGGCCGCATCTGCTTTATGCATTCATTTTTTAAAAAAATTTTTTATTGTTGTTGTTGTTGTTGTTTAGTCGTTTAGTCGTGTCCGACTCTTCATGACCCCATGGACCAGAGCATGCCAGGCACTTCTGTCTTCCACTGCCTCCCGCAGTTTGGTCAGTTTTTTTTATAATACTATTTTATTAAGTTTTAGGGATAACAACAAGCGGAAAAAAAGAAAAAACACATACACAAAAATACAAAGTTACAAAATACAAAAAATACAAACATTTAACTTAAAGAAAAAGAAGAAAAGCAGAAAAAAGAAAAAACACACTAAAAGAAAAAACAAAAATCCCTCTTTTTAATTTCTCATCTTTGATTCACTTATTTTCCTGACTTCCTCACATCTCCCTTTTTTGTATCCCTTTTGGAAATTAGTTCAGCAAATTCATATCCAATTAATTTATCTATTATCAATCCAATCTTATTTTTTACCTTGTTGCTAGAACCCCTTCAGTTCATTTCAATGTCATCAACATTCAAAATTTTTACAATATTTCTGTAAATAAATTTTAAATTTCCTCCAATCTTCTTCCACCAACTCTTCTCCCTGGTCTCGGATTCTGCCAGTCATTTCCGCCATTTCCATGTAGTCCATTACTTGCATCTGCCATTCTTCCAGAGTGGGTAGGTCTTGTGTCTTCCAATGCTTTGCGATGAGTATTCTTGCTGCTGCTGTAGCATACATAAAGAAAGTTCTATCCTTCTTTGACACCAATTGGCCGACTATGCCCAGGAGAAAGGCCTCTGGTTTCTTCAGGAAAGTGTACTTAAGTACCTTTTTCATTTCATTATAGATCATCTCCCAGAAAGCCTTAATCCTTGGGCACGTCCACCAAAGGTGAAAGAATGTACCTTCAGTTTCTTTACATTTCCAACATTTATTGTCGGGCAAATGATATATTTTTGCAAGCTTGACTGGGGTCATGTACCACCTGTACATCATTTTCATAATATTCTCTCTTAGGGCATTACATGCCGTAAATTTAATCCCGGTGGTTCACAACTTCTCCCAGTCAGCAAACATAATATTATATCCTATATCTTGTGCCCATTTTATCATTGCAGATTTTACTGTTTCTTCCTCAGTGTTCCATTTCAACAGCAAATTGTACATTCTTGATAGTATCTTAGCATTGGGTTCTAACAGTTCTGTCTCTAACTTTGATTTTTCCACCTGGAAACCAATTTTTGTATCCTGGTTATAAACCTCTCTTATTTGAAAATAGTGTAGCCAGTCTCGCACCTTCTCTTTAAGCTTCTCATAGCTCTGCAATTTCAATTTGTCACCTTCCTGTTCTAAAATTTCCCAATATTTTGGCCATTTGGCCTCCATATTAAGTTTTTTCAGAGCTTTCGCTTCCATGGGTGAAAGCCACCTTGGGGTTTTACTCTCCAAAAAGTCTTTATATCTAATCCAGACATTAAACAATGCTTTCCTGACAATATGTGTTTTTTTTGGTTTTTTTTTAAAGATTTTTATTAAAGTTTCAAAAATTATATAAAAACAAAACAAAACAATAATACAAACAGACAAAAATAAAACCAAGTATAATTAAAATAAAAACAAGTATAATTTCAATCCCTTATTTTCTTATAACTTACTTCCCCGACTTCCTCATACCTCCCCTTTCTGTATTCCAATTTCTAATTTATTAATTCAGCAAATCCTTTCCCTTAATTTTCATTTAATTTTTAGCCTTTCTTTTCTTTTTACTTGTCCGTTACAGCTGGAAACCATATAATTTCTAAACCAACGTCATTCTAACATTCATTAATTTTGCAATGTTTCTTAAGATAGTCCTTAAATTTCTTCCAATCTTCTTCCGCTGTCTCTCTCCCCTGGTCTCCCCTGTGTAAACATGTGCACTCTAGAAATGTTGTACTTGACTGCTCTTGTGTTTCACATCCCACAAGAGCATGTGGTGGGCCAGACTATATTTTGAAAAAATATAGTAGCCTCACACCCGGGAATTTTCCTCATCAATGCCAACTCACCCATAGAGGCAGAATAGGAAGCCAGCCCTCCAGGATTTGCTCCTCTGCTGTAAACATAGTTAAAGTTGAGCTGCAGCTAGTAAGACCAAGCACTGGGCGCCTCTCACAGAATCAAAGGCTAAAATTGGGTTGAGTGCTTCTCTCCAGAATCTCTTTGCAGGATTATGGCTTCACATGCCTCCTTCTAATAGCAAATTCATCTGGGGAGACCCGACAGACGGCGGCCAAACACATGGAAAGCACATTTGGTGGTGGGCAATAAGAGTGTGCTGCTCCACAAACATTAAAAAGCACCCTCTCCAATTGCATGGCACTTGGATGACCCTGTGGTTCTACCCCTGGGGCTGAGGGTGATGAAACAATTCCTGAGACAGCTAAAGTGCTGGTGGTGAAAAACCCACTTCAAATGAGACCAAACACGGGTTAGAGCTCAACGCCAAGCCTACCAAGTGGCGATAGCGACGGTGAGGAGGACCATTGTTGCTGGATCTGTTGGTGAAAACAGTACCAGGAGACTCTTTCAGGTGGTTCATAGTCTAACAGAACCACCTTTGCCATCAGGGTCTGATACAGAGTCCAAGATCTCCTGTAATGACTCCTGTCATGAGTTTTTCTGCAGATAAAAAGAGGTAGACTCCACCAAGGTAGGAGGGTGTCAGAGCTCTGCCTAGTCAGAGACATAGGATGGCTTGCCAGTTCCCGGGGCCATGTGGAGGAGGAGGTATGAGGGAGGGAAACAGACGGAGTATGCATGCGCATCCGACTGCCTAATGGCATCCACATCACCCAGGGGATCACAGCCCCAGAGATAAGAAAAGAAGAGCCACCCCATTGTCTGGAGAGGTCACTTACCTGATCGTATGGACAAGCCGTTGTCATCGGACCCCAGTGATGGAAGCGTGCAGCTGTATTGAGGCAGCACCAGGTGCTGAAATTGTGCACCTCTAACAATTTTGTGCCTGCGACAACTGCCCCTGTGCCCCGCAGCCCACTACGCCACTGGGTCTAGTCAAGTAAAGTGAAGTTGATCCTCCACTGTGGGTTACTTTTGTTCAAAGCAAGATTCCTCAGGAGGGAGAGGATGTTGCAAAGTAAGTCAGAGGCAAAGCAGCCCCAAGCCAGGTTCTGTGTTTGCACACATGATTTGCAGTGAGCCAAGGGCTGAATTGCTGCTCTTGTTTCATAGCCCAGAACAGCAGGTGTAGGCAAAAGCTCTAAAGTTAGAAAACCAGGTCTTGGTCAAGGCATCCGCTGACCAGCAGGCCATAGAGAAGAGGAACGTCAGCATTTCAACTCTGAGCCAAAAGTTTGGCTTTTGCTATTTTTGGACACCCTTGGTCATGAGCCAAGTGTGATTCTCGAACTCTGAATGCTGACTTTGCCAAATCCATACAGGCCCTTTTCATCTCTCATGCTCAGGAAGTCGCAGCCACAGCTCAGGAGAGGATTTTTCATTTGCTCCTTTTCCATGGGGTGGGGAAAACACAACACTTTTAATCTTGTCTTATTTTTATGCAAATTGGGTGGTCCAAAAGAAGGAGACTTATATCTGCACCCTCTCTTTAGCATAGATGGCCTGCAGGAGAATTTCCTGTCCTTAAAAGTAAAACTGAACTTTTTTGGCAGTGCAACTGCAGGGAAGGCATTGTCTGCCACGTTTGCATTGAAGGCAGAGCTTGGGGGGGGGGGCAGGAATGTTCAGCAGAGGGCAACCAAAATTATCAAGGGGCTGGAGCAACTACCAGATGAGAAGCTAAAACATTTGGGGCTTTCTAGTTTAGGGGGGAAATGAGTAAGGGAGGACACGGTCAGCGGTACACGCCTGGTGTAGAGAAAGTGGAATGCGATAAGTTTTTCATCCCTCCATAATTCCAGAACCCAATGGGGCCATCCAGTTGTGGGTTACTGGGTGGTTGTTGTTTTTATTTTGATTACAGTCGTACCTTGGAAGTTGAATGGAATCAGTTCCGGGAGCCAAAACGTTCAAGAACTAAGCTGTTTGAAAACGAGGGTACAAGAGCAAAAAAAGAGGACAGCCTGAGGCACTGCCAGCCCGAGCTGGGAAAAGAGGTGGGCAGGGTCGCCACTGCCATGCCCCTTTTCCCAGCTCGGGCTGGCAGGGGCCATGACGGGCAGAGCAGCCCACTCCCGAGCCACCTGAGCCCGAGACCCCAACAACTCCCCCTCAACCTGGACATTTCCTTTAAAATGTAAAAAATCGCCCAGATAGGCATGTTGGTCCCCCAAAAGAGGAAATGTCCGGGTTTCCCCAGTCATATGGCAACCCTAAATTGTGGTGGAAGATGACCCTGAAAATACTGGCAAAGCCTTGTATGGTACGGCTTGGAAAGGGGAACTAGAATAAAGGACTGAAGGGACTGCATTAGTGAGGTTGTTAGAGCAAGTTTCCTTGGAATGAGGCTCAGTGGAGACTGTGGTGTCTTTATGATATATGGTTTATTCACACACATATACAACCTGAGCCGAAGATGGAGAGGCTCACAGCATTAACGCCCCAGAAGGTCTTGCTTCTTCCAATTACAGCCTTCGAATCAAGAAGAAATCAGGCATGACTCTCTCTCTGTGACTTCTGCCAACTTCCAGCCCAGCTCTCTCACACAACTCTGACCTTTTCCTTTCTCATTCCCAGCCAGGCGAGGGAAGAGGCCCACCCTCATTTGCCCTCTGGCACAGAGCAACCACAAGGTACATAGTGGCAACTATGACCCTTGCTTGGTTAATTCAACAATGGAATCCTCCATTAGATTTTCACCCTTGCAGACTAGCTCCCAAACTCACAAGGCTGAGGGACTAGGCAAGACCAAGGCTATTTCAAAACCAGTTTTTAGGTGCATGTAGCTTTGTGTCCTATAGCTTTTAGCCCAATATTGATTGGTGGGGAATGTGTGGGAATGTTCTGGGGTGCAGGAGAGGATATCTTGTGAGATTATATCCTAATCCAACTTGTGCTAACAAGTTCCCAAAATATCAGCAGATATTTTAACTTCGCAACGGTAACGTCTGCACAGGTTCGCTAGAACCTCTATAATAATTACTCTGGTAATTTCCCCCTTTTGATCCCTCTTAAAATACAAGACACGACACAGTCTTTATAAAAGTATAAAAGAGTTTACTCACGTTCTGTTCACAATATGATCCCAGAAGGCAGACAGGCTTAAAAAGGTAAAATACATTTAGAATCTATCTTATAGGAAGATAGTCCTATCCTCCTCTCTTGGCTGAGAGCCAAGAGGGCATCCTGCTTCTTTGAAAGATGAAGATGAGAGAGGCAAGAGAGAGAGATGGCTGCCTGCCCTGTGCTTTTATCATTTACCTGCACAGGTGAGGCCACACACACCTCTGGTCACATGCGGAGGAAGTCCGTCCCAGGAAGTTTACCTGCTTGATGGACAGACATCCCTCCCCATGTTCTAACATGTGCACTCTAGGAATGTTGTTATTGACTGCTCCTGTGTTTTACATCCCACAGCATGGAGGCTTATTTTGGGATGGTTTGTGGTGCACAGCCCTATCTTGTCTTGTCCTCTTGTGTCTGTGTGTTTGTGTGTGTGTGTTTTTCCAAGGGCTTTTTGCTTGTTCACCGGGATCCTTCAGTAGGAAGAGACAAAAGAGGAGTAGTGACATTTTCCTGCAGGTACCATCTTATCAGGGGTCCCTTCTCTGCTATCTTTTCAATGCCTACTTCCTCTTCCTCTTTCAAGAAGCCTTCTAAGGAGAGATTTTTCTTACTCTGCTTCTGTGTAGGAACTGTTTATGGATGTTTTGTTTGTTTAACTGTTGTGTGTTTGCTGCCTTGGACTCCTTTGGGAGGAAGGGTGGGATATAATGATGCCGAGTAGTGCCTCCTGCCCATAACTGAAGGTTTTGTGGAGGCGCCTGCATTGCATGCAGAAGGTCCCAGGTGCAGTCCCTAGCACCTGCAGTTAGGAGCCTCTCTCTGCCCAAGACCTTGGAGAGCTTCTGCCACTCAGGCCAGAAGTGGGCAATACTGGGCTAAATGGATCAATCAGGTTTAGGATCAGGGACTTGCTTCTCTTAAATGAGCTACCTTCCCAGGTGGATGAGCCCCACTGCTCGTCACTTCCCTCTACAGCACGGGCAGAAGCCACCATCTTGACTGTTGGACCCCCTAGTGGTCTCATCTGCTCAATTGTCCGGAGCCTGGCTGTCAGGGCTGATTCAGCTGCAGTTCAACATCAAAACTCAGAGGTGAGCATTAAGGTGGACTCTTTCTTCAGAGAGACAAAACCCGACAGAGAAACTCCACAGGCAGGACTAGCCCCAGTTGCCAGAACGGAGGATCTTAGCCTCCTCCTAAGGTAGGACTATCAGACATCAACAGCTTCTGGGTCTTCCTTTAAGAAGCTCAACAATGTGGGGGTCTTCCCAAAAATAGCTCCACAGCTTTCGGGGTGTCTTGGTTTCTACTTTTAGAAATATGGCATCCCTATCCTAAGGCTCCTCCTCAGTCGGCTGACTTCCCAACAGTCGTGGAGGGGCTCTCTGTGCCTTTTGTTCTGCTCCATGTAATGCCTCCCTTGTTCCTGGGGACAGAGGAGGAGGGGAGAAGGGAACAGTGGACATGGCAGGGGATCTGTTGCAGCCTCAGCCTCCACCTCCTTCTCCTCCTCCTCCTCCTCCTCAGCTGCCTCAGTCTCCCTTAAACCTGTTGCTTGTTTAGCCTCCAAGCCATCTGCTCCCCCTTCACGTTCCAGTTTGTCAGTGTCCTTCTTGAACTGTGGTGCCCAGAAATGGACACAGTACTCCAGGTGAGGTCTGACCAGAGCAGAATACAGTGGCACTATTACTTCCCTTGATCTAGATGCTATATTCCTATTGATGCAGCCCAGAATTGCATTGGCTTTTTTAGCTGCCGCGTCACACTGTTGGCTCATGTCAAGTTTGTGGTCAACCAAGACTCCTAGATTTGGAAACATGGTCAAGATTGAAACTTTCCTTGTTGGGCCGAATAGCAGCTATAAAGATGAATGTATTGCCGAAAATGTTATTTTTGTTTCAGGCCCTACAGATCGTGGACAAGGTGGAATGTTTTGGAAAGTGGCAGAAGGATATTTCCAAGTTTGTTTGGCAGGGCAAAAAGCCCCGAATAAAGTTTAAAATATTAACTGATGCGAAAGAAAGAGGGGGATTTGCCCTGCCAGACTTGAGGTTATATTACGAATCTGCAGCCTTCTGCTGGTTGAAAGATTGGATCTTACTGGAAAACACTGATGTCCTAGATCTGGAAGGGTTCGACAATGCTTTTGGGTGGCATGCATATTTGTGGTATGACAAGGTTAAAGTGCACAAATTGTTTAAAAACCATATTGTCAGAAGAGCAATTTTGATGGTCTGGACAAAATATAAAGACTTATTGGAGAGTAAGACTCCGAGGTGGCTCTCACCGGTGGAGGCCAAGGCACGTAAGAGACTTAACATGGAGGCCAATTGGCCTAAATATGGGAAAATAATTGAAAAAATTGGAGACAATTGGAGGTTGCAGAGTTTGGAAAAACTAAAAAACAAGGTGCGAGATTGGTTGCACTATGCACAAATTCAGGAGGTTTTTAAAGTGGACAAGAAGGTTGGATTCCAGGTGGAAAAATCGAAACTAGAGACAGAACTGTTAGAGCCAAAAAATAAACTACTTTCGAGAATGTATAACTTGCTGCTTAAATGGAATACTCAGGATGAGACAGTCAAATCCGCCATGATAAAATGGGCGCAGGATTTGGGGCATAACATTATGTTTGAAGACTGGGAAAGGTTATGGAACACCGGAATGAAATTTACGGCATGTAGTGCCTTGAAGGAAAACATTATGAAAATGATATACCGGTGGTACATGACCCCAGTCAAGCTTGCTAAGATATATCACCTGTCTGACAATAAATGTTGGAAATGTAAAGAGGCGGAAGGGACATTCTTTCACCTCTGGTGGACTTGCCCGAAAGTGAAGGCCTTTTGGGAGATGATTCATAATGAACTAAAAAAGGTACTTAGATTTACCTTACCTAAGAAACCGGAGGCCTTTCTTCTGGGCATGGTGGACCAGAGAGTGTTTAAGAAAGATAGAACTTTTTTTATGTATGCCACTACAGCAGCAAGGATCCTGATTGCAAAGCATTGGAAGACACAAGATCTACCCACGCTGGAGGAATGGCACACGCAGTTGATGGACTACATGGAACTGGCTGAAATGACTGGCAGAATCCGAGACTTGGGAGAAGAAACAATTGAGGAGGACTGGAAAAAATTTAAGGACTATTTGAAAAAACATTATAAGCTGTACGAATGTTAAAAAATGCACCCTTTAGGAAACTCTAGCTTCAGCAATGGTAAATTAATGAAATGGAAATTAAGGCACAAGAAGTCAGAGGTAGAATAATGAAATAACTTTATTGTGTTTAAACGAAAATGTATAAGATTTGGGTTATAACATCTTTGAAAATAGGCAACATGATAAAATGAAGGATACAATAAGTATTGAAACAAGTTAACAAATTGCTGATGTTCTGTACAACAGAGAATGCAGGGTTTGGAGGATGCGGGGAAGTCCATTAGATTTGATGGAAAAAAAGAACATGGAAATTTGTAACTTTTCTATTTTATTTTTTATATCTGTCTTCTATTCTTTTTTTCTGTATTTCATAAACTTAATAAAAATATTATAAAAAAAAGACTCCTAGATCCTTTTCACATGTACTGTTTGTTCTGCTCCATGTAATGCCTCCCTTGTTCCTGGGGACAGAGGATGAGGGGAGAAGGGAACAGTGGACATGGCAGGGGATCTGTTGCAGCCTCAGCCTCCACCTCCTTCTCCTCCTCCTCCTCCTCCTCCTCCTCAGCTGCCTCAGTCTCCCTTAAACCTGTTGCTTGTTTAGCCTCCAAGCCATCTGCTCCCCCTTCTTCTTCTTCTGACCTGTCTCCTGCATCCCACCAGCAGTCTCCTGGCTTGGGGCTTTCCCACTTTGATGCTTCCCTGGGGGGTTCCCTGGCTGTAGCCTCCTGCCATTCCTCCTCCTCTAGCCAGTACCCAACACTAGCTTTGCATGCAGGGGAAGCCCCTAACTCACTGAGGGTTTGAGACCCATCAACTCCCCTCACCTGGTTAGCCTGCCAGTTGAAGCCATTCCTGGGGTGTGGCTGCTGCTTCGGGCTGACAGTTTCTAAGAGCCGCAGGTGAGAGCTGTAGTGACCAAAGGTGGACAAACTACCCCAGAAGGAGCACAACGTGCCCCCCACCAGAGGTACTACCCCTCCCCTTGCACCCTTGAGTCATGAAGGACAGAGAGTGGAGAGTTGAATGTGTGTAGAAACCAGCCTTCCTTAGGAAACCAAAGTTTACATTCATCACTCCCCCCACTTTCACCTGTGGCCCCTTCCACCACAGGCACACGGCCCCTGGAAGGTTTCCCAGAGGAGAATATGGCCCTTAAGACTGAAAAAGAGTCCCCAACTCCAAACTAGTGACGAACTGCCATTGATGGCTCCAGCTGGATGTTGAAACCTCCCTCAAAGCTCCTTCTCAGATCCATGTTCCCTTTCAACAACTGGCTTCCTCCTGCAGGTCAGACAGTCCCCTCAGTACAAGGACCCATTGTTTCTCCATGTGCATTGTCAGCAGCCTCCCATGTGACTGCCAGTGATATCATTTTTCCCATCTTCAGATGTTGCCCCACCCCCGGCAGCCTAAAATTCTCATTAGCTTATATCTAAAAAGGAAATAAGACAGCTCCACCTGAGCAAGACCTGGTATTTTCCCCTCTTCAGATAGCTCTGGATCTTCAGCTGCGGAGGGGAAATGCCCACAGTCCTTTCAAAATTTCCAATGTATTCATAGAAACATCACCTGTCTTGGCAAAAAGGAAGGAACAAATGTCTCAGATGCAAGCCCTTTAATCTGGAATTGCTATTCTTAACTCCATGTGGCTGGGGTATTCTGGGGCTTCTGTACCTTGAACTAATAATTTCTTGTTTGCATGTTCTACCCCAGCTGCTGCTCCCTGTTCAGTTCAGCTGGGGGATTAATTATGCCTTGTCAGTTGATTTGTCAGGGTCTGTTCCATACATGCCGGGTGGATAAAACGACTAATTCATGTCATGTCTAACTGGTTTGAGCGAAAGGCTTCTCAGAAGCTAGGGCATGTCATAAAATACGGCAATGTACAAAAGCGGGTGGAGGGTGGACATTAAAATCAGTCCAAAGAATTCAAATGTCTGGGTGCTCAGGAAATGTTTAAATGATAGCACAGACCTGTTGGCATAGAAAAGGTCTTCAAGAGATGCCTGAAAGTCAGCATTTCATTACAGATCAGCCTTCTCACGGATTCAGTCACTTTTGCAGACAGCTCAACTTCTGCAACCAATGACCTCCTGCAGAGTGTAGCCACAAAAGAGAGTTTTGGGAGGACTGTAGGACAGGCTTGCAGTTCATTCAGGGCAGAAGCAATGGGAGAAGGGCCATAGCTTAGTGGTAAAGCAGCTGCTTACATGCAGAAGCTCTCCGGTTCAATCTGTTGTATCTCCAGCTAGAATGTCCTCTGTCTGAAACCCTGGAGAGTTTTTGCCATCCATTGTGGACAAGACTGAGCTAGATAGAGCCATAGTGGGACTCAGTATAAGGCAGCCCCCTATTGTCCCAGCAACAAGACTTTGCCACGCACAGAGGACTCCTTTCAGACATGAAATAAATAAAGCTGCCCTGGAAAGGGATGCTGAAAATTAGAAAGCCCTGGGACAACAAAACACTCGGACACAGTGCCTTTAAAGCACGGACCTGGGCCTAGGAAGCATGGGGCACCAGGAACCTGTGGCTGAGCCTTGAGAGACTGCTGTCCAAGGTGCTGAAGGGATTGAATACAAAGATGCAACTGTTAGCATGTCAAGGGGCATGATGGTGCTTTGAATGCATAAACAGAAAAACCAAGGTTTTGGAGAAAAATTTGACGCCAATAGAGAGGGAGAGGTTTCAGAAGGAGACAGATTTAACATTGGTAAAGAAGGTAAAATACCTGGGGGTGAATATGACCGCTAAGAATGTGAATTTATTTAACGATAACTATGAGAAATGTTGGTCAGAAGTGAAAAAAGATTTAGAAATTAATTTGAAGCTTTCCTTGCTGGGTCGGATTGCTGTTATCAAGATGAATGTATTGCCGAGAATGTTATTCTTATTTCAATCACTGCAAATTATTGATAAAATGGATTGTTTCAAGAAGTGGCAAAGAGACATATCTAGATTTGTCTGGCAGGGCAAAAAGCCCAGAATAAAATTTAAGATACTTACTGATGCTAAAGATAGAGGGGGGTTTGCCCTATTATGAATCAGCAGCTTTTTGCTGGTTGAAGGAATGGCTACTTCTTGAAAATACAGATGTTTTAGATCTTGAAGGGTATGACAATGTATTTGGGTGGCATGCATATTTGTGGTATGGCAAGGTAAAAGCCCACAAGGCATTTAAAAACCATATTGTCAGGAAAGCATTGTTTAATGTCTGGATTAGATATAAAGACTTTTTGGAGAGTAAAACCCCAAGGTGGCTTTCACCTATGTAAGCGAAAGCTCTGAAAAAACTTAATATGGAGGCCAAGTGGCCAAAGTATTGGGAAATTTTAGAACAGGAAGGTGACAAATTGAAATTGCAGAGTTATGAGAAGCTCAAAGAGAAGGTGCGAGACTAGTTACACTATTTTCAAATAAGAGAGGTTTATAACCAGGATAAAAAAGTGGGTTTCCAGGTGGAAAGATCAAAGTTAGAGACAGAATTGCTAGAACCCAATGCTAAGATCCTATCAAGAATGTATAATTTGCTGCTGAAATGGAATACTGAGGAAGAAACATTAAAATCGGCAATGATAAAATGGGCACAAGATATAGGATATAATAATAATCGATTTATTGCATTAGCCGTGTGGCCATAGCATAATATACATAGAAATAACAACATAAAATGGGGGTGGGGAGGTAAAAGGAGATGTCGTCCTGGGCGAATACTTTGAAAAAATGGGGATAACAAAAGTAACAGGGGATTTAAAACATCGAGTGACAGAGAATACAAAAACAGGTTCGATTGTGCGGCGTATCGACTACATCTGTGGTATTAAAGAAGAAGTTGGTGCCGCTTTCCTCTTCATCACACTAAGCAGGAAGTTAGCTGTCATCTCGGTAATCCAACAGTCAGAATCCTGCAGAAGAAGGGACACTATCCAAGGCTGGATTGGGAGATGAAGCTTGTTCACGAGAGGAGTTAGAAACCGAGATCTTTCATCTGTCCAGTTGGGACAGAAGAGCATTACATGTTCCATAGTCTCCAGAGCCATGTCATTGCAGGTGCATGTTCTATTTGCAATGGGAACTCTGGAGTAACGACCCGACAAAACTGCTGTAGGAAAACAGTTGAGACGGGCACAGGTAAAGGCCCTTCGCTTAGCCTCCGAAGGAATTGTGAAGCAGTATAGAGGGATCCCTTCAGGGGGTGGAATAGCTAGGGCTAAGCCTGAACACGGCCCTCTTGCATGGGAAGCTGTGTTAGAGAAGTCAAGTTGCTGTAGCTTCTTTTTGATTGGAGGTAGGGCCGCCGGGCTAATACACTCTAAGTTAAAAACAGTTTTGCGGTTCAAGTTGAGAAGGGAGCGGAATTTGAGATTAATTGTAGTTTTCCAGGGAGAATCATGAATATCTCTTAAAATCAGATTGGAGAAACCACCTCTAATTCGAGCATCCGATGCTAATAGGTGGGAGCTATAGGAAATGGCTCGACTCCATGCTCGTTTTTCGATTGAGGGCTGGGTGAACTCAAGTCGTAGGGCTGCACCTGAGACACATCTCGGGACGCCGGAAAGAGATCTCAGAAACATGTGAAGTGGGCGATCCAAGTTACCTGATATTGCTGTAGTCCATACTTCGCAGCCATATAATAGTTTAGGGACAACTTTGGCATTAAATATTTGAATTGCTGCTGGAAGGTGTTTGCCGCCTTTCTGGTGATAAAATCGGACAATGGCATTAGAGGTCGTGGTTGTAGCAAGAGAGGCAGATTGTAGATGGGTGGTCCAGGAGAGATTATAAGTAAATATTAAGCCTAGATATTTAAAGGCTTTTACCTTTTCTAAGTAGCCACCTGTGATCTTAAGCGGCTCCATCTTGAGTTTGCGGGAACGAGTGAAGTGGAGGACTTTCGATTTTTTATAATTAATATTAAGAGCTTCCGCCTTACAATAGGCGATAAATGCATTAACTGCATTTGCTAGGTCTGCAGCTGTTCTGGATAAGATGACGGCATCATCTGCATAGAAAAGGGAAGCAACGGGGTGGCCTGCTAAGTGAGGAGGATACTTAGTTGCTTGCTTCAAAGTGGAAAGAGCATCATGAAGATAAAGATTAAACAGTAAAGGGGCCAAGAGACAACCTTGTCGGACGCCCCTGGCCGTTGGGAATGGAGTGGTAAGGGAGCCATTGGGGCCGATTCGGACGCGAGCTGTGGTGTTTGAATAAAGGGAAATAATTAGGGAGAGGAGGTGCGGATCAATTCCCAGATGGGCAAGTTTCGACCATAATCTCTGCCTAGGAATGGAATACAGACAGAACTGTTAGAACCCAATGCTAAGATACTATCAAGAATGTACAATTTGCTGTTGAAATGGAACACTGAGGAAGAAACAGTAAAATCTGCAATGATAAAATGGGCACAAGATATAGGATACAATATCATGTTTGCTTACTGGGAGAAGTTGTGGACCACCGGGATTAAATTTACGGCATGTATTGCCCTAAGAGAGAATATTATGAAAATGATGTACAGGTGGTACATGACCCCAGTCAAGCTTGCAAAAAATTATCATTTGCCCGATAATAAATGCTGGAAATGTAAAGAAAACGAAGGTACATTCTTTCACCTTTGGTGGACGTGCCCAAGGATTAAGGTTTTCTGGGAGATGATTTATAATGAACTGAAAAAAGTATTTAAATACACTTTCCCTAAGAAACCAGAGGCCTTTCTCCTGGGCATAGTCGGCCAATTGGTGTCAAAGAAGGATAGAACTTTCTTTATGTATGCTACAGCAGCAGCAAGAATACTTATTGCAAAGCATTGGAAGACACAAGACCTACCCACTCTGGAAGAATGGCAGATGCAAGTAACGGACTACATGGAAATGGCGGAAATGACTGGCAGAATCCGAGACCAGGGAGAAGAGTTGGTGGAAGAAGATTGGAGGAAATTTAAAATTTATCTACAGAAACATTGTAAAATTTTTGAATGTTGATGACATTGAAATGAACTGAAGGGGTTCTAGCAACAAGGTTAAAAATAAGATTGGATTGATAATAGATAAATTAATTGGATATGAATTTGCTGAAATAATTTTCAAAAGGGATACAAAAAAGTGAGATGTGAGGAAGTCAGGAAAACAAGTGAATCAAAGAGGAGAAATTAAAAAGGGGGGATTTTTGTGTTTCTTTTTAGTGTGTTTTTTCTGCTTTTTTCTATTTTTCTTTTTTTAAGTTAAATGTTTCTATTTTTTGTATTGTGTAACTTTATACTTTTTTGTATGTGTTTTTTCTTTTTTCTGTTTGTTGTTATTTTTGAAACTTAATAAAATATTATTTAAAAAACAAAACAAAAAATATATATTGTGAGAGTATATCCTAATCCAACTTGTGCTAACAAGTTCCCAAAATATCAGCAGAGTTTATAACATTCCCCCTTTTAACTTCGCAACGGTAACGTCTGCACAGGTTCGCTAGAACCACTATAATAATTACTCTGGTAATTTCCCCTTTTGTTCCCTCTTAAAATACAAGACACAACACAGTCTTTATAAAAGTATAAAAGAGTTTACTCACGTTCTGTTCACAATATGATCCCAGAAGGCAGACAGCTTAAAAAAGGTAAAATACACTCAGAATCTATCTTATAGGAAGATAGTACTGGCCTCTCTTGGCTGAGAGCCAAGAGGGCATCCTTCTTCTTCGAAAGATGAAGATGAGAGAGAGAGATATGGCTGCCTGCCCTGTGCTTTTATCATTTACCTGCACAGGTGAGGCCACACCCACCTCTGGTCACATGCGGAGGAAGTCCGTCCCCAGGAAGTTTACCTGCTTACTGGACAGACATCCCTCCCCATGTTCTAACATGTACACTCTAGGAATGTTGACATTGACTGCTCGGGGTTGCAGCGCTCATCTCGCTTTATTGGCCGAGGGAGCCAGCGTGCAGCTTCCGGGTCATGTGGCCAGCAGGACTAAGTCGCTTCTGGCGAACCAGAGCTGCGCATGGAAACGCCGTTTACCTTCCTGCCGGAGCGGCACCTATTGATCTACTTGCACTTGGACGTGCTTTCGAACTGCTAGGTTGGCAGGAGCAGGGACCGAGCAACGGGAGCTCAGCCCGTCGCGGGGATTCGAACTGCCGACCTTCTAATCGGCAACCCTAGGCTCTGTGGTTTAGACCGCAGCACCACCCGCGTCCCTCCTGCACATCCATACCCTGGGGCAAGTCTGGGGATGGGCTCTTGGTTTCTTTGGCCAACTAACTGCTCAGTAAGTGTCACCTTTGAGCACTTCCCTGGGTGTACACGTGTCCTCACGCTTGAGGGATTATGGCGGGAGATAGAGGGGGAAAGAGTCATTTCCTTAAGGGCAAGAATGGCGTTGGAATGGAGGAAATTCATGCAGGGGTGGATTTTCTGAAGTGAGGGGCTTTTCCTAAGCTGGCAGTCCATAAGGGAAGTGGCTTGACAGATTTCTTGCAACAAAGGATCACTTTTCGCAATAGAAACCAGTTAATGGGCTTTTGATGGACTGAGTCCATTGTTCTCTCAACAGGCGGCCACTCAGGAGCTCAGTCAAGCTGGCAAAGCTCTGCTGCTCCGCAGAACTGAAACAGGCAGCGGCACAAGAAAGATTCTGTCCACTAGAGGCCGCTATCCGCTAAGCGCTATTGGCTAGCTGTCCAAATCCGATGCTTTTGATTGGGCTATACGCAGCAGTATGTAAATACAGAGTTCATGCCCAAGTCCCCGTTCATATTGATACGGTTTCATACCAGAAAGAGGGAAGCAGGGTCTTTTATTCATAAAAAAAAGATGTGGTGCTTGGTGCGACAGGGGAAGGAAAGGGCTTTCTCGAGCTCATTGTGGTATGTGGAGGGGTTTCTGGGGAAGGCGAGATCCCTAGCGAATTCCCCCCTCGGAAATTCCGTATAGCATATTCTTAAAAAATGAAAAAAAGGAAAAAGGGGGGGGGGGGGAGAGAAAAGACTGAAAGGGAAGAAAGGTTTCCTCTGTTCACCTCCACTCTTCAAAAACAATTCCGAGCTGAGGTGCAGAGCTCTTTCCTCCCTTGTGACCTCCCCACCCTCCTCCTTCTCCCTTCCACATAACTGGCTGTGTCACCTTGCCTGCCAATCATACCTCCCTTTGAACTGAAGCAGATTTCCATCCCTGTTTGTGCCAGTTCTGGAGTCTAAAAGCCGAGGACCTAAATCAGCCAAAGGAAAATGACACCCTTCCTACCCAAGCAAAAATGCAACTTTCATTGGTCTGTTTGCTACTGGACGTGGGTTTGTTTTTTTCTTTTGGTTTAAGAAGCGAAGCAATAGCTCATTTGCTTGCTAGTGTGGAGTCTGCAATTCTTGGTGTTCCAGGGCTTTTTGCAAGTTGGAGTTGCCTCCAGTCCACCCCGGATGTAAGAACAGTCCTTCTGGATTAGACCAATGGATGATGTAGTCCAGCACCTTGTTCCCCATAGTTGCCCAGCAGAGGCTCACAACAAGCCCATAAGCAGGACCTGAGTGCAATGGCCCTCTCCCACTCATATTCCCAAGCAGGGCCGGACCTCTGATGAGCCAGAGTGAGGCAGCTGCCTCAGGCGGCCGATGCTGAGGTGAGGGGATTGAGCTGGGAGTGCCCTGTGGCCTGGCCTGTACCCCTACGTTAGCAGACTGCTCTCAAGTGCCGGGAAAGCTCCTGTCCTTTCCAAAGTACTTGGAAGAAGATTCAACAGTCAATCCAATTGGCTTCGGTACAGGAAAGATTTTGGGGTGTTTTACTCTTTTGGATGTTTCAATTTGCTGGCAGCGCCCAGAATGGCTGGGGCAACCCAGTCCGATGGACAGCATAGAAATCTCAAGGTTGAATTTGTCTGATTTCCTTTCAGAGCCATTCAAGTTGGTACTTTTCAGCACCTAGGGGTGTAGTGGCATCTGGACCATGGACCTCTCAGCTGGTGACTTGTGGGAGTCAGTCTGCAGCTCACCACACCTCAGCCAGTGGGATGTATCACCAGAGATTACAGAACCCCAGCCGAGTCTTCAGAGATGTCCTGCTCTCAGCAGAACAGCTTCTTCCAGAGCAGTGGCGGAGCAGGGTGTCATCCTGCGGGGGGGGGGACATTCACTGGTGGCTTGGGAAGCTGGGAGTCATGGGTGGGCGCTCCCGGCTGGAGGAGGCAGGCAGGGGAGAGGACGGGAAGGAGGCAGGTGAGCAAAGAACGGAGGGGGGCAGGAAGGGGAGAGGAAGGAAGCGGGATCGGTGGGTGCGCCTTTCATTCTGCCTGGAAG
Organism: Podarcis gaigeae; assembly: GCF_964106915.1. Classification (NCBI taxonomy): domain Eukaryota; kingdom Metazoa; phylum Chordata; class Lepidosauria; order Squamata; family Lacertidae; genus Podarcis; species Podarcis gaigeae. The sequence goes on from NC_139695.1 coordinate 23,358,390, forward strand.
ACCAGCGCCTACAGCTGGACTACCAAGTGGATTGAAAGGGTCACTTTGGGGGCAGCGCTGCAAATGCAGAAGGGATCTTGACCGGTTTCTAAAAAGGGAAAGTGAGTTTCCCTCTGACAAACGCTTTCTGCCTCCCCTCTGCAAAGCTCCACATGTTTCCGCCCCACCTTGTCCTCAGCCAACCCCCCACTTAGAAGCCACTCTTGGGTTATTGACTTCTGTGTGCTTGTGTATCTGTGTCTCCCGTGTGGGGTTCCTCTCTGCGTACAGTCTTCAAGCTGTGCCTGTGTGCGCCTGACAAACTGGCCCCATTGCCTTTCCCTCGTCAAAATTTATCTTTCCCCCCACCTCCAGTCTCCGTTGTTGTGTGTCCTGGCTGAGAGGAAAAACAGAAGACGGGGGGCCATTGGTCAGGGATAGTCTACTTGAGATTCCTGCATTGCCCCAGGGGGTTGGCTTGATGACCCTCAGGGGTCCCTTCCAGCTCCACTCTTCTCTGGTGCAGGCTTGTGCAGAGTTTTAGGTACAAGTTGGGTGCAAGGGGTGCAGCCCATCTTATGCACCGCCGGCTCGGGAAGAAGTCCCCCTGATCATGATGAGACTCGCAGGCGAGTAGATTGCTGCTGTGCAGGCCTGCTGTTGAAATCAATGTTTTCCTTTTCAGAGCATGGTGAAATCCCCATGACTAAAACCTCCCCTTCCGTAGTTTCTGTCAGGAGTTCAGCCTACACTCGAGTAGCACCCTGGCAGAGACACGTGCCCGACTGGCATGTTCCCTCCCTCCTGGCTGATCATTTGGGAGCTTCATAAGCTTTCTTCAGCCCGAACATCACAGCGACCGATGCCAAGCAACACCGGCACACTTAGGGATCCGCAGAGTTTGTGCATCATGCGTGACAGACCTCAGCAACTCAGCATTTTGGCTAATCTACTTTATTTACATATCAACACACACACGGAGCACTGCAACATGGCTCCCTCTCTCTCTAGCATCAGACAGCAAAGAGAAAAAGAACAAAGGACAATAGTCCCACTTCACGGAACACAGGAACACAAACATCCTGTCGCCGTCACTTCCCACTCTGTGGAGTCAAAACATAGACAACAATCCCATGACTGCAATCATGGAGCTGGAATTCTAACAGTTTCAAGCGCTACCACAGGTTCCGCATAATATCTGTACTGCATGGTTTAGTGTGGCAGCACCTGCCCTTTGGAACTCCCCGCCTCTTGCAACAAAGCACGTGCCTTTGCTAGACGCTTTTCAGGCACCTGCTAAAAGCATTCTTGTTGAGGCAAGCATACCTAGAAGCTTAGGAAGTTGAAGTAATTTTCATCTCTTTTAATATTTTAGCTTTTGTATGTTTTAAAGTAGGATTGTTGATTTTTCTTGATTTTACTGCTGTGGTGGTTTTTTTGTTTTTTGTTTTCGTAAACCACTTTGCAGGCTTTTAAAAATAAATTTTATTAAATAAAGAAGCAATACATAGAACTAAGAATAGAAATATATAGGAAAATATATACCCCCCCATTTTCTTTATTTTCCCTTCTCCCCCTGCTGCTGCTGCTCCTCCTCCTCCTCGTGTTCCTCACCTGAAGGAAAAGCCAAAGAACCACCATTAAAATTGGTGCCTGGTATGTGCAACCATATGCTGTATTTTTATTCTTTTTGGCAAGAAAATGGGCACACAAGGAGGCAGCAAACCTTTGTGCCCTTCAGAGGCACATGCGGAGTCTGCTACTGGCCTCTGGTCTCCTGCGCATGGGGTGGGGGTGGGGGGGAGGCCACCCCTTCCACGCAGCGAAGGCGACCCTGGCATGGCTACCAGCTGTTCACAAAGGCACACTGAACTGGGCTCCAGACTGTGGTGGGACTCCCCTAAGCCCCAGCCAACATGGCCAGCGCTCATCAGGGATGATGGGACTTGAAACCCGTTGGGAGGGAGGGCCATGTGAAGACAGGATTCTCAAAAATACCTCTTGCTTGCGGCTCCTGGAGTGTTGCTGGCAATGCCTGGAGTTTCTCTTCAAGCTCTCGGAGCTTCACATGCAATGCTTGAGTTTTCTTAATTACTGTTTCCGCTCCATGCCACACCTCAGCCAAAATAAATGCTTTAACTCAGAAAAAGAAGGGAGGATGTGTGCATGTCATTCCGGTCAAGTTGCACCAAAGTGGGACTTGTTCATCTGAGCTCCACAAGCTGGTTTTTTTTAATTGTTTGACTGGGGTTGTTTGTTGGTTTTTCTTTAATTTGGGGCAAGGCCTTTTTATGTGCCCTTTCAATCCCCAAGAGCCAGCACTGTAAATCAGTTTTAAGGGAGTCTTACAACCACAGCTGCCGCCACCCCCCAACATCTTCAGTAGTTACACATACAGGCTTTTAAAACTTATTTAACATATTTTTAAAAAAGTTAACCTTGTAATTCCTAAATCATTTTAAACACTTTGAAATACTTTCTAAAATTCTGCTTTTTAACTTTTATGTAAATGATGTAATAAAGGAACCCAAATTGCCAGATATTTCTCTGTTTCAGTTTTATCCCATAATGTATCCATTTTGCTACATGCCAACGAAACGGTGTTGTTAGCACAAACGCAAATGGGTATGAGGCGATTACTAAAGAACTTTGGGAGACTGTGTCGTAATAAAGATTTGAATACAAATTATTCCAAGACAAAAGCCTTAGTATTGGGGGCACAGCCCAGGAAGCAGAAATGGCTCCTAAATGGACAAGCCATTGAACAAGTCAGGCATTTCAACTACAGTGGTACCTCTGGTTGTGAACGGGATCTGTTCCGGAGCCCTGTTCACATCATGAGCAGAACGCAACCCGCGTCTGCGTGTGTGTGGGTCGCGATTTGCTGCTTCTGCGCATGCGCGTTACGTCATTTTGAGCGTCTGCACATGCGCGAGCAGCGAAACCTGGAAGTAACCCATTCCGTTACTTCCGGGTCGCCGCGGGACGCAACCTGAAAAGACGTAACCTGAACCGAGCGTAACAAGAGGAATGACTGTATTTGAGGATTTGCTTCTCTGATAGGAGTACTGGGTCTCATCAGATGACAGCCTCGGCCTTGAAGGCATCAAGATCTGCACAAGCAATTCTTAGCTTTACCAGAACTGAAGGCGGCAATGGGATTGCCCCTGCTCCGAGAAGATATACAGTGGTACCTCAGAAGTCAAACGGAATCCATTCCAGAAGTCCGTTTGACTTCCAAAACATCCGGAAACCAAGGCACGGCTTCCGATTGGCTGCAGGAGCTTCCTGCACTCAATCCGAAGCCGCGGAAGCCCCGTCGGACATTTGGGCTCCAAAGAATATTCACAAACTGGAACACTCACTTCTGGGTTTGTGGCGTCCGGGAGCCAAAACATTCGAGTCGCAAGGCGTTTGGGATCCAAGGTACGACTGTATTGGAAAGGCGCCCCCACAGGTAACATGGGGGGGGGTGGAGAATGATAGGAGGGGATCGGGAGAGACAGGGAAGCCCGGAGGGAACGCCCCACCTAGCCCAGCTCCGACCCCAAGCCAATATCCCCAGCGGCTGGAGCAAAAGAGCAGAGGAACCGCGCACCGGGGACCAGCTGGGGGCTAGAAGAACGCGGCATGGACCCTCCCCTGCAAGTGCAGGGGGGCACAGCAAAAACCATGCTTTATTTTATTTAGTTTATTTTCAGTCCATTTCTTATCCGTATTTTAAAGCCCTATGGGGGGATTCAAGATGGCGACGTGAACGGCAGCCTTGTCCTATGCTCGGTAAAGCTTTGTTTTTATTACCTACTTTGGTGGGTTCTAAGGGCCCTAAGACGCCTTAAGGTGTTTATTTTAGAAGTTTTATTGTTTATGGTTCAGATTATTTCTACTTCTCCCATAAATCTGCAAGAATTCGCGGCAGATAAAGATAAGTGTGGCAGTTAAAGACTGTTAAAGGGAGCAGGGCTCATTAACAGCACAACCTGCCCTGACCCTGCAATTTTGAGAAATCCTCTCCCTTTTTTATTTGCCGACATGAGAGGGAAGAAACGCTGCAGGCAGCATTCCAATGAAGCCACGAGCACGGCCAAAAAACAGACTAATACCAGGGATTTCCTACCTGACAATGACCTAAACGAGATCTGTAGAAACTTCCCTACAGCAAACAGTTATGAGGCCCTTGCTCCCAGCACTACTCATGAGGAGCCTGCCGGCATTGTGGACGGCCCACAACTAGCCTCGAGCCTGTGCCTGAAGGAACAGATGGAACAGACTCTTGAGTCCCTGCAAAAAACTTCACCTGAATTATCCCAGCCACCAGCCCAATTAAACAAGGACCGAGAGACACTGGAACTGCTAACTTGCCAGACTGAGTTGATAACATATACCATCACTAACCTATATAAAAGGCTGGATGGGATTGAAAAGAAGCTCGAAAAAGTCTTCGGCTTGCTCAGTTGCCCCTCCTCACCTCCTCAGCTCAACAATACTGCAAATCCTACTCGCCCCTGCTCAACTGCGCAGGCTAACCTTGCACAAAAACAAGTGAGATGCCTGCCCAACCAAGTACAAAACTCAAGTCTGCAACTCCAGAACAGCAAACTTGCAGTACTGGTGGGAAACCACCCTTTGAATCACAACAAATGGGTGGATAAACATTCGGTCGCAAATTCCCTGTCCCAACTGCAGGGGGAGACACTACGCCCCGCAGATATCGTGGACATCTCATGGCTGCCTTCTGGACCTTATATGAGACGTATGGTTATTAACTTTAGATCTACCCACTGCGTTGCAAAGATTCTAGGACTAAGAAACCGTACAAGAAAATGGCACATCTATTTCACAAGGGTATTCACCAATCTGACCCGTACACCCCTATGCACCAGGATAGGTGCTGTCTGTGCTGATGCCGGGCCTGTGTGCCATAAAGAACAAACAGTCGGGGGATTGGAGCCAGGACACATTACCCCTCAGAGAGTGGCAAGCCTGCCCGTAAATGACTTAATTGATTTTTTACACCCCCCGCTTGGTACCCTGGCCTCCACGTGCAACGAGCCTGGTATTGGACTACTGAAGCAAGATCAGTTTGAAATGCTCTCGTCCTCATATGCCTCGATGCCGGAATTGGAGGCTTCTATTATTTCAAGCCCAACACGTAACCAAGATCCACAGCACTTGTTAAATTTTGACCCGCTAGCAGTACCGTCACAAGATTCAGCTGTTGACCTGCTACCTGTACAGCCTATACGGGTCGACAAAGCCCTCGCTCTGCAAAAACCAGCGGAACATCATGATACATCAGCTGATCATCATGATATATGTAATGGTGTCATCGAAGATCCTCTGGGCCAAATCAACCTACTGGCCCCCCAGTCAAAGCCATCACACCTACCTAGGGACCAGGGACCTCAAACCTGGAACCACCAAGCAGAGCAGAAGGAGGAGGAGCTTAACTCAGGAGCCCCAAACCACCGGAAAAGTGATTGACTGCCACTATTTCCACCATCACCCTATTTCCACATTCTATCTTGGAACGTGGCGGGATGGTTATCTAAGCAGGGTGACGTCGACCTTCTGGATTTCCTTACAAAATTTCAGATTATATGTCTACAGGAGACATGGTGTTTAGATCTCCATGTTCCTTCTCTTCAAGGATACGATGCCTTTGCTACCCCTGCGATAAAACCAAATCTCCGAGGCCGACCTAGTGGTGGCTTAGTCACTTTTGTTTCCATCAAGCTAAAGTGCAAGGTCCGGCAACAGCAGTGGGCGAAGAGTAACAACCTACAAACCCTACTTATCTCTAGCAGTGAAGGAGGTGACTTCCTCTGCTTTAATATATATATCCCTCCCATAGGTACCCCTTCCCAGTCGTCACAAATCTGGGAAGATTTAGAGCTATGTTTGGAGAAGGCTGAACTAGAATTCCCTGGCATGGATATCCTGCTGGCAGGTGATTTCAACGCCAGGAGAGGAAACGACTTTAATACGTACTGTTCTAAATCTCAGTTACTGCCAGAGGCAGATTGGTTTATTCCCTGGTCCTCTGACGATAAGGTCTTGAATAAGGAAGGCATTACATTAATGGAGATTGCCTTCAAACATAATTTGTTTAATTTGCATGGTACCCATATGGATAGGTCAGGGGGTTTCTTTTCTTTCCTTGGGCCTAGAGGTGCGAGCGTTATTGATTATATCCTGGTCTCCCCAAAACTTTTGGAGAGGTCACAGGGCTTTAGGACTTTCAACAGAACTGAGAGTGATCACCTCCCTATCTCAATCTCACTAATCCCCCGCGGTTTGGAGGATCCGCAACACCGTAATCACTGTGCAGACCTACCTCCAACTCTGGCCCTTCGTAGGCGTAAATGGAACAGCGACCTGGAACTCAAAATCAAACTACACCTGCATTCACCTGACTTATTGGCCTTGAGAGACCAATGCATTTTATCAAATTCTGACCCATTTTTAACATTTCAGCAGGTCTCAGAGTCGCTCCTCCCATTACTTACAAACTCCAACCCTCCCAAACAACAAAATAACTCGAGGGCCTGGTTCGACAAAGACTGTAGGAATATAAGATCTTTGCTTAGGAAATTACAAAATAAGGTAAAACAGGAAGGGACCCTGTCCTCAGTGGAAAACCTGCGCAGGTGGCGCTCTCATTATAAAAATACTCTAAAATTTAAGAAATCCCTCTATAGAAAGGAACAATGGGAGGCTCTCGACAAGGCGATCAAATCGCGGGACGATAAAAAGTTCTGGGAAATAATTGCTCAGGGAGTCTCACCCAAAGGGAAAATTGTAACCAATAGTATCTCATCTAACTTATGGTACCAACACTTTTCCCGGCTATACACAGCTCCAAACATTGCTAAACCGAGCCAGTTTCCTCCTATTAAAAACGATCTATTAACGGGCTGGGATCCTGTTACCGAATCAGAATGCTTACAGCTAATTAATACACTCAAGAATGGCAAGGCTCCCGGTGAAGATATGATTCCTCCTGAGGTGCTTAAACTAAATGCCCAGTGGTGGGCTGCTTTTTTGGCCCAACTTTTCACGGCAATAAATGATACATGCAAAATCCCAGAAAATTGGAAACTGAGCCTGGTAGCCCCCATCTATAAGAATGGAGACCCCCAAGACCCCTCAAATTATCGCCCCATAAGTCTCCTGGACATTGTGTATAAACTTTATACTCGCCACCTGCTAAACAAATTGGTTGATTGGGCTGACCACTCTAACTTGTTTAATCCGGAACAGGCAGGGTTTAGAAAGGGCCATAGTACAATAGGCCACTGTTTGGTATTACAGACAATGATAGATAAGTATACAAAGACATATAAGAGCAAACTTTTTGTGGCTTTCGTAGATCTCACATCCGCTTTTGACTCAATCTGTAGGGACAAATTATGGCAAAAACTATATGGCACAGATATTGATAGACGACTCCTCAAAATACTTAGAGAGTTACATTCAGACACCACAGTTAAAATTAGAACTGGGATGTCAGGCAACTATACTGACCCTCTGCCACTGGGGAAAGGGGTTAAACAGGGCTGTTTGTTAGCACCGTTCCTTTTTAATTTTTATATAAATGACATTGTTCAACATATGGCAAAGTATAAGTCATCAGCTCCTGCCCTGGAAGGCAAACACCTGAACATACTGCTATATGCTGATGACATGGCGGTCATGGCACTCACTCGAAGGGGCCTACTCAGCATGCTGGAGGGGCTCGCAGCTTATTGTTCTCAAAACTCTCTAAAGATAAACTATGATAAAACAAAAATTGTGGTGTTTACTAGAGCTCGACATACATTTAGATGGTCTCTAGATGAACACAAAATTGAACAATGTCTCCTCTTTAAATATCTTGGTATCACCTTCCAAGCCACATCTAGCTGGCTTGCCCACTTCAAGACTGTAGCCCTTCTAACACGTAGGACAACTGGTGCTCTGCTCAGCTTTTTTTATTCGAGGGGAGGGCAACTGGTGATCCCGGCACTAAAAATTTTTGTTGGAAAAGTGATTCCACAGATGTTATACGGAGTAGAACTCTGGGGTTGGAATCAGAAGCTGTTAGAACGGCTTGAAATCTTCCAAAATTTTTATCTCAGAAGAATTCTAGGCCTCCCTCAGAGTACTCCGGCAGCTCTCCTAAGAGTGGAAGTAGGATTACCTTCTGTGTCTGCCAGGGCACACTTAAGATTCCTGCGTTTTTTTACCAACCTCATAGATGCCCCGAACACCTTATTGGCTAAACAAGCCTTTGTATCATTACAAAATAACACTACTTGGCATAAAAGTCTATCAGACATTCTATCCAGATACAACCTACCTGAGTTAAATACTCTCAAATTGTGGAGCGCTGATAAAGTTCGGGAATGGATCTTTGAAAAAGACGCCTTTATGGACTCCACCAAGATAAAGAACTCTGGGTTTTCCTACTGGCTCCCCCAAGTAAAAGCAGTCAAAATCTGTGCCAACTACTTGGTCGAGATCACTGACCCCACCCTTCGGAGAGCTTTTACTATGGCACGGTTTCAAACATTGCCAACTGCCTACCTGACCGGTAGATACACAAAAACCCCAGTAGAACATCGTCTATGTCCTTGCCTTATGAGAATTAAAGAGGACCTTACACATTATTTCCTCTATTGCCCCATTTATTCGAGCTTTAGAGATGCATTGCTGCAAATTATACCCAACTGTATAACCAGTCCTGAAGATAGAGTAAAATTTTTGTTAGTTGATGCAAACCCACGCATTACCCATGTGGTAGCGGTCTTTGTGATGAAGGCCATGAAAGCCAGGGAAAGATTTATGAACGACAATGTAAAGACCCCTCCATCGTCTGTTTGACTCGCTGCTCGTTTTCCCTCCTTTTCTATTTTGTGGGAAGAAGGTTTTGTCGGCATAGTATGCAATGAATTTTAACAATTTTAAACTACTGTAGTGTTGATTTTTGTGCACAGGCATGGTCCTCACAATAAACGAATTTGTTGTTGTTAAAGCCCTATGAACCCAGGTAGGGGGCCTGAACCATTGGAGCCCATTTCCTGGAACCGCTGCCTCAGCCCCAATCTAGGGACCCGACACCAAGCCCTGGGGGTCCCACGGGAGAATTCAAACTGCCCCCTTTTCTTGTTCCCTTCTCTCTCTCTCTCTCTCTCTCTCTCTCTCTCTCTCTCTCCTCCTTCTTCTTTAGTTATACACACAACCCTCCCTTTTTTATTAATACATTATTACTCATTATTCATCCATTTCTATTCACTTCTTACTTATTTACTCATTTTCATTATTATTACTCATTTTTCTCTTTTTTAAAAAAAGGTTTTTTAAATTTCTCATTAAAGAATTCTATATATATATCTACTTTTCCATCCCCACTCCCCCCCCCTTTTCTCAAAAATACCTCTTCCTTGCGGCTCCTGGAGTATTTCTGGCAACAGCTGGAGTTTTTCTTCAAGCTCCTGGACCTTCATACGCAATGCTTGATCATCCTTAAGTACTGTTTCTGCCCCCGTCTTAGGGCTATTGGGCGCCTTCTTCAGTATTTCAACGTCCTGGAGAGGACAGACACTTCCTGCTAGACATTTACTCCAGACATTTACAGAAGGCACAGAGGCACTGGTTGAAGAGGTTGGGAATGAGCAGACAGTGCTATTGCTGAGAAGGAGCTCCACCCCAGGGTGCTAAAGAGCTCTTTCCCTAGCCTGCAGGTGCCAGAAGGCCAAGCGCTGGTGTTGCAGTGGTGGTACTTCAGAGGAGTATGAGAAAAGGCTGCTCTGGATTCTGGGTATATAAATGGCCTTGCCTGAAGCTGTGGATTGTGCTCTGCATTAGCAGAGAGGCTCTACTTAGTTGCAAATGAAGCACATTTCAGTTATTATAGAAACCGGCGTTTCCATGCAGGCTACTTCAGGAACTCTGTGAACTAGACAGCCACTGTTTTAAACTGGCCATTTTTCTGGCAGGTTAAACGATTAAAGTTGACTTGATTAACTTCATCCGCCAACTACCCTTCTAAGCAACCAGAGCAATTACAAATAAAAGGCTCTCCAACCGTGCACTATCCCTATCTACAAGCTAGCTCTCCTACAAAGTGTTCTATGAGACACATGAGCCAAATAGCCAAGGAGACAGTTTTTTAGCTGCCTGTCATTCATACACTTTATACTGAAAGGATTTCAGGGGCAGATGCTCTTTTTCTGCATGGAGGGTGGGGGTTTCCAAAGGGGCACTATTCAGACCTGCATTCATGACTTATGAGTCGTAGCCGTGTGACAACTGCACATCATGCTGATGTGTTTAAGGGCTGATGTTGCACTTCCAGGTAGAAGAGCTCGTTGGCATTATTTTAGGCTCTGTGTCAATTGACTTTGTGACATGATGGGGGGGGAGTTCTTATTTTTAGAGTATTTACCTGCAACCTATTATGTGGGAATCTCAAGGTACTTTACAACTAGGTCCGAAAATAGGCAAACATTGAAATGCAGCAGAATAAACAGGCCTACAGTAAAACAAAATCCTTCAAAGCCCATATTGGCTGGCAGCAGCATCTGTTGGTTTCTATTTCCCTCACTGAGCAGCAACTGCAGTCACAAGACATTGTTTTGCATTCCACAGTCAGAGTTACTGTTGGATTCCCATGGGAATGGGAGACTGGATGTGACGTACACTGGTTTCCTGTTTTTCACTGTTCTCTCGGTGTTCTTTGTTTCCGAGAAGAGTTGCTTCTCTGCTCTCGCAGAGGCAAGATGCATGTTTGTATTCTCTCAGCATAGAGTGTAAATAAAATTAAGAATGTAGCACATACTGCTTATCCTTCCGCTGTGTGTGACGACGCTCTTCTTGGGCTCAAGATAAGACGAGCCTATATCAGCTTCAGCTTCAGATGGGCCGAAGCTGGTCAAAATCTCACATTTTTGGTTCCGTGCCCAGAAAAACGCAATCGGACTGAAGAATGGCTGCTGGCAAAGGAACAAAGAAATAAAGGATCGGAACACCGGCAGAGGCAGAGGGACGGATCGGACGATATCTGCTCTGCGCGTCAAGAAGATTGATGAGAGGTATGTGCTCATTGCTCCGGGCAGCCTGCCAGCTCCTAATTAATGGCTTTAAGGCTGGACTTTGAGCTTTTAAAGCCGTTTGCCGTGGCACAGGCTCACAGGCTTGGGAGGCTTGAAAACTGAAAGTACTTTTACAAGTGCTTCTGGATGCAGCTGCTGTACACAGACGCAGCCTGCTAGAAAGCAGCTTGATTAAAGGAGCAGAGATGGCTAATGCAAGGCTAGCTGACGCTTTTGGGATTCCAAAGCTCAATAAGAAGAATTATGCGGAGTGGGTACTCTACGCAGAGGCTCTTCTGGAACCACCAGATGGCGCCAAAGCTTTGAAGGCAGTGAAATACTACACATGTGGACGTCTAGGCCATATGAAGAAGGAATGCAGATTTCCCAGGGCCAAGACAGAGCAGCGCAGTGAAAGCTCATCGCGTGGAAAAGGCAAAGGTCCTGTGTCCAGGATAACGCAGTACAAGGCAATGGTCTCACGCTTCACTCCAAAGGTTGCAAAGGTCCAGAAGACGCCAAGATCTTTCTTCATGATTGATTCAGGAGCCACGAGACATTTATGCAACGACAAGCGACTATTCTTGTCTTTTACACCGCAGGAAGGTGCGATTCACCAGGCGGATGACCACACGATCTCTAGTCAAGGCTACGGAACTGTTGTTCTTCACAGTTTGGACTTGTCAATACACAATGTGCTCTACGTTCCAGATGCTGCACACAATCTACTCAGCGTTGTGCAGCTGAATGAACAGAACATTGATGTTTCCTTCAAGAACAAGAAGTGCACCATCACAAAGAAAAACGATTATGTATTGCATGCTGAATATGTTGATCGTTTGTTTGTTTGTTTTGTATTTTGATGATGATGTGCAGGATGAAACTTGTTGCATTGCAGGTTCTTACAAAAGTTTGCATGCAGGATGTATTCATGATTTTCACATGAAATTTGGTCATTTGCATTTTGAGGCAGTATCTAAAATGCCTGCCTTGGTTGAAGGTATGACTATTAAACCCTGCAGGTACCACATGAAGTGTAAGGCATGCGCAGCAAACAAGGTAAAAATGGCTGCAAAAGGTAAGGTGTCTAGTAGGCAAGCTACAGAACCATACCAGGTTGTTCATGCTGATTTGGTTGGTCCACTATCGCCCTCTTTTGGTGGAAACAGGTACTTCATGGTTCTCATTGATGCATTTTCCAGGTATATTTATGTGTACAATCTCGAGCAGAAATCAGAGGCTTTTCCAAGGTTCAAGGAATTCTGTGCTTGGTTGGAAAATGTGCATGGTAAGAAGATAAAGACTTTTTTTACTGATCGCAGGGGGGAATTCACTTCTCAGCAGTTTGAAGCTTTTCTGACTGAGAAAGGAATTCATCAGGATTTGTCTAGTCCTCGCTCGCCATGGCAGAATGGACTTTGCGAGAGGGCAAATCAGACATTGCTTCAGGGTATGAAAACCTTGCTGCATGATGCCAATCTTCCAGAGAGTTATTGGGCGGAATCTTTGGCCTGTTTTGTTTACAGTTATAATCACAGGTTATCTTCAGCGATTGGTTGTACCCCCTATGAGAAGATGTTTGGCAAGAAGCCATACATCAAACACATGAGAATTTTTGGTTCTGACATGTGGGTTCACACACCACAAAGCTCCAAGTTAGACAAGCGTGGATTGCATGGTATTTTTCTAGGTTATCAGAAAGGTTCTTATAGAATAATGGTGACTGACAATTAGGCTCACAAGAAGTGTTGAGTACAATGCCAAGTGGGGGGAGAATGTGGGAATTTTCCAATGTTATCCTGATGACAGTGATGAGACTGAGGATAGGCAACAGCAAAAGCAGCAGCAACAGCCACAGCTGCCGCGACCACCCACACCCACTGATGAAGGTCCTGATTCTGAGTCTGAGTCTGAATCAGATGATTCAGAGGATTTCAAGAGTGCGAAAGCCTCTATGCGACCTTCTGAAAGTTCTGATCGAGAAGAATTGGAGGAACCATTGTTCACAATAGGTCACTTTTCTCCCAAAAAGGAAGAGGAGAGTGTTGAAGACTTAAGGCTAATTCACAGATCACAAAGAGCCACAAAAGGCAGACCTCCAAAGAGATTTGCTGATGAATTTGCTAAGACAGCAGTAGCAGCTGTTAAAAGCTCCAAGAAGGTATTTGAACCTTCAAGTTTCCAAGAAATCCAGGATTTGGATTCAAAGGATGCTGAGCCATGGTTAAATGTCATGAAGGCTGAGCTTGATTCCTTAGAGAGGAACAAAACATGGGAGCTTGTTCCAGTAGTTCCAGGAATGAAACTGCTTGGAAGCAAATGGGTCTTCAAGGGGAAGACTGATCAAAATGGCAAGATAGTCAGACACAAAGCCAGATTGGTAGCCAGAGGTTTTTCACAGGTACCAGGTGAAGACTATCATGAGACCTACACACCCACTGTGAGGTATGAGAGCATTAGGCTTATGCTCAAGCTTGCTGTAGAGGAGAATCTACACGTTAGTCACCACGATGTGAATACAGCATTTTTGTACGGATCTCTAGGTGAATCTCTTTATATGCTTCCACCTGATGGCGCACAGGTAAAACAGGGATTTGTTTGTGCTCTGAAGAAATCTCTTTATGGTCTCAAACAAAGTGCACGGTGTTGGCACACAAAACTCACTGAAGTATTGTTTTCTCTAGGTTTTCAGCAAGGGAAAGCTGATCCATGTGTATTTGTCAAAGAGGAAGGGCAAAAGAAGCTGTATTGCTTGTTTTATGTTGATGATATTCTTTTCTTTTGGAAAGATGTCACAATGTACAATAACGCCCTAGCTCAACTGAAAGAGCACTTTGACATGAAAGATCTTGGTGAGGTAAACAACTACCTATCTCTGGAAATAGAGAGAGATCAAGATGGTAACATTCTAGTACACCAGTCACGGAAAATTGCTGATGTGTTAAGCAAACTAAACCTGATGGATGCTAACCCTGTAAACACACCGATGACAACAGGTTATCAGGTAGATGACACTGAAGAAGCATTTTCTGACACTACACTGTACAGAAGTGTGCTAGGCAAACTAAACTTTATTGCCAGATGTTCAAGACCTGACATTGCTGTTAGCTGTAATTTGCTAAGCAGACAAGTCAACAATCCTACTGTTAAGGATTGGAAAGCTCTGAAACGCATAGCACGCTATTTGAAAGGCACTATGCATTACAGACTGAGATTTAACAATCAGAAGTCTGGTGGTCTTGAGATATTTGCAGATGCAAGTTTTGGAAGTGACACTACAGACAGGAAACTACGTCTGGAGTTTGCTATATGTACAATCAGGGTCTATTTGATTGGTCATGCAAGAAGCAAACAACAGGTAGCTTAAGTACTTGTGAAGCTGAACTGAATGCACTGTCTTATTCACTTAAAGATTGTGAATGGTTGTTACAATTGTGCAAAGGCATGAAAATTCCTGTCAAATGTCCAATCCAGGTTTACCAGAACAACAAAGCATGTTTGGCTTTGCTGAATTCTGAAGGTTGTAAGCAAAGCACGAAGGATTTGTTTAAAAACCCGAGGCATTTCACTTCCGGAGGCGGCGCACTTCCAGAGGCGGCGCAAAACAGCAATGGCGGTCCTCTTTACTTTGTGAAGAGGGGCTCCGCGAAAAAGGGTCGTCCGCTGCGGCAAAGCGGAGACCCATTAAGAAAAACCGCAGGCAGAGCGAGCCTGCGGCCGTGGGACTCGGCGGGCGCCTTGAGCCCCCCCAGAAACGGAGAAGGAACCTCGTAAGAGGCTCTGGAACGTGAAAGGGGGAGCGGCGCTGTGAGTTCATCGCTCTTTTCGTGGAAGCAAAGCCGCACTGCTGCTGCTGATGAGCGCTGACCTTTCTTCTTGAAAATATCGGAATTGGAGCAACATACCCGTGAGTAAGGGGCTTAAATTTTTAACTAAATTGGAGAAATTCGGCTGAAAACGGGAGGCGAGTAACAGGAAGTCCGCCTCCCGACCCTGCTAATCAGATCAAAGCAAGGGCTCTGAAGCGAGCTGAAGTGCTTAAAAGGGATTGTAAAAGTGGAAGAAAGAGTGCATTGATAGACTTTGCATTTTGAGGATAAAAAGGGAAAGAATTGTGAAATTTATGGACTTTTGCCCTCTGGAACTTTCCCCCTATTTTTGAGCTAAACGGAGTTAGAAGGGGTAACCCCGTCGTCGGGCTGCCAGCGTATAAAAGAGAACTGTCAAACTGCTGTCAAATTGACGACATTGTAGCAGAGACTTAAACTGTTGCACAGACTGAGATACTAACGTTTAACATTGTTGCTGGGACCTCTCTTGACACCTTGTGGCTCGATTATAAGAAACTGGAAGCTTTGGAAACCTTCCTTTTGTGTTCTGGAACTACAAAAATCTAAACATGGGGAATATAGGAACTTCAATGGCGGAAAATAGTTCTTTCCTTCTTTGAAACTTTGAAATACCCCCCCTAGAGGATTGTGGAAATATAGTGGCCTGGGAATTGAACTTTATTGAAACTCTTTGTGGTTTAATTGTTTATACTCTGGACTTGTCTTTCTCATGGGACAAAAGATCATTTGACCTTGAATAGAGGCAGGTGTGGAATGAGCAGCTCAGGGAGAACAAGAGCAGCTAAAGCCAAAGATAAAGAAAAAGAGAAAAAATCTGGGCAACTTTTGCAAACAACTTTAACTCATCAACGCAGATCATCTGTCCCAACTGTGCTGACAGCACAGGAGGTGGAAATTGTACAGCCTGCTGCAGAAGATATGGCAACTGGAGGATCTGAAACAGTCTTGAAACAAATTTTGGAACAACTGGCAGATTTAAATCAAAAAGTGGATAATCAAACATCAAAAATCGACCAAGCTACATCCTCTATTGGCAAATTAACTGAACAGGTTTCGCAGCACACCCAGGCAATTGAGAAACTGCAAGGAGCTACGGCTGAAAATTACAAATTAGCTGTGGAAGCCAATCAAAAAGCAGAACAGGCGAACATAAAGGTTGATGAGATTAAAGGGGAAGTAAGGCCTCTGAAAAGACAGGTAGGGGAACAACAAGCCTACCTGTCATTGGTTGAATTGAAAAGTAAAGAAAATAATCTCAGGATAAGGGCCATCCCGGAACTGGAGAAAGACAACCTAGAGGGATTTCTGACACTTTTGTTCTCCAAATTCTGGGGAATTGAGGGAGATAAGGACTTTAAAATTGTGACAGCCTTTAGACTGGGAAGATCTGTAAAGAAAGACAAGTCCAGAGACTGTTTAGTTATTCTGAGATCAAGAGAAGAGAGGGATAAGATATTAGGCCTACATTTCAAGAAATCTTTGGAGATAGAAGGTAAAAAGGCTGAAATGTACAGAGATATACCCAAATATCTCTTGGATCTCAGGACTACCTATATAGACCTGACCAAATTGTTGAGACACAACGGAATTCCTTATAGGTGGGAGTTTCCACAAGGACTATCATTTACTTACAAAGGAAGGAAAATAAAAATTAAATCACCTGAAGACCAGCAGAAGTTCCTATACGACCACGAGGAGGACCTGCAAAAAGGAGCCGCAGCTTCTTGGCCACCACCACCACCGGGACCACCTTCAAAAGCTACACCGTCTGGATCTGGACCAGCACTACCACCTCCGGGATCGGAGGGAAACCTAGATACCCCATTGTAGGACCCGCTAATTGAACCAGGATGTCTCTGCAGCTTCTTAGCTGGAACATAAATGGCGGAAATTCCCCGGAAAAAAGAAGAAAAGTTTTCCACATTTTGAAAAAAGAACAATTGGACGTTATTTGCCTACAAGAAACACATGTGACAAGGCTCCACAGAAAAGTGCTAATTAATAAAAGACTAGGCCAAGAATTTATTTCTTCGGATAAAGTTAAGAAAAGAGGAGTGGTGATATATGCAAAGGAGAGCCTGTCACCGAAATTTTTATTCAAAGATGAACATGGCCGAATTTTGGCGATTGAAATACAGACACAAGGAGAAAAATTTTTGATATTAGGAATATATGCTCCAAATGAGGGAAAATCGGAATTTTTCAGGAAGCTGCATGAGACTATGCTGGATTACTTGGACTACAATAACATCATTATGTTGGGTGATATGAATGGGGTTGTGTCTGTAAACATGGATAAGTCACAAAGTGTCAACATATCGAAAGATGGCAGACTACCTAAAACTTTTTTTGAAATGACTGACAATATGGACTTAATTGACATATGGAGGGTTAAGAACCCTCTAGGGAAAGAAGGAACTTTCTTTTCTGAAGCTCATCTGACATGGACACGAATCGACCAAATATGGACAACTAGAGGACTGGTACCCAAGACTAGAAAAGTGGAAATCTGCCCAAAAACTTGCTCCGACCATAATGCTTTGAAAGTGGAACTGACTGGCAGAATCCGAGACTTGGGAGAAGAAACAATCGAGGAGGACTGGAAAAAGTTTAAGGACTATTTGAAAAAACACTATAAGCTGTATGAATGTTAAAAAAAAATGCACCTTTTAGGAAACTCTAGCTTCAGCAAATGTAAGTTAATGAAATGGAAATTAAGACACAAGAATTTAGAGGTAAAATAATGAAACAACTTTATTGTGTTTAATATAAAACGTACAAGAATTGAGTTACAGTATATTTGAAATTAGGTAACATGATAAAATGGAAGATACAATAAGCTTCGAAATAAGTTAACAAATTGCTGATGCTTTATATTACAGAGAATGCAGGGTTTGGAGGATGCGGGGAAGTCCTTTAGATTTGATGGAAAAAAGAACATGGAAATTTGTTATTCTTCTATTCTATTTTCTTATATCTATCCTTTATTCTTTTTTTCTGTATTTCATAAACTCAATAAAAAAATATTATAAAAAAAAAAACCCGAGGCATTTTTGTTGGGGATTGTAGGGAAACATCTGCCCAAAAAGTTGAAAAACATCTTCATGTATGCGACAACGGCCGCGAGAGTTCTGGTTGCGCAAGGATGGAAGACTGAAGAAACCCCAACTAAAGAATCATGGCAATAAAAGTTGATGGACTATGCAGAAGTGGCAAAATTGACATATAAGCTACAGGACAAGGAGAACTATGACTTTAAGGACGAATGGGAACCTTTCACAAAGTCTCTGAAGACGCAACAAAGTGAATTGGACTCATTGGCAGGTTTTGAATAAACATCCACAATTTTTTTTTTTACTGATAATAATCAGCTATACAGTTTGAGGATCTATACAACTTTGTAACATGCAGAAAATAGCAATATTAGAGAAACCCAAGACTGGAACTGAGGGAAGTTGGGAGTTCTGGGGGGGAGGGGGAAGGGGGAGGGAGGAAAAAGGGGGGGAATAAGGATATGTTTTTGGATAATATGTCTTGTTATAACTTTGAATTATTTTTTTAAAAAAAATATTCTGGGAACAGTACACCGCAGTGGTGGGTAGTT
Organism: Podarcis gaigeae; assembly: GCF_964106915.1. Lineage (NCBI taxonomy): Eukaryota > Metazoa > Chordata > Lepidosauria > Squamata > Lacertidae > Podarcis > Podarcis gaigeae. The sequence goes on from NC_139695.1 coordinate 23,376,899, forward strand.
CCACAGACCCTCCTCCTCTGCTCAAAATGCATACTGACCCATCTTTGTGCGGGGAAGATCCAGACAAAAGGAGGCTGTTTTCAAAGTACCCGCGGAGGGGTTTAGACGGCTCCATCCTCTTGCCTCCCCCGCCCCCCCCCCCCCCCCCGATCACTGTTTCACTCCGGAAGGCGTCTCAGACCTGGGTGGAGCAGCCACAAATGACAGGCAAAGAGACAAGGTCCTGCCCAGATTCAGGCTTCCTCATGATCGTGTGGAATCTGTACACGTTTCTGTTGGCGCTTCCACTAGTGATTTATCTGTACAGGATCGGACTTCATTTCAGCCAACCACATCCTCCCTCTTCCCCCGACAGCATACTAGAGTTCATATGGATTTCAAAGCATGCTTTGAGAACTTGTATGCTTAGCTTTAAACTCCACAAAATTAGCCTATGGCTAGGATGCTATTTATCAAAGTCTGTGTCCATTAAAATATGGTCAGATACAAGTATGCTTTTCCCCTTGTTATACAATTATTATTTTTAAAATTGCATTCAACTATTTACTATTTAAACAGCTTATACACCACTTGACTATAATCATCTCTGAAGTGACACACGAGAAATACATTGCAGAAAAAGTTAACATGGATGACATCAGACTTCCGTTAAAAAGACCTGCTGGAATAAAAAAAGGATTCGGTAGGTGCTGGGTGCTCTGCCTGATGCTCTCAACTGACAAGATGTAGGTGTGGTTGAATCAAATGGGAACAGTGACCACAGTGCTATCAAATTCAACATACACAGTATGGAAGTGGACAATTGCTAAGGAAATCCAGAACAGTCACATTTGACTTCAAAAGAGGAGACTTCCTCAAAATGAGGGATTGGGTAAAAAGGCAGTTAAAGGGGGAAAGTCAAGGATGGTGAGCCCTTCTGTGCTCCAGAGGGCCTGGGTGGCCACATTCCCCTCTTGTTCTGAGCACTGCAGAGGGAGGCAAACATGTCCTTCCTGGGGGCTGGTCCCTCCCCGCCCTGTTCCTGGAGGGCAGCAGGAGGAGGGGGCTGCTGCAGCTGCCTCCTTTGGGGGCATGGCTCACCTTGCCTGCTCCTGCTCTCCTCCAACACACACAACCTTACCTGCCTCAGCCATCCATGGGGGCTTGAGAGTGTGTGAGCAGACTTTCTCATGGGAGGAGGCAGGCCTTGCAGAGGAGGAATGCTGGGGGCAGGCATTCAAACTCAGCCCTGAAGTTCACTGGGTGACCCTGGGCCAGGCACTCACGCTCAGCCTAACCTACCTCAAAGGGTTGTTGTGAGGATAAAATGGGGTGGGGGGGGGGAGAACTCTGCACACCAACTGGACCTCCTTGCAGGAAATGGGGGCTATAAATGTAATTGTGTTATTTGTACCCCACCCACCTCACTGGGTTTCCCCAGCCTCTCTGGGGGGCTTCCAACACATATTAAAACAACAAACATTCAAAGCCTCCCTATAAAGGGCTGCCTTCCAGAGGTTTGATAGTTGCTCATCTCCTTGTCACCTGTAGGGAGGGTGTTCCACAGAGAGGCTGCCACCACCGAGAAGGCCCTCCCTCTGCCTGGTTCCCTGCAACCTCGCTTCTCGCGGGGAGGGAACCACCAGAAGACCCTCGGAGGAGGACCTCCGGGCTGAAGGATGGGGGTGGAGATGCTCCTTCAGGTTTACTGTGTTGAGCTTCCTGACCTAACATTTGCCTCGCTTAACATAATTAATTAGGAAGTGAAGTTTTCCTCTTCCATTCAAGCAGTACAGGAAGTAAGAACGTGCAAAAAGGAGTACTACTTCTAGAATTCCCAACTCCTGACATAAAACAGCACAAAGGTTGCCTTTTCTTGACCATCAATCACCTGCGCAAAGTCCCTACACCACCCCCTATTGTGCTTCAATACAGCCCCATCGGTCAGGTCGGACACTGAGGTCCAGCGCTGAGGGCCTTCTGGTGGTTCCCTCATTGCGAGAAGTGAAGTTACAGGGAACCAGGCAGAGGGCTTCTCGGTAGTGGCGCCCGCCCTGTGGAACGCCCTCCCACCCGATGCCAAAGAAATAAACAACTATATGACATTTAGAAGACATCTGAAGGCAGTCCTGTTTAGGGAAACTTTTAATGACTGATGTTTTAATGTATTTTTAATCTTTTGCTGGTAGCCGCCCAGAGTGGCTAGGGAAACCCAGCCAGATGGGCCGGGTAGAAATAATTAAAAAATATAATTATTTGATGATATTTTGCTTTGTGGGAGGGATTTAGAATCCTGCAAATCAGACACTATAGCTCTCCTGACGATACTGGCACATAAGGGACACAAAGTATCCCCAAAAAAGATACAGTACTGCCAAAAGGAAGTGAAATACCTTGGCCACATCCTGGGAGAAGGCACCCGTGCCCTCACCACAGATAGAATCGAGGCCATAACCAAGCTACCCCTTCCTAAAACAAAGAGGCAGCTCAGGGGTTTCATCGGGATGAGTGGATTTTGTCGGGCATGGATCCCCCGCTACGGAGAATTCACCCGTCCCCTTACCGCAATGACCCATGACAATGCCCCAGACCAACTACAATGGACTACAGAGGCGTTTGAAGCCTTCAAATCTATCAAACGGGAGTTGAGATCTTCACCCGCCCTCGGACTCCCTGACTATAAGCTACCTTTCTCTTTATTCGTCCATGAAAATAAGGGGGTAGCCTCTGGTGTCCTTACGCAACCTTTCCAGGGAAGGAACAGACCTGTCGCTTATTACAGCCTCCAGCTGGACACCACTGTACTGGGGAATGTGGGGTGCCTTAGAGCGGTGGCAGCTGCAGCATTACTCCTAGAAAAGGCGCAAGAGACTGTTTTGGGACATGACCTAACTGTAAATGTTCCCCATGCTGTAGCTACCCTTCTCAGCTTACAAGGGTGCCAACGCTTCACAATACAAAGGCTGAACAAGTACAAGGCTATCCTCCTCAGTCCGTCCAATGTCACCATAAAAAGAGTAAACTCTCTCAACCCTGCAACTCTCCTACCCCTCCCTGACGATGGCACCCCACATCACGACTGTTCCCAATTGGTTCGCCATGCCAAAAATCCACGGGAGGACCTTGACTATCTCCCCTTAACCAACCCTGACCTCATCTTGTACACCGACGGGAACTCAAAGATTGTGGGAGGGGAACGGAAAAGCAGATATGCTGTTGTTAGCGACACCGACATCCTAGAAGCACGCCCTGTCCACACTAAGTACAGCGCGCAGGCTGCCGAACTTATTGCCCTGATCCGAGCCTATGAATTGGGGGCGGGACAAAGAATCACCATTTACACGGATTCTAAATATTGCTTTGGGTTGGTTCATGCCACCGGACAGATCTGGCTGCAGAGGGGTTTTCTGACCACTGCAGGCACCCAAATAGCCCACGCACCCCTAGCACAATGTCTCATGGATTCCATACATCTTCCCGAGGCCATAGCGGTAGTCCATTGTAAAGCCCATACCAAGGGGAAGGACCCAGTTTCAATAGGGAACCATTGTGCTGATTGCGTAGCGCAAGAAGCAGCCCTCCAACCACTGTCTGCAGACAATGAATTCCAGGGACCTCAGGTTCCCTCAGATGTGGACTTTGAACTAATGTACAAAACTGCAACCCCAGAAGAGATAAAGGGATGGGAAGAACAAGGAGCTCTCTTAAAAAATGGCATTTGGTACCTTCCCGATAAAAGACTCTGAATGCCCAGACTCTGGGTACCCAAACACATAAGGATCTTACATCAGTGTACCCACTGGGGAAGTGACAAACTCATAGACTCAGTACAACGCTGTTGGTACGCCTCAGGACTAGCTCTCGCCGCGAAAGCGGCAGTAAAGAATTGTCACACCTGTCAAACTTTTAATCCAAAACATACTGCCAGATGTCCACCAGACCATGGGCTTTCGTCCCATTCGAGAGTCTCCAAATCGATTTTATAGACCTACCCCCTTGCCAGGGCTACAAACTGTTGGGATACTGCCAGGGAGATAAAGTCCATCTGAGCCCCCAAGCCGGCTGCTAGACGATCCATCGACCTCCCGTGGATACAGTATCAGCGATTAGCGACACCAGCTCCAGAAACAGATTGCCACATTCCTGGGCTGATGCACACTCTGTCAGCAGAATTCACACAGCAAAAGTTGCACTCAGGAGGGTATCATTTAGAATGTTTATTCAGCGTTGGTCAGAACAAAGAAAAAAAAACATGACCGCCTGCTAGTGTGTTCTGGCGCAGAGAGAGAAAACGAAAGCAATAGCAAACATAAACATCCTGAGAAACAGGAAATACGCAGACTCTGTGACTCACAAGCCGGCTCCCTTTTAAGGTGGAACGGAAATATCCTAACATTCTCCCCCTTTCCGTGCAACCTGTAGTACCTGTGGTTCAACCCAATTGCAACCTCTGTACGTAAACCTTTAGTTGTTCTCTATTAACAACCTTAGACAACAGATCAGCAGGAATTTCATTTCCTGCCATGTAGGACACCTGAATCAGTCCTTTCTGAATACACTCTCTTGCATGATGTAGCTTAATCTGCAAGTACTTGGTTCTTTGCTTGCAACTCTCTGAGTTCAGCAAAGCCAAACAGGATCTATTATCTTGATACACTTGTATAGGACATTTCACAGAAACTCCAATGTCCTTAAACAGTTGCATCAACCATTCACAATCCATGAGTGAAAATGACAGAGCATTGAGTTCTGCTTCACAGGAACTTAGGCTCACTGTTGTCTGCTTTTTGCACAACCAGTTAAACAGACAGTGGTTGTACATGTAGCACACTCCAGAAGTGCTTGTACCATCCGTGGTGTCACTTCCAAAACTTGCATCTGCAAAGATTTCAAGACCTCCAGTCTTCTGACTGGTGAACCTCAGCCTGTAGTGCATAGTCCCTTTCAAATAGCGGGCTATGCGCTTCAGAGCTTTCCAATCCTGAACAGTAGGATTGTTAGCATGTTTGCTAAGCAGGTTAGTGCTTACAGCAATGTCAGGTCTTGAGCATCTAGCAATGAAATTCAGCTTGCCTAGAATGCATCTGTACAGCGTAGTATCAGAAAACGCTTCAGCAGTACTGTCTACCTGGTAACCTGTCACCATCGGTGTGTCTGCTGGGTTTGCATCAACCAAATTCAACCTGGTTAATACATCAGCAATTTTCTGTGTTTGGTGTACCAGAAAATTACCTCCTTGGTCCCTCTCCACCTGCAGAGAAAGATAGTTGGATACCTCACCAAGATCCTTCATGTCAAAATGCTCCTTCAGCTGAGCAAAGGTGCTTTGGTAAAAAGCCTGATTCTTCCAAAACATCAGAAGATCATCAACAAAACATAAACAATACAGTTTGTTTTGCCCCTCCTCCTTGACAAACACACATGGATCAACTTTGCCCTGGTGAAAACCTAGAGAAAGCAACGTCTCAGTGAGTTTTGTGTTCCAACACCTGGCACTCTGCTTGAGACCATATAAGGATTTCCGCAGTTTACAGACCATTCCCTTCTGTATCTGCATTCCATCAGGTGGAAGCATATACAGCTGCTCGTCCAAAATCCCGTACAAAAAAGCTGTATTAATGTCATGATGGGAAACATGCAGTTTCTCCTCTGCAGTGATCTTGAGCATCAGCCGAATGCTCTCATACTTGACGGTGGGCGAGTAGGTCTCGTGGTAATCCTGTCCTGGTACCTGTGAAAAACCTCTGGCAACCAATCTGGCTTTGTGTCTGACAACCTTGCCATTCTGGTCTGTCTTGGCCTTGAAGACCCATTTGCTGCCAACCAGTCTCATTCCTGGGACTACCGGTACCAATTCCCAAGTTTGGTTCCTGTTCAAGGAATCAACTTCAGCCTTCATGGCATTAAGCCAAGGCTCAGCATCTTTAGAGGTTAACTCCTGAACCTCTTTGAAGCTTGAAGGTTCCCACACCTTCTCTGAGCTACTAAGAACAGCAGTTGCTGTCTTAGCAAACTCATCAGCAAATCTCTTTGGAGGTCTGCCTTTGGTCGCCCTTTCAGACCTGCGTACTAGACGTAAGTCTTCTGGACTCATCTCCTCCCTCTTAGGAGAAAAGTGACCAATGGTGAACAGTGGTTCTTCCAGTTCACTGTCAGACACATCAGATGGTCTGACTGAGGCCTTTGTGCTCTTGTAGTCTGCTGTGTCATCACTGTCGCTGACACCAGGAGCAGCGCCGCCAACTGAACTGGAATCCGAACTCTGATCATCATCATCCTCAGCTTCCTCAACATCATCTGCCTTTTTCACATCACCTTCATTCTTCTCTGGGTAACTCTGGAAAATTCCCACATTTCCCCCCCACTTAGGATTGTACTCAACACTCTTGGTGAACTTAATGGACTTAGAGTTAGTCATCCATACCCTGTATGCACCTTTTTCGTACCCCATGAACAAACCATGTGCCCCACGCCACATGTTGTTGGGATACTGCCAGGGAAATAAAGTCCATCTGAGCCCCCAAGCCGGCTGCCGGACGATCCATCGACCTCCCGTGGATACAGTATCAGCGATTAGCGACACCAGCTCCAGAAATAGATTGCCACATTCCTGGGCTGATGCACACTCTGTCAGCAGAATTCACACAGCAAAAGTTGCACTCAGGAGGGTATCATTTAGAATGTTTATTCAGCGTTGGTCAGAACAAAGAAAAAAAACATGACCGCCTGCTAGCGTGTTCTGGCGCAGAGATAGAAAACGAAAGCAATAGCAAACATAAACATCCTGAGAAACAGGAAATACGCAGACTCTGTGACTCACAAGCCTGCTCTCTCTTAAGGTGGAACGGAAATATCCTAACACAAACATGCCCTTGTCATTATTGATCAATTGACCGGATGGGTGGAATGCTTCCCGACTCGCCGAACTACTGCCTAAATAGTTGCAAAAATTCTACTACATGAAATTATACCACAATTTGGGGTTCCTAGACACATAGACAGCGACAGGGGCTCACACTTCACCTCCGACGTAGTCCAACAAGTAGCTAAAGCTCTAGGGGTCAAATGGAAATTACACACCCCATATCACCCCCCTTCCTCAGGGCAGGTTGAGAGAATGAACCAGCAGCTTAAGTCTCAGTTAGGAAAACTCTGCAGAGACTCTGCAATCAAGTGGGTAAATGCCCTCCCCTTGGTCTTACATAATCTCAGGGCATGCCCCCGTGGGAACCTGAACTTATCTCCTTATGAATTACTTTTTGGGAGACCCTCCCCCGTGTACAACACGCAATTTCCTCCATCAGAACTAGAAGTCGGTGTTTGAGTATATGGATCTGGCAAAAATGACGCAGAACATTAGACAGCAAAAAGGTTCAAGGTTTATCGACAATTGGTCTAAATTCATAACATATATGGAAACAAATTCTAGAGATATAAAAATCACAGTAGGTTTAATATAACCCTTGCGCTGTGTTTACGCTAAAAAATCAAAAACTGCAGAATGGATTTAATATTCACATAACCCAAAACCGAGATGGAGGGAAGTCAAATGTTATTTATTGTTAATTAATGTTTGTTTTTTGGTTGGTTTAGGTGTTTTGATTTGGTTGATGTTTTCTTTTCTTTTCTTTTTTTCTTTTCTTGGTATGTGTTGGCTATTTTTCTTTTTCTTTCTTTGCTGTTGTTTGGTTATGGAAAATGAATAAAAAGAAGTTTTTTAAAAAAAGAACTAGAAGTCGGTGAGTCTGAATTAACCAAATATATAATACAGCTCCAGAAGCAACTGATTGTTCTCCATAGATACGCGGCCGCGAGTTAAAACATACCTCTAGACGAGAACATCCATCCGTTCCAACCAGGGGACTGGGTACTGGCAAAGACTTACCAGAAGGTACCCCTACAGCCTACCTGGGAAGGACCCTACCAGGTACTTCTAACTACCCCAACCTCCGTCAAGGTAGCAGAGAAGTCGGCCTGGCTACATCATACCCGCTGCAAACCTGCTTCCCCACCTGACTCCGCCACCGACAACGCACCCTACTCTACTCCCCCACAACTGGCAGAAGACGACACCGACATAGAGGTGACCCAACAGACCGGACCAGATCGGGGCACGCATCGAGCCCTACAGACCGGACCAGATCAGGGCACGAATCGGGCCCTACAGACCAGACCTGCTTCAACACCAGCGCCGACCCATTGGACCTCCGAAATCATCACAACAACGGACAACCGGGAGCAACCCCCAATCCGCCTCCGCCTCCGTAAGACACCGCAGCACGCCGTTTGACAGCTCACCCTTTGACAGCTCGCCTTTAAAAAATATATATATATATTTATTAAAGTTTCAACAAAGTTACAAAAATGGGGGGGGGGGAGAAAAAGAAAAGAAAGAAAAAGAAAAAAAGAAACAGAAGATACAAAATACAGAAAAATAAGAACAATTAAAAACATTTCCATCTTTCCATGTCTTGTCTTTCATTTACTTATTTCCCTGACCTCCTCACACCTCCCTTTTTTGTATTCTAGTTCAATTAAATATTTCAGCAAATCCTTTCCAGCTTGGTTTTTGTCCTAATAGTTTATCTTAATGTACTATAATTTTACATTCTCGTCTTTCACCAGTTGAAAAATCAATTTTTACCTAATCTTTTATATCATTTCTGCTAAAACCACATTACTTCATTCCAACATCCTTCTAACATTCCTGGATTTTATGTTTCTGTAGATAAACTTTACATTTTTTCCAATCTTCTTCCACCAACTCTTCACCTTGGTCTCGGATTCTGCCAGTCATCTCCGCCAGTTCCATATAGTCCATCACTTTCATCTGCCATGACAGCTCGCCTTTTGACAGCTCGCCCTTCGACATCACGTCGTTTGACAGCTCACCCTTTGACAGCTCGCCTTTTGACAGCACGCTGTTTGACAGCTCACCCTTTGACAGCTCGCCTTTGACAGCTTCGCCTTTTGACAGCTCGCCTTCTTGACAGTTTGCCTTTTACAGCCTACCACTGTCAGGGAACTGCCATCGGAGAGTCAGGTGGTGGAAGGGCTCAAGGAGGCTAAGAGACCCTCAGATGCTGAGGAAGGAACCAGCAGGGGGAGAGGGAGAGTTCCTGCAGAAACTCAGGCGGAGGGATGGCTCCAAGATGCTTCCAGTGAGAACAGCGGGGAGGGCTCAGGACCTCCGCTGGGGACGCCCACTCCGCGCAGGAAACTGTCACGCAGAGAATCCAGACGTAGAGTTTCCGTTAAGGAACTCTTATGTTGCCGTAAATTCCGGAAGCGTCCACTGACGGATTCTGCCAGCGATTGAGGGAGTCATGCTTTGAGGGCTCCCATAAAGGCAGAGCTTTGAGACCTATGCAAAGCTCTGAGGGATTCAGCTTTTACGCACAAGCAGCTCATTATCCCATCACAACCACCTACCACCACCCTGCTCCCGACCACCATGCTCTTCATCAGATGCACCATACCTCCTCCCTTCTCCATTCTACTCGTGTTTCCCATTTTCACCACAACCTTGACCGCCATGACCACGCATGTTTCATGCCCAGGATTACAAATTGAGCACCAATATCTTGACTTCGGCATTGTGGACATGGTGAAAAGAGGGATGTTGGACCGCCTGGGGGATTTTGACTTCTGCGTACCGGAGACCCGTGTCCTCCTTCGCCATTCCATACTACCTACCCTAACCACACACCAAACCTGGAAACTGTTTGTCCGTTCTCCAACCTACACCCCACTCGGCAAACTCATACTAAGCAGAGATGGTCCCTGGAACCGGGCCCGCTGTATAAACGGTTCCTATACACTATTCTCCGACGGTGTGCCCCAACAATCACTGAACTGGACAATTTTAGACAATGGCGGTGGGGAATCAGTTTACACTGACCGAAATCACCCGACCGACCGTCTGATCCATGGATTTTACTGCCAGAGAGTGGACTCCATACCTCGCCCCACCACCCTTCAAGGAGTTTGCCTCCGAAGGTACTGCTGTGTCTGGGACATTGGCCTTGCCTCCACCTGGGATGGCAGAGCGTACCTTGAGGGCTGGTATCACTCCACCACCCCACCCACGGAGTGGGATACCTCGGGGCCTCAAAGATGTGGAGGTGTAGCTACAAACCTCACCTACCTAGATCGACAAGACCCCCTCCACCCCGTGGGCACGGCATCTCGACAAAGGGGGGAATTGTCGATATATCAACCCCCTACCAATGACGATCTGTTGTCCACCTGGCATTCCAACACCTACGTGAAGCTGGTCTCCGAAATCGCAAAACAAACTACCACCGACGACTGTTGGATCTGTGCCAACGCCCCGGCTCACCTCCACAGCGGCATTCCCTTTCTTGGAGTACCCCTCACCTTACAGCAACACCTCTCTGCCGACGTACAATCCTGGAACCTGACGGCTGTAAACTTAACTCACCAGTACATTTACCTAACCGGACCTACGAAAAGTTATCTCTGTCAGAAGTTCAGCGGCAATGACAGGATGATTGGAGAAAGTACCTGTAAGTACATCATTGACATCACCCTGACCGGTAGAATCACCTTGTGGCGACAGGGCACCCCCTCTACCCATCCAGATCTGTTGTCTGCCTGGAAACTAGTAATGAACTTGCCTGATTCTTGGGACCCCTCCCCCGTTTCCCAGTGCTTTTTCCGTACCTTTCTCACCGGCCGCATAGACTCCTGCCTACAGGGATTGTTCTGGGTATGTGGCCATCGCGGCTATGTATGGGCCAGCCCCTACTCCCGAGGCACCTGCTACCTTGGACTTATCTTGCCTGGGATCAGGGTCACCCCAGACCTTCCCCCTGGAAGGAGGCGCAACAAGAGGGCAAAGGACTTATCATAACTTTCTGATGTGTCAGCCAATGGGGAAACCTATGGACGAGCCCTCTTCCCCGCCTAAGGAGCAGGTTCCAACCATGTAGACATCCTTAAACTGACGGACATTCTATTAACCTTTATGGAGGAATCTAACGCGGCAACCCAGTCCATCCTAACAGAGTTGACTGCGGTCAGACAGATGGCAATTCAGAATCGCCTTGCTTTGGACTATATTCTGGCTTCGACCAGAGGCGTATGTGCCCTCGTAGGAACCGAGTGCTGTACGTACGTCTCTGATCAGACCTTGAACATTACGGGACATCTCAACAATATCCACAAACTGACAGACGAGCTTAGAGATATTCAACATGAAGGTATATCCGATGCTCAACTTTGGAGCTGGCTACCAGGGTCCGCATGGATAAAACAGCTCTTGGGAAACGGGCTCCTGATTCTGATCACCGTTGCCATTTGCATCGCTTTCTTCTGCTGCGCTATCCATTGCTTCCCGTTTTGCTGTCAAACGTGCAACTCCTGCGTTCCGCTTCTCTGCTCCCGCACGTCTGCCTCTCACAGGATGTTCCCACCGGGAACTCCTTCAACTTTCATTGAGATGGGACCCCTAGGAGCCACGCACAATCCGGATTCTAGGTACGGCACGTCAGACTTTTACTAGCTTGTGCGGAGAAAGGGATTGTGCGGTGTCCACCTTCGCAATCTTATCTCCGAAGGGGGGGAACTGTAGCAGGAGACCCCCCTTCATTACATCGTAATGCACAAGCACCACACGCACACCTCCCACCTCCCCGAGCCTGGAGATGTCCCTTCTAGAGGGGCATCCCCTAAAAAAGCCTTCCGTAAATAAGGAAGCGCTAGCTTGACAGCTCCGCACGGAACCCCTTTATTTTCATGTATTTTCCCGTAACACTCTACCTCGCCCTATCTTTATTATGGGTAGACCAGCTGCCTGAACTCCGGGTCAATCGGCTGCCGTTTCAGCCAATCAGCATTACCGAACAGCGCCCCTGGTGGTGGCCACGCAGGTACTGCAGGCAGCAGGCACTTGCTTCTCTGTCTTTGACAATCCCCAAATACAAAGTTTCCGAGTTCAATTGACCGTGACTGATTTAATCAAAATGTTGCAAACCGCTTCCGGGAAGGCGAAAGTGCTTTGAACTTCAAGGACAGTATTCTTCATAAATTCACCATAAATCAGCCGTACATCGGATATTCACCGGACCACTTTTATTTTGCTTCATATTACAATGACTATCAAAGGGGGGTGGCCTGATACTAGTCAGCCATAATCCCTTGACCGAGCAGTCACGTACTCTGCGGCCCTTCCCAGTTGACATGGCAACCTTGATAGTCATCTTGATGGGCTCAGACAGAAGACTATCAAGGACACAACGAACTGCATACATTAGTGTATTCAACACAAACTCTAACAAAAGGACCGTGACCGGATTGTTATCATAAAGCACCAATGCAGCAGCAAGCAAAGGCTGTAGCAGCTCAGTCAGCTGCAGGTGGCTGGAAAGCCAGACAGGATGTTTGTGACTGTTGCCATGGGAACAAAGGGGCAGTCCATTCTGTACTGAGCACCGGATGTTAGCTCAGTGTGTGTGTCATATGACCCGTACTGGAAGTACATGGGTGGAGTTTATTCTCACTGCTGTTGAGTGCAGACATGTTTCTCTGTACTGATTTAAGAGACAGAAATAAAGAATGTAAATAGACTTCTGTCTGCTTCTTTCCCCTCCCTGGGGATACCAAGGGGAGAGAGAATGAACGGTGTGTTCTTCTCACACTTCTGGGAAGAATCGCCGAGACCTCGCCTGCTTATCTGCCGGGAGTAGAAGCGGGGAGGTCGACAAGGAATATCTGCCGGTGCCTACGTTGTGGCACATTCCTCTGACCCAGGCAGAATTCCAACACGGATTCCCCTCAGGGGGCAGGAAACTGCACCTTTCCCTTTGTTTCCTGAAAATGACTCATGTGGGGGAAGAGAAGGGGCTCCGGCCAGGTGTCAGGATACTCAGATTACCTGTGCAGCCCCTCCTCGACTCCTCCTATTTTTAATATAGTCATGATGTAAATATGATGTATTTCTAGGGGTGTAGTTTAGGGGATTAGAAGCTAATAAAAGTTGGGGTCTTCTTTTGTTCTGGGCTTCCATCTTGCTTCACCTTGTGGGCGGTGGGAGTCCTGTCGTGACAGCTTTCTTCAATAAAGACCAGGCCTACAGGCTGCTGATTTGCTCCAATTTGCTCTGGTTGGTGTCTTGATTTTATCCAAGGGAGCCCTTGGATTTTTCCGGTAACAGGCGTGAATATGAAAGGCAGCATCTGTCAGAATAGGGCATACTGAGGCAGTACAGATGAACGTGACTATTGGTTCGCTTCCTCTGCTATCTGCCTTTTCGGGCACCTCAGAGGTGGCAGAGAGAGGCAGGGGAGAGACTCCGGCCTCTACAGACCTCCATGTCCCCACCCCAACTCTTAGGACCAGAAGCAAGAGACAGCTTTGCTGAGCGCGTGCCCCTTCCCAGGGAGATGCAACTCTGCACTACTGTTCCCTGAATTGCTCGCGAAGCAGCCATACTCCAGGCTCTTATTGTCACAGCCCTGCAGGATCAGACCAAGGCCCATCTAGTCCAGCTCTCAGCAGCCCAGCAGATGTCCAAGGGAAGCCCCAAGCAGATTCCAAATGCAGCTCCACTCTCCCCACTGGGGACACCCGCAACTGGTATGCAGAGGTAGACTGCCTCTGCGGCTGGAGGTGCAACATGGTCTAACCCTCCATGAATCTGACAAATCCTTTCTTAAAGCCATCCCCGTCAGTGCCTCTGGAAGGAGGAAATTTCAGTGTCACTAGGCACTCTGTGTCTGGCCTGAATCTGCCATCATTCCACTTTCTTAAAGAGATCCAGGTTCTGATATTATGAGGAGGAAACATCGCTCTGCACCTTTCCCACATCATGCATACTTCTATGATGTCCCCACTTTCCCCCCTCTCGCAAAGCCCCAAAGCCTCCTACACTGTAAGTCTTCCTTACAGGGGAATCATCAGAACCACCTGTGCTGCAGAGCTTCTGGCTGAAAGGCGACTCATGGATATTTGCATTGACTGCTGCAATGCACCCCTAATGATTCAGATTGTATCATTATAGCATCATTGTGTTGATTTGTTGTTGATATATTAAAGGGGCCTGGGACTTGCCTGTCCATTCCCAACAGCAAGGGCCCCTCGCCAGTTGGCTTGCTTACTCTGAGGCTGCCTCAGCTCCTGGTAGCCCACACCCCCTGGCCAGCCCCAGAGGCACCATTCTCTGGGGGAGAACAGCTGGGCAAGCCTTGGGGAGGCAGAGATGGCATCCGAGGAGGGAGGGAAGGAAAGAGGGACAGAGGCCAGTGTCTCCCGCGTCACCCTGACCATCATTCAAAGCACCCCAGCTGCCACAGCACACTGCTTGAAAACCACTGCAGAACTGGGATGGGAAAGGTTTCTAGTCCAACTAACTGGTCTGGAGAAGAGGAAAGGCAGCCATGCTTGCTCCTTTGTCTTCTCCGAGGAGACTTCCAGCCTGATTTCTCATCTTGAGGCCCCAGGGAGAAGTGGGAAGAGGAGGAGGAGGAGGAAGCATCCCCAGAAGAAGTGTGCTCCCCACCAGTAGGTGCTTCCACCCCCCACTCCTAAATCTGCTTCCAACAGATACATGGGGGGGGGCATCCTGCACCATCTGGTCAATTCCTGGTGTTAGGAGAATTAGAAGGTCTACGATATAAACACATATGTCAGAGCTGCCTGAGGTCCCAGCTCACAAAGGACCAGCGCCAGTTTGTTGTTATATACAAAAGTCTTTATTGAAGTTCAGTTTCGATTTCAAAGCCGCGGCGCGCAGCTCTACGTCTCAAACTCTAGACCGCTGAAGCTCCGTCTGAATCTCCTCCCCCCAGACACCAGTTTAAGACTCTAGCCTTGCTCCACCTCTTCCTTTGCTCTTTCCTCCTCTGGGTCCGCCTGTCCGCTGGGGTCTTGCCCTTTCTAGACTCTTCTGACACTGAGTCCCCTGAGTCTTCCCCCTGCCTCCGGCGGGCTTTAGGACCTGGTTCCCAATCCGGGTTTTCTGCTGTCCCGCGCGCCTGTACATTCGAACTTGGCGCGCACGCCCAGCCGGCAACCTTTCTCCTGACCGTTACACTGCTCCTGTCACTGCTTCCCCCTTCGGGGAGGCTAGCTGGACCTGACTTCCCCTCCGTTCCCTCACTCTCCGATAGAGGCGTGGTCAGCCCTGACTCATCTTCTCTCCCTGCTGGAGGAGACGCTGGCCCTGATACATGGGACTCTTCCCCCCCACTACGCTCTGGTGGGGGAGCTGGTCCTGATCTCCCGCTGCTGCTTTGGGAGTCCCCGCTGGCCCCTTGCTTCTGGTGCATCCCCCCTGGGACCCCCCTTGCCCTGGCTCTCGGCGCCCCCCTCTGGGAATCTTCTGATTCGCTGGAGAAGCTCATGGAATCTCTCGGGCCACTGTCATACTCCCCTACGCTGCCCTCAGATTCTTCCCCTTCGCTCTCCATTTCCTCTCTCCCCTGTGCCTCTGCTCCTGAGCCCCTGACAACATACATAAATACCGTAAGTAGTTGTCATCACAAAAGAATATGCAGGTAAACCCATGGACAGCCAGGTAAACCCATCAACAGGTTTCCTGCCAGACAGGAGTCTGTTGTAGGCCGCCCCTTCTGTGATGTATGTATTGTTTTTCGCTGTATCGAATCGTATCCTTTTTGCTGTATCTTTCTCATTGACTTTAAGAATGGATCTGAATGTATTTTTCCTCAAAATACTGTACTTTTCTAAATGTATCCAAATGTATCCGAATGGGTTTTTGTATTCCCCCCCCCCCCCAATCTCATCGCCTAGAGAATGTTTCTTAAATGTAACAATCACTTGTTCCAAATGTATTTGATTCAAATATATTTAAGGCCCCACTTTTCACATGGTGTCCTGTTGTGTGGTCGGAAAGTACTCTTTATTGTTTGATTTGGGTTAATGTCAGAATAAAAGCAAGTTCCTTCAAAACAACACATTCCTTTTTATCTTACCAATTTCTCATATTGTACGAAGCGGAAGAAGAAACCATAGAGAGCATTCATATTTTCCTTCTGATCAATGAAGTCAAACATTAGAATTATCCGTTTCAGAATGAGCACCAATAGGGAGAAGACAGATCTCAGTAAGCCAAAGCAAGGCCAAGACAACAAACCCCTTCTGGAATATGGTCAGCGTGTACAACATCTAGCTGAATCATCACCAGGATAACTAAGTCAGACTGGGGGAAATATCATTCTTCAGAACCAAGACATCATTACCATGCTTTCCAAGTTACCTGAAAGTCACTAGAACACTTGCAAGCACAGAGCCAAGACACAGCTGAAATAAGAGAATCCTCTGTTATTACGGAAATGGGAATCAGAGTCTTCAGTAGCCTAGTGCTTATCACTGTGCCTGCAAGACATTGAAAGACACTGCTTAACATTCTGAACATCTTCACTCTTGATAATTTCTCACAAGCTCGAAGCAGCCCCGGTTTTTGTTAAGGGAGAAGGCAGGGCAATGCAGCTCCGTTGACATACTTTGCTGCCAAGGGGAAAAAGAAGCCAAAACATGTTTTCTTTACCAAGCTTGGCACTGAGTGCGATGTTCAGCAAGTTCTGAATTTCTTCTGGTGCCAAGCCTCTCGCGCAATCTTTTCCACCGTCTCCAAAGGACTCTGTGAAGCTCCCTGCTTCCGTGAGGCACTATCTTGAATTAGAAAAAGACTTCCGGGTTGGTGCCTGCGGTAATGGCGGAATTCCTCTGATCGTGAGGAATTTGCTTCGTGGAAATTAGGGTCTGGCCGCCACGGCGAAGGCGGAGACCCACTAAAAATCACAGGTGGGAGAAGCCTGTGAACGTGGGATTCGGCTGGCACCTTTTGCGCCTCCCCTACTCGCGGGGAAACCCGGTTTCGGGGATCCGGAGTGACGTGGGGTGAGTGGCGCGGTGCTTCGAATTGACTCCTTCTTTCACGGAGTGAAGCCGCATTGCTGTTGCCAGAGAGCGCTGACTTTTTCCTGTGGACAATTTGATTTTAAAACAACTACCCGTGAGTAGAGCAGAGAATTGGATTTTTAAACGTCTTAATTTGGCACCGAAACGGGGAGGTTTAAAACAGGAAGTCCGCCTTCCCCTTTTGTAAATAGACTGAAGCAAAGAGGCTGCAAGCTAAAGTCTTGGAAAGTCTTCTGTAAAGGATTAAATTTCCATCGGCTAAAATCATTAAACCCCCCTTGGAAGCAGGAGAAGAGGGGGGAGGTTTTGGACTGTGTAAGCCTGCAGGAGAGAGTGAAGAAAGTCAAAATACCACCGCTCTGAACCTGGAAACGGGCTGCTAGTAAGACTGACGTTTTTGGAATGTTCATTGACTGTGAATAGAACGTTTGCTGACAGCTAGTTAAATAAGAGAAATACATTGTTTCCATTGTCTCCGTCTGCGCTTAAAAAGGAGTAAAAGTAACTGAAAATTGAAACTAACTTTATCGTTTGAACTGTGTTTAAAAGGATTAATACAAATAGAAACAGTTTCCCTCTAGAGGAAGCCTTTGGAACTGTTACAAGAGCTGAGCTGGGGGAATTTCCAGCTGCAAGATAAAAAGCTGTGAGATTCTGGGACTGACCTTGAACTGGTCAAGAATGAAGTACGTGTTGGTTAGGCAGTGGTTGGTCAGGTCCAAGATGTATTCGGGGGGATTGTATTTGTTTTGAATAGCTGTCAAGGCTTCATTAATGGGCACTTGTGTGAAGAGAGATACAACATCGAAGCTCACAAGTAGGTCATTAGGATGTAGGTTTTGCTTCTTTATTGTTTCTATGAACTGGAAGGAGTTTGGTACGTGTGAAGAGATGGATTCTGCATAGGGCTGAAGTTGCTTGGCGAGAAATTTAGCGAGATTTTGTAGAGGTGAGCCTATTTTACCCTAAAGAAGTGCCACTTGTAACGGCAGGCTCCAACAATAATGTTCACTTTTTGTCCCAAATTATCAATTTTGGTAGTTACCACATCCACCTTCTTGTTAAGCTGTTCCAGTGAGTCATTTATCTTACTTAATGCAGCCACTAAGGCCTCTTCTGTCGACATTCTTGACCATATTTCTAGATCTTTCTTAACTTCTGTCCAACATTTTTCATAATTGTCTTTAAATAAGTTCACATTCTTAGATGTTAAATTCACCCCTAGGTATTTCACTTTTTTCATTATTTCCAAACCAGTTTCACTCTGAAATCTCTCTTTTTCTTCCATTGTTAAATTTTTTTCCAACACTTTCGTTTTCTGTTTATTCAGTTTAAATCCTGCTACTTGACCAAATATCTCAATTAATTCTAATGCTCTTTTGGTACTAGTGTCTGGCTGTTGCAACGTTAACACTAAGTCATCTGCAAATGCCCTTAATTTATAATGTTTAGCTCCGACCTGTATTCCTTTAACCAACTGATCCTTTCTAATCATGTTTAACAAAACCTCCAGGACAGATATAAAAAGCAAAGGGGATATTGGGCACCCCTGTCGTGTACCTTTTTCTATAGGTATTTCTTCCGTTACCACATTGTTCACTATTAGCTTTGTTTTTTGTTTAGAATATATTGCACCTATACCGTTTTCAAAACCTTGGCCTACCCCCATCCCTTGGAGATTCTTCATCATAAAACTCCAACAAATGTTGTCAAAGGCTTTCTCCGCATCCACAAAAATCAAAACCGCCTTTCGGTTAATGTCAACTTCTAATAACTCCAAAATGTCTATAATGTTCCTCACATTGTCTGACATATGTCTCCCTGGGAGAAAGCCAGCTTGATCTTTATGAATCTCCCCTATCAGTGCTTTTTTTAGTCTTTTTGCCAAAATGTCTGCAAAAATTTTATAATCCACATTAAGTAAGGATATAGGGCAGTAGTTTTTAACCTGGGTCTTTTCAGTCTCTGTTTTCGGTATAAGTGAGATGAAAGCCTCTTTCCACGATTCAGGTGCCTTTTTCCCCTCCATAATTTCATTACAAACTTCCTTCAATGGTTGTATTAACCATTCCTTCAACGCTTTGTAATATCTAGCAGTCAAACCGTCTGGTCCTGGAGATTTTCCCAATTGCATGTTCTGAATGGCACCCTCTATTTCCTGATCTGTTATCTTTTCATTCAAAATCATTTTGCTTTGTTCTGAAATTTTTGGTAAACCATATTTTCTAATAAATTCTTCTATTTCTTGTTCATTTACTGGCCCTTGTGCATACAGTTTCCTAAAAAAACTTTGAAAACAATTACTTATCTCGTTGGGTTTGTGGATAATCTTTCCATCCATTTCTAAACCTGTCACAGTGTTCAGTTTCTGCCTTTTTTTCAGTTGCCATGACAGAAGTTTCCCACATTTGTCTGCTGATTCAAATGTCTTTTGTCTCATCTGCTTTATTTTCCATTCTATTTCTTGGTTCATCAGGTCCATGTATTGCGTCTGATAATACTTTATTTCTCTCAAAATCTCCTGAGACTTTGGTCTGGACCTCAATTTCTTTTCTGCTTCTTTTATTTTTCCTAAGATTTTTTCTTTCCTCTCGTTTTGTTTTTTCCTCTTTATAGAATTCTGTTGAATTAGAAAACCTCGCATCACGGCTTTGCTAGCGTCCCAAATTATTCTTTTCTCCACATCTGTTCTCAAGTTTACCTCAAAATAATCTTTCACTGCTTTTTGGGCCTTCTTGTAAATCTCTTCATCTTTGAATAGGGTGTCATTCATTCTCCATCTAAAGGATCCAGTTGTTGTTAGTTTCATTTCCATCTTTACAGCATTATGGTCGGAGCAGGTTTTTGGGCAGATTCCTACTTTTTTTATTCTTGGCGCCAGGCTACTAGTAACCCATATTTGGTCAATTCTTGTCCATGTCATCTTTGCTTCAGAAAAGAAGGTTCCCTCCCTCTCCAGAGGGTTCCTTGTTCTCCAGATATCAATCAAATCCATAGTCTCAGTCATTTCAAAAAAAGTCTTTGGTAGTCTCCCTTCCTTAGAAATCACTTGTCTCTGTGCTTTATCCATGTTTGTGGAGACAACTCCGTTCATATCTCCCATCATTAAGATTTTATAGTCCAAGAAGTCCATTAATGTCTCATGCAGCTTCTTAAAGAATTCGGCCTTCCCTTCGTTTGGTGCATATACTCCTACTATCAAAACTTTTTCTCCTTGAATTTGAATTTCAACTGCCAGGTATCTTCCTTGTTCATCTTTAAATATCATTTTTGGAACCAATTTTTCTTTTACATAGATCACCACACCTCTTTTCTTGACTTTGTCTGATGATATAAATTCTTGTCCCAATCTCTTATTTGTCAGAAGTTTCCTGTGTATCCTGGCGATATGGGTTTCTTGTAGGCATATTATATCTAACTGTTCTTTCTTTAAAATGTGAAAAACTTGATTTCTTTTTCGGGGAAGGTTTAGACCGTTACAATTCCAACTCAGCAGTTGCAGAGACATCTTGTTACTGGGTACCTTTTCCACCGACTGCTCCAAGCTTTTGTTCCTCCTCGGTTGGTATTGGGTT
The DNA here is from genome assembly GCF_964106915.1 of Podarcis gaigeae. Lineage (NCBI taxonomy): Eukaryota > Metazoa > Chordata > Lepidosauria > Squamata > Lacertidae > Podarcis > Podarcis gaigeae. The sequence continues at coordinate 23,397,358 of NC_139695.1, forward strand.
AAGTCCAAATGATAAGTTTGCAATGTCAGTTGTTTCTCTCTCTCCTACCGTTCCTTTCCGCAGGTCTTCTAAATATCTCTCCAAAAACTGTTCTTTGTCTTGAATTGTTTTTATTTTTATCTTCTTACCTTTAAAGTTGAAGGACAGTCCTTGTGGGAACTCCCACCTAAATGGGATAGTATTTTCCTTTAGCAGGTCGACTAGGTCTTTATAGAAGGTTCTCACCTCCAAAATGTATTTAGGGATGTCCTTGAAGATCTGTATTTGACAATTCTGGATCACCAGTGCCTTTTGATAATGTAGATTCAATATTTTATCTCTTTCTTCCTTGGATCTCAACGTGATTAGGCAATCCCTTGGTTTCTTGCCCTGTCTCCTGCCCAACCAGAAGGCTGTAGTTATCACAAACTCCTCCTCTTTCTCCAGTTCGTCTTGCCAAAATTCCACAAAGTTCTCTGTAAGGAATTCCACAAGGTTGTCCCCCTCACTTTCAGGAACCAGTCTTAGTTTCAGATTTTTCCCTTTCCTCTCCAGTTCCATTAAGGCCAAAGTTGCATCATGCTCATTCACTTTTTTTGCAATTGGCACAAACCTTTCCCTTGTCTCCTCTGCAGTACTTTTAGCACTTTCAGCGATTTTTCTTGTTTCTGAACTTTCTTGTATTAATTGATTTATGGAATCTGTGTTACTTGTCACAGTTGCCGTGTTCAAGTCCAATCTCGCTGTCAGTTCTGTCAATTTTTTAGAATTTTCAGTAGACTGCTTTGTCAATGCTTCCAACGATTGATTTATCTTAAGCAGTGCCTGTGTCATAGAATCCATTGATGCAGTTGTTACTTTTTCCTGTGCAGCTGGTACTGCTCCTGACATAGAGCCCCTTTTCTTTTGTGCTTGTGCTTGCTTTGTTTTTGATCTAGTTGATATCTCCTCCACTGGGGTGCTCATATCCAAGGTCGTTCTCACAGGAAATATTTACAAGTGGAAAGTCCCACTGCTTCTTCCTCAATGGAACTGTTTCCCTTGAAACCCTCTAGAGGGAGCACATTGTATCCAAATAGGAATAAGCCACAAAGAAACAAGAAAGCATAGAGCGACGAAAAAGTTCAAAAGTCCAATTGTAAATCCTTACTTTGTTTCAGTTCAAAATTCAACAGTGTAAATCCACTAAAGTCCCATAATTTTGTTACAGATAAAGTCCCACTTTGTATCCAAAATCCGTCTGACAGATCGCTTTCCCGGTGCCTTCTTCAGGCAGCCCGAGTCAGAGGATTTGACAGTGAAAGATTTCCCATCCAAATTATTTAATGCAGGTTAAACAATGTCCCAATTGTCTTCCCCCCTTCTCCTGCCGGATGGGGGGAGGTCTACGTTCGATGTCAGGTTTGCTGGATTAAAGAGAAGTTTCCCTTTTAAATACAGCTTGCTTTTTCGTTGCTTTGTTAGTCATGCAGATCGGGAAGGCAGACTTCCTTGATTTATACCTTTCCCGTTTTCAGCCGAATGTCAAAATTTTTAGTGTCCCGTTAATCTTATTCTCTTGTTCTTACTCACGGGTGAAGTTGTCAATCTTTAGTTTCAGGAAGGAATCGGCGCTCTCCGTTGATGGCGACGCGGCTTCACTCCACGGGCTGGGTAGCGATTCTCAGCACCGCGCTCACACCCGGTGCCGCTCCGGAGCCTTTAAAAAGGCTCTTTCACAGTACCGGGGGGCGCAAAGGTGCCCACCGAATCTCCTTGCTCACAGGCTTCTGCGCCTGTGATTTTAGGGGTCCCCCGCTCGCCGTAGCGGGTCAGACCCGAACTCGTGGAGCAGTCCTGCTTCGGAGCTCGAAGCAAGGACCGCCATTAACGCTGGCGCCGACCGGAAGTCCATGAATGAACAATGTATTTGCATGAGGATGCGCTCTAGCCAATCAGGTGGCATTGAATGTAGCCCTTCAGCCAATCGCAGCAATGCCATGGCTCTGCAGAGGCTGCTCAGCTCCAGCTGTTTTGCACGCTCCACTGAGCGCTGATAAGGTGATGACAGCTCCCGCTGCGAGAACAACGGACTGAGTCAATCGAAACCTCGTTACCCTGTTAATCCAATCAAAACTAGATGTTGTTTAGTCGTTTAGTCGTGTCCAACTCTGCGTGACCCCATGGACCAGACCACGCCAGGCCCTCCTGTCTTCCACTGCCTCCCGCACTTTGCTCAAACTCATGCTGGTAGCTTCGAGAACACTGTCCCACCATCTCATCCTCTGCCGTCCCCTTCTCCTAGTGCCCCCCCATCTTTCCCAACATCAGGGTCTTTTCCAGGGAGTCTTCTCTTCTCCTGAGGTGGCCAAAGTCTTGGAGCCTCAGCTTCAGGATCTGTCCTTCCAGTGAGCACTCAGGGCTGATTTCCTTCAGAATGGATAGGTTTGATCTTCTTGCAGTCCATGGGACTCTCAAGAGTCTCCTCCAGCAGCAGAATTCAAAAGCATCAATTCTTCGGCGAATGTGAGCGGTATTGGCTTAGGCATTGATTGGACCTGACTATATCTGACTCCTGCCCATTGTGCAGTGTTACCGGAAAATCCGAGGGCTCCCTTGGACAAACGAAGACACCAACCAGAGCAATTCAGAGCAAAACAGCAGACAGTAGGCTCGGTCTTTATTTAAAGAAAAGACTGTCGCGACAGGGCTCCCACCGCCCACGAGGTGAAGCAAGATGGAAGCCCCGAACAAAGGGAGACCCTAACTTTTATTAGTTGCTAATCCCCTTAGCTACACCGTCAGAATTACATCATATTTACATCATGATTATATTAAAAACAGGAGGAGTCAGGGGAGGGATCGGGCAGGTAACACGAGTATCTCAACACCTGGTCAGTGTCCCTCTCCCCCCTTCCTGTGAGTCATTTTGGAAGACAAAGGAAAAGGCGCAGCTTCCTGCCCCCTGGGGGAATCCGGTCACAGTCCCTTTGTCTTTGGCAGAAGTAGAATACACTATCATATGCAGTCCATTGTGTCCTTGGCAGTTCGCTGTCTGAGCCCATCAAGCAGGCTATCAGGGTAGACAGGTCACTTGGGAGGAATCGCTGAGTACGTGCTTGCTCGATTGGGGGATTATGGCTGGTTGGTGCCAGGTCACCCCCCTTTGATAGTCCTTGTAATCAAAAGCAGAATAAAAGTGGTTCGATGAAAATCCGATGTACGGCTGATTTTTGGTGAATTTCTGAAGAAAAGGACTTTGAAGTTCAAAGCACTCCCAAGTTCCAGAAACAATGTTGCAACATTTTGATTAAATCAGTCACGGTCAATTGAATTTGGAAACATTGTATTAGCGAGCTGTCAAAGTTGGGAAGTAGTAGATGCCGGCTGCAGTACCTGCGTAGCCGCCGCCAGGGGCACTGTTCGCTAAAGCTGATTGGTTGAGACGGCAGCCGGGTGACCCAGAGTTCGGGCGCCCGGTCAACCCATAATAAAGATAGGCGCAACGGGGTTCCTGTAATAAAGATAGGGCGAGAACAGTGTGCCCGGTCTACTGGGGAAATTATGCGGTAAGGATAGGGTTCCCCGTAGAGCTGTCAAAAATAGCGTGCATTCTTATTTACGGAAGGCTTTTAGGAGATGGCCCTCTAAAGGGACATCTCCAGGGTCGGGGAGGGGAGGTGCGTGCATGTGTGAGTGTGGTGCTTGTGCATTACGTGTGGGTGTGAAGGGGGGGGGGTCTCCGGCCACAGCAGAAAGTCCCAGTAGGGGGAGCCCTGTCGAACAATGCCTAACCGCAACCCTAACAAAGTTGTGATGATTGCTACGAGGTAGGCGAAAACCAAGTGGCCAGTGCCAATTGCTACGAGGTAGGCAAAAACCAAGTGGCCAGTGCCAAGTGGAAAAATTCCTACCAGGCCCCTCGGACAACCAAGGCGACCAACCGTAGTCCATAGCAAGGCCATTGCCTAACCTGCAAAATAGGGAGGGAGGGCGGGTGATTGAGGAAGCGAGCCAAAGAGGAAGTTCTCTGGGGGTTGGCTGGCCGGGCTCTGATGTGGCCAGGATCCCATAGGCAACGGGGGACAGAGTCCCCCGCCCCTGGTGGGGAGTGGGTGGCCACGTGGTCCACCACAACTCCTCCCCACTGGGAAGTGGAGCGGATTTCCCAAGACATATCCTGTATTTGCATGTTACCCCAACACATTCCTCCTATGTTAACCATGTATAACCCTCCCCTTTTCTGATGGAGTGGTGATGTTTAGCGAACTGTCTGCTGGGATAAGATAGGAACTTTTAAAAGTCCTTGTCACCCCGTTCTCGGGGTTCAATTCCTCTCTGAACCTGTTGTGCGATAAACTTTGGTCTCCGCTATTTGCTCTGGTTGGTGGCTGGACTCCTTCTTTGTTCCGCAGGGACCCACGGGCTCTGAGCAGCCTCCCACCTGGATTTTTTCATAACAACAGAAACTCGACTAACCCCCTTGAGAGAAGAAAGGTGGCTTTTGCTCCCACTGCAATGTTGTAATCTAAATAAGCACATCTTCCTACAAGTGAATAGTAGCCACCTATCTGGGGGGAAATAAAGTGGTATGCTGAGAGACATGGTTACGGTGTAGAGCAAATCTGTGTTCAACAATCCGAACATCCAGAGAGAAACCAGATGGCAGCTTTTTTTTACTTTGTCGACAGAACTCAATGAAAGCCTGTGGGATGTAAACACAGGAGCAGTCAATGACAACATTCCTAGAGTGTACATGTTAGAACATGGGGAGGGATGTCTGTCCAGCAAGCAGGTAAACTTCCTGGGGACGGACTTACTTCGCATGTGACCAGAGGTGTGTGTGGCTTCACCTGTGCAGGTAAATGATAAAAGCACAGGGCAGGCAGCCATCTCTCTCTCTTGCCTCTTGCTTCTCTCATCTTCATCTTTCAAAGAAGCAGGATGCCCTCTTGGCTCTCAGCCAAGAGAGGAGGATAGGACTTTCTTCCTTTCTTTTACCTTTTTAAGCCTGTCTGCCTTCTGGGATCATATTGTGAACAGAACGTGAGTAAACTCTTTTATAAAGACTGTGTCGTGTCTTGTATTTTAAGAGGGATCAAAAGGGGGAAATTACCAGAGTAATTATTATAGAGGTTCTAGAGAACCTGTGCAGACGTTACCGTTGCGAACTTAAAAGGGGGAATGTTATAAACTCTGCTGATATTTTGGGAACTTGTTAGCACAAGTTGGACTAGGATATAATCTCACAATATATCCTCTCCTGCATCCTTGAACATTCCCACAAAGCCAACCAATGGTTTTGCAGCTGCTTTCCATGGACATTTTGCAACCAAGCACAGAATTCCTTGAACCTCGGAAACGCTTCTGATTTCTGCTTGAGCATGAACACATGAATATACCTGGAAAAAGCATCAATCAATACCATGAAGTACTTTGCTCCACCTAGAGAGGTTGCAAGTGGACCAACAAGGTCTGCGTGGACAGTCTGGTAGGCTTTAGATGCCCACCTGCCAGAAACCTTGCCCTATTGAACTGTGTGTCATCATGATGGCCTTGCCCGGTTGTGAGTTGTGAAGGCCGCTTCCTGCAAGGCCCTTTCCACCTGGCCTGGGGGGCAGGGCCCAGACACCAGCTCTACTAAAGAGGCTCCTGGTGAGACCAGAGGGACATCGCTCGGCCTGACAAGAAACCCAAACTATTGGATTCTTTTGCCCCATCTTTTTGTGCCTGCTAAACAGCCGTGTCATGCTTATGATCATATTTTATTCTCTTGGGAATTCTGCTGTTTTAAATGTGCATTTTATATTTGACTTTACTTAGCAATGTTGGTTTTTTGGGGGGGATGCTTAAGTTTTTTGTTTTGTTTTTGTTAACTTTGTGTTAAATATGTATTCATTCTGTAGTTGACTTCCTTTGTAATGTTTTATTTTGAAATCTTTAATATTTCAGTTTTTGGTTAACTATGTTGCTTTAACTGTATACTCTATATTTGACATTCTTCAGATTGTTTTATTTATGTTTTAATATGCTGTAAACTGATTTGAATTTTTTCTTAAAAATATAAAGCGCTATAGAAATGAAATAAATAATAATAATAACAACAATAATGTTCATTGAAATGTTGTGTCCAAAGACTGCAGCCGATGGAGAGATCACCCCTCCCTCAATTTTCTATCAGATTATTTAGATTTGGTAAATAATTCTTAGTGCTATTCTTATTGTATTGATTATTATAATTGATTTATGTAGTTCTGACGGTTTAGCTGCCTTGAGCATGAAAATAGAAAGGCAGGATACAAACCTAATCTAATAAAGAGCCCTCCTCCTCCTGAGCCTGGGGCAGGACCGTAGCCTGAGAGAGAGAGGGTTGCACAGTTCCCCGATTATTTTGGTTTTTTTATAATAATTTTTTATTAATTTTTTTTCATAAAATCTCCAATCATACAAATTTCCACATCACATATTTTAACTTATTGAACCTCCCTCAACTCCTCTGACAATCATCCGTAGTTAAATTTCTATCTTCACATTCCTTAATTATAGTATCGCCTTTAAATAAAATTTTTCTGTCCTCATTTACATTCTTGCAATATTCCTTATTTTTTTCACAAAGCTTCTTTAAAACACACTAGCGTTGTATGTTCCTCACATACAGTTTTCAAATATTCTCTGAATTTTCCCCAGTCCTCTAGAAACTTATGATCTCTTTGGAATCTAATTTTTCCAGTTAATTTTTCCAGTTCTGCATAGTCTGTTAGTTTTGTTCTCCATTCTTCCAGAGTCGGTAGTTCTTCTTGTTTCCATAGTTCCCCGATTATTTTGGAGGAATTCCACACCACACATTTAAAGCTCTTACACCACTTGAAAGAGTCCAGGCTTTCCCTCAAGAATCCTGGGAACTGTAGTTTGCCAAGGGTGCTGAGAGATGTTAGATCTGTAGCAAACAGAGGTTCCCAGGATGTGTTGGGTGAATCTGTGACTCTTAGTGCAATGCTTCTTGAAATGTGTGGTTGTGACCATTGTCCTCATAACAGCACTGGGGTTCGGATTGCAGTGTGTGTGTGTGTGTGTGTGTGTGTGTGTGTGTGTGTTGCAGAATGGTTTAATTAGCTCATTCTCCTCCTAGCACATCGTCTTCATTCAACTCTGGCTGTTGAATGAATGCTTTCTTATAATCATTCTTATGTTTAAGTGGGCTTTGGCCTCCTTCCAGACAGCAGCTTGAAAGGGAAGCAGAGGAAAGCTCAAATGATGACAGAAGGCAGGGGCATCCCACAACCAAGAGTTTTGGTTTGGATGTGACACTTTTAGACTTCCCCAAGCCATCCCGAAGCCCCAATTTCACTCGGCCCCATTTCACTCTGGTCCATCTGAGTATCTCCTTTCCACCTATGCCTCCCCTCCCCCCCCCGCAAATATTCACAATTAAGAAATCAGAAAACAACCCCCACCTCTCTTTTGACAGAACTAGATGGAATGATCAGGCGTAGTCAAAACAAAAAAATTCCTTCCAGTAGCACCTTAAAGACCAACTAAGTTAGTTCTTGGTATGAGCTTTCGTGTGCATGCACACTTCTTCAGATACACTGATCAGGCATACCAACTCCTGCAGAGAGGATAAAACCAAAATGTTTCAAAGGGACACATTTATCAAACAAGATATCTGCCCATAGCTCAGTCAGTAGAGTGTGAGACTCTTCATCTCAGGGTCGTGGGTTGGAGCCCCACGTTGGGCAAAATATTCCTGCACTGCAGGGGGTGGACTAGATCAGTGTTTCCCAACCTTGTGCCTCCAGATGTTTTTGGCCTACAACTCCCATCATCCCTGACCACTGGTCTTGCTAGCTAGGGATGATGGGAGTTGTAGGCCAAAAACATCTGGAGGCACAAGGTTGGGAAACACTGGACTAGATGACTCTTGTGGTCCCTTCCAACTCTACAATTCCATGATATCCTGTGAGGAGTCGTCTGAAGTGAAGGCACAAGACAGGAGTTGATCATCATGTGAGCTGCGCACAGGTGGGCTGAAGCGAGCTGCTGACCAGTCCTGTGGAGCCTCCTTTTATTGAGACACATATGCAAGCTAGGCAGATATATTTTGGGCTGTGACCTTTACACACCTTTGGTCCCGAGATCGTGGGATGGTACAAAGTTATTTTGGCACCTGTTTCCACCGCGCCATTTTCCCCTTGCACAGTGTATGACGAAGGAGACAAAAGGTCTCAGGGACAAAGGTTACAGATGGGACACCGCAGACTGCTGAGACCGCAAAAGGTCAGACAGAGGGAACGATGTTCCAGACAGCCATGACTTTGTCTGTGAGGGGGAGTATGCTACGCACCCCAGGGTCACGCGTGCAGGCAGACTGTGGCTGCCTGCTGGTGGGGAGTGTGCTCCCTCCGGACCCCACTGCCCACTCCGCGATTATCCCTACAGTAGTCAACTGAGTTTTACTGAGAAGAGATGCATCAAAATCAACACAGCCACGTAATTTGTGCCCATCAATTTAAATAGGTCTGCTGTGGAAAGGACTGATGTTGACTACAACCCTGATGTTTTCTGATTATTTTATAGAGCGTTTCCCTCAATACCAGAAAATGGAGGCAGAGACAATTTACTGAATTTCAAAACCACCGAAGCTTTATTGAATGAACGAATCAATTTATTACAGCCACAAACCAGAATATGGACTTATACAGAGATAGAGAACATGTAGAAGAAGAAGAAGAAGAGTTTGGATTTGATATCCCGCTTTATCACTACCCTAAGGAGTCTCAAAGCGGCTAACATTCTCCTCCCCCCCCCCCCAACAAACACTCTGTGAGGTGAGTGGGGCTGAGAGACTTCAGAGAAGTGTGACTGGCCCAAGGTCACCCAGCAGCTGCATGTGGAGGAGCAGAGACGCGAAGCCGGTTCCCCAGATTACGAGACTACCGCTCTTAATCACTACACCACACTTGCTCTCATATATATGTAGGTTAAAATCAAAATCTATAAGCTAGAACACAGTAAAGAATACAGATGCGAAACTATTAAAATGTGTAGTTTAAGACCTTAACCACTAATTTAAAATATGCATGTCAATGCTTTATTATAATTAAGGCAGGTAAAATAATTATTACTCTTAATAGTATTCATTGCTATGAGGCTTCTTGAAGCAATTCAGAATACAATCAACATTAGCAGAACACTTTCCTTTACAAGGACAACTTAAAAAGCAACAATTTAAAAGCAATAAAAAAGTAATATTGCATAGGAAAGAATTCTAAAACAACAGCAATGATCACAATTAGCAACAAGACATAAAGAAACAGCAAGCAAAACTTGCCACTCCATCATCGCTGAGCCTTGAAACTTGTGTCTTCTCCCCATAATCGAAACTGACATCAAGTCTTATGTCATCTGGAAGAGAATGAAGGAGAAGAGAGATGAATTTCTGCCACATTTACTGATTCACCAAATTGACCTGCCCCCCATTCCACCCTATTTACAAGGAGGCTTCCAGGGCTGGGGTTCTATTTATGGATCCTGTCCTTCCAAGCCTGCAGTTTGGCCATCTTTGTGCTGTGGCAGGATTTCACAGCCACATGACCCAGGAGGTCTGCATCAAGCAAGGATGCTGCAGCTACTGAGTGGTCTCTCCTTAGTCTGGAAAGTGCGACTGAGGGAATCGGCTGACTCAGGGGGCGTGACCAGCCCTATTTATCGCTGGCGCGGCCAGGGATCTCCCTCTTTTGCCGGACTTGGTCTTTCGCCTGGGGGGGGGGGTTGCAAGTTGATGTGCATCAGCAGGACTCCCCTAATAATAATAATAATAATAATAATAATAATAATAATAATAATAATTTATTTGTACCCCGCCCATCTGGCTGGGTTTCCCCAGCCACTCTGGGCGGCTTCCATAGAAACAAAAAATACACTAAAATATCACAGATTAAAAAATTCCCTGAACAGGGCTGCCTTAAGATGTCTTCTGAATGTCAGGTAGTTATTTATCGCTTTGACATCTGATGGGAGGGCGTTCCACAGGGCAGGCGCCACTACCGAGAAGGCCCTCTGCCTGGTACCCTGTAGCGTTGCTTCTCGCAATGAGGGAACCGCCAGAAGGCCCTCGGCGCTGGACCTCAGCGTCCGGGCAGAACAATGGGGGTGGAGACGCTCCTTCAGGTATACTGGGCCGAGGCCGTTTAGGGCTTTAAAGGTCAACACCAGCACTTTGAATTGTGCTTGGAAACGTACTGGGAGCCAATGTAGGTCTTTCAAGACCGGTGTTATGTGGTCTCGGCAGCCGCCCCCAGTCACCAGTTTAGCTGCCGCATTCTGGATTAGTTGTAGTTTCCGAGTCACCTTCAAAGGTAGCCCCACGTAGAGCGCATTGCAGTAGTCCAAGCGGGAGATAACCAGAGCATGCACCACTCTGGCGAGACAGTCCGCGGGCAGGTAGGGTCTCAGCCTGCGTACCAGGTGGAGTTGGTAGACAGCTGCCCTGGATACAGAATTGACCTGCGCCTCCATGGACAGCTGTGAGTCCAAAATGACTCCCCTACTGGTGGTTAACCCTTCCCGGACTTCAAGCAGACGGGCTGAAGCCGGATAGTCGGTTAGGACCAATGCCTAAGCCAATACCACCCATCACCTGTAACCAATAAAGTTGTGGCCATATTTAGCCCATTAACCTGAAATAATTGTGTCATGTGTCTTTATTTCCACTTGGGGGGGGGCGGGAACACGCCACGCAATAGGGCTCTTTTTGTTTTTTTATGCACCCACAGACCCCAAACGGCTCTCCACAGGAACACAGTGGTGCATCTCATGTATGTTGGGGGGGGGGGTGGATTCCAACACTCCCCCCACCCCCATCCCCAGCAAAGCAAAGATAAAAGAAGCATTTCCAGCATTTAAAAGAGCCCTCAGCATAATGCTTTTAGGACAGCAGCCCTGCCTGGAGAGTGAAGGGGGCTGCTAGGAAGGTCGTCAAAGCATCAAGGCATAGATGAGCCAAAGAATGCAATGAAAACTCTCTTAGAGTCAGAGTGACTGACAGGAAGACTGACAGAACGCCTGTCTATTGCAGTTGATGGCTGAAGAGTTGAGAAACGGAGAAGGGGTAGAGGGGGGGGTGTATAGTGGCTAGAATTCTGGACTAGGAGGATCTGGGAGATCTGAGTGCAAATCCCCACTCAGTCATGAAGTGCACTGTTTGATGTTGGGTCCAGTCACTCTCATCCTAGCCTGCCTAACAGGTTTGTTGTGAGGGGGAAAACAGGGGGAAAGGCAAGCCATAAATGCCACCTTGAACTGCTTAGATGAAAAGTGGGCTACGAATGTAATAAAAAGCATCCCCAAATAATGATCATGGAATGTACCCTGGGGATCATCTAGTCCAACCCCCTGCAATGCAGGAATATGCAGCTGTACCTTATGGGAATCGGGCCTGCAACCTTGGTGCTATTGTGAGGAGAACCTGAGCTTACAGGGTTAAACAGCTCAGAGTGTACGCACTGCCTATTGTTGGGAGGAGGGAGACCCTGCGTCATTTCCGAGTGTCTCCAGCCTTTGTTCTTTCTCTCTACTTTCGCTTTTGAGGAGAGAGGACGTGTGTCAGAGCTGCCCGAGGTCCCAGCTCACAAAGGACCAATGCCAGTTCGTTGTTATATACAAAAGTCTTTATTGAAGTTCAGTTTCAATTTCAAAGCCGTGGCGCGCAGCTCTACGTCTCAACTCTAGACCGCTGAAGCTCCGTCTGAATCTCCTCCCTCCAGACACCAGTTTAAGACTCTAGCCTTGCTCCACCTCTTCCTTTGCTCTTTCCTCCTCTGGGTCCGTCTGTCCACTGGGGTCTTGCCCTTTCTAGACTCTTCTGACACTGAGTCCCCTGAGTCTTCCCCCTGCCTCCGGCGGGCTTTAGAACCTGGTTCCCAATCCGGGTTTTCTGCCGTCCCGCGCGCCTGTACATTTGAACTTGGCGCGCGCGCCCAGCCGGCAACCTTTCTCCTGACCGTTACACTGCTCCTGTCACTGCTTCCCCCTTCGGGGGGGGCTAGCTGGACCTGACTTCCCCTCCGTTCCCTCACTCTCTGATCAGCCCGGACTCATCTCCTCTCCCTACTGGAGGAGACGCTGGTCCTGATGCATGGGACTCTTCCCCCCCACTACGCTCTGGTGGGGGAACTGTTCCTGATCTCCCGCTGCTGCTTTGGGAGTCCCCGCTGGCCCCTTGCTTCTGGTGCGTCCCCCCTGGGACCCCCCTTGCCCTGGCCATCGGCGCCCCCCTCTGGGAATCTTCTGAATCGCTGGAGAAGCTCATGGAATCTCTCGGGCCACTGTCATACTCCCCTACCCTGCCCTCAGATTCTTCCCCTTCGCTCTCCGTTTCCTCTCTCCCCTGTGCCTCTGCTCCTGAGCCCCTGACAACGTGTTTTCACGATGCTGTTTGCTGTGATAGATAATGGATAGTCTGCTGTAAATAAACTGCTTTTAGCTGCTAAGATCCTGAGTGGACTTTGTTTGGGCACACTGAAGAAAGCTCTGAAGAAGCTTTTGCAGCTTTCTCTTTCTGCTGCATAAACTCTGCGTGTTTGCTCAGAGCCTTTGGAATGTGGGCTGCGCAGCCAAAGCGGGCTGGACACCAGGATTTTTCTGAGCAATAAATCATTTCTCAAGAGGTTATGGACAGTTACTGCAATTAGAGGAAGCTGCTTTGATGTCCGGTGGAGAGCCTGTTTGGAATGCTGTGTGCTTAAAAGGCTGAAAAAGCTGAGAGGCTGCTGTTTTTGGTGCCGGAAGAAAAAGACCTGCTTTGAGGCTTTGCCTGGGAGAAAAGCAGAGAGGCTGGCTGCAAGCTGTGTGCTGCAAAGGGATGCCGGGAGCCTATCCTCGGAGCCGGTTTGGTACGTGTGAGTACTCCAAAGCCCCAAGGGGGGACCGGGGGAGGAGATGGCAGAACTCCAGGAGAGTTTCAACGTCCCCTTTGAAAGATTAAATCAGCAAAATTGGGAGGACTGGTCCAGGAGAGCACGGGCGTGGCTCACAGGGAAAGGCTTGTGGGGCTGTGTTGAACGTGAACCTACCCCAGCAGCTGCTGGTGCTGATGAGGCAGCCAGAGTGCAGGCAGCTACAGCACAGAGAAGGGACCAGAGGACTTATGGGCTTTTAATCCTTGCCCTGGATTCATCCCAGCTCCCTCATGTTGATGGTTTGACCACTGCGAAAGCCGTCTGGGACGCTTTGGAGCATGTCCACCAGAGAACGACGGCTGGGGCCAAAATCCATACTACCAGGAGCCTTTTTGAGTTGAAGCTTCAGCCGGGGGGGGGGGGGTCAATGCAGGAGCATATAACCCAGATGCTGGCAGCGTTCAACAGGCTCCGGCAGCTACAGGTCCCTCTCTCTGAGGAGCTCAAAGTGTACATTCTTTTGAGCTCATTGGACAGGAGCTATGAGACGTTGTGTTTGACCTTGGAAGCGATGCCGGCCGACCAATTAAATCTTGATTACGTGGCGGGCCGCCTCTGCGACGAAGAATCCCACAGACAGAGAGCCGGGGGGAAAGCTCCAGGCCCAGGCTGTGCTCCCAGGAGTGGGGGTGCAGGGAATGCAGGAAGAGCCGGAGGGGAGACTGTGAGAGCTTTTGCTTCCAGTCACTGTTATCGCTGTGGCTCCCCCTCCCATCTGGTGAGAGACTGTCCAGTCGAGGCACAGGAACAGCCGAAGGCCGTCTCCCGTAGCAACCAGATAAAGAGCTCTTCTTCAAAGCGTGGGAAAGGCAAGCCGAAGGCAGCTGGCAGAGACACTGAATGTAAACATTTGGCAGCCTCACTGGCTGCAGTCAAGAGTTGTCAACAGGATGCTGTGCTGGCTTTTGTAATAGACAGTGGAGCTTCACATAATTTGGTTCCATCGGCAGAATTCCTGGAGAACTGCACCTCTGTAACTTCTGGGAAGACTGTGTGTTTAGCTGATGGGACTAAACACCCACTCACGCAGACTGGCTCACTGTTTTGTTCTTTCTTACAGGATTCAATCCAGGCTTTTGTTGTTCCAGGACTGTCGTGCGCGTTGCTGTCTGTCAGCGCCCTTCTTGCTGAAAACTACAAAGTGTGTTTTGAGAACAATAAGTGTTCTATTTCTAAGAATGGACAGCACCTAGTCAGTGTTGAATGTAAAGACAGGTTGTTTGTGATAAATGCTTCTTTTGCAGGTACAGGTGACACGGAGGTAGCTCAAGCACAGTGTGCCAACGTCCCAGTTCATGATGCGTGTGCTCACTTATGGCACCGACGCATGGCTCATGTGTCCTGGGGGTCAGTGAAGAAGATCCCAGAGTGTACGCAAGGGTGCAAAATGAAACCTTGTGCTAAGTTTCTAGATTGCAGAGCGTGCAAGTCTGCAAAGGTAAAAACGTGCACATACCCAAGGTCTGAGAGGGTGAGCACTAGGGCTTTTCAATTAATTCATGCAGATTTGTCAGGTCCGATGTCTGTGACCAGTATGGGCGGAGTCAAATATGCGCTGGTTCTGATTGATGACCATACTCGGAACTCTTGGACCTTCACGATCCGACACAAAAGTGAGGCTGCACTGGATTGCGGCTGTGGAATCAAAGACTGGATTGCGGCTCTGGAACTGCAGTTTTCCACACGGGTGCAAAGCTTTCAGAGCGATCGTGGTGGGGAGTTTACCGGGTCTGCACTGCAAAGTTTCTTCCGCAAAAAGGGGATTCAACACAGATTGTCCTCTCCGCACTCTCCCCAACAGAATGGGATTGCGGAAAGACGGAACAGGACTCTAGGGGAGATGTCCGCAGCTCTTTTGTTTGATGCCGGGCTCCCACAGTGCTTTTGGGGGGAGGCTTGGCGAACGGCCAACTTTATTCTGAACATGTCGTTCAATTCAGTAGTAGGTAACACACCGTACTTCTTGCTGCATGGAAAGAAGCCGAAAGTGCACTACTTCCGCGTTTTTGGCTGTGAGGCTTGAGTCCTCATACCAAAGGCCAAACGCAAGAAAGGTGAACCCAAGTCCCAAAAGATGATTTTCTGTGGGTATGAGCCAGGGACCAAGGGGTGGAGGTTTGCTTATCCGTCAGGTAATCAGTCCAGGATTCTGCTCAGCAACAGTGCTGAATTCTGTGAGCAGAGTGGTTGGGCTAGGATACATGGGAACCCTGACATCCTGTCAGAGAGTCTGTTTGACTCTGCCGATGAAGGTGAGGAAGAGGTTGAACCTGCTACTGAGGCTCAGAGTTCAGACCCAGTGCAGGCAGAGGGGAGAACTTCTCCCAAGGCTGTGAAGATTGAGCAACGCAGTGCTCCATCTTCCCCCACAGGTTCGGCTGAGAAGTCCAGAAGGCGCACTAAGTCAGAGGGGGAGCTCTCTGATGCCAAGGACGTTCTGGCTGGCCCCAGTGAGTCAGAGGGGGTTCCTGAAGTGGTGCTGCGCCGTTCAGCTCGGACGACCAAGGGGAAACCTCCTGAAAGGTTTGCCGTCACTAGCGTGTGGGTCGGAATGGCACAGTGTGAACCCGAGAGTTTTGAAGATGTTCAGAAACTGCCTCAGGAAGAAGCCAGGAAATGGCATGAGGCGATGCAGAAGGAGATGAACTCAATGGAGTCTCTAGGTGTGTTCTCCCTCACGAAGTTGCCGATGAGCAAAAAAGCCGTGGGTAGCCACTGGGTTTACCGTCTTAAGCCTACAGCGACAGGAGAACCGCAGTATAAGGCCAGATTAGTGGCGAGAGGATTCACGCAGTGCAGGGGGTTGCATTATACGGAAACTTATGCTCCCACCTGTAGGAGTGAATCTCTACGTTTGCTTTTGGCCATAGCTGCACAAAGAGGGTTGCTGGTGCATCATTTTGATGTGGACGTTGCTTACTTGAACTCAGACCTCCAGGAGGATTTGTACATGCTTCCTCCTCCAGGGTTTGAGAGCAATGAGCGAGGTACTGTGTGGAAACTTCACAAGTCAATTTACGGCCTGAAGCAATCGGCCAGGAATTGGAACTTGTGCCTGAATGAAGCTTTGGAGAAGCTAGGTTTCAGGAAGAGTCTTGCTGACAGTTGCCTGTTCCTTAGAGGATCAGGAGACTCACAGGAACTGGTGTTATTTTTTGTTGATGACATCATCCATATTGGAAAGGCAGACAAACAGGTGCAGAAGTTTGCCAAAGAGCTTGGGAAGCGGTTTCAGCTCAAGAACCTGGGTGCAGTAAAGATCTACCTAGGCGTGCAGATAGCGAGAACTGAGGATGGTAGCTTCTTGCTCAGTCAGAAAGGCAAGATTGAACAGTTGCTTGAGAAGTTCAGAATGTCCGATTGTGCAGGAGTTCGGACACCTATGGAGACGAACTTCGTGAAAGATAGCCAGCAAGCAGAAAGTGCCGAGTTTGAGAATGCTGAGCTCTTTCAATCAGCTCTAGGTAGTCTGTTGTATCTGTCCCAATGGAGCAGACCAGACATTGCCTTTGCTACCAATCTGCTAAGTAGGGAAGCGTTAAAGCCCAGTGTGAGTGCTTGGCACGGTATCAAGCGGGTACTGCGCTACCTGCAGCATACCAAAGACTTCTGTCTTAAGCTGCCAGCTGAAGGTGAGGCGAAGCTCACATGCTATGCAGACAGTGACTGGGCGAATTCGCAGGACCGCAAGTCTGTGTCTGGGTTGGTGGTAAAGTTTGGGAAGTCACTAGTTGGGTGGAAGTCCCGGAAGCAAAGTCTCATTGCGCTGTCTTCTACTGAGGCTGAATTCAGTGCACTGTCTGATTTGTGCCGGGAACTAGAGTTCTACAGATGCTTGGTGCAAGAGATCTATGGGGATTGCAGCTTGCCCATCACGGTTTGGGAAGACAATCAACCTTGTTTGAAATTGGCTGAATCTGTGCAATTTAAGGCCAGAACCAAGCATCTGGACATACGTTTTCAAAATGTGTGTCAGTGTGTTCAGTCAGGTTTGATTCGGCTGAAGTATTTGTGAAGAGAATCAGAACTTACAGGGTTAAACAGTTCTGAGTGACGTCTCACATTCTGAGGCGTGGCTATATTCACAGAGGGGAGTGTTTCTCTGTGTGTTTTTTCCTTTCGCTTTTGCGGTGAGGCAGCAAGATGTGCGCTCTCTCGCCGGGCTGATTTAAGATGTTTTTCTACACGATTAAAGACTATTGGAGTTAAGCAAGAACGCTTGCGTGCAGTCTGATTTATTACACACACATAGCAACAGTTTCTACCGCTGTGACGACTCTGCTACAGGAAGCTGACGGAGAGCTATCCACAGGAGTCCAGTGGGGCACAGGGAAGCCTGCCGGACCCCATCCAACAGCCACAGGTTATGGGAGGTCAGCCAAGCTTTGAAACTGTTGCCAAGTCGTGCAGGTGTGTGTGAAAGCCAGCTGAGAGGAGGCTGAAGCCAGTTGGAGTCCTGCCTAACGTTTTGAGGCAGAGGAGCTCGCTGGGAGGATCTCAGGACCGGGTGGCAGGAGGAGCTGCTGTTATGTGAGTAGGCTCAGCCCCGGGGGAGAAATGGCTCAGCCCCAAGAATATGGCTTTGGGCTTAGGCTGCCATGTCAGAAACTGAGTAGCCAAAGTTGGCTGGAGTGGAGTTTTCAAGCAGAGCTTTTCCTAGTCGGGGAGCAGCTGTGGGACATAGTCCAGCCACCACAGAAGGCAACTGGGAAAGCAGATGCTGAAAGGGCTGCAGAGCAAAGTGAAGTGCAGAAGCGTGTGCTTGCTTTTTTGGCAGAGAATGTGAATGCTCATCTAAGGCCAGTTGTCCTGGATGCTAAAAGGCCAGAGGCTGCTTGCCTAGCACTCCGTGAGGCTTGTGAAGCTGGGGTGGGAAGCAAAGGCCGAGATGTGGCTGCATCCGAAGGGGAGAGGCAAGATGGCGCTGGCCACATTCTTGAGAGCCGACACACAGCTGGGAGGAGCTGGGAGCCCCCACGGGGGGACGAAGGGACTGTTCCTTTTGCTGAGCCTGGCAGCTGTATGGATGCTGCAACGTGTTTGTGTGAGGAGCCAGGAGAAAGGCCAAGAGTTGGGGGCCCTTTACCCACCAGAGGGGGTGCAGGAAAACGTCCTGGGAGCCCTGGGAGCAGTGGGCGGGCAGTGAGTGGTGAAAGCTCAGAGACGCCTCATTTTCCAAAGGCTACGAAGAGCTGTTTACGTCATGAGTCGGAGCCTGGAAAGCTGAAAAGAGTTAAAGGCTCCAAGGTCAGCCACCTGCAACAAAGACAGATAAGGGCTTCAGAGTTGTGTGGGAACGCTGAGACAATTCCGGTCTCCAAGGCAACTGAAAGAGTTGCATCTACGGAAGCTGTGAAGGTCATGGCAGGTCTTCCTACCGGGGGAAGTCTGTTGCCGTGACAACCAGAGATGACATCTGCAGAGGCCCCAAGGACGGGGGCAGCGAGAAGATTGCTGCTATGGCAATGCTTAAGGACAACTCCAGTGAGGAGAGAGTGCTGCGCTGGGTCATAGACTCTGGAGCGAGTCATCACCTGATGCCAGCGACACCTGGTGTCGAAATGTGGAACCGCAGAGCTGTTTCAGCTGGGAAAACAGTTGTTTTTGCTGATGGGTCACAGAGGCCTTTGTCTAACGTGGCAAATGTTTTTGTTTCTTTCTTGCAGGCGGAGCTGGAGGTTTACGTTGTGCCTGTGATGAAACACTGTCTTTTATCTGTATCTTGTCTCTTAAAGGAGGGGTACAAGGTTTGCTTTGAAAATGATGTCTGTTCTATTTCCAGGGGTGGGAGACAACTCGTCAGTGTTGCATGTCAGAACAACATCTTTGTTCTGGAGACACCTCTGGAGGGTGAGGGAGCACAGGTGAAGTGTGCAAACGTTCCCACTCATGATTCATATGCTCACTTGTGGCACAAAAGAATGTCACATGGCTCTTGGGAAGATATCCAAAGGTTGCCCCAGTACACAGTAGGGTGCAGGATAAAACCATGTGACCAATCCCTAGATTGTAGGGCATGCAGAAAGGCAAAGGTAAAAGGGTGCAGTTATCCCAGGTTGGAGAGGGTAACCACAAAACCTTTTGAGCTTGTGCACACAGACCTTTTTGGGCCCATGCCAAAGCCGAGTCTGGGCGGGGCCAGGTTTGTGCTGACACTGACAGATGATTTTAGCCAGAATGGCTGGTGCTTCTCGCTGAGAACGAAAGGCGAAGCAGCGCAACTGATCAAAGATTGGGTTGTGGCAGTGGAACTACGGTTCTCCACCAAAGTGCAGGGGTTCAAGAGTGACCGAGGTGCAGAGTTTACTGGGTCTGCTCTGCAGAGTTTCTTCCGTCAGAAGGGAATACGTCACAAGGTGACGGGTGCTACTTCTCCTCAGGAGAGGGGCGTGGCGGAGCTTAGGAGTAAAGCTGTGGCTCAAGCAACAGAGGTTCTACTGTGTGACTCCGGTTTGCCTCAGAGTTTTTGGAGCGAGGCCTGGAGGACGGCCAATTTCACGATGAACAGGTCCTACAATTCAGTGGTAGGTGACACCCCATATGTCATGCTCCACGGAATGAAGCTGAAGCTGCATTTCTTCCGTGTGTTTGGTTCACAGGCCTGGGTGCCTGTGCCAAAGGCTCAACGAAAGCAAGGTGGCCCGAGGTTCCAGAAAATGATCTTCTGTGGATATGAACCTGCAACAAAGGGGTGGAGGTTTGCATATCCAGAAGGTGATCAGACCAAGCTTCTGATCAGTAAACATGCTGAGTTCTGTGAGCAGAATGGTTGGTCAAGGATCCATGCGAATCCTGACGTTCTCTCAGAATGTCTGTCTGATTCTGAGGAGGAGGGAGAGCTAGAGGCTGAACCTGTTGCTGAGGACCAAGTCTCTGAACAGGGTCAAGAACAGGGTTGGGCATCTCCACAGGTTGTTAAAAGAGAGCCCAAGAGTGAGCCTTCGTCTCCTGTTAGCAAAGTACAGAAGGCGCGAAGACGCACTAGGTCAGAGGGGGAGTCTTCTGATGTAGAGGACACACTTGCTGGCCACAGTGGGTCAGAAGGAGCACCTGGGTTTGTGCTCAGACGGTCCACTCGCACCACGAAGGGAGTTCCACCTGAGAGGTTTCAGGTCACCAGTGCGTGGATTGGTTTCGCACAGTGCGAACCTGGGAGTTTTGAGAAGGTTCAACGGTTGCCTGAGACAAATGCCAGAAAGGGACGAGAGGCAATGGAAAGGCTGTTGAACTCTCAGAGGTCTGTAGATCTGTGTTCACAGTTTCCCTCAGGATGCGAGACGAGAGGGGTGTGTGAAGAGAATCAGAACTTACAGGGTACAGGGTTAAACAGTTCTGAGTGACGTCTCACATTCTGAGGCGTGGCTATATTCACAGAGGGGAGTGTTTCTCTGTGTGTTTTTTCCTTTCGCTTTTGCGGCGAGGCAGCAAGATGTGCGCTCTCTCGCCGGGCTGATTTAAGATGTTTTTCTACACGATTAAAGACTATTGGAGTTAAGCAAGAACGCTTGCGTGCAGTCTGATTTATTACACACACATAGCAACAGTTTCTACCGCTGTGACGACTCTGCTACAGGAAGCTGATGGAGAGCTATCCACGGGAGTCCAGTGGGGCACAGGGAAGCCTGCCAGACCCCATCCAACAGCCACAGTATTGTGCCAGTCACAGTAACCTGGCCGATGGATTCATCAAACATTTAAGCTTCCAGCGTCATGGGGAGTTTTGTGGTGGTTGGGAGTTGGGGGTAAGTTCTGTACTTACTTTCCCCACAGTAGTGCAGCGCGAGAGGGTGTGTGAGGAGAACCTGAGCTTACAGGGTTAAACAGCTCAGAGTGTACGCACTGCCTATTGTTGGGAGGAGGGAGACCCTGCGTCATTTCCGAGTGTCTCCAGCCTTTGTTCTTTCTCTCTACTTTCGCTTTTGAGGAGAGAGGACGTGTTTTCACGATGCTGTTTGCTGTGATAGATAATGGATAGTCTGCTGTAAATAAACTGATTTTAGCTGCTAAGATCCTGAGTGGACTTTGTTTGGGCACACTGAAGAAAGCTCTGAAGAAGCTTTTGCAGCTTTCTCTTTCTGCTGCGTAAACTCTGCGTGTTTGCCCAGAGCCTTTGGAATGTGGGCTGCGCAGCCAAAGCGGGCTGGACGCCAGGATTTATCTGAGCAATAAATCATTTCTTAAGCACTATCTGCAGCTCCCTCTAACCAGCTGAGCTGCAATGAGATTTGAGGGAGAATGGGAAGGCGGGGAAAGGGAGGGGGTGGGAAGAGAAGTTAAGCTGTTCAGGAAGGGGTTAAATTCCATGGGGATGCTGGCCGTGTGGGGGACCCCAAGCCCTCGCCCCAGAAGATTAAAAAAAAGAAGCAGAAGAAATCCTACTTACAGATTCACGATGCTGGCCATCTCTTCAGGTGAAATCCCCTCCTGTTTAAACTCAACTGCTTTAAAATGCTCACACAGCACTAACTCTGAACCTTGCCTCTAACCCTATTGCTACTCCTCTCTGTCTAAAATATACAGGAAAATATGTGCACAAAATATACAGATGAAAATGAAATGATAAAGTGAAAGCATTTGTTGAAATACAGTAGAGAACTCACGCCTCCCGAGGTGAGGGAGGCCTTGCTTTGCATGCAGGAGATCCCAGGTTCAGTCCAGGATCTCCACCAGACAGGGATGGGCTTTCCTCCAAATATTACAAAGTAATGAAAGACTATTTAATTCAACCATTAATGGAGGTTTGCAATGAAATTATGGAGGGGAAAAGAGCGCCGGAGTCGTGGAAAGATGCTTACATCACGCTTATACCGAAAAATGAATTAGAAAAGACACAACTTAAGAACTACCGCCCCATATCCCTACTTAACGTGGATTACAAAATTTTTGCGGATATTTTAGCTAAAAGATTGAAAAAAGTTTTAGCAGGAATTATACATAAAGACCAAGCAGGCTTTCTCCCAGGCAGATATATGTTAAATAACACGAGGAACTTAATTGACATTTTGGAAAAATTACAAGTTAATATCAATACAAAAGCTGTTTTGATATTTATTGATGCAGAGAAAGCCTTTGATAATATTTCTTGGAGTTTTATGAAGAAAAATTTGCAAGGGATGGAGGTGGGAGAAAGGTTTGGGAACGGTATAGGGGCGATTTACTCGGAACAAAAGGCAAAATTAATAGTGAATAATGCAGTCACAGAAGAAGTTAAGATAGAGAAAGGGACACGACAAGGCTGCCCAATTTCCCCTTTGCTTTTTATCTCAGTCCTGGAGGTCTTGCTGAATATGATTAGAAGGGACCAGCAGATTCAGGGTATACAGGTCGGAGCCAAACATTACAAACTGAAAGCCTATGCAGATGACCTTGTTCTGACATTACAGGAGCCAATCCCCAGTACTAAAAGAGCTTTGGAAATAATACAGGAATTTGGTCAGGTGGCAGGGTTTAAATTGAATAAATCAAAAACTATGGTTTTAGAGAAGAATTTAACACCAATTGAGAAGGAAAGGTTTCAGGGAGAAACAGGCCTTACAGTGGTGAAAAAAGTAAAATACCTAGGGGTGAATATGACTTCGAAGAATGTTAATTTATTTAAAGACAACTATGAAAAGTGCTGGTCTGAAGTGAAAAAAGATCTTGAAATTTGGACAAATTTAAAGCTTTCCTTATTGGGTAGAATTGCAGTCATCAAAATGAATGCATTGCCAAGATTGCTGTTTTTGTTTCAAACGTTACAGATTATTGACAAGATGGACTGTTTCAAGAAGTGGCAAAAAGAAATTTCTAGATTTGTCTGGCAGGGCAAAAAGCCCAGAATAAAATATAAAATTCTCACTGATGCAAAGGATAGAGGGGGGTTTGCCCTGCCGGACTTTAAACTATATTATGAGGCAGCAGCTTTTTGCTGGCTAAAGGAATGGCTACTTCTTGAGAATACAGACATTCTTGATTTGGAAGGATATGACAATGTTTTTGGATGGCATGCATATTTGTGGTACGGTAAGGACAAAGCACATAAGGCGTTTAAAAATCATATTGTCAGGAAAGCACTGTTCAATGTCTGGGTCAGATATAAAGATTTCTTGGAGAATAAAACCCCAAGGTGGCTTTCACCTATGGAGGCTAAGGCCTTGAAAAAATCCAATATGGGATCGAACTGGCCAAAGTATTGGGAAATTCTGGAACAGGAGGGGGACAAACTGAAACTGCAGAGCTATGAGAAACTTAAAGATAAGGTGCATGACTGGTTACATTATTTTCAAGTAAGAGAGGCCTATAATTCGGACAGGAAAAATGGTTTCCAGGTGGAAAAATCGAAGTTGGAAACAGAATTGTTAGAACCTAGTGCTAAGGTATTGTCGAGAATGTATAATTTGCTGTTGAAATGGAATACTGAGGATGAAACGGTTAAATCTGCTATGATAAAATGGGCACAGGATATTGGTCATAAGATTATGTTTGCTGACTGGGAACGGTTGTGGACCACCGGTATGAAATTTATGGCATGTAATGCCTTAAGAGAGAATATTATGAAAATGATTTACAGGTGGTACATGACCCCAGTCAAGCTAGCAAAAATATATCATTTGCCCGATAATAAATGTTGGAAATGTAAAGAAACAGAAGGAACATTCTTTCACCTTTGGTGGGCCTGCCCAAGGATTAAGGCTTTCTGGGAAATGATCTATAATGAACTGGAAAAAATATTTAAGTATACTTTCCTAAAGAAACCAGAGGCCTTTCTCCTGGGCATGGTCGGCCAATTGGTGCCAAAGAAGGATAGAACTTTCTTTATGTACGCCACAGCAGCAGCAAGAATACTCATCGCAAAGCACTGGAAGACACAAGATCTACCCACCTTGGAAGAATGGCAGATGCAAGTAACAGACTACATGGAAATGGCAGAAATGACCGGCAGAATCTGAGATCAAGGAGAAGAACAGGTGGAAGAGGATTGGAAGAAGTTTAAAGTTTATCTACAAAAATATTGTAAAATGTATGAATGCTAAGGGCATTGTAAATGAAATGAAGGGGTTCTGGTGATTAAGATAAATAAGAGTATAAAGGGAAGGACAAAGGTTGAACTTGAATATTAAATGATTTTGCTGAATTAATTTATAAAGTGGAATACAAGAAAGGAAGGCGGGTGGAAGTAAGGAAAATAAGATTTGGAAGGGTATTGATTTGAAAGAGAGTGTTTTTTATGCTAAATTTTCTCTTTTATGTTTTTTCTTTTTTTTCTATTTCTCTGTGTGTATTTTTGATGTTTGTTGTTTGTTTGTTTTTGTGATTTTAGTTAGTCTTTTATTGGTTGTTAACTTTTGTAAAATTTAATAAAATATGATTTTTAAAAAAAAGGATCTCCACCAGACAGGGCTGGGACTGTCCCCTGTTTGAAAACCCTGCAGTGCTGCTGCCAGTCAGTGTAGGCAGTGCTAGGCTAGATTGACTCTGTCAAGTGCAACTTCCTACGAATGCTCCTCTTATACAATTTCTCAAAACACAAGCAAGCTACCTTATCAACGAGTTGTGAGAGTTCATTCATGACTTTTAACAAACAGCAGAAACCATTTTATTATTTCTATGTGAGTACAGAAATCCTGAATATGAAAGGAAGGAAAGTTCCTGCCTCTGCAATAAAGGCAGCTGCTCTGCTAGGTGAGCTGTCCCGATGCCAACTGAAACAGACTCTCCAAAGATTCAAAGGTGAAAAGGGAATTTTGAGCATCTGAGCACAACTGGGCCATCTTCTGCGTTAACGTGAAGTGCAGGAAATGATTGCCTTGAGCAGGGGTAGGCAACCGAAGGCCCGGGGGCTGGATGTGACCCAATCGTCCGGGAATCAATGTGTTTTTCCATGAGCAGAATGTGTCCTTTCATTTAAAATGCATCTCTGGGTTCTTGGTGGGGCATAGGAATTCGTTCATTTTCTCTCTCCAAAATATAGTCCGGCCCCCCACATGCTGTGAGGGACGGTGGACCAGCCCACGGCTGAAAAAGGTTGCTGACCCCTGGCCTTGAGCCTCCTCAGGACTGGCGCAGGGGCCGTGCATTTCAGGGTGCCAGCCAAGGCCCCTGCCCCAGTACTGGAGAGCCAGTGTGGTGTAGTGGTTAAGAGCGGCAGTCACATAATCTGGGGAACCGGGTTCGTGTCTCCGCTCCTCCACATGCAGCTGCTGGGTGACCTTGGGCCAGTCACACTTCTGTGAAGTCTCTCAGCCCCACTCACCTCACAGAGTGTTTGTTGTGGGGGAGGAAGGGAAAGGAGGTTGTTAGCCGCTTTGAGACTCCTGAAGGGGAGTGAAAGGCGGGATATCAAATCCAAACTCTTCTTCTTCTTCTTCTACTGATTGCTGATTCTACTGAGTCCATCAGTATATTGTTGTGAAGTGACCTGGCATTTTTAATGAAGTGCAATATAGGCTTGCCTTACATCTTTAACAACAACAACAACAACAACACAGTAAATTGCACAGAAGAATTCCATGTTGCCTGTGGGAGCGGCTGGGTAGACCTCTTTGCAGCTGCGTGATCCATGGATTTGATCTATAAGCAACTGGTCAATCTTCATAATTGGCTCTGGCTTTGTGTAGGAGATTGAACGCATTCTTCTATTTCTCAGCCCTGTATTCCACCCCCACCCCCCTCCTCCTATACTCGGACGGTGCCGACTACTCATCTCTACAGAGTGAAATGTTTATGAGTCCTGCAGATCTAGTCTCAGACGTCAAAGCTCTACCCCAAAGACGGGGGAGCCTGTGACCTTCTAGAGCATACATTTCTTTGGACTGCTATATGCTGAAGTGGACAAATGTTTTGTCTGAAACCCTTGAGAGCTTCTGTGGGCCGCCCTAGAGAACACTGGGCTAGAGGGATCATGGGGATGACTTGTTCCACAGCAGCAGATGGCATGCAGAAATTTAAACTGTAACATTTGGAAAAGCTTGAAGTGAATATAAACACTAAAGCAGTTTTGATATTTGTGGACGCGGAGAAAGCCTTCGACAATATTTCTTGGAGTTTTATGAGGAAGAATCTCCGGGGGATGGGGGTAGGCCAAGGGTTTGAAAACGATAGGTGCAATATACTCTGAACAAAAAGCAAAGCTAATTGTAAACAATGTGGTTACGGAAGAATTTAAGATAGAAAAAGGGACACATCAGGGGTGCCCAATCTCTCCATTACTTTTTATATATATATATATATAATATTTATTAAGGGTTTTTAAATACAATACAAATAAATAAGACACAGTGATACATTTTCATAACACATTTTCTTATCATCTTTAGACTTCCTCACAACTCCCACTCCTGCGTTTTTAATTTAAAGCTTAATCCAGCAATTTAGCAATGTTGTTTCACACATTTTATCTCAACTTGTTTGAAATCTTAAAAAAAATTAAATTTAGCCTAATCATTATCAAATTTAAACTTCTCCTCATAAATCACATCATCTGTTTTAATGGTGCCAAGTTGTTTATGATCTAGCTTCCAGTTTAACATTCATACAGTTTATAATATTTTTGCAAATAAATCTTGAATTTCTTCCAATCCTCTTCTACCGTCTCCTCTCCCTGGTCTCGGATTCTGCCAGTCATCTCAGCCAGTTCCATGTAGCCTATCAGTTGCATCTGCCATTCTTCCAGTGTAGGTAGATCTTGGGTTTTCCAATACTTAGCAATGAGTATCCTTGCTGCTGTTGTTGCATACATGAAAAAAGATCGGTCCTTCTTTAACACCCTCTGGCCAACTATACCCAAAAGGAAGGCCTCTGGTTTCTTAGTGAAAGTATACTTAAATACCTTTTTCAGCTCATTATATATCATTTCCCAGAAAGCCTTCACTCTGGGGCAGGTCCACCAGAGGTGAAAGAATGTTCCTTCGATTTCTTTACATTTCCAACATTTGTTATCAGACAAATGGTATATTTTTGCAAGTTTGACTGGGGTCATGTACCATCTGTATATCATTTTCATAACATTTTCTTTCAAAGCATTACATGCAGTAAAGTTCAGCCCAGTGGTCCACAACCTTTCCCAGTCCTCAAACATAATATTATACCCAATGTCTTGTGCCCACTTTATCATCGCTGATTTTACCATTTCATCTTGTGTATTCCATTTTAACAGCAAGTTATACATTCTTGAAAGTACCTTGGTTTTAGGCTCTAACAGTTCCGTTTCCAACTTCGATTTTTCCACCTGGAATCCTAACTTTTTGTCAAGTTTAAAAACTTCTTTAATCTGAGCATAATGTAACCAATCTCACACTTTATCTTTCATTTTCTCCAAACTCTGCAATTTCCAATTATCTCCGTCTTTTTCTAATATCTCCCAATACTTCGGCCATTTGGCCTCCATATTGAGTCTTTTTCGGGCCTTAGCTTCCAATGGTGAAAGCCACCTTGGCGTTTTGTTTTCCAATAAGTCTTTATATTTTATCCAGACATTGAACACTGCCTTTCTGACAATATGGTTCCTAAAAGCTTTGTGAATCTTAACCTTGTCATACCATAGATATGCATGCCAACCAAAAGCATTGTCAAAACCTTCCAAGTCCAGAACATCAGTGTTTTCCAGAAGCAGCCAATCCTTTAACCAGCAGAAAGCTGCTGATTCATAATACAACCTTAAGTCTGGCAGGGCAAAGCCCCCTCTTTCTTTCGCATCAGTTAATATCTTAAACTTAATTCTGGGCTTTTTGCCCTGCCAGACAAATTTAGAAATGTCTCTCTGCCACTTCCGGAAGCACTCCGTTTTGTCCACAATCTGTAGTGTTTGAAACAAAAACAACATTTTTGGCAATACATTCATCTTTATAGCAGCAATTCGGCCTAGCAAGGAAAGTTTCAATCTTGTCCAACTTTCTAAGTCTTTTTTAATTTCTGACCAACATTTCTCCATTACTTTTTATATCAGTCCTGGAGGTTTTGTTGAACATGATTAGAAGGGATCAGCTGGTTAAAGGGGTACAGGTCGGAGCTAAACAGTACAAATTGAGAGCATTTGCAGATGATCTGGTACTTACATTACAAGAGCCTGAATCTAGTACTAAAAGGGTCTTAGAATTAATTCAAGAGTTTGGTCAAGTAGCAGGATTTAAACTGAACAAGTTAAAAACTAAGGTATTGGAGAAAAACTTAACAGCTATTGAAAAAGAGAGGTTTCAGAATGAGACAGGATTAACTGTGGTTAAGAATGTGAAATATTTGGGGATTAATATGACAGCTAAAAATGTGAATTTATTTAAAGATAATTATGAGAAATCTTGGACAGAAGTGAAAAAAGATTTAGAAATCTGGTCAAATTTGAAGCTTTCCTTGTCTGGTTGAATTGCGGTTATAAAGATGAATGTATTGCCTAGAATGTTGTTTTTGTTCCAAACACTGCAAATTGTGGACAAGATGGCCTATGTCAAGAAGTGGCAGAAAGATATTTCGAAATTTGTCTGGCAGGGCAAGAAACCCAGAATTAAATTCAAGATTTTAACTGACGCAAAGGAAAGGGGGGGATTTGCCCTGCCAGACCTTAAACTATACTATGAATCGGCAGCTTTCTGCTGGTTGAAAGACTGGCTGCTTCTTGAGAACACAGACATTTTGGATTTAGAAGGTTTTAATAATACTTTCGGGTGGCATGCATATTTGTTGTATGACAAGGTTAAAGCACACAAAGCCTTTTAAAATCATATTGTCAGGAAAGCATTGTATAATGTCTGGATTAGATACAAAGATTTGTTGGAAAATAAAACCCCAAGGTGGTTGTTGCCAATGGAGGCGAAGGCTGTGAAAAAGCTTAATATGGAGTCCAAATGGCCGAAATATTGGGAAATTTTGGAACAAGAAGGGGACAAACTGAAATTGCAGAGTTTTGAGAAATTAAAAGATAAAGTGCGAGACTGGCTTCATTATTATCAAATAATGGAGGTTTATAAGATGGACAGGGAAATTGGCTTCCAGGTGGAAAAATCAAAATTGGAAACAGAATTGTTAGACTCCAATACAAAAAATTTGTCAAAAGTGTATAACTTGCTGTTGAAGTGGAATACGCAGGATGAAACGGTGAAATCAGCCATGATTAAGTGGGTACAAGACATTGGTCATAACATTATGTTTGCTGACTGGGAAAAGTTGTGGACCACCGGGATGAAATTTACGGCATGTAATGCCCTAAGAGAGAATATTATGAAAATAATTTATAGGTTGTACATGACCCCAGTCAACCTTGCACAAATTTACCACTTGCCTGATAATAAATGTTGGAAATGTAAAGAAAATGAAGGTACCTTCTTCCACCTTTGGTGGACGTGCCCAAAGATTAAGGCGTTCTGGGAAATTATATATAATGAACTGAAAAAGTTACAGATAGGTAGCCGTGTTGGTCTGCCATAGTCAAAACAAAAAAAATTCCTTCCAGTAGCACCTTAAAGACCAACTAAGTCAGTTCTTGGTATGAGCTTTCGTGTGCATGCACACGAAAGCTCATACCAAGAACTCACTTAGTTGGTCTTTAAGGTGCTACTGGAAGGAACTGAAAAAGGTATTTAAATATACCTTTCTGAAGAAACCAGAGGCCTTTCTCTTGGGTATTGTCGGCCAATTGGTGCCAAAGAAGGATAGAACATTTTTTATGTATGCTACAACAGCAGCAAGAATACTCATCGCAAAGTATTGGAAGACACAAGATCTACCCACCTTGGAAGAATGGCAGATGAAGGTGATAGACTACATGGGACTGGCAGAAATGACTGGCAGAATCCGAGACCAGGGGAGAGAGACAGCGGAAGAAGATTGGAAGAAATTTAAGGACGATCTTAAGAAACATTGTAAAATTTATGAATGTTAGAATGACGTTGGTTTAGAAATTATGTGGCTTCCAGCTGTAATGGATAAGTAAAAAGAAAAGAAAGGCCAAAAATTAAATGAAAATTAAGGGAAAAGATTTGCTGAAATAATAAAATAGAAATTGGAATACAGAGAGGGGAGGTACGAGGAAGTCGGGAAAGTAAGTTATAAGAAAAAAAGGGATTGAAACTATACTTGTTTTTTATTTTTGTCTGTTTTTTATTATTGTTTTGTTTTGTTCTTATATAATTTTTGAAAAATTTAATAAAAATCTTTTTTTTTAAAAAAAAAGAAGATTGATGAGAGTGTCAGGGAACTGCCATCGGAGAGTCAGGTGGTGGAAGGACTCAAGGAGGCTAAGAGACCCTCAGATGCTGAGGAAGGAACCAGCAGGGGGAGAGGGAGAGTTCCTGCAGAAACTCAGGCGGAGGGATGGCTCCAAGATGCTTCCAGTGAGAACAGCGGGGAGGGCTCAGGACCTCCGCTGGGGACGCCCACTCCGCGCAGGAAACTGTCACGCAGAGAATCCAGACGTAGAGTTTCCGTTAAGGAACTCTTATGTTGGCGTAAATTCCGGAAGCGTCCACTGACGGATTCTGCCAGCGATTGAGGGAGTCATGCTTTGAGGGCTCCCGTAAAGGCAGAGCTTTGAGACCTATGCAAAGCTCTGAGGGATTCAGCTTTTACGCACAAGCAGCTCATTATCCCATCACAGCAATCCGTCAGTCCCTGAAAGCCGCTTATGCAAAGGAGAGGCATCATGAGTAACCCAACCGAAGCCGGAGGGGCATGTGGAGCTGGAGCGGGTCCAAGTCTGGAAGAAAGATACAGAGCGTTGGAACACCAGCTAGCACTGCAAACGATGCGGCTTGAGGAGAGGCGGGCTCAGGATGCAAAGGGGAGAACCACCCCCATCGGAAAGAAGGTACCAGGGTTGGTGCAAAAGTTTGGGGGTGACCCAAGAAATTACCAAGCCTTTAAGACAGAGATGCAGTATGCCCTCAATCTGCAGTTTGATGACTTTGCCGATGAGGAATCGAGAGTGGCTTTTGTGATTGGGCATCTCGAAGGGGGGGGCTAGAGACTGGGTGAGGCCCCTGATGGCAGCGAATAATGACGCTTTAAAGGACTTGAGAAAGTTTTTCCTCGCGATGGACTTGATGTTTTCCAGCGAGATTGAACAGGGGGTGGTGCGCAGACAGTTGATGGCGTGTAAACAGGGGAATCAGTCCGTTCGAGAGTATTGGACACAGTTTACCATGCTGATACATAAATTGGGGTGGGACCTGTCTGCGGACCCGATACAAATGCTGTTTGAAGAAGGGCTATCCCCAGCGGTAAAAGACGAACTTTCCCGGGCGCCCAAGGGGGCGTCCGGAGTCCATAGATCAGCTGACCAAATCCGCGCTCGCGATTGGAGCACGCCAAGAAGCAAGGGCGCTGGAGAAGCGGGAAGGGAGAGGAGAGCGTTGGAATGATTTCCGCATTCCTGAGATGCCGGCGCAACCTTCCCCGCCAGTGGAACCGATGGAGATTGGAGGAGCAAGCGCGCGTGGAACTTCAAATGTTAACGAAGGGCGGAAGAAGGAGGGGAAAGGCGCCAAAAAATGTTTCCTCTGCCAACAGCCTGGACATTTTGCCAGAGTCTGCCCTCAAAGGAAGGGATGGCAAGGGATGGCGGGAGCTGTTGGGAGTGAGGAGGAGGGGGGTAAGGAGCAGGTAAAAGCCAACGCCTGGCTGCCAGCATCAGGGTACAGCAGCCAGGCCCAGGATCAGTGAACGTGCCCAAGCCTGAACCCCCAAGAGCAGCTCTGGTCATAGAGGTGTTGCTAGAGCTACCTAATGGACATCCGCTAAAGATAAAAGCTCTATTAGACTCAGGCAGCTCCTGTAATTTCATGAGTAAGGAGTTTGCAGCTGAACACCAGATACAGACGCTCCCTTTAAGTAACCCTTTGCAGGTGACAACGATTGATGGGAGGGAACTGCTGGGAGGAGAAGTGAACCAACAGACTGTTCCCATGATAATGAAGGTGGCCAGGCACACGGAAGTGATTGCGTTTCATGTGGCCACACTGGGAGGAGCGCCCATCATATTGGGAATGAGCTGGCTGGCGCTGCATGACCTGCTAGTGGGATGGCACCAGCGGATAGTCTCTTTTGGGTCAGCTCATTGCCTAGAACACTGCAAGGGAAGGGAAACTCAGGGGGAAGCCATGGCCACTCTGGCAGGGATGGAGGTGGAAAAAAAGGGAGAAATACCACAACAATACGCCGACCTGGGCAACGTCTTCAGCGAGAGAGAAGCAGATAGACTGCCCCCGCACAGACCCTTTGACTGTCAAATTAACCTACTCCCAGGAGCCCAGCTGCCAGTGGGCAAACTGTACGCCATGTCTGACAGGGAGATGCAGGAGTTAAGGGAGTTCATTGACAAAAACCTGAAACGAGGTTTCATCAGGGAGTCACGAGCGGTGGGGGGTAGCCCAGTTTTCTTTGTGGACAAAAAAAACACGGATAAACCCAGGCTTGTAGTGGATTTGAGGGCCGTAAATGCAGTGTCAGAACCAGTGGCTTTCCCCATGCCCAGAATTGATGACATTTTGACCCGGGTAAGGAAGGGAAAGATTTTTACCAAGCTGGACCTGAGGGGGGCGTATAACCTGATACGGATGAGAAAAGGAGATGAATGGAAAACTACCATGTTCACCCCCTTGGGGGCCTTTGAGTATCTCGTTATGCCTTTCGGTCTACAGGGGGGCTCAGCCTGCTTCCAATCCTTCATGAATCACGTCCTGGGACCTTTGCTTTACAAGAATTGCGTGGCCTTCTTAGATGACGTGTTGGTATACTCAGAGAACGAGGAGCAGCATGTAAGGGACGTCCGGGAAGTACTGAGCAGGCTGCAAGCAAACCAACTGTGGGTAAAGCTGGAGAAGTGTCAGTTTCATACCAGAGAGGTGGAATTCCTGGGGTACCGCTTGTCAGACAAGGGATTGGCCATGGATCCAAGCAAGGTCCAAGCGGTACTGGAATGGAAGGCACCCAGAACCAGGAAAGACGTGCAGAGGTTCCTGGGGTTTGGAAACTTCTATCGGAAGTTCATCAAGAACTTTGCCCACTTAACGGCTCCCATCACTGATTGTCTCAGTAGTAAGAAGAAATTCGCCTGGACGGAAGAGGCGCAGCAAGCGTTTGAAAGGCTAAAGAAAGCGTTCGCGTCGGAAGAACAGCTTTTGCACGTGGATCTTCAGAAGCCGATGAGGGTAGAAACGGACGCATCTGATCGAGCGGTAGGGGCGGTGCTTCTCCAGCCGGGAAAAGATGCGTCAGACTGGAGACCGTGTGCCTTCTTCTCGCGGAAATTGAACAAATCCGAGAGGAACTACACCGTGTACGACCGGGAACTGCTCGCCATTCATGAAGCTTTTCAGCGGTGGCGACACCTGCTGATTGGAGCACAACACAAGGTCCAAGTGTGCACGGACCACAAAAATCTTGAATATTGGAGAACGGCCCGAGTACTGAACCAGAGACAAGTGAGATGGGCGCAGGAGTTCTCCAAATTCCTTTTTGAATTTTTTTGCGTACCGGGCCCGGAGAACGTCAGGGCGGATGCTCTCTCTCGAAAACTAGAGTATTTAGAGGGGGAGGGAGCACCCGAGGAAAGGCATATCATCCCCGAGGACCACTGGGTGTGTGGGGCAGCATTGGTGGGGCAAAGAGAACTGGTAGAGGGAACCGAGAACGGCGAATACGCCCAAGATAAGCTCAGAGGGCTCAGGGGAGCTGGAGAGAACACGGGGGGTTTTGAGGAAAGGAACGGGGCGTTGTATTACAAGGGGGCACTGTACATACCAGAAGGGGAACTGAGGGGTGGAGTGCTCAAACAATTGCACGACAGCCCCACCGCGGGGCACTTTGGGCAACACAAAACCATGTGGTTGGTTACCAGGCAGTTCTGGTGGCCAAAGGTGAGGGAAGATGTACGTGAGTATGTAAGGGGGTGCGACTGATGCCAGCGGGCAAAAGGGGAGAGGCTGGCACTGGCAGGGTTACTGGAACCATTACCCACACCAGAACGGCCATGGGAGGCGGTATCCATAGATTTTATGACGGATCTGCCAAAATCCAAAGGGAAAACATCAGTCCTGGTAGTGGTAGACCTATTAACCAAGATGTGCCACTTTATAGCCTGCTCGCATGCGGTCACGGCAGAAGAAACCGCCAGGTTGTTTGTAGAACACATTTTTAGGTTGCATGGCGCCCCCTTGAGGGTGGTCTCAGATAGAGGGAAACAATTTACTTCCAGGTTCTGGAGGAAGCTCATGAGCTTACTGCACGTAGAGGTAAATTTCTCGACTGCCAGACATCCAGAAACTAATGGGCAGGCGGAAAGAACAAACAGTATTCTACAACAATACCTGAGGTGTTATGTGAATGACAGAGAGAATGATTGGGTAGAGAAATTGGCTCTGGCCGAGTTTGCCTACAATAACGCGGACAATGTGTCCACGGGAATGAGTCCCTTTTTGGCTAATTATGGGTGCCATCCTAGGGCATTTCCAGGGGAAGGAGGGGAAAGATGGAGCGTACCGGCAGCGGAACACTTTGTAGAAGAAATGGAAGCAATACATCGTCAGCTCCAAATGAATTTGGATAGGGCCAAGGAAGAATCCAAGAAACAGGCAGACAGGAGCAGAAGGGAAGGAGAGACCATAAGGGTGGGGGACCGGGTGTGGTTGTCGACACAAGGGTTGCCATTCAAGGGCGGGTGTAAGAAATTGAGACCCAAACGACTGGGACCCTTTGAGGTCATACAACAGGTAAATCCGGTGGCCTTCAAACTCAAGTTGCCAAACAACATGAAACTGCACCCAGTATTCCATAGATCATTACTGTCACCATACCGAGAGGGTCGGGAGTTTGTGGGACGTGAGGGGGAGGTTCCCGCGGTACCGCAAGTAGAAGAGAGGGAACGCAGCAGTCATGTAGCAGAAATACTCGACTCTCGGTGGAAGGGTAAACAGGTGGAGTACTTAGTAGAATGGGAAGGGGAACCGGAGTCTGAAAATACCTGGGTACTGGCAGAAACGGTCAACGATGAGGTATTAGTAGAAACGTTTCATCGCTGGTTCCCAAGGAAGCCTCAGCCTTTGGCTAGGTTCTGGGAGAAACACTTCGGAACCACTGACGAGGAAGAGGAGTTCGAGGGGTTCCCAGATTCAGGACAGGAAGAGGAAGAAGAATCAGATGTGGAAGAGTATTCGGGCAGAAGGGACAGTAGTAGATGGAAAGCGGTTTTCGAGTCATCCGAAGATGAGGAGGATTCTTTCCGGGGGTTCCCAACCTCACCACCCAGAGAGGAGGGGGAAACGGGGGGTGAGGGGGGTCCTGGAGGGGAGGTGGATGTCAGGGAACTGCCATCGGAGAGTCAGGTGGTGGAAGGGCTCAAGGAGGCTAAGAGACCCTCAGATGCTGAGGAAGGAACCAGCAGGGGGAGAGGGAGAGTTCCTGCAGAAACTCAGGCGGAGGGATGGCTCCAAGATGCTTCCAGTGAGAACAGCGGGGAGGGCTCAGGACCTCCGCTGGGGACGCCCACTCCGCGCAGGAAACTGTCATGCAGAGAATCCAGACGTAGAGTTTCCGTTAAGGAACTCTTATGTTGCCGTAAATTCCGGAAGCGTCCACTGACGGATTCTGCCAGCGACTGAGGGAGTCATGCTTTGAGGGCTCCCGTAAAGGCAGAGCTTTGAGACCTATGCAAAGCTCTGAGGGATTCAGCTTTTACGCACAAGCAGCTCATTATCCCATCACAGAGAGGTATGTGCTCATGCTCCGGGCAGCCTGCCAGCTCCTAATTAATGGCTTTAAGGCTGGACTTTGAGCTTTTAAAGCCGTTTGCCGTGCCACAGGCTCACAGACTTGGAAGGCTTGAAAACCGAAAGTACTTTTACAAGTGCTTTTGGATGCAGCTGCTGTACACAGACGCAGCCTGCTAGAAAGCAGCTTGATTAAAGGAGCAGAGATGGCTAATGCAAGGCTAGCTGACGCTTTTGGGATTCCTAAGCTCAATAAGAAGAATTATGCGGAGTAGGTACTCTACGCAGAGGCTCTTCTGCGAAAAGAAGGTCTGTTTACCGTTATTACAGACAACCCCCCAGCTCCAATAACAGATGAATGGGCAGCTAAGGATTCCAAAGCAAGGGGAACTCTTACATTGATAGTATCCCCAGAAGAGCTCTGTCTGTTGCGTGAAAAGACCTCAGCCAGAGAAATATGGGACACTTTGAGAGATGCTCATTTGAGGACAGAAGCTGGTGCTTCTTTGTTCTACTATGCCAAGCTGCATGATACATCTGATGGAGCTGCATGATACACATCTGATGGAGATGCAGAATCTGAGACATGAGCTGCAACAGAGAGGACTCAGCTTTTCAGAGGCTGTGTATTCCTTCATGATACTACATTCTTTGGGTTCAAGTTGGGAGTCCGTTGCCAACTGCTCAGCTCATAGTAGCCCATGTTACTGCCGTGATTCTGAATGAAGCAGACCGCCGAGGTGCTAGCTGCATGGGTAAGGGGGAGTCTTCACATATGTCATCCCAGAATGCAGTGGAACCACCAGATTGCGCCAAAGCTTTGAAGGCAGTGAAATGCTACTCGTGTGGACGTCTAGGCCATATGAAGAGGGAATGCAGATTTCCCAGGGCTGAGACAGAGCAGTGCAGCGAAAGCTCATCGCGTGGAAAAGGCAAAGGCAAAGGTCCGGTGTCCAGGACAACGCAGCACAAGGCAATGGTCTCACGCTTCACTCCAAAGGTTGCAAAGGTCCAGAAGACGTCTAGACCTTTCTTCGTGATTGATTCAGGAGCCACGGGACATTTATGCAACGACAAGCGACTGTTCTTGTCTTTTACACCGCAGGAAGGTGCGATTCAGCAGGCGGATGACCACACGATCTCCAGTCAAGGCTACGGAACTGTTGTTCTTCACAGTTTGGACTTGTCGATACACAATGTGCTCTACGTTCCAGATGCTGCACACAATCTACTCAGCGTTGCGCAGCTGAATGAACGGGACATTGACGTTTCCTTCAAGAACAAGAAGTGCACCATCACAAAGAAAAACGATTATGTTTTGCATGCTGAATATGTTGATCATTTGTTTGTTTTGTATTTTGATGATGATGTGCAGGATGAAACTTTTTGAGGCAGTATCTAAAATGCCTGCCTTGGTTGAAGGTATGACTATTAAACCCTGCAGGTACCACATGAAGTGCAAGGCATGCACAGCAAACAAGGTAAAAATGGCTGCAAAAGGTAAGGTGTCTAGTAGGCAAGCTACAGAACCATACCAGGTTGTTCATGCTGATTTAGTTGGTCCACTATCGCCCTCTTTGGGTGGAAACAGGTACTTCATGGTTCTCATTGATGCATTTTCCAGGTATATTTATGTGTACAATCTCGAGCAGAAATCAGAGGCTTTTCCAAGGTTCAAGGAATTCTGTGCTTGGTTGGAAAATGTGCATGGTAAGAAGATAAAGACCTTTTTCACTGACCGCAGGGGGGAATTCACTTCTCAGCAGTTTGAAGCTTTTCTGACTGAGAAAGGAATTCATCAGGATTTGTCTAGTCCTCGCTCGCCATGGCAGAATGGACTTTGCGAGAGGGCAAATCAGACATTGCTTCAGGGTATGAAAACCTTGCTGCATGATGCCAATCTTCCAGAGAGTTATTGGGCGGAATCTTTGGCCTGTTTTGTTTACAGTTATAATCACAGGTTATCTTCAGCGATTGGTTGTACCCCCTATGAGAAGATCTTTGGCAAGAAGCCATACATCAAACACATGAGAATTTTTGGTTCTGACATGTGGGTTCACACACCACAAAGCTCCAAGTTAGGCAAGCGTGGATTGCATGGTATTTTTCTAGGTTATCAGAAAGGTTCTTATAGAATAATGGTGACTGACAATTAGGCTCACAAGAAGTGTTGAGTACAATGCCAAGTGGGGGGAGAATGTGGGAATTTTCCAATGCTATCCTGATGACAGTGATGAGACTGAGGATGGGCAACAGCAAAAGCAGCAGCAACAGCCACAGCTGCGGCAACTACCCACACCCACTGATGAAGGGCCTGATTCTGAGTCTGAAACTGAATCGGGTGATTCAGAGGATTTCAAGAGTGCGAAAGCCTCTATGCGACCCTCTGAAAGCTCTGATCAAGAATTGGAGGAACCTTTGTTCACAATAGGTCACTTTTCTCCTAAGAAAGAAGAGGAGAGTGTTGAAGACTTAAGACTAATTCGCAGGTCACAAAGAGCCACAAAAGGCAGACCTCCAAAGAGATTTGCTGATGAATTTGCTAAGACGGCAGTAGCAGCTGTTAAAAGCTCCAAGAAGGTATTTGAACCTTCAAGTTTCCAAGAAATCCAGGATTTGGATTCAAAGGATGCTGAGCCATGGTTAAATGCCATGAAGGCTGAGCTTGATTCCTTAGAGAGGAACAAAACATGGGAGCTAGTTCCAGTAGTTCCAGGAATGAAACTGCTTGGAAGCAAATGGGTCTTCAAAGCGAAGACAGATCAAAATGGCAAGATAGTCAGGCACAAACCCAGATTGGTAGCCAGAGGTTTTTCACAGGTACCAGGTGAAGACTATCACGAGACCTACTCACCCACCATGAGGTATGAGAGTACAGTGGTGCCCCGCAAGACGAATGCCTCACAAAACGAAAAACGCGCAAGACGAAAGGGTTTTTCGGTTTTTGCGTCGCTTCGCAAGACGAATTTCCCTATGGGCTTGCTTCGCAAGACGAAAACGTCTTGCGAGTTTGTTCGCTTTTTTCCTAAAGCCGCTTGAAGAGGCGCAGTTGCGACGGACCGTGCTTCACAAGATGAAAAACATAGCAAGACGAAAAGACTCGAGGAACGAATTAATTTCGTTTTGCGAGGCACCACTGTATTAGGCTTATGCTCAAGCTTGCTGCATAAGAGAATCTTCACGTTAGTCACCACGATGTGAATACAGCATTTTTGTACGGATCTCTAGGTGAATCTCTTCATATGCTTCCACCTGATGGCGTACAGGTAAAACAGGGATTTGTTTGTGCTCTGAAGAAATCTCTTTATGGTCTCAAACAAAGTGCACGGTGTTGGCACACAAAACTCACTGAAGTATTGTTTTCTCTAGGTTTTCAGCAAGGGAAAGCTGATCCATGTGTATTTGTCAAAGAGGAAGGGCAAAAGAAGCTGTATTGCTTGTTTTATGTTGATGATATTCTTTTCTTTTGGAAAGATGTCACAATGTACAATAACACCCTAGCTCAACTGAAAGAGCACTTTGACATGAAAGATCTTGGTGCGGTAAACAACTACCTATCTCTGGAAATAGAGAGAGATCAAGATGGTAACATTCTAGTACACCAGTCACGGAAAATTGCTGATGTGTTAAGCAAACTAAACCTGATGGATGCTAACCCTGTAGACACACCGATGACAACAGGTTATCAGGTAGATGACACTGAAGAAGCATTTTCTGACACTACACTGTACAGAAGTGTGCTAGGCAAACTAAACTTCATTGCCAGATGTTCAAGATCTGACATTGCTGTTAGCTGTAATTTGCTAAGCAGACAAGTCAACAATCCTACTGTTAAGGATTGGAAAGCTCTGAAACGCATAGCACGCTATTTGAAAGGCACTATGCATTACAGACTAAGATTTAACAATCAGAAGTCTGGTGGTCTTGAGATATTTGCAGATGCAAGTTTTGGAAGTGACACTACAGACAGGAAAAGTACGTCTGGAGTTTGCTACATGTACAATCAGGGTCTATTTGAGTGGTCATGCAAGAAGCAAACAACAGTTAGCTTAAGTACTTGTGAAGCTGAACTGAATGCACTGTCTTATTCACTTAAAGATTGTGAATGGTTGTTACAATTGTGCAAAGACATGAAAATTCCTTACTGCGAGATCAAGAGATTATCAAGAAGGCCCAAAAGACATTGAGAGACTATTTTGAAACCAATTTGAGAACTATGGTGGAAAAAAGAGTAATCTGGGACACAAGTAAAGCGGTCATGAGAGGGTTTCTAATTCAACAGAATGCTATAAAAAAGAGGACTCAAAATGAGAAAAAGGATAAAATTTTGGAAAAAATAATAGAAGGGGAGAGGAAATTAAGGTTGAACCCCAATTCAAAGGAGATTCTGAGAGAAATCAAACTTTATCAAGTACAATATATGAAACTGATAAATCAAGAAGTAGAATGGAAAATAAAGCAGATGAGGCAAAAGACATTTGAATCGGCTAATAAATGTGGGAAGCTGCTAGCTTGGCAGTTGAAAAAAAGACAAAAGTTAAACACTATTACAAACCTTGAGATAGAAGGGAAAAACATTCAGAATCCCGTGGAGATTAGAAGGTGCTTCCAGAGATACTTTAAACAATTGTACACACAAGGGCTTCAGAAAGAGACTGATATAGACCAATTTTTGAGACTTAATGGACTACAAAAAATATCTCAAGAAAAAAGGACAATGTTGAATTACGCAATTACAGAACAGGACATTGAAGGTGCCATTCAGAATATGCAGCTGGGCAAATCTCCAGGGCCAGACGGGTTAACCTCCAAGTATTACAAAGTTTTGAAAGATTGCTTAATTCAACCATTAAAGGAGGTTTGCAACGAAATTATGGAAGGAAAGAGGGCGCCGGAGTCGTGGAAAGAAGCTTTTATTACACTTATACCTAAACTAGAGTCAGAAAAGACACAACTCAAGAAGTACCGTCCCATCTCCCTGTTAAATGTGGATTATAAAATTTTTGCTGACATTTTAGCTAATAGTCTAAAAAAAGTATTAGTAGAAGAGATTCACAAGGATCAGGCAGGCTTTCTCCCAGGTAGACACTTGTCTGATAATACAAGGAACATAATTGATATTTTGGAGATGTTACAAGTGAATATTAACACAAAAGCTGTTTTAATTTTTATTGATGCGGAGAAGGCCTTTGACAATATTTCTTGGAATTTCATGAAGAAAAACCTTAAGGGAATGGGGGTGGGACAAGGGTTTGAAAATGGTATAAGTGCAATTTATTCAGAACAAAAAGCTAAACTGATTGTTAATAATGAGGTGACTGAAGAATTTAAGATAGAAAAAGGAACACGACAAGGTTGCCCTATCTCTCCATTGTTATTTATTTCAGTCCTGGAGGTGCTGTTGAATATGATTAGAAGGGACAGTCAGATTAAAGGAATTCAGGTCGGAGCCAAACAATACAAACTGAAAGCTTTTGCAGATGACCTAGTTTTGACATTACAGGAGCCAGAATCTAGTATGAAAAGGGTATTAGAACTGATTCAATAATTTGGTCATGTGGCAGGTTTTAAACTGAACAAGTCAAAAACTAAAGTTCTAGAGAAAAACTTAACACAGATTGAAAAAGAAAGGTTTCAGAATGAGAATGGTTTGACCTTAGTTAAGAAAGTGAAATATTTGGGGATCAATATGACAGCTAAAAATTCGAATTTGTTTAAAGATAATTATGAGAAATGTTGGTCAGAAGTTAAAAAAGATTTAGAAATATGGTCTAAATTGAAGCTTTCCTTGTTGGGGCGAATTGCAGTTATAAAAATGAATGTATTGCCAAAAATGTTATTTTTGTTCCAAACCTTACAGATTGTGGACAGGATGGATTGTTTCAAGAAGTGGCAAAAGGATATTTCTAGATTTGTTTGGCAGGGCAAAAAGCCCAGAATAAAATTTAAAATATTAACAGATGCGAAAGAAAGAGGGGGGTTTGCCCTGCCGGACTTTAAACTCTACTACGAATCAGCAGCATTTTGCTGGTTGAGAGATTGGCTGCTTCTTGAGAACACTGATATTTTGGACTTAGAAGGTTTTAACAATGCTTTTGGTTGGCATGCATATTTGTGGTATGACAAGGTTAAAGCGCACCAAGCTTTTAAATACCATATTGTCAGTAAAGCATTATTTAATGTCTGGATAAGGTACAAAGATTTATTGGAAAACAAGACCCCAAGGTGGTTGTCACCCATGGAAGCAAAGGCTTTGAAAAGACTCAATATGGAGGCCAAATGGCCGAAATATTGGGAGATATTAGAATTAGAAGGAGATAAACTGAAATTGCAGAGTTTTGAGAAATTAAAGGACAAAGTGCGAGATTGGCTTCATTATTATCAAGTAAGAGAGGCCTATAATTTGGACAAAAAGTTGGGTTTCCAGGTGGAAAAATCAAAATTGGAAACAGAACTGTTAGAACCTAAAACTAAGATCCTTTCAAGAATGTATAACTTGCTGTTGAAATGGAACACTCAGGATGAAACAGTCAAATCAGCCATGATTAAATGGGCACAGGACATAGGTCATAACATTTTGTTTGCTGACTGGGAAAAGTTATTGTCAGGGAACTGCCATCGGAAGGGCAGGTGGTGGAAGGGCTCACCGAGGCTAGGAGAGACTCAGCAGCAGAGGAGGGAACCAGCAGGGGGAGAGAAGGAGCTCTGAGGGAAAGTGAGTCGGAGGGGTGGCTCAGGGACACTTCCAGCGAAAACAGTGGGGAAGTTTCAGGACCTCCTATAGGGACACCCACCCCTCGCCGGAAACTGTCGCGCTGAGAATCCAGAAGACGCGTGTCAGAGCTGCCTCTAGGTCCCAGCTCACAGAGGACCAACGCTAGGCTGTCGTAATGTACAAAAGTCTTTATTGAAGTTCAGTTTCCATTTCAAAGCCGTAGCGCGCAGCCCTACGTCTTAAACCCTAGATCGGCGAAGTCCCGTCTGAGTCTCCTCCCCTCTGACACCAGTTTAAGATCCTAGCCCTGCTCCACCTCGGTCTGCCTGCACTTTGTAAGCGTGTTTTGCTAGCTCTAACTGCCTTCGGAGCTGTTCGTGGAGCTCCTGTAACTCCGCTGCCAAGGCCTCTGCTCCCTGCGGCTCCCCCTCCCCCACTTTCTCTAACCCCGGGAAGGTTCTGGGATGCCGCCCATTGTTGGCGAAAAACGGTGTTACCCCCGTGGACACGTGTTTCGTGTTGTTGTAGGCAAACTCGGCCAGCGGCAGGTAGTCCACCCAGGTCGAGGGCTGCTGGTTCGCGTAGCATCTCAGGTACTGCTGCATGATGGCGTTGACCCTCTCCGCTTGTCCGTTGGTCTGCGGGTGTCTTGCCGACGCTAGGTTGACCTTGACGTTCAGGCTGCCCATCAGCTTTTGCCAGAAACTCGAGACGAACTGGCGCCCCCGGTCGGACAGGATAGACCGTGGTAGACCGTGCACCTTGAACACGTGGTATATGAACAGCTTGGCTGTCTGTTCCGCTGTGGCCACCTTCGCGCAAGGAATGAAGTGGGCCATCTTGGTGAACATGTCCACGACCACGAGTACTGCTGTTTTGCCCCGGGAACTGGGCAGATCAGTGACAAAGTCCAGGGCCACCCTCACCCACGGTTCGAGCGGGGTCTCTAGCGGTTCCAACAGTCCCGCCGGCGGTTTGTGTACCGGCTTGGCCCTCTGGCATGTGTCGCACCTAGTGACGTAATCCGCGACTTCTCCCCTTATCTTTGGCCACCAGAAGTCTCTGGCTACTAATTCCACCGTCTTGTCCTTGCCAAAGTGCCCCGCGCTGGGCGCGTCGTGTAACTGCTGCAGTACCTTCGCGCGTAGGTCGTCTCCTGGCACGTAGAGGGCCCCTTTGCGGATGAGCAGCCCGTCGCGTATCTGGAACTCGTCGTCCTTCGCTGTGCCGCTTCGCACCTCCTCCATCTTGGATTGTGCGAAGGGATCCGTCTGCAGCGCGCGACGTACCGCGTCCAGGTCCACCGTGGCTGAGGCGCATGCCCACGCTTTCGGCGCGAAAATGTGCTTGGCCGCCGCCGGTGCCTCTTCCTCGAGATACTGCGGCTTCCTGGATAGCGCATCGGCCATGATGTTGTTGTCTCCCGGGATATATTCTATCCTGAAGTTGAAATCCGCAAAGAACTCCGCCCAGCGGATGTGTCTCTGGTTCAGGAACCTCGCCGTGCGCCAGTACTCTAGGTTCTTATGGTCCGTGCGAACTTGCACTGTGTGTTTGGCTCCGATGAGGAAGTGCCTCCACGCCTTGAAGGCTGCATGAATGGCCAGCAACTCTCTGTCCCAGATGGTGTAGTTCTGCTCCGACTTGCTGAGTTTCCTGGAGTAGAAAGCGCACGGCCTCCAGTCCCCTTGCGGATCTTGCTGCAACAGGACTGCTCCCACGGCTCTGTCGGAGGCATCCGTTTCAACCCTCATGGGTTTGTTGGGGTTCACATGTAGCAGTTGGTCTTCGGACGCGAAGAGACGCTTGAGTTTCTGAAAGGACTGCTCCGCCTGCTCCGTCCAGATGAACTTCTTCTTCTTGGAGCTGAGGGTGTCCGTGATGGCCGCCGTTTGCATAGCGAAACCCTTGATAAACTTGCGATAAAAGTTGGCAAAGCCGACAAACCTCTGGACCTCCTTCCTATTGCGCAGGCTCTTCCAGTCCAATACCGAGCGGACCTTGGCGCTGTCCATGGCGAGTCCCTTGTCGGACAGCTTGTAGCCCAGGAAATCCACCTCCGTCACGTCGAACTGGCACTTCTCCAGTTTGGCGTAAAGTCTGTGCTCCCGTAGTCTCTGCAGGACTTCCTTGACATCTCTCTTGTGAGCCTCCTGCGATTCCGAGAAGATCAGAATGTCGTCCAGGAAGCAGACGCACTTCTTGTAGAGGAGTCCCGCTAAGACGTGGTGCATAAAGGCTTGAAAACT
Organism: Podarcis gaigeae; assembly: GCF_964106915.1. Lineage (NCBI taxonomy): Eukaryota > Metazoa > Chordata > Lepidosauria > Squamata > Lacertidae > Podarcis > Podarcis gaigeae. Next base: position 23,441,909 of record NC_139695.1, read on the forward strand.
GTGGGAGCCATTTTGTAAGCCAAACGGCATAACTCTATATTCATAGGTGCCTAGGGGTGTAAACATGGCCGTTTTCCACTCGTCGCCCTCCCGCATGCGTATAAGATTGTACGCCCCTCGTAGATCCAACTTGGTGAAGATGCGCCCCTTCCTCACCGTCGCGAGCAGGTCGTCGATCTTGGGCATGGGGAAGGCCGTGGGCTTGGTTTTCGAATTTAAAATTCTGAAATCAACTACCAGCCTCTTTTGGGGCGTGTCTTTTTTCTTCACGAAGAACACAGGACTGCCCCCCACTGCTTTGGATTCTCGGATGAATCCCCGCTTCAAGTTGTGATCTATGAACTCCCTGAGTTCCTGCAGTTCATCCTCAGACATGGAATACAGTTTCCCCGTCGGCAGCGTCACCCCCGGCAGGAGGTCAATCTTGCAGTCGTATGGCCTGTGGGGAGGCAGCTTGTCCGCTTCCTTCTCGCAGAAGACCTCCAAAAACTCTTTGTACTTGTTGGGTACCGCTTGCAACATGCCTAAGTGTAGCTGTGGTCCATCCTCGTGCCCCTCATCTTCTTGGTTAGCGAGGATGCAGTGTTCTGCGCAGTAGGATGAGCAGAAGGTCAATTGACGCTGGTACCATGCTAATGCCGGGCTGTGCCTGTCCAGCCAACTCATGCCCAACACTATGGGCGTGCCCGACAGGTGGGTGACGTTGAAGCTGATGACTTCGCGGTGATTTCCAATTCGCATCACCATTGGCGGCGTTTGCTGCAGCACTTGTCCTCCCAGTAGCTCTCTGCCGTCTACCGTGACGACGTTCAGGGGCATCGTGGCTGGTAGGAGCGCTACGTTATGTTGCTTGAGAAAATCCACTCCTATAAAGTCTGCATTGCTGCCAGAGTCAATGGTGATAGGGACTTCCATGGTGAGTCCATTGGGAAGCTGGAGTGATGCGGTGAGCTGCACCACTGGTTTGGGTGGGAGGGGGTCCGTGGGCTGCAAAATTCCTGGGGACTGCTTCACTGACTCGTCTGGCTGGGCCCCAGTGCCAGCGCTTCCAGCCAGACTCCGTCGTTTCCCTGCTGTGGTTCTCTCTGCTGAACTGCTTCTGTTACTGTTGCTGAGGCTGCAGTGTGCTTGTGGAGCCTCTGGGGGCACTCTTTCGCCATGTGCTGAGCACTTTCGCAGATGTAACACTTCCTGTTCCCTCTAGGAGGCTTCGCTTTGACTGCTCCCGGTGTTAGGGCTCTGGCTGCTGACTGAGCCTTGGCACCACCTAACTCCATCGGCTCCTCTCCTCCTCCCAGTGGAGGCGTGGATTGAGCGCGCGCTGCATCCCTGGGAAAGAAAGGAGGTGCTCTCGCTGGCGTGCGTCCCCAACGCCCTTCATCTTTGCTCCAAGGACGTTCTTCCAGACGCACCCCAATCGTCAGCGCTCTCTGGACAACTTCTTGAGTGCTCTGGGGTCTCTCCCCCCTTGCAATTTCGTCTTTCACAGCCCCGTTCAACCCCTCCCAGAACAGGTCCCTGACGGCAGCTGAATCTTTTCCCCATCCCAGTGCGTTGACCAATGCAAAAAAGCGGGAGTGATATTGCCTTACAGTGGCTTTGCCTTGTTTCAATCCATGTATCTCCTTTCTGGCGACATCTACATCCACCGCTGATAAAAAACCAGCATCCATCGCCTTAAGGAAGGCATTCGCATTTTGGAGGGCTGGGTCATTATCTCTCCACAGATTGCGCAGCCACACTTTAGCTTCTCCATGGAGATGAGTTAGTATGAAGCCTACTTTCTCCTGCTCATCTCTAAAGTCCTTCTCCAGCAACTTAAGTGCAAAAACCACGTCTGCTCTGAAGTTAGGATACTGCTGCAGGTTCCCATCAAAATGAGACACAAGGCTGCCCCCTCTCTTTCCTAGACCAATCCCCTCTGGTCTGGTTCCCGGTAGCCCCTGTTTAGTCAACATTTCCAACCTGGCTTGCAGATCTCGTCAGGCAGCGGCTGCTTCGTCTTCTCTCTTTCTGGAAGCTAATATTTCCGCGTTCAGCTGTGTCACTGCATTTTGCACGGCTGCCATCTGTTCTTCGGTAGTCATCTTGCCCTGCTGTCGTGAGCTCGCGAAGCACCAATCTTCGCCCCTCGCTGCGCCCACTGACGTTGCGAGGTTTTATTTGGCAGACGGGACTTACTGTCAGAGCTGCCTCTAGGTCCCAGCTCACAGAGGACCAACGCTAGGCTGTCGTAATGTACAAAAGTCTTTATTGAAGTTCAGTTTCCATTTCAAAGCCGTAGCGCGCAGCCCTACGTCTTAAACCCTAGATCGGCGAAGTCCCGTCTGAGTCTTCTCCCCTCTGACACCAGTTTAAGATCCTAGCCCTGCTCCACCTCTTGCGCTGCTCTCTCCTCCTCTGGGTCCTTCTGCCCGCTGGGGCATTGCCCTTTCTGGACTCTTCCGACGCTGAGTCGCTTAGCTCCTCCCCCTGCCTCCGGCGGGCTTTAGGACCCGGTTCCCAATCCTCATTCTCTGCTGTCCCGCGCTCCTGTACATTTGAACTTGCCTCTCGCGCCAACCCAGTGACCTTTCTCCTAACCGTCACACTACTTGTGTCACTGCTTCCCCCTTCCGGGACGCTGGCCGGATCTGACTTCCCCCCCGTTGTCTGACTCTCCGATGGAGGCGTGGTCAGCCCTGTCTCGTCTTCTCTTCCTGGTGGGGAATGCACTGGCCCCGGCGCTTGGGAGTCTTCCTCCCCCACTCCGCTCTGGTGGGGAAGCTGGTCCTGATTTCCAACTACTGCTCTGGGAGTCCCTGCTGCTGTCTTGCTCCTGGGGAGTTCCCCTTGGGAACCCCCTACCCCTGACCACCGGCGCCCCCTTCTGTGAATCTTCCGATTCGCTGGAGAGGCTCATGGAATCCCTCGGACCACTGTCATCTCCTACGCTCTCCTCGGATTCCTCCCCCTCGCTCTCCATCTCCTCTCTCCTCTATGCCTCTGCTCCTGAACCCCTGACAACGCGTTTCCGTTAAGGAGCTTTTATGTTGGAAGAGATTCCGCAAACGCCCACTGTCGGATTCTGCCAGCGATTGAGGGAGTCATGCTTAAGGGGCTCCGCTATAGACAGAGCTTTGATAATCAGGCCAAACTCTGAGGGACTAAGCTTTTACGCACAAGCAGCTCATCATCCCATCACAGCAATCCGACAGTCCCTGAAAGCCGCTTGTGCAAGGAGAGGCATCATGAGCAACCCAGCCGGAGACGCAGGAGGAGCTGGAGCGGGTCCAAGCCTGGAAGAAAGGTACAGGGTGTTGGAAGTCCAGCTAGCGCTGCAAACGGCAAGGCTCGAGGAGAGGCGGGCTCAGGATGCAGAAAAGGGAAAAACCACCCCACTCACAAGGAAGGTGCCAGGATTGGTGCAAAAGTTTGGGGGTGATCCCAGGAACTATCAAGCCTTTAGGACAGAGATGCAATATGCCCTCAATCTGCAGTTTGATGACTTTCCCGATGAGGAATCGAGGGTAGTGTTTGTGATTGGGCATCTCGAAGGGGGGGCGAAAGACTGGGTGAGGCCCCTGATGGCATTGAATAATGACGCCCTAAAGGACTCGAGGAAGTTTTTTCGCGCCATGGATCTGATGTTTTCCAGCGAGATTGAGCAGGGAGTGGTGCGCAGACAGTTAATGGCGTGTAAACAGGGGAACCGATCTGTCCGTGAGTACTGGACTGAGTTCACCATGTTGATCCATAAATTGGGGTGGGACCTGTTGGCGGAACCGATACAAATGCTGTTCGAAGAAGGGCTATCTTCGACGGTGAAGGACGAACTTTCCCGGGCGCCCAAGGCGGAGTCTATGGACCAGCTGACTAAATCCTCGCTGGCCATAGGAGCACGCCAGGAGGCGAGAGCTTTGGAGAAGCGGGAAGGGAAGGGGGAACGTTGGAGGGATTTCCGCATTCCAGAGATTCCAGAGCAGCATTCCCCGCCAGTAGAGCCAATGGAAATTGGAACAGCGCGCGTGCGCGCAGTTTCAAACCCCAATGAAGGGCGGAAGAAGGAGGGAAAGAGCGCCAAGAAATGTTTTCTCTGCCAACAGCCAGGTCACTTTGCCAGAGTCTGCCCGCAAAGAAAGGAATGGCAAGGGATTGCGGGAGCTGTTGGGGGGGAGGAGGAGGAAGTTAAGGAGCAAGTAAAAGCCAACGCCTGGCTGCCACCATCGGGGCACAGCAGCCAGGCCAAAGAGCAGTGAATGTGCCCACACCGGAACCCCCAAGACCAGCGCTTGTAATAGAGGTGTTGCTAGAGCTGCCAAACGGACACCCACTAAAGATAAAGGCGCTACTGGACTCAGCAGCTCCTGTAATTTTATGAGTAAGGAGTTTACAGCCGAACACCAGATACAGACTATCCCTTTAAGCAACCCTCTGCAGGTGACCACGATTGATGGGAGGGAGCTGTTGGGGGGAGAAGTTAACCAACAGACTGTCCCAATGATAATGAAGGTGGCAAGACACACAGAACTGATAGCGTTTAATGTGGCCACCTTGGGAGGAGCGCCCATTATTTTGGGGATGAGCTGGCTAGCGCTGCATGATCCGCTAGTGGGATGGCACCAGCGGGTAGTTTCCTTTGGGTCAGCACATTGCCTAGAACACTGCAAGGAGGGGAAGGCTCAGGAAGGAGCGAAGGCCACTCTAGCAGGGACGAAAGTAACGGATAAAGGGAAGGTGCCCCGACAATACGCCGACCTGGGTAACGTCTTCAGCGAAAGAGAAGCAGATAAACTGCCCCCGCATAGACCCTTTGACTGTCAAATCAACCTACTCCCTGGGGCCCAGCTGCCAGTGGGCAAGCTGTACGCAATGACCGTAGGGAAATGCAGGAGTTAAGGGAGTTCATTGACAAAAACCTGAAACGGGGTTTCATCAGAGAGTCAAGAGCGGTGGGGGGCAGCCCAGTGTTTTTTGTGGACAAAAAACACACGGATAAACCCAGGCTTGTAGTGGATTACAGGGCCCTGAATGCCGTGTCGGAACCAGTGGCTTTCCCCATGCCCAGAATTGATGACATTTTGACCCGAGTGAGGAAGGGAAAGATTTTTACCAAACTGGACCTGAGGGGGGCGTATAACCTGATACGGATGAGGAAGGGGGATGAATGGAAAACCACCATGTTCACCCCTTTAGGGGCTTTTGAGTATCTCGTTATGCCCTTCGGTCTACAAGCAGGCTCAGCCTGTTTTCAATCATTCATGAACCACGTCCTGGGACCTTTGCTTTACAAGAATTGTGTGGCCTTCTTAAATGACGTGTTGGTATACTCAGAGAACGAGGAGCAGCATGTAAGGGACGTCCGGGAAGTACTGGGCAAGCTGCAAGCAAACCAGCTGTGGGTGAAACTGGAGAAGTGTCAGTTTCATACCAAGGAGGTGGAATTCCTGGGGTACCGCTTGTCAGACAAGGGATTGGCCATGGATCCCGGCAAGGTTCAGGCGGTACTGGAATGGAAGACCCCGAAAACGAAGAAGGACGTGCAAAGGTTCCTAGGGTTTGGAAACTTCTATCGGAAGTTCATCAAGAACTTTGCCCACTTGACGGCTCCCATCACTGATTGTCTCAGCAGCAAGAAGAAATTTGTTTGGACGGCAGAGGCGCAGCGAGCGTTCGAAGAGCTAAAGAAAGCGTTCGCGTCTGAAGAACAGCTCCTGCATGTGGATCTACAAAAACCGATGAGAGTAGAAACTGATGCATCAGACTGGGCGGTAGGGGCGGTGCTTCTGCAGCCGGGGAAGAGTGAGTCGGAGTGGAGACCGTGTGCCTTCTTCTTGGGAAAGCTGAATAAATCCGAGAGGAACTACACCGTGTATGACCGAGAACTACTCGCCATTCATGAAGCGTTCCGGAGATGGCGGCACTTACTAATTGGTGCACAACACAAAGTCCAAGTGTGCACTGACCACAAGAATCTAGAGTATTGGAGAACGGCACGAGTACTCAACCAACGACAAGTGAGATGGGCCCAGGAGTTCTCCAAATTCCACTTTGAAATTTGTTACGTGCCAGGCCCGGAAAACGTCAGGGCAGACGCTCTCTCCCGTAAACCAGAATATTTGGAGGGGGAGGGAGCGCCAGAAGAGAGACACATCATCCCAGAGGACTACTGGGTGTGTGGGGCGGCATTGGTGGGGCAAAGAGAACTGGTAGAGGGGACTGAGAATGATGAATACGCCCAGGATAAGCTCAGAGGACTCCGGAGGGAGGGAAAGAACCCAGGAGGTTTTGAGGAAAGGAACGGGGCATTGTATTACAAAGGGGCACTGTATATACCCGAAGGAGAATTGAGGGGGAGGGTACTCAAACAGTTGCACGACAGCCCCACAGCGGGGCACTTCGGGCAACACAAAACCATGTGGTTGGTGACCAGGGAGTTTTGGTGGCCCAAGGTGCGGGAAGATGTACGGGAGTATGTAAGAGGGTGTGACCGATGCCAGCGAGCAAAAGGGGAGAGCCGGGCACCGGCGGGGTTATTAGAACCACTACCCATACCAGAACGACCATGGGAGGCAGTATCCATAGATTTTATGACGGACCTGCCGAAATCCAAGGGAAAAACAGCTATCATGGTTGTAGTGGACCTGTTAAGCAAGATGTGCCACTTTGTGGCATGCTCACATGCGGTCACAGCAGAAGAAACAGCCAAATTGTTTGTAGAACACATTTTTAGGTTGCATGGCGCCCCCTTGAGGGTGGTCTCAGACTGAGGGAAACAATTTACTTCCAGGTTCTGGAGGAAGCTCATGAGCTTACTGCACGTAGAGGTTAATTTTTCGACTGCCCGACACCCTGAAACCAACGGGCAGGCGGAAAGAGCAAACGGTATCCTCCAACAATACTTGAGGTGTTATGTCAATGACAGAGAAAATGATTGGGTAGAAAAGTTGGCTCTGGCAGAATTTGCCTACAATAATGTGGAGAATGTGTCCACAGGGATGAGTCCCTTTTTGGCCAACTATGGGTGTCATCCCAGGGCATTTCCAGGGGAAGGAGGGGAAAGATGGAGCGTCCCGGCAGCAGAACATTTTGTAGAAGAGATGGAAGCGATCCATCGTCAGCTCCAACTCAACCTAGAAAGGGCCAAAGAAGAATACAAGAAGCAGGCAGACAGGAACAGAAGGGAAGGTGAAACCATAAGGGTGGGGGACCAGGTGTGGCTGTCGACCCAAGGGTTGCCGTTCAAAGGGGGTTGTAAGAAATTGAGACCCAAAAGATTGGGACCATTTGAGGTCATACAACAGGTCAATCCAGTGGCGTTCAAACTCAGGTTACCGAACCACATGCAACTACACCCAGTATTCCACAGGTCATTGCTGTCACCGTACAGGGGGGGACGTGAAGGGGTGTTCACACAGGGACCAGTCATAGAAGAAAGGGAACGCAACAGCCATGTGGCGGAAATCATTGACTCCAGGTGGAAGGGTAATCAGGTGGAGTATTTGGTAGCTTGGGAAGGGGAACCAGAGTCAGAAAACACCTGGGTAACTGCAGAGGAAGTCAACGACGAGGTTTTAATAGAAACGTTTCATCAACGGTTCCCAAGGAAACCTCAGTCTGTAACGAGGTTCTGGAGGGAACATTTTGGCACCACCGACAAGGAAGAGGAGTTCGAAGGGTTCCCAGAATCGGAGCTGGAAGAAGGAGTAGACTCCGATGAGGAGGAGTACTCGGGGACAAGGGACAGCAACCGGTGGAGGGAAGTGTTCGAGACTTCGGAAGATGAGGGAGGTTCTTTCAGGGGTTTTGCATCCTCACCGCCCATGGAGGAAGGGACGGGAGGGGGTGAAGGGGGCCCTGGAGGGGAGGTGGATGTCAGGGAACTGCCATTGGAAGGGCAGGTGGTGGAAGGGCTCACGGAGGCTAGGACAGACTCAGCAGCACAGGAGGGAACCAGCAGGGGGAGAGAAGTGTTATTCTAAAGCAGCAATGCAGCAGCAAGCAAAGGCTCTAGCAGCTCAGTCAGCTGCTTGTGGCTGGAAAGCCAAACAGGAAGCATGGGACTGTTGCCATGGGAACGAAGGGGCAGTCCATTCTCCTTATTGAGCACAGGATGTGAGCTCAGTGTGTGTCATATGACCTGTACAGGATGTACATGGGTGGAGTTGGAGTTTCTCTCTGTTTGTTGAAGAGAGCAGACATCTTTTACTGTATGACTGCTAAAGACAGGAATAAAAGCATGTAGTTACATTTCTGTCTGTGTCTGATTCCCCTCCCTGGGGATATGCAGGGAGGAGGAGAAGGAGGAGAAGCAGTTGGTGTGTTTTTCTCACAGCCTGAGGAAAATCGCCGGAACGGACCTCGTGTGTTTTTTCCTGCCGGGAGTCGCCGGAGGGAGGTCAAAGGAATTCAGCCGGTGCCTGTATAGATAGGCACATACCTCTGACCGGGCCAGAATTCCAACAGAGCTCCGAGGGAAAGTGAGTCGGAGGGATGGCTCAGGGACACTTCCAGCGAAAACAGTGGGGAAGTTTCAGGACCTCCTATAGGGACACCCACCCCTCGCCGGAAACTGTCGCACCGAGAATCCAGAAGACGCGTTTCCGTTAAGGAGCTTTTATGTTGGAAGAGATTCCGCAAACGCCCACTGTCGGATTCTGCCAGCGATTGAGGGAGTCATGCTTAAGGGGCTCCGCTATAGACAGAGCTTTGATAATCAGGCCAAACTCTGAGGGACTAAGCTTTTACGCACAAGCAGCTCATCATCCCATCACAGTTATGGACCACCGGTATAAAATTCACGGCATGTAATGCCCTAAGAGAGAATATTATGAAAATGATTTATAGGTGGTACATGACCCCAGTCAAGCTTGCTAAAATTTATCACCTGCCTGATAATAAATGTTGGAAATGCAAAGAGTCTGAGGGTACATTCTTTCACCTATGGTGGACGTGCCCAAAGATTAAGGCTTTCTGGGAAATGATATATAAGGAACGGAAAAAGGTATTTAAATATACCTTCCTTAAGAAACCAGAGGCCTTTCTCTTGGGCATAGTCGGACAATTGGTGTTAAAGAAAGATAGAACGTTTTTTATGTACGTGACAACAGCAGCAAGAATACTCATCGCAAAGTATTGGAAGACACAAGATTTGCCCACCTTGGAAGAATGGCAGATGCAAGTGATGGACTATATGGAGTTGGCAGAAATGACTGGCAGAATCTGAGACCTGGGAGAAGAATCAGTGGAAGAGGACTGGAAGAAGTTTAAAGACTATCTGCAGAAACACTGCAAAGTTTATGAATGTTAAAATAATGTTGGATTTGGAAATAATAAGGCATTAGTGACATAGCTTAAAAAGTATGCAAAATGTAATAGAAAAGGAGGAAAGATTAAAGTGATATTATGTCGAAAGTAAATAATATTATAAAGGTGATTAAGTACGAGGAGAAAAGATTGGTGACATAATAGAATGAACTTAATAATTAGAAATGAGATCTGAAAGAGGGTACGGATTTGCTGTATCTGATTGGGTAAAGAGGAACACAAAAAAGGGAGGCGTGAGGAAGTCAAGAAAGGAAGTTAATTAAGTATGATCGAAAAAGTTGGAGGGTTTATGATTTTGTACTTGGTTGGGTGGAATTTTTCTTTACTGTATTTTATATTTTTGTGTTTTGATCTGTTCTATGTGTTACTTTTGATTATGCTTTATTTCTTTTTACATTTTCTTTATTTCTGTGGTGGTTATGTACTTTTATTTTTTGTAAAAACCTAATAAATATATATTTTTTTTAAAAAAAGAAAATTCCTGTCAAATGTCCAATCCAGGTTTACCAGGACAACAAAGCATGTTTGGCTTTGCTGAATTCTGAAGGTTGTAAGCAAAGCACGAAGCATTTGCAATTGAAACTGCAACATGCTAAGGAATGTGTTCAGAAGGGACTCGTAACGGTGTCCTATATGCCAGGTAATGAAATTCCTGCTGATGTATTATCCAAGATTGTATCAAGGGATCAACACTGTACCTATGTGCAGAAGTTGGGTTTGTACTGATATTGTACGAACACGCTGCCCAGTGATGTTCACAGAAAGGGGGAGGATGTTGGTTTCTATTTCTCTCACTGAGCAGCAACTGCAGTCACAAGACATTGTTTTGCATTCCACAGTCAGAGTTACTGTTGGATTCCCACGGGAATGGGAGACTGGATGTGACGTACACTGGTTTCCTGTTTTTCACTGTTCTCTCAGTGTTCTTTGTTTCCGAGAGGAGTTGCTTCTCTGCTCTCGCAGAGACAAGATGCACGTTTGTATTCTCTCAGCATAGAAGTGTAAATAAAGTTAAGAATGTGGCACATACTGCTTATCCTTCTGCTGTGTATGATGACGCTCTGCTTGGGCTCAAGATAAGACGAGCCTGTATCAGCTTCAGCTTCAGATGGGCCGAAGCTGGTCAAAATCTCACACTTTCCCTCTACCTTTTATTCCTATGAAAGTTTCACAGTGTCGCTGCTTGGGATTCTGGATAATCTATGGTGTTTTTCTTTTCAGTTTTTTTAATTAATTTTCCAAAAAATATTTAAGACAAACAAACAAACAAACATACATACATACATACATCCTAATTGTAATTAAACCAATCTTGATAACATTGTTAAGTGACTTCCTCAAATCCCCCTGGTTGAATTTCCTTGTATTTCATTTTAACAGTTTTCCAAAATCAATCTTCTCAAAAAAAAATTAAAAAAATTAACTTGATCACTTCACATCTTTCATTCTTTCTAATCTAGCTTGAAACATCTTAATTCCTATCCTTACATATTTAAATCCTAAGCCTATCTCATATTTGCAAGCTTTTCCAATTAGGTTAATCTTTGAATTTTGTCCATTCTTCCTGGTACTCCTCCTCCTTCTGGTCGCGGACTCTTCCCGTCAGGTGGGCTAGCCCCGGGACTCTGGAGAATCTATGTGACTAGATGCTTGTAATGTATGCCAGGCAATCTGGCACAAGTGGGTTGGGTTGCCATCCGCCGGGATTTGGCCATTGGAAACAAGTGTCCATGCGGGAAACGCTTGAATGTCCAGGAAAATCCAAAGGTATAGCAATTCTACACATGGGGAGTAGGGACGCAAGCGCAAATCAGAATAAAGCAAAGGCTGGGAAAGTTCAAACAGAAACACACACACACTATTCCTCAAGATTTGTGTTTAAGACACAGGATCATAGAATTGTGGAGTTGGAAGGGACACCGAGGACCATCTAGTTCCCTTATTCCCAATCAGGGGTCCGTGGCCCCATCCCTTGCCTCCCTCCAACTAATTTTCTCTCATTTTGGCATGGCAATAGCATACATTTTATGGGCGGTCTTGTTGTTTTTAGTATACCTAAAATCCTTTGCTTATTACCCCACATTTTGAACCCGCAGCCCTGAGATTAAGAGTGTCACGCTCTACCAACTGAGCCACCCCACTGTAATTATCCCACACCTCCCCTCTTGACGAAGCTGCCTGCAAAGCTGATCTGCGGAGGAAATGTCCTTCTGCAGGCATGGTTTCAATCCAAACAGCAAATACTAGTGGTCAACTCCAAAAGTGCGGTCAACAAACCCTGCTTGCCAAAGAACAATTGAACGCACCCTTGAAGCTCCTTTGCAGCCATGTCTTTACCTTGACACCACATATGATGCTACATGTGGGGCCTGCGGGCCTGTCAAGATTCCCCACCTCTGCTCTATCTAGCCAGGCTGATGTTTTCAAATGGGGGTTAAAGCTGTGAAGCTGTTTGGATGCATGACTGGAATTGACTGTGGGCATTTCATTGTGCTGTGTCCCAGAGCCTTAAGGATGGGGTGGCCTAGGAACCTAAGCCACCAGGTATATAAAAGTGAGGTTCACTCCAGCCAAGAGCGAAAGAAAACCACCAAGCAGCCCTGCTCCCCAACAATGTCCCCCAAAGAGGATACAGATTGTCTTGGGAATGCTGGTGTCCAGGCACTCAATTCTCTCCTGCAGCTCGTCCTGCGTGCCCAGGGTCTGGAAGAGGTCCTCCTGAAGCAGAGTATCACCCATGCATTCGGAAGGGATGAGGTACATCCTGGATAGCATGAAGAACAATCCAGCCCTGGGGTACATAATGTGAGGTCGAGGAATGCCACAATGGAGAGAAGCCCATCACCAAGAGAGCTGGCACAAGGGCTGAGAATTGTATCCTGCCTGCTTTCCACAGTAGCATTCCTACTACCCTTCTCATGATTTGGGGCAATGGGAGAGTGAAATCATTCCCCGCTTCTTCCAGTGGCGAGTCTCAGAGAGCCGCTTTCCTAGGGATAGACAGACAATGGTTGTGAACACTTGGGTTCTTCTGAGCCGCTCTAAGGAAGACCGCATGCTGGATGTCCCACCCGCTGCGCTCCACCAAGGTGCCACTATACTCACAGCAGGAGTTTGTAAGAGCGAGTCGGTAGCTAAGATATAAATCAATTGGGACGTTTGGAACCTGCACACCCCCAAACTGGTACTGGATTCCAGCCCACACCCATCCTTTCAATGGTACCGTCCCCCTCAGCTCACCTGGTGGCAGGCATTCTTGAAGAGGTGGTCCACCAAAAGCCAGATCTCCTTGGCCGCTCAGTGGAGTCATCACTATCCTGGGGTACGATATCCAGAAACTGCTTCTCCTGGAGGTCCAATGACAAGGGGGACTAGCATGAGAGCCTGACAGAATGTGTGCCTGTATGCATTCTTTCCTTGCTCGAGCTGGGTGGACAGCTAGGGCTGGGCAATAGCTGGCTTTCAACACGGTGATATATCACTAGCTAAACATTGCAATACACCAATATATCACGATGTCTGAAATAAGATGGAGCTATGTAGAGGCATTGGCTGGCTTCACGGTTTCCCCCCACATGGTGTTTTTTGCATAGTACACACACACACACATCATGATTCGCAATATATTGCCAGGTCAGAAATTATGAAACCAGTCTCACTATCTAGACTTCAAGCTGATTTGAAAATATATCTATATTGACATATCGCCCGGCCCTAGCCACAGCAAGCATCTCAAGTTAGAAAACAAAAAACAAATTGCACGCACCCCAAATCCAAGCTCCCCCTCCCCCTATTAATATGCAGCTTGTAATCCTCCCACTCTGGATGTGCAGTTCACCCAAAAGCTTACTGAATATGCAGCTGTGGACATGAGGGTTGGCTAACATTTTATTTAAATTGCTGGAACCTGCCCTGGGACCTTAGGGTGAAGGGCAGGAAATAAGTAAGAAAAACAGCAACAGAACATGGATGGGTCTTCATAGGTTGATGGGCTGCAGCCCCAGCCAGCATGATGAGATGATGGGGTCACATGTTCACCACCCCTTGTCTAGAGCATGTTGCAGAGGCAGTGGTAGAAACTGAGCAACAGCTGGAGCCCCAGCCCACGACTTTGTCTGGGCAATGCAGCACACAGCAGCTGGTGAACCATGCCTCCTACCTCCTTCCCATCTTCCTCTTGTGATAGGAATTTTATGGTCTTAGATATATGGCAACGTTCATAACCACACGTACATAGATCAGCACAGGAAAGCCAACTTGGAACCATTTTGATTCCTAAACTGAGCAAATGTTTCTCTGCATGGTCAAAATGGAAAAGTCTCCCCATTGTCTCTTTCCTCACAAATCCTGTCTTAAGGACACATTTAAGATACAAGGTGTGAGCCTGTAACCTGGCTCAGGAAATAAGTATTTTACCACTACAAAAGAATGGCCAGGCTCCCCAGGAAATCCAATCAAGTAACCTGCCAGACAGGAGATAAACAAGGACAAGAGAAAAACAACATTTAAATTTCTGTGATGTAGGTGGGATGTATCTGAGGGGTGGTCTTAGGTTACACCCCTTCTGTGATGTATGCATAATGTTTCTGGGGTTGGTCTTGATCTACATGGTGGCAATTTCAATAGTCTTTATAAGGCCTTGCAGGCCATTGTTCTGGGTCCTCTTCCTCTCCTGCGTGTGAGGGGAGCACCCTGTTGCAACAGATCAATAAAGATCAAGCTTACTAGCTGCTTTGCTTCTCAATATTCTCTGGTTGGCCTCTGTTATTTTCTCCTACCAATAGGGAACCTATGTAAGGACTCTATATGGGCTCTTGGATACCCCATAAGGGAAAAGGGCATATTTTTATTTACAACAGATGGCGACCACGCACGAAGGGACTTTTGGTTACCTGGATTCTGGAAGCGAGGAAGGACTGGTTATCCAGCGCGCACCAGGCAGTTTGCCAGGAGGAATAGCCAGTCTTCCATCGATCCCAGGGTCTGGAAATAACTGGAGGTTCAGCGGGGCTAACCAGAGGAAGCAACGCTTGATCAGGCCGGCCTTAAACAACCAGTCAAGAGATTGTGGGATCACCAGGAACAGCGCATGCGGAAGTGAGTATTAAGTAGGAAACACGGGTAGTGGGTTGGGTTCTCTAAACCACAGCAACCAAAATTCTTTAACTCTTCCTTTTCCCTTCAAATCTAAACTTTCTATTTTTTTCCTCATCTAAAAATTGTCTTCTCCTCCTTTCTGTCCCCTTGATTTCAACACCAGCCCTAGCCCTTCGGAGTATGCCCAGGCAAAAGTTGTGTGTGACTTCTTTCATTTCCCTTCTACAGTCTATATGCTGACCTATTCCTTCGGAGTTTTGCCCAGAAAAAAGGTCGTGCTTTTTCTTCTGTACTGAAAACTATAACTCCCAGGTGCAGCCGCACCTCTGCCATGGTGATCTTTGTTAGGGATGACCTGTGAGCAGAGAAAGCAAGGGCACCTGATTCCTTTCCTTCTTTGTCATTTCTGAGTCCCAATCTGGCAGTGCGCTACGCAAGCGTCCAGCAGGGAACTCTCAGGTTAGATTGTAAGAGGCAGGAGGTTGCTGTGGGCTCCCTGGCTGAGAAATGACCAAAGGGGGGGGGGGGTTGAGATCGCTGACCGCACTGTTAGCTTAGTAGCCAGGAAAGGCCAACAGCTGTACCAGCCTAGTAAGTCAGGCCAGACGAACGGCGGTGTGTCACAGTACTAATTCTCGGAGTTGTCCAAATTGAGTCTACTGTGGGTTATTTATTGTGTTTCCTGAAAAGTGGGGATAAAACCCCGGCTGCAGTATAAAAGTAAAAGCTAGCGCTATTAAAATTCTTAAAATGGGTGCACCTCAATCAAAAGAAATGAACCTGCAGACTCCTGATGGGAAAGAAGCCTAGTTGGTGCTTATTTCTGGCCTGGACTCTGACAGTCCCCTTCAATTTGTGTTTAAGAAACATTTTTCCTGTGTTTAAATTGTACTTAGGTAACATCCAGCAGCTGCTTATCTTAAATGTGCCATCTAAAACAAAAATGCAAGCTTGCTCCAAAATTTTAAATCGTAAGAAAGCCATGTTGGGCCTTATCAATCTTAAACAAGACAAAAATGAGAATGAAGTGTTTGTTATTTGTTATGTTTTATATATATATATATAAAAATACCGTAAATGTTTGTTATTTGAGAGAGGCTCAAAAGAGTCTTCCTCCTTGTATGTACTTCATTAAGCATATGCCTATGAAAGTATGGTCTTCCTTCTAAGAAAAATATCTGAGTCCAGTTTTAACTTTGATTTGGTTGGACAGAAGAGTTATTATAAGGCTCCTGATATCAGTGTCTATAAGACTTCCTGGTCTCTTTTCTTAGAAAATGCCCCCCCCCCCCGTTCCATTCTGTCTCTTTTATGTTTTTTTTTTCTTTCCTTCTCCTTCTTACTTCTGTGCCAAGTAAATTTACTCCCGAGTAAGCTTCCTTTAAACTGCAAGGGGGGGGGCATAGATTAGGCTTACTATTCCTCTGCAAGTTCAGTTAAAATTGTTACTTTTGTATTCCTTTTAAATCAAATCTATGGCTGTTTTAACTATGCTTTATAAGAAATCCTCTCCGTATCTTAGGAAAAAATGTTCACTTCAATCTTCCTTTAAAGATCATTTCTCTCACTCAAAGTATCTCAAGATCTACTAAAAGGGTTCTGTATAAAGTTGATAGGCGCATGGCTTGTGGTCTCTTCCCCAATTGTGTCTGTGTACATAAGTATGTGCGTGTTTCTGGCAGTACAAATCTTGCTATGAACCCTGTATTTTAGGGTTGGACTAGATGACCCCAGGTCCCTTTCAACTTTCCCAATTTTTGGCTGATGAGTTGAAATTTAGCCCAGATTTGCTCTTTGTTTTTTAAAGGTGAGAGGTGAAAGCCGTGATGTTTTGAAGCAGAACTGGTGATATCAGGCATTTAAGTGATTACAGTGTTTATCATTTTGTCTATTATTTACAAAAATCAGACTTAAAAGTCTACTCAAAGTTTAAGCACATACAAATTCATATAATCAAGTAGAGTAGCCTTGACCAATCCTGTAAATAAAGGGCAGGAAAATTTTGTCTGCATATGGTAAGGCTGAAATGACAGAATGTTAAAAATCTTATGAAGTCTGACTCTCTGGCCATTTTTTCCCCATATATAAGGGCATGGCAGATTGTTCCGCGAATGGCCAGAGGGATATTAGCCCTTTCCTGTACACAAAGGAAGCAGTCCCTTTTGCTTCGGCTACAATTGCTAACTTTATTGAATACTTTAATTGCTCAGTTTCTCTTTTTTGTTTAAAAATCTAACCCTATTTTTAAAATCTACTCCATACCCTTCCCTTCCCTTATTCAAATGGTAATTTAGCCAAAGGATTCAACATTTTCAATAGTATATAAGGTTTGCTGAGACATGAACTCTGCACATGCACAGAGGCTAAAAAAGAGAGAGAGAGAGAGAGAGAGAGGAAGGAAGGAGGGGGGGAAAGGGGGGGAGAGGAGGTTTGCAGAGCGTGTGCTTGCAGGGAGAAACCTATCCAAATTTCCTTATGTAAAACTTGGAACCATTGAGGGAAATCACCCTTAATGTCTTTTGCTCCAAGGGCTACTTAATCAAGAGGTTGCCAAGTTTCAAATCTAACATGCCAAATTCTTTTCACAGGTAAATATCAAAGCACTCCCACTGTGAGTTCCTCTCTTGAGTAGTTTGCCTCCCCAATGGGATTTAAATTTTATAACAGGTTTTTTTTTTGTGTGTGTGTGTATGCCTATGCATTTTAGGAACAGCATTTCCTGACTGACTTCTCACATGAAATAATTTTCCCTTTTAACAGGATATGTGAACCCCATTAACAAAGTGTTTGTCCCTTCTTTTCTCCCACAGCACGAATGATAATGAGGGGATGCAAACAGTGATTTAAATACTCTATAAAAAGTAATTGCATTTGTATTTCTTTTCGTCTTTCTTCCCTTAAAGCCAAACAGTCACTTTCTTTCTGTTCAGCAAAACAAGTCTGAATCCCTGCTATATTGGTTTATTTCCCTCTATCTCTTTGTGGCTTTGACACTTTTTTCGGTTACAAATAATCTGTTCATTTATTAATCAGTTTTTCATTGGGTTGTTAGAATGCCAAAAACAGATTACTTCAGGTTACTTCAGGTTTCTTTAAAAATTGTGTGTCTTAGCATTTATTTATTTTTGGTTCCTCATAGGTCATTTTGTGTGTGTGTGTGTGTGTGTGTGTGTGTGTGTGTGTGTGTGTTTTACTTTGGGGACATGTTCATCACATGTTGAAAGTCAGATTCATGAAGTTCTTTTATCAGATAGCACATGGTGAATTTTAAGTTATTTTCCCCATTGTTTTCCCATTTTTTCAGTCCAGTAGTAATCTGTGGTTTTGATAATATCTTTGTATTATTCTTTTCTAAATCTGATGTCTTTGGGTCAAAATCTGTTTTCATCTGACTGGTAATCTAATTTTTTTGCTTTCTTTTTTATTTTTTAACCTTTGTTGTATTTTTTACAGTTCTCTTTCTATACATGTGGAGTAATTTTTATTTAATAACATGAAAAAAAACAACAACAAAAACTAAGTGAAGGAAAACAAACAAACTTAGCAGATAATAACAGTAATTATGTGAAAATGTGATAATAATATTAAATTGAGTAAAATGCTTAACATGCTAAGATTTTATTATTTGCAGCTAATAACTCAAGGAGATTTACTTGGGGAGGGGGCTTTTGATCCTTCCTTTTGTCTTTTAAGTCCCCCCAAAACCCTGCCCCCTTACAGGATATCACTTCTACAGATGTGCAATGATGAAAAAGCAGCAACAACCCCTCAACTCAGTTCTTCGCCATCACAAGACCTGCAACAACAGTTTTCAAAATGCCCACAGCTATCTCTTTCAAAGTATATAGACTGACGGAGGAGTGGGGCTGACAAAGGGGGGAGGAGTTGAATTGCAAGGACATTTTCTGACTTTTGAACCTCAAGATACATACATAAAATATCCCAATTGTCTCAAGATATGCAACTGATACTTAATTAGTTTGTTTTGTATTATGTGTTGTTATGTAGGAATGTTGAAATGTGTCTGACAGTGTGTTATTTCCACAAAGGGGGGGGGGGCTATTTTTGTGTGTAATTGTTTTTATGTTTAATGTCTTATTCCTTACACCCCAGTGGAGGATTCTCATACATTTTATGCGTTCTAATAGACCAGGCTATTGTATAGTCCAAGGTTTAGATTGTCCCACCTGGCACTATGCCAACCTTCCCTACCCATTTTAAAATGTGCTAAAACTCGCTTTACCAAGGAGAAGCTTCTAAGATACATGAAGGTGTATATTCTTTGGTTTAGCAGGAATGATCCCTTATAGAGTTAAATTGACTTATTTGGACAAGTGCCCTTTTTAAGAATGGTTTTCTTTTAACAGTTTGTTTTGATAAGTTGAGAACCATGGGCATATATAAATTCAAATTGGACTCAGTTTGAATTGGGCAAGTGTATCCAGGCTGCAGTTAGCTTTTTGGTCCTTTAAGTGCAAGTGAGCAACTTCCCATGAGTGCAAGACCACAGCCTAAAATAAAATCCCATAGAAAGGCCAAGGCAAAGACATCTCTCTCATGATATGTCCAAACCTGTGGCAGCTATGGTGAGTGCCAGGCGACATGGTTAAATGAAAGCCCCGAGGGGATTCAACAGACAGGATGTGTTGCTGTAGCACTATGCCGGTGTGAGACCACAGAAGAGCTAGCTTGACACCTGAGAAACACACAAAAATGGTGAAGGACAAAACACAAACTGCATTTTTCAGTCATTAGTGGACCTTCCTGCTAAATGTAAAGCATAGCCACTATTGAGAAAATGTTTCTCCCAAGAGCTAGAATGCCACAAGTAATTTAGTAACAAAATGCAACATATGTTATTTTTATATGATATATTTATACAAAGGCATCCATTTACAACATACGATGTTATTATTTGTGGGGCAAAATTTTTTAAGAAAAATTCTAGCCCCAAAGGGGGGATAATGTGATAGGAATTTTATGGTCTTAGATATATGGCAACGTTCATAACCACACGTACATAGATCAGCACAGGAAAGCCAACCTGGAACCATTTTGATTCCTAAACTGAGCAAATGTTTCTCTGCATGGTCAAAATGGAAAAGTCTCCCCATTGTCTCTTTCCTCACAAATCCTGTCTTAAGGACACATTTAAGATACAAGGTGTGAGCCTGTAACCTGGCTCAGGAAATAAGTATTTTACCACTACAAAAGAATGGCCAGGCTCCCCAGGAAATCCAATCAAGTAACCTGCCAGACAGGAGATAAACAAGGACAAGAGAAAAACAACATTTAAATTTCTGTGATGTAGGTGGGATGTATCTGAGGGGTGGTCTTAGGTTACACCCCTTCTGTGATGTATGCATAATGTTTCTGGGGTTGGTCTTGATCTACATGGTGGCAATTTCAATAGTCTTTATAAGGCCTTGCAGGCCATTGTTCTGGGTCCTCTTCCTCTCCTGCGTGTGAGGGGAGCACCCTGTTGCAACAGATCAATAAAGATCAAGCTTACTAGCTGCTTTGCTTCTCAATATTCTCTGGTTGGCCTCTGTTATTTTCTCCTACCAATAGGGAACCTATGTAAGGACTCTATATGGGCTCTTGGATATCCCATAAGGGAAAAGGGCATATTTTTATTTACAACACTCTCCAGAAATGTTCAGGGTGGTTAGTTCTATCTCAAGCTACCACATTCAAGAGAAAGAGAAAGAGAGGAGGGGGGAGCAAGAGAGCTTTAGGAGCACAGCAGTGGCAAGCAGCCCATCACTAAAAGGAGTTGGCAAGGATGGAGAATTTGATCCCCTCATCCCCAGACCAGCTGTTGATTAGGACCCAGTTCATCCCCCCTCCCCACCCCCGCCTCCAATACTCCCCGTCCCTGGAGAGAGAGAGAGAGAGAGAGAGAGAGAGAGAGAGAGAGAGAGAGAGAATTTGATCCCCTCATCCCCAGGGCAGCTGTTGATTAGGACCCAGTTCATCCCCCCTCCCCTCCCCCCCCCACCGCCAATACTCCCCGCCCCTGGAGAGAGAGAGAGAGAGAGAGAGAGAGAGAGAGAGAGAGAGAGAGAGAATTTGATCCCCTCATCCCCAGGGCAGCTGTTGATTAGGACCCAGTTCATCCCCCCCCCCCCGTCGCCAAACCAACTGTTACCTTTTCTAGGAAGCTGTCTTCTCCCTGAGATCAGAGGAGGAAGGCAAGAGCAAAAGACAACCAAGGGTGTTAATGGCACAGGCCCTGAGAAGAGAAAGAAACAGCCCGTTGGCTGAACAGTATCTGGGCAGATGGCAGGGAAATGCACACGGTTCAGTGGCCCTGCGAAAGGGCAGGTGGGAGGACCAGAACCTGGGATGACTCAGTCAAGGCAAACAAAGGGCATGAACAGCACACAGGAAGCGGATGCACAGCTACAGAAGCTGAATGCAGCGGAGGACCCCCAGCCCCCACATTGCTGAGTGGAAGAGCAGCTGTTTTTCAAGCAGGCAAGCAGAGTGGGAAGGGTAGACACCCAGCACATGAACCTGCCAGGTAAATCAACCCCTTTCCCTACCAGGTCAATAAGTCTGGTGACGGGAACTTCGCCAAGCGGCTGCCTCATCCAGCACAAGGCTTCCAAGGAGGTCCCGAAGCAGCTTGGTAGGTAGCTCCCACTGATGGTGAGGAAATAGTCCTTGCCAGGGTCAAGGTGAAGGACAAAGATAGCCTCAATCTTCTCTTCCTTGCTGACGTACACATCCAGGGAAATGTCCACCGTCTCACCTAAAACGGGAGGAGGTCAGGTAGATACACTCTTTGGCACAGCCAAGTTGGCTTATCTGTAAATTAAAAGTGAAGACGGTGAAGAATTGAACAGAAGGACACAATGCAAGCCTGCTGGATCAGGCCAATGGCCCATCTAGTACAGCATCCTGTTCTCACAGGTGTATGGGGGAAACCTTAACTTCAAGAATTAGGAGAAGAAGCGACTCAGTTCCCACCCCACTTTCCTCTCTAGTCCTCCAAAGCAGCAGCTGCACAGAAGATGGTGACAGGATACTGGGGGGTGAGAGAAAGTGATCCTAACAAAAGAATATAAAAAGGGAAAGGATTTTTGCGCCCCCAATGTAACTTTCTTTTTTAGTTTACATTTCATTGAGTTTTTAAAAGTTTGGCTAGTTCTATATGATCCCCAAGATATTTTTGTGCCTCCACAACATAAAAATACGCATTTTTTTAAAAAAGTAATTTTTGGATGGACTGCTCTCACTGGTTCCCTGCGATGCCAAAAGGTGTTTGGGGACCCTCCAGCATTGCTTGGCTTCAATTCATTTGTGTGTGTGTCTTTGTTTAAAGCTGGTCACACACACTTTTACACTTTGGGCTCAGCTGCTTTGACGTGTGGCCCTTGGAGGCTTGAGCATGGGGCAATGCAGCCCACAAATGTTAAGCCTCCCCTGCTCTACCAAACTCCCAAGATTTGAGGGAGGAGGGTTGGGAAGAGGAGGAGAAAAGGAAGGCCTTCCCTAGATGAGCCTTGGGGTCCCTTTCCAACTCTACAGTTCTCTGATTCCAGAGAGAGACGCGCTGGGCTCCAAGTATCCCTCGCAGGGCTCAGCGCGAAGCCATGGCTTCCAATACTGGCTGTCACTGAGCTTGGGGATAAAGGAGAAGTGGAGGGTGACCTGCCCGTTGTTTGTGATCTGGAACTTCTCCTTCTGCAGCTGCCGGAACTTCACATTCTCAAATGGAAACTGCAGAGCAAAAAGGGGGGGGGGGGAGGAAAGAGAGTGCTTGCCTTCACCAGAGGCAAGGAAACGTGCTCCAGGGGGAAGTTTGTCCTTGGCCCCGGCCACTCATTTAGGGGACTGCACATGCAACAGGTCCACGTGGGGCTCTCCAGATATTGCTGCACTTGCCACTGGCCATGTTGGCTGGGGATGATGGGAGTTGTAGTCCAGCATCTGGAGGGCACCACGCTGGCTACCCCTGGAGTCTTTGCCTGCGAGGAAGAGGCTGCCGCTCAGTGGAAGTCATTGGCCAAGGAGGAGCTCTGTGGAAAGGGGCCTGGTTGTTGGTCAGGGCCTGCCCAGATTCGAGGAGGTGCCACATAGCAGGCAACTAAAAACCCTGAATAGACGACAGCCCTGGCCAGGGCAGATGTTACCCCTGTGAGGAAGAGGGAGCTGACGGGCTTGTGGTCGCTCCTTTTCAATTCCATGTGGCTTCGGTAGCTGAGCTGATTCACGCTGCCTCCTCTCCAGAGGATTGGCTCACACCATGCTGGCACACGGCACTTCCCACTGCAAGGAGACAGTTGGACTGGCTGAGGCAACACACAAGGCTCACACAGTCAAACTTTGGCTCCACACACGGCCTGTGATCTTGACCACGGTCAAGAGCTGGAGATGATGGGGCTTGGGAGTCCAACTTCTGAAGGGGCGGACCTTGCAGGTGTGCAGGCATTTTGCCTCATGGAGAGAGTTGTCAGGAAATCAAAAGCTGCCTTCTTTCTGACCTCCCCCAGTTTGGATTCCTACATTGCAGGGGGTTGGACTAGATGACCCTCGTGATCCCTTCCAACCCCACAATTCATTAAGTCTCCTCTGGCTGGCAGCAGCTCTCTGTGGCCCAATCCTTTTTCAGGTGGAGGTGCCTTTCAACTTGAGACTCTGCATACAAAGCATATGGCACACCACCAAATGATGATCCTTCCCCAAAGCAAGGGGCCCCGTTATTCTTGTTCAGACACTATTTTTTCAGTGATCCAAAAGACCCTTTCTGGCACCTGAAATGCTGCCCAAAGGAGCCTGCCGTTTTCCGGCTTCGTCACTACCTGTTCCACCTGTCCTTTTGATTTCCCCATTACCACAGCAAGAGCAATGAAACTAGCAGGCCTAGGTGGCTTCTGACAGTTGTCAAGAACCACAAGAATATGCCAAATCATGGATGGTGAGGCTCAATGGCTACTAGCCATAATGGCCTCAGAACATACTCCACCAAGAGAAGCAGTATGGCTTGGAGGAGGGGAGCGTGCTGTTGCACCCAGGTCCTGTTTGTGGGCGCCCCGAGAGGCATCTCATTGGCCAATTGTGAGAACAGGATGCTGGGCCAGATGGACCAATGGCCTGATCCAGCGGGGCTGCTCTCATGCTCTTATGCCCTGGCAGACTCATCTTGAGAGAGCACCAAGTCTCATTCCCAGACTTCCTTGACACAAAGAGGATTCTCATTCAGCCTGCTGCACCTTTCAAGGAACTGCAACACCGCTTATACACACCATGAAACAGAGGATGCTGGTTATCAGGACAAATGTGGGGGAAAGGAGCCAAAACATTTCCAGAGCAGGGATGGCTTGAGGAAGGCAACATATCACAGCCTTGCATTTCACAACTCGCCTAGTAGCCTTTGGCAACCCGGAATTCCATGCAAGCAAAGTGAGCAGGTGAAGGAGAGCTGGATCTCTCTCTTCCTCCCTGGCTTGGTGTCCATTCTGGCTGCAGAGGAAAGGAAGTCCGTCCAGCCCTCAACTCTAGCCCTCCTCCACCAGCTTGCTTAGCAGAAAGCCATGTTTAAAATATATTTTTTACTAGCCTGCTCAGGAGGATGGAAAGGCAGGACACTACTAGCATCTCAGCAGACTAGGAAAAACAAACAAGCCTTGCAGAAGAATGTTTGAGAGGACTTACTTACAAAGGCTCAACTATCAAGCAGGCGCTTACCTGGAGTCCCAGCGATCTGTTTTAGAGTCAAATTTGTACGTCAGGATGAACTTGATCTCTCCCTCTGTGAAATCAGCAAAAGCTGTCTTTTGGGTACGCTGAATGTTTAGCTAAAGCCAAAAAGAAATCGCTTATCAGCAGAGAAGCAAAAGACCCCCTGTTGCCTGACAATGGAGTCTATTAACAGCCACTGTTGTGCTGGAAGACCAAGGTGAAGTACTAGTAGGGTAAAGGTAAAGGTAAAGGGACCCCTGGTTGGACAGTGTTCTCGAAGCTACAAACATGAGTCTGACCAAACTGCGGGAGGCACTGGAAGACAGGAGTGCCTGGCGTGCTCTGGTCCATGGGGTCACGAAGAGGCGGACACGACTAAACGACTAAACAACAACAACAACAAAGGGACCCCTGACCATTAGGTCCAGTTGTGACCGACTCTGGGGTTGCGGCGCTCATCTCGCTTTATTGGCCAAGGGAGCCGGCGTACAGCTTCCGGGTCATGTGACCAGCATGACTAAGCCGCTTCTGGTGAACCAGAGCAGCACACAGAAACGGCGTTTACCTTCCCGCCGGAAGGTACCTATTTATCTACTTGCACTTAGACGTGCTTTCGAACTGCTAGGTTGGCAGGAGCAGGGACCGAGCAAGGGAAGCTCACCCCGTCGCTTCTGAGTAGTGGCACCTGCCCTGTGGGACACCCTCCCGTCAGATGTCAAGGAGATAAGTAATTATACAGCCTTTAGGGAAGTTTTTAATGTTTTATGATGGTTTTGCATATGTTGGAAGTCTGAGGCTGCCCCCCCCCTTGCCTTCCTTGCAGCATCCTTCTCAAAGGGCTAAGGCATGACTACGCTCACAGAGTTTAAATCCACCGTAAGGTGGGGCAATCAGGCCTCTGTTTCAACACAAAATACCAATGATCCTTATGCCAAGTGGGAGAAAGGTCGTCAACATGATGAACACACAAACCTTGGAGAGAAAAATGTAAAACAAAAAGCATCAGCAATTTAATTGGACTTAATGGAAGTCTCTGCTGATAAGAACATGTGAGCAACACAGATTTTCCAGACAGATGCAAAACCTAGAGCAGGAAACCTTAGACCTTTAGATATTGCTGGACAGCAGCTATGCTGGGGCTGATGGGAGTCCAACAACATCTGGAGCGTGTGCTGAGCTAGGAAAGCCCTCTAACTGGGAAACTGCAGAGCACTCCTACTTATTCCAAGGCAACCCTCCAACTTAATTGGGACTTGCTTCTAATTCAGGTTGCACAAACCTGCAACCTTAAAAAGCATTTGTGGAAGTCGCAGTCATCCTATGTTATAGCTACACTTTGCTCCTAACTGCCTGAAAGTGGTTTCTCTAGCCTAGGCTGGGGTATCCCAGACAAAGGAAATAAACAGGGCAATATCCTAAACCACCACATATAACACAAAGATGTCTCTCACCTGGTCGTAGGTCAGAAGTCTCTGAAGCTCATTTTTAGTGATCAGATGACAATGCTGGAAAAAAGCAAAGCAACCACAGCTACAGGCTAGCTCACGGGGTCGGGGGGCGGGGGGCAGCCTGCTGCCACTTCCTGCAATATGTAGTAAGACTGATAACTAGGATTGGGCAGTATGATCATATTAGGCTAGTGCTCTGTGAACTAGACTGGCTCTTGAACTGCTTCCAGGCCCAATTCAGAGCATCCCATTTGGCCTTTCAAGTGTTTCAAGGTTTGGGGAAAGGGTACCAGAAGAAGGCCCACTCATGTTTGCACTGCCTCTCCACTGACTAGAATCCCTTTCCCAGGGAACTCCTGCTCTTTCAAGCATGGCAGGGCCTTTTCAGTCATGGCACCCGACCTTTCAGAATAATCTCCCAAAGAGGTTCACCTGGCCCCTGCTTTGATGTCCTTTCAGCAAAGACTTTTAGAATTTCCCCTGGTTCTTGAATTCATGGGCAGGGCGCTTGTGGCCCTCCAAACCCTGCTGTAGTACACAGGAACATAGGAAGCGACCTTATATTGAGGCAGACCATTGACCCATCAAGCTCAGGACGGACTACATGGACTGGCAGCAGCTTTCAGGCAGAGATCATGCCCAGCCTGATCTGCACACACTGATGACTGAGCCGGGAACCCTCTCCATGCAAAATGGCTGCTCTGCTTTCAACATTTGGAGAACACTATGCTGCCTGCCATAAAGAAGGCTGATCACTGAAGAATTGATGCTTTTGAATTCTGGTGCTGGAGGAGACTCTTGAGAATCCCAAGGACTGCAAGAAGATCAAACCTCTCCATTCTGAAGGAAATCAGCCCTGAGTGCTCACTGGAAGGACAGATCGTGAAGCTGAGGCTCCAATACTTTGGCCACCTCATGAGAAGAGAAGACTCCCTGGAAAAGACTCTGATGTTGGGAAAGATTGAGGGCACAAGGAGAAGGGGATGACAGAGGACAAGATGGGTGGACCGTGTTCTCGGAGCTACCAGCATGAGTTTGACCAAACTGCAGGAGGCAGTGGAAGACAGGAGGGCCTGGCGTGCTCTGGTCTATGGGGTCACGAAGAGGCGGACACGACTAAACAACTAAACAACAACAAATGCTGCCTACCTTGAGCTACACACAGGCAGGAAAGTTACAGAAACATGACTCAATTTGCTTCTCCAGATAGCGGAGACCAACAAGTGACATCAGCCAAGGCTCTCTCCCTCCAAGCCCTCGAAACGCACTCATGTTTCATGATTGTCAGCTGCGGCAGACCCTGGTCAGGGGGCAGGAAGCTCATCTGGGCACAGATATCCTTGTAATCCTGGTTTCGGCGCTCAAAGTCTTCTACGTGGGCAGCAAGGTGGGAATTGACCATGCAGAAGCTGGTATTGTTGCAGACAAGCCTCACGGCCACACACCCCTTCTTACCCTGCAGGGGCGGAGCAAAGATGGCTGTTAGTGAGCAAGCAGGAAAGAGGGGGGAACTGGTTGGCAGAGATTAGAAAAACAGATAGACAGACAGAAAGATTGACGTAGGGAATTCCGCTGTCAGGGTCCACTCCCCATCTTCCCCATGATGCCTGTGCCCACTGTCTCCCTCATCACTTCCTTGATGCGGCTGAGCTGGTCCTTCCTGACAAAGATGAGCACCAGCTGCACCTAGAAGATGCAAGGTACTGGGATGTCTACCAGCTCTGTTCATTGCTTGCTGTCCTGGGCCGGCTGGAAGCAGATAGGAGTGGCAGGTGGCACCAACTGGGGATCCCCCAATGGAAGAAGGCTCAGAGCCAGGGAACTGGTGGGGGGTCGTCAGAGGGAGAAGAGGGAGCAGACTGTGAGCAAGAGGAGGTGTTGGAAACTGAAGAGGCAGGAGGGCAGGAAGATTCTGTGGCAAACAGCAGCCCAGAATCCGAGGCAGAAGTGGAGGCTGGAGGCGGGGGTCAAGAGGCAGAGATCAGGCAGGCTGCTGAAGACGCCAGGGGGTCTCCCCATCCTGCTGCAATCAGCTCCCCTCCCTGCTGGTCTCCCAAAACACAGAGAAATTAAGAGGAGGGAGCAAAGACAGGCAAGGTGTCATAGTCTCAGGATGCTTGGGAAGGACCATGGGGAGGAGGAGACTTCAGAGAGTGGTGGGAGGGTAGCAACCTTCAGCCTTCACAACTACCTCACTGGGGCAAGACCTGTTGGGAAAGGTTTCTGTGATCACGAGGCCTGCACGGTTTGGGTTTCTTTGAATAAAGAATGTTGGCTTCTTTTGAATAAAACACCACAGACACCAGGTGTTTTTTCTTGCTGACCTCCTCCTTCTCCTCCTCCTCACTCCAGCTCCTGACAGCTGTCTGGCTGCTGAAGAAATGTGTGGGGTTGGACTTACTTTCTTGTACTTGGATTTGGAACGCAAAGCCTTTTCCACAGCTGTCAGCCACTCTTGCTCCTTTGTCGAGTCCAAGTAGAAGAAAGCCTCTGTGCTCAGGTCCAGCTCCTGGAACCGAATGCCCAAGTGCCAAAGAGAAGGATGTGGAACTGCAGGAATAGGACTCCAATCGGAACAGACGTGCTGGTTAAATATGCAAAGACAACAGGAGTGTGCAAGGGCAGGCAAGATCAGGACCAAGAACAAACAAGTAATACCAGCCACTTCTTCCTCAGCTTAGCTATTCGGGGCCCCAAAGGAGCTTTGCTAATGAAAGAAAAAAAGCTTTTTCCTTGTATTTTTTAAGATGTGTCAGCCAGCCTGATATCTAAGCACTATCCCAGTAGCCACAGGCAACCAGAAATTCTTTGAAGGCAAGTGAGTTGGTTGATCTCTCCATTCTTCCTTCACTTGGCAACCTGGTTTCCAGGCTGGCTTTTCGGGAGCAGAAAACCACCTCTCAGATCTGTTGTGCCAAGCTTGTTTGCTAGAAGATTACCCCGTAACACCCTTGTCCTCTTTGCAAACCTCCTAAATGGCTAGCCTTCTGTGTTTCTTGCACCCCGGCAGAACTGTCCAGATTGCGCCCCCGGCAGAACTGTTCAGATTGCGCCCCCTAGCCACGGACAAGTTAGCTCTTCTTTCCTCCGCTTGTCCAACCCCCCTCCACCCATTCAATTCACCCTGGAAGTACAAGTATCGAAAAGTAAAATGTTAGAGGTTCCCCCCACCCCATAGCAATATAATTGGATTCAGCTAGCTGGTCAGTCTACTTTCGGTTTCACTCCTGGCTCCTTGTTAAATTAATACTGCATCAGAAACCTCCCAAGCAGATATCCAAAGTTCTTTGGCATTTCTCCAGTTGTTAATAAGATGTCTCTTCTAGTCTAGGGGAGTCTTTTGATCTTCTTCCAGGAAACCAAGAGTCAAAAACCTTGATTTTCCCTATTTTTCTTTTTAACAGTCATTTCCACACAGTTAGTCATTATTAGAGTTATTAAAACCTTATTATATGGTGTGTGTTTCAGCCAGCCATCCGGCTGCTGCAACTATTCCCTGGGTGCCACCACACTGTCCTGTCTGTGTGTTTGGAAGGGAATGGGAGCTATGCTCCCCTCGGAGACACGCCACTTCTTCTTCCTTAGCTGTGCTGCTCAACAGTTGAGGCAACCTTCACAGTTCTGGGATGCCGAGGAAGCGAACCAATAGTCATGTTCATCTGTACTGGCTCAGTATGCCCTATTCTGACAGATGCCGCCTTTCATCTGCTAGGCAGATATGAGGGCAAACCATATGAGTCACGTTTTTGCCCATGTGGCTCATCGGAAGTGGAAACAAGTCTGCATGTATTGCTGCACTGTAGTTACTACGAGGATCTACGCCTGACCTTTATTGCCCCAGTTCTACAAAAGCTTAAAAATGAACCAGAACTCCAACGTATGAGAGCCTTGGTAGAAGATAAGGTTCCTGAAATTACGATCAATGTTGCCAAATTCTGTGTAGCCGCTATTAGGCGTAGGAAACAAGAGCTTTCCAATGTCAATATGCAGGGGAAGGCAAATACTTAATTTTATTTATGCTGTCTAATTTTAAATTGCTGTTATGGCCTAATCTGTATTGAAATTGTCCTTTGTTTTTTCCGGTGTTATGCTTCGCTGACTAGCTGTACGAGTTAATCTGGTCTGTGACCGTTTAATTAAATTTGATTTGATTCACACTCAACGCCCAAGAGCCTTTCCGCTCCAGAGATCTGGGGCTGAACCCGGGATCTGCACGCCAAGGCTGGAGTAAGAAAGAGCCCTTGCCAGGTGGCCACGTTGGGCGCCTGCCTGGAGAGTGGAAGCCGGGGGTTGGAGGGACATCGTGCTGCTCCTGGCAACCCCCACCCAACCCGACGTCCTCCTCCGCCTGAATCCCGCTTCCCCCAGGACGCACTTCCCATCCTGGAGCGGCTGGGGTGGGAGCGGCTGGGGTGGGAGCGCTCCCCACCCTCCTTTCCAGACTCTCCTCGTTCTTCTTCTTCTTCATGCCTCGGGTGTTTTCCTAGGTGTATCTTCAGAACAACCCTCTGTGAAGGAGGCTAAGCTGGCCCAAGGACTGGCCCAAAGTAACTCAGCCAAGTTCCCAAGGCCAGCATTTAAGACCACATACCCTTTCCCCTCAGATGATAAAGCCGGGATGAGTCATGCTAGCAGCCTGTGGCCTTGATGGGCTTTGTGGCAGCCCAGCCCAGCTGCTATAGTCCACCTCTGAACTGAGGAAGCGCAACTGGAGAGACAGAGCCCAGCACTTTTCTCACAGGACAGAAGCGCACAACTTCCCCCTTCCACTTGCCGCCCGCCCCAGTCTTTCTCCGGCGGCTCAGTTTAGTGCGCCAAGCGGCTCATCCCAGGTGGGAATTCGGGTGGCGCTGCTTGCAGAAGGAGAAGCGGCTGGCGCTAGCGGAAACTCCCATTGTTCTTCTCAGGTAGGACTTCCGGGATCCAGACGAACGTTTTACCAAAAAGTATGGCTTGACTACTGATTTCCCATTTAAAGGAAGGCAAAACGACCCAAGTTTGGCAGACAGGTGAAAAAAACCAGGAATTACATTTAAAGTTCTGTGAGATGCAAAGGAAAGCTTGCTTTTTAAACTTGCATTTGACAGCTTGTTGCTTGGTGCGGTTAACGGAATGGGGATATTGAGAAAGAAGAGACTTGGAACCAGAAGGTTAGGATGTAAGGTAAGGTTACCAGATTTTTTTCAAAGCATCTGGGGACACTGTTTTTTTTTTTCAAAAGAGAAACAAATGTTATTTTTTAAAAATCATATTTTTTTTAAAAAATGAGAAGTAATACCTTCTCTTCTGGGTCTCCTCTGTTGCGTGGCCTTCCTCTGGGGCCCAGCCTGATCTCTTGGAGTGCTATCTGCCCTGGAGTAGGCTCGGGTCGGGCCTCCTGGTGCTCTCCTACCTTTCTTCCTCAGCGGCCGCAAGGTCGGGGCTCCCCTCTTTTTTCTCCTTCCTCTTTACTGGCCCTGGAGCACAGCTGGGCAGTCGGCCACGTGGCCGGGCGCTCTCGCTCCCGCCTCGATTTGGGTCCTGGGGGGGGGGGGGTGTCAGCGGTTCCCCCAGTTGACGCACCGGGCACCCCTGGTTCCCCCTCGGCAGTGGCAGCGCAGGCAGCAGTCTCAGCAGCCCGGAGCCAGCCTTGTAGTGCACTTGGCTCTGGCTGGCTTCAGGAGCTGCTCATGGCCGTGGCACCCGCCATTTTGCCTCGCCGGAAGTCCCCATATGATGTGTCTTGTGCCGTTGAACCAATCATGCAACATTCCTTTCCTACTAATAAATCTACAACACTTAAAATATAAATCTTGGGGCCTTATATGAAATCCGGGGACGGATTTTGTTGGGGACAGATTTGTAAATCCGGGGACTGTCCCCGGGAGACGGGGACATCTGGTAATCATTCCGTAATAGGGCTTCTCCTGCCTTTGCCAGTATGTCAGCCTTCTCCGCCTCCTTAAAGAGGACGTTCAGAAGCACTTGTACGTCTGGCCATATGGGATTGTGAGTGGAGAAGGTGGCGCAGTCTGGATGAGTCCCTCTGTCTTGCTCTTTGGTCACTGTGACCAAGCAACATTTTGGGCTGACCAGGATCTATGGGGAAGGGGATCCACCCAGACGTTGTGGAGGGAACGGGAAGAGAAGCCTGGTCAAGAGACTGGCTCATGTCAGAAGGAGGCCTGACTGCATCCTTGGCGAAGCCCAGGGCAGGGCAGGAAGGCAGCATTGCCCAGCGGGAAGGCATTCAGAGGCAAATCATCAGCAAGGAGCAGAAAATCCCCTCCCCTTCCCTCAAGAAGACTGAAGAATCTCTAGTCGGCATTCAGGTGAGTTCAGCATCCCAGGTCTCTGGGGTGTTCCTGTCCATTACAAAGCTGACTCGAGGCTCCGTCAACTGAGCCCCTACACTCCTTGCGTACATGAAAGGGGCACAGAAAGGATGGGAGGCAGCCTTTCCCTGGAGCCGTCTTACCTGCAGCAGTTCACTCGCTGGCTGCTGACCCTTTTCCTCCATCACCTGGATGATCCTCTCAAGAGAGGAGAGTTTCCTGCAGAGTCTGGCCAGCTGCTCATCCCTTCTCCCTGCAATCTCCTTCTCCACCTCCTCCACATGATTCAGCAGACACTTTTCTTCTTCTTCTTCCAGGAACTGGCACAGTTGTCTCAACTTCTCCACAGTCTTCAGCCTCTCCGGTTCTGAGGAGGTCTGAGTGAGGAAGATGGTCAGCCTTCAAAACATCAGCAAGAGAATTAGGATTTGAATTGAACTGCTTCCACCCTCTCAGCTCACAAGTCCTCAGGCTTCTCCTTGACTGCTTTTCACATAATAAACAATGGGAAATAAATTCCATTCAGCTGCATTCAAAGGTGAACTTACCTAATTCGCAATTCTTGGAAAAATATGGAGACCAAAACAGCAATCTTTTGAAATTCACACCTCTGAATTTCTCAAGGTTGACTCAGCCAGGTAATGTTCACAAAAAATGTATTTATGAGGGTAAAGCACATATCAACATCTTTATACGAGAAGGTAGCCACCCTAGCATTTGATTCATTTTCAGAATAATAAATAAATAACAAACCGAGGCTTTCTGGGAAATGATATTGTAATGGCATAAGGGGTTGCTTGTGCGTAAGCGCTAAAACACTCCCAGTTTTGTGGTTAGTTTTAAACTCTCTCTAGCCGGACAGCCATGAGTGCGTGGCTGCCTTAATCACTGGCAGAATCCGTCAGTGGGCGTTTCCTAAATTTCTTCCAACATAAAAGTTATTTGACAGAGAG
Organism: Podarcis gaigeae; assembly: GCF_964106915.1. Taxonomy (NCBI): domain Eukaryota; kingdom Metazoa; phylum Chordata; class Lepidosauria; order Squamata; family Lacertidae; genus Podarcis; species Podarcis gaigeae. The sequence continues at coordinate 23,474,717 of NC_139695.1, forward strand.
TCTCCTCCTTGATTCTCTGTGCGACAGCTTTCTGCGCAGCGTGGGCGTCCCAAGGGGAGGCCCCGAGCTCTCACCACTGGTCTCGCTTGAAGCGTCTCTGTGCCTCACCTCCAACACTGTCTCCTCCTCCCCTCCTTCTTCAGCGGAAACTCTCCCTCTCCCCCTGCTGGTTCCCTCCTCAGCATCCGAGGTTCTCCTAGCATCCGAGAGCCTCTCCACCACCCTGCGCTCCGATGGCAGTTCCCTGACATCCACCTCCCCTCCAGGACCCCCCTCACCCCCTGTCCTCCCGTTTTCTTTGGGCGGTGAGGCTGGGAACCCCCGGAAAGAATCTCCCCCATCTTCTGATGACTTGAAAACTGCTCTCCGCCTACTACTATCCCGTCTTCCTGAAAAATCTTCCCAATCTGATTCCCCCTCTTCAGATTCTTCTTCCTCTTCCTGCCCAGAGTCCGGAAATCCCTCAAACTCCTCTTCATCGTCTGTGGTGCCAAATTGCTCCTTCCAGAACCTAGCTAAGGGTTTGGGCCTCCTTGGGAACCTACGGTGAAACTCCCCCAAGAGAAACTCATCCTTGATGGTTTCCGCTGGTACCCATGCATTTTCTGACTCCGGTTCCCCTTCCCACGCCACTAGGTACTCCACCTGTTTACCCTTCCACCTTGAATCGAGTATTTCTGCTACATGACTGCTGCGCTCCCTCTCTTCTACTGGTGGTGCCGCGGGAACCTCTCCCTCCAGTCCCTGGAATTCCCGCCCTTCCCTGTATGGTGATACTAAGGATCTATGAAATACTGGATGTAGTTTCATGTTGTCTGGCAGGTTGAGCCTAAAGGCCACCGGATTCACCTGTTGTGTAACCTCGAAGGGGCCCAGTCATCTCGGTCTCAATTTCTTGCAACCTCCCTTGAACGGTAACCCTTGTGTTGACAACCACACCCGGTCCCCAACCCTTATGGTCTCTCCTTCCCTCCTGCTCCTATCTGCCTGCCTTTTGTACGCTTCCTTGGCCCTCTCTAAATTCAACTTCAGCTGTTGGTGTATTGCTTCCATTTCTTCTACAAAACGCTCTGCCGCCGGTACACTCCATCTTTCCTCCCCTCCCCCTGGAAAGGCCCTAGGGTGACAACCATATTTGGCCATAAATGGACTCATGCCCGTGGACACATGCTCGGCGTTATTGTAGGCAAATTCGGCCAGGGCTAATTTCTCCACCCAATCACTCTCCCTCTCATTGACACAACACCTCAAGTATTGTTGCAAAATACTGTTTGCCCTTTCCGCTTGCCCGTTGGTTTCTGGGTGTCTGGCCGTCGAGAAATTGACCTCCACGTGCAGTAGGCTCATGAGCTTCCTCCAGAACCTGGACGTGAATTGTTTTCCTCTGTCAGAGACCACCCTCAAGGGGGCGCCATGCAACCTAAAAATGTGTTCTACAAACAGCCTGGCGGTTTCCTCCGCCGTCACCGCATGTGAGCAAGCTATAAAATGACACATCTTAGTTAACAAGTCGACTACCACCATGACCGCCGTTTTCCCCCTAGATTTGGGCAAATCTGTCATAAAATCTATAGACACTGCCTCCCATGGCCTTTCTGGTGTGGGTAATGGTTCCAGCAACCCCGCTGGTGCTGCCCTCTCCCCTTTGGCTCGCTGGCAGCGGTCACACCCCCTGACATATTCCCGTACATCTTCCCTCACCTTTGGCCACCAGAACTGCCTGGTAACTAGCAACATGGTTTTGTGTTGACCAAAATGTCCTGCCGTGGGGCTGTCGTGTAATTGTTTGAGTACTCTACTCCTCAATTGCCCCTCTGGTATATACAACGTCCCCCTGTAGTACAGCGCCCCATTTTTTTCCTCAACCCCCCCCCCGGGTTTTCCCCTGTTCCCCGGAGCTCTCTGAGTTTGTTTTGGGCGTACTCGTCGCCCTCGGTCCCCTCTGCCAGTTCTCGTTGCCCAACCAATACTGCCCCACACACCCAGTGGTCCTTGGGTATCACATGTCTTTCTTCCGGCGCTCCCTCTCCCTCCATATATTCTGGCTTCCGGGAGAGAGCGTCCGCCCTTACGTTTTCTTCCCCCGGTACGTAGCGAATTTCAAAATGGAACTTGGAAAACTCCTGTGCCCATCGCACTTGTCTCTGGTTGAGTACCCTTGCCGTCCTCCAGTATTCCAGGTTCTTATGGTCTGTGCACACCTGGATCTTGTGTTGGGCCCCTATTAGTAGATGTCTCCAGCGTCGAAATGCTTCATAAATGGCCAGCAGTTCCCTGTCGTACACTGTGTAGTTCCGTTCCGACTTGTTCAACTTCCTGGAGAAGAAAGTACACGGTCTCCAGTCGGACGGATCTCTTCCCAGCTGGAGCAGTACTGCCCCTACCGCTCGGTCTGATGCATCGGTCTCCACCCTCATTGGTTTCTGCAGATCCACGTGCAAGAGCTGTTCTTCCGAAGCAAACGCCTTCTTTAGTTGGTCAAAAGATTGCTGCGCCTCTTCCGTCCATACGAACTTCTTCTTGCTACTGAGGCAATCGGTGATGGGTGCAGTTAAGTGGGCAAAGTTTTTGATGAACTTCCGATAGAAATTTCCAAACCCCAGGAATCTCTGCACGTCCTTCCTGGTCTTAGGTGTCTTCCATTCCAGTACCGCTTGTACCTTGCCCGGATCCATGGATAATCCCTTGTCGGACAACCGGTACCCCAGGAATTCCACCTCTCTTGTATGGAACTGGCACTTCTCCAGTTTGACCCATAGCTGGTTCGCCTGTAACCTGCTTAGCACTTCCCGGACATCTCTGACATGCTGCTCCTCGTCCTCTGAGTAGATCAACACGTCATCTAAGAAGGCTACACAGTTCTTGTACAGCAAGGGTCCTAGAACGTGATGCATGAAAGATTGAAAGCATGCTGAACCCCCTTGTAATCCAAAAGGCATAACGAGGTACTCGAAGGCCCTCAGGGGGGTAAACATGGTGGTTTTCCATTCATCCCCCTCCCTCATTCTGATCAGGTTGTACGCCCCCCTTAGGTCCAGCTTGGTAAAAATCTTTCCCTTCCTAACCCTGGTCAAAATGTCGTCAACCCTGGGCATGGGGAAGGCTACTGGTTCTGACACCGAATTGACGGCCCGAAAGTCCACTACAAGCCTGGGCTTATTAGTGTCTTTTTTGTCTACAAAAAACACTGGACTGCCCCCCACCGCTCTCGACTCCCTTATGAAACCTCTCTTTAGGTTCTTGTCTATAAATTCCCTTAACTCCTGCATCTCCCTGTCCGACATGGCGTACAGTTTGCCCACTGGCAGCTGAGCTCCCGGGAGTAGGTTGATTTGACAGTCAAAGGGCCTATGAGGGGGTAGTTTATCTGCTTCCTTTTCACTGAAGACGTCACACAGGTCGGCGTATTGTGGTGGTATTTCTCCTTTTCCCCCCACCGCCAGTCCTGCCAAACTGGCCATTGCCATCCCCGGGTTCCCCCCCCCCCCCGCCCATGGCAGTGTTCCAAGCAGTGAGCTGACCCGAAAGAGACCGTCCGCTGGTGCCATCCCACTAACGGATCATGTAGCGCCAGCCAGCTCATTCCCAATATGATGGGTGGTCCCGCCAGGGTGGCTACGTGAAAGGCAATGACTTCCGTGTGCCTGGCCACCCTCATTCTCATGGGGACAGTCTGTTGGGTTACTTCTCCCCCCAGAAGTTCCCTCCCATCAATCGTGGTGACTTGCAAAGGACTACTTAGGGGCAGAGTCTGTATCTGATGCTCTGACGCGAATTCCTTACTCATGAAATTGCAAGAGCTGCCTGAGTCTAACAGCGCTTTTATCGTGAGTGGATGTCCGTTGGGTAGCTCTAGCACCACCCCTATGGCGATGGCTGCTCGGGGGGGTTCAGGCTTGGGCACGTTCACTGGTCCTTGGCCTGGCTGCTGTGCCCTGTCGTCGGCAGCCAGGCGTTGGCTTTTACCTGCTCCTTAACCCCCTCCTCCTCACTCCCAACAGCCCCCACCATTCCTTGCCATGCCTTTCTTTGAGGGCAGACCCTGGCAAAATGTCCTGGCTGTTGGCAGAGGAAACACTTTTTGGCGGCTTTCCCCTCCTTCTTCCGCCCTTCGTTTGAATTTGAAGCCCCACGCGCGCGCCTCCAATTTCCATTGGCTCCACTGGCTGGGAAGACTGTTCTGGCATCTCAGGAATGCGGAAATCATTCCAACGCTCTCCTCTGCCTTCCCGCTTCTCTAGAGCCCTTGCTTCCTGTCGCGCACCAATCGCAAGCACAGCCTTGGTCAGCTGATCCATCGACTGCGGGCGGGGCGCGCGAGAAAGTTAATCTTTCACTGCAGGGGCTAGGCCTTCTTCGAATAACATCTGTATTGGGTCCGAAGCCAGATCCCAACCTAGTCTGTGTATGATCATAGCAAATCGCGCCCAGTACTCTCGGACTGATTGATTCCCCTGTTTGCACGCCATCAACTGCCTGCGTACAATGCCCTGCTCAATCTGGCTGGAAAACATCAAGTCCATAGCTAAAAAAAAATCTTTCAAGGCGTCATTATCCGATGCCATCAGGGGTCTAACCCATTCTCTAGCCCCTCCTTCCAGGTGTCCGATCACAAAGGCTACTCTCGCCCCCTCGTCGGCAAAGTCATCATACTGCAGGTTCAGAGCATACTGCATCTCTGTCTTAAAGGCTTGGTAGTCCTTTGGATCCCCCCGAATTTATGCACCAGTCCCGGTACCTTCCTTGCAATGGGGGTGGGTTTCCCCTGTGCATCCTGAGCTCGCCTTTCATCGAGTCGCGCTGTTAGCAGAGCCAGCTGGTGTTCCAAATCTCTGTTTCTCTCCTCCAGAGTTGGTCCGCCTCCGGCTCCCTCCACTCCTCCGACTCCCGTTGGGTTGCTCATGATGCCCTTCCTTCGCACAAACAACGTCAAAGACTGACGGATTGCTGTAATGGCATAAGGGGTTGCTTGTGCGTAAGCGCTAAAACGCTCCCAGTTTTGTGGTTAGTTTTAAACTCTCTCTAGCCGGACAGCCATGAGTGCGTGGCTGCCTTAATCACTGGCAGAATCCGTCAACTGCGCTCTGATGGCAGTTCCCTGACAGATATATAATGAAATGAAAAAGGTATTTAAATATACCTTCCTGAAGAAACCAGAGGCCTTTCTCCTGGGCATGGTCGACCAATTGGTGCCAAAGAAGGATAGAACATTCTTTATGTATGCTACAACAGCAGCAAGAATACTCATCGCAAAGTATTGGAAGACACAAGATCTACCCACCTTGGAAGAATGGCAGATGAAGGTGATAGACTATATGGGACTGGCAGAAATGACTGGCATAATCCGAGACCAGGGAAGAGAGACGGCGGAAGAAGATTGGAAGAAATTTAAGGACTATCTTAGGAAACATTGCAAAATTAATGAATGTTAGAATGATGTTGGTTTAGAAATTAAGTGGTTTTCAGCTGTAATGATTAAGTAAAAAGAAAAGAAAGGTTAAAAATTAAATGAAAATTAAGGGAGAGGATTTGTTGAATTAATAATTAGAAATTGGAATACAGAAAGGGGAGGTATGAGGAGGTCGGGGAAGTAAGTTATAAGAAAATAAGGGATTGAAACTTTACTTGTTTTTAAATGGTTTTTAGTTTTGTATTTTGTTTTTTATATTTGTTATTTTCTGTGTTTGTGTTTTGTTTTTATTACTTTTTTTTGTATAACTTTTGAAACTTCAATAAATATCTTTAAAAAAATAAAATAAAATAACAAACCGATATGGAAAAAGGAGAAATGGGGAGAAGTTGAAATGGGCAGATTTCCCCCTCCCTCCTCAGTCCGGACTTGCTTCTTGAAGTGCTTGTTCCCTCACTAGTAACAAGAGGGAGACTTCCAAGGAGGTCTTTGCTTTCCTTGTCCAGGTCTGCTTGATAGGCCAGAATTTCCCCTCTCTCTTTCCTCCGAATCTCCAGGCGGTGACAAAGAGAGGAGATGAATATTATACTGGCTTCTTGGGTCCAGTGGCCTTGCTATATGTTATGTACTGAGTTAAATAGGATCCAAACTGCAGCAGTCTGATTGGTCCTAGAACAATAGGATTCAGAATGCAGCAGTCTGATTGGTTGGCAGGAACCACCCAATCATGCTCCAGATAGAAGTGAATCCACAACCTGACTGGCTTACAGTAGAATTCCAGAATTAGCCAATCATGTGCAGCCATTGTGTAAATAATGTATATAAAGCAGATACTTTGAGGGGACTTTCATTCAGTCCTCCTCACCAGTATGAGCTGAATAAAGAGCATGAAATCACTTTGCGACTCTGAGTATATTTCACTATAATAGGAAAGGAATTGACTGGAGGAAATAAAAGTACAGAACACATACATAAATACCGTAAGTAGTTATCATCACAAAAGAATATCCAGGTAAACCCATGAACAGCCAGGTAAACCCATCAACAGGTTTCCTGCCAGACAGGAGTCTGTTGTAGGCCGCCCCTTCTGTGAAAAGGGAAAAGGAGCCGTTTTTTCCTTATAACACTGGCCACCAGTCCCCACCCCCTTGCAGCTGACCCCTTGCTGCTATCTGCTTTGCAGGGTATTGAGGAGGCATCCTGCTAGCCAAAGGAGACATGTGCAATTCACATTTGTAGTGTGCTAAATATGTACAATGCAACCTTGCTGGGGGATGTAGATGAGGTTAACCCTTTCTCTCCCTGCCATGGTCCCAACCCAAATCTTTGAAGCTGCTGTATTTCAAGGGAAGATCCCTTGGCCCCCCTGGCAGAGAGAAAGACTTTGACTCCCTCCTCCCAGCCATCCCAGCAGCCATCAGGGTTCCCCTTGGCTGCTTCTAAGGTAATAAACAACCACCAATGAATACCATGCCTACTCTGGATCTGAGAATTAAGAAGATCACCTGCCAAGAAGAATACACAGCTATTTCTCCCCCTCAAGGTACCTTGTATTCCTCAACAGCCTCTCCCAGAGGAATCACCTTGTGGTGTTTGTGCTTCTTGGATCTGCCCCAAACCACACGGATGGGGGCTTCATCCTCCTTGCAAAAGAGTTTCAGGGGCTCCTGGTGCTTCTCACAGACTCCTCCTTTCCCTCTGGAAGACTGAGAGTCTTGGCTACTTCGACAAAGGTAGCCAATTGCCGATTGCGGACGAGGCTCCTTCTCTGGACTCCAACTCGGCCTTGAGGACAGGAAGCCAGCCTCCTTTTTGCCCCGCTGCACTGGATCAGGCCGGACTGGCAGAAGTTGTGTCCACACTCTGGGATGGTCCCTGTGTCGTAAGAGAGTCAGGGTCAGAGAGGGGAATGAAGGAGAAGGACCCTACCAATATCAAATAGATCGTATTCTGCCTTCACACCCTACAAGAAGGTCAACGGTGCCTTGGGGAATGGATCCTTTTTTGCTGTATCTTTCTCATTGACTTTAAGAATGGATCTGAATGTATTTTTCGACTCAAATGTATTTTTCCTCAAAATGCTGTACTTTTCTAAATGTATCCAAATGTATCCGAATGGGTTTTTGTATTTCCCCCCAATCTCATCGCCTAGAGCAGTGTTTCCCAACCTTGGGCCTCCAGATGTTTTTGGCCTACAACTCCCATCATGCCTAGCTAGCAAGACCAGTGGTCAGGGATGATGGGAATTGTAGTTCAAAAACAGCTGGAGGCCCAAGGTTGGGAAACACTGGCCTAGAGAATGTTCCCTAAATGTAACAATCACTTGTTCCAAATGTATTTGATTCAAATGTATTCGATTCGAGTGTATACTTTTATGGGGAAACGTAGCTAGGAAAATGTGGTGATATATATATATATATATATATATATATATATATATATATATTGCTTATAGTGCCTTTGAACGGTCAACGTTCCACCCTCTATCCTTTCAGGAGCTGCCAAAAACACTCTCCACACCACACTGCCATCTACTGGGTCTACAAATAATACCATGAATACACACAAATACAAGCTCTAAAATAAATTAGTTTTATTTTCCCATAAGTATGCAAACATAAGACTATCACACCCGAATTGATAGCTATGCAGAACAGGATTCCCCCCTCCCTCCATCGGATAGCTGCCTGTGCGGCTGTCTTTGAGGGGGGTGGAGGAACGGGCAGGATCAACATCCGATAGCTGCCTGCCTGCCTGCCTGCCTGCCTGAACATGCCGTGCCCCCGGGGGGCGCTGCGACCGGCACCCGTTGGGAAGAAACAAGACAGGAAAAGGAAGGAAATGGGAGAGGGATTTTTAAGGCCCCACTTTTCCCATGGTGTCCTGTTGTGTGGTCGGAAACTACTCTTTATTGTTTGATTATTAACAAAATATTCCATTAGCATCTTCTGTGCCTTCTCATTTACTTTTTGATCGTCCAATAAATTTTCATTTAATCTCCATCAAAAAGTCTTTTCCTCTTTTTCTTTTATCTCACACATTATGGTCCAAAAGTATCTTTGGTGGTATTTCAATTTTTGTAACTCTTGGTGTTAATTCGCTGGTTATCCATACATAATCAGTTCTTGACATGGATTGATTTGGCTCCAAAAAATAAGTGAATTGTTTTTCTAATAGGTGTCTCAGTCTCCAAACATCTACCAAATTACAGTTCTCAATTTTGTATTTCCCCCCAATCTCATCGCCTAGAGAATGTTTCTTAAATGTAACAATCACTTGTTCCAAATGTATTTGATTCAAATATATTTAAGGCCCCACTTTTCACATGGTGTCCTGTTGTGTGGTCGGAAAGTACTCTTTATTGTTTGATTTGGGTTAATGTCAGAATAAAAGCAAGTTCCTTCAAAATAACACATTCCTTTTTATCTTACCAATTTCTCATATTGTAAGAAGCGGAAGAAGAAACCATAGAGAGCATTCATATTTTCCTTCTGATCAATGAAGTCAAACATTAGAATTATCCGTTTCAGAATGAGCACCTATAGGGAGAAGACAGATCTCAGTAAGCCAAAGCAAGGCCAAGACAACAAACCCCTTCTGGAATATGGTCAGCGTGTACAACATCTAGCTGAATCATCACCAGGATAACTAAGTCAGACTGGGGGAAATATCATTCTTCAGAACCAAGACATCATTACCATGCTTTCCAAGTTACCTGAAAGTCACTAGAACACTTGCGAGCACAGAGCCAAGACACAGCTGAAATAAGAGAATCCTCTGTTATTACAGAAATGGGAATCAGAGTCTTCAGTAGCCTAGTGCTTATCACTGTGCCTGCAAGACCTTGAAAGACACTGCTTAACATTCTGAACATCTTCACTCTTGATAATTTCTCACAAGCGCGAAGCAGCCCCGGTTCCTGTTAAGGGAGAAGGCAGGGCAATGCAGCTCCATTGACATACTTTGCTGCCAAGGGGAAAGAGAAGCTAAAACATGTTTTCTTTACCAAGCTTGGCACTGAGTGCGATGTTCAGCAAGTTCTGAATTTCTTCTGGTGCCAAGCCTCTCTCTTGCACAATCTTTTCCACAGTCTCCAAAGGACTCTGCAAAGCTCCCTGCTTCCATGAGGCACTAACTTGAATTAGAAAAAAACTCCAAGTGTGATTCAAATCCATTCGAAAAACCGTCCTCATGCATGATGGCCTGTCCAATGGCTTGCTTTACCATCAATTGGCAAGGGAGCCCCATTGAGATGCCATGGCATTTGGAAAACTCTGGAATGCTGAACTTGCCTTTTGCTTTCTTGCTCCTTTGTTCAGTGGGTAGGTAGGTGTAGGTAGGGGCAAGTCGAAAGCTTCCTTGAAATTCCTCAGCCCCAGCCAGCATTGCCAATGCGCAGGATGATGAGACTTGCAGTTCAGCAACGTCTGGAGGGCCAGAGGTTACCCTCACCTGTTTTATCGGTTAGTGTGCTAAGATCTGGGCACAAGCCCAATTCAGCTGACGGTACTTAACAAGGGCTTGCTTTTCACAAAACATGAGAGCTAATACACTATTCTGCTCTAATATACAAAACAGCCCCTTCTCTAGAGAAAGCTCAAGAAAATACAAACTGGACCAAGGTTGATTTGTAACTGTTCCTGTCTGCCTGCTTGCCATCGTGCATATTTGTAAACCATTTCTGCCAAAATATATACATCTGCAATAGTAGTTTCTGGAAGCAGACCCTGCAAGAGTGCACACTCCTTGAAGTCCATATGAAGAGTGTTACGGAATGGAGGGGGGCATATGAACGAAGTCTTACTCCCGAGTAAGAGACATAGAGCCCGAGGCGATGACCTCAAGGGAACCCTGCCACACTAGGACTCCCCTCGCCCCGTCACAACGTTGCACTAAGCACCGCACAAAAGTCCAAAACCCCGAGAAGAAAGCGCCATTTCTGACCCCGTATCCCGATGCTATACACGATCAATGTATTTTATGAATGAACAATGTATTTGCATGAGGATGCGCTCTAGCCAATCAGATGGCGTTGAATGTAGCCCTTCAGCCAATCGCAGCAATGCCATGACTCTGCAGAGGCAGCTCAGCTCCAGCTGTTTTGCACGCTCCACTGAGCCCTGACAAGGTGATGACAGCTCCCGCTGCGAGAACAACGGACTGAGTCAATCGAAACCGGTATGAAATTTATGGCATGTAATGCCTTAAAAGAAAATATTATGAAAATGATTTATAGATGGTACATGACCCCAGTCAAGCTTGCAAAAATTTACCACTTGTCTGATAATAAATGCTGGAAATGTAAAGAGACTGAAGGTACATTCTTTCACCTCTGGTGGACATGCCCAAAGATTAAGGCTTTCTGGGAAATGATATATAATGAAATGAAAAAGGTATTTAAATATACCTTCCTGAAGAAACCAGAGGCCTTTCTCCTGGGTATGGTCGGCCAATTGGTGCCAAAGAAGGATAGAACTTTCTTTATGTATGCTACAACAGCAGCAAGAATACTCATCGCAAAGTATTGGAAGACACAAGATCTACCCACCTTGGAAGAATGGCAGATGAAGGTGATAGACTATATGGGACTGGCACAAATGACTGGCAGAATCCGAGACCAGGGAAAAGAGTCGGCGGAAGAAGATTGGAGGAAATTTAAAGACTATTTACAGAAATATTGTAAAATTAATGAATGTTAGAATGATGTTAGATAGAAATTAAATGGTTACCAACTGTAATGTAAAGGTGGAATAATAATTCAAAATAAGCTATACTAAGTCGTAACAAGGATTTGCTGAATTAAGAAGTTGAATTGGAATACAAAAGGGGGAGTTGAGAGGAGGTCCGGAACATAAGATGATGGAAATAAGAATTGGGAATTATATTTGTTTTGTTTTGTTTTAAATGTGTATTTTTGCTCTTTTGTCTGTTGTTTTTCTTTTTGTATTAAATTGGAAAATTTCAATAAATATCTATTTAAAAAAAAGATTCAATTGAAACCTCGTTACCCTGTTAATCCAATCAAAACTAGATGTTGTTTAGTCATTTAGTCGTGTCCGACTCTGCGTGACCCCCTGGACCAGAGCACGCCAGGCCCTACTGTCTTCCACTGCCTCCCGCAGTTTGGACAAACTCATGCTGGTAGCTCCGAGAACATGGTCCAACCATCTCGTCCTCTGTCGTCCCCTTCTCCTTGTGCCCTCCATCTTTCCCAGCATCAGGGTCTTTTCCAGGGAGTCTTCTCTTCTCATGAGGTGGCCAAAGTATTGGAGTCTCAGCTTCAGGATCTGTCCTTCCAGTGAGCACTCAGGGCTGATTTCCTTAAGAATGGAGAGGTTTTGTGATGGCCTGGGAATCCGATTCAGAGGCTGAACCAGAGGAATCCCAGCCTGCACAGGAGTCTCCGCCTGGGGCAGGGCCTTGGACCTGAAGCGCCTGCACCTGTGCCGGATCCTCAGGAGCAGGCACCAGGTGATTCCACTCTAGCTCCAGAGGTGATTAAGGACACAGTGCCTACAGGTGCGCCTCTCCCGGCCCTGCCAGAGGAAGATGAGTCTCCCCCTGGGTCCAGTAACTCCCCAGCCTCTCCTGAACTGCAGAGGCTTAGGGCAGAGAGGCGGAGGGAACTGGTGTCTCCCAGGAGGAGTGCTCGCCTTAAGGCCAGGAGAGGCGGGTCTCCTGGGGGCCAGGACCGTCCCTGGTCTCAGAGAAGATAAAGGCCAGTCAGCCCGGTCCCAGGTTGTGGGAGCAATGTCGTTGAGTACCTGCTCCTGCCCGGACCCAGACCTGACCCTCCAGTGTTCCTGTCCCTGCCCGGCTTCCTGCTTCGGACCTCACCCCGCTCCTTGTGAACTGTTTCCAGGCTAGTGACCCAGGACCGGACTTTGACTATGCCAACGGTAACCTTCCCCGCGGGAACAGCATAGGTTTGATCTTTTTGCAGTCCATGGGACTCTCAAGAGTCTCCTCCAGCACCAGAATTCAAAAGCATCCATTCTTCGGCGATCGGCTTTCTTTATGGTCCAGCTAGATACAATGTAGCAATGTCAGGCCAGGCCACTTCCGAAAAGAACCGCCTGTATTAAAAAAGCCTAAAAACACTTGGAAATTCATAGAAAATCACTGGTTTCACCGATTCTCTTCATTCCACCGCCAGTCTGCTTCGTTGGCCAAGGACTTGGGAACCCCTCGGTCCCCACCAGAATTCCCCAAGCGGGAGGTCACCTACTCACAGGAAGGTACTTTTCCCGTAGGTGACAATCGCTGGGCAAAAGCCCTCCTCCGGACTTACCCAGGCAGCACACTATGCAAACCAAAGTTCTATTGTCCTCTTCCAGTAGGTGCTTAGAATGTACTTGGGTGTTGAGACCCCGCAGCCCCCCCCCCCTCGTTGGAAATGACTCACACAAGTACACGTATATTAGGTTTATGTTATTGGGCAAATTTTGGCCACAACTTTATTGAAATTAAAGAATGTGAGCGGTATTGGCTTAGGCATTGATTGGACCTGACTATATCTGACTCCTGCCCATTGTGCAGAAAGTCCCAGTAAGGGTAAGCCACCGGTAGGGGGAGCCCTGTCGATGCGAACCAACTCAAGCTCCCCCTGGTGTTCCCTCGGGGTCATGTCAAGGCCTTAGCCCCCCAGCTGGGCTTCAGACTAGATCAACACCCCCAGATTCCTTTAACGGAATACCCTTAAGCATGGGGGGCAGGTGATGGCCACACCTCCCCCCCCCAAGGTCAAACAATGCCTAACCGCAACCCTAACAAAGTTGTGACGATTGCTACGAGGTAGGCGAAAACCAAGTGGCCAGTGCCAATTTGCCAAGTCGTAAAATTCCTACCAGGCCCCTCGGACAACCAAGGCGACCAACCAAAGTCCATAGCAAGGCCATTGCCTAACCTGCAAAATAGGGAGGGAGGGCGGGTGATTGAGGAAGCGAGCCAAAGAGGAAGTTCTCTGGGGGTTGGCTGGCCGGGCTCTGATGTGGCCAGGATCCCATAGGCAACGGGGGACAGAGTCCCCCGCCCCTAGTGGGGAGTGGGTGGCCAGGTGGTCCACCACAACTCCTCCCCACTGGGAAGTGGAGCGGATTTCCCGAGACATATCCTGTATTTGCATGTTACCCCAACACATTCCTCCTATGTTAACCATGTATAACCCTCCCCTTTTCTGATGGAGTGGTGATGTTTAGCGAACTGTCTGCTGGGATAAGATAGGAACTTTTAAAAGTCCTTGTCACCCCATTCTCGGGGTTCAATTCCTCTCTGAACCTGTTGCGCGATAAACTTTGGTCTCCGCTATTTGCTCCGGTTGGTGGCTGGACTCCTTTTTTGTTCCGCAGGGACCCACGGGCTCTGAGCAGCCTCCCACCTGGATTTTTTCGTAACAACAGAAACTTGACTAACCCTCTTGAGAGAAGAAAGGTGGCTTTTGCTCCCGCTGCAATGTTGTAATCTAAATAAGCACATCTTCCTACAAGTGAATAGTAGCCACCTATCTGGGGGGGGGGGGGATAAAGTGGTATGCTGAGAGACATGGTTACGGTGGAGAGCAAATCTGTGTTCAACAATCCGAACATCCAGAGAGAAACCAGATGGCAGCTTTTTTAACTGTGTCCACAGAACTCAATGAAAGCCAACCAATGGTTTGGGTCAGCTTAAGTAGAAGCATGTTGAAATCTGCAGATGGCACAATGTTCAGCGGCAGTAAATCAGAAAGAGGGGCAGTCCTTAAACAGCTGAAGAGAAGGGGATAAGCCTCAACTGAGCATCCAAGTATTAACATCCTGACAGTAAGGACCTTACCCAACCCTAGTCACATGTAAACACCATTTTAAAGTATGGCTTGATGAGCTAAAAGATGAAGAGGAGTACCCATTCAGATGCACATCATATTGGAAACAATGCAGTTCAGTACTAACACTCCGATATGCACCAGCTTTATTCCCAGTTCGTGATCCAGCAAGAGACAAACGTACTGGAGCTGATTTACATGTCTTGTTCTTCTCTGCTGGATTGGGGCATAAGCACTGAACCCTATCTTTCTTCTTACCTTTATTCAAACGGGTCAAGGCTTCTTCAATGGAAAGTCGGTCATCTTCTGTCTCTTCTGGTTTGTTTACTACCAGTAGCCAGCAAAGCTTGTTCTGGCACCTTAGAATTCTCGTGTCTCTTCATTTTTTTCTTATTCCAGGAAAGAAACACAAGACAAGGTCAGCTTCCCCCCCCCCTTTTCTTTTGCTAGTATTTTCCTGTCCTCCGATAATCAAGTTTGGTGCAGAAAAGGAATGGAGAGCGTTGTTGTTGTTGTTTAGTCGTGTCTGACTCTGCGTGACCCCCTGGACCAGAGCACGCCAGGCACTCCTGTCTTCCACTGCCTCCCGCAGTTTGGTCAAACTCATGTTGGTAGCTTCGAGAACACTGTCCCACCATCTCGTCCTCTGTCGTCCCCTTCTCCCTGTGCCCTCCATCTTTCCCAGCATCAGGGTCTTTTATAATTCCTCATAGTAATCCCATCTGATCACTACATCTCTGGATATTTGCACTCCTACATAGGCTGAGCCTCTGACCTGGCTCAGGAACTAAGTCTTTGTCATTACAAAAGACTGGCCAGGCTCCCCAGGGTACCCAATCAAGTGAGCACTAACAGGTAACCTGCCAGACAGGAGGTAAACAACGCACTCAAATGTCTGTTGTAGACCGCCCTTTCTGTGATGTAGGTACGATGTATCTGGGGGGTGGTCTTGAGCTACACCCCTTCTGTGATGTAGGTATGATGTTTCTGGGGGTGGTCTTGGACTCCAGGGCGGGCAATTTAAAATGTCTCTATAAGGGCAGGCACATCTTTGTTGTGGGTCCTCCTCCTTCTCCTGCGTGTGGGGGGAGCACCCTGTTGCAACAGTTCAATAAAGATCAGGCTTACTAGCTGCTTTGCTTCTCAATCTTCTCTGCTTGGCCTCAGTTATCTTCTCCGACTGATGGAGAACCTACAAAGAACTCTAGAAGGGCTCTTGTGTTCCCCATAAGGGAATAAGGGCAGATTTTTGTTTATTACAATATGCAGCAGTGGGCTGCAAAAGACGGAGTTTGGCTTCGTTAGGTCCCCCTACCATGAACTCCTTAGGTGGGCCACCCTGCGTCTGCCTCGGCATCGCGCCTCGCTATTCTGCAACTCAAGATAACACTGAACTGCTCTGCAGGGTTGTTGTAAGGATTGCAAGTCAAGGCATCCAAAGTGCCTTTGAACATTGAAAAGCCCCTAGTCAATGCTTTGAACTACTGTCACTTTAAAAAGGAAACTCTGATTAGTAAGAGTTTGGGGAATTAAAAATTGGTTTGTCCTGGGGGCGCTGAAGCTGTGTTCTGGCTTGAAAAGCCAGTGAGACCACTGGGCCATCTAGTTCTGTATGGTCTGCCACAGCCAGCAGCTGCTCTCCAGGATTTCAGAGCTCTCTTTCCCATGAATGGGTTGAAACTGCCGCTTTTTGCATCATGTGCCTCTCCCAGTGGGCCACCCCGAGCCATTTGCTGTATAGCGTTCTACATCCCATGTAGTCCTGCTTCTTCCAGCTCAGTTCAGTTCATTCTGCAACTGTGCAAGTTAGGCCGCATCTGCTTTATGCGTTCAAAGCACCATCATGCCCCTTGACATGCTAACAGTTGCATCTTTGTATTCAATCCCTTCAGCACCTTGGACAGCAGTCTCTCAAGGCTCAGCCACAGGTTCCTGGTGCCCCATGCTTCCTAGGCCCAGGTCCGTGCTTTAAAGGCACTGTGTCCGAGTGTTTTGTTGTCCCAGGGCTTTCTAATTCTTTTTTTTTAATTTATTTATTCAAAGCTATAACAAAACATATTTTCCAAAAACATATCATCCTTGCTTCCCCCCCCATTTTTCCCCCTCCCCCCCACAAAACCCATCCTCCCCCCACCCACCCCAACTTCCCTCAGTTCCAGTCTTTGGTTTCTCCAATAACACTATTTTCTGCATGTTACAGAATTGTGTAGATCTTCAAACTGTTTAGCTAATTATTATCAGTAAAAAAATAATGTGAATGTTTATTCAAAACCTGCCAAGGAGTCCAGTTCGCTTTGTTGCGTCTTCAAATACTTTGTAAAAGGTTCCCATTCATCCTTAAAGTCACAGCTATCCTTGTCCTGTAACCTATATGTCAATTTTGCCAGTTCTGCATAATCCATCAATTTTTCTTGCCATGATTCTTTAGTTGGGGTTTCTTCAGTCTTCCATCCTTGTGCTACCAGAACTCTCGTGGCCGTTGTCGCATACATGAAAATGTTTTTCAACTTTTTTGGCAGATCTTTCCCTACAATCCCCAACAAAAAAGCCTCAGGTTTTTTTTAACAAATGTTAAATGGAACATTTTCTTCAATTCATTGTATATCATTTCCCAAATTTTTTAAATTACTTTACAATCCCACCACATATGATAAAATGTTCCCTCCTTTTCCTTACATTTCCAACATATATTTGAACTAGTTTTGTACATTTTCCCTAACTGCACTGGTGTTGTGTATCATCTGTACATCATCTTCATGTAATTCTCCTTCAATAGGGAACAATCTGTAAATTTTAAGTCAGTTTTCCATAATTTAACCCAATCTCCCATCATAATGTTGTGACCTACATCTTGTGCCCATTTAATCATAACTGATTGTACCTCTTCATCTTTCGTCTCCCATTCTAATAATATGCTATATGCGGCCTTCAGTAGTTTCACTTTCCCTTCAATCACTTCCGTTTGAAACCTAGATCTAGTATAACTAAATCCTTTCTTACTGTCTTCTTTATATGTTTCATGTAGTTGTCGATAATGCAACCAACTCTGAAAGTGGTCTTTGATCGGACTTCCGGGTTGGCGCCTCCAGCAATGGCGGAGCTCCTCCGATTGGGAGGAACTTGCTCCGTGAAAAGCAGGGTCTGACCGCCACGGCGAAGGCGGAGATCCATAGAAATCACAGGTGGGAGAAGCCTGTGAACTTGGGATTCGGCTGGCACCTCTTGCGCCTCCCCTACTCGCGGGGAAACCCTGTTTTGGGGATCCGGAGCGACGTGGGGTGAGTGGTGCGGTGCTTTGAATCGACTGCTTCTTTCACGGAGTGAAGCCGCATTGCTGCTGCCGGAGAGCGCTGACTTTTTCCTGTCGACAATTGGACTTTAAACAACTACCCGTGAGTAGATTGGAAAATTTGGATCCTCAAATATCTTAATTTGGCAACGTAGCGGGAAGGCTCTAAACAGGAAGTCCGCCTTCCGCTTTTGTAAATAGTCTGAAGCAAAGACGTTACAAACTAAAGTCTTTGAAAGTTTTTGACAAAGGATTAAAATTCCACTGGTTAAAAATATCAAACCCCCCCTTGGAAGCAGGAGAAGAGGGGGGAAGTCATGGAGCTAGGGAGAACCTGCAGGAGAGAGTGAAAAGTAAACTACCACTGCTCTGAACCTGGGAACGGTCTGCCTGATGACGTTTGGGGAAGGTTCACTGACAGAACGGATTTGACAGTTACTTAAAATTCGAAAGATACTGTTTCCATTGATCTCTTCTGAGTTTATTAAAGGGAGGAAAAAATAACTGAAAATCGAAACTGTTTCTGTGCCTGAAAGAACTGATACAATTTGAAACTGCTTCCCTCTAGAGGGAGCATGTGAAACTGTTACAGGAGTGTAACAGGGTAAGCTCCAGCTGCAAGATAAAGTTTCTGAGAATCAGAGATTGACCTTGGACTATTCAAAATGCTGATAGGAGAAGTTATTGTGACCGTATTATTCAAAATAAACCATTCACTTGAACAGCTGCATAAAAAGGCAGATGACATGATCTTCAAAATTGACAGCCGGGAACAGAAAGTGACCAACTTGAATCAAAAAGCAAGCAACAATATAGAAATAACTCAGGACTTGGTACAGGAATATACCTTGGCAGGACAAATGGTGGAGGAAAAGGAGAAAGATGCCGTTGTGAAACTTAAAGTAGCTCAAGAAGGATCCTCAGTTCTACAGAAGCAAATCAAGGATTATAAATGGAGGCCTTGCATGATTGATTTTAGCAAAAACCAGATCTTGAGGATTGGACCCTGGCTTGGACTGAAGAACGAAAGTTGGAAAGACCCTTTTATCCAGGGACTAACTGACATCTGGGACATGGGTTTGGGCCTGGAGGAGCTTGAAGCTGTGGGGGCCTATGGACTTGGAGGAATCCTGAAATACGTCCTGAAATACCCTATGGACCTTAGTTTCAAGTATGGAAACTTGGCTGAGCTGTTCAGAATAAATAAAAGTTCTGTTTGGTTGGAGTTTCCCCGAGATTTGCTCCTGAGCATCAAAGAATATGAAGAAGATCCGCAGAAGGGACTTGGAAAAGAATTAGGAGCCTCAGACATAAGATCTCCAGGTTGCTGGACTATATGGATCTGACGGAAAGGACTGGCAGAATCCGAAACCAGGGAGAGGAGAGGGTGGAGGAAGATTGGGAAGTTAAAGCTTATATTTCGAAATTTTGTAAAATTAATGACTGTTAGAAAAATCGTGGAATGTTATTATACGGATTTAGTAGAAATGTTAGAAGAAGTTAAGAATAGATAAGTAATTTAGTCTTAAAGGGAAATAAGGTTAAAAAATATGTTATTTACACTTCCGGTGGAGCGCGCGCCCGACGCAGGCGAGGGATTTTCCCGGGAGGGAAACCCTAGCTAAACCGGCACAATTATGAGACCTGGGCTGTGTGGTGCGAGAGCTTGCTGCAACAGTTTGGAGTGTGGCATACTGTGTGTGAAGCCCCTCCAGTTCCTCTGACAGAGAGATGGAAGGCTCAGAATTCGAAAGCCGTAGACGTAATAGTCTTGTCCGTCTCTCTGGAGGAAATTGCTACGCTAGCTGGCAACACGACTGCACATCAGATGTGGAATGCTTTGAAAGTAGCTCATCTGCTGGTCATCCCAGCCCAGAGTTTGACTGCATCGGAGGTCCTGGCTGTTTCCCAGAATGCGAGTGAGTGCAGGGATGCTGAGGGCACTGGTTGCAAGCTGCAGGGGGAGCTGACTGTGATGTCATCCCAGGCAGCATTCCAGCCTCCAGGGGGAGCCAAGGAGTCGGCAGCTGAGAGCTCTGTTTCTCGTGGGAGCCAAGGTCATCGTCTTCGCAGAGGCCGGAAGGCCAGAGGTAAACAAAGACAGATGCCTGCAGATGGCCAGAAGCAGAAGGGGGGTGGAAAGCCCAAGCCAGGGAAAAACAAGGCTTTGTTTGCTGGCACAGCTTCACCAAAGGCTAAAGGCAAGTTTGATGGCCGGGAGCAGGGGGGCAAGCAGCAAAAGCCCACGCCGGTGGAAGACAAGGTTTTGCTTGCTGAAAAGGCTGCTCCAAAGGCCAAGGCCAGATTTATTGTGGACTCAGGATGCACCCGCCATTTATCAAAAGACCAGCACCTGTTTATCTCTTTCAATCCTCAAGATGGTGAGATCCACCTGGCTGATGGAAAGACGTTGCGAATTGCAGGAGTTGGGACTGTGAAACTGGCAAGTCTGCACACTACCATCAGAGATGTACTTTTTGTTCCAGGTGCAGCAGACAATTTGCTCAGTGTCCCACAGCTGACTGGGCGTGGCTTTGAGATTTCCTTCAAGAGGAACGTCTGTGTCATCAGGAAAGGCAAAGAGGACATTTTGCATGCAAAGTTTATGGATAGCTTATTCTGTATAACTTATGATGACAATACTGTTGCTGTGTCAAATGTTGATTCTTGTTGTGTTGCACAAACTAACAAAGTTATTCATGCAGGATGAATTCATGAAGCACATCAAAGATTTTGTCACATGTCCTGGCAAGCGCTGGCCAAGATGCCTGAGTTGGTTGAGGGTTTGAACATCAAACCCTGTAAATTTCACATGAAATGTGTATCTTGTGCAGAGAACAAGGTGAAGGTTGCTCCAAAAGGCAAGGAGTCTAGCAGGCAGGCTTCCAAACCCTACCAGCTAGTGCACGCAGACCTGGTTGGTCCACTTGCACCCTCTTTGGGTGGAGCAAGGTACTTCATGGTTCTAATTGATTCTTTTTCCAGGTACATTCATGTGTTTATGCTTGAGCAGAAATCGCAAGCGTTTTCTACGTTCAAGGCATTCTGTGCTTGGTTGGAGAATGTTCACAGTAAACATATCGGCTGTTTGTTTACTGATCAGGGTGGGGAGTTCACTTCTCAGCAGTTTGAAGCTTTCCTGACTGAGAAGGGAATCCAGCATGACTTGTCAACACCTAGATCACCATGGATGAATGGACTTGTGGAGCGAGCAATCCAAACTTTGCTTCAAGGCCTGAAAACCTTGTTGCATGATGCCAACCTCCCTGAGAAGTTTTGGGGGGGAAGCTCTGTCGACGTTTGTTTATTCCTATAATCACAGACTGTCTTCACCTATTGGTTGTACTCCCTACGAGAAGATGTTTGGTAAGAAACCGAACGTCGAGCACATGAGAATCTTTTGTTCTGACATGTGGGTACACACCCCACAAAGCAACAAGCTTGGGAAGCGTGAGGTACATGGTTTGTTCATGGGGTACGAAAAAGGTGCGTACAGGGTATGGATGACTAACTCTAAGTCCATTAAGTTCACCAAGAGTGTTGAGTACAATCCTAAGTGGGGGGGAAATGTGGGAATTTTCCAGAGTTACCCAGAGGAGGATGAAGGTGATGTGAAAAAGGCAGATAATGTTGAGAAAGCTGAGAAAGCTGAGGATGATGATGATGATGATGATGATGATGGTGATGATCAGAGTTCGGATTCCAGTTCAGTTGGTGGCGCTGCTGCTGGTGTCAGCGACAGTGATGACACAGCAGACTACAAGAGCGCAAAGGCCTCAGTCAGACCATCTGATGCGTCTGACAATGAACTGGAAGAACCACTGTTCACCATTGGTCACTTTTCTCCTAAGAAGGAGGAGATGAGTCCAGAAGACTTGCGTCTAGTTCGCAGGTCTGAAAGGGCAACCAAAGGCAGACCTCCAAAGAGATTTGCTGATGAGTTTGCTAAGACGGCAACTGCTGTTCTTAGTAGCTCAGAGAAGGTGTGGGAACCTTCAAGCTTCAAAGAGGTTCAGGAGTTAACCTCTAAAGATGCTGAGCCTTGGCTTAATGCCATGAAGGCTGAAGTTGATTCCTTGAACAGGAACCAAACTTGGGAACTGGTACCGGTAGTCCCAGGAATGAGACTGGTTGGTAGCAAATGGGTCTTCAAGGCCAAGACAGACCAGAATGGCAAGGTTGTCAGACACAAAGCCAGATTGGTTGCCAGAGGTTTTTCACAGGTACCAGGACAGGATTACCACGAGACCTACTCGCCCACTGTCAAATATGAGAGCATTCGACTGATGCTCAAGATAGCTGCAGAGGAGAAACTGCATGTTTCCCATCACGACATTAATACAGTTTTTTTGTACGGGATTCTGGGGGAGGAGCTGTACATGCTTCCACCTGATGGAATGCAGATACAGAAGGGAATGGTCTGTAAACTGCGGAAATCCTTATATGGTCTCAAGCAGAGTGCCAGGTGTTGGAACACAAAACTCACTGAGACACTGCTTTCTCTAGGTTTTCACCAGGGCAAAGCTGATCCATGTGTGTTTGTCAAGGAATAGTTATGTTTTGTTGACGATCTTCTGATGTTTTGGAAGAATCAGGCTTTTTACCAAAGCACCCTAGCTCAGCTGAAGGAGCACTTTGACATGAAGGATCTTGGTGAGGTATCCAACTATCTTTCTCTGCAGGTGGAGAGGGACCAAGCAGGTACTTTTCTGGTACACCAAACACAGAAAATTGCTGATGTATTAACCAGGTTGAATTTGGTTGATGCAAACCCAGCAGACACACCGATGGTGACAGGTTACCAGGTAGATAGTACTGCTGAAGCGTTTTCTGACACTACGCTGTACAGGTGCATTCTAGGCAAGCTGAATTTCATTGCTAGATGCTCAAGACCTGACATTGCTGTAAGCACTAACCTGCTTAGCAGAAATGCTAACAATCCTACTCTTCAGGATTGGAAAGCTCTGAAGTGCATAGCCCGCTATTTGAAAGGGACTATGCACTACAGGCTGAGGTTCACCAGTCAGAAGACTGGAGGTCTTGAAATCTTTGCATATGCTAGTTTTGGAAGTGACACCATGGATGGTACAAGCACTTCTGGAGTATGCTACATGTACAACCACTGTCTGTTTGACTGGTTGTGCAAAAAGCAGACGACAGTGAGCCTAAGTTCCTGTGAAGCAGAACTCAATGCTCTGTCATTTTCACTCATGGATTGTGAATGGTTGATGCAACTGTTTAAGGACATCGGAGTTTCTGTTAAATGTCCTATACAAGTGTATCAAGACAATAGATCCTGTTTGGCTTTGCTGAACTCAGAGAGTTGCAAGCACTTGCAGATTAAGCTACATCATGCAAGAGAGTGTATTCAGAAAGGACTCATTCAGGTGTCCTACATGCCAGGAAATGAAATTCCTGCTGATCTGTTGTCTAAGGTTGTTAACAGAGAACAACTTAAGGTTTACGTACAGAGGTTGCAATTGGGTTGAACCACAGGTACTACAGGTTACACGGAAAGGGGGAGGATGTTAGGATATTTCCGTTCCACCTTAAAAGGGAGCAGGCTTTGTGAGTCACAGAGTCTGCGTATTTCCTGCTCACAGGATGTTTATGTTTTCTATTGCTTTCGTTTCGTCTCTCTGTGCCTGAGCAGACCGAAGCAGGCAGTCATGTTTTTTCTTTGTTCTGACCAACGCTGAATAAACTTGTAAATATGCTCTCCTGCTGTGCATCTTTCGCTGTGTGAATTCTGCTGATAGAGCGTGCATCAGCCCAGGAATGTGGCAATCTATTTCTGGAGCTCATGTCACTAATTGCTGATACTGCTTGTCTACGGGAGATCGATGGACGTCCGGAGACGACGTGGAGTCATGATGGACTTTATCTCCCTGGCAGTATCCCAACAGTTAGATTGTCAGACCTGGGAGAGACCAGGGTTCAAATCCCACCAGGAAGCTCCTCTCCACAGGGGGTTGGACTAGATGACCCTCGAGACCCCTTTCAACCCTGCAATTCTATGATTCTTTGAGAACAGGAGAAGAACTTTTCCCTACCCACTTTCTCAATGCCATCCATAATTTTTTAAAAAATACATACATATATATGTGTACACACACACACATATCAGTTCCAACAGTCATACAACAGATCTTCTCATCTTATACAATATTTTAGACTTCCGTCAACACCTCTGATGATTTTCCGTTCTTTATCACTTATTCTGCATTTCTTAATTTCTATATTACATTTAATTATCCTTAACTAATAATGCATTTCATAGTCTTTCTTTCAGTATTTAAAACTATCCACTTTACCAAACTTCTTGCAGTCCTACTAGCGTAATCTGTTCATCACAATTACTTTTCAAATAGTTCATATATTTACTCCAGTCTTCTACGAATCTCTGATCCTGCAGGTTTCGAATCCTTCCTGATAATTTACCTAATTCTGCATAGTCCATCAACTTCATCCTCCATTCTTCTTTCGTCGGTAGTTCTTCATGCTTCCATTTTTGTGCCAATAATATTCTTGCTGCAGTCGTTGCATATAAAAACACCTTACAATCCTGTCTATTAATATCATCTCCTACAATGCCAAGTAAAAATGCTTCTGGTTTCTTAATAAATGTATATTTCAACATCTTTTTCATCTCATTGTATATCATTTCCCAGAAGCTTTTCACTTTTTTACATTCCCACTACATGTGATAAAAAGTTCCTTCCTTTGCTTTACATTTCCAACATTTATTACTTATTTTATACATTTTAGCTAATTTTACCGGGGTGATATACCACCTATACATCATTTTCATCACATTTTCTTTCAAAGCATTGCATGCAGTATATTTTAATCCTTCCTTCCACAGTTTTCCCCAATCTTTTAACTGTATATTATACCCAAAATCTTTGGCCCAGTGTATCATAACCAACTTTACCTCTTCATCTTTCAAATGCCATTCAAGCAGCAATTTATACATTTTAGACAAAATTTTATATTTATTATTCAATATTTCAATTTCAACTTTCGATTTGTTATCATCAAATCCTTTCCCCCTCAAATCCTGTTTAAACATTTCATTGACTTGGTGATAGTGCAGCCAATCATTTATATATTCTTTAACCTCTTCATAAAGTTTCATTTTCCATTTATTACCCTCTTTTTGTATTAATTTGTCACATGTAACCCAATTTTTGCTCATATTTATCTTCTTCACACTCATCACTTCTAATGGAGATAGTCACTGCGGTGTCTTATGTTCTAATAGGTTTTTATACCTATCCCATATTTCAAAGAGAGCTCTTCGGAATATATGGTTTCCAAATCCTTTATGGACTTTTGTCTTATTATACCATAAACATGCTTGCCAACGAAATCTATTCTCATAACCTTCCAAATCCAGCAAATCTGTATTTTCTAACAACATCCATTCCTTTAACCAACAGAGGCAGGACGCTTCATAATACTGTTTCAAGTCTGGCAGGGTGAAGCCTCCTCTTTCTTTAGCATCTGTTAATAACATATATTGAATTCTTGGTTTCTTCCCCTGCCAGATATATCTTGAAACCGCCTTTTGCCATCTTTTAAAGATTGCTGCCCCCTTGATTATTGGAATTGATTGAAACAAAAGTAACATCTTTGTTTTGTTTTTTTATAAGATATTTATTAAAGATTTTCTTAATACAATAGAAAAAACAAACAAAATAACATATAACTTTACAGTAACCATATTTTCTTCGCTTCCTTGGACTTCCTCGCATCTCTCGTTCCTGCGTTCCAAGTTTATCAAACTTTACCCAGCAATTTATCACCTTGCTTCAATTCTTATTTTATAATTATCCAATATTGTGTCCCTAATTTTAGATATTTTTACCCAAACCTTAAAAGCTTAATTTTGACATAATATTTATCCAAAATTTATCTTTTCTTATATTTTCACTTATCTTCATATTCCTTTCGACTAACTTAATGGTGCCATATTGTTTATAATCTTACATCTTTCTTAACACTCATACAATTTACAATATTTTTGTAAATAGTCCTTAAATTTCTTCCAGTCCTCCTCCACAGCCTCTTCTCCCAGGTCTCGGATTCTGCCAGTCATTTTTGCTAGTTCCATATAGTCTATCAGTTGCATCTGCCATTCTTCCAGTGTGGGCAAATCTTGGGTTTTCCAGTGCTTGGCGACAATTATCCTTGCTGCTGTTGTTGCATACATAAAAAATGTTCGGTCCTTCTTTAACACCCTCTGGCCAACGATGCCTAAAAGAAAGGCCTCTGGTTTCTTAGGGAAGGTATACTTAAATACCTTTTTCAACTCATTATATATCATTTCCCAGAAAGCCTTAACTCTAGGGCAGGTCCACCAGAGGTGAAAGAACGTTCCTTCAGTTTCTTTACATTTCCAACATTTATTATCAGACAAATGGTATATTTTTGCGAGCTTGACTGGAGTCATGTACCACCTATATATCATTTTCATAATATTTTCTTTCAAGGCATTACATGCCGTGAATTTCAGACCGGTGGTCCATAACCTTTCCCAGTCAGCAAACATGATATTGTACCCAATGTCCTGTGCCCATTTTATCATAGCCGATTTGACCGTTTCATCTTGTGTATTCCATTTTAACAGCAAGTTATACATTCTTGAAAGTACCTTAGTCTTAGGTTCTAACAATTCCGTTTCCAACTTTGATTTTTCCACCTGGAATCCTATCTTTTTGTCCAACTTAAAAACCTCTTTAATCTGAGCATAATGTAACCAATCTCGCACTTTATCTTTAAGTTTCTCCAAACTCTGCAGCCTCCAATTATCTCCATCTTTTTCTAATATTTCCCAATATTTCGGCCATTTGGCCTCCATATTGAGTCTTTTCCGGGCCTTAGCTTCCATTGGTGATAACCACCTTGGGGTCTTGTTTTCCAATAAGTCTTTATATTTTGTCCAGACATTAAACACTGCTTTCCTGACAATATGGTTCTTGAAAGCCTTGTGACTTTTAACCTTGTCATACCACAAATATGCATGCCATCCATAGGTAAAGGTAAAGGTAAAGGTACCCCTGCCCGTACGGGCCAGTCTTGACAGACTCTGGGGTTGTGCGCCCATCTCACTTAAGAGGCCAGGGGCCAGCGCTGTCCGGAGACACTTCCGGGTCACGTGGCCAGCGTGACATCGCTGCTCTGGCGAGCCAGAGCCGCACACGGAAACGCCGTTTACCTTCCCGCTGGTAAGCGGTCCCTATTTATCTACTTGCACCCGGAGGTGCTTTCGAACTGCTAGGTTGGCAGGCGCTGGGACCGAGCAGCGGGAGCGCACCCCGCCGCAGGGATTCGAACCGCCGACCTTTCGATCGGCAAGTCCTAGGCGCTGAGGCTTTAACCCACAGCGCCACCTGCGTCCCCATGCCATCCATAAGCATTGTTAAAACCTTCCAGATCCAACACATCAGTGTTTTCAAGAAGCAGCCAATCTTTCAACCAGCAGAAAGCTGCTGATTCATAAAACAACTTTAAGTCTGGCAGGGCAAAGCCCCCTCTTTCTTTCGCGTCAGTTAATATCTTAAATTAATTCTGGGCTTTTTGCCCTGCCAGACAAATTTGGAAATATCTCTTTGCCACCTCCCAAAACACTCCATTTTATCCACAATCTGTAAAGTCTGAAACAAAAACAGCATTTTTGGCAATACATTCATCTTTATAGCAGCAATTCGGCCCGACAAGGAAAGTTTCAATCTTGACCAGCCTTCTAAATCCCTTTTAATTTCTGACCAACACTTTTCATAGTTATCCTTAAATAGACTCAGATTCTTAGCTGTTATGTTTACCCCTAGGTATCTTACTTTTTTAACCACATTTAACTCTGTCTCTTTCTGAAACCTTTCTGATTCTGAAGGTGTCAAATTTTTTCCCAATACCTTAGTTTTCTGCTTGTTAAGTTTAAATCCCGCCACCCGACCAAACTCCTGAATCAATTGTAGTACCCTTTTCGTACTAGATTCTGGCTCCTGTAAGGTCAAAATCAGGTCATCTGCAAAAGCTTTAAGTTTATACTGTTTCGCTCCGACCTGAATTCCTTCCACCAACCGGTCCCCTCTAATCATATTCAAGAGCACCTCCAGGACCGAAATAAATAACAAAGGAGAGATAGGGCAACCTTGTCGTGTTCCTTTTTCAATTTTGAACTCTTCCGTCACCACATTGTTCACTATCAATTTAGCCTTTTGTTCTGAATAAATTGCGTCTATCCCATTCTCAAATCCCCGTCCCACTCCCATGCCTTCCAAGTTTTTCTTCATAAACTTCCATGAAATATTGTCAAAGGCCTTCTCCGCGTCTATAAATATTAACACTGCTTTTGTATTAATATTTGTTTGCAAAAGTTCCAAAATGTCAATAATGTTCCTTGTGTTAGCAAACAAATGTCTACCTGGGAGAAAGCCTGCCTGGTCCTTATGAATTACTTCATTTAAAACTTTTTTAAATCTACTTGCTAAAATGTCTGCAAATATTTTATAAACCACATTTAGGAGGGAGATGGGACGGTAGTTCTTGAGTTGTGTCTTTTCAGTTTCTAGTTTAGGTATCAATGTGATGAAAGCTTCTTTCCACGATTCCGGTGCCTTCTTCCCCTCCATAATTTCATTGCAAACCTCCATTAATGGATGTATCAGGTAGTCTTTCAATGTCTTATAATATTTGGAGGTAAGCCCATCTGGCCCTGGAGACTTGCCCAATTGCATATTCTGAATGGCTTCTTCAATCTCTTGTTGTGTTATTTTATAATTCAGGATTGTTCTATTTTCTTGAGACAGCTTTGGTAGACCATTCTTTATCAAAAATTGTTCTATCTCAACCTCATTTTGCAGCCCTTGAGTGTATAGTTGTTTGAAATATCTCTGGAAACACTTTCTGATCTCCACTGGATTCTGAATATTTCTTCCTTCAATCTCTAGATTTGTGACCGTATTTAGTTTTTGTCTCTTTTTCAACTGCCATGCCAACAGTTTTCCACATTTGTTTGCCGATTCAAATGATCTTTGTTTCATTAGCTTAACTTTCCACTCCACTTCCTGATTTATCAATTTAGAATATTGTGCTTGATAAAGTTTAATTTCTCTCAAAATCTTCTTTGGCTTCGGTCTCGATCTTAGCTTCTTCTCACATTCTTTAATTTTCTCCAAGATCTTGTCTTTTTTCTCATTCTGTGCTCTTTTCTTTATGGTGTTCTGTTGTATCAGAAACCCCCTCATAACTGCTTTACTTGCGTCCCAGGCGATTCTTTTTTCCACCGTAGTATTCAAATTTATCTCAAAATAGTCCTTCAAAGCTTTTTGGGCCTTTTTAGTAATCTCCTGATCTCTAAACAAATTGTCATTCATCTTCCATCTGAAGGAGCCGGTTGGAGTTAGTCTCATATCCATCTTTACGGCATTATGGTCGGAGCAGGTCTTTGGGCAGATTTCCACTTTTCTTATCTTGGGTGCCCAGACCTCTAGTTATCCATATTTGGTCGATTCTTGTCCATGTCAGTTGGGCTTCAGAAAAGAGTGTTCCTTCTCTTCCCAGGGGGTTCTTTGTCCTCCAAATATCAATCAAGTCCATATTGTCAGTCAGTTCAAAAAATGTTTTAGGTAGTCTGCCATCTTTTGTCACATTTTGGCTATGTGACTTATCCATGTTGGTTGATGCCACCCCATTCATATCTCCCATCATAATGATGTTGTCATAGTTCAGATAGTCCAGCATTATCTCATGCAGCTTCTTATAAAATTCCGATTTCCCCTCATTTGGTGCGTAAATTCCTAATATCAAAAACTTTTCTCCTTGGTTTTGTATCTCAATTGCCAAAATTCGTCCTTGCTCATCTTTAAATAAAAATTTTGGTGACAGGCTCTCCTTTGCATATATCACCACTCCTCCTTTCTTGACTCGGTCTGAAGAGATAAATTATTGGCCTAATCTTTTATTTATTAACACTTTTCTGTGGAGCCTAGTCACATGTGTTTCTTGCAAACAAATAATGTCCAATTGTTCTTTTTTCAATATATGAAATATTCTTCTCCTTTTTTGAGGGGAATTGCAGCCATTGATGTTCCAACTCAGAAGTTGCAGAGACATCCTGGACAAATCTGTTATTCCTCTAATGGTGGTATCTTTTTGTCCTGATCTTCAGACCCCGAAGGTGTAGGTGTAGGTGCAGGCGATGGTCCAGACCCTGAAGGTCTTTCAATCCCTTTCTGAAGGTCCTCTCCGTAGGAACTCAAAAATTTTTCTTTATCCTTGGCTGTTTTAATTTTCACCTTCTTCCCTCTGAATGTAAAAGATAATCCTTGGGGAAATTCCCACCTAAAGACAATTGAGTTGCTCCTCAGCAATCTTACTAACAGTGTAGGTGGATCTGAGGTCCAAAAGTTGTTTTGGGATATCTTTGTAAATTTCTGCTCTTCTGTCCAAAATTTCAAGTGACTTTTCGTAATGTAGGCCTAGTATTTTGTCTCTTTCCTCCTTAGATCTCAAGGTAATCAAGCAGTCTCTGGGCCTGTCTTTCCTTGTTAATTTTCCAAGTCTAAAAGCAGTCACAATTTTAAAGTCCTTTTCTTCCTCCAAAGGCCAAAACTTGGAAAATTCTTTTGTCAGGAACTCAATTAAATTCCCTTGTTCAAGTTCTAATATTGACCTCAATCTCAAATTATTTTCCCGAGCCCGTAATTCTGTCATAGACAGATAGGCCTGCTGTTCTCCAATCTGCTTATGCAATGGTTTTACCTCCTGCTTTAATTCTTCAGCTTTTTGGTTGGCTTCCTCTGCCAATTTTCGGTTTTCTGCGGTGGCTTCAAATAATTTACCAATTGATTGTGCATTCAAAGTGACTTGTTCAGTTAGTTTATTAACACTGGCTGTATTTTGATCAATCTTAGCCGTTTGCTCATCCGCTTTTTTATCCAAAGCTTCCAATTTTTCAAAGATTTTATCTAGTACTGAGGTAGCTCCTCCTGCTGCCATATCTTCCAGCAAAGGTTGCTCAATTCCTTCTTCCCCTTCCAAAACAGCAGGGACAGATGATCTACGCGGCTGTGAAACTAAAGTCAAAGTTGTTTGTTTAGCTTTCGCTTTAGCCGCTCTTGTTTTCCAAGGCCACTCATTCCAGTTCTGTCTACTAGTCAAGGTCAAACTGAGTGTGTTCCCATAGGAATCCAGCAGCCCAGAGGGTAAACAACCAAGTAGGAGGAAAGGAAAGAGAAAGCAAAGTCACATACAATTGTAAATCCAAAATCCTTTAGAGGGAGTTCGAATATATTTTGAGGGAAGAAGCCAAATTGTAAAAATCAATTATTTAAAACTCCAATCATTCCAAAGTTCCAATACTTCTGAAACAATGTCCAAACAGCCATTAATTCCCAAAGAACCTTCAGTTTTCCTGTAGTTAGCAGAGTTGGTCTTAAAAGCACAACAATGTCTCTAGCAAGTGCCAGAAAAGATGATTCAAAATAACAGTTCCAATAACACTCAGCTTGTAGCAAACCAAGGGACGCAGGTGGCGCTGTGGGTTAAAGCCTCAGCGCCTAGGACTTGCCGATTGAAAGGTCGGCGGTTCGAATCCCTGCGGCGGGGTGCGCTCCCGCTGCTCGGTCCCAGCGCCTGCCAACCTAGCAGTTCGAAAGCACCCCCGGGTGCAAGTAGATAAATAGGGACCGCTTACCAGCGGGAAGGTAAACGGCGTTTCCGTGTGCGGCTCTGGCTCGCCAGAGCAGCGATGTCACGCTGGCCACGTGACCCGGAAGTGTCTCTGGACAGCGCTGGCCCCTGGCCTCTTGAGTGAGATGGGCGCACAACCCCAGAGTCTGTCAAGACTGGCCCGTACGGGCAGGGGTACCTTTACCTTTTACCTTGTAGCAAACCAAAGTAACAAAGTGTCAAGGTTTGCAATCTGACAGTTCTGTTAAACAGGCAGTCCGACTGCCTGGGTTTCTCTGTAAAGTTGTAATCCCAAAAGAAGAGGTAGAGCACAGTCCATACTAAAAAATAAATCACTTAAACACCTAAATCTCCATAGAAACAGCTCCAGTAGATGCACAGATTAATTGCTTTTAACGCCTCTTCAAAGGCTCCAGAAATCAAAGTCCTTTGCTTTAGATCTTAAGCAGGGGCGGGAGACGGACTTCCTGGTTGCGTCTCCCGCTTTTAGCCGAACTTACAGAAATTTAGCCTCCAATTCTTTTTGTCTTTTCTTACTCACGGGTTGCTGCTTTTCAAGTCGAATGTTCCCAGGAAAAAAGGTCAGCGCTCACCGACAGCGGCTATGCGGCTTCACTCCACAGAAAGAGCGACCGACTCACAGCACCGCGCCAGCCCTTCCACGTTCCGAAACCCCTTACGGGGTCTCTTCTCCGTTTCGGGGGGTGCTTCTGGTGCCCGCCGAGTCCCAGGACCACAGGCTTTCGCTGCCTGTGGGTTTCCGATGCGGGTCTCCGCTTCGCCGTAGCGGACAACCCGTTTCTGCGGAGCTCCCCCTTCACAACTAGAAGAGGGCAGCCATTGCCGTTCGCGCCGCCTCCAGAAGTCAAAAAGTAAAATCTTTGGTAGCACATTCATTTTAATAGCTGAAATCCTTCCCCAAAATGATAATCTCATCCTTCTCCTATATTTCTAGATCTCTTTTTATTCCATTCCACACTTGTATATAATTGTTCTGAAAGAGATCTATATTCTTTGACGTTAACCAAATTCCTAAATATTTAACCTTTTTTAGCAACTTCAATACCAATCTGTTGCTGCAACATGTCCACCAAGTCCTGTTTCATATTTTTAACAATCATTTTAGTCTTTTTGTTCAGTTTAAAACCTGCTACATGTTCAAATTGTTCTATCTCTTCTAATACTTCCTTGGCACTAATTAGTGGTTCTTCCATTGTTCCCCCCCCCCCAATTTTTTTTTATTGATTTTCTACATTTATCACAGAAATAATATAACAAAACACACAACAAAGAAAAACATATTATAGTGGTACCTCGGGTTCCATACGCTTCAGGTTACAGATTCTCCTTCCACTGTTATTTTATTTATTGTATTCTGTTCTTTTCTTTTTCTGATCTGCCTAGCCAGCCACTATCCTGATCTATTAACATGTTCAAAATTCTTTTGTCTCATTCTTTTTATATTCCATTCTACTTCTCGGTTTATTATCATTGCAAACTGGCTTTGTAGCATTTTCATATTCTGATTTGTTTTAACATCATTTGGTTTTTTAATTAATCTCTTCTCATTTTCCATTATCTGATTTGATATTTCTTTCTTTCCTTTTTCTCTAAATTTATTCCTGATGCTATTTTGTTGTATGAAGAAACCTCACATCACCGCTTTGCTAGTGTCCCACACCACATTCATTTTGGTTTCTTTATTACAATTATTAACAAAATATTCCATTAGCATCTTCTGTGCCTTCTCATTTACTTTTTGATCGTCCAATAAATTTTCATTTAATCTCCATCAAAAAGTCTTTTCCTCTTTTTCTTTTATCTCACACATTATGGTCCAAAAGTATCTTTGGTGGTATTTCAATTTTTGTAACTCTTGGTGTTAATTCGCTGGTTATCCATACATAATCAGTTCTTGACATGGATTGATTTGGCTCCAAAAAATAAGTGAATTGTTTTTCTAATAGGTGTCTCAGTCTCCAAACATCTACCAAATTACAGTTCTCAATTATGGAAAAGAATGACTTAGGTAATTTTCCTTCTTTCAATTTTCTCTCCTCCTTGATTTATCCATTTCCATTGAGACCACTCCATTCATATCTCCCATTATTATAATCTTCGGATCCAAAAATTCAAATAGTTTTTCTTCCAAATCTTTATAAAATTCAGTCTTACTGCCATTTGGTGTGTAAACTCCGACAATTATCAGTTTTTCGCCTTGCCATGAGACATGGAATTGGAGGCAGAGAAGGAGGAGAGGGGGGGAGAATGGGCACTTACAGAGATCCTGTGCCTTTAATTAGCAGTTGCTCTTCTTCAGACGAGGAAGGAGACAAAGGGCTGTCGGGAGAGAATGAATCTGAGAGGGGAGGGCCATTTCCGGGACCCAGCCACTCTCAGAGCAGAGGTAGAAGGGGGGCTGGGCTTAGGAGGTGGATCTGCTGGGGGAAGAAGCGGAAAGAGCCATTCGAGGCAACTGACTGATTGTGATGGTGTCGTTCTTTGAACTCTTGTAAATACTTTGAAGCTGCCAATAAATCTCTCTATATATGGCTGGATTCCCGGATTCTTATCTCAGCTAGCATTCACAGCACATTCTCTAACAGCTTGCCTCGAATCACTAGTGCAAAGAAGAAGATAAGAAAGATGGAACAAGTGCTGGCTGACCTGCGAAGACGCAATGCCGGACTGGAGTCCAGGGCATCGGAACTGCAGATTCGACTGGAGGAAGCCAAGGCACATCAAGGAAAAGCCACAGGTGAGCTGCTGGGAAGGACCATGCCTGCGTTAGTGGGGAAATTTCATGGGGATCCACAGGAATATTTGGGATTTAAAATGGAGATAAAGTATGTACTTGAACTGGAGGGGGCTGAGTTTGCTAACGATGCTCAAAGGGTGGCCTTCCTAATTAGCCATTTATCGGGCCCGGCCAAAGATTGGGTCAGGCCACTGATAGCAGCAAATAATGAAGTGCTGCGGAATTTGGCAAAGTTCTGGGAGGTAATGGACATCATGTTTTCACATGAAAGCCAAGTAGATATGACTCAGCAGGAGCTCCTGGCTTTGAAACAAGGAAACTTGACTGTACGTAGTTACTGGTTGCAGTTCGCCGTGCTTGTTCACAAATTGGGATGGGAGTTGAATTCAGAGCCCATGCAGGCTATGTTCAAAGCTGGGCTGAACTCTGAAGTGAAAGATGAGCTTGCCACGGGGCCCCATCCCAAAGATATGGACACGCTAGCGAAGGCTGCCTTATCGGTGGGTTTGAGGCAGGAAGCCCGGCTATTGGAGAGAAAGCAGAGCAAAGGCCGGCGTTTCCATGGTGACCACATTCTTGAGATGCCAGCAGCGGCCACTGAAGGTCAACAGCAGCCAGAGCCCATGGAAATTGACTCAGCCCGCGCATGGGAACGTTCAAAAGCCCAACGGCTGAGCAGTAAAGAGGGAAAGGACTGGCAGGTGGCCAAGAAATGTTTTTTATGCCAGAAGCCAGGACACTTTGCCAGAGTGTGTCCGGAGTGTCGTAACTGGCAGGGAATGGCGGGGGCTACTCCACAGGGAGAAGAGGAGGTACCCCAGGTTCAGAGAAACGGGAGGGCTGGCTGGTGGTGAACCGGGGCAACAGCCAGGTGGCAGCAACTGCGAAAGGCCCGGCCAGGACACCCCAAACCAAATATAGTGTTGGAGGTGGTGCTGGAACTCCCGAACGGCCACGCGATGGAGGTCTATTCGTAAGTGGACTCAGGAGCGAGTGCCAATTTCTTCAGCAGGGAGTTTGCTGCGCAGCACCAACTGCACCTGTGGCCTTTGGATTTTCCGCTGCAAGTGACCACTATTGATGGAAGGGAACTATTGGAAGGGGAAGTGACCCATCAGACCCCTCCCATGAGGATGCAGATTTCCACACACTCCAAGACCATCGCTTTCCATGTAGCCACGTTGGCGGGCCAGCCCATTATTCTGGGCATGAGCTGGTTGGCCTTGCATGATCCGGTGGTTTCCTGGCATCAGTGGTCCCTGACGTTTGGGTCAGCGCACTGCATGGAGAACTGCCTGGGCAAAGAGAGACCTCGAGTCTCGGAGGCCAAGATGGCGGCAATGTGCAAAGGAGGCAAGGGCGGAATCCCTCCGCAATACCGGGACTTACAGGAAGTGTTCAGCGAGAGGGAGGCTGACACATTACCTCCGCACCGGCCATACGATTGCCAGATCAATCTGATCCTGGGGGCCAAACTGCCGGTGGAGAAGTTGCATTCCATGTCTGAGCAAGAGATGCAGGACTTGAAGGACTTTATTGACAAAAACTTAAAAAGGGGATTCATCAGGGAATCCAAGGCGGCAGGTGGGAGCCCGGTGTTCTTTGTGGACAAGAAGTCAACGAGTGAGAAGAGACTTGTAGTTGACTTGTGCATTTTGAACTCCCTGACGGAACCCGTGGCCTTCCCCATGGCGAGAATCGACAACGTTTTGGCAAGAGTGCGGAAAGGAAAATTTTTCACTAAGCTGGACCTCCCGGGGACGTACAACCTCATCAGAGTGCGAGAGGACGGCGAGTGGAAGACCACCATGTTCACCCCGTTAGGGGGGGGGGGACGTTCGAATATCTAGTTATGCCTTTCGGCTTGCAGTGTGGGAGCCCGTGCTTTCAGGTTTTCATGCACCACGTGCTGGGGCCGTTGCTGTATCGTAATTGTGTTTGTTTCCTGGATGATGTACTGGTGTTCTCTGACAACAAAGAGCAGCATGTAAAGGACGTGCATCAAGTCCTGAGCAAGCTAAAGGAGCATTGTCTGTGGGTGAAGCTGGAGAAGTGCCAGTTCCACGCGACGGAGGTCGAGTTCCTAGGCTACCGCTTGTCTGATAAGGGCCTGGCCATAGATCCAGAGAAAGTGAAGGCTGTGCTTGAATGGGAGACCCCTAAGACCAGGAAGGATGTTCAGTGATTCCTGGGCTTCAGCAACTTCTACAGGAAATTCATCAAAAACTTTGCGGTTGACGGCACCCATAACGGACTGTCTTAGTGGTAAGAAAAAGGTTTTGTGGACGGAAGCGGCGCAAGAGGGTTTTGTGAGACTTAAGAAGGTTTTTGCGTCCGAGGAGCAACTACTGCACGTCAACCCTGATCAACCGCTGCGGGTGGAAACGGACGCGTCAGATCGGGCCATCGGGGCTGTTCTGCTGCAGCAAGATGAAAAGCGGGAGTGGCGGCCGTGTGCCTTTTTCTCCTGGAAGTTGAAGAAGTCGGAGCTAAACTACAGTATTTACGACAAAGAATTGCTTGCGATTGTGGCTGCGTTCAAACAATGGAGACATTTCCTGATTGGTGCTAAGCACCAGATTCAGGTGTGCACGGATCACAAGAACCTGGAGTACTGGTGTACGGCACGGGTGCTGTGTCAGAGGCAGATACGCTGGGTGGAGTTTTTTGCCAATTTCAACTTTAAGATTCAGTACGTGCCAGGTGAGCAGAACGCGAGGGCGGATGCACTTTCTCGAAAACCAGAATATCTGGCAGAGGAGGGACCTCTGGTTGCCAGATTAATGTTCCCCGAGAACAAGTGGACTTGTGGGGGGGCATTGGTGAAGGACGAGGAACTGATGCAACGATGCTTTTGCAAAGCGAAAGATGGACGAGCTGAGGGAAAGGGGGGGAGCTGAGGGGGGTTTCAAAGTGAAAGGGGGGCTTCTGTACTATCAGGGGGCATTGTATATTCCAGGGGAGACCCTGAGAGCCAGAGTCCTCAAGCAACTTCACGACAGCTCCACGGCAGGACATTTTGGGCAACATAAAACCATGGTGTTGGTTAACAGGGAATTTTGGTGGCCCAAGGTGAGGGAGGATGTAAGGGAATATGTAAGGGGGTGTGACACCTGCCAGAGGGCCAAAGGGGAGAGGGCGGCTCCGGCAGGGTTGTTGGAACACTTGCCCACACCAGGGAGGCCATGGGAGGTAGTATCGGTAGATTTCATCACTGACCTGCCCAAGTCCAAGGGTAAGACAGTTGTTATGGTGGTGGTAGATCTCCTAACCAAGATGTGTCATTTCGTGGCGTGCTCACATGCGGTCACGGCGGAGGAAACGGCTAAGCTGTTCGTAGAGCATGTGTTCAGATTACATGGGATACCTGCGAAAGTGGTTTCTGATAGGGGAACTCAGTTTACCTCATGTTTTTGGCGTAAGCTCATGAGTTTGCTGCAAGTTGAGGTGAGTTTCATGACAGCGAGACACCCCAAAGCTAATGGGCAGGCGGAGAGAGCAAATGCCGTTTTACAACAGTATTTGCAATGTTATGTCAGTCAGAGGCAGAACGACTGAGCGGACAAACTAGCTCTGACGGAGTTTGCTTACAATAACGCGGAGAACGTATCCACAGGGATGACCCCGTTCTTCGCCAATCACGGGTGTCACCCCAGGGCCTTTCCGGGGAGGGGAGAGGAGTCATGGAGTGTGCCTGCCGCAGAACAGTTTGCGGAGGAAATGGAGGTGATTCACCAACAGATCCAGTTGAACTTGGAGAGGGCCAAGGAAGTTTACAAGAGGAAGGCAGACAAGCATCGGAAACAAGGTATGGTTGTCCACGCAAGGGTTGCCCTGGAAAGGGGGGTGCAAGAAACTCAAACCCAGGAGGGTGGGGCCCTTTGAGGTGATCCAGCAGATCAATCCAGTGGCATTTAAATTAAGGTTGCCTGAGAGCATGAGAATCCATCCCGTATTTCACAGGTCACGGCTGTCGCCCTACAGGGAAGGGGGCGTGAGGCAAGGTAGAGGGGGAGGGGAGCTTCCACCACCCAAAGTTGAGGAGAGAGAGCAGTGCAACGAGGTAACTGACATACTGGACTCTCGTTGGAACGGGGAGGAACTAGAGTATCTTGTGGCTTGGGAAGGGGCCCCCAGTTCAGAAAACACCTGGGTCCCGGCAGATTGCATCACTGATGAGTATCTGGTGGAGGAGTTTCATGATTTATTTCCCAACAAACCCAAACCCCAGGGTAGGTTTTGTGGCTGTTGGATGGGGTCCGGCAGGCTTCCCTGTGCCCCACTGGACTCCCGTGGATAGCTCTCCGTCAGCTTCCTGTAGCAGAGTCGTCACAGCGGTAGAAACTGTTGCTATGTGTGTGTAATAAATCAGACTGCACGCAGGCGTTCTTGCTTAACTCCAATAGTCTTTAATCGTGTAGAAAAACATCATAAATCAGCCCGGCGAGAGAGCGCACATCTTGCTGCCTCGCCGCAAAAACGAAAGGAAAAAAGACACAGAGAAACACTCCCCTCTGTGAATATAGCCACGCCTCAGAATGTGAGACATCACTCAGAACTGTTTAACCCTGTAAGTTCTGATTCTCTTCACACCCCTCTCGTCTCACATCCTGAGGGAAATTGTGAACACACATCTACAGACCTCTGTGAGTTCAACTCCCTTTCCATTGCCTCTCGTCCCTTTCTGGCATTTGTCTCAGGCAACCGTTGAACCTCCTCAAAACTCCCAGGTTCGCACTGTGCGAAACCAATCTACGCACTGGTGACCTGAAACCTCTCAGGTGGAACTCCCTTCGTGGTGCGAGTGGACCGTCTGAGCACAAACCCAGGTGCTCCTTCTGACCCACTGTGGCCAGCAAGTGTGTCCTCTACATCAGAAGACTCCCCCTCTGACCTAGTGCGTCTTCGGGCCTTCTGTACTTTGCTAAGAGGAGACAAAGGCTCACTCTTGGGCTCTCTTTTAACAACCTGTGGAGATGCCCAACCCTGTTCTTGACCCTGTTCAGAGACTTGGTCCTCAGCAACAGGTTCAGCCTCTAGCTCTCCCTCCTCCTCAGAATCAGACAGACATTCTGAGAGAACGTCAGGATTCGCATGGATCCATGACCAACCATTCTGCTCACAGTCTTCTGACTGGTGAACCTCAGCCTGTAGTGCATAGTCCCTTTCAAATAGCGGGCTATGCGCTTCAGAGCTTTCCAATCCTGAACAGTAGGATTGTTAGCATGTCTGCTAAGCAGGTTAGTGCTTACAGCAATGTCAGGTCTTGAGCATCTAGCAATGAAATTCAACTTGCCTAGAATGCATCTGTACAGCGTAGTGTCAGAAAATGCTTCAGCAGTACTATCTACCTGGTAACCTGTCACCATCGGTGTGTCTGCTGGGTTTGCATCAACCAAATTCAACCTGGTTAATACATCAGCAATTTTCTGTGTTTGGTGTACCAGAAAATTACCTGCTTGGTCCCTCTCCACCTGCAGAGAAAGATAGTTGGATACCTCACCAAGATCCTTCATGTCAAAGTGCTCCTTCAGCTGAGCTAGGGTGCTTTGGTAAAAAGCCTGATTCTTCCAAAACATCAGAAGATCGTCAACAAAACATAACTATTCCTTGACAAACACACATGGATCAGCTTTGCCCTGGTGAAAACCTAGAGAAAGCAGTGTCTCAGTGAGTTTTGTGTTCCAACACCTGGCACTCTGCTTGAGACCATATAAGGATTTCCGCAGTTTACAGACCATTCCCTTCTGTATCTGCATTCCATCAGGTGGAAGCATGTACAGCTCCTCCCCCAGAATCCCGTACAAAAAAACTGTATTAATGTCGTGATGGGAAACATGCAGTTTCTCCTCTGCAGCTATCTTGAGCATCAGTCGAATGCTCTCATATTTGACAGTGGGCGAGTAGGTCTCGTGGTAATCCTGTCCTGGTACCTGTGAAAAACCTCTGGCAACCAATCTGGCTTTGTGTCTGACAACCTTGCCATTCTGGTCTGTCTTGGCCTTGAAGACCCATTTGCTACCAACCAGTCTCATTCCTGGGACTACCGGTACCAGTTCCCAAGTTTGGTTCCTGTTCAAGGAATCAACTTCAGCCTTCATGGCATTAAGCCAAGGCTCAGCATCTTTAGAGGTTAACTCCTGAACCTCGTTGAAGCTTGAAGGTTCCCACACCTTCTCTGAGCTACTAAGAACAGCAGTTGC
This sequence comes from Podarcis gaigeae, assembly GCF_964106915.1. Taxonomy (NCBI): domain Eukaryota; kingdom Metazoa; phylum Chordata; class Lepidosauria; order Squamata; family Lacertidae; genus Podarcis; species Podarcis gaigeae. Next base: position 23,514,875 of record NC_139695.1, read on the forward strand.
TGTCTTAGCAAACTCATCAGCAAATCTCTTTGGAGGTCTGCCTTTGGTCGCCCTTTCAGACCTGCGAAGTAGACGTAAGTCTTCTGGACTCATCTCCTCCTTCTTAGGAGAAAAGCGACCAATGGTGAACAGTGGTTCTTCCAGTTCATTGTCAGACGCATCAGATGGTCTGACTGAGGCCTTTGCGCTCTTGTAGTCTGCTGTGTCATCACTGTCGCTGACACCAGCAGCAGCGCCATCAACTGAACTGGAATCCGAACTCTGTTCATCACCATCATCATCCTCATCCTCAGCTTTCTCAGCTTTCTCAACATCATCTGCTTTTTTCACATCACCTTCATCCTCCTCTGGGTAACTCTGGAAAATTCCCACATTTTCCCCCCACTTAGGATTGTACTCAACACTCTTGGTGAACTTAATGGACTTAGAGTTAGTCATCCATACCCTGTATGCACCTTTTTCGTACCCCATGAACAAACCATGTGCACCACGCTTCCCAAGCTTGTTGCTTTGTGGGGTGTGTACCCACATGTCAGAACAAAAGATTCTCATGTGCTTGACGTTCGGTTTCTTACCAAACATCTTCTCGTAGGGAGTACAACATATAGGTGATGACAGTCTGCGATTAAAGGAATAAACAAACGTCGACAGAGCTTCCCCCCAAAACTTCTCGGGGAGATTGGCATCATGCAACAAGGTTTTTAGGCCTTGAAGCAAAGTTTGGATTGCTCGCTCCGCAAGCCCATTCATCCATGGCGATCTAGGCGTTGACAAGTCATGCTGGATTCCCTTCTCAGTCAGGAAAGCTTCAAACTGCTGAGAAGTGAACTCCCCACCCTGATCAGTAAACAAACAGCCGATATGTTTACTGTGAACATTCTCCAACCAAGCACAGAATGCCTTGAACGTAGAAAACGCTTGCGATTTCTGCTCAAGCATAAACACATGAATGTACCTGGAAAAAGAATCAATTAGAACCATGAAGTACCTTGCTCCTCCCAAAGAGGGCGCAAGAGGACCAACCAGGTCTGCGTGCACTAGCTGGTAGGGTTTGGAAGCCTGCCTGCTAGACTCCTTGCCTTTTGGAGCAACCTTCACCTTGTTCTCTGCACAAGATACACATTTCGTGTGATACTTACAAGGTTTGATGTTCAAACCTTCAACCAACCCAGGCATCTTGGCCAGCGCCTGCCAAGACATGTGACAAAATCTTCGATGTGCTTCATGAATACATCCTGCATGAAGAACTTTGTTAGTTTGTGCAACACAACAAGAATCAACATTTGACACAGCAACAGCATTGTCATCATAAGTTATACAGAATAAGCCATCTATAAACTTTGCATGCAAAATGTCCTCTTTGCCTTTTCTGATGACACAGATGCTCCTCTTGAAGGAAACCTCAAAACCACGCCCAGTCAGCTGTGGGACACTGAGCAAAAGTTTCACAGTCCCTTTTCCTGCAATATGCAACGTCCTTCCATCAGCCAGGTGGATCTCTCCGTCTTGAGGTGTGAAGGAGATAAACAGGTGCCGGTCTTTTGAAAGATGGCGCGTGCATCCCGAGTCAATAACAAATCTGGCCTTGGCCTTTGGAGCAGTTTTTCTGGCAAGCAAAACCTTGTTTTCCACTGGCGTGGGCTTTTGCTGCTTGCCCCCCTGCTCCTGGCCATCAAACTTGCCTTTAGCCTTTGGTGAAGCAGTGCCAGCAAACAAAGCCTTGTTTTTCCCTGGCTTGGGCTTTCCACCCCCCCCTTCTGCTTCGGGCCATCTGTAGGCTTTTTCCTTTGTTTATTTCCAGTCTTTGGACAAAACTTCTGAGTATGACCTTGGTTCCCACAGTTCCAGCACTTCACAGCTGCCAACGCTTTGGCTCCCCCTGGAGGCTGGAATGCTGCCTGGGATTACATCACATGTTTTCTGAGCTGGGTTCTCCCTCCCAGGCCACCAAGTACTCTATCTGGTGCCCTCTCCACCTGGAATCGAGTATTTCTGTTGCTTCATTACAGCATTCCCTCTCCTCTGCATGTAGATGGGTGGACACCCCTCCCTGGGAAGCCCTGCCCCTCCCTGTAATGTGAAAGCAGGGACCTATGAAACACCGGATGTATCCTCATGCTGTCCGGCAATTTCAGCCTGAAAGTCACTGGGTTTGACCTGCTGGATTACCTCAAAGGGCCCCAGCCATCTATGCTGCAATTTTTTGTACCCCCCTTTTAAGGGCAACCCCTGGGCTGACAACCACACCCTGTCCCCCACCTGTATGACCTTCCCTGGCTTGCGGTGCCTGTCTGCCTGCCTTTTATAGACTTCTTTTGCCCTCTCCAAATTTAGCTGGAGTTGTTGGTGCAAAGCCTCCATCTCTTCTGCAAATTGCTCTGCAGCTGGCACACTCCATTCCTTCTCTCCGCGCCCTGGGAAGGCCCTGGGGTGACACCCGTAGTTGGCCATAAAGGGGCTCATCCCCGTGGACACATGTTCAGCGTTGTTATATGCAAACTCAGCTAGCGCCAATTTCTCCACCCAATCATTCTGCCTCTCACTGACGTAGCAGCGTAGGTACTGCTGCAATATGCCGTTCGCTCTCTGGGCCTGCCCGTTGGTTTCTGGGTGCCTAGCCGTTGAGAAGCTCACCTCTACCTGCAGCAGGCTCATGAGTTTACACCAGAACCGCAAGGTAAACTGTCTTCCGCGATCGGAGACAACCCTCAATGGAGTCCCATGCAGACTAAAAATGTGATCCACAAACAGCTTGGCTGTCTCCTCGGCTGACACCGCATGGGAGCAGGCCACAAAGTGACACATTTTGGTCAGTAGATCGACCACCACCATCACCGCTGTCTTTCCCCTTGACTTGGGAAGATCAGTCATAAAATCAATGGACACCACCTCCCAGGGCCTCCCCGGTGTCGGTAAGGGTTCCAGTAACCCCGTTGGTGCTGCTCTTTCCCCTTTGGCCCTCTGACACCTGCCGCACACTCGGACGTATTCCCATACATCCTCCCTTACCTCGGGCCACCAGAACTGTCTGGTGACTAGTAGCATGGTCTTATGCTGCCCAAAATGCCCGGCTGTGGGGTTGTCATGGAGCTGTCTGAGGATTTTGGCCCTCAATGGCTCTCCCGGAACACACAGTGCCCCTTTGTAGTACAAGAGCCCTCCTTTTTCCTCAAAACCACCATTTCCCCCCTTTCCATCTCTAAGTTCCCTGATTTTAGTCTGAGTGAACTCATTGTGTCTGGTGAACCCAACCAGTTCTTCCTCCCCTGCCAGTGCTCCCCCACATGGTCGGAGACGTTCTCGCAATATCCGACCATCGGACTTGTCTCTGGTTGAGCATGCGTGCTGTCTGCCAATATTCCAGGTTCTTGTGGTCCGTTCGGACCTGGATCTGGTGCTGCGCCCCAATCAAAAAGTGTCTCCACTGCATAAAGGCTGCATAAATGGCCAGCAATTCTTTGTCATAAACAGTGTAATTTTGCTCTGACTTGCTCAGTTTTCTGGAGAAAAACGCACAAGGCCTCCAGTCCTCCCCTGGTCCTTGTTGCAACAGCACTGCTCCGATGGCTCAGTCTGAAGCATCCGTCTCCACCCTCAGAGGCCTCCCAGGATCCACGTGCAGGAGCTGCTCCTCAGATGCGAAGGCCTTTTTTAACCTTTCAAAGGACTGCTGCGCTTCCTTGGTCCACGCAAACTTCTTGCCGCTGAGACAATCAGTTATGGGCACTGTCAAGTGTGCAAAATTCTTGATGAACTTCCTGTAGAAGTTGCTGAAACCCAGGAACCACTGCACATCCTTCTTTGTCTTGGGGCTCTTCCACTCCAGCACTGCTTTCACCTTCTCCAGGTACATGACCAGCCCCTTGTCCGACAGTCGGTACCCCAGGAACTCGACCTCCCGAGCATGGAACTGGCATTTCTCCAGCTTGACCCACAACTGATGCTTCTTTAATCTCTCTAGCACCTGCCTGACATCTTTCACATGCTGTGCTTCATTTTCCGAGAACATTAAAACATCATCCAACAAGGCCACGCAATTCTTGTACAACAGGGTCTTAGGTTGATTTATTGCTCAGATAAATCTTGGAGCCCGGCACGGTCCCTCTGCGCAGCTCTGCTGCCAGGCCTCGGCATTCTCCAAGCTCTGCATTCCAATGCTCTGAGCAAAACAGAGTTCAGCAGCGGTAAGAGAAAGCTGCAAACTCCAGTGCTTTCTTCAGTGTGCTTAAATAAAGTCCACTCAGGATCTTAGCAGCTAAAAGCAGTTTATTTACAGCAGAAAACTATCCATTATCTATCACAGCGGACATCGTGAAAAACACGTCCACTCTCTTCAAAAGCGAAAGTAGAGAGACAGAACAAAGGGTTGAGACTCTCGGATATGATGCAAAATCTCCCCCCTCCCCACAGTAGGCGGGGCGTACACTCTAAACTGTTTAACCCTGTAAGCTCAGGTTCTCCTCACACCCCCTCTCGCCTTGCGCTACTATGGGGAAAGTAAATACAGAACTTACCCCAACTCCAAACCACCACAAAACTCCCCATGACTCTGGAAGCTTAAACGTTTGGTAAATCCATCGGCCAAATTATCATGACTAGCACAATACTGCAGCCGGATCAAACCTGACTGAGCACTCTGACACACATTTTGGAAACGTATGTCCAGATGCTTGGTTCCTGCCTTAAATTGCGCAGATTCAGCCAATTTCAAACAAGGTTGATTGTCTTCCCAAACCGTGACGGGCAAGGTACAATCCCCATAGATCTCTTGCACCAAGCATCTATAGAACTCCAGTTCCCGGCACAAATCTGACAGTGCACTGAATTCAGCCTCAGTAGAAGAATGCGCAATGAGACTTTGCTTCCGGGACTTCCACCCAACCAGTGACTTCCCAAACTTTACCGCCAACCCAGATACAGACTTGCGGTCCTGCGAATTCGCCCAGTCACTGTCTGCATAGCATGTGAGCTTCGCCTCACCTTCAGCTGGCAGCTTAAGACAGAAGTCTTTGGTATGCTGCAGGTAGCGCAGTACTCGCTTGATACCGTGCCAAGCACTCACACTGGGCTTTGACGCTTCCCTACTTAGCAGATTGGTAGCAAAGGCAATGTCTGGGCTGCTCCATTGGGACAGATACAACAGACTACCCAGAGCTGACTGAAAGAGCTCAGCATTCTCGAACTCTGCACTTTCTGCTTGCTGGCTATCTTTCACGAAGTTCGTCTCCATGGGTGTCTGAACTCCTGCACAATCGGACATTCTGAACTTCTCAAGCAACTGCTCAATCTTGCCTTTCTGACGGAGCAAGAAGCTACCATCCTCAGTTCTCGCTATATGCACGCCCAGGTAGATCTTTACTGCACCCAGGTTCTTGAGCTGAAACCGCTTTCCAAGCTCTTTGGCAAACTTCTGAACCTGTTTGTCTGCCTTTCCAATATGGATGATGTCATCAACGTAAAATAACACCATTTCCTGTGAGTCTCCTGATCCTTTAAGGAACAGGCAACTGTCAGCAAGACTCTTCCTGAAACCTAGCTTCTCCAAAGCTTCATTCAGGCACAAGTTCCAATTCCTGGCCGATTGCTTCAGGCCGTAAATTGACTTGTGAAGTTTCCACACAGTACCTTGCTCATTGCCCTCAAACCCTGGAGGAGGAAGCATGTACAGATCCTCCTGGAGGTCTGAGTTCAAGTAGGCAACGTCCACATCAAAGTGGTGCACCAGCAAACCTCTTTGTGCAGCAACGGCCAAGAGCAAACGGAGAGATTCACTCCTACAGGTGGGAGCATACATTTTCGTATAATGCAACCCCCTGTGCTGCGTGAATCCTCTCGCTACTAATCTGGCCTTATACTGCGGTTCTCCAGTCGCTGTGGGTTTAAGATGGTAAACCCAGCGGCTACCCACGGCCTGTTTGCCCACCGGCAACATCGTGAGGGAGAACACACCTAGAGACTCAATTGAGTTCATCTCCTTCTGCATCGCCTCATGCCATTTCCTGGCTTCTTCCTGAGGCAGTTTCTGAACATCCTCAAAACTCTCGGGTTCACACTGTGCCATTCCGACCCACATGCTAGTGACTGCAAACCTTTCAGGAGGTTTCCCCTTTGTTGTCCGAGCTGATCAGTGCAACACTACTTCAGGAACCCCCTCTGACCCACTAGGGCCAGCCAGAACGTCCTTGGCATCAGAGAGTTCCCCCTCTGACTTACTGCGCCTTCTGGACTTCTCAGCCTAACCTATGGGAGAAGATGGAGCACTGCGTTGCTCCAGCTTCACAGCCTTGGGAGAAGTTCTCCCCTCTGCCTGCACTGGGTCTGAACTCTGAGCCTCAGTAGCAGGTTCAACCTCTTCCTCTCCTTCATCAGCAGAGTCAAGCAGACTCTCTGACAGGATGTCAGGGTTCCCATGTACCCGTGTCCAGCCACTCTGCTCACAGAATTCAGCACTGTTGCTGATCAGAATCCTGGACTGATTCCCTGACGGATAAGCAAACCTCCACCCCTTGGTCCCTGGCTCATACCCACAGAAAATCATCTTTTGGGACCTAGGGCCACCTTTCTTGCGTTTGGCCTTTGGTATGAGGACCCAAGCCTCACAGCCAAAAACACGGAAGTAGTGCACTTTCGGCTTCTTTCCGTGCAGCAAGAAGTACGGTGTGTCCCCTACCACTGAATTGAACGACCTGTTCAGAATAAAGTTGGCCGTTCGCCAAGACTCCCACCAAAAGCGCTGTGGGAGCCCGGCATCAAACAACAGCGCTGCGGACATCTCCCCTAGCGTCCTGTTCCACCTTTCCGCAATCCCGTTCTGTTGGGGATTGTGTGGAGAAGTCAACCGGTGTTGAATCCCCTTTTTGCGGAAGAAACTTTGCAGTGCAGACCTGGTGAACTCCCCACCGCGATCGCTCTGAAAGTTTTGCACCCGTGTGGAAAACTGTAGTTCCACAGCCGCAATCCAGTCTTTGATTAGCGGTGCAGCTTCACTTTTGTGTTGGAGGGTGAACAGCCAGGAGTTGCGCGTGTGGTCATCAATCAGACCAAGCGCATATTTGGCTCCGCCCATACAGGTCACAGACATCGGACCACACAAATCTGCACGAATTAACTGAAAAGCCTTAGTGGTCACCCTCTCAGACCTTGGGTATGTGCACGTTTTCACCTTTGCCGACTTGCACGCTCTGCAGTCTAGAAACTTAGCAGATGATTTCATTTTGCACCCTTCAGTGCATTCTGGGATCTTCTTCACTGACCCCCACGACACGTGAGCCATGCATCTGTGCCAGAGGTGGGCACACACATCATGGACTGGAACGTTGGCACACTGTGCTTGAGCCACCTCCGTGTCATCTGGACCTGCAAAAGAAGCATCTATCACAAACAGCCTGTCTTTACATTCAACACTGACTAGGTGCTGTCCATTCTTAGAAATATAGCACATATCGTCCTCAAAACAGACTCTGTACTTCTCAGCAAGAAGGGCGCTGACAGACAGCAACGCACAGGACAGTCCTGGGACAACAAACGCCTGGATTGAATCCTGTAAGAAAGAACAAAACAGTGAGCCAGTCTGCGTGAGAGCATGTTTAGTCCCATCTGCTAAACAGACAGTCTTTCCAGAAGTTACAGAGGTGCAGTTCTCCAGGAATCCACTAGATGGCATGAGATGATGGGAGGCCCCACTGTCTATTACAAAAGTCAGCACAGCGTCCTGTTGACAACTCTTGACTGCTGCCATAGAGGCTGCTAAATGTTTATGTTCAGTGTCTCTGCCAGTTGCCTTCGGCTTGCCTTTCCCATGCTTCGAAGAAGAGCCCTTTATCTGGTTGCTACGGGAGACGGCCTTCGGCTGTTCCTGTGCCTCCACTGGACATTCTCTCACAAGATGGGAGGGGGAGCCACAGCGATAACAGTGGCGACGTGTAGCAACAGCTCTCACAGCTCTCTCTTCAGCCATTCCTTTGTTCCCTGCACCCCCACCTTTGGGTGCACAGCCTGGGCCTGCACGCTCCCCAGCACTCTGGTTGTAGGCCTCAACACCACACGGCCCCTCAGAGACAAAGCAGCTACTTCCAGCTGTAACGTCAGGAACATGGCCAGCAGCCTCCACTGGGCTCTCGGCTTCCTCCCTGCTCTCGGCTTTCTCCTGGCCCTGGGCTCCTGCTGAGCTTTCACACAGACTCCTCAGCACCTGCCAGGTGGCCTGAGCCGACTTAACGCCCTCCAAGTGGGGCAACAGCAAAGCGTCCATACTAGCTTTCAACATACAGATCTCTTTTTGCTTTCTCTGCTCTCTATCTTCCAGCAGAGCAGCCTCCAGGTCTGCTGCGCCATCTTCAGCAGCAACTTGCATGGGTGGGGCCGGCTCCTTCTGGACTGGACTCCAGAGCCCTGTGGCCACAAACCACCCCTTCGCTCTTCTAGACCAGATTTCCCAGGTCTGGCGTGTGAGCTTTTCAAACGGGACATCATAAAAGTCCTGGAGCTCAGCCATCTCCTCCCCCGGTGCTCCCATAGGGCTTTGAAATACTCACGCGTACCAACCGACTCCGAGGAGAGGCCTCCAGTGACTCTTTGCAGCACACAGCTTACAGCACACAGCTTGCAGCTAGATTCCCTGCTTTCTCCCAGGCAGATCCTCAAAGCAGGTCTTTTCTTCTGGCAGCCAAAACAGCAGCTTTTCAGCTTTTCCAGCCTTTTAAGCACACAGCACTTCAAAGCAGGCTTCCTCTAATTGCGTATCTGTCGCCCATAACCTCTTAGGTTGATTTATTGCTCAGATAAATCTTGGAGCCCGGCGTGCTCCCTCTGCGCAGCTCTGCTGCCAGGCCTCGGCATTCTCCAAGCTCCGCATTCCAATGCTCTGAGCAAAACAGAGTTCAGCAGCGGTAAGAGAAAGCTGCAAACTCCAGTGCTTTCTTCAGTGTGCTTAAATAAAGTCCACTCAGGATCTTAGCAGCTAAAAGCAGTTTATTTACAGCAGAAAACTATCCATTATCTATCACAGCGGACATTGTGAAAAACACGTCCGCTCTCTTCAAAAGCGAAAGTAGAGACACAGAACAAAGGGTTGAGACTCTCGGATATGATGCAGAATCTCCCCCCTCCCCACAGTAGGCAGGGCATACACTCTGAGCTGCTTAACCCTGTAAGCTCAGGTTCTCCTCATACAGGGGACCCAACATGTGGTGCATAAAGGCTTGAAAGCAGGCGCTGCCCCCTTGTAATCCAAACGGCATGACAAGATATTCAAATGCCCCCAGTGGGGTGAACATAGTCGTTTTCCATTTGTCTCCCTCTTTCACTCTAATCAGATTGTACCCCCCCCCCCCCCGAGGTCCAGCTTGGTAAAAAATTTCCCCTGCCTAACAAGCGTCAGAACATTGTCAATTCTGGGCATGGGAAAGGCTATGGGTTCCATCATGGAATTGATGATCTGATAATCCGCGACCAAGCAGGGTTGATTAGTCCCCTTCTTGTCCACAAAGAATACTGGGCTTCCCCCTACGGCCTTGGATTCCCTTATAAAACCCCTCTTTAAGTTCTTGTCAATAAACTGCCTCAACTCTTGCATCTCTTGGTCGGACATCGAATACAGCTTACCCACTGGCAGCTTGGCCCCTGGGACCAGGTTAATCTGGCAGTCATAGGGCCTGTGGGGGGGGGGCAGCTTGTCATCCTCTCTCTTGCTGAACCCCTCCTTCAAATCCGCATATTGTGATGGAACGCGCCCCTTCTCCTCCAGAGTCACCCCAGCAACCCTGGTCATAGTCATTCTTGGTTCCTTCCCCCCCAGGCCATGTTCCAAGCAGTGAGCCGACCCAAAGATGAGGGATCGTTGATGCCATGACACCACTGGGTCATGGAGTGCCAACCAACTCATTCTCAGTATAATGGGGGGTCCCGCCAGTGTGGCCAAGTGAAAGGAAATGGTTTCTGTGTGCCTAGAAACCCTCATCCTCATTGGGGGTGTCTGCTGTGTCACTCCCCCCCCCCCAGTAGCTCTCTGCCATCAATGGTGGTCACTTGCAAGGGGAAATCTAGTGGCAACAGGTGTAGCTGGTGCTACAGAGCGAAGTCTCTGCTGAAAAAATTACACGACGCGCCCGAATCCAACAACGCTTGGATTTCTACTGGGTGCCCATTAGGAAGCTCCAGGAACACTTGAACTGCTATGCCTGCCTTGGGAGGGTCTGGTAGGGGCTCTTCTACTGGTCACCTGCCTGGCTGCTGCCCCTGTTGGTCTGCAACCAGGCTCTTTCGTGTGGTGTAGTGGTTAAGAGTGGTAGTCTCGTAATCTGGGGAACCGGGTTCGTGTCTCCGCTCCTCCACATGCAGCTGCTGGGTGACCTTGGGCTAGTCACACTTCTCTGAAGTCTCTCAGCCCCACTCACCTCACAGAGTGTTTGTTGTGGGGGAGGAAGGGAAAGGAGAATGTTAGCCGCTTTGAGACTCCTTAAAGGGAGTGAAAGGCGGGATATCAAATCCAAACTCTTCTTCTTCTTCTTCTACCTGCACCTGAGCCTTCTCTTCCTCCTCCTCTTTGCCTGCTGCCCCCATCATGCCTTGCCAGGCTTTTTTCTAGGGACAGGCCTTCACGAAATGTCCAGGACGCTGACAGATGAAACATTTTTTGGCAGTTTTCCAGTCTCTCCCCTCTTTCTTCCTGAGCTCACCGGCGTTTGAAAACTTGCGCGCGTGGGCTCTATCGATTTCCATTGGCTCGGCTGGCGGCAGACTGTGGGAAGTCCCTGTTGGCATCTCAGGAACGCAGCCACCATGGAAACGCTCCCCTCTGGCTTCCTGCCTTTCCTGAGCATGCACCTCCTGCCGTACCCCAATGGCCAATGCCGCTTTAGTTAACTCATCCATGGAACGCAGACGGGGGGCTCTGGATAATTCATCTTTTACCTCGGGATTCAAACTTGCCTCAAACAGAGCTTGCAGGGGCTCAGTGTCTAGGTCCCAGCCTAGCTTGTGCACTAGCATCGCGAAACGCGACCAGTAGCTCCTGATGGTCAGAGACCCCTGCTTGAAATTCAGCAGCTCCCTTCGTGTCACACTCCCCTCTGCCTCACTGGAGAACATAGCGTCCAACGCCTGATAAAATTTGTCCAGGTCTTTCAAAGCCTCGTTCCCCGCTGCTATGAGCGGTCTAATCCATATGCGAGCACACCCCTCAAGATGTCCAATTACAAAAGGAACTTTCTCCCGGTTGCTAGCAAACTCCCCTTCTTACAATTCCAATGCATATTGTATCTCTGTTCTAAACACGTTGTAATCTTGGGGCTTTCCTCCAAACTTATTCACTATCCCTGGGACCTTCCTTCCGATAGGGGTGGCTCTGACCTGACCATCCTGTGCTCGCCTCTCCTCCAACCAGGCTGACAGCATCGTGACGTGCGCCTCCAGGTCTCGGTTTTGCTCCATTAATGCTCACATCACCGTTTCCTGCTCCGACTCGTGCTGCCTTCACACGGCTACCCTCAAGCAACGTCGGGGACTCTCAGATTGCTGTTACGGCTATCAGGTGGTTGCTTGAGAGCGATCAGGCAAGATCCCTCACTGGTCTTTTCAAGTTACAGATAGGTAGCCGTGTTGGTCTGCTTAGTTGGTCTTTAAGGTGCTACTGGAAGGAATTGTTTTGTTTGGTCTTTTCAAAAGCTTTATTATTGGTGCAAAAACCTGTGGCAATTAAATCCTGCCATCCAGTCAGCGCTTCCCTGCGTAGTTCTGCTTGAGGCTGACCTGGGCAGGAAAACAGAGTTGCAGCGGTCCTGCCATCCGTGTGAGATAGAGGGATAAATCAAGTCCAGAGACAGTTCGTTGCTATCTCTAAAAGTGTTTATTTACACAGCAATAAATCCATCAGAACTTTCCGGCATCTCTCCGTGCTAAAAGCACACGCAGTCTCTCTGCTGCTTCTTTCAGTCTAAAGTGAAAGCAACTCTCACAGACAAAGACGGACAAAGCCTGTGACGTACGACCCTGCGTCAGGCCCCTCCCCAGATACAGGACACCAAGGAGTTTTAACCCCGTAAACTCCAAACTCCACACCCCCTCTTGTCCTGCATCTGGGGGAAATAAACAACAATGCTCACCCCAAACACAGACCTTCACAGAACTCCTCATGCTTCTGGAAGGATAATGGCTTCGTGAAGCCATCAGCGAGGTTCTTGGTTGAGGGACTGTAATGGCCTGGGAATCCGATTCAGAGGCTGAACCGGAGGAATCCCAGCCTGCACAGGAGTCCCCGCCTCCAGGGCCGGCTGAACTGGGGCAGGGCCTTGGATCTGAAGAGCCTGCACCTGTGCCGGATCCTCAGGAGGTGATTAAGGACACAGTGCCTACAGGTGCGCCTCTCCCGGCCCTGCCAGAGGAAGGAGAGTCTCCCCCTGGGTCCAGTAACTCCCCAGCCTCTCCTGAACTGCAGAGGCTTAGGGCAGAGAGGTGGAGGGAACTGGTTTCTCCCAGGAGGAGTGCTCGTCTTAAAGCCAAGAGAGGCGGGTCTCCTGGGGGCCGGGACTGCCCCTGGCCTCAGAGAAGATAAAGGCCAGTCAGCCCGGTCCCAGGTTGTGGGAGCAACGTCGTTGAGTACCTGCTCCTGCCCGGACCCAGACCTGACCCTCCAGTGTTCCTGTCCCTGCCCGGCTTCCTGCTTCGGACCTCGCCCCGCTCCTTGTGAACTGTTTCCAGGCTAGTGACCCAGGACCGGACTTTGACTATGCCAACGGTAACCTTCCCCCCGGGACCAGCACAGTTTGCTCCCACCACACCCGCACTCCCCCTTCGTTGGGGTGCGTTCGGGAAGAGCCAGATGCCATGGCCGACCAAGCAGCTGCGCTGGTGGCATTGGCCCAGGAGAACCAGGCCTTGACTCACACCGTGCAGCAGCTCAGCAATGCGGATACGGCATTTCAGCAGCGGTTGGACGCCCTACCGGTTCCTGGGGCCGACGCCCCGGCTCCTGGCAAGTACCAAGTGGCTTTGCCAGAGAAATTTGATGGGGCCCCGGCCAGCTTTCCCATGTTCCTTGCCCAGGCCAAGTTGTATATTCAGGGGCGAGCCCGGAACTTCCCTGACAACCGCACCAAGGTGCACTTTTTGATTAGTTTGTTAAAGGACCAGGCGGCCAAGTGGGCGTTGCCGCTGCTCAGGCAAGACTCCCCCTTGCTGACAGACTATATGGGGTTTTGCAATCATTTGGAGGCCGCGTTCGGCAACCCCCAGAAGGGGAGTCAAGCCAACCGGGCAATCAGGCGGTTGAAACAGGGCAAGTCCACTGTGGCCGCATACACCACGGAATTCCGGCTGCTGGCACAGGACTCGACCTGGAATGACTCTGCTCTTCGGGACCAGTATCTCGAGGGGCTTTCAGACGAGATACTGGACCAACTGGCCACAATGGAACGCCCCACCACGCTAGACACCCTCATTCAACGGAGTCTACAGATAGACGATTGGTTGGAGGACCGTCGTCAGGCCCGGGGCCGCCGGCACTTCCAGTTCTCAGCGCCAGTTTCTACCAGCAGTTCCACGGCCACAGCCGAGTCATCGGAGGAGCCTATGCAGCTCAGGGCAGTGCGGCCACGCCTCTCCCCCGTGGAGAAGACGCAGCGTTGGGAGGGGAATCTATGTCTCTACTGTGGCGGAAGCGGACACTACGCCCGGTCCTGTCCTGAGAAACGCCAGCCACAGGGAAACCGCCAACCCCAGTAGCTGATGGCCCTGGCTACCTGGGGTCCCAAACAGCGCAGAATGGGCCCGCACCAATGGAATTGCAACACCTTATGGTCCCGGTACGTCTATATTCTCCAGGTGGGCCCTGGATTCTTACCCATGCTCTGGTGGATTCGGGGGCAACCCGCTCCTATATGGACGCTGCTTTTGCTGCCCATCATCAGGTGCCACTTCAGAACAAGCCAGAACCGGTACAGGTGGAGGCAATTGACGGACGGCTCCTGCGTTCAGGTGCCATAACTCAGGAGACCCAGCCCTTGGTCCTGTGTCTCCAGCAGCACCAGGAGATGCGAACTTTGGACATTGCCTCCATGCCCCGGTTCCCCCTGGTGCTCGGGATGGACTGGCTGGAGGCTCACAATATTCAGATTGACTGGGTCAATCGGACTGTGCACTTCCCAGACCCATGTTCCCATGCTCAGTCCGAGATGCTAGCAGCTGCGCCCACTGAGGAGGCTGCATCAACGCTCCCCGCTGAGTACCGGGACTATCACGACATGTTCGAGGAACGGGGGGCAGACCAGCTGCCGCCGCATCGGTCTTTTGACTGCGGCATAGACCTCCAGCCCGGAGCTCCCCTGCCGGTGAGTCGCTTATACTCTCTAACAGAGCCAGAGCGCGAAGCTTTGCAGGACTTCCTGTGCAAGAACCTGGAGCGTGGTTTCATTAGGCCTTCTACCTCGCCCACTGCTGCGCCAGTGCTCTTCGTTAAGAAGAAATGTGGGGAGCTTCGCCTTTGCCATGATTATCGGGCCCTGAACAAAATTACCATCCCAGACCGGTACCCCTTGCCCCTTATTTCGGAGTTGCTGGAGCGGGTGCAAGGGGCGCAGGTGTTCACCAAGCTAGACCTCCGGGGGGCCTACAATTTAATTTGGATCCGAGCCAGGGATGAGTGGAAGACAGCATTCGGGACCCAGTATGGGCAGTTCGAATACCTGGTTATACCCTTCGGATTGTGCAATGCGCCCGCTGTGTTCCAACGGTACATCAACCACGTGTTCCAGGACTTGCTAGACAAGTACGTGGTGGTGTCCTTGGATGACATTCTGGTTTTCTCCCGTGACCCGGCTCGCCATGAGGGTCATGTCCGGACCGTGCTGCAGCGCTTGCGGGAGCACCGCCTGTATGCGAAGCTCAGCAAGTGCGAGTTCCATCAGCGGTCAGTGGACTTCCTTGGTCACCGACTCTCTCCAGATGGGGTGCAGATGGATCCTGGGAAGGTGGCAGCGGTTTGGGATTGGGCAGCACCTCGGAACCGCAAGGACCTACAGCAATTCCTGGGGTTCGCCAACTATTACTGAACCTTCATTGCAGATTATGCTCATCGCACCACCCCGTTGACCCGGCTGCTGCGCCCCAAGACGCTGTTTTCCTGGGACAAGGAGGCAGAGGAGGCATTTCAGGGGTTGAAGGGCTGTTTCCAGAGAGCGTCGATCTTGCAACATCCTGATCCCTCTCGACCCTTTGTGGTAGAGACCTACGCCTCCAGTACGGCTCTCGGTGCCGTCTTGTCTCAGCAGTACGGACCTGATGCGCCACTCTTTTTTTTTTTTTAAATTCTTTTTATTGCTTCATTCCATAAAGGAAATAGAGACTAAAACACAGATAAACAAAAAAGAATATTACACAGACAAATAACAATAAAAAATAATAAAAAGGAAAATAAAAATAAAAAAGAAGATACACAAAATTATAATTTTCACATCAGCAAAATTACCTAATCTTCCCTTTTGAGGCTTCCTTTAGCTTGCCCGAAAATCATTCGAAGTAATAATTTGAGTTACACATTTCTTAGCATATATTGTCATTGTACCTTTCTCTATCTCCTATTTTCTTTACACAATAACTCCTAGTCTATCACAGTGCATCTCTGAATCCCTTTAGCGTTGTTTTTCCCTCACTGATAGATTCCAGATAGTCTACGTACTTTCCCCAATCCTTGATGAACTTTTGGTCTCTTATATACCTAACTTTTCCTGTAAGTTTATCCAATTCCGCGTAGTCTAGCAGCTTTGATCTCCACTCCTCCACCGTTGGTGTTTCCTGCTGTTTCCACATCTGGGCTAGCACTACCCTTGCAGCTGTGACTGCATAGTATACTAATTTACAGTCTTCTTTTTTTATCTCGTGGCCTAGTATCCCTAATAGGAAAATTTCTGATTTCTTTGTGAACGTATATTTTATGATCTTCTTTAGTTCAATGTAGATTTTTTCCCAAAACTGTTTTACTTTTCCACACTCCCACCACATGTGGTAAAAGGAGCCCTCTTTGTCCTTGCATTTCCAACACTTATTGTCCACCTTATACATTTTCGATAGTTTCATAGGTGTTAAGTACCACCTATAGAACATCTTCATGACATTTTCCTTTATCATTATACACGCCGTAAAATTTAATCCATCCTTCCAAAGTTTTTCCCAGTCCTCAAATAGTATACTATGTCCTACATCCTTTGCCCAGCGGATCATCACGGATTTGACTTCCTCGTCTCCCAAGTTCCAATCTAACAGTATTCTATACATTTTAGATATAATTTTCTCTTCATTATTTATAATCTCCGTCTGATATTTGGACTCTTTCTCTGCATAGCCTCTTTCTTTAATATCTTTTCTGAACATCTGACTCACCTGAAGATGGTGTAGCCAATCATAAACATGGTCCTTCACTTGTTCGTATGGTCTAACCTTCCATTTCCCATCTTCTTTAGTTAATAACTGACTGTATGTTGCCCAATTACTTCTCATATTAATAGTCTTTACACTCATTACTTCCGGGGGTGAAAGCCAGTGTGGTGTTTTCGGTTCTAACAAATTTTTATATTTTTCCCATATTTCAATTAATGGCCCTCTAAAAATATGATTTTCAAATCCCTTATGTACTTTTCTTTTGTTCTGCCATAAATAGGCGTGCCAGCTGAATCTATTATCGAAGCCCTCCAAATCGAGAAGCTCCCTATTCACTAACTTTACCCAATCTCTTATCCAACAGAGGCAAACTGCCTCATAATATAGTTTCACATCCGGCAGCGCAAAACCCCCCCTTTCTTTCATATCCGTTAATAATTTGAACTGAATCCTAGGTTTTTTTCCCTGCCAGATGTATCTTGAGAGCACTCTTTGCCACTCTTTAAAGATTCGGCTCCCCTTAATTATAGGAATAGTCTGGAATAAAAACATCAGCCGTGGAAGGACATTCATCTTAATTGTATTAATCCTTCCCCAGAATGACAGTTTCAGCCCTCCCCATATTTCCAAATCCTTTCTTATTTCCCTCCACACCGGCTCATAATTATTTTTGAATAAATCTATATTTTTAGGTGTTAGCCAAATACCGAGATATTTCACTTTTTTAACCACCTCTATTTGCGATTGGAGTTGAATTATTTCTGTTGTCTTTAAGTCTACATTTTTACCTATCATTTTCGTTTTCATCTTATTTAATTTGAACCCTGCTACCTCCCCAAACTGGTCTAATTCCTTTAATATTTCTTCTATTGCAATTGTTGGTTCTTCTGTCATTATTACTACATCATCCGCAAAGCCTCTAATCTTGTATACATTCTGTCCAATTAACACTCCTTTTATTTTTTGATTTTGTCTTATAGAGTTTAGAAGAACTTCTAAAACTGTTATAAACAAAAGTGGGGAGAGTGGACAACCCTGTCTTGTTCCTTTTTGTATCTTTATCTCTTCTGTCACAATGTTATTAATGATCAGTTTAGCTTTCTGGTCTGTATATATAGCTTTTACCCCGTTAAAAAAGTCGTTTCCCACGTCCATATATTCTAGATTTTTCAGCATGAAGTCCCATATCACATTGTCGAATGCCTTCTCGGCATCCACAAACATCATTATAACTTGTTTATCAGTCCTGACAGATAGGTATTCTAACATATTGACTATATTTCTTATGTTATCTCTCAACTGCCGACCTGGCAGGAATCCTGCTTGGTCCCTATGAATAATTTCTGATAGCAACCTCTTCAACCTTTTTGCAAGGATCCCTGCAAATATTTTATAATCTGTATTTAGCAGTGAGATTGGTCTATAATTTCTAACTTGGGTTGGGTCTGCGTCCTGTTTGGGGATGAATGTGACGTATGCCTCCTTCCAAGTCTCTGGGAATTTTCCTTTCCTTAAGATATTGTTCATAGTCTCTTTCAGGGGTCCCACCAGAACAGATTTCATCTCTTTATAATAGCCTGCGGTAAATCCATCCGGGCCAGGAGCTTTCCCCCTCTTTAGATCTTTAATTACGTCTTCTATCTCTTCATTTCCAATTGGGTTATTCAGTCGTTGTTTTTCCTCTGTTGAAATTTTCTGCACCCCTTTATCCTTCAAAAATCTCTCTATCCTCCTTAAACTTATTCTCTCGTTATTTTTATATAAACTTCTATAGTAGTTGAGGAACTCCCTCCTAATTCCTTTAGGGTCAGTTTTTTCTCTCCCCCCCCCCACTATTATTTTATTTATTGTGCTCTGTTCCTTCCTCTTTTTAATTTGCCATGCAAGCCATTTGCCTGACTTATTCGAAAATTCGAAGTTTTTTTGTCTTAATTTTTTGATATTCCACTCCACCTCTCTATTTATTATTGTGGCAAATTGGGCTTGTAGAATTTTTATTCTTTCTTTTGCTTTCTGACAGTTAGGTTTCTGGGATAGTTTTTGTTCGTTTACCATTATCTGCCTTAGGATTTCTTCTTTACCTTTCTCTCTAATCTTATTTTTAATTGCATTCTGCTGGATAAAATATCCTCTTATTTACTTGCGTCCCACACTACATTAACCTTTGTTCCTTTATCACAATTATCCGCAAAGTAATGAATCAATTTTTCCTGCGCAGTTTCAACAATTTTCTGATCATCCAGGAGATAGTCTTTCAGTCTCCATCTGAAGGTTCTTGTCTCCAAGCTTTCTAATTCCAACTCTATCGGATTATGGTCTGAGATTACTTTCAGTCTTATTTCTATTAGTTTAACTCTTGGACATAATTCACTTGAAATCCATATCTGATCTATACGCGACATCGACTGGTTTGGTTCGGAGTGAAAGGTGAATTGTTTATCTAGAGGGTGCCTGAGGCGCCATATATCTATCAAATTGCAGTTTTCCACCATTGAAAAGAAAGTTTTTGGTAGTTTCCCTTCCTTACTTACTCCTTCCCTGCATCTATCAGTTCCTAACGAAACCACCCCATTCATATCACCCACTAAGATAATTTTCTGATCTACATATTCAGATGTTTTCTCTTCTAATTTTTTAAAGAATTCAGTCTTATTTCCGTTTGGAGCGTACACCCCAATTACCACCAGATTTTCTCCTTGCCAATTAATACGGACCCCTATCATCCTCCCCTCCTCGTCTTTAAATATTGTTTTGGCTTCGATCTTATTTTTAATATGCAATACTACCCCTCTTTTCTTTTCTCTGTCCAGAGAATCAAATTCATTTCCCAATCTCTTATTAATTAATACTTTCCTATGTCTTCTGGCTACGTGCGTTTCCTGAAGACAAATAATATCCAAGTTTTTCTTTTTCAAATATTGCTCAATTTTATTCCTCTTCTTTTTCTCGTTCATCCCATTAATGTTCCAACTCCAAATTTTTAACCCCATGATATCTAACTCTCACTTAAGTTTTCCTTTTCTTTATAAATTCCCTGGGTCTTCCTCTTCTTCTTCCTCTGTCTCTTCGTTCGGTCCGCTTCCTCCCCCCTCCTCCTCCTCTTTTGCTTCTGGTTCTCCTGATGATCCTCCCTCTGCTCCCCCCATACCGTTCGCCTCCACTCTCAATTCCTTATATTTCCTCAGAAATTTCCCGGTTTCTTCCTGATTTGATAACCTATGCCTCTTGCCTCTATATGTAAATGATAACCCTTCCGGGAATTCCCATCTAAATTCGATTTTGTTTTTCTTCAATGCCTGCGCCAATGATTTGTAAGAGTCTCTTCGTTTAAGTAATCTGATTGGGATGTCTTTGAAGATAATAATGTAGTTCCCGTCTATATTCAGCCTCTTATCTCTATTCCTTTGAAGAATCCTATTCCTCATTTCTTTATCCTTAAATGTAATCAGGCAGTCACCTGTAAATTTCTTTACTCTCATTGTACTGACCCGCATTCTAAATGCGTTCTGTACATTTTTGACCATTTCCTCAACTGGTACGCCCATCCATTCCGCTAGCTCCTTTATCAGTTTCTCCTTAATATTTTCATTTTGTGTCTCTGGTACAGCTCTAAGCCTCAGATTCACCTCCCTCTGCCTTAGTTCATTCATCGCTATAATATCCTTCATCTCCTCCTGTGCCTTATTTAAATCCATCACTTCTGCTTTAACCCTTTCTTTATCCTTTTTTATATCCTTTAGTTCCAACCTTGTCCTCTTTAACCCTTCTTCAGTGAGCTGCGTTCTCCTAAATATTTCCTTTATTTGGCCTTTGAGTTCGTTCACCATTTCATCCATTTTTTTATCCATTCTCCCAATCTTATTATCTACCTGCTCTAATTTGTGCTCTAAATTGTTTTGACTCTGTTTAATTTCCGCAAACATCTTCAAAATATCTGTCTTAAAATCTGCCTCTTGTTTAGAGCCCCTCCTGTCACCAGGGGTCCCCCCATTTGTTCCCTTCTTTCCTGTATGTGACATCTTACAGATTTAAGTTCCCACCGCTCCCAAACAGTACCTTTCCCTCCGTAGTTGTCCCTAATGCTTTCTTTATATATATCCGACCTTATCAATTTTCTTTCTGCCGACCTTCCGTCCTTAATATTACTGAGTTACCAAACTCTTATATATATATATAAATATTTTCCAGAAAGTCACTATAAAGTTCTTGCTACAAAATCCTGTAGATTCTTCTTTCCTCCGATCGAATTATTCCACTACCAGAAAATCTTCTTGCTTCCAATCTGGCTAGTCCATATGGCTGGGTAGCCACTCTTACCCTGCGCCTTCTATTCCCGCCTTCTTACCCTGCGCCTTCTATTCCCGCCAGCTTCTTCCAGCGGAGCGTAACTATACCGTGTGGGAGCGGGAACTACTGGCCATCAAGGTGGCCTTTGAGGTCTGGCGCCACCATCTTGAGGGGGCACGACACCCGGTGGAGGTGAGAACCGACCACCGGAATCTGGAGTACCTCCAGACCACCCGCAAGCTTAACCAAAAGCAGTGTGGAGTTTGGAACTAACAGGGTTAAAACTCCGTGGTGTCTTGTATCTGGGAGTAGCTTGACGCAGACAAGTGAGTCACAGTCTGTCTCACTGGTCAGACTTGCTTTCGTTTCTGGCTGACACACAGCAGCAGCACAGAAGCTGCAAGAGAGTGCTTTTGGAAAGCACAGGGAAATGGCCGAAGTTTCCGATGGATTTACTGCTTTGTAAATAAATGCTACTAGAGATAAGAACGAACTGTCTCTGGGCTTAATTTATCCCTTTTCTCACACGGACGCAGGACCGCTGCTACTCTGCTATCCTGCCAGGTCAGCTTTCCCAGCAAAGTCCACACAGGGAAAAGTGACTGGACGCAGGATTCATTTTATATTCACGCGAATAGGTTATGGAAGTTCCGCGTTTCCTGACAAGTGTGAGAAGGGAGGAAGACTGCCAGCTTTGAGTTGCTGTGATCTCCTGCCAGGAAGGGCAGTGGGAGATGCTGGTGAGCGGAGCCAAGAGCCAAGAGAGACGGCTGCTTCGGAGAGGACCAGCTGCTGGCAGTGTGAGTATGCTTAAAGCCCCGGTGGGTGGAGAATGGCTGCTGCCCAGGCACAGCAGGGCCATGAGAGGTTCAATATCCCCAGTGAAAGGCTGCATGGGGCCAACTGGGAGGCCTGGTCCAGAAGAGCAAGGGGGTGGTTTGTGGCCACAGGGCTCTGGAGTTCAGTCCAGAAGGAGCCGGCCCCACCCACGCAAGCTACTGCTCTGCTGAGTGAGAGAGAGCAGAGACAGCTCTGCATGTTACAAGCATCTGTGAACGCTTTGCTGTTGCCTCATCTGGAGGGGGTTAAATCGGCTCAAGCCGCCTGGCAGGCGCTGAGGATTCTGTGTTAAAGCTCAGCAGGAGCCGAAGGCCAAGGGAGCAAGCCTTGGGCCGAAGTGGGAGCCAGACCAGAGGGGGCTGGAGGCCCAGGAGGGGCTGAAGGACGCCCAGAAAGCCCAGTGGCGGCTGGCACTGTGTTGGGAAGCTGTTGCAATGCTTCAACACGTTGTGTGATGGACTGTGTGCTGGAGAGAGGCTGAGAGCTGGGAAGAGGAAAGCAGTGGCAAGCTGTTCCTAAGGCAGCAGTGCACCCAGGAGTGGGGGTGCAGGCCGATCCAATTGCTCTGAGAAAGCGAAAGTCTCCGAAAGTTGTTTCTGCTTTGTGGCGTCGTCCAACAGCGCTGGGAAGCATCCGCTAGAGGCCCAGGCTGCCAAGGACACCGGCTGCCGTGGAATGTCAACAAAGCAGGTTCCCAGGGCCAGTTCCCAGCAAAGACGTGGGAAAGCTGCAGGCCAGGAGGAAAACAAAGACTTATCACCTCACAGCTGCGATGGTGTCTCTGAGAAAAGGCAAAAGCCTTAGTCGGGGGGGGAGGCTGTGGCCATGGCAACCGGTGGAGGTGCAAGCAACACCATGGCAGCTTTGGAAGACAGCCAGAGAGACACTTTATCTTTCGTAATCGACTCAGGAGCTACCCACAATCTTGTGAAATCATGGGAGCTCCTGAGAAACTGCAAGACAGTTAAAACTGATCGTTATGTAACCTTAGCGGACGGGTCTAAGAGACCATTGACTGAATCTGGGTTTCTCTTTTGTTCTTTTATAGATCATTGGGTGCAAGTTTATGTGGTTCCAGAGCTTGCCCACTCTCTTTTAAGTGTGTCATCGCTCACTGCCGATGGGTTCGAAATTCGGTTCTCTAACAATTTGTGTTCCTTTTACAGGGATGGGAAGAAGATCTACAGTGTTGAGAGAAAAGACAGGCTCTTTCTGGTGGAGATGCCCATTGAAAATGGGACTGGTGGGAAAATGGGGCTGGTGGAAAATGGGGCTAGTGGAGAGTCCATTGAAGACGCTCAAGTGCAGTGTGCAAATGTCCCACCACACCATGATTGTATACACTTATGGCACAGGAAATTTGGGCACGCTGGGTGGTCACTTGTGAGAAGAGCCGCAGAGAACACCATTGAGTGTAGGTTCAAGGCATGTGGCAAATACCTAGATTGTCAAGCCTGTAAGCAATCGAAGGTCACAACATGCACATACCCCAGGTCAGAGAGGCGAACCAGCAAACCCTTTGAACTTGTGCATGCAGATTGGTCAGGACCCATGCCAACTCCTTCTTTAGCTGGGTCTAAATGGGTTCTGGTTCTGATTGACGATTTTTTGAAGCATTCTTGGGTTTTTACGCTTAAACATAAATCAGAAGCAGCTGCACTGATCAGGGATTGGAGCACAGCGGTAGAGCTACGGTTCTCTACCAGGGTGATTTCCTTTCAATCTGATCGGGGGGCGGAGTTCACAGGTTCTGCGCTGCAATCGTTTTTCAGGCAGAAGGGTATCAGTCATCAACTGACGGCCCCCCACTCTCCGCAACAGAATGGGGTTGCAGAGAGAAAATTTCGCACACTACAGGAATCAGCGAACGCTATGTTGGCAGACTCGGGTTTGCCACAGCGCTTTTGGGCTGAGAGTTATAAAACAGCTTGTTTTCTCCAGAATCGAGTGTACAATTCCAGTGTAGGCAACACACCATAGTTTTTGTTGCATCAGAAGAAGCCTAAAGTACACTACTTTCACGTCTTTGGTTCTGAGGCTTGGGTTCTCATTCCAAAGGCCATGCGCAGAAAGGGTGAGCCAAGGTCTAGGAAGATGATCTTTGTAGGCTATGAGCCGGGTTCAAAGGCGTGGTGTTTTGCATACCCTACTGGCAACCAGTCTAAGCTGCTTATTAGCAGCAGTGCTGAGTTTTGTGAGCAGAGTGGGTGGAAACGTCTTCACGGGAACCCGGATGTTCTGTTAGACTCAGGTGAGGAAGAGGAGGAGGACGAGGCTGAACCTGTTGCTGAGATGCACGGTCCACAGCCACAGAGTCCAGAGCAGGGATCTCCAAGGGGGAGGCTCCGTATCTCTCCAAAAGGGAGTTCCAGGACCCCTCCACAGGTTTCTGTCAAGTCTGAGCTAAGGAGTGAACCATCCTCGCCAGCAGAACCAGCTGTACGCCCGAAACGGCGCAGCAGGTCAGAGGGGGTTGTTTCAGACACAGAGGATAGTAGGGCTGATCCAGGTGAATCAGGCGCAGTTCCAGAATTCACGCTGAAGAGGTCAGCAAGATCAACCAAAGGGAAGCCACCTGAAAGGTATGAAGCCACAAGTGTCTGGGTTGGTGTGGCTAGATGTGAACCTGAATCCTTTGAGGATGTTCAAAAGTTGCCTCAGGAAGAAGCCAGCAAATGGCGTGAGGCGATGCAGAAGGAGATGAACTCAATGGAGTCTCTTGGTGTGTTCTCACTCACTCAGCTGCCGGCTAACCAGAGAGCTGTTAGTTGCAGGTGGGTTTACCGTTTGAAACCCACAGAAGCGGGAGAACCACAGTATAAAGCGAGATTAGTGGCCCGAGGATTCACACAGAAAAAGGGTGTCCACTTCACAGAGGTGTATTCGCCAACGTCACGAGCGGAGACTCTAAGGACGCTTTTGGCGATAGCAGCACAGAGAGGTTGGAAGGTGAACCATTTTGATGTAGATGTCGCCTACCTGAACTCAGATCTCCAGGAGGAGTTGTACATGCTTCCTCCTCCAGGGTTTGAAGTCAGTGAGCCAGGCGTCGTGTGGCGGTTGCACAAATCCATCTATGGATTACGCCAATCTGCCAGGAATTGGAATATGTGCCTACATGAAGCCTTAGAAGAGCTAGGTTTTAAGAGATCTCTTGCAGACAGTTGTCTTTACATTAGAGATTCAGGCTTGAAACAGCAAGTGGTTCTGGCGTTTGTTGATGACATATTGATCATGGCACAGACAGGTAAACAGGTGGAGAAGTTTGCTAGGGAGCTTGGAAAGCGGTTCAAGTTAAAGCAGCTTGGAGATGTCAAGTCCTATTTAGGCATAGAGATCACAAGAGCAAGTGATGGAAGCTTTTTGCTTCGCCAGAAAGGTAAGATTGAACAGTTGCTTGAGAAGTTCAGGATGTCTGATTGTGCAGGTGCCAGATCACCCATGGAGACTGGATACGTGAAGGAGTGTTAGAAAGTAGGACGCGTGGTGTTCGAAAATACTGAACTCTTTCAGTCAGCTCTGGGTAGTCTGTTGTATCTGTCACAGTGGAGCAGACCAGACATAGCATTTGCTGTCAATCTGCTCAGTAGAGAGGCTTCAAGTCCTAGTGTGCAGGCCTGGAATGGTATAAAGCGGGTGCTACGTTACCTGCAAGATACCAAAGACTTTTGCCTTAAAATGTCAGCTGAGGGTGATGTCAAGCTGACTGCTTGAGTGGATTCAGATTGGGCTAACTCTGAGGACCGCAAATCAGTGTCAGGCCCAGTGGTGAAGTTTGGGGACTCAGTAATTGGGTGGAGGTCCCGGAAGCAAAGTCTCATAGCGCTTTCATCTACTGAAGCTGAGTTCAGTGCGCTATCAGAGGTTTGCAGAGAGCTGGAGTTCTATGTGTGTTTGGTCGAGGAAATCTGTGGAGAGAATTGTCTGCCCGTTGTGGTGCATGAAGACAATCAACCGTGCCTTAAATTGGCTGAGACGGGGCAATTTAAAGCGAGGACCAAACATTTGGACATACGTTTCCGGAATGTATGTCAGAGCGTTCATGAGGGGCTAGTTGCTCTGAAATACTGTCCCTCAACAAAGAACCTCGCTGATGGTTTCACAAAACCATTGACCTTCCAGAAGCACGAGGAGTTCTGTGAGGGTCTGTGTATGGGGAAAGCAATGTTGGCTATTGTCCCCAGATGCAGGACAAGAGGGGTTGTGGCGTTTGGAACTAACAGGGTTAAAACTCCGTGGTGTCCTGTATCTGGGAGTAGCTTGACGCAGACAAGTGAGTCACAGTCTGTCTCACTGGTCAGACTTGCTTTCGTTTCTGGCTGACACACAGCAGCAGCACAGAAGCTGCGAGAGAGTGCTTTTGGAAAGCACAGGGAAACGGCCGAAGTTTCCGATGGATTTAGGTAAAGGTAAAGGTAAAGGTACCCGTGCCCGTACGGGCCAGTCTTGCCAGACTCTGGAGTTGTGCGCCCATCTCACTCAAGAGGCCAGGGGCCAGCGCTGTCCGAAGACACTTCCGGGTCACGTGGCCAGCGTGACATCGCTGCTCTGGCAAGCCAGAGCCGCACACGGAAACGCCGTTTACCTTCCCGCCAGTAAGCGGTCCCTATTTATCTACTTGCACCCGGGGGTGCTTTCGAACTGCTAGGTTGGCAGGCGCTGAGACCGAGCAACGGGAGCGCACCCCGCAGCGGGGATTCGAACCACCGACCTTTCGATCGGCAAGCCCTAGGCGCTGAGGCTTTAACCCACAGCGCGACCCGCGTCCCAATTCCGATGGATTTACTGCTTTGTAAATAAACGCTACTAGAGATAAGAACGAACTGTCTCTGGACTTAATTTATCCCTTTTCTCACACGGACGCAGGACCGCTGCTACTCTGCTATCCTGCCAGGTCAGCTTTCCCAGCAAAGTCCACGCAGGGAAGAGTGACTGGAAGCAGGATTCATTTTATATTCACGCGAATAGGCAGATCTGGTGAGCGTTGTTCTTTTCCCGGTTCCAGTTCCGGATCCGCTACATCCCTAGCTCCCAAAACCAGAAGGCGGATGCCCTGTCCCGGAAACCTGAAGACAACGCAGACACGGTACAGCAAGCAGTACCCACCACGATCCTACCACCAGCTGCATTTCTGGCCACCCAGGAGGCTGAGCCACTGCAGGCTCGGGTGCTGGAACAGCAGCGGGTCAACGCTTGGGCCCAGGAACGACTCCGGGAACTGGCCGAAGGCTCATGCCCTCAGTATCCAGGGCTGGTCTTGCATCAGGGCCTTCTGCTGCACCACGGTCGCCTGTACATCCCGCCAGGGCCACTGCGGGCTGAGGTTCTCCAGATGACCCATGATGCCCCAGCAGCGGGACACTTTGGGCGGTATCGGACCACCCATCTGGTAAGCCGTGAGTTTTGGTGGCCCCGCCTGAAGGCTGACGTGGCTCGCTACGTCGCTGGTTGTGATGTCTGCCGGCGGGCCAAGGGCCCTACCGGGCGACCCCCCGGCCTACTTCAGCCGTTGCCAGTTCCACCACGTCCTTGGCACACGGTTTCTTTGGAGTTTTTTTTAGTGGACTTACCCCCGTCTCGTGGCTGTACCTGCCTTCTAGTTTTCTCCGACCATTTCACTAAGATGGTGCACTGTGCCCCCTGCCCATCCGTACCCTCAGCGAAGGAAACCGCTCAGCTGTACCTTCAGCATGTCTTCCGCCTGCATGGCCTACCTGAGCGTGTGGTGTCCGACCGGGGCGTTCAGTTCACATCCCGGTTCTGGCGAGCTTTCCACCAGACCCTCGGGACAGAGGTCTGTCTCTCATCAGCCTACCACCCACAGACCGATGGCCAGACGGAACAGGCGAACGCGGTGCTGGAGCAGTACCTCCGGTGTTACTACAGCTACCAGCAGGATGACTGGGTCGACCACCTAGCATTGGCGGAGTTCGCCTACAACAACGCGGTGAACGCGTCCATCCAGCAGACCTCGTTCCAGGCCAGTTACGGTTATCATCCACGGCTGTTTCCGGATGTGCTGCCGGCATCCGCGGTCCCTGCGGTGACAGAGTGGCTTCAGGAGCTCCAGTCCCAGCAACAGCTATTGATGGAGCAACTGTGCCAGGCCAAGGAGGTGTAGAAGGCCCAGGCCGACCGCCACCACCAGGTGGGGCCGGAACTCCACGTCGGTGACCTGGTATGGCTCTCCACTCGCCACCTCCACACCTCTCAACCTTCGCGGAAGCTGGACGCCCGTTTCACCGGCCCGTTTCCTATCTGGACCAGGTCTCGCCTGTGGCATTCCGTCTCCGGTTGCCCGCAACCCTGAAGGTTCACCCGGTATTCCACAGGTCCCTTCTGAGTCTGGTGGCCCCACCCGACGAGTTCCACCCGAACCGTCCCCGACCGCAGCCAGTTTTGGTTCAGGGGGAGCCTGAGTACGAGGTGGAATGCATTCTGGGCTCCCGATACCGCAGGGGAAAGCTGCAGTATCTCATAGACTGGAAGGGGTATGGACCGGAGGACCGTTCCTGGGAACCAGCAGCCAACGTCCACGCTTCTGCCTGCCTCCGATATTTCCATGCGGCGTACCCCAGCAAGCCGGGTCCAGACCCTCGATTGAGGGGGGGGGCTGGGAGGGGGGATGGTGTGATGGCCTGGGAATCCGAATCAGAGGCTGAACCGGAGGAATCCCAGCCTGCACAGGAGTCCCCGCCTCCAGGGCCGGCTGAACTGGGATAGGGCCTTGGATCTGAAGAGGCACCAGGTGATTCCACTCTAGCTCCAGAGGTGATTAAGGGCACAGTGCCTACAGGTGCGCCTCTCCCGGCCCTGCCAGAGGAAGGAGAGTCTCCCCCTGGGTCCAGTAACTCCCCAGCCTCTCCTGAACTGCAGAGGCTTAGGGCAGAGAGGTGGAGGGAACTGGTTTCTCCCAGGAGGAGTGCTCGCCTTAAGTCCAAGAGAGGCGGGTCTCCTGGGGGCCGGGACTGCCCCTGGCCTCAGAGAAGATAAAGGCCAGTCAGCCCGGTCCCAGGTTGTGGAAGCAACGTCGTTGAGTACCTGCTCCTGCTCCTGCCCGGACCCAGACCTGACCCTCCAGTGTTCCTGTCTGTTAGGTAGATTTATTGCTTTATTGTTTGGCGTCCAGCCACGCTCCCCTGCCAGTCTCTGCAGGTCGTAAAGCAATTAGCAGATAGCAAAGTTGCACAGCGGTCGTGTGTTGGAAAGGGCAGTAAACAAGCCCAGGCGTTTCTTCTGTCTTAATATCTCTTTATTTGCTCAAAAGTAGCATATTTACAATTCATAAAAACCATCGGATTCAAGCTGCATTTTCTCTGCGTCCTTCTCTCTCAGCTTGCAGCGACGCAGACAAAGCTGCTTTCACTTTCCACTAATCTCACAGCATTCCAAGCTGCTGCCGTCACATCCTGGCTTACTTCCCTTGTAAGCGCCTCCTCTCAGGCTTGAGGCACAGAAGGTTAACCCTTCACTACACCCAACACCCCCTCTTGTCTCTCGCCTGAGGGGAGAATCGACCCTTGGTCGTCCCAAACCCAGACCTTCACAAAACTCCCCATGTCTTTGGAAGGTGAGTGGCTTCGTGAACCCATCAGCTAGGTTCTTGGCAGAGGGACAATATTTCAGCGCAACTAATCCCTCCTGAACACTCTGGCACACATTCCGAAAGCGAATGTCTAAGTGTTTAGTTCTCACCTTGAACTGACCTGACTCTGCCAAATGTAGGCATGGTTGATTGTCCTCGAAAACACGTATCGGCAGACAATCCACTCCGCAGAGTTCCTGCACCAAGCAAGCATAGAACTCTACTTCTCTGCACACCTCTGAAAGAGCACTAAACTCAGCCTCAGTGGATGAGAGCGCTATAAGACTTTGCTTCTTGGACCTCCATCCAACTACTGAGTTCCCAAACCTCACCACTAGGCCAGACACTGACTTGCGATCCTCAAGATTAGCCCAATCTGAGTCCACAAAGCAAGTCAGTTTGACTTCTCCTTGTGCTGGCAACCTAAGACAAAAGTCTTTGGTTTCCTGCAAATATCTCAGAACTCTCTTGATGCCATTCCAGGCTTGCACACTAGGGTTTGAAGCTTCCCTGCTGAGCAGATTGACAGCAAAAGCTATATCAGGTCTGCTCCACTGGGACAAGTACAACAAACTCCCTAGGGCTGACTGAAACACTTCAGTATTTTCGAACGCAGCGCGTTCTACTTGCTGGCTGTCCTTCACAAAACTAGTCTCCATAGGACTTCTCACTCCTGCACAATCACTCATCCTCGTTTTCTGAAGCAATTGCTCGATTTTGCCTTTCTGGCTGAGCAAGAAACTTCCATCCTGTGCACGCTCAAAACTGACACCTAGATAGGTTTTGACAGCACCAAGCTGCTTAAGCTTGAACCGTTTACCTAGCTCCTTGGCAAACATCCCTGCCTGTTCATCCGTCTCTGAAAAGAACAGCACGTCATCAACCCAAATCAGCAAAAACTCTTGTGTTGCCTCTGAACCTCTCAAATAAAAGCAACTATTTGAACTTTAATCCCTAGGACCCCTTGAACTCTGGAACTTTCCGCAGAGGCTGCATTTATGTCCTGCCCATAAATCTCTGGCTTCTTTTCTCTTCCCACTCTCTCTCTTTCCTCCCATGTTTCCCTTTTGTTATCTATGATATTTACACCCTGTTTTAAATTAGGGAATTATCTGGTTATTTTGCCCCTCTCTTTTCTCTTTTCTCATCCCCATTTATCTGTTTCCTTTTCCTGCCTTATATTCTCCTTTCTCCTTCGCTTTCCATTATAATTAACATAACTAACAACCTATTTTCCCTACCCTCAGCCTGAGGAAAATTTAACCTGATTCCACCAACCTGAGCAGGACCAGCATTTAAACCAAGACGTCCTTTTACATCTTGAGATGAATAACCAACTAAACCTAAATAATTGAGAGAAGTAATGTCGAATAACTTCAGACTCTGAAAAGTGGGATACTATTTGACATAACCATTGAGAACTCCCTGAAATATCTACATCTTTTTTAGGACTATAAAGTGAACTAATAAACTCAAAACTTGAGGTAATAGAAAACAATGAAAGTCTGACATATTTTCTGTGAAACGGATTAGGCCGACAAGTGGCTGAAGAGTACAGAGACTGAACAATCTTTTCTGAACTACAAAAAGAGATTATTATTTTTGACTCTTGCCTTTTGTTCTGTTTTTCTCTCCCTATGTTGTTGAAACAGTTATACTAACATATTAACACTACTTAAATATATGATAACAAAAGGCTATTGGTAAAGCTAGCGGGATTGGATAATTTTGAATAAGCCATTGAAAGATCTCTCTTTTCCTTTGGGGAATATAGGTTGTATGGAAATTAAAGAGGATATGTCAACAAGGGAAACAAAGTGACATAAGAAAATGATATAAGAATATATAAATAAAGGTGCTGAAATTACAGAAAGGGTAAAGGAAAGATTGTGAGCCCCCTAGGGGAGAGAGCAAATTCAAATTTATTTATTTACGGCTATTAGCCCATAAAATATGTACAAACATAAAAGCACAGAAACATAAAAACCAATACATCTAACAAAAAGTGAAGTCAACTATTGAGAATTAACCCATAAAATGTCAGGGGGAAACGGGGGGAAAGTAGGAGGGACACCAGGAGAGAGAAAGGTATCCCGACAAGAAGAAATTAGAGATTTAGACATTTTATGGCTAAAGATTAAAGAGGAATGTAAGCAAAATGAATTACATATGGAAAACAAATTAGGAGAAATACAGGAACAGATAGATAAGAAAATAGAAAGTGCTGTAGGAGAAATCTCTAGAAAGGTACAAGACTTGACAGCCAAGTCAAAAATAATTGAAGAAACCAATAAAAAAAACCAAAAAGATTGGAGAGATCAAAAAAAGAAACAGGACAATTAAAGGAAGAAATAAAAGATTTAAATAAAATGCAAGATCAATTATGGGACAATTTAGCCATGACAGAAATGCATCAGAAACAGCTTAATTTAAAATTCAGAGGAGTTGCAGAAGAAGTAAATGAAGATATAAGAGAAAAAATGGTTAAAGAACTTGCAAAATGGTTGGAAATAAAAGAAGAGCAAGTAGCACACACGATAGAAAGTGCATTCAGAATAAGAGGGAAATCACAACAAATTAAATAAAAAAAAATTCCTGGTGACTGTTTAGTAATATTTAATTCAATGGAAATGAAGAACACTATACTAAGAACAAGCTATAAAAGAAAGTTAATGATTGGAGGTTGTCCAATTATTATCTTTAAAGAAATTCCAATCAGGATTCTTCGCAAAAGGGAAGGATACAGACAATTAACAAGTGTCCTGAAGAGAAATGCAATACAGTACAAATGGGAATTCCCAGAAGGGATTACCTTTTTTATAAGAATAAAAAGTTCAAACTGACAGACACACAAGAAGCCGGAAAGTTTTTGAGAAGATATGAAAAGGACCTGGGTAGGGAAGAAGAAAGACCTGGAGGAGGAGAGAGGAGAATGGGGGAAAGAAGAGAGAGAGGAGGGAAAGAGGTCGAGGGACCGGAGGAGAGGGGAGAGGGGACAGAGGAGGAGGCGGAGGATACAGGATCGGGGGAGGAAGAGGAGGGGGAAGAGGTGGAGACTATTGGAAACAGAAGTACCAGAATTTAAATCAGAAACTAGGATAGTGTGTTGTTAGTTAAAATGACCCTTAAGTTTTTGTCGTGGAATGTGAACGGCTTTAATGAAAGGCCCAAGAGAAATAAATTTGAGAAAATCATAAAGAAAAAAAAATATTGATGTGATCTGTTGCCAAGAAACACATGTTGCCAAAAAACATAAACATATTTTAATAAATAAAAAGTTGGGAATAGAATTCATTAATTCAGATCCTAAGAAAAAAAGAGGGGTAGTAATTTATGTGAAAGAGAAATTAGAACCTAAATTAATATGTAAGGACGAGGAAGGAAGAATCTTAGGAGTGCAAATCAACTATCAGGGAGAAAAACTCAACGTGGTGACGGTCTATGCGCCAAATACAAATAAGATTGAGTTTTTAAAAAAATTGGAACAAGTTTTATTAAATCTAGAGAATAATAAATTGGTCCTACTTGGAGATTTAAATGGAGTGCCGAAACCAGAACTAGACAGAAGCTCAAAGAGGAAGAATTTAAATCAAGGAAAACTTCCGAGATCGTTTAATGACCTCGAGGAAAATTTAGACTTAATAGATATATGGAGATACAAAAACCCCATGACAAAACAATTCACTCACTTCTCAGAGCCACACCAGAGTTGGAGCAGGTTGGACCAGATATGGGTATCAAGAGAATTAACAATAAGAGTGCCGAAATGTGAGATACTACCTAGAACACTATCTGATCACAACCCAATAATATTACACTTAAATTGGAAAACCCAGGGTATGTACAGATGGAGAATGAACGATTATTTATTTGAAAAAGAAGAAGTGATTGAAAAGGCTAAAACCACCTTAAAAGACTATTTTGATTTAAATATCAATAAGGAGACAAATATGGACATAGTTTGGGATGCCAGTAAGGCAGTGCTAAGAGGTTTTCTGATATAACAAAATAGTCAAAGAAGAAAGGAGAGAGAACAAAAAAAAGAAGATTTAATTACCCAATTGAGAGAATGTGAAAAGAACGTGATAGAAAAACCGAGTGATGAAGGGAACAAGCAACTGTACAAGATATTACAAGCACAATATTCAACATTAATAAACCAAGAGGTAGAATGGGGAATTAAGTTAATGAAACAAAAAATTTTCGAATCGGCAAACAAAACTGGAAAGTTTCTGGCGTGGCAACTGAGGAAAAGGAAAAAACAAAGTGTTATTAATAAAATAAAAGTAGAAGAACAAATCTTGGAGGACCCTAATGAAATAAAAAAGAGCTTCCTCAAATTCTATGAAAACCTATATAAAAGAGAAGAAGAAGATGCCATAGAAATAGAAAAATATCTAGAAGAAAACAGAATTAACAGCATATCAGAAGAGGAAAGAAGTTTATTAAATAAACCCATAAAAGCAGAGGAAATTCAAGAGGCGATAAAGAGGATGAAACTGGGGAAAGCCCCAGGCCCAGATGGTTTATCGGCCAAGTACTATAAAGTCCTAGAAGAACTTATAACACCGGTGCTATGTGAAGTAATGAATGAGATTCTGGAAGGAGGAAGAACACCAGCGTCCTGGAAAGAAGCATACATTACGTTGATACCGAAACCTGACTCGGATAGACTGAGTATTAAGAACTACAGACCGATTTCATTATTGAATAATGATTATAAGATCTTCGCAGACATAATGGCGACCCAACTTAAAAAGTGTTTAGTTAACCTTATCCATACCGATCAGGCTGGTTTTTTACCTAATAGGCAAATAAAAGACAACATAAGACATACAATAAACATTATTGAATACTTAGAATGCAAAAATGAAATCCCCGCAGCTTTAATGTTCATTGACACCGAAAAGGCTTTTGACAATGTATCCTGGCGTTTTCTTATAAAATGTTTGGAAAAGACAGGGATAAAGGGCACATTCCTTGAAGGAATAAAAGCAATTTACTCACAACAAAGTGCTAAATTAATTATTAATAATAACTTAACAGAACCCTTTGAAATTTCGAAGGGTACAAGGCAGGGGTGCCCTCTGTCACCTCTTTTGTTTATCATGATGTTAGAGACAATTACAAATAAGATAAGGAAAACCTCAGAGATACGCGGAATAAAAATTGGAGTGAAAGAATACAAATTGAAAGCATATGCTGACGATCTTATGTTGTCTTTGGAGGATCCAAAAGAGAGTGTTAGTAAGGTGTTAGATTTGTTAGAAGAATTTGGAAAATTATCTGGTTTTAAATTAAATAGAACAAAAACAAAAATGATGACTAAAAATGTGAAAGAGGAGGTAAAAACCATCTTGAATCTCAAACTGGTATTAAAGTAACTAAAAAAATAAAATACCTTGGAATCTGGTTAACGATGAAGAATATAAATTTGATGGAAGATAATTACATAACCACATGGAAAGAAATAAGGAAGGACTTAGATACTTGGAATAGAATGAAACTTTCTTGGTTGGGCAGAATTGCGGCGATTAAAATGAGTTTATTACAGAAACTGTTATTCCTATTCCAAAATATACCGATAATCAGGGGAACCTCAGTATTCAAAGATTGGCAGTAAATGCTCTCTAAATTTATCTGGCAAGGGAAAAGGCCCAGAATCAGATTCAAATTATTTACAGATCAAAGAGATAGGGGAGGATTCGCAGTTCCAAATTTAAAGTTGTATTACGAAGCCTCGTGTCTTTGTTGGGTTAAAGATTGGTTTGTTATTAAAAATAAAGACCTGTTAGACCTAGAAGGATTTAATATAAGATTTGGTTGGCACGCTTACCTATGGCGTAACAAGGTTCATAAAGGTTTTTCCAACCACATTTTTAGAGGACCACTGCTGGAAGTGTGGGAAAGAAACAAAAAATTATTGGAACAGAAGACCCCTTGGTGGCTATCGCCAATTGATATCCTGACAATAAAAAAAACAAACATCGAAGGAGAAAGATGGACCTATGAAGACTTGCTAGTAAAAACAGAGACCGGTTGGAGGATTAGGCCTTATGAAGAAATAAAGAACAAATTGACAGGATGGATCCAATTTCACCAAATTAATTCTATATGGACTGAAGACAAAAAGAATGGGATAAGTGAGAAAAAATTTAGATTCCAGATCGAAATACTAGAAAATAAAACAAAACTCCTATCGAAAATGTATAGCCTGTTACTTGAATGGGACACCAAGGATGAAGAAGTAAAGGAGGTAATGGTGAGATGGGCAATGGACTTCGGACATAACATAGAGTTTGACAAATGGAAGGCATTATGGAACAAAGGTATGAGATTCTCGGCATGCACAACACTCAGGGAAAATATGTATAAAATGATGTACAGGTGGTACGTAACGCCCGTAAAATTGGAAAAAATATATAAAACTGGTTTAATTATGTTGGAAGTGTAAGATCAAGGAGGGCGATTTTTATCATATGTGGTGGTTGTGTGAGCCTATCAAAAAACTCTGGGAATCTATTTACAATGAACTAAAAAAAAATCTTCAAATATACCTTTATAAAAAAAACCCGAAGCCTTTTTGCTGGGGATAATTGGAGAGGAAATCAAAAAGGAAGATCAAACACTCTTTCAGTACGCGACAGTGGCTGCCAGAACTCTAATAGCGCAGAATTGGAAAACATCAAAAATCCCAACTATAAACGAGTGGCAATCCAAACTATTTGATTATTTAGAATTGGCAAAAATGACACAGAAAATAAGAAATCAAAAAGATATAAAGTTTAACAAAGAATGGTATAAATTTATGACATACATGGAAACAGAGGTAAAAAATCTAAAAATCACAGTAGGTGTGACGTAACACTTGTGATGTAAAGAGTTTTTTGAGGAAAAGAAACTGCAGATAAAAAAATCATATAATATATTCTGAAACCGAGATGAAGGGAAGTCTATCAGTGTTGTGTGTTATTTAGTAAATGTAAGTTAATTTGTTGGTATCTTATGTTAGGAGATGTTTTTTCTTTTGTTTTCGTTATTATTATTTCTCTTTTTTATGTCTTTCTTTTTTGTGTGTATGTGTTATGTATGTTTCTCTTGTTTGTTTTAATGTTTGATGTAGCAAAACAAATTAAAATCAATTAAAAAAAAATCAAATAAAAGCAACTATCCCCAACACTTCTCCTGAAACCTAGCTCTTCTAAGGCTTCATTCAGGCACATGTTCCAGTTTCTGGCAGATTGACGTAATCCATAGATGGATTTGTGCAATCTCCACACAACATCCTGCCTCAAGTTCTCAAACCCCGGAGGAGGAATCATGTATAGCTCCTCCTGGAGATCTGAGTTAAGGTAGGCAACATCCACATCAAAGTGGTTTACCTTCCAGCCTCTCTGTGCTGCACAAGCTAAAAGCGTTCTCAGAGTCTCCGCTCATGACGTTGGCGAATACACCTCTGTGAAGTATATTCCCTTCCTCTAAGTAAATCCTCGAGCAACTAACCTGGCTTTATACTGTGGCTCTCCAGCGTCAGTGGGTTTCAAGTGGTAAACCCACCTGCAACTTACAGTCTGCTTTCCTGGTGGCAACTCTGTGAGTGAGAACACACCTAGATCTTTCATGGACTTCATCTCTTTGTCCATTGCCCTGTGCCACTTATCTGCTTCTTCCTCAGGTAAACTCTGAATATCCTCGAAGGATTCAGGTTCACATCTGGCTGAACCTGCCCAGACGCTTGAAGCGTCGTACCGATCAGGAGGCCTCCTTGTCCTCGCTGATCTCCTCAGTGTGACTCCTGGTGGCCCTGCTGCTTCACTGGGTCCAGCTAAATCATCCTCAACTTCAGTGTCTTCCCCCTCTGACCTGCTGCGCCTCTTGGGCCTTACAGCTGGTCCAGCAGGTGAAGAAGGTTCACTCTTTGGCTCAAACTTGACACTTGCCTGAGGAGGTGTTCTAGGTTCCCGCCTCTGAGGGATCCTGAGCTGTCCCTGCCTTGGACTCTGTTGCTCTGGACCATGGTCCCCAGCAACAAGTTCCTCTTCCTCCTCAACATCTGAGTTATAGAACTGCTGTGGAATCACGTCTGGATTAGCGTGCAGACGCTTCCAACCAGCTTGCTCACAGAACTCAGCGCTATTGCTGATAACCAACCTTGAC
This sequence comes from Podarcis gaigeae, assembly GCF_964106915.1. Lineage (NCBI taxonomy): Eukaryota > Metazoa > Chordata > Lepidosauria > Squamata > Lacertidae > Podarcis > Podarcis gaigeae. Next base: position 23,552,112 of record NC_139695.1, read on the forward strand.
TGGTCTCCACTTGGGTATGCAAACCGCCAGGCCTTTGAGCCAGGCTCATACCCTACAAAGATCATTCTTTTAGATCTTGGCTCACCTTTCTTGCGTAGAGCCTTTGGAATAAGCACCCAAGCCTCACAACCGAACACACGAAGGTAGTGTACCCTGGGTTTCTTTCCATGCAGTAAGAAATACGGGGTATTTCCTACACTGGAGTTGTACACTCTATTCTGGGTATGGACCACAAATCTTGTCGCTTCAGACCAATATTTCAGGGGTAGTCCTGCATCCCACAGGATCGCAGACACAGCTTCCTGCACCGTCCTGTTCTTTCTCTCTGCGACCCCATTCTGTTGCGGAGAGTAAGGAGCGGTCAGTCTGTGGCTAATCCCCTTCTCCCTAAAGAAATCCTGCAAAGCAGAACCAGTGAATTCAGAACCTCTGTCACTTTGAAAACCACGAACTTTGGTGGAAAAGGTTACCTCAACTGCGGTGATCCAATCCCTGATCATTTTAGCCGCCTCCCCTTTCGTTCTCAGGGCAAAGGTCCAAGCAGACCTCGAAAAATCATCAATCAAAAGCAGAGAATACTTCAAACCTCCCAGTGACTCAACAGACATGGGTCCACACAAATCTGAATGAATTAATTCAAAGGGTTGTGTGGTCTGCCTCTCTGACTTTGGATATGAGCATGTCACAACTTTCGCCTGTTTACATGCATTGCAATCTAAAAACTTGTCACAAACTCTCCAATTCAAATGGGCGAAGCGTCGGTGCCAAATATGTGAACAACCATGGTGAGACGCTACATTCACACATTGGCCCTTCGCTTCTTCGGTGTCATCCTCTCCTGTGGAAAAAGGCACATTTACAGCAAACAAATTATCTTTAGACTGCACTGTGTACACGTGTTTCCCATCCTTGGAAAATTTACATTTGTCACCTGCAAAAGAAACATGAAAACCATCACTGAGTAGATCATGTACACTTAACAAACAGGTAGTTAAACCAGGCACTGCATAAGCTTTGACTTCATGCTTAAGAAAGGGACAGAAGAAAGAGCCTGTCTCCCTCAGCCTTTTTCTGCTTCCATCTGCAATTGTCACATATTTCTCAGTTTTTACTGTCCTGCAATTTCGCAAAAGACCAGGAGATGGCACTAGCATATTTGTGGCTCCTGAGTCGATTATTACAGTGAGAAAGTCTTGTTGTTTACATTCCTGGGTCGCCATGGCAACAATCTTCTCACTACCCCCCTCCTTGGGGCTTCTGCAGGTGTCCTCTCTGGTTGTCACGGCAACAGACTCCCCCCCGGCAGGAAGACTTGCCCACGACCTTCACAGCTTCCGTAGATGCAACTCTCTCAGTTGCCTTGGTGACCGGACTTGTCTCGGCGTTCCCACACAACTCCACAGCTCTTATCTCTCCTTGCTGCAGGTGGCCGACCTTGGAGCCTTTAGCTCTTTTCAGCTTCCCAGGCTCACGACGTAAACAACTCTTAGCAGCTTTTGGAGAGAGAGGCGTCTCTGAGCTTTCACTACTCACTGCCCCCCCCCACTGCTCACGGGGCTCCCAGGACGTTTCCCTGCACCCCCTCTGGTGGATAAAGGGCCCCCAACACTTGGCCTCTCTCCTGGCTCCTCACACAGACACGTTGCAGCATCCACACAGCTCCCAGGTTCAGCAAAAGCACCAGCAGCATTGCCAGCACCAGCAACAGTCCCTTCGCCCCCCTGTGGAGGCTCCCAGCTCCTCCCAGCTGTGTGTTGACTCTCAAGAATGTGACCGGCGCCATCTTGCCTCTCCCCTTCGGGTGCAGCCCCTTCTCGGCCCTTGCTTCCCACTCCCGCTCCACAAGCTTCTTGGAGTGCTAGCCAAGTGGCCTCTGGCCTTCCTGCACCCAGGACAACTGGCACCAAATGAGCATCCACATTTTCTGCCAAAAAGGCAAGCACACACTCCTCAACTCCACTTTGCTCTGTAGCCCTTTCAGCCTCTGCTTTCCCAACTGCCTTATGTGGGGGGTGAACTACGTCCCACAGCTGCTTCCCCACGAGCAACAGCTCTGCTTGAAAACTCCACTCCAGCCAATTTTGGCTACCCAGTTTCTGACATGGCAGCTTAAGCTCAAAGCCATGTTCTTGGGGCTGGGGCTGAGCCATGCTTCCCTTCTGTTGGCCTTTGCAAAAGTACTCACTCAGCAGCCAAACCGGGCACTCCAGAATGACGTGGCTCTCAGCTCCTTCTCCGTCAGCCTCCTCCGATCTGCCCTCTGCTTTCTTTGAAGCCTTGGCAGTTGATCAAGCTGACGTTCAGCCTTTTGAAGTCTTCCAAAGCCCTTTCTCACACGCTTCGCGTCGAACCCATAACCATTGTTAGGTAGATTTATTGCTTTATTGTTTGGCGTCCAGCCACGCTCCCCTGCCAGTCTCTGCAGGTCGTAAAGCAATTAGCAGATAGCAAAGTTGCACAGCGGTCGTGTGTTGGAAAGGGCAGTAAACAAGCCCAGGCGTTTCTTCTGTCTTAATATCTCTTTATTTGCTCAAAAGTAGCATATTTACAATTCATAAAAACCATCGGATTCAAGCTGCATTTTCTCTGCATCCTTCTCTCTCAGCTTGCAGCGACGCAGACAAAGCTGCTTTCACTTTCCACTAATCTCACAGCATTCCAAGCTGCTGCCGTCACGTCCTGGCTTACTTCCCTTGTAAGCGCCTCCTCTCAGGCTTGAGGCACAGAAGGTTAACCCTTCAGTACACCCAACACTGTCCCCGCCCGGCTTCCTGCTTCGGACCTCACCCCGCTCCTTGTGAACTGTTTCCAGGCTAGTGACCCAGGACCGGACTTTGACTACGCCAACGGTAACCTTCCCCCCGGGACCAGCACAGGGACAGTATTTTAGAGTAACTAGCCCCTCACAAACGCTCTGACACACATTTTGAGAACGTATGTCCAGATGTTTGGTCCTGGCCTTGAATTGCACCGTCTCAGCCAATTTGAGACACAGTTGATTGTCTCCGTGCACCACGACGGGAAGACAATGTTCCCCACAGAGTTCCTGGACCAAACACGCATAGAACTCCAGCTCTCTGCAAACCTCAGATAGCGCACTGAACTCAGCTTCATTAGATGAAAGCGATATGAGACTTTGCTTCCGGGACCTCCACCCAACTACTGAGTTCCCAAACTTCACCACTAGGCCTGACACTGATTTGCGGTCCTCAAGGTTAGCCCAATCTGAATCCACCCAGGCGGTCAGCTTGACACCACCCTCAGCTGACATCTTGAGGCAAAAGTCTTTGGTATCTTGCAGGTAACGTAGCACCCGTTTAATACCATTCCAGGCCTGGACACTAGGGCTTGAAGCCTCTCTACTGAACAGATTGACAGAAAATGCTATGTCTGGTCTGCTCCACTGTGACAGATACAGCAGACTACCCAGAGCTGACTGAAAGAGTTCAGTATTTTCGAACACAACGCGTTCTACTTGCTGACATTCTTTCACGTATCCAACTTCCATGGGTGTTCTGCAACCTGCACACTCAGACATCCTGAACTTCTCAAGCAACTGTTCAATCTTACCTTTCTGGCTGAGCAAAAAGCTTCCATCTCTTCCTCTCGTGATCCCTACGCCTAGATACGACTTGACATCTCCAAGCTGCTTGAGCTTGAACCGCTTTCCAAGCTCCTTAGCAAACTCCTCCACTTGTTTACCTGTCTGTGCCATGATCAAGATATCATCAACAAAAATCTGAGCAGCTTGCTGCATCTCACCTGAACCTTTAAGGTAAAGACAGCTGTCCGCAACACTTCTCCTGAAACCTAGCTCTTCTAAGGCTTCATTCAGACACATGTTCCAATTTCTGGCAGATTGGTGTACTCCATAGATGGATTTGTGCAACCGCCACACGATGCCTGGCCCACTGACCTCAAACCCTGGAGGAGGAAGCATGTACAACTCCTCCTGGAGGTCTGAGTTCAGGTAGGCAACATCCACATCAAAATGGTTCACCTTCCAACCTCTCTGTGCAGCAACTGCTAAAAGCGTCCTCAAAGTCTCTGCTCTCGAGGTCGGCGAATAGACCCCCGTGAAGTGGACACCCTTTTTCTGTGTGAATCCTCGGGCTACTAATCTAGCTTTATACTGGGGTTCTCCAGCTTCTGTGGGTTTAAGACGGTAAACCCACCTGCAACTCACAGCCTGCTTGCCAGCCGGCAACTATGTGAGTGAGAACACACCAAGAGACTCCATTGAGTTCATCTTCTTCTGCATCGCCTCACACCATTTGCTAGCTTCTTCCTGAGGGAACTTCTGAACATCCTCAAAGGATTCAGGTTCACATCTAGCCACACCTACCCAGACGCTAGTGGCTTCGTACCTTTCTGGTGGCTTTCCCTTGGTTGACCTTGATGACCTTCTCAGCGTGAACTCTGGAACTGCGCCTGATTCACTTGGGCCAGCCACACCATCCCCTGTGTCAGAAACCTCCCCCTCTGACCTGCTGCGCCTTTTAGGCCTCACAGCTGGGTCTGCTGGTGAGGATGGCTCACTCCTTGGCTCAGACTTGACAGAGACCTGTGGAGGGGTCTTGGGACTCCCTTTTGGTGAGGTTCGGAGCCTCTCCCTTGGAGATCCCGGTTCTGGACTCTGTGGCTGTGGACTGTGCACCTCAGCAACAGGTTCAGCTTCGTCCTCCTCCTCTTCCTCATCTGAGTCAAACAGAACATCCGGGTTCCCGTGAAGACGTTTCCACCCACTCTGCTCGCAAAACTCAGCACTGCCGCTAATAAGCAGCTTAGACTGGTTGCCAGTAGGGTATGCGAAACGCCACGCCTTTGAGCCCGGCTCAGATCCTACAAAGATCATTTTTCTAGATCTTGGTTCGCCCTTTCTGCGAGTGGCCTTTGGAATGAGGACCCAAGCCTCACAGCCAAACACACGCAAGAAATCCACTTTGGGTTTCTTCCCATGCAGCAGAAAGTAGGGCGTGTCTCCCACACTTGAATTGAACACCCTGTTCTGAACAAAGCATGCCGTCTTATAACTCTCGGCTCAAAAGCGCTGTGGCAGACCCGAGTCTGCCAGCATAGCATTTGCTGCTTTCTGTGGGGTGCGATGTTTTCTCTCCGCAACCCCGTTCTGTTGCGAAGTGCAGGGGGCAGTCAATCGATGACTGATACCTTTCTGCCTGAAGAAAGGTTGCAGCACAGAACCTGTGAACTCCACCCCCCGATCAGATTGAAAGGAAACCACCCTGGCGGAGAAACGCAGCTCCACCGCTGTCATCCAATCCCTGATCAGTGCAGCCGCCTCCCATGTGTTTAAGTGTAAACAGCCAGGTGTGTTTCGAAAAATCATCAATCAGAACCAAAACATGTTTTGATCCACTTAAAGAAGCTACCTGCATCGGCCCACATAAATCTGCATGAACCAGCTCGAAGGGTTTGCTGGTCCTCCTTTCTGACCTGGGATATGTGCATGTTGTAATCTTTGATTGCTTACAAGCTTGACAATCTAAGTATTTATCACATGCCTTGAACCCACATCCAATTGTGTTCTCTGCGGCTTTCTTAACATATGACCACCCTGCATGTCCAAACCTGCGATGCCACAAATGTAAAAAATCATGGTGTGGTGGTACATTTGCACACTGCACTTGTGCTTCTTCAGGGGACTCTGCAACAGTAGCATCAGTGACAGGCATCTGCACCAGAAAGAGCCTGTCCTTCCCCTCAACACTGTGGAGCTTCTTCCCATCCCTGTAGAAATAACACATATTGTTAGTAAACACCACATCAAAACCATCGGTAATAAGAGCTGATATACTTAAAAGAGAATGAGCAAGCTCGGGGACCACAAAAGCTTGCACCTCGTGATCTATAAAGGGACAGTATAAAAAACCAGTCTCAGTTAACTGTCTCTTAGAGCCATCTGCCATCGTGACAAAACGTCCAGTTTTAACTGTCTTGCAATTTCTCAGGAGCCCACCAGATGGCACTAGGCTGTGAGTCGCTCCTGTATCAACAACAAGAGATAAAGTGGCTCTCTGGCTGTTTTCCAAGGTTGCCATGGCGACGCTCGCACCCATACCGGGGCCTCTGCCAGTGTCAGTGTCCTTCGTGGGTGCCATGGTTGCAAGGCTCCTGCTGGTGTTCTCACGCTTCGCCGTCTAAGAACCGTCGCTTATCTGCCTTAGCAGGTGGCTGACCTTACATTCCAGAGCCTCTGCAGAACAATGCCCTTCGCTGTTGGGCTTCGCCTCAGAGCACAAACAACTCTTGGAGACTTCGGATTTCCCAGAGCTCTTGGATCGGCCTGCACCCCCACTCCTGGGTGCCCAGCTGCCTGAGGAACGGACTGCAACTGTCTTCCTCTTCCCAGCTCTCAGCCTCTCTCCCGGACCATCACACAGACGTGTCGAAGCATAGAAACAGCTTCCCGGAACAGTCCCAGCCCTCTCTGGGCTTGGTGCTCTCTCTGGGCATCCTCTAGCCCCCTCTGGTCTGGCTCCCACTGCAGCCTGACATGCCGTCTTCAGTGCCTGCCATGCGACCCAGGGCTTCTTCCCTTGCAGCTTTGGCAACAGCCAAGCATCAACCCTGGCCCTTAAAATGGCTAGCACCCTTTGCTCTCTTTCCAGAGCATCAGCCACGTCTGCTTCACAATCTTCCACTGTGCCTGCAGACTTCTCAACCTCTGCAGCTGCAGCACTGGGCTGGGCAAGGACTGGATCGGCCTGTGTACATTCCCATAGCTGCTTTTCTGCCAGCCAGTAGTACATGCGCTTTGACCAGGCTTCCCAATTGGCCCCATTCAGTCTTTCACCGGGGTAGCTCTCATGGTCTTGCTGTTGTTGAGCAGCCATCTTCCTCCCCCAGGGGCTTAAGCGTACTCACGCGTTGCCAGCTAGCTGGTCCTCCGAAGCAGCCTCCTCTTGGCTCCGCTCTCCACCAGCGTCTCCCACTGCCCTTCCTGGCAGGAGCTCAAAGCAGCTCAAAGCTGGCAGCCTTCTTCCCTCCTCACACTGGGCAGGAAACACGGAAGACCCATAACCTGTGGCAATTAAATCCTGCCGTCCAGTCAGCGCTTCCCTGCGTAGTTCTGCTTGAGGCTGACCTGGGCAGGAAAACAGAGTTGCAGCGGTCCTGCCTGTTAGGATATTTCCGTTCCACCTTAAAAGGGAGCAGGCTTGTGAGTCACTGAGTCTGCGTATTTCCTGTTCTCAGGATGTTTATGTTTGCTATTGCTTTCGTTTTCTCTCTCTCTGCGCCAGAACACGCTAGCAGGCAGTCACGTTTGTTCTTTGTTCTGACCAACGCTGAATAAACATTCTAAATGATACCCTCCTGAGTGCAACTTTTGCTGTGTGTGAATTCTGCTGACAGAGTGTGCACCAGCCCAAGAATGTGGCAAGCTATTTCTTAGGCTTCGGGTCGCTAATTGCTGATACTGTATCTACGGGAGGTTGATGGATCGTCCGGCAGCCGGCTTGGGGGCTCAGATGGACTTTATCTCCCTGGCAGTATCCCAACATTGCCATCCGTGTGAGATAGAGGGATAAATCAAGTCCAGAGACAGTTCATTGCTATCTCTAAAAGTGTTTATTTACACAGCAATAAATCCATCAGAACTTTCCGGCATCTCTCCATGCTAAAAGCACACGCAGTCTCTCTGCTGCTTCTTTCAGTCTAAAGTGAAAGCAACTCTCACAGACAAAGTCGGACAAAGCCTGTGACGTACGGCCCTGCGTCAGGCCCCTCCCCAGATACAGGACACCAAGGAGTTTTAACCCTGTAAACCCCAAACTCCACAAAACCTTTACAATGCAGAACACCTCTATCCCATGTCTTGCTCACTCACTAATCCATCTACCCTTCCCCCTCCCACCTCTGAGCCGATGACAGTTCCCTGACACCACCAAACCAAATGCTTTATATATATCCAATGACATGAGAGTGAGAGGCAAATCTTCATTTTTCGCTAAATACACCATACCCATCACCTTCCTGACTGCCTCCACCAAATACTTCTGGGGGCATAAACCCAAATTGCTCTTTCCCCACCAATTGTACGATACATTTTTTTAGCCTTATTGCCATAACTTTAGCAAATATTCTATAATCCATATTAGTAATAGATATTGGCCTATACAAATCCGGCAGGGTTTGATCTTTCCCTGGTTTGGGAATCAATACCAAACTTGACTCCAACCAGGTTGGTGGGGTTGAAGCTCCATTCAAAAATCTTTGGTACAGTACAGTCATATGTGGCACCAATATATCCTTATAATGCTTATAGAACACCACATTGAACCCATCCGGTCCTGGTGCCGATTGCACATTCATAGAGTCGATTGCTGATCTAACTTCCTCCTCTGATATATCCTTATCCAATTCCCTTCTATTTTCTTCATTTAATTCTGGGAGTTCCAATCCTTCACAAAATTGATCCACCTCTTCGTCCTTAATTCCTTTATTTGCATACAATCTATTCTAGAAACCTAAAAAGGTCTCCAATATCTTCTTAGGGTCTGTTTCCAATTCCCCTTTATTATCTCTAATAGCTCTAATATTTTTCCTTACCTGATAATTCTTAATTTTATTTGTCAATATTTTTCCTCTTTTCCCTTCAAATTCATAATATTTTTGTTTACTGTACCATATCTTTAATGTAGTTCTATTTATATCTAGAACTTTCAACTCTTCTCTCTTTTGGTCTAATTTTTCCTTATCCTTTTGCTTAGACATCCTAAATTTCTCCTCCAGTATCCTGATCTCCTCTTCTACTTGCCTAATGTTTCCCTTTTTTTAACATTGACAAGTTCTGAATACATTCTCCCCTAATGACTGCTTTCATTGCTTCCCATTTTGTTGTTAATGGGGTATCTGGGTCTTTATTTTCCTCAAAATACCTCTCTAACGCTATTTTAATTTTATCCTTACACCGCTCATCAGCTACTGACCAAGGGTTAAACCTCCAAGAATAGGACCTATTAAATATGACCTATTTGAAGGAACGCAGATATGGGGGCATGGTCAGTGATCTTAATCATTTCGATATCCATTCCCTTCACCCATTCCCTAGCCTCTTGCGATATTAAGATACCATCCAGTCTTGAGAATGTTGCATATGGGCTAGAATAAAATGAATATGAGTGATCCTTGGGGAACAACTCCATCCATAGTTCCAATAATCCAAACTTTCTACATAGTTTTTTAAACTTCACACCTTTTCCCTTTTTGGAACTATTTCCCCCTTGCAAATCAACATTAAAGTCCCCCACACAGAGAGACACTACCTTTGAATGAGGTGAGAATTTCTCAAGCTTCTGTAAACACTTATAAAGAAAATCCATCTGATGCTTGTTAGGAAGATAAATTGACACTAATGCCACCAGCAATCCCTCCAAGCAACCTTGGACAAAAACAAACCTTCCATTCTTATCTCTTAACACCTTATTCTCAACAAAATCAACCTTGGATTTAATTACTATTCCCACCCCTCTACTTTTCAAAGTTCCAGAAGCCATCAATTTTTTCCCTTTCCCAAAACCAGGAAAATTAACCTCCCTCTCCCCCCATTATATGTTTCTTGCAAAAAAAAAAAAGCCTTCAGTTCTTGAATATACTTCCCAATCCTCACTCGTTTCACCTGTTTACCTAAACCTCTTACATTAAGAGTTGTACACATAACATTCACATTCTTTATAATGTCTTTCCCAACCATCTCATTTCTCCTTTTTCCTCCTTTTGTACCATTCCCACCTGGAGATAAACCCAACCCCACCCTCCCTCCCAGCTAACCCTATTGTGAGCCCTACCCTTCCACCCCCACATACAAAGTCCGGGGGGGACGGGACAAGAGAATAACTGTGTGCCACAATTCTCGGCACACATCTTCCACCTGGGGTACCGCCCAATATGCTTCCATACATCCTTACATTCATTTTTCCAATAACTCCTCTTCTCTGATTTATCCTCACTTCCAAACCATCCATCTTCACCCACCTCCCACACATTATAACTCCCCATACCATCCCATACAGCACAACACAACACAACACAACACAACACAACACACAAACACCTTTCCACACTCACTCATCCAACCAGCATTCACTCCCATATTGGGGGGGGGGGGTAATAAGTTGGAAGGGAACTTGCAAGTCCCCTAGTCTGAAGAAAGAAAAAACAGCCCCCTCGAGCCGCCCCAGTACTCTTTCTTCCTGCCTTCCTTCTTCATTAATTCTTCACTTCTTATATTTCACTCTGTCTCTGAAGTCCCATTACTTTTTCTCAGTCTTCTTTCCCTTCTTCTTCTGCCACCCCTGAGTTTGTTCTCTTTAGTCATTTTCTTCCAAGTCTGGAGTCCCTTTAAAGTCATTTGGCAACTGCAATCCCACATGTTTAAATAACACCACCATCTGCTGTTGATCTTTTGCATACAATGTTTCTCCTTTATACTGCATTCTCAAAGCTAATGATGCCATTCTTCAATTGTATTTCATATCTTTTTCTTGCAGCACCATGGTAAACGCCCATAAATTCTTTTTCCTTTTAATTGTTTCCAGAGATAAGTCCTCAAAGACCATCACTTTCTTGCCATTATACAGCAGTTTATCAAGTCTATCCAAGTTTTTCAATGCCTTGAAGACCTGCTCTTTGTGTGTGTATCTCCCAAAGCACATTATCATGTCTCTCGGCCAACTTGACTCATTTCTCAGCTTCCCGACCCTATGTATGCAGTCGAGCGAGTCTTTTGAAATTCCCAATTCTGGCAACAAATTGGCCATCCACTCAACCACTTTCTCCATGTCTTCTGACTCTGGGACATTTTTAGATGTAAATTCGACGGTCTGGCTCTATTTTCTAAGTCCATTAATTTAGCATTAACATACTCATTATTTGTCTTCAGCCTCCTGGTCTGCTCTTGTAATACCTTAACTTTTTCCTCATTGGCCTGTGCCAATTCCCAAACAGCATTTACATTTTCTGCTATCAGTTCTACTGTCTTTGCCAATTTAGAGAACCTATTTTCTACTACTTTTGTGATAGCCTTTGTAATACTGTTCTTTCCACCTTCTTCTACGGCTTTTTAAATTTCATTTTGAAAAGCTTTAGGCTTAATTACTGTAAGATAGACCTACTCCCTGGGGCCAAATTACCTGTAGGGTTAGGGTTAGGGTTAGGGTTAGGGTTAGGCTATTCCATGTCTGAGGCAGAGACGCAAGCACTGAAGGAGTTCATAGACAAGAACTTACAAAGGGGTTTCATTAGGGAGTCCACTGCAGCGGGGGGTTCCCCAGTTTTCTTTGTAGACAAGAAAAACACAGACCCAAAGAGACTTGTAGTGGACTTTAGGGGGTTAAACGCCCTCGCAGTCCCCGTGGCCTACCCCTTACCACGTATTGACGATCTGCTGGAAAGGGCGAAGAAGGGTAAGGTCTTCACCAAACTGGATTTGAGGAGGGCCTATAATTTGATCAGGATCTGGGCAGGGGATGAGTGGAAGACCACCACGTTTACTCTTTTTGGGTCATTGTTATGCCGTTTGGCTTACAATCGGGAAGTGCCCATTTCCAAGCCTTCATGCAGCACGTCTTGGGACCCCTACTGTACAAGAACTGTGTGAGTTTTTTGGATGATATACTAATCTATTCAGAGAACGAAAGGGAGCATGTCAAGCATGTAAAACAGGTCCTAGAGAAGTTGAGGGAACACAAGCTTTCTGTCAAATGGGAGAAATGTGTGTTTCACGTCAGGGAGGTAGAGTTCTTGGGCTACTGCCTCTCAGCACAGGGTATTGCTATGGACAAGAGGAAGGTCCAGAGCGTGCTGGAGTGGCAGAAACCCAAAACTAAGAAGGACGTACAAAGGTTTCTAGGCTTCAGTAATTTCTACAGAAAATTTATAGAGAACTACTCGAAGATTCGGGACGCAGGTGGCACTGTGGGTTAAAGCCTCAGCGCCTTGGACTTGCCGATCGAAAGGTCGGCGGTTCGAATCCCTGCGGCGGGGTGCGCTCCCGCTGCTCGGTCCCAGCGCCTGCCAACCTAGCAGTTCGAAAGCACCCCTGGGTGCAAGTAGATAAATAGGGACCGCTTACTAGCGGGAAGGTAAACGGCGTTTCCGTGTGCGGCTCTGGCTCTGGCTCTGGCTCTGGCTCTGGCCAGAGCAGCGATGTCACGCTGGCCACGTGACCCGGAAGTGTCTCCGGACAGCGCTGGCCCCTGGCCTCTTGAGTGAGATGGGCGCACAACCCCAGAGTCTGGCAAGACTGGCCCGTACGGGCAGGGGTACCTTTACCTTTACCTTACTCGAAGATTACCGCACCCATAACAGATTGTTTAAGAGGAAAGAAAGGTTTTTGCTGGACCCCAGAAGCCCAAGCAGCCTTTGAAAGGTTAAAGGAGGTTTTTGCTTCAGAAGAGCACCTAATGCACATAGACCCACAAAACCTATGAAGGTAGAGACGAACGCCTCGGATATGGTGATAGGGGCAGTCTTGCTGCAACAGGATAGGGAGGGGGATTGGAAACCTTGCACTTTCTATACACGGAAGCTGAATTGATCTGAGCAGAATTACACAGTGTGGGATAAGGAATTGTTAGCAAATTTCGCTGCTTTCCGAGCCTGGAAGCACTTTCTGGTGGGGGCATGACAGCAGGTCAAGGTGTGTATTGACCATAAAAATTTAGAATATTGGAGTACGGCTAGATATCTGAACCAGAGACAGCTCCGTTGGACGGAGGTGTTTTTTTTGGAATTCAGTTTTCAGATAGAATATGTCCTCGGAGCGCAAAACGTAACAGCAGGTGCGCTATCCAGGAAACCTGAGTACATGGAGGAGGCACCCCCAGCTGCAAGGCAGGTATTCAAGCTTGAGCAGTGGGAATGTGCAGCCACACTGGTGAGCAACCAAGAGCTGCAGGCCCTAACTGGAGCTGACGAATTTGCAGGCAGGAAACTGGCCGAGTTAAGACAGGAGGGAAACAGGGGAAAGGACTTTGAAGAAAAAGGGGGCTTGCTGTACTACAAAACCACTTCCGAACTCGAGAGGAGGTGGAGTTGCAGGCTTCATGCCCTCTCCACATGCACAGGGGCTGGCTCTCAGCCTCCGCACGATTGAGGGGATCCCTGGCCGCATCATCCCCTGGCCAGCCAACCAGCTGGCCCGGGGGTGTGTGGCTTGTGCAATATCACACTGGTGCGGCCAGGGATCTACCTCTTTTGCCGCCTCAGCTCATCGGGTTTAGCTGCCTTGTTTTCTCCGTCTGTTTTTCTGTGCTGTGCTTAAGGGGGTTTTGTCCTTTCTTTACTTTGTGGGATTCATTCACCTTTTGGAGCTTGTTTTGCAGGGCGAGCCGTTGGGGACACGCCTTCCTTGCCTGAAAGCATGTTTAAGGCTCCGCTCAGGTGCTCCCTCCTCCGGCGCATGGACAGGCTGCTAGCAGAGGCTGCATTCAAAAAACAAGCCACAGCCACTGGAAGCACGGGGTGGCCGAGAGCTGTGTCGCTGGAAGCCGCTGGCTGCCTTGAGCCAAAGAGTGGCTGAGAGCAGAATACAGGCGTCCTTTCGCCCACCCGTTGGAGTTTGAAACAGCATGGTTGGCGAGCTGCATTAGCGCTCGCCAAAGGTTTGCCTTCTTTAGGGCTCACCAGTTGTGGGAGGGGAATACACATGGCAGTAGCTGTTGTTTTCCGGTACCAGGCTTAAGCTGGGGGGGGGGGGGCAGGACTTGTTTCAGGATCAGCCTATCGTCATCAGCTAGCTGGGCAAGGTGCCTGGAGCTTTAAAAAGTATATAAGTCGTTTGGGCTCTTGGTTTTAAGGCTCCTTTTAATGGTCCAATATTTAACCCCCCACCCCCATTATTCCCTGCCTCCGCAGCTGCGCACAACGGCCCATTGCATTTATTAAGGAAACAGTGTACATTGCCCTGGTTATGGCTACTGTCGCCATTTTGCTAGGACCACGTGGTGAAGCCGCGGCGGCCATTTTAGGTGTGGGCACATTTGCTGGCAAGCTTCCCTGAATGGGGGCTTTGCAAATGGCTGCCATCGCCATCTTGCTAGGACCACGTGACGAAGCCGCCGCAGCCATTTTAGGTGTGGGCACGTTTGCTGGCATGCTTCCCTGAATGGGGGGGTTTGCAAAGTTAATCAATAATTTATCTGTTGCGCAAGTTATTTGGGTATTAATCGAAGATCATCTGTTCAAATTGGCAATTTGGTTAAGGATAAGTATTCACAGCAATTTATTACGTTTTGAAAGCAAAGGAACTTAACTTGCCCAGGTGTGAGAAATTTAAGTGTTCTGTAATTGGCATTATAAACTGCTTTGGAGCTGCAATTTATAAAGGCGCTTGGTGGGAATTGGTAGTACGGAAAGGCAGGAAACACAGGGTTAAGTTAATAATACTTGCCGCAACTTACAATAATTTAAATTATAAAAAACATATTATGCCTACAGGTTGGAATTTTAAAGTGCATGTGACTTGAATTGGTGGTACGTAAAGGCAGGAAGCACGGGGGTTAAGTTAACAATATTGGCAGCAAGTTACAATAAGTTAATTAATAAAGAACATATTGTGCCTATGTAGTGGAATTTTATAGTGCATGTGATTGGAGTAAAAGTGCTTTGTAGTGTTACCGGAAAAATCCAAGGGCTCCCTTGGACAAAACAAAGACACCAACCAGGATAACCTGGAGCAAAACAGCAGCCTGTAGGCTTGGCCTTTATTGAACTGTTGCAACAGGGTGTTCCCCTCACTTGCAGGAGAGAGGAAAGACCCAGAAGAATAGTGTGCAAGGTCTTATAAAAACTTTTGAAATTCCCCTCCTCTAGGTCAAGCCCACCCCCAGAAACATCATGCATACATTACAGAAAGGAGGGGTTGAGGGAGGAGTTGTGGTGGTAACATCATGCATACATTACAGAAAGGAGGGGTTGGGGGAGGAGTTGTTGGTAACCTGAGTGTCTTGTCACCTGGCTGGTTCCTCCTTTGCCCCCCCCCCCATGAGTCACTTCCAGGAGACAAAGGGGAGTTTGCAGTTTCCTGCCCCCAGAGGGAAGATCTGATCATTGCCCTTTGTTTCAGTCCATGCTGAATCCACTCCCATATGCAAGTTCTTTGTGATCTTGATTATCTTCTGTCTGGGATCATCAGGGTTGGCATAACAACTGGGCAGGGCTCCTGTGGATGTGCTGAGATGGTGAAGGGATTATGGCTGACCAGAACCAAGCCACCCCCTTTTGATAGTCCTTGTCATATGGAATAAAATAAAAATGGAACAGTGCAAATCCCATGTATGGTTGATTTTTCTATGAATTTATAACAGAAGTGTGGCGTATGTAGTGTGTGAGTGTGTGTGAAGTTTGTACAAACTGGATGATGGGGGGGTTTCCTGCTACAGTAGTGCATTGTGGCTGATGTTTTAAGTGCATTGGAGGCAAAAAGCACTGGGCCAGGTTAATATTAGTTGCAGCAATTAGTACACCAATTTAAGTTATAAGGTTTATAAAGTGCCTAGGGGTTTAAAACTTAAGGTGCATTGCGATGTAAAATTTTAAGGGCTTTGTAGCAGGAATTTAAGTGCATTGTGGCTAGACCTTGAAGTAATTTAAGTGCCTGGTGGCTAGAACTTAAAGTGCTTTGACAGGATCTCAAAGTACTGGGTGGCCAGAATTAAAGTACTTTGGGAAGTGCATTTAAATACAAAAAGGCAGGAAGCGCTAGTATAAGAGATTAAATTGGCCTATTGGATATTAGTGTAGGGGCAGTGTAGTCATTTCTCAGTGCGGACAATACTGAACTATGTTTTGCGTCCAGGTATATCGCGTTTCGGATACAGCAAACGTGTAAAAGGTTGGGCCAAAAGGCTTTTCATTGAGTGTTATGGCTTTCAGGGGAAATCAGCAGGCACCCTCCCCTAATGGCGGGGGGTCTGGCGCGCAGGGCGATTCACAGATGCCTGCTATGCCATGCAACCTCCAGGCATTAGCTCAGTTTTTTTTCTGCATTTGAAACTTTTATCAACAGTTTAGGCCTATGGCCAAGGGGTCCTCTAAATCCTCTAAATCCGAGTACCCAGGATTACATTCCTGACACCCTCCGCAACAACCAGGAGTGCCCCAGCACTACAGCCTCCTGTTCCAATGCTGCACAACCTGGCAGCGTCACATCTAACAGCCCCCACACGCGTTCACAGTCTATGTGTTCTCAAAAGTCAATACCCGGTGCGGGGGGTGGCAGGGCTTTGGGCAGTACTAACCGTTCCACTTCACAGCAGGTTGCAGATGTTCCTAGTATATTTCAGGAGCCGCTACCTCTACCTACACCCACAGGGGAGGTGCAAGTATAACAGGAAATGCCCGTGGTTGTCGCCCCAATCCCAGTTACCAGTGATGGGCAAGGGGGGAAGAGGAAGGCAAAGAAGAAACATACATTGAAGAAAAGCAGAGAAGTAAGCCTTCTGATACCAAGGACGATTCAGAAATGCTTCCTTGCTGCTCACCACCCACTGGGACTTGAGGGACCAGAATTACTGGGTGGAACACGGGGGTCCTTACGTGGAGAAGAAACCACATGAACACTATAAGTTCGGAAAGGTCGAGTCAAAACGCAGAAGGCAGTGCTCGGAGTATAACGGGGGGGGGGGTGTATGAGGCCAAATGTGAGGAGTGCCTGGGTAACTACCTGGCTACGTCATGGGCCCAGTCACAACCATGACTTATTTGGGCATAACAAAAAAAAATTCCTTCTAGTAGCACCTTAAAGACCAACTAAGTCAGTTCTTGGTATGAGCTTTCGTGTGCATGCACACTTCTTCAGATACACTGAAACAGAAGTTTCCAGACCCTTCTATATAGTGAGAAGGTGGGGAGGGGTATTACTCAGAAGGGTGGTGGGAATGGGTGGTTGGCAGATAGCTGTGATGAGCCTGTTGACGACTCTTAACGACTGCAATAGGTCTTACAGGGAGAAGCAAGGGGTGAAAAGGTGAAAAATGGCTTTGTCATGTATAATGAGATAAGAATCCAAGGTCTTTGTTCAGGCCAGGTTTCTCCATGGTTTTAAGTTTGGTGATAAGTTGTAATTCAGCAGCTTCTCTTTCCAGTCTATTTCTGAAATTCCTTTGTAAAAAAACAGCTACTTTGAGATCTTGTATAGAATGTCCTGGGAGATTGAAGTGTTCTCCTACTGGTTTCTCTGTCTTGTGATTCCTGATGTCCGATTTATGTCCGTTTATTCTTTGGCGTAAGGTCTGGCCTGTTTGTCCAATATAGAGAGCTGAAGGACACTGTTGGCATTTGATGGCATACACAATGTTAGACGATGAGCAATTAAATAGTCCCGAGATGGTATGTGTGATGTTGTTGGGGCCAGTAATGGTGTTGTCCGGGTGTATGTGGCAGCAAAGTTGGCATCTGGGTTTATTGCAGGCTCTGGTGCCAGTGTCCGTGTTAGGTCTGGTTGTCTGCAGATGAAGTTAGACAACAGATCAACAGAGCCAGACTGATACCCAGAGAGAACTTGCTGCAAGACAGACCCAAAAAAGAAAATAACAGAACACCTCTAGTCATCACATACAGCTCCCAAGTTAAAACAGTACAACGCATCATCAGAGATCTACAACCTCTCCTGGACAATGACAGTTCTCTTTCTCAAGCTCTGGGAGGAAGACCTTTCATTGCCTACAGACAGCCACCCAGTCTTAAACAACTCCTAACCCACAATAATACTACAACCAGACCTAACACGGACACTGGCACTTCCGGGTCGGCGCCATCGCCGAATGGCGGACTCCCTCCGAGCTCCGGAGGGAGCCTGCTTGGCAGGGGCTGGGTCCTACCGCACCGGCGATGCGGGGACCCTTAAAAACCACGGCCAGAGGAGGCCGTGGACATGGAGACTCGGCTGGCACCGTTAGCGCTCTCCCGACTCGTGAAGGAGCCTTTTTAAAGGCTACGGATCGGGTGCCGGGGAGAAGCGTGGTGCTTTGAGTTCTCTGCTATCCCTGCCGAGCGCAGCCGCATGCCATCCGGCGGAGAGCGCTGACTTCTTCTATTGAAAATTTGGATCTAAAGAAGAACCCGTGAGTAATTGGAATATGGACTAAAAAAAAAGGGATAAATTTTTAAAATTTGGAGCGAACGGGGGAGGCGGAAAAAAGGAAGTCAGCCCACCCCTAAATTGTAGAAGAGCCAAAACAAAGGACTGGACAACTAAGATCGAGTGTAACCTTATTTCGCCGAATTAGCAACTTCGCGAGGGAAAATTATAAGATTGAGCTGGAGGAGAAAAGTGGAATTGTTTTAAAAAAGCAACCCCCCCCCCCCGGAATCCCTGGAGCGATTCGTGAAACTGCCTGGAGAAAAGCAATGGAGGTTTTGACAGCTGTCAAAGAGCTGTCAAAAAGGAAGATTAAAATAGAGACTTTGTTATGAGGACTTTGCCGGTTACATTTGTTATAAATTGAACATAAACTGTTTCAAATATGGGTTAACAAGCTACTTGGACTGGTGGATGTGATTCTGGAAGGGAGCTTTGCTACTGTAATCCATCTAGAGGAGCTGAGGGATATTGCATATGTTTTTGACAGGAAACTTGAACAGTTGAATGGAACTTTTAATCTCCTGGGAAACTGCAGGAATGGAACATTATTTTGTCTACAGAGGTCTATATACTACAGGAAACAATGGAACTATTTGTTGGAAAATGAAAGGAACATGATGCAATGCTTTGCTCCTGAATAACAAGCCTCTGCAGAGACACTAGAAACTTTTGGAAAAAGAACATTTCTGTGGGAGAACAGAGAAACAAAAAGGAGGAGAATGATTGACAAGAACAAGGAAACAACAAGAACTGGACAGAACTGGGAGAGGGAACATTTGGGATATCCAGGTTTGACAAGCTTATGGAAACAAAATTGGAGTTTTTACTCCTGGATATAAAAACCTGGATAGAAGAAATGGGCCCCTTTTTTGATAGACTCCTTCTATGATTGGACACTCGTAATTAAAGACTGGCAAAGAACCTGAGGGACATAGTGTAATGTGGGAACTCCAGGAAGATATTAGAAGTAGAGGGATAGGTGAAACGCAAAGGGGAAAGAGGGGAGGGAAAGTTGGAATCCAAAGGTTGTAAAATCACTACTCATATTTATTTTATTTCCATCTGTACTATGTTTGAAAGGGGGGAACTCGTGGAAGGGAATAGATCGATCTTAGGGGATGGGAATTTGGATAAATTGGGTTACTGATGATGAGTGTAATTTGGGGTTAAGAACTTGTTGAATTTAATTGCTTATTTGGAAGATTTGGAACACAAGAGGGGGTAGGGAGGGGAAGTCCTGGTTATTGGCAAAAAGTTTATAAATTGGATTTAATTTGTTTTAATTTGGAAAACCTTAATAAAAATTATTATAAAAAAAAAAAATAAGGTTCTTGGACAAATACAATGGCATTTCCTTATGGCAGGATAACCTGACGCTTTGTGCAGACTTTCAGGTGCAGTCTGATGCGGCCAGCTCCTGGCAGGGAAAGCCCATTATGCGTGATATCGCCTTCCTAGAATTTTTCCTATTGTAGCTGCGGTGCACTTGTGGGCCAAGGAGTTTAGGAATCACCGGGTATGTTTTTGGACAGGCAACCAAGCAGTTGTCAATGTCCTGTCAAAACAATCATTGCACTCCCCTAGGGTGGGAAACCTGCTTCGGTCCTTAGTCCTTTTGTGCCTAGAGCTAAGCATCTATTTCTCCGCTAAGTTTGTACCTGGGGTTAACAATGACATCGCGGATGCTCTATCTCGTTTTCAGATGGATCGCTTTCGCTCGTTAGCACCAGAAGCACAGCATTCGCCACAGCCATTCCCGGAGCACCTTTGGAGCCTTGGGAACGAGACGTCATGAAGGGAGTATCGACGTCGGTAGCCCCTTCCATGCTTAGATCATATAAAAAGGCCTGGTCTGATTTTGTGGAGTTTCGAAATAAGATAAAGAATGTTAGGCCGGACACCCCCCCCTACAAAGGCCGTGGTGCTGCAATACCTCATACATTTAAGGCAGTTGGGCCAGGCAGCAAAGACTCTTAACATTCAGTCTCCTACAATTTTTTTTTCTGCAAGGCTGTATATTCAACAGACCGATGTTCGGACGTCATTAACCAAAAAAAAAACCAAACCTCGTACGAAAGGCACTGGAAGGTTGATGCAGACTACAGCCTCCCAGCAGCGGTGGTAGGAGACCCATAACTTCTCCTTTGTTCTCTCCATATTTTTAAGTATATTTTTGCATGTTGGAGCTGGTTGAAAGAGTAGATATTACTTAAAAATATGGAGATTGTGGAATTAGAAGGTTGGGACAGAATTTATGGATGGCATGGCTATCTAATGTATGGGAAAATACAGGTACACAAAAGATTTACGAACCATTTAGTGAGAAAGGCTCTACAGTGGTACCTCAGGTTAAGTACTTAATTCGTTCCGGAGGTCTGTACTTAACCTGAAACTGTTCTTAACCTGAAGCACCACTTTAGCTAATGGGGCCTCCTGCTGCCGCCCCGCCGCCGGAGCCCGATTTCTGTTCTTATCCTGAAGCAAAGTTCTTAACCTGAAGCACTATTTCTAGGTTAGCAGAGTGTGTAACCTGAAGCGTATGTAACCCGAGGTACCACTGTATTTGAAGTTTGGGAGAGAACAAAGGAGAAAATCATAGAAAAAACTCCCTGGTGGATCTCCCCACTCAAGACTAATGCAAGAAAACTGTGGCCAACCTACAAAGAGTTAGTGGAAGAAATGAATGAAAAACCAAAATTAAAAGATTATGAAGAATTTAAAAAGATGGGAATAAATTGGCTGGAATATTTTCAATTGAAAGCGACTTTTGAAAAAGATATAAAAAGCAGAGGGTTTGAAAATAAAATATCGAAGTTAGATAAAGAAGTCTTACAGAGTGAACAAGAAAATACTTACAAAAATGTATAAATTATTAAATAATAAACAAATAGATCAGGAAATCAAAAGTAAGAATATGTTAACATAGGAACAAGATTTAGGTTATGAAATTGAATACAAACATTGGGTTAAATTTTGGACAAAAAATATACATTTTACGGCTTCTTATCAATTGAAAGAAAATTTCATGAAGATGCATCATAGATGGTATATGTCATCAGATAGGTTGGCAAAAATGAAAAAATTGGGTGATAAATAAGTGTTGGAGGTGTAATAGAATGATTGGAACCTTATACAATACGTGGTGGTTATGTCCAGAAATTAATAAATATTGGAATATGATACATGAGGAAATTAAAAAGCTAATAAAAACATCACATAATAAAAGAGTAGAATCATATTTATTAGGAATTTTGAATGGAGACATCCCGAATGACAAAATTAATATTTTCTTGTACGCGACAACAGCAACGAGAATGTTAATAGCCAATAACTGGAAAGGAAATTAAGTTCCAACCAAAGAAGAATGGTTGAATAAATTAATGGAATATTTGGCATTAACAAAGTTGACTGATTTGATAAAACAAAAACCAAAAAATATAATCCAGAAACAATCGAAATGTTTAAATGATTATTTAAGTAGACAAAGTTTAAATGTAGGGTATTGGTTGTGTTTAGAATAGATTTATGAAAGATTTAGAAAACTTAGTGGTGAGAATATTTGCATGAGATTGGGGAAAATACGGAATAACAGATACAATCTTGCTTAAAATGTATATAGGAAGTGCAGTGTAAGCGATGGAAGTCAATCAATGAAATTTTATTATTGAGATATTTGTAGGATAAATTTGGAAGAAATTCTTCCAACTTTTCTTCTTCTTCTTCTTCTTCTTCTCTTTATTTTTTCTTTTTCTTTTATCTTTTCTTCCTTTTTTATCTTTTCTTCTTTATATATGTGTGCTTATCTGAAATATATATGTATGTATTTGCAACATTTTGCTAATATTTTGTAATTATGTTAAATAAATTAATAAAATTATTTTTTAAAAAAGAATTAAACTATGTCCTTATAAGAAAAGCACAGGTGGAAATTCCATGTTACATTATAGATCCAATCACCCCAAACATCTCTGTGATAACCTTCCCTTAGGTCAGTTTCTAAGACTAAAACGCAATTCAAAAGACTTTAAAGTCCATTCTAATTTGCTTTCTGCAACCTTATTACAACGAGATATATTGGTGCATACGGATTTAAAATCCATACCCATACAACGCACATTGTCCAGTCCTCCACGTGTGTTTTTTTAAGTGTGGCCATTGTACCTCCTGCAAATATGCTCTGCAGGTAAAAGAGTTTAATAACAAAGACGGTTTTAAGTTCGTTGTACAGGCATTTGCCACATGTGCTACTCCATGTGTTATTTATGTGATTAGATGTCCCTGTGGATTGTTGTATGTGGGTCACACTCTCAGACCTATCAAAATAAGAATATCAGAGCACCGATCTAGGATCAGGAACAATGTAACAGATACTCCTTTAGTACAACATTTTATTGAAGCATCTCATTCCAATGAGGACTTGTCATTTTTTGTAATTTGGACGTATTTAGGTCTTGTAGAACGAGCTAAAAAAGTCCTCATGCAGAAAGAAACTAGGTTTATTTTCTTATTAAATTCCTTACATCCCTCAGGTCTGAATACTGACATTGATTATAGTTGTTTTTTGTGAAATGTGTACTAAGGTTTATATGTAGAACACCTGAGCATGGGCTATGTTTGTTTCACCTATGTGGGCCGAATAGATTACTGTGATAAATAAATTTTGTATCTGTGAATTGCCATTACTTTAGATCTGATATTTGATTACATTTTTGTATGAGTTGCATTATTGTTTATATGTATAACATCTGAGTATGGATTAAGTTTGTTTTACTTCTGCTGTGCCATATGGGTCACTTTAAGAAATAAATTTTGTATCTGTTGATTGCCAACACCTGTTACTTGAATCAATATTGTGCTTCCATATAACTCCACTCTGTAAAAGTTGCTGCTTACAGCAGCTACTACTATGTTATAAGATCCACTGTCCTGTGATATCATATATGGTATGTATGGTTGTTGACAGTTTTTATGTTATTTTTGCTGTAAAAATGTGTGAGATTACGATATTGTATTTATTTGCATTACCTAGAGTTTGTACTACTGATGAAGCCTAGGACGGCGAAACAAGGCTAATATTCTGGAAATCCTTGTCTTAGACTCTGTGGAACTGCAACAACCTTTCATGTGGATTGTTGGACTCTATGAGCAGAGAGGTGGAATAGACATTTTCACATATATGGACCTTATGCATAAACTGATTAGAAGAATGAACTGATCCACTGGGTCTTCTACTTTTTCCATTGAACTTTATGAGCTACTTCTGTTGAAATCTACAATTCAATACAATGAATAGTATATATTATTTTTTTCAAACGTACAGCCAGTTACATCTTGTGTGTTTATTGAATGTTTCACGTAACCAGAGGTTTGTTGTTGTTTTGCCCATTTCTTTATTAAACAATGATTATAAATTATTTGCAAATATTTTAGCTACCAGAATGGGAAACAATTTAGGTGAATATATACATCAAGATCAGGTAGGATTTCTCCCAGGTAGACAAATGAATGAGAATATAAGAAATATTCTGAATGTAATAGAATACCTGGAGGTAAAAAATGAGGGGGGGGGGCAGCAATTATGTTTATAGATGCTGAAAAAGCTTTTGATAATGTTTCTTGGGATTTCATGAAAAAATTGCTTGAATTAATTAATTGTGGATTCAAATTTATAAAAAGAGTACAAGCAATATATTCATAACAAAGTGCTAAGCTAATTGTAAATCAGGTGATAACAAATGAATGTAAGATACAAAAAAGAACTAGGCAAGGGTGTCCGTTATCACTGCTGTTGTTTATTTTGGTCCTGGAAGTACTTGCAATAAATATAAGAGCAGATAAAGAGATCACAGGGATAAAAACTGGGGAAAAATGAATTCAAATTGAAAGCTTATGCTGATGACTTAGTAATTACGGTGGAGGATCCAAAAAACACTCTCCCTAGAGTCATAGAGAAAATTCAAGAATTTGGGGAAGTGGCAGGATTTAAATTATATAGAAATAAAACTAAGTTGTTAAAAATTTGAAGGAAGAAGAGAAAAAGGAGTTGATGCAAAGCATTGAGATAGAAATCCGTTAAAAAGTAAAATACTTAGGAATATGGTTAACAGCAAGAAACATAAATGTGTATAAAGATAATTATGAAAAAGTATGGTCTGAGATAAAAAAGAATTTAGAAATATGAAGTAGAATGAACCTTTCTCTACCAGGAAGAATAGCAGCGATAAAAATGAATGTACTGCCAAAAATGCTCTTTCTATTCCAGACAGTCCCAGTAATGGTAAAGGATGATTGCCTCGAAAGATGGCAAAAGGATATTTCTAAGTTTGTCGGGGGGGGGGGGGGGGCAAAAGACCAAGGATTAAACATAAGATACTTACAGATAGAAAAGAAAGAGGTGGGTTTGCCCTCCCAGACCTTAAATTGTACTATGAGGCTGCATGTTTGGTTTGGATTAGGGACTAGATAAAACTGGAAAAGGAAGAGGCATTAGATTTGGAGGGTCATGATAACAGATATGGATGGCATACATATTTATGGTATGAGAAAGAAAAAGCGCATAAAGGATTCTATAATCATATAATTAGGAGATCGCAAATGAGGGTATGGGAGAGATACTGTGATGAGTTTGGGAAGCCTTTCTCAATAAATGCCTCTGCTCAATCAGAGATGTATTTACAGTCCTTATTTTACACCTATTTACAAGATATAGAACATAGCTTCATGCGTCCGAATCATTCGTAGCAGATCCTGGAAGTGGGGACTTTTGGCTCCTCCTCTAGCAAAGCAGCTTGGGCAGTACCAGACACCTTCTTTGTTCCAGGCGTTTTAACCCTCTCCATTCCTGCGCAGAAGGAACTGGTCTTCCCTCTCCCTCTGTGCCTGAGCTGGTAGAGAGGTGTGCTGGAATATAATGGCGCCCTGCACGCTTCTCCCTGTGCCGATAGATGCCTGTGCCGATATTATTCTTGAGCTCTCTTCCTCAGCTCTTAGCAGAGTTTCGCAGCAGCAGAAAAGGTGCCTTGTGTGTGGGTAATAAATCAGAGACTGTACGCAGGCTTCTTGCTAATCTCTAACAATCTTTAATGAGAAGAAAAAACATCATAAATCAGCCCGGCGATTGAGCGGACATCCTCACAGCTCTACAGCCAAAAACGAAAGTAACTCACACACAAAGAAAGATTCCCGTATGTGAACAAAACCATGCCTCAGAATGTGAGACGTCACACAGAACTGTTTAACACTGTAAGTTCTGATTCTCCTCACACACCCTCTCATCTCGCATCCTGAGGGAAACTGTAAGTACAACTTACCCCAAACACAACCCTTCACAGAACTCCCATGTCTCCCGACTCGAACAATACTTGAGCCGTATCCAACCTGCCTGGACACTCTGACATACATTCTGGAAACGTATGTCCAAATGCTTGGTTCTGGACTTAAACTGTCCAGATTCTGCCAACTTGAGACAGGGTTGATTGTCTTCCCAAACAGTGATGGGTAAGCAACAATCCCCACAGATCTCTTGTATCAAGCACCGGTAGAAGTCCAACTCCCTGCACAAATCTGACAATGCACTGAACTCAGCTTCAGTGGAGGAAAGTGCAATAAGACTTTGCTTCCAGGACTTCCACCCAACCAGGGATTCCCCAAACTTTACTACCAGCCCAGACACGGACTTCCTGTCTCCAATATTTGCCCAGTCACTGTCACTCCAGCACGTAAGCCGTG
Organism: Podarcis gaigeae; assembly: GCF_964106915.1. Classification (NCBI taxonomy): domain Eukaryota; kingdom Metazoa; phylum Chordata; class Lepidosauria; order Squamata; family Lacertidae; genus Podarcis; species Podarcis gaigeae. The sequence continues at coordinate 23,577,946 of NC_139695.1, forward strand.
CGTCACCTTCAGCTGACAGTTTGTGGCAAAAATCTTTGGTATCCTGCAAATACCTCAACACTCTCTTGATGCCTAGCCAGGCATTCACACTGGGCTTTGTAGCCTCCCGGCTGAGCAGATTCACAGCAAACGCTATGTTCGGTCTGCTCCACTGAGAGAGATACAACAGACTCCCTAGCGCTGACTGAAACACCTCAGGGTTTTGGAAATCAGAACGCTCCCCAAGCTTACTGTCCTTCACGTAGCTTGTCTCCATGGGCGTTCTGACCCCTGCACAGTCAGACATCCTGAACTTCTCAAGGAACTGCTTAATCTTGCCTTTCTGACTGAGCAAAAAACTTCTGTTCTCAGATCTGTCTATCCTAACTCCCAGATAAACCTGAACAGGACCAAGGTTTTTGAGCTTAAACTGCTTACCAAGCTCTTTGGCAAAATCTTGCACCTTTCTACCTGTCTGTGCTGAGTACAGGAGGTCGTCCACAAAAACCAGGACTGCCTCCTGTGTCTCTCCTGACCCCTTCAGGTACAGGCAACTGTCTGCAAGACTCCTCCGGAAACCCAAACTTTCCAGAGCTTCATTCGGGCGCATGTTCCAATTTCTGGCCGACTGCTTCAAACCATAAATAGACTTGTGTAATTACCACACAACACCTGGCTCATTGCCCTCAAACTCTGGAGGAGGTAGCATGTATAGATCCTCCTTCAAGTTCGAGTTCAGATAAGCCACATCCACATCAAAGTGGTGCACTTGGTGCCCTCTTTGAGCAGCTACTGCTAAAAGCACGCACAGCGTTTCACTCCGGGAAGTGGGAGCATACACCTCTGTGTAATGCAGCCCTTTCCGCTGTGTAAACCCTCTGGCTACAAGCCTAGCCTTGTACTGTGGTTCTCCAGACGCTGTGGGCTTAATCCTGTACACCCAACGACAGCTCACAGCCTGCTTGCCCGCTGGCAGCTTCGTGGTGGAGAACACACCTAAGGACTTCATTGAGTTCAACTCCTTTCCCATTGCCTCTTGCCATTTCCTGGCTTCTGCCTCAGGCAACTGTTGAACTTCCTCAAAACTCTCAGGTTTGCACTGCGCTAAACCAACCCACACGCTGGTGACCTCAAACCTCTCAGGTGGTACCCCCTTCGTAGTGTGTGTGGAATGTCTGAGCACTGTCTCAGGTGCCCCCTCTGACTTACTGCGTCTTCTGGCCTTCTGCACTTGACTAACGGGAGACGAAGGCTCAATTTTGGGCTCTCTTTTAACAGGCTGCGGAGATGCCCTTCCCTGTTCCTGATCCTGGTCAGAGACCTGATCCTCAGCAACAGGTTCAGCATCTATCTCTCCCTCCTCAGCAGAATCAGACAGACACTCTGAGAGAACATCAGGATTCCCATGGATCCGTGTCCATCCACTCTGCTCATAGAACTCAGCACTCTTGCTGACTAGAATCCTGGACTGATCACCTTCAGGATAGGCAAACCTCCACCCTTTTGTCCCAGGCTCGTACCCACAAAAGATCCTTTTCCGGGACCTCGGGTCACCTTTCTTGCATTGGGTCTTTGGCACAAGAACCCAAGCTTCGCAACCAAACACACAGAAGAAATGCACCTTGGGCTTCTTAGCGTGCAGCAGAAAATAGGGCGTGTCCCCTACAACAGAGCTATAGGACCTGTTTAAAGTGAATCTGGCAGCTTTCCAAGCTTTGGCCCAAAAGTGCTGAGGCAAGCCAGCGTCAAACAGTAGCGCTTCAGCTGCCTCTTGTAGCATTCTGTTCCTACGCTCTGCAACGCCATTCTCCTGAAGAGAAAAAGCAACCATTAACCTGTGACGTATCCCCTTCTGGCGGAAGAAACTCTGCAAAGCAGACCCGGTGAACTCTCCGCCTCGGTCGCTCTGAAAGCTCTGCACCTTAGTGGAAAACTGTAGTTCCACTGCAGCAATCCAGTCTTTGATCAGCGGCGCTGCCTCGCTCTTGTATTTCAGCGAGAAGACCCACCCATTCCTAGAGAAATCGTCTGTCAGCGTGAGTGCAAACTTAGCTCCGCCCAGACTCACTACTGGCATGGATCCACATAGGTCTGCATGCACTAGCTCAAAAGGCCTTGTGGTTACCCTCTCCAATCTCTGATAACTGCACCTTTTTCCCTTTGCTCTTTTGCATGCTCTGCAATCCAAGAACATATCACATGCCTTCATCTTGCAGCCCTCAGTGCACTCTGGCAGCTTCTGGATATATTTCCAGCAGCTGTGAGACATTCTCCTATGCCAAAAATGCACACACGAATTGTGTGTGGGAACGTTAGCACATTGCGCCTGTGCTGTCTCAGCATCCCCCTTACCTTCCAGAGGTGTCTCCAGAACAAAGAGTCTGTTCTGATATTCAACACTGACCAGTTGCTTCCCACCCCTGGAAATAGAACAGACATCATTTTCAAAGCAAACCTTATAGCTCTCCTTTACAAGAGCAGATACAGATAAAAGACAACATTGCATTCCTGGCACAACGTAGGCTTCCAGCTCTGCCTGTAAAAACGAAACAAACATATCCCCAACAGTGGTTAATTGTCTCTGTGTCCCAAGAGTGACTGTTTTCCCAGTTGAAAAAGCCCTGCAGTTCCACATTTCACCACTAGATGGCATCAGATGGTGGCTCGCTCCTGAGTCGATGCTCCAACACAGCATGCTGCCTCCACTGGGGTTGTCCTTCATGGTTGCCATGGAGGCAGCAAGATGATAAGAAAAACCGTCCTTCTCACTTCCTCTGACACTTCCTCCCTTTGCGTTCCCACACTGGCCTCCTCTCCTAGACTAGCTGCCATGGAAACCTGTCTGGCTGCCACGAGGACTTGGCTGACTGCCATGAGGACTTGGCTGACTGCCATGGGAAACGATCTTGGAGACATCCTGTCCAGCATCTTTGGCTCTCCTCGGACAGGACCAACGCAGGTGTTCAACAGACCCACAGACAAAGCAACGACGAGTGGAAAAAGCCTGAACTGTGCCTTCTGGCTTGGCCCCCCCTCTGCTACCGGCAGGGCACCCTGAGCCAGCTCGACCCTCTCTGAGACGGCGTTCTTCCTCATCACACAAATGACCAGTCACATACTGCAGCGTCAGGTCCGCTGGATTCATAGATTCCAAAGTTAGACACAAATTGTCATAGCTTTTGTCCAGAGAGCTGAGCAAAATATAAACTTTTAACTCCTCAGTAAAGTTAACTTGCAACAGTCTCAGCTTGTTGAAAACAGAGAGCATCTTAGTCACATGCTGTCTGATGTTATCACCAGGACGCAGCTTCAGCTCAAACAAGCTTCTGGTGGTGTGGATCTTTGCCCCAGCTGTGGTCCTGTGGTGCACTCTCTCTAGTGCTTGGTAGGCCTCCTGGGCGGTCTCAAGCCCCTCCACCAAAGGTAACTGTGAGCCCTCCAAACTGAGCACTATAGCTCCCAGGGCTTTCTGGTCCCTCCTCTGTGAGGCATGGGCAGCTGCAACGACCGCTGCTACAGCACCGGCTGGAGCATGCTGTGGGGGTCCTTGCGTAGCCTCCCACAGACCCTTGACTACCAGCCAGGCCTTCAGCTTCCGGGACCACTCCTCCCAGTTGCTCCCATTTAACTTCTCAAAAGGGACCATGAAAAATTCCTGGCCATCTGCCATCTTCTCCCCCAGGGCTGAGCCTACTTCGTTACTCAAACCATTGGGGGAAAAGGGGAAGTGGCCTACATACAGAGAGTTACTGAGAGATCAGGAAGGGAAATGGAAATTAAAAGATTATGAGGACATCAAAGACCATTTTCAGAGTTGGCTGCATTATAGACAACTATATGAGATGTATAAAGAAGATAATAAAAAAGGGTTTAGTTACACAACTTCTAGATTTCAAAAAGAGGTTGTGGAAGAAGAGGTGAAGCTGCTCAAAAAGGCATATAGTATTCTGCTAGAATGGGAAACAAAAGATGAGGAGGTTAAATCAGTCATGATCAAATGGGCACAAGATATTGGACACAATATACAACTGGAGGATTGGAAAAAGTTGTGGAAAGTGGATTTGAAATTTACTGATTGTTCTCTTTTGAAAGAAAATTATATGAAAATGATGTATAGATGGTATATTACACCAGTACAAATATTGTAGCAAAAATGTACAAAACCGGGTTAAATACATGTTGGAAATGTAAAGAAAAAGAAGGTACTATGTATCATATGTGGTGGGACTGTAGAGAAGTTTTAAAAAATTGGGAAATGATATATAATGAATTGGGGGAAAAATGTTTAAAATGACATTTATAAAGAAACCTGAAGCACTTTTGTTAGGGATTTTAGGACAAGACCTGCCAAAAAAAAACCCCAAGGAACCTATTTATGTATGCTACAACAGCGGCAAGAGTCTTGTTAGCACAAGGATGGAAGAAGGAGGAAATCCCAACAAAAGAACAACGGCAAGAAAAATTGATGAGCTATGCAGAGCTGGCAAAGTTGACATATAAATAATTTTTTTTTTAAAAAAAAGGAAAGAATAGGTACATACTAATATTTCTGGATGATTTTTCAAAGTATTGTGTTGCATATTTCATCAAAGAAAAGAGTGAGACAGTGGACATGTTCCAGGACTACGTTGCCATGGTCAATAACAAGTTCCAAAGAGCTCCAGCAGTGTTGATGAGTGACAATGGAAGTGAGTACTGCTCATGTGAAATGCAGGCTCTCCTGGCTGAGGAGGGAATCGTACACATAACCACAGTTCCCTACACACCACAGCAGAATGCCATAGCAGAGAGAAAGTTTAGATCCATTATGGATATGACAAGATGCATGCTAAGACAAGATCCCTGCCACAGAAGTTGTGGGCAGATGCAGCAAGCACATCAGTTTCTCTGCAGAACAGATTGCCAACAAAGGGGGCAGAGCGCACACCATTTGAACTTTGGCATGGGAAAGTTCCCAATTTGCCGCACATACGTGTGTTTGGGAGTCTGTGTTACTACCTCATCCAAAAAAAACCACAGACACAATTTATAGTCTCCTTCTTTGGAGGTCTTTAAGCAGAGGCTTGACAACCATATGTCAGGAGTGCTCTGATGGTGTTTCCTGCTTGGCAGGGGGTTGGACTCGATGGCCCTTGTGGTCTCTTCCAACTCTATGATTCTATGAACAAAGAAAAGAAATGGACAAATCAAAAAAGGAAATGGAGGAACAAAAAGCAATCCAGGAAGCTACTGGGGATGCGCTAGCAATGATACAGATGCAGATTAAAGAGAAGACCTTGAGATTCAGAAATGTTCCAGAAGAGGAGAAGGAGGATATTTGGAAGAAGATGACTGAAACTTTAGCAAAGTGGCTACATTTACAGGAAAAAGACATAATAGAACAGACAGAGAAAATCTTCAGAGTGAACTCAAGAAAAGCAAAAATGAACAAATGGCCGGCAGACTGCATCATTGTATTCACATCGAATTGGATGAAAGATAAGATCCTCCAAGCAAAGAGTAAGAACAAATTAACCATAGATGGAAAGGAAATAATAATTCTATGGGAGGTCCCACCCAGGCTGATAAAAAAGAGACATGCAATTCCAATTTCTAACAAAAGCACTAAAGGCCAAATCAATATCCTTCAGATGGGAATACCCAGTGGGGATTTCCTTCAACTTCAAAGGAAAAGAAGACAATTTGAGACATTTGAGGAAGCAGATATGTTTTGGAGGAAGTATCGAGGAGAATTAGGAGGAGGGAAAAGCGAAGGAAGAAATGAGGAAGGAAGAAAGGGAGAACTATCGGATGTGGTGGAAGAAGAAGAAAGAGCTCAGCAAAGGGTGGAAGGATAAAGAACTACGCCAGTGGTAAATAATCAGACCAATAACTATTACAAAACCCTTCTCCTTTACCACTGCAGATAATTTAAACTCTTTCCACTAACTCTATAATTTTTTAACTAACAAAGAATGAAATTTAAATTATTATCTTGGAACGTAAATGGTTCAAACAATAGGAGGAAGAGGCAGAAAATAGAACGTATCTTACAGAGGCAGAAGTGGGACCTTGCTTGTTTACAAGAAACCCACATCAATACAGTGGTGCCCCGCAAGACGAACGCCTCGCAAGACGAAAAACCCGCTAGACGAAAGGGTTTTCCGTTTTTGGAGGCGCTTCGCTAAACGAATTTCTCTATGGGGTTGCTTCGCAAGACGAAAAAATCTTGTGAGTTCCCGCTTTCCCCCCCGCTTTTTTCCGCCCTTTCCCTAAGCGCTAAGCCGCTTATCAGCTGTTCTGCTGATAAGCCGCTTCTCAGCTGATCGCTAAAAGCCGCTAGACCACTAATAATGCTAATCCGCTAAGCTGTCAATGGGCTTGCTTCGCAAGACGAAAAAACCGCTAGACAAAGAAAATCACGGAACAGATTAATTTCGTCTTGCGAGGCACCACTGTACTAAGCATAAAAGATTATTGGTAAAACCAAAGTTAGAGGAAGAATTCATCGCATCTGATGTAAGTAAAAAGAGGGGGGTTGTAATGTATGTTAAAAGCAAATATGAACCAGAATTGTTATATGAAGATAAAGAGGGGAGGATTGTAATAGTCAAGATATCACTGGGGGGGGGGGGGACCAATTGTGGTAGCAGGAACCTATGGATCAAATAAAAGAAAATCAGAATTCTATGTTAAAGTAAGATCACTATTAATGGAATATATAGATATGAGAATTATTGTGTTAGGCTATTTGAATGGAGTAATATTAGAAATATAATAGACATAATGGAATATCTACAACGGTGGTTGGTTTAATTACTGCTGGAGACAGGGAGGCGGCCTATAGGAAGGAAGTTGAGCAGTTGGGGGAGTGGTGCAGGAAAAACAACTTACTCCTTAACTTAAAGAAAACAAAAGAGATCATTGTGGACTTTAGGAAATGTAAATTGAATATTCAGCCACTTATTATTGAGGGGAAGTGCGTGAAACAGGTCTCGGTGTTTCAATTTCTGGGAATGGAGTTGAGAGACGACCTAACCTGGGGGGAGAACAGCAAAGACCTGGTGAAGAGAGCACAGCAGAGGTTATATTTTCTGAGAATCCTCCGGAAAAACAACCTCTCAAAGGACCTGTTGATGGCATTTTACCATTGTACTGTGGAGAGCATACTAACTTATGGTCTGTGTGTGTGGTTTGGGAGCTGCACGGCCAGGGAAAAAACAATGCTATCCAGGGTTGTAAAGACTGCAGAGAGAATTATTGGGTGCACTCTTCCCACCTTAGATCAAATCTATGCTGCCAGGTGCCATAAGAAAGTGGCAGAGATAGCACATGATAGTACGCACCTCTTTCAGCTGATCTCTTTCAGCTTCTGCCTTCTGGAAGAAGGTATAGGGTTATAAAGGCCAGGACTAGGCGCCTGAGAAACAGTTTCTACGCTAATGCAATTCTGGTTCTAAACGCAGCATAAGGGGTCTTTGTAGTCTAGTGTATTTTAAAATGGGGTTTTAGGGGTTTTCGAATGTTTTATGTAGTTTTTATATAGTTTTATGTAGTTTTTATGTCGTTTTATGTAGTTTTATGTAGTTTTGTGGTAGTTTTGTGGTAGTTTTATGTAGTTTTTCAATTTCATTGTTCCGCAAGGGACAATGTAATGGTTATATGGGGTTGCTCGTGCGTAAGTTGCCGCCACTCCTGGCTAGGTTGCCTGGTTAAACCTTTTCCTGGCTTGACAGCCCTTCACTTTGTGGCAGTTTCAGTCGCTAGCAGAATCCGTCAGTGGGCGTTTCTTGAACTTCTTCCAGCAAAGAAGTTCTTTGACGCCAAGTCTACGCCTACTTTCCCTGCGCGGAAGTCTTCTGCGCAGGGTGGGTGTGGGTAGCGGAGGACCTGTGCTCTCCCCGCTGGTCTCCAGCGAAGAGTCCTGGAGCCCCCTCACCGATTCCCCCATCCGCCCCCCCTTTATCCCTGGTGTTACGCTGATTTCCTTCCCCAGCCGATGAGTTCCCTCTCTCCCTGCTGGGCCCTTCTCCAGCATCGCTTGGGAGCCTTGCCTCCACCTCTGGCTCCGATGTCAGTTCCCTGAGAGACAATGACAATAAAGATATCGTAATCATAATCGTACAAGTAAGAGATAAACAAGCAGCCCTGATTTCAATCGATGCGGAGAAGGCTTTCGATAAAATCTCATGGGAATTTATGAAAAAACTATTAAAAGAATTGTGTCTGGGTGAAAAATTCCAAAAAGGTATAAATGCAATATATAACCAACAGAAAGCAAAAATATTATTAATGGAGAGTTTGGAGAAAAAATCAATATCTTTAAAGGTACAAGACAAGGATGCCCCCATCCCCAATGTTATTTATAATAGTATTAGAGGTTCTATTAAAGAAAATAAGGCAGGACAACCAAATAAGAGGAATAGCAGTTGGTGAAAAAAGATACAAGTTAAGAGCCATGGCAGACGATGTTATGATCACAACAGAAAATCCCCTACAATGTACACCTAGAATATTGGAATGCATAAACGAATATGGCAGATTAGCAGGATTCAAATTAAACTATGGGAAAACTAAAATATTAGTGAAAAATATGGAAGAAAAAGATAGAGTGAAATTACAAGAAATTACAGGATTGGAAATTAAAAAGAAAATAAGGTATCTTGGAATAAATTTAACAACAAACACTATAGATTTAAGTAATGAGAACTATGGGAAAACATGGAATGAAATAAAAAAATGATTTGCAAGTATGGGGGAAATTAAATCTTTCCTTACTAGGGAAAATATTGGTAATAAAGATGAACATATTACCAAGGATGATGTTTTTATTTCAAAGTAGCCCAATACTAGGAGGAGATAAATGTTTTAATAATTGGAAAAGAGATTTAGCTAAATTCGTATGGTCAGGGGAAAGCCAAGAATAAAACACAAAATAATGATAGATAAGAAGGAGAGAGGAGGATTTGGTCTCCCTGACATGGAGTTATATCATGATGCGGTGGGTCTGACCTGGCTAAAAGAATGGATCAAATTAGATGACTCGGATGTATTGGACTTAGAGGGAGTAGAGACGAGATTTGGATGGCATGCCTATCTAATAGACGAAAAAGTCAAAGTACATAAAGGCTTCCTAGGGCATATAGTTAGAAAGTCTATATATAAAATATGGGAGAAATATAAAAGACTCCTAGAATCGAAAACTCCCTGGTGGGCATCGCCGGCAGAAATTGTTGCAGTGAAAAAATTAAATATGAAAGAAAATTGGGCTACCTATAAAATTCTATTGAAGGAAGAAAGCGGAGAATTGGAATTAAAGGATTATACAGAAATTAAAGCTCATATTAGTGATTGGTTCCAATATATTCAAATTAAGTATAGATTAGCGAAAGACAAAAGGTTAGGATTTGAAAATATCAAAATTCGATAAATACTTAATACAAGGGGGGGAATCTAAATTGTACAATCTGATTTTAGAGTGGGAAACAAAGGGTGAATTGGTTAAAGCATCAATGATTAAATGAGCGCAAGATATCGGGGAAAATATTATGTTTGAACAATGGGAAAAATTGTGGAAAGAAGATATGAAATTCACTGTGTTATATATTGAAAGAAAATTACCTCAAAATGCAATATAGATGGTATTTAACACCTGAAAGAATAGCAAAAATGAATAAAAATTGTAGCGATGTCTGCTGGCGATGCAACACTGGAAAAGGGACTATGATACATATTTGGTGGAATTGTTTAAACATCAAACAATTTTGGGAAATAATTTATAACGAAATGAAAAAAATGTTCAGATATTCATTTAGGAAAACACCAGAAGGTTTTCTATTGGGAATAGTACCAGGAAGCCTAAAGGAAGAAGACAAGACCTTATATTTATATGCAACAGTATCCACAAGGCTATTGATTGCGAAAAATTGGAAAAGCGGTATTGTACCGACAAAAATAGAGTGGCTTGCCAAATTATTGGAGTACTACAATATATCCAAAACAATGGCAGAAATTGGAAGGATCTCAAAAGAGAAGATAGACAGGGACTGGAAGGTGTTTAAAAGATACTTGCAAAACCATATCGAAAAATCAGAACTACTATTAGAATGAACAAGTTCCGTTTCAAATACTGAAATACTAAATAAGATGGATAACAATGTGTAACAGAAAAAGAAGTATGAAATTAGGTTAAAGGTGTGTGAAAGAAAGCAATAGAAGTGGAAAGAAATGGCAATTGAGTAGATTGGAAGTCAAACACAAAGGTGGGGTGAGGGGTGGTGGATGGTGATAGGGAAATGAATTATTTGTGGGATTGAGTGCAGGTATGTTTGAACACTTTTAAGGATTGTATGAAATGTATGTTTGTATGTTTGTATATGTGTAATATATGTGTATTAAAAATTCTTTTTAATAAATAAATAAATATTTTTTAAAAAAAACTATAAAAAACCCTCCACATTCCAGTGGGCCACCAGGGAATCAGCTGAAAGGCCATCAACATGGGATAAAGCATCCCCTACCTCTCTCTGGAAACCATTTGGATCCATTAAGTGGCGGGGGCGGACTATCCAAATCGGTCCCACCTCCCTGCAGAGGGGAAGGGTCGCGGAGAAGTCCAGTTGCACCAGGAAGTGATCTGACCATGGCACTTCTTTCGTTTTGCTTTTTTTAAAAAAATGAATATTTAGTAGCATTTTCAAAAAAGAACACATATAACAACAAAGACAAAAATAAACAAAAAAAATACAAAAATCCAAAACTTAAAAATAAAAACAATTATTTTCTTTTAACTTGTTTCTCAGACCTCCTCACACCTCCCCTTCTTGTATTCCAATTTAAATTTTTGGCTCAGCAAATCCTTAATTTACTTCTCCATTTTAACTTAATTTAATTTATTCTAACATATTATTATTTTATTTTTCTTCTTTCTTCCATTTCCTCAATTTATATTTAGAAACCTTATTTTCATTTAATTTAGCCATTTAAAAAAAAAATCAATTTTAACTTAACCAAATTTACACATCAATATTTATACCTCATTATTTTTTCTTAAACATTTTAAACATTTTTCCTAAAGTTGACCAAAATTTCCCAATTTCCATACCAATAGCAAAGCAAAGTAAAAATAAAACAAACTATATTTATATACCCTTTGGATTCCCAAACTCCACCCACCCTTTTCCCGGTTTCAGTCCTCAACAAAAATCCATCAGTCTCAATATATTGTTTAGCCTGGAGATCTCACGTCCGAGGCTCTCAATTCTCTCTCAGTTCCTCTCTGCCGGTCTTTTTGGTAGTCTTTAATGTTAAACTTCAAATCTCGAAGAAGCTCCAGCCCAACAGGATCCATATTTCTACCAGCCAGACCTCCATTTTTAGGGATAAAGCTTATGGGGTACTTCAAATCTTGTTTTATACTCCTTTCAAGTCCAAATGTCCCCCAGGCTCCAGCTTCCACCTCCAATTCAGGCCAGGCTCTCCACATCAGATTTTTATTTTCCTTTTTTGTCATCATGTTAGGCTTCAAAATGTTGCTCTCCTTTAACTTCTGCAAAGTTTCAGCTCCTCCTTCCTTTTCTTCAGGGACAACATCTGTCACCTGCTCCATATTGTCAAAGCTCTCCGTTTTCTCTATTTGTTCAATTGGATAGGCTCCTTGTTTCAAGTCCTTATCAGGTTCAACAATGTTCTTTACTGCTAAGTCCAGAGCTGTAACATTCGTAGCCAAAACATCAGATTGGCCTTGTAACTTTCCCAAGAGAACAAATGCTCTGTCCAATTCAGCCTGGATTTTCCTTCCTCCAGCCATTCCTGTAATGTCACTAAACCCCTCTAGGGGGATTTTAGTTCCTTAGTATTCCTTTCAGCTCAAGTCCAAAAGTCAGGTTATTTTGTATCAGCCCTTCCTTATTTTCAACAAATTATTACAAATTAACCAACAGAAGCAACAAAAACTAGGTTCTCCTTTTCCGTCTCAACAGCCAACTTGACAGCTGTCAAACTTTCCAGTCTTTCATCAACAGGCTCTCTCGTGGGACACTCCCGGGTCCGGGGGGGGGGGGGGTGAAACTTCAGCTCCCAAAATTAATCTTTTTATCCTCCAGCAAAAATTCTTATAATGTCAAAACTGTGAAATTAAAGTCTTTTACTAAAAAAAGAAAAGATTCTCTTGACCTTAGCTAGCAGGTCCTTTGCTTTAAATTGTTTACAAAGAGGGGGGGTGGACTTCCTTTTTAACCCTTCCCCGCTCGTTCCTGATCCGCAAAATTTTCTTTAAGATTCCAATTTCCGTATTACTCACGGGTTGATGTTTTAGAGTCCGAATCTTCCAAGGAAAAAGTCAGCGCTCTCCGATAATGGCTCGCGGCTTCACTCTGCAGATGAAGGAGTACTCTCAGCACCGCGCCGCACCCCGTCCCCATTCCGAAGCCTTTTAAAAGGCTCCTTCACGGATTGGGGGGGCGCAAATGGTGCCCGCCGAGTCACTACGCTCACAGGCTTCTCTGCGCCTGTGATTTTAAGGGTCCCCGCGTCGCCGCAGCGGTAAGACCCAGTCTCTGCAGAGCCGATTCCCTCCGGAGCTCGGAGGGAATTCGCCATTAAACGATGGCGCCAACCCGGAAGTCCTCGTTTTGCTTTTACTTAGTGTCAGATCACCAACATCCATAGAGGTAAACACCAGGTCCAAGGCATGTCCGCGGCTATGGGTTGGGCCAGACTTATTCAGGGACAGCCCCATGGAGGCCATGCTTTCCACGAAGTCCCGAGCGGCCCCTTGTAAGGTTGTGTCGGCATGGATGTTAAAATCCCCTAGGACGACCAAACTAGGTGTCTCCAGGAGAACATCCGCCACGATCTGAAGCAGCTTGGGCATGGAATCCTTGGTGAAGTGGGGAGATCGGTACACCAAAAGGAATCCTGTACTGCCCCTATTGCCCAACTTCCAGAACATGCTCTCAGAGAACTGGGTCTTCCCAATAGGACGCCTGGTGCAAACTAGTGACTTCCTAAAAATCATTGCAACCCCCCCTCCCCGCCCACAAGGCCTGGGTTGCTGTGTGTAAGAGAAACCTGGTGGACAAGCAGCGGCAAGGACAGGCCCATCTGCTTCAGCCAACCAAGTCTCTGTTACACATGCCAGGTCAAGTCCTCCATCCATGATCAAGTCATGGATGGCAGTGGTCTTATGAATCACTGACCTGGCATTGCACAGCAGCACCTTCAGGTCATGTGGGTATCCCTTGCTGATTCTAGTATCCGTCCAGTCTGGACCAGACCCGGAGGCAGGGATAGTCCTCAGAGAACGACTAAACCTGCCTCCTCTGTAATGACATGGTCTGGTCTTAGTGTAACTCCTCCTGCTACGCGTGATCACTGAGATCAGTTGTCCCAGCACATCCCCCTCTGTGGAACATGCCCCAGCCATTTTGTTGGCTGGGACCCACTCCCCGGCAGCCCTGACCCCTCCCCTTAAGAACAAAATAAAACCTTAAAACAATAAAAAACAAAAAAAAACCCAGAAAATAATAAAACAATACAAACAAAAAACTGTAAAAATTACAAATCCATCAAAATCAAACAAATTCCCAAGCCCAACCAAACATCCATCCCACCCCCACCCACCCCATATACAAAAAAAGTCAAAAGGGAAAGGAAAATTTTCAAACATTTTAAAAAGAACTCTGCGCCCCTCCGAGTCCTCCTGGGCAGCAGCAGCATTAACAGCAACCGTCCTTTTGAGGCATGTCAGGCCCCGCCCTGGGCCAGGTGGTGAGTGGCAGGAGCAGGGGCCTCAGGCACTCACACAGGGGCAAGGCAAGGCAATGCTGACAAGTGCTTGTACAGTAAGTCAAATAATGGACAATGCTCATATGTTCTAGCATTTGTTGATGACCTGATTATTGCCACAGCAAATGAAAGAGATTATGCACAGATAGTAAAACACCTTAGCAAAGAGGTGGAGGTCATGGAACTGGGAGGTGTCCAATACTACCTCAGGATCCAAGTGGAAAGGGAAGAGGACGGCTCATTTCTTTTCAGCCAGAAACAAAAGATCCACAAACTGATTGAATGCATGCAGATGCAAGACGCACACCCAGTTGCAACACCCATGGCTACTGACTTCTTGAAGAATCAGCAGGATTTGAAGCGGTTGCCAGACAACAGTGAATACAGGTTGGTGACTGGTAAACTTTTGTATTTAGTTACCACATGTAGACCTGACTTAGCAAATGCTGTGGGGATTCTTAGCAGAAAGGTGAATACGCCCACTGAGCATGATTGGGCAGGTGTAAAAAGGGTGGTGCGGTATTTGAAGGGTACCATGAATTGTAAATTAAGGTTACCAGCTGTCAGAAACCCTAGGTTGGTTGGGTATACTGATGAGGATTGGGCTGGGGACAATGCTGACTATAAATCAAAAAGTGGTCATGTTTTTATGTTTGGGGATGGACCTGTTGCGTTGGGGTAGTTATAAACAGAGCTGTGTAGCATTGTCTTCCACAGAATCAGAATATGTTGCAGCGACAGAAGCGTGCAGAGAGGTTGCGTGGCTCGATCAACTCATCAAGGACTTTGGGTTGGTGAGAAAGGAACCTGTCAGCTTGCTAGAGGACAATCAGAGTTGCCTGAAGCTGACACAGAGTGAGAAGTTCCATGTGAGAACAAAACATATTGGGGTGAAGTACCATTATATACCCAAGATGATCCAGGATGGACTTGTGGAACTGTCTTACTGCAGCACCGAAGAGATGACTGCTGACATCCTGACAAAGCCCCTGCCAAGAGATAGTTTCCAGAACCTACGTGTAAAGCTGGGACTCTGGGTGGTTGAATATAGTTATTTATGTTTTGTGCATGTTGTATTGCCTGAGAAGGGGTATGTGGGATGTGAAACACAAGAGCAGTCAAATACAACATCCCTAGAGTGGACATAAAAGGGGATGTGTGGACCAGCCAGTCGGAACTTCCTGTTTCTCCTACGCTGGGAGAGACTTCCTCTACATGTGACTAGAGGTGGGCGTGGCCTCACCTGTGCAGGTAACAAAAGCATAGGACTGGCCGCCATCTCTCTCTCTCTGACCACATTCATCAAAGAAGCAACATCTGCTTAGCCTAAGATGCTGTCTTGGCTTCCAGCCAAGAGAGGAAAAGGAGACTGTCTCCTTATGGGATAGTTTCTGTTAGTTTCTGTTTTGCCACTGAGCAGCTACTGGGAGTCACAGGACTCTGTTTACATTCCAGAGACAGTCCAGGCTATTGGAAGTCTCACGGGAGACTAGAGACGGATGTGACCTTACTGGTTTCCTGTTTCCTTTGTTCCTTTGGTTCAGTTGCTCTCTGCTTCAATAGAGAAAGGATGTCTTTTCTGACTGCTTAGCTTAGAAATAAAACTCTTTACAATGTAGCCCAAACCTCTTGTCTCTTTCCTGTGCTGGAAACTCTGCTGAAGAATGTGCCTTGGAGCCTCATCAAAGGCTCAGGTCGTTATACGTCGGGAGGCGGCAGAAGACTCGGGGGAAGAAAATGGGCTTTATCAGCTTGGCCGAGTGGAGATCCCGACATTTTTGGTCATGCGCCCAGACGAACGGCAGAAGAACAGAATGCAGCTTATCTTCTCTGTGTGTCAAGATTGATGAGAGTTATGTGCTCTAGCCCCGGGAAGCCTGCCAGTCACTAATTAATGTCATTAAGGGGTGGACTTTGAACTTCTAGCCAAAGCACTTACCAGCAGCGGCAGGAGAAAGCGAAAGTCTCAAGTAGTGTGCTTTTGGAATGCAGCTGGTAAATAGACACAGTCTGCTTTAAAGGCACAGACATGGCCAGTCCAAGAGTAACAGAGGCTCTTGAAAATGCGTTTGGATTTCTAAAGCTCCAAAAAAAAAATTATTTGGAATGGGTGCAGTATGCAGAGGCTCTGCTACGAAAAGAGGGTCTGTTTAATGTGATATCAGACGCACCCCCAGCTCCAGTAACCGAAGAATGGGAGGCTAAGGATTCCAAAGCAACAGGAACTCTGACACTTATTGTGTCCCCTGAAGAGCTATGTCTTTTGCACGACAAATGGTCAGCCAAAGAGGTGTGGGACAGTCTCCAAGAGTCACCTTTAAGAACAAAAGCGGGTGCTTCTTTGTTCTTTTATGCCAAGTTGCATGATATGGCACTTGTTGAAGGATCAGATGTACGTGCTCATCTCATGGAAATGCAGAATCTCAGGCATGAGTTGCAACAGCGTGGAATCACCTTTCCAGAGGCTGTGTATTCCTTCATGATTCTACATTCTTTGGGTTCAAGTTGGGAAGCGATTGCCAGCCAGCTTGCTGTTTTGCCTACTGCTCAGCTGACGGTAGCACATGTTACTGCTGTGGTGTTAAATGAAGCGGATTGCCGTAGTCATCACTAAGGGGGAGTCCTCACAGACGTCATCCCAGAATGCAGTGCAACCACTAGATGGCGCCAAAGCTTTGAAGACAGTGAAATGCTACTCGTGTGGATGTCTAGGCCACGTGAAGAGGGAATGTAAATATCCCAAGGCCAAGGCAACAGAGAAGCGCAGCGAAAGCTCAACGCGCAGAAAAGGCAAAAAGGCAAAGGTCAGAAGTCCAAGACGACGCAACACAAGGCTATGGTCTGACACTTCACTCCAAAGGTCCAGAAGACGTCTAGATCTTTCTTCATTGTCAACTCTGGAGCTACTAGGCACATCTGTCGGGACAAACACCTGTTCGTGTCCTTTACTCCTCAGGAAGGTGCGATTCACCAAGCGGATGACCACACAATCTCCAGTCAAGGCTATGGAACGGTTGTTCTTCACAGCTTGGATGCATTGATACGCAACATTCTTTTTCTTCCAGATGCTGCACACAACCTGTTGAGTGTCTTGCAGGTGACTGAACAGGACATAGACGTTTCTTTCAAGAAGAGGAAGTGCACCATCACCAAGAAAGATGACTTTGTATTGCATGCTGATTATATTGTGTTGGAAATTCAAGCCCTTCTCATGAGAAGCTGGCAGCAGTCCCAGGCACCTGGCTTGATTCCCTGTTGACCTCCCTGGCTGCATTCCCAGCAGACGCAGGCAAGGTCTTGATCGGCGATTCTTCTCAAACGTGTGAAGAACACACCCCTCTTTCCTGCCTCCCCCAGGCAGGGGAAAGAGATAGACAGAAACATATTTACATGCTTTTATTTCTGTCTTTGCAGCGTTACAAAAAACATGACTGCTCTCTTCAAATTCCAGCAGTGTTGTGACTAAAACTCCCTGTACATCCTGTACAGCTCATATTACACTCTGAGGTAATTCCGGTGCTGCGCACTGTGAAATGACTGCCCCTCTGTTCCCACAGCAGTCCCAACATTCCCATCATGTTTACACTTCAAGCTAGGACTTTGCAGCAGCATTGCTTCATTATCGTAACATCCTCCCCCATAAGAATCAATGTGCGCTGCGAACATAGCTTGATCCAGAGAAGAAAACAAACAGTTGTTATACATATAACACTCCCCTGTTGTTTCAGTTCCACCCTTGGAACTACCCGCCACTGGTTTCCCCAGTGTACCTCTCTGGTTGTCTGACTTCCAAGGAACGAGTGCATCTGCATTACCTTGGCTAGGGAATGTAGTGTTACGCTTAGCAACTCCTTGTTGTGTCTTTGTCTCTGACTTAGACACAGCTTCAACCTGTCTTGAGTTGTCAACAATAGTAACACATGCGACAGCTGAGTTAGCAAACTCTTTTGAATACCTCTTGGGTGGTACACCCTTTGTAACTCTCTCGGACCTGCGTATGAGGTGCTGATCCTCTCTGCTCACTGGTTCAGTCTCAGGACTCTTTGGAGAACCAGTTCCAATAGTAAACAGTGGTTCGTCCTCCACCTGTGAAGGTCTAGCCATTGTGTAAGATTTCCTCTCAATGACTGTGTCAACTGAGCTCCTTGAGCTATCACTGTCACTCTCAGTACCACTGTAATCAGTAAAATCATCATCATCATCTGAATTATCCTCAGTGGGAAATGTGTGAACAATTACTCTCTCCTGTTCAGGAGTACTCTCTAGAAATTTTGTGAGAATCACCTGACCAGATTCAGACAAAATTACTCTGTAGTAATTTTCATAACCCACAAAAATGCCTTTTGCATTCTTTACTCCACCTGGAGCTTCAGTCCTGACTTGGGACCCAAAAACCTTAAAATGGGCTACAGAAGGTTTTCTGTGAAATAGCTTTTCAAAAGGAGAACATCCCAAACCTTTTGAAACCTTTCTCAACCACGAGTAACAAAAACACAATAGCGATTCCGCCCAAAACTCATGTGGCAAATGTCAACTCAGCAATTGCGCCTTCATCCCATTTTGCAATTCTTTGTTCACTTGCACACAGACACTTTTGTTCCATGCTCCTGCAGAAACAGCAGTCTTGTGCCTTATCCCTTTCTTATCCAGGAAATCCTGAAAATTCTGTAAAAGAAAAACTGGCTTTTCATCTGTGAAAAGACAATCAATGTTAGCATCATGAACAGTTTTAACCTTGTCACAAAACTCTTTAAACCTTTCTAAGGCGTCTTGTGGTTTCTGCAATATGTATATCCATACATAATGAGTAAAATAATCCACACATACAAGATAATATCTTGCATTGCCTCTAGATGGGGCTAGAGGTCCAATCACATCAGCATACACTCGCTGAAATGCACTGTTAACTTTGGTCGCCTTCCGGACGTTTCTCGCCATACCTGCAAGAGAAATCATGTTAGATTCAGATGCATTACACTTTATGCAATCACTTTGATCAAAAGTCAACAAATACAGTGCATCTTTCTCTTTGGCAGACAGATACAGCTCTCCATCTTTGTAGATTTTGCAGCTTTCTCTATCATAGGACAAAGTCAGTCCTTTCTTTGTGATCTGCGAAACACTCAGCAGATTGAACTTTAAATCAGGAACCAAATACACATTGTTAATAGTCAAGTTCAGACTTTCAAGATACACAGTTCCAAACCCGGTCGCTTTCAGCTCCTGGCCATTGGCCTGTTTCACAATGAAGCTTTGCTTCTTAAACGTTGAAAACAGTCCTTGATGCGATGTCATGTGTTGCGTGCAACCCGTGTCAAGAACAAAAGCGTTCTCCATTGAAAATGCGGCTTTTGTTGACAGCAATGCCTTTGCAGGTTTCATCTGGGACTTGGTACGACTTTTGCCTGACGCCTCAGGCTTTGCAGAGCTCCCCTTTGCTCCTTTCTGTTGACGTGGCCTCTTACAGTTCCGCTGAAGATGCCCAGTCTGTCCACAATTGAAACAATGGACAACGTTCAAAGCAACAGCCTGTTCTTCACTTGCACTAGCAGTGGGGGTGTCAGAACTCCGAGCTTCTCTCCCCCTGTCTTTGACATCTATTGCAGCAAGCCTGTCTCTTTCATTCAGAATCACGGCACAAATCCTCTTCGCCATTAGATCTCTGGCTGGTAGAGAACCCAGCTGACTTGCAACCATTTTATAAGTCCGATTAAGGCTGTTAATAATCCTGAAACAGAATATCTCTTCCTGTAGAGGAAAATTGCGTTGCGCCATCTGCTGGCGTAAGAATTTCATCTCTGTCAGATGCGCTTGTACATCTCCATCAGGCACTAGCCTAAGATTGGTCAGCTTTTCAAAATGCAGCAACGCTGAAGAACCAGCATCTCTTTGATCTCACGTGCGTATTCCAAATCCCCAATATGCACAAGTTGATCATCCGAGACACACAGAATTATGGCCGCCCTGGCTTTCACATTCTGTGAATTCCAACCTGGTGTTGGTGCAGGAGGGATGGGGTTATCAATCACCCCAAAAATCCTCTGATTCTGAAGCAGGGCTTTCATCTTTACAGACCATGAGGCATAATTGTCATTAGTCAGTGGAGGTGGGTAAGGTAAGCCTCCCCCCTTCTTGGTATCCATTTTGAATCCAAGTCTGAGCTCTCACTCTCGAGCCTTCTAAAATCCAATAGCTGGCTGTTTACTCTTTGCACCTGGCAGCTAAACGCTGGCTGCTTTGGAAAGTCCCTCCAAGAGCAGTGAGATAGCAGTCAAAACAAACGTTGTTTTTCTTGCCTCTCACAGTCCCAGCCTCACTTCCGTGTTGGCTGGTAACTTTCCACGTTCTTTTCAAGCTAACTGGCTCAGAGGTAGCTGGAAAGCATACTCGTCTCGTTGCTTAGCAACTGGACTTGCCTGACCGGCTTATCAGTCCTAAGAATGCGAGGAATGTGGCTGTCTCTCAGTGCTGTTTTTCTTTATCCCAAAAAACCCAGCTTTTGTGAACCAGAGAAGTTTCAATCTGCGTTCACTCTTTTAGCCATAAATCAGCATACCTTGGGGGTTCCGTTGCTCCTTGCTTTTCAGCAAAAACGTCTGCTCCGGTGTTCAGCCGTTCGTTGTAGCTTCCATCCGCAAGCTACCGTAAACTCCTTTATCTCCTTGCAGAGGATGAAGTACAATCCATCAACCTCTTTAGCTGCTTTCATGGATCGATGCCATTTGCTCGTTGCTACCATATGTTGAAAATTCAAGCCCTTCTCATGAGAAGCTGGCAGCAGTCCCAGGCACCCGGCTTGATTCCCTGTTGACCTCCCTGGCTGCATTCCCAGCAGACGCAGGCAAGGTCTTGATCGGCGATTCTTCTCAAACGTGTGAAGAACACACCCCTCTTTCCTGCCTCCCCCAGGCAGGGGAAAGAGATAGACAGAAACGTATTTACATGCTTTTATTTCTGTCTTTGCAGCGTTACAAAAACCATGACTGCTCTCTTCAAATTCCAGCAGTGTTGTGACTAAAACTCCCTGTACATCCTGTACAGCTCATATTACATTCTGAGGTAATTCCAGTGCTGCGCACTGTGAAATGACTGCCCCTCTGTTCCCACAGCAGTCCCAACATTCACTTCAAGCTAGGATTTTGCAGCAGCATTGCTTCATTATCGTAACATATTGATCATTTGTTTGTATTGCATTATGAAGATTCTGTTGATGTTGTGCAGGATGAAACTTGTTGTATTGCAGATACTAACAAGGTTTTGCATGCAGGATGTATTCATAATTATCACAAGAAACTTGCTCACTTAAACTTCGAGGCAGTTTCCAAAATGCCTGCCTTAGTTGAAGGTATGACTATTAAACCCTGCAGGTAAGGCTTAGTGTAAGGCATGCGCAGCAAACAAGGTTAAAATGGCTGCAAAAGGTAAGGTGTCTAGAAGACAAGCTACAGAACCATATCTAGTATTGCATGCTGATCTCGTTGGTCCACTATCACCCTCTTTGGGTGGAGCCAGGTACTTCATGGTTCTCATTGATGCATTTTCCAGGTATATTTATGTGTTCAATCTCAAGCAGAAATCAGAAGCGTTTCCTAGGTTCAAGGAATTCTGTGCTTGGTTGAAAAATGTGCATGATAAACAAGTCAAGTGTTTATTTACAGATCGAGGGGGAGAATTCATTTGTTGTACCCCCTATGAAAAGATGTTTGGCAAAAAACCATACATCAAGCACATGAGAATTTTTGTTGGGTTTTTTAAATATTTTTTATTAATTTTTAGCATACAAAAAATTTAAAGACATACCACACAAATTATTATACATATGTCCTTGTTTGGACTTCCTTCAGCATCTCTGATAGCCTTACGTCTTGATTATTTCTCCTGCAATTCTTAACTTAATATTGCCTTTACATTTTCAAGCAAATCATTTCTCCCTTTCCATTTTTACAATATTTCTTAAATTACTCCTCACAGAACTTCCTGTAGTCCTACAAACGTAATCTGATCATCACAAATACTTTTCAGATACTCAGTAAATTTAGTCCAGTCTTCGGTAAACCTCTGGTCCCGCCGGTCTCGGATCCAAGAATTAGCTTGTCTAATTCTGCACAGTCCATCAATTTCACCCTCCATTCTTCTAATGTTGGTAGTTCCTCTTGTTTCCATTTTTGGGCCAATAATATTCTTGCTGCTGTTACTGCATATAAAAACAACTTACAATCTTTCCTGTTTATATCATTTCCAACCATACCTAAAATAAATGCTTCTGGTTTTTTAATAAAAGTATATTTCAACATTTATTACTGACTTTATACATTTTTGCTAACTTAACTGGTGTGATGTACCATCTATACATCATCTTCATCACATTTTCTTTTAATGCATTACATGCAGTAAATCTCAAACCTTCTTTCCATAGTTTGACCCAATCACTTAACTGAATATTATATCCTAAGTCTTTTGCCCAATGAATCATAACTAATTTTACCTCCTCATCTTTCAAGTGCCATTCAAGCAGTAATTTATACATTTTTTTTTTTTTTTTTAATAAAATTTTTATTAGGGGTTTTTACAAAATAAAGTACAAAGATAAACAACCTTTCTTTTATCTCAACAGAGTTTCATAACTTCTTTGGACTTCCTCACATCTCCCGCTGCCATTTTCATCATCATAGATTTTTCCATGCAATTTATCATCTAATTTGCAAATTTTATAACCACTTATTTAAATATAATCCTCTGTAAATTAATTTCTCTTAATCTCACTTTACATCCCATTCCGATCCGATTTTGTGGTGGCCAATTATTTATGATCAAACATCCTACTTAACTTTCCACCAAATCACAATATTTTTGTAAATAAGTCTTAAATTTCCTCCAATCTTCTTCAACCCTCTCTTCTCCCAGGTCTCGAATTCTGCCAGTCATCTCAGCCAGTTGCATATAGTCCATCAGCTGCATCTGCCATTCTTCCAGAGTGGGTAGATCTTGAGTTTTCCACTTCTTGGCGATAAGTATCCTTGCTGCTGCTGTTGCGTACAAAAAGAATGTTCGGTCCTTCTTTGGCACCATCTGGCCGACAATGCCCAGGAGGAAGGCCTCTGGTTTCTTAAGGAAGGTATACTTAAATACCTTTTTCAGCTCATTATATATCATTTCCCAGAAGACCTTCACCCTGGGACAAGTCCACCAGAGGTGAAAGATTGTTCCTTCATTTTCCTTACATTTCCAACATTTATTGTCTGGCACATGGCATATTTTGGCAAGTTTAACTGGGGTCATGTACCACCTATATATCATTTTCATTACATTTTCCTTCAGAGCATTACATGCCGTGAAGTTCATCCCCGTGGTCCACAACCTTTCCCAATCCTCAAACATAATATTATGCCCAATATCCTGTGCCCACTTTATCATGGCCGACTTAACCATTTCATCTTGTGTATTCCATTTCAACAGCAAGTTATACATTCTTGAGAGTACTTTAGTCTTAGGTTCTAACAATTCTGTTTCCAACTTCGATTTCTCCACCTGGAATCCTAACTTTTTATCCTTTTTAAAAATTTCTTGAATCTGAGCGTAATGTAACCAGTCTCGCACTTTGTCTTTCATTTTTTCCAAACTCTGCAATTTCCAATTATTGCCCTCTTTCTCTATTATTTCCCAATATTTCGGCCATTTGGCCTCCATATTGGGTCTTTTTCGGGCCTTAGCCTCCAGAGGTGATAGCCATCTTGGAGTTTTATTTTCCAATAGGTCTTTGTATTTTGTCCAGACATTAAACACTGCTTTCCTGACAATATGGTTCTTAAAGGCCTTATTGATCTTAACTTTGTCATACCATAAGTATGCATGCCAACCAAATGCATTGTTAAAACCTTCTAAATCTAACACATCAGTGTCCTCTAGGAGTAGCCAGTCTTTTAGCCAGCAGAAAGCTGCGGCTTCATAGTACAACCTTAAGTCTGGCAGGGCAAAGCCCCCTCTTTCTTTCGCATCAGTTAATATCTTAAACTTAATTCTGGGCTTTTTGCCCTGCCAGACAAATTTAGAAATATCTCTCTGCCACTTCCTGAAGCACTCCGTCTTATCCACAATTTGCAATGTTTGAAACAAAAACAACATCTTAGGCAATACATTCATCTTAATAGCAGCAATTCGGCCTAACAAAGAAAGCTTCAATTTTGACCAACTGTCCAAGTCTCTCTTAATTTCAGACCAACATTTTTCATAATTGTCCTTAAATAGACTCAGATTTTTTGCTGTTATGTTTACCCCTAGGTACTTTACTTTTTTAACCACAGTTAGTTCTGTTTCTCTCTGAAACCGTTCTGACTCTGCATCTGTCAAGTTTTTTCCCAACACCTTAGTTTTCTGTTTGTTTAGTTTAAAGCCCGCTACCCGACCAAAGTCCTGAATCAATTGTAACACTCTTTTTGTGCTAGATTCTGGCTCTTGCAATGTCAAAACAAGGTCATCTGCAAAAGCTTTAAGTTTATATTGTTTCGCTCCGATCTGAATCCCTTGCACCAACCGGTCCCCTCTAATCAAGTTCAAGAGCACCTCCAGGACAGAGATAAACAGCGAGGGGGAAATCGGGCAGCCTTGTCGTGTCCCTTTTTCAATCTTAAACTCTTCTGTAACCACATTGTTGACTATCAGTTTTGCCTTTTGTTCTGAGTAAATCGCGTCAATCCCATTTTCAAAACCCCGCCCCACTCCCATTTCTTTTAAATTCCCCTTCATAAATTTCCAAGAAATGTTATCAAAGGCCTTCTCCGCATCTATAAAAATTAGAACTGCTTTAGTGTTAATATTTGTTTGCAAAAGTTCCAAAATGTCAATAATGTTCCTTGTATTAGCAAACAAATATCTTCCTGGGAGAAAGCCTGCCTGGTCTTTATGAATTGTCTCATTTAAAACCCTTTTGAGTCTTCCTGCCAAAACGTCAGCAAATATTTTGTAATCCACATTTAAAAGGGAAATGGGACGGTAGTTCTTAAGTTGTGTCTTTTCAGTTTCTGATTTTGGTATCAATGTGATGAAAGCTTCCTTCCACGATTCAGGCGCCTTCTTTCCCTCCATAATTTCATTGCTGACCTCCATCAGTGGTTGAATCAAATAGTCACTTAATATCTTATAGTACTTGGAGGTCAAGCCATCTGGCCCTGGAGACTTGCCCAACTTCATATTCTGAATGGCCTGTTCTATCTCTAATCGTGTTATTTTACTATTCAGGAGTGATCTATTTTCTTGTGATAGTTTTTTAAGTCCATTTTTCTCCAAAAATTTTGCAATCTCTTCCTCATTTTGTGGCCCTTGAGTGTATAACTTCTTAAAATAATTCTGGAAACATTTTCTAATTTCCACCGGGTTCTGAATATTCCTTCCTTCTATTTCCAAATTTGTTACTATGTTCAGCTTTTGTCTCTTCTTCAACTGCCAAGCCAGCAGTTTCCCACATTTATTAGCCGATTCAAATGTTTTTTGTTTCATTGATTTAATCTTCCATTCTATTTCCTGATTTATCAGTTTGGAATATTGTGCCTGATGAAGTTTAATTTCTCTCAAGATCGGCTGTGACTTCGGGTTTACTCTTAGTTTCTTCTCTAACTCTTTTATTTTCCCCAAAATCTTATCCTTTTTCTCATTTTGTAGTCTTTTCTTTATGGCGTTCTGTTGTATCAAGAACCCTCTCATCACAGCTTTGCTTGCGTCCCAGATTGTTCTTTTTTCCACAGCAGTGTTCAAATTTATCTCAAAATAGTCCTTTATTGTTTTTTTGGCCTTCTTAATAATCTCCTGATCTCTAAACAAGTTGTCATTCATCTTCCATCTAAAGGAGCCGGTTGGTAATAATGTCATGTCCATTTTCAACGCGTTATGATCGGAGCAGGTCTTTGGGCAGATTTCCACTTTCTTCACCTTAGGAGCCAGACCTCTAGAAATCCATATTTGGTCAATTCTTGTCCAAGTCAGTTGGGCTTCAGAGAAAAATGTTCCTTCTTTCCCCAAGGGGTTCTTTGTCCTCCATATATCAATCCAGTCCATGTTGTCTGTCATTTCAAAAAAGGTCTTTGGTAGTCTGCCATCTTTAGTAACCTTTTGGCTTTGTGACCTATCCATGTTCGTTGAAACGATCCCATTCATATCTCCCATCATGATGATGTTATCATAGTCCAGATAATCCAGCATAATCTCATGCAACTTCTTGTAGAATTCTGATTTCCCTTCATTTGGAGCGTAAATTCCTAATATCAAAATTTTCTCTCCTTGATGCTGTATTTCAATTGCCAAAATTCTTCCATGTTCATCTTTAAATAGAAATTTTGGTGAGAGGCTCTCCTTTGCATATATCACCACTCCTCTCTTCTTAACTGAGTCCGAAGATATAAATTCTTGGCCTAACCTTTTATTTACCAATATTTTTCTGTGGAGCCTAGTCACATGTGTTTCTTGTAAGCAAGTAATGTCTAGTTGCTCCTTTTTTAATATGTGAAAGATTTTCTTCCTTTTTTCCGGGCTGTTGCAGCCATTTATATTCCAGCTTAAAAGTTGCAGAGACATCCTGGATGGATCTGTTTAGTTTCCTTGGGGTGGTATTTTGTTCTGTGAGTCTTCAGGGTTCTGAGGTACAGGCACCTGTGGTGGTTCAGGCCCTGAGGGTAGTTCAAGTCCTTTATGAAGGTCCTCTCCGTAGGCAGTCAAAAACTTATCCCTATCTTCCAAAGTTCTAATTTTAATCTTCTTCCCTCTAAAGGTAAAAGATAATCCTTGGGGAAAGTCCCACCTAAAGGTGATTGAGTTGCTTCTCAGCAGTTTTACTAAGTCCAAATATTCAGATCTAAGATCCAACAGCTGTTTAGGAATGTCCTTAAAAATCTCAATTCTTTTGTCCGAAATGTTCAGGGAGCTTCCGTAGTGCAGGCCCAAAATCTTGTCCCTTTCCTCCTTTGATCTCAACGTAATCAAACAGTCTCTGGGCTTTTCTCTCTTTGTGAGTCTTCCAAGTCTGAAGGCTGACACAATTTTAAAGTCTTCCTCCTCTAGACCCCAGAACTTGGAGAATTCTTTGGTCAGAAACTCAGCTAGATTACCTTCTTCCACTTCTGGTATCGATCTTATCCTTAAATTAATCTCCCTGTTCCGAAGTTCCAACATGGAGAGGTAGGTCTGGTGTTCCCCAACCTGCTTACTGAGCGGCCTTACTTCTTTTTCCAACTCTCCCACTCTTTGGCTGGTCTCTTCGGCCAGTTTCTGATTTTCACCTGCAGCCTCCTTCAGTTGTCCGATTGCTTGTGCATTCTGTGCAACTTGCCCAGATAATTTGTTTAAAGTTTCTGTATTCAGGTCAATTTTCGCAGTTTGTTGGTCAACTTTCCTGTCCAAAGACTCCAATTTCTCAAGAATTCTCTCTAATACAGAACCAGATCCTCCTGAGGCCATCTCTTCTAGTTGTAAATCCTCAGTTTCTTCCTCCCCTGTCTGTGACAGGGAGGTAGCTTTTTCCTCCGAGGGCAAAGTAGGCACAGATGATCTGCGTGCTTGTGAGGCTGCAGTTACGGTTGTCAGAGTTGTTTGTCTGGTTCTTAATCCCTTTCTTTTTGCGCCACTCATTCCAAAGTTATCTAGCAGTCAAGGTCAAGCTGAGTTGTTCCCATGGGAAAGCTACGGCCCAGGTGGTAGCAATCAAACAGAGGGCCGGGAAATAGAAAGTAAAACAATGTTTTTATTATAAATCCTCAATCCTCTAGGGGGAGCATAAAATGTCCTAGGAAGAAGAGTCCATTCCACATACGAAATCTGAACCAATACTTAGAGATCTTCACAAAAGTAGTTTTAGCAGAGTTGGTTTTAGGTTTGCCACAATATTTCAAGTTGTGCTTACTGGAGTTCCATAATGCAAGAACGTAACCATTCTGAACTCCCTCAGACTGTCTCAAAGTTTAAATAGAATGTATCCAAATTTGCAGTCTGACAGTTCTACTGCTCAGGCAGTTCTGACACCTGGGCTTCTTAAATAGAATTGTAATCCACAAAGAAGAGAGTATATAAGTCCTAATAAAAGTCCAAAAATCAATTGCTTACAGTCTTTAAAGGGATTAAAAGTAATTTCTGCGGGTGCTCAATCTGAGCTGTCAAGAGTTCTCTCTATGCCTCCACTTCTCCTGCTCTTTGCTTTAAAAGTCAATGGCTGCGGAAGACGGACTTCCTTTTCCTCGTCTCTCCGCTTTCAGCTTATTTTCAATATTTTTAGTCCCGAAATTTAGTAAAGTCCTCAATTACTCACGGGTTGTTGCGTTTTAGAATCTTGTGTTGAAGGAAGAAAGGTCGGCGCTCACCGGCAACGGCAGCGCGGCTTCGCTCCGCTGAATGCGCATAGACCCACAGCGCCGCTGCCCCCTCTGCGATCCGGAGCCCCTTACGGGGTTCCCTCAACGTTTCGGGGGTAGCTCCTGGCGCCCGCCGGGTCCCGAGACCGCAGGCTTCCGCTGCCTGCGGTTTTCCAGAATGGGTCTCCGCTTCGCCGTAGCGGACAACCCTTTTCCAGCGGAGCTTCCCTCTCCCGGTTAGGAAAGGGCAGCCATTACCGTTCGCGCCGCAGTAATTTATACATTTTTGACAGAATTTTAAAATCATTATTCAGTATTTCTTGTTGAAACCTCGATTCTTTTTCACAGAAACCATTTTCTTTGATATCTTGTTTAAACACTTCATTCATCTGATAATAATGTAACCAATCATTAACATACTCTTTCACTTCTTCATATGGTTTCAATTTCCATTTTCCTCCTTCTTTAATTGCTAATTCCCCATATGTTATCCACTTCCCACTCATATTGACCTTTTTTACACACATCATTTCTAATGGAGACAACCAATGCGGTGTTTTTTGTTCCAATAGGTTTTTATACCTATCCCAGATTTCAATAAGAGATCTTCGAAATATGTGATTTCCAAATTCTTTATGGAGCTTTTTCTTGTCATACCATAAATATGCGTGCCAACCAAATCTATTATCATGACCTTCTAAGTCCAACAGTTCTGTATTTTCCAATTTCATCCACTCCTTCAACCAACAGAGGCACAATGCTTCATAATATGATTTCAAGTCCGGCAGGGCGAAGCCTCCTCTTTCTTTAGCATCTGTTAATAGCTTATATTGTATTCTCGGCTTCTTACCCTGCCAGATATATCTTGAAATTATCTTCTGCCACGCTTTAAATATTGCTGCCCCTTTGATTATTGGAATTGTCTGAAACAGAAATAACATCTTTGGTAGCACGTTCATCTTTATTGTTGATATCCTTCCCCAAAATGATAATTTCAACCTTCCCCATACCTCTAAGTCTCTTTTCACACTATTCCACATTGGTGTATAATTATTTTGAAACAGATCAGTATTTTTGGGAGTTAACCAAATTCCTAAATATTTAATTTTTTTAACCACTTCTATACCTATCTGTTGTTGCAATGTTTTAACCAGTTCCTGTTCCATATTTTTAACCAATATCTTAGTCTTCCTTTTGTTCAATTTAAAACCTGCCACTTGACTGAACTGTTCTATCTCCTCTATTACTTCCTTAATACTTATTGATGGTTCTTCAATTGTTAATACCAAGTCATCAGCAAAGGCTTTTACCTTATATTCATTCCGACCGACTGTAGCACCCTTTATCAACTCATTTTTCCTTATCGACCTTAGAAGTACTTCCAGTACCGATATGAATAATAGTGGAGAAAGGGGGCATCCTGACTTCC
The DNA here is from genome assembly GCF_964106915.1 of Podarcis gaigeae. Classification (NCBI taxonomy): domain Eukaryota; kingdom Metazoa; phylum Chordata; class Lepidosauria; order Squamata; family Lacertidae; genus Podarcis; species Podarcis gaigeae. The sequence goes on from NC_139695.1 coordinate 23,607,451, forward strand.
AGAGGCGGCGCGTCTGGCAATGGCTGCCCTTTCCTAACTGGGAGAAGGGAGCTCCGCAGAAACGGGTCATCCGCTACGGCGCAGCGGAGACCCTCACCGGGAAAACCACGGGTAGCGTAAGCCCGTGGCCGTGGGAGTTGGCGGGCACCTGGAGCGCCCCCTGAAACGCAGAAGGGACCCCGTAAGAGGTCCCGGAACGTGGAAGGGCTGGCGCGGTGCTGTGAGTCAATCGCTCTTTCTGCGGAGTGAAGCCGCGAAGCTGCTGTCGGTGAGCGCTGTCCTTTTTTCTTGGGAAAATTCGGCTTTGAACCAACAACTCGTGAGTAAGAACAGAAAAGATAAGGGTTGGATTACAAATTTGTTGCAAATTCGGCTAAAAGCGAGAGACGTAACCAGGAAGTCCGTCTCTTGTCACTGCTAAAGACTTAAAGCAAAGACTTTGATGCATGGAGCCTTTGATGAGGTGTCAAAAGGTAATCAACTCTCACATCTGCTTTAAGCTATTTTAGGACTCAACTTCTTAAGAGTTTTATTTAATATATGAATTGTGTGATTCCTGCACTGTTGGATTTACAAATTGATTAAGAACCCCAGGCAGTCGGGCTGCCTAGAAAAGAGAACTGTCAGTTTGCAAGACTTGGATACTTTGTTGCTGGAACCAGCATTAGCTGAGCTTTATTGGAACTGTTGCTTCGAATTGTTACATCTTACACTTACTGAGACATTGTTATATTTTGAGACCAACTCTGCTAAAGATATTTGCTGAAGGTTTTCAAGAAATTAAAGGTTGTCTGGACATTGCTGTTAAATATTGAAGTTTGGAAAAACTTTAGTAATTGACATCATTAATTAGACTTCTTCCCTACAACAGAACTGGGCTCCCCCTAGAGGATCTTTGGATTACAATTAAATGTGACTTTCCTTTTGGTTTCCTTTCCTCCGATTTGGTTGTTTATCTTATGGGTTTGTGGATTCTCATGAGAACATATCCAGTTTGACCTTGACTAGCAGATAAAAGTGGAATGAGCGGTACTGGGAGACAAACAAGATCGGCTAGAGGAAAAAGGCAAACAACTTTGACTTTACTTTCCCAGCCGCGCAGATCATCGGTCCCTGATGTTTTGGAATTGAAGGAAAGTGTGCAGTTGCTGGGAGAAGAGATGGCAGCAGGAGGAACTGCATCAGTATTAGACAAAATACTTGAAAAATTGGAAGGCCTAGATAAAAAGGTGGACGAACAAATGATAAAGATTTACCAGACTAGAGATTGTGTCAATAAGTTAACAGAACAAGTTGCGTCAAATGCTCAAGCAATCAGTAATTTATCTGAATCCACTGTAGAAAATCGGAAGCTGGCAGAGGAAGCCATTCAGAAAACTGAAGCACTGGAGCAGGAGGTGAGACCTCTGCATAAGCAGGTCGGGGAACAACAAGCCTACCTGTCTATGATTGAACTTCGGGCACGGGAAAATAACTTGAAACTGAGGTTTATACCAGAACTTGAACATGAACAAGGGAATCTAACTGACTATCTAACAAAAGAATTTTCCAAGTGGTGGAATTTGGAGGAGGAAAAGGACTTTAAAATTGTGACTGCTTTTAGGCTTGGAAAACTCACAAGGAAAGATAAACCCAGAGACTGTTTGATCACTTTAAGATCCAAGGAGGAAAGGGACAAAATATTAGGACTACACTACGGAAAGTCACTTGAAATTTTGGACAAAAGAGCAGAGGTGTACAAGGACATTCCTAAACAACTTTTGGATCTTAGATCTTCATATCTTGAACTAGTGAAGTTGTTGAGGAGCAACTTAATCATCTTCAGGTGGGAATTCCCACAAGGATTATCTTTTACGTTTAGGGAAAAAAAGGTGAAAATCAAAACAGCTGAAGATAGAGACAAATTTTTGAATACCTACGGAGAGGACCTTCAGAAAGGGATTGAAAGACCCTCAGGGGCTGGACCACAGTCTGCACCTACACCTACACCGGCGGGGTCTGTAGACCAGGATAAAAAGATACCACCACCAGAACAATAACAGATTTGACCAGGATGTCTCTGCAACTTCTAAGTTGGAACATAAATGGCGCTAACATCCCGGAGAAAAGGAGAAGGATATTTCATATTTTGAAAAAAGAGCAATTGGACGTTATTTGTTTACAAGAAACACACGTGACTAGGCTACATAGAAAAGTGTTAATAAATAAAAGACTAGGCCAAGAATTTATTTCCTCGGACCGAGTAAAGAAAAGAGGCGTGGTGATATATGCAAAAGAGACCCTGTCACCAAAATTTTTATTCAAGGATGAACATGGAAGAATTTTGGCAATTGAGATTCAGACTCAAGGTGAAAAGTTTTTATTATTAGGAATTTATGCGCCAAATGAGGGAAAATCGGAATTTTATAAGAAGCTGCATGAGATCATGCTGGACTATCTGAACTATGATAACATCATCATGATGGGAGATATGAATGGAGTGGTATCAACCAACGTGGATAAGTCATACAATCAAAATGTGACAAAAGACGGCAGACTACCTAAAACATTCTTTGAAATGACTGACAATATGGACTTGATTGACATCTGGAGAACAAAGAACCCTCTAGGAAGAGAAGGAACATTCTTTTCTGAAGCCCAACTGACATGGACAAGAATCGATCAAATCTGGACAACTAGAGGCCTGGCACCCAAGATAAAAAAAAGTGGAAATCTGCCCAAAAACCTGCTCCGACCATAATGCTGTCAAGATGGACATGAGATTAATTCCAACCGGCTCCTTTAGATGGAGGATGAATGACAACTTGTTTAGAGATCAGGAGATTATCAAAAAGGCCCAAAAAGTTTTGAAAGACTATTTTGAGATAAACTTGAACACTACGGTGGAAAAAAGAATTGTCTGGGACGCAAGTAAGGCGGTGATGAGAGGGTTTCTGATACAACAGAATACAATTAAGAAAAAAATACAGAATGACAAGAAAGATAAGATTCTGGAGAAAATTAAAGAAGGTGAGAAGAAGTTAAGATCGAGAACGAAATCAAAGGAGATTCTAAGAGAAATTAAACATTATCAAGCACAATATTCAAAATTGATAAATCAAGAAGTGGAATGGAAAATTAAATTAATGAAACAAAGATCCTTTGAATCGGCAAATAAATGTGGAAAGCTGCTAGCATGGCAGCTGAAAAAGAGACAAAAATTAAATACAGTAACAAACTTGGAAATTGAGGGAAGAAATATTCAGAACCCGGTGGAAATTAGAAAGTGTTTCCAGAGATACTTCAAACAACTATATACACAGGGGCCGCAAAATGAATCAGAGATAGAACAGTTTTTAAAGAAGAATGGTTTACCAAAGTTGTCTCTCAAGAACAGAACAATCCTGAATTACAAAATAACACAATTAGAAATTGAGGAGGCCATTCAGAACATGCAATTGGGCAAGTCTCCAGGGCCAGATGGGCTTACCTCCAAATATTATAAGACATTGAAAGACTATTTGATGCATCCATTAATGGAGGTTTGCAATGAAATTATGGAGGGGAAGAAGGCACCGGAGTCGTGGAAAGAAGCTTTCATCACATTGATACCCAAATTAGAATCTGAAAAGACGCAACTTAGGAATTACCGCCCCATCTCCCTTTTAAATGTGGATTACAAAATATTTGCAGATATTTTAGCAAGAAGATTTTAAAAAGTTCTTAATGAAGTAATCCATAAGGACCAAGCAGGCTTTCTCCCAGGTAGACATTTGTTTGCTAACACAAGGAACATTATTGACTAAAGGGAAGTTTTCCTTCTGCACATATGTTTTCCCTCTGCACATAACTGTTGCATTATAGGGAAGCATTGCATCGTTCTCTTTCTACACATAACTGTGGCCTTATGGGAAGTCTTGCTATGGGAAGTATTGCTTCTTTTCTCTTGCATTCTGGGAAGTCTCGCTTATAATCTTCTCTCTGTTTCTGCACACACTGTACGAACTTGCTCCAAACACCAAGACATTCCCTCATCGCTCCGTTCACCTTAAGTTCATGGTGACTTGTTCTCCATGCATAGCTGACCACATCTATAGAACTTGATTATTGTATTCTTTCATGTTATGATCAATCATTAGTAATTGTTTTATGCCATATTAATCTTTAGTTATAATTAATTAGGAGGTTTCATGCTTGTCTAGTCCCAACCTCGTTTCCCAGCCTTTAATCTACCAGTGATTAATGTTCACATGTAATTCCCACCCCTCACATGTAATTCCCGCCTTGCATTTGCATTAACCAATAGGCAATGAGATTCTTTGTGTTTGTATCAACCAATCAGCCACAAGCACACCTGTGGCAATGTTTGTAATATTCAATAAAAGAGAGTTCCCGGGGTTTTCCCGGCAGACGCCTCTCGTGACACCCACTACTCGTCTCCCGTGATTTTCATTCCTACATCTGACATTTTGGAACTTTTGCAAACAAACATAAATACAAAAGCTGTGTTAATTTTCATAGATGCGGAGAAGGCCTTTGACAACATCTCTTGGAAGTTTATGAAGAAAAATTTGGAGGGAATGGGAGTGGGGCGGGGGTTTCACAATGGGATAGAGGCAATTTATTCAGAGCAAAAAGCAAAATTGATAGTTAACAATGTGGTGACAGAAGAGTTTAGAATTGAGAAAGGAACAAGACAAGGTTGCCCTATATCCCCTTTGTTATTTATATCGGTCCTGGAAGTGCTCTTGAATATGATTAGAGGAGACAGGTTGGTGGAAGGTATTCAGGTCAGAGCGAAACAATATAAACTGAAAGCATTTGCAGATGACCTAGTTTTGACCCTACAGGAGTCAGAGCCTAGCACTAAAAGGGTATTGCAACTGATTCATGAGTTTGGTCGAGTGGCGGGATTTAAACTTAACAAGCAAAAAACTAAGGTTTTGGGAAAAAACTTGACTCCTTTAGAGTCAGAAAGGTTTCAGAAAGAGACAGAATTAAATGTGGTTAAAAAAGTAAGATACCTAGGGGTAAACATAACAGCGAAGAACAGAAATCTATTTAAAGATAATTATGAAAAATGTTGGTCTGAAATTAAAAGAGATCTAGATGTATGGTCAAGATTGAAACTTTCCTTGTCAGGACGTATTGCTGTTATCAAGATGAATGTATTGCCAAAAATGTTGTTTTTGCTTCAAACTTTGCAAATAGTGGATAAAATGGAGTGTTTTGGGAGGTGGCAGCGAGATATTTCTAAATTTGTCTGGCAGGGCAAAAAGCCCAGAATCAAGTTTAAGATATTAACTGATGCTAAAGAAAGAGGGGGATTTGCCCTGCCAGACCTAAAGTTGTATTATGAATCAGCAGCTTTCTGCTGGTTGAAAGATTGGCTACTTCTTGAAAACACGGATGTTTTAGATTTGGAAGGATTCAATAATGCTTTTGGTTGGCATGCATATCTGTGGTATGACAGGGTCAAAATACACAAGGCTTTCAAGAATCATGTTGTTAGAAAAGCATTGTTTAATGTCTGGTCAAAATATAAGGACTTATTGGAAAACAAGACCCCAAGGTGGTTATCACCAATGGAGGCTAAGGCCCCGAAAAGACTCAATATGGAGGCCAAATGGCCGAAATATTGGGAAATAATAGAAAAAGATGGAGACAATTGGAGGCTGCAGAGTATGGAGAAACTAAAGGGGAAAGTGCGAGATTGGTTACATTATGCTCAGATCAGAGAAGTTTTTAAGCTAGATAAAAAACTAGGATTCCAGGTGGAAAAATCAAAATTAGAAACAGAACTGTTAGAACCCAGCTCTAAGATACTTTCAAGAATGTATAACTTGCTGTTAAAATGGAATACACAGGATGAAACGGTCAAATCAGCTATGATAAAATGGGCACAGGACATTGGGTACAACATCATGTTTGCTGACTGGGAAAAGTTATGGACCACAGGTTTGAGATTTACGGCATGTAATGCCTTGAAAGAAAATATTATGAAAATGATATATAGGTGGTACATGACTCCAGTCAAGCTTGCAAAGATATATCATGTGTCTGACAATAAATGTTGGAAGTGTAAAGAAGCTGAAGGAACATTCTTTCACCTCTGGTGGACTTGCCCCAGAGTGAAGGCTTTTTGGGAAATGATATATAATGAGCTGAAAAAGGTATTTAAGTATACCTTCCCTAAGAAACCAGAGGCCTTTCTTTTGGGCATTGTCGGCCAGAGTGTGCAAAAGAAAGATCGAACCTTTTTTATGTATGCTACAACAGCAGCAAGGATACTCATCGCTAAAGGCTGGAAAACTCAAGATTTGCCCACACTGGAAGAGTGGCAGATGCAACTGATGGACTATATGGAACTGGCTGAGATGACTGGCAGAATCCGAGACCTGGGAGAAGAACTGGTGGAGGAGAACTGGAAGAAATTTAAGGATTATTTACAAAAACATTGCAAATTGTATGAATGTTAAGAAAGATGTAAGATTTATATTAACATGGCTCCAATAAATTAGTAATAAGGAATATAAATTTGAATGTAATTGAAAGAAAGGATAAATTTTGGATTAACAATATTTTATAATTAAGCTCTAATAAGAGAGTGGCTAAATTTTAAAATTTGAGACCTTAATACTGGAAAACTTTATTATATAAATTAAAATAAGTTAATAATTTGCTGTTAAAATTTTTGAGTTTAGAAAGCAGGAACAAGAGGTGTGAGGAAGTCCAAGGAAGTGTATGAAATGTGGATACTGGAAAATGTTATGCGATTATGTGTTCTTTATTGTTAAACAGAAACCTAATAAAAATTATTTTTTAAAAAAAAGAGAAAGGGGGCATCCTTGTCCTGTGCCTTTAGTAATTACAATATTGTCTGTTGTTATATTATTTACAATCAATTTTGCTTTCTGCTCAGTAAGACTCTCCTCCTGCCAAGAGGGGAGGGGTTGTGGGCGGGAGCCGATCTCCGCCTCAAGCAGGGGGCGTTAGCCCCCTGCCACCCTCTCACCTGGCTGGCGCACCACGCCCACGGGCAAGCGCCCAACCAGGTGCCTTGGAAGGGGCGTGGATGGCAGCTTAACTTGCTGCTGCGCCAGCCACGCGGCCTCACTTTTCGTGAAATAGCCCGCTGGGTATGCTTTATGAATGGCCGAGTCATTTCTCATGACCGTATCCGGATTGGTGATCAGGCCTTGTACCGGAATGATGGGGTTCATCTTTCAGACAAAGGGAATGATATTTGGTTAGGTAGCATCAGCAACAGCATCAGGGATTGGTTACAGCTGTGAGGGTATTGGCGAGCCTTTTTGGGCTCGGGTGGCGGTTAGGCGGTTAAAGCTGTACTATGAAGCCGCAGCTTTCTGCTGGCTAAAAGACTGGCTACTTCTTGAAGACACTGACGTGCTGGATTTGGAAGGTTTTAACAACGCTTTTGGTTGGCATGCATACTTATGGTATGACAAAGTTAAGATCAATAAGGCCTTTAAGAACCATATTGTCAGGAAAGCAGTATTCAATGTCTGGACAAAATACAAAGACTTATTGGAAAACAAAACTCCGAGGTGGCTCTCTCCTCTGGAAGCTAAGACCCGAAAAAGACCCAATATGGAGGCCAAATGGCCAAAATATTGGGAAATATTAGAAAAAGACGGTGACAATTGGAAATTGCAGAGTTTGGAGAAAATGGAGGGTAAAGTGTGAGACTGGTTACATTACGCCCAGATTAAAGAAGTTTTTAAAAATGACAAAAAACTAGGGTTCCAGGTGGAGAAATCGAAGTTGGAGACAGAATTGTTAGAACCAAAGACTAAGGTACTATCAAGAATGTATAACTTGCTGTTAAAATGGAACACACAAGACGAAATGGTTAAATCTGCTATGATAAAGTGGGCACAGGATATTGGGCATAACATTATGTTTGAGGATTGGGAAAGGTTGTGGACCACTGGGCTGAACTTCACTGCATGTAATGCTTTGAAGGAAAATGTAATGAAAATGATATACAGATGGTACATGACCCCAGTTAAACTTGCCAAAATATACCATTCGTCTGATAATAAATGCTGGAAATGTAAAGGAAATGAAGGAACATTCTTTCACCTCTGGTGGACTTGCCCTAAGGTGAAGGCCTTCTGGGAAATGATATATAACGAGCTGAAAAAGGTATTTAAGTATACCTTTACTAAGAAACCAGAGGCCTTCCTCCTGGGTATTGTCGGCCAGAAGGTGTTAAAGAAGGACCGAACATTCTTTATGTATGCAACAACGGCAGCAAGGATACTCATTGCCAAGAATTGGAAAACTCAAGATCTACCCACACTGGAAGAGTGGCAGATGCAACTGATAGACTATATGCAACTGGCGGAGATGACTGGCAGAATCCGAGACCTGGGAGAAGAAAGGATTGAAGAAGATTGGAAGAAATTTAAGATTTATTTACAAAAATATTGTAATTTGGTTGAATGTTAAGAAGGATGCTTGATCATAAATAATTGGCCACCACTAAATTAGACTGGAATTTGATGATAAGTGAGATCAAGGAAAATACAAACTCTTTGGGAGAACTATTAGACTATATTTAAATGAGTGGATATAAGATTGTAAACAAGATGATAATTTGCTTGAAAAAACTTTTCAACAATGTAAGTGGGAGCAGGAGACGCGAGGAAGTCTAAACAAGTTATGAAATTTTGTTATGATATAAGCAATGTTGTTTATTACTTATGTTTTTCTTTCACAAAAAATCTTAATAAATATTTATTTTTTTAAAAAAGGAACAATGTATTTGAGGTGTGTGGAAGGGCTAGGTGTGGCCATCGCCTACGCCTTCAATTTTTGGGTATTCCGTTAAAGGAATCCGGCGGTCATGTATTCTGTCCGATGCCTGTGTGGCGGGGGACCATGGCACAACCCTCGGTGACATCAGGGGAGAGCTTATAGTTGGATTAGCATCAACAGGCTCCACCTACTGGTGAATAAACCCCCCTTTTAGACTCACCCCTCTCCGAGTGGGTGGAGTCAACTGATGTGATCCAATGCCTAAGACAATACCTTTTCACTTGCTGTAATCAATAAAGTTGTGGCCTTTTCTTGCCCATTAACCTTATATCAAGTGTCCGTGTGTTTCATTCCACTAAGCGGGGATTGGGTCCTCGAACCACAATATATAGCTCTTAAACCATTTAGGAAGGATTGACCCATGTCCATCAATTCCAAATTTTAAAGCATAAATTCCCAAGATATATTATCAAAGGCCTTTTCCGCATTCACAAAAATTAACATTGCTTTCTTTTCATTCCTGGCTGTCAGATATTCATTAATATTGACTATGTTCCTTATGTTATATTGCATCTGTCTGCCAGGAAGAAAACCTGCCTGATCTTTATGTATAATTTCTTTCAGTATTTTTTTCATTCTGCTCGCTAATATGCTTGCAAATAATTTATAATCATTATTCAACAACGAAATTGGCCGATAATTCTTTACTTGCATTAAATCAGAATCTTGCTTCGGAATAAAGGTAATATATGCTTCCTTCCATGTTTCAGGTAATTCTCCCTTCTTTAATATATTATTCATAACTTCTTTCATTGGCACAGAAAGGATGTGCTTCATTTCTTTATAGTATCTTGCAGTGAATCCATCCAGTCCCGGTGTCTTTCCACTTTTCAATTCTTTTATAGCTTCTTTGATCTCCTCTATTTCAATTGGGTTGTTCAGTCTGTCTTTTTTATCACCTCCTTTTTTTGCACCTCCTTTTTCCTCAGGAATTCTTCTATTTTTTTAATATCACTTTTCTCAGTTCTTTTATACAAATGTTTATAGAAATCTACGAACCCTTTTCTAATTTCTTTCGGATTATCTGTTTCTTTCCCATCAACTGTAATTTTGTTGATTGTATTCTGTTCCTTTCTTTTCTTAATTTGCCATGCCAGCCATTTTCCAGACTTATTTGCAAACTCAAAATTTTTCTGTCTCATTCTTTTAATATTCCATTCTACTTCTTTATTTATTATCATTGCAAATTGAGTTTGTAATATTTTAATATTTTGCTTTATTTTCAAATTGTTTGGTTTTTTTCAATTAAATTCTTCTCATTTTTCATTATTTGTTTTAAAATTTCTTTCCTCCCTTTTTCTCTAAATTTGTTTTGATCATATTTTGCTGAATAAAAAATCCCCGCATCACTGCTTTGCTGGCATCCCATACCGTATTAATTTTCATACCCTTATTACAGTTGTTCACAAAATAGTCCGTTAAGTTCTTATGTGCCTTTTCTATTATTTTCTGATCATCCAAAAGACTCTCTCTCTCTCTCTCTCTCTCTCTCTTTATCCACTTTATCACCAACATCATCATTTTGGACTTTCATCAGGTCGTCTGATAATTCTCCGTCTTATTCACCTCTTTCACATTCCCTTATTAATATTGCACAATAATAATAGCTTAGTCTACCTTATTTTTTATGCAATATTTCTACCATTAATTTTTCACAAAACTTCCTGAAAACTTACAAACGTCTGATCATTACATACACTTTTCATATCATCTGTAAATTTAGTCCAGTCTTCAGTGAACTTCTGGTCTCGCCGGTTCCGGATCCTTCCTGTCAGTTTATCAAGTTCTGCTGTCAGGGGTTCAGGAGCAGAGACACAGGAGATGGAGCAAATGGAGAGCGAGGAGGAGGAATCCGAGGGGGGTGTAGGCAGTGACAGTGGTCAGAGAGATTCCACGAGTCTCTCCAGTGAATCGGAAGATTCACAGAAAGGAGCGCCGATGGCCAGGGCAAGGGGGGTGCCAAGGGGGAAACCCCAGAAGGAAGGGGCCAGCGGGGACTCCCTGAGCAGCAGTTGGAAATCAGGACCAGCTTCCCCACCAGAGCACAGTGGGGGGGAGGAGTCCCAGGCATCGGGACCAGTGTTCTCACCACCAGAGAGAGGAGATGAGTCAGGATTGACCATGCCTCCATCGGAGAGCGGGGAAACGGTCAAGAGGAAAGTCACAGGCTGGGCGCGCGCGCCAAGTTCAAATGTACAGGCGAGCGGCACAGCAGGTAGCCCGGATAGGGAGCCAGGTCCTAAAGCCCGCCGGAAGGAAGGGCAAGACTCAGGGGGGTCAGCGTCAGAAGAGTCCAGGAAGGAGGAAACCTCAGGGGGCAGAAGGACCCAGAGGAGGAAGAAACAGCGCAGGAGGTGGAGCCGGGCTAGGATCTTAAACTGGTGCGGAAGGGATAGTGACTCAGAGGGGACTTCGCCGATCTAGAGTCAAGACGTAGGGCTGCACGCTCTGGGGTTTGAAATGGAAACTAAACTTCAATAAAGACTTTTGTACATTACATCAACCGGGCGTTGGTCCTCTGTGAGCTGGGACCTAGAGGCAGCTCTGACATCTGCGTATTCTGTTAATTTCATTCTCCACTCTTCAGTCGTAGGTAATTCTTCTTGTTTCCATTTCTGGGCCATTAATATTCTTGCTGCTGTTACTGCATACAGAAACAACTTCCATTCTTTCTTATTGTCAGGGGCTCAGGAGCAGAGGCACAGGAGAGGGAGGAAATGGAGAGCGAGGGGGAGGAATCCGAAGGGAGCGTAGGCGGTGACAGTGATCAGAGGGATTCCATGAGCCTCTCCAGCGAATCGGAAGATTCACAGAAGGGAGCACCGATGGCCAGGGCAAGGGGGGTGCCAAGGGGGAAACCCCAGAAGGAAGGGGCCAGCGGGGACTCCCAGAGCAGCAGTTGGAAATCAGGACCAGCTTCCCCACCAGAGCGCAGTGGGGGGGAGGAGTCCCAGGCATCGGGACCAGTGTTTTCACCACCAGCGAGAGGAGATGAGTCAGGATTGGCCACGCCTCCATCGGAGAGCGGGGAAACGGTCAAGAGGAAAGTTACCGGCTGGGCGCGCGCGCCAAGTTCAAATGTACAGGCGAGCGGCACAGCAGGTAGCCCGGATAGGGAGCCAGGTCCTAAAACCCGTCGGAAGGAGGGGCAAGACTCAGGGGGGTCAGCGTCAGAAGAGTCCAGAAAGGAGGAAACCCCAGGGGGCAGAAGGACCCAGAGGAGGAAAGAACAACGGAAGAGGTGGAGTAAGGCTAGAGTCTTAAACTGGTGTCTAGGAGGCGGAGACTCAGATGGAGCTTCGCCGGTCTAGGTTCTAAGATGTAGAGTTGCACGCTGCGGTTTGGAAATGGAAACTAATCTTCAATAAAGACTTTTATACGTTATTACTGACTAGCGTTGGTCCTCTGTGAGCTGGGACCTGGAGGCAACTCTGACAGTAAGCTCCATCTCATAAAAAAAAAATAAAACCTCGCAGCGTGAGTGGACGCAGCGAGGGGCGAAGATTGGTGCTTCGCGAGCTCACGAAGGCAGGACAAGATGACTACCGAAGAACAAATAGCAACCCTGCGAAACGCAGTGACACAACTTAACGCGGAGATACTAGCAGCCAGGAAGAGGGAAGACGAAGCAGCTGCTGTCTGCCAGGATCTGCGAACCAGGTTGGAAGTGTTGACTAAACAGGGGCTACCGGGACCCAGACCAGAGGGGATTGGGCTAGGAAAGAGAGGAGGGAGCCTTGTGTCTCATTTCGATGGGAATCTGCAGCAGTATCCTAACTTCAGAGCAGACGTGGTTTTCGCCCTAGAGTTGCTGGAGAAGGACTTTAGAGATGAGCAGGAGAAAGTAGGCTTCATACTAACGCATCTCCACGGAGACGCTAAAGCGTGGCTGCGGAATCTGTACCGGGATAAAGACCCAGCCCTCAAAAATGCGAAAGCCTTCCTTAAGGCGATGGATGCGTGCTTTTTATCAGAGATTGATGTAGATATCGCCAGGAAAGAGATACATGGATTGAAGCAAGGCAGAGCCACTGTAAGGCAATATCACTCCCGCTTTTTTGCTTTGGTCAGCGCGCTGGGATGGGAAAAAGAGTCAGCTGCCGTCAGGGACCTGTTCTGGGAGGGGTTGAACGGGGCTGTGAAAGACGAAATTGCGAGGGGGGAGCGACCCCAAACCACTAAAGACGTGATCCAGAGAGCGCTGACGATTGGGGTGAGGCTGGAGGAACGTTCCTGGAGCAAGGACGAAGGGCGTTGGGGACGCACGCCAGCAAGAGCACCTCCTTTCTTTCCCAGGGAGACAGCGCGCGCTCAATCCACGCCCCCATTGGGAGGGGGAGAGGAGCCGATGGAGTTAGGTGGTGCCAAGGCTCAGTCAGCAGCCAGAGCCCTAACGCCGGGAGCAGTCAAACCGAAGCCTCCTAGAGGGAACAGGAAGTGTTACATCTGCGACAGTGCTCAGCACATGGCGAAAGAGTGTCCCCAGAGGATTCACAAGCACACTGCAGCCTCAGCGACAGTTACAGAAATAGTTCAGCAGAGTGCACCACAGCAGGGAAACGACGAAGTCTGGCTGGAAGTGGAGCCACTGGGGCCCAGCCAGACAAGTCAGTGAAGCAGTCCCCAGGGATCTTACAGCCCACAGACCCCTCCCACCCAAACCAGTGGTGCAACTCACGGCATCGCTTCAGCTGCCCACTGGACTCACCATGGAAGTCCCTATTACCATTGACTCTGGCAGCAATGCAGACTTTATAGGAGTGGATTTTCTCAAGCAACATAACGTAGCGCTCCTACCGGCCACGATGCCCCTGAACGTCGTCACGGTAGACGGCAGAGAGCTACTGGGAGGACAAGTGCTGCAGCAAACACCGCCAATGGTGATGCAAATTGCAAATCACCGCGAAGTCATCAGCTTCAACGTCACCCACCTGTCGGACACGCCCATAGTGTTGGGCATGAGTTGGCTGGACAGGCACAGCCCGGCATTAGCATGGTACCAGCGTCAACTGACCTTCGGCTCCTCCTACTGCGCAGAACACTGCATCCTCGCTAACCAAGAAGATGAGGGGCACAAGGATGGACCACAGCTGCACTTAGGCATGTTGCAAGCGGTACCCAACAAGTACAAAGAGTTTTTGGAGGTCTTCTGCGAGAAGGAAGCGGATAAGCTGCCTCCCCACAGGCCATACGACTGCAAGATTGACCTCCTGCCGGGGGCGACGCTGCCAACGGGGAAACTGTATTCCATGTCTGAGGATGAAATGCAGGAACTCAGGGAGTTCATAGATCACAACTTGAAGCGGGGATTCATCCGAGAATCCAAAGCAGTGGGGGGCAGTCCCGTGTTTTTTGTGAAGAAGCGGGACACGCCCCCAAAGAGGCTGGTAGTTGATTTCAGAATTTTAAATTCGAAAACCAAGCCCACAGCCTTCCCCATGCCCAAGATCGATGACCTGCTGGCGACGGTGAGGAAGGGTCGCATCTTTACCAAGTTGGATCTACGAGGAGCGTACAATCTCATACGCGTGCGGGAGGGCGACGAGTGGAAGACGGCCATGTTTACGCCGCTAGGCACCTATGAATATAGAGTTATGCCTTTTGGATTACAAAATGGTTCCCACTGTTTTCAAGCCTTCATGCACCACGTCTTAGTGGGTCTCCTCTACAAGAAGTGCGTCTGCTTCCTGGACGACATCCTGATCTTCTCGGCGTCGCAGGAGGCCCACGAGAGAGATGACAAGGAAGTCCTGCAGAGGCTGAGAGAGCACAGGCTTTATGCCAAGCTGGAGAAGTGCCAGTTCGACGTGACGGAGGTGGATTTCCTGGGCTACAAGCTGTCCGACAAGGGACTCGCCATGGACAGCGCCAAGGTCCGCTCGGTGCTGGACTGGAAAAGCCCGCACAATCGGAAGGAGGTCCAGAAGTTTGTCGGCTTTGCCAACTTTTATCGCAAGTTTATCAAGGGTTTCGCTATGCAGACGGCGGCCATCACCGACACCCTCAGCTCCAAGAAGAAGAAGTTCATCTGGACGGAGCAGGCGGAGCAGTCCTTTCAGAAGCTCAAGCGTCTCTTCGCGTCCAAAGAACAACTACTACATGTGAACCCCAGCAAACCCATGAGGGTTGAGACGGATGCCTCAGACAGAGCCGTGGGGGCGGTCCTGTTGCAGCGAGACCACCAAGGGGACTGGAGGCCGTGCGCTTTCTACTCCAGGAAACTCAGCAAGTCGGAGCAGAACTACACCATCTGGGACAGAGAGTTGCTGGCCATTCATGCAGCATTCAAGGCGTGGTGGCACTTCCTCATCGGAGCCAAACACACAGTGCAGGTCCGCACGGACCATAAGAACTTGGAGTACTGGCGCACGGCGAAGTTCCTAAACCAGAGACACATCCGCTGGGCGGAGTTCTTTGCAGATTTCGACTTCAGGATAGAATACATCCCGGGAGACAACAACATCATGGCGGATGCGCTATCCAGGAAGCCGCAGTATCTCGAAGAAGAGGCACCGGCGGCGACCAAGCACATTTTCGCACCGAAAGCGTGGGCATGCGCCTCAGCTACGGTGGACCTGGACGCAGTACGCCGCGCGCTGCAGACGGACTCCTTCGCACGAGCCAAGATGGAGGAGGTGCGCAGCGGCACAGCGAAGGACGACGAGTTCCAGATACGCGACGGACTGCTCATCCGCAAAGGGGCCCTCTACGTGCCGGGAGACGACCTCCGCGCGAGAGTACTGCAACAGTTACACGACGCGCCCAGCGCTGGGCACTTCGGCAAAGAGAAGACGGTGGAATTAGTAGCCAGAGACTTTTGGTGGCCCAAGATGCGGGGAGAAGTCGTGGATTACGTCAATAGGTGCGACACCTGCCAAAGGGCCAAGCCGGCGGGACTGTTGGAACCGCTACAGACACCGCTCGAACCGTGGGAGAGGGTGGCCCTGGACTTTGTCACTGATCTGCCCAGCTCGAGGGGCAAAACAGCAGTACTCGTGGTAGTGGACTTGTTCACCAAGATGGCCCACTTCATTCCTTGCGCGAAGGTGGCCACAGCGGAGCAGACCGCCAAGCTGTTCATAGACCACGTGTTCAAGGTGCACGGCCTACCACGGTCTATCCTGTCCGACCGGGGGCGCCAGTTCATCTCCAGCTTCTGCCAGAAGCTGATGGGCATCCTGAACGTCAAGGTCAGCCTAGCGTCGGCAAGACACCCGCAGACCAACGGACAAGCGGAGAGGGTCAACGCCATCATGCAGCAGTACCTGAGATGCTATGCGAACCAGCAGCCCTCGACCTGGGTGGACTACCTACCGCTAGCCGAGTTTGCCTACAACAACACGAAACACGTGTCCACGGGGGTGACACCGTTTTTCGCCAACAATGGGCGGCATCCCAGAACCTTCCCGGGTTTAGAGAAAGTGAGGGAGGGGGAGCTGCAGGGAGCAGAGGCCTTGGCAGCAGAGTTACAGGAGGTCCACGAGCAACTCCGAAGGCAGTTAGAGCTAGCTAAACACGCGTACAAAATGCAAGCGGACAGACACAGGAGAGTTGGGGAGGACATCCGGGTGGGGGACTGGGTCTGGTTAGCAGCCCAGGCAGTGCCGGCCAGATCGTTAGCTAAGAAGAAGCTCGGGCACAAGCAGCTAGGCCCTTACCAAGTCGAGGCACAGATCAACCCAGTGGCCTTCCGGTTGACACTCCCGGAGGGATCCAGAATGCACCCGGTCTTTCATAGATCGGTGCTCACGCCCTACAAAGCACCTCACAGGTTCCAGGCGCCAGGGACAGCTCCTAGCCCACTCAGAGACGCACCCACGAAGGGGGGCTCGCCGAGGGCGGAGCCGCTCAACGAGGTCACGGAGATTTTGGACTCGAGATGGGGGGAAGAGGGGGTTGAATATCTCCTCGCCAGGGAAGGTACCCCGGCCAGCGCCAACAGCTGGGTACCGTACTATGCCGTGGAGGAGCACTACCTCAAAGACGAGTTCCACGCACTGTTCCCACACAGGCCCATGCCGGCAGATTATTTCAACGAATATCTTTTCACACCCACACTCTCAGCCAGCACGTTTCAGGGGTTCTCTTCAGCTGAGGACACGACGCTAGAGACTAGCTCTCCAGAGGGATCGCTCTCGGGGTTTGGCACAGGGGGCTCCTATTGGTGGGAGGATCAACCTGAAGTGGGGTGGCGCAGAGAACTGCCGAGAGGGCCGTTGCACGCAGCATCACCCCAGGCGACAGGGGAAGAGGGGGTCATGGGCGAGTTGGGGGAAGATCCCGGGTTCGAACACACCGCCCAGGAGATGGAAGCGGAGGAGATCGCCGTCGACGAGACCATGGAGGACTTCCCGGACTTATCAGGCTGGCTGCACGCCACGGGGGACGAACTGTATCCTGCACTCACCCCCACAACACTGGGGCACCCAGAACCCGCACCTGAAGAGGGGGAGGGGGGAAAGGGGGGCTTCGAGGGGGGGATGGATGTCAGGGGCTCAGGAGCAGAGGCACAGGAGAGGGAGGAAATGGAGAGCGAGGGGGAGGAATCCGAAGGGAGCGTAGGCGGTGACAGTGATCAGAGGGATTCCATGAGCCTCTCCAGCGAATCGGAAGATTCACAGAAGGGAGCACCGATGGCCAGGGCAAGGGGGGTGCCAAGGGGGAAACCCCAGAAGGAAGGGGCCAGCGGGGACTCCCAGAGCAGCAGTTGGAAATCAGGACCAGCTTCCCCACCAGAGCGCAGTGGGGGGGAGGAGTCCCAGGCATCGGGACCAGTGTTTTCACCACCAGCGAGAGGAGATGAGTCAGGATTGGCCACGCCTCCATCGGAGAGCGGGGAAACGGTCAAGAGGAAAGTTACCGGCTGGGCGCGCGCGCCAAGTTCAAATGTACAGGCGAGCG
The DNA here is from genome assembly GCF_964106915.1 of Podarcis gaigeae. Lineage (NCBI taxonomy): Eukaryota > Metazoa > Chordata > Lepidosauria > Squamata > Lacertidae > Podarcis > Podarcis gaigeae. The sequence goes on from NC_139695.1 coordinate 23,625,175, forward strand.
GCACAGCAGGTAGCCCGGATAGGGAGCCAGGTCCTAAAGCCCGTCGGAAGGAGGGGCAAGACTCAGGGGGGTCAGCGTCAGAAGAGTCCAGAAAGGAGGAAACCCCAGGGGGCAGAAGGACCCAGAGGAGGAAAGAACAACAGAAGAGGTGGAGTAAGGCTAGAGTCTTAAACTGGTGTCTAGGAGGCGGAGACTCAGATGGAGCTTCGCCGGTCTAGGTTCTAAGACGTAGAGTTGCACGCTGCGGTTTGGAAATGGAAACTAATCTTCAATAAAGACTTTTATACGTTATTACTGACTAGCGTTGGTCCTCTGTGAGCTGGGACCTGGAGGCAACTCTGACACTTATTAATTTCATTTCCTACTATTCCTTGTAAAAATGCTTCTGGTTTCTTTACAAATGTATATTTCAACTTTTTTTTAACTCATTATATATCATTTCCCAGAAGTATTTCACCTTTTTACACTCCCACCACATATGATAAAATGTTCTCTCTTTTTCTTTACACTTCCAGCATTTATTACTTACTTTATACATTTTTGCTAATTTTACTGGTGTTATATACCATCTATATATCATTTTCATCACATTCGTTTATTGTAGTACATGCAGTAAATTTCATTCCTTCATTCCACAATCTTATCCAATCTTTTAATTGTATATTATATCCAAAATCCTTGGCCCAATGAATCATAACTGACTTAACCTCCTCATCCTTTGTATACCATTCCAACAACAATTTATACATTTTAGATAAAATTTTTACATCACTATTCAATATTTCCTGTTGAAACTTTGATTCTTTATCGGGAAAACCTTTTTCTACAACATCTTTTTTAAACATTTTGTTAAACTGAAAATAATGCAGCCAATCACTAACGTATTCTTTAACTTCTTCATATGGTTTCATTTTCCATTTACTTCCTTTTTCATTTCATTCTTTATAGTATCTTGCACTGAATCCATCCGGTCCTGGTGTCTTTCCACTTTTCAGTTCTTTTATTGCACTTTTAATTTCTTCAATCTCAATTGGTTCATTCAATTTTTCTGTTTTTTCCATCAGAATTTTCTGCACCTCTTTTTCTTTTAAGAATTCTTCTATTTTTTTAAGATTGCTCCTCTCTTTTCTTTTATACAAATGTCTATAAAAGTCCACAAATCCTTTTCTTATTCCTTTCGGATTGTCCACTTCTTTGTCTTCTACCATAATTTTTTTAATTGTGTTCTGTTCTTTCCTTTTTTTTATTTGCCATAACAGCCATTTCCCTGATTTATTTGCGAACTCGAAATTCTTGTTTCATTCTTTTGATGTTCCACTCTACTTCTTTATTTATTATCATCGCGAATTGTGTTTGTAAAATTTTTATATTTTGTTTCAATTTCTTATCATTGGGTCTAGTAATCAAGTTATTCTCATTTTCCATTATATGTTTTAAGATTTCTTTTTCCCTTTTTCTCTAAATTTATTTTTAATCGCATTCTGTTGAATAAAGAAACCTCTCATCACCGCTTTACTAGCATCCCAAACAATACTCATTTTAGTCTCTTTATTAACATTATTTACGAAATAGTCTGTCAAATGTTTTTGAGCTCTCTCAACTATTTTCTGGTCATCAAAAAGATTTTCATTTATTCTCCATCGTAAAGATTTTTCTTTAAATCCTTTTAATATACACTTAATTGCATTGTGGTCCGAAAGTACCTTTGCCTGTATTTCAATTTTAGAAATTCTTGGTGTTAATTTACTAGAAATCCAAAACTGTTAGATTCTTGACATTGACTGATTTGCTTCTGAGTGGTCAAGTGTTTATTTACAGATTGAGGGGGGAGAATTCACTTCTCAGCAGTTTTAAGCTTTTCTGACTGAGAAAGGAATTCAACATGACCTTTCAAGTCCACGGTCTCCTTGGATGAATGGACTTTGTGAAAGGGCAAGCCAAACATTAATTCAAGGCTTGAAAACCTTGCTGCATGATGGCAATCTTCCAGAGAGTAATTGGGCAGAAGCGCCCAGCTGTTTTGTTTACACTTATAATAGCAGATTATCATCACTGATTGGTTGTATCCCCTATGAAAAGATGTTTGGCAAGAAACCATACATCAAACACATGAGAATTTTTGGTTCTGACATGTGGGTTCACACACCACAAAGCTCCAAGTTAGGCAAACATGGTTTGCATGCTATCTTTCTAGGGTATCAGAAAGGTTCTTACAGAGTAATGATGACTGACTCTAAGACAATTAGAGTCACTAGAAGTGTTGAGTACAATGCCAAGTGGGGGGAAAATGTGGGAATTTTCCAGTGTTATCCTGATGACAGTGAAGCGTCTGAGGATAAACAGCATCAAAACCCCATACCCACTGATGAAGGTTCTTATTCTGAATCTGAAACTGAATCAGATGGTTCAGAGGATTTCAAGAGTGCTAAGGCCTCTCTGCGACCCTCTGAAGGTTCTGATCGAGAATTGGAGGAACCACTGTTCACTATAGGCCACTTTTCTCCTAAGAAAGAAGAGGATAGTTTTGAAGACTTACGTCTAATTTGCAGGTCTGAAAGAGCCAGGAAAGGTAGACCTCCAAAGAGATTTGCTGATGGATTTGCTAAAGGAGCAAAAGCTGTAACTGCTGTTAATAGCTCAAAGAAGGTATTTGAACCTCAAGTTTCCAAGAGATCCAGGCTTTGGACTCGAAGGATGCTGAGCCATGGTTAACTGCCATGAAGGCTGAGCTTGATTCCTTAGAGAGGAACAAAACATGGGAGCTAGTTCCGACAGTTCCAGGGATGAAACTGCTTGACAGCAAATGGGTCTTCAAAGCGAACGTAGACCAAAATGGCAAGGTAGTCAGACACAAAGCCAGGTTGGTTGCCAGAAATTTTTCACAGGTACCAGGAGAAGACTATCATGAGACCTACTCACCCACCATGAGATATGAGAGCATTAGGCTTATGCTCAAACTTGCTGCAGAAGAGAATCTACATGTTTCTCATCACGACGTGAATACAGCATTTTTGTATGGAACCTTAGGTGAATCACTTTACATGCTTCCACCTGATGGCGTACAGGTAAAACAGGGATTTGTTTGCTCTCTGAAGAAGTCCCTATATGGTCTCAAACAAAGTGCACGATGCTGGCACCCTAAACTCACCAAAGTGTTGTTTTCTCTAGGTTTTCAGGTAAAGCTGATCCATGTGTATTTGTCAAAGAGGAAGGGCAAAAGAAGCTGTATTGCTTATTTTATGTTGGTGATATTCTTTTGTTTTGGAAGGATGCCAAAATGTACAATAGCACCCTAGCTTTCCTGAAAGAGCACTTTGACATGAAAGATCTTGGTGAGGTAACCAACTACCTATCTCTGGAAATAGAGAGAGACCAAGATGGTTATATTTTAGTACACAAGTCACAGAAAATTGCTGGTGTGTTAACCAAACTGAACCTGATTGATGCTAACACTGTAGACACACCAATGACAACAGGTTATCAGGTAGATGACAGTGAAGGAGCATTTTCTGACACTACACTGTACAGAAGTGTGCTAGGCAAACTAAACTTCATTGCCAGATGTTCAAGACCTGACATTGCAGTTAGCTGTAATTTGCTAAGCAGACAAGTCAACAATCCTACGTTTAAGGATTGGAAAGCTCTGAAATGCATAGCACGATATTTGAAAGGCACTATGCACTACAGACTGAGATTTAACAATCAGAACTCTGGTGGTCTTGAGATATTTGCAGATGCAAGTTTTGGAAGTGACACTACAGACAGGAAAAGCACGCCTGGAGTTTGCTACATGTACAACCAGGGTCTATTTGATTGGTCATGCAAGAAGCAAACAACAATAAGCTTAAGTAAGCTGAACTAAATGCACCTTCTTATTCACTTGTGGATTGTGAATGGTTGTTACAATTGTGTAAAGACATGAGAATTCCTCTAAAGTATCCAATCCAGGTTTATCAGGACAACAAAGCATGTTTAGCTTTGCTGACTTCTGAAGGTTGTAAGCAAAGCACGAAGCACTTGCAATTGAAGCTGCAACATGCTAGAGAATGTGTTCAGAAAGGACTCGTAACGGTGTCCAACATGCCAGGTAATGAAATTCCTGCTGATTTTTTGTCCAAGGTTGTTCCGAAGGATCAACACTGTACCTATGTACAGAAACTGGGTTTGTACTGAGATTGTACTGACACACTGTCCAGTGGTGTTCACAGAAAGGGGGAGGATGTTAGATTTCTGTTTATGCCACTGTGCAGTGCTTGGAGTCACAAGACTCTGTTCTGCATTCCAGACATTCCAGGCTATTGGAAGTCTCACGGAAGACAGGAGACGGATGTGATGTTACTGGTTTCCTGTTCCTTTGTGTTTCAGTTGCTCTCTGCTTTCACAGTGAGAGCATGTATATTTCTTTTCTGTCTGCATAGTTAGAAATAAAACCCTTTGCAATGTAGCTCATATTTCTCGTCCTTCCCTGCATGCTGGATACTCTGTGTAATGGGGGAACATGCCTGGAGCCTCATCAAAGGCTCAGGTCGTTAATTATTGTTGGAGGAGATTCCGAAGGCTCGACTGGAGGAGTAGCTCGGTCGTAGCAGAGGCTCCGACAGTAACAAAGCCAGTGGAAGTGATGATATTCCAGCTAAACTATTAATTTAATTTTTTACTTACTTTATCTTTATCAAACCTTTATTAGGCATTATAGAAATAAAACCTTAAAAGAGAAAATAACATATAAAAGCCTTGAAATATATATAAAAAGGCAGCAGTTTGCTAAATGCATATATATATATACATATAGAGTCAGTGGTTTTCCTTGTTATCCTGCTCCTTGGAGGACTGCTACCAAAAACTCGGCTACCCCCGCCGTTACCCTTTGGTCAACGTCGGATAGGTAGAAACCCACACATTCACCTTGCTGCGGTTCCAGACCACCCAAAAGAGGGGACAGCACGCGTTGACGGAGCGTACTGTACAATGGGCAATGAAGGAGAATATGCTCTACAGTGTCCGGGACATTCATAGAGCATCTGCAGAGTCTCTTGTTTCTAGGAATGTTTTGATATCTTCCCCTGACAAATGCTGAGGGAAAAACATTCAAACGGGCCAGCATAAAAGCCCTACGTTGGGCTGGGATTATTAGTTTAGTGACGTAATTGGCTCTGCTATCTAAGATATTTAATTCATAGAATATGGGGGAGCAAATTTTGTTTACAGCTGCCATAATATTTTGTCTCTCGACATCCTTTAGTCTAGTTAGGATATTATGGGAGATATATTGCTCACTAGAATTGTACAGGGGCTCCAGCTCGATGCCTAAAGATTCAATCTTTTTTTCGAGGTGCTGATACCATCTTGATTTATAGGAGTCTTTGAGCAAATCAGCGAGCAGACTTGATGGAGGGCAGCGAAAGTGGCAGCGTAACCAATACTTTATTGAGGTGGACCATGCCCAATATTCCATTGTGTGTATGCCTATTTCTGCACACATTGTTTCATATTTGATCATAGCTGGGAGTCCAAGAATACGTCTCAGAAAGCTAGAGTGAATCTTTTTTAAATCATTGTTATATGCTTGGACCCATAGCGGGATTCCATAGAATATCTGGGATTGCACTTTTGTTTGAAATATCTGATTTGCCGCAGGAATAAATTGATTACCTTTCTGATAATGAAAACGGGCAACTGCTGATGAGATGCACTTTGCCTGTTTTATGGCATTTGTGCGATGGGTTGCCCACCCTAAATTGCTCTGGAATAAGATTCCCAGATACCTATAGATTTTCACTTGTTGGGTCTTCAAGATGGCGCCGAGGTAAGACGCTCTTATCGGAGCTCAAAGAGATCTTTTAACTAAATGTTGCTGGCTCTCCTTCCCCTTTTGGATTTTATTTCCTTTCACCATTTCGCTGTGCTTTTTGAACATCTTATCTTATCCTCCTCGGTGCCGGGACTTAAAGAAGCTAATGAAGCTTTAACGAAGGCTCTCAGACATTCCCTTCTGGGCATTAAGGCACTCCCTCCCAGTTTCTCGTCGACTCCTTGTGATAAACTTATTCCAAGGATTCTTAAGGACTTTTAATCGGCTTTTAACCCTAAAAACTACAAATTTATAAAACCACAAATTTCTCCCACTACTTCTAACTTCGTGGACCCCCAAACATCTCAGTTGTTTTAACAAACTGGGAAGAAGGGGGGGGGGTACTTCAAAGGAGTGCTATAATTGGCCCCAGTTTTAAACTCCTCGCAGCAGCCCAGCCAGGACTGAATGAAAATTGAACGAGATTGCGACCTGAGAACCTTAGCACTTTATCACTCTATTTAGAAGTCTGATCTCATCGACTTAAGAAGAATCTAGCAATGAGAAGAGCCAAAAGACTCAGGTGTCTTGATACAGAAACTGACACAGAGTCCTCTGGTTTCAAACAGAGTAATCTAGATAATTACCTGCTACCTCAAAAGCAGCACGTATCTCCTCCCAAAACCTTCCTCAACTCTTCGCATGAAAAGACAATTGAAGAGATATCCCTAGGAATAAATGAGGGCAAGGCTACTACTCCCATAACAGAGGCACAAGCACTAATTGATAGAAAGGTGGAGCTGCTAGAGGAATGCTGCCTACTGACTGCTCAAACAGTTCAAAAAATCTTTGAACAATTACAAAACATCTCCAAGAAGCTGGACAACCCAGATGAAAGGAGGCAACTCACTCCCTTTTTGCCATCCTTAACAAGCCCTGGAGATAAACAGAACAAATACAAATTTATGCCTCAAAACCAGCCAAAAACCAGAGGAAGCCCCCCTCACTCAATCAACCTGATACTGAGGCCATGTGAGATTGTTCTCCACATCTTTCCATATAGAGGGCCTCTACCTTATTGGGAGTCACCTTTCTGGGCCAGACATCATCTAAATCTGCTCCTTAGCCTTGAGGGTGGAAGCATTGACTTAAAAGCAGTCAAGAGGCTTACTAACGATGGATATTCCAAAAAAGTACTACTAAGATTTGGTAGCCATAGAATTCCAACCAAACTCTTAAGGGAAAAGGCTCATTTAGCCCAGAAAGGAATTATCCCGCGCCGACACTTTGAAGATATATCACCCAGACCATTGATTGCATCTAAAAGACAGAACAAGATGAACAAGGCCATTCCACCAGAAGCCGACATCTGCCCTACTCCCGTGGAAGAACCCAGTAGATGGGAGAAACCGCAGCCAGCTACCCGGAAAATCACGCAAGAAAAATCCAAGCTCCCAAACCATGCGACTGTAGCATCAAATAACAACCTCGCCCTTGACACAATAGACTGGACAGTCCCAGAAGAAGAAGATCTGCTGAGTAACTTTACCAAGCTACCAGATAAAGAACAAATAAACATACTCAGTAAATTGACGAAACTCCAGGCCAGATTGACCGAAATTCACCAACAGGGTCAACAAAATGCAGTAGAAACAACACACAATCAAACTTTACACTTACCAGCTTTTTCCCCAAAATGCATAGTCAAAAAGAGAGCTACAAACGGAACTTTCAAATGTATAGACGCAGAGCTTCAAATCCAGCCGCCTTTAGAATATGAAATGGCAAGGAAAAACTCCAGTAATGAAACCACAAATTCCTGGCTGAGATATCAAATATTAGCTTCAAACGAAATAGGTACCCCTACTTTAAGTACTACAAAGGACCTTAACATTGCCGAACAAAAGATGACCTCCAACAGACCTGACGCACTGAGCTCAACACCAAATGAGGCCAAAGAAATGGAAGTAGAGACTGAAAACAGTCCAACTGTCCATAACAGCCCACCAGCCACAGAAATTTCTCAGGAACAAGGAACAGTTAAGGAAGAAAATCAAGAAAGGGAGGAAATTTTAATTTCCCGCACTTTAAAAAAGAATCTAAAAGATCCACCACTATGTCCCCCACCGAAAGCAGCGACAAACGGCTGTATCTGCACAAGACAAAATCCCTCGCTAGACTTAATAACAGAACTAGAATGACTAAATGCTGTCAACCAGCCACCAACTCAAAAACGGACCCTACGCTTGCTGTCCTGGAATATCGCAGGGTGGGGGAACAAAGGCGGAGACCCAGACCTAATGAACTTCTTTAAAGACTTTAAAAATTTAATTTTTTAAAAGATGATGCTGTTAAGGTGCTACACTCAATATGCCAGCAAGTTTGGAAAACTCAGCAGTGGCCAGAGGATTGGAGAAGATCAGTGTACATCCCAATCCCAAAGAAGGGCAGTGCCAAAGAATGCTCCAACTACCGCACAATTGCATTCATTTCAAAGGCTAGGAAGGTTATGCTTAAAATTCTACAAGGCAGGCTTAAGCAGTATGTGGACCGAGAATGCCCAGAAGTGCAAGCTGGATTTCGAAGGGGCAGAGGAACCAGAGACCAAATTGCAAACATGCGCTGGATTATGGAGAAAGCTAGAGAGTTTCAGAAAAACATCTACTTTTGCTTCATTGAATACGCAAAAGCCTTAGACTGTGTCAACCACAGCAAACTATGGCAAGTTTTTAAAGAAATGGGAGTGCCTAATCACCTCATCTGTCTCCTGAGAAATCTCTATGTGGGACAAGAAGCTACAGTTAGAACTGGATATGGAACAACTGATTGGTTCAAAATTGGGAAAGGAGTACAACAAGGCTGTATATTGTCTCCCTGCTTATTTAACTTACTGTCTATGCAGAATTTATTTTTATTTATTTTAATTAAAGATTTTCTTGTTTTACAGAAGTATGTGTAATGTCTCTCGTATTTTTTTCCATGTAACATTTTTACAAGTCAGTTTCATTTGTTGAGACATTGGGGGGAAAGGGGGTGGAGGGGGGAAGATGGGTGGGGGTGGGGTCGGGTGGCAATATTTCTATTTTGCTTAATGTATGTAGGGTTTGGTGTCAGCATTGCTCGTGCAGGTTCTCTGCTGTTTGTTTGTGTTTCTTTGGTGGTGAGAGAGGTTGGGGTTGGCCTAGGGTGTGGTTGGTTGTTTGTGATTGGCTGTGGTGATCTTTGTTTTCATGTGTGAGTGGGGTGGGTGGGTGTTTTGGATCAGGTTAGCCATATAGAATTCATCATGCGAAAGGCTGGACTGAATGAATCCCTAGCCGGAATTAAGATTGCCGGAAGAAATATCAACAATCTCAGATATGCAGATGACACAACCTTGATGGCAGAAAGTGAGGAGGAATTAAAGAACCTTTTAATGAGGGTGAAAGAGGAGAGCGCAAAATATGGTCTGAAGCTCAACATCAAAAAAACGAAGATCATGGCCACTGGTCCCATCACCTCCTGGCAAATAGAAGGGGAAGAAATGGAGGCAGTGAGAGATTTTACCTTCTTGGGTTCCATTATCACTGCAGATGGTGACAGCAGTCATGAAATTAAAAGACACCTGCTTCTTGGAAGAAAAGCAATGACAAACCTAGACAGCATCTGAAAAAGCAAAGACATCACCTTGCCAACAAAGGTCCGTTTAGTTCAAGCTATGGTTTTCCCAGTAGTGATGTATGGAAGTGAGAGCTGGACCATAAAGAAGGCTGATTGCGGCTTCCGGTTCTGCCTGCGGACATGGTCTGAAGCGTGGAAAAACCTCTCTGGAGGTTTTCCAAGCTGCCCGGGCGTTTAAGGGGGTGCAAGGGCACTGTGCACCCCCAAACCTCAAGGGGGTGATCCTTGAGGGACAGGGGCACCCAGTGGCATCGGAGCGGCTCTCCTGTCTCTTGGATTTTTTTTATTAAAGCCCGAGAACAGGATAGAGCTGCAGACACGAAAGGGAAGGCACCACCACTCCCAAACAGCACTGTCTCAAGTTTCAAATGAAAGCGGCAAGCTTCCAAAAGAGAAATATTTAGAATCTGCAGTACTTACAGGATATGTATATCCAGGAAAATTTTGAAAATATTTGGAGAAGATTTGGATGCTGTAGGATGTAAAAGGGGAGTCCATCCCTGCAGCGGTGAGAAAATGGCGTGGAGATCAAAGTCACAGGAACAAAGAAGGAAGTGAAAGTTCCTGCTGAGTGAGTACAAAGTGAAAGTCCTCAGAGCCCTGAGGCAAAGGATACTTAAAAGCAATAAACTGAAAGAAGAGTTAAATAATAGAGATTTTGTAGCTGTTTTTCGATACTTATGAGCTGGAGGGGAAGTAAAGAGAGAACATTGCAGTTTAAAGAATAAAAGGTGGTTAGAAAGGGCTTTAATGTAAAAGACTGTAATGCTCCATGAGACTGCTAAAATAATAAGCCTTTATAATAAGCCAATATACCAACCTCTGTATTACAGTATTAACACAAATATTATCAATATAAATAATACTATCTGGACTATTTGGATTATATTTTTGCGGAGGATAAGACTGAATTTGAGAGTACAAGAGGGAGTGTAAGAGGAATAAAATAGTCAAAAAACAGCCTGTGGAATAAGAACTGAGTTATATAAAGAAAGGCTGGATGGACAACTTAAAAACTTTTTGCACCTCCAAAATTTTTTGCACCTCCATTTTATCTGCTCACGTGGATTAAGCCAACAAGAGGCTAAGAAGAAAAATGAGGGATTTTGTTACAACCCTTAGTTTTGTATTGGATTAAACCAGCAAGAGGCTATTGGATTAAATTAACAAGAGGCCAGAGATAAATACTGAGATATAAAAATTTAAAGGTTTCTTTTCATCTTCTTCTCCCTCTGTACCTTCATCGTGGTGGATTAGGCCGACTAAGGGGCTGAAGATATTATTGAAAGACTGAGTTAATGATTTTTCTTTTTTCTCCTGTTGCGTTTTTTCTCCTGTTGTGTTTCCATTACGTGGATTAGGCTGATCAAGGGGCTGAAGACTTTATTGAAAGACTGAGTTAAGATTTTATGGAAGAATAGAAGAACAGAAGAGGACTTTTAATTGGACTAATAGGAGTATTTATGTATTTTTTCTATGTTTTTTTTCTGCTCCTTTATTTTTGTAACAAATCATTGAAGCGGAATTGTTAAGGATTTTTAATTAATTTGGTATTAATTGGAGTTGGGAACAAAGAGATAATGTGAAAGTCACTGTGGGTGAGGGGGAGTGAGAGGGGGACATCTAGAGGTACAGTGTGAAATTATAAGGTTGTTTTGTGGAGACTTTCCCTGCCCTCTAGTGGACAAAATTGAGTATTATAACAACAGACTGAAAATGTCAGGGAAAAACGGGGGGGAAATTGGGGGGACACCAGGTGAAAGGAAAATTTCTAGACAATAAGAGATTAAAGATTTGGATATTTTGTGGTTAAAAATAAAGGAAGAATTTAAACAGAATTAACAGCATATGGAGAAAAAATTAGGAGAAATACAGGAAACATTGGATAAAAAAATAGAGGGAGTGGTGGGAGAACTCTCAAATAAAATTAAAGACTTGACTGTTAGGTCCAAGATGATTGAGGAATCAACGAAAAGGATTCAAAAGGAAGTTAAACAAGAAAGAGATGGAGAAAATTAAAGATGAAGTGGTAGATTCAAACAAAACACAGGAGCAGGTCTGGGACAATTTAGCCTTATTGGAGATGCTTCAAAAGCAGCTTAACCTGAAATTCAGAGGCGTAAATGAGGAAATGAATGAAAATATAAAGATAAAAATGATTAAGGAATTGGCAAGATGGATGGATATGGAGGAAGAAGAAATTGAATACACTATGGATAATGTATTTAGAATTAAAGTAAGATCCCTGAAGGCCAAATCAAAAAAATTACCAGGCGACTGTTTAATGATTTTTAACTCATTAGATATGAGAAACGCAATTTTGAGAATGAGTTATCAAAATAAACTGGCAATTGATGGTAGGCCAATTATTATCTTTAAAGAATTTCCCACCAGATTCTTACGCAAGAGGGACGGATACAAACAGCTAGTGAGTTTGCTGAAAAGAAATGGAATACAACATAGGTGGGAATTTCCTGAGGGGATCTCTTTTTATTATAAAGATAAAAGATTTAGGCTTACTGATATTCAAGAGGTAAAGAAATTCTCAAGGAGGTATGAAAGAGAGTTGGGAAAGCTGGATGGGGATAGAGTCGTTCACAGACCTGGAGTAAGGGAGGACTCTGAGGAAGAAAGTAGGAGGAGGAGAGAAGAGAGAGAGAAGGAGCCAAAGAAGGGTAAAGAGGAAGAAGCAGAGGAGGAGGAAGAGGAAGCGGATTTTGGGGACAAAACCACCGAATCTGAACTTGTTATATAGCTGTGAACTAAATAGGTAAAAATGACCTTGAAATTGTTAACGTGGAATGTGAATGGCCTGAATGAGAAATCTAAGAGAAATAAAGTTGAAAATGTTTTGAAGGGGAAAAAAACCTTGATGTAATCTGTTTACAAGAAACCCACGTAGCTAAAAAACACAAACATACTTTGAAAAATAAAAGGTTGGGTATGGAATTTATTAACTCAAATGTCAATAAGAAAAGTGGTGTAGTGCTATATATTAAAGAGAAATGGGAGCCTAAACTAATTTTTAAGGATGAAGAAGGGAGAGTAATTGCTGTTCAAATTAACTAACCGGGGGGGGGGGATTAATGTGGTTGAGATTTATGCGCCAAATACAAACAAGACAGAATTTTATAAGAAGTTGGAAGAAAGACTGACAGAAACAGTCGATCAAAAGATAATATTAATGGGAGATTGGAATGGTGTGGTGACACCTGAAATAGATAGATCAACAAAAAAGAAAAAGTACAAGCAAGGCAAATTACCAAGAACTCTATTTTTTATTTTTTTATTTTTTTTTATTTTTTTATTATTATTTTTTTTATTTATACAACAAGAAAAAAACACACAAAAAACACAAATACCAAATTACACACAAATTACAAAAATAACCATAGACACATAATTTTCTTGGCAAACAATAAAACATCTTCAGATCCTTCAGATCAGCGGCACAGCAATGGGCACCCGCATGGCCCCACAGTATGCCAACATCTTCATGGCAGATTTAGAACAACGTTTCCTAAACTCCTACCCACTCAAACCTCTCTTGTACCTGCGATACATTGACGATATTTTTATCATCTGGACACATGGTCAACAGACCCTGGACACCTTCCACCAGGAATTCAATGATTTTCACCCCACAATCAACCTAACAATGAATCAATCTATGCAAGAAATACATTTTTTGGACACTACTATAAAAATACAGGATGGGCGCATAGACAACACCTTATACCGTAAACCAACTGACCGACAAAGATATCTACATGCCTCTAGCTACCATCCCAAACATACCAAACAGTCCATTGTATATAGCCAGGCACTACGTTACAGCCGCATCTGTTCCAATTCTACAGACAGAGACTCTCACGTAAGAGATCTACAGCAAACCTTTTTAGAACTAAAATACCCAGCAGATGAAGTTAGACAACAGATCAACAGAGCCAGACTGATACCCAGAGAGAACTTGCTGCAAGACAGACCCCAAAAAAGAAAATAACAGAACACCTCTAGTCATCACATACAGCTCCCAAGTTAAAACAGTACAACACATCATCAGAGATCTACAACCTCTCCTGGACAATGACAGTTCTCTTTCTCAAGCTCTGGGAGGAAGACCTTTCATTGCCTACAGACAGCCACCCAATCTTAAACAACTCCTAACCCACAATAATACTACAACCAGACTTAACACGGACACTGGCACCAGAGCCTGCAATAAACCCAGATGCCAACTTTGCTGCCACATACACCCGGACAACACCATTACTGGCCCCAACAACATACCATCTCGGGACTATTTAATTGCTCATCGTCTAACATTGTGTATGCCATCAAATGCCAACAGTGTCCTTCAGCTCTCTATATTGGACAAACAGGCCAAACCTTACGCCAAAGAATAAACGGACATAAATCTGACATCAGGAATCACAAGACAGAGAAACCAGTAGAGAACACTTCAATCTCCCAGGACATTCTATACAAGATCTCAAAGTAGCTGTTCTACAAAGGAATTTCAGAAATAGACTGGAAAGAGAAGCTGCTGAATTGCAACTTATTACCAAACTTAAAACCATGGAGAGACCTGGTCTGAACAAAGACATTGGATTCTTATCTCATTATACATGACAAAGCCATTTTTCACCTTCTCACCCCTTGCTTTTTCCTGCAAGACCTATTGCAGTCGTTAAGAGTCGTCAACAGGCTCATCACAGCTATCTGCCAATCACCCATTCCCACCACCCTTCTGAGTAATACCCCTCCCCACCTTCTCACTATATAGAAGGGTCTGGTGACTTCTGTTTCAGTGTATCTGAAGAAGTGTGCATGCACACGAAAGCTCATACCAAGAACTAACTTAGTTGGTCTTTAAGGTGCTACTGGAAGGAATTTTGTTTTGTAATAAAACATCTATTGGTCTTAACACTAAAGACCCAACTTCCCGTCTATTCCATATTTCAAATTCATATTACTTATTGCCAATACACATTTTTTTCATAATTAAACTTATTCTCAATAAATCTAATTTCTTCTATCTACCTAGCAACTATTACTGAAGTTCCTCGAATGCTGCAACAGAATTTAAACTACTATATTTATTTTTCAGATATTCTTTGAAAACCTCCCATTTAGAAACAAATTCCTGTTTTGATTTATTCTTTATTTTTTCTGATAAACCATCTAATTCGGCATATTCTGTCAGCTTTTGGATCCAATCTTGTATAGAGGGGATTTCATTACTCTTCCATTTTGCTGCGATCAAAACTCTTGCTGCCGCCGTCGCATATAAAAAGATACCCTTCCTCTTTTGTGGAATATCGAAATCTGTTATTCCCAGGAGGTAGGCCTCTGGCTTTTTATTGAAAGAGATCTTTAGCATTTTTTGCAGTTCTGCATGTATACTCTCCCAGAATACCTGTATTTTCCTACATGTCCACCACATATGGTAGAATGTTCCTGAGTCTCCGCATCTCCAACAATTACTTGACACATTTTTATACATTTTTGAAAGTTTCCATGGTGTTAGATACCATCGATGTTGCATTTTTTGAAAGTTCTCTCTAATCGTGTAACAGTTTGTGAATTTCCAATTGATCTTCCATAAATTTTCCCATTGGGCCATGGTTATTGAATGGCCAAAATCCTGGGACCACCTCACCATTGCCACTGTTACCTCCTCTTCCTTGACTGTCCAGTCAAGGAGGAGTCGGTAAGTTTTGGAAAGAGTTTTTCTTTTAGAATTTACAAGATCAGATTTGAATCGGGAAATATCTACTGAGAACCCCTTTTGTTTGTCAGATTTAAATTTTTCAAATAACTGATGGTATTGGAACCAGTCTGAAATGTGTTCTCTTATTTCCTCAATTTTTTTTAAATTTTATTTGGTTATCTTCATTTTTTAGAAGTATTTTATATGTTGGCCAGCTTTCCTGAGTATTTTTCCGTTTTACTGCTATGGCTTCTACTGGAGAAGTCCACCACGGGACTTTAGGCTCCATCAGGTCTTTATATTTTCCCCATACAGCAAAGAGTGACTTTCTTATTATATGGTTGGTAAATTTTTTTATGAATTTTCGCTTTTCCATATATTAGGTAGGCGTGCCATCCCCAACGGTTGTCAAAACCTTCCAGGTCCAGGAGGTCCAGATTCCTGCAACGTGCACCAATCCTTTAGCCAGGTGAAACAGGCTGCCTCATAGTAAAGTTTTAGATCGGGTAGGGAAAAGCCTCCTCTCTCTTTTATGTCTATTAAGATCAGGTGTTTAATCCTAGGTTTCTTCCCTTCCCGCAGAAATTTGGAAATTTCTCTTTGCCATATCTTGAGATAACCTACTTCACCCAATATCGGAACCATTTGAAATAAAAAGATTAATTTTGGAAGCACATTCATCTTTATAATGGAAATCCTACCCAGAAATGTTAATTTTAGTTTACTCCAGGTTACCAAGTTTTTTCTAATCTCTAGCCAAGTTTTGGTGTAATTATCCTGAAATAAGTTTATGTTATTGGGGGTGATCCAAATACCCAAGTATTTTGCTTTTGAAGAAATTTTCAGGCCCAATATTTTTTCCTAAGTCGTCCTTTTCTTCTGTGGTTACATTTTTAACAAGCATTTTTGTTTTTGTTGTATTCAGCTTAAAGCCTGCCACTTCTCCAAGTTCTTTAATCAGTTCCAGCACTCTTTTCAGACTTTCTTTAGGGTTTTCAGTCATGACAAGTAGATCATCCGTGAAAGCTTTAATTTTATATGTTTTGTTTCCCAGAGTGATGCCTTTAACAAGCTGATCCCTTCTTATCTGATTGTTCAAGACTTCCATCACCAAGATAAATATCAGTGGAGACAGTGGGCAGCCCTGTCTGGTTCCCTTGTTTATTTTGCACTCCTCAGTAATTCTTCCATTGATGATCAATTTTGCATATTGTTCCGAATAGATGGCATTTATTCCTTTACAAATATTTTCTCCCAGTCTGATCTCTTCCATTAATTTTTTCATAAACTTCCAGGACACGTTATCAAAAGCTTTTTCAGCGTCTACCAACATAATAGCTGCTGGTTTATCAATTTTAATATCCAAATATTCTAATACATTAATCACACATCTAATATTGGATTGCATAAATCGTCCGGGAAGAAATCCAGTTTGATCTTTATGAATTATCTCTTTCAGCACCATTTTTAATCTATTTGCAAGAGTGTCTGTGAATATCTTGTAATCGTTATTTAGCAGTGCAATGGGTCTGTAATTCGCCATGTTTGAGGCATCTGTTCCCTGTTTATGGATAAGAGTAATAAAGCTGTCCTTCCAGGTTTTCGGAAGTTTTCCATTTGCCAGAATATTATTCATTAGGTCTTTCATGGGAAGAAATAATGCTTGTTCTAACTTTTTATAGTAATTAGCTGGAAGACCATCTGGGCCCGGTGTCTTTCCTAATTTTGATCTCTGTATAGCTTGTTGCACCTCCATAGCTGTTATTGCTGAGTTCAAGATTTCAGTTTTTTCCTTAGGTATTATTGGTAGTTTATTTTTGCCCAAATAATCAGTTATTTTTTCTAGAGTCTCTGGACCTTCTTTATATAGTTTTCCGAAAAAACTAGCAAAGTTTTTACTAATTTCCTTCAGTTCTTGAATCCATTTGTCTTCAATTTTAATTTTATTGATAATTCTATCTTCCTTTTTCTTCTTTAATTGCCAGGCCAGAAATTTACCAGGTTTATTTGCAAACTCAAAATTTCTATGTCTCAACCATTTCATCTTCCATTCTATCTCTTCATTTATTATCATGGAGAATTGTGTCTGTAAAATTTTTATACTTTGCTTAATTAGTTCATCATCTGGTTTTTTGAAAAGGATCCTTTCCTTTTTTCTAATTTCCTCCCAGATCTCCATTTTCTTCTTCTCCTTTATTTTCCTTTGGAATGTGTTTTGTTGTATAAAGAAGCCTCTTATGACGGCTTTACCCTTGTCCCAAACCGTCTCTAGATCTACTCCTTGATTTAAATTAAACTTAAAATATTCTTCTAAGATTTGCTTGGCCTTCTGTACAATTTTTTCATCGTTTAGCATACTCTCATTAAGTTGCCACCTTTTAACCTTTTCTTCTTTTCCTTTAAAGTTAACCCAGATCAGAAATTGTCCTTGGATGGATTTCTGCTTTTGTAATATTATTTAATAAATCCTTTGTTGTCCAGATCGCATCGATTCGTCCCGCTGATTTATGTGGCTTTGAGTAATGTGTAAATTCATTCTCTGTTGGATTCTTCTTTTTTAAAAAAAGATATTTATTTAAAAAATTTATAAGAATACATAAAAACATATAATAAACAAAACAATACAAAACATTACAAAACATAAAGTATAGAATATAAAGAGTACATAAAAAAGAAAGGAAAAACATTTTTCTTTTGAAATTCTAAGTTCTTAACCCTGTTTCCTGGCTTCCCCACACCTCCCTTCCCTGTGTTCCTGTTTACCATCAAATTCAGCAAATCCCTGTCCTCTTTTAAATCCCATTATCTGTTAAAATATTTAAATAAGTCTTATTTCCGTACTTTCATCCCTATTAGACTCCTTATTACATAATCATCACTTATTCACTAATGCCATATTATTTTATATCTCACATCCTTTTAGCACTCATAGATTTTATAATGTGTCTGCAGATAGTCTTTAAAATTTTTCCAGTCCTTTTCCACCAGATCTTCTCCCTGGTCTCGGATTCTGCCAGTCATTTCTGCCATCTCCATATAGTCAATTACTTGCATCTGCCATTCTTCCACAGTGGGTAGATCTTGTGTCTTCCAATGCTTTGCGATAAGTATTCTTGCTGCTGCTGTTGCATACAGAAAAAAGGTTATGTCCTCTTTTAACACCAATTGGCCGACTATGCCCAGGAGAAAGGCCTCTGGTTTCTTCAAAAAAGTATATTTAAATACCTTTTTCAATTCATTATATATCATTTCCCAGAAGGCCTTAGTCCTTGGGCAAGTCCACCAAAGGTGGAAGAAAGTACCTTCAGTCTCTTTACATTTCCAACATTTATTATCGGGCAAATGATAGATTTTTGCAAGCTTGACTGGAGTCATGTACCACCTGTATTCCATTTTCATAATATTCTCTCTTAAGGCATTACATGCCGTAAATTTCATACCGGTGGTCCACAACTGCTCCCAGTCTGCCGCCATAATGTTATGTCCAATGTCTTGTGCCCATTTAATCATAGCTGACTTAACCATTTCATCCTGCGTGTTCCATTCTAACAGCAAGTTATACATTCTTGACAATATTTTAGCTTTTGGATCTAGCAACTCCGTTTCCAATTTTGATTTCTCCACCTGGAAGCCAATTTTTTTTATCCAAATTATAAGTCTCTCTTATTTGAAAATAATGTAACCAATCTTGCACTTTATCTTTTAATTTCTCATAACTCTGCAATTTTAATTTGTCTTTTTCTTGCTCTAAAATTTCCCAATATTTCGGCCAACTGGCCTCCATATTGATTTTTTTCACTGCCTTTGCCTCCATTGGTGACAACCACTTTGGGGCCTTGTTTTCCAATAGGTCTTTATATCTCATCCAGACATTATACAGCGCTTTCCTGACAATATGGTTTTTAAATGCTTTATGAGCTTTTACCTTGTCATACCACAAATATGCATGCCATCCGAATGCATTATTAAACCCTTCTAAATCTAATATATCTGTGTTCTCAAGAAGCAGCCAGTCTTTCAACCAGCAGAATGCTGCTGATTCATAATAAAATTTAAGGTCTGGCAGGGCAAACCCACCTCTTTCCTTGGCATCGGTTAATATTTTAAATTTTATTCTGGGTTTTTTGCCCTGCCAGACAAATTTAGAAATATCTTTCTGCCACTTCTTGAAACAATCCATCTTGTCCACAATTTGTAAGGTTTGAAACAAAAATAACATTTTTGGCAATACATTCATTTTTATAACCGCAATTCTACCTAACAAGGAAAGCTTCAAATTTGACCAAATTTCCAAATCTTTTTTTACCTCCAACCAACATTTCTCATAATTATCTTTAAATAAATTCAAATTTTTAGCAGTCAAATGAACCCCCAAGTATTTGACCTTCTTAACCAACGTTAACCCTGTCTCTTTCTGAAACCTCTCCTTCTCAATTGGAGTTAAGTTCTTCTCCAATACCTTAGTTTTTAACTTATTTAACTTAAATCCTGCCACCTGACCAAATTCCTGTATCAGTTCTAATACTCTTTTCATACTAGATTCTGGCTCCTGTAATGTTAAGACTAAGTCATCTGCAAACGCTTTCAATTTATACTGTTTAGCTCCGACCTGAATCCCTTCTATCAAACGGTCCCTTCTAATCATGTTCAACAAAACCTCCAGGACCGAGATGAAAAGTAATGGGGAGATAGGACAACCCTGTCGTGTTCCTTTTTCTATCTTAAATTCTTCTGTCACCACATTATTAACTATCAATTTAGCTTTCTGCTCTGAGTAAATTGCACTTATACCATTTTCAAACCCTTGGCCCACCCCCATACCCTGAAGATTTTTCTTCATAAAATTCCAAGAAATATTATCAAAGGCCTTCTCCGCATCTATAAAAATTAAAACTGCTTTAGTATTAATATTTACTTGCAATTTTTCCAAAATATTAATTATATTTCTTGTATTATCAGACAAATGTCTACCAGGGAGAAAGCCAGCTTGGTCTCGATGTATCTCCTCAACCAAAACCTTCTTCAACCTATTAGCCAAAATCTTAGCAAATATTTTATAATCCACATTCAATAAGGATATGGGGCGGTAATTCTTAAATTGTGTCTTTTCAGTCTCAGTTTTCGGTATAAGCGTAATAAAAGCTTCTTTCCACGATTCAGGTGCCTTCTTCCCTTCCAAAATCTCATTACAAATTTGCTTTAATGGTTGAACTAACCATTCTTTCAAAATTTTATAATATTTTGCAGTCAACCCATCTGGCCCTGGGGATTTTCCCAACTGCATATTCTGAATGGCACCTTCAATCTCCTGTTCTGTAATTTGATGGTTCAACATTGTTTTTTTTTCTTGAGAGATTTTTTGTAGTCCATTAGTTCTTATAAATTGGTCTATATCCGTCTCTCTCTGTGGCCCTTGTGTATAAAGTTTTTTTGAAGTATCTCTGGAAGCACCTTCTAATCTCAACTGGATTCTGAACATCCCTTCCTTCTATCTCCAAATTTGTAATAGTATTTAATTTCTGTCTCTTTTTCAATTGCCAAGCTAACAATTTACCACATTTGTTAGCCGATTCAAAAGTCTTTTGCCTCATCTGTTTTATTTTCCATTCCACTTCTTGATTTATCATTTTCATATACTGTACTTGATACAGCTTAATTTCTCTCAGAATCTCTTGTGATTTGGGTTTAGATCTTAGTTTAGTCTCACCTTCTTTTATTTTCTCCAAAATTTTGTCCTTCTTCTCATTTTGAATTCTCTTTTTTATTGCGTTCTGCTGAATTAAAAACCCTCTCATAACCGCCTTACTTGCGTCCCAGATTACTCTTTTTTCAACCGTGGTTTTCAAATTTACTTCAAAATAGTCTCTCAAAGCCTTTTGGGCCTTCTTAATAACATCATGGTCTCTTAGTAAGGTGTCATTCATCTTCCATCTGAAGGAGCCGAGTGGTGTTAGTTTCATTTCCATCTTTACAGCGTTATGGTCGGAGCAAGTTTTTGGGCAAATTTCTACCTTTTTTATCTTCGGTGCCAGTCCTCTAGTTATCCAAATTTGGTCAATTCTAGTCCATGTCATTTTGGCCTCAGAAAAGAATGTACCTTCTCTTCCTAGGGGGTTCTTAGTTCTCCAAATGTCAATCAAATCCATATTCAAAACAAAAAAAATTCCTTCCAGTAGCACCTTGAAGACCAACTAAGTCAGTTCTTGGTATGAGCTTTCGTGTGCATGCACACTTCTTCAGATACACTGAAACAGAAGTTTCCAGACCCTTCTATATAGTGAGAAGGTGGGGAGGGGTATTACTCAGAAGGGTGGTGGGAATGGGTGATAGGCAGATAGCTGTGATGAGCCTGTTGACGGCTCTTAACGACTGCAATAGGTCTTACAGGAAAAAGCAAGGGGTGAAAAGGTGAAAAATGGCTTTGTCATGTATAATGAGATAAGAATCCAAGGTCTTTGTTCAGACCAGGTTTCTCCATGGTTTTAAGTTTGGTGATAAGTTGTAATTCAGCAGCTTCTCTTTCCAGTCTTTTTTTTTTTTTTTTTTTTTACTATGGCAGACCAACACAGCTACCTATCTGTAACCAAATCCATATTGTCAGTCAATTCAAAAAAAGTTTTCGGTAGTCTGCCATCTTTAGTAATCACCTCTCTCTGTGCCTTGTCCATGTTCGTAGATACCACCCCATTCATATCTCCCATCATGATGATGTTGTATTCCATGTAATCCAACAATGTCTCATGTAATTTCTTATAAAACTCCGCTTTGCCCTCGTTCGGTGCATAGATTCCTAAAATCAAATATTTTTCTCCTTGGGATTGAATTTCAACTGCTAAAATTCTGCCTTGTTCATCTTTAAAAACAAATTTTGGTGATAGGCTTTCTTTTGCATAAATAACCACTCCCCTCTTCTTGACTTTGTCCGATGAAATAAATTCTTGGCCTAGTCTTTTATTAATCAGTACTTTCCTATGAAGCCTAATCACATGTGTTTCCTGAAGACAAATTATGTCCAATTGCTCCTTTTTTAATAAATGAAAAATTTTCCTCCTTTTTTCTGGGGAGTTTAGACCACGAATGTTCCAAGTTAATAATTGCAGAGACATGTTGTGCTATTTTTATATTCCTCCTACTGCTCCCAAAAGCTCTTCTCCCTTAGGCGGTGGTATCTCTCTCCCTGTTTTGTCAAGTCCCAAGGGGGTCGGTACTAGGCCTGCTAGACCAGCTCTTAAGGCTCTGAGTTCTTCCGCAGATCCTTTCTGAAGGTTCTCCTCGTGATCACTCAAAAATTTCTCCTTGTCTTCAACTGATCTTATTTTCACTTTTTTCCCTCTATAGGTAAAAGAAAGCCCCTGGGGGAATTCCCATCTAAAGATGATCTTGTTGCTTCTCAGCAGGGCCACTAAGTCTCCGTAGTTAGCTCTGAGATCCAATATCAATTTAGGAATATCTTTATAAATTTCCGCTTTTATTTCTTGAACCTCCAGAGCGTTCTTGAAGTGCGCACTCAATATCTTGTCTCTCTCTTCCTTCATTCTGAGGGAGATTAAACAGTCTCTCGATCTGTTCTTTCTCCCTCCCTTTCCAAGTCTAAACGCACTTACTATCTTAAAGTCCTTATCTTCTTTTAGGGCCCAAAATTTTTCAAATTCCTTTGTAAGATATTCACTTAAATTCTCCTTTTCGATTTCTGGAATTGCCCTGATCCTCAGATTATTCTGTTTTTCCTTCAACTCAATCATAGACAATAATGCTTGATTTTCCCCAATCTGTTTATGCATCGGTTTTATTTCTTCTCGTACAGCCTCAACTTTTTCCTTCGCCTCCTCAGCAATTCTCCGATTTGACGCAGATGTTTCCAATAATTCTCCAATAGATTGTGCATTGGAATTCACTTGCTGGCTTAACTTATTTAAACTGGCAGTATTTTGGTCAAGTTTAGTTGATTGGTCAGTAACTTGCTTGCTTAAGCCATCCAATTTTTCATATATTTTATTAAGCACTGAAGTAAAATCCTCTCCTGATGCCATTCCTCTGGGCCTGCTTTGATCTGGATCTCCCTCCTGTGTCACTGGGAGGTCAGGAACCGATGATCTGCGGTGTTGAGAACTTATGCCAGGCTGTAGTGCTTTTATCTTAGCTGATCTTGTCCTGCCAGTCATTCCACTTCTGTCTGGGAATCAAGGTCAATCCCACGGTTAAATCTTCCAGTGGAAAGTCCCTAAAAGCCAGGAGTGAGAATGGAAAATTCCCCCAGTGGTTGCACAGTCTCAATTGTCCTCTAGAGGGACTCTATATCCAACAATAAAATTAAAGTTTAGAAAAACACTCTCCAACTTCTAGAACAACCCTTAAAAAAAAAAAAACAGATCCTAAGAAGATCCTCCAGAAAATAAAACATCTTCTTTTGCAGAGTTTAACTTAACAAATTTACAATGTCTCTCAAAGGTGCAAGTTTCGGTGTAACAATGTAGCAATTTTCTTAACAGCCTGGCAGTCCGTTGCTAAAAGCTCAACAAACCGAAGTTCAACAGAAGATCAATTTGCCTTCCCCCCTCTCTTTACTTGGGGGGGAGGTCGTCTCTTGATGTTCCGATTCAAATTCAAACAAACCCTCTCCAAAGCCTTAGCTTTAAATGCCTTTGCTTTGATGTTTTAAACAAGTCCGGGAAGTGGGCTTCCTGTTTACACTTTCCCGATTCGGTTTCTAATTTAAACTTTTTAGTTCTTCAGTCCCAATTTTCTTAAATAATCCTACTCACGGGTAGTTGATTGATGACCAGATTTTCACAGAAAAAAAGGACAGCGCTCTCCGATGACAACTTAGCAGCTTCGCTCCGCGAAAGTAGAAATCTGCCCACAACACCGCGCCACAGCCCCTCCACGCTCCGGAGCTCAATTACTAAGCCCCATTACGTTTTGGGGGGGTGCCCACGGTGTCCGCTGAGTCCCACGCTCCAGAGCCCCTCTGCCCTGGATTCTTCTTGTGGGTCCCCGCTTCGCTGTAGCGACAGGACCCGATTTCCGCGGAGCTCCTCTCCCCATTCAGAGAGAAGCCGCCATCATCGCTGGCGCCGCCCCCAGGAAGCTCCTTCTCTGTTGGATTCTTAAACCTCCAAGCGTCGAACAAATTCAGGAGTTCTATTAATTGGAAAAATGTAGTTGGGAGTTTGTTCTGCCTCTTTTCTTTCTTCTTTATTGTCCTGTCCATATTTGGATTGACTACTCCATTAAAATCTCCTAATAATATAATTTCCCCCCCCCCTAAATATTCTATGACTTTTTCTTCCAGGAATTGAGAGGATTCAGATTTTCTTTCATTTGGTGCATAAATTCCAATAACTATCACTTTTTCATTATTGATCTTAACCTCTATAATCACTGTTCAACCTTTTTCATCATTGTAAAGCAGTTTTGGCTCCAGCTGAGGTTTTACATAAATTACCACCCCTCTCTTTTTTTCTTTACTTGATGCAATAAACTCAAGCCCCAATCTCTTATTTATTAATACTCTTTTATGTTTTTCCGCTACATGAGTTTCTTGCAGACAAATTAGATCATATTTTTGCTTAACCAGAATATGTTCCACCTTGTTCCTTTTTGATTTTTCATTTAAACCATTTACGTTCCAAGTAATAAATTTATAATCCATACTTTATTTCTTATGATACGTCAACGGGTTAATTTTTTTATTAAAAAAATACACATTCAAGGTCTCAGTATACATTTAATAAATTCCCTTCTTAGATCTGTCTCCTAACTCTCAACTGTTTGTTCAATATCCTCTGATTCTCCCAACAATTGCCTTTTTCCTCTGAGGTCTTTCCGGTACTTTCTCCAGAACTTGTCCGCATCTAATGCCGACAAGCACTTTCTACGTTTCCCTTTAAAGAAAAAAGAGATGCCTTCCAGGGCCTCCCACCTATAGTCCACTGCCTTTGCCTTTAGTGCCTCGGCCAGATGTCTATAAGCTTCTCTCTTTTTTATCAACCGATTTGGAATGATCTTGTGGACGATAATATCATTTCCTTCCGATTGAAATTTCTTCTTGTTACTAGCTTGTAAAATTCTATTTCTGAAATCCATAGAGTTAAAAGAGACTAAACAATCAGCCGGCCAGTTGTTTGCTTTTGCTACATTAGATTTGACTCTGAATGCTTTTTCTATTTTTTGTGCTACTTCTGCTTCTTCTAGGTCTAACCAAGCTGCTAGCTCTTTTGAGATTTTTTTCTCAATTATTTCCTCTGTGTCCTCTGTTAATCCTCTGAATCTTAGGGTATTCTCCCTTCTCTGCATTTGCAACATCGCAATACAGTCCAAAGTTGAATCCTGCTGTGCTTTCAGATCTGCTGTTTCTTTCCTTATCTTATCGCATTCCCTTTTCAACTCTCTATTTTCATTTTGTAATTTTTTCTGAGCTTCCTCTAGGTTCTGTGTTTTACCTTTAAGGTCTAGCACTATTTTCGTCAGTTCTGAATTTTTTTGTACTAAATTGTTGACCTGAGTTGATAACTCAGCTGCTATTTTCACATTTTCATCTATTTTAACTCCCATTGAAATAAGTTTTTCTTCTGTTGCTTTTGCCTTTTCATTTACATTATTTTTAAAATCTTGGATATCTTTCTTTAAACTTAAAATTAATTCTCTCATATCTAGTGGTTGATCCATGTCAATTACAGAAGTTCTCCTGATTTGTGAGGCTGAAACTGCCGCAGAACCTGACACAGTTGTTTTTTTACCATACATCACTAAGAAATTCAATTAGCTCACTAGGTAATTTGTTCTCTTTCCTTCTGTTTTACAGATTGTATATCAATTAAGTTCAATCTTTCTTAATACAATCGTGTCAATATTTCCAATGTGATAATTAATGAATGTCAATTAAGTTCAATCTTTCTTAATACAATTACGACAATTTTACCAGTCGTAAAACCAAGAACTCTTTTTGATCTTGTGGACAACTTTGAGCTGGTAGACATCTGGAGACTTAAACACCCAACCACAAAACAATTTATTTTCTTCTCTGAGCCTGGGGAAGAATAGATTACATTTGGATTTCAAGGGATTTGTCCCCAAGAACAGTGAAATGCGAGATACTCCCAAAAACATTATCAGATCACAATCCTATAATGATAGAGTTAAGAAATAAAGAACAGAAGTTATTCAGATGGAGGATGAATGACAATCTTTTTGATAATCAAGAAGTGATTGAAAAAGCTAAAGAGATTTTAAGTGGAACTCAAATAAAGAAACTAGTTTCGACATTGTTTGGGATGCAAGTAAAGCCGTCATGAGTGGCTTCTTGATTCAACAAAATATTTATAGGAAAAAGTTGAGAGAAAAGAAAAAGGAAGAAATCTTGGCTCAATTGGAAGAGTGTGAAAGGAAATTAACAATAAAGTCTAAAGATGAACAGACCAAACAAGCAATTAAAATGTTACAAACACAATTTTCAATATTGGCAAATCAAGAAGTGGAATGGAAAATTAAATACAGTGGTGCCCCGCAAGATGAATGCCTCGCAAGACGAAAAACTCGCTAGACGAAAGAGTTTTTCATTTTTTGAGTTGCTTCGCAAGACGAATTTCCCTATGGGCTTGCTTCGCAAGACGAAAACGTCTTGCAAGTTTGTTTCCTTTTCCGTAAAACCATTAATACCCAGGGTGCATTGCTTGAAGAGGTGCAGTTGAGACTTGAACTTCGAAGAGCAACACATAGAACACGGTGTGGTAGCCTTTTTTGAGGTTTTTGAGGACTTTGCTGATTTTTGAAGCTTTTCCAAAACTTCTTTTGCATCCATTTGGTAAGTTAAACTTTTAAAACTTTTTTTGGGTTTTTTGGATTTTGGGTTGGGGTGTTTGGAATTCAAGGACTTGGTGTTGGGGAGAGGTTTGCAAGAATCTGGGAGCTTGTGTGGGTTTTTTCTGCATTTTTATGATTTTTTGTGACCATTGGGCCATGTTGTTTTTTAAAAAAAATTTCTGGGTTTGAATTTCTGTGTGGTGGGTGGCTGGGGGAACAGTTGAGGAGGGGTTTGCAAGAATCTGGGAGCTTGTGTGTTTTTTCCCTGCATTTTTATGATTTTCTGTGACCATTGGGCCATGTGTTTTTTTTAAAAAAAATCTGGGTTTGAATTTCTGTGCGGTGGGTGGCTGGGGGAACAGTTGTGGAGGGGTTTGCAATTTCTGTGTGGTGGCTGGCTGGCTGGGGGAACAGTTGAGTTTTTTGAAGACTTTGGTGATTTTTAAAGCTTTTCCAAAACTTCTTTTGCAGCCATTTGAGGATTTTGAAGACTTTGGTGATTTGCAGCCATTTTGTAAGTTAAACTTTTAAAACTTTTTGGGGGGATTTTGGGTTGGGTGTTTGGAATTCAAGGACTTGGTTCTGGGTTTGAATTTCTGTGTGGTGGGTGGCTGGGTGCTTTTGAATTTTTTTGATGTGAAGCACTGATTTTCCCCCCCTGAGTTTACGAAGGTAGGAGCTGTGCTGCCATGGGACCCAAGAAGACTGCTGCTGCAGAGGCCGGCGAGAGGAAGAAGGAGAAGGTGACGCTGGAAATGAAGAAGGAGATCATCCGGAAGCACGACGGTGGAATGCGTGTGACAGACCTCGCCAGGGAGTACGGGACGAATCCATCGACCATCGGGACCATCCTGAAGATGAGGGAGAAGATCCTTGCAACTGATGCAGCCAAGGGAGTCACCAGGATCGTGAAGAACCGCCCAGCTGTTCTGGAGGAGGTCGAGAAGTTGCTGCTCATCTGGTTAGAAGAGAAGCAGCGTGCAGCGGACACAGTGACTGAGGCCGTCATTTGTGAGAAGGCCAAGGCCTTGCATGCAGACCTCGTCCAGGAACAGCCAGGAACCTCAGGCGAGCCAGAAGTCTTCAAGGCAAGCAGAGGTTGGTTTGACCAGTTCAAGATAAGATCTGGAATCCACAGCATGGTCAGGCATGGAGAGGCTGCCAGTTTTGATGTTCCTGCGGCTGAAGACTTTGCAGCGGAGTTCCTGGAGGTTGTGAAGACGGAGGGCTACGTTCCACAGCAGGTCTTCAACTGCGACGAGACCGGGCTGTTTTGGAAGAGGATGCCCAAAAGGACTTTCATCACACAGGAGGAGGCCCAGTTGCCTGGCCACAAGCCCATGAAGGACCATCTGACCCTGCTCTTCTGTGCCAACGCAAGCGGCGACCTGAAGATCAAGCCCCTGCTGGTGTACCACTCGGAGAACCCACGGGCCTTCAAGAAACACAAGGTCGACAAGGAGCAGCTGAGTGTCATGTGGCGATCCAACAGTAAGGCTTGGGTCACACGTGTGCTGTTTGTGGACTGGGTCAATCTTGCTTTTGGCCCTGCTGTCAAACAGTACCTGCTGGACAACGACCTCCCGCTGAAGGCTTTGCTTCTGATGGACAATGCTCCTGCTCATCCTAAAGGCCTTGAGGAGGACTTGTTGGAGGAGTTCAGCTTCATCAGCATCATGTTCCTGCCGCCTAACACCACGCCACTGCTCCAGCCGATGGATCAGCAGGTCATCGCCAATTTCAAAAAACTCTACACCAAGGAGCTTTTCAGGCGATGCTTCGAGGAGACTGACTGCACCACCATCACCCTGCGGGACTTCTGGAAGGACCACTTCGACATCGTCACCTGCTTGAAGATGATCACCACGGCCTGGAATGGGATCAGCCAGAGAAATTTGAATTGCGCTTGGCGCAGCCTGTGGCCGGACTGTGTGGCACCAAGTGACTCTGATGCACCAGAATCAACAGTGGTGCAGGACATTGTTGCCTTGGGGAGGACCATGGGACTGGAGGTCACAGAGGAGGACGTCAGCGAACTGGTGGAGGAGCACGACCACGAGCTGACCACCCAGGAGCTGGTCGAACTGCAGGCAGAGGCTGCGCAGGAGCAGGCCTCGCTGGAAGAGGAGGAAGCAACTGAGGAACGGCTGTCCTCCAAAGAACTGAGGGACATTTGCCAGAAGTGGAAGGATTGTGCAGGCTTTTGCACAGCAGCACCACCCTAACAAGCACGTGGTACATGACCTTGCGAACACTTTTGATACGACGGTCATGTCGCCTTTCAGGGAGGTGCTGAAAAGGCGGATGAAGCAGCAGACCATGGACAGGTTCTTCAGCAAGAAGCAAAGAGTGGAAGAGGAACCTTCTTCGAGTGGTCCCCCAGAGTCTTAGAAAATGTACGGTACACTTTGTTGATTTTTAAATGTTTTTCTGTCATGTTTAGAAACTTAATTTATTGTTCCTTCAATTTTTGAACTGCTCTTTACAGTATGTGTGACTTTAAAGAGCAGTTAATAAACTCTTGTTGTACCAAATTTGGCTTTGTTTGGACTTTTTTTGACCATAGGAACGCATTAATTGAATTTCAATGCGTTCCTATGGGATTTCGTGCTTCGCAAGACGAAAAATTCGCTAGACGATAAAACTCGCAGAACGAATTAATTTCGTCTTGCGAGGCACCACTGCAGAAATTTTTTGAATCGGCTAATAAAGTAGGGAAGCTCCTTGCATGGCAATTGAGAAAAAGACAAAATCAGAATGTGATAAATAAAATTAAAATTGGAGAATTCCAAATAGAAGATCAGAGAGAAATAAAGAAGGCTTTTCAGAAATTTTATAAAGACCTATATAAGAAAGAGTCTAAGGAAGTAGGTAAAATAGAAAAAATATTTAGAAGACTATAAAGGAAAACAAATAACAGGGGAAGAAAGAGAACAACTAAATAAACCAATAACACCAGAAGAGATACAAATGGTAATAAAAAAGATGAAATTGGATAAAGCTTCAGGTCCGGATGGCCTTTCTTCCAAATACTATAAAACTCTTAGTGAACAATTAATTCCAGCTCTATGTGAAGTTATGAATAATATTATTCAAGGAGGGAATATTCCAAATACATGGAAAGAAGCACATATAACTTTAATTCCTAAACAAGATACAGATAAGCTAAACATCAAGAATTATAGGCCGATTTCGTTGTTAAATAACGATTTTAAGATCTTCACAGAAATATTGGCAAATAGATTGAAAAGAAGCCTGAAGTTGGTTTTCTCCCCGGTCGACAACTCAAAGACAACGTAAGACACATTGTAAACATTATTGAATATTTAGAAATCAGGAACGATGTACCAGCAGCATTAATATTTATTGACGCAGAAAAAGCATTCGACAATGTGTCGTGGCAGTTTTTATTGAAGACCATGGAAGCAATGGGCATAGAGGGCTCATTTATGAGAGGGATAGATGCAATTTATTCTACTCAGACAGCCAAATTAATTGTAAACAATACATTGACAGAGCCCTTTGACATCATGAAAGGCACGAGACAAGGTTGCCCTCTATCTCCGTTGTTATTTATAATGGTTCTAGAGGTTGTTGCAGATAGGCTAAGAAAATTGACAGAAATACGAGGAGTCAAAATTGGGATCAAAGAATTTAAACTGAAGGCCTATGCAGATGATCTGGTTTTATCTCTAGAGGAACCACAAACAAGTGCTGGGAAAGCATTGGAGGAACTAGAGGAATTCGGCAAATTATCGGGATTCAAGTTAAATAAAACAAAGACTAAAAGGATGGTTAAAAATTTGGATAGGAATGCGACAGAACAATTGGAACAAAAGTGTGGAATTAATGTGGTGAAAAAAGTAAAATATTTAGGGATCTGGTTAACGATGAAAAATATCAATCTATTTAGTGACAATTATGCATTAGTTTGGAAAGGAATTAAAAATGACCTGGATACCTGGAATAGATTAAAGTTATCCTGGAGCGGAAGACTAGCAGCGATTAAAATGAACATTTTACCAAAGATGCTCTTTCTTTTTCAAACGATACCAGTGATTAAAGGAACATCCCAGTTTAAAGATTGGCAAAAAACTCTATCAAGATTTATTTGGCAAGGAAAGAGACCCAGGATTAAATTTAAATTATTGACAGACAGGAAGGAGAGAGGAGGTTTTTCGGTTCCAAACTTGAGATTATACTATGAGGCATCCTGTTTGTGCTGGATAAAAGAATGGATAATCTTAAAGACTTGCTAGATCTCAAAGGGTACAATAATAGATATGGCTGGCATTCCTATCTGTGGCAAAACAAGGTGAAAATACATAAAGGTTTTACAAATCACATCTTTAGGGGTCCCTTATATGATGTATGGGACAAAAACAAATCTCTGCTAGAAAGAACCACACCCTGGTGGCTATCCCCGATAGATGTGTTAACAATAAGAAAAATTGAATATGGAGGGAAAGAGAATAACCTATGAAGATATATTAGTGAAAACAGAACAAGGGTGGAAAATTAAACCATATGAGGAAATAAAAGATGGGCTCACAGGATGGTGACAGTACCATCAAATAAACGGTTTATTAAAAGAAGACAAAAAAAAGGGATTTAGCGAGGAAAAATCTAAATTTCAAACAGATATTTTGGAAAGCAGATCAAAACTTTTGTCCAAAATGTACAATTTCTTGTTGGAATGGGACACTAAGGATGAGATAGTTAAAGAAGTTATGATAAAGTGGGTGATCAATTTTGGCTACAATATCGATTACGATAAATGGGTTAAATTGTGGAACGATGGGATGAAATTTACAGCATGCTCCACCTTAAGAGAAAATCTAGAAAAAATGGTATACCGGTGGTATATTACCCCGGTCAAATTGGCCAAAATGTAAAAGTTGAATAATAAAGCCTGCTGGAAATGTAAATCCAAAGAGGGGGATCTCTATCATATGTGGTGGGAGTACGAAAAGATGAAAAAAAAAATGGGAGTCAAAATATATTGAATTAAAAAAACTTCTCAAGTATACATTCCCAAAAAAAACCGAAATCTTTTTATTAGGGATAATAGGGAAGGAAGTAAAAAAGGAAGATCATAAATTATTCCAATATGCTACTGCAGGAGCGAGAATACTCGTGGCTCAAAAATGGAAACTACAGGAGACTCCCACAGTAAGGGAATGGCAGGCTAAATTTTTTGAATATACAGAATTAGCTAAAATAACATATAGAATAAGAGACCAAAAAGGGACAAAGTTTGATGAAGAATGGGGTAAATTTATGACATATATAAGAACAAACTGTAGAAGCTTAAAAACTATGGCAGGGTTAACATAATTCCTGTGATGTGCATAGAATGGGAATAAGAATCTACAGGAGGGGATATATCTCAAGAAAACCGAAGCAGGGAAGGAAGGAAGTCGAGGCGTGAGGACACGCAGTGTAAATATGATGACTTAAAATGTTGATTGTAAAAGATTGCTTTATTTTCTTGTTGTTTGTGTGTGAAAAACCCAATAAAAAAGAAGAAGAAGAAGGCTGATCACCGAAGAATGGATGCTTTTGAATTATGGTGCTGGAGGAGACTCTTGAGAGTCCCATTGTCAGAGCTGATGGCCTCTCCTCTCACACAGAAGCCACGAGAGTCTCTTTGGCGTTTTTATGATCTTTATTTACAGATTTACAAGTAGCAATTAGCAGAAATTTCACCCATCAGAGTCACTGAAATCCGATTTACGTTGAGACCTGCGCTTTCCCCTCCAACAGCTCATAAAATGGCGCAGTCTCCCACTCTGGCGCTCACTCCGAGGCTCAATTACACGCCTCTCTAAGGCGGTCGTAAATCTTGATCCCCTCCCTTCTTCTGACCCGGAGCGTAACCCTTGAGTTGCCTGTGAACTTTCTGAGCTTATTCCAACTGCTTGCTCCTCGTTGCCTCCCCCTCTCTCAGGTACCTCTTCCCTGTCTTCTGCTCCTCGACCTTCCCCTCCCTCTGGGGAACTTGAGGCCTCCGGTTCGACCCTGACATCACCCCCCTCTCAAAGCCCCTCTCCCTCTGTTTCGCTCCCCCCGTCCTCCGAGGGACTGAAACCTAGAAACTCCTCTTCCTCATCCTCACTCTCATTGTAGATCTCCCTGAGCTGCCAGCCATAAGGTCTTAGGGGGTATATTTTATGGAACTCTCTTTACAACTCCGGTGCGTGTTCACGCTCTGCCGGTTCCCAATAGTTTTCAGAGTCGTCAAAACCTTTCCATGCCACTAGATACTGTAGCCTCCCCCTGCGCACCCGCGAGTCCAGTATCTCTTGTACCTCAAACTCTTCTTCATCATCCACCATTATCGGTGGAGGGTGTTGGGATGCGTCCAAGGGAACGGGGGCAATTTGCAAGCCCCGAGCTGGCTCCAGCCCACCGGCCGGTAGCCGAGCGATCTCCGGTCCTTGGCTCAGCATCAAACAGCGACCCACAGCTTCAGAAGCCTTCAGAAGCTGGAACACACTCTAATCAGCAGAGTAAATAACACACAACAGAAGTGGCAGGAGACAGCTGTGAGAGCGTATTTACAGGCAGTTTATTGAGCATACATCAGGACAAAGGAAAAACATGTCCTCTCCCTTTCGTGTCCAAAGCAAGAAGCAAAAGCAAAAGCTATACACAAATGGAAGTTCCCAGCAAGCTGTGCTGGAGTGTAAACAAACATATGACATACAACAATTCCACACGTCTGTAAAGGTGGAATGGAATATTGTAACATCCTCCCCTTTTCTGTGTAACCTGTATCACCTGTGTTTTAACCCAACTGCAAACACTGTACATAAACCTTAAGTTGTTCTCTGTTAACAACCTTAGACAACAGATCCGCAGGAATTTCATTTCCTGGCAAGTAGGACGCTTGAATGAGTCCTTTCTGAATACACTCCCTTGCACGATGTAACTTAATCTGCAAGTATTTGGTTCTTTGCTTGCAACTCTCTGAGTTCAGCAAAGCCAAACAGGATCTGTTATCTTGATACACCTGTATAGGACCTGTATAGGACACCTGATGTCCTGAAACAGTTGAATCAACCATTCACAATCCATGAGTGAAAATGACAGGGCATTGAGTTCTGCTTCACAGGAACTTAGGCTTACTGTCGTCTGCTTTTTGCACAGCCAGTCAAACAGACAGTGGTTGTACATGTAGCATACTCCAGAAGTGCTGTTACCATCCGTGGTGTCACTTCCAAAACTAGCATCTGAAAACATTTCAAGACCTCCAGTCTTCTGACCTGTGAATCTCAGTCTGTAGTGCAAAGTCCCCTTCAGATAGCGGGCTATGCACTTCAGAGCTTTCCAATCCTGAACAGTAGGATTGTTGGCATGTCTGCTAAGCAGATTAGTGCTTACAGCTATGTCAGGTCTTGAACATCTAGCAGTGAAATTCAACTTGCCTAGAATGCATCTGTATAATGTGGTGTCAGAAAATGCTTCAGCAGTACCTTCTACCTGGTAACCTGTTACCATCGGTGTGTCTGCTGTGTTTGCATCAACCAAATTCAGCCTGGTTAATACATCAGCTCCACCCAAAGAGGGTGCAAGTGGACCAACCAGGTCTGTGTGGATTAGCTGATAGGGTTTGGAAGCCTGTCTGCTAGACACTTTGCCTTTGGGAGCAACCTTCACTATGTTTTCTGCACAAGAGACACATTTCACTTGATACCTGCAGGGCTTGATGGTTAAACCCTAAACCATCTCTGGCATCTTGGCGAGCGCCTGCCATGCCATGTGACCAAATCTTCTGTGCTGTTCATGAATACATCCTGAATGAAGAACTTTGTTGGTCTGTGCAACACAACAAGATTCAACATTAGACACATCAACAGCAGAGTCAACATATGTTATCAAGAACAAACCACCTACAAACTTTGCATGCAAGATGTCCTCTTTGTTCTTTCTGATAACGCAGATCCCCTTCTTGAAGGAAATCTCAAAGTCTTGCTCAGTTAGCTGTGGGATGTTGAGCAAATTGTCTGCAGAATCTGGAACATATAGTACTTTGCTGATGGTTGTGTGCAAACTTGCCAGTTTCACTGTTCCAATTCCGGCAACTTGCAAAGTTGCAAAGTCTTACCATTCAGCATACATCAGGACAAAGGAAAAACATGTCCTCTCCCTTTCGTGTCCAAAGCAAGAAGCAAAAGTAAAAGCTATACACAAACGGATGTTCCCAGCAAGCTGTTCTGGAGTGTAAACAGACATGTGACATACAACAATTCCACACGTCTGTAAAGGTGGAACAGAATATTGTAACAGTGGGGGGTGGCTCCCTGGCTGCCTGATACCTATGGGGTGGCACAAACACTGACAATAGTGACCTGTGAAAGACCGGGTGTATCTTCATGGTTTCCGGTAACTTGACCCTGAAAGTGACTGGGTTGATTTGGGCCGTTACCTGGAATGGCCCCACCCGTCTCGGCTCTAATTTTTGGCACCTCCCTTTGAGTGGCAACCCCTTCGTGAACAGCCACACCTGGCTCCCTATCTTGATTTCCTCCCTGACCTGGCGATGCTTGTCTGCTGCCTTTTTGTACACCGCCTTGGAGACCTCCAAATCCTCCCACAACTTCTCATGGAGACATCTCATCTCCTCTACCATCTGTTCTGCTGCTGGCACCGATAGCTGTTCCTCCTGCCTGGGGAATGCCTTGGGGTGTAAACCGTAATTTGCCACAAATGGCGCCCGTCCCGTGGACACGCATACTGCATTGTTGTAAGCAAACTCTGCCAAGCTCAGCTTGTCAACCCACTCACCCTGCTGGTACCCTGTGTAACACCTCAGGTATTGTTGCAAGGTCACATTTGTTCTTTCTGCCTCCCTATTCGTCTGTGGATGCCTCGCGGAAGTGATGCTTATTTCCACATCTGCATCAACCTCCTCCAGAACTGTGAAGTAAATTGGGGGCCCCGGTCCAAGATTACCCTCGAAGGCATGCCATGCAGCTTGAACACATTGTCTATGAGCACCTTGACAGTCTCCTGGGCACAAGGTATGAAGTGAGCCATTTTGGTTAGCAGGTCCACCACCACTTCCGCGACGCGGGCAGGTTGGTTATAAAGTCCATGGACACCACCTCCCAAGGTTTGCTGGGCAAAGCCAGAGGTTGTAACAGCCATGCAGGAGCGGCCCTGGGTGCCTTTGCCTGTTGGCACACCTAACAGGCCCTCACATATTGATCTGTCTTCTCTCATCTGCGGCCACCAAAACTGCCGGGTGACTTGATACATGGTCTTATTGCGGCCAAAGTGCCCTGCTGTCGGGTTATCATGGTGCTGCCGTAGCACCCTGCCCCTTAGCTCTCCTTCGGGGACATACAGCACCCCCCTCCTGTAAAGCAGTCCTCTCCTTTCTTCAAACCCTTTCTCCTCCCCTTTTTCTTGCCGCAGTTCTTCTAGTTTCCTTTTTGCAAACTCATCCCCAACAGTCATTTCCTGGAACTCCCTGTCATTCACTATGACCGCTGTGCACCCCCACTGATCCAGTCTCAACATCTCTCTCAACGTGGGAGGTGCCTCTTCTGCCATGTACTCGGGCTTCCAGGACAGGTCATCGGCTCTGACATTCTGATGCCCCAGTACGTATTCAATCCTAAAATTAAACTCAGCAAAAAACTCCACCCATCTTAATTGTCTCTGATTCAGCGATCTCGCTCCAGTACTCCAAGTTCTTATGATCCGTTTGGACTATCACTTGATGTGCCGCCCCCTCCAGGAAGCGCTTCCACGCTTTCAAGGCGGTGTGCACAGCAAGCAATTCCCGGTTGAAAATTGTGTAATTTTGTTCAGACCGGTTCAGTTTTCTGGAGTAGAAGGCGCACGGCCTCCAGACCCCCTCCCTATCAACACTGCACCAAGTGCCCTATCAGAGGCGTGTGTCTCTACCTTCATTGTCTTGCTTGGATCCAAATGTATTAGGTATCTTTCTGATGCAAACATTCCCTTCAGCTTCTCGAACGCCCCCTGTGCCTCTGCTGACCATTTAAAGGGGGTCTTGCCCCGCAAACAATCTGTGATGGGTGTGGCAATCTGTCTTAAAGGTGATTGATTTATTGCTCAGATAAATCCTGGCGTCCAGCCCGCTTCGGCTGTGCAGCTCCTGGCCAGGCCTCGGACTTCAAAGGCCACATTCCGATGCTCTGAGCAAAAACGCAGAGATCAGCAGCGGTAAGAGAAAGCTTCAAAAAAACTCCAGTGCTTGCTTCAGTGTGCTTAAATAAAGTCCACTCAGGATCTTAGCAGCTAAAAGCAGTTTTATTTACAGCAGACTATCCATAGTCGAACAGCATCGTGAAAACACGTCCACTCTCCTCAAAAGCGAAAGTAGAGAGAGAGAGAGAACAAAGACTTGAGAGACTCGGAAATGACACAGAGTCTCCCCCCTCCCAACAGTAGGCAGGGCGTACACTCTGAGCTGTTTAACCCTGTAAGCTCAGGTTCTCTTCACACCCCCTCTCGCCCTGCGCTACTGTGGGAAAAGTAAGTACAGAACTTACCCCCAACTCCAAACCACCACAAAACTTCCCATGACGCTGGAAGCTTAAAGGTTTGGTAAATCCATCGGCCAAGTTAAAGTGACTGGCACAGTACTTCAGCTGAATCAAACCTGACTGAGCACTCTGACACACATTTTGGAAACGTATGTCCAGATGCTTGGTTCTGGCCTTAAATTGCGCAGATTCAGCCAATTTCAAACAAGGTTGATTGTTCTCCCAAACCGTGATGGGCAAGCTACAATCCCCATAGATCTCTTGCACCAAGCATCTATAGAACTCCAGTTCCCGGCACAAATCTGACAGTGCACTGAATTCAGCCTCAGTAGAAGACAGCGCAATGAGACTTTGCTTCCGGGACTTCCACCCAACCAGTGACTTCCCAAACTTTACCACCAACCCAGATACAGACTTGCGGTCCTGCGAATTCGCCCAGTCACTGTCTGCATAGCATGTGAGCTTCGCCTCACCTTCAGCTGGCAGCTTAAGACAGAAGTCTTTGGTATGCTGCAGGTAGCGCAGTACTCGCTTGATACCGTGCCAAGCACTCACACTGGGCTTTGACGCTTCCCTACTTAGCAGATTGGTAGCAAAGGCAATGTCTGGGCTGCTCCATTGGGACAGATACAACAGACTACCCAGAGCTGACTGAAAGAGCTCAGCATTCTCGAACTCTGCACTTTCTGCTTGCTGGCTATCTTTCACGAAGTTCGTCTCCATGGGTGTCTGAACTCCTGCACAATCGGACATTCTGAACTTCTCAAGCAACTGCTCAATCTTGCCTTTCTGACGGAGCAAGAAGCTACCATCCTCAGTTCTCGCTATATGCACGCCCAGGTAGATCTTTACTGCACCCAGGTTCTTGAGCTGAAACCGCTTTCCAAGCTCTTTGGCAAACTTCTGAACCTGTTTGTCTGCCTTTCCAATATGGATGATGTCATCAACGTAAAATAACACCATTTCCTGTGAGTCTCCTGATCCTTTAAGGAACAGGCAACTGTCAGCAAGACTCTTCCTGAAACCTAGCTTCTCCAAAGCTTCATTCAGGCACAAGTTCCAATTCCTGGCCGATTGCTTCAGGCCGTAAATTGACTTGTGAAGTTTCCACACAGTACCTTGCTCATTGCCCTCAAACCCTGGAGGAGGAAGCATGTACAGATCCTCCTGGAGGTCTGAGTTCAAGTAGGCAACGTCCACATCAAAGTGGTGCACCAGCAAACCTCTTTGTGCAGCAACGGCCAAGAGCAAACGGAGAGATTCACTCCTACAGGTGGGAGCATACATTTTCGTATAATGCAACCCCCTGTGCTGCGTGAATCCTCTCGCTACTAATCTGGCCTTATACTGCGGTTCTCCAGTCGCTGTGGGTTTAAGATGGTAAACCCAGCGGCTACCCACGGCCTGTTTGCCCACCGGCAACATCGTGAGGGAGAACACACCTAGAGACTCCATTGAGCTCATCTCCTTCTGCATCGCCTCATGCCATTTCCTGGCTTCTTCCTGAGGCAGTTTCTGAACATCCTCAAAACTCTCGGGTTCACACTGTGCCATTCCGACCCACACGCTAGTGACGGCAAACCTATCAGGAGGTTTCCCCTTGGTTGTCCGAGCTGATCGACGCAGCACTACTTCAGGAACCCCCTCTGACCCACTAGGGCCAGCCAGAACGTCCTTGGCATCAGAGAGCTCCCCCTCTGACTTACTGCGCCTTCTGGACTTCTCAGCCGAACCTGTGGGGAAAGATGGAGCACTGCGTTGCTCAATCTTCACAGCCTTGGGAGAAGTTCTCCCCTCTGCCTGCACTGGGTCTGGACTCTGAGCCTCAGTAGCAGGTTCAACCTCTTCCTCTTCTTCATCAGCAGAGTCAAGCAGACTCTCTGACAGGATGTCAGGGTTCCCATGTATCCTTGCCCAGCCACTCTGCTCACAGAATTCAGCACTGTTGCTGAGCAGACTCCTGGACTGATTCCCTGACGGATACGCAAACCTCCACCCCTTGGACACTGGCTCATACCCACAAAAAAAATCATCTTTTGGGACTTGGGTTCACCTTTCTTGCGTTTGGCCTTTGGTATGAGAACCCACGCCTCACAACCGAAAACGCGGAAGTAGTGCACTTTTGGTTTCTTTCCATGCAGCAAGAAGTACGGTGTGTCACCTACCACTGAATTGAACGACCTGTTCAGAATAAAGTTGGCCGTTCGCCAAGCCTCCCCCCAAAAGCGCTGTGGGAGCCCAGCATCAAACAAAAGAGCTGCGGACATCTCCCCTAGAGTCCTGTTTCGTCTTTCCGCAATCCCTTTCTGTTGGGGACTGTGTGGAGAAGTCAACCTGTGTTGAATCCCCTTTTTGCGGAAGAAACTTTGCAGTGCAGACCCGGTGAACTCCCCACCGCGATCGCTCTGACAGTTTTGCACCCGTGTGGAAAATTGCAGTTCCACAGCCGCAATCCAGTCTTTGATTAGCGGCGCAGCTTCACTTTTGTGTCGGATTGTGAAGGTCCAGGAGTTGCGCGTATGGTCATCAATCAGAACCAGCGCAAATTTGGCTCCTCCCATACTGGTCACAGACATCGGACCACACAGATCTGCATGAATTAATTGAAAAGCCCTAGTGGTCACCCTCTCAGACCTAGGGTATGTGCACGTTTTCACCTTTGCGGACTTGCACGCTCTGCAATCTAGAAACTTAGCACATGATTTCATTTTGCA
Source organism: Podarcis gaigeae (assembly GCF_964106915.1). Classification (NCBI taxonomy): domain Eukaryota; kingdom Metazoa; phylum Chordata; class Lepidosauria; order Squamata; family Lacertidae; genus Podarcis; species Podarcis gaigeae. The sequence continues at coordinate 23,665,378 of NC_139695.1, forward strand.
CCCTTGCGTACACTCTGGGATCTTTTTCACTGACCCCCCAGGACACGTGTGCCATGCGTCTGTGCCAGAGGTGAGCACACGCATCATGAACTGGAACGTTGGCACACTGTGCTTGAGCCTCCTCCGTGTCACCTGGACCTGCAAAAGAAGCATTCAATACAAACAACCTGTCTTTACATTCAACACTAACTAGGTGCTGTCCATTCTTCAAAACTGTCTTTACATTCAACACTAACTAGGTGCTGTCTGTCTTCAAAACACACTCTGTAGTTCTCAGCAAGAAGGGTGCTGACAGACAGCAACCCGCAGCACAGTCCTGGAACAACAAAAGCTTGGATTGAACCCTGTAAGAAAGAACAAAACAGTGAGCCAGTCTGCGTGAGTGGGTGTCGAGTCCCATCTGCTAAACAGACAGTCGTCCCAGAAGTTACAGAGGTGCAGTTCTCCAGATATCCACTAGATGGCACGAGATGATGGGAAGCTCCACTGTCTATGACAAAAGTCAGCACAGCATCCTGTTGACAACTCTTGACTGTAGCCATAGAGGCTGCTAAATGTTTACATTCAGTGTCTCTGCCAGCTGCCTTTGGCTTGCCTTTCCCACGCTTTGAAGAAGAGCCCTTTATCTGGTTGCTACGGGAGACGGCCTTCGGCTGTTCCTGTGCCTCCACTGGACATTCTCTCACAAGATGGGAGGGGGAGCCACAGCGATAACAGCGACGCGCAGCAACAGCTCTCACAGCTCCCTCTTCAGCCATTTCTGCGTTCCCAGCACCCCCACCTTTGGGTGCACAGCCTGGGCCTGCACGCTCCCCAGCACTCTGGTTGTGGGCCTCAACATCACACGGCCCCTCGGAGACAAAGCAGCTACTCTCAGCTGTAACTTCAGGAACATGGCCAGCAGCCCCCTCTGGGCTCTCAGCTTCCTCCCTGCTCTCAGCTTTCTCCCGGCCTGCTGAGCTTTCACACAGACTCCTCAGCACCTGCCAGGCGGCCTGAGCCGACTCAACGCCCTCCAGGTGGGGCAACAGCAAAGAGTCCACGCTAGCTCTCAACATGCAGAGCTCCCTTTGCATTCTCAGCTCTCTATCCTCCAGCAAAGCAGCCTCCAAGCCTGCTGCGTCATCTTCAAAAGCAAGTGGCATGGGTGGGGCCGTCTCCTTCTGGGCTATGCTCCAGAGCCCTGTGGCCAAAAACCACCCCCTTACTCTTCTTGACCAGTCCTCCCAATTTTGCTGATTTAATCTTTCAAAGGGGACGTTGAAACTCTCCTGGAGTTCTGCCATCTCCTCCCCCGGTCCCCCCTTGGGGCTTTGGAGTACTCACACGTACCAACCGGCTCCGAGGATAGGCTTCCGGCGTCCCTTTGCAGCACACAGCTTGCAGCCAGCCTCCCTGCGTTCTCCCAGGCAGAGCCTCAAAGCAGGACTTTTCCTCCGGCAGCAAAAACAGCAGCTTCTCAACTTTCACAGCCTTTACACACAGCACTTCAAAGCTTTCTCTAATTGCAGTAACTGTCCATAACCTCTTAAAGGTGATTGATTTATTGCTCAGATAAATCCTGGCGTCCAGCTCGCTTCGGCTGTGCGGCTCCTGGCCAGGCCTCGGACTTCAAAGGCCACATTCCGATGCTCTGAGCAAAAACGCAGAGATCAGCAGCGGTAAGAGAAAGCTTCAAAAAAAACTCCAGTGCTTGCTTCAGTGTGCTTAAATAAAGTCCACTCAGGATCTTAGCAGCTAAAAGCAGTTTTATTTACAGCAGACTATCCATAGTCGAACAGCATCGTGAAAACACGTCCACTCTCCTCAAAAGCGAAAGTAGAGAGAGAGAACAAAGACTTGAGAGACTCGGAAATGACGCAGAGTCTCCCCCCTCCCAACAGTAGGCAGGGCGTACACTCTGAGCTGTTTAACCCTGTAAGCTCAGGTTCTCTTCACAATCTGGGAATAATTGTCTATGAATTTTCTATAGAAATTTGCGAACCCTAAAAACACTGAGTGTCCTTTGTTCTGGGTTGCTCCCACTCTAACACTGCCTTTACCTTGTTTGGACCCCCTTGGGTGAAATGCAGTAGCCCAGAAACTCCACCTCCTGGATGTGAAATTTACACTTCTCTAACTTGATGTACAGCCTACTGGTACTCTATGTGTTCTTCCTCACTATCGCTGTATATAAGCAAGTCATCCAAATACGCCAGGCAGAACCTCTCTTGGACCCCCCACCAGCACATGATTGATGAAAGATTGGAAAACTGCTGTCCCATTTTGCAGCTCAAAAGGCATGACTAAACACTCAAACGACCCAAAACGTGTACAAAAGGTGGTTTTCCACTCACCCCCCTGTTTGATTCTTATCAGATTATATGCCCCCTGAAGGTCGAGTTTGGTAAATACCTTGGCAGACCTCACTTTCTCCAAGAGGTCATCTATACGTGGCAGGGGGCACACACAGGGTCTCATTTGGGCATTCAAATTTCTAAAGTCACAAACCAAGCGTGGTGGCCCTTCCCCCTTTCTTCTTCACAAAAAACACTGGGGAACCCCTTGCCACCATGGACTCTCTGATGAACCCCCTTTCCAAGTTCTTTTGGAGAAAGTCCCTCAGTGCTGAGGACTCTGCCTCTGACATGGAGTATATTTTACCCGGGGATAGTTGGGCCCCAGGGACTAGATCTATCTGGCAGTCATAGGGCCTGTGGGGGCCCAGTTTGTCAGCCCCAAAAGACGTCTCTGTAGGCTGCATACTGTGGGGGGATTATACTTTCTTCACCCTTGAGTTTCCCCTCCACCTCTGCCCCCATCATTCCCACCTGGGTCCCCCCCCCCGGCCCAAACAGTGCTTCATACACTATGCTGAACCAAACACCAAGGACCTTTGACCCCAGGCTATCACTGGGTCATGGCGGGTGAGCCAACTTATGCCAAGCACCAGAGAGTGACCAGCTAGCTTAGTCACGCAGAAGGCTCTGGTCTCAGAGTGATGGGCTATCTCCAACTTCATCAGAGGCGTCTCATAAGCCACTTCACCGGCCAATAGAGGTCTGTCGTCGATCATCTTTATGCGCAACAGGAAACCCAAGGGCAGTAGGGCTACTCTGTGCTCTTGCACCAAGTCCAGGTCGACAAAATCTGCTGAAGCTGCTGAGTCCAAAAGCGCTGGGACTGCTATGCGACGGCCATTTGGGAGTTGTAGTTTCACCTTCACTGTGAGTCCTGGGGTCAGCGCCCCTGCGTGAGAGCCATTTACTGCTGCTCCGCCTGGCTGCAGGCTCCCATTTCCAGCCAGGGCTGCTCGTTTCCCTGCTGTGACTCCTTCGGCTTCTCCTCTCACGTCTGCCCTTGATAGGGACTCCCACCCCCTGTGACTAGGGCACCAGTGTGTGATATGTCCGGGCTTATGTCCGGGCTTTGCACAAACAAAGCAGAGCCTCCTTTCTTTCCCACATCCTTCCCCTCTCTTTCTGGGGAATGTTACAGCGACTGGGAGGGGTCGCGCTGCTCCTATCTCCATAGGTTCTGGCCCTCCTCGCCAGGCAGGCTGCCTGCCCTCTGCTCAGGAATGTCCAGAATGTGGCCTTCCTGCCAAGGCAGGTGCCCCCCTCCTTTCTCTCTCCAGCTCTCCTCTCTGCTCTTAGACTCAACTGCAGACAGACTTTAATCAGCGCATCCAGCGACTCTGGTTCTGGCATCTGGGCAAGTGGATCCAATATTTCAGTATTTAATCCTTCTCTGAACAGAGCTGCGACAGGTGGGGAGTTAAGGTCCCATTTCAGCTTCTGCACCAGTAAACTAAAGTTCGACCAGTAGACCCCAACAGTGTCTTTCCCCTGTTTCAATCGTAGAGGCTGCCTGGCCGTCACTACCTCGTGTGCCGGATCCAAAAAGATAGTGTCCAGAATCTGCAGGAAGGACTGGAGGTTCCCCAACGCAGCATCACGTCTTGTGATGAGGGGCATCACACACTCCTTCGCCCTTCCCTCCAGGAAGCTTATCACATATGCTACTTTCTCTTGCTCTGATTTAAACTCAGCGTTTTTTAGCTCTAAGATGTAAGAAATCTCAGTCTTGAAAGACAGATAGTCAGAAGTCTCCCCCGCAAAGCTCCGCAGGTGGGCGACTACCAGCTTACTTACTCGTTCCGTGCGTGCCGCTTGGAACAACACCCACTGTTCAGTCAATGCTGCCGATAAAACATCCACCTGGCTCTTGAGCTGAAGGTTCTGCTGCCATAAATCTTCCAAGGTCAATTGCAGAGCTGGGGGCTGCCCTGCGCCGGCTCCTTGCTCCATATTCCTTTCACTGTGAAAGGATGCAGGCCAACGTAAATACTGTTAGAGCTGATGGCGTCTCTTCTCACACAGAAGCCACGAGAGTCTCTTTGGCGTTTTTATAATCTTTATTTACAGATTTACAAGTAGCAATTAGCAGATGTTTCACCCATCAGAGTCACTGAAATCTGATTTACGTTGAGAACTGTGCTTCCCCCTCCAACAGCTCATAAAATGGCACAGTCTCCCACTCTGGCGCTCACTCCGAGGCTTAATTACACACCTCTCTAAGGCGGTCGTAAATCTTGATCCCCTCCCTTCTTCTGACCCAGAGCGTAATCCTTGAGTTGCCTGTGAACTTTCTGAGCTTATTCCAACTGCTTGCTCCTCGTTGCCTCCCCCTCTCTCAGGTACCTCTTCCCTGTCTTCTGCTCCTTGAACTTCCCCTCCCTCTGAGGAACTTGAGGCCTCCGGTTCGACCCTGACACCCATGGACTGCAAGAATATCAAACCTATCCATTCTTAAGGATATCAGCCCTGAGTGCTCACTGGAAGGACAGATCCTGAAGCTGAGGCTCCAATACTTTGGCCACCTCATGAGAAGAGAAGACTCCCTGGAAAAGACCCTGATGTTGGGAAAGATTGAGAGCACAAGGAGAAGGGGACAACAGAGGATGAGATGGTTGGACAATATTCTCGAAACTACCAACATGAATTTGACAGAACTGTGGGAGGCAGTGGAAAACAGGAGTGCCTGGCATGATCTGGTTCATGGGGTCACAAAGAGCCAGACACGACTAAACAACAACAGCCGTCAACAGGTTTACCACCCCCCTTTGTGTCAATCACCCACCTCCTACTACCCTTCTGAGAAATGCCCCACCCTCTCACTATACTGTATATAAGGGTCTGGTGACTTCTGTCTCAGTGTATCTGAAGAAGTGTGCATGCGCATGAAAGCTTAGACCCAGAACAAACTGAGTTGGTCTCTAAGGTGCTACTGGACAATTTTGTAATAATCCATGTCACAGTCCTCATTGTCCAACAACTACAAAAACAGGCTTAAGTTGCAGTGAGCAGTTCTGAAGATTCCCTAAAGTTAAACCTTTTGTATACTCAGTGGCTACTCTGGTCTACAATGAGCAGTTCCAGGGCTGAACATTTATTTTGTTGTCCATATCATCAATAATCATGCTTTATAGTAGTCATTGCCACCCACGCGTTGTGAACTCCATAGTCATATTCTCTATACTTCCATTCATTCTGCCCTAACTGCTTAATACAATTCCCATCATCCCTAGCTAGCAGGACCAGTGGTCAGGGATGATGGACATTGTAGTGCAAAACAGCTGGAGACCCAAGTTTGGGAAACCCTGCTGTAGACAAAACTGAGCCAGATGGACCAATGGTCTTACTTTGTGTAAGGCAGTTCCCATGCTCTTTTATCTCTTACTCCATGTCCTGAGCACAACCCAGCCCAAAAAGGACAGACGGCTGGTAGTTTAATTCTTTCTTGACAAAGCACACACTTGCGGTAGCTCCTAAGGTGCACAAAGCATGTACACACGCTTCTGGTGACTAAGTAGCTGGCATCCCTCTCCAGACTTGTGCTCAGAGCAGGACTGTTGGAGCAACGGTGTGACCATGCCTCCACTCAAACTTCAGTACCCTCCCCTGATGGGATGCATGCAAGCAACCTGTGACTTCTCCTACATGGACGTTGCTGCTGTGCCTGCCTCTTCAAGCCCCTCTGGTGCTGGAGGACAGCAGAGAAGAGGACAGAGGAGATTCTACTGCTCTCCTTCCCAACATGGTCTCCTCCTCTGCTCCTGGCACATCCTGCTCTTCCTCCAGCCCTGGCTCTTTCCCCACATCCTGCACCTTCTGCCCATCTCTGACGGCTCAGACTGTATCCATTCTTGCAGCTCCTGCCTTGCAGGAGGCAGAAACTCTCATAAATCCCTTCCCTCTCCCCCTGGATCTGACTCTGGCCCCACGGCCTCCACCACACATTCCTTGGACCCTTGCTAGTCCCTGTTCACTGCATTGCTTTGCTTCAATTTTTCTTAAAGCCAATGCTCTTTAGGCATGCCAACTGCAAAGATGCAAAACAGAAACAAATGAAGACAATGAGAAATCAAAATAAATACAGCAAAAAAGTACAGCCATACCATTTGCTTTTGGTTTTTTTTAAAAAATATATTTTTTATTGGTTTTTCCAAATATATGTCCGCTAACAATATTTCTCTAACAATTTTCCATATTCCCCCCCCCCTCCTCCTCTGGACTTCCCTCACATTCCCATTTTGTTTTATTTCCATATTACTCATCCTGCGTGTTGTTTCCCAAAATTTTCCCAATACATATAGTCTTACTTTTTGTTATATACAATTGTGCTTGTTTATTGAAACCCTGCCAGTGAGTTCAATTCTTTATGTTGCCTCTTCATATATGTTGTAAATGGTTCCCATTCTCTTTTAAAATCTTTGTTATCCTTTTCATGTAATTTATCTGTTAATTTTTCCAGTTCTGCATATTCCATAAGTTTCCCTTCCATTGTTCTTTCATTGGTATTTCTTCTGTCTTCCAAGCTTGTGCTAATATAATTCTTGCTGCTGTTGTTGCATACATAAATAATTTCCAGTTTTCTTTTTTTTAATCTTGATCTAGAATTCCTAGGAGGAATGCTTCTGGTTTCTTAACAAAAGTCTTTTAAAATATTTTTTCAATTCATTATATATCATTTCCCAATAATTTCTAACTCTTTTGCATTCCCACCACATATGATAAAATGGACCATCTTTTTCTTTACATTTCCAACAAGTTTTAGATCCCTTTTTATACATTTTTGCCACTTTCTCTGGCATAATATACCATCTATACATCATTTTCATATAATTCTCTTTCAATAAAATACAATCTGTAAATTTTAAATTCACCTTCCACATCTTTTCCCCATCTTCAAGTTGTATATTGTGGCCTAAATCCTGAGCCCACTTTATTTGTGCTGACTTTACCATTTCTTCCAGCATTTCCCTTATTGGGAGTTATTCTGCAAAGAAACAGTAAAGATGTTTGCACCTTTAAGAACTATTTCTGTGAGTTTTGGGCAGATTGGGTACAGCTGGTAATGACTACAAAAGCAGGAAAAGTTGCAGTTTGGATTTGCCTGCAAGGAAAAACGCACACAAGCTTTGTTGTTTTGTAATAAAACCTTTATTTGAATTGATTTTACACTGGTTTTGTGGTATCATAGCTTCTGTCTTCTGCCACCAGAGGAAAAAAACCCCTCTAACAGGTTATGGGCCCAGTCCTGAGTGGGCAGAGACAGAGTGTGGAAAAGAATCCAGAGACTGGAAGCAACTCAGCATTTCTCAAGCAGCTGGCTGTGTGAAGGCGTCAGCAGGGAGTGTCTGTTTGAGATCAGGAGCCAAACAATTCTTCAAGCCACATGTGAGTAAAGACTGAGTGGAAAACTGAAAGCTGGGTGGAGCCATGGCTGGACTTGGAGCTGGAGCTCAAGGGGGAGCTTCATATTTTCCAGTAGAGAAACTGGGAGAATCCAATTATATGTCATGGAGTTTACAGATGCAGGCATTTTTAAAGAAAGAACAATGTTGGACTGTTATTGTTAACCCTCCTGTAAAAGATGAGGATGAAGTAGTAGATGAAGCAGACCAAAGGCTGGAGGACAAAGCCTATGCCAATCTAATTTTGAGTTTAGAGAAGTCTCAATTATCTCATGTGCGAGACCTTGAAACAGCAAGTGAGTTTTGGAACGCACTGAGAGCGATACACATTAGAGATACTGCTGGCAGTAAAATTACTCTGAGAGCTCTCTATCGAGCCAGACTAAATGAGGGTGAATGTGTTTCAAAACACCTTCAAAGAATGCGTGATTTATTTTCAGTTAAATGAACTTGGGGAAGCAAGGAGACAGGAAGAGTTGAATCCGGTATGTTTCTGCAGCAGTTTGAGGCACCAGTCATGACATTGGACAGGACTGGATTTTAGACTCAGCAGCGACAAACATTTTTGTTAAGTCTGCACAAGCTCTTGTAGAAAAGCAGCCTTGTAAATCTGTAAATGTAGTACTAGCCGATGGAACAGTGCATGAGTCAGCTGGAAAGGGTAGTGTGAATATTAACTGTTTATGCACCAAATTTACCAATGTTTTATGTGTACCAAGTTTAGAAAATAATTTACTTTCAGTTGCAAATCTTGTTAAACGGGGGTTTAAGATAACCACCTCTGGTTCAGGCTGTAAAATAGAGAAAGCTGGAAAAATGTTTACAGCGTCACTAAAAAATGGTTTATTTGTTTTGAAAGACCAGCTAAGAAGTGAGTCTGGGGCATGCGTTAAAGCCTGTAATAGAGCCTTGCATGATGAGTGCCAGCATCTGTGGCATCGTTGTTTGGGGCATGCCAATTTCTGCAGTATTGCAAAAATGCCAGAATTAAGTAAGGGAATTAAAATGAAAAAATGTTCACTTTTTCTAGACTGCAATACCTGCAAGGAGTCTAAAAGTAAGCGGGGATCTCATCCTGAAAGTAATAGAATTAGCAAGAAGCCATTTGCTTTAGTACACTCAGACCTTTGTGGGCCATTTGTGGAATCTGAAGGAGGAGCAAAGTTTTTTCTGGTTCTTCTGGATGATTATAGCCGGTATACTTGGGTATACTTGTTAAAACACAAAAGTGAAACTGGTCAACTCATTAAAAATTGGGTCAACTATATAAAGGCAGTTTCCCTACAAAGTTACCCAATTGCAGAGTGACCGTGGAGGTGAGTTCATGTCTGAAGCCTTCCAGATATGGTTCAAAAAATGTGGTATTAGTCACCAAAAATCGTGTCCTTTTTCACCTGAAGAAAATTCAATTGCAGAATGCAAGATAAGGTCTTTACAAACAAACAATGCTAGATTCTATGTTATGTGATTCTGGCTTATCTAGAAAATTTTGGGGGGAAGCAATTCTCTGTGCTAATTACATACAGAACAGATTGTTTCATTCTACCATAAAAAATACCCCTCGTTTTTTGCTTTATGGAAAAAAAACCTTTTTTGGACCATGTTAAAACTTTTTCCCCAAAATTGTTTTTTATTGATTTCCCCAAAATTATAAACAAACAAATAAAACAAACAAACATAAATCATAACCTTATTAAAATTATACTTATTAACATTGTTAAGTGACTTCCTCACTTCCCCTTGGTTGAATTTCAATGTATATCCTTTTAATGGTTTTCCAATTCAGAGTTCTTATAAACTTAACTTGGTCCTTAAACAACTTTATATCTTTTCAATTTGAAATTAAACACATTAATTCATCACTTAACTTATATAAAATCCTAGGCCAATCTAGTACCTGCAAGCTATTTCCAATTAGATTAACTTAACAAATTTAACTAAATAATCATTAAATTTTTGGACCATGTTAAAACTTTTGGTTGTTAACTTGGGTTCACATCCCAAAAGGACAGAGAAGGAAAGGAGATCCCAAGGCAAAGAGACTTAGGATTGTTGGCTATCAAAGTTGGTCAAAAGGGTATCGTTTTGCACTAGGGCGTGGCAGGGTTGTGATATCAAGACATGCGGTTTTGTGAGCAAGATGGTTGGGCTCGTTTACATGGAAATTCAGAAGTTGTTTTATCTTCTGAGGAAGATAATCTGAGGAAGAAAAGCCACAGATTAAAGAAAGTTCTGAAAGTGATAGTGATGAGGAATCAGGGGATGAGGGTCCCAGTACACAATCTCCTAAAGCTGAGCCAATTTCTCCTGAGCAAGATGAATCAGAAGGGGAAGATAGTTCAGAGGGGGAGAGATCACAAAGAAGCAATAAGGGGGTACCTCCAGAAAGGTTACTATACAAGGAGTTAAAACTGTTGATGTGAAGAAAGAACCTTGTGATTATGAGGAGGTTTTAAAGTTACCACACCAGGAAATAGTAATGTGGAAAAATGCAATGAGAGCAGAAATGAAATATTTAGCAGAACATAATGTGTTTACTATTGAGCCATTGCCAGAAGGAAAAAAGGCAGTGGACTGTAGATGGGTGTATAAAATAAAACACTTGGCAGATGGTAAGCTAGGCTGGTAGCACGAGGCTTTACGCAAAGAAAAGGTGAAAGTTTTAACGAAACCTTTTCTCCTACTGCAAGGAGCGAAAGTATACGTTTATTGCTAGCTATTGCAGCACAAAGTGGATTAAAGGTAACTCATTTTGATATTGAAACAGCTTATCTTAACACAAATCTGTACGAAGAAATTTTTATGAATCAAGCACCAGGTTTTGAGGCATGCAAACAGAATTCTGTATATAGGTTACACAAAGCAATCTATGGGCTCAAACAATCAGCTAGAAATTGAAATGAGTGTCTTGATAATGCTTAAAAAAATCTTGGCTTTAAAAGAAGCTTAGCTGATAACTGCTTGTACACTAAAGGAAAGGGTGATAAACAAGAATTATGTTTGTCTTAGGTTGATGATTTGCTTTATTCTACAAAAAATGACAAGCAAGTGGGAAAATTTGCAGAACAACTAAAAGGAATATAAATTAAGAGATTTGGGACCCATAAAAAATTATCTCGGTCTAGAAATTCAAAGGACAAATGATGGAAGTTTTCTGTTGAGTCAAAAAGATAAAATAACGGAATTACTTGAAAGAAACAATATGCAAAATAGCAAGGGAGTAAAAACCCCAATGGAAATAGTTTTTTTCAAGAATGAAGGAGAATGCACGGAACCAGTAATTCCTGAAATGTACCATTCAATAGCTGGAAGTTTATTATACATTGCATTGTGGAGCAGACCAGATTTGACTTATGCAGTTGGAATACTGAGCAGACTAGTAAGCTATCCCACAGAAAATGCCTGGAAGGGTTTAAAACGTATTTTCCGGTATTTAAGATTACCATCTTCAGGGTCTACAAAATTGCAGTGTTACGTTGACAGCGATTGGGCCAACCTGCCTGATAGAACATCTATTTCTGGTATGGTGTTTCAATCTGGGGATTCCTTGATAGGTTGGAAGTCCAAAAAACAAGGAATCGTGGCCACATCTTCAACAGAGGCTGAATACTGTGCTTTATTGGAGTTGTGCAATGAAATAAAATATTACGTTCAAATCCTCAATGATTTAGATATACAATCCAGTTCAAATATGGGAAAACAATCAAGCTGTAATAACTTTGGCTGGATCTGAGCAGTTTAAAAATAAATCCAAACATTTAGAAATTAAGTATCAAAATGTAACTGACAATGTTAAACAAAACCTGATAATGCTAAAATACTGTGAGAGCATGCAAAATGTGGCTGATATATTTACGAAAGCACTAACTTTTGAGAAACATGCACAACTAGTGACAAAATTGGAAATTGTTGTGCATGATGCATAAATATGTTTTGTATATATTTAAAGTAGTGTTTTGTTTGTTTGTTTGAATGAGAGGGGGTATTGGGAGTCATTCTGCAAAGAAACAGTAAAGATGTTTGTACCTTTAAGAACTGTTTCTGTGAGCTTTGGGCAGATTGGGTACAGCTGGTCATGACTACAAAAGCAGGAAAAGTTGCAGTTTGGATTTGCCTGCAAGGAAAAACACCCACAAGTTTTGTTTGTTGTTTTGTAATAAAACCTTTATTTGATTTGGTATCATAGCTTCTGTCTTCTGCCACCAGAGGAAGAAAAACCCCTCTAACATCCCCATATAACAGGAGAGTTGTGAGACTGGATGTCCGTCTCAGCTGCGACAGCCACAGTGCTTTGCGTCCAGCCCGCTTCCACTGCGTCCCTCTGCTTCTCCTGGCTTCCAGCAGAGTATAGCGATCAGCAGTGTGTCTGTGTGCAGGAATCTCAGGCATGCAGAAAACACTCTCACACACAGCTTCTTTCTAATCTAAGAAGCGTTTATTGAGCTGTTAACCCTGTAAGCTCTGGGTCTCCTCACACCCCCTCTTGTCCTGTACCACCAGTGTTGAATGGTCACTGTAAACGTGAAGGTTCATTATTGTTTCACAAGTTGTGTATGCCTTTAAGGGCCAGGGCAAATAATGAGACCCAGTCTTACTGCTGTGAAACATAGCAGGTGCTGCTAGATTGTGTTGATTAAGCTGTGTCAGCATTTGGGCATAGTATATAAGGAGCAGCACCTAGCTCTCTCATTGCCCTGGGGGATGGGTTGGTGGTTGGGTCATGTTTGTGTTGGTGATGAGCAGCGTCCCGTGCACAGCGGAAGGATGAGGAGTACATGCCACATACTCTATATTGCTTTATTTACACTTCAAAGCTGGTAGATTACAGAAAAACATCTTGCCTCTGCCGGAGCAGAGAAAAGCATCCTCTCTCCTCTAAAGCACGAAGAGAACAACACACTGAACTGCAAAGAACAGTGAAAAACAGGAAACCAGTGTACGTCACATCCAGTCTCCTTTCCCGTGAGAAAACCCAACAGCATTTGACTGTGGAATGTAAACATTGTCTTGTGACAAGCACTTCGCTGCTCAGTGAAGGAAGCAGAAACCAACATCCTCCCCCTTTCTGTGAACATCACTGGGCAGCGTGTTCGTACAATATCAGTACAAACCCAACTTCTGCACATAGGTACAGTGTTGATCCCTTGATACAATCTTGGACAATACATCAGCAGGAATTTCATTACCTGGCATATAGGACACGGTTACGAGTCCCTTTTGAATACGTTCCCTAGCATGTTGCAACTTTAATTGTAAGTGCTTCGTGCTTTGCTTACAACCTTCAGAATTCAGCAAAGCCAAACATGCTTTGTTGTCCTGGTAAACCTGGATTGGACATTTGACAGGAATTTTCATGTCTTTGCACAATTGTAACAACCATTCACAATCCTTAAGTGAATAAGACAGTGCATTCAGTTCAGCTTCACAAGTACTTAAGCTAACTGTTGTTTGCTTCTTGCATGACCAATCAAATAGACCCTGATTGTACTTATAGCAAACTCCAGGCGTACTTTTCCTGTCTGTAGTGTCACTTCCAAAACTTGCATCTGCAAATATCTCAAGACCACCAGACTTCTGATTGTTAAATCTTAGTCTGTAATGCATAGTGCCTTTCAAATACCGCGCTATGCGTTTCAGAGCTTTCCAATCCTTAACAGTAGGATTGTTGACTTGTCTGCTTAGCAAATTACAGCTAACAGCAATGTCAGATCTTGAACATCTGGCAATGAAGTTAACTTGCCTAGCACACTTCTGTACAGTGTAGTGTCAGAAAATGCTTCTTCAGTGTCATCTACCTGATAACCTGTTATCATCGGTGTGTCCACAGGGTTAGCATCCATCAGGTTTAGTTTGCTTAACACATCAGCAATTTTCCGTGACTGGTGTACTAGAATGTTACCATCTTGATCTCTCTCTATTTCCAGAGATAGGTAGTTGTTTACCTCACCAAGATCTTTCATGTCAAAGTGCTCTTTCAGTTGAGCTAGGGCGTTACTGTACATTGTGACATCCTTCCAAAAGAATAAAAGATCATCAACATAAAACAAACAATACAGTTTCTTTTGCCCTTCCTCTTTGACAAATACACATGGATCAGCTTTCCCTTGCTGAAAACCTAGAGAAAACAATACTTCAGTGAGTTTTGTGTGCCAACACCGTGCACTTTGTTTGAGACCATAAAGGGACTTCTTCAGAGCACAAACAAATCCCTGTTTTACCTGTACGCCATCAGGTGGAAGCATATAAAGTGATTCATCTAGAGATCCGTACAGAAAAGCTGTATTCACATCATGGTGACTAATGTGTAGATTCTCTTCTGCAGCTAGCTTGAGCATAAGCCTAATGCTCTCATACCTCACTGTGGGTGAGTAGGTCTCGTGATAGTCTTCACCTGGTACCTGTGCAAAACCTCTGGCTACCAATCTGGCTTTGTGTCTGACTATCTTGCCATTTTGATCAGTCTTCGCTTTGAAGACCCATTTGCTTCCAAGCAGTTTCATTCCTGGAACTACTGGAACAAGGTCCCATGTTTTGTTCCTTTCCAAGGAATCAAGCTCAGCCTTCATGGCATTTAACCATGGCTCAGCTTCCTTTGAATCCAAATCCTGGATTTCTTGGAAACTTGAAGGTTCAAATACCTTCTTGGAGCTTTTAACAGCTGTTACTGCTATCTTAGCAAACTCATCAGCAAATCTCTTTGGAGGTCTGCCTTTTGTTGCTCTCTGTGACCTGCGAATTAGCCTTAAGTCTTCAACACTCTCCTCTTCCTTCTTAGGAGAAAAGTGACCTATTGTGAACAATGGTTCCTCCAATTCTTGATCAGAGCTTTCAGAGGGTCGCATAGAGGCTTTCGCACTCTTGAAATCCTCTGAATCACCCGATTCAGTTTCAGACTCAGAATCAGAACCTTCATCAGTGGGTGTGGGTTGTTGCGGTTGCTTTTGACTATCCTCAGTCTCATCACTGTCATCAGGATAACATTGGAAAATTCCCACATTCTCCCCCCACTTGGCATTGTACTCAACACTTCTTGTGAGCTTAATTGCCTTAGAGTCAGTCATCATTATTCTGTAAGACCCTTTCTGATAACCTAGAAAGATACCATGCAATCCACGCTTGTCTAACTTGGAGCTTTGTGGTGAGTGAACCCACATGTCAGAACCAAAAATTTTCATGTGTTTGATGTATGGCTTCTTGCCAAACATCTTCTCATAGGGGGTACAACCAATCGCTGAAGATAACCTGCGATTATAACTGTAAACAAAACACGAGAGAGATTCGGCCCAATAACTCTCTGGAAGATTTGCATCATGCAGCAAGGTTTTTAACCCTTGAAGCAATGTCTGATTTGCCCTCTCACAAAGTCCATTCTGCCATGGCGAGCGAGGACTAGACAAATCGTGTTGAATTCCTTTCTCAGTCAGAAAAGCTTCAAACTGCTGAGAAGTGAATTCTCCCCCGCGATCAGTGAAAAGAATTTTTATCTTCTTACCATGCACATTTTCCAATCAAGCACAGAATTCCTTGAACCTAGGAAAAGCCTCTGATTTCTGCTTGAGATTGTACACATAAATATACCTGGAAAATGCATCAATGAGAACCATGAAGTACCTGTTTCCACCCAAAGAGGGCGCTAGTGGTCCAACCAAATCAGCATGAACAACCTGGTATGGTTCTGTAGCTTGCCTACTAGACACCTTACCTTTCGCAGCCATTTTTACCTTGTTTGCTGCGCATGCCTTGCACTTCATGTGGTACCTGCAGGGTTTAATAGTCATACCTTCAACCAAGGCAGGCATTTTAGATACTGCCTCAAAATGCAAATGACCAAATTTTCGATGAAAATCGTGAATACATTCTGCATGCAAACTTTTGTTAGAACCTGCAATGCAACAAGTGTCATCCTGCACAACATCATCAAAATACAAAACATACAAACGATCAACATATTCAGCATGCAATACATAATCATTTTTCTTTGTGATGATGCACCTTTTGTTCTTAAAGGAAACGTCAATTTTCCGCTCATTCAGCTGTCCAACGCTGAGCAGATTATGCTTGGCATCTGGCACATAAAGCACATCCTGTATCGATAAGTCCAAACTGTGAAGAACAACAGTTCCGTAGCCTTTACTGGGAATTGTGTGGTCATCCGCCTGGTGAATCGCACCTTCCTGCGGTGTAAAAGACACGAACAGTCGCTTATCGTTGCACATGTGATGCGTTGCAGCCGAATCAACAACGAAGAAGGATCTAGACGTCTTCTGGACCTCTGCAACCTTTGGAGTGAAGCGTGAGACCATTGCCTTGTGCTGCGTTGTCCTGGACACCGGACCTTTGCCTTTGCCTCGGCCTTTTCCACGCGATGAGCTTTCGCTGCGCTGCTCTGTCTTGGCCCTGGGATTTCTGCATTCCCTCTTCATATGGCCTAGACGTCCACACGAGTAGCATTTCACTGCCTTCAAAGCTTTGGCGCCATCTGGTGGTTCCACTGCACTATGGGATGACGACTGTGAAGTCTCCCCCTTGCCCATGCAGCTATCACCCTGGCGGTCTGCTTCATTCTGAATCATGGCAGTATCACAGGCTACTGTGAGTTGAGCATTTGGCTGATCAGCATCAAATTCCCCACTTGCCTCAGCCAGCCTTCTGCAGCTAGCCATCATGACTTTGGCATTAGCCTTCTGCGTCATCTCTGCTGCTTTAAATCAGGCTGCTTTATACTAGCTGTGTCTGTGTACAGCTGCTTCATTCCAAAAGCAAGTCCAAAACAGCCTCTGCCTGTGAGCCTGTGCCACTCTGCTTAATTGCAGCTGCTTCAAACCTCATTCCAAAGGCAAGTTCAAAAGTGCTTTCTCTCTGCTGCCTTAAATTCATGCTGCGTCACTGCTGCAGCTGCTTTATACCAAAAGCACTTTTAAAAGTTACTTTCGATTTCCCAGCATAGGAAATTGTTCCTTTTAGCCTTTGCCTGAGCCCGGCAAAACGGCCTTAAAAGTTCAAAGTCCAGCCATAAAGCCATTAATTAGAAGCTGGCAGGCTGCCCGGAGCAGTAGCACATACCTCATCAATCATCTTGACGCGCAGAGCAGATTCCGTTCCGATCTGTCCCTCTGCATTCCGATCCTTTGCCGGCACTCCGATTCGACTTCTGGAGCCCATAACCATGTGTTCGTGATGAGCAGCGTCCCGTGCACAGCGGAAGGATGAGGAGTACATGCCACATACTCTATATTGCTTTATTTACACTTCAAAGCTGGTAGATTACAGAAAAACATCTTGCCTCTGCCGGAGCAGAGAAAAGCATCCTCTCTCCTCTAAAGCACGGAGAGAACAACACACTGAACTGCAAAGAACAGTGAAAAACAGGAAACCAGTGTACGTCACATCCAGTCTCCTTTCCCGTGAGAAAACCCAACAGCATTTGACTGTGGAATGTAAACATTGTCTTGTGACAAGCACTTCGCTGCTCAGTGAAGGAAGCAGAAACCAACAGTTTGTTGTTATCTTTAGTGTAAAAGGAGTTTTTGTTTTTGTTCTTAAAACCTTATTAAAGTTTTTTTGAGTTCCTTGTTATGCATGGTCTTCCCAGCAAGCTCTCTGCAGCGCTACTAAACTCCAAATAGCCAACAGCTAACCCTGTAAGCTCTGGGTCTCCTCATACCCCCTCTTGTCCTGTGCCACTGAGGTGACTACCACTTACCCCAAACACAGCCCTTCACAGAACTCACTGTGTCTGTGGAAGCTCAAAGGTCATCTGCTAAATTCTCCTGACTTGGACAGTACTTCAGCTTCACCAAGCCTGTCTGGACACACTGACACACATTCTGGAAACATGTGTCCAAATGTTTGGTTCTGGACTTGAACTGTCCAGACTTTGCCAACTTCAAACAGGGTTGATTTTCCTCCCAAACGGTGATGGGCAAGCAACACTCCCCACAGATCTCTTGGACCAAACACTTGTAGAACTCTAGTTCTCTACAAAGCTCTGACAATGCACTGAATTCAGCTTCTGTAGAGGAAAGCACAATGAGACTTTGCTTTTGGAACTTCTGCCCAACTAGAGATTCCCCAAACTTCACTACTAACCCAGACACTGATTTCCTGTCCTCACGATTTGCCCAATCACTGTCAGTCCAGCATGTAAGCTGTGCTTCACCCTCAGCTGACAGTTTGAAGCAAAAATCTTTGGTATCCTGCAAGTACCTGAGCACTCTCCTGATACCATTCCAGGCACTTACACTTGGCTTTGTAGCCTCCCTGCTGAGCAGGTTTATAGCAAACGCTATGTCTGGTCTGCTCCACTGGGAAAGATACAACAAACTCCCTAGAGCGAACTGAAAAACCTCAGGGTTTGA
Organism: Podarcis gaigeae; assembly: GCF_964106915.1. Classification (NCBI taxonomy): domain Eukaryota; kingdom Metazoa; phylum Chordata; class Lepidosauria; order Squamata; family Lacertidae; genus Podarcis; species Podarcis gaigeae. The sequence continues at coordinate 23,683,474 of NC_139695.1, forward strand.
GAACTCAGAACGGTCCCCGAGCTGACTTTCACATAGCTCGTTTCCATGGGTGTTCTGACCCCTGCACACTCAGCCATCCTGAACTTCTCAAGCAACTGCTCAATCTTGCCTTTCTGACTGAGCAAAAAACTGCCGTCCTCAGTTCTATCAGCCTGGACACCTAGGTACACTTTTACAGGACCTACGTTCTTGAGCTTAAAATGCTTCCCAAGCTCTTTGGCAAAACCTTGCACCTGTGTCTCTCCTGACCCCTTCAAGTACAGGCAGCTATCTGCAAGACTTTTCCTGAAACCCATGCTTTCCAAAGCATCATTCAGGCACAAGTTCCAGTTTCTGGCCTATTGCTTTAGGCCATAGATGGACTTGTGTAACTTCCACACTACATCTGGCTTATTGCCCTTGAACCCTGGAGGTGGTAGCATGTTCAGGTCGGAGTTCAAGTAAGCAACAGCCACATCAAAATGATGTACCTGAAAACCCCTTTGGGCAGCAACTGCTAATGGTACACGCAGAGTTTCACTTCTGGAAGTAGGAGCATACACTTCAGTGCAATGCAGTCCTTTTCTCTGTGTGAAACCTCTAGCTACTAGCCTAGCTTTGTACTGTGGCTCTCCAGTTGCTGTGGGTTTAATTCTGTACACCCAACTACAGCTCACTGCCTGTTTGCCTTCAGGCAGCTTCATGGTGAAGAACACACCTAGAGACCTCATTGAGTTCAACTCCTCCTCTATTGCCTCATGCCATTTCCTGGCTTCTGCCTGAGGCAACTGTTGAACCTCCTCAAAACTCTCTGGTTCACATTGAGCCAAACGGACCACGCTGCACGGTAACCCCCGCCCCCGGGACCAGCACAGTTTGCCCCTGCCACACCCGCACTCCCCCTTTGTTGGGGTGCGTTCGGGAAGAACCAGAAGCCATGGCTGACCAGGCGGCTGCACTGGGGGCATTGGCCCAGGAAAACCAGGCCTTGACCCACACTGTGCAGCAGCTTAGCAATGCGGTTACGGCGCTTCAGCAGCGTTTGGACGCCTTACTGGCTCCTGGTGCCGAGGCCCCAGTTTCTGGCAAGTACCCAGTGGCCCTGCCAGAGAAATTTGATGGGTCCCCAGCCTGCTTTCCCTTGTTCCTTGCCCAGGCCAAGCTGTACATTCAGGGGCGAGCCCGGAATTTTCCTGACGATCACACCAAGGTGCACATCATGATCAGCTTGCTGAAGGACCAGGCGGCCAAGTGGGCTTTGCTACTGCTCCAGCAAGACTCTCCTTTGCTGACAGACTATGTGGGGTTTTGTAACCACTTGGAGACTGCGTTTGGCAACCCTCTGAAGGGGAGCCAAGCCAATCGGGCGATTCATCGGTTGAAACAGGACAAGTCCACAGCCGCCGCCTATGCCACAGAATTTCGGCTGTTGGCGCAGGACTTGTCCTGGAATGACTCTGCACTTCTGGACCAGTATCTCGAGGGGCTTTCGGACGAGATACTGGACCAGCTGGCCACAATGGATCACCCCACCACACTGGACACCCTCATTCAGCGGAGCCTGCAGATAGACGATCGGCTGGAGGACCGCCAGCACTCCTGGCTTCTGTCTCCAGTCCTTCCCAGCAGGTCCACGGCCACAGCCAATTTGCTGGACGAGCCAACGCAGCTTGGGGCAGCGTGGCCTCACCTCTCCCCTTGGAGAAGACCCGTGTCGGGAGGGGAACCTGTGTCTCTACTGCGGTGGGAGTGGACATTACGCCCGATCCTGTCCCAAGAAGATGCCAGCCGCAGGGAAACCGCCAACCCCGGTAGCCGAAGGCCCTGGCTACCTGGGGTCCCAAACCATGCAAGAGAATCCCTCACCGGTGGAATTGCGACACCTCATGGTTCCGGTACGCCTATACCCCCCTGGAGGGCCCTGGATTCTCACCCATACTCTGGTGGATTCAGGGGCAACCCGCTCTTATATGGACTCTGCCTTTGCCGCCCACCATCAGGTGCCACTCCAGGATACGTCGGAGTCAGTACAGGTGGAGGCAATTGACGGGCGGCTCCTGAGCTCGGGCGCAGTTACTCAGAAGACCCAGCCCTTGATTCTGTGTCGCCAGTAGCACCGGGAGGTGCGAACTTTGGACATTACTACCATGCCCTGGTTTCCCCTGGTGCTCGGGATGGACTGGCTGGAGTCTCACAATGTTCAGATTGACTGGGTCAATCAGACTGTACACTTCCCAGACCCGTGTCCCCATGCTCGGTCCGAGATGCTAGCAGATTCTCACCCCCACTGGGGAGGCTACGTCAATGCTCCCTGCGGTTTACCAGGACTACCAAGACGTGTTCGAGGAACGGGGGGCAGACCAGCTGCCGCCCCATTGGTCGTTTGACTGCAACATAGACCTCCAGCCTGGGATGCCCCTGCCTGTGAGTTGCCTATACTCTCTTACGGAGCCGGAGCGCAAAGCTTGGCAGGACTTCCTTCGCAAGAACCTGGAGCGTGGGTTCATTTGGCCTTCCACCTCGCCCACCACTGCTCCAGTGCTCTTTGTTAAGAAGAAGTGTGGGGAGCTTCATCTTTGCCATGATTACCGGGCCCTGAACAAGATTACTATCCCAGACCCCTTGCCCTTATCTCGGAGTTGCTGGAGCGGGTGCAGGGGGCCGCAGGTGCTCACCAAGCTAGACCTCTTGGGGGGGGGGGTCTAGCTTGTCAGGGAGAGGCAAACGGGAAAAGATGAAAGAACAGAAACCAGCAATTATAGAGAGCCTAAAGAGATCATTAGCAGCCTGCCGTCTGACAGTGAGTCTGACGTAGAGAGGGAGGAGGATGAGCCGGGAACAAGTCATTCTGTACACAGAGGAAGTCAGGGGAGGGGTTTCCGCAGACTTGCATGCTGGGTACGGAAAAGGAAAAAGAGTAGACGCGACAACTGTGCAACAAGGGGACGGACGCTAATTGAAAGGCTGGAGATGTACTTTTGAACTTTGTCAAATAAATCAAATAGTTTGGAACTGGCTGGGAGCCCGGAGTCTTATCTATGCCAGCTGGACAGCATTAAGCCTCTGACAGCTTGCCACGTCTCCCTTTTTTCTGCTGGAAAGCTGGTGGAATAAGGAAATAGCTTCAACATGGAGAAGGAGCTGTTGGAACTGAAAAAGCGAAATGTCGCTCTGGAACAAAGATCGACAGACCTGCAGAGCCATTTGGAAGAAGCCCGGACTGCTCAGAGAGAAACCCAAGGTGGGCTATCGGCAGATGGGGGAAAGTGTGTGTGGGTTGAACGGTTCCAGGGAGACCCGGAAAGTTACTTGGATTTCAAAACAGAGATGCGATATTTTCTAGAACTTGAAGGAGATAAGTTTCAGAACGATGCAGCGAAAGTTGCTCACATCATTAGACATTTGGGGGGAGGGGCTAGAAGCTGGATCAGGCCGTTAATAGCCTTGGGGAATGAAGCCGTCAGAAATGAAGCCAAATTTTGGCAAGCAATGGAGGAGGAGCTGCTAGCTTTGAAACAAGGCAAATCCACAGTACGCAGTTATTGGTCCGAATTTGCTATGCTGGTGCAGAAACTGGGTTGGGATTTATAGGCTGAGCCACTACAAGCGATATTTAAAAATGGACTTAATCCAGAAATTAAGGACGAGCTGGCAAGGGGGCCACGACCTAAAAATATGGACAAATTAACAAAGGCTGCTCTTGGGGTGGGTTTGAGACAAGAAGCCAGATGGCAGGAAAGGAAGCAAGGCAGAGAGCGGAGTTTCCATGGTGACCGCATTCTTGAGATGCCTGCAGCTGCCTCAGAACGTCAACAAGAGCAGGAGGCTATGGAGATAGGCACAGCCAGGGCACAGGAGAGTTTGAAAGCCCAACGGTCTGGCGGGAAGGAGAAAAAAGACTGGCAAGCGGCAAAAAGATGTTTTGTGTGCCAGAAAACTGGGCACTTTGCCAGAGTGTGTCCAGAGCGTCGTAACTGGATGGTGGGGGCCACCCAGCAGGCAGAGGCAGAGAAGCCCCAGCATTCGGGAAACGAAGATGCCTGGCTGGTGGTGAACCGGGACAGCAGCCAGGCGGGAGCAACACAGAAAGTCCCCAGCTTGGGCACCCCAAAGCAAGCATAATGTTGAAGGTGGTGCTAGAACTCCAAAATGGACAGACAGTGGAGGAGTTGGCGCTAGTTGATTCGAGCGCCTCAGCCTCCTTTTTTAGCAAGGAGTTTGCGGCACGACACCAACTGAACCTGAGGCTTTTGGATTTTCCGCTGCAAGTGACAACAATTGATGGAAGAGAACTGCTGGGGGGTGAAGTGACGCATTGAACACCCCCAATGCGAATGCGTGTGGCCACCCACTCCGAGGTCGTCGCCTTTCACGTGGCCACACTGGCGGGGCCGCCTATCATATTGGGCATGAGCTGGTTGGCGTTGCACAATCCGGTGGTTTCCTGGCACCAACAGTCCCTGACGTTTGGCTCGACGCACTGCACGGAGAACTGCCTAGCTCAAGGGCTAGCTCGACAAAGCAAGGGCAGGAGGGCAGCAGCATGCAGAGCGGGGACGAGTGAGATTCCGTCGTTTTACAGGGATCTACAGGAGGTGTTCAGCGAGAAAGAGGTGGATGCGTTGCCACCCCATCGGCCATATGACTGTCAGATCAACCTGGTCCCGGGGGCCACGTTGCCGGTGGGGAAAACCTATTCCATGTCGGAGGGAGAGCTCAAAGATCTAAAGGAGTTTATTGAGAAAAACCTAAGAAGGGGTTTCATCAGGGAGTCCAAGGCGGCAGGGGGGAGTCCCGTGTTCTTTGTCGACAAGAGATTGACGAAAGAGCGACGCCTGGTGGTGGACTTTAGAATTTTGAACAGCCAGACGGAACTGGTGGCTTCCCCAATGCCAAGAATCGACGACGTTTTGGCACAGGTGCGGAAGGGGAAGATTTTCACCAAACTGGACCTCCGGGGGGCATACAACCTCATCCGAGTGCGAGAGGGGGATGAGTGGAAGACCACCATGTTCCTCCCGATGGGGGCGTTTGAGTATTTAGTTATGCCCTTCGGTTTGCAGTTCGGAAGTCACTGTTTCCAAGCCTTCATGCACCACATGCTAGGACCTTTGCTCTACAAAAACTGTGTTTGCTCTTTGGACGATTTGCTTGTGTACTCGGAAGACGAACAACAGCACATGAAGGATGTACGGCAGGTCCTGAGCAAACTCAAGGAGCACCACTTGTGGGTCAAGCTGGAGAAATGTCAGTTCCACGCAAAGGAAGTCGAATTCCTGGGGTACCGGCTGTCAGACCAGGGTTTGGCCATGGATCCAGAGAAAGTGAAAGCGGTGGTGGAATGGGAGAGCCCCAAGACCAGGAAAGATGTTCAGCGTTTCCTGGGTTTTAGCAATTTCTACAGGAAATTCATAAAGGATTCCGCAAAATTGACGGCGCCAATAACGGACTGTCTCAGTGTTAAGAAGTTTCAGTGGACGCAAGCGGTCCAAGAGGGGTTTGAGAAACTAAAGAGGGCTTTCGCTTCAGAGGAGCAACTGATCCACGTGGACCCTGCTCAACCACTACGGGTGGAGACAGATGTGACGGATCGGGTGATTGGGGCGGTGCTGCTGCAGCCAGATCGAAAAGGGGAATGGCGTCCGTGTGCCTTCTTTTCATGGAAACTGAACAAATCAGAGCAGAACTACACCATCTATGATAAGGAATTGCTTTCGATCGTGGCTGCGTTCAAACAATGGAGGCACTTCCTGGTTGGGGCAAAGCACCAAATTTTGGTGTGCACTGACCACAAAAACTTGGAGTACTGGCGTACGGCACGGGTGTTGTGCCAGAGACAGATAAGATGGGCAGAGTTCTTTGCCAACTTCAACTTCAAGATCCAATACGTGCCGGGAGAGCAGAATGCAAGGGCGGATGCGCTCTCCTGGAAACCTGAGTATATGATGGGGGAAGGGCCTCCTGTGGCAAGACTGATGTTCCCGGAGAGCAAATGGTTGTGCGGGGGGACGTTAGTCAAGGACGACGAACTGATGCAAATGCTCAGAGGCGATGTCTTTGCCAGACAAAAAATGGGGGAGTTAAGAGAAAGAGGGGGTGCCGGGGGGTTTCGAGGTGAAAGGGGGGCTACTGTACCACAAAGGGGCCTTGTATGTTCCAGGAGAAAACCTTTGGGGCAGAATCCTCAAGCAACTCCACGACAATTGCACGGCAGGGCATTTTGGACAGCATAAGACCATGCTACTGGTCACACGGGAATTTCGGTGACCAAGGGTGAGAGAGGATGTAAAGGAATATGTGTGAGGATGTGACACATGTCAGATGGCCAAAGGGGAAAGGACGGCACCAGCTGGGTTGCTGGAACCATTGCCCACACCAGGGAAGCCATGGGAGGTGGTAGGCGTGGACTTTATCACTGATCTGCCCAGATGTAAGGGTAAGACAGCGGTCATGGTGGTGGTTGATCTCTTGACCAAAATGTGCCATTTCGTGCCCTGTTCGCACGCCGTGATGGCGGAAGAAACAGCCAAGCTGTTCGTAGAGCACGTGTTTAGGTTGCATGGGGTACCTGCAAGGGTGGTCTCAGACCGGGGGGCTCAATTTACCTCATGATTTGGCGCAAGCTCATGGGGCTGCTCCAGGTGGAAGTGAGCTTTACAACGGCGAGGAACCCCGAGACCAATGGGCAAGCGGAGAGGGCGAATGCTGTTTTACAACAGTATTTGCGGTGTTATGTAAGTCAGAAGCAGAATGATTGGGTGGACAAACTAGCGCTGGCAGAGTTTGCTTACAACAACGCGGAGAATGTATCCACAGGGATGACACCGTTCTTTGCCAATCATGGGCGTCATCCAAGGGCCTTCCCCGGGAGGGGGGAGGAGTCGTGGAGTGTTCCAGCGGCCGAACAGTTTGTGGAGGAGATGGAAGCGATCCACAGACAGCTGCAGTTGAATTTGGAAAGGGCTAAGGAGTTATACAAGAAGGAAGCTGACAAACATCAGCGATCAGGGGAGGTTATCAGGGTTGGGGACAAGGTGTGGTTGTCCTTGCCTTGGAAAAGGGGCTGCAAGAAACTCAAGCCCAGGAAGGTGGGGCCCTTTGAGGTGATCCAACAAATAAATCCGGTGGCGTTTAAGCTCAGGTTGCCAGAGAGCATGAGAATCCACCCGGTGTTCCATAGGTCACTGCTGTTCCCCTACAGGGAGGGGGGAAGGAGGCAGGGTAGTGGTGGAGGGGAAGGCCCACCACCCAAAATGGAGGAAAGGGAGCAGTGCAACGAGATCACGGAAATACTGGACTCTCGTTGGAGAGGGGGGAATTTGGAATATTTGGTGGCGTGGGAAGGGGCCCCGGCATTGGAGAATACCTGGGTCCCAGAAGATAGTATGTCTAACAAGGAACTGGTAGAGCAGTTCCACAATTTTTTCCCGGACAAACCCAAAGGCAAGGTGAGGTCCTTACAACAGGTGTTCGAAACAACAGACGACGAAGAGGAATTCGAAGGTTTTCCAGCAGTGGACGAGGAGGAGGAAGAATACGAAGGCGTAGACTGGGGAACACCAGGACTTGGGGGTTGGAGGAGTGTGTTCGAAGAGACGGATGAGGAAGAGGGTAGTTTTGCGGGGTTCTCCCCTACCACCTCTGAGGAAAGAGAAGGGGATGTAGTCGGGTCTCCTGAGCGGGAGGGGGCCTTTGAGGAGGGGGTGGATGTCAGGGAGAGGCAAACGGGAAAAGATGAAAGAACAGAAACCAGCAATTATAAAGAGCCTAAAGAGATCATTAGCAGCCTGTCGTCTGACAGTGAGTCTGACGTAGAGAGGGAGGAGGATGAGCCGGGAACAAGTCATTCTGTACACAGAGGAAGTCAGGGGAAGGGTTTCCGCAGACTTGCATGCTGGGTATGGAAAAGGAAAAAGAAAGAGTAGACGCGGCAACTGTGCAACAAGGGGACAGACGCTAATTGAAACGCTGGAGATGTACTTTTGAACTTTGTCAAATAAATCAAATAGTTTGGAACTGGCTGGGAGCCCGGAGTCTTATCTATGTCAGCTGGACAGCATTAAGCCTCTGACATAGCTTAACGTATAAGGATTCTGAAAATAACTGGCATTTTTTTTGCAGCTAATCAGAAAACTCACAGAGACCAGCCTACACTTCCACTCCATTTTGTGGTTTTTGTGTGAAGTGGGATTTTTTTTATCACATTTGGCTAATTCCTATCTTTCTCCTATGCTAGGTTTTAATCTACTCGCTCTGTTCTTGACACTGAAAAAATCTCTTGACACGTTTACTCTCATGTTCACTCCCATACAGGATTCAAAGATATAATTTCAGAAGGAAATCAACATGCTGATTCTGCTCTGAAATCTTTCTGTCCATTATTTTCTAATGTAATTGACAGCCATGCATTTTTTCACCAGGGAGCTAAGCAGCTGCATAAACAATGCATAAAATATTTTTTCGTTCCTCTGACACAAGCTAAGGATATTGTTGATGGATGTCCTTCCTGCGCTTTAACTCCTGTTCTCTTTACCTTAAAGCAATTAACTGTTTCCTTTCCTAATAAACTTTCTCCTATGAAATGCCATTGTAGGGAAGAGGTATCTCTGGAACGACCTCTAGTGATGTACCAGCAGCTCTCCAACCCGCAATGAGAGGGACCTGTTCCTTTGATTACCTGTTCCTTTATTTACCTAGGGGCACCAAGGCCTGCAGAATCCCATTCCAGACTTTGCAAGGACCATGATCCTGACTCTGCCTCTACAGGCTCAGCAGCCCTGTGCAAAAGTCCATCGTGTCCATCCTCATCCTTGAAAGGCTGAGGGATGCCCAAAGGTGACATGGGGAATGCTGAAAACCTTGGACTCTGATGCCAGGACATGATTTTAGCATCATGATGTTCCAGAAGCACCAGAGACTTTTTAAATAGCTTTGATTACTCAGCTACATATGAACTCTATGCTGATTTTTATATGTATATTATTTGTTTTCTTGATACATAGTACTCATTGTATCTATCTTCCTCCTGGCACTTCTTCTAGTCATAGCTATAATATGTGCATGCATTTAGCTGAAGTTGCTAATGTCTCTCATTTTTGTTTGAGTGAAACATGATATGCACACTGCCTTAGAAAACTATATGATTCCTGTTTGTACACAGCCCTTTCATATGGCACATGCCACACACATGGGAAAGTGGTTTTCCAAATGGATTCCTGATACTATCATTGCTTATACCAATCTCCATGATTGGGGAACAGTGACACAAAAAGTTACCCCTTGATGCAATATCATTATACACACCTAGAGTTGCAGCACCGCTAGACACCTCTTGTGCTCAGATTGTGAATTGCAGTAAGGAAGCAACTCGCTGTCTGGACACAGGAAGGCCAACTTGAAATTGTTCACGTGTTCAACAGATTACTTTTAATTATGCTCATGTTAGTTTGCCAGATGGTTGTTTTTTCACGTATAATCAAAGAAGTATAACTACCTTTCCGCAAATTTATCTGATGCTCAGTGCTGCCTCAACAGACTGACATGGGTCCTGCCTAGTTGCTCAGTTTTAGAAAAGAATAGGCAAAGGTTGTTGAGCACTCCTTTAGGAATGTCTGCTAGACGTCTTTTTGTGATACAAGAACACATGCATGAACATGAAGAGAACACAGTACCCCTATTACCTTAACCTCTACTATCTTAAACTCTTCTTACAAACAAAACAAAAAATTAAAAAAATAAAATTTAAATAAATAAAAAACGGTGAGATGTAGTGATCAGGTGGGATTGCTATGAGGAATTATAACAAATATAGAGTAAGCCATTGTGTCAGCAATGAAAGCATTGCGTTGACTGGGTTTAAACTATTTTGATATGATTCTTGATCAATCTACACCCCTGCATCCCTGTTCCATTTCTCTTTCTTGACCAGTCACTTACACTGCCAGCTGCTTCGCCAGGCAGGCATCCTGGGTCATCAAAGACAGTGGGCAGTTTCTTTGATGTAGCTTTTCTGATATGTTAATCTTAGGATGTTAATCTTAGGGACAGGAAACAGGTCTCACATAAAGGTGATAATGATCGCTGTCCTCCTGGCCATCCTCCTTATCATGTATATTGCTTGTTTATCACCTCCGGGGTTGCCAAATGCTCTCCTTTGTAGTTCTGTTTTGTTTACCCCAAAAATCTGTGTGCTTAATTAGTTTTGGTAGTTTAACTTTGTTCCCACATGGGGTTTGTTGAAATGCTCAGAAGAAATCTGATTGGTTCTTACAAACACTCTGTAAAAAGCTCTTTTGTGAATAAAACGATCTGGGCTAGGGGCTGGAGACGGAGACACTATTATACGCACCCTTCCCAGAGTCTTGCTGGTTCAAGCCTCTGTGTTTATTCTTATTAATCAGAGTTCAATCCTTCCTTTACTTTGGGAACGCCTCAACCCGGCTCGCCACAAGGGGCATGTCCGAACCATGCTGCAACGCTTGCAGGAGCACCAACTGTATGCTAAGCTCAGCAAGTGTGAGTTCCATCAGTGGTCGGAAGACTTCCTTGGTCACCGACTCTCTCCAGATGGGGTGCAGATGGATCCTAGGAAGGTGGCTGCGGTTCAGGAGTGGGCGGCACCCCAGAACCGCAAGGACCTACAGCAGTTCCTGTGGTTCGCCAACTATTACCGGACCTTCATTGTAGGCTATGCTCATCGCACCACCCCGTTGACCCGACTGCTGCGCCCCAAGACGCCATTTTCCTGGGACAAGGAGGCAGATGAGGCGTTTCAGGGGTTGAAAGCCTGTTTCCAGCGGGCTCCGATTCTGCAGCATCCTGATCCCTCTCGACCCTTCGTGGTGGAGACCGACGCCTCCAGCACGGCACTCGGTGCCGTCTTGTCCCAGCAACACGGACCGGATGCACCACTGTTACCTTGTGCCTACTATTCCCGCCAGCTCCTTCCGGCGGAGCGTAACTATATCGTGTGGGAGCGGGAACTACTGGCCATCAAGGTGGCCTTTGAAGTCTGGCGCCATCATCTTGAGGGGGCACAACACCCGGTGGAGGTGAGAACCGACCACCGGAACCTGGAGTACCTCCAGACCACCCGCAAGTTGAATCAAAGGCAGATCCGGTGGGCGTTGTTTTTCTCCCGGTTCCAGTTCCGGATCCGCTACATCCCTAGCTCCTAAAACCAGAAGGCGGGTGCCCTTTCCCGGAAAGGGAGATAAAGGTCAGCCAGCCCAGTCCCAGGTTGCGGGAGCAACATCGTTGGTTACCTGCTGGTACCCTGTCCTGCTTTCTGCCAGAGTTCCTGACCACGCCCGACTCCCTGCCTTGGGCCCCGCTTCAGCCTCGGACAGGACACAGACCACGCTGCACGGTAACCCCCCCCCCCCGGGACCAGCACACCGGCTTTTATCTGCCTCAAGACATAGGGCGGCCTCGATCCTCTGGTGACTCGCCTCTTCTGGCCTGGAGGCTAGCACTCCTCCTGCGGGAACTTAGTTCCCTCCGCCTCTTTGCCCTGAGCCTCTGCAGCTCAGGAGAGGCTGGAGGGTTACCGGACCCAGAGGCAACCTCAGCTTCCTCTGCCGGGGCTGAGAGTGGAGCACCTGCAGGCAATGGGTCCTCGATCACCTCCAGAGCCAGAGCAGACTCAGCTGATGCCTGCACCTGAGGATCCAGCACAGGTGAGGACCCTTCAGGTACATGCCCCAGCCCCGGTTCAGCTGGTTCTGGAGGCGGGGAATCCTGTGCAGGCTCGGATCCCTCAGGTTCAGCCTCCAAGTCTGAATCCGAGGCCATCACACTTTGTCAAATGACTCTTTTTTTATATATTCCTGTATGTTGGTTATCTTTTCATTTCCTCTTCTATATAAATTTTAAAAATATTTTTTATAAGCTTCCCTTATTTCTTTTGTTTTATTCAAAACTTTCCCATTGGAGTTAATTTTACCTATATAATTTATCTGTTGATTTTTCCTTAGTTGCCATGCTAACAACTTTCCTGGTTCATTTGCAAGCTCAAAAAAATTGTTTCATTTTTTTTAACTTTCCATGCTATTTCATCATTAATTATCATTGAATACTGTGATTGCAATAATGTTATTGTTTGTTTGGATTTTTTCCTAATTTGTTTTCCTTCTTTGATATGGCATCCAGGAGCGAAGGAAGGTGTTGTAACACCCAGAGCGGGCATCACGATGTAGGACGCATGTGCCATATGTAGCGACGCCGCACATGCGCTGAATAGCGGTTTGGTGCCAGCGCCACTCCAGCGCCATACAGACAGTGCCAGGATACCTCCGTCGCCACTAGAGCCATGAATGGAGGATGCTCCGTTCACGGCTACAGCCGCGAGCAGAGGATTCCGGCACTGTCCATACAGCGCTGGAGAGGTGCTGGCAGCAAACCGCTAAGGACAGTGCATGTGCGACGTCGCACACATGCGCTATACGTAGCGACACTGCACATGCGCTGTATAGCAGTTTGCCGCCGGCGCCACTCCAGCGCCAGACGGACAGTGCCGGGATCCCTCCATCACTGCTGCAGCGAACACTGTATTATAGCAAATTTCAAAAAGACTTTCTCAGGAGACTATGGTGTCAAACTGACCCCAGAGACTCTGAGGATGCATTGTGACCTGAATTGGCCAAACCAAGTTCCGAAATGTCCTTCAGAAGGTAGTTTTGATGTGGAACTGTGCTGGCAAGTTTGGGTCTCAGTAACTAGGGACCCCGGAGGCCACCCAGATCAATTTTCCTATATTGATCAATGGTATAACGCCTGCATGAAAAATCCTCCATGGATAAAGTGCAAGGAGACACCTGTAAGATATTAGCAATAAAGCAGGAGGCCTGGAAAAAAATAGATAAACCCAAGCCTCCAGCCCCTGCTAAGAAGATACACCAGGGCCATCCAGAAGAGGAGGATTTTCTTCTTCCACCTCCATATGCCCCTTCGGCCAGAATTGTGCCGTCACCTCCAGTCCAGCAACCCGCTGTAGTTCAATTATGAGCTCCACCTGGCATTCCGGATGCACCCCCCCACTGCCAGACCCAGCACTGGTACGAAATCAAGCCCAAGCTGACCAAGTCCAAGCTCCCCCCCCCCCTCCCCGGGAAAAAGAGATTATAGACACTTCAGCATTGGAGGTCCTGGGAGCTGTGGGAGGAGCGGAAGCTGGAGAAGTGGCTGCAACTCCAACCCGGGGTGACATCAGCAACCCCATAGGCACTCCAGCCACTGGGAGAAAGTCAGGCCTGTGGGAAATTGTGGATGCAATAACTGATACTGGAGAGAAGTTAGTAATAAAAATGAAGCAAGGCGATACAATAAGCCCCCCCCCCCCCCCTACGCCACCTCCATCGGTATTTAAAGGAAGACATTTCCTTCGTAACAAAAAGGATGATCAAGCCTCAATGTTCCCTTTCAGAGCAGTTTTGGGACCCCAAGAGCCCAGGGCCACAGATGATCAGGGCCAACCCACCGGTGAATGGCCAACACGTTCCGTTACCATGCAATATGTGCCATTCACCTACTACTGATCTGCTAAATTGGAAAACCCATACCCTGCCTTTTCTGAAAAGCTGCAAGCTATGCAGGACCTAATGGCCTCAATCATGGTAACCCATCTGCCCATGTGGCAAGATTGCAGGAATCTTTTAACGACCCTCTTCACCACTAAGGAAAGAAGGATGGGACTTCCATGCTGGCTGCCCATTCTGCTGGAAGGGTGAGCTCTTTCGCTGGAAAGAGCACCGGTGCTTTGAATGTTGGGGAAACCACTAGAGTGACGCGGTACCCATTAAAAACCTCGGATTGAGCATTCCGAGGACTTGGTGTTCCTGCGGTGCCTGGAACGACTCCCTCACCCCCCAGTAAGCTCTTGATAAGGGCTCCGAGAGCGGGTGGGGTTGGAGACGGAGGCACTTGGGAATAGACTTGCTTGCTTCATCGCATCAAGCTCCGAGTCCGGCGATCGTGAGCGGCCAATTTCTCCAAGCAACTATCATTGGAAAAGAGTGAGTAATAAATTAAAAATTTGGACATTAATTTGAAAAGGACAGGGGCTTAAAAAAAACAACGGAGGTCAGTCCCTTCCTCTGATTAAGAGACAAAACAGCTACATTAGCCGAAGCCGTGATCTAAAATTTACGACTTTCTAAAGACTTTCAAGTTAACCTTTGTATTCCTCCTTCTAGCAGGGGGGAGATACTTTTCAGATTGTTTTAATCGTTGCAGACAGTTTGGATTTACGAGGTATTTTCTTTGTGGAAGCGGACTACTCAGTCGGGAAGACTAGACTCCATTGTGATGTCGTAAAGAAAAGGACACTTTCAACTTTCGTTTTCCTACTTGGGGGAGAAAAAGTAACTGCAGCTGCCTGAACTCAAAGGTTTTTCTTTTCCCTTTCTCTTTTAAACAGTACCTCTACCCCAGATATAAATTGTAAATTGTGACTGTGTTATTAACTTCTAGGGAATTAAGAAAGGATTACAAGTTACAGAGACTGTTGACTGGTATATTAAGACTGGTGGAGAGGCTTGAGAAGAGAAACTGTCTGTCTCCTTATCTCCCCTTTGTGTTTGAGACTGACCTTGAACAAAAGAATTGCAAGTTATGGATGGGGGAGAGAAAGGAGAGAGGACAGAGAAAACAAAAACCAAAGCAAGGAGGAATTCTAAGTCACCGTCTTTTGAGGACTCTGTGTTGCAATTGCTTCAGGAAATTAAAACAGAAGTAAGAGGAAATAAAAAGTCTATACAGGAATTAAAAAGTGACTTTGCTCAATTAAGACAAGATTTGACGCAAGTTAATTCAGATGTATCAGCACATGAGTCAAGACTGGCGCATTTGGAAACTGTGAGAATTCCTGACTTAGAGGCAAATCAGTGACAATCTCAAATTTCAATTGCGTCTCTGCAGCTAAAACAGAAGGAATGTAATCTGAGATTGAGGGGCATACCCCAGAAAGAGCAGGATAATTTGAAGGATTGGTTAATTGAAGAATTGGCAGTGTACCAGGGCCTCTCAAAAGAAGAATTAAATTCCTGGATAGACAAGGCCTACAGATTTGGACCTAAAAAAGATACTAAGATCACACATAACTGTATGGTGATTTTTAAAACTAAAGAGCAGAGAGACATTATTTTAGGCCACCATTATAAAAAAAGTTTAAAGATAGATGAAAAGGGAATAATTCTGTTTAAAGATATTCCGACATACTTTTTGGCCCTGAGAAATAATTATACGGATTTGGCCAGTGCCCTAAGAGGAAAGAACATTTTCTTCAGGTGGGAGTTCCCGGAAGGAAACTCCCGAGGATAAAAGGTTCCTACTAAATGGCATGATTACAAGACAGGAGGTTGAGATGGCAATAAATAAGATGCAGTCAGGCAAAGCCCCGGGGCCGGATGGTCTTTCTGCAAAATATTATAAAATATTGAAAGATTGGCTAATTCAACCGTTGGCAGATGTGTGTAATAAGATTCTAAGAGGGGACAAAGCTCCTGAAACCTGGAAAGATGCATTTATCACTCTGATTCCAAAAACAGATCAAGATAGATCCGATGTAAAAAATTATAGACCAATCTCATTACTTAATGTGGATTATAAAATCTTCGCAAACATTTTGGTCAATAGATTAAAAAAGGTTCTATCGAATTATATACATAAGGACCAGGCAGGATTTCTGCCTGGTAGACATATGAAAGATAACATTAGAAATATAATTGATATAATAGAAAGGCTGGAAGCGAAAAGAAATTGTAAAGCAATGTTAATGTTTATTGATGCTGAAAAGGCCTTTGATAATGTTTCTTGGTTATTTATGATGAAAAATCTAGAAAGAATTGAGGTTGGCCAGGAATTTTTAAATGGTATTAATGCGATCTATTTTGAACAAAACGCAAAAATCATAGTTAATAATGTGGTCTCAGAGGAAATCAGAATTGAGAAAGGAACCAGGCAAGGGAGCCCGCTTTCCCCTCTGCTATTTATTTCTGTTCTGGAGGTTTTGTTAAACATGTCGAGGAAAGAGGAGGAGGTTAAAGGCATTGTAGTAGGATCCAAGCAATATAAATTAAAAGCCTTTGCTGATGATTTGGTTTTAACTTTACAAGATCCAGAAACCAGTGCAGTGAAAGCACTGGAGCTGATTCAAGAGTTTGGGCAGGTAGCAGGATTTAAATTAAACAAGAGCAAAACCAAAGTTTTAGGAAAAAAACTTAGATAATGAGGAAAGAAAAAACCTTTTTTGAAAGGACAGGCCTTGTTTCGGTGAAAAAAGTTAAATATTTGGGTGTGAATTTATCCGTAAAGAATCTGAATCTTTACAAAGATAACTATGAAAAATTATGGAATGAAATCAAGAGAGATCTTGAGGTATGGTCAAATCTAAAACTCTCATTGATGGGCCGAATATTGGTGGTTAAGATGAATGTATTGCCTCATGTATAACTTGCTGTTGAAATGGAACACACAAGACGAAATGGTTAAATCGGCTATGATAAAATGGGCACAGGACATTGGGCATAACATTATGTTTGAGGAATGGGAAAGGTTGTGGACCACTGGGCTAAACTTTACTGCATGTAATGCTTTGAAAGAAAATATAATGAAAATGATATACAGATGGTACATGACCCCAGTTAAGCTTGCCAAAATATACCACTCGTCTGACAATAAATGTTGGAAATGTAAAGAAAATGAAGGAACATTCTTTCACCTCTGGTGGACTTGCCCTAAAGTGAAGGCCTTCTGGGAAATGATATATAATGAACTGAAAAAGGTATTTAAGTATACTTTCACTAAGAAACCAGAGGCCTTCCTTCTGGGTATTGTCGGCCAGAAGGTGTCAAAGAAGGACAGAACTTTCTTTATGTATGCAACAACGGCAGCAAGGATACTCATCGCAAAGAACTGGAAAACTCAAGATCTACCCACGCTGGAAGAATGGCAGATGCAGCTGATGGACTATATGCAGCTGGCGGAAATGACTGGCAGAATTCGAGACCTGGGAGAAGAAAGGATTGAAGAAGACTGGAAGAAATTTAAGATTTATTTACAAAATTATTGTAATTTGATGGAATGCTAAGAAGGATGCTTGATTATAAACAATTGGCCATCACTAAATTAGATGAGTATTATTAGACTATATTGTAATGATTGGTTATAAGATTACAAATAAGATGGTAATTTGCTTGAAAAATTTTATGAACAATGTAAGTGCGAGCGGATGACGCGAGGAAGTCCAAAGATGTTATGAAATTTTGTAAAGACACAAACAATGCTGTTTTTCATTTTTGTATCTCTTTTATTAAAAAAACCTAATAAAAATTTTGGAAAAAAAAAAAAGATGAATGTATTGCCGAAGATGTACCCCCTTGCAGATCCAAGATGGGATCCCGATAGAGACAAAGCTACTTTAAGCACTATCAGCAAGGCTATAAAGGGGGCTGCCCAAAAACCCACTAATATTTCCAAAGTATCTGAAGTGATTCAGAAGGCTGAAGAATCGCCCTCTGAGTTTCTCGAACGTTTAATGGAGGTGTACAGGATTTATACCCCCTTTGACCCAGAAGCCCCAGCAAATCGGCAAACGGTCAATGCAGCCTTTGTGGCCCAAAGTGCTCCAGATATCAGGAAAAAGCTGCAGAAGAAAGAAGGATTTGAGGGAATGAATCTTGAACAACTTATGACTGTCGCTCAGAAAGTTTTTGTGAACCATGAGATTGAAGTAAGGAAGGAAAGAGTGAAGGAGATGAAGCAGAAAGCTGCACTGCTGGCAGGGGCTATCAGCCAAGGCCCAGTGTTCGAAGCAAGCCCCCAGGGAGGAGGTTTCAGTAGAGGAAGGGGCAGAGGAAGAGGTCAACCGCTAGGAAGAAACCAGTGTGCCATATGCAAGAAGGAAGGCCATTGGAAGCAGGAATGCCCCGAAGTAGGGAGGACAGAAGGACAGCAGGAAGGATTTGGAGGACAGAGAGGAAGAGGATGGGGACAGCAGCGTGGAAGAGTACAAGGAGGAAGATATGCAAGGAATGGAGGAAGCCGCCGATATTTCATTGGATTGGCACAGCTTGAGGAGTATGAGAATGAATAGGACAGACCGGGCTCAATACTCCCATTAGGCCCCTGTGAGCCCATGGTCTCTGTCAAAATAGGGAGCCACCTAATAGACTTTATGGTGTATACCGGGGCCCAAGATTCTGTTTTGACTAAACCCCTGAAAGCAAAAAGCAATCAAGCAGTAACGATTGTGGGAGCCACCGCCAATAAAATCCTAAAACCCTTTCTGCAACCCCAAGAGTGCCAGATTGGAGGGAAGACCCTCACTCATCAGTTCCTTTATGTGCCAGAATGTCCCATTCCCCTTTTGGGACGTGATTTTCTATCTAAAATTCAAGCTCAAATAGCCTTCACACCTAAGGGGCAGAATTGAAGTTACCACAAGAGGCAACAGGAATCGTAACAGTGACTGTGCATTATTAAAGAACCCACTAACCGCAGACAGCTTCATGGATTCCTGGGAGCAGCAGGCTTCTGCCGCATCTGGATCCCAGATTTCAGCAACCTTGCCCCGGCCCCTTTATGAGAGCACTAAGGGAAAAGAGAATGCTCATTTTGAGTGGCACGCTGAGCAGAAGGAGGCCTTCAATGCATTGAAATC
Source organism: Podarcis gaigeae (assembly GCF_964106915.1). Lineage (NCBI taxonomy): Eukaryota > Metazoa > Chordata > Lepidosauria > Squamata > Lacertidae > Podarcis > Podarcis gaigeae. Next base: position 23,702,111 of record NC_139695.1, read on the forward strand.
CAAGCTCATGCAGGCCCCAGCCCTAGGACTGCCAAACCCAAATAAGCCCTTTCAGTTGTATGTTCATGAACAAATGTGCTGAACCCGGGGGGGGGGGGGTACCGAGTGGCGTGGTTAGAGTCCGGTCCTGGGTCGAGGGTCTGGAGACTGTCCACCAAGGGCGAAGCGGGGTCCAAAGCAGGAAGCCGGGCGTGGTCAGGAACTCCGGAAGAACAGGTCTGGGTGCTGGCAGAAACAGGTTTCCAACGACGTTGCTCCCGCAACCTGGGACCAGGCTGACTGGCCTTTATCTTCTCTGAGACCAGGGGCGGTCCCGGCCCACAGGTGACCTGCCTCTCCTGGCCTTAAGGCGAGCACTCCTCCTGAGAGAACCCAGTTCCCTCCGCCTCTCTGCCCTGAGCTTCTGAAGCTCAAGAGAGGCTGGAGGGTTACTGGACCCAGGGGGAGGCTCACCTTCCCCTGACAGGGCTGGGAGAGGCGCACCTGTAGGCAATGGGTCCTCAATCACCTCCGGAGCCAGAGTGGATTCATCTGGTGTCTGCTCCTGAGGATCCGGCACAGGTGCAGGCGCTTCAGATTCAAGGCCCTGCCCCGGCTCAGCCGGCCCTGGAGGCAGGGACTCCTGTGCAGGCTGGGATTCCTCTGGTTCAGCCTCTGAATCAGACTCCCAGGCCATCACAACAAGGGGGGGTGGCAGCAGGAGTCCTGACCCAAAGGATGGGAAGCTGGAAGCGACCCGTGGCTTATTTGTGTCAGCATCGCCCTTGAGCCAGTGCACCAACTGGACTCATACACCTCAACCCCAACTGGGCTAGGCGAGCTGGGTAGCACTGCCAGAGACCTCCTTTCTCACAGGAACAGGTCACAGTGCTGTGGACTCACAGCTTAGAGCTGAGAGCACCGGATTCACTGTCTCAATAATACAGTCGTTGCGCAGCAGAGTTTTGCAGAGTCTTGCAGAGTATAAACCACTCGGAGAGCAGCTCTGTAAAATATCTTCCTTTTATTCTGCAACTACAACTATGATACAAAACTATATACAGAGCTGAATATTCTAAGCATAAATCAATGCTACACTGAGAGTCTGCAGCTGCTCTTAGCAGCAACCTTATCTCTAGACACGATCTCTAACACTCTCTCTCTCTCCGATACACTGACTGACTGACTCTCTCACACACAGAGATGTGGTGCTGGGGCAGAATAAGTAGATAGCAGAACACGCCTCCTCCTCTCTGGAGAGTCAGCAGAGACCATCAGGAGATCATCAGGAGATTCTTGGGTATGGGAGGGGTGAAATCTCCTCAATTTGTCTGAACAATTGGACTCAGTAGCCAAAGGATGGCCCCGTTGCCTGCGAGCAGTAGCCGCCACGGCTCTATTAGTCAAGAAGGAATTCAAATTCACGTTTGGACAGGAAATGTATGTAAATGTGCCACATGCGGTCTTCACTCTTATGGAATACAAAGGGAGCTACTGGTTTTTCAATGATCGCATGGCAAAATACAAAGGACTCTTATGTGAAAATCCACAGGTGCATCTGCAGGTTGTAAATACCCTGAACCCCGCCACTCTATTGCCCCTCCCTGAGGCAGAGGATCATGAACCCCATGACTGCCTTCAAGTGATGGATGAGGTGTACTCCAGTCGCCCTGACCTGAAAGATGAGCCTCTGAAGAACCCTGATGCAGAGTATTTCACGGACGGGGGCAGCTTCATCTGGGAAGGGAAAAGGAAGGCAGGATATGCAGTAGTCACCCTAGAAGAAACAGTAGAGGCCGAACACTTACCAGTAGGGACCTCAGCACAGAAAGCAGAAATTGTGGCACTCACTAGGGTCCTACAGCTATCAGCAGGCTGCCATGCTAATATCTACACTGATTCAAAGTTTGCCTTCTTAACCCTGCATGCCCATGGAGCCCTATGGAAGGAGAAGGGACTCATTGGTGCAAAGGGCAAAGCTCTTAAATACGGCCCAGAATTAGAAAATCTCTTAGAAGCTGTATAGGCGCCTGAGAAAATTGCTGTAATGCACTGCTGGGGCCACAGCCAGGAGGCAGCAAGGGATGCAGCCCTAGAAGAACCTCCGCCAGAATCTGTGATAGCCTCCCTTTTACCGACAGTTATTAATATGAAGGAAATGAAGCCCATTTATACAGAGGGAGAAGCAGAATGGGCCCATCAGGAAGGAGGAACCAGAGTACCTCCTCACGAAGGATGGTTCATATTGCCAGATCAGTGAGTTTTTGTCCCACAAAACCTAGGCAGAGAAGTGGTGAAGCGCAGTACCACGAGTCCACTCATTATGGAGCCACAGAAACTGTGACGGTAGGGATGAGTGGAAATGACATTCCGTTTAGCACTCTACTTAACCTAGGGTTACCAGACGTCCCCGGTTCCCGGACAAATTCCGTCCCCGGAATGTCCCCAGATTCGCACATCTGTCCCCAGGAAACGTGGCAACGGCAGCCTCAGCAGCCCGGAGCCAGCCTGGTAACGCAGTCGGCTCTTGCTGGCTCCGGGCTGCTGACTGCCGCTGCCGCCACCACTGCTGAAGGGGAACCGGGGACGTCCGGTGGTACAGATCTCCTGCCTCCTTCCCCCTTTGTTTTGACTGATGAGGGAGGCTCGGGAGTCATGGGTGGGTGGCTGTCGCCTAGGAGGGGTGCAAGGCGCATGGTTTATCTGCCGGGCAAGGTGCAAAGCCCTTCTTTCTCACCCTGTGAAACACAAATGTGCAGAGTTTTTTAAAAAACTGGGCAATGGCACACCACCAGCCCATGACTCCCGAGCCTCCCCCGATCTCCTGCTCCCTTCTCCCTTTGTTTTGACAGATCGGGTGAGGCTCGGGAGCCACGGGCAGGCACCATTGCCCAGTTTTTTAAAAACTCTGCGCATTTATGTTTCACACGGTGAGAAAGAAGGGCTTTGCACCTTTATACAATATGCATGTGTGCTTGGGCCCAGGGTCTTTTGCCTCACCATCCCCACTACTGACTCCCTGTTGCTACTCAGCTTCAAAAAAAAAAAAGTGTTCCCGGATTCATTGAAAAAAATCTGGTAACCATAACTTAACCTCCACTCGAAAGCTGGGGGATGCATATAAGTTTTGGTAACACCAGATGCATTTGCACAGAGTATTTGATCCCCACAGCCCATGTTCACGGAGACAATGCCATCTGTGGAAGTCCTAACCATGCCACATGATTGACAGGCTATGTCCAAGTCTAATATGGGGTGTGTGCAGCTAGGCCTCTACAGCAATAGAAAAAAGACAGTCACGGAACTGAGAAATTGCACAAAACAAATGAAATACCATGAAAATCCCTGAAACGAGAAGTAATCGACTAGAAATATTATCTTGTGGAAATAAACTAAATAATAAGAAAAATCAAAAAGCTTAAGGAAAAAGTTAGAACAACCTAAAATTGAACAAAGCCTTAATGGGATGCTGGCTACAAACCTCTTTTCACTCAACTATTCAGTTTCCTCAGAAGGAAATAGAAAAATCATAAACTTTAAATGAACCCCCCAAAAATCTAAAGTATTATAATCCTAGCTCTGGGAACTTCCGGGTTAGCGCCATCGGCAATGGCGGAATTCCACTGATCAAGAGGAACACGCTCCACGAAAATCGGGTCTTGCCGCCGCGGTGAAGGCGGAGACCCTTCAAAAATCCCAGGCGGAGGAAGCCTGGGAACGTGGGATTCGGCTGACACCAGGAGCGGGCCCCCCTACTCGCAAGGAAACCCCTTTGTCGGGGATCCGAAGCGACGTGGGGTGAGCGGCGTGGTGTTTTGAATCAACCGCTATTTTTACGGAGTGAAGCCGCACAGCCGTTGCCGGAGAGCGTTGACTTTTTCCTGTGGACAATTGGACTCTAAACAAGTACCCGTGAGTAGAACGGAAAATTGGACTAAGAAACATTTTAATTTGGCACTCAAGCGGGAAGGTTCTAAACAGGAAGTCCGCCTTCCGCTTTTGTAGATAGTCTGAAGCAAAAATTGTGCAAGCTAAAGTCTGGAAAGTTGTATATAAAGGTTTAAAATTCCTCCAGTTTTAACCATCAAAACCCCTCTTGGAAGCAGGAGTAAAGAGGGGGAATTTTGATTGTTCAAGCCTGCAGGAGAGAGAGTAAAGAAAGATAAATTTCCACCGTCTCAAACCTGGGAACGGGGTGTCAGAGACAGAGATTTTTGGGGAAGTTCATTGACTGTGAATCTGTTGACAGATAGTTAAAGAAGAGAAACAAATTGATTCCAATGTTGCCTTTTGCATTTAAAAGAAACAAAAAAAATTGAAAAATGAAAGTAATTCTCTTTTGTTGGACCTGCTTTCAAAAGATGGATACAAATAGAAATTGTCTCCTCTAGAGGGAGCTTGTTAAATTGTTGCTGGAGTCGATCTGGGGATTTCACAGCTGTGGAGATTAGGATCGTGGGACCAGACTCTGACCTTGAATAAAAATGTGTTTGGAAGAAGTTTTGGTGCTTGCTTTTTGCAAGACAAGCGCTTTGTTGGAGCAGATGCATGAGAAGATGGATTTGATGACTGTTGCAGTCAAAAATTTTGGACAAACAGCGAATATTTATACAGAAACCATTCAGGAGCCAACCCAGGAACCTGTTTTGACAGGGCAAGTGCAAATGCAGAAGATAATGGAGGAGGTTGCTGCTGAACCTCAAGTAACACAAATGGAGAGGCCCGAGGCCCTGCAGGAGCATAAGCCACTGTCTTTAAAGACTGAATTTGGAGTGGGCCAGGGGGGGTCTGGAGTTGTGGGGGCCCTTAATTTTGGAGGGACTTTGAAACATGCTTTTAAATATTCTCTGGACTACACTGCTGACTGTGGGGAATGGGACTGTGGGGAATGGGCTGATCTGCTGAGGAGAGACGGAGATTTTTTTTTTTCAATTCTTTTTATTGAGTGTCATATAATTAACCAAAAAGGAAAAACAAATCCACAGTTACAAAAAAAAGAAAAAATAGATAGAAAATGTCTAAACATAACATAAAAATATTGTCCGTTTCCATTACAGTTCTTTGTCTTCACATTTGTTTCTTTATATCTTTAGGAACTTAATTCATTCTTCTACTCCCTATTGACCTCCATCCCTCCCGATTTCAGGCTTCTTGATATACATAATTTATTTTTCCTGCAGCTGGTGATTGTTGATGGTTTGCACATCGTAAGATCTATATCAGACCTGCAATGGTTTTTAAGTTTCTATAATTCCCTTCGATGTATGTCATAAATTTGTTCCAATCGTTAATAAACTTTGTGTGTTTTTTGGTTTCTAATTTTTTGTGTCATTTTTGCGAGTTCAACAAATTCAAATAATTTTGTTTGCCAATCACTAATTGATGGGGTGTTTTGACTTTTCCAATTTTGGGCAATTAATAATCTGGCAGCGGTTGTGGCATACTGAAATATAGTCTTATCTTCTTTTTTGATTTCATCCCCAATTATTCCTAGTAGGAATGCCTCTGGTCTTTTAGGAAATGTATATTTAAATATATTTTTTTAACTCATTATAAATATGTTCCCAATATTTCTTCATTTCGTCGCATGTCCACCACATATGGAAAAAATTACCCTCTTTGGTTTTACACTTCCAACAGTTCTTATTTCCTGTTTTATACATCTTCCCTAATTTTGCCGGTGTAATGTACCACCTGTACATCATCTTTTCTAAATTTTCCCTGAGTGTTACACATGCTGTAAATTTCATTCCACTAGTCCATAATTTCAACCATTTATCATATTCTATATTATATCCCAGATCCATTGCCCATCTTGTCATAACCCCCTTTATTTCTTCATCTTTGGTGTCCCATTCTAATAATATGTTATACATTTTGGATAATAATTTGGATTTGCCTTCAATTATTTCTATTTGAAATTTGGAATTCTTCTCATTCATACCTACTTTTTTATCGTCTGTCCATACTGCATTTATTTGATGGAATTGTAACCAGCCTGTTAATTTATCTTTCAACTCCTCATATGTTTTCATCTTCCATCCGCTTTCTGATCTTATCAGTAGGTCTTCATAGGTTAGCCTTTCTCCCTCCATATTTACTTTCTTAATTATTAGAATATCAGTTGGTGATAACCACCAAGGTGTTTTCCATTCTAGGAGTTTTTTATTTCTCTCCCACACTTCATATAGGGGCCCTCTTATAATATGGCTTGAAAACCCTTTATGTACCTTTTCTTTATTTTGCCATAGGTAGGCATGCCAGCCGAACCTATTGTCGAACCCCTCTAGGTCCAACAAGTCAGTATTTTCCAGGTTAATCCAATCTTTAATCCAGCAGAGGCAAGCAGCCTCAAAATATAATTTCAAATTGGGTACCGAGAAGCCCCCTCTTTCTTTCCAATCTGTAAGGAGTTTGAATCTAATTCTTGGCCTTTTGCCTTGCCATATAAATTTCGAAAGGGTTCTTTGCCAATCTGTGAACATTTTAGATCCTCTGATCACTGGGATGTTTTGAAACAGGAATAACATTCTTGGAAGTAAGTTAATTTTTGTCGCCGCCATCCTTCCCATCCACAAGAGCTTCACTCTGTTCCACGTATCTAAGTCTTTCTTTATCTCCTTCCATGTTGTAATATAGTTATCCTGAATTAGATTTATATTTTTTGTAGTTAACCAGATTCCCAGATATTTTTTTTTTTTTTTGCCACCTTAATTCCATGCTTCATTTCCAGTTTTTCGCTTTCCTCCTTTCCCATATTCTTGGTCAACATTTTTGTCTTTAGTTTATTTAATTTGAAACCAGATAGCTTGCCAAATTCTTCTAACATCTCCAAGGCCCTGCCAACACTTTTTTGCGGGTTTTCCAGAGATAACATTAAATCGTCCGCATACGCTTTTAGTTTGTATTCTTTTGTTCCTATTTTGATCCCTCGAATCTCTGATGTTACTCTTATTTTGTTTGTAATTATCTCTAATGCCATAATGAATAGAAGCGGGGATAGAGGGCATCCCTGTCTTGTTCCTTTTTCAATTTTAAAAGTGTTTGTTAGATTATTATTTATAATCAATTTTGCCGATTGATTCGAATATATTGCTTTTATTCCATCCATGAATTCGCCCTCTAGCCCTGCTTTCTCCATACTTTTCAGTAGGAACTTCCATGAAACGTTATTGAATGCCTTTTCAGCATCGATAAAAATCAGCGCCGTGGGTATTTCGTTCTTAGCCTCCAGATATTCAATGATGTTTATGGTATGCCTTACGTTATCTTTAAGAAACCTATTTGGAAGAAATCCTGCCTGATCTTTATGTATTAAGTTTACTAGACATTTTTTGAGTCTGCTTGCCATCACCTCCGCAAAGATTTTGTAGTCGTTATTTAATAGTGATATGGGTCTATAATTTTTAATGTTCAGTTTATCCGTATCTGGTTTAGGGATCATCGTAATGTGAGCCTCTTTCCATGTCTCTGGTACTTTTCCTCCTCTTAATATATTGTTCATAATGTCACATAGCACTGGCGTTAATTGGTTTTCCAATACTTTATAATATTTAGCTGGCAGTCCATCTGGCTTTCCCTATTTTCATCTTCATCATCGCATTTTGGATCTCTTCTGCTTTTATGGGGTTATTTAGTTGAGTCCTTTCTTCCTCTGTTATGGTCCTCCCACTGTAGTCTTCTAGATATTTTTCTATTTGGGTTATTTCTTCCTTTTCTTTTTTGTACAACTTCTCATAAAATTTGAGGAAATTCTCCTTTATTTCTTTTGGGTCTTCTATCAATTGCTCCTCTATTTTTATTTTGTTTATTACGTTTTGTTTTTGTCTTCTACGCAGTTGCCAAGCTAATAATTTACCCGTTTTATTAGCTGACTCGAAGTATTTTTGTTTCATTAATTTAATTTTCCATTCAATTTCTTGGCTTGTTAACATTGAATATTGGGATTGTAGCATTTTTATTATTTGAGTGTTTTGTTCATCTTTCGGGTTTGTTGTTAATTTTTTCTCGCACTCTCTTAGCTGGTTTAAGATTTCCTCTTTCTTTTGTTCTCTTGCTTTCCTCCTGTAGCTATTTTGTTGAATGAAAAACCCTCTTAAAACCGCCTTACTGGCGTCCCAGACTATATCCATACTTGTTTCTGTATTAAGATTCAGGTCGAAATAATCTTTTAAGGTGGTTTTAGCTTTTTCAACCACCTTTTCATTCTCCAGTAGGTGTTCATTCATTCTCCATCTAAACTCGCCCTGTGATTTGCCTTTTATTTCCAAAACTACCGAATTATGATCCGAGAGAGTTCTAGGTTGGATTTCACACTTTGTAGTTCTCAATGTAAGTTCCCTTGAGACCCAGATTTGGTCAATTCTGCCCCAGCTCTTATGTGGCTCTGAGAAGAAGGTGAATTGCTTCTCTAAAGCATGTTTGTATCTCCAAATATCTATTAAATCTAGGCTTTCTTCCAGATTATTAAAGGATCCTGGTAGTTTCCCTTGATTGTTTTTTTTCTTTTCTGATTGTCTGTCTAATTCTGGTTTCGGCACTCCATTAAAATCTCCTAGTAATATCGTCTTATTACATTCTAGCTCCAATAAAGTATGTTCCAATTTTTTAAAAAATTCCAGTTTATTCAGATTTGGGGCGTATATGTTTATCACATTAAATTTTTCACCCTGGTAGTTAATTTGTACTCCCAGAATCCTTCCTTCATCGTCTTTACAGATCATTTTGGGTTCCCATTTTTCTTTCACATATATCGCTACCCCTCTTTTCTTTTCCACTGTACAATTTATAAACTCAACCCCCAACTTTTTGTGTACCAGAATGTGTTTATGCTTTTTAGTCACGTGTGTCTCGTGTAAACAGATTAGATCTAGATTCTTTCTTTTCAACACATTTACTATTTTATTCCTTTTGGTTTTTTCATTCAAGCCATTCACATTCCATGACAAAACTTTCAAGTTCATTATAATGACTACTTTTCCGTTTACCAATAACTAATAGTTTAGATTCGGGTGGTTTTGTTTTCTCTGTTCTCTTCCTCTTCTTCTTCTTCCTCTTCCGCTACTACCTCTTCTTCGTCTACTTCTTCTTCTCTGTCTTTATCTTCTTGATCTTTCCCTAAGTCTTTTTTCCTTCTCCTCTCCTCTGGACCTTCGCCTCTTCCTTCATTTCTCTCCTCTACTCTTCCTAACTCTTTCTCATATCTGCGCAGGAATTTCTTCACTTCTTGGGTCTCGGTAATCTTAAATCTTTTATCTTTATAAAAAAAGGAGATCCCTTCCGGAAACTCCCACCTATATTGTATATTATTCTTTTTTAGGACACTTGCCAGCTGTTTGTAACCTTCCCTTTTGCGCAGGAGTCTAGTTGGTATCTCTTTAAAGATGATGATTGGTCTGCCATCAATAATTAATCTTTTTTGATAGCTTATTTTTAATATCATATTTTTCATCTCTATCGAATTAAAAATGACTAAACAATCTCCTGCAACTTTTTTTTATTTTACTTGTTTGGTCTTTATTTTAATTCTGAAGGCGTTTTCCATCGTATATGCAACCTCTTCTTCTTTCAGTTCTAACCATTTCGCTAATTCCTTAATCATTTTTTCTTTGATGTTTTCATTTATTTCTTCTCCTACTCCCCTAAACTTCAAATTTAACTGTTTTTGTTTCATTTCAATCATCGCTAAATTGTCCAAGACCTGGTCTTGATTTCTATTCAGTTCTCCTATCTCATCTTTTATCCTATCTGTCTCCTTTCTATATTCTTTCATTTCTTTCTGTATTTTTTTATTTGCTTCTTCCAGAGTTTTTGACCGAACTGTCAGGTCTTTAATTTTATTTGACAATTCTCCTACTGCCCCCTCTATTTTCTTATCTATTAACTCATGCATCTCTCCCAGTTTTTTTCCCATATGTATTTCACTCTGTTTGAACTCTTCTTTTATTTTTAACCATAAAATATCTAGGTCCTTAATCTCTTTTTGTCGGGATGTTTTCCTTTCCAAAGGTGTTCCTCCTGTCTTTTTTCCATTTCCCCCCGACATTTTCTCCTTCTCTATTTTTGAATTAAATCTCTTGCAATATTTGTTCTCTCCCCTAGGGGGCGCACAAATCTAAACCCTATCCTACTAATTGTCAAGCGATAAATTCACAAACACTTTTTTAAACACTCTGATTTCAAATTTTTAACCATTTAGAGTTGTAGAAATGTGGGAGCTGAGGGTGATGATTCAAATTATTCTCAGTCCCTTTGGTTTCCAGCAGGTACGTTAATGCTACCAGGTTATCTTAAATCTCCGATTGAAGTACCAACTGGTAAGCTTACCACTTATAAATTCCAAATTCGGTTAAAATCCAACCCAACCTCATATAACCTCACAGCTAATACAAATTGGTCTAAATTATTTCAGTAGTACAAATTAGTCTAAATTATTTCAATAGTATTCCGATGGTATTTCAATAATGAGCTTATTAAAAAGTTAATTAAGGAGTCTGTCAATCTTACTGGGAAACCTTTATAATAACAAAGAAAAAAGAAGGAAGAAAAAAACCAAATCGAAACCAACAGAGCAGCAAACAAACATTAAGAACAGCAAAATAAATTTAACATATATCTGATTTTATCTTATATGAAAGCTCTCTTTCCTTCCTTCTGTTTGAGCTTCAGCCAATTAATCAACTTAATCTAATTTCGAAATTTTACCAGGAGGGTGCATCAGTATTTGAGGGTTGGTCTCCGTGGATAAATCTCTATAGCTAAGGAGAGAGTGAAAACATCAAGACAGTCCATAAAGACAGTCCATAAAAGAGGAAATTATAGATAATTAGATAGATAAAGGGTAAACCCAATCTCCAGTATGCAGTTTAATAGCCTCCACACAATTAATTCACCACAGGTAGTAAAAAGAGGGGGAGAGAGTTATTTGCTTGACTTCTGAATTCTATATTCTTCGGCCACTTGCTGGCTTAATCCAATATTAGGCTATAATTGAAAGGAAAGTCCAGAAGTTTAAACATCCAAAGATCAAGTCCAGGCCGTCAAATGAGTGTGGCCTTGTCTCTGTGGCCTTGTCTCTGTGAGCTCAGTCCATAAATAATTCCAAATAACTCAGGAGAAAGAAGCAGAAAAGGAGGTCAAAACTCCAGAGCTTTAGGGGGGGGGGAGGTTATTATCCCAAATTAGGGTTTAATCAATTGCCCTAGTTATGCTGCACTCTGGAGATTTCAGCTTTCAAACTTCCAACCAGAAAGGGCAGATAAGTAAAAATTTTTATTTACTTGGAAGCTATTATTTTATTTCGTCTTTTTTTCTTTCCTCTCCTTCCCCCTTGTGCTCCAATATTTACGTTTGAGGCTTCAGAGTGTTTGTCTCTTTATCCCCACTCAGTTCAGTTTGCTCCCTTATTTTTAAAGTCTTTCCCCCAAAAGAAATACAAAGTTTCTAGAGGTCTATTCAGTTATTTTTGTGTTACTTGGTTTCCTTCGCCTCGCTTAGAAAGTAGCCGAGGACTTTCACTTCTCTGTTCTCTACAGCGGGTGATTAGTCATTTCCTTTCTTCGCTTTTACGACTGTGTATCCTGCGCCATTTTGCTCTGAAAAAGCAGGTCGGGTTCCTTATTTAAATCCTTTTACATCCAGAACCCCCTTAGTGTTAGCTCGAAATTTTTAACACAGCGTTTCTCCCACAACACTGAGGGCTCTGTTCTTAAAGTTACGGAGGTTTGTCGCTTTTCCAGTAGGAGCTAGAGGCATCGCTACACGGGGTCCGCAGAGCTTACCATTCGCGTTTCTCAGTCCCGTCGCCTTCGAGCTTTTTAAAAAAAAAACCCGAAAAAACTTCGGAACTCCTCCAATGCTGCTGGATAGCTTGTCCCTCAAGGGTGTCCCCCTTGAGATTTTGGGGGTCGCAGTGCCCTTGCATCGCCCCCGAGTCCCCGTGAAGCTCGGAAAAGCTCTCGGCGGCTTTTCCGCGCTCCCTGCTGCTTGCAATCCAAACTGGAAGTCCAAGTCAAGACGGAGATATTTTTGAGTTGGAGCATCCCCGAGACCTACTCCTCAATGAGAAAGGAAAGAAATTAAGAAAGAGATCAACAAAAGACAAGGTAATGTGCAGGTATAAACAAGAAGAAGATCTGCAGAAGGGACATGGAAAAGACTTAAGAGCCTCGGACATAAGATTACCAGGTTGATGGACTAGATGGAATGGACAGCAAGGACTGACATAACCCGAGACCAGGAAGAAGAGACGTTGGAGGTGTTGGAATTCTGCCTGGGTCAGAGGAATGTGCCACAACGTAGGCACCGGCAGATATTCCTTGTCGACCGCCCCGCTGCTACTCCCGGCAGATAAGCAGGCGAGGTCTCAGCGATTCTTCCCAGATGTGTGAGAAGAACACACCGTTTCTTCTCTCTCCCCTTTGGTGTCCCCCAGGGAGGGGAAAGAAGCAGACAGAAATCTATTTACATTCTTTATTTCTGTCTCTTACATCAGTACAGAGAAACATGTCTGCACTCCACAGCAGTAAGTATAAACTTCCCCCATGTACTTCCAGTACGGGTCATATGACACACACACTGAGCTAACATCCGGTGCTCAGTACAGAATGGACTGCCCCTTTGTTTCCATGGCAACAGTCACAAACATCCTGTTTGGCTTTCCAGCCACAAGCAGCTGACTTGGCTGCTATAGCCTTTGCTTGTAGCTGCATTGCTGCTTTATGGTAACAGGAGGAAGATTGGAAGAAAATTTAAAAAAAAAATATTTTGGGAATTAGTGTAAAATTAATGAGCATTAGGAAAAATGTTGGAATGAAAATACTTGGCTTTAGTAGAAATGATATAAGGAATTATGTACAAATAAATATTAAGTTTTAAGCTTTAAGGTATTTTATGGTAAGATAAGGTTAAAATAAATTAAGGTAAATTGAATGACAGAATATAGTGAAAGATGGAAAGGATTTGCTGAGCTAATTAATAGGTTAGACTGTTAAGACAAATTACCCAATAAAAATTGAGAAAGATGGAAAGAATTTGCTGAAACAAATAACTAAACTAGAATACAAAAAGGGAGGTGTGAGGAGGTCGATGAAACAAGTAAATGAAAGATAAAGATATGGAATATTGGATGTGTGTCTTTATTGTTACTGTTGTATTGGTTTTTATGCTTTCCCCCCCTTTTTAATGTATTTTTATGTATGTTTTGTTAAATTTTTTGTTGTTTTCGTCTTTTCTTTTTTTCTGTAATTTTTGAAACTTCTAATAAATATCATTAAAAAATAATAATAATCCTAGCTCTGTCAGTGTTTGTAAAAAGCAAAAAAAAGAAGGAAAGGGTTCTGACCTCCCTTTGTCTCCTCGGCCTTGTCCTCGGACCCTTGTCGGCATAAAAGAGTCCACGAGAATATCCTTGCAGAGTTTTATTCTTAAAAGTCCTTGTGCAAAACACGACTGAATAACTATACACACCAGCACTAATCAACCCAAACACCAGCCTCAGCACAAACTAACATTTCTCACTTTATATATACAACTTGGTGCAGACCGCTGAGTCATGCTGACCCAGCTTTATTCGCATTAAAGAAACAGCAGCCATTTTAGCCGTGACAAGCTCAACCTAGTTAAAGCAAAGGCCAGTAATAAAGGATAGAGGACTCAAAACTACAGTTACTAATACTGAATTTACAAAAAAAGGTTTGAAAACCTAAATGGCAAGTTTTAAAACAAAACCCAACTTGAAGAAAGCAAAGCACAGTAATAAGGGTTGAGGACTCAACTATGAAAATTCTAGTGCTGCTTTTACAAAAAGGTTTAAAAACCTAAATGGCACAAATTCAAAGAAAGGAATACAAGATAAGCTGTTTTAGATTTTAAACAAACTCAAGAACAGGACTGAAACGCTCCCATGGTCTAGATGTTACTGCTGATGTTAAAGACTGATACTGGGTGTTTCCAATCACAGGTTTATATACTATAGGGTGAATTATTTTTTTTTAAAGGGACAGGCCATCTTGTTCAAACAATGGGCGGGGTTGGTAAAGTTTGGAAAAAATAACAAGAATGATATTGAATGGAGTTGTAGAAAATTATAAAAATGAAGTAAAATCAATGTAAGCATTGAGACCTGACGGAATTAAGGAGCCAAATCTAAAAATCCAATACATTTCTTTCTGTAATAATTTCTTTAAGATACCCGTGTTTGCCTCAGGAGTGTGATGTTTATAAATGGCAAACCATCTGAAATCCGTTGCCTTATGTTTAGCCTCTAAGAAGTGAGATGTAAGAGGTGCTTTCAACACCTTGTTGAAAATATGATTCTTATGCTCTAGTATTCTAGTTTTAACAATTCTTGTAGTACTGCCCACATACCAATGGTCGCAAATACATTTAATTGCATATACCACTCCATGGGAATTACAGTTGGTAAATGCTTCCAGTTTGATAATGCTGTTGGTTCCAGGTATGATAAAATATTTCGCCTCAATTGTTAAACTACATGCTGCACATCTTCCACATTTAAAATGTCCCTTTATATCGCAATCTCGCAGCTGGTTCTTATCCATTATATCTGCATGTACAAGCATGTCTTTAAAGTTCTTGGTTCTACGGAAACTGATCCGTGGAGATATAGAAGGGCAACCTGGTACGTCTAAAAAGGTGTTCAATCCAGTGCTGAACTGGAAGCATAACACTGGCTCTCCAAGCTGTAATGGGTGAAGTTTCACTATGTTACGAGACTCATTAAAATCAAATAAAAAATAAACATGGGGGGAAATATTATGAGACTCACCACAGCCCATATACCTTGCAGATTAAGGCCTGGTGAGATGCTGCTGATTAGCTGGATATCCCATGTTTTCTACCAACAGAAGATTGGATGGCATACATTTAAGATACAGGTAGGTAGCCGTGTTGGTCTGCCGTAGTCGAAACAAAATAAAAAAACGCCTTCCAGTAACACCTTAGAGACCAACTAAGTTTGTTATTGGTATGAGCTCTTGTGTGCTCATGTATCTGAAGTGTGCATGCACACGAAAGCTCATACCAATAACAAAGTTGGTCTCTAAGGTGCTACTGGAAGGAATTTTTAATACATTTAAGAGAAAGTCTTTAATTTGAAAGTTATCAACATAAAACTTTTTAAAGCAATTAGACCTATTAGTACAGCAGCAGCTAAAAGTTTAACATGTCAAGCCATTCATAGTTCCACCATGAATACGTAACAGGGCTGAGAAAGGGAGTCACCGCAACTCAAGTTGACTTTATCATGCGAGGTTCAAGTCGTACATGCTTGCTGCTTGAAACATGGCCCTATGGATGCAGCTTCCCCACAGCAAAGCATTTATGAAAAGGAGATAATTCTTTTATCCTCTTCCAACCATTTGAGAAGTGTTTCACATAAATGGCTTAGCTCATATCGATTTGATTATGCCCCAAGTGACAACATTGGTACTGTCATGGAACTGCCATCAGAACAGAGGCGGGAAACAGAGGGGCAGTTGTGTTACAGAGAGCCTCCAAAAATCTTGCGAAGCAGTTCCTCTTCTGGTGATAAGGAAAACCCCACCTCCAGTGGGGAAGAGGTTAAAGGACCAGAGGATGCTGGTGGGAGCCTCAGCACCACTCCTGGCAAAGCCGGCCAGGAGGGAAGCACGCGCCTTCCGTTGCCCACCCTGCGCAGAAGTCTAAAGCGCAAAGAGGGAAGGAAAAGGCTGGGAGTAATGAGACTTTTATGCTGGGGGAGGTCCAGGAAACAAGCACTCCTGGATTCTGCTAGCAATTGAGGCAAACATGAACTTTGGGGTTCTACACTGTAAATAGTTTGCACCTAAATAAAACCTGTAAAAGACAGGTCAGAGACCTGCCTGGTTACTCATGAGCTGTTGGAATCAAGCCTTGTCATCAGAGGAATGTGCCACTCTTCAGGCACCCGGCTGATTTCCTTGTTGACCTCCCCGTCTGCGACTCCCGGCAGGAAACAGGCGAGGTCTCTTATCGGCGATCCTTCTCAAACGTGAGAAGAACACACCACTCCTTCCCTCTCCTCCCTGCTATCCCCAGGGAGGGGAAAGAGACAGACAGAAATGTATTTACATGCCTTTATTTCTGTCTTTTGCAGCAGTACAGAGAAACATGTCTGCACTCTCTTTACATCAACAGCAGAGAGAATATAACTCCTTCCAGTACAGGTCAGATGACACACTGAGCTAACATCCGGTGCTCAGTACAGTGAATGGACTGCCCCTTTCTTCCCACGGTAACAGTCATAAACATCAACATCCTGTTTGGCTTTCCAGCCAGCTGCTCGCTGCTGCATTGCTCCTTTTTGGTAACATGAGCAACCACCTTTGCCATCTGACAGGTACGGACTCCATTATGAATTGCTCCATAAGCATATGCCTGGACAGGAAAAGCTGTTCAGATCTAACATGATGGCTGTATTCTCTTAAAGAGAAGACTCAGACCACCAAGAGTTATTTGTAATAAATCATTTATGCATGCAGCGTTAGAAATGAGCCACAGTGTTTTATAAACCTTGGTCTTTATTAGGGCTACATCAACAGAAAGAGGTGTTTGCCACTAGAAAACAAGTAGATATGGAACAGACTTCCATCGGTGAGTGGTTGGCTTTGGTTTTTTACAAGGCAAACTGCAAAAAGAAGCTGCAGGTTGTATTATCATAGATGACTATGAATAGCCTAGTCTTGAATAAATGAGTTCACTAGACATTAGTCTTTTCTCAAAGCAGCAACAGAACTAGAACAGAAATGAGATATCTGCACAAAGCAATGTGGCAACAGCAGACATATCCTCCAAGCTGTTCTTCAAACTTCTACAGACCTCAAAAAATGTGAGCTGCAAAAACCTTAAAGCAAAACGAAGCTGAAACAGCACAACTGGACTATAAGGAGGCCAACTGGGAAAAAGCGAAATTGCTAACTGTCATATTGAAGTCATATATACTGTACTTGGTGTGTTCTTTGGAGTTCACTCATGTTTATGAAGGCCACATTAGACTGTGTTCAGGAACACCCATGTCTTCACATATAAATTGGATGATACTCCTTTGGAGTGAGTTTCCTCCTTCAAATTGGGCAAAAGTTAGCATGCCTAAGAAAATTGCTGAGGCACTGACTACAGAAGACGTGGCCACATGTTGTTGACACTATAAGCCGCCCGCTTTGCACAATCTCTGCAAAGCTGTCTATGCAAATTCTACAACTCAAAGTGCCTGAGGATCTTGCAAATTCCCTCCTTCCCACTTCTCTGGGGAGCTTTCTAGTGGCAAGAGCACTCTGTGTGTGTCTGCTATCACCACCACCACCACCACCACTAAATATGAGGAGTAGTTTGTTCCATAAAACTCAGCCCTGCAACAGGAGGGGAGCCAGTAAGGGCAGTTTGTAATAAAGGTAAGGCCAGGGAGGAAGTGGATGGCAGGGAGGAGGAGGAGGAGGGGATACAGGGTTCAGAAGCAGTTCCCACCATCTTGTCCAGAGTATTATGAGGTCTTGCGGAGGTGTTGCGACTGCCCCTCTTGCTGTTGCTGTGCTGGGTTGCATTACATTCTGTACTTGTTGAACTCATGATGCACAGGGATGGGAGAGGCACAGGCTGCAGAGTACTTGCTTCCCCCCTTATCTCCGTGTGCTGCTCCCTGCTTAGTCGCCAAGCAATTCTGTAATGTGATAATGATGATCATGAATGCTCTCTCTAAAGCAACTTGATGCAACTGGTGACGCTTTGGAGCACCGTGACTTTCTTAGAGTTGTCTCTTTTATAGCAGGTACTCCGAAGCTGGAGCAAGTTCAACATCTTGAGGAGTTAGGGCAGGCTTCCTCAACCTCGGCCCTCCAGATGTTTTTGGCCTACAACTCCCATGATCCCTAGCTAGCAGGACCAGTGGTCAGGGATGATGGGAATTGTAGTCTCAAAACATCTGAAGGGCCGAGTTTGAGGAAGCCTGAGTTAGGGTGTCTTTAGTGTTACTCAGTGGTGTGGCGTGGGGAGTGCAGGGGGGGCCGGCCGCACCGGGCGCAACACCTTCGGGGGGGCGCTCGCACTCACAGTGCTAAAATCCACGGGTTAGGGGGCGCAAATTACTTGCCTTGCCCCAGGTGCTGACAACCCACGCTACGCCACTGGTGTTACTCTACAGAACTGCATTAAAGTGGGAAGAAACATGATTAGGCTAAGAAGCAGGCACACAAATATTAATTTTCTATCTTTCAGCTAAGAGATTAGCTAAAACAATTAGGATTATTACGAGGTGGAGTATCTTTCCCTACCTTGACAGTCCTCTTTATACAAGAGTCTGATAAG
Organism: Podarcis gaigeae; assembly: GCF_964106915.1. NCBI lineage: Eukaryota > Metazoa > Chordata > Lepidosauria > Squamata > Lacertidae > Podarcis > Podarcis gaigeae. The sequence continues at coordinate 23,720,411 of NC_139695.1, forward strand.
GAGAAGGGAAGAATTCATGGAAGACTGACGAATGCCTCTTATTCAAGAAGAACCAGGCACATAGCCAAGCTGAGGATGATGGGAAATATTAAATGAAATTCATTGGAGTTGCCTCTACTAGAGCGCACCTCCTATGGCTGCTCTTGCAAATCAATGATTTTTTTAATTAAAAAAAAATCTTTTTTTAAATGTAAATCAATTTTTTTTTATTTAATTTGGATTTTTAAAATAAAATGCTTTTGGAGGAAATATCTTTCCAAAGATAGTTTTCTATTTAAGTTACGGGATGCGGGTGGCGCTGTGGGTTAAACCACAGAGCCTAGGACTTGCCAATCAGAAGGTTGGCGGTTCAAATCCCCGCAACGGCGTGAGCTCCCATTGCTTGGTCCCTGCTCCTGCCAACCTAGCAGTTCGAAAGCACATCAAAGTGCAAGTAGATAAATAGGTACCACTCCAGTGGGAAGGTAAACAGTGTTTCCGTGCGCTGCTCTGGTTTGTCAGAAGCGGCTTAGTCATGCTGACCACATGACCCGGAAGCTGTATGCCGGCTCCCTCGGCCAGTAAAGCGAGATGAGCGTCACAACCCCAGAGTCGGTCACGACTAGACCTAATGGTCAGGGGTCCCTTTACCTTTACCTATAGTCCAAAGGCTATTCATCAGGAAATAAGTATTTGTTTTAAGTTTTTCATGTGTGCTAAAACTCAGTCTAATTTTTTGGGTTTTTTTTTTACAAAGAAAAACGTTTAACCACATCAGTTAACAAACATGGATACATATGCTATAATTTTATTGTTTTAGTTAAATAAACTATTTAAATTGTTATTAAGGAAATGATTATTTTTCTCCTTCCAATAATGTAAAGCAGAAAAGTTGTCCAAATATAAACAGTTAACTTATTAAACCTCACAATAATTTAATCATTATCTGTCAGTGTATTTCTAAGAGTAGAACCAAAACAGTAATTTTTGATATAACGGTAAAAACTACTCTGAAAATTTATTATTCCAGAAATGAAACCTTCATCTGGTTGTAAATATTAAGATTATACCAGCAAGTATGAGACTTTCGGTAAAAAGAAAAAAAATATTAAATCAAGTCTTACTGACTAGTGATTTAAATTGTAATTTAAATTGATTTGATTTAAATCAAATCAACCCTGACACCCAAGCCTTGCACATACAAATATTGCAAGCTAGGCAATACTGGTGGTGAATCCACAGAGTATTGCTTTTTGATTGTCTGAATGACTGACCAAGGAACAGCATGACTTACATCACCCAAGTGTAGAGAATATTAAGAAAATTGGCTGACTTGATATGGAAAATTACCTGTGACAAATGTGGGTAACACCAGTGCTTTTGCACTCATTTGCTGACATGCTGTGAAGAGGTGCAGGGACTGTTGGGTAGACTGCTGTCCACACCATTTTCCTTGTATCTCCATCAGAAAAGGGGCTAAAGGGTGCTTTCATTCTTTCTGGATCAGGCCCCTCTAGCCCAAAAAAATACCCCAACCCCAACTGCGCACATCTAAAAGTGTGTGCAAGGTTGCCTGCAAATTTCTATATGTGCCCCAATATGTGACAAGAAAGAATCTGCCTCATACCACGTTGGGTTCCTTCTCTGTTCAACCCAATATTGTCTATGCAGACCCGCAACAGCTCTCAGAAAGAGGAAGGGCCTTTCCCAGCACCACCTCCCACCCAATTCTTTTGACCGGAGATGTGCAAGTGAAGCAAGTACGCTGTTAGGAACCGAATTGGATGGTCCGCCCCTGCCACTTAATGGATCCAAATGGTTTCCAGAGAGTGGTAGGGGATGTTTTATTCCATGTTGATGGCCTTTCAGCTGATTCCCTGGTGGCCCGCTGGAATGTGGAGTTAACCAGGGCTATTGACTGTTTGGCTCCGAAGCGCCCTCTCCGATTGCATGCAGCCCAGTTTTCCACGGATCTGAGGGCAATGAAACAATCGCTGATACGGCTAGAGCACTGGTGGTGGGTAACTCATTCCGAATCTGACTGGACATGGGTTAGAGCTCAATGTCGAGCTTACCAAGTGGCGATAGCGAAGGCGAAGAAGACCTTCTTCACTGCCTCTGTTGCATCTGCGGAAAACAGCAGCAGGAGACTCTTTCAGGTGGTTCGCAGTTTAGCAGAACCACCTGCTCCATTGGGGCCCAGTACGGGCCACATGATCTCCTGCAATCATTTTGCGAAGTTTTTTGAAGATAGTCGCTCAGATTCAGGAAGAGGTAGACTCCACTGTGGGAGCAGAGCTGGTGCAGGAGAGTGCTAGAGTCTTGTCTAGTCATGTTATATGGGATCAGTTTCAATCTGTTACCTCTGATGATGTGGACAGGCTGCTTGGACGAGTGAAACCAACCACCTGTCTCCTTGATCCTTGCCCATCCTGGCTTATAAAAGCTAGCCGGGAAGGGCTGGGCGATGGGCTTCTCGGGGTAGTGAATGCTTCTCTCTGTGAGGAAGCCTTCCCAGACCCACTGAAAGAGGCGGTCACCAAACCGCTTCGTAAAAAAAACCATCTTTAGATGTGGCCGATATGGCCATCTATTATGCAATCTCAAATCTTCCATTTTTAGGCAAGGTGATTGAGCCAGTGGTTGCTGAACAACTCCAGGCACGCCTGGAAGAAGCGGACCATTTGGATCCCTTCCAGTCGGGATTCAGGCTCTCACTTGTGGGGTGCCTCAGGGTTCCGTCCTCTCCCCCATGCTTTTTAATATCTATATGAAGCCACTGGGAGAGATCATCAGGGGGTTTGGGCTGGGTGTTCATCAGTATGCAGCTGACACCCAGCTCTACCTCTCTTTTAAATCAGAACCAGTGAAAAGCGGTGAAGGTCCTGTGTGAGTGTCTGGAGGCGGTTGGAGGATGGATGGCGGCTAACAGATTGAGGTAGAATCCCAACAAGACAGAAGTATTGTTTTGGGGGGACAGGAGGCGGGCGGGTGTGGAAGACTCCCTGGTCCTGAATGGGGTAACTGTGCCCCTGAAGGACCAGGTGCGCAGCCTGGGAGTCATTTTGGACTCACAGCTGTCCATGGAGACGCAGGTCAATTCTGTGTCCAGGGCAGCTGTTTACCAGCTTCATCTGGTATGAAGACTGAGACCCTATCTGCCCGCAGAATGTCTCGCCAGAGTGGTGCACGCTCTGGTTATCTCTCGCTTGGACTACTGCAATGCTCTCAATGTGGGGCTACCTTTGAAGGTGACCTGGAAACTACAACTAATCCAGAATGCAGCAGCTAGACTGGTGGCTGGGGGCAGCCGCCGAGACCACATAACACCGCTCTTGAAAGACCTACATTGGCTCCCAGCACGTTTCCGAGTACAATTCAAAGTGTTGGTGCTGACCTTTAAAGCCCTAACCAGCCTCGGTCCAGTACACCTGAAGGAGCGTCTCCACCCCCATCGTTCTACCCAGACACTGAGGTCCAGCGCCGAGGGCCTTCTGGAGGTTCCGTCACTACAAGAAGCCAAGTTACAGGAAACCAGGCAGAGGGCCTTCTCGGTAGTGGCACCCGCCCTGTGGAACACCCTCCCACCAGATATCAAAGAGAACAACAACTACCAGGCAGCCCTGTTTAGGGAAGCTTTTAATATTTGATGGATTATGCCACTACCGAGCTTCAGGAGGAGGTGGGGTTGCGGGCTCTCGACCCCGCCCACACTCCCGCGGGGCTAGCGTCAGCCTCGCGGGAAGCAGGGATTCCCCTTGTTTTCATGCCCGCACGCCAGCCAATCGGCTGGCGGCAGGGGCGGGCCTTCTAGAGGCCACTTAAGGTCGGGGCAGCCCTTGGCTCGCCCCTTTTCTTCCTTGCAGCTGAAGCGGTTTGGCTGGGATCGCCCCCTTTGCGCTGCTGCTTTTTGCCTCGCTACCTTTGGATCGTTAGCCTTCAGCCGCTTGGTACCTTTCGCACGGGAACTACTTCACAGGGCAGCTGAAGGATCGTGCGGTTATTATTAGGTGTTTCTGCCTTATTCCCGACGCCGGAAGAGCTTCTTCGCCGTGAGAGCCTCCTCGCCGAGAGAGCCTCTTCGCCTGCCCCCCCCTTTCGGTTTGCGCAAAGAAACAGCTGCGGCGATACCGTTCTGGGCGCGCGTGCTGGGCGTCCGAAAAGGCGCTTTGCGAGCGGAGTCGGCCGCGCACTGCCAGGGGCTTGAAAAAGGAGCGGCGATCGTGAGCTGCTGCAGCGCTCACGCAAGGTTTTCTCGGTGGGAGGGGGAGTGGCAGGGAGAGCTCTGGGTTAGGGAGCACGCGCAAAGCATACGCGATTCCTGCTTCCTTTTCAGCGGCGCTTTCTTTAATCCTTTTCTGCTGCGGTGTGTTAGCTTCTTGCGGTTGAGCTTATTTGTTTCTTACTGCTGTGCTTACTTTTGGCTTTCTTTTTCTCCGCTTAATTTAACCCCCCCCTACTTCGGTGCCTGCTTTAGCCCCTTTGAATCCCCGTCCCCCATCCCCGTCGCTGCCTGGCTCTCCATCGCTTGTTTGCAAAAGCGATCTCTTCATCTGCAACAGTTTATTGGTTGCCTAGGCAACGACCTGGTCGGACGCCATTTTGTGTGGACCACGTGGTGTCAGCCATTTTAAGTGTGGTCATTTTAAGCGTGGTCGGCCATCTTAAGTGGGTCAGCAGTTTCTTGGTTACCTAGGCAACGACCTGGCCGGACGCCATTTTATGCGGACCACGTGGTGTCAGCCATTTTAAGTGTGGTCATTTAAGCGTGTTCGGCCATCGTAAGTGTGGCGAATATTTACTCTCTATACGCCTCGTTGTTCTACTTGCTGCCGCCTTCCCTTCAGATTAAGTAGCCTTGTGTTTCCCCCTGGTAGCTGGCAGCAATTGGCGACCACGTGGGTTTTCCACGTTATTGTTTTGCTCCTTTTACGTTCCTGTCAGCACCTTATTCTTTTAGTGCCCTAGCTGACCGCTACTCTGGGCAAGCCGGTTTCCTCAGGTAACTGAAGATATTGCCCTCACTTTAAGGAGACTTTTTATTTAAATTAGGTATTACAGGCATAAATAAATAAATATAGGATTATACATATAAACCTGACTTATATGCAATAATAATAATAACATTTTATATATATATATATATATATATATATATATATATATAAATAAACAAAACATAATTAAATATAAATAAGATACCAAAAAACCATCTAAATAAATAAATAAATAAACAATTATAAAACAAATCAGGGTGAAAGGGGGCAAGTGAATTAAATAATAAATATCTAATTTAATAAGGAGGAAGGGAGCCGGTATCATCTGACTAGCGCCCCCACGCATATTTCCCTAGAACATGGAAGGCAATGGCAATCCCCAAGCACCTCAGCCTGGCAATGCTTTGGTCCCTACAGGTCCTTGCAATCCCCAAGCTCTGGCTCAACTTTTTTCCGCACTTCAATCCTTTTACGCGCAGTGCAGGACGCCTATCACCCCCTCTCTGAACATAGTGGAAGTATCACAGGATTGCATACCGGACACCCCTCCCAGTCAGCAGGGTCAGGATGGTCCCTCCACTAGCGCAGCCACCACGGTTCAGCAGGCCGCTAGCAGGCCTCGGACACGCTTGCAAACGGCACGTGCTCAAAAATCTAAGTCTGGTCCTGAGAAGGGTAAGGCAACCACGCAAAAACCTAAGGCTAACACACAGAAGGCCAGGCCAGCATCGGCCTCCCCTGCCGCCCCACGGCAGGAGGTAATCGATGTTCCTAGTGTTTTTCAGGACAACCCAGCGCAGCAGAGCTCTTCGGAGGGGTCAACATCGGATGAGGAGCTGCCTCCTCAACAAGAGGCCCCAGCCGTCAATGACACAGCCCTGCGGGACGGCGGATCATGTAGCGGAAAAAGGAAGTCGAAGAAGAAGCATCGGTCTAAGAATAGCAAGAAGAGAGACACTTCCGATTCCGAGGAGGAGACAGGTACTTCCTCTTCAGATGGGGATAGCGATGTTCCTATGGAGACGTATAGGGGGGAGGGGGAGGACACTGGAGTCCCCCTGTGGGTTCATGAAAGGAGGGCCAATTCTCACCCGAAAGCCTTCAATGGTACTCTTGACTGGAAGGATGGGGCCCTGGTCCAGGACGTTAAAGTCTCTACCAACTCCGCCACTGACTTTATTTTAGGGAATCACCTCTCTAAGAGGAAGAGGAATAAGATATTGAATGGTGATTTTGTAGATATGTTCTCGTTGCTACCCCCGGCACAAATTAAGGGTAAAGGGGAGAAAAGAAGATACAATGGTAAGAAAAGGTACAGGACCCCTCGGGTGGAGCGAACTTTTGAGAACTGGCTTAACGGGTATCAGGTCTTCATGGCAGTAGTGTCGGGATGTTATCCCAAACGTGGCATGCACCTCGCTTCCTACCTGGCCCAAGTACGGAGGGCTCGGGAATTGGTTGGAGATGAGGCTGCCATGGCGTATGATGAGGAATTTCGGAGGAATGCCTCGCTACTGTCCTCAACGCGCTGGGACCAGAAGGACAACAACTGCTGGATGGAACATGTGGGGCCTAACATCGAAAAGAAAACCCTCGATCAGCCAAAATCTGGTAAGGCGGAGGCTCAGCGCCGTAGACAGTGCTGGGACTTCAATAAGGGGACCTGTCAGCGTGCGGCCTGTAAGTATCTACATGAATGTGATAAGTGTTTGGGCAGCCATCCAGCCATCAACTGCTACAAAGGGAAGCAGCAGCCCTTTCGTGGAGGCAGGGGCCACCTTAACCGGGGTGGCCGAGGTGCCCATGCTGGACCTTCAGGACCCGCCCAAGGATCAACTGGGTCTCGTTACTAATGTTTCCCTTGGCTTAGCGTACTCCCCGATAAAATTGCGGCCCCTGAGAACACTGTTGAAGCTTTACCCAAATAGACAAGCTGCCCGCATGCTAGATGAAGGGTTTTCCCTGGGTTTTAGAATTCCAGTTGCTTTTACCCCCAATGCTGGTTGCCCCCCCAATCAGAAATCAGTTTTAGAAAGACCAGACATTGCCATCAAAAAGATCCAAAAGGAGATTGCCGCCGGGAGGGTAGCCGGCCCCTTCACAACACCCCCCATTGATGAGCTGCATATTTCCCCGCTTGGTATTGTCCCAAAGAAGGCCCCTGGGGAATTTCGGATGATTCATAACCTATCCTACCCCAAGGGAGCCTCAGTTAACGACGCCATTCCCCAGGAGATGTGCACGGTAAAATATGCATCTTTCGATCAAGCAGTTAAGTTGGTAAGGAGATTTGGTAGGGGCGCCTTTATGGCAAAATGCGACATTGAGTCTGCGTTTCGCCTTCTCCCGGTCCACCCAGACGATTATCACTGGTTAGGTTTCAAGTTTCAAGGAGCTTACTTCATTGATAAAGCAATGCCCATGGGTTGTTCTATTGCCTGCGCCGCTTTTGAGACGTTCAGCACATTTTTGGAATGGGCTCTAAAATTTAGAACTGGCGCCGGAGGGGTGGGTCACTACCTGGATGGTTTTATCTTGGTGGCGAGTAACGCGGGTGAGTGCAAGACCCTGCTCCAGGCTTTCGAGTCCTTAGCCAGCGAGCTGGGGGTACCTCTGGCGAGTGAGAAGACCGAGGGTCCGGTTACGACCATGACTTACCTGGGTATAGAACTTGACACTCTCGCCCAAACGTCGCGCTTACCAGCCGAGAAGTTAGTTGCCCTAAGAGAGCTTATTGGCCAAATGCTGCCTTTAAAGAAGGTCACCTTGAGGCAAATTCAATCCCTCCTGGGGCACCTCAACTTTGCCTGCCGTGTGGTTTCCCCCGGCCGTCCTTTTTGCGGCCGGCTAGCAAAGCTGTCCGCGGGTCTACGGTCCCCACATCATAGGGTACGCCTTCCTAAGGCAGTAAAGGCTGACATTCAAGTTTGGTTGCAATTCTTAGATGGTTTTAACGGCGTATCATTGTGGCAGGATAGTTTGGCCCTACAGTCGGATTTCCAGGTACATTCGGACGCAGCCGGGTCCTTGGGTTTCGGTGTTTACTTCAGGGGTCAGTGGTGTGCTCAGCGATGCCCCCCCTCTTGGCAAGGAAAACCAATACTACGTGATTTGACATTTCTGGAATTCTTCCCCATTGTAGTTGCAATCCACATATGGGAGGATCAGTTCAAAAACCATAGGGTCTGTTTCTGGACTGACAACCAAGCGGTTGTCTCGGTTTTGAATAAACAGTCTTCACATTCACCGAGAGTAGCGTCGCTTTTGCGGTATTTCGTCCTGTCATGCCTGCGGTTGAACCTTCACGCTTCCGCCAAATTCGTCCCTGGTATAGATAATAACATCACGGATGCTCTATCTTGTTTCCAGATGGAACGCTTTCGCTCATTGGCGCCGGATGCGCAGCAGCAGCCGCAACCGTTTCCGGAGCACCTCTGGAGTATTGGCAACGAGAAGCAATAAAGGGAGTATTGTCTGCACTGGCACCTTCTACCCTTAAATCCTATAATAAGGCATGGCTAGACTTTACATCTTTCCGCAGGAAGGAGTGGTTTAAGCCAGGCAGGCCGCCATCTAAGTCGGAAGTCATTGAGTATATGGTTCACCTTCGAGATTTAGGCCGGGCTCCCAAAACCCTCAATATCCATTCAGCGGCAATATCCTTCTTTTCTAAAGCCCTATTCTCCGTTGATTCCTGTTCACATTTTGTTGTGCGGAAGATGCTTGAGGGCTGGCGCAGGTCCAGACCTCAGGGCCTAGATAGTAGAAGGCCCATAACACTTGACATACTCACCCAAATCCGCAGGAAGCTAAGGGTCCTTTGTTGGTCAAAATATGAAGCCAGATTATTCTCTGCAGCATTTTCCTTTGCATTCTTTGGTGCCTTGCGCATAGGTGAGGTGGTCTGCGAAGACCGTGCGGCCAATAGGGGTCTATTGTTGGAGGATGTAATTGTAGCCAGCTCGCATGTGATATTAAAAATCCGTAGTTCCAAGACTGATCAGCTTGGCAGGGGAGCCTTGGTTCGCCTCCAGGCAACGCAGAAGGCTGGCCCTTGCCCTGTAAAAGATGCCAGGAAATATCTGTGTGTAAGACCGAAATCGAACGGCCCCTTTTTCTTGCATTCCGATGGATCCCTCCTCTCTAAACATCAGTTCACGAGGGTCATGCGCAAAGCGATCGCGGCCATTGGTCTTCCGCAAGAGGAGTACGCCGCGCACTCCTTTCGCATTGGGGCGGCAACCACCGACGTTCATATGGGTTTACCGGCTGAAAGGATTATGGACATGGGGCGATGGAAATCCAATGCATACAAGGGTTACATACGGAAGCCTTTTCAATCTCCCCTCACTTTTTCTCCCACCCACCACGTGCATTCCTCCTGACCCGGCTCTCTTATTCTATCCTTCCAGGTGCAGTTATGGTGCGACTGTGGATTGTCGGCCACAGTATCGTACATTGGGCTAAACGACGCGCAGAGCACAGGCGATGGGATGCTGACCTCCTACTACCTAACAATGTCAAAGTGTCATGGATTACTAGGCGTGGTATGCGTTGGGAAGAATTCTTCCCTGCTATATCCAGAAGAATTACGGTCGAAGGTTCGCCCGATGCCTTGGTCATACAACTGGGCGAGAACGACCTGGCTTATAGGAAAGGGGTGGACTTAATGTGGAACATTATGAATGACTTGGATGGAGGTGTTGAGGGCGTCCCACGCAAACATTACAATAATTTGGTCATCCTTGCTTGAAAGGCGATTTTGGCGGGACGCAGAGAAACCCGCGGCGGTGGATAAAGCCAGGAGGATTGTGGAGCGTACAGTTGCGCGTAGGGTGGCCGCGTTGGGCGGACGGGTCATCAAGCACCCTGAAATTCAGTATAACAAGGATACGCTCTATCGCTGGGATGGCGTGCATCTTTCTGATGCTGGCAATGATATCTGGTTGGCGGATATTTTTCAGGGAATTAGGGATTGGTTACAGACCTGAGGGTATTGGCGGCGAGCCGGCTTAATGCGGCTCGGGTGGCGGTAGGCATTGGCCGGGGTATTGTCATGCAAATGAGATCGGGGGGGAGGAGTGCCATCACCTCCCCCAATGCTTGAAGGGTAGTTCGTTAAAGGACTCCGAGGGGCGACGCCTCGTCCGAAACCTACGGAGGCTAGGGCCTAAAGCGCGCCCCCGAGCGGTAACCCCTCGGGGAGCGCCTAGGGATATGCATCTCGGGTAGCTCCCCCTGTTGGTGTTTAATCCTTCCCGGTTAGACCAATGCCCAAAGCCAATACCTCTCTTACCTGTAATCAATAAAGTTGTGGCCATTTTCGCCCATTAACCTAAATACTTGTGTCCAGTGTCTTCATTCATTCCACCTGTGGGGGGGGAGGGAATAGCCACGCAATGCCACTACCGAGCTTCAGGAGGAGGTGGGGTTGCGGGCTCTCGACCCCGCCCACACTCCCGCGGGGCTAGCGTCAGCCTCGCAGGAAGCAGGGATTCCCCTTGTTTTCATGCCCGCGCGCCAGCCAATTGGCTGGCGGCAGGGGCGGGCCTTCTAGAGGCCACTTAAGGTCGGGGCAGCCCTTGGCTCGAAGCACACCTGGAGGAAACGGACCATTTGGATCCCTTCCAATCGGGATTCAGGCCTCACCATGGGACTGAAACTGCCTTGGTCGCGCTGGTTGATGATCTCCGGCGGGCTAGGGACAAAGGTGAGAGCTGTTTCCTAGTTCTGCTGGATCTCTCAGCGGCCTTTGACACCATCGACCATAACATCCTTCTGGACCGTCTAGAGGGGCTGGGAGCTGGGGGCACTGTCATGCAGTGGTTCCGCTCCTTCCTCCTGGGCCGTGTCCAGAAAGTGGTGGGGGGGGTGAGTGTTCAGACCCCTGGGCTCTCACTTGTGGGGTGCCTCAGGGTTCTGTCCTCTCCCCCATGCTTTTTAATATCTATATGAAGCCGCTGGGAGAGATCATCAGGGGGTTTGGACTGGGTGTTCATCAGTATGCAGATGACACCCAGCTCTACCTCTCCTTTAAATCAGAACCAGTGAAGGCGGTGAAGGTCCTGTGTGAGTGCCTGGAGGCGGTTGGAGGTTGGATGGCGGCTAACAGATTGAGGTTGAATCCTGACAAGACAGAAGTACTGTTTTTGGGGGACAGGAGGCGGGCAGGTGTGGAGGATTCCCTGGTCCTGAATGGGGTAACTGTGCCCCTGAAGGACCAGGTGCGCAGCCTGGGAGTCATTTTGGACTCACAGCTGTCCATGGAGGCGCAGATTAACTCTGTGTCCAGGGCAGCTGTCTACCAGCTCCACCTGGTACGCAGGCTAAGACCCTACCTCCCCGCGGACTGTCTCGCCAGAGTGGTGCATGCTCTAGTTATCTCACGCTTGGACTACTGCAACGCGCTCTACGTGGGGCTACCTTTGAAGGTGACCCGGAAACTGCAATTAATCCAGAATGCGGCAGCGAGACTGGTGACTGGGAGTGGCCGCCGGGACCACATAACACCGGTTCTGAGAGATCTGCATTGGCTCCCAGTACGTTTCCGAGCACGATTCAAAGTGTTGGTGCTGACCTTTAAAGCCCTAAACGGCCTCGGTCCTGTATACCTGAAGGAGCGTCTCCACCCCCATCGTTCAGCCCGGACTCTGAGATCCAGCGCCGAGGGCCTTCTGGCGGTTCCCTCATTGCGAGAAGTGAGGCTACAGGGAACCAGACAGAGGGCCTTCTCGGTAGCGGCGCCCGCCCTGTGGAACGCCCTCCCATCAGATGTCAAAGAGATAAAGAATTACCTGACGTTCAGAAGACATCTTAAGGCAGCCCTGTTCAGGGAAGTTTTTAATATGTAATGCTGTACGGTTTTTAACACTGATTGGGAGCCGCCCAGAGTGGCTGGGGAAAACTCAGCCAGATGGGCGGGGTATAAATAATAAATTATTATTATTATTATTATTATTATTGGCTCGCCCCTTTTCTTCCTTGCAGCTGAAGCGGTTTCCCACCCACCCACCCTTTAGGTTTGCCATCGACATTGCTATGGGCTTCGGCTGGTCGCCGCAAGGGGCCGGGTAGGAATTTTTCCATTTGGCTAATTGGCTGGTTTTTGGAGCCACTTGGTTTTTTCGCCTACCTCGTAGCAAATTGTCACAACTTCCTCGGTTTTGGCGGTAGGCATTGGCCGGGGTATTGTCATGCAAATGAGATGGGGGGGAGGAGCGCCATCACCTCCCCCAAAGCTTGAAGGGTAGTTCGTTAAAGGACTCCGAGGGGCGACGCCTCGCCCGAAACCTACGGAGGCTAGGGCCTAAAGCGCGCCCCCGAGCGGTAACCCCTCGGGGAGCGCCTAGGGATATGCATCTCGGGTAGCTCCCCCTGTTGGTGTTTAACCCTTCCCGGTTAGACCGGATAGTCGGTTAGGGGCCAATGCCTAAAGCCAATACCTCTCTTACCTGTAATCAATAAAGTTGTGGCCATTTTCGCCCATTAACCTAAATACTTGTGTCCGGTGTCTTCATTCATTCCATCTGTGGGGGGGGAGGGAATAGCCACGCAACTGTATTTTTATATTTTGTTGGAAGCTGCCCAGAGTGGCTGGGGTATAAATAAATTATTATTATTATTATTATTATTATTATTATTATTATTATTATTAGCATTGGTGCCAAAATGAGTTTGGCAAAGAATGGATTTTTAAGGGAGTCTTTCTAGTGAGCACAGTGCACTGGTGAGGCTGCACAGAAGCAGTGTCAAATGCTGAGGCACAACATAGGGAAACTTATCAAATTTGCAAAGGGGATTTAAAAAAAAAAAGTCTTGAAGTGCAAACTTTGAAAAGAACAAAAAGTTGCATGATCCCTCCATAGCTTCTCATTTGCCCAAGGCGGCAGTGCACTGTTGTGCATCTTGATCGGGCTCACAGTAAAAGCGACCACCTCTTTTGCAAAGACTTTAAGTAAAACAAACTTACCCAGTAGCTTCTTTGGAAGCCGCCCTCGGACCTACAGCAGGAGGAGAGACACAAAAAGGAGTTAGATCTCCAATATGGACCATAATCAAACATCCAAGGAAGCATCCTGGCTCTTTTACTGCACCTGATATCCTACATGTAGCAGCATTCTGCAGCTGCATATGCATTGTTGGGGTCTAGCATGGGCAAAAGTGCACAGATTGATAGACTGTTGTATACTTGCAAAATCTTTTCCTGTGGCTTTTTGCCAGTTCCTCTGACAGGTAGTGGTAAGAGTGTTGAACTGGGCAGGAATATTAATGATGTTCCTTGTGTTATATCTGTCTTCCCGGCAGAAAGCCTGATTGATTTACATGTATAATATATTTTAATATAGTTTTTAACCTCTCTGCTAGAAGGCCCACAAATATTTTATAATTGGAATTCAACAAAGAAATTGGTCTATAATTAGTTGCCAATTCTAAATCTGTTCCGTGTTTAGTTATAAGAGTTATAAATGCCTCTGCCCACGACTCTGGTGCCTTCCCATTATTTATAGTGTTATCGATTACATCTTTCAATGGTGGTGCTAACACATCTTCCAAATTTTATAGTATTCTATTGGTAAGCCATCCAGCCCCTGGGACTTTCCTAACTGCAAATTTTATAGTGAACCATACTTTCACTACTGCCACGGGTGAATGCTTTTTGGGAAGGAACCGGATTATGCAGGTTTACATGTGTGTGGGAGTTGGACTTTTGTTCATATTCCCAAGTCTCTGAGACACAAATGTGAGCCTAAAGCCAGAAAGCTACGTTTCTTTTTCTTTCTTTTTCTTTTTTTTATTTTCAATGCAGAATCATAACAAAAATTACAAACATTGAATCCAAAATAGTACTATACAGACAAAAATCCCCAGAACATATAAAAAAAAAAACAGAAAAGGAAAAAAAAAGGCAAAGGAAACAAAACTAAACTAAACAAAAACGAAAAAGCACACATCTACAGAACAAAACCATATCATTACATACATAAACACAAATTGACTTCCTTCCTTTGTTCTAAGACCTCAAAAAATTTACTCTTACTGTATTGTTGTGTCTAATTAGATTACTTCCATCTTTGTGCTTTTTTACACCATTTTTCTTATTCTTTAACCCTGTAAAGCATCATTCATTACATACCAATATACTAACTCCGGAACAATGTTTTTTCATATACTCTTTAGCACAACCCCATTCTTTTAATAATTTCTGGTCCGATTGTCCCCTTATGTAAGCTGTGAGTCTTGCCAGATTTATGTATTCACAAAATTTAATTTGCCAATCTTTCACTGATGGAATTTTTCTGCCTTTCCAGTTTTTAGCTATAAGCATCCTGGCAGCTGTTGTTGCATAAAGGAATACTTTCCTTTGATTTTCGGGGATATCATTTGTAATTAAACCTAAAAGGAATGCCTCCGGTTTTTTACTAAAAGATATTTTAAACATCTTTTTGAGTTCTTCATAGATTTCATTCCAGAATTGTTTAATAGGTCGGCATTCCCACCACATGTGAAACATTGTTCCTATTTCTTTTTTACATCTCCAACAGGTATTCGATTTTAATTTGTAAATTTTAGCCAATTTTACTGGACTTAAGTACCATTGGTACACCATTTTCATAAAATTTTCTCTTATTGTATAACATGCCGTGAATTTGATGTCATATTTCCATAATTTCTCCCATTAGTTCAGCCGAATTACATATCCTATATCACATGCCCATTTGATCATAACTTCTTTTACTTCTTCATCCTTTAATTCCCATTCTAATAATAAATTATACATTTTGGATATATATTTTTTTGAGTTTTGTAATAATACTTTTTGTAATTTTGATTCTTCTTTTTCAAATCCTATTACTTTATCCTGGTTGAATATTTGTGCAATTTGGTGATATTGTAACCATGTGGTACAGTATTGGGTCACCTCATCGTATGGTCTTAGTTTTAATTGGCCCTGTTCTTCCGACTTCCGGAGGCGGCGCGAACGGCAATGGCTGCCCTCTTCTAACTGGGAGAGGGAAGCTCCGCTGAGAACGGGTCGTCCGCTGCGGCGAAGCGGAGACCCACTTTGAAAAACCACAGGCGGCAGAAGCCTGTGGCCTCGGGACCCGGCGGGCGCCAGGAGCAGCCCCCGAAACGTTGAAGGGACCCCGTAAGGGGCTCCGGATCGCGGAGGGGGTAGCGGCGCTGTGGGTCATCACGCAATCAGCGGAGCGGAGCCGCGTTGCTGCTGCCGGTGAGCGCTGACCTTTCTTCCTTGAAACTTCTGATTCGGAAAACAACAACCCGTGAGTAACAAGGACTATACAAAACCTTAAGATTTAAGAATATTGAATTTGGCTGAAAGCGGAGTGACGAAAAACAGGAAGTCCGTCTTCCGCTGACACTGAACTTCAAAGTAAAGAGCTGGAGAAGTGGAGGCAAAGAGTGAACTTTCAATTTAACTGATCTGGGCACCCACTGAAATTAATCTTAAACAGATTAAGGACTCTAAGTAATTGATTTCATGACTTCTATGGGATTGTGATACCTTTCTTCTATTTGGATTACAATTTAAGTAAGAAACCCAGGTGCTGGAACTGCCTGAGTAGCTGAGCACTCAGCCTGCAGATTTGGATACTTTGAACTGAAACTTTGAAATAATCTGAGGGAGTCTGGACTTGCTATTTTGAAGCACCTTTCGGAATTCCAGTAAGCACTGTCTGAAACATTGTGGCTTTTTAAATACTAACTCTGCTAAAATCTAGTTTAGTGAGGGTTCCTGGATATTGAATTAGATTTTATTTTATTGGAATTGATCTCTTCCCCAAAGACATTTTAAGCTCCCCCTAGAGGATTTGGGACTCACAGCAGTGACATTGTTTTACTTTCCTTTTCCCGGCCTCCTGTTTGACTGTTACCATCTGGGCCGTTGCTTTCTCATGGGAACAACTCAGCTTGACCTTGACTTTTAGATAACTTTGGAATGAGTGGCGCAAAAAGAAAGGGACCAAAAACCAGACAAACAACTCTAACAACTTTAACCGCAGCCTCACAGGCACGCAGATCATCTGTGCCTACTTTGCCTTCTGAGGAAGAAGCTGCTTCTCTGCCACGGGCAGGGGAGGGAGAAACTGAGGAATTACAATTGGAAGATATGGCCTCAGGAGCAACTGGCTCTATTTTAGAGAGAATTCTTGAAAAATTGGAGTCTTTGGATAGAAAAGTTGATCAGCAAACAGCCAAAATTGATCAAAATACAGAATGTTTAAATAGACTAACTGGACAAGTTGCACAGAATGCACAAGCAATTGGAGAACTGAAGGAGGCTGCAGGTGAAAATCAGAAATTGGCTGAGGATACCAGCCAAAGACTGGGAGAGTTAGAAAAAGAGGTAAGACCACTCAGTAAACAAGTAGGTGAACATCAGACCTATCTTTCTATGATAGAACTTCGGAACAGGGAGACCAATTTAAGGATAAGGTCGATACCAGAAGTGGAAGAAGGCAACCTAGCTGAGTTTCTGACTAAAGAATTTTCCAAGTTTTGGAACCTAGAGGAAAAAGACTTTAAAATTGTATCAGCTTTCAGGCTTGGAAGACTTATAAAAAAAGAGAAGCCCAGAGACTGTTTGATAACATTGAGATCAAAGGAGGAAAGGGACAAGATTTTGGGTCTGCATTACGGAAAGTCACTGGACATTTCGGACAAAAGAATTGAAATTTACAGGGACATCCCTAAACAACTGTTGGACCTTAGATCTGACTATTTGGAACTAGTAAGATTGTTGAGGAGCAACTCAATCATCTTCAGGTGGGATTTTCCCCAAGGATTATCTTTCACTTTTAGAGGGAAGAAGATCAAAATTAGAACATTGGAAGATAGAGATAAGTTTCTGACTGCATACGGAGAGGACCTTCATAAAGGACTTGAACTACCCGCGGGGCCTGAACCACCAGGGGTACCTGCACCCTCGGACCCTGAAGACCCGGAGAACAAAGTACCACCCCAAGGAAAATAACCAGATTTATTCAGGATGTCTCTGCAACTTTTAAGCTGGAATATAAATGGCTGTAACATTCCGGAAAAAAGGAGGAAAATTTTTCACATATTAAAAAAGGAACAATTGGACATTATCTGTTTACAAGAAACACATGTGACTAGGCTCCACAGAAAAGTATTAATAAATAAAAGGCTCGGCCAGGAATTTATATCTTCGGACATAGTAAAGAAGAGAGGTGTGGTGATATATGCAAAAGAGAGCCTTTCACCCAAATTTCTATTCAAAGATGAACATGGAAGAATTTTGGCAATCGAAATACAACATCAAGGAGAGAAAATCCTGATATTAGGAATTTATGCCCCAAATGAAGGTAAATCGGAATTTTACAAGAAGTTGCATGAGATTATGCTGGACTATCTGGACTACAACAACATCATTATGATGGGAGATATGAATGGGGTCGTATCAACTAACATGGATAAGTCACAAAGCCAAAACGTTACAAAAGACGGAAGACTACCAAAGACCTTTTTTGAAATGACAGACAATATGGATTGGATTGACATCTGGAGAGTGAGAAACCCCTTGGGAAGAGAAGGAACATTTTTCTCTGAAGCCCAGCTGACTTGGACAAGAATCGACCAAATATGGATAACTAGAGGTCTGGCACCCAAGGTCAGAAAGGTGGAAATCTGCCCAAAGACCTGCTCCGACCATAATGCACTGAAAATGGATATGACACTATTACCAACCGGTTCCTTTAGATGGAAGATGAATGACAATTTGTTTAGAGATCAGGAGATCATTAAGAAGGCCCAAAAAACTTTGAAGGACTACTTTGAGATAAATATGAACACTACGGTGGAAAAAAGAACTATTTGGGACGCAAGCAAAGCCGTGATGAGGGGGTTCTTGATACAACAGAATGCTGTAAAGAAAAGGACACAAAACGAGAGGAAAGACAAGATTTTGGAGAAAATCAAAGAATTAGAGAAGAAGTTAAGATTAAATCCGAAGTCACAGCCGATTCTGAGAGAAATCAAACTTCATCAAGCACAATATTCTAAACTGATAAATCAGGAAATAGAGTGGAAGATTAAACTAATGAAACAAAAAACCTTTGAATCGGCAAACAAATGTGGGAAACTGCTGGCTTGGCAGTTGAAGAAGAGACAAAAATTAAATACAGTTACAAATTTGGAAATTGAAGGAAGAAACATTCAGAACCCCGTGGAGATTAGAAAATGTTTTCAGAAATATTTCAAAAAATTATACACTCAAGGACCGCAGGATGAGGTTGAGATTAAACATTTTTGGGGGAAAAATGGACTTAAAAAACTCTCACAAGAAAATAGATCACTCCTGAATAGTAAAATAACACGACAAGAGATTGAACAAGCCATTCAGAACATGCAATTGGGCAAATCTCCAGGACCAGACGGGTTGACCTCCAAGTATTACAAGACATTAAAAGACTATTTGATACAACCACTGATGGAGGTCAGCAATGAAATTATAGAGGGGAAGAGGGCGCCGGAATCGTGGAAGGAAGCTTTCATCACATTGATACCCAAATTGGAATCTGAAAAGACACAACTCAAGAACTATCGTCCCATCTCCCTTTTAAATGTGGATTACAAAATATTTGCAGACGTTTTGGCAAGAAGATTTAAAAAAGTTCTAAATGAAGTAATCCATAAAGACCAGGCAGGCTTTCTCCCAGGTAGACACATGTTTGCTAATACAAGAAACATTATTGACATCTTGGAACTTTTGCAAACAGACATAAACATAAAAGCAGTGCTAATTTTCATAGACGCGGAGAAGGCCTTTGATAATATTTCTTGGAAATTTATGAAGGGAAATTTAAAAGAAATGGGAGTGGGACGGGGTTTTGAAAATGGGATTGAAGCAATATATTCAGAACAAAAGGCTAAATTGATAGTTAACAATGTGGTTACAGAAGAGTTTAAAATTGAAAAAGGAACACGACAAGGCTGCCCGATTTCCCCTTTGTTATTCATTTCGGTTCTGGAGGTGCTCTTGAATATGATCAGAGGGGACCGGTTGGTGCAAGGGATTCAGGTCGGAGCGAAACAATATAAACTTAAAGCTTTTGCAGATGACCTAGTTTTGACCCTGCAGGAGCCAGAATCTAGTACGAAAAGAGTATTACAATTGATTCAAGATTTTGGTCGGGTGGCGGGATTTAAACTAAATAAACAGAAAACTAAGGTGTTGGGGAAAAACTTGACAGATACAGAGTCAGAACGGTTTCAGAGAGAAACAGAACTAACGGTGGTAAAAAAAGTAAAGTACCTAGGGGTAAATATAACAGCAAAAAATCTGAGTCTATTTAAGGACAATTATGAAAAATGTTGGTCTGAAATTAAGAGAGACTTGGACAGTTGGACAAAATTGAAGCTTTCTTTGTTAGGCCGAATTGCTGCTATTAAGATGAATGTATTGCCAAAGATGTTGTTTTTGTTTCAAACACTACAGATTGTGGACAAGACGGAGTGCTTCCAGAAGTGGCAGAGAGATATCTCTAAATTTGTCTGGCAGGGCAAAAAGCCCAGAATTAAGTTTAAGATATTAACTGATGCGAAAGAAAGAGGGGGCTTTGCCCTGCCAGACTTAAAGTTGTACTATGAAGCCGCAGCTTTCTGCTGGCTAAAAGACTGGCTACTTCTCGAAGACACTGATGTACTGGATTTGGAAGGTTTTAACAATGCTTTTGGTTGGCATGCATACTTATGGTATGACAAGGTTAAGATCAATAAGGCCTTTAAGAACCATATTGTCAGGAAAGCAGTATTTAATGTCTGGACAAAATACAAAGACTTATTGGAAAACAAGACTCCGAGGTGGCTTTCGCCTCTGGAAGCTAAGGCCCGAAAAAGACCCAATATGGAGGCCAAATGGCCAAAATATTGGGAAATATTAGAAAAAGATGGAGACAATTGGAAATTGCAGTTTGGAGAAAATGAAGGATAAAGTGCGAGACTGGTTACATTACGCTCAGATTAAAGAAGTTTTTAAAAATGACAGAAAGTTAGGGTTCCAGGTGGAGAAATCGAAGTTGGAAACAGAATTGTTGGAACCAAAGACTAAGGTACTATCTAGAATGTATAACTTGCTGTTAAAATGGAATACACAAGACGAAATGGTTAAATCGGCTATGATAAAGTGGGCACAGGACATTGGGCATAACATTATGTTTGAGGACTGGGAAAGGTTGTGGACCACTGGGCTGAACTTCACCACATGTAATGCTCTGAAGGAAAATGTAATGAAAATGATATATAGGTGGTACATGACCCCAGTTAAACTTGCCAAAATATACCATTCATCTGATAATAAATGTTGGAAATGTAAGGAAAATGAAGGAACATTCTTTCATCTCTGGTGGACTTGCCCTAAAGTGAAGGCCTTCTGGGAAATGATATATAATGAGTTGAAAAAGGTATTTAAGTATACCTTCACTAAGAAACCAAAGGCCTTCCTTCTGGGTATTGTCGGCCAGAAGGTGTTAAAGAAGGACCGAACATTTTTTTTGTATGCAACAACGGCAGCAAGGATACTCATCGCTAAGAACTGGAAAACGCAAGATCTACCGACACTGGAAGAGTGGCAGATGCAGCTGATGGACTATATGCAACTGGCCGAGATGACTGGCAGAATCCGAGACCTGGGAGAAGAGAGAATCAAGGAAGATTGGAAGAAATTTAAGACGTATTTACAAAAACATTGTAACTTGGTTGAATGTGAAGAAGGATGCTAGATTATAAATAATTGGCCACCACTAAATTAGATTTGAATTTGATGATAAGTGAGATTAAAGAAAACATAAACCTTTTGGAGAATTGCTAGATTGTATTTAAATGAGTGGATATAAGATTGTAAACAAGTTGATAATTTGCTTGGAAAAACTTTTTAACGATGTAAGTGGGAGCAGGAGACGTGAGGGAGTCCAAAGAAGTGATGAAACCACGTTTTGACATAAGTAATGTTGTTTATTATTTGTGCATTTGTATCAAAAAAACTTTAATAAATATTTATTTTTTTAAAAAAATGGCCCTGTTCTTCCTTTAGGAGCTGCTGGTAAGTTGCCATTCTTCCTATAGTATTTTTCTTTTTAACCGATATTACTTCTAGCGGTGAGACCCACCATGGGGTTTTTGGTTCTAACAACCTTCTATGTCTCACCCAGACCTTGTATAATGCATTTCTAATTACGTGGCTTAGAAATTCTTTATGGACTGCCACTTTGTTATAAATTAGATAGGCATGCCAACCATATCTGTTGTTCCATCCCTCCAAATCCAAAATGTCACTGTTATCCAATTTGATCCAATCCTTGATACATGTAAAGCATGCTGCATCGTAATATAGTCTCAGGTCTGGGAGTCCAAAACCTCCCCGCTCTTTTATGTCAGTTAATAATTTATGTTTGATCCGTGGCTTTTTGCCTTGCCATATAAACTTTGTTAGGTCCATTTTCCATTTTTTAAAACAATCATCTTTACCTTTACCTTATAGATAATAGGCCAGAAAGCTACGTTTCATTGGCTATCAGGGCTATGCTAGCAGGTATTACCACTTTGCTTCGGGACATGGCCGAGTAGTCATTTCACAGAATGCCGAATTTGCTGAACAGGATAGGTGGGAACAGGTTCATGCCAATCCTAGTATTTTAATTCCTCTCTCAGTAAAGCCACAGGAAGCTCTCGGGCAGGCAGCTGCTGAGAAAAGGCCAGAAAGTGGGGAAGATTTGTTCTCAGACTCTGACACTTCACAAAGTGCCACAAGCAGTGAATCAGAGGAAGAACAAAATGATGAACGGGGGGGCAACAAGAGAAGGTAAACCTGGTGGTTATTCCTAGGAGGTCCACACAGACTACCAAGGGTATTCCCCCTGATAAATTGACTTTTGGTGCAACAAAAGTGTGTAATGTTAATTATGCAGTCACAAGACTTTGCTCAAGTTCTGAGACTACCTTCTAAGGAACACTACAGCACGTGCAAAACACATGGCAATCAAGTTTTGCAATGTCAATGATTAAGTTGGTTTATTGTCAATCACAGGGAGGTCTGTCTGATTTATTTACAAAAGCGTTCCCTAGGGTGCAACATGTTGAGTTGATTGCAAGACTGAATCTTGTGGACAAACTATGTTAATAAGTTAATGTTGTTGTTGTTTGTTTAGTCGTTTAGTCGTGTCTGACTCTTCGTGACCCCATGGACCAGAGCACACCAGGCACTCCTGTCTTCCACTGCCTCCCACAGTTTGGTCAAACTCATGCTGGTAGCTGGTAGAACACTATCCAACCATCTCGTCCTTTGTCATCCCCTTCTCCCCTTCTCTTTCCCAACATCAGGGTCTTTTCCAGGGAGTCTTCTCTTCTCATGAGGTGGCCAAAGTATTGGAGACTCAGCTTCCTTCCAGTCAGCACTCAGGGCTGCTTTCCTTAAGAATGGATAGGTTTGATCTTCTTGCAGTCCATGGGACTCTCAAGAGTCTCCTTCAGCACCATAATTCAAAAGCATCAATTCTTCAGCGATCAGGCTTCTTTATGGTCCAGCTCTCACTTCCATACATCACTACTGGGAAAACCATAGCTTTAACTATACGGACCTTTGTTGGCAAGGTGATGTCCCTGCTTTTTAAGATGCTGTCTAGGTTTGTCATTGCTTTTCTCCCAAGAAGCAGGTGTCTCTTAATTTCGTGACTGCTGTCACCATCTGCAGTGATCATGGAGCCCAAGAAAGTAAAATTCCTCACTGCCTCCATTTCTTCCCCTTCTATTTGCCAGGAGGTGATGGAACAGTGGCCTTGATCTTAGTTTTTTTGATGTTGAGCTTCAGACCATATTTTGCGCTCTCCTCTTTCACCCTTATTAAAAGGTTCTTTAATTCCTCCTCACTTTCTGCCATCAAGGTTGTGTCATCTGCATATCTGAGGTTGTTGATATTTATTCCGGCAATCTTAATTCCGGCTTGGGATTCATCCAGCCCAGCCTTTCGCATGATGAATTCTGCATATAAGTTAAATAAGCAGGGAGACAATATACAGCGTTGTCGTACTCCTTTCCCAATTTTGAACCAATCAGTTGTTCTATATCCAGTTCTAACTGTAGCTTCTTATCCCACATAGAGATTTCTCAGGAGACAGATGAGGTGATCAGGCACTCCCATTTCTTTAAGAACTTGCCATAGTTTGCTGTGGTTGACACGGTCAAGGGTTTTGCATAGTCAATGAAGCAGAAGTAGACGTTTTTCTGGAACTCTCTAGCTTTCTCCATAATCCAGCGCATGTTTGCAATTTGGTCTCTGGTTCCTCTGCCCCTTCGAAATCCAGCTTGCACTTCTGCGGGTTCTCTGTCCACATAGTGCTTGAGCCTGCCTTGTAGAATTTTAAGCATAACCTTGCTAGCATGTGAAATGAGTGCAATTGTGCGGTAGTTGGAGCATTCTTTGGCACTGCCCTTCTTTGAGATTGGGATGTAGACTGATCTTCTCCAATCCTCTGGCCACTGCTGAGTTTTCCAAACTTGCTGGCATATTGGGTGTAGCACCTTAACAGCATCATCTTTTAAAATTTTAAATAGTTCAGCTGGAATATCATCACTTCCACTGGCCTTGTTATTAGCAGTGCTTTCTACGGCCCATTTGACTTCACTCTCCAGGATGTCTGGCTCAAGGTCAGCAACCACACTACCTGGGGTGTACGAGATAGTCATATCTTCCTGGTATAATTCCTCTGTGTATTCTTGCCACCTCTTCTTGATGTCTTCTGCTTCTGTTAGGTCCTTACCACTTTTGTCCTTTATTATGGTAACCTTCGTACGAAATGTTCCTTTCATATCTTAATTTTCTTGAACAGATCTCTGGTTTTTCCTATTCTATTGTTTCCCTCTGTTTCTTTGCATTGCTCGTTTAAGAAGGCCTTCTTGTCTCTCCTTGCTATTTTTTGGAAATCTGCATTCAATTTCCCGTATCTTTCACTATCTCCCTCGCATTTTGCTTGCCTTCTCTCTCCTGCTATTTGTAAGGCCTCATTGGACAGCCACTTTGCTTTCTTGCATTTCCTTTTCATTGGGATAGTTTTCATTGCTGCCTCCTGTATAATGTTACGAGCCTCGATCCATAGTTCTTCAGGCACTCTTTCCACCAAATCTAAATCCCTAAACCTGTTCCTCACTTCCACTATATATTTATAAGGGCTTTGATTTAGATTGTATCTTACCGGCCCAGTGGGTTTTCCTACTTTCTTCAGTTTAAGCTTGAATTTAGCTATAAGAAGCTGATAATCTGAGCCACAGTCAGCTCCAAATCTTGTTTTTGCTGACTGTATAGAGCTTCTCCATCTTTGGCTGCAGAAAATATAATCAATCTGATTTTGATGCTGCCCATCTGGTGATGTCCATGTGTAGAGTCGTCTCTTGTGTTGTTGGAAAAGAGTGACCAGCTTGTTCTCTTGGCCTTTGCCCTGCTTCGTTTTGAACTCCAAGGCCAAACTTGCCAGTTGTTCCTTTTATCTCTTGATTCCCTACTTTAGCATTCCAATCCCCTATAATGAGAAGAACATCCTTCCTTGGTGTCATTTCTATAAGGTGTTATAAGTCTTCATAGAATTGGTGAATTTCAGTTTCTTCAGCCCCAGTAGTTGGTGCATAAACTTGGATTACTGTGATGTTAAAAGGTCTGCCTTGGATTCGTATCGAGATCATTCTATCATTTTTGAGATTGCATCCTAGTACAGCTTTCGCCACTCTTTTGTTGACTATGAGGGCCACTCCATTTCTTTTACGGGATTCTTGCCCACAGTAGTAGATATGATGGTCATCCGAATTGAATTCACCCATTCCCTTCCATTTTAGTTCACTGATGCCCAGGATGTCAATATTTATTCTTGCCATCTCATTTTTGACCACATCCAACTTACCAAGGTTCATGGTTTTTACATTCCAGGTTCCTATGCAATATTTTTCTTTACAGCATTGGACTTTCCTTTCGCTTCCAGGCATATCCGCAACTGAGCAACCTTTCAGCTTTGGCCCAGCCGCTTCATCAGCTCTGAATCTACTTGTACTTGTCCTCCGCTCTTCCCCAGTAGCATGTTGGACGCCTTCCGACCTGAGGGGCTCATCTTCCAGCGTCATAACTTTTATATGCCTGTTGTCTTTGTCCATGGAGTTTTCTTGGCAGGGATACTGGAGTGGTTTGCCGGTTCCTGCTCCAGGTGGATCATGTTTGGTCAAAACTCTCCACTATGACCTATCCATCTTGGGTGGCCCTGCACGGCATAGCTCATAGCTTCTCTGAGTTATTCAAGCCCCTTCGCCACGGCAAGGCAGTGATCCATGAAGGCGGAATAAGTTAATATTTATGTTTATACTTCTGCTCTTCTAACCTTTGGGGGAATGTCATGAGACAAAGGTGCTTGAGAGCAGAAGCAGGCAAGGCCTAGGCAGTGCGGCCTACGAGGGCTACACAAATCTTTCAAGTCTAACTTTTAGCAGTAAAATGCTGTGTCACTGTGACTCGTGACTCATCTTGGGTTCCCTATAAATGTAACCAGCCATCTCTGTGGGCCTCAGTCTGTGTGTAGAGTGTGTGTATCTCAGCCAATATGTTGTGTTGTTGCAGACAGAGTGGCTCCAGGACTCCAATTAATCAGTAACTAAGATCTGTGCCTCTGTGAAGACTAAGAAGGCTGTTAGGAGCACTCTGTGTATGCTCTTTGACTATGCTGTTTCTGAATAAGTTTATTTTCTTTAGTAAACCTTTATTCTGTTTATGAAGAAGACTCTGCTTTGATTAATTGACTGCTGCGCGACAGTTTTCCCTCATGTATTTAAGACTTGCAGTGGGAGGGCTTTTGCCAATTCCGGCAGTCACTGTGCAGTAGTGGTAAGAGTGTTGGATCCAGGGTCCAAATCCACACTAGGCCATGAAGTTCACTGAGTGACCATGGACCAGTCATTGACCTGTCTGGTACGTTTCCACAGCAACAGAATTCCTGGACTTGTAGCAGAGCGGCACAGTGAGTCCTCAATGTGTAAGTGAAGAGAGAGTCCACGTGCTGTAATTCTTCTAAACTAACAGCTTTATTTACATCAGACAGATAAAACAACAACACTCCATCAGAAACAGCTGACATGATGTGTCTGCTTCTCTCCTCAGAAAAGTGAAAGTAACTCACAGACAAAGAACTCAGCTTTCCCGGATGTAGGGAAGGCTCCTCCCCAGATGCAGGACACACAGAGATGTTAACCCTGTAAACTCCAAACCTCACACCCCCTCTTGTCCTGCACTGGGGGAATGTAAGTGTGACCACTTACCCCAAATACAGACCTTCACAGAACTCCCCACGACGCTGGAAGGTCAGCGGTTTCGTGAACCCATCTGCCAGGTTCTTCGAACTGGGACAATATTTCAGTTCCACTAATCCCAACTGAACACTCTGACACACATTCTTAAACTGCCCAGACTCCACCGTTTGCGCCCCTCTGTTTGGCAAAGGAGTTCTATAAAGGGCTCCGGAGTGAGACGGGGGTTGGCGTGGTGCTGAGAGTCAATCGCTACTTCTGTGGAGTGAAGCTGCACAGCCAAAGTCGGAGAGCGCTGTCCTTTGCAAATCCTGCAGAGAGTAATTTAAGAAAATAAGTCTTCACTGTTCCTAACCTGGGGACGGAATGAAAGGAAAGAAATTGTCAGTGGTGCCTATAATAGGAATATAAGAAAACTGACAGATAGAGTTGGAAGGAAAATAAGTCCTATGCTGCCTTCTGCCTGTTTGCTTTAGATTGAAAGGAAATAAAATATCTGAAAATCGAAAGTAACTTTTATTTTCCCTTGCTGGATACACTGTAAAAATGGATGCTAAAAAGTAACTACCCCTCCTAGAGGAGGTCTACCAGTGCTTTTGTTTTATTTTACAAAGAGAACATAGCAGCTGAGAAAATCAGACCGTGGGACCAGCTTTCTGACCTTGACAGAATGATGAGAGAGGAAGTTTTATCTGCCCTGGACAAAATATATGATGTGCTGCAACAGATGGATGAGAAAGTGTCTCTTATGAATCAAGAGACGGCATACATTTTAGCTGCAGTTAACAAGGAGGTGCCAATGGAAAGTACAGTTACAGAAACTGCACAACAATCTACCCAGGATATTGACTTAGGGCAAGTACATGAGGTTATGAATGTATCTCATAAGACACAGAGTCTCCAAGTTTTACAGGATCAGAAGCTGCAACATTGGGAGATGGAATTCGTAGGACACTGGTTAAATTGTGGACCTAAGAGAGTTATTATCTTGGGTGGGAGTGTGAAACAAGTGGAAGATTATCTTTGGAATGACTACCCTTTGGATTACAAACTAAACATTGGGGAGTGCAACACTGGGGAATGGGACAATTGGATAAAAGGAGATGAAGAATTTTACTACATAGAGTCCTCCAGAGACTGGCTCCCCAAAGAGAAAGAGAAGAAAATGCGAAAGAATACAACAGGGGACAAGGATTTATGTAACTACAAACAGAAACAAGAAAACTCGCAGAGGGGGCCTGGAAGTGACTTGAGAGCTTCAGATATTAGAACACCGGATTGACAAGGGTTAAAGACTTAAGGACTGACATTATCCGGAACCAGAAAAGGGACGTTGGAGAAACTTAAAATGAGAAATGCTTTTGTAATAAATTCTTATTTATGGAATTAGTGCAATTCTAATGAAATATTAAGAGATGCTGGAAAGGAAGTAATTGGCTTTAGTAATGGTTTAAATCTAAGAACTTTAAAGATTTGAGGACAAGATAAAATTAATGAAATTAATGTAAGAAAAAATGAAGTGGTTTGAGTAATAAGGGGAAATAAGAATTTGCAAGAATGGTTTGATTATAAACGAAAATATGAGGTAAATATTACATGGGGACATAATTAAGGGTAAGACAAGTGGTATGAATTTGCTGAATTAATTTTAAAATGGAATACAAGGAGGGAGGTGAGAGGAAGTCAGGAAAATAAGTAAAAGAATGCTGAGAATT
This sequence comes from Podarcis gaigeae, assembly GCF_964106915.1. Lineage (NCBI taxonomy): Eukaryota > Metazoa > Chordata > Lepidosauria > Squamata > Lacertidae > Podarcis > Podarcis gaigeae. The sequence goes on from NC_139695.1 coordinate 23,748,414, forward strand.
TGAAAGGAGAGATTTTTATTTTTTATTTTTCTTATCCTTTTGTTTTTTGTGTGGAATTTTTGATTTTTGATTGTTGTAATTTTTCTTTTTTTTGTCTTTGATGTTTACTTTTTGTTATCTTTGTGGTCTTTTTTCTTGAGAAAACCTAATAAAATATTATTATTTAAAAAAAATTTAAACTGCCCAGACTCTGCCAACTTCAGACAGGGTTGATTGTCCTCCCAAACCGTGATGGGCAAGCAACACTCTCCGCAGAACTCCAATTCCCTACAAATCTCAGACAGCGCACTGAACGCAGCCTCAGTAGATGAAAGTGCTATGAGACTTTGTTTTCGGGACTTCCACCCAACCAAAGAGTCCCCGAACTTCACCACCATACCAGAAACAGACTTCCTGTCCTCCAGATTCGCCCAATCGCTGTCTGCGATTCTTGACGTCGCCCTTAGCTGACAGCTTGAGACAAAAGTCTTTGGTATCTTGCAGGTAACGTAGCACCCGCTTGACACCATTCCAGGCTTGTATGCTTGGGTTTGTAGCTTCCCGGCTGAGCAGATTGGTAGCAAAAGCTATGTCAGGTCTGCTTCACTGGGACAGATACAACAGACTACCCAAGGCTGACTGAAAGAGCTCAGCATTTTCGAACTCAGCGCATTCTACTTGCTGACTGTCTTTCACGTAGCTTGTCTCCATGGGTGTCCTGACCCCTGCACATTCAGACATCCTGAACTTCTCAAGCAACTGCTCAATCTCGCTTCTCTGACTGAGCAAGAAACTTCCATCTTCAGTTCTAAAAATCTGTATGCCTAGGTAGATCTTTACTGCGCCTACGTTCTTGAATTTAAACCGTTTACCAAGCTCTTTGGCAAACTTCTCCACCTGTCTATGTGCCTTTGAGACATGGACTATATCATCAACAAAGTCTAAAACCATTTCCTGTGACTCACCTGACCCTTTAAGGTAGAGACAGTTATCAGCAAGACTCTTCTTGAAACCTAGCTTCTCTAAGGCTTCATTCAGACACAAATTCCAATTCCTGGCTGATTGTCGTAGCCCATAAACCAATTTGTGCAATCTCCACACAATGCCTTGCCTCTTGCCCTCAAACCCTGGAGGAGGAAGCATGTACAACTCCTCCTGGAGGTCTGAGTTCAAGTAGGCTACTTCCACATCAAAGTGATGCACCTGCGGGGGGCCCGCTAGGGGCACATTGGAAGACGGTCGACAATAACATCTCTCTGGCCCACACGAGGTAATTCAGAGGCTGGTATGGGAGTATGCAGCCTCCCTTGTTCGCCCAAGGGAATGGGGAACACTGCCTTACCTGCTGTGGCCATAAATCACCCCCAGATTCAAAAAAGGGGGTGAGGGCACAAGGCACAAAGCCCTTGTGTGGGTCCAGCTCTCCCGGATGCTGGCTGCATCAGCTCAAAATAAACAATTAGAAAAGAAGCAAATGCACATACTTCGAGTGAAGATCGGGAGTAAAGACTGCTAATTAAAGGGATCTCTGGGATGTGGAGCGACGGGCTGGATTCAACAATAAATCAAGAAGAAGAATCATCAGAGGATTGGTATGTCGGAGTGAGACTGAAAAGGGGGGGACTTTTCTTTTTTTGTCTTATGTGAGTACCCAATAACCCTTCCCCCTAAGAAAGAATCGTCGCGATTACTGATCACAAGCAGGAGGAGTAAGAACTGTGTGGAAATTAATTACTAATCAAAGATATGGCGTGTGGGAACATCGAGAAAGGAAAGAAAGTTCCTTGTGACGCAGTCATAAAAAGAGATTGTTATGGCAGGCCTGCCCGCAGGAGGACTGAGGGGGAGGAGGACTATGGCTCGTTACTATATCGGAATGTGAGATCGGCCTGGCAGGGGCCCCTGAGAAAATTTATGAGAGCGGCAGGCCTGTGGAAATCAGGACAGACTGTGGGAAACGTTTTGTACGGAGGTGTTGAAATTATGTCTGTCTATTTTGATATGGCTCTTGGATGAGTGTAAAATCCACACAGGATATAACAACGTTTGTTTTCAACCCGCTTGTGGAGACTATCAGAGATCATAAAGAAAACAAGAAGATGAGGAGAAGATGGAATAGAACTGTGAATACTATTTGGACAGAACTGTGTATACTAAAGCAGCAGCAAGAGAGAGCAGGAGCTCGAAGTATGGATACCACCCAAAAAAAAATTAAAATTTGGCTGTGTAATTTGGAATTAATGTAATTTGGAATTAATGTGATTTGATTGGCCTGTTAATAAAAATTATTTAAAAAAACAAAAACAAACAAACAAACAAACAAACAAAGTGCAAACCTCTTTGTGCAGCAATGGCTAAGAGCATGCCCTTCTGCTGCGTGAACCCTCTGGCTACTAGCCTAGCCTTGTACTGCGGTTCTCTAGTTTCTGTGGGTTTAAGACAATAAACCCACCTGCTGCTCACAGCCTGTTTGCCAGCTGGCAACGTTGTGAGGGAGAACACACCTAGAGACTCCATTGAACTCATCTCCTCTTGCCATTTGCTGGCTTCTTCCTGAGGCAGTTTCTGAACATCCTCAAAACTTTCAGGTTCACACTGAGCTACCCCAACCCATACACTTGTGGCCTCAAACCTGTCAGGTGGTTTACCTTTCGTGGCCTGGGTCGAACGTCTCAACATGAGCTCCAGTACTCCTTCTGACCCACTAGGGCCAGCTAAACCGTCCCCGGTGTCAAAGAGCTCCCCCTTTGACTTGCTGCACCTTTTGAACCTTTCAAATGGACCTGTGGGTGAGGACGGTTCACTTTTTGGCTCTGACTTGACAGCTTTAGGAGAGGCTCTAGGCTGCTCCTGCTCTGGACTCTGTTCCTCAGCAGCAGAATCAGTCTCCACCTCTTCCTCATCAGCTGAGTCAAGAAAACTCTCTGAAAGTACGTCTGGGTTACCATGTATGCGTGTCCACCCACTTACAAGCTCTGCAATCTAAAAACTTATCACATGCCTTCATTTTGCACCCCTCAGTAAATGCCTTCTTAACGTAACCCCAATTCACATGTGCATTCAATGCCACAAATGCTGACAGCCATCATGTGTTGGAACATTGGCACACTGCTCCTGTGTTGACTCAGTGGGACTGTTACCTGAAATAGGTATTTCTACCGCAAACAGCCTGCTTTTGCATTCAACACTGAACAGTTGACGCCCACCCCTGGAAAAAGAACACGTTATTCTCAAAACAAACGCTGAAACCATCGGCAACGAGGGCAGCGACGGATAGACATTTCTGGACAGCTGGACATTTCTGGAACCACAAAAGCCTGAATCTCGTGCTGCAAGAAAGGACAATACAATGAGCCAGACATAGTCAGAGCACGTGCACTTCCATCTGCCAACGTGACAGTTCTTCCATTTTTAACAGCCTTGCAATCCCGCCGAAGCCCACTAGATGGCACAAGATTGTGAGTCGCTCCAGACTCAACCATGAAGGTCAGCACAGCGTCCTGTTTACAGCTCTTGAGATTTGGGAAACGCGGCAGAGAATACATCAAAGAGATGCTGGTGCTACAGCGTTGCTGCACTTTGAAAAGCTGACCTTTTGAAGCTTTCACCTTTTGAAACACTCGCAGGTATAAATAGTCCAAAACTCCCCCCCCCCCCTCTTCTCCTGCTTCCGGGGGGGGTTTACTATTTTTGGAGGTTGAAATTAATCCTTTCCGATCGGCTTTCTAAGACTCTAGCTTGCAGCCTCTTTGCTTTGTTCTATTTACAAAAGCGGAAGGCGGACTTCCTGTTTATGCCTCCCCGCTACAATTCCGAATTGAGTCTTTCTTCTTTTAAAAGTTTCCAATTTGTTCTACTCACGGGTAGTGTCTTTTAGAGTCCAATTGTTCACAGCAAAAAGTCAGCGCTCTCCGGCAACAGCTGTGCGGCTTCACTCCATGGAAAAAGCAGTTGATTCACAGCACTGCGCTGCTCACCCCACTTCGCTCCGGAGCCCCGAAAACGGGTTTCCCCGCGAGTAGGTGAGGTGCAAAGGGTGCCCGCCGAATCCCACGTTCACAGGCTTCACCCGCCTGTGATTTCTGAAGGGTCTCCGCCTTTGCCATGACGGCTAGACCCGATTTTCACGGAGTAAATTCCTCTTAGTCAGAGGAATTCCGCCATTTCCGATGGCGCTAACCCGGAAGTCCAGCACAGTGTCCTGTTTACAGCTCTTGACTGTTGCCATGGAAGCTGCCAGATGATACTGAGAAGACTTTTCCTTGCTCTCAGTTCCCTTGGAACTTTTGTGCATTTTCCCACGTCTCTGTGCTGAGCTAATCTGTTTGACCTTGCATTCCTGCACCTCTACCGGGCAGTCTCTCATGAGATGGGAGGGGGACCCACATCTGTAGCAGCGTCTCGAAGCAAAGGCTTTCACAGATTCATCATTGCTTTTCCCTGCACAGCTTGGTGCACAGCTTCTGGAGGAACAGCCAGCGCCTGCTTGCCCCCCAGCTTTCTGTCTCTTCTCCTGTTCATCGCAAAGACGCGCTGAAGCATAGAAACAGCTTCCAGGGACCTGGCCCTTAGCCCCCACATGGCCCTTGGTTCCCGCATGGCCCTTGGCTCCCACTGTGGTTTCACAAACCCTTTCCAGTGCCTGCCAAGTGGCCTGGGCCATCTGGAGACCCTCAAGGTGGGGCAACAGCAAACCTTCCACACTAAGCCTCAGCATGCTCAGCACACTCTGATCCCTCTTCAGAGCAGCTGCCACGTCTGCTCCAGCAGCTCCAGCAGTGGCCTGGATCGGTGGGGCTTGCATGCAATCCCAGAGCTGTTTGCCCAAAAGCCAATACTTCACACGCCTCGACCAGTCTTCCCAATTGCACCCATTCAACCTCTCAAAAGGGCAGTGAAAGTCTCCTGAGCCTGAGCCATCTTGCTAGGGCTATAAGCTTACTCACGCTTTCTGCCAGCCGGTTGCTTCAAAGATGCCTTCTCCAGCAGGCTCCTGCTTTCACCAGCGAGGTCAAACTGCCTCTGCCCCTTCACCACAGCAGACAGGATCTCAGAGCTGGACTTCACTTCTCCTCCTCCTCACACTCAGCACAAACGTGACTGGCAACTTGCCATAACCGGACTTGTAGCAGAGCGGAACAGTGAGTGCTTGATGTGTGAGTGAAGAGAGAGTCCACACGCTGTAGTTCTTCTAAACTAACAGCTTTATTTACATCAGACAGATAAAACAACAAACACTCCATCAGAAACAGCTGACATGATGTGTCTGCTTCTCTCCTCAGAAAAGTGAAAGTAACTCACAGACAAAGAACTCAGCTTTCCCGGATGTAGGGAAGGCTCCTCCCCAGATGCAGGACACACAGAGATGTTAACCCTGTAAACTCCAAACCTCACAGTCGTGACCTCTCAGGGTCGTGAGAATTTTATCAAGTCAATATTGCAAGGAACAACTGCATAGCTGAATTGAAACCCCTAGACCAATTAAGTGATAAATATTAGGACCACAACATATCACTTATAGATCAAGCAAACCTGTGGCTGATTAAGTTACTGGGGGGCAATATTTATTTTGAAGAGTTCTACTCTCCTTTTCAGTTGAGAGAGTAGCTATGTGTATGTTGCAACAGACTACCATAAGAAAACAAGCAGTGCACAGACAATCCAGCACTCTTTAGGCTGGTGGACAGCGTGCTAACCACTTGGGGGGAAATGTTGAATGGGGCAAACATCCTAATGACCAAGAGCAGGTGTGGGGAACGCTGTGCCCCCCCCCCCCGAATGTAGCTGAACTACAATACAACTCCATCCATTCCTAGCCATTGCCACGCCTGCGGGGGCTGATGAAAGATTCTCCATTCCGGGACTAATTTGCTATCCAATTTAGCCTGCTTGTTTTTCTTGCATTTAGTAAACAAAGCTAAAAAGTCTGAACCTGCGGAGCTAATACTTATTTTCAAGTGGCACCTGCTTTGTCATCATCACTAAATGAATTTATGACATTTATCTTTTCCCCATAGAAATAGGTAAATCCCCTTCCCACCCCTTATCCACCCCCACTGCTGGTAAGGGCAAGAAAATTAACGCAGAGAAAGTAAGGTTTATAGGCAGTGATACGGAAGGAGAGAGGGGGGGTACCTTTCCTCACCTCCTCCTCCTCAAAAGCGGGCCCGAGGCGATGACCTCGACGGCGCCCAGCTCCTGAACCCCACACTGTTGCACAAGCACCACACTATACCCCTTGACTTTATAAAATGATATTCTTTCCTTCTATATACGGGCGGAATAAGCCCCTCTTTCTTAAGCCTTCCTTTCGCCTTATTTTAACATGGGGTTGACCGTATCGAACTACATCCTCCATTGACTATAATGGCCGCGCCTCAGCCAATCAAGAGCATGCATTCCCTTGCAGGAGCTAGCTCAAGGAGCTCTTGCACGCCTCATTTAACCTCCTGACAAGTTGTTGACGGCTCCCCGCTGCGAGAACAATGGAACCGAAACCAGCGACCTTGTAAAACTGTCAAAGTCTTGTTACAATGTATCCATTTGTTTCCGCTTTTAATATACAATATACACTTGACTGGCAAAGGGGCCGAAAGCTTCGGAAAATGATATAAAATCAACCAAAGCTCCGATTTTCTCAATTTTAACGTCATTCTACTCTGTTTCCTCCGGACTCCATGTTGCTGCCCCACTTCCATAATCTCCTGAGCGACAGGTCACGTACTCAGGAAGACCCTAATCCGCTCGGATCGTTCTGCCAAACCCTTCCTCCCGGCAATGCCAGGTGGCAGACGATGCATATCTGCTCCATTGTCTCGCCATCACCTGTACTCAGGAAACGTTTATCCATGTTTATCTATGCATATCCCTTACTCTGCATATCTCCCCCTCCCTTCCTGAAGTGCTGATCCATGTAACCCCACCTTTCTGTAATGTATTCATGAGGTCATCCATGTAACCCAACCTTCCCATAATGTATTCATGACGTTTTCTGCACTGTATTCTGGGACTTGGAGGGAACTTTTAAAAGTCTATGTCGCCCCATTCTCGGGGTTCAATGCCATTTTGAACCTGTTGCGCAATAAACTTTGGATCTCTGTTTATTGCTCCTGTCTCCGGCTGAGCTCATTTCTTCCGCTAGGACCCGCGGACTCCGTCCGACGAGCCGGGTGGCAAGGGCAACTCCGCACCCGGAATTTTTCCGTAACATTTGGCGCCCAACGTGGGGCGGGCGGTTCTCCCGTGTTGCTGACCGGGGGCCCCGAAGTCTTCAGCCGGCACCAGGCCATTTGCCTGGGAAGATCCTTAGGACCCCCGGCCATCTTCCGGGTGGTAATCAAACGTCCCAAGGGCTCAGCCGGGGAGCAAAAGGAATCCGGCCGGCATATACATCGATCCCGGGATCAACGTTGAAGACTCGTGAGTATAGTAGAGAAACCCAGTGCACTGGTGGAAAGGGGGTTGGAATCTCCTGGCAACTGAATTCTCTGCCCTCCTCTCTATCGATCCTTCTTACCCTTCTCCTCTTGGTCCGTTCGGCGAGAGAGAACGTGGACCACTGCTCGACCCAAAAGGGGGGTTCTGAGCTCTATCTCTTTCTCCTCTCAAACTCTCCAGTCAGCCGCACCAATTGGGGTCCGAAAATAAGACGGAGAGACCCGGCTTGAAAAGATAGCCGACTCCCCGCAACGGACATCTCAGTTGAGAGCAAGGGGCTGGAGTTCTTTTCCGAACTTCCCGAGCGCCCTTACGGAGGGGGCAGGAAGGGGTCTTGCTTTCTGTATCAATCCCAGCCGCACCGGTCGAGCCACGTAACACGTGAATCGTGCGTGAGCCCGCTTCCGAAAGCAAGGGGGATTTTCCGCTCGAAAAACTCTATCAAGGGACCACCCGATCTGGCACCGCACGGCGCGGGTGTTCAGTAGGGCCCCTCTTCCTGAGATTGACGATAGGTAGGAGGTTGCCAGGAGGGATAGCCCAGGGAGGATTGGGCGGGACTTGGCAGAGTGGAAAGGGAACCCCAGGAAATTGAAAAGTAGGAAAGGAAGGAAATAAGAAGTAGGTAGAAAGAGCTCTCAAACCCCTTATTGAAAATCCCCTTACCCCTCAATAAACCCTAACGACCTCCCCTCTCCCTTTTCTTACCCAGACACGCGCGAATAAAATGGGTACCCAAGCTTCCAAGCATGAGCAGGCTCGCTCCGGGAGGAAGGCTTCTAGAAAGCCATCTGAATCCCAGAGAGACCCTGACTCCCCTCTTGAATTTGTCATCTCTTATTGGAAGTCTATTCCCGGGCACGACTTGCTGTCGAGGCAGAAATTAGAAGATCTATGTAGAGAAACCTGGCCGGCCGGAACTGCCTCCGCGAAACCCGAGTTACGTTGGCCAACAGGAGGCTCTTTTAATGAAGACCGCCTGAAACATCTAAAGAAATACTTGATGGAGGAAAAGCCCCGTCAATTAGAATATCTAGCCGCTTTTGAAACAGTCAGAGGACTGCTCCAAGTTACGAAGGGAGCTACGACCTACCAACTGCCTATCCTAAATCATGGAAGGCCGCCTCTGCCCCCCCCCCCGTACGAAGGGCACCCCATAGATGACTCCGTGGAACAAGCACTCATTCCCTTCTATTATAGACAAACTGCTCCACCCGCCCCAAACAATGGCCCAGATAACGATAGCGGAGAAGAGACAGAGGAACACGGAGCACGGGAAAAATTTAAGGACTATCTGGAAAAACACTATAAGCTGTATGAATGTTAAAAAATGCACCTTTTAGGAAACTCTAGCTTCAGTAATGTTAAACTAAAGAAATGGAAATTAAGGCACAAGAAGTCTGAGATAGAATAAGGAAATAACTTTATTGTGTTTAAATGAAAATGTACATGATTTGGGTTATAACACATTTGAAATTGGGTAACATGATAAAACGAAGGATACAATAAGTAATGAAATAAGTTAACAAATTGCTGATGTTATGTATCACAGAGAATGCAGGGTTGGGAGGATGTGGGGAAGTCCAGTAGATTTGGAAAAAAGAACAAGAAAATTTGTAATCTTTCTACTTTACTCCTATAATATGCTCTTTATTCTTTTTTCTGTATTTTACAAACTTAATAAAAAATATTATAAAAAAAAAACAGATGCCCTTAAGGGCTTTGCCGATCCCGCCGTTGCAGCCAGACGGACCCCCCCGAATGGTATATACCCACCAACCATTCTATACGGCAGACCTGGTAACTTGGTCGAACCAAATGCCATCATTGAGAGATGACCCGGATAAATGTCACCGCCAGGTCAGCGCGATATTTTCGACCCATAAGCCGACCTGGCCGGACGTTCACGTTCTTCTGAACGCACTTTTCAACGAGGCTGAGAAAGCAAATATTTTAACTAAAGCTGGGGAAGCGATTGAACTCCCAGACTACCAGACAGGTCGCCCGGCAGGGTTAGCGGCACTCACGGCCCAATGCCTCCGCACCGAACCAACATGGGACTATAACACTACAAATGGGATATGGTGCCTAAATTTGTTTAAAAAGGCAATCTTAGACGGCATCAAGGCCGCCGGACAACGCACCGTCAATTGGACGAAAGTCCAGACCGTGCTACAAGGGGCAAATGAACACCCGTCTGATTACTATACGAGACTAGTGTCCGCCATCAAGACCTGGGGAGGAATCGATCCAGAGAACTCTCAGCACGAAGTCATAGTGAAAGGCTTCTTTAAAGATCAAGCCTGCCCTGATATTAGAAAAGCCCTAAATTTGCAAATAGGGTACGATGGGAAGAGCATCAACGAAATCCTCTCCATCGCTAAATCAGTATATAACTCACGAGACGAGAGGAAGAAAAGAGATCCCAAGCCTGAAGTTGAACAAGTCCTTGCCCTCAGCATGGAATTAAACTCCAACAGGGGCAGGGGTTTCAGTCGAGGGAAAGGAACCCAAGGAGGGGGACCTCCCAATCCCCATAGACCCTGGGGACCTACTACCAGCGGATGCTTTTATTGTCAGGAAGAGGGACACATTAGAAGGTTTTGCCCCTACCTCAATAACACGGTTTACGGTACACCGCATCCTAACACAACTCATGGATATGGGAACCCACCACTCGTCACCTATAACCCTCAGACGGCCCCTGCCCCCTACAAACCACAGCCGCCTCCAAATGCGCCTACTCAAACCCAAAGACCCCTACCAGGACCGAGGACCCAAATGCCCGCAATCACTCCACCCACCCACCCGTGGACGAACGCTACAGCACCTCCCTTACATCCCCCTAACCAACCCCCTCCAGAGGATCAAGAGAACTATTGACAATTAGAAGGGGATCCCGATCAAACCCAAACTATCTGCCCAATTTTAACGTTGTCCTCTGAAGAACCATTTTGCACTATTGAAATAGACGGCCATCCGTATCAATGCCTATTGGACACCGGAGCCACCTACTCCACCTTAACTGATAGCCACTTGGAACCAAGTTCGGAGACTAGAAAAGTTATGGGTCTAGATGGGATACCCCGTACTTGTCCGCTATCACGTCCGACTAAAGTTACCCTCGGACCCCTACTGGCTGAACATACCTTCCTTTTAACGAGCAGCCCGGTAAACCTCTTAGGAAGGGACCTACTTTGTAAATTAAATGCAACAATTAAATGTTCCGAAGAAGGCATCTACTTATACATGCCAGAGGAATCCATCCCCGCTTTCCAGGGAATAATTGAAGAAGCAAAAACAGACAGGCAATTTCCGGAACTCCCTCCCGAACTGGAAAATGATTTACCCTCCTCTCTATGGGGCACCGAGTCAACCTCAGTAGGTCTCCTATTGTCGGCAGTCCCAGTAAAGATCACCTACAGAACTGATTTGCCCTTCCCATGTACAAAACAATATCCCTTACCCAAGGAAGCCATCGAGGGACTAACTCCTATGATAGAGGACTTCCTAGAGAAAGGCATCCTGATTCCCTGTGCATCCCCATGTAATACTCTGGTACTCCCAGTAAAGAAACCATCGACAGAGGGAGCCCCAGTCCGGTACCGTTTTGTACAGGACTTGAGGCTGGTGAATCAATTCGTAATACCCCGCCATCCAGTAGTGGGCAACCCAAACTCCCTCTTGAACGCCATTCCAGCGGAAACCAAATGGTACACTGCTGCAGACCTGTGTTCCGCTTTCTTTAGCATTCCTCTGGACCCAGCTAGCCAATTCCTTTTCGCTTTTACCTGGGGACCCAGTCAATTAACTTGGACAAGGTTACCCCAGGGATACGTGGAATCACCTGCAATATTTTCGGCCATCTTACACCAGGATTTACAGGATATCCATCTCCCAGCAAGCTCCGCCCTCTTGCTTTACGTAGATGACCTCCTCCTTTGTTCCACCAGTGAGGAAGCATGTAAGAAAGACACCAAGCATCTCCTTGCAGAACTAGCCAGAAAGGGACATAAAGTGTCACCAAAAAAGTTGCAATACTGCAAGCAAGAAGTAAAGTACCTCGGGCATATCTTAGGAGTAGGCACCCGAAGCTTAGCAACTGATAGGATCGAAGCAGTCACTAAAATTCCCCTTCCAAAAACTAAACGACAACTTCGAGGATTTTTAGGAATGGCTGGCTTCTGCAGAGCCTGGATCGCGGGTTACAGCGAAATAACAAAACCACTGTCCGCTATGACCCGCCAAGATCACCCAGATACCCTAGTCTGGGAAGAAGAGGCATACAAATCTTTTGAACGCTTAAAGCGAGAATTGAGATCCGCCCCTGCCCTAGGTTTACCCGACTACAGGATCCCATTTAACTTGTTTATTCATGAGCAAATGGGGGTAGCCTCAGGGGTATTGACTCAGCCTTTCCGAGACCAAGAGAGACCTGTAGCATACTACAGTCTTCAATTAGACACCACCGCAAAAGGGGCAGTAAGCTGCCTAAGAGCCATAGCCGCCACAGCGATCCTCCTTGAAAAGGCTCAAGAGACGGTCCTAGGACATGAAATCACCGTCCATGTGCCCCATTCCGTCTCCACCCTACTAACTCTTAGAGGCTGTCATCACTTTTCAAACTCTCGACTAAATAAGTATGAAGCCCTTCTACTAACTCCATCGAACGTCACTATAAAGAGAGTTAACTCCCTCAATCCAGCCACCCTTCTCCCTCTTCCCGAAGATGGAACCCCACACCATGACTGCGCCACCATAGTCCGCCAAGCCGAGAAACCCAGAGAAGACCTAGATCACCTACCCTTAGAGAACCCAGATTTAATACTTTATACAGACGGTAGTTCAAAAGTTGTGGAAGGGGAAAGGAAAACAGGATACGCTGTGGTCACCGACTTCGAAGTGGTAGAATCTAATCCGATAAACCCGCAGTACAGTGCCCAAGCTGCAGAACTGATAGCGCTCATACGTGCCTGTGAAATCAGTGAGGGCAAACGGGCTACAATCTACACCGACAGTAAATACTGTTTCGGATTAGTCCATACCACTGGCCAGATTTGGCTACAAAGAGGCTTCCTAACCGCTGCTGGCTCCAAAATTTCACATTCCGCCTTGGTAGAGAGACTACTGACCGCTATCCACTTACCTACCGCAATCGCAGTAGTCCATTGTAAGGCGCACACCCGGGGTAGAGACCCTGTCTCGAGGGGTAACAGGCGAGCTGATAAAGCAGCCCAATCAGCCGCACTCCGCCCCCCAACAATGAATCAGAATTTCAAGCCTTACAAATCCCACTTAACATAGATCCCACACAAATTTACAAAGAAGCCCCCGAAGAAGAAAAGACTCTCTGGCGCTCTGTGGGCGCGATCGAACAAAATGACGTTTGGGTTCTCCCCGATGGTAGGACTGTCCTTCCAAAGGCCTGGGTTCCAAAATTGGTGAGGGTCCTCCATCAACGTACACACTGGGGAAAAGGGAGACTGATAGAACATGTTAAAAGATCCTGGTACGCTCCCGGACTTGCGGTCGCAGCCACAACAGCATCAAAGAACTGCGTGACCTGCAGCTCCTTTAACCCCAAACGACAACCTAGAACGCCACCAGGAGCCAGGCTATGGGCATTCGTCCCCTTCGAAAGCCTACAATTGGATTTTATCGACTTACCACACTGTCAGGGTTTCAGACACACCCTGATCATAGTCGATAAACTCTCCTCCTGGGTGGAGGGATTTCCCTGTAGAAAACCCACCGCCTCTGTAGTGGCCAGGGCCCTCCTACAGGACATTATCCCTCGATTTGGGGTACCCCGTCGACTAGATAGCGACAGAGGAACCCATTTCACCGCTCAAATAGTACAATTAGTGGCCAAAGCCCTACAAATTAAATGGGACCTTCATACACCCTATCACCCACAGTCTTCAGGCCAAGTAGAGCGTATGAACCAAGAAGTTAAAACACAACTAGGAAAGCTGTGCAAACTCACTGGACTGAAATGGGTAAATGCACTTCCACTGGTTCTCCATAATATACGAAGTGCCCCAACTGGACCACTGAAACTATCTCCATATGAACTTTTATTTGGGAGACCCCCTCCCATTTACAACACTCTATTTCCACTCTCAGAACTTGAACTAGGAGAAGCAGAGCTCACTAATTATGTCATTCAGCTCCAGACCCAGCTACAACGCCTCCACCACTACGCGGCCATTGAAGGACAAAATCTGCCCATCGACGTCCAAGCCCACTCCTTCGAACCAGGCGATTGGATCCTTGTCAAGGTCTATCAGAGGGCACCCCTTCAACCAGCGTGGGAAGGCCCCTACCAAATTCTCCTGACGTCACCAACCGCCGTGAAAGTAGGTGAGAAACACTCATGGTTACACCACACCAGGTGTAAGTCAACGCCCCCCCCCCCCCACGGAGACGGAGGAAGACCTCGGCGACGACTTCACCTTTTCGACCCCTCCCACTCCACCAACTTCATACATCGACGACGACGACCAACAGACCGGACCAGATCGGGGTCAGAATCGGGCCCAACAGACCGGACCAGATCGGGGTCAGAATCGGGCCCAACAGACCGGACCAGATCGGGGTCAGAATCGGGCCCAACAGACCGGACCAGATCGGGGTCAGAATCGGGCCCAACAGACCGGACCAGATCGGGGTCAGAATCGGGCCCAACAGACCGGACCAGATCGGGGCCAGAATCGGGCCCAACAGACCGGACCAGACACAGTTTCACCCAATTGGACATCCGAGATCGTCCCAGATCCCAACGCTATCAAACTACGCTTGAAGCGCCTTTGACAGCTCTTTGACAGCGCGCCTTTGACAGCTCCGTTGACAGCGCGCCTTTGACAGCTCCTTTGACAGCGCGCCTTTGACAGCTCTTTGACAGCGCGCCTTTGACAGCTCTTTGACAGCGCGCCTTTGACAGCTCCGTTGACAGCACGCCTTTGACAATTCTTTTGACAACGCGCCTTTGATAACTCTTCCCCTCTGACGATGCCTTACCATCCCCAGACTCTGATTATGAACTTCTCCTTCATCTCCCTCGTTTACGGGACTTTGACCCAATCTCCAGCCACACCAATGGATCATTGCACCGGATTAGCCACGGACTACCATTTTTTGGACTACCATAGAGTCGAAACCGGGGGAAAGTCAAATCTTGCCCGAATGGGGGACTTTGAATTTTGCCTCCCTGAGTCTCGAACATTGTTACGCCATTCCCTGGTACCCCGACTAACTGACAACGAATACTGGTAGCTTTTCATCCGAGACAAGCACCTACATCGAATTGGGTCAGCAGCAGTCACCCTTGACCATTCCTACTACCGCCTCACCTGTAGGAACGGAACTCATTTCCTTTATGGCAACGGAGACCTCTTGAGGAATCCGAATTGGACCGAAGTCGAAAACGGGGGGGCCGCTTCGTCTTACACCGACGCAACAAAACCCTCAGACCACTTGATTTTCGGATTCCAATGTCTCCTCATGACCCCGGAACCCCGAAAACCCCAACTACAAGGACTTTGCCTGAGAGGATTTTGCTGCCTCTGGAACCTCGGGGTCACCCACGACTGGAGAGGGCCAGAATATTTAGAAGGGTGGTATCATCCGGCGCATCCCTCACGCTCCCCCACTCGGGATAACGTTGGGCCTCTGAGGTGCGGGGGCATAGCCAAGGACAGGCGACTTCTCAATACCACCGACCCGCTTCATCCATTCGGCACGGCACCTCGCCAGCTCGGCATTGATCCCGCCCTCCCGGGGGAGGATCTCCTTTCCTCTTGGGAACAGAACTCTTACATCAAACTTCTTGGCCAGGTGGCTAAGGAGGCACCCTATCTGGAATGCTGGATATGCGCACATGCACCCAGCCACCTCCAGCAAAGTCTTCCCCTTGTTCCGGTACCCGTGACCACCGAACAGTTCCGGTCGGGAGACGTCGCTTCTTGGAACTTGACTGCCCTGAACTTGACCCACCAATACCACTACCTTACTGGCCCTACAAAGGGACCCCTGTGCCGCATTTTCACCGGGGAAGGAACTTTCATTGGGTCCAGTACCTGTACCTCCAACATAGAACTTTTACCCACTGGCCATGTCACCGTTACTGATATGACCGGATCCCGAACATTCCCAAATCTCACCCTTGCTTGGGCCACCGTCATCGGACACCCTCCAGCCTGGCAGCCTCAGCCCGCTGACTCCATGCTGCTGCTTGCTTTTGCCTCCGGAAGGATGGAATCCTACCTCAGCGGCTTGTTTTGGATATGCGGCCATCGCGCATATACCTGGGTGAGTCCACATATGTCAGGATCTTGCTTCGTGGGGTACATTGTCCCTGGCATAAGAGTAGTCCCACATCTACCCCCTGGAAGACAGAGGAATAAGAGAGAACAGAAGGAACTGTCAGATCTGTCCGATGTCGCTGCCAACGGGGAGACTGTGGGTCGAGCACTCTTCCCTGCCTATGGGGCCGGTTCTAATCATGTGGACATCCTCCGACTTACTGACATCCTTCTGAAATTCATGCAAGAGGCAACCCAAATCACAGATTCTTTGATGACGGAGCTGTCAGAGGTGAGACAGCTTAGTTTACAGACCAGGATTGCGACGGACTTACTCCTGTCCAGTCAAGGAGGGACATGTGCCCTAATAGGCACTGAGTGTTGTACCTATGTGACTGATCAGACTTTGAATATTACCGGACATTTGAACAATATTCACGAACTGGCAGGGAAGCTAGATGAGATACGACATGAAGGACTGTCGGACATAGACTTGTGGGGATGGTTGCCCAAGCTCGGATGGCTCCAACAGTTGCTTAAGGTGATATTGCTTGCTGCCCTTATTGTTGTCCTTTGCATCTCAGTGCTCTGCTGTACTATACACTGTGTCTCTCCTTGCTGCTCTCTTCTCTGCTGTCCTGCTCAATCCGCCCCTCTTTCTCTCCGAGCCTATTCCCGCTCTCACAACGCCCCCGTCTTCCCTGAATACGTGCAAATGAGACACCTGGGGGAAGGGGAGTACGAAATCACAGGGGTATAGGGTGCGGAGAAAGGATTTGCAAGTTCTTACAGAACTTTAATGCAAATCTATCTCCGAATGGGGGACTGATATGGAAGGAGAGAGGGGGGGGTACCTTTCCTCACCTCCTCCTCCTCAAAAGCGGGCCCGAGGCGATGACCTCGACGGCGCCCAGCTCCTGAACCCCACACTGTTGCACAAGCACCACACTATACCCCTTGACTTTATAAAATGATATTCTTTCCTTCTATATACGGGCGGAATAAGCCCCTCTTTCTTAAGCCTTCCTTTCGCCCTATTTTAACATGGGGTTGACCGTATCGAACTACATCCTCCATTGACTATAATGGCCGCGCCTCAGCCAATCAAGAGCATGCATTCCCTTGCAGGAGCTAGCTCAAGGAGCTCTTGCACGCCTCATTTAACCTCCTGACAAGTTGTTGACGGCTCCCCGCTGCGAGAACAATGGAACCGAAACCAGCGACCTTGTAAAACTGTCAAAGTCTTGTTACAATGTATCCATTTGTTTCCGCTTTTAATATACAATATACACTTGACCGGCAAAGGGGCCGAAAGCTTCGGAAAATGATATAAAATCAACCAAAGCTCCGATTTTCTCCATTTTAACGTCATTCTACTCTGTTTCCTCCGGACTCCATGTTGCTGCCCCACTTCCATAATCTCCTGAGCGACAGGTCACGTACTCAGGAAGACCCTAATCCGCTCGGATCGTTCTGCCAAACCCTTCCTCCCGGCAATGCCAGGTGGCAGACGATGCATATCTGCTCCATTGTCTCGCCATCACCTGTACTCAGGAAACGTTTATCCATGTTTATCTATGCATATCCCTTACTCTGCATATCTCCCCCCTCCCTTCCTGAAGTGCTGATCCATGTAACCCCACCTTTCTGTAATGTATTCATGAGGTCATCCATGTAACCCAACCTTCCCATAATGTATTCATGACGTTTTCTGCACTGTATTCTGGGACTTGGAGGGAACTTTTAAAAGTCTATGTCGCCCCATTCTTGGGGTTCAATGCCATTTTGAACCTGTTGCGCAATAAACTTTGGATCTCCGTTTATTGCTCCTGTCTCCGGCTGAGCTCATTTCTTCCGCTAGGACCCGCGGACTCCGTCCGACGAGCCGGGTGGCAAGGGCAACTCCGCACCCGGAATTTTTCCGTAACAGCAGCAAAATACAAATTATCAAACAAAAGTCAGCATCTTAGTAAACTGCCGCCTGCTTCCAAAACCAGTCGCTACAAACATGGGAACGAGCCCACCTCACAAGGCTGTTAGGAAGATGTCATGGGCAGGGAAGCTTTCTCCAAGGAAGCGTCTGAACCACCCTGAAGTGCTTTGTAAAATGGAACCAAATTATGACTACGTTCAGTTTGGATAACCAGAGCAGTCTTCTCTCCCCGCCACACACCACGTGGAGTGAATCCCTTATGAAGAAAGACTGCAGTACTTGGGAGTTAGACAAGCAAGAGGCGACAGGATAGCATTTTTTAAAAAATTATGGATGGCATTGAGAAAGCGGGTAGGGAAAAGTTCTTCTCTTGTTCTCAAAGAATCATAGAATTGCAGGGTTGGAAGGGGTCTTGAGGGCCATCTAGTCCAACCACCTGTGGAGAGGAGCTTTCTGGTGGGATTTGAACCCTGGTCTCTCCCAGGTCTCAGTCTGACAATCTAACCACTACACAAAACTATCTCTGTGTCCAGTAATTTCTATGGGTCTACTTTGAGTAAGATTAGGTCAGCCCCCACATTAAGCCTCCCAGGTCTGTGCCTGGCGTGCATGGGTGGCTCACGCCTTTTGCGCGCTCGCTCTTGTATCATGTCCTGCTGCAAGCTCGGAAGGCAAGCGCCTCTTCCCTGCCTTACACGCTTCCCATGAGAAAACACACAGCCCTTCCAGCCTGTGGGAACCACACTTTCTCCCTGGCTGCAGGTCTCATCTCTTGCCCACTACACACAACGTCACATTCACACACGCGCAGGCATACACGTATCTGCCACCCATTTGGCGCGCACCTTGCCTCCTTGCCATGCTGGCAGTTTGGGAAAACTCTGCCTCTCTCAAGCAACAGGTATAATAATAACACTATCCTGGCGATTTTCCTGCAAGTAAGCTCCCTCTCTTTGTTGGCACTGAGGACCGAGCACAACACGCACATGGAACATTTCATCCCCTTAATGGAGGCGTTCAGAGCAGTCCCCTAAATGTCTACTCAGAAGTAAGTGCATTGAGTTAGATCGGGCCAACTAGTCCCAGGTAAGTGCGTACACACTTACTTTGGAGTAAGTGACAGCAGGCGATGCAGCCTCCGTGCCCTTCTCGGGAGTCCGCCGTGAGCCCCACGGCTGGAAGCTCTGCTGCTCACAACAAGGCCAGGTCCCTGCCAGGTGCATGCGCGAGCGACCAGGTCCTGCTCTCCCATCTGTGCAATAGTTTCAAGGAGTTTCCCCAAAGAAATCTGGAAGCAGATTTTAAAGGCTGCAATTCCCAAATTTTATTCCCATCCTTGGGAATCATTTGTGTGCCATATCTTTTTAAGGGGTTCCATATATCCATTGATAACCTACATGAAGCAATAGAGAGTATAATTTAGAATTTAATCCTTCCCCCCCCCCCTCTATCCATTACAATTTTCAAATTTGGTTAAGGGTGACTGTTTTTCTACACATCCCTCACCCTCTCCAGTAGCACATAGAGACTCAGGCATGCTCATGGGTGAGCTGTGTGATAAGCCGGTGGAGATAGGGTTTTTGTGTATGTGTGGGGATACTTTGTACATGTTCAGAAGCACCCTCTACACATATTCCAAGGCATGTGGATGAAAGCAGGCAGTGCCAAGAAGGCGTGTCTGTGTGTTTGTTTGGGCACTAGGGGTATAACTTGTTGACTTTTCTTTTCTTCCCCAAAAACAATTCCCTGTATCATAAAGGGATGCACTTTTGCTTAGAAACACTGGAAAAGGGACTAATTATTCTCAGTTATGGAAAAAGGTCATCCCAAAATAAAAAGTTGGAAACATTGTATATGTAACGTTACTACTCATAACTATTAGCACTTTTTAAAACTTCATGGAACTGTTTATAACTTTTACAGCTGCCTGGAACTTCCTAAAACTGTGGAGAATGTTCAAGGAGAATCCAAATATTGGTCTATATGGAAAGATTTGTGGGCAAATGTCAGGGAACTGCCATCGGAGCCAGAGGCGGAGGGAAGGCTCCAGAGGGATGCCGGACAGGGTCCCAGTAGGGAGAGAGGCAGCCCATCTGCTGGGGAAGGAAATCAGCGTAGCACCAGTGGAGAAGGGGGGCAGAAGGGGGAATCGGCGAGGGGGCTCCAAGACTCCTCGCCAGAGACCAGCTGGGAGAGCACAGGTCCTCTGCTGCCCACACCCTCCCTGCGCAGAAGACTTCCGCGCAGGGAGAGTAGGAAGAGACTAGGCGTCAAATAACTTCTTTGCTGGAAGAAGTTCAAGAAACGCCCACTGACGGATTCTGCCAGCGATTGAGACAGCCACGGGTGAGAGGCTGTCCAGACAGAAAGGGTTCACCCAGGTAACCTGGCCAGGAGTGGCGACAACTTACGCACGAGCAACCCCTAGAACCATTACAGCAAACAACTAAATTTCTTAATTTCTTAATTTTTAATATTTCTTTCTGTGGCAATATACAATTGTGGTTGGAGAAACCCAGCTGGATGGGTGGGGTATAAATATAATCATAATCATTACAATGTCACACAAGATCCTCAATTTATTCTCAGCAATAAGAAATGATGACCCATGTGTATTTTTCCTGTATAAATACTATCCCTCCTGCAGGCCAATTCCACCGGGCCTAGGGGGCGGGGCCCACACTCACCACCACCACAGCTCTAAGAGGCTCCAGCAAGGCCTCAGGACACTGATGCTGCTGCTACTGCTGCAGCAAATGTCAAAAATGGTTTTATATATTTTAAAATGTTTTAAAAGCGTTTTTACTTTGTTGCACTGTGAAGGGTGGTTTTTATTTAAATATTTTATTTTATTTTATTTTTGTTTGGGGTGGGATAAATGTTGAGTGGGGTGGGGATTAGTTTTATTTTAGTATAATTGTTTTTGGCTTTGTTTTGCTTTTACTATTTTGTTAGGCTACTGTATAGCTTGTATTTTGCTTTTGAAGGGGAAAGGGTCAGGACTGCCTGGGAGTGGGCCTCAGCCAACAGAATGGCTGGGGCAGGTTCTGCAGGGGCAGAAGCACCAGAACACCCGCTCTCAGTGATCACGGGCAGGAGGAGGAGCTACGCTAAGACCAGACCATGTCATTACAGAGGAGGCAGGTTTAGTCGTTGTCTGAGGACTATCCCTGCCTCCGGGTCTGGTCCTGACCGGAAGGATACTAGAATCAGCAGGGGAAACCCACATGACCTGAAAGTGTTGCTGCGCAATGCCAGGTCAATGATGAATAAGACCACTGCCATCCATGACCTGATTGTGGATGAAGGATTTGACCTGGCATGTGTGACAGAGACTTGGTTGGATGAAGCACATGGGCCTGTCCTTGCCGCTGCTTGTCCACCAGTTTTCTCTTACGCACAGCAACCCAGGTCATGTGGGCGGGGAGGGGGGGTTGCAGTGATTTTTAGGAAGTCATTAGTTTGCACCAGGCATCCTATTGGGAAGACCCAGTTTTCTGAGTGCATGTTCTGGAAGTTGGGCAATAGGGGCAGTACAGGATTCCTTTTGGTGTGCCGACCTCCCCACTGAGCCAAGGATTCCCTGCCCAAGCTGCTTCAAGTCGTGGCGGATGTTCTCCTGGAGACACCTAACTTGGTTGTCCTAGGGGATTTTAACATCCATGCCAACACGACCTTACAAGAGGCCGTTCGGGACTTTGCGCGGCGATACCCGCCCCCGCCCCCGCAGATGAAGTAAATAAAGACACCAGAGACCAGAATTAAGGTTAATGGGCGAAAATGGCCACAACTTTATTGATTACAGGTAATAGCGGTATTGGCTTTTAGGCATTGGCCCCTAACAGACTAACCGGTCTAACCGGGGAGGGTTAATCACCAACAGGGGGAGCCCCCCAGATGTACATCCGTAGGCGCTCCCCAAGGGGTTACCGCTCGGGAGCGCGCTTTAGGCCCTAGCCTCCATAGGTTTCGGACGAGGCGACGCCCCCCGGAGTCCTTTAACGAACTACCCTCCAAGCTATGGGGGAGGTGATGGCGATCCTCCCCCCTGAACTCATTTGCATAACAATACCCTGGCCAATGCCTAACCGCCAAAACCAGAAAGTTGTGACGTTTGCTACGAGGTAGGCGAAAAAACCAAGTGGCTCCAGAATACAGCCAATTAGCCAAATGGAAAAACTCCTACCAGGCCCCTTGCGGCGACCAGCCGAAGCCCATAGCAAAGTCCAAGAGCCTGCCTAAAGGGTGGGTGGGTGGGACATCGCTGAAGCTGCCGAGGAGGAAAAGGGGCGAGCCTAGGCTGCCCCGACCTTAAGTGCCCTCCCGTTAGACCCGCTCCCGGTGCCAGCCATTGGCTGGCGCTGCCAAAATGAATATGCATGAGCCCACTGGATCCCGCGGGGCTGGGATAGCCCCGCGATAATGCGGGTGGGGGCGCGCGCCCGCAACCCCCCCCCCTCCGTAGTTTGGGAGGGGCTTTGTGGAAAGCATGTTACGATATGGAAGCAACGCAGCTGCAAACTGGTAGCTTGAAAACATCACATGATGGGAATGTTGGAACTGTCTGTGGGAGACAGTGGGACAGTCAGTTCACAGGGCGATGCACCGGAATTTGCTCAGAGTGTAATTTGAGACCTTCCTCTTGCGTTTGTACAGGAAGTACAGGAAGTCTTTGTCACTTGATTGCTGGAGTTTGAAGAGTACAGATACGTTTTCTGTAATGCTGCAAAGACAGAAATAAAAGCATGTAAATACGTTTCTGTCTATCTCCTTTCCCTGCCGGGGGAGCAGGAGGGAGTGGGTGTGCTCTTCCCACGCTGGGAAGAATCGCCTATCAAGACCTAGCCTGGATCTTGCTGGGGAATGCAGCCAGGGAGGTCAACCAGAGACCAAGCCGGGTGCCTGGGAGAGTTGCCAGTTTCTCCCGATATAGGCTTGATTTCCAACATCTGGTAGCATGAGCTGATGGTTTTGCTACATGTGGTAGCAAAAGAGGACGATGGATCGTATTCATCCTCTGCAAGGAGATAAAAGAAGATATGGTAGCGAGCGGATGGAAGCTACAAGGACGACTGAGCACCGATGGAGACATTTTTGCTGATAAGCTACGTGCAATGGAACCCCTAAAGGTATGCTGATTTGATGGCTAAAAGAGTGAACGCAGATTTATTCTTCTCTGGTTCACAGAAGCTGCTTTTGGATAAAAACAGCACCGAGAGAGAGCCACATACTTCACATTCCTGGGGACTGATAAGGTCTGCTACTGCCGCCTGCCGAGTCCAGTTGCTAAGCAACAATACGTGAGTACTTTTCAGCTACTTCTGAGCTAGTTAGCTTTGAAAAGTAAAGTGGAAAATTACAAGCCAACGCGAGAGCGAGGCTGGGACTGTGAGAGGCTGGAAAAATACTGGTGGAAATTCCAGCGTTTGTTTGTTATCTCACTGCTCTTGGAGGGACTTTCCAAAGCAGCCTGGGCTTTAGCTGCCAGGTGCAAAGCAGTAAACAACCAATAGACTTTTGGGATTTTACCAGCTCGAGAGTGAGAGCTGAGGCTTGGATTCAAAATGGATGCCAAGAAGGGGGGAGGCTTACCTTACCCACCTCCACTGACTAATGACAATTATTCCTCATGGTCTGTAAAGATGAAGGCCATGCTTCAGAGTCAGAGGATTTTTACAGTGATTGAAAATCCCATTCCAGCTGCACGCACACCAGCTTGGAATTCACAGAATGTTAAAGCCCGGTCGGCCATAATTCTGTGTGTCTCTGATGATCAACTTGTACATATTGAGAATTTGGAACATGCGCGTGAGATTTGGGAAACGCTGCAGAGAATACATCAAAGAGATGCTGGTGCTACAGCGTTGCTGCACTTTGAAAAGCTGACAAACATGAGACTGGCACCTGATGGGGATGTGCAAGTGCATCTGACAGAGATGAAATTCTTACGCCCACAGATGGCGCAACGCAACTTCCCTCTACAGGAGGAGATATTCTGCTTCATGATAATTAACAACCTTAATCGGACTTATAAAACAGTTGCAAGTCAACTGGGTTCTCTACCTGCCAGAGATCTCACAGTGGAGAGAATTTGTTCTGTGGTTCTCAATGAGAGAGATCGCCTAGCTGCAATAGATGTTGCTGACAGGGGGAGAGAAGCTCGGAGTTCAAGCACCCCCGCTGCTATTGCTAGTGAAGAACAGGCTGTTGCTTTGAACGTTGTCCGTTGTTACAATTGTGGACAGACTGGGCATCTTCAGCGGAACTGCAAGAAGCCACGTCAACAGAAAGGAGCTAGAGGGAGCTCTGAAAAGCCTGAGGCGTCAAGCAAAAGTCGTACCAAGTCCCAGGTGAAACCAGCTAGGGCATTGCTGTCGACAAAAGCTGCATTTTCAGTGGAAAACGCTTTTGTTTTGGACACTGGGGCGACGCAACACATGACATCGCGCCGAGAACTGTTTTCTACATTTGAGAAGCAAAGTTTCACTGTGAAACAGGCCAACAGTCAGGAAATCCAAGCGACCGGATTTGGAACTGTTTACCTTGAAAGTCTGAACTTGACTATTAACAATGTGTATTTGGTTCCTAATTTAAAGTTCAATCTGCTGAGTGTTTCGCAGATCACTAAGAAAGGACTGGTGTTGTCCTATGATAAGGAAAGCTGCAAAATCTTCAAAGATGGAGAGCTGTATCTTTCTGCCAGAGAGAAAGATGAACTGTATTTGTTGACTTTTGATCAGAATGATTGCAATAATTGTACTGCATCTGAGTCTAACATGATTTCTCTTGCAGGTGTGTCGAAAGACGTCCAGAAGGCAACAAAAGTTACCAGTGCTTTTCAGCGAGTGTATGCTGATGTGATTGGTCCTCTAGCACCATCTAGAGGCAATGCAAAATACTATCTTATATGTGTTGATAATTTCTCTCATTATGTGTGGATATACATTTTGCAAAGTCCAAAGGAAGCCTTAACAAGGTTTAAAGAGTTTTGTGATAAGGTTAAAAGTGTTCACGATGCTAACATTGATTGCCTTTTCACAGATGAAAAGCCAGTTTTTCTTTTACAGGATTTTCAGGATTTCCTGGAGAAACAAAGCATAAAGCACAAGGTTGCTGTTTCTGCAGATGCATGGAACAAAGGTGTTTGTGTGCAAGTGAACAAAGAATTGCAAAATGGCATGAAGGCACAATTGCTGAGTTCACATTTGCTGCATGAGTTTTGGGCTGAATCTTTATCGTGTTATTGTTACACTTGGTTGAGAAAGGTTTCAAAAGGTATGGAGTGTTCTCCTTTTGAAAAGCTGTTCCATAGAAAACCGTCAGTTGCACATTTTAAGGTTTTTGGATCTCACGTAAAGACAGAAACTTCACGTGGAGTAAAGAATGCCAGAGGCATTTTTGTGGGTTATGAGAAGGGTCTCTACAGAGTAATTTTGTCTGAATCTGGTCAGGTGATTCTCACAAAATTTCTAGAAAGTGCTCCTGGACAGGAGAGAGTAATTTTTCACACATTTCCCACTGATGACAATTCAGATGATGATTCTGAATTTGCTAATTATAGTGGTACTGAGAGTGACACAGATAGCTCAGAGAGCTCTGTTGACACAGTCATTGAGAGGAAATCTCACACAATGGCTAGACCTTCACAGGTTAAGGATGAACCACTGTTTACTATTGGAACTGGTTCTCCAAAGAGTCCAAAGGATGAGCCAGTCAGCAGAAAGGATCAGCACCTCATACGCAGGCCTGAGAGAATTACCAAGGGCATACCACCCAAGAGGTATTCTAAAGAGTTTGCTAACTCAGCTGTTGCATGTGTTACTATTGTTGACAACTCAAGGCAGGTTAAAGGTGTGTCCAAGTCAGAGACAAAGACACAACAGGGAGTTGCTAAGCATAACACTACATTCCCTAGCCAAGGTAGTGCAGAAGCACTCATTCCTTGGAAGTCAGAAAACCAGAGTGGTACACTGGTGAAACCAGTGGCGGGTAGTTCCAAGGGTGGAACTGAAACAACAGGGGATTGTTGTATGTATAACAACTGTTTGTTTTCTTCTCTGGATCAAGCTTTGTTCACAGCTCACATTGATTCATATGGGGGAGTATGTTACGATATGAAAGCAACGCAGCTGCAAACTGGTAGCTTGAAAACATCACATGATGGGAATGTTGGGACTGTCTGTGGGAAACAGTGGGACAGTCAGTTCACAGGGCGATGCACCGGAATTTGCTCAGAGTGTAATTTGAGACCTTCCTCTTGCGTTTGTACAGGAAGTACAGGAAGTCTTTGTCACTTGATTGCTGGAGTTTGAAGAGTACAGACATGTTTTCTGTAATGCTGCAAAGACAGAAATAAAAACATGTAAATACGTTTCTGTCTATCTCTTTTCCCTGCCAGGGGAGCAGGAGTGAGTGGGTGTGCTCTTCCCACGCTGGGAAGAATTGCCTATCGAGACCTAGCCTGGATCTTGCTGGGGAATGCAGCCAGGGAGGTCAACCAGAGACCAAGCCGGGTGCCTGGGAGAGTTGCCAGTTTCTCCCGATATAGGCTTGATTTCCAACATCCATGGGGCTGTCCCTGAATAAGTTTGGCCCAACTCATAGCCGCGAACATGCCTTAGACCTGGTGTTCCCCTCTATGGATGTTGGTGATCTGACATTAAGTAGAAGCGAAACAAAAGTGCCATGGTCAGATCACTTCCTGGTGCAACTGGACGTCTCCACGACCCTTCCCCTCTGCAGGGAGGTGGGACCGATTTGGATGGTCCGCCCCCACCACTTAATGGATCCAAATGGTTTCCAGAGAGTGGTAGGGGATGTTTTATCCCATGTTGGTGGCCTTTCAGCTGATTCCCTGGTGACCCGTTGGAATATGGAATTAACCAGGGCTATTGACTGTCTGGCTCTGAAGTGTCCTCTCCGATTGTATGGAGCCCGGACAGCCCCGTGGTTTTCCCCGGAGCTGAGGGCAATGAAACAATCGCTGAGACGGCTAGAGTGCCGGTGGCGAAAAACTCACTCTGAATCAGACCGGACACGGGTTAGAGCTCAAGGTCGAGTCTACCAAGTGGCAATGGCAACAGCGAAGAGGACCTTATTTGCCGCTTCTATTGCATCTGCAGAAAACAGCAGCAGAAGAACTTATGGTCTTCAAAAAAAAAAAACATCTTGAAGGTCCCAGGCCACAGAGGTGTTAGGCTGGCCTCAACTAGAGCCAGGGCTTTTTCGGCTGTGGCTCCGATCTGGTGGAACGCTTTGTCACAAGAGACTAGGGACCTGCTGGACTTGACATCTTTCCTCAGGGCCTGCAAGACAGAGCTGTTCCACCAGGCCTTTGGCCAGGGCACAGCCTGACTCCCCTCTTTGGCAATCTTCACAGAACTCTAGCCCAAGGGTTGCCATCAATTTGATTTGAATTAATTTTATAATGTAATGATTTTAGAATGGTGTATTATTTTATTGTTGTTAGCCTCCCTGAGCCCAGCTTCGGCTGGGGAGGGCGGGATATAAATATTATTTATTATTATTATTTCAGGTGGTTCACAATCTATCGGAACCACCTTCATCATCGGGGCCGGGTAGGGACCCCAAGATCTCCGGCAATGCTTTTGCAAAGTTTTTTGCAGATAAAGTCGCTCAGATTCGGAAGGAGGTAGACTCCACCGTGGGAGCAGGGCCAGGGCGGGAGAGTGCTAGAGTCCTGTCTAGTCATGTTATATGGGATCAATTTCAATCTGTTACCTCTGAGGATGTGGACAGGCTGCTTGGACGAGTGAAACCTGTCTTCTTGATCCTTGTCCATCCTGGCTGATAAAAGCAAGCTGGGAAGGGCTGGGCGATGGGCTCCGTGGGGTGGTGAATGCTTTCCTCTGGGAGGGAGCCTTCTCAGACCCGCTGAAAGAGGCGGTCATTAAACTGCTTCTTAAAAAAACATCTTTAGACCCGGCCATTATGGCCAACTATCGCCCAGTCTCAAATCTTCCATTCTTGGGCAAGGTGATTGAGCGGGTGGTTGCTGAACAACTCCAGGCACGCCTGGAAGAAGCAGACCACGTTGATCCCTTCCAGTTGATGGCCTCATCATGGGACTGAAACTGCCTTCGCCACACTGGTCGATGATCTCCAACGGCCTAGGGACAAAGGTGAGAGCTGTTTCCTAGTTCTGCTAGATCTCTCAGCGGCCTTTGACACAATCAACTATAACATCCTTCTGGACCGTCTAGAGGGGCTGGGAGCTGCGGGCACTGTTATACAGTGGTTCCACTCCTTTCTCCTGGGCTGTGTTCAGAAAGTGGGGGGGGATGAGTGTTCAGACCCCTGGGCTCTCACTTGTGGGGTGCCTCAGGGTTCCGTCCTCTCCCCCATGCTTTTTAATATCTATATGAAGCCGCTGGGAGAGATCATCAGGGGGTTTGGGCTGGGTGTTCATCAGTATGCAGCTGACACCCAGCTCTACCTCTCTTTTAAATCAGAACCAGTGAAAGCGGTGAAGGTCCTGTGTGAGTGCCTGGAGGCGGTTGGAGGATGGATGGCGGCTAACAGATTGATGTTGAATCCTGACAAGACAGAAGTACTGTTTTTGGGGGACAGGGGGTGGGCGGGTGTGGGGGACTCCCTGGTCCTGAATGGGGTAACTGTGCCCCTGAAGGACCATGTGTGCAGCCTGGGAGTCATTTTGGACTCACAGCTGTCCATGGAGGTGCAGGTTAATTCTGTGTCCAGGGCAGCTGTCTACCAGCTCCATCTGGTATGCAGGCTGAGACTCTACCTGCCTGCGAACTGTCTTGCCAGAGTGGTGTGTGCTCTAGTTATCTCCCACTTGGACTACTGCAATGCGCTCTACGTGGGGCTACCTTTGAAGGTGACCCGGAAACTGCAATTACTCCAGAATGCGGCAGCTAGACTGGTGACTGGGAGTGACCACTGGGACCACATAACACCGGTCCTGAGAGATCTGCATTGGCTCCCAGTACGTTTCTGAGCACAATTCAAAGTGTTGGTGCTGACCTTTAAAGCCCTAACCGGCCTCCGTCCAGTATATCTGAAGGAGCATCTCCACCCCCATCGTTCTACCCAGACACTGAGGTCCAGCGCCAAGGGCCTTCTGGCAGTTCCCTCATTGAGAGAAGTGAGGTTACAGGGAACCAGGCAGAGGGCCTTCTCGGTAGTGGCGCCCGCCCTGTGGAATGCCCTCCCTTCAGATGTGAAAGAAAGAAGCAGCTATCTTCTCTTTAAAAGACATCTGAAGGCAGCCCTGTTTAGGGAAGTTTTTAATATTTAATGCTGTATTGTTTTTAACACTCAATTGGAAGCCGCCCAGAGTGGATGGGAAACTCAGCCAGATGGGCGGGATATAAATAATATATTATTATTATTATTATTATTATTATTATTATTATTATTATTATTATTATTATTATTACAATTACATAATACATTATTCAGTTACATATACAAAAATTGATGTATTGATTTCGGGGGTGTCGTCGTTTCAAAAGGTTTGGAAATGACAATTCTTTCCTTTGTTCTTTGGCAAAATTTCATCTAATTAAGCTACAGGAACATGAGGTTGCAAAAAAAATATAACCTTAGCGGATACTTCCCTTTCCAAAGATCCCGGGGAAAGGAATAAAAATAGTTAGGATTTTTATCTAACCGAGCTGCTCCAGCGAGTGGTACTATTGTACTATGTTTTGTGTATATCATGTGAGTGTATTTCCAACAGCTCAGCAATTTAAGGCTGAGGAAAGGAGAAGATCTCCAAAAGCATCTGACACAGATGAAATTCCTGCATAACCAGTTGAAGCAGAGGAATTTTCCACTGCCAGAGCCTGTGTTCTCTTTCATGTTGATCAACAGTCTGGATCAGAGATTTATGACTGTTGCGTCACAGCTTGGCACATTGCCTGCAGCAGATCTCACGGTGCCGAGGATCTGTGCAGCACTTCTGAATGAAGCCGATCACCAGGCCGCGCTTGCTGCGTGTCAGGGGGAGAGTAGAGCTTCGATAGCATCCCCCACAGTTGCTCAAGGAGAGCAGGCAGTTGCTCTTAAAGTCATTTGGTGTCACAATTGTGGAATTGTTGGCCATCTACAAAAGAATTGTAGAAAGAGCCGGAATCCCAAAGGAGCCACGGGGAGCTCAGAGATAGGAGGGGCCGGTAGCAAAGCAGCACAGAGGGAGCGTGCTAAGCCCCAGACCAAGCAAGCACTTGCTTTGATTACACCGGAGACGTCATTGTCAACCTGGAATGCTTTTGTTGTCGACACAGGAGCCACAGTTTATCTGACTGGACGCAAGGGGAACTGGAATTGCCAGAGCCACTGTTTACTGTTGGTCGTGGTTCTCCCAAGGAAGAACCAGCCAGCAAGGAGGATCTGCACCTGATACATAGATCTGAGAGAGTCACAAAGGGACTGCCACCCAAGAGGTACTCTCGGGAGTTTGCTAACACATCTGTTGCATGTATAACTGTGGCTAGCAGCTCAAACCAGGTTTCAGACACTGAGGTCTTGCGTGAGATACATGGTTTGTCCACAGGAAAGACAAAGCCACACCTGAAGGTTGCAAGAGTCAACACTGTTTCCTCAGACCAAGGTAGAGCAAAAACTCTAGTCCCATGGAAGACAGGTAACCAGAGGTTTGAACTGGTCAATCCAGTTGCAGGTAGTTCCAAGAGTGGAACTGGTACAACAGGGGTATACTAAGTGTATGACAACTGTTTGTTTATGTCACTTGATGCTGCACTACCTTACGTAGCTACGGTTACCTAAAAATGGGGGAGTGATGTTAGGATTTTTATCTATCCGAGCTGCTCCAGCGAGTGGTACTATTGTACTATGTTTTGTGTACATCATATGAGTGTCTGAGTGGCCCAAAAACGTGACCCAAAAATGTGGTTGCGAAGCACGGAACCTCATGGATCCTCACGCTTCTTGCATTGGGCCACCCCAAATGCACTGTCAAATCACACATCTTAGCCAGGGGCACAGCCTGCACTACAAGAATCATGAGTTGCACTACAAAAATCACAAGAAGGCCCTCACCAGCACTGTTAATGTCACTACAGTGGTACCTCTGGTTACGTACTTAATTTGTTCCGGAGGTCCATTCTTAACCTGAAACTTTTTAACCTGAAGCACCACTTTAGCTAATGGGGCCTCCTGCTGTCGCGTTGCCGCCGCGCAATTTCTGTTCTAATCCTGAAGCAAAGTTCTTAACCCAAGGTTTTATTTCTGGGTTAGTGGAGTCTGTAACCTGAAGCGTATGTAACCTGAAGCGTATGTAACCCGAGGTACCACTGTACTGGAACATTACTATTAGAGCCAAGAGGAGAATGTATAGAGGAGAAACTATATATTGTACCAAGATATGGTTCATCTTCAAGAAGAGATCAAAAACATGCCGAAGTATTAAAGAGGAGAAAAAATATGAAACTGCTTACATAATGTCAACTAATATCCAGATTCAACAAAGACTGTATGGCAAACAGTTAAATCAGAGAAAAGACAGAATTTGAATCCATCATAACAGAGGTCTACCTTTTGGGTAAAATTTATAAACTATTACTCAAATATGACACCGAGCCTGAATGAGCAAAACCTTGTATGAGAAAATGGATGCAAAAATTTTAAGAGCAGATTGCAGTGGAACAATGAGAACAATTATGAATAGAGGAATAAAATTCACTGCTAGTTAAACCCTAAAACAAAATTGGTACAAAAATGTTCTTTCGATGGTATATAACTTTGAAAGATATAGAGATGAATAATGAAATGAATGGAAATTGCTGGAAATATGATAGACCTCAAGGCACCTTCTTCCATTTATGATGGACCTGTGAAAAGACCAAAAGGTTTTGGAGGAAAGATCATTTAGCAATCCAAAAAATGTAAAAAACCCCAAAACCCTAAATTTGCCTTGGACCCCCAAACTATGCTGTTGGGAATGACTCCTTCAGCTATTGTGAAATCGTCAGTGGAACTATTTAGTTATATGACCACAGTAGTCAGAGTGTGTTGGCTAACATATGGAAATCTGACATATGTCCTGAAATAGATGCATGGAAAGAGAAACTATCAGAATATGCAGTAATGGCAAAACTCGCCAATTTAGTAAATAATAGACCCATGGAGGAACATCAAAAATAATTGAATCTTTATAATTTCTATACAACTTAACAATATGTAACAAAATGAACATCTGTATGGATTTGTATAATAGACCTTAGGTTACAAAAATATTTCCTGTTTAAAAATAGAAGCTTTGTGTGTATATGATAAAGAAATATATAGTAGAAGAAATCTTGTCTGTCTGATCTAGAAATGTAATCATATTTTTAAATAATTTTGCTTTAGATTTTTACAATCATATATGGTATTTCTCCAATAGCAAACTACCTAGAATGGGAAATAATATTTAGTACACTAACCTTCGTTTAACTCTTGATAAATGTCAGCTTGCTGAGTTATTTTGTATCATTGTGATTCAATGTTATATTTGCGCTCAGTACTTTGTAGGATTTGATAATCTGCAAACTGTCATATTTCACAGGTTGGTATAATACAGCAAAATCCAAACACATAGTTTTCATCATCATGGCAGGGATGGTCCTTTTCCATAGAATTCTTATTCATGGAGTTGGTTTTTATATCCTGCTTTTCTCTACTTTAAGGAGTCTCAAAGCGCTAAAAATCTCCTTTCCCTTCCACCCCCACAACAGACACATTGTAAGGTAGATCGAGCTGAGAGAGTTCAGAGAGAACTGTGATTAGCCCAAGGTCACCCAGCAGCTGCATGTGGAGGAGCGGGGAAGTGAACCCGGCTCACCAGATTATGAGTCCACCACTCATAACCACCACACCACACCTGCCTTTTCCAGTTGTCAGTAATGCCCTGTTGTTATCATTTTTGAAACATTAGTGTTATGATGGCACCTAAAGCCTGAAATATCTTCCAAAAAGATAGGATGAATGTTTAGGAAAAGTTGTTATGAAAGGAGGAATGATGAATGCAAGTTCGGCATATAATTCTCTGCATTATGCTTTCAGGTCTCCATATGATGAGCATGTGGACAGACAGGAGAAGACTGCATGAGGCTGATAGTTAATTGCAGAGTGACCTCTGCAAAAGAAAGTTGTGCATATTTGATCTTTGTGACTGTTAAATAAATGTTTAAATTATAGTTTTTTAATATCCAACCCAAGCTCTGACTTTCTCACGTCTCCCTTCACCTGTGTGTATCCTGCTAGTTCTATCCATTTCGCCTTTCTCTAGACACAAATGTATATAAAATTATACAGGAAAATGTTAAATGATCGATTTTAATGCAGTGTCTCTGTCTCTACCTTTCTGTGCAATTGCTCAATAATGTCACTAAGAAAGCTCTATATATTGGAATGGTCTCTTTTATTGGAATAATTTCTCAAAGTTAATTCTAAAGGGGTGCATAATGACCAGTGGGCCAGAATTTTTGTCCCAATAATATTTTTATTTTTTTCCTGTGGCCATCATTAAGTCTTCATGCAGTTAACTCCACAGTTTAATCTCTCATGGAGTAAAGTGGTACTTCCTTTTACTGGGTGCCCCTGAGGTCAGTATTATGGGAGAGGGACAAAAAGTTCTCTCTATCCACTTTATCTTCTTAAATTTTTAAACCTCTATCATGTCTGCTCCCCACTTAGTCACCTTTTATAGACTGAACATTTCCAAGCTCTTCAGCCTTTTCTCAAAGGGTAAGCACTGTTACCTCTTAATCGTTTGGTTGCCCAATTCTAGATGTAAGAGCAATCTGCTTGCCACATCTATCACCCTGTTGATCACCAGGGTTGATTTGGCTGATCAGACTGGCAAGGAATGTGTCTGCCATCTCCATCAGTGTGCATCCCTCCCTATGCTACACACTCCATGGAAGAGAACGACCATCCCACACAGAGCGAGAACACCCTCTTCTGCACTTTTCCCAGCTATGCCAAAACTGTACACGGTATTCCAGATGGGACCACACTATAGAACTGTACAGAGACATAACAATAATGACCATTTCATTTTTAGTTCCTTTTTCAATAGTCTCCAGCACGGAATTTGGTTTGCCAACATAACCACTATACTGCTCAGCACTAATTCCAGATCATGCATGAATAAATGAAAAAATAGCGGTTCTGACCCAACTGCTCACTTTCTTTCACTGGGAGAACTGTCCATTTCTTCCAACTTCATGTCGCTTTACCAATTTGTAATCCCCCAGTGGGCCCAGTCTTTGGTCCCATGGCTGGTAAGATTACTCTCAGTAGTCTGGTGAGGTTTCTAATCAAAAACTCCTTTGGAAGTCCAAGCATATCATTCTAACAGCTTGCCCTCATACAGGTGCTTGTAACCCTTCTCAAGGAACTCCAAAATGCTGGTGAGCAAGACTTCCTTTTGGAGGGAAGCTATGGAATGCACATGAAATTTCAAACAGTGGCTCACTACGCACTCATCCTTGTGGCGCATGAGTGCGCGTCCTCTGCACCCTCCCAGTGCAGACTGTTAGTTTCTGTTTCCTCACTGAGCAGCTGCTTGCAGTCACAGGACTGTTTACATTCCACAGTCCAGATGCTGTTGGATTCTCACGGGAAAGGGAGACGGGATGTGACATTACTGGTTTCCTGTTTCCTTTGTTCTTTCATTTTCTTTGTTCAGTTGCTCTCTGCTCTCATACAGAGAACATGTATATTTCTTTGCTCTCTGCATAGCTTAGTAATAAAGTATAGCAATGTAGCCCATACCTGCCTCATCCTTCCGTTGTGGACTTTGTTGTTTTAATGCTTTGCTGGGCTCAAAGGAAGATGAGCCATATCAGCTCGGACGACCGGAGCTGAAATTTTAATATTTTTGGTTATGGACTCCAGAAGAACGGAATCCAGAATGACGGATGGCAGAGGAACAGAGCTTTTCTTCTCTGCATGTCAATAAGATTGATGAGAGGTATGTGCTCTTGCCCCAGGAAGGCTGCCAGTCCCTAATTAATGGCATTAACGGGTGGACATTGAACTCTTTGCCAAAGCACTAACCGGCAGCGGCAGAAAGAGAAAGCCTTAAGAACTGTGCTCTTTGGAATGCAGCTGGTGGTTGAGAGACGCAGCTTGCTTTAAAGACACAAAGTGCAAGAGTATCAGAGGCTCTTGAAAACGCTTTCGGAATTCCAAAGCTCAGTAAAGGGAATTATCAAAACTGGGTGCAGTATGCAGAGGCTCTGCTAAGAAAAGAGGGTCTGTTTAATGTGATATCTTTTTATTATTATTATTTTTATAAGATATTTATTAAGATTTTATAAACAGAAAAGATTACAGAATAAAAAAGAGAAAAAAGAAAAAAAGAAAAAGAAAAAATGCAAAAATACAGATTAACAAATACAAAATACATAGAAAAAATATATAGATGAAAAATAAAAAAAAAACATTAAAAACAAATCAATCTTGTCATATCTTATATATCATTTACTTATTTTCCTGACCTCCTCACGCCTCCCTTTTTTGTATTCCAATTCACATGGTTAATTCAGCAAATCCTTACCCTCTTTGTTTTTATCTTAATTTTGTATCTTAACATATTAAGCTTCATATTGTCATCTAATTATCAATCCATTTTTACATATTATTTTAACTTTGTTGCTAAAGCCGTCTCATTTCTTTTTTTTATAATATTTTTTATTAAAGATTTTACATTACAAAAAATAAAAAAAACAGAAAAAAGAAAAAATATCCAACAAAAATTGTTAAAAACAATCCTTCTTTCCATCTCCTTAATTTTCATTTACTTGTTTATCGGACCACCTCATACCCCCCTTTTTTGTATTCCAAATCAAATTAATAATTCAACAAATTCTTTCCCTCTTTTTGTTACCCAAATCTTATTCTTAAATTATTACAATTTTAGATTTTTACTTATATAAACCCATATTTTCGTATTCTTTTAACCCATCACAGCTAGAAACCACTTAGTTCCAATCCAACATTACTCTAAAATTCCTTAATTTTACAATATCTCTGTAAATAGTCTTTAAATTTCTTCCAATCTTCCTCCACTGACTCTTCTCCCTGGTCTCGAATCCTGCCGGTCATTTCCGCCAATTCCATATAGTCCATCACTTTCATCAGCCATTCTTCCAAAGTGGGTAGATCTTGTGCCTTCCAATATTTTGCGATAAGTATTCTTGCTGCTGTTGTGGCATACATAAAGAAAGTTCTATCCTTCTTTAACGCCGATTGGTCAACTATGCCCAGGAGAAAGGCCTCTGGTTTCTTCAAAAGGGTATATTTAAATACCTTCTTCAGTTCATTATATATCATCTCCCAGAAAGCCTTAATCCTTGGGCACGTCCACCAAAGGTGAAAGAATGTGCCTTCATTTTCCTTACATTTCCAACATTTATTATCAGGCAAATGATAGATTTTTGCAAGCTTGACTGGGGTCATGTACCACCTGTAAATCATTTTCATAATATTCTCTCTTAGGGCATTACATGCCGTAAATTTCATACCGGTGTTCCACAACTGTTCCCAGTCTGCGAACATGATATTATGTCCAACGTCTTGTGCCCATTTTATCATAGCAGATTTAACCGTTTCATCCTGAGTGTTCCATTTCAACAGCAAGTTATACATTCTTGACAAATTTTTTGTTTTGGGTTCTAACAATTCTGTTTCTAATTTTGATTTTTCCACCTGGAAGCCAATTTTCTTGTCCAAATTATATGCCTCCATTATCTGATAGTAATGGAGCCAATCTCGCACTTTATTCTTTAATTTCTCAAAACTCTGCAATTTAAGTCTATCTCCATCTTGTTCTAGAATTTCCCAATATTTCGGCCATTTAGCCTCCATATTGAGCTTTTTCTGAGCTTTCGCTTCCATCGGTGACAGCCACCTTGGGGTTTTATTTTCCAGTAAGTCCTTGTATCTTATCCAAACATTAAACAATGCTTTCCTAACAATATGGTTTTTAAATGCTTTGTGCGTTTTGATCTTATCATACCACAAATATGCATGCCATCCAAATACATTGTTAAAGCCTTCCAAATTCAAAATGTCTGTGTTTTCAAGAAGTAGCCAGTCCTTTAGCCAGCAGGAAGCTGCTGATTCATAATAAAGTTTAAAGTCTGGCAAGGCAAACCCACCTCTTTCCTTTGCATCTGTTAATATTTTTAATTTTTTTCTAGGCTTCTTGCCCTGCCAGACAAATCTTGAAATATCTCTCTGCCACTTCTTGAAACAATCCATCTTGTCCACAATTTGCAATGTCTGGAATAAAAACAACATTCTAGGCAATACATTCATCTTTATAGCAGCAATAAGACCCAACAAAGAAATTTTCAAATGTGACCATATTTCTAGATCTTTTTTCACTTCACCCCAGCATTTTTCATAATTATCTTTAAATAAGTTCCCATTTTTTGCTGTCATATTGATCCCCAAGTATTTAACTTTCTTAACCACTGTTAAACCTGTCATATTCTGAAACCTCTCTCTCAGTTTGTGTCATATTCTGAAACCTCTCTCTCAGTTTGTGTTAAGTTTTTCTCTAAAACCTTGGTTTTGGATTTGTTCAGTTTAAACCCAGCAACCTGACCAAATTCTTGAATCAGTTCTAAAACCCTTTTGGTACTAGATTCTGGCTCCTGTAACGTCAAAACTAAATCATCTGCAAATGCTCTCAATTTGTACTGTCTAGCTCCGACCTGTATGCCTTTAACCAACTGGTCCCTTCTGATCATATTCAGCAAGACCTCCAGAACTGATATAAAAAGCAATGGGGAAATTGGACAACCTAGTCGTGTCCCTTTTTCTATTTTAAATTCTTCCGTCACCACATTATTCACAATTAATTTTGCCTTTTGTTCTGAATGTATTGCACTTATACCATTTTCAAAACCTTGGCCTACCCCCATACCCTGTAAATTCTTTTTCATAAAAGTCCAAGAAATGTTGTCAAAGGCTTTCTCTGCATCCACAAATATTAAAACTGCCTTAGTGTTTATATTCTCTTGCAATTTCTCTATAATGTTAATTATGTTTCTCACATTATCAGAAAGGTGTCTTCCTGGGAGAAAACCCGCTTGGTCTTTATGTATCTCTTCCATTAAAACTCTTTTTAGTCTTTTAGCTAAAATGTCTGCAAAAATTTTGTAACCCACATTAAGCAATGATATGGGACGGTAGTTCTTGAGCTGAGTCTTTTCAGTCTCTGTTTTCGGTACAAGTATGATATATGCTTCCTTCCACGACTCTGGTGCCAATTTCCCCTCCATTATCTCGTTACAAACTTCTTTCAAAGGTTGCACTAGCCATTCCTTCAAAGATCTGTAGTATCTGGAAGTCAATCCATCCGGTCCTGGAGATTTACCCAATTGCATATTCTGGATGGCACCTTCTATCTCCTGTTCAGTTATTTTATCACTCAACATTAATTTGTTTTCTTGAGAGATTTTTTGTAGTCCATTTTTCTTCAAAAATTGGTCTAAATCAATTTCTCTCTGTGGCCCTTGTGTATATAGTTGTTTAAAATACCTCTGGAAACAATTTCTGATCTCAGCTGGGTTCTGTATATTCCTTCCTTCCACTTCTAAGTTTGTGATTGTATTTTGTTTTTGTCTTTTTTTTCATTTGCCAAGCCAAGAGTTTCCCACACTTGTTAGCTGACTCAAATGTATTTTGTCTCATTTGTTTGATTTTCCATTCAATCTCTTGATTCACCATTTTCATGAGTTCCACTTGGTATAACTTTATTTCTCTTAGAATCTCCTGCGACTTGGGTTTTGCTCTCAATTTTTTTTCACCTTCCTTTATTTTCTCCAAAAAATTTTTCCCTCTTCTCATTCTGGATTCTCTTTTTTAATGCATTCTGTTGTATCAAGAACCCTCTCATAACCGCCTTACTAGCATCCCAGATTACTCTTTTTTCCACATCAGTATTCATATTTATCTCAAAATAGTCTCTCAAGGTTTTTTGGGCCTTCTTTAAAACTTCTTCATCTCTAAACAAGGTGTCATTCATCCTCCATCTGAAGGAGCCAGTTGATATTAATTTCATCTCATCTTGACAGCATTATGGTCGGAACAGGTTTTAGGGCAGATTTCCACTTTTCTAGTCTTTGGTGCCATTCCTCTAGTTACCCATATTTGGTCAATTCTAGTCCATGTCATTTTGGCTTCAGAAAAGAAGGTTCCCTCTTTAGCCAAGGGGTTCTTTATTCTCCAAATGTCCACTAAATCCAAGTTGTCTGTCATCTCAAAAAAAGTTTTCGGTAGTCTACCATCCTTGGTGACTACCTGTTTTTTTGCCTTATCCATATGTGTAGATACCACTCCATTCATGTCTCCCAGCAAAACTACATTGTAATCCATATAGTCCATCAGGGTCTCACACAACTTTTTAAAAAATTCAAACTTCCCCTCATTTGGAGCATAAACACCTACTATCAAGAATTTCTCTCCCTGTATTTGAACTTCAACTGCCACAATTCTTCCTTGGTCATCTTTGAATATAAATTTCGGTTGCAATCTTTCTTTTGCATAAATAACAACTCCTCTTTTTTTCACTTTATCCGATGAAATAAAATCCTGACCAAGTCTTTTGTTAACCAATAATTTCCTGTGTAATCTTGTTATATGAGTTTCTTGTAGACAAATCAAGTCCAATTGCTCCTTTTTTAATAAATGAAACACAGATCTCCTCTTCTTAGGGGAGTTCAGACCATTACAATTCCAACTTAATAGTTGCAGAGCCATGATGTAGGTACTATGCTTCTCCTCCAACTGCACCCAGTGCCTGTTCCTGTTCTGTTGGTGGTATCACCTTCTTCAAACGCTCTTTTAATCCAGGAGGGAGATCTGGTATGTCCAAGGTTTCACTTACAAGTGTTCTTAACTCTCCTTCAGCTTTCTTCTGCAGGTCTTCTCCGTGGTCTCTCCAAAATTTGGTTTTGTCGTCCTCTGATTTTATTCTTATCTTCTTGCCTTTATAGCTGAAAGACAGGCCTTGAGGTAATTCCCACCAAAAGAGAATTCCGTTGCTTCTCAGCAGTGCGATCAAATCTTTATAATTGGACCTAAGGTCCAAAAGATGTTTCGGAATGTCCTTGAATATTTCCACTCCTGACTGATGTATTACCAGGGTTTTCTGAAAGTGTAGACTCAAAATTTTATCTCTCTCCTCTTTTGTTCGAAGGGTGATCAGACAGTCTCTTACTTTGTTCTTTCTCCCTCCTTTCCCAAGTCTGAAAGCACTCACTATCTTGAAGCTGTCCTTTTCTAAATCTGGATTCCAAAAGTCTGCAAATTCCTTTGTAAGGAATTCAGTCAAATTATCTTTCTCCAATTCAGGGACCGCCCTGATCCTTAGATTTGTCTGTTTCTCTCTCAGTTCAATCATAGAAAGAGTTGATTTGTGATCCTGTAGTTGTCTACATATTGGTGGTATCTTCTCTTCTACCACCGTGGCTGTATAGGTTGCAATTTCTTTTGCCTCATCAGTTGTCTTTCGTATTGAAGATGATTCCTGAACTAATCTCTGGATAGTCTCAGTATTAGTGTTTACTTTCTGACCCAAACTATTGATGCTTGTGGTGTTTTGATTAATACTTATGGTGTTCTGGTCGATTTTATTCGATGCCTCGGCAAGTTGTCTACTTATTTTGTCCAAAGACTCATTTATTTTACTCAGAGCCTGAGCCAAGGCATCAGCAGCAGCCATACCTTTAGGCTTAGATTGTGCCAATGGGGTTGTTGTTGGCAAGCCAGAGGAGCTGGGTACTGAACCTCTCCTTTGCAGCCCAATATCTGTACGCAATACTTTCCCAGCTCTGGTAGCTTGTTGAGACTCTAATTTGTCTTTCCCATCAGCCATAACCTCCAAAAAAAAAACAAAAACAAAAAAACAAGGTCAGTCACACATCCAAAGTCAGAGTCAGAGTCTGTCAAGGTCAGTCACACTCTCAGAGACTAAATTTGTTTTGAAATGGAAAATTCCCTTAATCCAGCTGCAGTTGCAGCAAATTCAAAGTTCCTCTAGGGGGACACAATGTTAACAACAGTCAATAATGTTTTTAAAGTCACTAACTTTCCATTTCACATCCCCCAGTCTCTAAAGGACAGCGTTTTTTGTTTCAATTTGTTTGTTAAATGATACTTTAAAATCAGGAGAAACCAGTCAGTAAAATTGTATCTTAATTGTATCTTCAAACGCAGAGTTAACTGTTGCAAGGAAGAAGTACTTTCAGCGACAACACACGTCCCAAAGCAATATTATTTACAGTTCACAGCAACCGGTCTCAGGGGTTTGAGCAGTGGATTTAGCTGCTTTTTCTCTCTCTTTTTACAGGGAAAAACTGTTCAAATCTCTCCCCCTGCATCAGAGGGGGGCTGATACTTGTTTGATGTTCGGATTGTAAACTTTAAGACGTCCTTTAGAATTCCTGCTTACAGATTCATTGCTTTACTTCTTTACAAAAACGGGAGGCAGACTTCCTTTTTATACCTCTCCGCCTTCGGTGCCAAATTCTTCTAATCAGTTCCTTTAATTGCCGAATTAACCTACTCACGGATCGTTGATCTTGGTATCAATTTTCAAGGAAGAAGGCAGCGCTCTCCGGCAACAGCTTAGCGGCTTCGCTCCACGGAACAAGCAGACGACTCACGGCACAGCGCCACTTCCCCGCTCAGCTCCGGGACCCAAAACTGGGCTCCTTTGCCGATGGGGGCGCGCAAAAAGGTGACCACCGAGTCCCACGGCCACAGGCTTCACCCGCCTGTGGTTTTTAAGTGTCCCGGCTGCACCGTAGTGGTAAGAACCCCAGTTTCTGCGGAGCCAGTCCCCTCCGTTTAAGGGGAATCAGCCATTTTCCGATGGCGCCACCCCGGAAGTCCCTAAAGCCGTCTCATTTCAATCCTACATCATTTTAACATTCATTAATTTTACAATGTTTCTGCAAAAAGTCTTTGAATTTCTTCCAATCTTCTTCCACCAACTCTTCTCCCTGGTCTCGGATTCTGCCGGTCATTTCCGCCAGTTCCATATAGTCTATCACTTTCATCTGCGATTCTTCCAAGGTGGGTAGATCTTGTGTCTTCCAATACTTTGCGATGGGTATTCTTGCTGCTGTTGTTGCATACATAAAGAAAGTTCTATCCTTCTTTGACACCAATTGGCCGACCATGCCCAGGAGAAAGGCCTCTGGTTTCTTCAGGAAGGTATATTTAAATACCTTTTTCATTTCATTATAGATCATCTCCCAGAAAGCCTTAATCCTTGGGCACGTCCACCAAAGGTGAAAGAATGTACCTTCATTTTCTTTACATTTCCAACACTTATTATTGGGCAAATGATATATTTTTGCAAGCTTGACTGGTGTCATGTACCACCTGTATATCATTTTCATAATATTCTCTCTTAGGGCATTACATGCCGTGAATTTCATACCTGTGGTCCACAACTGTTCCCAGTTATGTTCTCACTTAATGCAAATGCAGAATCTCAGGCATGAGTTGCAACAGTGCGGAATCACCTTTCCAGATGCTGTGTATTTCTTCATGATTCCACATTCTTTGGGTTCAAGTTGGGAAGCGATTGCCAGTCAGCTTGCTGTTTTGCCTACTGCTCAGCTAACGGTAGCGCATGTTACTGCTGTGGTGTTGAATGAAGCGGATCGCCGTAGTGCTAGCTGCATCACTAAGGGGGAGTCCTCACAGACGTCCTCACTGACGTCATGCCAGAATGCAGTGGAACCACTAGATGGCGCCAAAGCTTTGAAGGCAGTGAAATGCTACTCGTGTGGACATCTAGGCCACGTGAAAAGGGAATGTAAATGTGCTGGTCCCGGGGGGGTTACCGTGAGGCGTGGTCAAAGTCCAGTCCTGGGCCGAGGGTCTGGAGACTGTCCACCAAGGGGGAAGCTGGGTTCAAAGCAAAAAGCCAGGCGTGGTCGGGAACTCCGGAAAGACAGGTCTGGGTGCTGGCAGAAACAGGTTTCCAACGTCGTTGCTCCCGCAACCTGTGACCGGGCTGACTGGCCTTTATCTTCTCTGAGGCCAGGGGCGGTCCCGGCCCACAGGTGACCCGCCTCTCCTGGCCTTAAGGTGAGCACTCCTCCTGAGAGAAACCAGTTCCCTCCGCCTCTCTGCCCTGAGCCTCTGCAGCTCAGGAGAGGCTGGAGGGTTACTGGACCCAGGGGGAGGCTCACCTTCCACTTACAGGGCTGGGAGAGGAGCACCTGTAGGCAACGGGTCCTCAATCACCTCCGGTGTCTGCTCCTGAGGATCTGGCACAGGTGCAGGCACTTCAGATTCAAGGCCCTGACCCAGCTCAGCCAGCCCTGGAGGCGGGGACTCCTGTGCAGGCTGGGATTCCTCCGGTTCAGCCTCTGAAACAGATTCCCAGGCCATCACACCATCCCCCCTCCCAGCCCCCCCCCCTCAATCGAGGGTCTGGACCCGGCTTGCTGGGGTACGCCGCATGGAAATCGCGGAGGCAGACAGGCGCGTGGACATTGGCTGCTGGTTCCCAGGAACAGTCCTCAGATCCATACCCCTTCCAGTCTATGAGATACTGCAGCTTTCCACTGCGGTATCGGGAGTCTAGAATGCGTTCTACCTCGTATTCAGGCTCCCCGGAACCAAAACTGGCTGCGGTCGGGGGCGGTTCGGGTGGAACTCGTCGGGCAGGGCCACCGGACTCAGAAGGGACCTGTGGAATACCGGGTGAACCGTCACGGTTGCGGGCAACCGGAGACGGAAAGCCACAGGCGAGACCTGGTCCACGATGGGAAACGGGCCAGTGAAACGGGCGTCCAGCTTCCGCGAAGGTCGAGAGGGGTGGAGGTGAGGAGTGGAGAGCCATACCAGGTCACCGACGTGGAGTTCCGGCCCCACCTGGCGGTGGCAGTCGGCCTGGGCCTTGTACGCCTCCTTGGCCTGGCGCAGTTGCCCCATCAATAGTTGTTGCTGAGACTGGAGCTCCTGAAGCCACTCTGTCACCGCAGGGACCGCGGATGCCGGCAGCACATCCGGGAACAGCCGCGGATGATAACCGTAACTGGACTG
This sequence comes from Podarcis gaigeae, assembly GCF_964106915.1. Classification (NCBI taxonomy): domain Eukaryota; kingdom Metazoa; phylum Chordata; class Lepidosauria; order Squamata; family Lacertidae; genus Podarcis; species Podarcis gaigeae. The sequence continues at coordinate 23,792,142 of NC_139695.1, forward strand.
GAACGGGGTCTGCTGGGTGGACGCGTTCACCACGTTGTTGTAGGCGAACTCCACCAATGCTAGGTGGTCGACCCAGTCATCCTGCTGGTAACTGCAGCAACACCGGAGGTACTGCTCCAGCACCGCATTCGCCCGTTCCGTCTGGCCATCGGTCTGTGGGTGGTAGGCTGATGATAGACAGACCTCTGTCCCGAGGGTCTGGTGCAATACTCGCCAGAAACGGGATGTGAACTGAACGCCCCGGTCGGACACCACACGCTCAGGTAGGCCATGCAGGCGGAAGACATGCTGAAGGTATAGCTGAGCGGTTTCCTTACCTGTGGGCACAGTGCACCATCTTAGTGAAATGGTCGGAGAAAACTAGGAGGCTGGTACAGCCACGAGACAGGGGTAAGTCCACCACAAAGTCCAGCGAAACCATGTGCCAAGGACGTGGTGGGACTGGCAACGGCTGAAGTAGGCCGGGGGGTCACCCGGTAGGGCCCTTGGCCCGCCGGTAGCGAGCCACGTCAGCCTTCAAGCGGGGCCACCAAAACTCGCAGCTTACCAGATGGGTGGTCCGATACCGCCCAAAGTGTCCTGCTGCTGGGGCATCATGGGTCACCCAGAGAACCTCAGCCTGCAGTGGCCCTGGCGGGATGTACAGGCGACCGTGGTGCAGCAGAAGGGCCTGGTGCAAGACCAGCCCCGGATACTGAGGGCATGACCCTTCGGCCAGTTCGCGGAGTCATTCCTGGGCCCAAGCGTTGACCCGTTGCTGTTCCCGCAGTGGCTCAGCCTCCTGAGTGGCCAGAAACGCGGCCGGTGGAAAAATTGTTGCTGGTACTGCTTGCTGTACCGTGTCTGCGATGTCTTCGGGTTTCCGGGACAGGGCATCCGCCTTCTGATTTTGGGAGCTGGGGATGTAGCGGATCCAGAACTGGAACCGGGAGAAGAACAACACCCACCGGATCTGCCTTTGGTTCAACTTGCGGGTGATCTGGAGGTACTCCAGGTTCCGGTGGTCGGTTCTCACCTCCACTGGGTGTCGTGCCCCCTCAAGATGGTGGCGCCAGACCTCAAAGGCCACCTTGATGGCCAGTAGTTCCCGCTCCCACACGGGCGGTGCTCCCGTAAGCGCTGCAGCACGGTCCGGACATGACCCTCATGGCGAGCCGGGTCACGGGAGAAAATCAAAATGTCATCTAAGTACACCACCACGTACTTGTCTAGTAAGTCCTGGAACACGTGATTGATGTACCGTTGGAACACAGCGGGCGCGTTGCACAATCCGAAGGGCATTACCAGGTATTCGAACTGCTCATACCGCGTCCCAAATGCTGTCTTCCACTCATCCCCGGCTCGGATCCGAATTAAATTGTAGGCCCCCCGGAGGTCTAGCTTGGTGAACACCTGCGCCCCTTGCACCCGCTCCAGCAACTCCGAGATAAGGGGCAAGGGTACCGGTCTGGGATAGTAATCTTGTTCAGGGCCCGATAATCATGGCAAAGACGAATCACCCAATTGGCTTGGCTCCCCTTCAGAGTGTTGCCAAACGCAGTCTCCAAGTGGTTACATTACCCCACATAGTCTGTTAGCAAAGGAGAGTCTTGCCAGAGCAGTGGCAAAGCCCACTTGGCCGCCTGGTCCTTTAACAAACTGATCAAGAAGTGCACCTTGGTGCGATCGTCAGGAAATTTCCGGGCTCGCCCCTGAATATACAGCTTGGCCTGGGCGAGAAACATGGGAAAGCTGGCTGGGGACCCATCAAATTTCTCTGGCAGGGCCAGTGGGTACTTGCCAAAAGCTGGGGCGACGGCCCCAGGAGCCGGTAAGGCGTCCAACCGCTGCTGAAGCGCCATAACCGCATTGCTAAGCTGCTGCACGGTGTGAGTCAAGGCCTGGTTCTCCTGGACCAATGCCACCAACGCAGCTGCCTGGTCAGCCATGGCTTCTGGCTCTTCCCGAACACACCCCAACGATGGGGGAGTGTGGGTGTGCCGGGAGAAAACTGTGCTGGTCCCGGGGGGGGTTACCGTGAGGCGTGGTCAAAGTCCGGTCCTGGGCTGAGGGTCTGGAGACTGTCCACCAAGGGGGCTCAGGAGAGGCTGGAGGGTTACTGGAACCAGGGGGAGGCTCACCTTCCCCTGACAGGGCTGGGAGAGGCGCACCTGTAGGCAATGGGTCCTCAATCACCTCCGGAGCCAGAGTGGATTCATCTGGTGTCTGCTCCTGAGGATCCGGCACAGGTACAAGCGCTTCAGATTCAAGGCCCTGCCCCAGCTCAACTGGCCCTGGAGGCAGGGACTTTTGTGCAGGCTGGGATTCCTTCGGTTCAGTCTCTGAATCAGATTCCCAGGCCATCACAGTAAATATCCCAAGGCCAAGGCAACAGAGCAGCGCAGCGAAAGCTCAACGCGCGGAAAAGGCAAAGGCAAAGGTCCGAAGTCCAGGACAACGCAACACAGGGCAATGGTCTCACACTACACTCCAAAGGTCCAGAAGACGTCTAGATCTTTCTTCATTGTCAACTCAGGAGCCACCAGGCACGTTTGTCGGGACAAATATCTCTTTGTGTCCTTTACTCCGCAGGAAGGTGCGATTCACCAAGCGGATGACCGCACGATCTCCAGTCAAGGCTATGGAACGGTTGTTCTTCACAGTTTGGATGCATCTATAAACAACATTCTTTTTGTTCCAGATGCTGCACACAATCTACTGAGTATCTCGCAGCTGACTGAACAGGACATAGACGTTTCCTTCAAGAAAAGGAAGTGCACCATCACCAAGAAAGATGACTTTGTATTGCATGCTGATTATATTGATCGTTTGTTTGTATTGCATTATGATGATTCTGTTGATGTTGTGCAGGATGAAACTTCTTGTATTGCAGATACTAACAAGGTTTTGCATGCAGGATGTATTCATGATTATCATCCGAAATTTGGTCATTTGATCTTCGAGGCAGTTTCCAAAATGCCTGCCTTAGTTGAAGGTATGACGATTAAACCCTGCAGGTACCACATGAAGTGTAAGGCATGCGCAGCAAACAAGGTCAAAATGGCTGCAAAAGGTAAGGTGTCTAGTAGACAAGCTACAGAACCATACCAGGTAGTGCATGCTGATCTCGTTGGTCCACTATCACCCTCTTTGGGTGGAGCCAGGTACTTCATGGTCCTCATTGATTCATTTTCCAGGTATATTTATGTGTTCAATCTCAAGCAGAAATCAGAAGCATTTCCTAGGTTCAAGGAATTCTGTGCTTGGTTGAAAATGTGCATGGTAAACAGGTGAAGTGTCTATTTACAGATCGAGGGGGAGAATTCACTTCTCAGCAGTTTGAAGCTTTTCTGACTGAGAAAGGAATTCAACATGATTTGTCAAGTCCACGATCTCCATGGATGAATGGACTTTGTGAAAGGGCAAGCCAAACATTAATTCAAGGCTTGAAAACCTTGCTGCATGATGCCAATCTTCCAGAGAGTTATTGGGCAGAATCGCTCAGCTGTTTTGTTTACACTTATAATCGCAGATTATCATCTCCGATTGGTTGTACCCCCCATGAAAAGATGATTGGCAAGAAACCATACATCAAGCACATGAGAATTTTTGGTTCTGACATGTGGGTTCACACACCACAAAGGTTCAAGTTAGGCAAACGTGGTTTTCATGGTATCTTTCTAGGGTATCAGAAAGGTTCTTACAGAGTGATGATGACTGGCTCTAAGACAATTAGGCTCACTAGAAGTGTTGAGTACAATGCCAAGTGGGGGGAGAATGTGGGAATTTTCCAGTGTTATCCTGATGACAGTGAAGAGTCTGAGGATAATCAGCAGCTACACCCCACATCCACTGACGAAGGTTCTGATTCTGAAACTAAATCGGATGATTCAGAGGATTTCAAGAGTGCTACGGCCTCTATGCGACCCTCTGAAGGCTCTGATCAAGAACTGGAGGAACCATTATTCACTATAGGCCACTTTTCTCCTAAGAAAGAAGAGGAAAGTGTTGAAGACTTACGGCTAATTCGCAGGTCTGAAAGAGCCACTAAAGGTAAACCTCCAAAGAGATTTGCTGATGAATTTGCTAAGGCAGCAAAAGCTGTAACTGCTGTTAAAAGCTCCAAGAAGGTATTTGAACCTTCAAGTTTCCAAGAGATCCAGGCTTTGGATTCAAAGGATGCTGAGCCATGGTTAACTGACATGAAGGCTGAGCTTGATTCCTTAGAGAGGAACAAAACATGAGAGCTAGTTCCAGTAGTTCCAGGAATGAGGCTGGTTAGCAGCAAATGGGTATTCAAAGCAAAGACAGATCAAAATGGTAAGATAGTCAGACACAAAGCCAGATTGGTAGCCAGAGGTTTTTCACAGGTAACAGGAGAAGACTATCACGAAACCTACTCACCCACCATGAGATATGAGAGCATTAGGCTTATGCTCAAATTTGCTGCAGAAGAGAATCTACATGTTTCTCATCATGATGTGAATAAAGCATTTTTGTACGGAACCTTAGGTGAATCACTTTATATGCTTCCACCTGATGGCATACAGGTAAAACAGGGATTTGTTTGTTCTCTTTTTAAAAAAATGAATATTTATTAGCATTTTCAAAAAAGAACAACACATATAACAAAGACAAAAATAAACAAAAAAAAATACAAAAATCCAAAACTTAAAAATAAAAACAATTAAAAACACCTGAAAGTTCAAATACTTATTTTCTTTTAACTTGTTTCTCAGACCTCCTCACACCTCCCCTTCTTGTATTCCAATTTAAATTATTGGCTCAGCAAATCCTTAATTTACTTCTCCATTTTAACTTAATTTAATTTATTCTAACATATTATTATTTTATTTTTCTTCTTTCTTCCATTTCCTCAATTTATATTTACAAACTTTATTTTCATTTAATTTAGCCATTTAAAAAAAAGATCAATTTTAACTTAACCAAATTTACACATCAATATTTATACCTCATTATTTTTTCTTAAACATTTTAAACATTTTAAACATTTTTCCTAAAGTCGACCAAAATTTCCCTTCCACGTCTTTCCCAATTTCCATACCAATAGCAAAGCAAAGTAAAAATAAAACAAACTATATTTAAATACCCTTTGGATTCCCAAACTCCACCCACCCTTTTCCCGGTTTCAGTCCTCAACAAAAATCCATCAGTCTCAATATACTGTTTAGCCTGGAGATCTCACGTCCGAGGCTCTCAATTCTCTCTCAGTTCCTCTCTGCTGGTCTTTTTGGTAGTCTTTAATGTTAAACTCCAAATCTCGAAGAAGCTCCAGCCCAACAGGATCCAAATCTCGAAGAAGCTCCGGCCCAACAGGATCCATATTTCTACCAGCCAGACCTCCATTTTTAGGGATAAAGCTTATGGGGTACTTCAAATCTTGTTTTATACTCCTTTCAAGTCCAAATGTCCCCCAGGCTCCAGCTTCCACCTCCAATTCAGGCCAGGCTCTCCACATCAGATTTTTATTTTCCTTTTTTGTCGTCATGTCAGGCTTCAAAATGTTGCTCTCCTTTAACTTCTGCAAAGTTTCAGCTCCTCCTTCCTTCTCTTCAGGGACAACATCTGTCACCTGCTCCATATTGTCAAAGCTCTCCGTTTTCTCTATTTGTTCAATTGGATAGGCTCCTTGTTTCAAGTCCTTATCAGGTTCAACAATGTTCTTTACTGCTAAGTCCAGAGCTGTAACATTCGTAGCCAAAACATCAGATTGGCCTTGTAACTTCCCCAAGAGAACAAATGCTCTGTCCAATTCAGCCTGGATTTTCCTTCCTCCAGCCATTCCTGTAATGTCACTAAACCCCTCTAGGGGGATTTTAGTTCCTTAGTATTCCTTTCAGCTCAAGTCCAAAAGTCAGGTTATTTTGTATCAGCCCTTCCTTATTTTCAACAAATTATTACAAATTAACCAACAGAAGCAACAAAAACTAGGTTCTCCTTTTCCGTCTCAACAGCCAACTTGACAGCTGTCAAACTTTCCAGTCTTTCATCAACAGGCTCTCTCGTGGGACACTCCCGGGTCCGGGGGGGGGGTGAAACTTCAGCTCCCAAAATTAATCTTTTTATCCTCCAGCAAAAATTCTTATAATGTCAAAACCGTGAAATTAAAGTCTTTTACTAAAAAAAGAAAAGATTCTCTCAACCTTAGCTAGCAGGTCCTTTGCTTTAAATTGTTTACAAAGAGGGGGGGTGGACTTCCTTTTTAACCCTTTCCCGCTCGTTCCTGATCCGCCAAATTTTTCTTTAAAGTTCCAATTTCCGTATTACTCATGGGTTGATGTTTTAGAGTCCGAATGTTCCAAGGAAAAAGTCAGCGCTCTCCGATAATGGCTCGCGGCTTCACTCCGCAGATGAAGGAGTACTCTCAGCACCGCGCCGCACCCCGTTCCGAAGCCTTTAAAAAGGCTCCTTCACGGATTGGGGGGGCGCAAATGGTGCCCGCCGAGTCACTATGCTCACAGGCTTCTACGCCTGTGATTTTAAGGGTCCCCGCGTCGCCGCAGCGGTAAGACCCGGTCTCTTCAGAGCCAATTCCCTCCGGAGCTCGGAGGGAATCCGCCATTAAACGATGGCGCCAACCCGGAAGTCCAGGGATTTGTTTGTTCTCTGAAGAAGTCCCTATATGGTCTCAAGTAAAGTGCACGGTGCTGGCACTCTAAACTCACCGAAGTATTGTTTTCTCTGGGTTTTCAGCAAAGTAAAGCTGGTCCATGTGTATTTGTCAAAGAGGAAGGGCAAAAGAAGCTGTATTGCTTTTTTTATGTTGATGATATTTTTTTTCTTTTGGAAGGATGTCAAAATGTACAATAGCACCCTAGCTCAACTGAAAGAGCACTTTGACATGAAAGATCTTGGTGAGGTATCCAACTACCTATCTCTGGAAATAGAGAGAGACCAAGATGATAATATTCTAGTACCCCAGTCACAGAAAATTGCTGATGTGTTAAGCAAACTAAACCTGATGGATGCTAACTCTGTAGACACACCGATGACAACTGGTTATCAGGTAGATGACACTGAAGGAGCATTTTCTGACACTACACTGTACAGAAGTGTGCTAGGCAAACTAAACTTCATTGCCAGATGTTCAAGACCTGACATTGCTGTTAGCTGTAATTTGCTAAGCAGACAAGTCAACAATCCTACAATTAAGGATTGGAAAGCTCTGAAACGCATAGCACGATATTTGAAAGGCACTATGCACTACAGACTGAGATTTAACAATCAGAAGTCTGGAGGTCTTGAGATATTTGCAGATGCGAGTTTTGGAAGTGACACTACAGACAGGAAAAGTACGTCTGGAGTTTGCTACATGTACAATCAGGGTCTATTTGATTGGTCATGCAAGAAGCAAACAGTTAGCTTGAGTACTTGTGAAGCTGAACTGAATGCACTGTTTTATTCACTTGTGGATTGTGAATGGTTGTTACAGTTGTGTAAAGACATGAGAATTCCTGTCAAATGTCCAATCCAGGTTTATCAGGACAACAAAGCATGTTTGGCTTTGCTGACTTCAGAAGGTTGTAAGCACAGCACGAAGCACTTGCAATTGAATCTGCAACATGCTAGAGAATGTGTTCAGAAAGGAATTGTAATGGTGTCCTACATGCCAGGTAATGAAATTCCTGCTGATTTATTGTCCAAGGTTGTTCCAAAGGATCAACACTGTACCTATGTACAGAAATTGGGTTTGTACTGATATTGTACGAACACGCTGCCCAGTGATGTTCACAGAAAGGGGGAGGATGTTAGTTTCTGTTTCCTCACTGAGCAGCTGCTTGCAGTTACAGGACTGTTTACATTCCGCAGTCCAGATACTGCTGGATTCTCACGGGAAAGGGAGGCGGGATGTGACGTTACTGGTTTCCTGTTTCCTTTGTTCTTTCATTTTCTTTGTTCAGTTGCTCTCTGCTCTCACACAGAGAACATGTATATTTCTTTGCTCTCTGCATAGCTTAGTAATAAAGTATAGCAATGTAGCCCATACCTGCCTCATCCTTCCGTTGTGGACTTTGTTGTTTTAATGCTCTGCTGGGCTCAAAGGAAGATGAGCCATATCAGCTCGGATGACCAGAGCTGAAATTTTAATACAGACAATCAAAAAGGGACAAGAGCAAGTGCAAGGATTGTTGATGGAAGGGGATCTCTTCTGATTAAGTATATCTCATGGCCTGTGGGAATGGGAATTATCAGATGTTTCTGAGGCATATGACATCACATTAAAAATCAGGTGCAACCACCACTTAATCCTGTTATAAGGCAATTGAGGAAAAGCAATATTCTAGCATTGTACGCCATCAGTTCTAAGGGCAAAACAACACTGCGAAACACAAGATTGCCACAGGGACTTGCAGCAGGGCAGCAGTTGTGACCTCCTTGTGGGAAAAGCACCACGGGGGCCAAATTTGGATTGGCACCACAGTGAAAAGGGAGAATGGGCTTCAGCCTTCATCCGGGCCCTTTTTAAATAAAATAATAATAATAATAATAATAATAATAATAATAATAATAATAATAATTAATTATATTTTTCGGCTGCTCTCCTCACCAAAGTGGGCTCAGAGCAGTGTACAACATCAGAAATTCAATAAAACAGATAGATTAAAAGACAATTTGACTCCAATAACTGAGGCACCGTGACTACCAGAAAGGGTAAGGATAAGAGGGGAAGAGGGAAAGGACCAACAGGAAGAGGGAAAGAGTGAGAAGAAAATAAAAAGGGGAGGGGAAGGGAAAGGTAAAAATAAAACCATTGCTGCCCTCAACCTTAGGACTGGTGAAACAACTCGGTCTTACAAGCTCTACAAAACTGAGATCTTCTTCTTCTTCTTTGATCACTCGTAGCCGAGTAAGATTGCCTTCCATAAACATGGTTTTAACAGTAAGTCTGTAAGTGACTGTGGAGGCCAATTCTGGACCCACATGTCCTTCCACAGTGGGGACATTGGTTCCTGGGCAGTAGTTGATCACGGTGTGGATTTGCCAAGCATGCCTTCCTCTTAGCACGTTTCTCCCTTGTGTCCTGAGTTCAAGTGTCTTCAAAGTCCATGGCACCTTTGGTAAAGGCTGTTCTCCAACTGGAGCGCTCGCAGGCCAATGTTTCCCAGTTGTTGGTGTTTATACTACATTTTTTAAGATTCGCCTTGAGACAGTCTTTAAACCTCTTTCGTTGACCACCAGCATTACACTTTCCATTTTTAAGTTTGAAATAGAGTAGTTGCTTTGGAAGATGATCATCAGGCATCTGCACAACATGACCAGTCCAACGAAGTTGATGTTGAAGAATCATTGCTTCAACACTGGTGATCTTTGCTTCATCCAGTACACTGATATTAGTTTGCCTGTATCCCCAAGTGATGTGTAAGATTTTTCAGAGACACCATTGATGGAATCTTTCGAGAAGTTGGAGATGGCATTTGTAAGTGGTCCATGTTTCACAAGCATACAGTAAGGTTGGTAGTACAATAGCTTTGTAAACAAGCATTTTGGTTTCCCTCTGCACTTCAATCAGGAGAAAGCTGCAGTCACAGAGCTCAGGCGATGCTGGATTTCAGCATCAATGTTGACCCTTGTGGAAAGATAACTGCCTAGGTAGGAGAAGTGATTGACATTTTCCAATGTTACACCATTGAGTTGGACTTGTGGCGCTGCAGAGGGGTTATTTTGTACTCATTGGTGACAGAAGCTGATTGATGGCTGGATGGTGTACGCGGATAGAAAATTCTCCGGTTCACTGAGAATCTGCCGTATTTTTGGATTAGAACAGGCAGAGTGAGAGCCACATTCTTTGCATTCCAGGGGAGAAGATAACTGCCGTTGCTAAGCGACAAGACGTGAGTACTTTTTGAGAATGTTTATGAGCTAGTAAGCTTCCAAGGAGTGAGACAAAAGCAAGCCAAAGCTGAAAGGCTGAAAGGCTGGAAATTGCTGTTGGAATTTCAGCGTTTGCTTGCTATCTCACAGACTGAGAAAGGGACTTTCCAAGCTGGGCTAACTGCCAGGTGCAAGCAGCTTGTAAACAGCCCAATAGACTTTTGGGTTTTTCAGCTCGCTGTTGAAGACTGAGGCTTGGAATTAAGATGGCTCTGTTCTCTCAGAAACTCCGGAAACCTTCTGAAGCTGGAGTGAGAAGCAAGAGCCGAAGGTTAACTACCCCAGAAGGGGAGAGCCAAGATGGCGCTGGCCAAATTCTTGAGAGCTCATCGAAAGCTAGGAGGAGCTTTGAGCCCCAAAGGGGGAGTGAAGGAACTGTTGCTGTTCCTGTTCTTGCTGCAATGGATGTTGCTGACAGGGGGCGTGAAGCTCGGAGTTATAGCGCCCCCACTGCTATTGCAAGGGAAGAGCAAGCTGAAGCTCTGAACGTTGTTCGTTGTTACAATTGTGGACAGCCTTGGCATATTCAAAGGAACTGTAAGAAGCTACGTCAACAGAAAGGAGCTAGAGGGAGCTCTGAAAAGCCTGAGGCTTCAAGCAAAGGTCAAGCCAAGTTCCACGCAAAACCAGCTATGGCTTTGATGTTGCTAAAAGCCACATCATCCGTGGAAAACGCATTTGTTTTGGACACAGGTTGCACCCAGCACATGGCATCATGCCGGGAATTGTTTTCTATGTTTAAGAAGCAACGCTTCACTGTGAAACAGGCCAATGGCCAGGAGTTGGAAGCGACAGGGAGCGGAACTGTGTATCTGGAAAGCCTGAACTTGACTATAAGTAATGTGTATTTTGTTCCTGATTTAGAATTCAATCTGCTGAGTGTTTCGCAGATAACCAAGAAAGGACTGGTGTTGTCCTATGATAAGGAAAGCTGCAAAATCTTCAAAGATGGAGAGCTGTATCTTTCTGCCAGAGAGAAAGATGGACTGTATCTGTTGACATTTGAGGAATCTGATTACAATATGTCTATTGCATGTGATTCTAAAATGATTTCTCTTGCAGGTGTGACGAAAGACGTCAAGGATCAGAAGACAAAGAAGGTTAACAGATACAGATAGGTAGCCGTGTTGGTCTGCCATAGTCAAAACAAAAAAAAATCCTTCCAGTAGCACCTTAAAGACCAATTGTATGCTGATGTAATTGGTCCTCTAGCACCATCTAGAGGCAATGCAAAATACTATCTTGTACTATCTTGTATGTGTTGATCATTTCTCTCATTATGTATGGATTTACATTTTGCAGAGGCCTAAAGAAGCCTTAACAAGGTTTCAGGAGTTTTGTGATAAGGTTAAGAATGTTCATGATGCTAATGTTGATTGTCTTTTCACAGATGAAAAGCCAGTTTTTCTTTTACAGGATTTTCAGGATTTCCTGGAGAAACAAGGGATAAAGCACAAGGTTGCTGTTTCTCAAGCTGCATGGCACAAAAGTATTTGTGTACAAGTGACTTAGTTGGTCTTTAAGGTGCTACTGGAAGGAATTTTTTTTTGAAGTGAACAAAGAGTTGCAAAATGGCATGAAGGCACAGTTGCTAAGTTCACATTTGCCAAATGAGTTTTGGGCTGAATCTTTATCTTGTTTTTGTTACACTTGGGTGAGAAAGGTTTCAAAAGGTATGGAAAGTTCTCCTTTTGAAAAGCTGTTCCATAGAAAACCGTCAGTTGCACATTTTAAGGTTTTTGGATCTCATGTGCAAACAGAAGCTCCAGGTGGAGTTAAGAATGCAAAAGGCATTTTTGTGGGTTATGAAAAGGGTCTCTACAGAGTAATTTTGTCTGAATCTGGTCAGGTGATTCTCACAAAGTTTATAGAGAACGCTCCTGGACAAGAGAGAGGGGTTTTTCACACATTTCCCACTGATTACAATTCAGATGATGATTCTGATTTTTCTGATTATTCTGGTACAGACAGTGACACAGACAGCTCAGAGAGTTCTGTTGACACAGTCATTGAGAGACGTTCTCACACAATGTCTAGACCTACACAGGTTAAAGCTGAACTAGAAGTGATTGAACCATTGTTTACTGTTGGGCATGGTTCTCCAAAAGGTCCTGAGGATGAGCCAGTCAGCAAAGAGGATCAGCACCTCATATGCAGGTCTGAGAGGGTTACAAAGGGCGTACCACCCAAGAGGTATTCTCTGTTACGATAATGAAGCAATGCAGCTGCAAAGTCCTAGCTTGAAGTGTAAACATGATGGGAATGTTGGGACTGCTGTGGGAACAGAGGGGCAGTCATTTCACAGTGCGCAGCACCGGAATTACCTCACAGGGTAATATGAGCTGTACAGGATGTACAGGAAGCTTTTGTCACAACACTGCTGGAATTTGAAGAGAGCAGTCCTGTTTTTTGTAACGCTGCAAAGACAGAAATAAAAGCATGTAAATACGTTTCTGTCTATCTCTTTCCCCTGCCTGGGGGAGGCAGGAAAGAGGGGTGTGTTCTTCTCATGTTTGAGAAGAATCGCCGATCGAGACCTTGCCTGCGTCTGCTGGGGAATGCAGCCAGGGAGGTCAAAAGGAAATCAAGCCGGGTGCCTGGACTGCTGCCAGCTTCTCATGAGAAGGGCTTGAATTTCCAACATTCTCAAGAGTTTGCTAACCCAGCTGTTGCATGTGTTACTATTGTTGACAACTCTAGACAAGTTAAAGCTGTGTCTAAGTCAGAGACAAAGACACAACTGGGAGTTGCTAAGCGTAACACTACATTCCCTAGCCAAGGTAATGCAGATGCACTCATTCCTTGGAAAACAGACAACCAGAGAGTTACATTGGGGAAACCAGTGGCGGGTAGTTCCAAGGGTGGAACTGAAACAACAGGGGATTGTTATATGTATAACAACTGTTTGCTTTCTTCTCTGGACCAAGCTTTGTTCGCAGCTAACGATAATTCATATGGGGGAGGATGTTACAATATGAGAACATCGCAGCTGCAAACAGCCAGCTTGTTGACATCATGTGATATGGCTAGCTGTGGGAAAGTAAATTCCCGGAGGTTCACAGGCTTTGGGAGTCTGTGTCCAGTGTGTAATTTGAGACCTTCCTGTTGCATGTGTAAAGGAAGTCTTTGTCACTTGCTGGATGGAAACTGAAGTAATCGGACACGTTTTCTGTAGAGCTGAAATGTCAGAAATAAACAATATGTAAATAGATTTCTGACTACTCTTCTTTCCCCTGCGGAGGGGGAGAAGTGGGTGTGCATTTCCCATGCTGGGGAATGTCGCCTATATCAAGATCTCCCTGGTCTGTCTGGGAACGCAGGCAGAGGCAGATCACCGGTAAACCAGCTCCGGGAGCAGGGAGAGGAGACAGCCTCTCCAGATGGGGCTAGTTTTCCAACAATATTATCATGGAGGAGCCGAAAGATGTTTACAAATTTATCTGGGCACCAATTTTCAGAAGGACAGTCCACAGGGCATTACGATTTACAGCGTTGAAAGCCTTATTCAGGTCAAGAAACGCCATATACCGGGGTTGGTTTTGCTCTCTGCATTTTTCCTGAAGTTGTCTAGTGGTGAAAATCATGTCCACTGTCACCCTAGAAGGCCGAAAACCATTTTGGGATTCAGTAAGGGTCACCGTGGATAGTGTTAAGAGATGGTTTGCTAAGATCCTTGCAAGAATTTTGCCGGCCACAGCTAATAGAGAGATGCCTTGATAGTTTCCGCAATCAGTTCTGTCACCTTTTTTAAAGAGATTGATAATTTTGGCATCCCTGAAGTCTTCTGGGATTGCTTCTCTTTCCCATATTTTTTTGATCAGCTTGTGAAGTTATGTAAGTTCAATTTCACCCACTTTGAAGATTTCAGCAGGTATCTCATCAGGTCCACTGGCTTTGTTGCTTTTCACTTGGTTAATAGCTGTACACAACTCTCCCAGTTTGTGTTCGGTTTCTGTTAATTGATTCTCATGAAAACTTACAGATTCTGGCTTCACACAATTAACTCAAGGCAGTGTCAATTTCTATTGGCAGAAAGCCAAGGTCTGCTTGACCTAGAAACTACTTACTCTGATTGGTTAATGACCAGCACTCAACTCTGTTATCTAGGAATGCTAGCACAGTTTGTATTGTGTGTTAGGAGTGCTGTGTATGGTTAAGAGAGAGAGAGAGAAAGAAAGGATTTATTTTGCTTTGCTTTGTATGCAGAAACTCTGCTGTTTTATTTTTCCTTTTAATAAATCCTATAAATAGTTATTCTGAGTCTAGCTGACTAGTCATTTCCACCTCAACTAGCTTCTTCGCTGTGCAGGAAAACTCTGCTACGCTTGGGCTAAAGCCATTAGAGCTATGCCTGGCACTTCAAAGTTCCAAGAGGTTATGGGTATTGTGCTGCCAGCCTGAGTTGTGGTGGTGTCAGCATCAACGGTGTTGGTTCCAGTAGTTCCAGAAGTTGGTGCAGCAGATGGACACTGGCTGGTTCCTGACTGCTGTGAGCTGGTGACGCAGTGGACACAAGGACAACAGTTGCAGCGTGCTACTGCTGGCTGCTGTGGTTCCTGTTTTCTCTCTCAGTGGTCGTGAGTAGCTGGTTCCGGGTTCCAGGGACATCGCTCTCAAGATGGCCTCACAACCAGTTCAGATGGCTTTTGAATGTCTGAATGACTCCAATTACTTGCTGTGGTCGGAACGCATGCAGGCAATGCTGCAGAGGGATCGTCTCTGGCAAGTGGTGAGTAAGTTTCCTGCGAAGCCTGATGATGAAGACCTCGATAAAGACCAAAAGAAAGAAGGGAGATCCTAAGACCAAACAGTTAGTGTTTGTGGGCTACCAGGAGCTGGGAAAAGCTTTCCGCTTTGCTGAAGGGACAAATGGCATTGTGATCTCCAGGAATGCCAGTTTTTGTGAACATAGTGGCTGGGAGAGACTACATGCCAATACTGAGGTTTGGTTTGAACCTTCCCAGGAGCTTCATGACTCCGAAGGTAAACATAGAGAATCAGAGTCTGAGGGGGAGGAAAGTTCAGATAAGAGGCCTCAAGAAAGTGGAATTAGCCAGAGACCAGTTGCTAAGCAACAAAAGAGAGGTCGTAGTTCTGAGGAGGAAAGTGGGTCAGAAGAAAAATTTTCTCCCAGAAGATCTAAAAGACAAAACAAAGGAGTGCCTCCGGTGCGTTTTTCTCCAGATACTGCAAATGTGTTTAGTGTAATTGCAGAGCCCAAGAGTTTTCAGGAGGTGTTAAAGTTAGCAAAAGAGGAGGCAGAGCTCTGGAAACAGGCAATGGAGGAAGAGATGTCCTCTCTGAATGAGCACAAGGTCTTTACACCAGTAGCAGCGCCTGAGGGGGCAAAGATTGTAGGCTGCAGGTGGGTGTACAAACTTAAACCTCTAGGAAAGTACAAATACAAAGCTCGTTTAGTGGCTCAAGGATACTCTCAGAGGCCTGGAAAAGATTATGATGAGACTTTTTCCCCTACTGCTAAGGGGGACAGTGTAAGGCTGATTCTAACGCTTGGAGCAAAGAGAAAACTCCTGTTAAACCATTTTGATATCCAGACTGCATATTTACATGCATCAATATCAGAAGACCTGTATCTAGCCGAACCGCCTGGTTATGAGACAGGTTCCAATAGAGTGTTGAAATTAAACAAAGCTCTATATGGTCTCAAACAGGCTGCAAGATCTTGGAACAAATGTTTCCATGAGGCCTTAGTGTCATTTGGTTTCAAGCAGAGTACAGCTGACAATTGTGTTTATGTACGTGGTACAGGCAGTGATCAAGAGTTTTGTCTGATTTATGTAGATGATGTATTGTATGCTTGCAAAACAGATAAACAAACTAAAAGGTTTGCCAAGCAATTGTCCAGTAAGTTCAAAATGAAAGACTTAGGCCCGGTGAGGACATATCTAGGGTTGGAAGTGTGCTGGGCCCAAGATGGCAGCTGCCTAATTAGTCAGCAGAACAAAGTTAAACTACTGACTACATACAGGATGCAGGATTGCAAAGGGGCAGTGGTGCCTATGGATCCAGGTTTCATAAAAACACTTCATATAGATGAGAGTCCTGAATTTGAACATCCTGATATATATCATTCTGTCAGGGGCTCAGGAGCAGAGGCACAGGGAAGAGAGGGAATGGAGAGCGAAGGGGAAGAATCTGAGGGCAGCGTGGGAGAAGATGACAGTGGCCCGAGAGATTCCATGAGCCTCTCCAGCGAATCAGAAGATTCCCAGAGAGGGGTGCCGATGGCCAGGGCAAGGGGGGTCCCAGGGGGGACGCACCAGAAGCAAGGGGCCAGCGGGGACTCCCAGAGCAGTGGCTGAAGATCAGGACCAGCTTCCCCACCAGAGCGTAGTGGGGGGGAAGAATCCCAGGTATCAGGGCCAGCGTCTCCTCCAGGAGGGAGAGAAGATGAGTTAGGGCTGACCACACCTCCATCGGGGAGCGAGGGAACGGTCAGGAGGAGGGTTGCCGGCTGGGCGCGCGCCAAGTTCAAATGTACAGACGTGCGGCACAGCAGGTAGCCCGGATGAGGAACCAGGTCCTAAAGCCCGCCGGAGGGTGGGGGATGACTCAGGGGACTCAGCATCAGAAGAGTCCAGAAAGGGCGAGACCCCAGCGGACAGGCGGACCCAGAGGAGAAAAAGGAGCAAAGGAAGAGGTGGAGCAAGGCTAGAGTCTTAAACTGGTGTCTGGGGGGAGGAGATTCAGACGGAGCTTCGGCGGTCTAGGGTTTAAGACGTAGAGCTGCGCGCCACGGCTTTGAAATAGAAACTGAACTTCAATAGAGACTTTTGTATATAACAACGACCTGGCGTTGGTCCTCTGTGAGCTGGGACCTTGGGCAGCTCTGACACATTCTGTAATTGGAAGTTTATTGTATCTAGCACAGTGGTCCAGACCTGATATTAGCTATGCAGTAGGCATATTAAGTAGATTGGTCTCAAAACCCACACTAAATGCCTGGAAAGGGGTAAAACAAGTTCTGAGATACCTCAAACAGACAATTGGTTATATGTTACAATTAAATTCTTCAGAGGATGAAATGTTGAGTTGCTACTGTGATAGTGACTGGGGAAATTTGCCAGATAGAAAATCTGTCACAGGACTAGTCATAATGGTCGGTGGAGCTTTAATCAGCTGGCGGTCACGCAAGCAAGACGTTGTAAGTGTGTCATCAACGGAATCCGAGTATGCCGCATTGAGTGAATTGTGCAAAGAGGTGATTTATTTCAAGCATTTGTTAGCAGATTTAAATGTAAATTGTGGAGAACCAGTACGAGTTTACATTGATAATCAGGCTTGTATAACCTTAAGTAAAACAGAGGGTTTCAAATCACGTTCCAAACATATCTCTGTAAAATACCAAAATGTACGTTGCTGTGTACAAGACAATATAATCACATGTACTTATGTATCAAGTGAAGAAAATGTAGCAGATGTATTAACTAAACCATTGGCAAAGATAAAGAACAAGCAAATGTGCAAGGGTTTAGGTTTGCTGGAAAAATAATCTCCTACATAGGTGTTATTTGATGTTAATTGTCCAGCAGAATCTGTGAGGGGGTGTTCGGTTTCTGTTAATTGATTCTCATGAAAACTTACAGATTCTGGCTTCACACAATTAACTCAAGGCAGTGTCAATTTCTATTGGCAGAAAGCCAAGGTCTGCTTGACCTAGAAACTACTTACTCTGATTGGTTAACGACCAGCACTCAACTCTGTTATCTAGGAATGCTAGCACAGTTTGTATGGTGTGTTAGGAGTGTTGTGTATGGTTAAGAGAGAGAGAGAGAGAAAGAAAGGATTTATTTTGCTTTGCTTTGTATGCAGAAACTCTGCTGTTTTATTTTTCCTTTTAATAAATCCTGTAAATAGTTATTCTGAGTCTAGCTGACTAGTCATTTCCACCTCAACTAGCTTCTTCGCTGTGCAGGAAAACTCTGCTACGCTTGGGCTAAAGCCATTAGAGCTATGCCTGGCACTTCAAAGTTCCAAGAGTTTGGGAGATACTGCAAGCTCATCTCTAATTTGTTTTTGTGGGATTTGTGAGAAGACCTCAGCAGCTATGGGGGAGTTGCGGTTAAGGAGATGTTGGTAGTGTCCTTTGCAGCACAGTACAATAGCTTCTTTATCTTTTAGAAGTGTGGTACCATCTGCTGAGCATAGGGGGCATATGCCATGATTTATTGGTCCATAGATAGTCTTTGTGGCTTTAAAGAAATTCTGTGCATCATGAGTGTCGGCTAAGTACTGGATCTCTTGAGGGGTTTTTTATCCACCAGGTGTTTTTTAGTTCTCTGGTTCTTAGAATGGGGTGGGATGGATGTTTGGTTGGGCTTGGAAATTTGTTTGATTTTTATGTTTTTGTAATTTTTATAGTTTTTTGTTTGTATTGTTTTATTGGTTTGTTTTTTTTAAAAAGGTTTTATTTTGTTCTTAAGGGGAGGGGTCAGGGCTGCCGGGGAGTGGGTCCCAGCCAACAAAATGGCTGGGGCATGTTCCACGGGGGGGGGGGGGTGCACTGGGACAACCGATCTCAGTGATCACGGGTAGGAGGAGGAGTTACGCTAAGACCAGACCATGTCATTACCGAGGAGGCAGGTTTAGTCGTTGTCTGAGGACTATCCCTGCCTCCGGGTCTGGTCCTAACCGGATGGATACTAGAATCAGCAAGGGATACCCACCCATGACTTGATCATGGATGGAGGACTTGACCTGGCATGTGTAACAGAGACTTGGTTGGATGAAGCAGATGGGCCTGTCCTTGCCGCTTCTTGTCCACCAGGTTTCTCTTACGCACAGCAACCCAGGTCATGTGGGCGGGGAGGGGGGGTTGCAGTGATTTTTAGGAAGTCATTAGTTTGCACCAGGCGTCCTATTGGGAAGACCCAGTTTTCTGAGTGCATGTTCTGGAAGTTGGGCAATAGGGGCAGTACAGGATTCCTTTTGGTGTACCGACCTCCCCGCTGCACCAAGGATTCCCTGCCCGAGCTGCTTCAGGTCGTGGCAGATGTTCTCCTGGAGACACCTAGTTTGGTTGTCCTAGGGGATTTTAACATCCATGCTGACAAGGGGCCGCTCGGGACTTCGTGGAAAGCATGGACTCCATGGGGCTGTCCCTGAATAAGTCTGGCTCAACCCATAGCCGCGGACATGCTTTGGACCTGGTGTTTACCTCTATGGATGTTGGTGATCTGACACTAAGTAAAAGCGAAACGAAAGAAGTCCCATGGCCAGATCACTTCCTGGTGCAACTGGACTTCTCTTCTCTGCGACCCATCCCCTCTGCAGGGAGGTGGGACCGATTTGGATGGTCCGCCCCCGCCACTTAATGGATCCAAATGGTTTCCAGAGAGAGGTAGGGGATGCTTTATCCCATGTTGATGGCCTTTCAGCTGATTCCCTGGTGGCCCGCTGGAATGTGGAGTTGACAGGCAGCCCTGTTCAGGGAAGTTTTTAATATGTGACATTTTACTGTATTTTTCATCTTTGTTGGAAGCCGCCCAGAGTGGCTGGGGAAACCCAGCCAGATGGGCGGGGTACAAATAATAAAATAATAATAATAATAATAATAATAATAATAATAATATTATTATTATTATTATTATTATTATTATTATTATTATTATTATTACCAGGGCTATTGACTCTTTGGCTCCGAAGCGCCCTCTCCGATTGCATGGAGCCCAAAAAGCCCCGTGGTTTTCCATGGATCTGAGGGCAATGAAACAACCGTTGAGACGGCTAGAGCGCCGGTGGCGGATAACTCATTCCAAATCTGACCGGACACAGGTTAGAGCTCAACGTTGAGCCTACCAAGTGGCGATAGCGACGGCGAAGAATACTTTCTTCACCGCCTCTATTGCATCTGCAGAAAACAGCAGCAGGAGACTTTTTCAGGTGGTTCACAATTTAGCAGAACCACCTGCTACATCAGGGCCCAGTACGGGCCACATGATCTCCTGCAATGATTTTGCAAAGTTTTTTGCAGATAAAATCGCTCAGATTCGGGAAGAAGTCGACTCCACCGTGGGAGCAGGGCCGGGGCGGGAGAGTGCTAGAGTCCTGTCTAGTCACGTTGCGTGGGATCAATTCCAATCTGTTACCTCCGAGGATGTGGACAGGCTGCTTGGACGAGTGAAACCAACCACCTGTCTCCTGGATCCTTGCCCATCCTGGCTTATAAAAGCTAGCCGGGAAGGACTGGGCGATGGGCTTCGTGGGGTGGTGAATGTTTCCCTCTGGAGGGAGCCTTCCCAGACCCGCTGAAAGAGGTGGTTATTAAACCGCTTCTTAAAAAACTATCTTTAGATGTGGCCACGATGGCCAACTATCGCCCAGTCTCAAATCTTCCATTCTTGGGCAAGGTGATTGAGGGAGTGGTTGCTGAACAACTCCAGGCACGCCTGGAAGAAGCGGACCATTTGGATCCCTTCCGGTCGGGATTCAGGCCTCATCATGGGACTGAAACTGCCTTGGTCGCACTGGTTGATGATCTCTGGCGGGCTAGGGACAAAGGTGAGAGCTGTTTCCTAGTTCTGCTGGATCTCTTAGCAGCGTTTGATACCATCGACCATAACATTCTTCTGGACCGTCTTGAGAGGCTGGGAGCTGGGGGCACTGTTATACAGTGGTTCCGCTCCTTCCTCCTGGGTCGTGTTCAGAAAGTGGTGGTGGGGGATGAGTGTTCAGACTTCTGGGGTGCCTCAGGGTTCTGTCCTCTCCCCCATGCTTTTCAACATTTACATGCAGCCGCTGGGAGAGATCATCAGGAGGTTTGGGCTGGGTGTTCATCAGTATGCGGATGATACCCAGCTCTACCTCTCTTTTAATTCAGAACCAGTGAAGGCCCTGTGTGAGTGTCTGGATGCGGTTGGAGGATGGATGGCGGCTAAGAGATTGAGGTTGAATCCTGACAAGACAGAAGTATTGTTTTTGGGGGACGGCAGGCAGGTGTGGAGGATTCCCTGGTCCTAAATGGGGTAACTGTGCCCCTGAAGGACCAGGTGCACAGCCTGGGAGTCATTTTGGACTCACAGCTGTCCATGGAGGCACAGGTCAAATCTGTGTCCAGGGCAGCTGTTTACCAGCTCCATCTGATACGTAGGCTGAGACCCTATCTGCCTGCGGACTGTCTCGCCAGAGTGGTGCATGCTCTAGTTATCTCCCGCTTGGAGTACTGCAATGCGCTCTACGTGGGGCTACCTTTGAAGGTGACCTGGAAACTACAACTAATCCAGAATGCGGCAGCTAGACTGGTGACTGGTAGCGGCCGCCGAGACCATATAACACTGGCTTTGAAAGACCTACATTGGCTCCCAGTACGTTTCCGAGCACAATTCAAAGTGTTGGTGCTGACCTTTAAAACCCTAAATGACCTCGGTCCAGTATAGCTGAAGGAGCGTCTCCACCCCCATCGTTCTACCCAGACACTGAGGTCCAGCGCCAAGGGCCTTCTGGCAGTTCCCTCATTGCAAGAAGTGAGGTTACAGGGAACCAGACAGAGGGCCTTCTCGGTAGTGGCGGCCGCCCTGTGGAATGCCCTCCCTTCAGATGTGAAAGAAAGAAGCAGCTATCTTCTCTTTAAAAGACATCTGAAGGCAGCACTGTTTAGGGAAGTTTTTAATATTTAATCCTGTATTGTTTTTAACACTCAATTGGAAGCCGCCCAGAGTGGATGGGAAACTCAGCCCTGTTTAGGGAAGCTTTTAATGTTTGATGTATTACAGTATTTAAATTTTTTTTTTGGAAGCCGCCCAGAGTGGCTGGGGAAGCCCAGCCAGATGGGCGGGTGTAATGGTTATATGGGGTTGCTCGTGCGTAAGTTGCCGCCACTCCTGGCTAGGTAGCCTGGTTAAATCTTTCCTGGCTGGACAGCCCTTCACTTTGTGGCTGTTCAGTCGCTAGCAGAATCCGTCAGTGGGCGTTTCTTGAACTTCTTCCAGCAAAGAAGTTCTTTGACGCCAAGTCTACGCCTACTTTCCCTGTGCGGAAGTCTCCTGCACAGGGTGGGTGTGGGTAGCGGAGGACCTGTGCTCTCCCCGCTGGTCTCCAGCGAAGAGGCCTGGAGCCCCCTCTCCAATTCCCCCATCCGCCCCCCTTTATCCCTGGTCTGGTGTTACGCTGATTTCCTTCCCCAGCCGATGAGTCCCCTCTCTCCCTGTTTCGCCCTTCTCCGGCATCGCTTGGGAGCCCTGCCTCCACTTCTTGCTCCGATGTCAGTTCCCTAACATCCACCTCCCCCCCAGGACCCCCTCCACCCCCGGCCCGACCTTTTGACCCAACTTCGTCCCTTTCCTCGGCCGACGATGCGGCGAATCCCCGGAAGGAGCTGTCGCCATCCCCTGAGGATTTTTTTTTAAAAGATATTTATTAACATTTCAAAAATTATACAGAAAAAATAAAACACACACAAAAAAGACATATCAAATATAAAAAATACAAAACTAAAAACAGTTTAAAAACAAGTAAAATTTCATTCCCTTATTTTCTTATAACTTACTTCCCAGACCTCCTCATACCTCCCCTTTTTGTATTCCAATTTCTAATTATTAATTCAGCAAATCCTCACCCTTAGTTTTCATTTAATTTTCAACCTATCTTTTCTTTTTACTTAATCGTTACAGCTGAAAACCACTTAATTTCTAAACCAACATCATTCTAGCATTCATTAATTTTGCAATATTTCCCAAGATAGTCCTTAAATTTCTTCCAATCTTCTTCCGCCGTCTCTCTTCCCTGGTCTCGGATTCTGCCAGTCATTTCTGCCAGTCCCATATAGTCTATCACCTTCATCTGCCATTCTTCCAAGGTGGGTAGATCTTGTGTCTTCCAATACTTTGCGATGAGTATTCTTGCTGCTGTTGTAGCATACATAAAGAATGTTCTGTCCTCCTTTGGCACCAATTGGCCGACCATGCCCAGGAGAAAGGCCTCTGGTTTCTTCAGGAAGGTATATTTAAATACCTTTTTCATTTCATTATATATCATTTCCCAGAAAGCCTTAATCCATGGGCACGTCCAACAAAGGTGAAAGAATGTACCTTCATTTTCTTTACATTTCCAACATTTATTATCAGGCAAATGGTAGTTTTTTGCGAGCTTGACTGGGGTCATGTACCACCTGTAAATCATTTTCATAATATTCTCTCTTAGGGCATTACATGCCGTAAATTTCATGCCAGTGGTCCATAACTGTTCCCAGTCAGCAAACATAATGTTATGACCAATATCTTGTGCCCACTTAATCATAGCTGATTTAACCGTTTCATCCTGCATATTCCATTTCAACAGCAAGTTATACATCTTTGACAAGTTCTTAATTTTTGGTTCTAACAATTCTGTTTCCAATTTTGATTTTTCCACCTGGAAGCCAATTTTCCTGTCCAACTTGTAAGCCTCCTGTCAGGGAACTGCCATCGGAGGGACAGGTGGTGGAGAGGCTCCAGGAGAATAGGAGAGACTCTACAGCAGAAGAAGGAACCAGTAGGGGGAGAGCAGGAGTTCCAGCGGAAAGGGAATTGGGGGAGAGGCTCTGGGATACTTCTAGTGAGAACAGTGAGGAGGTAACAAGACCCCCTTTAGCAACCCCCACCCCTCGCCGGAAGCTGTCACGCAGAGAGTCCAGGAGGCGCATGTCCGTCAAACAACTTTTATGTTGGAGTAAGTTCCGTAGACGCCCACTGTCGGATTCTACCAGCGACTGACGGAGTCATGCTTTGGGGGCTCCGTTAGTGCCTAGGTTTGGGTGACCAGCCAAACCCCAGAGGGATCAAGCTTTTACGCACAAGCAGCTCATTATCCCATCACAGCAATCCGACAGTCTTTGAAAGCAGCTTGTGCAAGCAGAGGGCATCATGAGCGAACCAGCCGGAACCGGAGGAGCTGGAGCTGGAGCAGGTCCAAGCCTGGAAGAAAGGTACAGGGCGTTGGAGGTCCAGCTCGCGCTGCAAACGGCGAGGCTCGAGGAGAGGAGGGCTCAAGATGCGGATAAGGGAAAAACCACCCCACTTGCCAGAAAGGTGCCTGGATTGGTGCAGAAATTTGGGGGGGATCCCAGGAACTATCAAGCCTTTAGGACAGAGATGCAATATGCTCTCAATCTACTGTTTGATGACTTCCCCGATGAGAACTCTAGAGTGGCGTACGTGATTGGCCATCTAGAGGGAGGGGCGAGGGACTGGATTAGGCCCCTGATGGCAGCCAATAATGAAATCTTAAAGGACACAATGAAATTTTTTCGCGCCATGGACTTGATGTTTTCCAGCGAGATTGAGCAAGGGGTGGTGCGCAGGCAGTTAATGGCGTGTAAACAGGGGAGCCGATCTGTACGTGAGTACTGGACTGAGTTCACCATGCTGATTCATAGACTGGGGTGGGACCTTGCGAGTGAAGCTATTCAAATGCTGTTTGAAGAAGGGCTCTCTCCGTCAGTGAAAGATGAACTTTCCCGGGCGCCTAGGGCGGAGTCTATGGACCATCTGACTAAATCTGCGCTGTCCATAGGAGCGCGCCAGGAAGCCAGAGCTTTGGAAAAGCGGGAAGGAAAGGGGGAACGTTGGAAGGACTTCCGCATTCCGGAGATTCCGGAGCAGCCTTTCCCGCCAGCAGAGCCGATGGAACTTGGAACAGCGCGCGCGCGCGCACACAGTTTCAAACACCAGTGAGGGGCGGAAGGAGGGAAAGAGCGCCAAGAGATGTTATCTCTGCCAACAGCCAGGTCACTTTGCCAGAGTCTGTCCGCAAAGGAAGGAATGGCAAGGGATGGCGGGAACTGTTGGGGGAAAGGAGGAAGAAGAAATCAGGGAGCAAGTAAAAGCCAACGCCTGGTTGCCAACATCAGGGCACAGCAGCCAGGCCAGGGAGTAGTGAATGTGCCCACGCCGGAACCCCCAAGACCAGCGCTTGTGATAGAGGTGTTGCTGGAACTGGCAAACGGACACCCACTAAAGATAAAAGCGCTATTGGATTCAGGTAGTTCCTGTAATTTCATGAGTAAGGAGTTTGCAGCTGAACACCAGATACAGACTATCCCATTAAGTAAGCCTTTGCAGGTTACCACGATTGATGGGAGGGAACTGTTGGGAGGAGAAGTGAGCCAACAGACTGTACCAATGATAATGAGGGTGACAAGACACACAGAACTGATAGCGTTTAACGTAGCCACCTTGGGAGGAGCTCCTATTATTTTGGGAATGAGCTGGCTGGCACTACACGATCCGCTAGTAGGCTGGCATCAGAGAGTGGTTTCCTTTGGATCAGCACATTGCCTAGAACACTGCAAGGAGGGAGAGGCTCAGGCAGGGGCCAGGGCCACTCTAGCAGGGATGGAAGTGATGGACAAGGGGAAGGTGCCACCACAATACGCTGACTTGATTGACGTCTTTAGCGAAAAGGAAGCAGATAAACTGCCCCCGCACAGACCCTTTGACTGTCAAATTAACTTACTCCCAGGAGCACAATTGCCAGTGGGCAAGCTGTATGCAATGTCAGACAGTGAGATGCAGGAGTTAAGGGAGTTCATTGACAAGAACCTCAAGCGAGGTTTCATCAGAGAGTCACGAGCGGTGGGGGGCAGCCCAGTGTTCTTTGTGGACAAAAAAAACACGGATAAACCCAGGCTTGTAGTGGATTTCAGGGCCCTAAATGCAGTGTCAGAACCAGTGACTTTCCCCATGCCCAGAATTGATGACATTCTGACACGTGTGAGAAAAGGGAAAATTTTTACCAAGCTGGACCTTAGGGGGGCATATAATTTGATACGTGTGAGAAAGGGGGATGAGTGGAAGACCACTATGTTCACCCCTTTGGGGGCTTTTGAGTACTTAGTTATGCCTTTCGGATTACAAGGGGGCTCGGCTTGTTTTCAATCGTTCATGAATCACGTCCTGGGGCCATTGCTCTACAAGAACTGCGTAGCGTTCTTAGATGACGTCCTGGTATACTCAGAGAATGAGGAGCAGCATGTGCGAGATGTAAGAGAAGTACTGAGCAAACTGCGAGAAAATCGGCTGTGGGTGAAACTGGAGAAGTGTCAGTTTCATACCAGGGAGGTGGAATTCCTGGGGTACCGGTTGTCTGACAAGGGATTGGCCATGGATCCCAGCAAGGTTCAAGCGGTACTGGAATGGAAAACACCAAAGACCAAGAAGGACGTGCAAAGATTCCTGGGCTTCGGAAACTTCTATAGGAAGTTCATCAAAAACTTTGCCCATTTAACAGCGCCCATCACGGATTGTCTTAGCAGCAAGAAAAAATTTGTTTGGACGGAAGAAGCGCAGCGGGCGTTCGAACACTTAAAGCAGGCGTTTGCGTCGGAAGAGCAACTTTTGCACGTAGATCTACAACAACCAATGAGGGTGGAGACTGACGCGTCAGACCGAGCGGTGGGGGCCGTGCTTCTCCAGCCGGGAAAAGATACGTCAGAATGGAGACCGTGTGCCTTCTTCTCGCGGAAGTTGAACAAATCCGAGAGGAACTACACAGTATACGACCGAGAACTGCTCGCCATTCATGAAGCATTCCGGAGATGGCGGCACTTGCTGATTGGGGCGCAGCACAAGGTTCAAGTCCGAACTGACCACAAAAATCTGGAATACTGGAGAACAGCACGAGTGCTGAACCAGAGACAAGTGAGATGGGCCCAGGAGTTCTCCAAATTCCACTTTGAGATTCGTTACGTGCCAGGCTCCGAGAACGTGAGGGCGGACGCTCTCTCCAGGAAACCTGAGTACTTAGAGGGGGAGGGAGCGCCTGAGGCAAGGCATGTAATCCCTGAAGACCGCTGGGTGTGTGGGGCGGCATTGGTGGGGCAGAGGGAACTGATAGAGGGTACTGAGAACGATGAATACGCCCAAGAGAAATTCAGAGAACTCAGGAGGACAGAGGAGAACACAGGGGGGTTTGAAGAAAAGAACGGGGCGTTGTATTACAAAGGGGCACTGTACATACCAGATGGGGAACTGAGGGGCAGAGTACTCAAGCAGTTGCATGACAGCCCCACAGCGGGGCATTTTGGACAGCACAAAACCATGTGGTTGGTTACCAGAGAGTTTTGGTGGCCCAAGGTGAGGGAGGACGTACGGGAATATGTCAGGGGTTGCGACAGGTGCCAGCGAGCGAAAGGGGAGAGGGTGGCGCCAGCGGGGCTATTACAACCCTTACCCACACCAGAAAGGCCATGGGAGGCAGTATCCATAGATTTTATGACGGACCTGCCAAAATCCAAGGGCAAAACAGCTGTCATGGTGGTGGTAGATCTATTAACTAAGATGTGTCATTTTATAGCCTGTTCCCATGCGGTCACCGCGGAGGAAACCGCCAAGTTATTTGTAGAGCATATTTTCAGGTTGCATGGCGCCCCCTTGAGGGTGGTCAGCGACAGAGGGAAACAGTTTACTTCCAGGTTCTGGAGGAAACCTATGAGCTTACTGCACGTGGAACTCAATTTCTCAACTGCCCGGCACCCAGAAACAAATGGGCAAGCGGAAAGGGCAAACGGGATTTTACAACAATACCTGAGGTGTTATGTAAAAGACAGAGAAAATGATTGGGTAGATAAGTTACCTCTGGCAGAATTTGCCTACAACAACGCGGAGAACGTGTCCACAGGGATGAGTCCTTTTCTGGCAAATTATGGGTGTCATCCCCGGGCATTTCCAGGAGAAGGAGGGGAGAGGTGGAGCGTGCCAGCGGCGGAACACTTTTTTGAAGAGATGGAAGCGATCCACCGTCAGCTTCAACTTAACTTAGAGAAAGCCAAGGAGGAATATAAGAAACAAGCAGACAGAAATAGGAGGGAAGGTGAAACTATAAGGGTGGGAAACCGGGTGTGGCTATCCACCCAAGGACTACCGTTCAAGGGAGGGAGTAAGAAATTGAGACCCAAAAGATTGGGACCCTTTGAGGTCATACAGCAGGTCAACCCAGTAACATTCAAACTCAGACTGCCCAGTCACATGAAATTGCACCCAGTATTTCACAGGTCATTACTGTCGCTGTACCGAGAGGGACGTGAGTGGGGGGAGCGTGAGAGAGAGGTCACCCAAACGCCCGTGATAGAAGAGAGAGAACGCGACATGAACGTGGCAGGAATCATTGATTCCAGGTGGAAGGGGAATCAGGTGGAATATCTGGTAGAATGGGAGGGGGAAGTTGAGTCGGAAAACACTTGGGTACCAGCAGAGTTAGTCAAGGACGAGGTTTTAATAGAAACATTTCATCAGCGTTTCCCAAAAAAACCGCAACCCGTGGCACGATTTAGAAGGGAACACTTTGGGACCACCGATGAGGAAGGGGAGTCTGAAGGGTTCCCAGAGTCAGGGGTGGGTGAGGAAGGCGACTCCAACGAAGAAGAGGAAGACGAGGAGAGAGACGGTACGCCGTGGTTAGAAGTGTTTGAATCCTCGGACGACGAGGAGAGTTCCTTCCGGGGCTTTCCGCCCTCACCGCCAGTGGGAGAGGAGGCGGGGGGGTGAAGGGGGCCCTGGGGGGGAGGTGGATGTCAGGGAACTGCCATCGGAGGGACAGGTGGTGGAGAGGCTCCAGGAGAATAGGAGAGACTCTACAGCAGAAGAAGGAACCAGTAGGGGGAGAGCAGGAGTTCCAGCGGAAAGGGAATCGGGGGAGAGGCTCTGGGATACTTCTAGTGAGAACAGTGAGGAGGTAACAAGACCCCCTTTAGCAACCCCCACCCCTCGCCGGAAGCTGTCACGCAGAGAGTCCAGGAGGCGCATGTCCGTCAAACAACTTTTATGTTGGAGTAAGTTCCGTAGACGCCCACTGTCGGATTCTACCAGCGACTGACGGAGTCATGCTTTGGGGGCTCCGTTAGTGCCTAGGTTTGGGTGACCAGCCAAACCCCAGAGGGATCAAGCTTTTACGCACAAGCAGCTCATTATCCCATCACACCTCCATTATTTGATAATAATGAAGCCAGTCTCGCACTTTATCTTTTAGTTTCTCCAAACTCTGCCATTTCAGTTTGTCCCCTTCTTGTTCCAAGATTTCCCAATATTTCGGCCATTTGGACTCCATATTGAGTTTTTTCACAGCCTTTGCCTCCATTGGCGACAGCCACCTTGGGGTTTTATTTTCCAACAAGTCTTTATATTTTTTTATTTTTTTATATAAATATTTATTAAGATTTTTGTAAAAGAAAAGCATAAATAACAAACAACATTGCTTATATCATAACAAAATTTCATAACTTGTTTAGACTTCCTCACGTCTCCTGCTCCCACTTACATTGTTAAAAAGTTTTTTCAAGCAAATTATCATCTTGTTTACAATCTTATATCCACTCGTTTAAATATAATCTAATAGTTCTCCCAAAGGGTTTGTCTTTTCCTTAATCTCACTTATCATCAAATTCCAATCTAGTTTAGTGGTGGCCAATTATTTATGATCAAGCATCCTTCTTAACATTCAATCAAGTTACAATATTTTTGTAAATAAATTTTAAATTTCTTCCAATCTTCTTCAAACCTTTCTTCTCCCAGGTCTCGGATTCTGCCGGTCATCTCTGCCAGTTGCATATAGTCTATCAGCTGCATCTGCCATTCTTCCAGTGTGGGTAGATCTTGAGTCTTCCAATTCTTGGCAATGAGTATCCTTGCTGCTGTTGTTGCGTACATAAAAAACGTTCGGTCCTTCTTTAACACCTTCTGGCCGACAGTACCCAGGAGGAAGGCCTCTGGTTTCTTAGTGAAGGTATACTTAAATACCTTTTTCAACTCATTATATATCATTTCCCAGAAGGCCTTCACTTTAGGGCAAGTCCACCAGAGGTGAAAGAATGTTCCTTCATTTTCTTTACATTTCCAACATTTATTATCAGACGAATGGTATATTTTGGCAAGTTTAACTGGGGTCATGTACCATCTGTATATCATTTTCATTACATTTTCCTTCAAAGCATTACATGCAGTGAAGTTCAGCCCAGTGGTCCACAACCTTTCCCAGTCCTCAAACATAATGTTATGCCCAATATCCTGTGCCCACTTTACCATAGCAGATTTAACCATTCCGTCTTGTGTGTTCCATTTTAACAGCAAGTTATACATTCTTGATAGTACCTTAGTCTTTGGTTCTAACAATTCTGTCTCCAACTTCGATTTCTCCACCTGGAACCCTAGTTTTTTGTCATTTTTAAAAACTTCTTTAATCTGGGCGTAATGTAACCAGTCTCGCACTTTACCCTCCATTTTCTCCAAACTCTGCAATTTCCAATTGTCACCGTCTTTTTCTAATATTTCCCAATATTTTGGCCATTTGGCCTCCATATTGGGTCTTTTTCGGGCCTTGGCTTCCAGAGGGGACAGCCACCTCGGAGTTTTGTTTTCCAATAAGTCTTTGTATTTTGTCCAGACATTGAATACTGCTTTCCTGACAATATGGTTCTTAAAGGCCTTATTGATCTTAACTTTGTCATATCATAAATATGCATGCCAGCCAAAAGCATTGTTAAAACCTTCCAAATCCAACACATCAGTGTCTTCAAGAAGTAGCCAGTCTTTTAGCCAGCAGAAAGCTGCGGCTTCATAGTACAGTTTTAAGTCTGGCAGGGCGAAGCCCCCTCTTTCTTTCGCGTCAGTTAATATCTTAAACTTAATTCTGGGCTTTTTGCCCTGCCAGACAAATTTAGAGATATCTCTCTGCCACTTCCGGAAACACTCCGTCTCGTCCACAATTTGCAATGTTTGAAACAAAAACAACATCTTTGGCAATACATTCATCTTAATAGCAGCAATTCGGCCTAACAAAGAAAGCTTCAATTTTGTCCAACTGTCCAAGTCTCTCTTAATTTCAGACCAACATTTTTCATAATTATCCTTAAATAGACTCAGATTTTTTGCTGTTATGTTTACCCCTAGGTACTTTACTTTTTTAACCACAGTTAGTTCTGTTTCTCTCTGAAACCGTTCTGACTCTGTATCTGTCAAGTTTTTCCCCAACACCTTAGTTTTCTGTTTATTTAGTTTGAATCCCGCCACCCGACCAAAGTCTTGAATCAGTTGTAATACTCTTTTTGTACTAGATTCTGGCTCCTGCAAAGTCAAGACTAGGTCATCTGCAAAAGCTTTAAGTTTATATTGTTTCGCTCCGACCTGAATCCCTTGCACCAACCGGTCCCCTCTAATCCTATTCAAGAGCACCTCCAGAACCGAGATAAATAACAGAGGGGAAATCGGGCAGCCTTGTCGTGTACCTTTTTCAATTTTAAACTCTTCTGTAACCACATTGTTAACTATCAGTTTTGCCTTCTGTTCTGAGTATATTGCATCAATCCCATTCTCAAAACCCCGTCCCACTCCCATTTCTTTTAAATTTCCCTTCATAAATTTCCAAGAGATATTATCAAAGGCCTTCTCCGCATCTATAAAAATTAACACTGCTTTTGTATTTGTTTGTTTGCAAAAGTTCCAAAATGTCAATGATGTTCCTTGTGTTGGCAAACATATGTCTACCTGGGAGAAAGCCTGCCTGATCTTTATGAATTACTTCATTTAAAACTCTTTTAAGTCTGATTGCCAAAATATCTGTGAATATTTTGTAATCCACATTTAAAAGGGAGATGGGACGATAGTTCTTGAGTTGTGTCTTCTCAATTTCCGATTTTGGTATCAATGTGATGAAAGCTTCCTTCCACGATTCCGGCGCCTTCTTTCCCTCCATAATTTCGTTACTGACCTCCATCAATGGTTGTATCAAATAATCTTTTAATGTCTTATAATACTTGGAGGTCAGGCCGTCTGGCCCTGGAGATTTGCCCAATTTCATGTTCTGAATGGCTTGTTCAATCTCTTGTCGTGTTATTTTGCTGTTCAGGAGTGATCTATTTTCTTGTGAAAGTTTTTTAAGTCCATTTTTTTCCAAAAATTGTTTAATCTCAGCCTCATTCTGCGGCCCTTGAGTATATAATTTTTTGAAATATTTCTGAAAACACTTTCTAATCTCCACGGGGTTCTGAATGTTTCTTCCTTCAATTTCCAAATTTGTGACTACATTTAACTTTTGTCTCTTCTTCAACTGCCAAGCCAGCAGTTTCCCACATTTATTTGCTGATTAAAAG
This sequence comes from Podarcis gaigeae, assembly GCF_964106915.1. Taxonomy (NCBI): domain Eukaryota; kingdom Metazoa; phylum Chordata; class Lepidosauria; order Squamata; family Lacertidae; genus Podarcis; species Podarcis gaigeae. The sequence continues at coordinate 23,824,090 of NC_139695.1, forward strand.
TTTTTTGTTTCATTAGTTTGATCTTCCATTCTATTTACTGGTTCATCAGTTTAGAATATTGTGCCTGATGGAGTTTAATTTCTCTCAGAATCGGCTGTGACTTCGGATTCGATCTTAACTTCTTCTCTAACTCTTTAATTTTCTCCAAGATCTTGTCTTTCCTCTCATTTTGTGTCCTTTTTTTTTTACAGCATTCTGTTGTATCAAGAACCCCCTCATCACGGCTTTGCTTGCGTCCCAAATGATTCTGTTTTCCACCGTAGTGCTCATGTTTATCTCAAAGTAGTCCTTCAAAACTTTTTGGGCCTTCTTAATAATCTCCTGATCTCTAAACAAATTGTCATTCATCTTCCATCTAAAGGAACCGGTTGGTAATAGTGTCATGTCCATTTTCAGTGCATTATGGTCGGAGCAGGTCTTTGGGCAGATTTCCACTTTCCTGACCTTGGGTGCCAGACCTCTAGTTATCCATATTTGGTCGATTCTTGTCCAAGTCAGCTGGGCTTCAGAGAAGAATGTTCCTTCTTTTCCCAAGGGGTTCTTCGTTCTCCAAATGTCAATCCAGTCCATATTGTCTGTCATTTCAAAAAAGGTCTTTGGTAGTCTGCCATCTTTCGTAACATTTTGGCTTTGTGACTTATCCATATAAGTTGATACGACTCCATTCATGTCTCCCATCATAATGATGTTGTCATAGTCCAGATACTCCAGCATAGTCTCATGCAACTTCTTATAAAATTCCGATTTTCCTTCATTTGGTGCATAAATTCCTAATAGCAGAATCTTCTCTCCTTGGTGTTGTATTTCGATTGCCAAAATTCTTCCATGTTCATCTTTAAATAGAAATTTAGGTGACAGGCTCTCTTTTGCATAAATCACCACGCCTCTCTTCTTTACTGTGTCTGAGGATATAAATTCCTGACCGAGTCTTTTGTTTATTAACACTTTTCTATGGAGCCTAGTCACATGTGTTTCTTGTAGGCAAATAATGTCCAATTGTTCCTTTTTTAATATATGAAAAATTTTCCTCCTTTTTTCCGGAATATTACAGCCATTTATGTTCCAACTCAACAGTTGCAGAGACATCCTGAATAAATCTGGTTATTTTTCTGGGGGTGGTACCTTGTTCGCTGGGTCTTCAGAATCCAAGGGTGCCGGTGCCTCTGGTGCTCCAGGCCCTGAGGGTAATTTGAGTCCTTTTTGAAGGTCCTCTCCGTACACGTTTAGAAATTTATCTCTATCTTCCAATGTTCTAATTTTAATCTTCTTCCCTCTGAAAGTAAAAGATAATCCTTGAGGGAAGTCCCACCTAAAGATGATTGAGTTACTCCTCAACAGTCTTGCTAGCTCCAAATACTCAGATCTAAGATCCAAGAGTTGATTAGGAATGTCCTTGTAAATTTCAGTTCTTTTGTCCAAAATGTCCAGTGACTTTCCGTAGTGCAGGCCCAGAATCTTGTCCCTTTCCTCCTTTGATCTCAATGTTATCAAACAGTCTCTGGGTTTCCAATCTGTGAGAGCCCAGTCTCTGGATCAATTCCAATCTGTTACCTCCGAGGATGTGGACAGGCTGCTTGGACGAGTGAAACCGACCACCTGTCTCCTTGATCCTTGCCCATCCTGGCTGATAAAAGCGAGCCGGGAAGGGCTGGGCGATGGGCTCTGCGGGGTGGTGAATGCTTCCCTCTGTGAGGGAGCCTTCCCAGACCCGCTGAAAGAGGCGGTCATTAAACCGCTTCTTAAAAAAACATCTTTAGACCCGGCCAATTTGGCCAACTATCGCCCAGTCTCAAATCTGCCATTCTTGGGCAAGGTGATTGAGCGGGTGGTTGCTGAACAACTCCAAGCACGCCTGGAGGAAACGGACCATTTGGATCCCTTCCAATCGGGATTCAGGCCTCACCATGGGACTGAAACTGCCTTGGTCGCGCTGGTTGATGATCTCCGGCGGGCTAGGGACAAAGGTGAGAGCTGTTTCCTAGTTCTGCTGGATCTCTCAGCGGCCTTTGACACCATCGACCATAACATCCTTCTGGACCGTCTAGAGGGGCTGGGAGCTGGGGGCACTGTCATACAGTGGTTCCGCTCCTTCCTCCTGGGCCGTGTCCAGAAAGTGGTGGTGGGGGGTGAGTGTTCAGACCCCTGGGCTCTCACTTGTGGGGTGCCTCAGGGTTCTGTCCTCTCCCCCATGCTTTTTAATATCTATATGAAGCCGCTGGGAGAGATCATCAGGGGGTTTGGACTGGGTGTTCATCAGTATGCAGATGACACCCAGCTCTACCTCTCCTTTAAATCAGAACCAGTGAAGGCGGTGAAGGTCCTGTGTGAGTGCCTGGAGGCGGTTGGAGGTTGGATGGCGGCTAACAGATTGAGGTTGAATCCTGACAAGACAGAAGTACTGTTTTTGGGGGACAGGAGGCGGGCAGGTGTGGAGGATTCCCTGGTCCTGAATGGGGTAACTGTGCCCCTGAAGGACCAGGTGCGCAGCCTGGGAGTCATTTTGGACTCACAGCTGTCCATGGAGGCGCAGATTAACTCTGTGTCCAGGGCAGCTGTCTACCAGCTCCACCTGGTACGCAGGCTAAGACCCTACCTCCCCGCGGACTGTCTCACCAGAGTGGTGCATGCTCTAGTTATCTCACGCTTGGACTACTGCAACGCGCTCTACGTGGGGCTACCTTTGAAGGTGACCCGGAAACTGCAATTAATCCAGAATGCGGCAGCGAGACTGGTGACTGGGAGTGGCCGCCGGGACCACATAACACCGGTTCTGAGAGATCTGCATTGGCTCCCAGTACGTTTCCGAGCACGATTCAAAGTGTTGGTGCTGACCTTTAAAGCCCTAAACGGCCTCGGTCCTGTATACCTGAAGGAGCGTCTCCACCCCCATCGTTCAGCCCGGACTCTGAGATCCAGCGCCGAGGGCCTTCTGGCGGTTCCCTCACTGCGAGAAGTGAGGCTACAGGGAACCAGACAGAGGGCCTTCTCGGTAGCGGCGCCCGCCCTGTGGAACGCCCTCCCATCAGATGTCAAAGAGATAAAGAATTACCTGACGTTCAGAAGACATCTTAAGGCAGCCCTGTTCAGGGAAGTTTTTAATATGTAATGCTGTACGGTTTTTAACACTGATTGGGAGCCGCCCAGAGTGGCTGGGGAAAACTCAGCCAGATGGGCGGGGTATAAATAATAAATTATTATTATTATTATTATGGGTTTGTCTTTCTTTGTAAGTCTTCCAAGCCTGAAAGCTGATACAATTTTAAAGTCTTTTTCCTCTAAGTTCCAGAACTTGGAAAATATTTTGGTCAGAAACTCAGCTAAGTTGTCTTCTTCCACTTCTGGGACCGACCTTATCCTTAAATTAGTCTCCCTGTTCCGTAATTCAATCATAGAAAGGTAGGTCTGGTGTTCTCCTACTTGTTTACTGAGTGGTCTCACCTCTTTTTCTAACTTTCCAAGTCTTTGGCTGGTATCCTCAGCCAATTTCCGATTTTCACCTGTAGCCTCCTTCAATTCTCCAATTGCTTGTGCATTCTGTGCCACTTGTCCAGTTAGTCTATTTAGACATTCTGTGTTTTGGTCGATTTTAAATGTTTGCTCATCAGCTTTTTTATCCAAGGATTCAACTCTCTTATCCAAAGATTCCAATTTTTCATAGATTTTCTCTAAAATAGAAGCAGTTGTTCCTGAGGCCATATCTTCCAATTGTAATTCCTCAGTTTCTCCTCCCCCTGCCCTTGGCAGGGATGCAGCTTCTTCCTCAGAAAGCAAGATAGGCACAGACGATCTATGTGGCTGTAAGGCTGTGGCTAAGGTTGTTTGTCTAGTTCTTACTCTAGATTCCTTTTCTTTAGGCTCCTTTTTTCTTGCACCACTCATTCCAAAGTTATCTAAAAGTCAAGGTCAAGCTGAGTTATTTCCCATGAGAAAGAGACGGCCCAGATGGTAACAGTCAAACAGGAGGCCGGGAAAGAGAAAGTAAAACAATGCCACTGCTGTAAATTCCAAAACCTCTAGGGGGAGCTTAAAAAGTCTTTCGGGAAGAGATCAATTCCAATAAAGTCCATAAAATCAAAATTAATGTCCAGGAGCCTTCAAATAATAAATTTTAGCAGAGTTGGTGTTAAATGAACACAATGTCTCAAATAGTGCTTGCTGGTATTCCAAATGGTGCCTCAAAGTAGCAATTCCAGACCCCCTCAGATTGTTTCCAAGTTTATATTCAAAGTATCCAGATCTGCAGGCTGACTGCTACAGTTACTCAGGCAGTTCCAGCACCTGGGTTTTTAACTTAAATTGTAATTCCAATAGAAGAAGATATCACAGTCCAAATTAGAAACGCAAAATCCAATGCTTACAGTCCTATTCTGCTTCAAAGGAGGTTCAATGGGTGCTCAGATCCATTAGGTTAAAAGTTCACTCTCTGCCTCCACTCCTCCTGCTCTTTGCTTTGAAGTTCAGTAGCAGCGGAAGACGGACTTCCTTTTTTTCGTCAATCCGCTTTCAGCCAAATTCCGTAGCTTTTTAAATCTTTAAAATTTTTTAAAGTCCTTGTTACTCACGGGTTGTTGTTTTCCGAAACATAAATTCCAGGAAGAAAGGTCAGCGCTCACCGGCAACAGCTTCGCGGCTTCGCTCCGTTGATTGCGGAGCGACCCTCAGCGCCGCTACCCCCTCCGCGATCCGGAGCCCCTTACGGGGTTCCTTCAACGTTTTGGGGGCAGCTCCTGGCGCCCGCCGGGTCCCAAGACCGTAGGCTTCTGCTGCCTGCGGTTTTCCGATGTGGGTCTCCGCTTCGCCATAGCGGACGACCCGTTTCAGCGGAGCTTCCCTCTCCTAGTTAGAAGAGGGCAGCCATTACCGTTCGCGCCGCCTCCGGAAGTCAACAAGTCTTTATATTTAATCCAGACATTATACAATGCTTTCCTGACAATATGATTTTTAAATGCTTTGTGAGCTTTAACCTTGTCATACCACAAATATGCATGCCACCCAAAAATATTGTTAAAACCTTCTAAATCCAAAATGTCTGTGTTCTCAAGAAGCAGCCAGTCTTTCAACCAGCAGAATGCTGCTGATTCATAGTAAAGTTTAAAGTCTGGCAGGGCAAATCCCCCCCTTTCCTTTGCATCAGTTAAAATCTTAAATTTTATTCTGGGCTTCTTGCCCTGCCAGACAAATCTAGAAATATCTTTCTGCCACTTCTTGAAACAGTCCATCTTGTCCACAATTTGCAATGTTTGAAACAAAAACAACATTCTAGGCAATATATTCATCTTTATAGCCGCAATTCGACCAGACAAGGAAAGCTTCAAATTTGAACAGATTTCTAAATCTTTTTTCACTTCTGTCCAACATTTCTCATAATTATCTTTAAATAAATTCACATTTTTGGCTGTCATGTTAATCCCCAAATATTTCACTTTCTTAACCACAGTCAAACCTGTCTCATTCTGAAACCTCTCTTTTTCAATAGCTGTTAAGTTTTTCTCTAAAACCTTAGTTTTTGACTTATTCAGTTTGAATCCTGCTACTTGACCAAACTCTTGGATTAATTCTAAAACCCTTTTAGTACTAGATTCAGGCTCTTGTAATGTTAGTACTAGATCATCTGCAAATGCTCTCAATTTGTACTGTTTAGCTCCGATCTGTATACCTTTAACCATGTATACCCTTCTAATCATGTTCAACAAAACCTCCAGGACTGATATAAAAAGTAGTGGGGAAATTGGGCACCCCTGACGTGTCCCTTTTTCTATCTTAAATTCTTCCGTAACCACATTATTTACAATTAGTTTAGCTTTTTGCTCAGAATATATTGCACCTATACCGTTTTGAAACCCTTGGCCTACCCCCATCCCCTGAAGATTCTTCTTCATAAAGCTCCAAGAAATATTGTCAAAGGCTTTCTCCGCGTCCACAAATATCAAAACTGCTTTAGTGTTTATATTCACTTCTAGTTTTTCCAAAATGTCAATTATATTCCTCACGTTATCTGACAAGTGTCTTCCTGGGAGAAAGCCTGCTTGGTCTCCATGAATCTCCTCCATCAACACTTTTTTCAATCTCTTAGCCAAAATGTTGGCAAAAATTTTGTAATCCACATTTAGTAACGAAATAGGGCGGTAGTTCTTAAGTTGAGTCTTTTCAGTCTCTGTTTTCGGTATACAGTGGTGCCTCGCTAGACGAAATTAATCCGTTCCGCGATTCTCTTCGTCTAGCGGTTTTTTCGTCTTGCGAAGCAAGCCCATTGACAGCTTAGCGGATTAGTGCTAGAGCTGTCAAGCGGCTTCCAGCGATCAGCTGTTAAGCGGCTTATCAGCGGAACAGCTGATAAGCGGCTTAGCGGCTTAGGAAAAGGGCAAAAAAAGCAAAAAAAAACCGCTGGGGGACGCAAGATTTTTTCGTCTTGTGAAGCAACCCCATAGGGAAATTCGTTTTGCGAAGCGCCTCCAAAACAGAAAAACCCTTTCGTCTAGCGGGTTTTTCATCTTGCGAGGCGTTCGTCTTGCGGGGCACCACTGTAAGTGTAATATAAGCCTCTTTCCACGATTCTGGTGCCCTTTTCCCCTCCAAAATTTCATTGCAGACTTCCTTCAAAGGTTGTAATAACCACTCCTTCAAAGCTTTATAGTATCTGGAAGTCAGCCCATCCGGTCCCGGAGACTTGCCCAATTGCATGTTTTGAATGGCACCTTCTATTTCCTGTTCAGTTATTTTATGATTCAACACTATTTTGCTTTCTTGGGAAATTTTTTGTAATCCATTTATCTCAAGAAATCAGTCTATGTCCATTTCTTTCTGTGGCCCTTGTGAGTATAATTGTTTGAAATACCTCTGGAAGCAATTTCTGATCTCAATTGGGTTGTAAATGTTCTTTCCTTCCACTTCTAAATTTGTAACCGTATTTAATTTTTGTCTTTTCCTCATTTGCCAAGCCAATAGTTTACCACATTTATCTGCTGATTCGAATGTCTTTTGTCTCATTTGTTTAATTTTCCATTCTATTTCTTGGTTCATCAGTTCCATATATTGTGTTTGATGTAACTTAATTTCTCTCAAAATCTCTTGAGACTTTGGTTTCGTTCTTAATTTCTTTTCCCCCTCCTTTATCTTCTCCAAGATTTTATTTTTTTTCTCATTTTGGCTTCTCTTCTTTATTGCATTTTGTTGTATCAGAAACCCTCTCATAACAGCTTTGCTTGCGTCCCAGATTACTCTTTTTTCAACATTGGTCTTCATGTTTATTTCAAAGTAATCTCTCAGAGTTTTTTGGGCCTTTTTATACACTTCTTCATCTCTAAATAAGGTGTCATTCATCCTCCATCTGAAGGAACCAGTTGTTGTTTGCTTCATCTCCATCCTTACAGCATTATGGTCGGAGCAGGTTTTTGGGCAGATTTCCACTTTCTTTATCTTTGGTGCCATTCCTCTAGTAATCCATATTTGGTCAATTCTAGTCCATGTCATCTTGGCTTCAGAGAAAAAGGTTCCCTCTCTCCCAAGGGGATTCTTTGTTCTCCAGATATCAATCATATCCATATTGTCAGTCAGTTCAAAGAAAGTTTTTGGTAGTCTTCCATCTTTAGTGACTACCTGTCTTTGTGCTTTGTCCATATTTGTAGATACTACTCCATTCATATCTCCCATCAAAATTAAGTTATAGTCCAAATAGTCCAATAAAGTCTCATGCAACTTCTTAAAGAATTCAGATTTCCCCTCATTCGGTGCATAAATTCCTACAATCAAAAATTTCTCTCCTTGAACTTGAATTTCAATTGCCAAAAATCTTCCTTGTTCATCTTTAAAAATTAATTTCGGTAGCAATCTCTCCTTTGCATATATCACAACTCCTCTTTTTTTAACTTTGTCAGATGAAATAAATTCTTGTCCCAATCTCTTATTAATAAGTATTTTTCTATGTAACCTCATCACATGTGTTTCTTGTAAGCAAATCAAGTCCAATTGTTCTTTTTTTAATATGTGAAAAACACTTTTTCTCTTCCGCGGTGAGTTCAAACCATTACAATTCCAGCTTAGAAGTTGCAGAGCCATGGTGGAGTTACTTAATTTCCCCTCCTACTGCTCCGAGTAGTTGTTCTTCTTCTGTCGGTGGTTTGTCTTTCCCTGGTCCAGGGAGTCCAAACGATAAGTTTGCTATGTCTAGTATTCCTTTTCCTGGTGGAATTGGCTCCTCTCCAGATTCCGCTTCTTTCTGAAGATCCTCTTCGTGGTCTCTCAAAAACTTGTCTTTATCATTCACTGTCCTTATTCTTATTTTCCTTCCTTTATATTTGAAAGATAGGCCTTGGGGGAATTCCCACCTGAAGGGTATGCTATTTCTTCTCAATAAAACAACCAGATCTCTATAGTAGGTCCTTACATCCAAAATATGTTTCGGTATATCCTTAAAAATCTCCACAAATGAGTCTTCAATTTCCAAAGTTTTTTGGTAGTGCAAATTCAAAATTTTATCTCTTTCTTCTTTTGTTCTTAAAGTAATCAAACAGTCGCTTGCCTTATTCTTTCTTTGTCTTCTACCAAGTCTAAATGCACTCACTATCTTGAATTCTTCCTTCTCCAGGCCCTGTTGCCAAAAATCCAAAAATTCCTTTGTAAGGAAGTCCGCCAGATTATTCTTCTCACTTTCAGGTACTGCTCTAATTCTTAAATTTCTCTCCTTTCCTTGTAGTTCAATCATAGACAGTGTCAAATCGTGGTCCTCTAATTTCTTGTAGACCGGTGGTATCTTCTCCTGGGTAGCAATTGCAATTTCCTTTGCTTCCTCTGCAATCTTTCGAGTTGTGGCCGATTCCTCTAGGAGTTTTTCGATGGACTGTGTATTAGAATTCACCTTCTTTCCCAGTTCATTAATGCTTGTAGTATTCAAATCAATTTTTGCTGAGGCCTCAGCTACTTGTTTGTTGGTTTCTGCAACTTGTTTATTTTTCTCTGCTACCTGTTTCGTTCAGTTTTCCAAAGATTCATTGATTTTGCCAAGTGCCTGTGCCAGAGCATCTTCAGATAACATAGCTTTTGATTTTATTTGCAAGGCGGCAGCTGCTCCTGTGCCTCCAGATGTTGAAGCCCTTTGCTGGTGTGAAACGTCAATCTTGTATTGTCTGCCAGACCTGGTAGTTTTTTTTCTGTACCAGCTCTATTTTCCCTTTACCATTTGCCATAACACTCTCATGCAAAGCCAAGGTCAGTCTCATGCCTGTAGATTTGTTTTGAAAAGAAATTTTCCAGTGGCTTAGCTGCTTAGTGGCTTAGTTGTTGTTGCAACAAAGTCTCCTCTATTGTTTTTAACACTCAATTAGAAGCCGCCCAGAGTGGATGGGAAACTCAGCCAGATGGGCGGGTGTAATGGTTATATGGGGTTGCTCGTGCGTAAGTTGCCGCCACTCCTGGCTAGGTAGCCTGGTTAAACCTTTCCTGGCTGGACAGCCCTTCACTTCGTGGCTGTTCAGTCGCTAGCAGAATCCGTCAGTGGGCGTTTCTTGAACTTCTTCCAGCAAAGAAGTTCTTTGATGCCAAGTCTACGCCTACTTTCCCTGCGCGGAAGTCTTCTGCGCAGGGTGGGTGTGGGTAGCGGAGGACCTGTGCTCTCCCCGCTGGTCTCCAGCGAAGAGTCCTGGAGCCCCCTCTCCAATTCCCCCATCCGCCCCCCTTTATCCCTGGTCTGGTGTTATGCTGATTTCCTTCCCCAGCCGATGAGTCCCCTCTCTCCCTGTTTCGCCCTTCTCCGGCATCGCTTGGGAGCCCTGCCTCCACTTCTGGCTCCGATGTCAGTTCCCTAACATCCACCTCCCCCCCAGGACCCCCTCCACCCACTGCCCGACCTTTTGACCCAACTTCGCCCCTTTCCTTGGCCGACGATGCGGGGAATCCCCGGAAGGAGCTGTCGCCATCCCCTGAGGATTCAAACTCCGCTTCCCACCCGCTCCGATCTCTTCCCGCTGGGTGGGCCTCCCAGTCTGATTCCTCTTCCACTGATGCCTCTCCTCCCTCCTCTTCGGAGGCAGGAAAACCCACAAAATCCTCTTCATCATCTGTGGTACCAAATTGCTCCTCCCAGAATCTCACTAGTGGTTTAGGTTTATCTGGGAACAGGCTGTGGAACTCCTCCGCAAGATACTCATCATTGATAGCCTCAGCTGGGACCCACGTGTTTTCTGACTCGGGTTCTCCCTCCCAAGCTACCAAGTACTCCACCTGGCACCCTCGCCACCTTGAATCGAGTATTTCCGTGGCTTGGTTGTGGTGTTCCCTCTCCTCTACCTGCGGGTGTGTGGTGACTTCTCCCTCTCGCCCCGGGAATTCCCGCCCCTCCCTGTACGGTGAGAGTAGGGACCTATGGAACACCGGGTGTATTTTCATGCTGTCAGGCAACTTGAGCTTGAATGCCACGGGGTTCACCTGCTGTGTTACCTCAAAAGGTCCCAGCCGCCTTGGCTGCAACTTCTTACACCCTCCCTTAAAAGGTAACCCTTGGGTTGACAACCACACCTGGTCTCCCACCAGTATGGTCTCCCCTTCCCGACGGTGCTTGTCTGCCTGCCTCTTGTAAATTTCCTTGGCCTGTTCCAAGTTCATCTTAAGTTGTTGGTGCAAGGCCTCCATTTCTTCCACAAACTGCTCTGCCGCAGATACGCTCTACCCTTCCTCCCCCATCCCCGGGAAGGCCCTGGGGTGACACCCATAATTGGCCATGAACGGGCTCATTCCCGTGGACACATGTTCAGCGTTATTGTACGCAAATTCAGCCAGCGCTAGTTTCTCTACCCAATCATTCTGTCTCTCGCTGATGTATCAGCGTAGGTATTGCTGGAGTATACTGTTCGCTCTTTCTGCCTGCCCGTTGGTTTCCGGGTGTCTCGCCGTCGAGAAGCCCACCTCGACCTGCAGCAAGCCCATGAGCTTCCTCCAGAACCGGGAAGTAAATTGTTTCCCGCGATCCGAGATGACCGTCGAGGGAGCCCCATGCAGCCTGAAGATGTGATCTACAAACAACCTGGCTGTTTCCTCTGCCGTTACCGCATGCGAGCAAGCTATGAAATGGCACATTTTTGTTAGCAGATCGACTACTACCATGACTGCTGTCTTCCCCCTTGACTTGGGCAAATCTGTCATAAAATCTATGGATACCACCTCCCAGGGTGTTCCCGGCGTGGGTAAGGCTTCCAGTAACCCTGCGGGTGCAGCCCTCTCCCCCTTTGCCCTCTGGCAGCGGTCGCACCCCCGTACATCTTCCCTTACCCTTGGCCACCAGAACCGCCTGGTGACAAGCAACATGGTTTTGTGTTGACCAAAATGTCCCGCTGTTGGGTTGTCGTGGAGTTGTTTGAGTACCCTTCCCCTCAAGGTCTCCCCCGGTACGTACAGCGCTCCCTTGTAGTACAGTACCCCTTCCTTTTCCTCAAACCCTCCCCTGGTTTTACCTTCCGTTCCGGAGTTCCCTGATTTTTGTTTGAGCGAATTCGTCGTTTCTAGTAAGCCCGGCTAGTTCTCGTTTCCCAACCAACACTCCCCCACACACCCATCGGTTCCCGGGGAACACGTGTCTGACTTCCGGCGGTCCCTCTCCTTCCATGTACTCCGGCTTCCGGGAGAGAGCATCTGCTCTTACGTTCTCCTCTCCCGGCACGTACCGGATCTCGAAGAAAAACTTGGAGAAATCTGTCTCTGGTTGAGTACTCGGGCTGTCGTCCAGTATTCCAAGTTCTTGTGATCCGTACACAGCTGGATCTTGTGCTGCGCCCCTATTAGCAGATGTCTCCATCGTCGAAATGCTGCATAAATTGCAAGCAGTTCGCGGTCATACACTGTGTAGTTTTGCTCCAACTTGCTCAGCTTCCTTGAGAAAAAGGTGGGGTCTTCCATTCCAGCACCACCTGCACCTTGCTGGGGTCCATAGCTAGGCCCTTGTCTGACAACTTGTACCCCAGAAACTAAACTTCTCTGCCGTGAGCTTGGCATTTTTCCAGCTTGACCCACAACTGGTGCTTCTGCAGTCTCTTTAGCACTTCCCTGACGTCTCTGACATGTTGCTTCTCATTGTCCGAATAGATTAAGACGTTGTCCAAAAAGGCTACGCAGTTCTTGTACAGTAGGGACCCCAACACATGGTGCATGAAAGCTTGAAAACAGGCGGAGCCCGACTGTAATCCAAATGGCATAACTAAGTACTCAAAGGCCCCCAGGGGGGTGAACATGGTGGTTTTCCATTCGTCCCCCTCCCTCATTCTAATCAGATTGTACGCTCCCCTGAGGTCCAGCTTGGTAAAAATTTTTCCCTGCCTCACCCGTGTTAAAATGTCGCCAATCCTGGGCATTGGGAAGGTCACGGGTTGTGCTGGTCCCGGGGGGAAGGTTACCGTTGGCGTAGTCAAAGTCCGGTCCTGGGTCACTAGCCTGGAAACAGTTCACAAGGAGCGGGGCGAGGTCCGAAGCCGGAAGCCGGGCGGGGACAGGAACACTGGAGGGTCAGGTCTGGGTCTGGGTCCGGGCAGGAACAGTTACTCAACAACGACGTTGCTCCCGCAACCTGGGACCGGGCTGACGGGCCTTTATCTTCTCTGAGGCCAGGGGCGGCCCCGGCCCCCAGGAGACCCGCCTCTCCTGGCCTTAAGGTGAGCACTCCTCCTGGGAGAAAACAGTTCCCTTCGCCTCTCTGCCCTGAGCCTCTGCAGTTCAGGAGAGGCTGAAGGGTTACTGGGCCCAGGGGGAGGCTCACCTGTAGGCACTGAGTCCTCAACCACCTCTGGAGCCAGAGTGGATTCACCTGGTGCCTGCTCCTGAGGATCCGGCACAGGTGCAGGCACTTCAGAACCAAGGCCCTGCCCCAGTTCAGCCGGCCCTGGAGGAGGGGACTCCTGTGCAGGCTGGGATTCCTCCGGTTCAGCCTCTGAATCGGATTCCCAGGCCATCACACGGGTTCTGATACAAGGTTCAAGGCCCTGAAATCTACGACTAATCTAGGCTGATTAGTATCCTTTTTGTCCACAAAGAACACCGGACTGCCCCCCACCGCCTTTGATTCTCTTATGAAACCTCTTTTCAGGTTCTTGTCAATAAATTCCCGCAACTCCTGCATTTCCCGGTCAGACATGGCATACAGTTTACCCACCGGCAGCTGAGCCCCTGGGAGTAAGTTGATTTGGCAGTCAAAGGGCCTATGGGGGGGGGTAGTCTATCCGCCTCCTTCTCGCTGAACACCTCCTGCAGGTCAGCATATTGTGGTGGCACCTCCCCTTTTGGCTCCACAGCCATCCCAGCCACCCTGGCCACGGTAATCCTTGGGTTTCCCCCCCTAGACAGTGTTCCAAGCAGTGAGCTGACCCAAAGGTGATCGTCCGCTGATGCCATGCCACTACTGGATCATGTAGTGCCAGCCAGCTCATCCCTAATATTATTGGGGGTCCTGCCAGTGTGGCTACGTGAAAGGCAATGGTCTCCGTGTGCCTGGAAACCCTCATTCTCATTGGTGGGGTCTAGTGCGTCACTTCCCCTCCCAGAAGTTCTCTGCCATCGATGGTGGTCACTTGCAAGGGGAAATCTAGGGGCAGCAGGTGGAGTTGGTGCTCCAGAGCGAAGTCCTTGCTGAAGAAATTGCAGGAGCTGCCTGAATCCAGCAGCCCCTTCACCTTGACTGGGTGCCCATTCGGGAGTTCTAGCACCACTTCTATGGCTATAGCTGCCTTGGGGGGGGGGGTCTGGCTGGGGCACTTCTATTGGTTTCTGGCCTGGCTGCTGTGCCCGCTGAGTGGCAGCCAAGCATTGGCGTTTCCCTGCGCCTGCCCCTTTTCCCCCTCCTCCTCACAGCCAGCGGCTCCCACCCTCCCTTGCCATGCCTTTCTTTGAGGGTAGACCCTGGCAAAATGTCCTGGCCGTTGGCAGAGGAAACACTTCTTGGTGGTTTTCCAATCCTTTCCCTCCTTCTTGCGACCTTCACTGGAGTTTGAAACCTCGCACGCGCGCCATCTATTTCCATTGGCTCAGCCGGCTGGGAAGGTTGCCTCGGCATTTCAGGAATGCGGTAGTCATGGCAACGTCCCCCTCTCCCTTCACGCTTCTCCTGAGCCCGCGCTTCCTGTCGTACTCCAAGCGCAAGCACAGCCTTGATCAGCTGATCCATCGACTGCGGGCGGGGCGCGCGGGAAAGCTCGTCCTTCACCATTGGGGACAACCCCTCCTCAAACAACATTTGAATGGGCTCAGAGTCCAGATCCCACCCGAGCCGGTGGATCAGCATCGCAAAACGCGACCAGCAGTCTCTAACTGATTGGCTCCCCTGCTTGCACCCCGTCAATTCCCGGCGAGTCACATTTTGCTCCACTTCACTGGAATACATTGCATCCATCGCGCCAAAAAATTTCCTAAGGTCCTTCAAGGCAGCATTTTGCATCGCCATTAGGGGCCTGATCCATTCCCGGGCCCCATCCTGTAGATGCCCGACAATATAGGCTACCCTTTCCCCATCATCAGCAAAGTCATTATGCTGCAGGTCCAAAGCGTACTCTATTTCCGTTCGGAACGCGTTATAGTCCTGGGGCTTCCCCCCCAAACATGTGTACCAGTACCTTCTTTGCGACAGGGGTGGGTCTGACCTGTGCATCCTGAGTCTGCCTTTCGTCTAGCCGCGCCGTCAGCAGAGCCACATGCTGTTCTAAATCTCGGTTCCTCTCCACCAGATTTTGCACTCCAGCTGCTTGCTCTGTGGCGCCTGCTCCTCCGGTTTGGCTCATGGTGCTGCCTGCCTGTTGCTGTGCACAAGCAACGTCAGGGACTGACGGATTGCTGTAATGGTTATATGGGGTTGCTCGTGCGTAAGTTGCCGCCACTCCTGGCTAGGTAGCCTGGTTAAACCTTTCCTGGCTGGACAGCCCTTCACTTCGTGGCTGTTCAGTCGCTAGCAGAATCCGTCAGTGGGCGTTTCTTGAACTTCTTCCAGCAAATAAGTTCTTTGACGCCAAATCTACGCCTACTTTCCCTGCGCGGACGTCTTCTGCGCAGGGTGGGTGTGGGTAGCGGAGGACCTGTGCTCTCCCCGCTGGTCTCCAGCGAAGAGTCCTGGAGCCCCCTCTCCAATTCCCCCATCCGCCCCCCTTTATCCCTGGTCTGGTGTTACGCTGATTTCCTTCCCCAGCCGATGAGTCTCCTCTCTCCCTGCTTGGCCCTTCTCCGGCATCGCTTGGGAGCCCTGCCTCCACTTCTGGCTCCAATGTCAGTTCCCTGACAGCGGGGTATAAATAAATTATTATTATTATTATTATTAGAATTAGAATTAGAATTAGAATTGGCATAGGTTTTTTTCTTAGTGGCACAGTTTCTATCTCTTTGCCAGATCTGAAATGCCTTCCCTTTCTTGTCAATCATGCGTTCAATCTCACTGTCATTCTCATCAAACCAGTCCTGGTGTTTCTTGGCTTGGTATTCAATAGTTTGTTCACAGGCTGCAATAATGGATGTTTTTAGCTTGGTCCAGTGTTCCTTGGTGTTATCAGGGAATTCTGAAAGCAGATGATCCTTAAGAGTCGTTTGGATGCAATCCAGCTTAATGGGATCTTGAAGGGCTTGAGTGTTCATTTTGCGCCTTGGTTTCCTTCCTTGAAGCCTGAGTTTAGGTATAATCTTGATAGCCATCGTGGAGTGTATTAGTTGGTGATCTGTCCAGCAGTCATCGGTGCTCGTCATAGCTCTGGTAAGGAGCACATCACGTCGATCTTTAGCACGGACAATAACATAGTTTAGGAGATGTCAGTGGTTTGACCAAGGATGCCTCCATGAAGTTTTAAATTTATTTTTCTGTCAAAAGAGTGTGTTGGTAATAACAAGGTTGTGCGCTGCACATATCGTCAAAAGTAAGATTCCGTTCTGGTTGCTGTTGCCAACTCCTTCTTTCCCAATAGTCCCAGGCCACAGATCGAAATCTCGCCCAACTCTTGCATTAAAATCACCCAGGAGGATAATTTTATGCTCCTTAGGTATCTCTGATAGGACGGTATCCAGCTGAGAGTAAAAATTTTCTTTAATGTCTTCATCGGCATCCAGTGTTGGTGCATAAGCACTTAGAATAGTGGCCTGTTGGTTTTTGGCGAGTTTATTCGAAGGGTTGAGAGTCGCTCATTAATGCCGGTAGGGACTTCTGACAGGAGCTTCACAAGATCATTTTTTATAGCGGAGCCTACCCCATGTATTTGATGTTCTTGTTCAGATAGACCTTTCCAGAAGAATGTGAAGCCTCCTTTTTCTTCCTTCAGTTGTCCCTCGCCTGCTCTTCGAGAGTCTTGAAGCGCTGCAATATCGCTATTAAAACGTCACAGCTCTCTTGCAATGATGGCAGTTCTGTGTTTAGGACGTTCACTGTCTGTGTTATCTGACAAAGTCCATATATTCCATGTTCCAAAATTCAATTGTCTTTTACAACCCCTGGGTGGTGACCCTACTGGGCATGGTAATCCAGTCAGGGGAAAAGGGAGGCAGACTATGTTTAGGGCACCTTTTCTAGCCCCTCCCCCTTTTTGGGGTGAGCAGATTGGATCTTAAAAAGGGCTGCTCAGTCATGGATACAGCTGCCAAGCTGCTCAACTGCCTTGTTCCTTGAGTCAGAACGACTGAATCTGTATCCACCACCCATGTGCCGGTTCATGACTAGGGGCTTCCAGATTTCATGATCCTCCCCCTGTAACCATTTGCCGATTGCCATGGGTTGGGTTTTTGGAAGACGCCTGTGCATGAATTTGTTTTATGTGTGTAGATCAGTGCACACTGACCAACGCACAGTCTTCGCAGTAGGGCCCTGTTCCGATGGCATGAGTAGTCAGAACGAACTGGTAGATCCTATCTGCTGCAGCCTACATCCGCTTTCACAGCCATTGTAACATACCGCTTGTTATCATCCGCCTATTCTGCCGTTGAGGACTTCTTAGAGCATTTTTTGTCTAGCTCCTTCCCTGTTATGTACTAAGCTTCGATCCTAGAACAATAGGCAAGTAGGATCCTAGAATGCAACAACTGATTGGCTTGCAGGAAAAGACCAATCAGGCTCCAGGAGGGAAGCAGAATCAGACAATCAGACGGGACTCATTGTGTAAATAATGTATATAGAAGCCAGAGGTTTGGGGGGCAATTCAATCACTGTTTTACAAGCATCAATAAAGAGCATGAAATCACTACAGGACTCCAAGTATATTTCATTCCCTTTGACGCTACCGCCTTGGGTGACCCTGCTGGGAGTACAAGATTCCCAAAGGCTTCGCTCACAAGGTTCATAGGAATGTGCAAGCCCACTCACCACAACAAGGTGATGATCCAGCGAGTGAAAGAACTGAGATAGATTGCACTGAGCCCTGGTCTCATTAGACCAAGTGTTCCACCAAAAAGGCTTTGGCTCTGGTTGAGGACAGCTGGATATGTTTTGGGCCAGGGACCACCAGTAGGTTGCTGTTAGATGAGCGCCACGCTCTTTGGGGGGTGTATTGGAAGATAATTCCCACAGATAAGAAAGGTCAAAGACTGTTTAGAGTTTTAAAGGTTAGCACCAAAACCTTGAACCTGATTCAATACTCCACCTGGAGCCAATCCAGCTGATGAACAACCAACTGAATGTGGGCTCTCCACAAAGTCCCAGTAAGAACTCATGCACCTGCATTTTAGACCATTTGGAGTTTCTGGAGCAGTCTCAAGGGTAGTCCTGCGTATCTATCTATCTATCTATCTATCTATCTATCTATCTATCTATCATCTACCTACCTACCTACCTACCTACCTATTTATCGCATTTATACCCTGCCCTCACCAGATCAGGTGTAGAGCAAGTTAAAGTAGTCTAGTCTGCAGGTGACTGCTGCATGGATCACCATGGCTAGGTTGGAAAGTGACAGGTATGGTACCAATCGCCTAACCTGGCATAGATTAAAAAATGCCATTTTGGCTACATTTGTGACCAGTGCCTCCATAGAGACAAAAGTGTCCAGGATCACACCGGGACTCCTGATGGCGGTTACAGGTGACTTTTGCGCCCCATCAAGAGCTGGGAGCTGGCAAACCAACTGAAATCATTCCAGCCCAGCCATTGGACCCCCATCTTTAATGGATAGAGATTCAGCCGACTCTGTTTCCTCCATCCCAGCACACCCACCTAAAAATTGGCCAATATATCCAGGGTAGCATCTGGCCAGGGCCATGTAGCAGTAGATCCATGATGTGGTAAGATCTGTGGTTATGTACAAGATATTTGAATAAAGGGTGAATTTGGGGTTCCCCAATGCAAAAACTCTTGAGGATTCATGAGGATCCGTGCTTCAGAACAACGTTTTTGGGCCATGGAGTTTCCAGGAAGCCGTGAATCCTAGATTTTTGTGGTGCAGGCTGTGACGCTGGCTATGATGTGTGATTTGACGGTGAGTTTGGCTTGGCCCAATGCAAAAAGTGTGAGGATCCATGAGGATCTGTGCTTCCAAACCATGTTTTTGGGCCATGGAGTTGCTAGGAAGCCGTGGATCTGAGTTTTTTGTGGTGCAGGCTGTGCCCATGGCCAGGATGTTTGATCTGATGGTGACTTCGGGTTGATCTAGTGCAAAAATTATGAGGATCCGTGTTTTTTAACCATGTTTTTGCGCCACTGTGGCCCCAGGAAACAGTGGATGCATGATTTTTTTGAATATGCCAGCAAGTTTGGAAAACTCAGCAGTGGCCAGAGGATTGGAGAAGATCAGTATACATCCCAATCCCAAAGAAGGCAGTGCCAAAGAATGCTCCAACTACCGCACAATTGCACTCATTTCACACGCTAGCAAGGTTATGCTTAAAATTCTACAAGGCAGGCTCAAGCAGTATGTGGACCGAGAACTCCCAGAAGTGCAAGCTGGATTTAGAAGAGGCAGAGGAACCAGAGATCAGATTCCAAACATGCGCTGGATTATGGAGAAAGCTAGAGAGTTCCAGAAAGACATCTACTTCTGATTCATTGACTATGCAAAAGCCTTTGACTGTGTCGACCACAGCAAACTATGGCAAGTTTTTAAAGAAATGGGAGTGCCTGATCACCTCATCTGTCTCCTGATAAATCTCTATGTGGGACAAGAAGCTACAGTTAGAACTGGATATGGAACAACTGATTGGTTCAAAATTGGGAAAGGAGTATGACAAGGCTGTATATTGTCTCCCTGCTTATTTAGCTTATATGCAGAATTCATCATGCGAAAGGCTGGGCTGGATGAATCCCTAGCCGGAATTAAGATTGCCGGAATAAATATCAACAACCTCAGATATGCAGATGACGCAACCTTGATGGCAGAAAGTGAGGAGGAATTAAAGAACCTTTTAATGAGGGTGAAAGAGGAGAGAGCAAAATATGGTCTGAAGCTCAACATCAAAAAAAAGAAGATCATGGCCACTGGTCCCATCACCTCCTGGCAAATAGAAGGGGAAGAAATGGAGGCAGTGAGAGATTTTACTTTCTTGGGCTCCATGATCACTGCAGATGGTGACAGCAGTCATGAAATTAAGAGACGCCAAAAGCAATGACAAACCTAGACAGCATCTTAAAAAGCAGAGACATCACCTTGCCAACAAAGGTCTGTATAGTTAAAGCTATGGTTTTCCCAGTAGTGATGTATGGAAGTGAGAGCTGGACCATAAAGAAGGCTGATCGCCAAAGAATTGATGCTTTTGAATTATGGTGCTGGAGGAGACTCTTGAGAGTCCCATGGACTGCAAGATCAAACCTATCAATTCTTAAGGAAATTAGCCCTGAGTGCTCACTGGAAGGACAGATCGTGAAGCTGAGGCTCCAATACTTTGGCCACCTCATAAGAAGAGAAGACTCCCTGGAAAAGACTCTGATGTTGGGAAAGATTGAGGGCACAAGGAGAAGGCGACAACAGAGGACGTGATGGTTGGACAGTGTTCTCGAAGCTACAAACATGAGTCTGACCAAACTGCGGGAGGCAGTGGAAGACAGGAGTGTCTGGCATGCTCTGGTCCATGGAGTCATGAAGAGTCGGAGACGACTAAACGACTAAACAAGCAAATCCAAGCACCTGTTGTTTTTTTAAAAAACTACTACTACAACAAACAGAGCAAGACGTGGTCTACAGTATCATGGTGGTTTTATTTAATTTGAATGAAAAAAAACATATGAATTTATGAGGATCCGTTTAAAATCAGCTGGATCCGCCTTTTACCCTTTGAGAGAGAGAGAGAGAGAGAGAGAGAGAGAGAGAGAGAGAGTGTGTCACACTCTGTGACACACACAGAAGGGGGTGGGTCGGTCGGGGGGGTGGGTTCTTCTCCCGGAAGTGGGAGGGGGGAGGCTGCTTAGTTTGGCGATTGGATCACGCTTTTGCAACCTTGTAGCGGCGCCTCCGGAGCCAATAAACGGGGAAATGGGTGGGAGGATTGTTCACTTTTGGCCTTCCAAGTTTTCCTGCTTCCCACTGCAATTAAGCATCCCTCTCCATGCACGAAAGACTATACCGAGATTAGAGCTGGCTAGATAGGAAGCTCCCTGCCGAATGACGCTTTTAGACTCCGAAGAGGCAAGGAGCGGCTGCCTTCGGAGGGAGCCTAGGCAGGATTGGACCCTCAATGGCGCCCTTCTGGAGGCTTCACCCGGGGCAAAAAAACAGGCTTGCTCCCCCCCCCCCCCAATAGCTAAGGTCCTGAAACGCTATAAAAAGCTTTATTCTGAAGCTGGTCCAAATCAAACAAACAAAAACGTGACGACGTCAACAGATTTAAAATCAGAGTAAAAACAAACCCGACAGGTGTGCTTGCGAGCATGCCACTACTACATACAGTAATGAAATTTACAGGAGGAATACGATCCCTCCACCCCTTCCTTCCAGGCTCCTTTCACTCTGGGCATTCTTGGCGAGCCACGCGGAGCTCGCCCCGGCCACGTGACCCTGGCTCCGGAAGGAAGATCCCGCTAGGAGGACTTCCGACGCCTTCCCTTCCCAGGCCTAGTGCTGCTTTCTCTCTCAACCCGCCCCTCCCTCGTTCTACTTCCTATTTCTGGCGGTAACGAATCGGATTTCCTTTTCCGGTACGGGGAGAGAGAGAGAGAGAGAGAGAGAGAGAGAGAGAGAGAGAGAGAGAGAGAGAGAAGCAAAGAAAGAAAGAAAGCCAGCCAGCAAAGCTAACTTGAGTCCCTGGGCGCTGGACGGAGAGGCTGAGGCAGGAGCAAGCCGGGCGGTGAGAGGTCGAGGCGGAAGAGGCCTACACCGTGGTCGAGGCAGTGGCAGCGTGCGCGTGTCATGGCGGAGCTGACTCCGGGGCCGAATGCGGCACCCGCGGGGGCGGGTAAGAGCGAATGCTTCGTAGACGCGTTGCATCGCGTCCGCCAGGTAAGGGGCTCGGGGTGGGTCCCCCACCTCATCAAAGCGACCCGCGCCTCGGTCTTTACAGGAGAGGGGCTGAACCTGGAGGAGGCGTTATGTGAAGAGGTGAGGAACGGTCGCCCCTCACGCCTCCTCCTGGGAGAAGGGAGGGACGCGCCTCAGTTGCGGGGAAGCAGTTTTGGCACCTGACAGGTGTGCGGCCCAAACTATACCACTTAGTAACATGACTTGATATTTGACACAGCTTGCTGAGTTCAGAGTATTGGTTTCTGTCTAGCTTAGTTGTCTGCACAGGTAGGCAGTGGCT
Organism: Podarcis gaigeae; assembly: GCF_964106915.1. Classification (NCBI taxonomy): domain Eukaryota; kingdom Metazoa; phylum Chordata; class Lepidosauria; order Squamata; family Lacertidae; genus Podarcis; species Podarcis gaigeae. The sequence goes on from NC_139695.1 coordinate 23,845,744, forward strand.
CTCCAGAGTTTCAGGAAGGGAGCATTCCCCAGTCCTATCCTTAAATGCCACTGGGGATTGAACCTGGAACCTTTTGTGTGCAACTGAGCTGTACCCCTTCCCCATAATATAAGATCATAGGACGTTAACTTATAAGTCAGGTCATTGAGGGGTCTCTCTAGTTCAGTGTTGTCTGCACTGACAGGCGGGGGATAATTCCCAGCCCTACCTGGTGATGCCAAGGATTGAATCTGGGATCTTTGAATCATATGCTAAAAATGAACTTAGATTCTAGTTGTCATGGTTCTAAATTAAAAGCAGATTTCAATAGAGACATAGCCTTATAACGTGGCAGACCATTAGCCCATCTAGCTCAGAGGGCTGGGCTTGACCAGACCTGGAGGAAAAGGCATATGGAAGGTGGGGAAAGCTGTCCACCACACCTCCTGCTGGGAGAAGGGACCAGCATGGATAAAGGTTATTGCTATGAATGCTGTGTCTCAGGTGTGGGGAAGTCTTTTGGCCCTGTTCAGGTGTGTGGCCAAACTACATAGCAATAGGACCATTGTTTTAAAACTAGGAACGTAGGCATATATGCTTTATATTGAGTCAGAGCACTGGAGTCCTTATTGTCTAGCTCAGTATTGTCTACACTGACTGGCAGTGGTTCTCTAGGTTTTCCGACAGGGCGTCTCTCCCAACCCTACTTGGAGATACTACTGTGGATTGAACCTGGGACCTTCTGCACGCCAGGCAGATGCTGTGCTATGTAGCTATACCCCCTCACCTTAAATATCTTTCCAATATATCTCTAGGGGCAGGGTATAAATAATAAATTATTATTATTAAGAAAGACATGAAGGCAATAGCATCATTGATCTTGATTCCTAGCATCAGGTACAGTGTCCTCCTGAAACTGGAGGTCACATACAGTAGAAGTTTTCCTCCTCTAAAAACTAGGTGCGTCTTTTTGTCAGGTGTGCCTTTTTGTCAGGTGCGCCTTATGGAGCGAAAAATACAGTACTTTTATAAACCAAAGAATCTCAAGCATTGTAGCCTTTATGTACTTACAGAAGAGTTGCTTTAACCCAGCAGTAATTTTGGTTTCCCTCAGGGGTTGAAATTAGCATAAGTCACTGAGCTGGTGCTGAGGGGCAGGGAAAAGTGCCTCACATGCTTTTCTGTCTCTTACTGTTGCATGAAGGGGAGTGCGAAATGGGCTGCTTCCGGGTTGGTTCTGTGGCACTCAAGGGGGGCGTCTTGTGATAGGAGAGGGCCGGGCAAAAAAAGAGGGCAAGAGAGGTGGCAGAACATTGTGGGCTGCTGAAGAAAAAGGGGTGTGTGAGCATGTCTCTGTGGCTCAGCTTCGGTTCTCTAGCAGCTATATTGGCGTGAGGTTTTTCCCTCTCCCCTTCCACCTCTGCGGAGCTCAGCTGCAGTCTGTAGCTCTTTTCTCTGTGTGTATATACTACCGCACGTGAGTGTGTATCCTGGAAGGAAGAAAACCAAAAGAGGCTTGGACAAACGGGTCAACCTCTTTTCTTTGGCCTTTGCCCCACCCCTGGCCGGCCATCCACTGTCCTCCCTGGCCGAGGGCGGGTAAAAGGCTGGCCCAAGCAGGTGGGAGGCACCCGCCCAGGTGAACCCCCGCTCGGTGCCGCAAACCCTGCCCACCTGTGGGGAAGGGAGGGCGGAAATTCTGGGAGCTGCGATGGGCTGGCTGGAGGCTGCTCTCCCTTGTCTCCGTTCTGTCTGATGAAGGGGCAGCTGTGATTTGTGAGCAGGACAGGCACCTGGCCATTGCCCTTTCAAATGTGCTCCCTCTCTGTCTCCCCCATCTGTCTTGGGGTGTGTGTAGGGAAGCACACTCATTTCAGTGACTGTTCAGTCTGACTACTTTAGATAGATATTCCCCCACCCCTTCCCCTTGCTCTTTGGTCCTAATAATCTTTGCCTATTGATGTAAGTGTACTTATGCAGAAAGCATATTGTTGTTACATTAAGGAATGCAGCAGAGCCCATAAAGACCTGAGAAAGAAAGAAAAAAGTAGTTCACAGGGAAGGTGAGTTCCTTTGCTATCATGCTACTAACTTGGAGGTATGTTTTTTGTGTTGTTATTTATGTAGCACTTTACAGGGTATGAAATGCCTTTAGACACATTCTTAAGGTAATTGAATTTAACTGTTAGGTGTTGCATTCTTAAAAGGCAGTTTTAAGGATATATATGTATAGTTAGGTGATTGAGACCTCTCCCGCAGCTGAAAGTTACGTCATTAAGCACACGTTGCAATCACCAGCTTGAGTAGCAACTTTCACTGACTGGTTTCTATCTTACTGGGAAACAGAGGAAGTGTTGCTTCCAGCCTCCCATGGATCATTAATGAGCAGCTTTCTGGGAGATTGTACATATGCAGTTAGCATGCCCAAAGTGAATGCTTATGAATGTCGAAAGTACCGTATTTTTCCCTGTATAACACGCAGATTTTTTCTCCTAAAAAGTAAGGGGAAATGTCTGTGCGTGTTATTGAGCGAATGTGTGGTCCCTGGAGCCGTTTGTCCCAAGTGCATGGCAAAAATCATATTGCGCCGTCACGGAGGAGAGGAGGCTGCTGCTTTCCTGCATTCTGCCTCAGGGTCTTATTGCCCACCCTGTTCTGTTTCGGTTGCTGTTTGCTCAAACGGAACAAAGAGCAGTGAAATCCCCTCCCCTCCAGGCAAGCAGAGAGGAAAGCAGAAGTCCTTCCTTCTAATTCCTCTCCGTGCTCCCTCTCTGTGCTCCGGTGCTGCTGCTGCTGCGTCTGGGGACTCGGCAGGCAGCGGAAAACATGCAGATGAGAGAGAGAGAGAGAGAGAGGGCTGGCTTGGGTGGGTGGGTGGACTTTTGCCTTCCTTCCCCCCCCCCCCTTTAAACCCCTCTCCTGCATTCTTAGCCAGCTGCTTCTCCGCACACCCCTCTCATGCTCCTTGTCCCTTCTATATTTTTCCTTCCCTCCCCACTTAAAACGTGGTTACAAAGCACGGATCCACATGGATCCTCAGGATCTTTGCATTGGGTCACCCCAAATTCACCATCAGATCACATAGCAATGATCTGATGCAAAAACAGGGCTGCAATGGTGCAAAAACGTGGTTACAAAGCATGGATCCACATGGATCCTCAGGATCTTTGCATTGGGTCACCTCAAATTCACCATCAGATCACATAGCATGTCCATGGCTACAGCCTGCCCCCCAAAAATCACGTACCCACTGTTGCCTGGGGCTGCAATGGTGCAAAAACGTTGTTACAAAGCATGGATCCACATGGATCCTCAGGATCTTTGCATTGGGTCAGCCCAAATTCACCATCAGAGCACATAGCATGTCCATGGCTACAGCCTGCCCCCCCAAAATCACACACCCACTGTTGCCTGGGGCTGCAATGGTGCAAAAACGTGGTTACAAAGCATGGATCCACAGGGATTCTCAGGATTTTTGCATTGGGTCACCCCAAATTCACCACCAGATCACATGTCTGTGGCCACAGCATGAAGCACAAAAATGATACATCCACTGTTTCATTCAGAATGTTTTTTCCCTTGTTTTCCTCCTCTAAAAACGATGTGCGTGTTATGGTCAGGTGCGTGTTATAGAGCGAAAAATACGGTACTTTTATTTATAGCACCTCTCTTAACATTGCAAATTACTTTAAGTGTCCAAAACTGGTGTGAAACTGCTCGTAGTAACACATATATGCCGGCATCTGTAAATATTAATTATTAAAATGTTTTATGCTTTTAACCAATTAAGAATTGCTATTAAAATGTGATATTAACAATGCGTCAGTGATGTGAATTGTATTAATTCATGCATTTTGAAAAATAAAAAGAAAGTGTTGCTGAACTGGGGGGGGGGGTGATTAGCCATTCTGTTTTTGTGCCTGTAACCTAGGTTCCAGGGGTCATGTGGCGAATAGCTTTTCTATCTCAATTTCTAACACTGGTAGCCCTTTACAACACCATCTCCAGCTGTACAATATCCTCCTAGAGATAGAGCAGCTAGAGCTGTAAACAGTACAGGCATCTCCTCACTTATGCAGGGGTTACGCTCTGGGTCCCCACGTGCATAAGTGAAATCACGTAAAGTAGGGTGCACCTTCTAAAAAGCCTCCAAACACCCTCTCTGCCACTCTCTTCAATCCATACTAAAAACACTGTATCCCAAAATATCCTCAACTAGAATTAAAGCTCTGGGACAGGTTGGAGGATGTGTTGGAAAGCTGCTGCTACTGCGCTACCCTACACAGCAGCTGTTAGGCGGAGAGACTGAGCAGCATAAACAAAGTTTACAAGCACGCCCTGGGATCCCTTGTCTGGCACAGTTCTGTAAACTGAAAACTATGGAGAGGCCTGCTCTGAATAGAGATATTGTATTCTTGTCTCATTACACATGCTAAAGCTATTTTTGGTCATCTGCATACTATCCCTTGCTTTTTCCTGTAGGACTAATTGAAGTCGTTAACCGTTGTTAACAGTCATCAACAGGTTTACCATACCCATTAAGCCAATCACCCATCTCCCACTACCCTTCTAAGAAATACCCCACCCCACCCTCCCAGTATATATAAGGGTCTGGTGATTTCTGCTTCAGTGTATCTGAAGAAGTGTGTATGCACACAAAAGCTTATACCAGAACAAACTTAGTTGGTCTATAAGGTGCTACTGGACAATTTTTTATTTAATTTTTATTTTGACTGCGTCAGACCAACAGGGCTACCTACCTGAATCTGGAATCACTGGGGAGCAAGTCATTGTCTTCTTCTTTGGCAATTACTCATAGCTGAGTAAGATTGCCTTACATAAACATGGTTTTAACAGTGAGTCTGTAAGTGACTGTGGAGGCCAATTCTGGACCCACATGTCCTTCCACAGTGGGGACATTGGTTCCTGGGCAGTAGTTGATCACGGTGTGGATTTGCCAAGCATGCCTTCCTCTTAGCACGTTTCTCCCTTGTGTCCTGAGTTTGAGTGTCTTCAAAGCCCCTGACACCTTTGGTAAAGGCTGTTCTTGAATTGGACACTCACAGGCCATTGTTTCCCAGTTGTTGGTGTTTATACTACATTTTTTAAGATTTGCCTTGAGAGAGTCTTTAAACCTCTTTTGTTGACCACTAGCATTACACTTTCCATTTTTAAGTTTGTAATAGAGTATTTGCTTTGGAAGGTGATAGTCAGGCATCCGAACAAAATGGCCAGTCCAACCAAGTCGATGTTGAAGAATCATTGCTCTGACACTGGGGATCTTTGCTTCTTCTAGTACACTGGCATTAGTTTGCCTGTCTTCGCAAGTGATGAGTAATTTTTTTTTGAGATGCCATTGCTGGAATCTTTTGAGGAGCTGGAGATGGCGTTTATAAGTGGTCCATGTTTCACAAGCATACAGTAAGGTTGGTAGTACAATAGCTTTGTAAACAAGCATTTTGGTTTCCCTGAGAATGTCCTCAAACACTCTGCACTTCAATCAGGAGAAAGCTGCACTCACAGAGCTCAGGCGATGCTGGATTTTGGCATCAGTGTCAGCCCTTGTGGAAAGATAACTGCCCAGGTAGGAGAAATGATCAAAATTTTCCAACGTTACACCATTGAGTTGTATTTGTGGTGCTGCAGAGGGGTTGTTTTTTGCTTGTTGGTGGAGCACTTTGGTGGTTTGGATGTCGAGCGATAGGCCAAGCTTTTTGTAAGCTTCTGCAAAGATATTTAGGATGGTTTGAAGGTCATCCTCTGATTGCGCACACACTATGCTGTCATCAGCACACTGAAGCTCAGGAAGTTACGGTAATCTTACTCTTTGCTTTCAGTCTACTCAGATTAAAGAGCTTTCCATCTGTTCGATAAATGATTTCTACCCTGGTGGGGAGTTTCCCTTCGACAGTGTGTAGGATCATGGTGATGATAAATAGAGTTGGGGCAATAACACAACCCTGTTTAACACCTGATTCCACTGTGAATGGTTCACTTTGAGAGCTGTTGTTATCCACGATTGCTCCCGTCATATTATCGTGGAGGAGCTGAATGATGTTCACAAATTTATCTGGGCAGCCAATTTTCAGGACAGTCAGCGGGGCATTGTGATTTACAGTGTCGAAGGCAGGGTGGATTTGATTTAAATAAAATCAATTTAAATCACTAGCCAGTAAGACTTGATTTAAATCTCTTTTTTTTACCCATTCGTGCTGGTATAATCTTAATATTCACAATCAGATGAAAGTTTCATTTTTGGAATAATAAAATTTCAGAGTAGTTTTTACAGTTATATCAAAAATTACTGATTTGGTTATACCAGGCATAGTCAAACTCGGCCCTCCAGATGTTTTGGGACTACAACTCATCCCTAGCTAACAGGACCAGTGGTTAGGGATGATGGGAACTGTAGTCTCAAAACATCTGGAGACGAGTTTGACTATGCCTGGGTTATACTATTAGAAATACATAGACAGTTAACTTAATAAACCTCACAATAATTTCATAATTAACTGTTTATAGGGGCTATTTCTCCCAGCAGCCCTGGCTTGGGAGAGGCTGGTCTTCCTTTTCTAGAGGGGAGGGGGGAGGAGGAGAAATACAGTTGGTAGGCCTAGGCTGGAACAGGCTTGCAGAAAGGACAGGCCGAGGAGAAGCAGGCTGGTGGAAAGCTGGAAAAGGGGAACCAAGAACTGGAGCAGAGAACTTCAGGGATTCCTGATGCAGGACTGAAGTTCCAGGTAGAGACTTTATAGTTTGGACAATGTCAGGCGAGCCCTGGGAAGTAGTGCCTGGAACCAGTGAACTCTTTTATTAGTTGACTGGCAAGCACTTCAAGGTCTCGCCAGGGACTTACAGATCCCAGTTACTGTTTCCACTCGCCCCCCCCCCCTTTGGATTTGCTTCTACACTCAGGTGTACAGTTCTGTACAGTTAAGTTAGCGCAGTTGTTTGAACCCAGTGGGATTGGGAAGAGGTTGCCAGCCCTGAAGTGCCTTCAGCATTTGCCTCAAGGCTGAGTTGCACAGACACGCAACTGACTTGCACAATTATTATGCAAAGATTTCAAACTTGTGGATTATTCTGCTCACAAGGTTGCATTTTCATTTTTTACTGCTTCATGCTTAGCTACTTGTGCAGATCTATTCTACTCCAAACAATCTATTCATTGAACCTCTTGGAACTTAGCATTTGGTAAGGGGTTGATTCTGTGTATATAAATTTGCAAAGGAACAATGGGATTAAGGTTTTTTCCTCAACTCTGTGTGTTTATTTTATAACATTTTTCCTGTGAAGAAAAGACATGTTATCTCTGTAGACACAAATTCACACTTTTGAGAACTGCAAAAGCAAGCATCTGTGTTTATATCTTCTCATTAGAAAAACTGTCCCAAATAATCTTACAGAAACTTCTGGAAGATCATGACATTGTGAATGGATTAATGGAATTCATTTACCAAAAAAATTAAACATTGCATATAAAACCTCATGCTACATAATTAAAAACAAATCCTTATTTCCTGATGAATAGCTTTTGAACTATAACGTAACTTAAATAGAAAACTATCTTTAGAAAGATTTTTCCTCCAAAAACATTTTTTTAAAAAAATCCAATTTAAATTAAAAAAACCAATTTTAAAAAATAAATCTGATTTTATATTTTTTTAAAAATATCATTGATTTTTATCCACCCCGGTCGAAGGCCTTAGTCAGGTCATGCCATATACAGGCGTTGGTTTTGCTCTCTGCATTTGGAGCTGTCAAGCAGTGAAAATCATGTCCACTGTCCCCCTAGAAGGCCGAAAACCATTTTGGGATTCAGGAAGGTTCACCTCGGATATTGTTAAGAGATTGTTTGCTAAGATCCTTGCAAGAATTTTGCCAACCGCATATAAAAAAGGATGCCTTGATAGGTTCTGCAATCGTGTCTATCACCTTTTTAAAAGAGGTTGATAACTTTGGCATCCCTAAAGTCTGCTGGGATCTCCTCTCTCCCAGATTTTTCCGATGAGCTTGTGAAGTTGTTGTGCAAGTTCAGTTCCACCCACTTTGAAGACCTTGGCAGGTATCCCATCAGGTCGGCTGGCTTTGTTGTTTTTCATTTGGTTAATAGCTGTACACAACTCACCCAAATTTGGAGATACTGCAAGCTCATCTCTAATTGGTTTTTGCAAAATTTGTGAAAGGACCTCAGCAGCTGCGGGTGAGTTGTGGTTAAGGAGATGCTGGTAATGTTCTTTCCAGCATAATGCAATAGCTTCTTTATCTTTTAGAAGTGTGGTACCATCAGTTGAGCATAGGGGGCATATGCCCATAGATGGTTGTGATGGGATGATGAGCTGCTTGTGCGTAAAAGCTTAGTCCCTCAGAGTTTGCCCAGATTAGCAAAGCTCTGTCTGTAGCGGAGCCCCTTAAGCATGGCTCCCTCAATCGCTGGCAGAATCCGACAGTGGGCGTTTGCGGAATCTCTTCCAACATAAAAGCTCCTTAACGGAAACGCGTCTTCTGGACTCTCGGCGTGACAGTTTCCGGCGAGGTGTGGGTGTCCCTATAGGAGGTCCTGAAACCTCCTCACTGTTTTCGCTAGAAGTGTCCCAGAGCCATCCCTCCGACTCCCTTTCCCTCGGAGCTCCTTCTCTCCCCCTGCTGGTTCCCTCTTCTGCTGTTAAGTCTCTCCTAACCTCCTTGAGCCCTTCCACCACCTGCTCTTCCGATGGCAGTTCCCTGACAATGGTCTTTGTGGCTTTAAAGAAACTGTGCATCATGAGTGTCGGCTAAGTGCTCGATCTCTTGAGCTTTATTTTATCCACCACGTGTTCTTGGGTTCTCTGGTTCTTCTTTGAACCTCAGCCTTAACATTGGCATAGGTTTTTTTCTTAGTGGCGCAGTTTCTATCTCTTTGCCAGATCTGAAAGACCTTCCTTTTCTTGTCAATAATGCCTTCAAATCTCACTGTATTCTCATCAAACCAGTCCTGGTGTTTCTTGGTTTGGTATCCAATAGTTCGTTCACAGGCTGCAATAATGGATGTTTTTGTTGGCTATTTGCAGTTTAGTAGTGCTTCAGAGTTCAAAATTGGGAAAGGAGTACGGCAAGGCTGTATATTGTCTCCCTGCTTATTTAACTTATATGCAGAATTCATCGTACGAAAGGCTGGGCTGGATGAATCCCAAGCCGGAATTAAGATTGCCGGAATAAATATCAACAACCTCAGATATGCAGATGACACAACCTTGATGGCAGAAAGTGAGGAGGAATTAAAGAACCTTTTAATGAGGGTGAAAGAGGAGAGAGCAAAATATGGTCTGAAGCTCAACATCAAAAAAACGAAGATCATGGCCACTGGGCCCATCACCTCCTGGCAAATAGAAGGGGAAGAAATGGAGGCAGTGAGAGATTTTAATTTCTTGGGCTCCATGATCACTGCAGATGGTGACAACAGTCACGAAATTAAAAGACGCCTGCTTCTTGGGAGAAAGGCGATGGCAAACCTAGACAGCGTCTTAAAAAGCAGAGACATCACCTTGCCAACAAAGGTCTGTGTAGTTAAAGCCATGGTTTTCCTAGTAGTGATGTATGGAAGTGAGAGCTGGACCATAAAGAAGGCTGATCGCCAAAGAATTGATGCTTTTGAATTATGGTGCTGGAGGAGACTCTTGAAAGTCCCACGGACTGCAAGAAGATCAAACGTATCCATTCTTAAGGAAATCAGCCCTGAGTGCTCACTGGGAGGACAGATTGTGAAGCTGAGGCTCCAATACTTTGGCCACCTCATGAGAAGAGAAGACTCCCTGGAAAAGACCCTGATGTTGGGAAAGATTGAGGGCACAAGGAGAAGGCGACAACAGAGGACGTGATGGTTGGATAGTGTTCTCAAAGCTACAAACATGAGTCTGACCAAACTGCGGGAGGCAGTGGAAGACAGGAGTGCCTGGCATGCTCTGGTCCATGGGGTCATGAAGAGTCGGACACGACTAAACGACTAAACAACAACAGCATTGCAGAGAGCTTGCTGGGGAGACCATGCATTAAAAAGGGACTAAAACAATAACTTAAACAAGGTTTTAATAACAAAAACAAAAACTCCTTGTACACTAAATACATCAACAACAAACATGACCCAACCACCAACCCATCCCCCAGGGTAAGGAGAGAGCTAGGTGCTGCTCCTTATATACTATGCCCAAATGCTGACACAGCTTAATTAACTCAACCTAGCAGCACCTGCTATGTTTCACAGGTGTAAGACTGGGTCTCGTTATTTGCGCTGGCCCTGGCCCTTAAAGACATACACAACTTGTGAAGCAATAATGAACCTTCACATTTTAAAGTGACCATTCAACAGTTTTTAGCTTCGTCCAGTGTTCCTCCGTGTCATTTGGGAATTCTGAAAGCAGATACAGTGGTGCCCCGCAAGACGAACGCCTCGCAAGACGGAAAACCCGCTAGACGAAAGGGTTTTCCGTTTTGGAGGCGCTTTGCAAAACAAATTTAACTATGGGCTTCCTTCGCAAGACGAAAGCCCATAGGGAAATCTCCGGGACAGCGGGGAACCGCAGCGCGTCTTCCCCACTGTCCTCGGACCTCCTCCGAAGGCTGACGGTGGAGCGGAGAGACCTCCTCCCGCCGCCAGCCTTTGGAAGGCTCCTCTGAAGGCTGGCGGTGGGGCGGAGAGACCTCCTCCAGCCGCCAGCCTTCGGATGGCTGCTCCGAAGGCTGGCGGTGGGGCGGAGAGACCTCCTCCCGCCGCCAGCCTTCGGATGGCTGCTCCGAAGACTTGCGGTGGGAGGAGGGTTTTCCTTCCCACTGCCAACATTCAGAATGCTGTTCTGAATGTTGGCGGTGGGGAGGAAAAACTCTCCTCCCACCGCAAGCCCCGGCAACAGAGGAGAAGCGCTGCACACCTTCCCCTCTGTTCCCGTACCTGTCCTGAAGGCTTGCGGTGGGGAGAAAAGCCCTTCTCCGCACCGCCAGCCTGGCAAGCGGTCTCCATAGGAACGCATTAATTGATTTTCAATGCATTCCTATGGGAAACCGTGCTTCGCAAGACAAAAAACTTGCAAGAAGAAAAAACTTGCGGAACGAATTAATTTCGTCTTGCGAGGCACCACTGTAGTCCTTAAGAGTTGTTCGGAGGCAATCTTGCTTAATGGGCTCTTGAAGCGCTTGAGTGTTCATTTTGCGGCTTGGTTTCCTTCCTTGAAGCCTGTGTTGAGGTATAATCTTGATAGCCATCGTGGAGCATATTAATTGATGATCTGCCCAGCAATCATCAGCACTCGTCATAGCTCTAGTAAGGAGCAATTTTCAGCTCGGACAATTACATAGTCTAAGAGGTGCCAGTGGTTTGACCGAAGGTGCCTCCCAAGATATTTTAAATTTATTTTTCTATTGAGTGTGTTGGTAATAACAACATATCAACAAAAGTAAGATTTTGTTCTGGATGCTGTTGCCAATTCCTTCTTTCCCAATAGTCCCAGGCCACAGTTCAAAATCTTGTCCAACTCTTGCATTAAAGTCACCCAGGAGGATAATTTTATGCTCCTTAGGTATCTCTGATAGGATGTAGTGCCAGCCAGCTCATCCCTAATATTATTGGGGGTCCTGCCAGTGTGGCTACGTGAAAGGCAATGGTCTCCGTGTGCCTGGAAACCCTCATTCTCATTGGTGGGGTCTAGTGCGTCACTTCCCCTCCCAGAAGTTCTCTGCCATCGATGGTGGTCACTTGCAAGGGGAAATCTAGGGGCAGCAGGTGGAGTTGGTGCTCCAGAGCGAAGTCCTTGCTGAAGAAATTGCAGGAGCTGCCTGAATCCAGCAGCCCCTTCACCTTGACTGGGTGCCCATTCGGGAGTTCTAGCACCACTTCTATGGCTATAGCTGCCTTGGGGGGGGGGTCTGGCTGGGGCACTTCTATTGGTTTCTGGCCTGGCTGCTGTGCCCGCTGAGTGGCAGCCAAGCATTGGCGTTTCCCTGCGCCTGCCCCTTTTCCCCCTCCTCCTCACAGCCAGCGGCTCCCACCCTCCCTTGCCATGCCTTTCTTTGAGGGTAGACCCTGGCAAAATGTCCTGGCCGTTGGCAGAGGAAACACTTCTTGGTGGTTTTCCAATCCTTTCCCTCCTTCTTGCGACCTTCACTGGAGTTTGAAACCTCGCACGCGCGCCATCTATTTCCATTGGCTCAGCCGGCTGGGAAGGTTGCCTCGGCATTTCAGGAATGCGGTAGTCATGGCAACGTCCCCCTCTCCCTTCACGCTTCTCCTGAGCCCGCGCTTCCTGTCGTACTCCAAGCGCAAGCACAGCCTTGATCAGCTGATCCATCGACTGCGGGCGGGGCGCGCGGGAAAGCTCGTCCTTCACCATTGGGGACAACCCCTCCTCAAACAACATTTGAATGGGCTCAGAGTCCAGATCCCACCCGAGCCGGTGGATCAGCATCGCAAAACGCGACCAGCAGTCTCTAACTGATTGGCTCCCCTGCTTGCACCCCGTCAATTCCCGGCGAGTCACATTTTGCTCCACTTCACTGGAATACATTGCATCCATCGCGCCAAAAAATTTCCTAAGGTCCTTCAAGGCAGCATTTTGCATCGCCATTAGGGGCCTGATCCATTCCCGGGCCCCATCCTGTAGATGCCCGACAATATAGGCTACCCTTTCCCCATCATCAGCAAAGTCATTATGCTGCAGGTCCAAAGCGTACTCTATTTCCGTTCGGAACGCGTTATAGTCCTGGGGCTTCCCCCCCAAACATGTGTACCAGTACCTTCTTTGCGACAGGGGTGGGTCTGACCTGTGCATCCTGAGTCTGCCTTTCGTCTAGCCGCGCCGTCAGCAGAGCCACATGCTGTTCTAAATCTCGGTTCCTCTCCACCAGATTTTGCACTCCAGCTGCTTGCTCTGTGGCGCCTGCTCCTCCGGTTTGGCTCATGGTGCTGCCTGCCTGTTGCTGTGCACAAGCAACGTCAGGGACTGACGGATTGCTGTAATGGTTATATGGGGTTGCTCGTGCGTAAGTTGCCGCCACTCCTGGCTAGGTAGCCTGGTTAAACCTTTCCTGGCTGGACAGCCCTTCACTTCGTGGCTGTTCAGTCGCTAGCAGAATCCGTCAGTGGGCGTTTCTTGAACTTCTTCCAGCAAATAAGTTCTTTGACGCCAAATCTACGCCTACTTTCCCTGCGCGGACGTCTTCTGCGCAGGGTGGGTGTGGGTAGCGGAGGACCTGTGCTCTCCCCGCTGGTCTCCAGCGAAGAGTCCTGGAGCCCCCTCTCCAATTCCCCCATCCGCCCCCCTTTATCCCTGGTCTGGTGTTACGCTGATTTCCTTCCCCAGCCGATGAGTCTCCTCTCTCCCTGCTTGGCCCTTCTCCGGCATCGCTTGGGAGCCCTGCCTCCACTTCTGGCTCCAATGTCAGTTCCCTGACAGCGGGGTATAAATAATAAATTATTATTATTATTATTATTATTATTAGAATTAGAATTAGAATTAGAATTGGCATAGGTTTTTTTCTTAGTGGCACAGTTTCTATCTCTTTGCCAGATCTGAAATGCCTTCCCTTTCTTGTCAATCATGCGTTCAATCTCACTGTCATTCTCATCAAACCAGTCCTGGTGTTTCTTGGCTTGGTATTCAATAGTTTGTTCACAGGCTGCAATAATGGATGTTTTTAGCTTGGTCCAGTGTTCCTTGGTGTTATCAGGGAATTCTGAAAGCAGATGATCCTTAAGAGTCGTTTGGATGCAATCCAGCTTAATGGGATCTTGAAGGGCTTGAGTGTTCATTTTGCGCCTTGGTTTCCTTCCTTGAAGCCTGAGTTTAGGTATAATCTTGATAGCCATCGTGGAGTGTATTAGTTGGTGATCTGTCCAGCAGTCATCGGTGCTCGTCATAGCTCTGGTAAGGAGCACATCACGTCGATCTTTAGCACGGACAATAACATAGTTTAGGAGATGTCAGTGGTTTGACCAAGGATGCCTCCATGAAGTTTTAAATTTATTTTTCTGTCAAAAGAGTGTGTTGGTAATAACAAGGTTGTGCGCTGCACATATCGTCAAAAGTAAGATTCCGTTCTGGTTGCTGTTGCCAACTCCTTCTTTCCCAATAGTCCCAGGCCACAGATCGAAATCTCGCCCAACTCTTGCATTAAAATCACCCAGGAGGATAATTTTATGCTCCTTAGGTATCTCTGATAGGACGGTATCCAGCTGAGAGTAAAAATTTTCTTTAATGTCTTCATCGGCATCCAGTGTTGGTGCATAAGCACTTAGAATAGTGGCCTGTTGGTTTTTGGCGAGTTTATTCGAAGGGTTGAGAGTCGCTCATTAATGCCGGTAGGGACTTCTGACAGGAGCTTCACAAGATCATTTTTTATAGCGGAGCCTACCCCATGTATTTGATGTTCTTGTTCAGATAGACCTTTCCAGAAGAATGTGAAGCCTCCTTTTTCTTCCTTCATTTGTCCCTCTCCTGCTGCAATATCGATGTTAAAATGTCACAACTCTGTTGCAATGATGAGAATTCTGTGTTCAGGACGCTCATTATCTGTGTTATCCAACAAAGTCTGTATGTTCCATTGCCCTTTACGACCACTGTATGTTGACCCCACTGGGCATGGTAATCCAGTCAGGGAAAAAGGGAGGCAGACTATGTTTAGGGCAGCCTTTCTAGCCCCTCCCCCTTTTTCAGGGTGAGCAGAGTGGATCCTAAATAGGGCTGTTCAGTCATGGATTTAGCTGCCGAACTGCTCAACTGCCTCATTCCTTGAGTCAGAGTGACTGAATCTGTATCCACCGCCCATGTGCCTGTTCATGACTAGGGGATTCCAGATTTCATGATCCTGCCCCTGTTACCATTTGCCTATCGCCATGGGACTTTGAGGGTTTGGGATGGGGATGGGTTTTTGGAAGACGCCTGTGCATGAATTTGTTTTATGTGTGTATATCAGTGCATGCCGATCAACACACAGTCTTCGCAGTAAGGCTCTGTTCCTTTTTTTTTGTAATAATTTTTTATTGATTTTCCATTAAACACATATAACCAAATCAAACATTTTCACAAATTTCAACTTTTGGACTTCCGCCAGCTTCTCTGCCAATCTTCCATATTAATATTTTTTATTACGCATTCCCTAAATTTAATATTGCCTTTTAATATACCCTTCCTATCTTGTTCTCTTTTTTACAATACTCCTCAAACTTTCACAGAGCTTCTTTAAACCCCGCTAGCGTTATTTGATCATCACATATATCTTTCAGATTTCCCCAGTCCTCGATGAACTTGTGATCTCGTTGATATCTAATCTTCCCAGTTAGCTTGTCCAATTCTGCATACTCCATAAGTTTCATTCTCCATTCTTCAAGGGTCGGTAGTTCCTCCTGTTTCCATTTTTGGGCCATTAATATTGTAATGGCTTTAAGGGTTGCTTGTGCGTAAGTTACCGCCTATCCTGGTTAAGCCGTTTCCCTGGTTACCGCCTCGCCTGGTTAAGCCGTTTCCCTCTGGACAGCCCTCCACTCCGTGGCTGTTCAGTCGCTGGCAGAATCCGTCAGTGGGCGTTTCTTGAACCTCTTCCAGCAAAGAAGCTCTTTGACGCCAAGTCTCCGCCTACTCTCCCTGCGCGGAAGTCTCCTGCGCAGGGTGGGTGTAGGCAGCGGAGGACTTGTGCTCTCCTCGCTGGTCTCCTGCGAAGAGTCTTGGAGCCTCCTCTCCGCTTCCCCCATCAGCCCCCCTCTATCCCTGGTGTAGCGCTGATTATCTTTCCCAGCCGGGGACATCCCTCTCTCCCTGCTTGGCCCCTCTCCAGCATCGCTGCTGAGTCTCGCCTCCTCTGCTAGCTGCGATGGCAGTTCCCTGACAAATATTCTCGCCGCTGTTACAGCATATTGGGAAAGTTTACAGTCCCTTCTGTTTATCTCAGTTCCTGTTATTCCTAAAAGAAAGGCTTCTGGTTTCTTTACAAATGTATATTTCAACATCTTTTTCAGCTCATTATATATCATTTCCCAGAAACCCTTCACTTTCTTACATTCCCACCACATATGGTAAAATGTTCCTTCTTTTTCTTTACATTTCCAACACTTATTACATGTTTTATACATTTTCGCTAGTTTAGCCGGTGTAATATACCATCTATATACCATTTTCATAACATTTTCTTTTAACGCAGTACATGCTGTAAATTTTATATTTTCCTTCCATATCTTTTCCCAATCCTCCAATTGTATATTATATCCAAAGTCCCTGGCTCTGTTCCAATGGCATGAGTATCACGACGACCAGTAGATTCCTATCTGCTGCAGCCTTCATCCGCCTTCACAGCCATTGTAACATACCGCTTGTTATCATCCGCCTGTTATGCCGTTGAGGATTTCTTGGGTCATTCTTTGTCTAGCTCCTCCCCTTTGACCTTAGTGCCTTGGGTGACCCTGCTGGGAGTACAAGACTCTTGACGGCTCCACACACAAGGGTCATAGGAATGTGCAAGCCCACTCACCACAACAAGGTGATGATCCAGCAAGTGAGCAAGTACAGTCGACTATTGCCTGGTAACTAGAAAAGCTCTTATATCAATTAATTTGTTTAATATTGATAATAGGACAGAAAGTGACCATTTGCCCTTGGTTCTTTCTATTGTACCCCAGGACATAAACTTGCACCCCCCAGTCCGGATGCCAAACCATGAACTAGATGGAGGCTTGCCGATCAGAAAGTCGGCAGTTTGAATCCCCGCAATTGGGTGAGCTCCTGTTGCTTGGTCCCTGCTCCTGCCAACCTAGCAGTTCAAAAGCATGCAGCAGAAGTAGATAAATAGGTACCGTTCTGGCGGGAAGGTAAACAGCGTTTCCGTGCACTGCTCTGGTTCGACAGAAAGCGGCTTAGTCATGCTGGCCACATGACCTGGAAGTTGTACGCCGGCTCCCTCGGCCAGTAAAGCAAGATGAGCACTGCAACTCCAGAGTCATTCACGACTGGACCTAATGGTCAGGGGTCCCTTTACCTTTACCTAAAGCAGTCTACTGCAGTTAATGCCAGACTAAATTTGGAATCAGCAATATGATCAAAAAATTAAAAGGTCAATCTGTAGAAGCTTCTATTGAGGCATATGATAATCTCATTGAACTTTTACAGGATGTGGTCTCAACTAGCGTAAATTCGGGTGACAAAACCATTAATTCCACAGGGTGTAACTGGTTCATCAATGCTTGTCACAGCAAGAAAAAAGATCTTAGGGACTCTTACAGAGAGTATAGTAAAGCTGGCCTAAGTTACTTACCTCCAACCTATCTTGTATTGAAAAGATAGTATAAGCACTGTTAGCAATGAAGAAAAGGCAGCTTGAACATAATTCCTGGTCCTTACTATTGAACGATTTCTTAAATAATGATGCTAAAGGGTCATTCCACACCAAATCACCTGCTTTTCATACTCGACCGTGCTCTCACGACTCAGATTTTCTTCAAAAAAAAATTATGTGTACATACCTATGAGATAACCACAAATTAATTTTTAAAGATATTTTGGTCCAAAATTGGGTGCAGGAGAATTTTTTTAAAAAAAGTTTTCTTCCCCCCAGAATTGAAGAAAATCTGAGTCATGAGAATACATGGCACCAGGTGATTTGGTGTGGAATGACCCCAAATTGTTCTGGCACTTGGTTTTCAATATGTTAAAAAATAACACTCCTGCCCCCAGGTGCACCATCCCGACTCATATATGGGAGAATCATTTAAAAACAATTTTTGCTGAAACTTCAAACTCCCTCTCCAGAAGTGATGGTCCTGCTATTGACGTATTAAATGTCCCATTATGGAACAAGGTCATAGTAGAAGAATTAATCAGGAGCCTAAAGAGTGGCAAGGCCCCGAGCAATGATGATTTCAGAGGAGCTGATCAAATCGAATAATAATAACATAATCTCCGAAACCTAAGCTGCTTTTCGTGCAAACTACTCAACATCTGACCAGACCACTCCAAGGCAATCTATGTGGCCTTTATGGACCTAAAATCTTCCTTTGTAGTCAAAGTTGTATTGAGTGATGGAGGACAAAAGATTCTTATACCTTACAAAAGCCTTATATAGTGATAGTAACATGCAGGTAAGATACGGCCCACTGGGGCAACACTCTGACATAATCACGATATCAAGAGGGGTCAGGCAGGGTTTTATTCTTGCCCCCCCCTATTGTTTAATCTTTAAAAACATGATTTAGAGTAAGTCCTAATGGGCTGAGATGGGCACTGCCCCAAACTGGGGATAAGAAGCACCCCACTTCTATTGTATGCGGATGAAGTTGCTATCCTTTCACGCTCCAAATCTGGGTTAAAACATCAGCTGAGGAAGTTTTTGGATTATTTCTCTGAAAATGACCTCACAATCAATTATGCAAAATATAAAATTATGGAAATAAATTCTCCTCAAACCTATGGTTCCTCAACGGTCATGCCTCGAACAGACCAAAAGCTTTCGGTATTTAGGATTTATCTTTCACCACACAAAGTCTTGGAACACCCATTGGTTGATTACATCCCAAGTAGCAGAGGTAAGCAAACTGGCAATTCTCTGTTTCTTTCATACACAGGGAGGTCAGTATACCTTAAAAGTATTTAATGCGAAATCTGCATCACAACTCTTATATGCTGCCAACATTTTGTACAAGGGCTCTTTTCTCAAGCTTGATACATTTCAGTTAAAGTTTCTGAGGTCCTTTCCTTACTGCAGGTATTAAATTGTGTACCAAATTTGATACTTCTGTTGGAAACAGAAGGTCCATTTTCAATTAAGGCCTGGTGGAGTGCTATGAAAGAATCCGTGTGTATGGCATTGGGAACGGTCTACTCCTTCATTTGATACATCAGCTCTTGGTCAAAAACCATGGTGCGTAAGGCCTCCTTGATAGGTCTTTCACCATCTTTTCTTACACACCTGGGGTATGATACTGCTGTCAAAACTGAAACAGAGGTTATGGGAATACTGTCTTTAGTGATTTACAATCTTGCTCACAGGACCTGTGGCCCTGCAGGGTTTTTTATTTGACCGTCTCTTAACTATCACCTTCTGTTTTCTAAAGCCAGATTTTTCCCTTCTGAAGTGCTGAAGTGAAGATTGACTGGTGTCCCATGCCAAGATAGGCTGTGCCCATGTTCCTAGGAAGTTGAATGTATAGAACACATTTTATTGTATTGTAGTCTGTATAAACAGGTTAGACAGCATCTAATCGATCCAATACCAACAGAACAACCTGGAATTGCTGAATCCTTTTATGTTAAGCTTCTCCTTGAGGATAAGTTTGATACTATTACATTGGCTGTGGCAAAATTACTCTTGGAGGCAGTAAAAATCAGAAATCAGTATGTACAGGCTAATGCTCCTCTGTTGGCTAGCAAGGCTGATTTTACACCTTAATAACTGTTGATATTTACTATTGTTGTACTGTGTATTTGGGGTCTATGGACTACAATAAAGTTGTGTGTGTGTGTGTGCATGCCCGTGCTTTTATGAGCCAGGATGGACAAGGGTCAAGAAGACAGGTGGTTGTTTTTACTCGTCCAAGCAGCCTGTCCACATCCTCTGAGATAACAGGTTAAAACTGATCCCATACAACTTGACTAGAAAGAGCATGGGCACTCTCCCGCCCCAGCCCTGCTACCACAGTGTGTTGATGTGTGCGCAGAATATATTCTTGAGTTTTCTTCTCATAAACTTACAGCAGTTTCTTTTCTATTGAGCTTCTTTATTGTTGACAAAGATTTACATTTTGTCAAATTCAAATAAAATAACATTATCCTTTCCTTCTTCCAGCCATCTGGCTCTGAGACTCAGTGCTGAGTCATGTACAATTCACACACTGACACTTTACATATTCTCTCTCTCTCTCTCTCTCTCTCTCTCTCTCTTTAAATTTTATTGTTTTTCCAAAAATATCAAAATGGAAAAAACAGAAAAGAAAAAAATAATAACCAAATTAAACCATATTTTTTTGGTTGACTTCCTTCCACTCCCCCTCTTGGTTCCATTATAATATACTTGTTCATGCACGTCCATAATATCTTATATACTTAACCGTCCAATTTTAAAACCTCCTTCATCTTAGTACAAGTGACTTTTAAAAGTTATACTATATACACAAAGCTTAAAAATATGCATTTACCAGTTGCTCTTTTTATAATAATTTGTTCTGCATAGTCCAGTAATTTATTTTACCAGTCTTTTTCTTAATCTTCTTTGGCTGAGTCTTCTTCCTTCCATAGGGGCTGGCTGGTCTTGGCCCGGCATCCAGTCTCGTATATTGGAACAAAGATTTTCCCTCAAACAATCCGTCAGGGAACTGCCATCGGAGAGTCAGGTGGTGGAAGGGCTCAAGGAGGCTAGGAGAGCTTCGGATGCGGAGGAAGGAACCAGTAGGGGGAGAGGGAGAGTTCCTGCAGAAACTCAATCGGAGGAATGGCTCCAAGATGTTTCCAGTGAGAACAGCGGGGAGGGCTCAGGACCTCCGCTGGGGACGCCCACTCCGCGGAGGAAACTGTCACGCAGAGAATCCAGAAGGAGAGTTTCCGTCAAGGAACTCTTATGTTGGTGTAAATTCCGGAAATGCCCACTGATGGATTCTGCCAGCGATTGAGGTAGCCACGCACCCATGGCTCCTTGGACTGGGAAAGTTTAGGAACTGATGGTAAAGCTTGGGGAATTTAAACGCTTACGCACGAGCAGCCCCCTTTTCCCATTATAGCAATCTATCAGTCCCTGACGCTGCTTGTGCGAAGGATAGGCATCATGAGCAACCCAGCCGGAGGAGCAGGAGGAGCTGGAGGGGGACCAACTCTGGAGGAGAGAAACAGAGCTTTGGAGCACCAGCTGGCACTGCTAACGGCGCGGCTCGAGGAAAGGAGGGCGCAGGATGCACAGGGGAAACCCACTCCCATCGGAAGGTAGGTACCTGGGTTGGTACAGAAATTTGGGGGTGATCCAAGGAACTACCAAGCCTTTAAGACAGAGATGCAGTATGCACTAAACCTGCAACACGATGACTTTGCCAATGAGGAATCGAGAGTGGCTTTTGTGATTGGACACCTTGAGGGAGGGGCTAGAGATTGGGTGAGACCCCTGATGGCAAACAATAATAGCGCCTTAAAAGACTTGAGGAAATTCTTTGGTGCGATGGACTTGATGTTTTCCAGCCAGATTGAACAGGGCGTGGTACGCAGACAGTTAATGGCGTGCAAACAGGAAAATCAATCAGTCAGAGAGTATTGGACACAGTTTACCATGCTTATACATAAATTGGGGTGGGATCTGTCTTCGGACCCGATACAAATGCTGTTTGAAGAAGGCCTAGCCCCAGCGGTGAAAGATGAACTTTCCCGCGTGCCCCATCCGGAGTCCATGGATCAGCTGACCAAGGCAGCGCTTGCGATTGGTGCGCGTCAGGAGGCGAGAGCGCTGGAGAAGCGGGAAGGGAGAGCAGAGCGTTGGAATGATTTCCGCATTCCTGAGATGCCGGCGCAACCTTCCCCGCCAGTGGAACAGATGGAGATTGGAGGAGCAAGCTCGCACGGAACTTCAAATGTTAACGAAGGGCGGAAGAAGGAAGGGAAGAGCGCCAAGAAATGTTTCCTTTGCCAACAGCCAGGACATTTTGCCAGGGTCTGCCCGCAAAGGAAGGGATGGCAAGGAATGGTGGGGGCTGTTGGGAGTGAGGAGGAGGGGGTTAAGGAGCAAGTAAAAGCCAACGCCTGGCTGCCAACGATAGGGCACAGCAGTCAGGCCAAGGATCAGTGAACGTGCCCAAGCCTGAACCCCCAAGAGCTGCTCTCGTCGTGGAGGTGCTGCTAGAGCTACCCAACGGACATCCACTCACTATAAAAGCCCTCTTAGACTCAGGCAGCTCCTGCAATTTTATGAGTAAGGAGTTTGCGTCAGAACACCAAATACAAACGCTGCCCTTAATTCCTTCCTTGCAGGTGACAACGATTGACGGGAGGGAACTGCTGGGAGGGGAAGTGAACCAACAGATGGTCCCCATGACAATGAGAGTGGCAAGGCACACGGAAGTCATTGCATTTCATTTAGCCACACTAGCGGGACCTCCCATCATCTTGGGAATGAGCTGGCTGGCGCTACATGACCCACTAGTGGGATGGCACCAGCGGACAGTCTCTTTTGGGTCAGCGCATTGCCTAGAGCACTGCAAGGGAAGAGAAATGCAGGAGCTGGCTAGGGCCAGTCTTGCAGGGATGGCGGTGGGGGAAAAGGGAGAAATACCCCAACAATACGCCGATCTGAGTGACGTCTTCAGTGAGAAAGAAGCAGAGAGACTGCCCCCGCATAGACCCTTTGACTGTCAAATCAACCTACTCCCGGGAGCCCAGCTACCAGTGGGCAAGCTGTACGCCATGTCAAACAGGGAGATGCAGGAGTTAAGGGAGTTCATAGACAAGAACCTGAAACGAGGTTTCATCAGGGAGTCAAGAGCGGTGGGGGGCAGCCCAGTGTTTTTTGTGGACAAAAAAGACACTAATAAGCCCAGGCTTGTAGTGGACTTTCCGGCCATCAATTCGGTGTCAGAACCAGTAGCCTTCCCCATGCCCAGGATTGACGACATTTTGACCAGGGTGAGGAAGGGAAAGATTTTTACCAAGCTGGACCTGAGGGGGGCGTATAACCTGATACGGATGAGGAAGGGGGATGAATGGAAAACTACCATGTTCACCCCCTTGGGGGCCTTTGAGTATCTTGTTATGCCCTTCGGACTACAGGGGGGCTCAGCCTGTTTCCAATCATTCATGAATCACGTGCTGGGACCTTTGCTCTATAAGAACTGTGTAGCCGCCTTAGACGATGTGTTAGTCTACTCAGAGGACGAAGAGCAGCATGTCCGAGAGGTCCGAGAGGTCCTAAGCCGACTGCAAGCAAACCAGCTATGGGTCAAGCTGGAGAAGTGCCAGTTCCATACTAGAGAGGTGGAATTCCTGGGGTACCGTTTGTCAGACAAGGGATTGGCCATGGATCCTAGCAAGGTCCAAGCGGTACTGGAATGGAAGACACCCAGAACCAGGAAGGACGTGCAGAGATTCCTGGGGTTTGGAAACTTCTATCGGAAGTTCATCAAAAACTTTGCCCACTTAACGGCTCCCATCACCGATTGTCTCAGTAGTAAGAAGAAATTTGCATGGACGGAAGAGGCGCAGCGAGCGTTTGAAAAGCTAAAGAAAGCGTTCGCTTCGGAAGAACAGCTCTTGCACGTGGATCTACAGAAACCGATGAGGGTGGAAACAGATGCATCAGATCGAACGGTAGGGGCGGTGCTTCTCCAGCCGGGAAAAGATGCGTCAGACTGGAGACCGTGTGCCTTCCTCTCGCGGAAATTGAATAAATCCGAAAGGAACTACACAGTGTACGACAGGGAACTGCTCGCCATTTATGAAGCGTTACGACGATGGCGGCACCTGCTAATAGGAGCGCAGCACAAGGTCCAGGTGTGCACGGACCACAAGAACCTGGAATATTGGCGAAGGGCCAGAGTACTGAACCAGAGACAAGTGCGATGGGCGCAGGAATTTTCCAAATTTCATTTTGAGATTCGCTACGTACCGGGACCAGAGAACGTGAGGGCGGACGCTCTCTCTCGAAAACCAGAGTATATGGAGGGGGAGGGAGCGCCCGAAGAGAGACATGTCATCCCCGAGGACCACTGGGTGTGTGGGGCAGCATTGGTAGGGCAACGAGAACTAGTAGAAGGGACAGAAAACGATGAATACGCCCAAGAGAAGCTCAGAGGGCTCAGGAGAGCCGGGGAGATCACCGGGGGGTTTGAAGAAAAGAACGGGGCGTTGTACTACAAGGGGGCCTTGTACATACCAGAAGGGGAATTGAGGGGTAGGGTACTCAAACAACTGCATGACAGCCCCACCGCGGGGCACTTTGGACAACACAAAACAATGTGGTTAGTTACCAGGCAATTCTGGTGGCCCAAGGTGAGGGAAGATGTACGAGAGTATGTAAGGGGGTGCGACCGCTGCCAGCGAGCAAAGGGGGAAAGGGTGGCACCAGCGGGGTTGCTGGAACCATTACCCACACCTGAACGGCCACGGGAGGCAGTTTCCATAGATTTCATGACGGATTTACCAAGATCCAAGGGGAAAACTGCGGTAATGGTAGTGGTAGACCTGTTAACCAAGATGTGCCACTTTATAGCTTGCTCACATGCGGTAACAGCGGAAGAAACCACCAGGTTGTTTGTAAAACACGTTTTTAGGTTGCATGGCGCCCCTTTGAGGGTGGTCTCAGATCGAGGGAAACAATTTACGTCCAGGTTCTGGAGGAAGCTCATGAACTTACTGCACGTGGAGGTCAATTTCTCAACCGCCAGACACCCAGAAACAAATGGGCAGGCGGAAAGGGCAAACAGTATTCTCCAACAATATCTGAGGTGTTATGTAAATGACAGGGAGAATGATTGGGTAGAGAAATTAGCCCTGGCCCAAGGCAGAATACAAGAAGCAGGCAGATAGGAGCAGAAGGGAAGGAGAGACTTGTTGGAGCCAGCCAGTCAAGTGGTGCTTAGCATAGCATAGAAAGAAGACACAATGAGGCAGCGAGTATTTTCATAATACTGGAGGGCAGCTCCTTTCAGCCTTTCTCCGCCGGCAGCTTTTTATTATCTCCTTTGTTCTCCCAGCTGCATGGCCGTTTTCCAAAGTCTCCTGTTACCTCATCCGGTCAAGGCTTGACACTCCCCTCTCCGTATAAGGTAATCATTGCCCAGAGGAATGTCAGGAGGCCCCTGCAGTTTTTACAAGCCTCTGCCTTGGCTGGATGACTCCCACAGAGACCATAAGGGTGGGGGACCGGGTGTGGTTGTCTACACAAGGGTTACCGTTCAAGGGGGGTTGCAAAAAATTGCGGCCAAAACGACTGGGACCCTTCGAGGTTATACAGCAGGTCAATACGGTGGCCTTTAAACTCAGGCTGCCAGACAACATGAAACTGCATCCAGTATTCCATAGGTCATTACTATCACCATACAGGGAGGGGCGAGAATTTGGGGAACGCGAAAGTGAGGTTCCTGCGGCACCGCAAGTAGAAGAGAGGGAGCGGAGCAGTCATGTAGCAGAAATTCTCGACTCTCGGTGGAAGAGACAGGTGGAGTACTTAGTGGCATGGGGAAGGGGAACCGGAGTCCGAAAATACCTGGTTACCGGCAGAAACGGTCAAGGATGAGGTCTTAGTAGGAACGTTTCATCGCCGGTTCCCGAAGAAGCCCCAGCCCTTGGCTAGGTTCTGGGAGGAACACTTCGGCACCACTGATGAGGAAGAGGAGTTTGAGGGGTTCCCAGAATCAGGACAGGAAGAGGAAGAAGAATCAGATGGGGAAGAGTATGGGGGAAGAAGGGATAGTAGTAGGTGCAGGGCGGTTTTCGAGTCATCCGAAGATGAGGACGATTCTTTCAGGGGGTTCCCAGCCTCACCACCCAGAGAAGAGGGGGAAATGGGGGGTGAGGGGGGTCCTGGAGGGGAGGTGGATGTCAGGGAACTGCCATCGGAGAGTCAGGTGGTGGAAGGGCTCAAGGAGGCTAGGAGAGCTTCGGATGCGGAGGAAGGAACCAGTAGGGGGAGAGGGAGAGTTCCTGCAGAAACTCAGTCGGAGGAATGGCTCCAAGATGTTTCCAGTGAGAACAGCGGGGAGGGCTCAGGACCTCCGCTGGGGACGCCCACTCCGCGGAGGAAACTGTCACGCAGAGAATCCAGAAGGAGAGTTTCCGTCAAGGAACTCTTATGTTGGCGTAAATTCCGGAAACGCCCACTGACGGATTCTGCCAGCGATTGAGGTAGCCACGCACCCATGGCTCCTCGGACTGGGAAAGTTTAGGAACTGATGGTAAAGCTTGGAGGATTTAAACGCTTACGCACGAGCAGCCCCCTTTTCCCATTATACAATCCATCAAGTCCTGTACATCTCAAGGTCATAACTTCAATTTTTAAAACAATCATTTCCCACATTTTCTTCAAATTTTTATATGTCTTTCCCCAGGCCTTTTTGATAATTTTACATTGCCACCACATAAGGTAGCCTCTTAAACCTTTTGCCCTCCCTTCTTGTTTCTTCTCTAACATAGTCAATTAGGCGGCCATTTTTGTCACATCTGGGCTGTGTTTTAAGGGCTTCTCTGGGGTTTCTGTAGTTGCCTCAGCGGTGTTGGTGAAGCAGGGGGCAAACAAGCAGACAAATAGACCAACAGACAAACAGTTGACATAAAAGGGTTAATAGGCAGAGATTCAAGAGACCAATAGGGTGGGGCCAGAGGGAGAGGGAGGGTAATTTGTGGATATCCCTGTGGGCACATACCTACATGCTCATGCACACAATGGGGGGGGGGGGTGAGTGGGATCCAGTTAAGGGTGGGAAAAGAGGTTGGGGATTTGTAGTAGAGAGTTAAGAATTTACGACTGGCAAGGTTGTGTTCAGGAGCAGAACAACACAAAACACAACAAAGACAAGGGAGAGAGGAAAAGGAAGAAAAAGAAAAAGAAGGGAAGGAAGGGAAAATGGAGTAAAATATAAAGAAGAAATAGAGGAGAGAGAAATAGATGAGGGGGGAAAATAGTAATAGTAATGATAAATAATTGCAGTGATAGTCCAAGTTATAGTATGAAGTGAGTGGCCACAAAGAGGGTTGGTGGGTTACTATTGAAAGTGGGTGGGGAGATACAGTATATGTGTGTAGGTCTGTAATTTTTATTATTATTTGTTGAGGGGGGAAGAAGAGAAAAGAGGGGAGGGAGGGGGTAGGAGATTTAAGAGTTAAGAGGGAAGGAAAGAGAAAGCAAAAAACAAAGAGCAAAAAACAAACAAAACCAGAAAGGAAAAAGGAAAAGAAACAACTGAAGATGTTGAAGTGGTAGTACCTGGAAGTAGTATATATCAGGTATGTCCAACTCCGAAGAGACTGTGATCTACTCCCAGTATAAAAAAATCTGGCAGTGATCTACCCATTGTCATTGGAGAGAGGAGGAGTGTGCATGGGGTGTGTGGATTGCCAAGAGTTGTTGAGCTCTCCCCGCCCCCTGTAACTTTTTGTACACGATAAAGATCCCACAATCTACCAAGATCAGCCAGGGATCTACCGGTAGATCACGATCTACTTGTTGGAAATCCCTGATATATGTACCAAGTGATAAAAGTATAAAATAAAATATATGTAGAAAACCCCTTTGAGAGGGAAAGAATAAAATAAAATATGTGTGTGTGTGTATTCTCTTTAAAGAGAAAAGGGGGGGGGAAGGAGAGAAAAAGGAGGAAAGAAAAAAAGGGAGAGGAAGGGGAAAATAACAGTTGCAATAACAATAGTATGGAGTAGAAAGTTTTGTTTTAAAAGAGGATGGTGATCGTAATGGGGGAGCAGGGGGAGGAAGGACCCCCCCCCCAAAAAAAACCACTGACAAACAAAAAGGGGACTCAGATTTTTGTTTTACTCTTTTTTCCCTATTTAATTTTTTAAAAATGAGAAAATTAAAAAATTAAAGAGAATAATAAAATTAAAATAAAAATAGAACAGTCAGGGGTGAAGCGGCAATCCCAGGAAGTGGCTGTGAGGAGAATCAGAGCTTACAGGGTTAATAGCTCTGTAGTCCTGTCCTCTGGGGGCGTGTTCACATAATGGAATGTTCTTTGTGTGTGAGCCAAGTTACTTCTGGGTTTTTGCTCTGAGGGGGAGGCAGCCATGCTGGCTCACTCCTGGAATGAGTTATTTTGCTCTGCTGTAAATAAAGCTTCTAGTCCGTACACAGCTTCTTCCTAAATCTGTTATTTCTGCACCCACACAGAGCACACACCGCTATTCGCGATGCTCTGCTGGCAGCTGGGAGAAGTCCAGAGGCCTAGCGGAAGCATGCTGGACATCCAGTTTATTTCACAGTGGCCTATGTTGGCTTAGGGCTCTCTTCTGGGCACCCTCATTTTAATTATTAATGATCAGAAAAAATTGGGGGGAGGGAAAAACCTATTGAGAAATATTTTAAAAAATAAGGAAAGGGAATTAAAAATAAAAATGCAAATACAAAAATAATAGATGGCTGTAGCAGTGGTGGCTCCCCACAAGAAGGAAAAAAGGTCGAGGCCTGCCTAATCTCCCTGAGGCCTAGGATCTCCAAGACGTTATTTTTTGCAGACAGTAAGGTCCTCTGTGGGACATACCAGGAGAGGCGGTCCCGAAACACTCATAAATCTTAGCAGGTTGAGCAGCAAAGCAAAATACCTTCTAAGGTTCAAACAGTGTTCAAAATTAGCCAGGCACCAGGCACATTATGCACCTTGTTATCAATCAAAGAAACACTTAAACATTTCAGTGTAGTATAGGAAAGTACCAAAATATATTTTTTGTTAGCAGAATATGGATACAGATGTTTTCAAAATGAGAGCAAGATCATCAAGTGATTCTGAGGGCAATCCTAGTTGTGATCCAGAATCACCGTTCGAACAGCGTACTGGAGAAAACTGGTTTAATTTGGCACCAGTAGCAGGCCCAAGCAAACCTCCAAAAAAGTTGCTTTGGGGCCAGTCTATGTCATTACCAAGGAGGCTGGGTTAATCATTGTCTGAAGAATATACCTGCCTCCAGATCTAGTCATGGTCAAAAGGATGCAGGTATCAACAAGGGTGCCCCACATTGCCTTTAAGTGGCTCTGTGCAATGCCAGGTCAATGATTTATAAAACCACTGCCATCCATGATTTGATCATAGATGAAGGGATTGACCTGGCATCTATAACAGAGATTTGGTTGGACATGGCAGCTGCAACTGTTCTCACTGCTGCTTGTCCACCAAGTTTCTCTTATGCACAGCATCCCAAGGTATGTGGGTGGGGAGGGGGGGGTTGCAGTGATTTTTAGGAAGTCATTAGCTTACATCAGGCATCCTATTGGGAAGACCCACTTTTCGGAGTGCATGTTCTGGAAGTACCGGAGTCCTATTGTCATCTTAAAAGAGATTTGTTTTGGTGTAAGGTTTTGTGAACTGGAATTCTTTTAATCAGGCTGCGTACATACCATACATTTGAAACACACCTCATTCCAAGAATCCTGGTAACTGTGTAAAGGTAAAGGAACCCCTGACCATTAGGTCCAGTCGCAGACGACTCTGGGGTTGCGGCACTCATCTCACTTTAATGGCCAAGGGAGCCGGCGTACAGCTTCTGGGTCATGTGGCCAGCATGACTAAGCTGCTTCTGGCGAACCAGAGCAGCACACGGAAATGCCATTTACCTTCCTGCTAGAGCGGTACCTATTTATCTACTTGCACTGTGTGCTTTCGAACGACTAGGTTGGCAGGAGCTGGGACCGAGAAATGGGAGCTCACCCCGTTGCAGGGATTCGAACCACCGACCTTCTGATTGGCAAGCCCTAGGCTCTGTGGTTTAACCCACAGCACCACCCGCGTAACTGTTTACCCGTCACATATCTATTAACTTTAACAAGCTACAGTTCTCAGAATTATTTGGGGGAAGCCATATGACTGAATGTGCTCTAAATTAATGATGTGGATTTGACCGCATTCTCAATAGGCATATTATCTTCTCAGGCAAATTGCAGCTTTTTTGGTGGGGGAGGCAGATTTTTTTTGCAACTGTAGCAGGGCAGGGAAGGTTTAAACCTCCCTTTACCCCATGTACTGCCATTTTGATGACTCCATGCCAAATTATTAAGCCCCTCACCTCACATGATGTGGCCAATACTGTATTTAACACGTCTTTGACTTTTGCTGCTCCAGACTTCTGAAAGAGCATGAGGCACTTCTCTCCCATAGTGTGGATTTATAAAGCCTTGATGAAACCACAAAGACTCTGCTCTGTATCACCATCCTCTGTGTCTGTTTCATCGAATATTTGTTTGAGATTGGTAGAGCTTTCTTCTACCTGCACAGTCCCAGTGTTAATTGTTTATAATGCTTCACACACCCAAGGAAATAGACTCTAAGGCTGGGGTATCTGTAGCCCTCCAGACATAGTTGGGCTCCAACTCACATTAGTCTCTGCCAACATGACCAATAAGGGAAGGAGGATGGTAGTTTTAGTACTTGACATCTGGGAAGCAAGGACTTCCGGGTTCCCGTGACATAGCGGGTGGACCATGAATCGGACGGCTCCGTGAGATTCAGCTTTGCGGAGCCTTGGGGAAGAGCACCTTCCCCAGAAAACCCCAAAAGGAGTGTATCGGGCACCTTCGGCTCACAGACGGCGCCACGACATTGCCGGTCCCTGCCTCCATCCTGAAAGGCACGGGGGGAGCCGAGAGCGCCGGTGAGCTAGGCACCAACGCAGCTCCGCAAAAGCAAAGCCTCTGATCCAGCCACAAGCTGTTACCTTTCCAGCATATTGTGCCAATTGGAAGGTGAGGAGACAATTAATTGAAATTTGGCTAATCTGGCAAGAGAAATGGGAGCGATAAAAGGAAGTCCGCTCCCGTTCTTGGTGCTAAAAGCACAAAATACTTACAAGTGAAGTGTGGATGAAATTCACTTTGGGAAATAAGTTAATGAATAACCAGGATTAAAATATTTCACATAGCTTTTGTCTATACCAATCTCAAGACTTTTTAAAGCAATGACCTTGACTCGAACTTAATTTGAACTTGAACTTACTTTATGACGAGATTGAACTTGACCCAAAATGGAGGATAAATCTGAGAAGGATTACAATGTTATTTAATGGAAGAATACTATAATTTTCTTTTCTGGAAGAAAGACAGGACTGACTCTGGAAATTACTTTACCTCTGGGAAAAAGCTTCTGGATTAATTAAAGTGTCAAAGGTTTATTAAAAGGCACTAGCTGGTTAAAAGGGGACGCAGGTGGCGCTGTGGGTTAAAGCCTCAGCGCCTAGGACTTGCCGATCGAAAGGTCGGCGGTTCGAATCCCTGCGGCGGGGTGCGCTCCCGCTGCTCGGTCCCAGCGCCTGCCAACCTAGCAGTTCGAAAGCACCTCCGGGTGCAAGTAGATAAATAGGGACCGCTTACCAGTGGGAAGGTAAACGGCGTTTCCGTGTGCGGCTCTGGCTCGCCAGATGCAGCTTTGTCACGCTGGCCACGTGACCCGGAAGTGTCTCCGGACGGCGCTGGCCCCTGGCCTCTTAAGTGAGATGGGCGCACAACCCCAGAGTCTGTCAAGACTGGCCCGTATGGGCAGGGGTACCTTTACCTTTACCTTTTTAGCTGGTTAAAATCAAGATTGTAAAAAGAGGACTAGAATACTCATTGCTATTGGACTAAACCAGATTCAAAATAAAACTCAATAATATAGATTTATTGTACTGGATATTAAAATTATTTTGATATGAATGGATGTAAAGATTTGAATATATAATTGCTAAAATTTGTATTTGTCAGTAATGGGGGAGAGGGGGTGGGATTAGGTTGGAAGTACTGGCTTCCTCTACGAGCCTAGTGAAATGTTCTTGACAAAGTACTGATAAAGCTAAAAATAACATTCTTTGTGGTGGGAAAGGACTCTTCGTTTTGAAATCTAATTCTATAGAGGAAGCTGGGGAATGGGGGAACTGACCCCACCTTACCCTAGATTAGAAATGGCAGAAGAAAAAATCTCAATGTTAAAACAAACCAGCCAGGCCGTAATGCAAGAGAATACAGTGGTACCTCGGGTTACAGACTCCTCAAGTTACAGACTCCGCTAACCCAGAAATAGTACCTCGGGTTAAGAACTTTGCTTCAGGATGAGAACAGAAATCACGCAGCAGCAGTTTAGCGGCAGCGGGAGGCCCCATTAGCTAAAGTGGTGCTTCAGGTTAAGTACAGTTTCACGTTAAGAACGGACCTCCAGAACAAACTACCGTATTTTTCGCTCTATAACACGCACCAGACCATAACACGCACATAGTTTTTAGAGGAGGAAAACAAGAAAAAAAATATTCTAAACGAAATAGTGGATATATGATTTTTGTGGTTCATGCTGTGGCCACAAGCATGTGATCTGACAGTGAGTTTGGAGTAGCCCAATGCAAAAATCCTGAGGATCCATGTGGATCCATGCTTTGTAACCACGGAGGAGGGAAGGAAGGGGAACCATGGATCCTCTGCTCACGACTGCAGCAGATCCCCCCCCCGCCACCCACAGGCATTCGCTCCATAACACGCACAGACATTTCCCCATACTTTCTAGGAGGAAAAAAGTGAGTGTTATGGTGCAAAAAATACGGTAAGTTCTTAACCCGAGGTACCACTGTATAAGATTTGAATTGTATGATTTGCTTTTAGATTTTAAAACAGAACTGTTTTAAAGAAAGGACATTTTTTTAAAAAAAGAAAAAGGAGTGGAAAGGTTTAATGCATATTTTGTGAGCTTTGTGTATAGGTTTCTACATTAGGTGAACTTCAAACTGTCACTTGTAATAAGATGAATAAGGTTGCAAAATTGGATGTTAAGAATATAAGAGTTTAAGGGTGTGCATACATAAGTATAAAATAATGGAACGAGTGGAGGGAAGTCAATCTAGATTTATGGTTTAAATTTTTGAATGTGATGAATGTTTTTTCTTATTGTAAAATTAATACATTGTGTGTGTGTATATATATATATAAATTGGGAAGCAAGAGACTCTCCATCTCTGTTCTGTAGGAATGAAACCATGACAGACGAGTAGTAGGTGTCATGTGAGAGGCGTCTGCCGGGGGAAGCCCTGGGAACTCTCTTTTATTGATTATTACAAACATTGCCACAGGTGTGCTTGTGGCTGATTGGTTGATACAAACACAAAGCAACTTGTTGCTGATTGGTTAACATAAGTACAAGGCGGGAATTACATATGAACATTAATCACCAATAGATTAAAGGCTGGGAAACGGGGCTGGAACTTAGACAGGCATGAAACCTCCTAATTAAATTATAACTAAAGATTGATATAGCATGACTAAAACAATTACTAATGATTGATCATAACATGAAAGAATATAATAATCGAGTTCCGTAGATGTGGTCAGCTATGCATTGAGAACAGGTCATCATGAACTTAAGATGAACTGAGCGATGAGGGAATGTCTTGGTGTTTGGAACAGGTTCGTACAGTGTGTGCAGAAGCAGAGAAAAGATTATAAGCGAGACTTCCCAGAATGCCAGAGAAAAGAAGCAAGAAGCGAGACTTCCCGTAATGCCGCAGTTATGTGCAGGAACAGAATTTCCCTTCACTGTTCTAGCCTTTAAAAGGTTATGTCACCATACATCTGTTAGATGTCTGAAGATGTTTCTGCTGTCTGGTTTTATATTGGTTATTGCTTGTGGGGCACAAAGCAGCTTGGAAATCTTTGTCAAAAGATTCCTATTTTTGGTCTTTTGGAAAGGAAAGTGAAAGCCAGGAAGGCAAAAAGTGGAGGTGGGCAAGGATTGAAGTTCTGGTAAATTATCCTCCCCCTCTTTCTTTGAGCTCCCTGTGTTTTAAATGCTTTATCCTCTGGGGAGGGAGAAGCGATCTGGGAACTGTTTGAGCTCTTGGTCTTCTGGAATGTAAAGGTAAAGGTAAAGGGACCTCAGACCATTAGGTCTAGTCGTGACCGACTCTGGGGTTGAGGCACTCATCTCGCTTTATTGGCCGAGGGAGCCGGCGTACAGCTTCCGGATCATGTGGCCAGCATGACTTAGCCGCTTCTGGCAAACCAGAGCAGCGCACGAAAACGCCGTTTACCTTCCCACTGGAGCGGTACCTATTTATCTACTTGCACTTTGACGTGCTTTGGAACTGCTAGGTTGGCAGGAGCAGGGACTGAGCAACGGGAGCTCACCCCATCGCGGGGATTCAAACCGCCGACCTTCTGATCGGCAAGTCCTTGGCTCTGTGGTTTAACCCACAGTGCCACCCGCGTCCCTCTTCTGGACTATAGGGAGTGTGAAATAAAGGGATTTGGGAAAGTTCACTGCCCACAGTGCTAAATGTTGGAAGGTGAGCCTTGTTCACTTACTGCAAATATTTGCAAAGAACCCCAAGTCTCTCTTTTATATTTTTTATTATTATTTTCCTTATACATACTTTTACAATACATTACAATAAATCACTTAAATACTTTTAGCTCTGCCGAGCTTGCGACTTCCCTCCATCTCTTCAGTGAGTATCCCTTATTTTCTTGTGTCGCGTATTCTATTTTTTTTTAACCCTTATATCTGTCATACATTGTAAGAGCTATTCCAGTCCTGCCAGTGTTTTTAAATTTTTACAATTATCGTTTATATACACCATAAATTTACTCCAACTTTCTTGAAACCTCTGTTCGTCCTGATCCCGAATTCTTCCCATCAGTTTGGCTAACTCCGCGTAGCTCATCATTTTCGTCTGCCACTCTGCAATAGTAGGAATTTCTTGCAGTTTCCAATTTTGGGCAAGCCTATATCCTGCCGCTGCTGAGTCTTTGGTCCACTTTCTTAATTTTCTTCCCCATCAAAACCAACAAGAAGGCTTCTGGTTTTTTGGGAAAGGTGTATTTAAATATTTTCTTAATTTCATTATAAATTAGTTCCCAAAAGTTCTTAATTTGTCACAAGTCCACCACATGTGATAAAAGTCCCCGCCGGCCTCTTTGCATTTCCAACATTTTGTATCCTTTATCCTTTACCGGTGTTAAATTCCACCTATAGATGATTTTCATTAGGTCTTCTTTTAAAGCTGTACAAGCCGTGAATTTCATATTTACATTCCACAACTGATACCATGCATCCATTTCAATATTATGCCCAAAATCTATAGCCCATTTTATCATTGCTTCTTTCACTTCTTCATCTTTTTTAAACCACTCTAATAACAAATCGTACACTTTAAATAATATTTTACATCTGCATTCTATTAAGTCTATTTGGAATCTTGATTTTTTATTTTCAAACCTAACTTTCCTTTTGTCCTCATTCAAAATATCATTAACCTGATGATATTGCAACCAACCTGTAAGCATACCTTCTATTTGATCATATGGCTTAAGTTTTATTCCTTGTTCCGTTCTTCTAGTGATTTCCTCATAGGTGGCCCTCTTTCCGTCAATATTCATTTTCTTGATGGTCAACACTTCTATTGGTGATATCCATCATGCGGATTTCCTTTCCAATAAATTTTTATTTCTTTCCCACACCTCATAAATGGACCTTCTTATCACATGATTTAAAAAAACCTTTATGGACCTTTACCTTATCATACCACAGGTACGAGTGCCACCCATACCTGTTATCATGCCCTTCTAGATACAAAAGACCTGTGTTTTCCAGTGTTATCCATTCTCTTTACCATACAAGACAGGATACTTCATAATAGGGATTCATGTCTGGCAGCTCAAATCTGCCTCTTTCTTTTTTATCTATCAAAATGTTCATATTAATCCTCGGCTTCTTTCCCTTCCAGACAAATCTCAACAATATTTTTTGCCACTCTCTACATTGTCCTGTCCCCTTAATCACTGGAATTGTTTGAAACAAGAATAGCATTCTAGGTAAAATGTTCCTCTTAATTGCTTTTATTTTAAACTCCTTTACTCCCACCTTAATACCTCTAATTTCTGACGTTTCTCTCAAATTCTTATTTAAAACTTCCAAAACCATAATAAACAGCAAAGGTGACAGAGGACACCCCTATCTGGTCCCCTTGGAAATTTCAAAAGTGTCCGACAATTATTGTTTATAATAGGTTTGGCTTTTTGTTCTGAATATATAGCTTCAATACCTTTCAAAAACCCTTCGCCTTTTCCCATTATTTTTAAATTTTCTTTCATAAACCTCCATGAAACATTATCGAATGCTTTCTCGGAGTCGATGAATACCATAGCCGCTTGTTTATCATTTTTAATTTCCAAATACTCAGTGATGTCTACTATATTCCTAACTGTCAGGGAACTGCAGGCAGCGAGGGAGGAAAGAATTAGAGGATACAGGGAACGATCTCCACTGCTCAGTACTGAGTCCTCCTCAGAAGACAGAGAAGAGGATAGTGAGTCTGGGGAGGAAGGGGTGCTTCAGAGAGAGGGGGACCCACATCACAGGGGAAAACGGAAGGGGCTGAGCCATTGGCTCTGTTGGTCTCGAGGGAGAGGGAAAAGAGAAAGTAGTTAGAGCAACGCGTCATGAGAGACGGGTCGCTTTGTTTATTCTGCATGTAATCTTGTCAGAAGGAAATAAAGAAAGGAATTTATGGCTGGCTGCCGGGAGTGTTTCTCTGCTAAGTGCAGCAACGCATGCAGCTGGCTAGCTGACAGTTTGCTCTAACTCATCACACCCAGCTAATGAGCACTCGAGAGGAGAGTGTCGGCAAGGAGAAAAGCAGGATGGAAGCTCGCCTTGCTCAGCTGGAAAAAGAGAGGAATGATTTGTTGGCTACATCACAGGAATTAAGAATTCGTTTGGAAGAAGCCAGGGCCAGATCTGAAGGAGCTTCTGGAGAGGGCTTACTGAACCGGTCTTTGACGCTGGTAAGCAAATTCAATGGGGACCCCAGATTATACACGGCCTTCAAACTTGACACGGAGTATGCTCTGGAATTATAAGGAGCTGCTTTTGCTGGGGATGCTGACAAGGTGGGGTACCTTATAGGCCATTTGACGGGGGCAGCGCGAGATTGGGTACGCCCACTGCTTGCTAGCCACAATGCTGCACTCAGCGATCTCAAACAATTCTGGGAAGCCATGGACATTATGTTTTCATTTGGATCTGAGGAGGATGTGACTCAGCAGCAGCTATTGGATCTCCGGCAGGGGAACTCAACTGTGAGGGAGTACTGGTCCCAATTTGCGATGCTGGTCCACAAGCTTGATTGGAGCTTAGACACTAAACCTGTGCAAGCTCTGTTTAAGGCCGGACTGAATTCTCCGGTGAAAGATGAGCTTGCCAGGGGCCCCCGACACCAGCACTTGAATTCCCTCGTTAAGGCTGCTCTGGCGGTGGGCAGCAGGCAGGAGCTGAGGCAGCTAGAGAAGGCTGAGAGCAAAGGCCGGCGTTCCCATGGTGATTGCATTCCTGGCATACCAAGGGAGGGAGAGGAAGGCCACTCTTGCTCGGAGCCGATGGAAATTGGCTCTGCCCGCGTGCGGGAAGATTCAAAGGCTCAACGGCCAACTCACAAGGCAGCAGAAAACGGGCAGGCTGCCAAGAAATGCTTTATCTGCCGGAAACCAGGGCACTTTGCCAGAGTGTGTCCTGAACGTCGCAACTGGCAGGGAATGGTAGTGGCTTCCTCCCAGATGGGAGAGGGGGGAGTCCAGAAGCAGGGAAACGCCAGTGCCTGGCTGGGAATGGGGCGGGGCAGCAGTCAGGCAGGAAGGGAACTGAACCAGAGCCCCGACCAGGACGTCCCCAACCAGGCATAATTGTGAGGGTGTTGCTGGATCTCCCCAATGGACAGACTATGGAGGTCCATGCTCTGTTGGACTCAGGAGCGAGTGCCAATTTCTTCAGCAGGGACTTCGCTGCGCAGCACCAATTGCATTTACTACCTTTGGACTTTCCGCTACAAGTGACCACCATTGATGGGAGGGAACTGTTGGGAGGGGAAGTGACCCATCAGACCCCCCCCCCATGAGAATGAGGATTTCAACGCATCCCGAAACGATTGCTTTCCATGTGGCCACGCTGGCGGGCCCACCCATCATTTTGGGCATGAGTTGGTTGGCCATGCATGATCCGGTGGTCTCCTGGCATCAGCGTAACCTGACGTTTGGATCAGCGCATTGCTTTGAGAACTGTTTGGGAGTAAAGGAGCCACGAGTTGGTAGTGCCAGAGTGGCGGCTACGTGTGCAGGAGAGAAAGGCAGCATTCCTCCAGAATATATGGACTTGGCAGAGGTTTTCAGCGAAAGAGAGGCAGATACGCTGCCGCTGCACAGGCCTTACGATTGTCAGATCAACTTGATCCCGGGGGCCAAGTTACCAGCAGGAAAACTGTACTCTATGTCCGATCAGGAGATGGAGGACTTAAGAGCCTTTATAGACAAGAACTTAAGGAGAGGTTTCATTAGGGAGTCTAGGGCAGTAGGCGGAAGCCCTGTGTTCTTTGTGGACAAAAAGGCCACGCGAGAGGAACGTCTCGTCATAGACTTCAGGCGAATCAACGCCCAGATGCTCCCCATGGCCTTCCCAATGCCAAGAATTGATGACGTATTGGCGAGGGTGCGAAAGGGGAAAATTTTCACCAAACTGGATTTGAGAGGAGCCTACAATCTCATCAGGGTGCGAGAGGGGGACGAGTGGAAGACAACCATGTTCACACCACTAGGGGCATTTGAATATCTTGTTATGCCCTTCGGTTTACAGTGTGGTAGTCCGTGCTTCCAAGCCTTCATGCACCACGTGTTGGGACCTTTGCTCTACAACAACTGTGCCGCATTTTTGGATGACATACTTATTTACTCTCCAGACGAAGAACAGCATGTTAAGGACGTGCGGGAAGTTCTGGCTAGGCTCAAGGAGCATCGCCTATGGGTGAAACTGGAGAAGTGTCAGTTTCACACGAGAGAGGTCGAGTTCCTGGGCTATAGGCTGTCGGACAGGGGTCTGGCAATGGACCTGGAGAAGGTCAAAGCGGTGGTGGAGTGGAAAAGCCCAAAAACGAGGAAGGATGTTCAGCAGTTCCTGGGCTTCAGTAACTTCTACCGGAAGTTCATCAAGGACTTCGCACGGCTGGCGACCCCCATAACGGATTGCCTCAGTGGCAAGAAGAAGTTTGAGTGGACGGATGGGGCCCAGAGGGCCTTTGACAGTCTAAAGAGAGTCTTCGCCTCCGAGGAACAACTGCTGCATGTCAACCCTGAACTACCACTGCGGGTGGAGACAGATGCGTCTGATCGAGCGATTGGAGCGGTTCTCATGC
Source organism: Podarcis gaigeae (assembly GCF_964106915.1). Lineage (NCBI taxonomy): Eukaryota > Metazoa > Chordata > Lepidosauria > Squamata > Lacertidae > Podarcis > Podarcis gaigeae. The sequence continues at coordinate 23,884,548 of NC_139695.1, forward strand.
AGCAAGATGGGGAGGGGGAGTGGCGCCCGTGTGCCTTTTTTCCCTGGAAGCTCAATAAATCCGAAGTGAACTATAGTATCTATGATAAGGAATTGCTGGCTATTGTGTCTGCGTTCAAGCAATGGCGACATTTTTTGATTGGAGCGAAGCATCAGATACAGGTGTGCACGGATCACAAGAATTTGGAGTACTGGCGGACGGCGAGAGTGATGTGCCAGAGGCAAATATGCTGGGCACAGTTCTTTGCCAGCTTCAACTTCAGGATTCAGTACGTACCGGGTGAGCAGAACGTGAGGGCAGACGCTTTGTCCCGTAAACCCGAGTATTTGACAGAGGAAGGACCGCCGATAGCCCGGTTCATGTTCCCCGAGCAGAGGTGGGCTTGTGGGGCAACATTGGTGAAGGACGACGAACTGCTACGCTTAATGCGGGACGATGCTTTTGCCAGAGGAAAGTTGGATGAACTTGGGCAAGGGAGAGGGGCTGAAGGAGGTTTCGAGGAAAAAGGGGGGCTACTGTTTTATCAAGGGGCTTTGTATGTAACAGGGGAAGCTCTCCGGGCTCGAATCCTCCGACAACTTCATGACAGCTCGACGGCAGGACACTTTGGGCAACATAAGACCATGTTGTTGGTCACCAGGGAATTTTGGTGGCCTAAGGTGCGGGACGATGTGAAGGACTATGTGCGAGGGTGTGAGACCTGTCAGAGAGCCAAAGGGGAGAGGGCAGCTCCGGCAGGGTTATTAGAGCCTCTGCCAACGCCAGGGAGGCCATGGGAGGTGGTATCAGTAGACTTCATCACTGACCTGCCCCGGTCCAGGGGAAAAACGGCGGTGTTGGTGGTGGTGGATCTACTCACCAAAATGTGCCATTTTGTGGCGTGTTCTCATGTGGTAACTGCGGAGGAGACAGCCAAATTGTTTGTGGAGCACGTGTTTAAGTTGCATGGGGTCCCTTCAAGGGTCATTTCGGATAGGGGGACACCATTTACCTCAAGGTTCTGGCGCAAACTCATGAGTTTGTTGCAAGTTGAGGTAAGGGACTGAGAAGCGGTGGCTGCTTCACCGGGTGAAGCTGCCAGCATGCTCTGGCCCTCATACCGCAGAGGAACCGCACAGGCAGGCAGTTTCTTTAAACTGCTCTGTTGAGGGGCGTGTAGCTGCTGCACCCCAGCAGTTTAACAAAGCCCCTACTCTGACTTGTGCGAGTTGGAGGCTGGGGATTTGATCAGCTGAGAAACGGGCTTCGTTAAATCCCAGCTTCTCAGCTGATCAATCTCTCCCCTTCGGGGTGGGCTACCTCTTTTTCCTGGGTGGTGGCTGCTGAGACATTTGCGCGAATGGAGTGTTTGTGGGCCTGCCTCCATTGCCTTGATATGGGCAGGCACTGGAGGAGGCGGTGGCTGTGGAAGAGGCAGAAGCTGCTCATGGAACACTAATTGTCTCCATGGCTGGCAGCTGCCTTCTTCCTCCCCGCCTCCTTTCCGACATCGTAATATACCACCATATTGCAATGTTTAGCTGGTGGTGTATTATGATATTGGAAAGCAGATATCACCCAGCCCTAGTGTCATGCCTGTTTTGGTCAGCAGAGACTTCCAGAATGGCGGAAAGCTAGGATTTTACATAAAGTTCATATGGTGTGTGTGGTGGGGTGTTTCCCTACATGGACAAAAAACTGTGACAGGGTTAGTAAACAAACAGGAATGTGGTCACTTGCCCTGTGCACCAATCCGGAATCAGCCTTGATAGAAACATATCTGATACAGGGCTCAGGGCCATACTACTCCCATAGCTCCTCCTTTGGACCTTCCCTGCTGCGACACATCCTCTGGGTGGAACCCTGCAGCCCCCACAGCTGCTGTGGCTCGTACACCTGCCATGTGGAGGAGACCTTCAGCTGTCCAAGACTGAGCTGTGTGCTGGACCGTGGTCCTGTGTGCTCCTGAGGCATTTCTGGGACATGGGCCTGGGAAGTTCTCTCAGTCTAATGCTCAACTGTTAACAGAATCCAGTAATGGGCCCCCTCTAAATAAATTGGCCCACAAAATGGGTGTGAGCAGTGGGAGGGTGTGTATGGTGCAAGGACCCCGAAAGGGTGCAACTTGTTGTGTTGTCCTTTTGTAAATATTTTTTATTAATTTTTCATTAATAACACTCAGAATATCAAATCTTGCCACATCATAATCCAAATAAAGCCAATTATACATTCCAAATTTTATATTTTAAAAAGACTTCCCATGTTCTGGCTGGTCAGGAGAAAATGTTTTATTTCTTCTTCCTGCTTTTTCTCTCTTGTTTATTCCCAATATCATAGCTCTGATCATAATCCTTTATCTTAACAGCCAATGGTGTGAGACTTTCAATCGTATTTAGCAAATCTATGTGAAAGAGGAATTTAGTTCTACCTGTTGTTGTCCGTCAATTATTTTTGGCACAGTCCCCCTCAGAGGCCCCTTTTTCATTCCACAGCATAAAACACAGCAATCCTTCAAGTCTTGTAACAAACTGAAGTTTTCCCAATCTGAATAGGGGTCTTCCGTAGGAGGCAGTACCATAAGGTATATTTCACAGTTAGTAATTGTTTGGTTCCTCTACAATCCAAGCTTGGGCCTTGGGGAAAGCTTACAGAGATCAAAGATTCACCTTCACTTTTATATTAATCCATATACGACGAGAGTCCATGCAAGCAGATGTAGTTTCCTGTGTGAAATATTCCCTGGTTGTAATCCATTGGTTGTCTTCAGCCCCCATAGAGGGGCCCCTTTTTTCTAATGTGCCATCATTTATGCCATTTTACCATCCCAAGCCAAAAACATATCTAATCATGTCTTTGGACAAAGTCCCTTCATATCTTCTAACAAGCTGATACCTTGTCAGTTCTAAATAGAGCCCTCCACAAAGGACTGTGCCATAAAGCACCAAATTCTCAAAGTTTTTGTAAAATTCCTCTTGCATTCTGTTTAATTAATTAAATCTTTCTTAGTGGGGTTTGCCAGATCATGAAATAGCAAGTATAAAAGAGAAACGGACTCTCACCTCACATATACCATAGCAAGACGACGAAAGTCCTTTCCAGATCAAAACCTTGGCACTCAGTGACTGATTTGTTTAACAGGTCGTTTTTTGTCTCCTTTCCAGAACATGCCTGTTTTCAAGTCGGAATTAAAATATTTGATGAAAAACAGGAATACTCCCGCTCATGGCGATGGCATTGGAGAGTTTCCAATTCGTGCAATGCTAAGCACCCAGCGTCCCTGCCCCCTCATTCCATTGTAGCGAGCGGCAGTTATTGGACAACCCCTGGGGGACAGCAAGTCCCGTCCCCCCCAGCCCTGGGGGTGTTGGCAGGGATAATTACCCCCAAACTACCTGATTAATTGCACAACTGGGGTTCGGTGCCATGGGAAAGCTGCTAAACGCCATGGTGGTCACACCGGAAGTCAACTTGTTGTGTTGGCCTAGTTGGCAAGAGCTGGACTGTCCACTCCCATGGGTTTTCCTCACAGGAATGAGTGGCATCTGCATAATGATGTGGTGGGAAGCAAGCCCACAGAGGTGGGTGCTAAATCTGTACTGTGCCTCCTGGATTCTGTCTCTTGGTTGTGCTGCATAGTGTGTCTCATGGTCATGCTCTAGTTTGATAAAATATTGACAACTTTTTTTGGGGGGGGGAATTAGTGCTAGAAAAGCTGTTTCTTGCTATCCAGTTACATAAGCAGTACTAGTTTTGCTAATACTGTTCCAAAATTATTTTATTTTTAATTTTATTTTATTGTCTCTACAGCAAATGGCTGCTAAAATTGGAGAGATTCCTCACTTGAATAATTCCACACCACTTGTGGACCCTTCAGTGTACGGTTATGGAGTAAAACGGCCACTGGATGAGAGAAGTAAGTCCCCTCAGTTTTCTTCTGTTTCCCCACCCCTTTTGTTCCTTATTTGTCAGGTGGGCAGCATGATGTCTGCCATCTTACCAGACCACTGACTGCAAAGAAATAGTGTGGTATTGGAATGCCAAATGTGGTTATGAAAATATTCTCTTACCTAGTGACTGTATCGGGGCACTCCCTTGTTCTTTTCCTCAGTTTAACTCTACAATTCTATGATTCAAAAATCAAAACCATGGTGGTTGAATAGCACTGATAAAAACTTTGTGCCCCACTGTTTTTGGGGGACAGGGGGCGGGCAGGTGTGGAGGACTCCCTGGTCCTGAATGGGGTAACTGTGCCCCTGAAGGACCAGGTGTGCAGCCTGGGAGTCATTTTGGGCTCACAGCTGTCCATGGAGGCGTAGGTCAATTCTGTGTCCAGGGCAGCTGTCTACCAGCTCCTTCTGGTATGCTGCGTGAGACCCTATCTGCCCGCAGACTGTCTCGCCAGAGTGGTGCATGCTCTGGTTATCTCTCGCTTGGACTATTGCAATGCTCTCTATGTGGGGCTACCTTTGAAGGTGACCTGGAAACTGCAGTTAATCTAGAATGCGGCAGCTAGACTGGTGACTGGGAGTGCCTGCCGAGACCATATAACACTGGTCCTGAAAGGTCTACATTGGTTCCCAGTATGTTTCCAAGCACAATTCAAAGTGTTGGTGCTGACCTTTAAAGCCCTAAATGGCCTCAGCCCAGTATACCTGAAGGAGCGTCTCCACCCCCATCATTCAGCCCGGACACTGAGGTCCTCCTCTGAGAGTCTTCTGCTGGTTCCATCACTGTGAGAAGCAAAGTTACAGGGAACCAGGCAAAAGGCCTTCTCGGTAGTGGCACCCTCCCTTTGGAACACCATCCTTTCAGATGTCAAGGAGGTAAAGAACTACATAGCTTTTAGAAGACACCTGAAGGTAGCCCTGTATTGGGAAGTTTTTAATGTTTGATATTTTACTATGCTTTATATATGCTGTAATCTGCTCAGAGTGGCTGGGGAAACCCAGCCAGATGGGCGGGGTATAAATAAAATAATAAGAATAATTCTGAATGTCTGTCAGAAAACAAGTAGGTTTTTGTGACACTGATAAGGCCAGATTAAATGGTCCCTTTATTAGAGGAAAGTGAGGGTCAGTTGAAGCCTATCTTTGTCTGGGAAACGAGGGGAGGGGAGGGGAGAGTCTGCAGGGGCCTGTTGGGCCAAACTTAATGGCTGCAGAGTTAGGTGTGTCTTATTGGCCTATTGGTTTCCATTGGCTGAAGTGCCCCTAACTCAGTGTGGCAGTGACTGCTTTGTGGGACCATGGCTGCTGAACCCATTGAACTGGCTCATGTTAAGCCAAGGGGAGAGAACATAGGAGCCCTGGCCCATCTAGTGCAGCCTCCTGTTCTCACTGTGGCAAACTAGATGCCTCTGGGAAGCCCACAAGCAGAATCTGTGTGCAACAGCAACTAGTATTAGGAAGCCCACCTAGAACTAAATGTATTTTTTTAAAGATTGTCTACAGTTTTACACTTTTTTCCCCCAAGTAGAGAATCCCATTGGCTGGGTTGTGAAGAGCTGGGTGCGCTGAGATTCTTTTGCATCCTGTGTTTCCCAGAAAGCCCCTCCTGGAGACGAGGGGGCTGCCTGGAGTGGTATCCACTGCAGCCACTTGAGGGGCTGCATCCAGAAACAAGTTGGCAAATAGGGCTGGGCAATATCTGATTTTCAAAATCACAATATACCACCAGCTAAATATCACGATATATATCTACATCGGTGGGGGGCCTTCCTGGGCCTCTCCACGGCGGCAGAAGTCCCACCATACCTCCCCGTGGTGGTGGAGAGTGCACTTTGGCTCCCCGCAGCAGCAGAGGGCCTTGCCACCTCCCTGCGGTGGCAGAGGAGCCTGCTGTATTCCCCCACGGTGGCAGAGGGTGAACCATGCTTCCCTACAGCAGCAAAGGGCCTTGTTATACCTTCCTGCGGTGGCAGAACATTCACAAGGCTTCCCCGCAGCCGCACAACCTTGTTATTACCAACACACTCTTTTGACAGGAAAATAAATTTAAAACTTCATGGAGGTACCCTTAGTCGAACCATTGGCACCTCTTAAGATCGCCGTGATGTGCTCCTTACCAGAACTATGACAAGTGCCGACGACTGCTGGACAGATCACCGACTAATACACTCCATGATGGCTTTCAAGATTATACCTCAACGCAGGCTTCAAGGAAGGAAACCAAGGCGCAAAATGAACACTCAAGCCCTTCAAGATCCCATTAAGCGGGATTGCTTCCAAACGACTCTTAAGGACCACCTACTTTCAGAATGCCCTGATAACATTAAGGAACACTGGATCAAGCTACAAACATCCATTATAGCAGCCTGTGAACAAACTATTGGATACCAAACCAAGAAGCACCAGGACTGGTTTGATGAGACTACAGTGAGCTTTGAAGGCATTATTGATAAGAAAAGGAAGGCCTTTCAGATTTGGCAAAGAGATAGAAACTGTGCCACTAAGAAAAAAAACCTATGCCAACTTCCGGTTGGCTGCAGGGGCCATTTTGGGCACAGATTTAGCCTCTAGGGGAAAATCAGAGCTCAGCAAGAGATTGGAGCTTCACAAAGGCGCTGTGAGCTCTGGAAAAAAACCTAAAAGGGAGTTTGGGGTACTGGGGACCCAGCGGCACCCCTGGCATATCTCCCCATACAAATGACCCCGTAAAAAGGTTCGGAAGCCCGAGGGGATGGAGGCGTGGGTGCAAAGGGGGTCTACTTGCTACTTCTGCTGAGCGAAACCTCTGGTTCCAATGGCAAAAGGCAGCTGATTTCCCGACACAAAAAGATCAGCTACAAACAGATATAAGTGGATACAAACTGCTAATTTTCCCTAGCCCTTCAGGGAAGGGAGAAAATAGTCACTTAAAGATACTTAAAGACTTGATGTTTGCTTCAGTGTTGCAACTTTTAAAGTTACGAATTGAGAAGCAGCTCAGGAACGCTGGGGGGGGGGGACCCTGCTGGCTCTGCTGAAAGCAACTTTGTAACTGGAAAGGGAAAAAGAGATTAACGAGCCAGCAAGTAGTCTCTATAGTTCTATAAGGAGTTTGAACCAGCGACTTGCCCGTGGAGTTTTGCAGCTTTGAACCTTTAATTTTCCTTGTGTTTTATTTTGACTCTAAACTGAGATTTCACTGTGTCATCTTCCTGTATCTATCTATCTATCTATCTATCTATCTATCTATCTATCTATTCATTGAAGAGGCCGAAGAGGAGAGTTGTTTAATATTTTTGAAGTTGAGACGTATGAAGATTCGGTGGCTGGGGTTTCCAGAATTGGATTAGGCTGTACAGTGGTACCTCGCAAGATGAATGCCTCGCAAGACGAAAAACGCGCAAGATGAAAGAGTTTTCCGTTTTTTGAGTCGTTCCGCAAGACGAATTTCCCTATGGGCTTGCTTCGCAAGACGAAACGTCTTGCGAGTTCTTGTGAGTTTGTTTCCTTTTTCTTAAAGCCACTAAGTCGTTAATAGCCGCTAAGCCACTAAGCCGTTAATAGCCGTTAAGCCGCTAATAGCTGCTAAGCCGCTATTAGCCGTGCTTCGCAAGACGAAAAAACCACAAGACGAAGAGACTCGCGGAACGGATTAATTTCGTCTTGCGAGGCACCACTGTATTGGCAGCCGAAGAAAGCCTTTGTTTCCCGAGAAGGAACCTGTGCCATTTGCTTTTGTTCTTCCTCTTATTTTGTTTTCCGGGTTTCAGTTCATCTTAGATACATGACACCAAGTGGTTAAAGGAGTTAATTGCAATGAAATTTTTGAAGTTACTCTGGGGGACACCAAGTGGCCAACTATAATATTGCAATTTGAAATTTGATTTGAATAAGTGCCACCTGGAGGTCAAATAAAGAATTGCAGGGAATTTGAAAAAGGGAGAAAATTAGATTAGAAAGGGAAGATGGTGGGGAAGAAAGGACCAACAGCTACACCAACGGATGGGAGAAATTCAAAACAGGAGGAACCTAAAATGGACATTGCAGAGATTTTAGCAGAAATTAGGAAGGATATAAAAGATACTGAAAATTTTTTAGATCGTAAATTTGATAAAATGGAGGAAATAATTGACCAATCAGTGGCAGAGTTAAAAGGCCAATTAGAAGAGGTTAATAGCCCTGGAGGAGACAGTGAAGAAGACACAAAAAGAGGTCAGAGAAAATAAAAGAGAGGAAGAGAAAATAAAATCAGAAGTTGCGGAATTAACAAAAATGCATGAAGAAACTGTGGATGCTCTGGCATTTATGGAGATCAAGCAGAAGGAGTTGAATCTCCGCTTCAGAGGTGTAATAGAACAGGAAGGAGAGAATATAAAGGAAGATTAATTATGGAAATAGCAAATTGGCTTGGATTGGATGAAGAAGAAGTTGGAAAGACAATTGATAAGGCTTCCAGGATTAAATATAAGACAGAAAGAGGTTAAAAAAAAACTTCCAGGTGACTGCCTTGTCTTTTTAAATTCAAGAGAAATGAAAGATTTGATTCTAAGAACAAACCGGGAAAGGAAGCTGTGTATTAATGAAAAATTTATTATAATTTACAAGGAAACACCCAAAAGATTTCTGAAACGTAGAGAAGAATATAAAGATATTACCCAGATCCTGAGAAAGAATGAAATTCGGTACAAGTGGGAATTCCCGGAAGGGATTTCTTTTTTTTTTTTTTATAAGGACAAGAAATTTAAGATTAAATCTACTCAGGAGATAGTGAAATTTATGAGAAGATATGGTAAAGAGCTGGGGAAGAAGGAAGATGACACACCACTGGAAGAAGAAGAAGAGAAAGAGACTTAAGGAATAAAGACTGTATTTAATTGCTGACAATTATGGGTTTGAAAACAATATCATGGAATGTGAATGGTTTAAATAATAAAGTTAAGCAGAATAAAATTGAACATATATTATTAAAACAGAATTCGGACATAATTTGTATACAGTGGTACCTCGGGTTACAGACGCTTCAGGTTACAGACTCCGCTAACCCAGAAATAGTACCTCAGGTTAAGAACTTTGCTTCAGGATGAGAACAGAAATCGCGTGGCGGCGGTGCGGCAGCAGCGGGAGGCCCCATTAGCTAAAGTGGTGCTTCAAGTTAAGAACAGTTTCAGGTTAAGAACAGACCTCCAGAACAAATTAAGTTCTTAACCCGAGGTACCACTGTACAAGACACACATGTTGTGAAAAAGCACAAAAGAATTCTTAAAAATAAAAGATTGGGGTAAGAGTATATCTCTGCAGATGATAGTAAGTAAATAGGTGTGGCTTTGTATATAAAGGAAAAATATGAATTGCGTCAGATTTTCAAAGATGAAAAAGGAAGGATAATAGGAGTTGAAATGGTAGCACAAGGCGAAAATTTGATTATAGTTGGAATTTACACACCAAATGATAAAAAATGGATTTCTATAAAGAATTAGAGGAGAAATTGTTTGAATTTATGGACCAAAGAATAATATTAATCGGAGACTTCAATGGGGTAGTTTCCTTAGAGATGGATAGAACGGAAAGGGAAAAAAGTAACAAATCAAGGGAAACTGCCCAAAATGTTTTTTACACTGGTGAAAAATAATGATTTGATACACATCTGGAGATTAAAACATCCACTAGAGAAACAATTTAGTTACTTCTCAGAACCAAACCAGAGTGCTGGGTGGATTGATTATATCTGGATTTCTAGAGTTGGCAACGAGAGTAACAAAAACAGAAATTCTTTCTAAAACTATTTCAGATCACAATGCGTTAACAATGGAACTGAAAGGAAAAGAAGAGATTTTATTTAGGTGGAGAATGAATGATGGCTTATTGGACAATCAAGTAATATTGGAAAAGGCGCAAAAGGCATTGAAGGACTATTTGGAGCTTAATTTAAATAAAGGCGTGGACATAAATATAGTATGGGATGCCTCTAAGGCAGTAATAAGAGGATTTTGGATACAGCAGAACTCAATTCAAAAAAGACTAAGAGAGAGAAAAAAGGAAGAGATATTAAAACAAATAACATGTAATGAAAAGAAATTAGCACTCAACCCTAAAGATAGTCAAGCCTAAATATAATATAAAAATGCTACAGACACAATTTTCAATATTGATAAACCAAGAGATTGAATGGAAAATTTAATTCTTAAATCAAAGAAGCTTTGAGTTTGCAAATAAACCAGGCAAATTGTTAGCCTGGCAGTTAAGGAAGAGACCAAAGCAGAATACGATAACAAAACTTATGTTGGAAGGAAAAAACAGTAGACAATTCGGGTGAAATAAGGAAGAACTTTCAAAGATTCTATAAAAAATTATATAAAAAAGAAAAAGAAGATGAGGAAAAAATAGAAGAATTCCTGGAAATGAACAGGTTGCAGAAAATCCCCAACGATAAAAAGAGCCAGCTCAATACCAATATAACAGTGGAGGAAGTAAAAGCAGTAATAAAACAAACAATAATTGGAAAGGCACCAGGACCAGATGGCTTGACAGCCAAATATTATAAGAAATGTTTGGAGCAACTGTCAGTCCCTTTAATGGAAGTAATGAACAACATCTTACTGGGAAATAAAATTCTGGAGACTTTGAGAGAGGCCCATATCACATTAATTCCTAAATAAGGCACAGACTTAACACAAGTTAAAAATTATAGACCAATCTCGCTCCTGAGTAATGGTTACAAATTATTTGCTAGTATTTTAGCCAATAGGCTTAAATAAGTATTGGGAGAGGAGATTGGAAAGAACCAAACTGGATTTCTACCTGGTAGACAGTTGAAAGACAATGTTAGAAATATAGTCGACATAATTGAATACCTTGATTCCAGGAGGGATAAACAAGCAGTGTTAATGTTTTTGGATGCCGAAAAGGCATTTGACAATGTGTCTTGGTAGTTTATGAAAAGAAATTTAGAAATTATGGATATGGGAATGAAGTTTTTAAATGGCATTAGGGCCATATATTCAGAACATGCTAAATTGATAATAATAATTTTATGGAAAAAATAGAGATAACAAAAGGGACCAGACAGGGGTGTCCGCTATCACCATTATTATTTATAATAATATTGGAGGTCCTGTTGAAGAAAATAGAAGCAGCAAAAGAAATAAAAGGTATTGGGATTGGCTCAAAAGAGTACAAGTTTAAGGCTTTTGCTGATGATGTGGTATTGACATTAGAACAACCAATGTCCAGTGCAGTGGAAGCACTGGACAAGATAGAAGAATATGAGCAACTAGCAGGTTTTAAACTCAATAAAACCAAGACAAAATTGCTAACTAAAAATATGGATAGTAAAGAAGTAGGCAAACTACAACAAAAAACAGGAATGATGATAGCAAGAAAAGTAAAATATTTGGGTGTATGGCTCACGTTGAAGAACATAAACCTCTTTAAGGACAATTATGAAAAGGTGTGGAACGAACTGAAGAGAGATCTAGAGATTTGGACCAGAATGAAATTATCATTGATGGGTAGAATCTCAGCTATTAAAATGAATGTGCTTCCAAGACTGTTGGGATACAATATCTAATGAGTTGAAAAAGGTTTTTAAATATAATTTCAACAACAAGCCAGAGGCATTTCTGTTAGGTTTAATTGGAGAGGAATTTTTTTAAAAAAATGTAAATTTGTTTATGTACGCCACAACGGCTGCAAGGATACTTCTGGCCCAGAAATGGAAGCAGCAGGATCTTCCTACATTGGAAAAATGGCAGATAAAAATGGTGGAATACGTAGAGCTGGCAAAGCTGATGGGGAAGATCCAGAATCGGTGCGGTGAAATGTTTCAAAAGGACTGGAGCAAATTTATATTTTATATGAAAGAAAAATGTAAACATTTGAAAACGTTTGTAGGTTTGAGTTGAAATGTTTTGTAATGCAAAAATAAGGAGCTGATTTACATATAACGAGGTGAAACATTGAGAGAAGATCGAAGGTAAAAAGTGGGTATAGAAATGCTAAGAATTTACTAAAAGACATTTGGAAGTTAGAGGGAGGGAAGGAGGTCGATGCTCTGTTTGAGCAATGTTTTAGGCTATAGAATTATGTAATAAAATGTGATTTAATATGGAAAACTCAATAAAATTATTATTAAAAAAAGAAGAAAAAACCTATGCCAGCTCTAAGGCTAAGGTTCAAAGAAGACCAGAGAACTAAAAAACACCTGGTGGATAAAAAAAGCTCAAGAGATCTAGCACTTAGCCAACACTCATGATGCACAGAGTTTCTTTAAAGCCACAAAGACCACCTATGGGCCAATAAATCATGGCATATGCCCCCTATGCTCAACAGACGGCACCACACTTCTGAAAAGAAAGAAAAAACTATTGCACTGAGCTGGGAAGAACATTACTAACATCTCCTCAACCGCAACTCCCCAGTAGCTGCTGAGGTCCTCTCACAAATTCTGCAAAACCAAGTTAAAGATGAGCTTTCAGTATCTCCAAATTTGGGAGAGTTGTGTACAGTGGTACCTCTGGTTACGTACTTAATTCGTTCCGAAGGTCCGTTCTTAACCTGAAGCACCACTTTAGCTAATGGGGCCTCCTGCTGCTGCCGCGCCACCACCGTGCAATTTCTGTTCTCATCCTGAAGCAAAGTTCTTAACCCGAGGTATTATTTCTGGGTTAGCGGAGTCTGTAACCTGAAGCATATGTAACCCGAGGTACCACTGTACAGCTATTAACCAAATGAAAAACAACAAAGCCAGCAGACCTGATGGTATACCTGCTGAAGTCTTCAAAGTGGGTGGAATTGAATTTAAACAACAACTTCAGAAGCTCATCGGAAAAATCTGGGAGAGAGAAGAGATCCCTACAGACTTTAGGGATGCCAAAATTATCAATCTCTTTTAAAAAGGTGACAGAACTGATTGCGGAAACTATCGAGGCATCTCTCTATTTGCAGCTGGCAAATTTTTTGAAGGATCTTAGCAAACCGTCTTTTAACAATATCCGAGGTGACCGTTCCTGAATCCCAAAATGGTTTTTGGCCTTCTAGGGGGACATTGGACATGATTTTCACTGCTCGACATCTTCAAGAAAAATGCAGAGAGCAAAACCAACCCCTGTATATGGCATTTATTGATCTGACTAAGGCTTTTGACACTGTAAATTGCAACACTCTGTGGACTGTGGACTGATCAGGTGTTAAACAGGGTTGTGTTATTATCCCAACTCTATTCATTAGTTTCATTTCCATGATCCTACACTTTGTTAAAGGGAAACTCCCCACCAGAGTAGAAATCATATATTGAGCAGATGGAAAGCTCTTCAATCTGAGTAGGTTGAAAGCAAAGAATAAAGTTACCGTAACTTCTGTCATAGAGCTTCAGTATGCTGATGACAATGTAGTGTGTGCACGCTCAGAGGATGCCCTCCAAACCATCCTAAATATCTTCGCAGAAGATTACGAAAAGCTTGGCCTATCGCTCAATGCCTGTCGTTAATTCACAGGGAGACGTAAGGCAGGAAGAACAGACACAGCTTTCTGATATGCTCTCAGGGGAAGAGGGAGAAGCTGGACAGTCTGTGCTGGAATCCCATCGCTCTCGTAGATGGGGCAGACTGCAGTCTTGGCATCAAGCCCACAAGAAGAGGAGTCATTGGTGTATTTCCTGCTTATGCAGAGCCCGCTCTTTAGTTGGCTCAACTGGAATCTCAAGTGATGATGATTGAACTGTGTGCTCCGACCGGGCTTCTGTGTAAATACTAATAAATTTGAAAAACCATAAAATTGTCAGCCTGTTGTCTATTGGTGTGAAAGGGAGACCGTAAATCCTGACACTCTGCACCTAAATCATTTTTTAAAAATAGGCAGGCTTCCTCTGCACCTTTCCTATCTCTAGAGTAGAAGAGCGTCTCCACCCCCATCACTCAGCCAGGAGACTGAGGTCCTCCAAAGGTCTTCTGCTGGTTCATTTACTACGAGAAGTGAAGTTAAAGGGAACCAGGCAGAGGGCCTACTCGGTAGTGCGCCCTCCCTGTGGAACACCCTACCTTCAGATGTCAAGGAGATCAAGAACTACACAAATTTTAGAAGACATTCCCTGTATTGGGAAGTTTTTTATATTTTACGTTTTATGATGTTTTTATATGTCTGGAAGCCACCCAGAGTGGCTGGGGTAGAAAATAATAATAATAATAATAATAATAATAATAATAATAATAATAATAATAATAATGGCAACGAGCTCTACATGGGGCTGCCCTTGAAGATGACTTGGAAGCTTCAGTTGGTCCAAAAATGCTGTGGCCAGATTATTGACTGGACTTTCATTTAGAACTTCTATAACCCCTCTTTAAAACAGGTGTATTAGTTGATAGTTTCTTTCTGTGTCCAATTCAGTGTGTTCGTGTTAGTGTTTAAAGCAGTAAACAACTTGGCCCCCAAATATCTGAAACACATCCTCCTTCCCTATAGACCTTCTCAGATGCTAAGATTGTCACAGGGAGTTCTCTTTGTAGTTTCTTCACCCTCAGGAGCTTGCGAGGGTGGCAGCCACAAAGAGGGCCTTCTCTTTGGCAGGCCTTAAGCTGTGGAACTCCCTCCCCCCAGAGGCGTGTCTGGCACCTTCACAGCCTTTCGGAAATGCTTGAAGGTGCACCTCTTTACCCTGACTTTTGACACATAGAATAATAGAAATATAGAATTGGAAGGGACCCTGAGGGTCATCTACACCAACTCACTGCAGTGCAGGAATAAGATGCATATACTTGAGATATATATTTTATTTTTAGGACCCACATATTGTAATTTTAATAGTTTCTAATATCCTGTAATATTGTGTTTTTATTTTATTTATGATTTTCAGGTTTATACATTTCAATAATTTTACAGTCATTTTAACATTTCAAAACTTGACTTCCTTCCCCCTCTTTCTGCAGTTCCTTAAATTTATTTTTAATATCTTCATATCCAAATTAACTTAATTTGTTCATTTATTCATCTACTTTAAATATATAGGTAGTCTTATGAAACTGCAGGTTATTACAATAATCCTGCCAATGTTCTTATCTGTTTACAATTTATCTGTAAATATATGCCGACTCCCAATAAAGCGAGATGAACGCCGCAACCCTAGAGTCGGCCACGACTGGACCTAATGGTCAGGGGTCCCTTTACCTTTACGTTTTTCAATAAACCATTTCCATTCTTTTATAGAAAGTTTGTTATTTTTCTGGTAAGTTTTGCCATTTCTGCATATTCCATAAGTTTTTGTATCCATTCTTTCTTTGCTGGGGCTTATACTTCTTTCCATTTGGGGACAAGTAACATTCTTGCCGCTGTCATAGCCTACATAAATAAGTTTTTGTACAGTTTGGGTAGTTCTATCCCTATAATTCCCAAAAGGAAAGCTTCTGGTTTATTTTACAAACGTTATTTTAAACATCCTTTTCAATTCATTATCTATCGTTTCCCAGTAAGCTTTAACCACCACATATGATAAAAAGAACCTTCATTCTCTTTACATTTCCAACACTTATTTGATTTAGATTTATACATTTTTGCCAATTTACTTGGTGTTAGATACCATTGATATAACATTTTCATATAACTTTCAGCAACAACAACAAATTTATACTCTGCCCTTCTGGCTGGGTTTCCCCAGCCACTCTGGGCAGCTCCCAACAGAATATTAAAAACACGATAAAACATAAAACATTAAAAACTTCCCTAAACAGAGCTGCCTTCAGATATCTTCTAAGCTGCCTTCAGATGTCTTAGACCATAACATGCTGTAAATTTTACATCCATATTCCACAATCGTTCCCATGCTTCCATATCTATATTATGAACAATATCTATTGCCCAATGTATCATTAAGGATTTTACTTGCTCATCCTTTGTCTCCCATTCCAATAATATTTTATACATTTTAGACGGCACTTTTACATTACATTTCAACAGGTCTCTCTCCAGTTGTGGTATTTGTTCCCCAAACCCTCGTATCCTATCTTTCTTGAATACTTCATTCAAATGATGATATTGTATCCATGTTGTTAATTTTCCTGATAATTCCTTAAATTCTTTTAATTTATACTCTCCTCCCTCTTGTTTTAATAAATTTCTATAAGTTGTCCACCCTTCTATCATACTATTTTTCTTTACCGCTATAGCTTCCAACGGCGAGAGCCAAAGTGGTGTTTTAACCTCTAATAGATTTTTGTATTTATCCCATACTATGTGCAATTTTTTCCTAATTATATGATTTGTAAATCCTTTATGTACTTTCACCTTTTCATACCATAAATAAATGTGCCAATCAAAAATATTATCATGTGTCAGGGAGGATTCGGAGGAGCAATGGAAAGAAGATGCAGAACAGGGGCTCAGGGATGCTGAAGATCCCTGCAACCACCCAGAGGCTCGGGAAGGAAGCTCAGACTCAGGAAGGGAGGGGGCTTTCAAATCAGCACAGACAAGGAGTGAAATGAAACGTAAAGATCTAAGTCTCGCTCGATTCCCATGCCTACTTTGTTGGTGCGGGAATCGTAGGAAGCCACTCCCTGAATCTGACTCAACGGGTTCGAACGTGTCATTCTGAACTGTAGCTGTTTCTTGTATATATGTAATAAAGACTGTAAATATCACGTTGCGTGTGCCGGAGTGTTACTTCGAAGGGGAAACACCACCCTTACAGCATGACCTTCAGAGTCTAGAATATGTGGATTCTCTAATGTTGTCCATTCCTCCATCCAACAAAGACAGGATGCTTCATAGTATAGTCTCATATACGGCAGGGGAATCCTCTTTCTTTTGCATCTATCAATATTTTATATTTTATTCTCGGGTTTTCCCCATGCCAAATATATTTAGAAATATCTTTTTGCCATACATTGAAACAATCTGTCTTGCCAATCACTGGGATCAATTGAAACAGAAATAACATTCTAGGTAATACATTCATTTTTTATAGTTGACACTCTTATCTAATAGTGAAAGATTCATTCTGTTCCAAATTTGCTAATTTTTAAAATCTCTTACCAGGTTTTTAAATAATTATCTTTATACAAATTTATATTGTTTGCTGTTACCCATACACCTAAATACTTAACCTTCCTTTCAATCTTTAATCCAGACACATCTTGTAATTTATTTTTAGTCTCATCATTCATATTCTTAACCAAGAGTTTGGTTTTATCTTAATCTTAAAACTTGCTACCTCACCTTTTTTTTTAATCCCTTGTAATACTTTCAGAATTGACTCTATTGGTTCCTCTACCGATATCACCACGTCGTCTGCAAATGCTTTTAATTTATATTGTCTCTGTCCCACTCTTATTCCTTTAATATCTTGATTACATCTTATTCTTTGCGCCAATACTTCTAAAACTATTATAAACAACCAAGGTGACAATGGGTAGCCTTGTCTTGTTCCGTTAGTTGTTTTACAATTCTCAGTCAAGACATTATTTACTATCAGTTTAGCTGACTGGATCTGTTCAAGAAAATTGGAGATATGAAAGGAACATTTCTTACAAAGATTACCATAATAAAGGACAAAAATGGTAAGGACCTAACAGAAGCAGAAGACATCAAGAAGAGGCGGCAAGAATACACAGAGGAATTATACCAGAAAAATATGGATGGCGCATACACCCCAGGTAGTGTGGTTGCTGACCTTGAGCCAGACATCCTGAAGAGTGAAGTCAAATCGGCCTTAGAAAGCACTGCAAATAACAAGGCCAGTGGAAGTGATGGTATTCCAGCTGAACTATTTAAAATTTTAAAAGATGATGCTGTTAAGGTGCTACACTCAATATGCCAGCAAGTTTGGAAAACTCAGCAGTGGCCAGAGGATTGGAGAAGATCAGTCTACATCCCAATCCCAAAGAAGGGCAGTGCCAAAGAATGCTCCAACTACCGCACAATTGCACTCATTTCACACGCTAGCAAGGTTATGCTTAAAATTCTACAAGGCAGGCTCAAGCAGTATGTGGACCGAGAACTCCCAGAAGTGCAAGCTGGATTTAGAAGAGGCAGAGGAAGCAGAGGTCAAATTGTAAACATGCGCTGGATTATGGAGAAAGCTAGAGAGTTCCAGAAAGACATCTACTTCTGCTTCATTGCCTATGCAAAAGCCTTTGACTGTGTCGACCACAGCAAACTATGGCAAGTTCTTAAAGAAATGGGAGTGCCTGATCATCTCATCTGTCTCCTGAGAAATCTCTATGTGGGACAAGAAGCTACAGTTAGAACTGGATATGGAACAACTGATTGGTTCAAAATTGGGAAAGGAGTATGACAAGGCTGTATATTGTCTCCCTGCTTATTTAGCTTATATGCAGAATTCATCATGTGAAAGGCTGGGCTGGATGAATCCCTAGCTGGAATTAAGATTGCCGGAATAAATATCAACAACCTCAGATATGCAGATGACACAACCTTGATGGCAGAAAGTGAGGAGGAATTAAAGAACCTTTTATTGAGGGTGAAAGAGGAGAGCGCAAAATATGGCCTGAAGCTCAACATAAAAAACCCCCCGAAGATCATGGCCACTGGTCCCATCACCTCCTGGCAAATAGAAGGGGAAGAAATGGAGGCAGTTAGAGATTTTACTGTCTTGGGCTCCATAATCTCTGCAGATGGTGACAGCAGCCACAAAATTAAGAGACGCCTGCTTCTTGGGAGAAAAGCAATGACAAACCTAGGCAGCATCTTTAAAAGCAGAGACATCACCTTGCCAACAAAGGTCCGTATAGTTAAAGCTATGGTTTTCCCAGTAGTGATGTATGGAAGTGAGAGCTGGACCATAAAGAAGGCTGATCGCCGAAGAATTGATGCTTTTGAATTATGGTGCTGGAGGAGACTGAACTGAAACTAGAAATTAGAAAAAAACTAGAAGAGTAAACTACTGGAGGACTTTATAATGGAATAAAAACTGTAGCAAAAATAAATGACTAAAAAACAGACCCGCTGAGGAAAAATAACTTGAGAAAACTGACATACCTGTGTGAGAGAGGAGATAGAGAGGTGTGGAGGGCGATTGCTGAGTCACGGGGGCCCTCCACCATTGACGGAGATTACTGAGAACAAAGATAGGAAGAGGAGATAAAGAGGAGATACTAAAGACCTCAGAGAAAGAAACACAGGAAAGGAAGGAAACTGAAGGAGGAAACAGTGACTGCCCCTGGCCTCAGAGGAAATAAAGGCCAGTTAGCCCAGTCCCAGGTTGCGGGAGCAACGTCGTTGGAAACCTGTTTCTGCCAGCACCCAGACCTGTTATTCCAGAGTTCCCAACCACGCCCAGCTTCTTGCTTTGGACCCCGTTTCCCCCTTGGTGGACAGTCTCCAGACCCTCAGCCCAGGACCGGACTTTGACCACGCTTTACGGTAACCCCCCCGGGACCAGCACAGCTCCAAAATCTCCTGGTAAACGGCTGCATTGACCCTGGACTTAATGAAGCGCAGTGGACCAGCACCAGCTGATGACATGGCTCCCCAAATCAACACAGACTATGGAAACTTCACACTGGACTTCAAGCACCTGGCATTGTGTGCCTCCCCATTCTTCCTCCAGACATTTGGTTTCCAAATGAGATGCAAAAGTTGCTCTTATCAGAAAGGAGATTTCTCTTGCCTTTTTTTTATTTGCCATGCTAATAATTTCCCTGGTTTATTAGCCTGCTCAAATTGTTTCTGTTTTAAATATTTATTTTTCCACTCTATTTCTCAGTTTATTATAATTGAAAACTGTGTTTGCAATATTTTAATATCCATTTTTACTATCTATTTTTGAGGGGAATTTATCAATTCCTTTTCTTTCCTTTTTATTTCTTGTAGAATTTCTTGCTTTTTCAACACTCATTTTCTTTTTTTGGTATGTACTTTGCTGAATAAAAAATCCTTGCTTCACTGCTTTGCTCACATTCCATACCACTTTCAAATTTGTCTCCTGATTCAAATTAATTTCAAAATAATATTTTAATATTCTACCCCTTCTCTAATATTTGTTGATCATTTAACAAATTCTCATTTAATCTCCATCTCATTGGGAAATTTTGCCCTGTTCTTTATTCCACCATAATAGAGTTGTGATCTGATAATGTCCTGGGTAGAATTTCTACCTTCTTTACCTTAATGTACAAATCTCTAGAGGGCCATAACTATTCTACTCACAGAATTATTTGTGGTCGAATAAAATGTGAATTGTCTGTCCAGTGGGTGTTTTTTCCTTCATATATCAATTAGACTTAAATTTTCTGTCATCTGAAAAAAAGCCTTGGGCAACTTCCCTTCTTTTTGTATCACTTCTTCTTATAGTCCTGTCCCATTCCAGGGAAGCTACACCGTTCATATCTCCCATCAAGATGATCTTTTCATTCATATATTCAAATAGGTTTTCTTCAGGTCTCTTATAAATTCAGGTTTTTTTTCTCATTTGGTGCATATACACCTATTAACATTATTTTTTTCTCCTTGTGACGTCTGCATTATCAATATTCTTCCTTGCTCATCTTTAAATAATTGCTTTGGATCTAATTCGGGTTTTATATGCATTACTGCGCCTTCTTTGCTACATCAGCGGCCGCAAAGTCCTTTCCCAATCTTTTATTGATCAGGATTCTTTTGTGTTTCTTCACAATGTGTTTCCTGAAAGCAGATCACATCCAAATTTTTACCTCATCATATTCCTTTTTGTTTTATTATTGAGTCCATTTACGTTCCAAGTTAAGATTTTCAACTCCATCTTGTCCTTTATTTATTTATCTCTCTTCTCCACCTCTGTTGGTTCTTCTTCTTCATGTCCTGTCTCCAAACCAAATGTCCTTTCTCCTGCTAATTCTTTTCCATATTTTCTTCAAAATTTATCTGCTTCTGTAGGATCCCTACACCTGTTTTCTCTCTTTAAATGTAAAGGATTACTCCATCAGGGTATTCCCAACGAAATGTGATTTTGTTGTATCGCAGAGCATCTGTCAGATATTTATAATTTGCTCTTTTCTTTAACAGTCTCATCGGTATTTCTTTCAGGATTATTACTCTTTGGTCGTCAATCTGGAGATCTTTCTGATAGTGCATCTGTATTACACTGGAGATTTTTAACTCAAAGAGAATTAAAGACAGCCGCCCAGCAGTTTTTGTGCTTTAGCATATCTTAATTTTACACAATTTTTTTTGTCCACTGCTGCACTAACCATTTCTTCCTCCATTTCAATCAGATTAGCAAGTTCTATTATTATTTTCTAACCTACCGTATTTTTTGCTCTATAAGGCACGCCCGACCATAAGACGCACCAAGTTTTTAGAGGAAAAAAAGAAAAAAAATCTGAATCAAATGTTGTACTAAACTACCGTATTTAATAAACAACCGGTATATCAGAATCATATTACAGCCATGTAAAGTGAACAGCAGTCAACAGTGGCATTAAGAACCATCATCACTGTCATTAACAAATGAAGAGAGACTTTAAGGTTTGAGTACTCTTCTAGTCTTCTGTGAACCCAAAGAACTCATCACTGCTAGAGTCAGAATTTATGAAGCTCAGTTGCACACAATCACTGACATCACTTTATTCGCTATCTTCATGTAAAATACCATCTTCGTTTCCACCCAAAGCATTGCTAATGCCACATTTTTTGAATGACCAGACAACGATTTCCTCCTTCACTGAGTGCCATGATGTTTTCACCCATTCACAAACTTGAGTGATAGTGGGCCTCTTCATTCGTCCAGTAGATGTCAGATCATGATTATAAACAGCCATCCATTTGTTCCACTCTTCTCGTATAAAGACCTTAAATGGCTTGTTGATGGAAACGTCAAGAGGTTGCAACTGGTTGGTAAGACCTCCAGGAATTACAGCTAGATGAGTCTTCACTTCTTTAAAGCACTTTTTTGTAGTTTTGCTAATATGTGCTTGTAATGGTTCTAGGGGTTGCTCGTGCATAAGTTGCTGCCACTCCTGGCTAGGTTACCTGGTTGAACCCTTTCTGTCTGGACAGCCTTTCATTTCGTGGCTGTCTCAGTCGCTGGCAGAATCTGTCAGTGGGCGTTTCTTGAACTTCCAGCAAAGAAGTTCTTCGACGCCAAGTCTCCTCCTACTCTCCCTGCGCGGAAGTCTTCTGCGCAGGGAGGGTGTGGGCAGCGGAGTACCCGTGCTCTCCCTGCTAGTCTCCGGTGAAGAGTCCTGGAGCCTCCTCTCCAATTCCCCCATCTGCCCCCTTCTCCACTGGTGTTACGCTGATTTCCTTCCCCAGCAGATGGGCTGCCTCTCTCCCTACTGGGACCCTCTCCGACATCCCTCTGGAGCCTTCCCTCTGCCTCTAGCTCTGATGGCAGTTCCCTGACATCCCCCTCCCCCCCAGGACCCCCTCCACCCCCGGCCAGACCTTCTGATCCAACCTCGTCCCTTTTCTCGGCCGACGATGCGGGGAATCACCTGAAGGAGCTGTCGCCCTCCTCTGAGGATTCAAAACCTGCTTCCCACCTGCTCCAATCTCTTCCCGCGGGGTGGGCCTCCCAGTCTGATTCTTCTCCCTCTGACACCTCCCCTCCCTCCTCTTTGGAGGCAGGAAAACCCACAAAGTCCTCTTCGTCGTCTGTGGTTCCAAATTCTTCCTCCCAGAATCTCACTGGTGGTTTTGGTTTATCTGGGAACAGACTATGGAATTCTTCCACCAGATACCCGTCATTGATCGCCTCAGCGGGGACCCACGTGTTTTCTGACCTGGGTTCTCCCTACCAAGTACTCCACCTGGTGCCCTCGCCACCTTGAATCGAGTATTTCCGTGGCTTGCTTGTGGTGTTCCCTCTCCTCTACCCGCTGGTGGGTTTTGACTCCTCCCTCCTGCCCCGGAAATTCCCGCCCCTCCCTGTACGGTGAGAGTAGGGACCTATGGAACACCGGATGTATCTTCATGCTGTCAGGCAACTTGAGCTTGAATGCCACAGGGTTCACCTGCTGTGTTACCTCAAAAGGTCCCAGCCGCCTTGGCTGCAACTTCTTGCACCCTCCCTTTAGGGGTAACCCTTGGGTTGACAACCACACTCTGTCTCCCACCCGTATGGCCTCCCCCTCCCGACGGTGCTTGTCTGCCTGCCTCTTGTAAACTTCCTTGGCCCGCTCCAAGTTCATCTTGAGTTGCTGGTGCAAGGCCTCCATTTCTTCCACAAACTGCTCTGCCGCAGGTACACTCCACCCTTCCTCCCCCCTCCCCGGGAAGGCCCTGGGGTGACACCCATAATTGGCCATGAACGGGCTCATTCCCGTGGACACAAGTTCAGCGTTATTGTATGCAAATTCAGCCAGCGCTAGTTTCAGTACCCAATCGTTCTGTCTCTCGCTGACGTAGCAGCGTAGGTATTGCTGGAGTATACTGTTCGCTCTTTCTGCTTGCCCGTTGGTTTCCGGGTGTCTCGCCGTCGAGAAGCCCACCTCGACCTGCAGCAAGCCCATGAGCTTCCTCCAGAACCGGGAAGTAAATTGTTTCCCGCGATCGGAGATGACCCTCGAGGGAACTCCATGCAGCCTGAAGATGTGATCCACAAACAACCTGGTTGTCTCCTCTGCCGTCACCGCATGTGAGCAAGCTATGAAATGGCACATCTTCGTCAGTAGATCGACTACTACCATGACTGCTGTCTTCCCCCTTGACTTGGGCAAATCTGTCATAAAATCAATGGACACCACCTCCCAGGGTCTTCCCGGCGTGAGTAAGGGTTCCAGTAACCCTGCGGGTGCAGCCCTCTCCCCCTTTGCCCTCTGGCAGCGGTCACACCCCCGTACATATTCCCGTACATCTTCCCTCACCCTTGGCCACCAGAACTGCCTGGTGACAAGCAGCATGGTTTTGTGCTGTCCAAAGAGCCCAGCTGTTGGGTTGTCGTGGAGTTGTTTGAGTACCTTCCCCCTCAAGGTCTTCCCCGGTACATACAGCGCCCCCTTATAGTACAGTAGCCCTTCCTTTTCCTCAAACCCTCCATGGTTTTCCCTTCCGTCCCGGAGTTCCCTGACTTTAGTTTGAGCGAACACGTCGTTTCTAGTAAGCCCGGCCAGTTCTCGTTTCCGAACCAGCGCTCCCCCACACACCCATCGGTTCTCAGGGAACACGTGTCGGATCTCCGGCGGTCCCTCTCCTTCCATGTACTCCGGCTTCCGGGAGAGAGCATCTGCTCTTACGTTTTCCTCTCCCGGCATGTATCGGATCTCGAAGGAAAACTTGGAGAACTCCTGTGCCCATCGAATCTGTCTCTGGTTGAGTACTCGCACAGTCCTCCAGTATTCCAAGTTCTTGTGATCCGTACAAACCTGGATCTTGTGCTGCGCCCCTATTAACAGATGTCTCCATCGGCGAAACGCCGCATAGATCGCAAGCAGTTCGCGGTCATACACCGTATAGTTTTGCTCCGACTTGCTCAGCTTCCTCGAGAAAAAGGCACACGGCCTCCAGCCCTGCTTGGCCCCTGGCTGCAAAAGTACCGCTCCAATGGCTCAATCGGACGCGTTGGTCTCCAGCCTCATGGGCTTCTCCAGATCCATTTGCAGGAGCTGCTCTTACGAAGCGAACGCCTTTTTCAGTCTTTCAAAGGATTGCTGGGCCCTTTCTGTCCAGATGAACTTCTTTTTGCTACTGAGACAATCTGTGATGGGCGCTGTCAAGTGGGCGAAGTTCTTGATGAACTTCCTGTAGAAGTTGCTGAACCCTAGGAACCTCTGCACATCCTTCCGGGTTTTGGGGGCCTTCCATTCCAGCACTGCCTGCACCTAGCTTGGGTCCATAGCTAGGCCCTTGTCTGACAACTTGTACCCCAGAAACTCGACCTCTCTGGCGTGAAATTGGGATTTTTCTGGCTTGACCCACAACTGGTGCTTCTGCAGACTCTTTAGCACTTCCCTGACGTCTCTGACATGTTGCTTCTCATTGTCCGAATAGATTAAGACGTCGTCCAAAAAGGCTACGCAGTTCTTGCACAGCGGGGACCCCAACACGTGGTGCATGAATGCTTGAAAGCAGGCGGAGCCTGACTGTAATCCAAATGGCATGACTAAGTACTCAAAAGCCCCCAGGGGGGTGAACATGGTGGTTTTCCATTCGTCCCCCTTATCCTTTTTTTTAAATGAATATTCATTAGCATTTTCTATAATAAAACCAAAACAAAAGTAAACAAAAAAATAAACATACAAAAATACAAAACTTAAAAACAATTGAAAACACATAAAATTTCAATTGCTTATTTTCTTTTAACTTATTTCTCAGACCTCCTCATACCTTCCTGTCAGGGAACTGACATCAGAGCGAGAAGCGGAGGCAGGGCTCCCGAGCGATGCCGGAGAGGGGACCAGCAGGGGGGAAGGAATTCAGGGTAACACCAATAGAGAAGAGAGGGAGATGGAGGAATTGGAGACAGGGCTCCAAGACCCTTCACCCGAAACTAGTGGAGAGAGCGCTGGCACGCCCCTGCCTTCTCCTTACTTGCACAGACATGTTCCGCGCAGGGAACACAGGAGGAGACTCGGGGTCAAACAGCTTTTATGCTGGAAGAGGTTCAAGAAACGCCCACTGACGGATACTGCAAGTGACTAACAGGTCACAGAGGGCGAGCTCTGACCCTAAGCATGGTTGGGCAAGCAAACTAACTAAACCGAAGGCAATTTACGCACAAGTAACCCCTCACAACCATTACACTTCCCTTCTTGTATTCCAATTCAAATTATTAACTCAGCAAATCCTTATTACTTATTTCTCAATTTTAACTTAATAATTTATTTTAAACATATTGTTATTTTGCTTTTTCTCTTTCATCCATTTCCTCAATTTATTTTTGCTAACCTTATTTTCATTTAATTTAGTTCATTTTAAAAAACCAATTTTGCCTTATCCAAACTTAAACATCAATACTTATACATCAATACTCATTCTTAAAACATTTTTTCTAAAGTCGACCAAAATTCCCTTCCACGAATTTCCCAATTTTCATACAAATAACAAAGCAAAATAAAAACAGAACAAATTATAATTATGTACCCTTTGGATTCCCAAACTCCACCCCCCTTCCCGGTTTCAGTCCCCAACAAATGTCCATCAGTCTTAATCTACTATCAGCCTGGAGATCTCACATCCGAGGTTCTTAATTCTCTCTCAATTCCTCTCTGCCGGTTTTTTTGATAGTCCTTAATATTGAACACCAAATCTCGGAGAAGCTCTGGCCCAATGGGATCCATGTTTCTTCCAGCCAGACCTCCATACTTAAAAGTGGAGCCTATGGGGTATTCCAAATCTTGTTTCTTACTCCTTTCAAGTCCAAATGTCCCCAAAGCTCCAACTTCCACCTTAAGCAAGTTTGTAATCCTTAGGTCTTCAGATCTCCACATAAGGAGATCTCTCCATTTTTCAATCTCCAATTCAGGCCAGATTTCCCACATCAAGTTTTTATTTTCCTTTGTTGCCATCATGTCAGGCCTCAAGCTCTCTTTTGTCATCTGCAAAATTACAGCTCCTCCTTCCTTTTCTTCAGGGACAACATATATCTCCTCCAAATTCTCAAAGCTCTCAAGTTTCTCTTTTTGTCCAGTTGAATAGACTTCCTGATTCAAATCCTTATCAAATTCAATGATGTTGTTTACTGTTAAGTCCAGAGTTGTAACATTTGTAGCCAAAACATCAATTTGGCCTTGTAACTTTCCCAAGAGAACAAATGCTCTGTCCAATTCCGCTTGGATTTTCCCTCCTCCAGCCATTCTTGTAATGTCCCAGAACCCCCTCTAGAGGGTTTTTGGTTCCTTGATATTCCTTCCAGTTCAAATCCAAAAATCAAGTTAGTTTGTATCAGCTCTTCCTTGTTTTCAACAAATTGTAACAAAATTGTAACAAATATAACCAGCAGAAGCAACAGAAACAAAGTTCTCTTTTTTCGTCTTGACAGCTAATTTGACAGCTTTCAAACTCTTCAGTACCTCATCAACGGGCTCTCTCGCGGAGCACTCCCGGGTCCGGGGGGGGGGTGGCACTTCAGCTCCCAAAATTAGCTCTTTATCCTCCAGTAAGATTTCTTATACTGCCAAACCGTGAAATTAAAGTCTTTTACCAAAAAAGGGAAAAAAGGGTTCTCTCGACCTTAGTTAGCAGGTCCTTGCTTTAAATTATTTACAAGGAGGGGAGGTGGACTTCCTGTTTACGCCTTCCCCGATCGTGCCTAATTCATAGAAATTTTCTTTAAATTTCCAATTTCCGTACTACTCACGGGTTGTTACTTTAAAGTCCAATTGCTCACAAGAAGTCGTCAGCGCTCTCCGACAACGGCAGTGCGGCTTCACTCCGCAGGAGAAGCAGTCGACTCTCAGCACCGCGCCGCTCACCCCGTCCCCGATCCGAAGCCTTTAAAAAGGCTCCTTCGCAGCTCGGGGGTGTGTGCAAATGGTGCCCGCCGAGTCACCACGCTCACAGGCTTCACCGCCTGTGATTTTTGAGGATCCCCGCGTCGCCGCAGCGGCAAGACCCGATCCTGCGGAGCCGATTCCCTCCGGAGCTCAGAGGGAATCCGCCATTAGTCGATCACGCTAACCCGGAAGTCCGTCCCCCTCCCTTATCCTAATCAAATTGTACGCTCCCCTGAGGTCCAGCTTGGTAAAAATTTCCCCCTGCCTCACCCGTGTTAAAATGTCGTCAATCCTGGGCATTGGGAAGGTCACGGGTTCTGACACCAGGTTGACGGCCCGGTAATCCACAACTAGCCTGGGCTGATTCCCCCATCTGCCCCCCTTCTCCACTGGTGTTACACTGATTTCCTTCCCCAGCAGATGGGCTGCCTCTCTCCCTACTGGGACCCTCTCCGGCATCCCTCTGGAGCCTTCCTTCCGCCTCTGGCTCCGATGGCAGTTCCCTGACAGTGCTCTAAACTGGTCAAGTACTAATAATCTAGTTTAAAAGGAATCTTATATGCTAGCCTTCTCTCCATCCTCTTCCTCCCCTCTCTCGGCGAACAGCCTGCCCGCTGCTCACAAACCTTAAGGACAGATTCTGTTTACAACAAGGGGAAAGCGGAGGCTGCCGGCAGAGCAATGTGGCTCCCCACCCCCAAAGAGCAGCCCAGGAGCGCGGGGCATCTGCGTGCAGCCTGCTCACTGCTCCCAGAGCTTCCCGGGGCTTCCCCCTCCAGCCCCAGTTGCTGGCAGAGCAGCGCGGCTCCCCCCACCACCCCCAAAGAGCAGCTCAGGAGCGTGCCGCACTCCGGCAATTTGGCTCCAGGGACCACACATTCGCTCCATAAGACGCACAGACATTTCCCCTTACTTTTTAAGAGGAAAAAGGTGTGTCTTATGGAGCGAAAAATATGGTAATTCCACCGTTGTGTCATCTGCCATGCCTCTCAGATGAAGAATCCGATCTTTTTGATGTACTTCCAGAACTGCAATCTCACCTAGAACCTGTTCATAAAGGAATTTCATCGCTTCAGTATCCTCCTTCATCCTTTCTTGCTCCCTCTTTGTTTCTCTTACCTCCACTTGCTTTTTCTTAGAAGTTTCCTCCAAGCTGGAGGTTTTAAGCTTTAAGTCCTGTACTGTTTTCTCCAATTCTGAAGTTTTATGTGACAATTCTTTAATTTCTGTTGTTAAGTTTGTGACTGCCACGGTATTGAAATCCACTTTTTGTTCCAGTCTCTGTATTCCTTTCTTCATCTTGTTCTTCATTTCTAATAAAATTGTTGTTAAATCAGACTTTGTGTCTCCTTCTGCAATTGATTCTTTTCTCCGACTTGATGTTGTAGTTGGGCCTGGAGGTGTTTTTTGCCTGTATTAGCCATAGTTTTGTCCACAACAATGGAAACGGACACAAAAAAGCAAAAAAACCCACACACATATATATCTATATCTATGTATATGGAAACCCTCTTCCTTCCTCCCCTCCCCTCCCCCGCCCTTCTCTCCCTTCCCTTGCCTACTTCCTTTCAAATATTCAGAATACAAAGGAACAAATAACTGGAACATTATTTTATTTTATTTTTTATTATTTAAAATATTAACTCAGAATAACTAAACAATTTCCAACAATTAAGTTTCAATTTTTAATTTCTGTATAGAGAAGAAATAAAAAATTAAAGCAAAAGGGAGGAAGGTGAGAAAAGAAATAAAATGTGTGTATTTTATATATATATATATATATATACACACACACATACACACACAATGTTTGTAATTATATACAAATGTCACTAGATGGGACTCTCTCCTTTATTATAGGGAAATACTTAAAAGATAAATAGAAAAATGGCAATTATTTTTTTCAGCCACACTGTGTCACTATATCACTGTAATTCCGTCCTTAATCTTTCACTCTATTTCCTCACGCTGTACTTTCCCTTTTAATCTCATTTTGATATTTGATTTCCTGTTTTCCCTCTTTCACTAGAACTTACTTGCAAAGCTTGTCAGGCTACAAAAGGAAAGAGTAGGAAAAGAGTAGAATAATAAAATAAGAAAGCCTTTAAACCCAACTTGTCCCCCTTTTTTAACTCAAACAGAGGTTTTGCAAGTCGCCTTTTTCATTCACAAAAACCATGTCTCTCAGCAGTGTGATTCTTCCTTCAGCCACTTCAAAGGGCCCTGCAATTACCCATTTATTCATGTTAATTCTGGGGTTTTTAAAACCAAATCTCCCTTCCCCTTTCTTCAGCTTTCTTCCAAAAAGCCCACCTCTTAATCCATATATAAATGAAAGTAAAGTAAATTACACCAACTCCAGTTTGTATCTAGCCCCTGTCAGTTCCAAATAAAAAATAAAGAGAAAATCCATTTTAATGACCAAAAAAAGAAAAAAACAAGAAGCAGAAAATAGACCAAGTTAGATTCAACCCCACTATGTTAGTCTCTTTTAAATCATAAAAAGGAGCAAAGGAAATAAAAAATAGTCCTTAGGTTATATTTTTTTAAAAGAAACAAAAATCAGATAAATTTATTCAAAATAAATTCAGCCCCACAGTGTCAGTCTCTTTTGAATCATAAAAAGGAAAAATAGTCCTTAGAGTATATATTAAACACACACACACACACACACACACACACACACACACAAAGTCAATGTCCTGCTTTCATCTCTTTCCCTCCACAATTATTAGGGTTCTTTGCAGTTTGAAAATATTTATAACGTCTAAAAGATTCTGCATCCAGAGCTTTAGGCAAATCACAGGTTAAACACAGTTCATCGCCTGGAATGCTTGTAAAAATTAGCCACTATTATTCTCATTCTTAATTCAGTCCTTGCAGAGTTTTTCCAGCCAGATCAATTCCTGCACCGGAGGGGGGCAGGCTCCTCTTTAACACCCTGTGTTAGGGAATTGCTGACACGCTAGCTGAGATAAAACTCCGGGCAGCCAACCATATCTGTACAAAGATTTATTGCTTAGCTTCAAAGTCCTTACAAGAGTTCAAAAAGCACACTCCATCACGATGAGTCAGTTGGATCGTCTGACATTTTCTTTCGCCGCGCCCAGCAGACCCATTTCTGCAGATCAGCCCTCCTCTTTCCTCTGCTCCGTGAGTGGCTGATACCCGGAACTGGCTCATCCATCCCCGTTTCACTGTCTCCAAACGTTTATTTCTCTTCCTCCTCTGACGAGGAAGAATAGCTGCTGATTAAAGACTTAGGCTCTCTGTAAGTGCCTCTCTTCTCCCCCCTCATCTCCTTCTCAGCCTCCAATTCCCTGACACCCTGGTGTGGATCTAATTGTTTTATTGCTGCTAATTTAGGTTGTTTTTTATTACCTTGTCAAATTAGTCCGAATTCCTTTGCTTCAATGGAGGCACTAGAGGCAGTTTGCTGTGAGTCTCGATTGCACCTTGTGTCTGAGCTCAATCTCAGATCTCCCTCAGCTCCCTCCGGAGCTTTGGGAGATCCTAGAGAGTGTCCTTTGACACCGCCAGACCCTTCGGGACCTGAACTTTTCCTTCAGGCTTTTTTGAGAAGCTGATTTGCCTGAGCACACTTCCCAGACCCTCACAGCAATCAGGCTGCGCAGAGCAAGCAGTCTCTGTCGTCCTCCATTATCCGCTCGCAGACCAATATTGTGTTTTAACATTAATGTGTATTATAAGTGTTGTCAGCTGCCCTGGGACCTTAGGGTGAAGAGCAGGTAATAAATTGTACTCCGTGTTAGAATCTCAATTTATAAGCTACCGTATTTTTCGCCCCATAGGACGCACTTTTCCCCCTCCAAAAATGAAGGGGAAATGTGTGTGCGTCCTATGGGGCGAATGCAGGCTTTCGCTGAAGCCTGGAGAGCGAGAGGGGTCGGTGCACACCAACCCCTCTCGCTCTCCAGGCTTCAGGAAGCTATCCGCAAGCCTGCGGAGCCCAGCGGGAACTCCCGCAGGCTCCGAAGGCTTGCGGATAGCTGCCTGCAGCCCGAAGCCCCGATATTTTGTGTATTGTGACTTCTTTCCTCCCCCCTTTTAAATGTTGTACTAATCTGCTTCATCTCCTTTATTTTACATCAGGTTTAATTTGGGGAGGTTGGCAGTGGGACAGGCTGTACTTTACTAAGGATTTTGGGATCCCGAGACAGAAACACTCCCCCCCCCCGCCTTGCCATTCACAGCATGATGGCAAAACAGATCATTTTCCTATCCTGCATTCAGCTAGACACTTCACTTCTCAGCTTCTGTTGATCAATAAATCACCTGCTTTTCCTCCCATGTAACCCATTCATTTCAGCTATTGAACCCAAGCTGCTGTTCTTTAGTGCTGTTTCTCCTTTATTCCCCCTCCCTCCTGATGAAAATGGTAAGAACGTATCTCTTTTCCTGCTATAAAGATGAAGTTATTTTACCTGTGCTGATGCTTTGATTTTGTTTTTTTCTCTCTCTCTTCTCTGACACAGTAGGTAACCAGTTAGGGGCCCTGGAACATCAAAGGTAAGTAGTGGGCTATGTTTTATCTTTTATTGATCACTTCTAATCATTTATTCATCTGCCATCTATACTGACAGAGTCAGAGGTTGAGAATGTGGCAGAACTGCATAGACTCAATTTCTCATCTTCCCACATGTGTACCCCGCAAACCCCTTCCATGCTAAACCTATTTGCTTGCATTTCTAGATATTGCATGTCTTGGGAAAGGAATGAGGGGCATGTATGGCATGGGTAGCACATAAAGGAAGGTCTGCATTTAATTAAACATTGTGTCTTGAGCTAAGATCCACAGAGCTGCTTAGGGTAGCCAAATGGAATTTGGGAAACTCCCATGAAAAACTTGGAATGACAAAATCCTTGTGCCAGCTGAGCACAGTAACAGAAGCGTCTGAATACTTGATAGTGTTTATTGAAAAATAGACTATGTACGAATACAGAATCCTTAACTTTGTTCTTCCCACCACCTTGCTGTTCTCTCACTGCTGATTGCAAGCTCCTGCAATCACCTCCTTGCAAAATGCCTGAATCCCAAATGCCTGAAAACCACACAAAATCTGAGTGCAAATTTCTTTTATAGTAACTCACCTCCAATGTCCTAGACATAAGAACAGGTGCATTGGCCCTGAAGCAAATACTCTAATTAACTGTTGCTGAATGTGCAAATTAATGACAGCTTAGTCTATCTAGCTCAGTATTGCCTTCTGTAACTGGCAGCAGCTTTTGCAGGTTTGAGGCCAAGAGACATCACCTGTCCTCCCTGGAGATGCTTTCAAAGATTAAGCTTGAGGCTCTGCTGTTGGTTTTTGGCATTTTGGTTAAAGGGGAAAATAGAACAAGGTAAAATAAAAGAATTCCTGGATGTCTAGATTGGTGAGAGAGCCCCTGCAGAGATTTAAAATCACGTTGAAATAAAGGCTGTTATACTGTTAAAATATCTCCTTCTAAGTCACTTCCTAAGCTACCCACTTCCCTTAGGCTAGAAAGAGGCCACACGTTTGGTAATTTGAAAATAGTTTACTTATATTCTCCTCAAAGGTCAGATTCATGTGCTTTTAAACACAGCAGCAAGAAAAGACAGACAGTACAACTTAGTTTCAAAAAGTTTCTAAATTATTTGTATAGAAACACAAAAATGGCTTCCTGAAGCCACAGTCTAAGCTTGGAGCATCCAGTACAAACATCCTTACTGTTCAGGTTCACATGGTAAAAAGATAAAAGTGAGAAGAGAACAATGATCAATTCACTCTGTGTTTGAGGGAAAATCTGCAGCTCTCAAGCATTCATTTATATATGTTATTAGTAATTGGGGAATTCCCTCCACACAGAGGCCTGTCTAGTGTTATGATGAAAGAATTGGGAGGGGGTTCGGGGAGCCACTTGATACCCATTTATTAGATTTCCTCTACTCTCAGTCAGCGGTGGACCGTTCCCCACCTGCGTCTGAGGCATATGTGTGCAGGGCACACCGTGGGGGCAAGGCCATGGGTTGGGCTCACAACCGGAGCAACCCCTGCCCACTGCTGCAAAGTGGGGAACACGCATGGCACCCTGCAAGCGCAGCAACACTTTCCAAGACTCATATAAACGAGGCTGGGCTCGCGGGGCATCGCAAGCAGGTGTGTGCCCTGGCTCCTGCGAGCCCAGTACTGCGTTTGCGAGTGGTGCTGGCTTGCAGTGAGGGCGCTGTGAGTTGCTGTGACATTCTTACAGCTGACAAGGATGCAACAGGCATGCTATGGCACTGCTCGCAGGGGTCAGGGCACATGTCTGTTGCATCCTTCTCAGCCACTCCCCCAGTTGGAGGGCATTGTGAGAAGGATTCAACAGTTCACAGCACGCTCACAAAAGCAGTCCTGGGCTTGCAGAGGCCAGGGCGCACAACTGTTGCATCCTTCTTAACTGTCCTCCAACTGGAGGGCACTGAGAAGGAAGCAACAGCTTATGACTGGGTAGGGTGCCATGCTGCATGTCCCCCTCTGTCTTTCATCACTGTGTTTACTGTATCAGTAAGGGTGAAAAAACACACCCAAAATCTCACAAAAGCTGAAACTAAACTGTAGGAAGAACTTTCTGGAGGACTTCCAGAGCAGCACACCAGAGAGACGGGTGGAGATCCGCGCTCCTGCAATCTCAAGGCGGACTTGGTGCCAGAGAGAGAAACGAGGGACTAGGCGTAAGTCACCTCGACCTCAGGGGGGGAACCTGAGGATGGAAGCCTAAGCTCAAAAGAAGAGGTTTCCCGATATTATAGAACAAAGAAAACTGATATAGAAAGACGTGGGGAAGACCTTTGCGCAAAGAAGCAAAAACCACTCTCTGGTACAAATGCCCCAATTCCCCGGCACAGCAGCGCTGAACTCTCCTATAAAAAGGAGACTGTTAAAAGCAAATGCCTCCCCGTAAAATAAAATTGAAAGAAAACAATTGAAAAACCTCTGCCTGTTCAGTGGAGGGAGGGGGAGGCAGGAAGAAACAGTTTGTGAAAGGAACTACAGAACTGAACAGACAACAGAGAAGGGGCCGTACTCCTCACGTGAAAACCCTCTGTTAATAATTGCACAAGGTGTTTTAAGAAAAGCGTGCCTAGATACACCATACTGAGCAAAAATAAACGAACTGAAACTAGAAATTAGAAGAAACTAGAAGAGTAAACTACTGAAGGACTTTATAATGGACTAAAAACTAGCAAAAATAAATGACTAAAAAACAGACCCGCTGAGGAAAAATAACTTGAGAAAACTGACATACCTGTGTGAGAGAGGAGATAGAGAGGTGTGGAGGGCAATTGCTGAGTCATGGGGGCCCTCCACCATTGACGGAGATTACTGAGAACAAAGATAGGAAGAGGAGATAAAGAGGAGATTCTAAAGACCTCAGAGAAAGAAACACAGGAAAGGAAGGAAACTGAAGGAGGAAACAGTGACTGCCCCTGGCCTCAGAGGAAACAAAGGCCAGTTAGCCCAGTCCCAGGTTGCGGAAGCAACGTCGTTGGAAACCTGTTTCTGCCAGCACCCAGACCTGTTCTTCCAAAGTTCCTGACCACGCCCGGCTTCTTGCTTTGGACCCCGCTTCGCCCTTGGTGGACAGTCTCCAGACCCTTGACCCAGGACCGGACTCTGACCACGCCTCACGGTAACCTCCCCCCGGGACCAGCACAGTTTGCTCCCGCCACACCCGCACTCCCCCTTCGTTGGAGTGCGTTCGTGAAGAGCCAGAAGCCATGGCCGATCAGGCAGCTGCGTTGGTGGCATTGGCCCAGGAGAACCAGGCCTTGACTCATACCGTTCAGCAGCTAAGCAATGCGCTTCAACAGCAGTTGGATGCCTTACCGGCTCCTGGGGCTGACGCCCCAGTTTCTGGCAAGTACCCAGTGGCCCTGCCAGAGAAATTTGATGGATCCCCAGCCAGCTTTCCCATGTTCCTCGCCCAGGCCAAGCTGTATATTCAGGGGCGAGCCCAGAATTTTCCTGATGATCGCACCAAGGTGCAATTCTTGATCAGTTTGTTAAAGGACCAGGTGGCCAAGTGGGCCTTGCCACTGCTCCGGCAGACTATGAGGGGTTTTGTAACCACTTGGAGACTGCCTTTGGCAACCCTCTGAAGGGGAGCCAAGCCAATCGGGCGATTCGTCGGTTGAGACAGGGCAAGTCCACAGCCGCCGCCTATGCCACAGAATTTCGGCTGTTGGCGCAGGACTTGTCTTGGAATGACTCTGCACTTCA
The DNA here is from genome assembly GCF_964106915.1 of Podarcis gaigeae. Taxonomy (NCBI): domain Eukaryota; kingdom Metazoa; phylum Chordata; class Lepidosauria; order Squamata; family Lacertidae; genus Podarcis; species Podarcis gaigeae. The sequence continues at coordinate 23,920,062 of NC_139695.1, forward strand.
GGACCAGTATCTTGAGGGACTGTCGGATGAGATACTGGACCAGCTGGCCCCGATGGATCGCCCCACCACTCTGGACACCCTCATTCAGCGGAGCCTGCGGATACACAATTGGCTGGAGGACAGCCAGCACTCCCGGCTCCTGGCTCCAGGCCTGCCCAGCAGGTCCACGGCCACAGCCAGGTTGCCGGACGAGCCAACGCAGCTCGGGGCAGCACGACCTCTCCCCCTCGGAGAAGACGTGGCGTCGGGAGGGGAACCTGTGTCTCTACTGTGGTGGGAGTGGACATTATGCCCGATCCTGTCCCGAGAAGATGCCGGCCGCAGGGAAACCGCCAACCCCGGTAGCCGAAGGCCCTGGATACCTGGGGTCCCAAACCATGCAAGAGGGGCCCTCACCGGTGGAATTGTGACACCTCATGGTTCCGGTGCGCCTATACCCCCCTGGCGGGCCCTGGATTCTCACCCATACTCTGGTGGATTCAGGGGCAACCCGCTCGTATATGGACTCTGCCTTTGCCGCCCATCATCAGGTGCCACTCCAGGATAAGTCGGAACCGGTACAGGTGGAGGCAATTGACGGGCGGCTCCTGCGCTCGGGCGCCGTTACTCAGGAGACACAGCCCTTGGTTCTGTGTCACCAGCAGCACCGGGAGGTGCGAACTTTGGACATTGCTACCATGCCCCGGTTTCCCCTGGTGCTCGGGATGGACTGGCTGGAGTCTCACAATGTTCAGATTGACTGGGTCAATCGGACTGTGCACTTCCCAGACCCGTGTCCCCATGCTCGGTCCGATATGCTAGCAGCCGCAACCACTGAGGAGGCTGCGTCAACGCTCCCTGCGGTTTACCGGGACTACCAAGACGTGTTCGAGGAACGGGGGGCAGACCAGCTGCCACCCCATCGGTCTTTCGACTGCGGCATAGACCTCCAGCCCAGGGTGCCCCTGCCTGTGAGTCGCCTATACTCTCTTACGGAGCCGGGGCGCAAAGCTTTACAGTACTTCCTTTGCAAGAACCTGGAGCATGGGTTCATTCGGCCTTCCACCTCGCCCACCGCTGCTCCAGTGCTCTTCGTTAAGAAGTGTGGGGAGCTTTGTCTTTGCCATGACTACCGGGCCCTGAACAAGATTACTATCCCGGACCGGTACCCCTTGCCCCTTATCTTGGAGTTGCTGGAGCGGGTGCAAGGGGCACAGGTGTTCACCAAGCTAGACCTCCGGGGGGCCTACAATTTAATTCGGATCCGAGCCAGGGATGAGTGGAAGACAGCATTTGGGACCTGGTATGGGCAGTTCAAATACCTGGTCATGCCTTTTGGATTGTGCAACACGCCTGCTGTGTTCCAACGGTACATCAACCACGTGTTCCACGACTTGCTAGACAAGTACGTGGTGGTGTCCTTGGATGACATTCTGGTTTTCTCCCGTGACCCGGCTCGCCACGAGGCTCATGTCCGGACCGTGCTGCAGCGCTTGCAGGAGCACCGCCTGTATGCGAAGCTCAGCAAGTGCTAGTTCCATCAGCGGTCAGTGGACTTCCTTGGTAACCGACTCTCTCCAGACTCTCTCCTGGGAAGGTGGCAGCGGTTTGGGAATGGGCGGCACCTTGGAACTGCAAGGACCTACAGCGATTCCTAGGATTCGCCAAATATTACCGGACCTTCATTGCAGATTATGCTCATCACACTATCCCGTTGACCCGGCTGCTGCGCCCCAAGATGCCATTTTCCTGGGACAAGGAGGCAGAGGAGGCGTTTCAGGGGTTGAAAGCCTGTTTCCAGAGGGCGCCGATCTTGCAACATCCTGATCCCTCTCGACACTTTGTGGTAGAGACCGACGCCTCCAGCACGGCTCTCGGTGCCGTCTTGTCCCAGCAGCACGGACCTGATGCGCCACTGTTACCCTGCACCTTCTATTCCCGCCAGCTCCTTCCAGTGGAGCGTAACTACCGTGGGAGTGGGAACTACTGGCCATCAAGGTGGCCTTTGAGGTCTGGCGCCACCAACTTGAGGGGGCACGACACCCGCTGGAGCTGAGAACCGACCACCGGAACCTGGAGTACCTCCAGACCACCCGCAAGTTGAACCAAAGGCAGATCCGGTGGGCGTTGCTCTTTTCCCGGTTCCAGTTCTGGATCCGCTACATCCCTAGCTCCCAAAATCAGAAGGCGGATGCCCTGTCCTGGAAACCCGAAGACATCGCAGACATGGCACAGCAAGCAGTACCAACAACAATTTTACCACCGGCCACATTTCTGGCCACTCAGGAGGCTGAGCCACTGCTGGCTCGGGTGTGGGAACAGCAGCGGGTCGACGTTTGGGCTCAGGAACGACTCCGGGAACTGGCCGAAGGGTCATGCCCTCAGTATCCGGGGCTGGTCTTGCACCAGGGCCTTCTGCTGCACCACGGTCGCCTGTACATCCCGCCAGGGCCACTGCGGGCTGAAGTTCTCAGGATGACCCATGATGCCCCGGTAGCGAGACACTTCGGGCGGTATCGGACCACCCATCTGGTAAGCCGTGAGTTTTGGTGGCCCCGCCTGAAGGCTGACGTGGCTCGCTACGTCGCTGGTTGTGATGTCTGCCGGCGGGCCAAGGGTCCTGCCGGATGACCCCCCCAGCCTACTTCAGCCGTTGCCAGTCCCACCACGTCCTTGGCACACGGTTTTGCTGTACTTTGTGGTGGACTTACCACCGTCTCGTGGCTGTACATGCCTCCTAGTTTTCTCCGACCATTTCACTAAGATGGTGCACTGTGCCCCCTGCCCATCTGTACCCACAGCTAAGGAAACCGCTCAGCTGTACCTTCAGCATGTCTTCCACCTGCATGGCCTACCTGAGCGTGTGGTGTCCGACCGGGGCGTTCAGTTCACATCCCGGTTCTGGCGAGCATTGCCCCAGACCCTCGGGACAGAGGTCTGTCTCTCATCAGCCTACCACCCACAGACCGATGGCTAGACGGAACGGGCGAACGCGGTGCTGGAGCAGTACCTCCGGTGTTGCTGCAGCTACCAGCAGGATGACTGGGTTGACCACCTAGCATTGACGGAGTTCGCCTACAACAACGCGGTGAACGCGTCCACCCAGCAGACCCCATTCCAGGCCAGTTACGGTTACCATCCGTGGTTGTTCCCGGGTGTGCTGCCGGCATCCGCAGTCCTTGCTGTGACAGAGTGGCTTCAGGAGCTCCAGTCTCAGCAACTGCTATTGATGGAGCAACTGCGCCAGGCCAAGGAGGCGTACAAGACTCAGGCCGACCGCCACCGCCAGGTGGGGCCGGAACTCCACGTCGGTGACCTGGTATGGCTCTCCACTCCTCACATCCACCCCTCTCGGCCTTCACGGAAGCTAGACGCCCGCTTTACCAACCCGCTTCCCATCGTGGACCAGGTCTCACCTGTGGCATTCCGTCTCCGGTTGCCTGCAACCGTGAAGGTTCACCCGGTATTCCACAGGTCCCTTCTGAGTCCGGTGGCCCCGCCCGACGAGTTCCACCTGAACAGACCACAACCGCAGCCAGTTTGGGTTCAGGGGGAGCCCGAGTACGAGGTGGAACGCATTCTGGACTCCCGATACCGCAGGGGGAAGCTGCAGTATCTCAGACTGGAAGGGGTATGGACCTGAGGACCGTTCCTGGGAACCAGCAGCCAACGTCCACGCGCCTGCCTGCCTCCGTGATTTCCATGCGGCGTACCCCAGCATGCCGGGTCCAGACCCTCGGTTGAGGGGGGGGGCCTGGGAGGGGGGATGGTGTGATGGCCTGGGAATCTGATTCAGAATCTGAACCTGAGGAGTCCCAGCCTGCACAGGAGTCCCCGCCTCCAGGGCCGACTGAGCCGGGGCAGGGGCTTGAATCTGAAGGGCCTGCACCTGTGCCGGATCCTCAGTAGCAGACACCAGATGAATCCACTCTGGCTCCGGAGGTGATTGAGGGCCCATTGCCTGCAGGTGCGCCTCTCCCAGCCATGTCAGATGAAGGTGAAGCTGCCTCTGGGTGCAATAACCCTCCAGCCTCTCCTGAGCTGCAGAGGCTCAGGGCAGAGAGGCGGAGGGAACTGGGTTCTCTCAGGAGGTATGCTCGCCCTTAAGGCCAGGAGAGGCGGGTCATCTGTGGCCCGGGACTGCCCGTGGCCTCAGAGGAAATAAAGGCCAGTCAGCCCAGTCCCAGGTTGCAGGAGTAACGTCGTTGGAAACCTGTTCTTCCAAAGAACACCCAGACCTGTTCTTCCAAAGTTCCCGACCACGGCCGGCTTCTTTCTTTGGACCCCGCTTCGCCCTTGGTGGACAGTCTCTAGACCCTCGACCCAGGACCACGCCTCACAGTAACCTCCCCCCAGGACCAGCACAAGCAGAAAGTGAAAATAACATGGACATGAAAGAAATATTAGCAGCAATGGAAAGAATGGAGAAAAATCTAGGAGAAAAAATAACAGCTCTGGACAGAAATATAAGAATGCTTGACGGAAAGATGTAAAGTAATGGGGCGAAAATAGAAAAGAATTCCAAAGTGATAATGGACCTCTCAACCCAAGTGAACCAACTGACAGTAAAACACCAAAATTTAGATCAAACAGTCCAGGAGAGCAAAATAAAAGTACAGGAGCAGGACAAAAGTATGAAAAAAAGCTTGCAAGAACAAAGAGAAATGAAAAGACACCAAGAAAAAAATAAAGAAGAAATAGATGAACTGAAGAAGATACAGGAAGACACTTGGTATTCCATGGCCATCTTACAGATGAAACAAAAATAAATGATTCTTCGCGTGCGCGGTGTCAAGGAAAATCAAGATGAAGACATATTGACAAAATTGACAAAGGCAATAGCAGAATGGCTGGGGGTTCAAGAACAAGAGATGATATTGGACATTGAAAAAATATTTAGAATAAAGGTGGACAAGACCAAAACAAGGAAAGGACCTGGAGACTGTTTGATGTTTTTAAATTCAAGACTGCTTAGAGATAAACTACTATTGAAAGGCAGGACAGACCCACTCTGCATAGAAGGGAGCTATGTAGAATTTATGAGAAAGATCCCAACAGGCTTGTTGAGGAGGAGGAACAATTATAGATTCATGACATCAGCGCTAAAGAAAAACAAAATAAGGTTTAAATGGGAATTCCCAGAGGGACTGTCATTTACATATAAAGACAGGAGGAGGAATGTAGACTATTATTGACTATAAAATATTTACTGGAGTTCTTGCAAATAGAATGAAAACTCTGCTAAAAAGGGTAATTAAAAAAGATCAGGCAGGATTTTTGCCAGCCAGAGAAATAAAGGACAACACTAGAATAATTATAGACTTAATAGAATATGCCGAAATGAACCCAAGTAAAGAAATTTCAATGCTTTTGGTAGACGCTGAAAAGGCATTTGACAGTATCTCTTGGAAATTTATGATCAAAAACTGTGAAAGTTTTAATTTAGGTAAAAGATTTATGAATGGAATTCAAGCTATCTACAAAAAAAGAGCCAAATTAATCAAACAACGAAATTACAGAAGAATTCGACATCGAGAGAGGGACACGACAGGGATTTCCTTTATCCCCACTCCTATTTATAACAATATTAGAAACCCTATTAATAGCTCTGAGAAGGACAAAGAAATAAAGGGCATATGTCTTTGTACACAGTTGTACAAAGTAAGAGCATTTGCAGACGATGTGATCATTACAACCGAAACACCAAAAGAAAGCATTAAAAAAGCATTCGAAAGAATGAAAGAATTTGGCGAGGTAGCAGGATTCAAATTGAACAAAGATAAATCGAAATTGATAACTAAAAATATAGGCGAGAAAGGGAAAAAGAAATTAGAGGAAACAACAGGACTAAAAATAGAAAATAAAGTGAACTACTTAGGGATATGGATTACAAATAAAAATACAAAATTATTTAAGGATAATTATATCAAAAAATGGAAAGAAATTAAAGGAAGTATGGATAAATGGGGGAAACTAAAACTATCATTAGGAGGAAGAATATCTATGATTAAAATGATGATACTCCCCAAAATTCTATTTTTAATCCAAATGATTCCAATTGTAATAGGAACTAAATATTTTATAAGCTGGCAAAGAGATCTTGCAAATTTTATATGGCATGGGGGAAAGGCAAGGATGAAATTAGAAGTAATGACGGGCCCAATGGAAAGTGGTGGATTCGTAGTGCCAGATTTAAGAAAGTATTTTGAGGCAGCGTGTTGGTGTTGGATAAAAAAATGGATATTATTAAAAGATAATGAAGTCCTAACACTAGAGGGCTGGGACAAAATATACGGCTGGCACGGCTATTTATTCTATTTTTTTTAAATATTTTATTACAGTTTTCCAATTTAATACAAAAAGAAAACAACAACAAACAAATACACAATTAAAACAGGACACAACAAATATAATTCCCATTTCTTATTTCCATTACCTTATGTCCCGGACCTCCTCTCACCTCCCCCTTTTGTATTCCAGTTCAAGTTCTTAATTCAGCAAATCCTTGGTGCGACTTAGTATGACTTATTTTAAATTATTATTCCACCTTTACATTACAGCTGGTAACCATTTAATTTCCATCCAACATCATTCTAGCATTCATTAATTTTACAATATTTCTGTAAGTAATCTTTAAATTTCTTCCAATCTTCTTCCGCCGACTTTTTCCCCTGGTCTCGGATTCTGCTGGTCATTTCTGCCAATCCCATGTACTTGATCATCTTCATCTGCCATTCCTCCAGAGTGGGTAAATCTTGTGTCTTCCAGTATTTTGCGATAAGAATTCTTGCTGCTGTTGTCGCATACATAAAGAAAGTTCTATCCTTTAGTACCAATTGGCCAACCATGCCGAGGAGAAAGGCCTCTGGTTTTTCAAGAAAGTGTACTTAAGTATCTTTTTCAATTCATTATAAATCATTTCCCAGAAGGCCTTAATCCTTGGGCACGTCCACCAAAGGTGAAAGAATGTACCTTCAGTCTCTTTACATTTCCAGCATTTGTTGTCGGGCAAATGATAAATTTTTGCAAGCTTGACTGGAGTCATGTACCACCTATAAATCATTTTCATAATATTCTCTCTTAGGGCATTACATGCTGTGAATTTCAAACCGGTGGTCCACAACTGTTCCCAGTCTGCGAACATAATATGTCCAACATCTTGTGCCCATTTTATCATAGCAGATTTAACAGTTTCATTCTGAGTATTCCGTTTCAACAGCAAGTTATACATTCTTGACAAAATCTTTGTTTTGGGCTCTAACAATTCTGTTTCTAATTTTGATTTTTCCACCTGGAATCCGATTTTTTTATCCAATTTATAAACCTCCATTATCTGATAGTAATGAAGCCAATCTCGTACTTTACTCTTTAATTTCTCAAAGCTCTGCAATTTCAATTTGTCTCCCTCTTGTTCCAAAATCTCACAGTATTTTGGCCATTTGGACTCCATTACGGCTATTTATTCTATGACAAAAAAGAACATCATAAAAAATTTATAAATCACATAGTAAGAAAGGCTCTGTTGGATGTCTGGGAAAGAACAAAAGGAAAAATTATTGAGAAAACTCCCCAATGGGTTTCGCCAGTGGAAGCAACCACAACATTAAAGAGTAATGTAAAAGAGACTTGGCCAACATATAGGGAAATATTAGAAGATGCAGGCGGAAATATTAAATTAAAAACTTACGAACAATTACAAACATCTGGAATAAATTGGTTACAATATTATCAATTAAAAGCAACATACGAAAAATACATAAAAGGGGGGGGGTGAAAATAAAACCTCAAAATTAGAAAAGGAAATATTGCAAAGCGATCAAAAAATACTTGCAAAAATGTATAGATTACATTTTTATATAACTGTTACAGTTATATACAGGAGTCCATTAGCAGCAGTCAGAGCCCTGGCTGTGGTCCATACACTTGAATCCCAGCAGACAGTCATGAGTCCATCCTGGAGAGTCAATGCACAGCAAAAGCAAAGCTGCTTTTATAGACCCGACACTCATTTCCTAGGCGTCTGTATGTTCGGTGATCTCACTATCCTGCCTTGAACACCTGTGTTCTGAGAAGGAATGAAATTAACCCCTAATACCTTCCAACTCTACAATTCTATGATTCATGAAAATTAGTACAAAGGAGTGTTAGGAAGCTGCCTTATATTGAATCAGAACATTGGTCCATCTAGCTCAGTATTGCGTACTCAGACTGGCAGCAGCTCTCCAGGGTTTCAGGCAGGGACTCTCTCCCAGCCCGACCTGGAGACACTAGGGATTGAACTTGGGATTTTCTGCATGGAAGGTGAATGCTTTAGCACTGCACCATGGATCCTTTGGGGAAGGTCTGTGGCTCAGTTGTAGATCAGCTTTGTATGCAGAAGGTCCCAGTTTCAATCCTTGCTGGCATCTCACAGTGTGGCTTGGAAAAGCCTTCTGTCTAAAACCCCAGAGAGCTGCTGTCAGTCACTGCAGACAATACTTAACTAGATGGATTCAGTAAGTATCAGGCAGCTTCTAGGTCTGGGTGATATCTCACCCCAAACAGGTTTGAAGTCCATATTGTGATAACAATTCCATACTTTTTGACCTGGCAATATATTGCAAACCGTGGTGTAGGGGTGTGTGTTCTATGCAAAAAACATGATGTGGGGAAAACTGTGAAGCCAACCAATGCCCCAACACAGCTCCATCCTTATTTCAGACATCGTGATATATCAGTATATCGCAGTGTTTAGCTGCTGATGTAACACAATGTTGAAAACCAGATATCACTCAGCCCAAGCAGCTTCCTGTGTTCCTACCAGCCTCTGAATGACCTTTCTTGCCCACCCTTCACTGCACATCACAGTGTGGTATTAATGAAGGCTGCACAAGCTCCTAATCCCTACCAAGTTTCTCTGCCTGCAGTGCGGGTAGGGCTGCCTCCAAGGGTGCTTTAAGCTTGTTTCACTTTTAAAATATTCTTTTTAATGTATTGAAATAACTATTTATTCCATTTCTATCCCACCTTTCATCTGTTCATGATCCCTGGGTGGGTTAAGAACATAAAGCATAGTGACAGTGAAAATACAAGATCTGGTAAAATTGAACTGAGAATCATAGAATCTTAGAGCTGGAAGCGACCCAAGGATCATCTAGTCCAACCCCCTGCAATGCAGGAATCTCAGCTAAAGCATCTGCACATATTCCAGCTTGTCAACAAGCTTCTTAAAATGTGGTGCCCAGAATTGGACACAGTATTCCAGGTGTGGTCTGACCAAAGCAGAATAGAGTGGTACTATTACTTCCCTTGATCTGGACACTATACTTCTCTTGATGCAGCCTAGACCAGCATTCGCTTTCTCTCCCCCCCCCTTTTAAAATAATCTTTATTACTTTTCAAACTTAAAAGAAAAGAAAAAAGAAAAGAAAAGGCAGGAGAAAAAGACAAAATAGAGCAGACAAAAAAAAAAAGAAAAAAAGAAAAAAAACATACAATAAACAATACAAAACACAACCTTAACACTAAACTGAACAAAACAAAACAACAACAATTTAAAAACATATAGCATGCCATTTCATTACTCTATCTTTCATTCCCTTATTTCATCGACCTCCTCTCACCTCCCTTTTTGTACAGTGGTGCCTCGCAAGACGAAATTAATTCGTTCCGCAAGTCTTTTCGTCTTGCGAAGCACGGTTTCCCATAGGAATGCATTGAAAATCAATCAATGCGTTCCTATGGAAACCGCCTTCAGACCAGGTCCAGGGACAGTCTGTCCCCCGACCTCTTCTGAAGGCCGGCGGGGGGCAAAAGTCTTTGCTCCCCCCCGCCTGCCTTCAAAAGCCGTCCGGTACAGCGGAGAGACGCGCTGCATTTCTCCGCTCTCCTGGGAAGGCAGGCAGGGGGGACAAAGACTTTTGCCCACCGCCGGCCTTCAGAAGAGGTCCAGGACCTCTTCTGAAGGCGGGCGGGGGGCAAAAGTCTTTGCTCCCCCCCGCCTGCCTTCAAAAGCCATCCGGGATAGCGGGAAGCGCTTCCCTGCTATCCCGGACTGCTTTTAAAATGCTGGCGGTGGGGGAGGTAAAACCATTGCATAAGCAAATTGGAGAACAGCAGGCCTATCTGTCTATGATAGAACTACGAGCTCGGGAAAATAATTTAAGATTAAGGTCAATATTAGAACTTGAACAAGGGAATTTAATTGAGTTCCTGACAAAAGAATTTTCCAAGTTTTGGCCTTTGGAGGAGGAAAAGGACTTTAAAATTGTGACTGCTTTTAGACTTGGAAAATTAACAAGGAAAGACAGGCCCAGAGACTGTTTGATTACTTTGAGATCTAAGGAGGAAAGGGACAAAATATTAGGCCTACATTACGAAAAGTCACTTGAAATTTTGGATAGAAGAGCAGAGATCTACAAAGATATCCCAAAACAACTTCTGGACCTTAGATCCACCTATACTGAGTTAGTAAGATTGCTGAGGAGCAATTCAATTGTTTTTAGGTGGGAATTTCCCCAAGGACTATCTTTTACATTCAGAGGGAAGAAGGTGAAAATTAAAACAGCCGAGGATAAAGAAAATTTTTTGAGTACCTACGGAGAGGACCTTCAGAAAGGGATCGAAAGACCTTCAGGGTCTGGACCATCACCTGCACCTGCACCTGCACCTTCGGGGTCTGAGGACCAGGAGAAAAAGATACCACCACTAGAGGAATAACAGATTTGTCCAGGATGTCTCTGCAACTTCTGAGCTGGAACATCAATGGCGCTAACTCTCCGGAAAAAAGGAGAAGAATATTTCACATATTGAAAAAAGAACAATTGGACATTATTTGCTTGCAAGAAACACATGTGACTAGGCTCCACAGAAAAGTGTTAATAAACAAAAGATTAGGCCAAGAATTTATCTCTTCGGACCGAGTTAAGAAAAGAGGTGTGGTGATATATGCAAAAGAGAGCCTGTCACCAAAATTTTTATTCAAAGATGAGCAAGGAAGAATTTTGGCAATTGAGATACAAAACCAAGGAGAAAAGTTTTTGATATTAGGAATCTACGCGCCAAATGAGGGGAAATCGGAATTTTATAAGAAGCTGCATGAGACAATGCTGGACTATCTGAACTATGATAACATCATCATGATGGGAGATATGAATGGGGTGGCATCGACCAACATGGATAAGTCACATAGCCAAAATGTGACAAAAGATGGCAGACTACCTAAAACATTTTTTGAACTGACTGACAATATGGACTTGATTGACATCTGGAGAACAAAGAACCCCCTGGGAAGAGAAGGAACATTCTTTTCTGAAGCCCAACTGACATGGACAAGAATCTACCAAATATGGATAACTAGAGGTCTGGCACCTAAGACTAGAAAAGTGGAAATCTGCCCAAAGACCTGCTCCGACCATAATGCCGTAAAGATGGATATGAGACTAACTCCAACCGGCTCCTTCAGATGGAAGATGAATGACAATTTGTTTAGAGATCAGGAGATTACTAAAAAGGTCCAAAAAGCTTTGAAGGACTATTTTGAGATAAATTTGAACACTACGGTGGAAAAAAGAATCATCTGGGACGCAAGTAAAGCGGTTATGAGGGGGTTCTTGATACAACAGAACACTATAAAGAAAAAAACACAGAATGAGAAAAAGGACAAGATATTGGAGAAAATCAAAGATTGTGAGAAGAAGTTAAGATCGAGACCGAAGTCAAAGGAGATTTTGAGAGAAATTAAACTTTACCAAGCACAATATTCTAAATTGATAAATCAGGAAGTGGAGTGGAAAGTTAAGTTAATGAAACAAAGATCATTTGAATCGGCAAATAAATGTGGGAAACTGTTAGCATGGCAGTTGAAAAAGAGACAAAAATTAAACACGGTCACAAATTTAGAGATAGAAGGAAGAAATATTCAGAACCCAATGGAGATTAGAAAGTGTTTCCAGAGATATTTCAAACAATTATACACTCAAGGGCCGCAAAATGAGGTTCAGATAGAACAATTTTTGACAAGGAATGGTCTACCAAAGCTATCTCAAGAAAATAGAACAATCCTGAACTATAAAATAACACAACAAGAGATTGAAGAAGCCATTCAGAACATTCAATTGGGCAAATCTCCAGGGTCAGATGGGCTTACCTCCAAATATTATAAGACATTGAAAGACTATCTGATACATCCATTAATGGAGGTTTGCAATGAAATTATGGAGGGGAAGAAGGCACCGGAGTCGTGGAAAGAAGCTTTCATCACATTGATACCTAAACTAGAAACTGAAAAGACACAACTTAAGAATTACCGCCCCATCTCCCTGTGGATTACAAAATATTTGCAGACATTTTAGCAAGCAGATTTAAAAAAGTTTTAAATGAAGTAATTCACAAGGACCAGGCAGGCTTTCTCCCAGGTAGACATTTGTTTGCTAACACAAGGAACATTATTGACATTTTGGAGCTTTTGCAAACAAATATTAATACAAAAGCAGTGTTAATATTTATAGATGCGGAGAAGGCCTTTGATAACATCTCATGGAAGTTTATGAAGAAAAATTTGGAAGGGATGGGAGTGGGACGGGGATGTGAGAATGGGATAGAGGCAATTTATTCAGAACAAAAGGCTAAATTGATAGTGAACAATGTGGTGACGGAACAGTTCAAAATTGAAAAAGGAACACGACAAGGTTGCCCTATTTCCCCTTTGCTATTTATTTCGGTCCTGGAGGTGCTCTTGAATATGATTAGAGGAGACCGGTTGGTGGAAGGAATTCAGGTCGGAGCGAAACAGTATAAACTTAAAGCATTTGCAGATGACCTAGTTTTGACCCTACAGGAGCCAGAGTCTAGTACGAAAAGGGTATTACAATTGATTCAGGAGTTTGGTCGGGTGGCGGGATTTAAACTTAACAAGCAGAAAAGCAAGGTATTGGAAAAAAAAATTGACACCTTTAGAATCAGAAAGGTTTCAGAAAGACACAGAGTTAAACGTGGTTAAAAAAGTAAGATACCTAGGGGTAAACATAACAGCGAAGAATATGAGTCTATTTAAGGATAACTATGAAAAATGCTGGTCTGAAATTAAAAGGGATTTAGAAGTTTGGTCAAGATTGAAACTTTCCTTGTCAGGACAAATTGCTGCTATAAAGATGAATGTATTGCCAAAAATGCTGTTTTTGTTCCAGACTTTACAGATTGTGGATAAAATGGAGCGTTTTGGGAGGTGGCAAAGAGATATTTCCAAATTTGTCTGGCAGGGCAAAAAGCCCAGAATTAAGTTTAAGATACTAACTGATGCTAAAGAAAGAGGGGGCTTTGCCCTGCCAGACTTAAAGTTGTACTATGAATCAGCAGCTTTCTGCTGGTTGAAAGACTGGCTGCTTCTTGAAAACACTGAGGTTTTGGATCTGGAAGGTTTTAACAATGCTTATGGATGGCATGCATATTTGTGGTACGACAAGGTCAAAAGTCATAAGGCTTTCAAGAACCATATTGTCAGGAAAGCAGTGTTCAATGTCTGGATAAAATATAAAGACTTATTGGAAAATAAGACCCCAAGGTGGTTATCACCAATGGAAGCTAAGGCCCGGAAAAAAACTCAATATGGAGGCCAAATGGCCGAAATATTGGGAAATAATAGAAAAAGATGGAGATAATTGGAGGTTGCAGAGTTTGGAGAAATTAAAAGACAAAGTGCGAGATTGGTTACATTATGCTCAGATCAAAGAAGTTTTCAAGTTGGATAAAAAGATAGGATTCCAGGTGGAAAAATCAAAGTTAGAAACAGAATTGTTAGAATCTAAGACTAAGGTACTTTCAAGAATGTATAATTTGCTGCTAAAATGGAATACACAAGATGAAACGGTCAAATCGGCTATGATAAAATGGGCACAGGACATTGGGTACAATATCATGTTTGCTGACTGGGAAAGGTTATGGACCACCGGTTTGAAATTCACGGCATGTAATGCCTTGAAAGAAAATATTATGAAAATGATATATAGGTGGTACATGACCCCAGTCAAGCTTGCAAAAATATACCATTTGTCTGATAATAAATGTTGGAAATGTAAAGAAACTGAAGGAACGTTCTTTCACCTCTGGTGGACCTGCCCTAGAGTTAAGGCTTTCTGGGAAATGATATATAACGAGTTGAAAAAGGTATTTAAGTATATCTTTTCTAAGAAACCAGAGGCCTTTCTGTTGGGCATCGTCGGCCAGAGGGTGTTAAAGAAGGACCGAACATTTTTTATGTATGCAACAACAGCAGCAAGGATACTTGTCGCCAAGCACTGGAAAACCCAAGATTTGCCCACACTGGAAGAATGGTAGATGCAACTGATAAGACTATATGGAGTTAGCAGAAATGACTGGCAGAATCCGAGACCTGGGAGAAGAGGCTGTGGAGGAGGACTGGAAGAAATTTAAGGACTATTTACAAAAATATTGTAAATTGTATGAATGTTAAGAAAGATGTAAGATTATTAACAATATGGCACCAATAAGCTAGTTAAAAGGAATATGAAGATAAATGAAAATATAAGAAAAGATAAATTTTGGATAAATATTATGTTAAAATTAAGCTTTTAAGGTTTGGGTTAAATTATCTAAAATTAGGGATACAATATTGGAAAATTATAATATAAGAATTGAAACAAGGTGATAAATTGCTGGGTAAAGCTCGAAAATTTGGAACGCAGGAACGAGAGATGCGAGGAAGTCCAAAGAAGTGAAGAAAGTATGGCTATTGTAAAATTATATGTTATTTTGTTTGTTTTTTCTATTGTATTAAGAAAATCTTTAATAAATATTTTTTTAAAAAATGCTGGCGGTGGGGAGCAAAGCCTTTCAGCCCCCGCCGGCCTTCCTGGACCTCTTCTGAAGGCCGGGGGGGGGGGGGGGAAGGCTTTGCTCCCCACCGCCAGCATTTAAAAGAGGTCCCCGGAGATTTCCCTATGGGCTTTCTTCTTGCGAAGCAAGCCCATAGGGAAATTTGTTTTGCGAAGCGCCTCCAAAACGGAAAACCCTTTCGTCTAGCGGGTTTTTCGTCTTGCAAGGCGTTCGTCTTGCGGGGCACCGCTGTATTCCACTTCTGTTAATTGTTTCAGCAATTCCTTTCCATCTTTCTCTATTTTTATCATTATGAATATCTTAACATATTTTTAACCTTATTTTCCATTAATACTAAAGTACTTATTTATACTTAACTCCTTATAACATTTCTGCTAAAGCCATGAAGTTTCATTCCAACAATTTTCAAACACTCATTAATTTTACAATATTTCTATATACAAACTTTAAACTTTCCCAATCTTCTACCACAATCTCTTCTCCCTGGTCTCGGATTCTGCCAGTCATTTCCGTCCATTCCATATAGTTCATCAACCTGGAGATCTGTCCGAGGCTCTTAAATCTTTTCCAAGTCCCTTCTGCAATTCTTCTTCATATTCTTTGATGCTGAAGATGCTGAAGAGCAAGTCTCGGGGGGGGGGGGCGACCCAACCATGCCCCCATTCCCTCTCGACAGGCCAGCCAACTCTCCACAGCTAGAACTAAGGTCCATACAATATCTCAAATCATGTTTCAAGGTTCCTCCAGATCCAAAGGCCCCCACAACTCCAATCACCTCCTGACCCAGATTCAGGACCCAAAGGTCAGTAAATCCCTGCATGAACGAGTCTATCCAACCTTCCTTCTCCAGTCCAAGCAGGGCTCCAATCTTCAAATTCTCACTTTTTCTATATTCATTCATAAAAGGCCTCCACTTATAGTCCTCGATTTGCCTCTGTAAGGCTGGGGCTTCCACTTGTATTACTTTATGTTCAATAACAACAACTTGCTCCTTTGTCTTCTCCCCAGTTTGTCCTGTCAAAGTAGGTTCCTGTGTCAAATCCTGAACAATTTCTGTATTGATGGTCACTTTTTGTCCCAAATTTATCACTTTTTGTTCCAAGTTCTCAAGTTTGGTATTCATAACATCTGTCTTCTTGTGAAGCTGTTCCAACAAATAGCTTATCTTACATAAAACAGTCACTAAGGCTCCTTCTGTCAACATTCTTAAAATCCAAGGTCAATCTCTGATTCTCACAGCTCTTATCTTGCAGCTGGAAAAAACCTAGCTCCACTCTTGTAACAGTTTCAAAAGCTCCCTCTAGAGGGAAACAGTCTCCACTTGTATCAATCCTTTCAAGCACAATTTAAACTATAAAGTTAGTTTCAATTTTCAGTTACTTTTCCTCCTTTTTAAACGCAGAAGAGGACAATGGAAACAATATATTTCTTTTATTTAGCCATCTGTCAACATGCTTTCTGTTCACAGTCAATGAACTCTCCCGAAACGTCAATTCTGCTGGCAGCCCGTTTCCAGGTTCAGAGCAGTGGTAATTTAATTTTTCACTCTCTCCTGCAGGCTCGCTAGGTCCAAAATTTCCCCCCTCTTCTGCTTCCAGGGGGGTTTAATAGTTTTAACCGATGGAGATTTAATCCTTTACAAAAGACTTTCCAAGGCTTTAACTTGCAACGTCTTTGCTTCAATCTATTTACAAAAGAGGAAGGCGGACTTCCTGTTTAAAACCTTCCCGTTTCAATGCCAAATTAATGAATTTAAAGATCCAATTTTCCGTTCTACTCACGGGTAGTTGTTTAAAGTCAAATTGTCCACAGGAAAAAGTCAGCGCTCTCCGGCAACAGTGATGCGGCTTCACTCCATGAAAGAAGCAGTCAATTCGAAGCACCGCGCCACTCACCCCACTTCGCTCCGGATCCCCAAATCAGGGTTTCCCCGCGAGTAGGGGAGGCGCAAAAGGTACCAGCCGAATCCCAGGTTCACAAGCTTCTCCTGCCTGTGATTTCAGTGGGTCTCCGCCTTCGCCGTGGCGGTCAGACCCTGATTTCCATGGAGCAAATTCCTCCCGATCGAAGGAACTCCGCCATTGCCTGTAGGCGCCAACCCGGAGGTCCGACCAGCATTCACTTTCTTTGCTGCTGCATCACACTGTTGACGCATGTTAAGCTTGTGGTCCACCAAGTCCCCTAGATCCTTTTCACATGTACTACTAGTAAGCCAGGTGTCTCCCATCCTATATTTCTTCACCTGGTTCTTCCTGTCTAAATGCAGAACCTTACATCTGTCCCTATTGAAATTCATTTTGTTGGCCTGGGCCCAGTTCTCCAATCTGTTGAGGTCATTTTGAATTCTGATTCTGCCTTCTGTGGCATTAGCTACCCCTCCCAGTTTGGTGTCATCTGCAAATTTGATGAGCATCCCCTCAATTCCCTCGTCCAAGTCCTTTATAAAGAAATTGAACAACAATGGGCCCAGGACAGAACCCTGTGGCACCACAGTTATCACTTTTCAGGATGACGAGGAACCATTAATGAGTACTCTTTGGGTTCGGTCAGTCAACCACCTAACAATTCCACCTAACAGTAACCTCGTACAACCCACATTTTACCAGCTTCCTCACGAGAATATCATGGGGGACTTCATCAAAAGTCTTACTGAAATCAAGATACACAATGTCCACAGCATTTCCCTGATCCACCAAGTTTGCAATTCCATCAAAAAAAGAAATCAGATTGGTCTGGTATGACTTATTTTTGAGGAACCCATGCTGGGTCTCAGTAATCACAGCGTTTTTTCAGATATTTAGGACGAATCTGATGCGCTGAATCCAAAAATCACATTGGTTTTGCTCAATCAGGTCAGGTTTTTGAGCTATGGCCACATGCCAGGTCTTTTACGTTTTTGTTCACATGTACGCTTGTGTGGAGCATTTTAGAAGAAGGGGGGGGGGGAGGTAAAATGCCATGTCAAATAATTGTTTTGATTGTAAATGATTATTTTAATGACAAGAAGTATTCAGGTCCAATAGTTTTGGGTGATTATGTCGAAAAGGGATCAGTTTGAAGTCATAAAACCTCAAAATCTTCCATAAATTGGTGCATAAGTTTCATAAGGCGTGCTTACCATGCTTATTTTGGTATTAAACTTGGTGACCAGGATATAGCTTGGGCGCCACACATGGTGTGCAAGGCATGCACCGAGACTCTACGTGGGTGGACCAATGGCAAGAGGAGTCTGAACTTTGGAATTCCCACGGTTTGGAGGGAGCCGACAAACCATGTCACTCACTGCTACTTCTGCGCTGTTGATGTGACTGGGGTCAACAGAAAGAACCGGAGCAGCCTCAAGTATCCTGGTCTTCAATCAGCACATCGTCCTGTAGCTCATTGTGATGAAATTCCAGTGCCTATCTTCGGAGAACTTCCTGACATTAGTGACGAAGCTGCCTCCAGTGTTGAAGGACATGAAGAAGAAGTGGTTCTTGAAGATGATGCTCCACATCCATTTTCCCAAAAGGAGTTGAATGATCTAGTTCGCGGCCTCAGCTTGTCAAAGGACTCTGCCGAACTGTTGGCATCCAGATTGAAGGAAAAAAACGTCCTCTCTGACAGTGCTCGCATCAGTTTCTTCCGCAAAAGGCATCAAGAGTACCTCCGTTTTTTCTCGGAAGAGAAGGACTTGGTGTACTGTGCAGATATTGCGCAGCTTCTGCTCAAGTTTGGAGTGCCACAGTACGAACCCAAAGATTGGAGACTGTTCATTGATAGCAGCAAGCAATCACTGAAATGTATTCTGCTACACAACGACAACCAGTTTGCCTCTATACCCTTGGCTCACTCGAGTACACTGAAGGAGAACTATGAAGCGGTGAAGTATGTGCTGGAGAAAATTGGTTATGATCAGCATAAGTGGTTTATTTGTGTTGACCTGAAGATGGTGAACTTTTTGTTGGGACAACAGTCTGGCTTCACCAAGTACCCATGTTTTCTGTGCATGTGGGATGGTAGGGACCATGCTCAGCATTATACAAAGAAGGACTGGCCTGTGCGGGAGGAATTGGTGCCTTGCAGAAAAAGGAACGTCATCAACGACCCTCTGGTGGACAGAGACAGAATACTCTTCCCACCGCTGCACATCAAGCTCGGCTTAATCAAGCAGTTCACCAAGGCTCTGGACCAAGGCATGGTGACTGCTTCACTTACTTGTGCCAGGCCTTTCCAGGACTGACCATGGAGAAGTTGAAAGCTGGCATCTTTGATAGTCCTCAGATCCGTCAGCTCATCAGAGATCCAGAGTTCGGAAACTCAATGAACAAAGTGGAACCGGAAGCGTGGAAGGCATTTGTTCTGGTAGTGAATAACTTTCTTGGCAACAATAAGGCCAGAAACTACACAGAACTTGTGAACAACATGCTGACTGCTTTCTGAAA
This sequence comes from Podarcis gaigeae, assembly GCF_964106915.1. Taxonomy (NCBI): domain Eukaryota; kingdom Metazoa; phylum Chordata; class Lepidosauria; order Squamata; family Lacertidae; genus Podarcis; species Podarcis gaigeae. Next base: position 23,939,297 of record NC_139695.1, read on the forward strand.
CCTGGGCTGCAACATGAGCGTCAAGATGCACTACCTATTTTCACATAAGGACCGGTTTCCTGAGAACCTGGGCTCAATGAGTGACGAGCAGGGGGAGAGATTCCATCCGGACATGAAAGAGATGGAGACCAGGTCTCAGGGTCGCTGGGACGCAGTCATGATGGCTGACTACTGTTGGACTCTGAAGAGAGACCTCCCTGCCGCTGAGCATTCCAGGAGTTCCAAGAAACGGAAGGTGAAGCAACATGCAATTTATGTGTACTTACCTTTATCAATGCCTACCATTCAGTTTACAGTAATAGATGTTTCTATTAGGTAATCAATATATGTTGTTGGAAAAACATTGTTTCCTCTTAAAAACATATTTAGGATGGTATGTGTTGACAAAAATCAGCTGATAATGCCACAAAAATGTAATCAATTTTGTCACAAGATCTGATTTTTTTCAAATCAACATAGCACAAAAACCTGACCTGATGGAGAGAAATGGATGCCATTTCCTGATTCAGCAGTGCAAAAATACCCTAAATCAATTGTAGAAATCTAGACAACATACAAAAAGTAAAAAATTGTTGCCCAGTGTTATCTGTTCTAGGATGTCAAGCTCACTGGTTGGTAGTTACCTGGGTCTTCCTTTTTGAAGATGGAGATAACATTAGCCCTTCTCTAGTCTGTAGGGACCTCGCCTGTTCTCCAAGACTTCTCAAAGATCATAGACAAAGGCTCTGAAATTACATCCACAAGCCCCTTTAGTATCCTTGGATGCAGTTTATCAGGCCCTGGAGAATTAATTTAAAGTAGCTAGGTGTTCCATTACTACCTCTTTTCCTATCTTGGGCTGCAGCTCCCTCCTTACGTCATTTATTCTGTTATCCACAGGCTGGGCACCGCTTTCCTCTTGGCTGAAGACAGGCAAAGTAGGTGTCGAGCAGTTCCACCTTTTTTCTGTCGCCCAATAGCATTTCTCCATCTTCCCCACACAGAGGACCTACCACTTGCTTGTTCTTCCTCTTACTTCGGACATAGCCAAAGAAACCTTTATTATTTTTAACCTCTCTTGCAAGCCTGAGCTCATCCTGAGCTTTAGCCAGCCTGATTTTCCTCCTGCAACTGTTGGCTACTCATGTATACTCCTCCTTTGTGATTTATCCTTCCATTTCTTATACATGCCCTTTTTAACTCTCAGCTCATCCCTAAGCTCCTTATCACTTTACTTAGATGCCTCCCCACTTTTCTTTCTTATTGGTATTGTCTGCATTTGGGCCTTCAATATTTGTCCTTTTAAATACCAGTATCCTTTATTAGGCATAGCAAACCACACATTATCAAACAGATACCATATGCAAAATGTGCCAAATATGAGCTCAACATAACAAGGTTTGTCCCAGTCAGATCTTTAACTCCAGAGGAAATCAATTTGCATAAATAATACAATACAACACTACCACATACCGATCAATTAAGAACCACTAAATCTCTTTATAATGGCCTAGTCTTTCTACATGGACAGCACTAAAAAATCCAGCCACTATTAAAGTAGTTTGATCATTCCTGTCAGAGAGCAGGTCCTGAACCGTTGGTAGCATAGATTTGAGCCTGTTGAGTTGCAAGTCCTCTAGTAATTGTCTTCTGGCATAAATGCCAAAATCACAGGAAAAGAAAATATGCTCCAAAGTATCAGGTTCCTGTTTACTTCATTTGCAGAGGCGCTCTGATTCTGGGAGAGCTAAATATCTTCCTCTTACTATCATCGAGGGAAACATATTAAATCTGGCTGACATAAACAGCCTGCACAATTCATGATTCTTCAGATTTGTCATGTATCCCTTTTGAAAATCTCTACACAAAGGGAGATTTAAATAGAGAGGAGAGCAAGTGCTGTGCTTTGCAACCTTAAGAGTGGAAACAACACTTTTTTCTGTAAAATTCTTCCTGATAATTTCCCAAGTATATTTGGGGTCAGAATTTTCAAAGTCAGTTAGATTAAGCTCTATCAAGTTCAGTTTTCTCCTACAAATTTTATCCTAGCGCACCAGCAGCCACCCTGTCAGGCCTCCTGGAGGCAGTGGCTGGCTGGGCCTTGGAGTTCCCTAACTTATTGGTATTGGGGGACTTCAACATCCATGCTGATGCCACTCCCTCCTCACAGGCTCTGGACCTGGTGTCCTCCATGGCGACACTAGGGCTCTCCCAGTTTGTTTCGGGCCCCACACATCAAGCAGGCCACATGCTGGATTTGATCTTTGGAGTCGGTATAGATGTGATCATGTCTCCTTCGATGAAGGTGCCATGGTCTGATCACTACGCTCTGAAAGCCAGGATTGACTTTCCATCCCCACCCTGCTTAGGTGGCGAGCCGATTTGGGCTCGCCCGCAGAGGCTGATGGACTCTGATAGATTCTGTCAAGCCTTGCGGGGCCTTGCTCCCCCTGGCGACTCATTGACTGAGCTTGTTGAGGGCTGGAATATCCAGCTCCTGGCAGCCATCAATGAGATCGCACCTAAGCGCCCTCTGCGACCCCGCAGAAACCGTGCTCCCTGGTTTACCGAGGAGCTCCGGAAAATGAAGCGGGACCTCAGACGGCTAGAGCGAGTATGGCGGGGTGCCTGTGACGGAGCTTCAAGAAAATCGTACAGGGTTTTTATGAAAACCTACGAGATGGCAGTGAAGGCCGCTAAGAAGTCTTACTTCTCGGCCTCCATTGCATCCGCTAGCTCTTGCCTGGTGCAATTATTTAGTATAATTAGGTCTTTAACGTCCCTGGAGGAACAGCCAAATTTAAAGAACAATTTGACATACAGCTGTGAGGCATTTGCGAGCTTTTTTACGGAGAACGTCCTGTTGCTCTGCCGTGACCTCCCTGCCAATTTGGATACAATAACGGAACTGGAGGCCCCTCGACTGTCCTCGGGTCCAGTATTGGACCACTTTGACCAGATATCCCCAGCCGATGTAGACAGACTCGTCTGAGCTGGAAAGCCCACCACCTGTCCACTTGACCCATACCCGTCCTGGCTGATTAGAGCATGTCCAGACGAGGTGCGGGTCCCCCTAGGGGATATCATCAATTTGTCCCTTGGCACTGAGACATTCCCAGGGGAAGTGAAGGAGGCAGTGGTGTGCCCGCTCTTAAAGAAAACATTATTAGATCCTTTAGATCTATCAAATTATTGCCTGGTTTCGAAACTTCCGTTCCTGGGTAAGGTGATTGAGAGAGCGGTTGCTGAACAACTTGGTGGGTTTCTGGATGAAACATCGGCTCTGGATCCATTCCAATCCAGCTTTCGCTCTGGTCATGGGACCAAGACGGCTCTGGTCGCCCTAACAGTTGATCTCCGTAGGCAGCTGGATCAAGGCGGGGCGGGGCTGCTGATTCTTTTAGACCTGTCAGCAGCCTTTGACATGGTCGATCACGAACTCCTGGACCACCGCCTCATTGACGTGGGGATCCAAGGCATAGTACTTCAATGGCTACACTCGTTTCTCTCTGGTCGGGGACAGAGGATGGCACTTGGGGGGGAACTGTCGCACCACTCCTTGGTGTGTGGAGTGCTGCAGGGTGTGATAATCTCCCCGATGCTTTTCAACATCTTTATGCGCCCCCTCGCCCAGCTTGTCCGGAGGTTTTTTTTTTTTTTTTTAAAATTATTACTTTTAAGGTTTACAAAAAAGGAAAAGAAGAAAAAAAGAAAAGAAAAAGGAAGAAAAGAGAGAAGGGTTTGCAGAGATCTATGATTTACGGATACTAATGGGCAATCCGATAAAGGGTGCTTTTATAAATAAATTGGGACACTTCCGGGTTGGCGCCATCGATTAATGGCGGATTCCCTCCAAGCTCCGGAGGGAATCGGCTCTGTCGAGACTGGGTCTTGCTGCTGCGGCGACGCGGGGACCCGTAAAATCACAGGCGCAGAGGCCTGTGAGCATAGAGACTTGGCGGGCACCATTTGTGCCCCCCCCAATCCGTAAAGGAGCCTCTTTAGAGGCTTCGGAACGGGGACGGGGTGCGGCGCGGTGCTGAGAGTACTTCCTTTTTTTACGGAGTGAAGCTGCGAGCCATGATCGGAGAGCGCTGACTTTTTCCTTGGAAAGATTGGACTTTAAAACATCAACCCGTGAGTAATACGGAAATTGGAACTTTAAAGAAAAATTTTTAAGATCAGGAACGAGCGGGGAAGGGTTAAAAAGGAAGTCCACCCCCCCTCTTAGTAAACAACCTAAAGCAAAGGACCTGTTAGCTAAGGTCGAGAGAATTTGTTCTTTTTTCAGTAAAAGATTTTAACTTCACGGTTCTGTCATTATAAGAAGTCTTACTGGAGGATAAAAGATTAATTTTTGGAAGTTGAAATCTCACCCCCCTGGACCCGGGAGCGTCCCGTGAGAAAGCCTGCTGATGAAATATTGAAGAGCTTGACAGCTGTCAAGTGAACTGTCAAGAGGGAAAAAGAGACCTTTGTTTCTGTCGCTTCTGCTGGCTATATTTGTTATATACTGTTGAAAATAAGGAAGGTTTGATACAAAATAACTTGACTTTTGGACTTGAGCTGAAAGGTTTATTAAGGAAATAAAATCCCCCTAGAGGGGTTTAGGGACATTACAGGAATGGCTGTAGGAGGGAAAATCCAAGCTGAGCTGGATAGAACATTTGTTCTCTTGGGAAAGTTACAAGGTCAATTCAATGTTTTGGCTATGAATGTTACAGCTTTAGTCTTGACAGTAAATAACAGTGTTGAATCAGATAAAGATTTGAAACAAGAAGCCCATTCAACTGAACAAATAGAGGTAACTGAAAGTTTTGACAATATGGAGCAGGGGACATATGTTGTTCCTGAAGAAAAGGAAGGAGGAACTGAAATTTTGCAGACGCTAAAGAAGAGCTACAATTTGAGGCCTGACATGATGACAAAAAAGGAAAATAAAAATCTGATATGGAAAGCCTGGCCTGAACTGGAGACTGAAAAATGGAGAGATCTCCTTATGTGGAGATCTGAAGACCTGAGGATTACAAATTTGCTTAAGGTGAAAGTTGGAACTTTGGGGGCATTTGGATCTGAAAGGAGTATGAAACAAGAGATGGAGCACCCCACAGGCTTTGTTTTTAAATATGGAGGTCTGGCTGGAAGAAACATGGATCCTGTTGGGCCGGAGCCTCTTCGAGCTTTGGGGTTTAATATTAAGGACTATCAAAAAGACCAGCAGAGAGGAACTGAAAGAGACTTAAAAGCCTCGGACGTGAGATCTCCAGGCTAAATAGTATAAGATTGATGGATATTCGTTGGGGACTGAAACCGGGAAAAGGGTGGGTGGAGTTTGGGAATCCAAAGGGTATATAAATATAATTTGCTTTGTATTGATTTTGTTTTGCTACTTGTATGGAAATTGGGAAAATCGTGGAAGGGAAATTTTGGTTGACTTTAGGAAAAAGGTTTAAGAATAAGTAATGAAGTATAAGTATTGATATGTAAAATTGGATAAGTTAAAATTGGTTGTCAAATTAAATAAAAATAAGGTTTGCAAAAATAAATTGAGGAAAGGGAAGAAAGAAGGAAAGTAAAATAACAGCATGTTAGAATAAATCATTAAGTTAAAGTGGAGAAATAAGTTAAGGACTTGCTGAACTGATAATCTAAAGTGGAATACAAGAAGGGGAGGTGTGAGGAGGTCTGAGAAATAAGTTAAAAGAAAACAAGTAACTGAAATTTTATGTGTTTTTAATTGTTTTGTCTTAATTTTTAAGTTTTGGATTTTTGTATTTTTTGTTATTTTTCTGTTGTTTATTTTTGTTTTTGTTCTTATATGTTTTTTGAAAATGCCAATAAATATTCATTAAAAATATATATAAATAAACAATTGATATCCTGGGCTCAAAACTGAAAAAAAGTATTTAATAATATCTTAGAAGGGGGGAAAGCCCCAGACACTTGGAAACTAGCGGAAATAGTAGTGATTGAAAAACCACAAAGGACCCTACAGAGGTGGGGTCATACAGACCAATTAGCCTATTAAATCAAGACTATAAGATATTTACAAAGATCCTGGAAAAGGTACTACCTAAAATAATTAAGGAAGATCAATATGGATTTGTTAAGGGAAGATACATAGGCCATCCTATAAGAAATGTGTTAAACGTATTAACAAGCAGGGTAAAAGGAAAATTGGTGGTCTTAAAATTGGATGTGTATAAGGCCTTCGACACGATTAGACATAAGTTCTTATGGAATATTATGCGGGACGTAGGATTAGGAGAGAACTTTGTGGAAGCAATCCAGGAATTGTATAGAGAAGGGAAGGCTGTGGTCAGAGTGAATGAGGGGGTTTCAGATCAATTCAATATACATAGAGGAGTTAAACAAGGATGTTCACTCTCACCATTACTATTTGTTTTTGTTTTTTTAAAAAAATAATTTTTATTAACAGAACAATGAAATCAAATCACATTAATTCCAAATTACAGAGCCAAATTTTAAATTTTTGTTGGGGGCACCCATATTTCAAGCTGAAAACATTTTTGTTTAGGCAAGCATATCCAGACATGTAGAATGTTGACATGCATTTTAATCTGGTTTTTAACATATTGCCAATTTAAATTATTCTTTGAATGTTTTAAATAACTTTTTTGCAGTTTTTGCTGATATTTTATTGTTTTATTCTTTTTTGTAAACCACTTACTTAATTGGCAGCCAGCCAAGCTGAATCAAAATTTATTGGTCAACCTAATACAGGTTATAGCCTAAAAACAAATAAGCAAACAGATTTTAACAAGCATAGTTAATAACATAAAACACATACATACACACATGTTTCAGGTCACAAGGCTAGACTCATAGGCTTTTCTGAGTTGGGAAGCTTTTATCAAACTTAACTGGATTGAACATAACAAGTTTAGCCCTGCTAGTCAGCATGTGTTTCATTTTGTCAATGCCACTATGTTAATTAATATTTTAATTATCCTTAAATCCCCACAATGCACCTGCATAGATCTTATGACTCTTATCTGTGTTACTGGGCAGATTTGGGAAGTAACTCTGTGTATAAAGGGCTCAGGTTACAGCATATCTATTGGACCTGTGGATTTGAGTAAAGACTTTTTGATGAGATCATCTGAGGAAGAAGTTGGAAAATTGCCAGACTTTAGAACCCAATCTTTGCAAGCAACTACTGTAAACTAGGGACTTGTCTGTGGACTTTAACACAGCAAGAACTTTGAAGCAAAGAACCCCCTCTGGACTTAGTGAGAGAAGACTACTTGTACATCTGTTTTTTAAAAAAAGAGTGTGTGTGTGTGTGTGTGTGTGTGAGTGAGAGAGAGAGAGAGAGAGAGAGAGAGTAGTAGTAGTAGTAGTAGTAGTAGTAGTAGTAGTGTATGTTGGTGGTGGCCTAGTAAAGACAGCTCTGCTAAATGGCCCCAACACTAAGGGTGGTGTTTCGCCCTGAGAACGTATTAAAATATTTTGACCCTAGAATTTCATATAACATTATGTATCCTTTATGGGGCCAAGATGGCGTCCGGCACTCTTCTTAGCTGCGCCACTGCTGCTTGTGCCGGTAAAAACCTCCTCCAGCCTCTTTGGCCCTCTTATCAGAGTTTACACAGCGGTGAAAAACTGTTGCTTGTGTGGGAATAACTCAGACTGCAAAGCAGGCTTTTCTCTTATCTCCAATAGCCTTTAATCAGTAGAATAACATCGTACATTCAGCCCGGCGAATTGGCTGGCATTCTCTCCGCTTCTCCGCAAAAGCGAAAGGAAAAAAAGACACACACAGAAACACTCCCCTCTGTGAAAATAGCCACGCCTCAGAATGTGAGACGTCACTCAGAACTGTTTAACCCTGTCAGTTCTGATTCCCCTCACATCCTTTACTATCTGGCATTCACAGATACAAATCAAATCCCTGCAAGAAACTGGACAACAAAGTGTCTTTTCAGCTGGTACTGTAAACTCAGCAGCATTGGTACCAAGACATTTTTAGAGTTGGTGCCCCACCAAATTGAAAAGCCCTATCCCGTGTCTGTAATGTGCTTCACGTTTAGGGATGGGGCAAGAGCAGACAGGGCCTTCTGCACAGTGCTCAGGACACAGGCTAGCTGGTTTGGGGTCACTCCTCCATATATCCTCTTAGGAAGCTGATGGAGGCCACCAGCTGAAAACTCCATTCTTCATTGCCCAGTTTTCCAGAATGTTTTAACTAGTTACTGACGGACAGTGGTGTCTTGCAATAAAGAAGAATCAAAGAATGACGCAGAGTCAAAAGATTCACAGTAAAGGCAAAAACTTTACTGAGGCAACAAATTTCATTACAAGCACTGTACAAGTGAAAGAAAGAGGGAGAGAGCAGCTCGCTGAGCATAGGAATTTATCCTGGCTCAGCGTGACCTTTATGTAGTCAAAACAATATTTGCTTCAGAAGTGAACCTGCTAGAATATTCCAGCACTTTCCTGTTTCTGCTCTCAAAAACTTTAGTCATGACAGTTCCTACTTCACTTTCTGGGAAGTAAAACATAATTTCTGAAATGTTTTGAGCCTGTTGATGCTATTGGAAAAGGCATTAATTTCTCCCTGTCATTTTAAGTCTTCCCCTTTTCTTTTCTCTTCAGGGTAATAACCGAAGAATTCAAAGTGCCTGACAAAATGGTTGGATTCAGTAAGTATTCTAGTTTGAGGCAAATTTTCTCTTGGCTGCATAGGGGGCTTCTATGAACACTCCTTCCATCAGAAGACTAACTTGTATTATGATAGGTAGTGCTCGGCATAGCATTGCAGATTTCTGTTAATCCTTCTGAGAACATGGCAGTTTCAGGGGAAATGCTTGTCATATGAACTTTAAAATAAATTGAGGATGATTTAGTTACTTCCTGACTGCTACATCAGCTTGTAGTTAAAGATCTTGATGACAAACTTTGCTAGTAATGTGCTGTGGGGATAAGCGAAGGGGAAATTGTGTGGGGCATATGTGCGTGGGGAGAGGATATACCACTGAAGAGCCATTTCACAGGGAGAATGCGCAGCTTGATAATGGAGCATGTGCTTTGCCTGCTCAGGGTCCCAGCTTCATAACTGAAGCCCTGCTGGATCTGACTAAAGGGAGCTCATCTAGTCCAGCATTCTGTTCTCACACTGACCAACCCGATGCTTCTGGGAAGCCATCAGGCTTAGTATACTCTCCCTGCTTGTGATTCCCAGCAGCTGATATTCAGAGGCATCCTGCTTCCAACCATGGAAGTAGAACCGAAGGGGAGGCTTATCTAGTTCTCACAGTGGCCAACTAGACACACATTATGAGAAGCCTGCAAGCAGAACATGTGTGCAATAGCACTATCCCTACTTGCAAGTCCCAGTAACTGGTAGCCACTGCCTCTGACAGTGGCAGTAGAACATAAGAGCTTGCTGGATGATTGAGTGGGTGGTTGCTGAACAACTCCAAGCACGCCTGGAGGATGCGGACCATTTGGATCCCTTCCAATCGGGATTCAGGCCTCACCATGGGACTGAAACCGCCTTGGTCACGCTGGTTGATGATCTCCGGCGGGCTAGGGACAAAGGTGAGAGTTGTTTCCTAGTTCTGCTGGATCTCAGTGGCCTTTGATACCATTGACCATAACATCATTCTGGACCGTTGGGGGGGGGGCTGGGAGTTGGGGGCACTTATACAGTGGTTCTGCTCCTTTCTCCTGGGCCAAAAAGTGGTGTTGGGGGATGAGTGTTTAGACCCCTCGGCACTCACTTGTGGGGTGCCCCAGGGTTCCGTCCTCTCCCCTATGCTTTTTAAAATGAAGCCATTGGGAGAGATCATCAGGGGGTTTGGGCTGGGTGTTCATCAGTATGCGGATGATACCCAGCTCTACCTCTTTCAAATCAGAACCAGTGAGGGCAGTGAAGGCCCTGTGTGAGTGCCTGGAGGCGGTTGGAGGATGGATAGCAGCTAACAGATTGAGGTTGAATCCCGACAAGACAGAAGTACTGTTCTTGGGGGACAGGGGGCAGGCTGGTGTGGAGGACTCCCAGGTCCTGAACAGGATAACTGTGCCCCTGAAGGACCACAGCCTGGGAGTCATTTTGGACTCACAGCTGTACATGGAGGCGCAGGTCAATTCTGGGTCCAGGGCAACTGTCTACCAACTCCATCTAATACGCAGGCTGAAACCCTACCTGCCCATGGACTGTGTCTCCAGAGTGGTGCATGCTCTAGTTATCTCCTGCTTGGACTACTGCAATGTGCTCTATATGGGGCTACCTTTGAAGATGACTGGGAAACAGCAGTTAATCCAGAATGCGGCAGCTAGGCTGGTGACTGGGAATAGCCACTGGAACCATATAACACTGGTCCTGAGAGATCTGCATTGGCTCCCAGTACATTTCCAAGCACAATTCAAAGTGTTGGTGCTGACCTTTAAAGCCCTAAACAGCCTTGGTCCTGTATACCTGAAGGAGCCTCTCCACCCCCATCATTCAGCCCGGACACTGAGATCCAGCGCCGTGGGCCTTCTGCCTGTTCCCTCACTGCAAGAAGTGAGGTTACAGGGAACCAGGCAGAGGGCCTTCTCAGTAGTGGCGCCCACCCTGTGGAACACCCTCCCATCAGATGTCAAGGAAATACGCAACCATCTTACTTTTAAAAGACATCTGAAGGCCGCCCTATTTAGGAAAGTTTTTAATGATTAATGCTGTATTGTGTTTTTAATATTCAGGTTGGGAGCATCCCAGAGTGACTGGAGAAACCCAGCCAGATGGGCGGGGTATAAATAATAATAATCATCATCACCACCTAGTCCAGCATCCTGTTCTCACAGTAGTCAACCAGGTGCTGCAATAGGACGCCCACAAGCAGGATAACCTTCCAGCAGAATATGAGAATTAGCAGTGCTGGATGGAAGTGGTCAGCTCTTTGTTGACCCCTCTTCCTCAACTTTTAGGACTGAAGGTGTGTCAACTCAGTTACGCTTAATAACCAAAGCAGGTGGGGGACAGTGAAGAACTTAAACTAAAGATTTGGGAGTGCTGGCATCTCCACCTCCTGTTCTTCAAGACACTTAAGTTTTCAGTTGCTCCCGACACAGATGTGTGCAAAACTTTAGTCCAGGTATTTGCTTGGGTCTTACTCTTGATAAAAAAACAAAACTTCTAGTCTGTGAGCAACAGTTAAATTCTGATCAATTGAAATTTTTGTTTTAGTTATAGGCCGGGGCGGTGAGCAGATTTCCCGGATTCAGGCAGAGTCAGGCTGCAAAATTCAGATTGCACCAGGTAAGACTATTTCTGCCTCACTCTCCACTTTCTAGAAGAACCAAGGCATCATCAAAATAACACAGTTGCTAGTCTTTGAGTGGTATACTAATATAAAACCATCAGACCAACTTAAAAGCTGAGAGAAATGTTCTGTAAAACATCCTCTTAGAGTCCCAAAGTGTTCCTCCACAAGGCTTCTTGCTTGGGTCCATCTCTATACCCTTATTTGTCCCTCTCCTTTAACAAGAGGGATAAGTCCTTACAAAAAACATGGCCCACGTTCCTGTCCCAAAATCAGAACCCTTTTTCTGCCCAGGAAGGGGCAGCATAGAGCCCACTTTAAAAGACTTATGCTGATAGATCAAGCCCTGAACAATTTTGGGGATACAGTGTTGTATCCAGTGTTATCCCTACTCAGAATAGACCCATAGAAAATAGAACATGACTGTTTTAGGTCAAGTCATTTTCAAGATGTGTGCTCTTGAGAAGGGCTAACAGTGGATCCAGCGACTTTGGTCCCAACTTGTTCAGTGCCAGACAAATTTTTTGTGGGGGTGGGGGTGGGGAGTTGCTGCTCAGAATAGCTTCAGGATGAGGCTGGCATCACTCCTTTCCCCAAAACAATATCAAGACTGAAACTTGCAAGCTTAAGGAAATATGTGTGGAATTAGTTCGCTATGGCTAATTTATGCAGGAGATAGAATTCAAAATTCTCTGCCTCCAAAAGCCATTCTCTGTTTTACAGGTAGTCTTGGTTCTAGATCCAGGCATGGTGTATGTCCATGTGCATGCTTAAAAAAAATTATATATTGTTATTCATTAAAAATATCCAAGGTTTACACCAATTGAACATAAAACTAGACAATAAAAGCCATATAAAAGTGTTAAAATCAGAAATAGGGTAACTTGCGGAAAGAGGTATTTCTTAATTGCTTGCATAAACCTGACAGAAAAGTTTTCAGCAGGCATTTATGTCACAGTCTCATGCTGCCAAGCCATGGCAGAGCTCAGTGGAGGGAGAAGTCAGCCAACCAACCAGCCAGCCAAGTCTCAGTAAGGTACTTGCCTAGAGGCAGAGTTCATATACAAGGTCCAGTCTAGTCCAGTCCTAAGATCAGGAGCATCTCAGTTCACATATAGTCAGGAGGTTCCAGGAGTCAAGAAAGGCAAGGGTCCAAGGTCACAAGAAGCAGCAAGATCTGATCAGGAACAACGAATGTTGTTTCCAGCAACTGACTGAGGCTGGAAACCCTGCTTAAGAAAGTTGGAGCCAGGTGGTTCTCATTAGGAGCAAGAAGGCTGATCAGCAGCAGGTGGAGTCACTTTGCCTTCTGCTCCTTCAGAAGCTGACTCCTGGCCCATGAATCTCTATTGGCAAAGCATTCCATGAAACTGAGCCAATGATACTAAAAGCTCGGTTTTCTGTTGTTTTCTGCCTCACCAATCTGGGGAATGACCAACAACACTCCTGCAGCTGCAACACTCCAGGTGGTTCCTGAGGTACTCAGGGCCTAAGTTTTTCAGGGCTTCGCAAATTAATGCAAGGACTTTAAACCTGGTTTCGTACAAGGGTATCACATGCTGCCAGCCAGATTTCCCTATCAGCAGTCTGGCTGCTCCATTCTGTACCAGCTGTAGCTTCTGAACCCAGGCCCAAGGGCAACTACACATAGAGTGCATTACAGTATTATTATTATTATTATTATTATTATTATTATTATTATTATTAATACCCCGCCCATCTGGCTGAGTTTCCCCAGCCACTCTGGGCGGCTCCCAATCAAGTATTAAAAACAACACAGCATTAAATATTAAAAACTTCCCTGAACAGAGCTGCCTTCAGATGTCTTTTAAAGATAGGCTAGCTACTTATTTCCTTCACATCTGAAGGGAGGGTGTTCCACAGGGTGGGTGCCACTACCGAGAAGGCCCTCTGTCTGGTGCCCTGTAACCTTATTTCTCGCAATGAGGGAACTGCCAGAAGGCCCTCGGCGCTGGATTTCAGTGTCCGGGCTGAACGATGGGGGTGGAGACGCTCCTTCACCAGTATCACCAGTAACCAACCAGCTGGAAGCTGCTAGGCGGTTGAGAATTATGGGACGCTCAGTATGTGTTTATCTTTTATTTATTTATTGCTTTGTCTTTTGTAGACTGTGGTGGGTTGGTGGAGAGACCCTGCGTGCTCACCGGAACTCCAGAGAGCATTGAGTGAGTTGTTTTTTAAAAAAAAAATCCACACATACATTTATATAATACTGGTTGCTTTTACCCCTTCCCTTCTGTCCTCTTTCCTCTTTCCTTTTTCCATTACACTTTTTTCTTCTGTTTGTTTGCTTGCTATCATTTTTATAGCTGCCACAGATGATCAAACGGCCAGCCGTAGACTCATCATGCACTAGATCCACCCCCACCTGCCGTCTCTTGGTTAACAGCTCAGCAGTTTGACCTGTTGAAGGCTTCCTTCATATATACACATTTAGCTCCCTTTCCCAATGTAGACAAATCTTCATAGTCCTCTTTTTTTTAAAAAAAACAAACCCTCAAGTGGGTTTGTTTGAACATGGGCACCATTATCGTTCTTCCAGTTGACTGATAATCTTAATTTATTCGATACCTGGAGATTGAAGCATCCCACTGAAAAGGATATTATCTATTTTTCCGAAGATAAAAAATTGGGAGGAAGAATAGACGCAATTTGGGCCTCAAAAAAATTGACATTGAGCTTGGTAAAAGCAGAGATTCTGAATAAATCTCTCTCAGACCATAATCCAGTTACTATACACATAAGATTTAAAAAACATATGAGAGGGAGGTGGAAGATGGATGATGAACTTTGGAGAGATGAGCAAAAGGTAAATAAAATGAGGGAATTGTTGAAGGAATTTTTCGAAATTAATGAGAGACATGGGACAGACAGGAAAATCATTTGGGATACCAGTAAAGCCTATATGAGAGGAATTGGAATAAAACAAATGGCAAGAATAAGGAAGGATAAAGCAAAGGATACTACGGAAATAAATAAACACATAAGGGAGAAGGAAAAAGAACTGTTGAAAATTCCAAAACAAGAGAGTATAATCCAGAATATTAAAATTTTACAATCCCAATTAAATAATTTAATAAACAAAGAGGTAGAAAATAAGATTAAATGGACAAAACAAAGGTGTTTTGAATCGGCAAATAAACCCGGTAGGATGTTGTCCTGGCTAACAAAGGAGAAACAAGTGGATAGGGTTATAAATGAGATTATTGTACAAGGAAAAGAAATTATAGACTTGGACCAAATAAAAATGATGTTTAGGAATTTTTATAAAAAATTATATGAGTTGGAAGACAAAGATGATAATAAAATTAAAGAGTATGTAAGAGAAAACAAATTCCCTGAACTAATTTAAACTCGTGCATAAGCTCAGAAGAAATAAGAGAGGTGATAAGGAAAATGGAAACTGGGAAATCACCAGGCCCAGAAGGAATACCGATTACATATTACAAGAAACTAGAAGAAGTAATAATCCCTAGACTTAAAAAGATCATAAATGAGATAATGGAAGAAGGGAAAATTCCTGACTCTTGGCGCGAAGCGTGGATAACCTTATTACCAAAACAAGGAATGGACCCAAATATTATAAAGAACTACAGGCCAATTTCACTATTGAATATTGATTACAAAATTTTTGCAGGTGTGTTAGCAAATAGATTGAAAAAGTGCTTGAACAGAGTAATAGGCAGGGACCAGAATGGCTTCTTACCGGGGAGACAGATAAAAAATAATACAAGAATAGTGATTGATCTTCTAGAATATATTGATATGAAACTGTCAGGGAACTGCCATCGGAAAGACAGGAGGTGGAGAGGCTCTCAGAAGGCAGGAGAGAGTCAGCAGCGGAGGAAGGCACCAGTAGGGGGAAATCGGGAAGTCTTAAGGAGAGAGAGATGGAGGCATGGCTCAGGGACTCTTCCAGCAGTAACAGTGGAGGAGTTTCAGATCCTCCCATAAGCACCCCCACTCCTCGCCGGAAACTGTTGCGCCGAGAATCCAGACGACGCGTTTCCATCAAGGAACTTTTATGTTGGAATAGATTCCGTAGACGCCCACTGTCGGATTCTACCAGCGACTGACGGAGCCATGCTTTGGGGGCTCCGTTAGAGACAGAGGTTGGCTGGCTAGCCAAAACCCGGAGGGATCAAGCTTTACGCACAAGCAGCTCATTATCCCATCATAGCAATCCGACAGTCTCCGAAAGCAGCTTGTGCAAGCAGAGGCATCATGAGCAACCCAGCTGGAACCGGAGGAGCAGGAGCTGGAGCTGGAGCGGGTCCAAGCCTGGAAGAAAGGTACAGGGCGTTGGAGGTCCAGCTCGCGCTGCAAACGGCGAGGCTCGAGGAGAGGAGGGCTCAAGATGCGGATAAGGGGAAAACCACCCCACTCGCAAGAAAGGTGCCTGGATTGGTGCAGAAATTTGGGGGAGATCCCAGGAACTATCAAGCCTTTAGAACCGAGATGCAATATGCTCTCAATCTACAGTTTGATGACTTCCCCGATGAGGATTCTAGAGTGGCGTACATTATTGGCCATCTAGAGGGAGGGGCGAAGGACTGGGTTAGACCCCTGATGGCAGCCAACAATGAAATCCTAAAGGACACGAGGAAGTTTTTTCGCGCCATGGACCTGATGTTTTCTAGCGAGATTGAGCAGGGAGTGGTGCGCAGGCAGTTAATGGCGTGTAAACAGGGGAGCCGATCTGTACATGAGTACTGGACTGAGTTCACCATGTTGATACATAGACTGGGTTGGGACCTAGCGAGTGAACCCATTCAAATGCTGTTTGAAGAAGGGCTCTCTCCGTCAGTGAAAGATGAACTTTCCCGGGCGCCTAGGGCGGAGTCTATGGACCAGCTGACTAAATCTGCGCTGTCCATAGGAGCGCGCCAGGAGGCAAGAGCTTTGGAAAGGCGGGAAGGAAAGGGGGAACGTTGGAAGGATTTCCGCATTCCAGAGATTCCGGAGCAGCCTTTCCCGCCAGCAGAGCCGATGGAACTTGGAACAGCGCGCACGCGCGCAGTTTCAAACACCAGTGAAGGGCGGAAGAAGGAGGGAAAGAGTGCCAAGAAATGTTATCTCTGCCAACAGCCAGGTCACTTTGCCAGAGTCTGTCCGCAAAGGAAGGAATGGCAAGGGATGGCGGAAACTGTTGGGGGGAAGGAGGAAGGAGAAATAAAGGAGCAAGTAAAAGCCAACGCCTGGCTGCCACCATCAGGGCACAGCAGCCAGGCCAAGGAGTAGTGAAAGTGCCCACGCCGGAACCCCCAAGACCAGCGCTTGTGATAGAGGTGTTGCTGGAGCTGCCAAACGGACACCCACTAAAGATAAAAGCGCTATTGGATTCAGGCAGCTCCTGTAATTTCATGAGTAAGGAGTTTGCAGCTGAACACCAGATACAGACTATCCCGTTAAGTAACCCTCTGCAGGTGACCACGATTGATGGGAGGGAACTGTTGGGAGGAGAAGTGAGCCAACAGACTGTACCAATGATAATGAGGGTGGCAAGACACACAGAAATGATAGATTTTAACGTAGCCACCTTGGGGGGAGCTCCTATTATTTTGGGGATGAGCTGGCTGGCACTACATGATCCGCTAGTAGGCTGGCATCAGAGGGTGGTTTCCTTTGGATCAGCACATTGCCTAGAACACTGCAAGGAGGGAAAGGCTCAGGAAGGGGCCAAGGCCACTCTAGCAGGGATGGAAGTAACGGACAAAGGGAAGGTGCCACGACAATATGCTGACTTGATTGACGTCTTCAGCGAAAAGGAAGCAGATAAACTGCCCCCGCACAGACCTTTTGACTGTCAAATTACCTTACTCCCAGGAGCACAATTGCCAGTGGGAAAGCTGTATGCAATGTCAGACAGTGAGATGCAGGAGTTAAGGGAGTTCATTGACAAGAACCTCAAGCGAGGTTTCATCAGAGAGTCACGAGCGGTGGGGGGCAGCCCAGTGTTCTTTGTGGACAAAAAAAACACGGATAAACCCAGGCTTGTAGTGGATTTCAGGGCCCTAAATGCAGTGTCAGAACCAGTGACTTTCCCCATGCCCAGAATTGATGACATTCTGACACGTGTGAGAAAAGGGAAAATTTTTACCAAGCTGGACCTTAGGGGGGCATATAATTTGATACGTGTGAGAAAGGGGGATGAGTGGAAGACCACTATGTTCACCCCTTTGGGGGCTTTTGAGTACTTAGTTATGCCTTTCGGATTACAAGGGGGCTCGGCTTGTTTTCAATCGTTCATGAATCACGTCCTGGGGCCATTGCTCTACAAGAACTGCGTAGCGTTCTTAGATGACGTCCTGGTGTACTCAGAGAATGAGGAGCAGCATGTGCGAGATGTAAGAGAGGTACTGAGCAGACTGCGAGCAAACCAGCTGTGGGTGAAACTGGAGAAGTGTCAGTTTCATACCAGGGAAGTGGAATTCCTGGGGTACCGGTTGTCTGACAAGGGATTAGCCATGGATCCCAGCAAGGTTCAAGCGGTACTGGAATGGAAGACACCAAAGACCAAGAAGGACGTGCAAAGATTCCTGGGCTTCGGAAACTTCTATAGGAAGTTCATCAAAAACTTTGCCCACTTAACGGCGCCCATCACGGATTGTCTTAGCAGCAAGAAGAAATTTGTTTGGACGGAAGAGGCGCAGCGGGCGTTCGAACGATTAAAGAAGGCGTTTGCGTCGGAAGAGCAACTTTTGCACGTGGATCTACAGCAACCAATGAGAGTGGAGACTGACGCGTCAGACCGAGCGGTGGGGGCCGTGCTTCTCCAGCCAGGAAAAGATACGTCAGAATGGAGACCGTGTGCCTTCTTCTCGCGGAAGTTGAACAAATCCGAGAGGAACTACACAGTATACGACCGAGAACTGCTCGCCATTCATGAAGCATTCCGGAGATGGCGGCACTTGCTGATTGGGGCGCAGCACAAGGTTCAAGTCAGAACTGACCACAAAAATCTGGAATACTGGAGAACAGCCCGAGTGCTGAACCAGAGACAAGTGAGATGGGCCCAGGAGTTCTCCAAATTCCATTTTGAAATTCGTTACGTGCCAGGCTCGGAGAACGTAAGGGCGGACGCTCTTTCCAGGAAACCTGAGTACTTAGAGGGGGAGGGAGCGCCTGAGGAAAGGCATATAATCCCTGAGGACCACTGGGTGTGTGGGGCGGCATTGGTGGGGCAGAGGGAACTGATAGAGGGTACTGAGAACGATGAATACGCCCAAGAGAAACTCATAGAACTCAGGAGGACAGAGGAGAACACAGGGGGGTTTGAAGAAAAGAACGGGGCGTTGTATTACAAAGGGGCACTGTACATACCCGATGGGGAACTGCGGGGCAGGGTACTCAAACAGTTGCACGACAGCCCCACAGCGGGGCACTTCGGACAGCACAAAACCATGTGGTTGGTTACCAGGGAGTTTTGGTGGCCCAAGGTGAGGGAGGACGTACGGGAATATGTCAGGGGGTGCGACAGGTGCCAGCGAGCGAAAGGGGAGAGGCTGGCACCAGCGGGGCTATTACAACCCTTACCCACACCAGAAAGGCCATGGGAGGCAGTATCCATAGATTTTATGACGGACCTGCCAAAATCCAAAGGCAAGACAGCTGTCATGGTGGTGGTAGATCTATTAACTAAGATGTGTCATTTTATAGTCTGTTCCCATGCGGTCACAGCGGAGGAAACCGCTAAGTTGTTTGTAGAGCATATTTTCAGGTTGCATGGCGCCCCCTTGAGGGTGGTCAGCGACAGAGGGAAACAGTTTACTTCCAGGTTCTGGAGGAAGCTCATGAGCTTACTGCACGTGGAGGTCAATTTTTCAACTGCCCGGCACCCAGAAACAAATGGGCAAGCGGAAAGGGCAAACGGGATTTTACAACAATACCTGAGGTGTTATGTAAGTGACCGAGAAAATGATTGGGTAGATAAGTTGGCCCTGGCAGAATTTGCCTACAACAACACGGAGAATGTGTCCACTGGGATAAGTCCCTTCCTGGCAAACTATGGGTGTCATCCCAGGGCATTTCCAGGAGAAGGAGGGGAGAGATGGAGTGTACCGGCTGCAGAACACTTTGTTGAAGAGATGGAAGCGATCCACTGGCAACTCCAACTTAACTTAGAGAGGGCCAAGGAAGAATACAAAAGGCAAGCAGACAGAAGCCGAAGGGAAGGTGAAACCATAAGGGTGGGGGACAGGGTGTGGCTATCCACCCAAGGACTGCCGTTCAAGGGAGGGTGTAAGAAATTAAGACCCAAACGGCTGGGACCCTTTGAGGTCATACAACAGGTCAATCCGGTGGCATTCAAGCTCAGATTGCCCAACCACATGAAACTGCATCCAGTATTTCACAGGTCTCTACTGTCGCCATACCGAGATGGGCGAGAGTGGGGGGAACGTGAGGGAGAGGTCACGCAAACACCAGTAATAGAAGAAAGGGAACGCAACCCACATGTGGCAGGAATCATTGATTCCAGGTGGAGAGGGAATCAGGTGGAGTATTTGGTAGAATGGGAAGGGGAAGCGGAGTCGGAAAACACATGGGTACCGGCAGAGGAGGTCAATGACGAGATTTTAATAGAAACGTTTCATCAACGGTTTCCAAGGAAACCTCAGCCCGTGGGAAGGTTTAGGAGGGAACACTTTGGCACAACCGATGAGGAAGAGGAGTTTGAAGGGTTCCCAGAATCAGGGCAGGAAGAGGGAGCAGAATCTGACGAGGAAGAGAACACAGAGAGAAGAGAAGGGGGGCAGTGGAGAGAAGTGTTCGAATCCTCTGATGATGAAGAGGGTTCTTTCCGGGGTTTTCCACCCTCACCGCCAGTAGAAAAGGGGGCGGGAGGGGGTGAAGGGGGCCCTGGAGGGGAGGTGGATGTCAGGGAACTGCCATCGGAAAGACAGGAGGTGGAGAGGCTCTCAGAAGGCAGGAGAGAGTCAGCAGCGGAGGAAGGCACCAGTAGGGGGAAATCGGGAAGTCTTAAGGAGAGAGAGATGGAGGCATGGCTCAGGGACTCTTCCAGCAGTAACAGTGGAGGAGTTTCAGATCCTCCCATAAGCACCCCCACTCCTCGCCGGAAACTGTCGCGCCGAGAATCCAGACGACGCGTTTCCGTCAAGGAACTTTTATGTTGGAATAGATTCCGTAGACGCCCACTGTCGGATTCTACCAGCGACTGACGGAGCCATGCTTTGGGGGCTCCGTTAGAGACAGAGGTTGGCTGGCTAGCCAAAACCCGGAGGGATCAAGCTTTACGCACAAGCAGCTCATTATCCCATCATAGAAACCTAGCAAGAAGGTGGCAATGCTACTGGTAGATGTGGAGAAAGCCTTCGACAGTGTGGCCTGGAATTTTCTGGGAACTTGGGAACTTGGGAACAAAATTTCGAACGGTATTAAAGCGATATATGAAAACCAGAAAGCTAAGCTAATAATTAACAATGAAATAACTGAAGAATTCCAAATTGAAAGAGGCACCAGACAAGGATGCCCTCTATCCCCACTTTTGTTTATTATGACGCTGGAAACACTCCTAATAGCGATAAGAAAGGACCCAAAAATCAAGGGGATTAGTCTAGGTAACAGACAATATAAAGTTAAAGCGTTTGTGGATGATGTAATCATTACTACAGAAAACCCAGAAGAAAGTATACCAGAAGCACTAAAGAAATTGTTTGAAGATGGAGGAGTATCAGGCTTTAAGTTAAATAAAGAAAAATCTAAATTACTAACAAAAAATATGGGGGTAAAGGAACAGGAAGAACTGGAAAGAGTAACAGGCCTTAAAATTACCATGAAAGTTAAGTATTTGGGGATCTGGATGACAAATAAAAATACCAATTTGTACAAGGATAACTATGTGAAGAAGTGGAAGGAAATAAAAGGACATCTAAATAAATGGAATAAATTGAACTTGTCCTTATGGGAAAGGATATCCTTGATAAAAATGTCAGTTCTACCAAAAATGCTCTTCCTTTTCCAGACGATGCCAATAATTATCGGGACAAAATGTTTTAAAGGTTGGCAAAGGGATCTTTCTAATTTTATCTGGCAAGGTAAGAAACCAAGAGTAAGGTTCAAAGTTCTGATGGAGCCTAGAGAAAGGGGCGGGTTCGCTGTCCCAAACCTCAAGCTGTATTTTGAGGCTGCATGCATGACATGGCTGAAAGATTTGATGTTACTGACAGATACCAAAATCTTGGACCTGGAGGACTGGGACAAAGTTTTCGGGTGGCATGGCTACCTGGGTCACGATAAAATAAAATCACATAGAGGATTCACTAACCATTTGGTGAGAAAGGCCCTATTCGAAGTCTGGGAAAGAAATAAAACAATAGTAACAGCCAAAACTTCCTGGTGGCTATCACCTATAGAGTCATCAGCCTTGCATAGAAGCAATATGAAAGATAGCTGGCTAACATATAGGGAACTTGTAGAAGAGATAAAAGATTGCCCAACAGTAAAGAAATTTGAAGAATTAAAAGAGAGGGGAGTGAATTGGTTAGAATATTTCCAATTAAAAACAATATTTGAGAAGGATAGTAAGCTTAAGGGGTTTGATAAAAAAATCTTGGTATGGGAAAAAGAAATTTTATATAACAACCAACAAACTCTCTCAATAATATATAAACTGTTACAAAATGGGAAAGTAGAAAAGGAGGGAAAAGGAGACGCTATTAAAAAATGGGAACAAGATCTGGGCCACCCAATTGAATATAATGAATGGGAAAGACTATGGACAAAAAATATAAATTTTACAGCATGTTACCTAATAAGAGAGAACTATATGAAAATGTATCACAGGTGGTACCTGGCACCAGAAAGGCTTGCAAAAATGAATAAAGCATATAATAATAAGTGCTGGAGATGCAAGATACGAAAAGGAACCTTCTACCATATGTGGTGGACATGCCCCGAAATTGGGAAATTTTGGAGCATGATCCACAAAGAAATAAAGAAAATATTAAGAATATCATATAGTAAAAGGCCAGAGGCATTCCTTTTAGGAATTTTAAATGACGAGGGGGGCCGCTAGGGGCGCCTTGGAAGATGGTGGATATTAACATCTATCCAGCCCGCACGAGGTAATTAGAGGCTGATTATGGGGAGTAAATCAGTCTCCCTTCATCTCTCCAGGGGGGAGAGATGCAGTTTTCACCTGCTGTTGACATAAATCACCCCCAAGTTCGGAAGAAGGCGGGGGTGAGGCACTGGGTGCACAACCCTCGGTGGGCCTCGGAACTCCTCCGAAGCTGCTTCCACGTGCGAAACTAGTTGCATTACTTAAAAGGAAAAAATTGGTGAAAGATAACGCACATGCTTCAAGAGAGGCAGGAGGTTCTTATCTGCTAATAATTTTACCACTGAAATGAAGAAGACTGAGACGGAAGATTACATCAAAGTACTATAGACATGGTATGTGGAATGGAATGCGACAGAACTGAAAGGGGGGGGGATGACTTTTTATTTTTTTGCTCTATGTGATTAACTAAAAACCCTCCCTCTTTGAAGATCCATCACAGCAACTAATTGCAAATGGGACTAAAAATGAATTGTGTGGGAATAATTTGAACTTAAAGGTTTTACTCTGTGAAGGATTTGGAAAGAAGAAGGGCTCTCTTGTGATGCAGTAAGAATGGAGATTTGATACGAGACCTGTGTTGCAGAGGTTTGATCTTGGGGAGGGCGAGCCAAAGATTTATTACTTTATTAATTTATTACAAGGAGATTGCGATCTGGAAGGGGCAGCCCTCCTGGAAAAAGACTAATTTATGATGCAACAGGTCGGGTAAGTTAAAGAGCGAGCTTTTAGACTGTATTTCATCAGAACGACAAAATGGTGATTGCTTGCTCGAGCGGAAACGCCTGGATTTAGACTGGTTTTTTCAACCCACTTGCGGAGCGATTCGGAGGTGAATGAAAAGGAAAATGAGTAACGACAAGGATTGAGAAGAGGGGACTGGAAATATCATTCTTAAGATGAAAGCAGCACGGATAGCCGAGGATTGGACTCCTGCTGACCGAGAAGCATGGGTACCCCCCACAAAAAAATTTAATTTGGAAAACAATTGGACTACATGATATGTATTGTTATAATTTGGATTAATTGATTTGATGTGTTTAATTTGGTAATATGAAACTTAATAAAAAATATTTTGACGATATTCCAAAATGACAAATGACAAATGACGATATTCCAAAAGACAAAATTATTTTTTTCTTATACGCAACGTCTGCAGCAAGAATCCTGGTGGCTAAGTACTGGAAAGGGAATCAGTTACCCACTAGGGGAGAGTGGCTATGTAAGCTCTCAGAATACTTAGAATTAGCCAAATTGACAGGCATAATAAGACAAAAACCAAAAAGTGAAGTAAAAAAAGAATGGGAGTGCCTAAATGAATACCTCAAAAGTCAAGGTTCGAGGGCAGAAATCTGGCTGAGTCTGGAATAACCTTGTGAAGTGAAAGGATATGAAAGAAGGATTTATATCTAGATGTTAGGATAGAGATGATAAATAAATCAGGAAAACAGGAAGACACAATGAGAGATAAAGGAGGTGCTGTGGGATTGGTGGAAGTCAATGTCTGGTTGTTGTTTTAGTGTTTATAATATTAACTTGTAACTTGTAACTTGTTTTTGTTTTTTGTTTTCGAATGTTGATTTTTGTGTGTTGTGTATTATTATTTTTTTATATCTTTTGTGGTGTTGTTGTTGTGTGGAAAATACTAATAACATTCATTAAAAAAGAACATAGGCACTTTTTAAGAGCTGAAAAGTTACCCTGCAGTTGTAGATAAGCATTTGACTGGCCTTCTGACATACAGCTCTTGTTATTCATGGCAGGTGGTGAGCCAAGTCACTTGGAGGAGATAATAATAATAATAATAATAATAATAATAATAATAATAATAATAATAAAATTTATTTATATCCCGCCCTCCCCAGCCAAAGCCGGGCTCAGGGCAGCTAACAACAATAAAATAATGCAACATTCTAAAAACATTTCATTATAAAAAGTAATTAAAATCAAATTGATGGCAACCATTAAGCAAAGATTCTGTGCAGATTGCCAAAGGAGGGAGTCAGACTGCGCCCTGACCAAAGGCCTGGTGGAACAGCTCTGTCTTGCAGGCCCTGCGGAAAGATGTCAAATCCCGCAGGGTCCTAGTCTCTTGTGACAGAGCGTTCCACCAGATTGGAGCTGCAGCCGAGAAAGCCCTGGCTCTGGTTGAGGCCAGCCTAACCTCTGTGGCCTGGGACCTTCAGGATGTTTTTATTTGAAGACCGTAAGTTCCTCTGTGGGACATACCAGGAGAGGCGGTCCCGTAGGTACGAGGGTCCTAAGCCGTATAGGGCTTTAAAGGTTAAAACCAGCACCTTAAACCTGATCCTGTACTCCACCGGGAGCCAGTGCAGCTGGTATAGCACCGGGTGAATGTGATCTCGCAGCGAAGACCCTGTAAGGAGTCTCGCCGCGGCATTCTGCACCCGCTGGAGTTTCTGGGTCAGTCTCAAGGGCAGCCCCATGTAGAGCGAGTTACAATAATCCAGTCTGGAGGTGACCGTCGCGTGGATCACAGTGGCTAGGTCAGGGCGAGAGAGATAAGAAGCCAACTGCTTAGCTTGGCGGAGATGAAAAAATGCCGCCTTTGTTATAGCTGTAATCTGCACCTCCATAGAGAGGGAGGTATCGAAGATTACACCCAAACTCTTAATGGACGATGCTGGCACTAATTTCACCTCCGCAAGAGATGGGAGTTGCCCCCTCAATCGTCCCGTCCCATGTTAAAAAGCATTGGGGAGAGTATTGCACCCTGAGGCACTCCACACACCAAGGAGTGGCGCGATGACAATTCCCTCCCAAGCACCACCCTCTGTCCCCGACCAGAGAGAAACGAGCGCAGCCATTGAAGGACTGTGCCCTGGATCCCCACGTCGGCAAGGCAGTGGTCCAGGAGTTCGTGATCGACGATGTCGAAGGTTGCTGATAGGTCTAGAAGAATCAGCAGCCCTGACCCGCCTCGATCCAGCTGTCTGCGGAGATCATCTGTTAGGGCGACCAGAGCCGTCTCAGTCCCATGACCAGCACGGAAGCCGGACTGGAATGGATCCAGAGCCGATGTTTCATCCAGAAACCCGCCAAGCTGTTCAGCAACCGCACTCTCAATCACCTTACCCAGGAATGGAAGATTCGAAACCGGGCGGTAATTGGATAGATCTAAGGGATCTAATGATGTTTTCTTTAAGAGCGGGCGCACCACTGCCTCCTTCACTTCCCCTGGGAATATCCCGGTGCCAAGGGACAAATTGATGATATCCCCCAGGGGGGCTCGCACCTCGTCTGGACACGCTCCAGTCAGCCAAGACGGGCACGGGTCGAGAGTACAGGTGCTGGGCTTTCCAGCTCGGAGGAGTCTGTCCACATCGGCTGGGGATATCCAGTCAAAGTGGTCCAATACTGGACCCGAGGACAGTCAAGGGGCCTCCAGTTCCTTTATTGTATCCAAATTGGCAGGGAGGTCATGGCAGAGCAACAGGACGTTCTCCGCAAAAAAGCTCGCAAATGCCTCACAGCTGTGTGTCAAATTGTTATTTCAATTTGGCTGTCCCTCGAGGGATGTTAAAGACCTAATTATACTAAATAATTGCACCGGGCGAGAGCTAGCGGATGCAATGGAGGCCGAGAAGTAAGACTTCTTAGCGGCCTTCACTGCCATCTCGTAGGTTTTCATAAAAACCCTGTAAGATGTTCTTGAAGCTCCCATCACGGGCACCCCGCCATACTCGCTCTAGCCGTCTGAGGTCCTGCTTCATTTGCCGGAGCTCCTCGGTAAACCAGGGAGCCCGGTTTCTGCGGGGTCGCAGAGGGCGCTTAGGTGCGATCTCATTGATGGCTGCCAGGAGCTGGATATTCCAGCCCTCAACAAGCTCAGTCAATGAGTCGCCAGGGGGAGCAAGGTCCCGCAAGGCTTGATGGAATCTATCAGAGTCCATCAGCCTCTGCGGGCAAGCCCAAATAGGCTCGCCACCTAAGCAGGGTGAGGATGGAAAGTCAATCCTGGCTTTCAGAGCGTAGTGATCAGACCATGGCACCTTCATCGAAGGAAACATGATCACATCTATACCGACGCCAAAGATCAAATCCAGCGTGTGGCCTGCTTGA
Organism: Podarcis gaigeae; assembly: GCF_964106915.1. NCBI lineage: Eukaryota > Metazoa > Chordata > Lepidosauria > Squamata > Lacertidae > Podarcis > Podarcis gaigeae. The sequence goes on from NC_139695.1 coordinate 23,965,730, forward strand.
TGTGTGGGGCCTGAAACAAACTGGGAAAGCCCTAGTGTCGCCATGGAAGACATCAGGTCCAGAGCCTGTGAGGAGGGAGTGGCATCAGCATGGATGTTGAAGTCCCCTAATACCAATAGGTTAGGGAACTCCAAGGCCCAGCCGGCCACCGCCTCCAGCAGGCCTGACAGGGTGGCTGCTGTTGCGCTAGGTGGCCGGTACACCACCCAGACAGCCAATCTCACCTCGGAGCCCCACACTAGGCCAACACATTCAATGCTGGGTATCAATGGCGATGGTAGAGCCCTGAAAGAACAATCTTCCCGGATTAATAATGCCACCCCTTCCCCCCGGCCCACAGTCTGTGACTGGTGGAGGACGGAGAAACCCGGGGGTGCCATCTCTCGTAAGGTAACAGTTTCCCCTTCGCGCACCCAGGTCTTCGTCACACAAGGCAGGTCAACCCCCTGCGAGGTAAAGAAATCTTGCAGGGTGACGGTTTTGTTGCCTATAGACCTGGCATTGCACAACACCAGTGATGGAGGTGAGTAATCCTTGCTCACCCTACCCTCGTCCCTCGGGATGGGGCGCAGAATGGAAGGGGTACAAGCATATCCGTATCTCGAATCCCGTTCGCCTGTGACATCTGCCCCCACCGCCATACCTCCCTTGCCCCTCCACGGTAGCTATCCCAACCCTCATACTAGCCTCCATTTACAAAATAGAAAAACAAAACAAACCAGAAACAATTATACCAAAACAAAACCAATCCCCACCCCACTCAACATCCAACCCCAAACCAGAACAAAATAAAAATACATGAATAAAAACCACCGTTCACAATGGTACAACAAAGTAAAAAGTAAAAATAACTTTAAAACACTTTAATATATATATATATATATATATATATATATATATATATATATATATATATGCAGGTTTTGGTGTCCTCGGGTGTCTTCCCGTGTAAAAGTTGGGGTGTCTAGGCGACGTTTCGACGAGGTCTCACTCGTCATCTTCAGGCTGGTGCTTTCGGCTTCTTGTTACTGGAACAGAGCGGGATCTCAATGTTTGAGTTCCTATAAATACTGTAGAGGGGGTGTGGTGTCTAGCCTCCAATGTTCTGGGCAGAGAGGAAGTTCCCAGGCTAGTGTGCCTTTTCTTCTTTTGTTCCTTAATTACTTGAGAGATACCTTGAGTGATTTCTTGAGTGATATCCTGAGTACCACTTAGGTGGGTCATTAGGTGTGGATTAGTTGCTAAAGTCTTTGTGTCTTGACCTCTTGAACTTTGTGAAGAGTTTTCCTGAGAAGATGGCTGTATTGCACTTAGTTGTGCTTTGGCTTGGTTTCGTGTATAGGGGCGAGCTGTGGTTTTGTGGCTTGTGTCAGCCAGATCTGTGTAGGGATTGCAGGGGGGTGCAGCATCCGGAGGTGCCACCATGGATTGGCTACTGGATGGTGTCAGTAATTCATCTGTGGAGAGGGTCTGGGTTTGGGTCTGGTGTGGTTGATTGGTGTTGGCGTTCTGTGTGCCTCTGGATCTGGTGTCAGTTTTTGTGGGGAGGGCTAATTTCCAGATGTCTGGCAAGCGGGATGTGTCGTCACGCTTGTTCATGTTGTGAGGGTGTTTCTCTATCTCGATGGCTTCCATGATTATTCTCTTGTGGTGATGTTCCGTGTTAAAGAGCAATTTGGAATCTGCAAAATTAATTTCGTGTCCTGTTTCTTTCATGTGTTGGAAAAGAGAGGAAGTTTTTTCTTCTTTTTTGACGGCATTCTTGTGTTCTGCGATACGTGCATTTATTCGTCTGTTTGTTTGTCCAATGTACGTGGCTGGGCAGACTTTGCAGGGTATTTCACCAACACCAATCAACCACACCAGACCCAAACCCAGACCCTCTCCACAGATGAATTACTGACACCATCCAGTAGCCAATCCATGGTGGCACCTCCGGATGCTGCACCCCCCTGCAATCCCTACACAGATCTGGCTGACACAAGCCACAAAACCACAGCTCGCCCCTATACACGAAACCAAGCCAAAGCACAACTAAGTGCAATACAGCCATCTTCTCAGGAAAACTCTTCACAAAGTTCAAGAGGTCAAGACACAAAGACTTTAGCAACTAATCCACACCTAATGACCCACCTAAGTGGTACTCAGGATATCACTCAAGAAATCACTCAAGGTATCTCTCAAGTAATTAAGGAACAAAAGAAGAAAAGGCACACTAGCCTGGGAACTTCCTCTCTGCCCAGAACATTGGAGGCTAGACACCACACCCCCTCTACAGTATTTATAGGAACTCAAACATTGAGATCCCGCTCTGTTCCAGTAACAAGAAGCCGAAAGCACCAGCCTGAAGATGACGAGTGAGACCTCGTCGAAACGTCGCCTAGACACCCCAACTTTTACACGGGAAGACACCCGAGGACACCAAAACCTGCATTCCTGTACCCGTGAAAATCTACGAAAGCATATATATATATATATATATATATAAAAATTTAACATTTCCTGCAGCAGCACCAGTGTCCTTAAGCTGTGGTGGTGGTGAGTGTGGGCCCCGCCCCCTAGGCTTGATGGAGTTGGCCTGCAGGAGGGAGCAGCCTTCCCCAACACTCACAGTGGCGGCAGCAGCAGCAGTGTCCCAGGGCCTGAATGAGGCCTCTTAAAGCTGTGGCGGTGGTGAGTTTGGGCCCCGCCCCCTAGGCCTGGTGGAATTAGCCTGAGGCGGGAGCGGCCTTCCCCAACACTCACAGTGGCAGCAGCAGCAGCAGTCATAGATAGATAGATAGATAGATAGATAGATAGATAGATAGATAGATAGAAACTTTTTCCGTGTTAGCCGATGGCCATAGCAACAATAAAACATTACAATATACACAGAAGAAAGGAAATTTAGTATAAAAGCACAGTTTAGGGTCTTGAATCAATGGTCAGATAGTGGCCCTTATTCTAATTGCCCCTGCTAAGAACCTAGCAACCTTTGCTGTTATCTGCTCTGTTTGGTCTGACAGGAGAAAGGACACTGTGGCAGTAGTTGTGCATCCTGGGATGGTCAGTACGATTGGGGTGATGATCTCGTTCCTCAGGTCTTTGTAGAGAGTGCAAGACAGGAGGATGTGTGCCACTGTTTCGGTGCTACCGTCTCCACAGGGGCAAAGGCGTTTCTCATGCGGGATCTTTTGGAATCGGCCCTCAAGTACAGCAGATGGCAAAACATTCAGTCTTGCGAGTGTGAAAGCACGTCTGTATTTTGGGATAACTAGTTTGTACAGGTATGGAGCCAGAGAATCAAAATGGGTAGATGGAAATTGACAATACCATGGGCAGAATTTCCTTATAGGGGCCAGGTTGTTCTGATGCTCGATATCTTTTAGATGTTGACAAATTAGAATGTTTTCTTTGGTTAGGCCCATAGTGAGTAGGTGTTGTGGGGATAGGCCGCAAGAGTGGAGTTTTTGGTAGATGGTTTTAAGCCAGACACTTTTGTGGTAGTCTTGAAGTACTAAGGATAATAAACCGGGGGAATTTGAGTTTAGGTGGAGCCAGAAGTTAAAAGTTCTTTGCCAAGTCCATACTTCTACTGAGGGGAAACTTGCCTCTATTCGCAGTGATGGAGAAAAAATCTGCCTTAAGAACTTTGATTGAACAGCTTCCAAAGTACCAAGGTGGTTACCAGTCCAAATCTGACTCCTGTATAATAGTTGTGCTAGGGGTTTAGCCTGGAAGACTTCTAGGACTGAGAGTATGTGTTTGCCACCCTTTTTATGGAAAAACCATGTCAGAGTTTTGGCACTTTGGGATGCTTTTTCTTTTGCAAATTTTTGGTGTGCCCCCATGACCCCATGGACTGGAAGATAAGGCCCAAATGTTTGAAAGCTTTGACCTGTTCGATTGGCTGATTTTCCATACGCCAGCTGTGGGGCCTATAGCTTCTTGAGAAAACCATAACTTTGGTTTTCTGATAATTCATGGCCAGGTGTTCTCTCTGGCAATACACTGAAAATTCTCTTATCAGTTTTTTAGGCCTACTTTTGTTTGGGATAAGAGGACCGCATCTTCAGCATGTAATAGTATAGAGATTGGTTTTGAGGCCAGCTTAGGGACATGGAACTCTGGAGATGTTAGACACTGAACCATGTTGTTTATGTATAGGTTGAACAGTGCTGGGGCTAGAATGCATCCTTTCTTAACTCCCTTTGTAGCTAGTACAGATCCTGTAAGTTGACTGTTGTAGAGCAGTGTACTTTCAGCACAGTGTCTTTATAAAGGCAGTTGACCAGGTATAATAATCTTTTGTCTGTGCTTGAGGTGTTCCACTTAGCCCATAGTCTTGCTCTTGAAATTGAGTCAAAAGCAGCTTTCAAACCAATGAAATCTGCATACAGCACACCGCGTGATTGCTTGGCGTACTTATCTATGAGATGGGCTAGGACAAAGCAATGGTCTATAGTAGATCTGCCTTGCCTGAATCCTACTTGTTCTTCAGCAAGGATAGCCTCAGCATCAATCCAGTAGGTTAGTTTGTTATGGAGATGCTTTGCATATTGTTGTTGTTTAGTCATTTAGTCGTGTTCGACTCTTCGTGATCCCATGGACCAGAGCACGCCAGGCACTTCTGATAGATCTATAGCTAGTCGGATCTGATGTAGGGCCCTTTTTGAATATTGGGATGATTACCGCAATGGCCCAGATGTTGGGGAGTAGACCAGATGTGTTGGGTTGAAATAAACGACAGACGAATGACAAGTGTCATATGGGAGGCATCTCTTGAGCATGTCTCGGGGAGTCCCTTTTATTGAATATTACAGCATTGCCACATATGTGCTTGTTGCTGATTGGTTAACACAAATACAATGCAAAGGTGTGCTGGTCCAGGGGGGAGGTTACCGTGGGGCGAGGTCCAGGACCTGAGATGAGGGTCGGCAGACAGTCCTCCTCGGGTGAAGCGGGGTCCACAGCGGGAAGCCGGGCAAGGACAGGAACTCTGGGGGACACAGGGCTGGATGCTGGCCGAAACAGCTCATCAACGACGTTGCTCCCGCAACCTGGCTGACTGGCCTTTATCTTCTCTGAGGCCAGGGGCGGTCCCAGCCCCCAGGAGACCCGCCTCTCCTGGCCTTAAGGCGAGCACTCCTCCTGCGAGATACCAGTTCCTTTCGCCTCTGCAGTTCAGGAGAGGCTGAAGGGTTACTGGGCCCAGGGGGAGACTCACCTGTAGGCACTGAGTCCTCAACCACCTCTGGAGCCAGAGTGGATTCACCTGGTGCCTGCTCCTGAGGATCCGGCACAGGTGCAGGCGCTTCAGAATCAAGGCCCTGCCCCAGTTCAGCCGGCCCTGGAGGAGGGGACTCCTGTGCAGGCTGGGATTCCTCCGGTTCAGCCTCTGAATCAGATTCCCAGGCCATCACACCATCCCCCCTGGACTCCCCTAATAGAGGCCCAAGAAAGGATTCACGCACCCCGCCTAGCACTTTATCGCTGCCCCTTGTTACTATATGCGGATGACGCAGTCATTCTTACTTTTTCTAGAGTAGGTCTCAGGAGGGCCCTAAATTTTTTTGGATCATACTGTAACGCAAATTCCCTTACAATTAATTATGGAAAATCCAAGATCCTGATTTTCTCAAAGAGCCGGAAACTCCATAATTGGAGAATTGATGGGAGAGTCATCGAACAAGCCTATAGATTCCAATATTTGGGAGTTTGGTTACAACATAACCTCAGATGGAAGGCCCATGTAGCCTATGTTACAAATAGAGCCAAAGCTATCTCCTTGGCGATCTTGCGATTCTTCTTCACCGATGGGGCCCTTCATATCCCATCGGCGTTGAAAGTCTTCAAGGCCAAGGTGATCCCGACAATTGCTTATGCCATCTCAATTTGGGGGACTTTTGCCAACCTATCTCACCTGGAGGTCATTCAAAATCAGTTTTTAAGAGGGATATTGAAACTGCCCAACTGTGTAAGTAATACAGCGTTACGCATGGAACTTAATATTGTATCCCTGGAAAATGCTCTGTGGAAGCACATACTTTGTCACTGGTTATCTCTATGGCACAATCTCCCAAACTTGTACTTGATACAATGTATGTGGAGAGATGATTTCCAGAGCCCATGGGTAAAAAAATTACAGCTGAAAATAACGGCAATGGGAATCTCCCCATCCAAATTACTAGAGCAGGACATAGTCCCAGCTAAAAGAACAGTAACCTGTAAGCTAGAGGAGATGGACTTGCAGCAGAAAATGATCTTGGGCAATGGTACCTGCTCACCTCTAAATCTTGGTTTATTACCCCTCTTAAGTCTCCCAAACTATTTGAATTCCTTAACTTCCTCAGCTCATAGATATGCCTTTGTAAAGGCAAGATTCAACACCTTCCCATCGAACGTGCTGAGAAATAGATTCTCCAATGGACAGATATCGCTCTTATGTGATTGTAATTGTGGGGCACCGGAATCGTTGCATCACATAATTTTTGACTGTGCTTTTCACTTACCGGCCAGGAGCAAGTTTATTGCTCAATATCTTAAGGGAATTGCCGATGATACGATTGAAGCCAAACTGAGATATCTACTAATTGATGATGACCCCCTAAAATCACTCATGGTTGCCAGATTCCTGATCAGCGTCCTATCCCTAAAGAAGAGAAACGGTCTCCTGTGTGATTCGGATAACCCCTTTAAACCATGACCTATGTTTTAGGTGATATCACCATTGTTTTAAACCATGATCTATGTTTTAGGCGATATCACCATTGATATCCTTGATTAATTTATGAGCAGAGGGCGATGTATAGGTTACAAATTTATTCTAATGTATGATGGTGGTTTTTGCTTTTGTTTTGCTTCGGTTACTGTTTGTCTTTTGTAAGTTTTGGCGATTTTAAATTTGGAGGTTTAAGTATAATATGTTGGTATGGGAAACTGTCGTGTAACGGGCCAATGGCCGTAATAAAGATCAATCCAATCCAATCCATCCCCCCTCCCAGCCCCCCCCTCAATCGAGGGTCTGGACCCGGCTTGCTGGGGTACGCCGCATGGAAATCTTGGAGGCAGGCAGGCGCGTGGACGTTGGCTGCTGGTTCCCAGGAACGGTCCTCCGGTCCATACCCCTTCCAGTCTATGAGATACTGTAGCTTTCCCCTGTGATATCGGGAGTCCAGAATGCGTTCCACCTCATACTCAGGCTCCCCCTGAACCAAAACTGGCTGCGGTCGGGGACAGTTCGGGTGGAACACATCGGGTGGGGCCACCGGACTCAGAAGGGACCTGTGGAAGACCGGGTGAACCTTCAGGGTTGCGGGGAAACGGAGACGGAATGCCACAGGCGAGACCTGGTCCGCGATAGGAAATGGGCTGGTGAAACGGGTGTCCAGCTTCCGCGAAGGTCGAGAGGGGTGGAGGTGGCGAGTGGAGAGCCATACCAGGTCACTGACGTGGAGTTCCGGCCCCACCTGGCGGTCGCGGTCGGCCTGGGCCTTGTACGCCCCCTTGGCCTGGCGCAGTTGCTCCATCAATAGCTGTTGCTGGGACTGGAGCTCCTGAAGCCACTCCGTCACCGCAGGGACCGCGGATGCTGGCAGCACATCTGGAAACAGCCGTGGATGATAACCGTAACTGGCCTGGAACGGGGTCTGCTGGGTGGACGCATTCACCACGTTGTTGTAGGCGAACTCCGCCAATGCTAGGTGGTCGACCCAGTCATCCTGCTGGTAGCTGCAGTAACACCGGAGGTACTGCTCCAGCACCGCGTTCGCCCGTTCTGTCTGGCCATCGGTCTGTGGGTGGTAGGCTGATGAGAGACAGACCTCTGTCCCGAGGGTCTGGTGCAATGCTCGCCAGAAACGGGATGTGAACTGAACGCCCCGGTCGGACACCACACGCTCAGGTAGGCCATGCAGGTGGAAGACATGCTGAAGGTACAGCTGAGCGGTTTCCTTAGCTGTGTTTACGGATGGGCAGGGGGCACAGTGCACCATCTTAGTGAAATGGTCGGAGAAAACTAGGAGGCATGTACAGCCACGAGACGGTGGTAAGTCCACCACAAAGTCCAGCGAAACCGTGTGCCAAAGACGTGGTGGGACTGGCAACGGCTGAAGTAGGCCAGGGGGTCGCCCGGTAGGGCCCTTGGCCCGCTGGCAGACATCACAACCAGCGACGTAGCGAGCCACGTCAGCCTTCAGGCGGGGCCACCAAAACTCACGGCTTACCAGATGGGTGGTCCGATACCGCCCAAAGTGTCCCGCTGCCGGGGCATCATGGGTCATCCGGAGAACCTCAGCCCGCAGTGGCCCTGGCGGGATGTACAGGCGACTGTGGTGCAGCAGAAGGCCCTGATGCAAGACCAGCCCCGGATACTGAGGGCATGACCCTTCGGCCAGTTCCCGGAGTCGTTCCTGGGCCCAAGCGTCAACCCGCTGCTGTTCCCGCACCCAAGCCTGCAGTGGCTCAGCCTCCTGGGTGGCCAGGAATGCAGCTGGTGGTAGGATCGTGGTGGGTACTGCTTGCTGTACTGTGTCTGCCTTGTCTTCAGGTTTCCGGGACAGGGCATCCGCCTTCTGGTTTTGGGAGCTAGGGATGTAGCGGATCCAGAACTGGAAACGGGAAAAGAACAACGCCCACCGGATCTGCCTTTGGTTCAGCTTGCGGGTGGTCTGGAGGTACTCTAGGTTCCGGTGGTCGGTTCTCAGCTCCAGCGGGTGTCGTGCCCCCTCAAGATGGTGGCGCCAGACCTCAAAGGCCACCTTGATGGCCAGTAGTTCCCACTCCCACACAGTATAGTTATGCTCCGCTGGAAGGAGCTGGCGGGAATAGAAGGTGCAAGGTAAGAGTGGCGCATCAGGTCCGTACTGCTGAGACAAGACGGCACCGAGAGCCGTACTGGAGGCGTCGGTCTCTACTACAAAGGGTCGAGAGGAATCAGGATGTTTCAAGATCGGCGCTCTCTGGAAACAGGCCTTCAACCCCTAAAACACCTCCTCTGCCTCCTTGTCCCAGGAAAATGGCGTCTTGGGGTGCAGTAGCCGGGTCAACGGGGTGGTGCGATGAACATAATCTGCAATGAAGGTCCGGTAATAGTTGGCAAACCCCAGGAATCGCTGTAGGTCCTTGCAGTTCCGAGGTGCCGCCCATTCCTGAACCGCTACCACCTTCCCAGGATCCATCTGCACCCCATCTGGAGAGAGTCGGTGACCAAGGAAGTCCACTGACCGCTGATGGAACTCGCACTTGCTGAGCTTCGCTTACAGGCGGTGCTCCCGCAAGCGCTGCAGCACGGTCCGGACATCACCCTCGTGGCGAGCCGGGTCACAGGAGAAAACCAGAATGTCATCCAAGTACACCACCACGTACTTGTCTAGCAAGTCCTGGAACACGTTGTTGATGTACTGTTGGAACACAGCAGGCACGTTGCACAATCCGAAGGGCATAACCAGGTATTCGAACTGCCCGTACCGGGTCCCGAATGCTGTCTTCCACTCATCCCTGGCTCGGATCCGAATTAAATTGTAGGCCCCCCTGAGGAGATTTCACCCCCCCATACCCAAGAATCTCCTGATGGTCTCTGCTGACTCTCCAGAGAGGAGGAGGCGTGTTCTGCTATCTACTTATTCTGCCCAGCACCACATCTGTGTGTGTGTGTGAGAGAGTCAGTCATTCAGTGTATCGGAGAGAGAGAGAGTGTTAGAGATCGTGTCTAGAGATAAGGTTGCTGCTAAGAGCAGCTGCAGACTCTCAGTGTAGCATTGATTTATGCTTAGAATATTCAGCTCTGTATATAGTTTTGTATCATAGTTGTAGTTACAGAATAAAAGGAAGATATTTTACAGAGCTGCTCTTCGAGTGGTTTATACTCTGCAAAACTCTGCTGTGCAACGACTGTATTATTGAGACAGTGAATCCAGTGCTCTCAGCTCTAAGCTGTGAGTCCACAGCACTGTGACCTATTCCTGTGAGAAAGGAGGTCTCTGGCAGTGCTACCCAGCTCGCCTAGCCCAGTCGGGGTTGAGGTGCATGAGTCCAGTTGGTGCACTGGCTCAAGGGCGATGCTGACACCCCCAGAGGTCTAGCTTGGTGAACACCTGCGCCCCTTGCACCCGCTCCAGCAACTCCGAAATAAGGGGCAAGGGGTACCGGTCTGTGATGGTAATTTTGTTCAGGGCCCAGTAATCATGGCAAAGGTGAAGCTCCCCACATTTCTTCTTAACGAAGAGCACTGGCGCAGCGGTGGGCGAGGTAGAAGGCCTAATGAAACCACGCTCCAGGTTCTTGCACAGGAAGTCCTGCAAAGCTTCGCGCTCTGGCTCTGTTAGAGAGTATAAGCGACTCACCGGCAGGGGAGCTCCGGGCTGGAGGTTCAGCCTCTGAATTGGATTCCCGGCCATCACAAAAGGTTACATATAGGCATTAATCATCAATAGATTAAAGGTTGGGAAAGGGAACACAGAATTGGACAGGTATGAAAAGCTCCTTATTAAACTATTACTAGTTATTGATATAGCAAAACTTAAAAGAACATAACTATCGCATTCCGTAGATGTGGTCAACCATGCATTAAGAACAGGTCAGGGTACGATGTTTCATGAACTCAATGTGAACTAAACATTCTAGGGTGGGTGAGGAAGGAATGCTTCAGCTTAGAGCGGTTTGCCAGAGTCATGTGCAGAAGCAAAACTTCCCATCATCTCCCCCTTTCTCTCTCTTTTTTTTTTTGCGCGATGTTGCTATGTGATTTCAGGGTGAATGGGACAAAAATACTTCGGGATACGTGGTTTGCCAGCGGATGCCCGAAGTAAGTCTGCCCACATCTCCCCTATTATTTACTGTTGGTGCTGCCACTTCGCAAAGTAGGCAGCAATGATTTTATTGGGTGACTGAGGAGGAGAATAAAACTGAGACCAAAGACGCATGAGACCAGAAATGCATTGGATGAAGCAACATAGCAAAATTAATATACATATTATGACAATAACATATTGAAAAAGATTACGAAGCCAATTCAGATTTGGCAACCAGCCAGTGAGCCACTGGGCGAACGAATCCCAGAGGCCAGAAAATCCAACGTCCTGTCTAATGTGGTGTGTAAGGTTTTGCAAATGAGAGATTTGCTTATGAATAGCTTTGGAATTATCAGTAATATTGAAACAACACATGTCATTCACTTGTTCACAGCCATAATGATGAAGCATGAGCAAATAGTCGATGGCAGCACGATTTTGTAGAAGTCCATGATGAAGTTCACTCTGTTCTTTATTCAAAAGGTGAAGAGCTTGTAAAGTAAAATTCAGAGCTCTTGCTGCGGAGCAAGCTAAAGAGTTAATATTCATACTATTCCGTACAGCCAATCCAGGGACTCCTAAGAGAGAAACAGCTAAGGAGATATATTCAGATCTACTGGGAAGAGAGACAGAATCGTCACAATCATTAGTCAATTCCACAGAGCGGCGATATCGAGAGCGGGACAAATGATGCTTTTTGGGTAAAATGATGGACAAACGGCTTAAGCAGCAGGGTGTGCCATGGCTGATGTTTGCTTGAATATAATTAAATGTATAGCCTGGGCACGACCAGAACCAGCCTTCAGGCAGCTCTGTATATTTATATACATAGGAAATATTTACATAATTAGAGCAATTAAAATTATCCTTGCCCATTTCCACACAGTTGGTTTTTGTGCAATTGACCATACGGGCGCAAGTGACATTAAAGGAAGCCATGTATGGGGTCAACAAATCAATGGCCAGAGGTGGGCATTGGCGCACTTGGGTACCCCAGTTATGGTAACCGGAATAACCAAGGGTGCGGAGAGAATCATTTTGGGGTAGGGATGAGTAAAACCAGGTATCATTTTGCATATCAAAAGGGTCATGGCAAACGGATAAGGCAAGAGCCAAGGATTTCACCTATTGATACCTGCTGGGTTAGGCAAAAGGAAGAAACATTGAGGGTTTTTGCAAAAGATTAATGATAGACTAAGAGGTGTGGATACTGAAGGCGGAAAGGCTGGAGGGTTTGATCCACATAATATTGACACATGGTAGGGGAATTCAGCATTCCTTGCGGTAGGACTTTCCATTGATACCGTTCCGTGGGCTGGCTGTTATTTAACACAGGAACAGTGAAAGCAAAGAATTTACGATCCTTCTCCGGTAAGGGGATGGAGAAGAAGCAATCTTGCAAATCTATGATAGCCAATTGGTAAGAATGGGGGATCACATTCGGATTAGGCAGACCACACTGCAAGGGCCCCATGGGTTCAAGGATGTCATTAATCTTCCTTAAATCCTGGAGAAATCTCCATTTCCCACTTTTCTTTTTTATGATGAAGATGCGGGTATTATAGGGGCTAACAGAGAACTCAATATGGTCTGCCAATAATTGTTCATTCACCAATTGTTTTAAAGCAAGTAGCTTTTCCCCCGTTATGGGCCATTGTTCCACCCATACAGGGGTGGTGGATTTCCAGTTGAGGGGGAGTGCAAGCTTACTCATTAAATTGAATGGTAGCTTGTAATTGTTGTAGTAGGTCTCTGCCCCACAGATTGAGGTGGATTTTCAGCACACAGGGCTGGATGTATGCAATGGTTTCAGAGCTATCAGGCAGAGAAACAGGCAGCCACTGTACGCTTTTGGAAGAGGTTTGAGGTCCACCCACACCCCAAACTGCAGAGGCAGACTCAAGGAGCCACATGGGGTCCCAGCAATTACTGGATATGACAGAAATGTCTGCGCCCGTGTCAATCAAGCCTTCCAGAACTTTGCCATTGATTTTATACTTACGAAGAAGTTTCTGTTCACCGATCCTCTGGATTACAGCTAATAGCTGTGGAGAAAGGGGAGAGAGCTGGTGCAAATTACTATCCATAATAGAAGCAGTAGGATGAGAAGGGAGCACTACCAAATGCGCCCAAGACTCACCCTTTTTTAACTGCATGGGCATATGGCTCCAAAATGGAACCATGATTGTGCCCACATAGTCAGGATCTAGGACTCCTGGAATAACCAGGATTCCTTCTTTGGCCGCAGAGAATTTGGGTAAAATTAAACCTGCGACCTTAGGTGGTAGTGGGCCCGCCAATTGGGTGGGCATGAGCACAATTTCACCAGGTAAAACAGCGTCTTTGGTTTCCTGATTGATTAAATCAATGGTGAAATCAGAGGGTGTATCCTTAGAAAAGTTATCAATAGTGGAAACTAACGGCGGAGGGCTCTCTATTTGTCCTGGCCCGAGAGCTGGGCCCCTATGGAGTTTCCCAAACTCCTGCACTGATTTGCCCAATGATAGCCTTTTCCGCATTTTGGGCATTTTTTTGGAAGGTTTACCCTTATTGGCATCACCATTCCTGTTTGCTCCCCCGCCAGGGGCTCTGCATTGTTTAGCAAAATGACCTGGGCGTTTGCAATTGAAGCAATTGCCCGTGGGCTTATTGCCAGCCTGGATGGCACCGGCAAGCAAAGACATCGCGTGGCTCTGGCTGCCAACGTCTGCACAGGTTTGAATCATATCGGCCAGGTCATATTTGGGGCGATGTATGATTGACTACAAAGCCTTCTTGCAATTGGTGTTTGCATTTTCAAAGGCCAATTTTTTCATCAATTCATTTTGAGCTGTAGGGTCATCAATCTGCCTGGTGATTTATTCTTTCAATCTATCTATAAATTGATGGCAAGGCTCTGAATGTTGTTGCTTAATATTAACGAAGGAATTCAGTGGTTGCCCTGAGACAGGGACTTTCCGAAAGGCGCGTTGTACACAGGTCGCGGTGCGACTGAAATGTAAAGGTGCCAATTGCGCCTGGGCTGGTATATTATCATACACACCAGCGCCAAAGAGTTGGGTGGCTGAATGCTGTGGATCAGCCAGGGCTGCTGCGCTATGCTTAAATTCACTTTCAAAAACCACATACTGAGCAGGAGATAAAAGCATGCACATCAAATCCTTCCAATCTTGAGGTAGCATTGTGTAACCATTTGCGATCCCCTCCAGCACCCCTAGCACATAAGAAGATTTGAGGCCAGAATCAGTAATGGCTTTCCTTAATTCTCTCAGAACAGAATAAGGAAGCACCTCATACATAACCTGCTGTTGTGCAGTGCCGGGGTTCGCACAGGAAAGCAGATGGCATTTCCCCAGCCCATCCAGCCTCTTCCTCTAAGGAGAGGAGCCCTTGCTGCCTAGCTTGAGAAAGCGCGGCGCGCACAGCTCCTGCGGGAGAATACGCAGGGGCTGAAGCAGGCAAAGGAGGGATGGGGGGGTGGATGTGGGCTGAGGCGTAGGGAGGGGTTGGCAAGGTTGCGATGGAGGCAGAAGCTTTGGGTAAGGTGGGGGATTGTCTGCTGCGGCTAAAAGAGCAGGGGCCGACGGAGATGCCTGTGGTCCTAATCTAGCGACGGCATCTGCACATTTTCTGCCAAGTGAGCAGACAATGAATCGGTGCCCTCGGTTCTGTGAAGAGGGTTTTTCCAATCTTTTGCCAAGCTTCTGATCCCAGAGAGCCGGACTCTGGGTACCAGGGGCACTGGCAAGCAATCTCACATAACCATTGTTCAATTTCTTTCAAAGAAATATGAGCGCCTGTCACCCGTTGTCTAACGAGATGAAGCAGCTCCCTGGCATGCTCCTGTTGGAACTTTGTCAGTCGTCATCCCCCCCCCCCCCATACTCACGAAGTAGTGTGCTAAGACTTTTCCAGTCGAGTGAAGTACAGGGGTGGCTGCGTAAAGGGATCTGGCACGTCGGGGTCACCAGATGTGTTGGGTTGAAATAAACGACAGACGAATGACAAGTGTCATATGGGAGGCATCTCTCGAGCATGTCTCAGGGAGTCCCTTTTATTGAATATTACAGCATTGCCACATATGTGCTTGTTGCTGATTGGTTAACACAAATACAATGCAAAGGTTACATATAGGCATTAATCATCAATAGATTAAAGGTTGGGAAAGGGAACACAGAATTGGACAGGTATGAAAACCTCCTTATTAAACTATTACTAGTGATTGATATAGCAAAACTTAAAAGAACATAACTATCGCATTCCATAGATGTGGTCAACCATGCATTAAGAACAGGTCAGGGTACGATGTTTCATGAACTCAATGTGAACTAAACATTCTAGGGTGGGTGAGGAAGGAATGCTTCAACTTAGAGCGGTTTGCCAGAGTCATGTGCAGAAGCAAAACTTCCCATCACAGATGCATCAATATGAGAGAATATTGCTGCAAACAGGTGCCCACCAGTCAATATTGGACTTCAAAAGTTCCGGGGGCAAATGATCAATGCCTGGGGCTTTATTGTTTTTAGCTGCGTAATTAGTTTTTTTACCTCAGTTATAGATACTGGGGGCCAAGCTGGTAATTTTTCTGGAGATACTGTTTGGTGATTAGGCTGAGCATCCTGGTCTTGAAAAAGTGAGTGATAGTACTGCATCTATTCTTGGAGTTCGATAGTTCAAATTGGCCCATTGCGCTCATGCTCCAGGAGGCCTGATATGGTATGCCAGAAGCAGGATCTGTCCTTGTCATGCGAGGCCTTTATTAAGCTGTGCCAGGCATTTCGTTTGGCTTTCTGTCTTTTCCATTTTATTAGTTGTTTATACTTCTATCTAAGAGAGACATATGCAGTAAATAGAAGAAGAGACGTGGAGGTTCTATATTTACAGTAAGCTCTCTTCAGGTGTCTTTGCCTGTTTGCACTCAAAGTCAAACCAGTTGGAAAATTCCGTCAACCTTTTTGTGGCGGTGTTTTTGATCACAGCTCTTAAGTGTAGTTGCAGCCGGTCAGTGTCTTGAATGATTTCATGGCCCCAGCAGCGGAGTTAGCTGATATATAGCTGAGCTAAAGGACATCCATACTGCTATTATAAGTGCTTAGCTAATGAGAAAGCCTCAGTTTTTATTTCTAGAAGCTGGTTTTCAAAATTGTGCATGACATGGAGAAAATGCATAGAGAGTTTTTCTCCCTCTCTCATAACACTGGAACTTGTAGATGCCTTACAAAGGTAAATGTTGGAAGATTCAGGACAAATAAAAGGAAGTCCTTCCATGCAGTGCATAGTTAAGCTATGGAACTCATTTCTGCAGGAGACAGTAATGGCCACCAACTTGGATGGCTTTAAAAGAGGATGTGAAAAATCCACAGAGAAGTCTATTGATGGTTGTCCTCTCTGTCTCAATGGTCTAAGTCAGAAATGCTTCTGAATACCAGTTGCTAGAAACAACAGGAGTGGGGAGTGCTCTTGTGCTTGGGTCCTGCTTGCAGGTTTCCCACTGGGGCATCTGAGTGGTCAAGGTGAGAATGGGATGCTGTATGAGATGGGCCGCTTTTGGTTTGATCCAGCAGGCTCTTCTTATGTTCTCATTTATTTACTTTGCTTGCCACTAACCCCCTCCTCACCCTCCCCAAGGTCCTCTTTCATTTGCAGTGGAGCATTGGAAAGGTAAACAATGGAAGAAACACCTAGGGGGCTTGAGGGGGAGACCCAGGGTCTTCACACACTTACGCAGCAACTTGATCAAGAGAATAAAGAGTTCCAGAACATTCTGGTGTTGCTTACCGTCTTCAAGCTGCAGTATTAATGAGAGAAGACCTCCACATATCTCTTTTGACGGACAGTGTCTTGTAATAAATAAACAAAAGCACGCAGATTCAAAAGTCCAAAAGAAAAACATTTACTAAAAGGCAAAGGCTTGTTACAAAAACTTCAGAAAATAGCTTCAGACATACAGGTACAAATGAAAGTAAAAGAGAGAGAAAGAGAGCAGCTCACTGAGTGCAGGAATTTATCTCTCCTGGCTCAGCGTGACCTTGAGAATAGTCAGAATAATATTTTCATCAGAAAGGATTTGATTGATTTGATTGAATTAGATTTATTGCGGCCATTGGCCCATATCGAAAACAATACATCAAAATTTATCCATAAACAATACAATTTAAACAGTTCCAAGTTAAAATACCCATATAAAACCAATTTTACTTCAGTTAAGTAAACACTATACACAATAAGCTCCCTCCATGTAAACCGCAATTCAAATCCATCAGATTTTGGGGGGTATGCGTCTTAGTTCTGGCACTTATTGATGGTTCTTAAGTTTAGCTGAGCTGTCAGAGTCATACAGTGATCCATTTCTCCTCTTTTGAAATAAAACATTAATCAGGTATCTAGCGACTGCAAGGGATCTACTTGTATCTTCATCGTTTAATAAGTATATTATTTGGGCTTCCTGAGGTCCGTCAGCAATTCTTGATAAATATGGGACCAGAAACTTGGACCGTGAAGCCGAATGTAATGGACAACAGAAGATTATATGATATAACGATTCTATAGATCCACTTTTACAGTCACAGAGGAGTGAGATCTGTCTGTTGGAGAGTCTGTTACCCAACACGTTTGATGGGAAAACATTGAATCTAGCCTTTATAAAGGCATACCTGTGCGTCACCACAGATAAGGTAGTTAAATAAGATGGAAGTTTCGTTGGTGGTGTTAAGCCAAGGTTTATCGGCAAACAGGTGCCACCACCTGTCGCAATATTAAATTGTAAATCCATCTCCTCTAATTTATGAGTTATAATTCTCTTGGCAGAAATTAAATCCAATTTTAATAGTTCAGATGGAGATAGTCCTAGGGACACAAGTTTCCCATGTATTATTTTTGCCCAGGGGCTAGGGAAGTCATCTCTCCAGAGACACTGTATCAAGTGGAGATTTGGAAGTTTATGCCATAATGCCAACCAGTAACAGAGGATGCATTTCCATAATGAGGTTTCTAGAGATGTAACATTTAGTTCCAGTCGTATAGCAGTATTGCTTACACACCTGGGTAATTTTAGCAATCTTCTTAGAAGCTGGTTTTGGATTACCTCCAAATGGGTTAGATTAACAAAGGACCCCCATATTGGGATTGCATATGCTATTGTTGCAATCACCTTTGCCTTGAAAACTTTTAACACTGATGGAATATGGAAAGCCCCATCTGAAAAGAAAAAACGCAGTAGCGCAAAGGAAAGGGCTTTAGCTCTGTTTAATACATATGCAAGATGGACCTTCCAGCCCATGTTGTGTTGGAGAAGGACTCCCAAGTACTGAAATTTAAAGACTTGGTCAATAGCTTTTCCGTCTATTCTCCAATTATAGGTTTTTCGACTCTTGGTGAAAATTAGGACTTTGGACTTGGCATGATTAACTGTAAGAAAAATTGGTTTGCAGTAAACATCGAAAAATTTTAATGCCCTCCTAAGGCCAACTCTTGAGAAGGATAGGATCACTGTGTCGTCTGCGTAGAGTAGAAGGGGGCAACGGGATTGGGCAAGACGGGGGGCGTGGATCGTTTCTTGAGAATCTATCAGAGGCGCCCTCATATCACTTATAAATAGATTAAAAAGGGTCGGAGCAAGGATACTGTTACCATAAAGCAGCAATGCTGCAGCAAGCAAAGGCTATAGCAGCCAAGTCAGCTGCTTGTGGCTGGAAAGCCAAACAGGATGTGTGTGACTGTTGCCATGGAAACAAAGGGGCAGTCCATTCTCCTTATTGAGCACCGGATGTGAGCTCAGTGTGAGTCATATGACCTGTACAGGATGTACATGGGTGGAGTGAGATTCTCTCTGTTGTTCAAAGAGTGCAGACATCTTTATCTGTATGGCTGCGAAAGACAGAAATAAAGACATGTAAATACATTTCTGTCTGAGTCTGATTCCCCTCCCTGGGGAGCAGGGAGGAGGAGAAGCAGTGGTGTGTTTTTCTCACAGTCTGGGAAAAATCGCCGAAACGGACCTCGTCTGTTTTCCTGCCGGGAGTCGCAGGAGGGAGGTCAGAAAGGAATTCAGCCAGTGCCTGGAAGACTGGCACATCCCTCTGACCGAGGCAGAATTCCAACAAATGGTAGCAGAGGATGGTTTCTTCGATCCATGGGAGTCTGCATCAAGAGTAGCAGAGCTACTGTATTCATCGCTCCATGGAAGCATGAAGTGAGAGGCTAATCCCTCTGCAGCCAGAAGCTGACCAGACGAAGCTGACAGCCAAGCCACGGAGCCCAAGGTATGAGATTTTCGGGCTTAAAAATGTGAATGCAGATTGATTCATTCTCTGCTTCACGGGGAGCAGCGTTTGGGAAAACAGCTCCAAGTGAGAAGAGGCCTGCATTCCAGACATTCTTGTGGTTTCCTGTCCAAGGAAAGGAATGCACTGTTGCTAAGCAACGCCCGCCAGTCAAGTGGAAAGTTACTCGAAAGGGCTGGACAGTCAGGCTGTGCCTCAGAGAGGCAAAAACAGCCTATGTTATGACTAGGCTCTAACGAACTGTTGGAAGGGACTTTCCAACGCAGCCAGTGTCAGAGCTGCCAGGTGCACAAGAGTGTAAACAAACCAGCTTTTGGATTTTAGAGGCTTGTGTTTGAGAGTTCATGAAAGGACTCAAAATGGATGCAAAGAAGGGAGGTTTGCCTTCTCCATCCCTCCTGACCAATGACAATTATGCATCTTGGTCTATTAAGATGAAGGCCCTGCTGCAGAATCAGAGACTGTTTGGGGTGATTGAGAACCCCATCCCTGCAGCACCAACGCGTGCTTGGGAGTCACAGGATGTGAAGGCCAGAACGGCTATAATTCTGTGTGTGTCAGACTCTCAGCTTATCCATATACAGGATTTAGAGCACGCGAAAGATGTTTGGGACACGCTGAGAAGGACACATCAGAGAGATGCAGGTTCTTCAGCGTTGCTGTATTTTGAGAAGCTGACTAACCTGAGGCTTGCGCCTGATGGAGATGTTCAAGCGCACCTGACGGAAATGAAATATCTGCGTCAACAGATGGTGGAACGTAATTTCCGTCTGCAGGAGGAAGTGTTTTGCTTCATGGTGATAAACAGCCTGAATCGGACTTACAAAACCGTTGCCAGTCAGCTGGGGTCCCTCCCAGCGAATGAATTGACTTCGGAGAGGGTCTTTGCCGTGGTTCTGAATGAACAGGACAGACTTGCTGCCCTGGAGGTCAAGGACAGGGGGAGACAAGAACGGAGTTCTGACACCCCCACTGCTGTTGCTACTGGAGAAAATGCTGTAGCTTTGAACGTTGTCCGATGTTACAATTGTGGACAAACTGGGCATCTTCAGCGGAACTGCAAGAAGCCACGTCAGAACAAAGGAGCCAAGGGAAGCTCCATGAAGTCTGAGGCATCAGGCAGAAGTCAAACCAAATCACAGGCGAAGCCTGCAAAGGCCTTAATGTCGAAAGGAACCAAGCCAGAAGTGGAGAACGCTTTTGTCATAGACACGGGCGCCACGGTTCATATGTCCCCGAACAGACAGCTATTTTCGTCGTTTAAGAAGCAAAGCTTCGCTGTACAACAAGCCAACGGTCAAGAGCTGGAAGCCACCGGAATTGGGACTGTGTATCTTAAAAGTCTGAACTTGACTATAAACAATGTTTATTTGGTTCCAGAGTTGAAGTACAATCTGCTCAGCGTTTCGCAGATTGCCAAGAAGGGACTAAAACTGTCCTATGATGATGAGTACTGCGAGATCTACAAAGATGGAGAGCTGTATCTTTCTGCCCAAGAGAAAGATGGACTGTATTTGTTGACTTTTGATCAAAGTGATTACATGAAATGTAATTCTAACATGATCTCTTTTGCAGGTGTAGCTGAGAAGAACGCCAAGCAGGTCACCTCGAGGGTCAACAGGGCATTTCAGCGGGTGTATGCTGATGTGATTGGTCCTCTAGCACCTTCTAGAGGCAATGCAAAATATTACCTAATATGTGTTGATTCTTTCACAGGTTTTGTCTGGATTTATCTTTTGGAGAGACCAAAAGACGCCCTAGAAAGGTTTAAAGAGTTTTGTGACAAAGTTAAAAATATGCATGATGCTGACATAGATTGTCTTTGCACAGATGAGAAGCCAATTTTTCTTTTACAGGATTTCCAGAGGTTCCTGAAGAAGAAAGGGATAAGACACAAAATTGCTAGTTCCGAAGAAGCTTGGAAGAAATGTGTCTGTGTTAGGGTGAACAAAGAATTGCAAAAGGGAATGCATGCGCAATTGCTTAGTTCGCATCTGCCACATGAGTACTGGGCTGAGTCGCTAATGTCATTTACTTATACGTGGTTGAGAAAGTTTTCAAAAGAGTTGGGAAGTTCTCCTTTTGAGAAACTGTTCCACAGAAAACCTTCTGTTGCCCATTTCAAGGTTTTTGGGTCTCATGTGAGAACAGAAGCTCCAGGTGGAGCAAAGAATGCCAGAGGCATTTTTGTGGGTTATGAAAAGGGTCTCTACAGAGTAATTTTGTCTGAATCTGGTCAGGTGATTCTCACAAAATTTCTAGAGAGTGCTCCTGAACAGGAGAGAGTGATTGTTCACACATTTCCCACTGGAGATGATTCTGATGATGATGATGAGTTTGATCTTATTGAGTTCAGTAGTACTGATGATGACAGCGATAGCTCAGACAGCTCAGTTGTCACAGTCATTGAGAGGAAATCTCACATAATGACTAGACCCTCAGAAGAGGAGGATGAACCACTGATTAAGCTTTGTACTGGTTCTCCAGAGAGTTCAGAGGCTGAACCAGAAAGCAAGGGAGAGCAGCACCTCTTACGTAGGTCTGAGAGAGCAACGAAGGGTGTACCACCCAAGAGGTATTCAAAGGAGTTTGCTAACCTAGCTATTGCATGTGTTGCTGTTGTAAACGACCAAGGTCAAATTGAAGCTGTGTCTGAGTCAGAGACAAAGGCACAACAGAGAGTTGCTAACCAAGGTAATGCAGATGCACTCATTCCTTGGAAGTCACACAACCAGAGAGGTACATTGGTTAAACCAGTGGCGGGTAGTTCCAAGGGTGGAACTGAAACAACAGGGGAGTGTTATACATATAACAACTGTTTGTTTTCTTCTCTGGATGACGCTTTGCTCGCAGCACGCATTGATACTTTAGGGGGAGTATGTTACCATAAAGCAGCAATGCTGCAGCAAGCAAAGGCTATAGCAGCCAAGTCAGCTGCTTGTGGCTGGAAAGCCAAACAGGATGTGTGTGACTGTTGCCATGGAAACAAAGGGGCAGTCCATTCTCCTTATTGAGCTCAGTGTGAGTCATATGACCTGTACAGGATGCACATGGGTGGAGTGAGATTCTCTCTGTTGTTCAAAGAGTGCAGACATCTTTATCTGTATGGCTGCGAAAGACAGAAATAAAGACATGTAAATACGTTTCTGTCTGAGTCTGATTCCCCTCCCTGGGGAGCAGGGAGGAGGAGAAGCAGTGGTGTGTTTTTCTCACAGTCTGGGAAAAATCGCCGAAACGGACCTCGTCTGTTTTCCTGCCGGGAGTCGCAGGAGGGAGGTCAGAAAGGAATTCAGCCGGTGCCTGGAAGACTGGCACATCCCTCTGACCGAGGCAGAATTCCAACAGATACATCCTTGACGAACACCTCTATTGATAGTTACTGAATTTGAGAGGTCGCCGGCCGGAGTGATTCTCACCCTAGCGGCCGATTCATCATGCAATTTAGTTATTAGCCACAAAAGTCTTTTGTCTATTCCCCATCGGGCTAATTTCCCCCAAAGTAATCCTCTGGGGATGCTGTCAAAAGCGGCCTTTAAATCAATAAAGGCCGCACAAAGTTGGCCTCTATTTGGGGAGGAATATTTCCGGGCAAGGTGGTATAAAACTAAGACATGATCAACCGCTGACTGATTCGGTCTAAAACCAGCCTGTTCAGGCCCAATCAGGTTGTTCTCTTCGGCCCACTTAGTAAGCTTAGTTAACAAGAACCGTGCATATATTTTCCCAATTAATGACAATAAACTGATATTCCTGTAATTTCCCGGATCATCTGTCGAGCCCTTTTTATGAATTGGAACAATAATCGCATCCTTCCATATTCTTGGTACCTTCCCACTGTTGTTTACGGCATCAAAAGTAGCAGCCAGGATTTTTGCCTACCAGTCTGCATGAAGTTTTATAGCTTCCGCCGGGACTAGGTCAGGACCGGGGGCTTTTCCGATTTTAAGATTAGAAATGAGTCCATGGATTTCTTGCGGGTCAGTGGGTGGCCAAAGAGGGAGCTGCTCATAGAATCCATCAATTGTATTAGTATTAAGGTCTGGTAAGGCAAAATAGTTCCTTAGAAAGGATTCCCAAACTGGGGTAGAAATAACTGTTAGGGGGTATCTTTTAGATTTTCTGTTAACCAACAGCCAGAATTTTCGGGAATTACGGGTACTTGAGGCAGCTATAAGTGCTTGCCAGCGGTTGAGTTGCCATTTCTGTTTGGCCTTTTTTTGCACATATTTGTAAGCTGATTTTGCCTGATAGTACTCCTTGGGAAGCGTAGTCGCCCCTGAGGATTTGTAATCATTATAAATAGCACAGAGATGTTGTCTTGGAGTGGTGGTCACTGAACTGAATATTGCCAATCTTAAAAGAGAGAGCTTTCGAAATCAGGTCACTCGAGGCTAAGAGGTAATCTAGTACACTGTTTGATTTTATGCCTAGGTGGGTATACTCCCCCGGTATATCAGGAGGGCAGCAACCATTCAGGGGTACTAGGTTTAAGCGAATAGCCATTTGGTAAAGAAGTACTCCAGCCTCGTTTACTTTAGAGTCTTTTGAGGCTCTCCCTAAGGCATGTCTCAAATCATAATTGTTGAGGCATGGAGCAGTCCACCATTTAGCTTTAGTTAAATTGACCCAATTTGCTGCTATACGTGCGTTAAAGTCACCACCAATTAAGGATTGGCTATTGGAATATTTGACTCGGCATGATACTAAATGATCTTCTAATATTTCCCATCTATCATGCAGTTCAAGGGACGAACCCCCTGGCGGGAGGTAGACATTGGAGATTAGCAGTGATACTTTCCCCCCCGACATCAACCCGGATAAGGCATAAGGGGGAGCAGTCAAAACTAATGAAAATTTGAAATGCAGCTTCAGTGAGATACCAATTACTAGACCACCTTTCGGCCGTCCTCCTTTCTGGGAGGGGCAAGCTGGAAGGGATAGTAGGTCGAATCCGTTTATGACAATTTCACCCTCCTCCCAAGTTTCTTGCAATAGAATGATATGAAACGAGTTGATATATGACTGGAATTCTGGGTCACATTTTTTCCTACACCAGCCAGCGATGTTCCAACAGAGGATCGATATTGGTGGTTTTTTTGGGTTGTCCGGCTAACCGTCATTTAAATTCTTGTAGGGGGCTCTTATGCGGCAAGGACGCTCCCTTAAAGAAGTCTGTTATTTTCCTTTGCTGAAAGTTGTCGTCCTGGTGTGGTAAGTCTTTTGCTCTGGTGCGCGCCGGTTGTGGTGAGTCTTTTGCTCTAGTGCGAGCCGGTTGTGGCACGATCAAATCGCGACGGCCAGAATTTTTTGGGGGCAGAAGGGAGTTAGCATCCTGGTGAGTAGAGATAATATCGGGCCCAACTAGGCTCTGAAGAGGCTCCTGCCAAGTCCGCTGGAGCCGTCCTCTTTGGGGATCTAACCGATCCACTTGTGATCATTTGATTTATATGTCCTGCTGGGTCTTCAGTCCACTCTGTGGTGACTCTCGACACTGTAGTGTCTTCCTCACGTAATTGTTGGATTTTTGGTGGAGAAGCCTGACTTGAAGTGGCCACAACCATCTCAGGACGTGGATGGTCTTTGATATATGCTGATTCCAAGTCCGGCATGGAGGGGTGAAGGGGCAACGATTTATCCAGGGGGGTGTTATCCTGAGTTCCATTCTTTGATCGGTTAATCACGGAGGGAACAGATAAGTCTATTAAAAGCAGGGATGAGTTACCAGCGTGAAGGGGAGGAGAAGAGTCTGCCTCCAGCAGTGAGACCTTCCCATCCAATGCAGAAGGCACCTTATATGCTGGGTATTGGGGAATAATAATAATAATAATTTATTATTTGTACCCCACCCATCTGGCTGGGTTTCCACCTCCATGGGGCATGGCACCGCTAAATTAGAGTGGGTATTATTCGTAGGAACTCCGTTGCAGGCGATACTTAGGAGCTGAAGTTTAAGTAAGTCCAGCCTATTTATAATTTCTTGTTGTTCCATCGCTGGTAACTCTCCAAAGGAGGCGATAAGCTCTCTTTCCTCCTGGGGTGTCAAATAGTTACTGGCACACTCGTAGTATTTAGTTGTAGGAGTGGAGGTACTATGGGACTGGCCCAGACATGGGGTGTACAGCTCAACCCTCTTTTGTGGTTCAGGATGGGAAGGTTGTACCGTCTCCTTGATTAATCCCTCCGATAGGAGGGGTCTAATTATGGAATCCATGAAAACTCTCGTTGGAAAAATGCCAAGACTATTCAAAAACACTTTTTGCTTAATAATAAGAGAGGGGATTTTTGCAGAGTGGAAAGCCAGCATCGTTCTCTTATATCTGTTCTGGCGGACTAAGGGAAGCACAGCACAAAGATCTATTTGTGATGTCTCGAGTTTTAGAAGCCATCTGAGGTGCTCTTTAGTTCCATGTAGCGTTGCCCAACTTGGGTCCCTTTCCCGGAAGGTTAGGGAAATCTTCCTTGGATGTAGAGTCAGGGATTGGCGATTCAGTGAGGGGTTGAGATTGTATTTGCAGTTCTTCATACGATCAGTGTTTGGTGGAGCTTTCTGCCGGCACAATGGAACATCTACTGCCCCATCTTGGGCTTTCTGTACCAGCTGGTCATCCAGTTTTTGCTGAAGGCTATGCAGCTGAGAGGATAGGCTGTCAATTCTCTTAAATATACAGTTTAGAGTTCTAATTATTAGATGGAGCTGCTCGCATCCTGTGCAGTCCGCAGATTCGGCTACCAACACCTCCTTCGGATAGGGACCATCCCCGTTTGTGTTACCATTAGCGTTTCCAATTTGTAGCGTCTCAGGGGCCTCATCTTCTGATGTTGTTTCAAGGGCAGTTAGAGGATCGAAACGATTTTGAGTTGCTATTGAGTAGGTACATTCCTCGGGGCCTCTCCCTCCTTTAGGTGAACCCTTCCTTGATTGCTTAGGCCTCGGAGAGGATAATGCCTCGTCAGAGTCTCTTGGGCGTTTTCCATGGCCCATAAATCAATTTTGCAGGGGAACCGTCGTGGGCACTGTGCTGGGGAGCTCCTTAAATCCTTTAGTCTTCCTCACAAGAATACTACCACTTCCAGGAGAGTGGTGTCATAAAATTACTCACAGTAAGGCAGCCAGTTCAAGCCTCTTCCTTCCCCTCTTCCTTGTTCCTAGGATTTTTGAGACAGCCCGGTTCCAGCAGTCGGGCAAACTTCACTTCGCAATATGCAGTAAGCTAAAAGCTAAAAGGAAAGAGCTGGTCGACAGGGGAGAGGATTTATGCCCAGGAGAACCTTTCACTTATCTCTCCCAGTTAGGGAGGCGGCGGCAGCCGTGGCGGTGAGTCCGGGGCGTCGAAGCAACCCAGATAAAAAACAAAGATAACACAAGTGGAGAGATATTAAAAGACAGCCAGCACAGCCAGCAGATCATTAAAACTCTCGGATAAAAACAAGGGAGGATAAAAACCGCTTAAAACCACTTAAAACTTTGATAAGTGTAAGCGAAATTACTTGGTAACTACCTTCGTCGCCATGTTGGATCTCCTCTCTCTCTTCCATCAGAAAGGAACCTTCTAGAGTCTTCCAGAATCTTCTAGAATTTTTTAGCACTTTCCAGTTTCTGCCCTCAAAGACTTTAGCCATGACATCTTTCTCTCCCTCTCTTTTTAAAATAATTTAAAGTGTATAGGCATAAACGCATACAGAATACAATAAAAATGGTGGATATGGCGAGTAAAAATAAATGTGAAAGTAGAAAAATTAAACACAAATACAGAGGAGGGGTAAAAAAACCAAGAAACTACTGAAAATACAGTGCTGCATCCAATTGTTGCATATGAGAAGAAAAAGCGGGTCAATTCAGTTCTCAATAAAACCTCTCCACATACTTGTCTGTGTAGAGCAGTGGGTTTATTGGGCTGTTAAATTGAGTTAGCATAGGAGAAAAACTTATACCATATCAAGTAAAAAAGATCCATTTTTGATGAACCATTAAGGTCTCTCCATTTATTTGTCAGGTGCTCTGACAATTCAGTGTCCCATACTTTTGTTAGCCACTCTTCCTGGGACGAAGATGATTTGGACTTCCAATGGGCAGCCAGTGTCAATCTGGCTGTGGCAAGAAGCATAAGCACAAGAGATTTATGCATGATAAATGGGTTGATCCCACACTCCAAGGATATGTCAGGTTTGCATTTTTTGGCATAGAAAGTATTGGTTTAAAGTTTTAAGATCTTTCCTATTTTAGTTGTTTCAAGATGGTTTTGGAGGCTTCTCTGTGTGATACAAGCCGGAAGGTTCTAGCTGACAAGTGAGCTTTCTATTATGCCTAGAAACAAGCAGAAGGTTCCTGATGTTTGGGTTATTCCTTCAGAGAAGCTGAACTGGTTCAGACTGGTTGTGTCATCTCTTTTTGTCAAGGTCATTCTGTCTCTTTTTCCTTATGGTGTGGTGTTCTGTACATAGTATGCTTAAGTGCTAAGTTTTAGTCTTATTGTAAGTTTAAGCTTTTTTTAATGCAACTGGATTTTTGCTAAGAGACTATGCCAATCCTGAGTTTATAGATTTGAACTGTTATACTCATTTACCTTCAGTAAACTTTGCTGAATGAAGCTGATTGCGTCTGGCCTACTTTTTGGGAACCCTTCAATGTGTTTGTTTTTACTCTAATTATACATGGAGTGCAATATGGAGCAAAATCATGACAGGAAAGGAGTGCCAGAGCTGGGTCTGGGGGAAGTATCTGTCAGGTGATGATGGAAATGGTATCAAAAGTTTGGATCCAGAATTGAACTATGCAACAGTTCCACCACATGTGGAGCAATGTTCCAGTGTGTCCACAGCCCCGCCAACATAAATTGGAATAGCCTTTTGCCAACTCTGGATAGACAGAGTAGAGTCCAATGCCATCTTAATAGTGTCTTCAATGTGGCTTCCTGTATTCTTACAGAGATAGTTTTAAGTGAGGGTTAGACCATATTGCTTCCTATACTTGTTCCTCTATCCGAAGGCACAGATCACTCTCCCACACTGATCATAGCCCCTGGGAAGAGCCTGAAACTTTACTAAGTAGAATTTTGTATATATTGGAAGCCATGCCTTTATTATTTAAGGCCGCATTAATACAAAGTACAGTTTGCAATCGGAATTATTGAACCCCCATTGCAAATCAAGTTTATTATCAAAAGTTGCAATTTCAGCTGAATTTGGGGGAACCACTTGAAGCATCCGTTGTGTTGAGCTATTTCAATTGTTTTTGTTTGATTGTTTGATTTACTCATTGCAAACAGCTGAAAGTCTGTAAATTTTGATAATAAACCTGATTTGCAATGGGGTTTAATAATTTTGATTGCAACTGTAGTTAATAGTTCACAGGTGGCTAAGCTGTCCCACAAGGAGTGTAAGCACTAGGGGTTGAACACAGGAAACTGCCTCATACTGAGTCAGACCATTCCTCTATCTAGCTCAGTATTGTCTACTCTACACTGAATGGCAATGGCTCTTTAACCTTTCAGGTAGGACATGTCTCTCAGACGTTCCTGGAGATGCCAGGATTGAACCTGGCACTTTCTGCATGCAAGGTAGATTCTACCACTTGAGCTACAAGCAGGCAAGTTAATGGTTTGTGTCAGGTAGGATAAGCCACTGCAGTGAAAATGAAGTGTTTTGAGAAGTTAGTTGGACTTTGTGACCTCCTTTCCCCCTCTTCCCAACTCCTAAGTCAAAACGGGGTATGTCTGATAGGGGGGTGTCTGATCTAAAACAGAATTGCCATCCAAGAACCATATTGTCAGAAAAGCTGTGTTTAATGTCTGGACAAAATACAAAGACTTATTGGAAAGTAAAACTCCAAGGTGGCTTTCGCCATTGGAAGCTAAGGCCCGGAAAAGACTCAATATGGAGGCCAAATGGCCGAAGTATTGGGAAATTTTAGAAAAAGATGGAGATAATTGGAAGTTGCAGAGTCAGGAGAAAATGAAAGACAAAGTGCGAGATTGGTTGCACTACGCTCAGATTAAAGAAGTTTTTAAACTTGATAAAAAGTTAGGATTCCAGGTGGAAAAATCGAAGTTAGAAACTGAATTACTAGAGCCTAAGACTAAGGTACTCTCTAGAATGTATAACTTGCTGTTAAAATGGAATACACAAGATGAAACGGTCAAATCGGCTATGATAAAGTGGGCACAGGACATTGATTATAACATCATGTTTGAGGACTGGGAGAGGTTGTGGACTACTGGGTTGAATTTTACTGCATGTAATGCTTTGAGAGAAAATGTTATGAAAATGATATACAGATGGTATATGACCCCAGTCAAACTTGCAAAAATATACCACTTGTCTGACAACAAATGTTGGAAGTGTAAGGAAAGTGAAGGAACATTCTTTCACCTCTGGTGGACCTGCCCTAGAGTGAAGGCCTTCTGGGAAATGATATATAATGAGCTGAAAAAGGTATTTAAGTATACCTTCCCTAAGAAACCAGAGGCCTTCCTTTTGGGTATTGTCGGCCAGAAGGTGCTAAAGAAGGACCGATCTTTTTTTATGTACGCAACAACAGCAGCAAGGATACTCGTCGCTAAGTATTGGAAAACACAAGATCTACCCACGCTGGAAGAATGGCAGATGCAACTGACAGACTACATGGAATTAGCAGAAATGACTGGCAGAATCCGAGACCTGGGAGAAGAGACGGTGGAAGAAGACTGGAATAAATTTAAGATTTATCTACAAAAATATTGTAAACTATATGAATGCTAAGGAGGATGCTGGAATATAAACAATTGGGCACCATTGAGATAGAGGAAGTGATATATGAAGTTAAGTTAAATTTAAGAAAAGATAAAATTTTGGAATTTTTTTTAAGTTATATTTAATCTTTTAAGATTTGAATAAAGGATATTAAAAATTAGAGATATAATATTGGAAAATTAGATAATAAGAATCGAAATAAGGGGATAAATTTGCTGGAAAATTTTTTTTGGCTAGGAACGCAGGAGCGGGAGATGTGAGGGAGTCCAAAGAAGTTGAGAAGATTATGCTAAAAGATATGTTATATTGTATTGTTTATTGGAACTGTAACTAAATGAAAAAATTGCTAATAAATACAGAATTGCCATCATGGATGCCTGTTATTTCCTCTCTTCTATTTTCTATCCTTTCTCTTTTCTCTTTCTCTTTTCATGCTTACCCCACCCCTCAAACTTCCTGCATTCTCATGGTATTCCACCCTGCCCCCCCAAACGGTTATACCCAGCAAGATGGGAGTGTGTACAGTGTAATAGCTGTTTGCCTTGAGGTGGTTATTATTATCCCCCCCCCCCTTTTGTTCTCTCCCTTTCCACCTCTTCCAAAGACAAGCAAAGCGGCTACTGGGGCAGATCGTGGACCGCTGTCGGAATGGTCCTGGCTTCCACAGTGACATGGATGGCAACAGCACGATCCAAGAGATCCTTATCCCAGCGTCCAAAGTGGGCCTCGTCATTGGCAAAGGTGGAGAAACAATCAAGCAGCTACAGGTGGGTGTGATGTGGCTTCAGACAAGTGCATGGAGGAGGAGTCAGTGTTTACTAGTTACAGTGGTCCTGGCAATTGCAAGTGGGGAGAATGTTGCTGTTGCAGTCATGTTGTGCTTATGGGCTTCCCATATTGAACATCTACTTGACCACTGTGAGTACAGGAGGCGGGACTAGATGGGCCCTTGGCCTGATCCAGCAAGGCTCTTCTTATATTCTGCCTCCATGGTTGGAGGCAGCAGGCTTCTGAATACCAGTTGCTGGAAACCACAGGGCAAGAGAGTTGCTGTTGCACTTGGTTTCTTCTTTGAGGCTTCCTGCTGGGGCACCTGGTTGGCCATTGTGAGACAGTATGCTGGACTAGATGGACCCCCTTTGGCACTTATCATTTTCTAGAGTCGTCCTCCCCTGCTCTCCTTGTTTATGAGGAATGTACATATCTCATTTGGGGAGCTTTTGGGTTGCTTTGCTTGTTTTGGCCAACAAAGCCTCAGAAAACTTGAACTCTTAGAACAGAAGGCAAAAGTTTCCACGCTGCACCAGTCCATGAAGTGCCCTGAGTCTGGGAAATACTGCCTTTCTTGTAAAGCTTTAGAGCCCTTCCTTCATTAAGTGAGAGTCTGTTGCCAGTGGCTGGTCTGCATTTCCATGGAATTGCTCCAGAACTGCCTTTGGGTCTCTTTCTTCAGAGGGGTCATCAATATATATTTTATTAAACACAGTATTTTTTTCTTTACAAAAGTAACTCAAAGCCACATAAGTAAGCAAACCCTTTAAAGACAGCATAAAACAAAACAAAAATCTAAGACAATCCTATTTTTAAAAGGGCAGGATTAAAACATTCTACCTAGTCCACAGATAATTTAGAAGTCAAGTCCTGACAGAAGAAGAAATGTTTTTGCCTGGCACCTAAAGGTATATAATGATGGTGCTAGGCAAATCTCCTTGGGGAGATCATTTCTACAAGCAGGGAGCCACCACTGAAAAGGCACCATTCTCATACTACCACTCTCTAGACCTCCTGTGAAGGGGGCACATGAAGAAAAGCCTCAGATGACGATTCTGGGTCAGTTCATATGGGGAGAGGTGATCCTTGAAGTATTAAAGTCCTGAGCCAGATAATGTATTAATTTAAAAAGCACTGAACAACTTAGGTTTATGGAACTTGAGTGGTCGCCTGAACCCTTCTATCCTAGCTTGATCACCGAAATCATCTGTATGAGCATCATTGGTCATTCCCCAAGTTTATGAGGCTCATTTGATGAGAAATCGAGCCTTGAGTGTAATTGGCTCAGTCTTATGGAATGCTTTTCCAACCCAACAGAGATTGGCACCTTCTGTACCAACTTTTAACTGCCTGCTGCAAACCTTTCTATTTTGCCAAGCCTTATGCAGTCAATTAAGAATGCCTCTTTCTGCATTGGTTACTTGATGTCTTTTTCATTTTCTAATATAGTTTTTATTCTATAACATTATGTTTTATTTCTCTAAACTGCATATATAATGACAGCAGTGTCTATATTTTTTTTTTTATAAATAAAGCTTTATAGGTTAGTGACAGCACTTTGAATTGGATATGCTTGTGGGTGGCAAAGCTCCCCCCCCCCCCCCAGCAACCTTCCCTGGAGCCCATAGGTGCCTGCCTCACCAAAGTGATTATCATAGCCAATAGAGGTGTGCACTTGATTGCAGGATGTGTTTGTGTTGGCAAAGTTGTCCCTGCCCCACCCACCAATTTTATCTAATTCCTGCATTATAGGGTGTTGAACTGGATGACTGTTGGGGGTCCCTTCTAATTCTATGAATACTTGATTGAGTGTATTCTGTCCACCTGATAAATTCGGGAGCTGAAGACTCTTCTGGGATGAATTAGAAGTGGCCTTAATATATTGCAAGACAATGTATCCTAAGGCAGTCCTAATTGTGGGTGGTGACTTTAATGCATGGGTAGGCTTGAGCCCAAATGACAAGGAAAACAATCATTGCCTGGATGGCAATGAAGCTTTTTTACCTGAGCACTACTCCATGGATAAAATGATCAGCAAAGAAGGTAAAAAGCTAATTGAACTAATGTCCTGCTTGCAGCTGACATGCTTGACATTTGTCCATGGGACAAATAAAATGGTTACTTTACTTTCCTCAATAGCAGAACAAGAAGCGTTATTGACCATATTTTCTGTCTTTCAAAGGTATTGCCATTAGGGCTCAGTTTTAGATTGACCAGAAACTGATCACCTACCTATCTTCCTGTCCATTTCCCTTTCAGTCCCTCAGTTGCCCATTCCATCAAATTATTTGGCAGAGGGAACAGTATCTATGGGCAAACATTTAGAGTGGTCTACCTCAGTTGAACATTCAGTTCAGGCCCATTTGAACAGCTCCCATTGCTAGCATGTTCACCAGAACACGGTTAATGGACATTTAGATCCCGTTGAAGGCATCATGTCTATTTTTTGTAGATTTAAGACCACTTTTATCTAAACCAGGTCACTCATCTAGTAAGGCTTTTGGCAAACCTGGGTGGGTACACTAATGAGTGCAGGCAAGCAAAAAGGAATTTGGCTCAACTAACTAGGAGGGCAAGACAGACACAGACAACAGCTACTGTATTTTTTGTGCCATAGGGTGCACCGGACCATAGGGCGCACCTAGTTTTTAGGGGGGGGATAAAGAAAAAAAATTATTTCCCCCCAGCCCCAAAGAGGCTGCAAGCTGCTATCTGCAAGCCTTCGGAGCCTGGCGGGAACTTCCGTCGCGCTCCGAAGGTTTGCGGATAGCTGCCTGAAGCCTGGAGAGCGAGAGGGGTCGGTGCACACCGACCCCTCTCGCTCTCCAGGCTTCAGCGAAAGCCTGCATTCGCTCCATAGGACGCACACACATTTCCCCTTCATTTTTTTATATAATATTTTTATTCATTTTCAAATACAAGTTTATATAACCAATATCAAAATTTATCACATAACCTTTTTTTTTTTTTACTTCCCCCCAGCTTCTCTGCCAATCTTCCGTTTTGTTTATTTATTCACAAATTTTCTAATTTTAATATTGCCTTTAAAATATAACCTCCCCAATCTTATTCCCTTTTTTACAATATTCCTCATATTTTCACAGAACATCTTGAAAACCTACAAGCGTTGTCTGTTTATCACATATACTTTTCAGATAATCTGTAAATTTTCCCCAGTCCTCGGTGAACTTCTGGTCTCGCAAATATCGAATCTTCCCCGTTAGTTTATCCAGTTCTGCAAAGTCCGTCAATTTCAATCTCCATTCTTTGACCGTCGGTAATTCTTCCTGTTTCCATTTTTGGGCCATGAGTATTCTCACCGCTGTTACTGCGTATTGGAAAAGTTTACAGTCCTTTTTACATATTTCATTTCTCCTACAATTCCTAAACAATTCCGGTTTCTTAACAAATGTATATTTCAACATCTTTTTCAATTCATTTTAAATCATTTCCCAGAAGCCTTTCACCTTTTTACATTCCCACCACATATGGTAAAATGTCCCTTCTTTTTCTTTACACTTCCAACACTTATTACACGTTTTGTACATTTTTGCAAGTTTTACTGGTGTGATATACCATCTATATACCATTTTCATAAGATTTTCCTTTACCGCAGTACATGCTGTAAATCTTAATCTTTCCTTCCATAATTTTGTCCAGTCATCAAATTGTATATTATATCCAAAATCTCTGGCCCAATGTACAATCACCGATTTAACTTCTTTGTCTTTTGTATACCGTTCCAGCAGCATTTTATACATTTTTGATAAAATTTTATAATCATTACTTAGTATTTCTGTTTGGAATTTTGAATATTTTTCCACATACCCACACTCTTTAATATCCTTTTTAAACATTTCATTAACCTGATAATAATGCAACCAATCATATACATACTCTTTTACCTCTTCATATGGTTTTATTTTCCATTTCCCTCCTTCTTTAATTATCAACTCTCCATATGTTATCCATCTCCCCCTCATATTGATCTTTTTAACACTCATCACCTCTAATGGGGATAGCCAGTGAGGAAGTTTTGGTTCTAATAGGTTTTTATACCTATCCCATATTTCTATAAGAGATCTACGGAAAATGTGGTTTTTAAAACCTTTATGTATTTTCTTCTTTTCACACCATAAATATGCGTGCCAACCAAATCTGTTGTCAAAACCTTCCAAATCTAACAACTCTCCATTTTCTAATTTTATCCACTCTTTTACCCAACAGAGGCATGATGCTTCATAATATAGTTTCAGATCTGGCAGAGCGAAGCCCCCTCTTTCTTTCACATCCGTTAATAACTTAAATTGAATTCTTGGCTTCTTACCCTGCCAGATATACCTTGAGATTACTCTTTGCCATTCTTTAAATATTGATGCCCCCTTGATTATAGGAATTGTCTGAAACAAAAATAACATCTTTGGCAGCACACTCATCTTTATCGTTGAAATTCTCCCCCAAAATGATAACTCCATCCTTCCCCACACCTCCAGATCTCTTTATATTCCATTCCACACTGGTATATAATTATTCTGAAACAGATCAATACTCTTGGGGGTTAACCATATTCCCAAATATTTGATTTTCTTTACCACTTCTATCTTTATTTGTTGTTGCATTGTTTCTATCATCTCTTGATTCATATTTTTTGTGATTATTTTAGTCTTTTTCTTATTCAGTATAAACCCTGCCACTTGACCGAACTGCTCTATCTCTTCTAATATTTTTTTTACACTTTTCAGTGGTTCTTCCACTGTTAGTACCAGATCATCGGCAAAAGCTTTAACCTTATATTCATTTTGACCTACTGTCACCCCTTTTATTTCTCCATTTTTCCTTATTGATTTCAGAAAGACCTCCAGTACCAAGATGAATAACAATGGGGAAAGAGGACATCCCTGCCTTGTGCCCTTGGTTATTCTTATATCTTCTGTAATAATATTATTTACTATCAACTTTGTTCTCTGATCTGTATATATAGCCTTTATTCCGTTAAAAAATTCTTTTCCCACATCCATCAATTCCAATTTTTTAAACATAAATTGCCATTATATATTATCGAAGGCCTTTTCTGCGTCCACAAATATTAACATAGCTTGTTTCTCATTCCTGGCAGTCAAATATTCTAAAATATCAATTATATTTCTTATATTGTCTTTCATCTGCCTGCCCGGAAGAAAACCCGCTTGATCTTTGTGTATAATTTCTTGTAATACCTTTTTCATCCTCATTGCCAATATACTTGCAAAGATTTTATAGTCTGTATTCAACAATGAAATAGGCCTATAATTTTTAACTTGTGTTAAATCGGAATCTTGTTTTGGAATAAATGTGATAAAGGCTTCTTTCCAGGTTTCCGGGATTTCTCTTTCTTTCATAATGTTATTCATAACTTCTTTCATTGGTACAAGTAGGATGTGTTTCATTTCTTTATAGTAACTTGCCGTAAATCCATCTGGTCCTGGAGCTTTCCCTTTTTTCAATTACCGTATTTTTCGCTCTATAACACACACCTGACCATAACACGCACATCGTTTTTAGAGGAGGAAAACAAGGGAAAAAACATTCTGAATGAAACAGTGGATGTATCATTTTTGTGCTTCATGCTGTGGCCACAGACATGTGATCTGATGGTGAATTTGGGGTGACCCAATGCAAAAATCCTGAGAATTCCTGTGGATCCATGCTTTGTAACCACATTTTTGCACCATTGCAGCCCCAGGCAACAGTGGGTGCATGCTTTTTTTGGTGCAGGCTGTAGCCATGGACATGCTATGTGATCTGATGGTGAATTTGGGGTGACCCAATGCAAAGATCCTGAGGATCCATGTGGATCTATGCTTTGTAACCACATTTTAAGTGGGGAGCGAAGGAAAAACAAAGAAGGGACATGAGAGGGGTGTGCAGGGAAGCAGCTGGCTAAGAATGCAGGAGAGGGATTTAACGGGAGGGAGGAAAGAAAGGCAAATGTTTCCCCCCACCCAAGCCAGCCATCTCTCTCTCTCTCTCTATCTCTCTCTCTCTCTCTCCCTCCCTCCCTCCCCCCTCCCTCCCTCCCTCCCCCCCTCTCTCTCTCCCCCCCTCTCTCTCTCCCTCCCCCACTCTCTCCCTCTCCCCCAGCAGCACCGGAGCACAGAGAGGAATTAGAAAGAACGACAGTCTGCTTGCCTGGAGGGGAGGGGCTTTCCCTGCTCTTTGTTCCGTTTTAGCAAACACATCAACGAAACAGAGAAGGGTAGGCAGTAAGACCCTGAGGCAGAATGCAGGAAAGCAGCCGCTTCCTCTTTTCAGGTTTCCCTTCTCCGTGAAGCGCGATTTGATTTTTGCCTGATTTTTCGGCTCCAGGGACCACACATTCGCTCTATAACACGCACAGACATTTCCCCTTCCTTTTTAGGAGAAAAAATCTGCGTGTTATAGAGGGAAAAATACGGTATTTTATTGCCTCTTTTATCTCTTCAATTTCTATTGGGGCGTTCAGTCGGTCTTTTTTTTCTGTCGGGATCTTCTGCACCTCTTTCTCCTTTAAAAATCTTTCTATTTTCCTCATATTATTCTTTTCTCTACTTTTGTATAGATGTCTGTAAAAGTCCAAGAATCCCTTTCTAATCCCTTTCGGATCATCTATTTCTGTACCTTCAATGATGATTTTATTAACAGTATTCTGTTCCTTCCTTTTCTTAATCTGCCACGCCAGCCATTTTCCTGATTTATTAGCGAATTCAAAGTTCCTTTGTCTCATTTTTTTATATTCCCTTCCACTTCTTTATTATCATTGCAAATTGTGTTTGCAAAACCTTTATACTCTGTCTTATTTTCAAATTGTTAGGGTTTTTTAATTAATTTTTGTTCATTGTCCATTATTTGCTTTAAAATTTCCTTTTTTCCTTTCTCTCTGCTTTTATTTTTCAATTAATTCTGCTGGATAAAAAATCCTCTCATCACAGCTTTGCTGGCATCCCATACTGTCTTCATTTTCATGCCCTTGTTACAATTATTTACAAAATAGTCTGTCAAATACTTTTGTGCCCTGTTAATGATTTTTTGATCATCTAGAAGGTAATCATTAATTCTCCATCTGAAGGTTCTTTCCTCATATCCTTTTATTTCAAATTTTATTGCACTGTGATCCGAAATTACTCTTGGTTGAATTTCAATATCCAATATTCTCGGAGTTAATTCATTGGATACCCATACTTGATCTATTCTTGACATTGATTGATTTGGCTCAGAGTGAAATGTGAACTCCTTTCCCAACGGGTGTCTAAGTCTCCAAATGTCTATTAAATTACAATTCTTTGTCATCGAAAAAAAAGTCTTAGGTAATTTTCCATCCTTACTCATCCCTGTTGCTCTCAGTCTGTCCATTTCCATTGACACCACTCCATTCATATCTCCCATTATTATAATCTTTTGGTCCATATATTCAAACAATTTTTCTTCTAAATTTTTATAAAAATCGGTCTTATTACCATTAGGTGCATAGATCCCAACAATTATTAATTTTTCTCCTTGCCATTTGATCTGGACTGCAATAACTCTTCCCCCTTCATCTTTGAAAATTTGCTGAGTTTCAGTTTTGTTTCTTATATACAATACCACTCCTCTCTTTTTGTCTTTGTCAGAAGATATAAATTCATTTCCTAATCTTTTATTAATCAAAACTTTTCTATGTCTTCTTGCCACATGAGTTTCTTGTAAACATATAATGTCTAAGTTTTTCTTTTTCAAATATTGTTCAATTTTATTCCGTTTTTTAATTGTTAATCCCATTAATATTCCAAGTCCATAATTTCAACGCCATTTTAACCTCTTATTAAAATTTTTAATTTTTATTACAAATTTTATAATCTATCTTCCTCTTCCTCTTCTTTTTCTGTCTTCTTCTTCCTCCTCCAATTCCAAACCACCTGCTCCTGCTTCTGCACCCCTTACTTCTTCTTCATCTGTTCGTAACTCCTCGTATCTTCTCATAAATTTGTTTGTTTCCTCTGGGCTCGTATATCTGTGTTTCTTGCTTTTATAGAAAAAGGAGATTCCTTCCGGAAATTCCCATCTAAATTCTATCTTGTTTGTCTTGAGAATTTGCACCATTGGTTTATATGGGTCTCTCCTGATTGGGATGTCTTTAAAGATAATTATGTAATTCCCTTCAATATTCAATCTCTTCTCTCTATTCTTTTGTAATATCATATTTCTCATTTCTCTATCCTTAAATGTAATCAAACAATCACCTGGAAATTTCCTTGCCTTAGTTGTTCTTACCTTCATTCGGAATGCGTTTTGCACTGTTTTTGCCACCTCTTCTGTCTGCAGCTCCAACCATTGTGCTATCCCTTCTATCAGTTTCTCTTTAATATTTTCACCTTGCGTCTCCGGCACAGATCTTAACCTTAGGTTAACTTCTCGTTGCCTGAGTTCATTCATGGCAATCACATCCCACACCTCCTCCTGTGTTTTATTAATTTCCGACATCCCTGTTTTAATTTTTCCCTCCTCTTTTTTCACTTATTTCAATTCCAACTTTGTCCTTTTCATCCCCTCTTCTAAAGATTGTGTTCTCTTAGTTACATCCTTTAATTGCCCTTGCAATTCATTTACTGCTACATCAACTTTTTTATCCATCTGTCCAATCCTTTTATCCACGTGTTCTAAGTTAGTCTCTATATTATTTTCACTTTGCTTTATATCATTTTTAATTTCGGCAAACATTTTCAATATCTCTCCTTTAAAATCTGGTTCCTGTTTAGAGCCTCTCCTTTCCATCGGTGTTCCTCTCTCACTCACTTTCTTCTGTAAATGAGTCATTTTGATTACATTCCCTTCAAGGCCCTTCCGATTCCTTCCCAAAAATCAAACAATACAATATCAAACAATAGAAAGAGTACCCAAATACAAAGAGAGAGAAGGGGCCCAACACCACCAGAGTCAGTGGGAGCAATCTTCTTACCACTTTCGTGGCTACTGACTTCCAATTCCCAACAATATTCCCAATTTTAGATTATATATTCAATTTACAACCCAAAGGACCCCAAAACAAATCTTCTTGCCTCTTGAATGGCAAACAGTTTCCAATTTTCGACAGTATTTCAGGCAAAATCTTAAATTCTTATTGTTGAAGAAAAATAAAAACTTATCTTCTTGCCACCAATTAGGCTAATCCACCAAGTCAGCAAACCACAAAAATCAAATTATGTCCTTATGAATTTTTAAATCCAAATGTTGAGAGTATTGAAAACGTTGAAAAAGATAAACATATGCAGAAAAAGAATGGCCAAATAATACGGCAATTAAAACATAAAAATAAAAGGTTTGCAGATGTCTGCCTGAAGCCCGGGGAGCGCAGCGGGAGTTGGCAGGCTGCTTCTCGCAAGCCTTCGGGAACTCCCGCCGGACTCCGAAGGCTTGCGGATAGCTGCCTGAAAACCGAAAGCCTGCATTCGCTCCATAGGACGCACACACATTTCCCCTTCATTTTTGGAGGGGAAAAAGTGTGTCCTATATAGCGAAAAATATGGTAATTTGGAAACTTTGGCTTTTCATCATTCAAATTATAAGGGACTACTAAGGGGGGAGGAGGTCATTCATGATTATTCAGTGGAAAGAGTTGGGAATGGCCCCCTTGGATAGAAATGATAGACATTTCTGAAATTTGATCTCAGACACAGGTTTTAATCCTATGTTAGATGCTTGCATCTCTGCTAATACCTGGTGTATTTACTTCAGCAATATCTTTGAAAGTGATTGTGACAGCTGTCCTAATGGACCAACTACTACTCAGGACTGGTTAATGATGTTACCAGAATGGCCCCCAGTCTCAGAACAAGTAGTAAGCGATCTTATAGGTGCTTTAGTGAATGATAAAGCTCCTGGAGAGGACATGATCCCATCAGAGGTTTTGAAGAACAACTCTGATTGGTGGTCTCTTCTCCTAGCAAAATTATTTTTGTATATAAACTGTACTAGCACTTTCCCTGAGGGCTGGAAGCAGAGTGTAATCATTCCAATCAACAAGAAAGGTGATAAACATAGCCCCCAGAACTATCGGCCTATTAGCTTATTGGATATCAGCTCTAAGATATATAGCCACTACCTTCTTCACAAACTGACAAGTTGGGTGGAAGAAAACAATATATTGCATCAGGAACAAGCTGGGTTTAGGAAGGGCCACAGTACAATCAAAAAGTTTATTTAGGCAAACTAGTAGCTCAAATGCAGTATGGTATTGAAATTTGGGGGATAAATCACAACAACCTGAAAGACCTGGAAGTGTACCAGAATGTGTGCTGGCACTACCTCCAGGTACCCTGGCTGCTTTCCTCAGGACAGAGACAGGCGTGGTGTCTGTAAAAGCTAGGGCGGAGATGGCTGCTCTTTCGTAGTATAAAAAGGTCCCGGATATGTCAGAGGACCGTTTGCCTAGACACTGCCTGGAAGACCAATGGCAGAAGGGTGGTTGGGCCAAGCTAGCACAAGATTTGCTAGTCTCAAAAAACCTGACAAGACATTTTTGTATTCCCATGAGTTAAAAGACTGCTCAGGAATTGGATCTATAAGCAGAATAATGAGCAAGATTTATCTTTAATCTATATCTCAAAATTCTCCCATTGGTACCATTTGCTGAAATCTAACCGCACCAGAGCCCAATATTTGCAGACACTTACCTTTGCCTCCCTGATAACTGCTTTTACAGCTCTCCGCTTTCAAACAATGCCCACATCAGTCTTAGATGGAAGATATAGGAAAGCTCCAATACATTTAAGATTCTGTATTTGTGGGGTAGGTGAAGTAGAAGACCTTCCCCATTACATACCCCATTGTCAGCTCTATCAAAATCCCAGAAAGAGATTTTTGGAACAGATGTTGGCTCTGCTACAGGGACAGACCCCTGAAGTGAAAATATGTTGGCTGTTATCTGACTGTGACCCACTTGTTACATATAAAACTGCCTTATTTGCAAAAGCCGCTAAAAGTATTTGTGCTAGTCCCATAAAAGGCAATCCTGTAGATTGTGCAGGGGATTGATTAATTTGATTTA
This sequence comes from Podarcis gaigeae, assembly GCF_964106915.1. Lineage (NCBI taxonomy): Eukaryota > Metazoa > Chordata > Lepidosauria > Squamata > Lacertidae > Podarcis > Podarcis gaigeae. Next base: position 24,007,318 of record NC_139695.1, read on the forward strand.
TTGTAAATGGTTGTTTATTTCTGGATCTTTCTTAATAGGTTTTATTGGATTTGCAGGTTTTGTAACGGCTTTTAGTCAAAAACAATACGTGATTGATACACAATTATATGAATGCACCATGAGTACAAGCATTTAAATGCAAAGTGAAAGTGGGAGAGGGTGGTAGAGCAAAAATTCCTTGCCTGCTTCTTCCTCTCTCCCCACCCCACCCCCCTTTTCGTTTTACTGTCACTTGCCTTCTGCTTATGGAGTTATCAGGAAAAGCTGGCCAAGCCATGTCACTTACGGTAATTACATGAAAGTCCAAAGCTCCAGGGGAGTTCCTATTGCTTATCCCTGCTTTTTTCCACCCCCACTCCCCACCATTTTCATAGCCTTTCTGTCTGTTTTGGCATTTCCATTTATTTTTTTGTGGCATTTTCTCTTTTCTCTCCCCATTGCACTGCCATTGGCACTTTTGCAGGAACGAACAGGCGTGAAAATGATTATGATCCAAGACGGTCCTTTGCCAACTGGAGTAGATAAACCTCTCCGGATTACTGGAGACGTTTTTAAAGTACAGGTATGTATCGAAGAGGATTTGCCATTATGCTGATAGAACATTAGGAGGATTTGCAATAATGGCACAGTTGGACTGCTGTCGGTCTGTCTCTCTCTCACATGTACACAATGATGGTGGCAGGGTGGAGGACCTCAAGCATATGGGCCAAGCAGTCCTTTTTCCCATTTGCATCTGCCACACACCATCTTTACATTGGTAACCCACTCAAATAGAGTTTGGTCAAGGAAAGGAAAGGAAACCAGTGCAAATCCTTGCGCTGCTGGTGAAGAGGGGTGTTGTCAGGCTGCCAGAAAATCCCTGCCAGCCGTTATCTGAAGCTGTAAATTAGAAGCAGGCAAGTTAATTGGCAGGAATTAAATTTTATTGCTCAACACTCAGCGTGTTGCAGTAGTCCAAGCGGGAGATAAGCAGAGCATGCACCACTCTGGTGAGACAGTCTGCGGGCAGGTAAGGTCTCAGCCTGTGTGCCAAATGGAGCTGGTAGACAGCTGCCCTGGACACAGAATTCACCTGTGCCTCCATGGACAGCTGTGAATCCAAAATGACTCCCAGGCTGCACACCTGCTCCTTCAAGGGCACAGTTGCCCCATTCAGGACCAAGGAGTCCCCCACACCCACCTGCTCCCTGTCCCCCAAGAACAGTACTTCTGTCTTGTCAGGATTCAACCTCAATCTGTTAGCCGCCCTCACCGGTTCTAATTTAAAAGAGAGGTAGAGCTGGGTATCATCCGCATACTGATGAACACCCAGCCCCAACCCTCTCATGATCTCTCCCAGCAACCTCATATAGATATTAAAAAGCATGGGGGAGAGGACGGAACCCTGAGGCACCCCACAAGTGAGAGCCCAGGGGTCTGAACACTCATCCCTCAACACCACTTTCTGGACACGGCCCAGGAGGAAGGAGCGGAACCACTGTATAACAGTGCCCCCAGTTCCCAGCCCCTCTAGACGGTCCAGAAGGATGTTATGGTTGATGGTATCAAAGGCCGCTGAGAGATCCAGCAGAACTAGGAAGCAGCTTTCACCTTTGTCCCGAGCCCGCCGGAGATCATCAACCAACACGACCAAGGCCGTTTCAGTCCCATGATGAGGCCTAAATCCCGACTGGAAGGGATCCAA